>NC_057818.1:34125000-36525000 GCF_910594005.1 Cervus elaphus
GCGACTTCACACTGCACATGCGGACTCTGCCTGGAGACTGGCTTCCAGCAGACCCCATTCAGGAGAGAGTCAGTCCTGGGAGACATCCACCTTTCCTCCTTCCCTCCTCTCTTCCTCACCGTCACATCCCTTTGAAACCCATCCTGCTGCCTAAGCTGCAAGTGACACTACAAGTTACTTACATATTTTGTTCTTTTGGCCTTGGTTTCATCAACCATAAAACGGGAATAATAGTAACAACTCATAGGGATGTCAAGATTTAGTAAGTATAATCTATTTCCCTTCAAATCAGTGCTCAGATACAGATGATATAACAGACACACACATATATTATATATGTGCATGTGCTCAGTCATGTCCGACTCTTTGCAATCCTATGGACTGTAGCCTGCCACACTCCTCTATCCATGGAATTCTCCAGGCAAGAATACTGGATCAGGTTGCCATTTCCTACTCCAGGGGAATCTTCCTGACCCAGGGATCAAACTTGTGTCTCCTGCATTGGCAGGCAGATTATTTACCATTGTGCCACCTGGGAAGCCCATATTATACACAAAAAGTGCTTACAACAGTGATCCATAGCACTGTCCCAGGAAGCCTTAGCTCTTACTTCTGGCTGTATGCTCATTACCAGGGCAGGTCTCCCAGGAACACCCCAGCCCGAGACACCATGAGACACTCTGTTCCCTATGCATGGCATGATGCCACACCCCTGACCTCTGCCTATGTTCCTATCTCCCCTGAGACTGACCTTTCCTCAGCTCAATGCCCACTTGCCCACATCCTTCTCCTCTTCAAAAGCTCACTTCAAATTGTAAAGCCTTCCAGGATTCTCACCTGTCTTCCAATACCCCCAAAGCTTTCGCTCTCCCATCTTGTTTTATAACACCTTTCCTCTTTAGTCTGATCATTTTCTGCCTTGTATTACAGTCATGCATGCCCTTGACTTTCTCTCACTTGGAAGGCAAGTTCCTTGGCAACGTGGCTGAAACCCTTCCATTCCCTTCGCTGTCTGCCACAGTGACTGACAACGCAGTGATGCTAAACACAGACTGGCCAAGTGAATGCTGTCATCTTAGAAACCCTTGGCAGTGACAGTGTCTTTGCCCATCTTTGAATTCCATTCCACTGCTGCATAAAAACTGAGGCTTCCTCTCAATGGGTCGATAGCCGAGTAGGCCCACTGCACTGCACCCTACTGCCGGGGGGGAAGGCAGGATAGTCAGTGTTATGTGAAGTGTAGAGCTCTGGCCGGGTAACCATGTGGACACAGGGACTGGTCTCTCTGGCTCAGAGAGCATCTGGAGCTAGAGCCCTCCTATGGGTAAGAGTCCACACACCTCACCCATTCCTCATCATCTGTGTCAGAGCCCCAATTTTAACTTGAAGTGCAGTGTCTGACCCAACTGAAATGGAATCCAGGGAAGGTCGAATCCTATTAAGTCACCAGACCATAAAGCAGAAAGGTATAAAGTTGACAAATTGCTTCTCCCAGTGGCGGCAGCTGTGAAGCACGCAGCAAGGCTGGGCTCTGACCCAGGAAAGGCCAACAGAGTCCCTCCTTCTTCCCTGAGCCCGGTCTCAACGTCCAACATCCCTTCCCAGTGGAGGCGGCATTAAGTGTCTAATGAGTAAGTGTTTAGCACGGTTCCTTGTATTTTATTTCTCAGTTCAAACAGAACCTGGGCATACCAGGTCAGGCCTGCCTCCAGGATAAGAAGTTCACAGTGACTCTTTCAAAAAGGATTTCTGCTGGTGGTGCATCGAGTTAGCACTGTGCATGTCCCACCATCCTGCCCTTTCCCTCCCAGCCAGTCCTGGGAAGAGCTGAATCTGTCAATCATACGTTCCTGAAAAGAGTTCTCTGGGCTCCACTGAGTATGCACTCGACTCCTCTTCTACGCTCTGTCAGCCACCAAGGTGACCGTGTCCAGGAGGGAAGAGGTTGAGGAGGGAGGCAAATGCCGCATAATTTTATCTCCATTATCCCCTGGAATTCTCCCTACAACCATGTCATGTCAGTATTAGATAAGGTCCACCTTGTAAAAATGAACAAAGAGAGGTCCAGCGAGGATAGTCACTTATCCAAGGTCAAGTAGGTATTCAGGTTGCATACAAGGTTGAATCCTGGTTAAAGTTAACTTTGAGTCTGTCACACAACACACTTCCCTGGCTGTCTCCAAAGCCCCTCCTCCAGCACACAATTGCCTCCCTGACCCATAAAAGGCAGCATTCTCCCTCTAAGAAGGGTGCTTTCCTTGTCCTCAAATTATCCATTCCATTCTAGGACCTTTCAGTGGACTTTACAACTTCCTAGAAACAACCTGCTAAGAGTTTTGTCAACAAAGTTAAGCTGCTGGTCTCTGGTCTCAGTATTTCTCTGGGGCCCCTGCCCATTTATTTGACCCAGCTAGTTCCTGCTCTTGCCATCACTGCTACCCTGATGCCCCCCAGCCCTTCACCTCAGTTCTTAGACATGGCTCCCAGTTCTCAACTCAGATGCCTTGGTCTGACGAGCTATGAGGAACAGCTTCATCCTCTGAACTTCAAATGTTCTTACTCAGAATTTTGAAATGGGACTCAAGAGTTTTCCCATTTTCAGAAGATTTCCTTCTCCTTAAGCACAGTAGTGAACCTCTGCAATCCTCAGTTTCTCATCTGTCAAAGGGATATTTTTTCTTTCTTTTTTGTTTTTTTTGGTCAAAGGGATATTAACTGTTCCTCTTTCCTTGGGAGATAAAATGTCAGCCCTATTCTATGCGTATGAAGTGTTAGGATAGTAACTAGCACAGAATGAAAGCTCAGAACACGCTCACCCCCTGCTCCTTCTCATCAGCCACTATCAGTTCAGTTCAGTCGCTCAGTTGTGTCCTACTCTTTGCAACCCTATGGACTGCAGCAAACCAGGCTTCCCTGTCCATCACCAACTCCCAGAGCTTGCTCTAACTCATGTTCATCGAGTTGGTGATAGCATCCATCCATCTCATCCTCTGTCATCCCCTTCTCCTCCTGCCCTCAATCTTTCCCAGCATCAGGGTCTTTTCCAATGAATCATTTCTTTCGCATCAGGTGGCCAAAGTATTGGAGTTTCAGCTACAGCATCAGTCCTTCCAATGAATATTCAGGGTTGATTTCCTGGAGGATTGACTGGTTTGATCTCCTTGCTGTCTAAGAGACTCTCAAGAGTCTTCTCCAACACCACAGTTCAAAAGCATCAATTCTTCAGCGCTCAGCTTTCTTTATGGCCCAACTCTCACATCCATACATGACTACTGGAAAAACCATAGCTTTGCCTGGTCCCAAATCACTCATAGTGATAGGATCTGTATGGCTCATCACTCATAGTGACAGTATCTGCAAGCCCCACCTCTGGCTACAGTGGAAAGTCAAGGGCTTGGTTGAGGAGACAGAACAGAGTAGCCCTGGGTTCCTCACACATTTCTGAGAAGCTTCGATTTCCTTCTCACCTGGATCAAAGGAATAACCCAGCGTCTGCTGGGTGACTCATTGCTGCCCTTCCAAACCACCTGCCTTCTGACTCCAACCCATTCTCACTGAAGGAGACACCTGAGTCCAACTCCCTTCCCCTGGTGTTCAAATATTTCCAGGAAATCCATATCTCTGATGCAAAGGCTCCCAAGGAAACCCACCTCTGGCTCTCCAGACACTAGAATCCATTGATTCGGGAAGACATTTTTTTCCCCTCAAATAAAATAGAGACAGAATTAGGGTCACTTCTCTACTGACTGAGTCTTCCTGCCTTCCTGCCTCCTCCACTGCAGTTTAGTTATTACCATTGGCAACTGCATCCATTGTTACATCCATACTCATTAACTGGTTATTTGAATAGATTGTTTAACTCTACCCAGGAGATTCCAAATCCTGAGTTCTTTTGGGAGCATATCTTAATTTTCAAAGCATAAATTTAATAATAAAGAATAGTCTTACAAGTATTACAAATAAATCCAGTTCAGATCCCAGAACTATAAAGGAAGTATTTGCAGAGTGCCATAGAAGCACAGGGGAGGGTGCGCGCCCTTCTTTCTGAAAGAAGACTAACCTGATGCCATTCTACTCAGAGAACACCTCCCTCCTTCAAGTTGTGGCTCAAAAGTCAGCTCCTTCGGGAAGCAGTTAACAATGAACAATTGAAAGTTTCAGAAAAAATACAGCAAATTCCAAGGACTGAAAACAGGGTCACTAGGTTCCATCTACATTTTCCTCCTGACAGGTTTGAGAAAACAGTTAGATCTGGGAAGTAACTAGATTTGGAATCTGGTTAGCCACACAAATAGTCTCCCAGAAGTTCTCTCAAATATGAGGAAGAGGAGGAATCTAGGGAACTCTTTATCCTTTTGGCTGAAGTGTCTCCACGTTTTGGAAGTTCTTATCCCAGTCAACGGTCTTGGAAATTTCCAAGGAGGCCACACTGTGATGCACCCCCGTTTCCACTGTAGGTCTTCTCATTTTGGATGTGGAGAGTAGGGAGTGTTTGTGTCTGGTTTTGTTTCTTTTTCTGGGGAAAGCTCAAAAAAAGGCTTATCATTTGTAATCTGTGAAGTCAATTATCACATTCAACTAATGACTAGATAGAAGGATAATTAGCAACCACTTCACCCAAGGGGCTGCTTTTCCTCAGAGAGCAACAAGGGGCTTCTTAATTTTCCTAAATGTTTTGCTGTTAGTGCTTCATTTCATGCCAGAAGGCATCAAGAACAGTCCCATCCGTCCCCTTCTCACCTACACCATTCCCATCACTGCACAGCCTCGGGAATTCAGTGACTGAGATGATCTTTGCTTCATCAAATCTTCAGCTTTCCTAATTGGGTTGAGGAAGACGTGATTATTTTCATTCCTTTTTTTCTCTCCACTGAATGTAAAAGGAAAGAGTCAGGCCTCATGTCAGAGTTACAGCTTTTCATACGATAGATCTAAAGAATATTACCTCTGAAAAGCAAGTACGGCTCTGTAGTACAAGCTCCGGTTATAAATTAATGATGACTCCTTCCCCCGATAAGACAGTGGCTCTAAGATTTGCATAGCCAATCAAAATCTGAATCTTGAGAATCAACTATCGCTCAACACCCCAGTACATCAAGGCACAACTTCATCATCTCCCTCCCTGTATCTTCTCCCCTGTGTGTTCCCATCTTGGTGAAGATGCACCCACAGCCTTGCACTTCAGAAACCTGTGCACCATCTTGCAATTCTCCTCCCCTCATCTCCAAGTCTTACTGAGTCTGTCTCCTTGAAATCAACAATACTGGCCATCTTTTCTCCACTGCCACTGCTGTGACACAGTCCAGCTCCTTACTGCTCCATGCATGAATTTCTTTAATATCTACTGCATGTTCCCCACCACAAGATTGACCTGCCTTGAAAATTTTCCTGATGGCCCTAGTAATCTTTCTCCAATGCAAATCTTATTAAGTCATTCTATTCTTTACCTTACTGATCATTTCCCTTCAGGAGAGATTTCAAGTTTCTGATACTCCCTGAAGAGCCTCCACAATCTGTACATGGTCATCCTTTTGGCTCCTGAGCTAAATGCACTCTGATCTGTGGAAATTATTTACATCCCTTCATCGTGAACATTTTTTTTTTAATTACTGTGATTTAGCATCCCTGTGGCAAATGGCATAAAGAAGATTGGGTTTTATCTCTCAGTCTGAGAATCACTGTCTTTTAACAAGCAATATTAACTCATAGTATTGGATATAAATGTCCAAGTCTATATTAGTAATTACAACACTATGAATGAGTTAATTCATTCTCTATTTGCCATTCTTTCTGGTTATTTCCTAATTCTTTGTTTCTTCTCTGACATCTCTTGAATCGATTGAGATTCTTTTACTCTGTTTTCCCTAACTGGAATAGTTAGTGGCCTGGGGACTATACTCTAGATCTAGTTCTATAATTGGTACTTTACACTTCTGATAAACATACTTGAACATGGATTATTCAGAACAATTTTAGAGATAATCAGCATCTATGTTCTCTATATAACAAGAATTTCAGCAGGCTTTAAATTCCATCTGCCTCCTTTATGCAGCCCAAGCACATTGCATTTGGAATCAGCTGGAGTATTTCAGTTAGAAAATTAATTTTTTAAACCACAAAATAAGGTTTTTCCTGATGTATTTAAGAGTTGTTTCTTTTATCCTCCTTCTCTTCTGGATTTTTTCCCCTTGCTAGTTAATTCTTTTCAAGGGATCTTGCACATGGCAAATTTTCCAAACCTCTGCATATCAGAAGATCTATGGATTTTACCCTTAAGCCTGAATTAAACTTGACTGGATCGAGCAATCCAGACTCAAAGTTAATTGTCTCCCCGACATTTGGAAATACTGATCCATTATCTGCTGCATCCATTGCTACTGCTGAGAAGTCTGATGTCAACCTGATTCACATCCTTCTACAGGTAATCAGCCCACCCAGCCCACCATACTTCACTCCAGAAGCTTTTGGAATTTCCATTAGTGAACTAAAATTTCACCATACAGTGTCTCTTGTGTGGATTTAATTTTTCATTTATTTCTTCAGTTCGACATCTAAGATTTGTCTTTCTAGGAACTTATTAGATTCTTAAATCCTATGAAATCACCTTCTATTATGTGTTTGACATATTGCTGGATACATTCTGCTATTCAACTCGTGTGCTGCTGTTCCTTCTTTCAACAATCTACTTTTTAATATCTTGCATCTCTAGTTATTCTGTCTGTGATTATTAAGAGCTGCCAGATAGAGTTGGAAAAAGTGTTCTTATTAAGTGGAAAAATCATGCTAAAATGAGTTGTTATCTGGATTGAATAGGTTTGAAACAAATGTGCCCAATTTAATAAATCTAGAAATTTATGACAGACCTGAGAAATTCAGGACTTTAAATCTTCAGATGGAGCATGAGAAGGCAAGGAAAGCATCGTTGTTGTTTAGTTGCTAAGTTGTGTCTGATTCTTTACAATCCCATGGACTGCAGTATGCCAGGCTTCCCTGTCCTTCACCATCTCCTAGAGTTTGCTCAAACTCACATCCATTGAGTCAGTGATGCCATCCAACCATCTCATCCTCATCTTCAAGCCTCCTCTCCTCCTGCCCTCAATCTTTCCCAGCATCAGGATCTTTTCCAATGAGTTGGCTCCTCACATCAGGTGGCCAAAGGAAAGCATATACCTGAAAAAAATACCTGGCCACATTTTTCCATGGTGGTCTTCCCAACACCAATCACACTCTTCGGATCAAGGCACCCCTGGTGGTAGTGAAGCTGAGCAGGAGACCCTGTGGGGATCCTGGGCACCAAAGCCTTTCTGTGTCTCCTGTTTCTCATTTGTAGGAACCGGTTCCAGCCTCCATGATCTTCCTCATGTTCCAAAGGGCCATTCAAACAGTTCAGACAGTTGCTAACCAGGGAAAGGAGGGGATGCAGAGTCAAGAGAGGAGCAGTCAAGAAACAACAGTGCAGCCTTGGGATAGGGTCCTGGTTCCACCTTCAGGGGTATCTTTGAGCTCTTCTGCAGAACTAAAACCCCAATAAATGGAAGACATTAACCACCTGACGAAGCATTCTTCATTCCAGAGATAAGGTCACAGTTTGATAACCTCAAGAAGCTCAGAAGCTCATTAAGATGAAAAGAGTGCGGGCCCTGCACACACGCTCTTCCTTGTCAGCAACCCTGTCCTTGAACCATCGCTATAAAACTCCTCATCAAAGCCCTGCCCCATGTTGGGACACAGAGGTTTGAGGAGCATGAGCCCACTGTGTCCCCCTTTGCCTGGCAGAGCAATAACGCTATCATTTTCTATTTTACTCAAAACTCTATCTCTCAGATTCAGTTTGGTACTGGTGCACAGAGGCCGAGTTTAGGCATTAGTAGGTGTACAAACCCCTGGGAGAAGTAAATAACTCTGACATACCCTAATAGAACAAAAAAGACCGTGCTCCCACGGCAACTCTGACGCACTCATGCGACACCCACGTAAGCTGAGCTCATGATTCCCAGGGCCACGTGATGCATGTGAGCAGGAGGAGCACAAGTCCGTCTCCACTTCACTTTTGGTATTCTGTGACCTTGGGGCATTTACAGCCTCAACTAAACTGTTTTATTGGCTGAAGGTTTGCATTTAATATCTAGTTTCATACTGAAACCATGTAGCCAGTGAATGACTTTGAGCTCCTTGAAAAAGCCATGAGCTCCGAATAACAAGAGCAATGTATTAGCAGATTTTGTTATGAACTCCCTAGGCACCCTTCAGAGGGTCAAAACCATCTTCCCAAGGAGCAGGGAGTCTCACATGGGGACAAATTCCCCAAGTCTTGTCATTTGATTTCAGGTTTTTAATTTACTCCAGACTTACACGGCCTGAGTCCCATGAAAGACAATAGTCGGCTATAAGATCTCATCACCACCCTCCCCTCCCCAGACTGTCTGAAACTCTGAGGACTCCCAGGGAAATGTGGAGATATTTTGTCAGATTGTCAGCACCCTATTTTCAGAGGTCCTCTGGAAGGCGGAAGTAGAAATGTTTGCCTGAGTCTGTGATGAAGTCCCTCAGCTATCAAAGACATGCATCTGAAAATTTTATTCCATATTTAAAGAAAAAATCCACCTGTTATAATCATGGTCTTTAGACCCCTTTCTGGTCAAGGCATTACCCTTCCCCTGATGAAACAGGAAAAGGTACACACAAGGCCCAATGCTAGTTTTCTAACATGAAAAAAAAAGGAAAGGAACCAATTAAGTTAGGAAATCTAGCATTTACCAGCTTGCTTCACCCTCAACACACAAACACACACAGTAGATACAGAGATAGTTTTAAATACAGATACGGGTGTTCATTTTCCCTCAATACAGTCCTCTGAGGCAGATGGATTATCTCCATATAGGATGTGCAAACTGAGGTGCAAGCAATCAAATCCCCTCAGGTAAGTGATACTGTATTCCAGCTGTTATTTTTCTTATTTGCTGTGCAGGAACTAAATCTGTTTCATCCATCCCAGGATCCTATTGCCTAGCAGAAAGTTTGGAACATAATTTGTATCCCTGACACATCCACACCAGCTCATTCACTCAGTGAACTTTCATCGACCACCTACTATGTGCCAGACCCTCTCTTAGGCAGGGTGATACATGACTGACTGAAACAGAAATAAGTTCTGACCATCTAATGGGATAAATCGCAAAAATTCATCATTACTTAGTTGAGCTTTAAAAAAAAAAAAAGCGCCAAAGCTTCCTACAAAGGAGTGGGTGGGTGATATCCCATCTTATGTTAGACATCAGGGTTGGGAAAATCCTGCCTCTCCAGAGGTCATTGTGATCTTTTGTCATACCCACACACCTCAAACCTCATGGTCAAGATTCCTTGCCTTTGGAACACACACACATCAGATGCTATATTTCTTGGAATCTAGGGTTGCCAGACTGAGAAAATTAAAACATGGAATTCCCAGTTAAGTTAGACTTATAGTAAAAAGTCATTGCTTATCTGAAAATCTATCTCAAATATTGGCTTGGCCAAAAAGCTGGTTTGGGTCTTTCCATAAGATCTGAACCAACTTTTTGGCCAACCCAGTATAACTTGGGATGTACTTAGAATAAAATATTTGTTTGTCTGAAATTAAGACTTAACTAGATGTCCTGTATTTTACCTCTCAGACAAACGTACAAGAGAATCATTCAATCATTTCAGAGGCAAGTGGAATAAAATAAAATAAAAAAAATTAAAATAGAGGTTGGAGACCTGAATTTGACTGGGAGTTAATTAGATATTTTAATTATTGGGAAGAGTTAACTTTCAAAGAAGAAAACAGTGTCTGCATAACCTCTTTATCTGCCGTGGTTAATGCAGTCTATAAAGACAAGACACCAACCCAGGTACACAACAGACACTCTACTATCATCTCTGGGTGTTTAATTATTTTCATTATTGCTGGTGGTGTGCGCATCAATCCATTATGTTAAAATCTAACCTTGGCTTCCCTCGTGGCTCAGATGGAAAAGAATCTGTCTCCAATGCAGGAGACCCTGGTTTGATCTCTGGAGAAGGGAATGGCAACCCACTCCAGTATTCTTGCCTGGAGAATTCCCTGGACAGAGGAGCTTGGTGGGCTACAGTCCATGGGGTCACAAAGAGTCAGACCCAACTGAGTGACTAACACTTTCTAACAATAACGAACCTTATGATTTTCCAGGTCCTGTACTGGGGTTGTTCACATACATGGTCTCTCTCAATCCTTCCAGCACACTTATGAGAAAAATATTATCATCCTGAGATTACAGGTGAGGAATCTGAGACTGAGTGGTGTAGTATCTTGCCCGAGGTGAGAGAATCTGTGTTCTAGCCTAATTCACCCCGATCTCAAGCCCCGTGGCTTCTCCATCATACTAAGTGCAAGCACAGGGTGTTTGGGTTTTAATGTAAAGCCTCACCATAAAGGAAGGAAAATGAATTCAAGATAGCTTAATTCTAATTAAGCAGCACTAAATATATCTCATGTATTTTTGCAGTAAGACTGTCTTTGCTGTGTGTGCTTACTTGTGACAGGTCACCCACCTATCTTCTTTGCAGACACAAATAACTCCAAGCAATAGGAAGGAGATGTGGAAAGCTGCAGAAAGAACAAAGGCACTTTGGTACAGAAACACCACATTTGCTAGAATACACATGAGCCTGAAACAGTCAACAATGGATCGCAGGCCTTAGACTCTGTTCCACTGCCCCAGGAAAAAGAAGTGGGGGATGGAGGGAATGAACCTGGTACCACTGCCCCTGGCTGTAGTGAGCAGGGACTGCTCCGAGGTGGAAAGGGACTCAAGTCCTCTGTGATACTCTTATGCTCCCTGCCCTCCAGCGGAATGCTGGTCCATCAGCTAACCTGAGGGGATCTTAATGGGGGTCCCTTCACAAAGCCTGAGAAGTCCTGGGTAGTTCATCCAGTATCTGCGGGTCCCCAGGCAGGGAGAGGGATAGAGTCACAGCAGCTTGCAAAGCTTTCTTCTGGGAAAGTGTGTGTAACAAAAATAACAACAAAACCAACATCCCTAGTGCACAATTTCCAGAGTTCCCTGGAGCCTGACTATAATATTCATAATTAGACTCATTTTGCAGCTGAGGTCCCAGAGGACCCGAGAGGTTGGTTAAGCCATTCTCCCAAAGTTTCAGAGCACATCATTGCTGGAGAGTTGGAAATGGAAGGCAGGTCCAGAGTACTGGCTGAAGGTGCTGGATCTCAGGCCATCCACGTGACTGCTCATGGTCTCTACCCTCTTTCATTGCTAGAGATAAACCTATCTAACGCCAGTTTTTCCACTTGAACCAAAGCCTGTGCTCTTTTTCCTACCCAAAGACATCATTCCAAATATTAGGTTCTCCAATCATGCCTTTGTTCCTGGGGATCATCCTCTTCAGCATATGAACACATGCTGCCATGTATATACACACATGTGTTCATGTACATACATGCATGGATACACCCACATATACAGAAAGGTCTTCTCTCCCCATCACACTCCAGTGCTGTCTCAATTTTCTATTCCTTTCCCATAAAAAAGATGGGATTGCTAAGTAAATATAGTATTGGACAAACAGATGTAAGAAGGCAAATCTTTTAAAATGTAAGGATAGAATCTAGGTGTGTGTGGGGGGTGGGTGGCATATGGGTATTTACTGTACTCTTCTTTCAACCTTTCTGAATATTTGAAAATTTTCAAAGTAAAATTTGGGGGAGGGGGAAACTGTCTCTATTTCTTTTCCTTTCCTCCTATTATCTTCTGAAACTACCCAAGAAGGCTTTCACTACCATTATTCACGGGTTCCTACCCAAGGCAACCATGACCTTCATGTTGCTAAATGCATTGGTCACTCCCCAACCCTCCTGCTTGACCTGCTGGCAGTGTTCGACTGTCTCCTTCTTCCAGTATTTTCTGCCCCACCCTCTGCTCAGTTTTTAGAATGTAACTCTATTTTCATGATATATCACTGACTTCTCCTTCTCAGTCCCTCTCTGTTTGAATCTCACCTTCCCAACAGCTACAGAGTAGTTAGCCTTGGACATTTTTTTTCTATTCATATTCCTATGCTGAGTTTATCCAGTCATGTGGCTTCAAATAATATTATTATAGATGACTTCCAAATATATATCTTTAGCCTATACCTTGCTCCTGAACTCTGGACTCCTGTGTTCGACTGCCTATTCTATATCTGTTTCACCCCAATCTTAAAACATCCATCAAAAGTAAAATTCCTGGTTTTATACCAGCATCCCCAGTCTCACCCAGACCTGCTTATCACCTGATGAAAAAGCCCAGTCTAGAGAATGAGAGGCCATGAGGCATCTGTCAACTGCAAGTCATCTGAGTGAGGCCATCCCAGATCAGCCAGTCATCAGCCAAGAAACCAGCTAATGGCAGATGTATGTGTGGTTTTGGGATATATCAGCTGATGCAGTCAGGCCAGTCCACAGAATTATGAAACCAATAAAAGTTTAGTTTTTTATGCCATTAAGACTTGGGGTGGCTTGTTCTTGATGAAAAATTCCAGAATAACTATTCTAGACAGTATGTGTAATATTAAGCAGAAAGAGTCACTCTGGAAAAAAGCTAATTACTTAATTCTTTAAACGCATGAATTGGGAGCTGGTCATATCATCAGCCCTTGTTTCATTAAATATGGCCCCTTTACTGCCCCAATTTTCTCACCTAGGAAAGTTTTCATGATACAAAAGCTTCTTTCAACTATCTTTGGGAATTTTTTTTTTTTTTTGAGAGGGGAGGGGCAGGGCATACAGCATGTGGCATCCTAGCTCCCTGAAAAGGGATTGAACCCATTCCCCTGCAGTAGAAATGTGGAGTCTTAACCACTGGACCCCCAGGGAAGTCTCTTTCTGGTATTCTTGGATGGAGCCTTGTGAAAGACTTCCTCTAGGCTATGAAGACATCCGGTATGATACACTCCCTTCTCAAGGAACTACAGACAAAGAATGGAGACAGGGCTATACAAAACTGTCCTCTGTTTCTTTTTATTTGAACGCCATGTGATTGTCTCTGGATTTTAAATCTGATAAATGTGGTTTACAGAGCGAACATGCCTCCAATTTGTATTGACTGTGAAAGTGCTGCACTCAATATGCCATCAAATTTGGAAAACTCAGCAGTGGCCACAGGACTGGAAAAGGTCAGTTTTCATTCCAATCCCTAAGAAAGGCAATGCCAAAGAATGCTCAAACTATCGCATAATTGCACTCATCTCACACGCTAGTAAAGTAATGCTCAAAATTCTCCAAGCCAGGCTTCAATAATACGTGAACCATGAATTTCCAGATGTTCAAGTTGGTTTTAGAAAAGGCAGAGGAACCAGAGATCAAATTGTCAACATCTGCTGGATCATAGAAAAAGCAAGAGAGTTCCAGAAAAACATCTATTTCTGCTTTATTGACTATGCCAAAGCCTTTGACTGTGTGGATCACAATAAACTGTGGAAAATTCTGAAAGAGATGGGAATACCAGACCACCTGACCTGCCTCTTGAGAAACCTGTATGCAGGTCAGGAAGCAACAGTTAGAACTGGACATGGAACAACAGACTGGTTCCAAATAGGAAAAAGAGTACGTCAAGGCTGTATATTGTCACCCTGCTTATTTAACTTATATGCAGAGTACATCATGAGAAATGCTAGGCTGGATGAAGCACAAACTGGAATCAAGATTGCCAGGAGAAATATCAGTAACCTCAGACATGCAGATGACATCACACTTATGACAGAAAGTGAAGAAGAACTAAAGAGCCTCTTGATGAAAATGAATGAAAAGAGTGAAAATGTTGGCTCAAAACTCAACATTCAGAAAACTAAGATCATGGCATCTGGTCCCGTCACTTCATGGCAAATGGATGGGGAAACAGTGGAAACAGTGGCTGACTTAATTTTTTGGGACTCCAAGATCACTGCAGATAGTGACTACAGCCACAGAATTTTCCTTGGCAGGAAAGTTATGACCAACCTAGATAGCATATTAAAAAGCAGAGACATTACTTTGCCAACAAAGGTCCATCTGGTCAAGGCTATGGTTTTTCCAGCAGTCATGTATGAATGTGAGAGTTGGACTATAAAGAAAGCTGAGCACTGAAGAATTGATGCTTTTGAACTGTGGTATTGGAGAAAACTCTTGAGAGTCCCTTAGACTATAAGGAGATCCAACCAATCCATCCTAAAGGAGATCAGTCCTGAGCATTCATTGGAAGGACTGATGTTGAAGCTGAAACTCCAATACTTTGGCCACCTGATGTGAAGAGTTGACTCACTTAAAAAGACCCTGATGCTGGGAAAGATTGAAGGCAGGAGGAGAAGGGGATGATGGAGGATGAGATGGTTGGATGGCATCACCGACTCGATGGACATTAATTTGGGTAAACTCCAGATGTTGGTGATGGACAGGGAGGCCTACCATGCTAGAGTCCATGGGGTTGCAAAGAGTCAGACATGACTGAGTGACTGAACTGAACTGAACCTTCAAGACCAAATCAAAATATGCTGAATTATTAAAAAATACATTTTTGACTCTGGATTGAAATGCAAATCTGTTTTTAACATGCATTCTATTTTTAAAATTCTTCCATAAATTTCATTAGGAAGCTATCGAGATGAACCAGTTTTGCATTTGATCTATTAGAGGGGTCCAAGGACTTTGCAACTACATAGGCCCTGAATCTGACCCAGAGCAGTTACATTTGACTTAACAAAATATAGTAATATTTGTAATGAATTAGCAGCCTGATCAGATAGCTAGAGCAAAATAAAGATTCTGAAGAGCCTACTAAACCCTAAACTATATATGTAAATGATACCTAGCGTCATTTACACTATTCTCATCTATGCCCTCACATCTCACTTTATGGTGTCTGGTTAGCTCGTAATGTATGGCATCGCCATTATGAATATCAGCCTTCTGCCCTAGTAGACTGATATTCCTTGAGGTCAAGCGCTAAGTCTTATTTATATCTGTATGTCTCATACCCTGCATAGTATCTGACATAATGCTGGTGCTCCAAATAGGGCTGTTGATCGAATGAAATAAACAGCCTCAGGTCTCCTTATCACGAATAAATCTCCCCTAGGAAGCTTCAGGACTGATGAGAACTATACAAGTGTTTGTTACTATCATCATCATCACCATCACTCACTTCATTTCAGTAGCTGTAGCTTCCTGGATTTCATTTGTTTCCTCAGTCTTTATTATCTAGGAAGCAGTGGGAGGCTGGGCAGAAATCCAGGCCTCCTGGCTCAGAGTCAGTTAATCCTTCTTCACAACATTATTACTATTAGCCTGATGGAAACCCAGAGAGCTCATCAAAGCAAAAGTGGCAGAGAGAAGCCTAGAATAGCACAGAGCCACTGCCCCCGAGAATGAGTGCAATGAATGTTACCATTCGGAAAACAGTCAGTGCCCTATCACTGAGCTCCTTGCTCTGTTTCACCTCTTTTAAAAACAACACCACCAACACAAAAGACAGACTTTAGCTTTTCAAGCAGTGTTAGGTTCATGGCAAAATTGAGAGGCAAGGGCAGCTCACATATTCCCTGGCCCAATATACACCTAGCATCCCTCATTAACAACATGCCCACCAGAGTGGTACATTTGTTACAACTGATGAACCTACATTAACTCATCACCCAAGTCCACAGTTCACACCAGGGTTTATTCTTGGTGCTGTACACTCCATGAGTTTAAACACATGTTGAATGGCATGCATTCATCATTATAGAATTGTACAGGGTAGTTTCGTGGCCCTAAGATTGCTCTGCACTTCACCTA
Organism: Cervus elaphus; assembly: GCF_910594005.1. Taxonomy (NCBI): domain Eukaryota; kingdom Metazoa; phylum Chordata; class Mammalia; order Artiodactyla; family Cervidae; genus Cervus; species Cervus elaphus. Next base: position 34,140,806 of record NC_057818.1, read on the forward strand.
TTCATCTCCCTCCCAACTGCTGGAAACCCCTAATCTTCCTCCTATCTCCATAGTGTTGCCTTTTCCAGAATGCCATGCAGTTGAAATCATACAGTATGGAGCCTTTTCAGATTTGCTTCTTTCATTTAATAACATGCATTTAAGTTTCCTCTATTCCTATTCATGGCTTAATAGCTCATTTCTTTTTTTTTGTTGTTGTTTGGTTGCTAAGTCGTGTCTGACTCTTTGTGACCCCATGGAGTGTAGCCCACCATGCTTCTCTGTTCATGGGATTTCCCAGGCAGGAATACTGGAGTGGGTTGCCATTTCCTTCTCCAGGGGATCTTCCCAACCCAGGAATTGAAGCCACAGCTACGCTGACAAGCAAAATTTTCACCACTGAGCCACCAGGGAAGCCCTCCTTTCCTTTAAGGATTGGATAATATTTCATCATCTGGATCTACCATAGATTTATGCATACCAACTGAAGGACATCTTGGTTGCTTCCAAGTTTGGACAGTTACAAATAAACATCCATGTGCAGGTCTTTGTGTAGATATAAGCACTTTACTCCTTTGGGTAAATATCAAGGAGTGTGATCACTGGCCATATAAGAGTAGGTGTAGTTTTATAAGAAACCGCCAAAGTGTCTTCTAAAGTGGCTGTACCAGTATGCACGTTGCATCTATTTTGAATTGTTACAACAGCCCTGTGAGATCAGGAATAGTTTTAGAAATGAGAAAACTGAGCTGCTTGAATTTTCTAGGCCAGGCAGTGAAGACATGACTCACCGCTCACCACCCTTCAAGCCAATCTGCCATCCCAGATATTCTAGACATGTTCCTCTGTAGCTTCAAACAGTTGCCCACAGCCCTACCTCCAGGTAAAATAGAAAATCCATGACTTTTTAAAACATGGTCAGCATTACTGGAGGCTGGATAAAGAGGAGAATGATGTTAGGAAACACAAGCAAACAGAAAAATATGGTTCTGGAGGACCAAATATCCCTTCAAGACAGAAGGGGGACTGAAGCAAGCATGTCTTGTGAATATGAATGTGCCCTCATCAAAGTGTCTGAACCCCAGGAAGTTTAAATCTGTGTGTGACTCTCCCAGCCCATGGGTTTCATCAGCCTTCTGAGAGCTTGGAGAACTCTGGAGGAGGGTACCTCACGGATGCTGCTCTGGGGCATCCAAACAGTACATGGAACATACTTAGACTAAAATACATCCTTGGTCTGATATTCAAATTTTAACTGGGTGTCCTGTTTGGATTTGGAGGTTGTTCTTTTCTGTTTTGTTTACTAAATCTGGCAATCTTGCAGAAGTCTCTCGTCCACAGTGAGGAAAACTGGTCCTCCTATGTCATTGGCCAGAACTGTGACCCATGTCCATATCCACCCTTAGCAAGGGGGGCAGAACTCCCAAGCATGCTTGAATTACTGTGGATAAACCCCACGAGTCTCCTGAAGCACAGGGTCATGGGGATAAAGTAGGGCTCATGAGCCACAGGGACGGGAGAGGGGATCTGGAAAGGCAACCAGCAGTGCCGGCCCCACGACCTCACGGCTCCCACCATCCCATGGATCCACGGCTAACATCCTCTTTCCAGTCCCAGCCAAGCATACAGGCTCTTAGGACTTAGCCTGAAACAGCTGTGGAGGGACTTGGATACACGAAGTGAGGCAGCGACTTGTCTGCTTTCTTCTTGACTTATGTTTGGCATTATCCTTCAGGAGGACCACTGTGTTCCCCTCACTTCCTTCAAGACAGCGCCTCTGAGGTGGTGCTCCAGAAGAAAAGCTGGCCTCCCTGAGTGACAGGGCAGGTTTCCTTGTTGAGTGATGGCCCCAGCTCTGGACCATGTGTGCCTTTGGACATGAAGCTTATTCTTCCCAAGTCTCCATCTACTCCCACGTGGAAGGGGAGGGTTTACTCTGGAGAAGGAAAGCCCCTTCTCCCCGTACCTTTCAGCCTAGCTGCCTCTGGCTCCTCACACCCCACAGCAGCTTTGGTATCTCCTAGTAGTCACTCTTTTGTGCATTATTTTTTCTCCTTCTTCAGAGTTATAAGAAGTGTCAGATATACCCTGGGCACTATTAGGCAGGTGCTGCTGATAAAAAATAAAATGTGTTCCCCGCAGTTAACCTTGAGCTCACAATCCAAGAGGAGAAACATGTACACAAGGACTTCCCTGGTGGTCCAGTGGCTAAGAGTCTGCGTTCTCAATGCAAGACGACCTGGGTTCCATCTTTGGTCAGGGACCTAGATACCACACGCTGCAACTGAAGACCCTGCATGCCACAACTAAGACCCAGCAGAGCCAAATAAATAAATAAATAAATATTTTTTTAAAAAAGACATGCATGCAACTAACTTCTGATCAGGGTGGGAGTGCCCCTGTAGAGTTATCAATGTAAAAGGTACTATGCTGTGCTTAGTCACTCAGTCGTGTCTGACTCTTTGACCTCATGGACTGTAGCCCGCCAGGCTCCTCTGTCCATGAGGATTCCCCAGGTGATAATACTGGAATGGGTTGCCATGCCCTCCTCCAGGGGATCCATCTTCCCAACCCAGGGACTGAACTAGGTCTCCCGCATTGCAGGCAGATTCTTTTACCACTGAGCCACCAGGATGCCCAAGAATACTGGAGTGGGTAGCCTATCTCTTCTCCGGGGGATCTTTCCGACCCAGGCATCAAACCAGGATATCCTGCATTGCACGTGGACTCTTTACCAGCTGAGCTACAGGGAAGCCCAAATAAAGTACTGGAGGATGCCAGAGGAGGGAGGGAGCAAACACCCTGGTGTAAGGAAATCTGGCAAGAGTGTAGAGATGAAGTGGGTCTTGAAAGATGAGCAGGGCTTTGTCATTCAGGTGAGGCGCCTGGTGTGTTCAGGGAGCAGTTAGTGCTTCATTTGGACGAAAGAGGTTTCCACGATGATGACTGATGATGAAAAGAGGTGCAGGGACTGCTTCCATAGCAATGGGGATAAAAGGGCAGAATGAATCCATCAAGTGAGGGGAGCATCCAGAAAACAATTATTCCTAATGCATCAATTCTCCAAATGCCTTTCCTGGCAACATTAATTCACTTAGGTGATATTGAAGCCTCTTAAAAAAAAAAAAAAATATGCCTGCCATCCATGCACTTCCTAGTGATGTGATGCAGGCTCCTAGGGCGGTGCTTACATGCACTGAGAACGCGGCATCCTTCGAGGCACTGGTCTCGTTTGCACCGTGGGTCGCAGCAGAGCAGAGGGGCTCCACAAGCGGCAGCTCCCCAGGCTCCCCATGCACGGTGCTTTATAGCATCCTCAGCAGAACTGAGACTCCTACAAGGATGAGTGGGGGTTTTTCAGGTTGAAAATTGGTGTCTGTTCCTTTTAGAGGGAAGCTGACTCTCATTTTTTAAGGGTGGCATGCTATTACAAAGAGGCACTGGAAGGTTAAAAATCGAGCATGCTCTTGAACATTCTAAGTGGCACACAAGCGACGAAGGGGCTCTCATTAGAGGTAATGGCTCTTCTACCTTGAAACGCAGGAGAAGGACGCACGCCGAGAGAAAATATAACAACACGTGTTGGGTGAATAAACACATCCGCCAAGACATCAGAACAGACTGGGTGTCATTCCGTTTCAAAATGGCGCAGCCCTGTGCATCTCTGGACAAAGGGAGCCGAGTCGAAATGTTGAGCCGCATGTAGACAGAGCTGGGGTTTGTGAGATGTCGCTTTTCAGGACTGGCCCTGGCACTGTGCAGGAGCACTGGGGGGGCAGTCGGATTTCCAGCAAGTACCATTCAGTTATCTTTCTCGCCATCCTATCACCACAGGCAGTATCTGGGAATGACACTCACCTAGTCAGAGTGAGCTGAGAGCCTTCCTCGCAAAAGCCAGCCCAAATGAGTGGATGTTATAATCTCCATTTTGAGATAAGGATGCTGAGAGATATGGCTAAACATCACACCCAGGGTTACATGGCGAGTGAGTGGCAGCACCCCAGTAAATCCAGGTTTCCCTGAAACCAAAAGGAACATCCTTCTGCTGAAGTCCAGAGAAAGTCAATGATTGGCTCAGGCTTGCTAGCCCCTGAAGGGGGTTGGAATTTGAACCAAGGACCTCATTTTTCTGGCTAAAAATGGTGCCCTTTCAGTATGCTGAAAATAGCTTCCTCTCTCCAACCTCTTGACCAACTTTCAACTTTGTCAACTTTCCTTCGACAACTACTGCCTCCGGTATTTCTGCCCTCTGTCTGAAAGGGAGCGACTTGATAACCTTTAAAATCCTTCTTTAGAGGAAAAAAAAAGTACCCATCCTCTGCTACAATCCTCAAGGCTCTGTTGGCCTCTGAGCTGGCTGCCTTGGCCTCCACCGTACCTTGGGCTTTGATAACAAATTCTGTCTGAGGACAGGGTGAGAAATACTAATTCAGTCACTTACAGGGGCTGCAGAAGGCAAGCTTGTAAGGTTTCCAGACACCCAACAGACACAGGTCACATTTTCAATGGACAAAAACAAGAGTCAAGAGTAATTTTAACCATGTGGCCCCTATATGAGGCTCATGAGAGGGAGAAGGAGGAGGATGGGGAGAGAGAAGGGGAGAAAGAAGGAGAGATTATATCAGGGGCAGGGGAACACCAGTTTAGACTCTTTCCAAATAAATTTAACTTCTGGGCAGAATCTTGGTTTCCAAGTAGGCATATAGAATCTCCATTTTTCTCATTTAAAAGCTTCCTGTTGCATCCAGCATTTCTACAAGTATTTCTTTGTAAAAAAGTTAGCACTGTGAATACAAAGAGGCATGATAAAATAGAAACTGGAACACGACCCATTCTCCTCCACACAGCAATATATCAGAGGTGTGCTTCTGATCAAGGGAGGGGAAGGAGTCCCAAGGTGAGGTGTGGTTTGAGTTTTTTCTGCCCACCTGCATGCCAAAAGCTGAGAAAATATAAACACACAGGATAGTCTTTAGCATTCTTCATGCCCAAGGAAGATCTGGCCAAAATTACTAGTCATCCCTGTGGTGGGTGGGACATCAGGACCAGTGGCCTAAAGCCCTGGCCCCGCTGTCCATTTCCCTTGGGGGTAACTCAATTTGCTACCGACTGACATCATTTAACAGGCTCTGGAGCATGGTGTGCTGCTTCCTACCTAAGACCTGAGTCTGGACTTCCACCTTTTCCTTTGTTTCCCTTAGCATAACTAAGAAGATTTTAGGGACTTCCCAGGTAGCTCAGATGGTAAAGAATCTGTGTGCAATGCTAGAGACCTGGGTTGAATCCCTGGGTTGGGAAGATCCTCTGGAGAAAGGAAATGGCAACCCACTCTAGTATTCTTGCCTGGAGAATCCCATGGACAGAGAAGCCTCGTGGGCTACAGTCCATGTGGTTGCAAAGAGTTGGACACAACTCAGTGACCAACAATTTCAAGAAGATTTTACTGAAGTCTAAGAATTGAAAAACAAACTCAGTGAACATAAAGGCCATAAAGATGGGTGCAGTTGGAGGGGGCAGGGGAAATCTACTTTTATTTTTTTTTTTTTTTTTATTAGTTGGAGGCTAATTAGTTCACAACATTTCAGTGGGTTTTGTCATACATTGATATGAATCAGCCATAGATTTACACGTATTCCCCATCCCAATCCCCCCTCCCACCTCCTTCTCCACCCGATTCCTCTGGGTCTTCCCAGTGCACCAGGCCCGAGCACTTGTCTCATGCATCCCACCTGGGCTGGTGATCTGTTTCACCATAGATAATATACATGCTGTTCTTTTGAAATATCCCACCCTCACATTCTCCCACAAACTGGAAATAGAACTGCCATATGACCCAGCAATCCCACTTCTGGGCATACACACTGAGGAAACCAGATCTGAAAGAGACACGTGCACCCCAATGTTCATCGCAGCACTGTTTATAATAGCCAGGACATGGAAGCAACCTAGATGCCCATCAGCAGATGAATGGATAAGGAAGCTGTGGTACATATACACCATGGAATATTACTCAGCCGTTAAAAAGAATTCATTTGAACCAGTCCTAATGAGATGGATGAAACTGGAGCCCCTTATACAGAGTGAAGTAAGCTAGAAAGATAAGGAAATCTACTTTTAAATCTCCATGTTTCTCTCCAGCAAAACTCTAAGCTATGAGACTCATATTCATACACAAAAGAAGACCTCAAACCAACTTTCAACTTGAAGCTCATCAGTTAACACCTGGGTGCATGCCATATACATCACATGGAATATTATTCAGCCTTTAAAAAGAAGGAATTTTGACTCACACCACAATATGCATGAACCCTGAAGGCATTATGCTAAGTAAAAGAAGTCATTCATAAAAAGATAATGCTGCAGAATTCCACTTATAAGAGCTCCCTGGAGTAGTCAAATCCATAGACACAGAAAACACAATGGTGGCTACCAGGAACTAGGGAAGGGAAGAAAATGAGTAGTTATTTAACAGGTAGAAAATTTAGGTTTTGCAAGATGGAAAGAATTCTGCAGAAGAATGGTAGTGAAGGTTGCACAGCAATGTGAATGTACTGAATACCTCTGAATTGTATGCTCAACAACGGTTAAGAAAATAATTTTTGTGTTTTAAGTACTTTACCATAGTAAATTTTTTTTAACCTAGTGTTACAGCTAATATCATACTCAATGGTAAAATGCTGAAAGCTTTTCTTTGAAGGTCAGGAACAAGACAAGGATGCCCATTATTGCCACTTTTATTCAGCATAATATTGGAAGTCCCAGCCAGAGAAATTGGGCAAGAAAAGAAAAAGGCACCTAAATTGGAAAAAAGTAAAACTTACTATTTGCAGATGATATATTACATATAGAAAATCACCACCAAAAAAGTTAGAATAAATTAATTCAGTAAGTTTGTTGGATATAAAATAAACATATAAAAATCTGTGGCATTTCTATTCACTAACAATACACTATTAGAAAAGGAAATTAAGAAAACAATCCCGTTTACAACAAAAAGAATACCTAAGAATCAATTTAACCAAGAGGTGAAAGATCAGTACACTGAAAACTATATAATACTAATAAAAGAAATTGAAGAAGTTAGAAATAAATGGAAAGACATTCTATGTCCATAGATTGGAAAAATTAATGTTGTTGAAATGTCCATATCACCCAAAGCAACCTACAGACTCCCATTAAAAGTCCATTGTTCATAGAAATAACTTTAAAATTTAATGGCATCACAAAAGACCCCAAGTAAGTCAAAGCAATCCTGAGAGAGAACTACAAAGTCGGAGGCATACACTCTCTCTTATTTCAAATTATATTACAAAGCTATAAAAATCAGCACAGTATGTTACTGGCATAAAAAAAAAAAAAAAAACCTGATACATAGATCAATAGAACAGGACAGCCCAGAAACAAATCCATGCATAGAGAGTCAATTAATTTCTGACAAAGATACAGGCTAAAAAGTAGGCAAATACAATTATATGGCCATGAATTTCTAATTTAATTCTGCCTCCTATCTAAATGGAATTAAAAGTCTATTGTTTTGCCTACATTCACAATAACTCATTTAATTGCCATACCAGTCTAGCTTTCTGAAACACACACCTTGGCAGTCCCTAATCCTGGCTCATCCAAAACATCACTCCAGCTCCCCTGCAACCACACATCAATGTGAAATCCTGAGTGGAGCTGAGGAGAGAGATTTTTGGCATCATCAGTGTGTAGGTACATGGTGGATGAAGTCCATAGTCTTCCAGAGGTTACTCCAGCAGAAGACAGTGAGACCAGAGGAGTGAAGAAGAAACCACGAAGATCATCAACACCCAAGGGAATGGGCAGAGAAGTAGAAGGACCACGCGAGATGGGTCACCAGATTCAAAGGAGGAGGAGGCTGGGAGCAGAAACTCATAGTCAACAGCATCTAATGTAGGATCAGTAGTGGTGAGTCATTAGGATGTGACATTTAGGAGGTCCCCTGGTATGTTTAGAAAACCATTTCCATAGAGTTGGGTGGTGAAAGTGATAGTGACACAAGAATAAAACAAAACGATGGGGCAAGTAAGTGCAGGTAGTTCTTTTAAGATGACTGACTGGGAAGTGAATGAGGCAAGGAGAAGAGTCTGAAAGAGAGGTAGGTGGATGCAAGGCTGGGAGGTTGTGAAGGCGCCATCTGTTGTTGAACACGGGTTGGAGCTAAGTACCTTTGTAGATTGTGGATGCGTGACTGGGAGAGAGATTGAGGTTCAAGCCACAAGAAGCAGAGGAGGGAAGATTCTAGGGCTGTGATAGATGGGAGCCAGAACCAGGCATGAAGGCAAACCCTATGTGGGAGCAAAAACCCTTTGTAAAAGGAAATGCAGACCAGGGTCCATGCCATCTCTTCCATGGAGCCCCCTATGCAGACCCAGCTCACTGAATGCCAGCCCCATTCCTCACCATGGCAGGGTCTGGTGCAGAGCTATTATTTCCAGTGAACAAGGATAAAAGGCTATGTCTTGCCTGGGCTCAGCAATGGATTCTTGTGTGGGGGCTTGAGAGATGTGCCAGTTCCAAGTGCACGTGGCCAGCAGGGGCTCTGCCCAGGGATGGCTGGCACTCTCTTGCTCTCTCTGATTCCCAGTCTTGGCCTCTCGCCTTCCCACTTAACCCCCATCCTCAGGTGTCTTGCGTGTTTCTCTTCCCAAGGACAGAGACCCTGGGAGTTCTGTAATGTACAAGGGACATCCAGAGCCCTTTGTGAGAAGTCAGGCAGAGCCTTTCTTTATCCCTGCAGAAACCTAAGCTGTGCTCAACCAGGCGGTGGGAAGGGCTGGCTCATCTTCCTCCTTCCCCCCTCACCCCTGCCCCCAGATCGGCATTTTTCTGGAAGCACTGATGGTTCCTCAGTCCATGCTGTGCCCCGCTGTGAAGTGAGGCCCCCTCCCTTGAAGAAGCCTGCAGCCACCTGCTCTGTAGGAGACAGGAGAAATGGTGCTCCTGGCAGAGAGATGGGGGTGGCGGCGGGGGTGGGGGAGGTTGCAGGGATCTAGTCTACAGGCTGCTGCTTCCCCCACTCCCCTCCCCACCAGGACTGATGGACCCAGCTGAGTAGCCCAGCCCAGCCCATGGAAGAAGGGCAGCCTCCTCCGTGGGCTTCACTCCCTGCAGGCGACTCCTGGCCCCATGCCTCCTCCTGAGAACTCAGCCTCTGCCTCATTCCAATGGCAGCCTCACCCTGTGTCCCAGCTTGAATCTTGGGGTAACTGCCTCCCTAGGGATCAAGCTCCCACTCCCTCACCTTCGCTGTCCCCCGTGTTGGATGCACACGCTGCTCCCAGGCACTACCCTCTTTCCTGAGTCCCGACTCAGCTCCGAATCGCAGACGGCAGTGGCCTCCTGCATTTGCCCTGCCCCGCAACTGCCAAGACACCCGGAGGAGACCTCTGGATGCTAACTGCTCACTCAAGTCTGCCACCCCGGCCTCACTGGCCAGATGTTCTCATTCAGCATTGGCCTCAGTTTCCCCCTCTGTCAAACGGGCACCCTGACAGCACCACTTTACAGGGGGTGGGAGGCTTTCGTGAGATGGAGATAGAGCGTGCCTCTGATGCCCTGCTGCTGATCATTACTGCCCACGTCTCGCCCTGGTCTTTGAAAGCACCTCTGAGAGCTTCTATTCCTAAGCCGCGACTCCTGCCTTAACTCCAGTGCACACAGCATATCCCCCAAGAGGGGGCCCAGCTAGCAACAGGCAGACGAGCACAGATTTGAGTCCAGACAAACCCAAGGTGGAATCTAGAAACCAGTACAGTCTGTGTGATGGGAGTGAAGTCTTTAGCCCCCGACAGCTTCAGCTTGCTCATCCATTGAGCCTCCCTACTGGGTTGTGTGAGAGAATGAAGTGAGGTGACGCCGGAACACACCTGGTACTGTGGGCGCCGACGTGCGCACCGCTGGTGTCCTCTCTTCAGAAGAAGCAGACAGGCCACCCAGGCTTTGATCAGACCTCCTTGGGCTTCCCCTGAAAAGCACTGGAGACTTTCCCTGGAGGGAACTCACCTCCTCCGCAGGCCTGGGGATGTGTTTGATGTAATCAACAACTGCCCGAGTCTGTTCTCTGAATCCCGACACACAGGCTTGCATCCAACCAGCCTGTGTATGTTCCTCCAGATTAAACGAGAGCCTGGGGAGAGAAGGACTCGTCAGGGTGTGGGGTCCAGAATAGCCCTCCTGTTTCCTTCAGTGGTTATTTACAACAGTGTGCTCCTCCCCATGTTGCGTGCTGACTGCTAACAGAATCATACTTTAGAAGGACTGGAAGGTGCAAGAACAAGGGTCTCCACCAGCCCATGTGCATGGAGCCAGCTGAGGGGGGCCTGAGAGGAGGTTTAGGGAGGCATGTAGGAGGGAGGGCCCCAGGATCACACTGCCAGGGTGATCCCCAGTTTACTAAGTTTGGGACTCTGGGCAAGTAACTACCCCTTTGAGCCTCTGTTTTCAAATCTGTCAAGTGGGCATTAACATCACCAGAGGGTGCAGTGTGGTAAAGTGCATGGTGGGGTGCCGACGGTCAGTAAGTGCTGGCATCGTGATTGGTTGGAGCTGAATGATCAGAACCTGAGTTTTGGGGGTTCTGTTAATGGAAAAGAAGGGAAAGCAGTGGCGGTGTAAAGCACCTACTATGTGCTACTGATAACATAGGCTTTTATATTTAATCCTTAAAGCAAGCCAAGGAATTGGGTGCATTATTCCCATTCTGAGGAGGAAGAAAGCCTTAGAGGTTAAGTGACAGATTGAAATCAGTATCGATAGCAAGAGGTGTTCAGCCTTTTGTGCCTGCCTCTTAAGTACCCCACATCCCAGCAAGCCTTGAGGGCTGCGGGGGGGATTAGCAATTCACAGAGGGCTGGGCTGCTGCCTGGACAAGGTTCAGAGAAGGAGAGAGGATATGCAACAATGGAGCTGCCTCAGTGAGCAGGAAGGCGATCCCTCCAGGATACGCCCTGAAGCTTGAGGGGCAGGCGGGCAGGCAGGCAGGCAGGGGCACTGCCTACGGCTGGTCCTCCACCCCAAGAGGGGCTTCCTCAAGCCTTTAAGGACCAGATCAAGGCAAGAGAAGGCATCCAGAAGTGAGGTAGACACAGCTAGGTCTGCCATAACCACCCGGATCAAAGCAGCCCACACCCTCCAGCCCAGATCCCCAGCCTGCAGGTCCTCCTGTGTGCCTCTGGGCTGGAAATCCTGCCTGTCTCTGTATAAAAGGCTCTTCCCCGGGGATCCCTCCAGGAATCACCAGTTGAGCAAGATGCTCTGTCCTGAGCTCCCATAGCATCCTGCATATCCTGGAGCCCTGCCAACCCCACCATCCTGTGTCACTGGCTGCCTCCACGTGGACTATGAACTTCCCTGGAGGCTCAGTGGTAAAGAGTCCACCTGTCAATGCAGGAGACGTGGGTTCAATCCCTGAGTCAGGAAGATCCCCTGGAGAAGGAAATGGCAATCCACTCTGGTATTCCAGAGTATCTCACGGACAGAGGAGTCTGGCGGGCTGCAGTCCATGGGGCTGCAGAAGAGTCAGACTCAACTTAGAGACTAAACAGCAACAATCAGACTATATGCTCTGAGAGCCCAAGGTCTGTGTCTGTATCACTGCCCCGCTACACGTAGTTCAAACTCCACCACCCAGAGTGGGGTTCGCTAATGTCATTACTAATGATATCATTACTGAGTGAGATGTCGTAGGTGATCATCTGAGTACACAGCACAGTGATGTCACGTGGGCAAGGGGAGATGCTCCGTGTGGGTGAGCTGCAGTCTTTACAGTGAAACAGGCTCTAGGCTGACAGTAGAAATGCTTCTCCGTTAATTGACTCATGGGTTCATTCATTCAGCACGTTATCTTTGGTGCCAGTTGACACTATCTCTACACAGAAGATCCAGAAGTTTAGACATAAAGGAAGGCAGCACCAGGCATGCAAAGGCACGAACACCACAGTGCATGGCAGATCAAAGGCAGGGGGTGGAAGGTTCTACTAGGGACCAGCAAAAAAGGTTCATTTGGCAAACAAGGAGAAGGCAGGACCTGCTGGGTAGCGAGGAACCATGACGGACATGGGACAGAGGTGCAATTAGTGGAGTGAAAAGCATTTCAGTCCAGGGTCATGGAGTACCGAGACGTTTTATAAAATTCCCAGGCGAGGACTTTGCTGATGGAGCAGTGGGGAAGAATCCACCTGCCAAGGCAGGGGACAGAGTTTCGATCCCTGATACGAGGAGATCCCACATGCCGCGGAGCAGCTAGGCCCCTGTGCCACAACCACTGAGCCCGCGCTCCAGAGCCGGAGAGCCACAGCTACCAAGCCTACCTGCTGCAACCACTAAAGTCCGTCTGCCTAGAGCCTGTGCTCCTCAACGAGAGGAGCCACCACAGGGAGAAGACTATGCTCTGCAACCAGAGGAGCCCCCACTTGCCACAGCTACAGAAAGCCCACGCACCACACTGAAGGCCCAGTGCAGCCAATGAATAAACAAAAACACTAATAAAATCCCCAGGAGCACTGACACGCTGACCACGGAGAGAGACAGAGACGAGGACTTGAGGCTTCAGCTTGGTTCCCACTTTCTTCTTGGGTGGGGCTCTAGGCTGGGCTGCTTAAGAGTTCAATCCTGAGTCCTGACGAGCCTCGGGATCACCGACAGATGCTGAGACATCCTGAGCTGCTGCTGCCCTCAGCGTCCAGATGAGGCCGATGTGACAAATTAAGAGACCCTGGTTGGGAAGGGGTTGCTTTAGGGGACCCTTTTCAGGCTGTGACTGTCTTCATCAAACCACCCCCCAACCCCGCAACAAAATGCTTTTCCTTCTCACTCAGGTATGATTAGAAAAATGACCAGGCTTTGAGCTAAAAATACTAATGCTTTATGTTCCTCCACAGTGGGGGGAAATAAGACAAGAGAATCTACGAAAGTAACAAGGAATTTCATCCTTCAGTGGACTTCAGAATGGATATTTTAGACTCAGCCATCCATAAACATTGGGTAATATCATACTCTCTTCGTGCCGAATGGATTCCACAGACTGAGCCACAAATCTGCATTTAACATCCTCAGTGATGGCCGGCATCCTCCGCACCCAGGTAGACAGACGTATAGTCAAGGGCCAGTCAACCAAATAGCATCGTCTGCGGGCCTGAGCTCAGGCAGGCTGAGTCAGCTGGGGAGGGGCTTGGAGCCAAAGAAACCCCGGCAGCCCCCTGCCGGGGAGCTGTCTTTTGGATCCTGGTGGCTGCTGGGCTTGTAAGGCGCTGAACGATTTGACTCCAAGTACGATCCATGCATTATCTCAACCACCTGCTTCCATTCTTACCCTCAACTCAGGGCTGAGGGGGACACGGCTGACTGTCCCTCGAGCTGTCTCTCTATCCTCTGCAAGCCCTGGGATTTCATGCTTGCGCTTCTCCCTGCCTGGTCCAGCCATTCCCCAGGCCTTCGGCTCCCCGCTTAAGCATCACAGCCTCCGGGACCACCCCGGATGGATTAGCTGCCTATTCTGTGATGACTTGTTGATTCGAGGCAGTAAATGCCAAGCCTGCCACACACACTCAGTGCCACCTCTCTCCCAGCCCCACTTGCACCAGGCTTCCTCCCTATCTTGTCTTGTTGCATTAACCAAGCTACACACACACACACACACACAGGCACACACACTTCAAACCTATAAGACCTCATCCCTGAGACACACACACATACTTCAAACCTATAAGACCCTGTCCCTTCCCACTGAGTTTCCAGTAATCCAGGTACTTTCCCATATTTGTCAAACTAAGTTGAAAACTCAGAACCTCCACCTCCTTCAACCATCAGCTGAAACGTCAGCTCCTCCCTGAAGCCCCTCCTGACCAGAATCCATAAAGCCGCACTTGCACATTGGTGCCCCTTCGCCCCTGGTGCCCCCACATCCCCTCCCCCTCCAAACAGCAGTTTGTCCACGTGGCTGTCACAGATGGAAAACAAGCACCCATCTCAGCCATATTCAGACCGTAATGTCTGGGTCTAAACCGCCTTTAACCTCCCTGGTACCCACACTGCTCCTGACACATGGGAACCTACCTCACTCCACAACTGGGAACAGGAAAACTAAAGGGCTTCCTTTCCTCATCTTATGAGCTAGAAACCTGGCTCCCACGAGGATGGGGCTTGAGAAGATGCAGATCTCAAGGGGCTTCCCCTTCCCTTCACTTCAATTCAGAAGCACGTGTCTGCGATCACCAGTGAGGCAAATTCTGCCCCAAGAAGATTGTGCCAAGCTCTGTCTATTCTTGATTTGGGAAAAGCAGGTAACTGTGCATTTAAGAAAAGCCAGCATTACAGGGAGGGGATTCACATTGTATCCACCCAGCCCCACACTACACATCTTACATGCTTTATCTCCACTATCTTCAAAAACAACCTGATGAGCTAAGTCCACCTACCCCAGTTTTACAGAACAGGAAACCAAGACAGTGAGTATCATAGTCTTTGCCTGGCTGGGCACAGGGTTATTAAGCGGTCAAGCCGACTCAGGTTTCAAGCTCCAGTGGCCTGGGTCCAGACCCACAGCTTAGAACAGCGTGTGAGCCCTACCCCTCTGTGTCTGAACTTCTCCAGCACAATTTCAAGAGTCTGGCTGGTGCTCCAGAGACTGGATGGCTCGCACACGTTTAGATCAACTTGTCAATGGCAGCCTTGCTCACCACAGATCTTCCGCATCTCTCCTCCCCTGACTCGGGAGGCTGACAGAGTGGTATATTGGATTTCCAAAGGTGTCTTTCATTAGAAAAATATATTCTTTTGATCAGCCCCTGTCTTCCCAAAGTTGCAAAGGCTGAAGATCAAGTTGCCAAGTGGAATTCCATTCATCATGGAGATAAACATCGGCCTTCTACTCCCCTGTGGCCACCTGCCAACAGCGCGCGTCAGCTGGTGGGCAGCTGGAGACGGGACAAGGTGGCCTGGCCTGCGGAAGCCTGGGTCTGAATCGAAGCTTCACTTCCACCCTTGGGCACATCACTTCTCCTCTCTCAGCTTGCGCTTCTCCATCTGTACTGCAAGACTGGCCTTTCTAAACTACGCGATGATGGAGCGAATGAACTGGTGAGTTAATCAGTGATGTGATATACCAGCCCTTTTCTTGCTCTGAGATACTCTGACTCTGATCCATTTCTCTAATGAACCACCCACCTCAGTGACTGGCCAGACAGAATGAAGGTACGTGGATGCAGGGCCAGCATTATACGCATAGTCTATGAAATTGAGGCAATGATTCACAGCAACAAGGCTTTGAGCTGGACCCCAGGCAGGATGTCAGGTTTATGAAGGTTGGGTCTCTCCCTTTCTGCTCACACTTAAGCCCAGCTGTCCATCCACAGGCTGCCAGCATGGGGCGAGGGGCTGCCCAGGGTTGGGGGCAGCTGGGCTGGGGGCAACGGAGTGAACACAAGCTGGCCTCTCAAGGTCTCTCCAAGTTCCACTGTCTCTGATTCCGTAATAGTCCCTGTGAATAATAGATCTGGTCTCCGACACTGTACATGACAAAGTGACCCGGTACAAAGTCCTATTAAGATAAATCACATTTAAGTTTAGGAAATTATATGTTTGAATCCTGTAATTTAATGCCACTGTGATACCCGAGAGGAAGGAGAAGGAACTCAATCAGAGGCTAATTAGTCCAGGCCACTCCGCAGCCCCAGGCCGCCTCCTGCCTCTGCCGCAGGGAGTTAATCAGAATAACACCTAACCCCAGTCCTGGTGCCTTAGTCTCTCTGCCTATAAAATGGGAACAGTCCTAGTGAAAGAGGGAAGTGTGACCTTGAAGGAGAGAAGGAAGCAAGGTCCCCAGTTCAGCGCCACTGTCTCCCCTCCTCCCAGCATCTTCCCTCCTGACCCTGCGGCTCCTCCTGGGGTCCCCGGAGGTTTCAGAGGGTGTGTGAACTCTGTGCCACAGGGTGGGAAATTCATCTGTGGGGGGTCAAGTTTGCAGGGTGGATCTCAGAGCTTCCATCAGGTCTTCAGAAGGTGGCAGAGCTCAAACCATCACAAAGTACCACACCCCTCCATCCTTTCCTTCAGCATCAGTTACTCTCCAGTCCCTTCCTCTCTAACCACTATCGCCCACTGTTTTCACTCTGGGCCACGCTGCTACTCCTGATGTGACCCATGTGATTCCGGTCACCATCCCACCTCCTCACACTGTCCTGCCATCACTCTCAGTACCACCCACCCCCACAGACAGTGTCTTTCCAGCCTCACTCTTCGTCTCCTAGGAGCCACCTCCATCAATCCTCGCCCATCTTGATATCTCTCTGGCACCAGCCACTCTATGCTACTTCATTGAATCCCCATCTACTTCCAGCGTCTGCAAACCAAAGTCACCGTCCTCCCAGAATCACTGCCGGGTGAGCTTCTCTCGTACTTCTCTTGGGCTCCAGCCTCTTGCCTTCTTCACTCATGGATCATGCTCTCTCTGGTCAATCCTTCCAGGTTAAAGCCTGCCTCTTGGATCCCACAGAGCCCCTGGCATTCAGCATTTAAGAGCAAACTCAGGGAATTCCTTAGTGGTTCAGTGGTTAAAACTCTGTGCATCCAGTGTGGGGGAGGCAGGTTCAATTCCTGATCAGGAACTAAAATACCGCAAGCCAAGTACTGTGGCCAAAAAGTAAATAATTTAAATAAAACCAGTTATAAATGCAGGTTAAAAAAAAAAAAAACAGCAAACACATTCATGTCACATCCATCTCATGCAGCTGAGATTGTTACAGACTCAGCTGCTACAAGCAGAAGACTCCCCCTAAATCTCCTGTCTCTTTCACCCTCAGGATTCTGTTGGACACGATATTCTGAGACTTGAGGGGTTCCTGCCAAGTCTCTGATGGGAGGAATATTCCATCAGGGGAACATGAGGGTCAAGGTTCCCATGAAGAGGTTAATACGTTGAAGGAAGCTCTGTAACAGATGGAGTGGAGGTTCCAGAATGCCTGGTAGAAGTCAGAAGGTGGGAGACGGTGGCTGGGAGAGAAGCAGGGGTGTGGAGGCCGTAAGGAAGGAGGCAAGAGTGCTCAGTCCAAGGAGACGTGCCCTTGAAACGGAGACGGGGGTGGGTAGGGTCAAGGGCAGAGTGGGATCTCGGAGGAAGGACGTACATGGGATGAACTGACATCTGGGTTCAGAATGGAACAAGGGTGCAAGTCTTCTGAGGCACTGACACAGTATGCTGCCCCCACCCCCTGCTGCCTGCCAGGGTCTGAGTCCACCTTGTCTTCTTAAAGCTCAACAGATGGGTGAGTGAGGGGGTGAGAAGGAAAAAACCTAGCAAGGGATACAAGCCTATGACAGCTTGGCAACCCAGCCCTGGAGGATGCAGATGGAAGGCAGTGGCACAGGAGGCCTTGGGACCCCAACCAGCACCAAAGGAGGGGCAGGAACAAAACACGGGTGCTTAGTCTCCAGTAATCTGTATCAAAGAAAGATTTCCTTTATGACAGCTGGGACCAAAGGATGATGGTGACAGTGATGACTCTGATAGAAAGAATAGGAGAAGAACTTCTCTTTTGGCCGCACTTACTAAGTCTTAGTATAGTCTTAAGCTTTAATAACTTCAGAGAGAGAAATGCTATAAATATACAAAAACTCATTTGAAAGTTGGCCTAAATTTCTTTTGCATTTATTCACTTTTGTGAATTTTTAAAAATAAGTCTTTAAATTTCCTTTATTTTTTTTTTCCCTTCCCAGTCCCTCTGGCTGAACACAGCAAATATTGACTGAAATGAAAATTAAAATGAAAAGTGTAGAAATTCACAAAACTAAACACTTCAAGAATGGAAAAACTTCAACTTGCAAATAATGCATTCGGTAGGTTGATAGCATAAATGCTTCTGATGTTATTAAAGCTTAAAATCGCGAAAGCTTTGGGATGCTTTGTATTTAAAAGCCATCCTCTTAGCCAATTCTCCCGACAATCCCCCTGAAGGGTAGGTACTGTTATGGCCCCCATTTTAGAGACAAAAAACTGAGGGTCAGTGAGGTTAGGAGACTTGCCTGAGGTTACTCAGGGGGAAATTCCATAACAGAGGCTACTGCCTCTTGTGATCAAAATGAAACTCCACCTAAGGAGAGGTTTAAGAAGGATGCCCCCAGCTCAGGCAATGGCCCCTCTCGGGGGACCTGCCACTCAAGCTGCCTTACAACATAGCAGGGAATTATTTCAACAGAATGCAAACCAAGGAAAAGCAGACAGTGGGTCTCAGAGATTGTCTCAGGAGGAGAGCTCCAGCGTGTAAGAGGAATCAGTGAGCCTCGGGCTGGGGGAGAGGGGACGAGCAGGAGTGTTTGGGGGATGTTGACACTGACTGCATGGAGATCTTTGGGTCCGCTCTGATGGGAGGGTGTGGATCAGATGGGTAAGGGCTAGGGAGGGTAACAGGAAACCCAAAGGGAGACCAGAGAGCTGCAGGGAGCGGAAATGGATGAGAAGTGTGGGGCTTGGTAAATGCATGCCCTGTGTGGCTGCTCAAATATTAATCCACAATATATTTTAATGACAGAGACAGCAGTGAGCATGGGAAGGAACATGAAGGACTTTGGGTACCCTGAATAATGGGGTTGTCAGCCCAGGTTCTTATGGTCTCTTCTTGAGCAGGAGCTTCAGCAAAACCTTTTGCCAACAGTCAAGGTGCCAGATGTCACTTCCAAACGTGAACCAGCAGGCCCCTCACAATCTCATCATATCAGGTATCTCCTAAGGTAACCGCCCCCACAGACCACATCTCAGATCCCCAAGATACCTGGCTTTTCCTACTGGGCAAAGGTCAGGCTTGGGGTCAGAAAGGCCCATTAAACCCTGCTTAAGGACTTTCCTGGTGGAAACAGGAGACAGCCAGCATGGCCACAGTCAAGGTGGGAAGAAAGGCCCCACCCATTGGACAGGGCAGCATGCCCCAGCCACCCATCCTTCGTCCTTCAAGGAGACACAATGGGCTTGGACAACACAAGTCCACAATTGAGGGTCTCTCGGCTCCTCAGCAGCCATGGTGAGATAAGTGAGCCCAGAGTCCAGTGCCCCTGAATCCCAAGGCCCCATCCCTGCCCCCACGGAGCCACCTCTCCAAAGCTCAGCTCAAGCCCCGGAGAGTTAGTCCCCAGCCTGGGATGCCTGCAGGCCGTTCACGTTCTGATCTTCCTGCAGGACAAGGTGAGGGGGGCTCACACCTGGGAGGAAAGGGCTGGCATTGCACTTGGTGAGGACACCCCCTATGGTGGCGTGATGAGGGGAAAGGGGGGCTTACGTGTGAGTCCTGGCTCCCCCTTTAGCTTCAGTTTTCTCAAGCAGAAGATGGAAGCCACAGTAGTAATACCTGTCTACCTCACAGGATGTTGAGCATCAAAAATGCAAAAATACCTCAGACGAGGCAAATGTTACATAAATGTCATTTGCCTCTTCCTCTCCCTTATGCAACTACAGGATCATTCTTCCAAACAGACCTCCATATCCCTCTCTTCTCACAAGCTGCCGACCTCAGTTTATACATCAGAAAATCCAAAGCAGTAAAGCTGCCTTCCAGGCAGGGTTGCTATGGCCAGTTGCTCAGGCTGTACACTGTACAAATCCAGGGGGCATCACATATAAGGGGCACCCCTGGAGCTGAGCAGAGCTGTGACCTTCCATACAAAGGGCCACTGTGAGAATTTCATTTGTTAGATCAGTTTGGAGAATGCCAAAGACTGAAAAGTTTAGCTATCATCACAACAGTTATCCAAAGAAGTTTTATAATCACCCTCTCTCCACCGATCCTCTATTGGCAGAGTCCACATGTTTCTAGTACTTAGACTTCCTGGCTCACTGTACAATCATCAATAACAATGACAAACACATACACACACACACAAATTATATAAACTCTGATTTTAATTACTACCCCCAAGATCCCTCTATCTCATAAACCCAGTATTTTCCAAACTTGAATGTGTATGTGAATCATTTACAAAACTGCATTTCAAATCACTGAAAATGCAGATTCTAACTGGGGGGAGGAGGCTGAGGAGAAAGAGAAGGAAGGTGCCGAGATTCTGCATTTCTGACAATCTCCCGGGTCCTTGTTACGGTGAGGCTGATGCTGCCATTTTAAGGACCACACTTTGCAGAATGAATTTGTAACTCCCCCACCACCAGGCACTGACATGAGGGATGGACTTTCTTTTCCTCTTCATTTGTTAAGGACTAGCTAGAAATGACAGGTCAGGAAACTGAGGCCCGTAGGTCACATCTAGCCTGCACCCTCTCCTGCTAAATACAGTTTTATCCAAGCCCGTGTATTTACATTTTGCCTGGGGTTGTATTTATGTGTTTATGTCCTGTCTAAGGCTGTATTTATAACACAGTCCTGTCTATTTATCTTCATACTATCCCTCTCTGCACAAAGGCAGCAGCGCTAGGCTGAATAGTTGTGACGGAGACCATGTGGCCTGCAAAGCTGAAGCTATGTATGCTGGTCCTTTAAGGAAAAGCTTGCTGAGCCCCCAGAGAGATGGCCGAGCCATTAAAGTGAGACAAACATGAACTGAGGGGGCGCAGGGGCCAGAGTAAGATAGACGCAGAGAAGAATGCTGAAGTGAAAACCCAACACACCCCATTACACTGTTTTTGGCCCCAGGGCCCAGCCAGCCCACTTGTCTCAGAGGAGAGTTAGCTCTTGTCAGCCCTTCTCCACAGCACGATACGACATGGGTTCTCCTCAGGCTTCCCTGTTGGTGGAGAAACGCGATACACCCTGGGAAACTGTGGCAAGTCCATCTTGGCCTCCATCACAGAGGTCTAATGGAGTTGGCAGAAGCCAGCCTGTACGCAGGGGACTGTGATTCTGTTTGTTGCGGTCCAAGCTGTTCTAGGAAACCCAGCTGGCCCCCGGCTGTGTCTAGAGGCATGGCCAGCCACCCCACTCAGAGGGCCAATTCCCCCTGACACAAAGCCACCAAGCAAAGGATCCACTGTCAAGAGGCTGGCGATAAACAACCCCTTGGGTGGTGATTCAGCATTTGTTCAGGATACATACTTAAGGGGTTATGTAGACTCTCCAAGCTGACCTGCTCTGCTCCCTCACGTGAGTCACAAATTCTGTCAACCAGGGTGCTGAGCAGGTGAATCCAGCATCCGCTAATACTTCTGGTGGTGGAGAGCTCACTACCACACATGCACATGTTTGTGTAAATACCTGCAGATGAATGGATAAGGAAGCTGTGGTACATATACACCATGGAATATTACTCAGCCATCAAAAAGAATTCATTTGAATCAGTCCTAATGAGATGGATGAAACTGGAGCCCATTATACAGAGTGAAGTAAGCCAGAAAGATAAAGAACATTACAGCATACTAACACATATATATGGAATTTAGAAAGATGATAACGATAACCCTATATGCAAAACAGAAAAAGAGACACAGAAATACAGAACAGACTTTTGAACTCTGTGGGAGAAGGTGAGGGTGGGATGTTTCAAAAGAACAGCATGTATACTATCTATGGTGAAACAGATCACCAGCCCAGGTGGGATGCATGAGACAAGTGCTCGGGCCTGGTGCACTGGGAAGACCCAGAGGAATCGGGTGGAGAGGGAGGTGGGAGGGGGGATCGGGATGGGGAATACGTGTAAATCTATGGCTGATTCATATCAATGTATGACAAAACCCACTGAAATGTTGTGAAGTAATTAGCCTCCAACTAATAAAAAAATTAAAAAAAAAAAAATACCTGCGAGGAAGAGGCTCAGTGAGCTGAACTCACATTTGCTTCCACATGACGACCATCTGCCCTCCAAGAGTTGTGCTGCAGAGTCACAGAGAAAGTCTCACCTGCGTCACCAGCACCAAACGTCAAATCTCTTCTTGGGGGTGACCTTGGTTGGATATGCTGCTTGACCCCTTGGAGCCTCCATCCCCTTACCTTTGCACTTTTCATTCACTGAGTCATGTCTGACTCTTTGTGACCCCAGGGACTGCAGCAAGACAGGCTTCCCTGTCCATCACCATCTCCTGGAGTTTGCTCAAACTCATGTCCATCGAGTCGGTGATGCCATCCAACCATCTCATCCTCTGTCATCCCCTTCTCCTCCTGCCTTCATTCTTTCCCAGCATCAGGGTCTTTTCCAATGAGTCAGCTCTTCACATCAGGTGGCCAAAGTATTAGAGTTTCAGTTTCAGCATCAGTCCCTCCAATGAATATTCAGGGTTGATTTTCTTTAGGATTGAATGGCTTCATCTCCTTGCTGTCCAAAGGACTCTCAACAGTCTTCTCCAGCACCACAGCTTGAAAGCATCCATTCTTTGCTACTTAGCCTTTTTTATGCTGGGAAGGCCATAACTGAACACAGAGAATGCTTGTGAGGGTCAGTGTGGGAGTGGTCATCAAGCTGTCTGCAGATGTCATGTGATGCTCATGCCAACTGTGATGAGTGGAGACCAGTTATTCTACAAATAAGGAAACTGAGGCTCAGAAGGTAAGTGACTCAGCTGGGGAGGGGAGGGACAGGGCAGGTTTCAGATCTAAGCACACTGATACAACCTGAATGCTCTGTGGGTCTTGTCACCTCTCCAGAAAGTAGGGGACCAATATGGAGAGAAGGAAATCCCCAGGCCTCCCGATTCTGGATCTGAGAATTCCAAAACAGGCCTCTGAAGGCTTGAAATACATCAGGTCAATTGAAACCTCTCTTTGTTTAGCAAAAGGAAATGTTTTATCAATTCCTCCAACAGGAAATCTGATTTCCATCCTTGTCACCACTTTATCATTTCTTCCCAGCTGCTACCAAGATCACAGCTTCAGAGATGGTTAAATGTTTGTCACATTTAATATTATCATCCCCATTTTTCACATATAGGAAGCTGACGGAGGCTTGTTGGAAACGCTGGGATTAAATTTCGGCTGCTTGTGCAACTGTGTGTGCAGGGCTGGTGTGCACATGGCTGCCTGGATGTCTGTCGTCCAGGTGGCACCAGATGGGGTCTTCTGTGACACACAGGAGTGAGGCTGGGCAGCCGGAAACAGGGTCCGGTGGGATGCTGAGTCCTTCTCTGCACCCCTGTCCCTAACATTCCCACTTCTGTTTAGTTCTTCCCATTGTGTATGCATGCTAAGTTGCTTCAGTCATGTCCAACTCTTTGAGACCCTATGGACTGTAGCCCACCAGGCTCCCTGTCCATGGGATTCTCCAGGCAAGAATACTGGAGTGGGTTGTTATGTCCTCCTCCAGGGGATCTTCCCAACCCAGGGGTCAAACCCACATCTCTTATGTCTCCTGCATTGGCAGACGGGTTATTTACTGCTAGCGCCACCTGGGAAGCCCTCTTCCCACCACCCCGTCTTGTCAACCTCCTCCAGGGGATCTTCCCAACCCAGGGGTCAAACCCACATCTCTTATGTCTCCTGCATTGGCAGACGGGTTATTTACTGCTAGCGCCACCTGGGAAGCCCTCTTCCCACCACCCCGTCTTGTCAAAGGCTTCCATCTTTCTCACCTGCAGTCCTTCAGTCCTGCCCTCCCAGCCAGTGTCTGCAGCTCCCTCTGCCAATTTTCTCCCACCTTCCCCCCCACACAGTCATCAGGGCGATCCTTCTCGATTGCAGATCCGATCATGTCACACCCCTGCTCTGAATCCATCAGTACCTTCCCGGGAAGATCTCAGTCTCCACGACACGTGCCAACAAGTTCTGCCCTGCGTGACCTCTGCCTGCTCTGGAGCCTGCTCCACGACTGCAGCCTCAGGGCTCCTTCCAGTCACCTGCCCAGTCAGGCTCCCAGCTCCGCACTCCGCCACCTCTGCCTGGAGCCCGCTTTCTAACTCTCCGAGTCGGCAGGTTCGAGGCCGCCACCAACGCCCTGGCCTGTCTCCATCCACAAATGGCGGCCTCCGTCCTCTCCCCTGGAACCTGAGCAGGCTCTGTAGCTGCCTTGTCCAGCGGGGTTCAGGGGAAGAAACGCCCTGCTGGCTTGTGGCCCCCATGCCTTAAGGGACTGGCAGCTGCCACTCCCTCTCTAGGGAGCTCTGCGTGATCTGCAAGACAGTGGTCTGCCTGCCAGAGAGGCCAGCTACCAGCCATCCCCACCGAGGTCCCAGGCATGAGAGCGAAGCCTTCTTGGATCCCCCAGACCAGGCTAGCATCCAGCTGAAAGCTGCCAAAGGACCTCAGTTGATGCCAGGTGGAGCAGAGGAATCCCTGAATGAGTGCTGTCCAAACTCACAGAACCAGGAGACACAACAAAGTGGTGCCTAAGTTTTGGGGAAGCTATTACAGATAACCCCATACTCTCTCTCCTTCCCCTGTGTTGACTAGCAGGCATGCCTCCTTCTCTCTGGAAGCCGTTTCTGATGACACCAGCCCACTGTAGGTGCGTCTGCTCTGTATTCCCATGGGCATCCTCACCTCACCCACCTGACTGTGCCTGGCCGCTAACTTCTCTGCCACCACCTTACCAGGTCCCCAGAGATGCAGATCCCTTGTCTGTCTGCCTCAGCATCATGCCTCCAACAGAGAGCACGGTAGTCATTACACAAATATCTCACGAAAGAGTGAATGCACAGGTATATGAAACACTCACGACAGCTAAGGGGTTCCAGATTAGGGGTGAGAGGTAAGCTAAGGGCACAACCAAATGCTTAAAACCAGCAAGCAGGGTTCAGTGACTCTCCATCAAGGTTAGGTAGGAACTGAGACATAAACGTCCAGCCCAAGGACACTGGGTAGGTAGATATTCCAATACATGCCCATTAAACTTCTCTAAACATCTTCATCTGTGATAAGTGATTCCTAACAATATACCGCAGTTTTCCTGTTGTTCAGGCGCTGAGTCATGTCCAGCTGTTTGTGACCACATGGGCTGCAGCCTGCCAGGCTCTTCTGCCTCTACTGTCTTCCAGAGTTCGCTCAAATTCATGTCCATTGAATCGGTGATGCCATCCAATCATCCCATCCTCTGCTGCCCCCTGCTTTCGCCTTCAGTCTTTCCCAAGATAAGACAGATAACAACTCCCCCCTACCAACAGCCATTGCAGACACCTGTGCTCACCTGAACACTGGCCTCGTTTGTCCATTCATTCCTTCACACATTCATTTGTTCAAGAAGCATCTATCAAGCGTCTCCTGCATACCAGATGCGTTGCCAGTTGCTGGGGATTCAAAGCCAAAAACACGAAGTCAGCAGAGCCAGGAGGGCCAGATCTGGAGCGCCTCAAACAGACTCAGTGCTGATCAGGGAAGGCAGCCCCCTTGCAGGAGACCTGGGATGAGTTCTTAAGGAAGGGTGAGTGTCAGTGAGAGGAGCTGGGTGGGAAGGAAGAGCCCCAGGTATAGAATTCCCTGCATCCCTTGCTTCTGAGTCATCAAGAAACAGACGGCCCATGGCTGATAATCATGAAATTAAGAGCAGCTGGGAACTGGGGCTAGAAAGGAGAGGTATCCTTGTAGTGGGGCAGAAGCAGATGCTTCTCAGAAGAGAGGAATCAAACAGGCAAAGCCCAAGGCCTCCAGTGATGGAAAAAGGCTGAGACTTGTTAAAGAGGGGGGATAAAAATGAAAAGCTTGAGGCAAAAGGCAGAGTTAAAGCTTAATTAAGAAAGCAGGCATTTCAGGTTCACACACATAAGAAAACAGAATCCCCTGGCCCCTCCTGATCATCACCAAGTAATTGCTTTAAAGCGGTGGTTTGCCCTGCTTGAACAGCCCTTAAATACAAGTTGATGATAGTCATGAACGTACGAGAAGGTGCTCCTCGATACCTCGGTTCCTAGCTTGACTGGCCACATGTGACCTGGGGAAGGTCACCCCTCACCCGTGGGGCCTCTGTTTCCCTCCCCTCCACCAACATACCAGGGCATGGGGCGGGGGGGGGGGGGGGGTCGGAGTCAAATGGATCCTGCAACTCCTCTCATCCTGGAGCTGTGTGACCTACTTTGATGTTTAACACAAACTCACTTTGAGTCCAATCCTCTGGGGTCCACGTCTCACCTCCATCACTATGACCTCTGTGACCTTGGGCACAGCGGGTGAGCATTTGGAACTTTGCTTTTCTCACCTTGAGATTGGAGTTTTTAATGCCAACCCCCTACTTCTGTGAGAATTAGGCAGACCGAGTCCAAAGCATCAGTTCATGGGGAAGTTAATCTTCTTTCTCCCCAGGAGAGCTGCTGCTATCTCCCACAGGGCACTGCCCCAGCCAGTCAGCATCAGCAACTCCACAAGGCCAAGTGGTACCCTCACGGAAAGGATGCAGGCGGCAGATTCAGCAGGGATGTGTGTGATGCTTGCTGGTACTTGCTGTCCCGCTGTGTGAAACAACGCTCCTATTCCCCATGTTCCTCTGGCTGGGTTAATACTCCCTCCTTCCTCTCCAGGCCAGAGTTTGGGAGCCCCTTCCTCGTGGGTGCTGCCTCAGAGCCCCAGCTTCAGGGCTGACTCTCTTGCTACCACCAGGCCCTTCAGGAAACATCACAGTTACCTGCCTCTCCATCCTCCGAGGCCCTCCCTCCACTCTCAGGACCAGAAGCTCTGGGAGAGTAGAGACCACACGAGTTTCCTTCTGACTTTCCCAGACGTTGCCTGGCACTTTGCAGCAACTCCATGACTGTTACCTAAGTCAACTTTTTGAGTCATTCCAACCCCACTGCTAACTGCATCATCTAACTAACACAGCCACTAGCTAACTGCATCATCTTAGGGAATATATATCTTTCTAGTCTCAACTGCGAAATGAGCGCAAGAGCAACTACTAATTACTCACCAGAAAACACCATCAATGACTGTACACCTGTTTTCTTATATACCACTAAGAAAACAAAAAAGCAAAAAAAAAAAAGATACTTCCATAAACCTTTGACTCAATGTTTTTAATCTCTTGGGATTTCATTTGAGATTTAATCCGTATAGATTTTATCTCATGTCACTCTTCCATGTGTGTGTGCTAAGATGCTTCAGTTGTGTACGACTCTGCAACCCACTGGACTATAGCCCACCAGGCTCCTCTGTCCAGGGGCTTCACCAGACAGGAGTACTGGAATGGGTTGCCATGCCCTCCTCCAGGGGATATTCTCGACCCAGGAATCAAACCCACATCTCTTATGTCACCTGCATTGGCAACTGGGTTCTTTACCACTAGCACCAACTGGGAAGCCCATGTCACTCTCAGGCATGAAAAAAAAGAAAAATTTTAAATAAAAATAAACTATAAATTCAAATGTATTTGAAGTATTCCTAAATGTTCTTAATAGTCAGTTACTTTGCCATCCAAAAATCATCAGGTAACTTTCCAAACAACATGCACCCCACCCCCCCCCGCCCCTGTATCATTAAGATTATTGGTGATACAGCTTTTCTTACAAGAATCCTTAAAAGAACCAATAGTCGCGTTTGCTGTGTTGAATGCGGCTCTTCAGTGATGCAGAGCTGGTCTGCTATTGATGTCTGCTCCCCAAATATCGCTAAAGAGTGCTTATTTGCCAACACTGCCTGCCTTTCTCCACAATCATTTGATTCCTGGGATCTGAAAGAAGCTTCTACAATTTTCTTCCAAGATGCTGACACCCATTCTGTCAGTTCTGATGCTTGTACAAGCACAGACAATGACAAGTACACCACAATGCTACATGACCAACAGCAATTACAAGATGACATCAGTGATAACGCATGGCCCAATTTCCAGATACTAATGAATGAAAACATATGCCTCTTGATATTGATGAATTACAGCAGCTCTTGGGAGTTGTCCTTAGAATGAAAGCATGACTTTTTTGAAAAGCTTCTAGCATAGAGACTTGTACAGGGTGGGAGCTAACATCGTGTATCTTTCTTTTTTGCCAGTCTGGAGATGTTACCTCTGATACTAAGTCTCCTGACTATGATAAGTGGTTGATGGAAAGGAGAGAAAATTTCAACACACAGAATGAACGTCTGATGGGAAATAGGGAAAAGATGAGAAGCAATATAGAGCACTGGGTTTCTAAACTTACATCCACAGTGACTATATAATTTGTCATCCAAACCAGGATACATTTGAGCATTAAAAACGGTCACTCTCAAATCATTTCACTGGGCAGGACTTCCCTGGTAGTCCAATGATTAAGACTCCACATTTCCAATGCAGGGGGCCCAGGTTGGATCCCTGGTCAGGGAACTAGATCCCACATGCCACAGCTAAGACCCCGGCACAGCCAAATAAATAAAAACAAATATTAAAAAATAATTTGACTGGGTTTATAGTCAAAAACTGAGACTGACCCAGAAGATCCTGGGTATATACATGCATGCTCAGTTGTGTCCAACTTTTTGCAACCCCATGGAATGTGCCTGCTAGCTTTCTCAGTCCATAGAATTTCCCAGGCAGAATACTATAGTGGGTTGTTATTTCTTACTCCAGGGGATCTTCCTGATCCAGGGATCAAACCCGCATCTACTACGTCTCTTGAACTGGCAAGCAGATTTGTTACCACTGAGCCACCTGGGAAGACCCCTTGGGTGTATGACCATCATATGAAGACCTCATCATATCCGATTTTCCATCCAGAAAGTCAGGATGAAATCAGATGCAAAATTCACTCTGCTTGTACTTGGAGTGCCTTTGTCCAAAACGAGAAAGGCCATGAGATAACTGAGGGGCATGCAGGTGCCTCTGGCTCCCATCCCAAGAAGGCTGAACGATAAATTCCAAAACTGGTTAAAACCCAAAGCTGCTGTGCTGTGGCAGATGCCCCCCTTCCCAGCTGTTATTTATGGTGCAGAGAAAAAGGAACCACATGGATGATGGATCTGCTTTTATCGGATAAAAATGGGAGGAACAGTGAAAGATCATGGTGAGATATTGTGTAGAACTTCAGGAGGACACTTTAAAAACGTGTATTAGAGAAAATGAATTTTTCACTGGCTAAAATGTATCCATTTACAGTCGGGACATCCATATATTTATGAGTGTTTTTAGCTCTAAAAATAGTAGCTCAGGACAGAATAACAAACAGTCTCTTAATAGCCCTAATTTATCAGACTCAGCAGTTTAAGAAAAATAAATAAAGAGAATTCGGAATGTGAGAAAGAGAAAGTAGAAAGTAGGAATCTGAAATACGGCAAATTGTGCCACCCAAAAGCTTACTCCATGTCTGTCTTCTTAAGAAAATGAATCTTAGAGATGAGCTCAAAGAAAGTCAAGAGTGGCTTTAAAAGCAGCCAGGTTGGGTGCTGAAAGGGTGACACAAGGTGTGGACTGAGGAAGGTGGCTTGGTCATGTTACTCCACCTCTCTTTCATGAATGAAGACCTCTGCCTTCATGTCTTTGAACTTATTTCTTTGAGGGCTCCAATTCTCAATCTCCTAATTGTTTTCTTCATTCTCTTGTCTCTTTCCTCATCGGGTCTTTTCTGTGGACTGCGACCAATTTGCTTATTTATTATTTATTTATGTATGGCTGCACTGGGTCTTGGTTGCTGCCCACAGACTGTCTCTAGTCATGGCAAGCGGGGTCTGCTCTTTGTTGAGCTGCACGGGTTTCTCATTGTGCTGGCTTCTCTTGCTGTGGAGGCTCTAGGGTGTGGGGGCTTCGGGGGTTGTGGCATGCGGGTTCAGTAGCTATGGCCCACAGGCTGAGTTGTCCCACGGCCTGCGGGATCTTCTCGGACCAGGGATCAAACCCGTGTCCCTCTGCACTGTCTGGTGGATTCCCATCCACTGCACCAGTAGGGAAGTCCTACTGCAGTCCCCAGTAGGGACTGCAACCAATTTATATCTGCAACATAACTTTGATGATCACCTCCCTTTGGGATGCCAGGGAGACACACAGAGGAAAGTACACAGAAGCTGGAGACCAACAGACCTGGGTTCTAATCTCGTTTCTGACATTTTTGTGCTGTGTGACCTGGGGCAAATTACTGGAACTCTCTGAGTCTTGACTCTAAAAGTTCATTCAAGAAATTTATCTCAAGGACAGTGGTTTGTTTTCTTTTTTTAAGCTTCCAAAAATGTATGTATAATGATGTTTATCATGTTACTTAAATTATAGAAAATATGAAAACATTCTAAACACCCAGCAACAAAAGAAGGATAATGTAAAGTAAGATAAAATGAAATTCACTGCAGACATTTAAAAGTATGCTTTTGAGAAAATTTAATAATAGGCAAATGGGCATAAAACAATTACTAGATGCAAATACACAGTAGTTATCTCAGGATGGTGGGGTTATGAATGGCTGTTCTCTTTGCATATTTCAGGATTGTGAAATTTTCGTTTTAAATGGAAGAAGGAGGAAAGAATAGAAGTGGGAAGTTGTAAAGCACAGAGACCGGCCAGAGACAGCTCTGTCTCCACCATGTTCTCTGCTGGATGGTAATGCAAATAACAGAACTAGTCAGGAAAGAGGAGGCGGCCTTGGGTGATGCACTTGCTACTGACATACCACATGAGATTTTGCTCTTCTGCTGACCTCACTGCACTGCGGTTTTCTTCCTTGTCAGGTGAAGGCAAAAGCTCCAAGCCCAGTTTACTCATTGGGTTGCTGTGATGATATAAAAGGGGTGCCATGTGTGAAAGCACTCATAAAACAGCAAAGTGCTCTACAAGTCCTGGTAAGTGTAATTACCGCCTTCGTTAGTGTGATCATTCTCTCTTGCTCCATTATCCTTTGCTGGAGAGCTGCTTGTCAGGCTGTGAAGTGCACTCACTATTTCCACATTCGCAGAGTGAAGTGCATGGGGCTGCCCAGACCTGTTTCAACAGATCTGCATCAACAAGCAGGCACCAGAGAGAGACCTCAGTAGCTGCGGATGGGAGCACACGTGGACCTAAGAGAATGGGCATTGAGCGACCAGGGATGAAGTTAGACTTGGTAGTTGTAAACTGTGTGGACTCAGACAGCTCATTCCATCTGCCTGAGTGCCATTCATTCATCTGTGAAATGGCGGTGGTAACACCAGTCCTAATTCCATCACATGATCGTTTGGGAGGGTACATCCACAGCATGTATGTGATTCCGATGACCACCAACCCATGCGGATGGACCCCACATGGAGAGTGTTGTGTAGTCTTGGCCACTGCATGTGAAAGACAAGTCCTACAGGATGTGGTTCCTCTGGGAGTGAGTTAAGAAGCAGTATGTGAAAGACAGGCTGCGTGAGTACGTTTTGCAGACTCATTGGATTTTAAACAATAGCAAGTGTTATTACAATAATACAAGGATTTATAAGAGTTCTCAAAGGCCTCAATATGATGCTCTTGTATATGTGAATCTCCAAGAAAGGGTTCAATTTCCCAAAGACCTTGGACCACAGAGCCCTCTTTTTATGGAGCATCTGCCTCATGTTCCTTGGCACAAATGTGGTCAATGTTGACCTGAAACAAAACTAACTGTAAGGACCCCAACTGGTTGTAAACTCGCTTCTCTGATCCTCGCTCTCCTGATCCCTATGATCCTGAACCAAAGACTAGCATGTAGCTTCCTTAAAAGGAATATCACTCTTACACATTTAGGCGTGTTAATGCTAACGTGTCTCACCCAGTCACCCATCACTTCCCTATTAATTATTTGCTTTATTAAAATTAATCCACCTATCTACCCATCTATCATTCTGTCCATCCATATGCTTATTCCTATTTAACAAACTGAAAGACCAAGGATGAAGGAAATGAAATAATTTGCTTCAGGACAAGTAGAGCTTAGATTCAAGCCTAGACGTATCTGATTCCAGGGTCTGCTGTCTTTTCTTTGTATCACCGTCTTCCACCTCCCCACCACCACCACCCGGCCCAAGACCCCAGAGAGTCAGGAAGGCAAATATTTATATAGAAGTAGGAGAGAAGTGGGAAGACACATCCAGACTGAACCCAGGAGCAGCTGCAGGCCTTGGAGTAGTAGGGATCTAGTGAGGGGAGGGGAGACTGAGGCCCCCTCCATCCTGTGGGTGTGGGCTGGGCCTGAGAAACAGGATCATCATGGTATACTGGGGCTCTCACTGGGCTCAGTTCTCAATGAGCTGTGATGATAATACCTGTTTGTCAGGAGGCTCTGAGAACTCGGAGAGCTCGTGTGTATGGAGGCCCTGGTGGAGCTCTTGTCTGAGAACTCACATATGGTACAATGCCCCCTTTCATCCTGAGTCTGTATGGCCTGGTCACATACCAGTTTCCACTGGTGGGGTCACCATTTACTGGATGCCCACCATAGTCAAGGGCATTTTATGGACAAAAACCAGGTTCCTTCCCTAAAAGAGACCACAGTCTATTTGACCTCATTCACGTCTCTGCTTTCCTCAGCAGGGAGGACTTGAGGTATCAAGAAACTTCTTTACAAACTCTGTAAAATCAGCTGAAACATCCAAGGCTTGCCTGTATCTGATGAAGAGATGGTCAGAGAGCAAGTTCATGAACTCTGAGATACCAAGTTTGAAGAAATTATACCACTACTATTATTAATAATAGTAATAACAGCAGAAGCAGCAACCTTGACCGAAGTCACATTATATGATGTTTCTTAATGTTATCTTTCCACATATCTGATTTTTGTTAACTGATACACGTAAGTAGCCTTTCTGATCCCCGAAAGACTCTTTATTTTCCTTTTCTCCTTTTGTTCATTAAAAGCAAAAGAAGAAGAAAGTGTTTCTTGTTAAAGATGGTCCCGTGCTGCAAAGGGCACTGATATGAGGCATGTGTTTTAGTCGAGGACACAGGGAGCAGAAAAGCCTGACTAATTATGTTCCTAATTACTTGAAGCATCTTCCATTTGACAATATAATTACGCCAGAGTGAGATGTCTCAATTATTGAGGGAAAGGAAAGAAACCCCCTCCCCACCACCTTTCCCCTTGCAGTTATTTGAAAGTGAAAGTCGCTCAGTGGTGTCCGACTCTTTGTGACCCCATGGCCTACACAGTCCATGGAATTCTCCAGGCCAGAATACTGGAGTGGGTAGCCTTTCCCTTCTCCAGGGGATCTTCCCAACCCAGAGATTGAACCCAGTTATTTATTTAGGCTGGATTTAAAAAAAAAAAAAACAAAAACTTTTTCTCATCTCAGAGTTTATTTACCAAAACATGAAGCCCCACCCCCTCTCTTAAGCCATGACAGTCCATGTTAGTTTTCCCTCCAACAGCAGGCATTTCCAAAATAAACGAGGTCTGCTCAAAGGAAATAGACCTTTCAGGGATCATCCATCCACTCTGTTGTCCTCAGTTAAGGTTCAGTTCTTAGCAGGGTATGATCTCCCACAGTATCTTTAAGAATGTTCCAGAAAGATCAAAAATGTGAAGGCATACAATAGTTCTTTCTTGGAGTCAGGTTCTAAATACACCAGATTTGAAGTGGACATCAATTCTGAGATGCCTCTGGTTGAAAAGTTTTGGAAGTTTCAAGCCAGATACCCAGCCAAAGAGATCAGCCAAACAGAGGGAGGAGCAGATGTTAATGAAATCCTTGTGTCCAGGGACTAACAAAGTGTGTGGTGAAACAGACCTGATTCCTCCCTCATCCTCTTGGAACCACAGTTTCCTACATGGTGAACTGGCTGGCTTGGGTGAGTTTGTGTGGTCCACAGACCAGCTGTGTCAGAATCACCCAGGGGCTTGTTAGAAATGCAGGTTCTCAGGCCTCTCTGCAGACTTCCTGCACTGCAGAGACATGTCCCAGGTACTCCATGTCCACGCTGAGCTTTCAAAGCCTCTAGAATAGCCTACAGTTGTGACATACTTCCTTTCACTCTTTCTCAAAAGGCAATCTCAAATTAACACATTCCCCCAGGCCCTACCTTTCATGTATCTCTAAAAAGACTGACAGACCAAGTCACTGGTTGGTGTGGAAAACACTTTTAATACCAGATTGATTGGCACCACCTACCTGGGGTGCTGTTCAGATAAAGGATAATTAGGCAGCATCAAAACCCAGTGGAAAAAGAACTCTGTGATCAATTAGTGATGTCTGCCATAGGCACAGGCTGGGGATGACAGATATGTTCAATTAGATCTTAAAGGGCTTACTTCTTTCTTTTTTTTGATTTAGGCTTTTTAAAAAATTAACATTTATTTTAATTGGAGGCTAATTACTTTACAATATTGTGATGGTTTTTGCCATGCATCAACATCAATCAGCCACGGGTGTAGGTGGTCCCCTACACACCCTACATCCATGGGTTCAGGTGTGTCCCCCCCATCCTCCCACACTCCCACCTCCCTCCCCACCCCAGTCACTTCTTAAAAGAGGGCTTCAAGGCATGGGCGAAGACCCTGGGAATTAAACTACCTGGATTCCTGGACTCCATGCTTGGTTTCTGACCTCAGATGAAGGTGTTGAACTCAGATCATAGAAGGACCTTTTTACCCTGAGGTGCTTTAATCCCATGATCTCTGATCACATGCAAATACAGTCATCACATCTGCTCATGCTCTCATGAAGGCAGATTTTGTTCGTATGTCACAACAACCCCAGTTTCCCTTAAGCCATAGCCCTTGCCTTAAATAATAGTCTGGCGGTGCTTGCGGGGGTGGGAAGGAGGAGGGGGAGATTCAGGGAGGTGGAGAGGGGAAGCCGCCAAGCACGCTAGCCTAAAGCAGAGCCCCGCCCTCCATCTCTGCTAGACATCTGTTTTCAATGAAGCTAAGGAAATTCCTGACCCCACTCCTGCATTCTCTCCTTGCTGCCCTGCTCCCCGCTTCCACGTTGGCCTCTCCCTCCCATGGGCTCTGAGCTCGGCCAAAACGCTCAGGGACCAGGAAGTAGAACAAGACCTGGTGCCCTGACTCCCCTGGCGGTGGCGAGCTGCCAGCTTTGATTCACATAGGCTGCCTAAAGGTGCCTAGGAGGAAAATCCACCTCCATGAGGTGTCTAGTGGCGCTAGTGCTAAAGAATCTGCCTGCCAGTGCAGGAGATGTAAGAGACACAGGTTTGAGCCCTGAGTCAGGAAGATTCCCTAGAGGAGCAAATGGTAACCCACTCCAGTATTCTTGCCTGGAGAATTCCACGGACAGAGGAGCCTAGCAGGCTACAGTCCATGGGGTTGCAAAGAGCCAGACAGAACTAAAGCAACCTAGCACACACACAAGGTGTCTAAAGTCTGCTGGAGTGGGTCTAGACCTCTCGACGTGGCTGTGTATTAGGAGAGCTCTAAACTGAACCCTCAGTGATGTGGCTTTTCTTTGTGTTTCCAGAAACTATCTGTTAGTACCCAAGGATGCAAAACAGAAGCTGAAAGTATACTCAGCAAGTCCTAAGTGAAAGGCGGTGCTTCTCAACCAGAGGAGAGTTTACCCAACAGGGGGCATTTAACAGGGTCAAGAGACATCGGGGGTGGTCACAAATGGAGGGGACAGAGTTACTGGCTAGGGATGCTGCTAAACATCTGATCATGCACAGGAAGCCCAGCACAACAGAGAATTCTCCAGACCAAGATGTCAATACGTTGACCCATTTCCTAGGTTTCTAAATGCGAAGAATGCAGGCCACACAGGAATTCAGGCCTGCTCCAGAGATCTGGTTAAGCCAGGTACTCTGACCCCCTTATTTCCCCAGCTGCACAGTCAGGAAAGAAGGAGGAAGAAAATCGGTCCTGAGGACGGCCCTCCACCCAGGCTTGTAGCAAGAAGCTGAAAAGAAGGAATGGAACATGGGGATGAGAAGTTATAAAAAAATCAACATATTTCCTGATCTTAAAAGCAATCCACATACATTGTAGAATACAAAAGAAAGTAAATGTCACTGGAAATAACCCCAGCAAGAAATGACCACTTCTAAGTAGGAGTGTAGTGCATATTCTTCCAGATTTTTTCCAGTAAATATGTTTACCTGCATCTATATCTATCCTTATATAGCATACACAGACACACATAAATATCTGAATTCAGTCTCCTTGCCTAAAAAAGTTTATCACCTTCTGTTTTATCAAACTGTATGTCATGTTTCTTTCCCTGCCATTAAGTACGTTTCAATACCATCACTGCATAGCATTCCACCATCTCTATCTACCCTAATTCAGTGAACTGATACTCTATCATTTTAATTTATACCCCAATGTAATTAACACTGTAATGAACATGCTTATATTTACTTTGAGTGTATTTACAGTTTCCTAGGGTAAATTCCTTACAGAAAAACTACTGGTCCATGTACCATTTTTTTATGACTTTTGAGGTATACCTTCAAATTGACAGATCAAACTTTTGAAAATAATAGGAATTTCTTTCAAACATGCAGGTGTATAAATCTCCATATTGGAAAAATTAGCAGTGTGACTATTCTGGCCAATGTTTGGGAAGTTAAGATATAATTCTGGTCCTAAAAACCTTACAGCTCACTCCTCATTGGTTCTATACCTGCAATTCAGTAATTGACCATGAGTGGCCACTCTTTGACTTTGAAGGATGAAGGCAAGACTTACAGGATCACAGAGGTATCCAGTACTGTACAGCCACCAATAATACAGTGAATACCATTCACAACTCTGTTTCTCCCATCAGAAACAGAGATCCCCAAGGGAAGGGACCACATATCTTTAACCTCAGAAAACCTAAAGATAAGCAAAGTGTCTGCCACAGAATACCCATTTATTTAATGGGTTATAGGTTGCCTTCAAAATCCTCAATAAAATAAACAAAAGCCACAATAAAGTTTATATAGTAAGGGTACCACTATGGCCCCAGTGAATTTTACTTAACAAAATAAGGCGATGACATCTCCAGTGTGAACCTCAGTGCCGGTTCAGGAATAAGTGATTTTTTCCATTCTTACAGAGAGAGGAATATGTTTAAATGAAGCTATTTCTTAGAAGAGGATGCTAATTTTAAATATGGAAAAAAATAAGAAAATAAAAAAGAAGGTGGTTTCTGGTATTTCAGGGTAACCAGCCAAAGGATGACATTTCTTTCCTGGTTTTCAGTGCATATTCCTGGGAATAGATTAGGCTACAAAAGGAAATAAGAGTGTGCATCATCCCAGGTCCTAGAAAACAGACGGTGAGAGGCAAGTTGGTTCATTTCAAAAACATAGTCTGACTTTGAACTGCTCGGTGGTGGATGAACCAAACTTCCCTGCAATATCTGGCTAAGGCTTCTGTCTACACTGGCAGTGCCAAGGACATTTAAATGTGTGATATTTGATTTGCTGGGTGCAAAGCTCAGATGGGGCCTAGGAAATCCATCTGTACTCTCATAGCTTTTCAAAGGGAAACAAGGTTATTAACATTTCTGTATGCTTAATATCATGGATCAGGCACTACTAGTGTAAGAACTCATCCAGTCAACAGGATGGCTCCCATGATAAGCTCTCAGAATAGTAGAGAGGATGGTGAATTTTAGGATCATACTTGTTAAGATGGAGAAAGTAAGCCCCACAAAAGGAAACTGACTCATCCAAGATCACATAGCTAGTTAGAACCCTAGCTTAAGCCAATAAATGAACAAAAATTCCTGTTCTATTAACTTGCAGACCAGTTGTTTTGGTGTTTTTGACTCCTTAAAGTCTGGTGATAAATTGAAGCATCCGTGCCTGACTAAGCATCTTTCTCTACAGGCTCAGTGACATGACAAGGGGCCTGAAAAGACACTGATGTTCGAGAGCTGGTGGACAGTATTCCACATGGTGGAATGTTATAGCAGCAAAGGATACAAGGAGTTAGAACTCTAGATAGGATTCTGACTAAGGATATCTCCAGACCTCCTCTCCTCCAGCCCTGGGGCACCCTTCTGTCTCTCTGTCTGCTCAGTCGTGTCTGACTCTTTGTGACCCCATGGACTATAGCCCACCAGGCTCCTCTGTCCATGGAATTTCCCAGACGAGAATACTGGTGTGGGTCGCCATTTCCTCCTCCAAAGGATCTTCCCAACCCAGGGGTTGAACACATGTCTCTTGCATCTCCCACACTGGCAGGTGGATTCTCTACCTCTGAGCCACCTGGGAAGCCCATACCCTTACTTAGACCTTCACATATTTTACATGTATGGCTCCAACAGACAGCTGTCTCAGTCGAATAGAAAAACAGAAACCACCCTAAGTACTTAAATGAAAGGAAGTGAATACAGGAATTTGGTTACACCAGTGTTGAAAGAGCTAAGAACTCAAATAGGTGAGGTAAAGCAGTGCATCTAAGAAGCTGCTGCCTTCTTAGATTTCAGGAGCAGAGGGATGAGGGGACATTACTGGAATCCAGGGTCCAGGATCATGTGGGGAAAGTTGAAACCATGGCAGACCTGTTTAGCAAAGACATAGGGTGAGGGAGGAGGTAAGAGGGAGAAATAAAGAAAAGAAGAAAGAATATCCTGGCTTCTTTCTAAAGCTGGAAACCAGAGACAAGGAGAAAGGTAAGGGATGAAGTTGAAGTGCCAACAGCTCCAAACCTACATTTTGATCCAACACCTACATTATTTCATTGCCTTCCACCTCTCCCTTGTAGAATCTGTCCTGAATGATCTAACACACAAATATGATACTGTCACCCCCTTGTTTTAATTTCTTCTTTGGCTTCCACTGCATTTGGAGAAATGACCCTTACCTCCAGCATAACATATCAGGTTCCTCTCCATCTGGATGATTGGGAGGCAGATCAAAGCTAATGAAGTTTTTTTTACTCTAAAAGGCTAGTCTGTCAGGCTTCAGGAAGGAGGTGGCCTGTTGTGAGCTGCATCAGGCTGGCAAGTGAGGACAAGAGGTGTGAACAGAGGCCCTTCCAGGTGGAGAAGGATGATCCTGGGTGGAGAGGCAGAGTGCACAAGGTGGGAGCTCTGGGAAGGCGAGTGCTGGGCTTCAAACCACTGTCCCCTGGTTCCAAAGCCCATCCATGAGAAAAGGGACGAGCTGGGTCTTTGTAAGAGAAAATCCTCTCTTCCCCCCAAGTGAATCTCCCATGTGAATGGATCAAGAATGTGGGAGACATTCCAAGCATGTGACAGATGATAGTTCAAAGATAAAGATGAAAGTACAACTTAGGCCCAAGAACTAGGCTTCGAATGCCATCCCAAGGAGCACAGACTTCACTCAGCGGGGCAGGTGATGTAAGCCCAGCTGTGGGCTGGAAAGCCCACCCTCACCCCACTGTGTGGCACAGCCTGGAGGGGAGGATGCTGGAAGGGGGGGCCTCCTGTGGTGCTGGATGCTGCCCACTGACTAGTGGATGGAGGGGGGGCCCTTTGCAGCCTTGACTCCATCCCACACCCCCTACACCAAGAGCTGTATCTTGTGTTCCTCTCAGGCAGAGAAGTCAATAAACTCATTTTCTCACAGAAAGAGTGTGTCTTCAGGAAGGCCCTGGGGAATTTGTCTACAGAGTTTAATTTCTGTTGAAGGATCATTGTTGTCTTTAGTCGCTCAGTCATGTCCAGCTCTTTGCAACCCCATGGACTGTAGCCCACCAGGTTCCTCTGTCCATGGGGATTCTCCAAGCAAGAATACTGGAGTGGGTTGCCAAGCCCTCCTTCAGGGGATATTCCCAACCCAGGGATCAAACCCAGGTCTCCCACATTGCAGGAGGATTCTCTACCATCTGAGCCACCAGGGAAGCCCTAGATCCTGGCAGGGGCGATCTTGAGGAGGACCCAAAGGAGCTGACATCTGTTTGCTTAGAACTTGCCTTCACCACGACTTCTAGGTGCTTGATCTCATCCAATGTTGGCCACAGCCTTGTGACAGGAGAGATGTGAGAGCAAGTGTAGAACCTGGAAGGGGTCACGGAGATTCTCTGATCTCTAACACAACAGAGAATTCTCAAGTGACTGGGTACTAGGCATCCATCCAGGTGCTGGAGACCAAGCAATGGATGTGACATCATCTGTTTCTACAAAGACCTTTCAGTCTTGTGTTGGACTGAAACACAATGATAGGTCTTTAGAACCCTTTTCAGGAGCATTAACCTCCTTTCATGTTTCCACCTGATCACCCCTGGGAAATAAGAACGTTCACCTCTCAAGAAATTTACCAAATATCCTGAAGTATGTGACAGATATTTCTTTTCCATTTGCATTAGCTTTTAAAAACCTGGATGCATCTTAAAATTTATACAGGAATTTAATGAAGTTGATGTTTTCCTTAAAATAGATATATGTACATATAGATGTATGCATACAGTGTTACTGAATCAATGGTGTGGATCAATAAGAGTCTTAAATCTGAGTAAGCGTGGAAAATGTTTATAATCAACACATTATTACCTCCCATTTGGGAGGCTCAATGTGGAGTGTTTGGGGCGGGAGGAGGGGCAGGTAATGGGGGATGAAATTTACATCCCTTCTCTCTGGTGATGCATTGATGCATGACCATCTCATAAACATGATCTTAACTGCCGCCTCATGTGAGTCAATTAATGTCACCCATGAAAAATAAGCAAAAAATGGAAATCTGCTCCCTAACGTTACTTCATATGGAAATGCACCTCGTGGAGGAGGAAGGTGCAGATTAGTGCACGCTCCAGTCTCTGACCAATGGCTCAGCCAAGATGGGAAATTTGGAGGCATATGAGGAAGTGTGTCAACTGCAATCTCGTCAAGGGTACATGGGCCATCACAAAACACCCCATCTTTCCGTTTGTTAAGCCACAATCATGCCTGAAAACATTTCAACTTCTTCGTGTGTTGAACCCAAACTCAATTCCTTGTGACTTACAAATTCCCCAAACTTTCCAGAGTCTGAAGACTCAGAGTAATATGTAGGTTTAAAAAGGATGCAGAATGCATTTCTGATCCCCTCTGGAGTGGTTCTAAATTCAGAGCAGCAGAAGAGAATGTAGGTGAGATATCTTCAGTGCATTTGCAAGAGGTAACACACAGGGAAGGATGTGTGTTTGGAAATGAGATGGCTTCAGAAACACACTGGGTCCCATCAGAAAGTGGGGTCACCCTGGGCCAGGGGATCAGGAGACACCTGAGCTGAGCAGGATCCTGACAGGCCCCCTTCTGGCCTCTTCTAAATGGGATACGAGATAATGTAATTAAAAAATAAATCTCCTCAGCTCTGGGGATCTCCAGGGAACATTTGTTTTGATGTGATTTCAGGCCTGATTTTCAAGAATAAGGAGGTGCCAACTATTTGTACAAGCTCCTCAAACAGCATGATCTCTGGCCCTTAGGAGATTTATCTTTTATTTATACAGAGTGTTTTTAAAAGCCTGTTACTGTAACAAAGAAGTAACTGAGAGGATTCATGTACAAGGCAACATGAACATGTTTTTAGAGGCTGCATTTATAGAAAATATGTGCATAATATTACAAAACAGCTAAGTCAAAGGATTGGCAGAAGATTTCGGTCATGCACGTAAACACACGTTTATAATTTGGCGCTGGGAGGCACAGGGGAGGTGAATCTGAACATGAGACATTGTCACTGAGGAATGAACGGCCTAGAGAAGGAAACTGATCTATAAAAATACAAATTTCAGCTTTAAGTGACACAAGGTAGGATGAAGAAGCCCCAAACAAAGAAAAAGGAAAAAAACCAAAAAACAAAAACACAACTACTTCCCTGATAGAATCAAGTAAGGCTTTCCTGAGGAGGTGGCTAGAGTTTGATCTAAAAAAAAGTACATCCTGAGACTTCTCTGATGGTTCGGTGGCTAAGACTATGTACTCCCAAAGCAGGGGACCCAGGTTTGATCCATGGTCATGGAACTAGATTCCACATTCTGCAACTAAGACCTGGCACAGCCAAGTAAATACATAAATATTTTTAAAAACATAAATAAAAATTAAAAAGTATACCCAGGCTTCCTTGCTGACTCAGTGGTAAAGAATACTCTTGCCAACACAGGAGAACTGGGTTCGATCCCTGGTCCAGGAAGATCCCATGTGCTGAGGAGAAACTAACCCCATGTGCTACTGAGCTTGTGTTGTGGAGCCTGGGAACCACACGACTGAACCCGTGTGCCACAACTACTGAAGCCCTCATGCCCTCGAGCCTGTGCTCTGCAACAAGAGAAGCCACTACAGTGAGGAGCCTGCGCACCGCACCTAGAGAGCAGCCCCCGCTCACCACACCTAGACAAAAGCCCGCACACCAACGAAGACCGAAGTGCAGCCAAAAATAAAATAAATTAACAAAATAATTTTTGTTAAAGTATATCCTCTTAACCTAGCAGCTGTGCTAATGTATTAGTTGCCTATAGCTACATTACAAATGACTGCAAAATCTTGTGACACAAATAAAAATAAACATGTATTATCCCACATAGCTTCTGTGTGGCAGGGATTTGGGTACTGCTTTGCTGATTAATTCTGTTTCAGGAACTCAGATGACGTTATATTTAAGATTGGGTCAGAGCTACAGTTCTGTGAAGGCTGACTAAGATGGAGGATTTGCTTCCAAGATGGCTCCCTCGCCTGGCTGGCTAGTTGGTGCTGGCGGGAGCCTCCGTTCCCTGTGGTGTGGACCTCTCCACTAGGCTGCTTGAGTGTTCTCACAACATGGAGGCTGGCTTCCTCAGAGCTAGTGATCCCAGGAAGTCTTTAAGGACTGAGCCTCCTCCAAAGGCACTCACTATAGCCTGTCCATACTATCCCACTGACTACACAAACCAGCTCCATTCAATGTGGAAGGGAATTACATGCGGCATGACAACGAAGGGCATCACTGACTCAGGAACCACCTTGGAGGCTAGCTTTAAGAACTAATGATGCCACCTGAGATTGGCGACAGTGTGTTATTATATCTGCTCTGTAGTGATTGGGGTGAGAGTAATGGGGGAAATTTCCTCAACGCATAGCAACATCAGACTTTTGAATCATATAAATCTTGGTTCAAATCTCAATCCAATCATTTATTGACCATCTGGCTTCTCTGCTGGTGAGGAGATGATAAAAGCTGAAAAACCCACATCAGAGGCAGGATGGGAGCCATATGTTGAAATGAGCCGGCCACACCCAGTCAGCCTGGATCACCTTCCTGCAGACTATTATGGGAGGAAAAAGCAAACTTCTACTGTATTTAAGCCATTGTGTTTCAGGGTCTCTTTGTTATAAGAGCTTCATCTGCATCCCTCATAGATTTAGTT
Organism: Cervus elaphus; assembly: GCF_910594005.1. Taxonomy (NCBI): domain Eukaryota; kingdom Metazoa; phylum Chordata; class Mammalia; order Artiodactyla; family Cervidae; genus Cervus; species Cervus elaphus. The sequence goes on from NC_057818.1 coordinate 34,183,770, forward strand.
GGTACAAAAAGTTTAGCCTCCGCATCAAATGTTCCTCATCTGTAAAGTAGGGATAGAAAAACAAATCTCACATTTTTCTTGTGAAGAAAAATGAAACAAGGCATGAAAGTATTTGTCCAGTGTCTGGCCCAGAATTCACACACTCATCTTTGTCACTCTGGTCCTGTTTGAATTTATGATCAGTGTCAACATACTGGAGGCAACAGAGGCATTCAGTGGATTCAGCAAATATGTGTATCCATCCACCAACAGTGTCACTCCCAGGGAATTTAGAACAATTTGCTTTGGGAACTTGTGGGATTTAAATAAACAAGGCAGTGGTTTCACAGAAAGATCTTTCAGCGACTAGTATAGGGCCAAGATCTGCCATAAACATCTTGTTCTTGTGTGTCCTCAGTTCCCGACTATGGAAAATGAAAGGGAGAAAAGAAGAAAGAGAAGGAAGGGATGAAGGAGGGAAAAGAAGGAAGAGGGGAAAGGAGAAAAGAGAGAAAGGGACCAGATCAGTGTTTCTCAAATCCTCAAAGCAACCACAGCACACAGTTCTGCTGTTTCCTGAGTTACATCTTTGGCTCTAAATAGCATTTTGCTGAGCAAAGTGTTTTGCTCTATAAACAAGTTCACAAACCACAAGATGGACAAGATGATCGACAAGGCACCGTCTGGTTCTGTGAATCTTTCCTAAGACAGCTGCAGACACTTCCTGTCCAGTGATAAATCCTGCTTCAAATCAAAGAAGCCCCCCTACTTCTTCCACTCATAGGGGTGTGCCATTTGTCCCCAAGGAATGCCACAAAAGACAGCTGATATTTGACACAGGTCCACAGAGGACTTCCTTAGCCAGACCGGATCTCGGCAACCCAGCCAGTCTGATTCATGCCATCTAGTGAGCAAACCAGGCAGTGGAGAATCCTTTAGAGATGGGCCAAGAATTCCCCTTCCAGATGCAATGGCTATCTAAGAACAGAATTAAAGTGAGAAAATGAATGATCATGCTGAAAATCTCAGCTCTAGCCAGTGCCCTGGGACTGCAATGATCGAAACTGTCCTTTTATCTTTCTCCTCTCTCAAAATGACTACTTTTAATTTCCCTACTGAACTTTCTCTGGCCAACTCATCCGATTTTCCATCAGAATTACCCACAGAATTAATCTGCACACACTGGCATAAAAGAATGGGCTCACAGGACAGGCCACATCCAAGTAACAATTTAAAAAAAATAAAAACATAGAAACAAAAGATGTCCCCGAACCACCACAAGATGAGATGAAACAGTGGGGTGACTGGTGGGAAGTCCAGAAAGGACTGTCTATGTTGGCTGAATCCTTGCCTTTCCTCCTAGGGGTTAGTGTCTCACACCCACAGCTGCAAACAACTCTTAGTTCTCCTTGCAGAAGCTATTCCTGACAAGACCCAAGTCTGATGCCAACAGTTCCATGTCCCCCGGACCCTCCTCTGCAGGTAGAACCTGATTTACCTTGGCAACTCTGGATGGATCAGCAAGTCCCAGAGTGCATGATGACAAAAAGAAAGGCAGGCATGAAAAATAGAGTACAGCCCGATGATGCCATGGAAGTAATGACAACAAATGTATGTTCACACATCTGTTAGGTGATTTAAATATATTTACTTAAAATATTGGGCACTCTGCTGGAGGAGGAAGTGAGGAAGACAAGGGCCCAGTGGAGGAGATTTCAGGACAGAGTCCTGGGTGTTTCCTAGTGATTTCTAGTGATTTCCAGATATACAGTGAGCAGATGAATGACCTTGGGCCAATGACAACGTCTTTCAGCCTCCATGTCTTCATCTCTGAAAAAGAACTTCCAACGCTCTCCTCAGTGTGGCTGTAAGGATACATTACCATCAATCTCTTTGGAAATGGAACAGTGTGAAGTAATAAAAAAACAAGGTAACTGAGGCCAGGGGCTGGGGTTGCATTGTAAGTGACAGTCTCCTTGTCTCTGAGGCTGAGTTGCTCACCTGTGAAATCTTGCTCTGACTCTCAGGGCTCACTCAGGAGTTAGAACCATCAGGGAGAAAGGAGGAACAAGTGAGTCCTGGTTGTGACAGTTTCAGTATCCCTGCTACAGTGACACAAGGCATCCACCCATGCTAGGCTCTGGTACCCAAAGGTGCCCTACAAAGTCTGGGCACACAGACATTCAAATGCTCATTGAGTTCAACAGAAATTACTGTTATTTGCAAACTTGATTTTTGTTGTTGTTGTTGCTCAGAATTTTGCATCTACTTAATAAGTGCTCCCATTCAGTCAGAAAGCAATTATTAGGCATGTACTCTGGCAGGCACTGGGCCAGGAGTGTGAGAAAGAGAAGAGCAGCAGTCAGATGCATCAAGCCCTCCAAAAGCCCGCAGCCTGTGGAAGAAGATGTGACCACAGAAGAGAAGTCCTCTTACAATGGCTGAGGCCTGGATTACAAGTGGGAACCGAGCCAAGGTGGGGCTACTTCCACCTGCAAAGAAGGCTTTCCAGGTAATGAGCCCTCTGATGAGCTGGCAGGGGGTGAGGAGGCTGGGGAGGGCCAACGGGAGCACCTCCCAGCCAGAGGGCACAGGGTCTGCAAAGAAGGGGAAAGAGTGCTTGCCCGGCCCACTTGGGGAAGACCCATAAAGCTGGACGAGAGTGTGCAGTGAACACAGTGAAGAAGTTAGTGAGTCAGGGGGTGAATGAAGGCCACTGGGAGCCAGGATCAGTAGGAGGATCCAGGTGAGCTGGTACTTTTCAAAGATTCCAGGTAGGGAAGGCAGTGTGTTCTGCTTGGAGGTTTGGTTTGAACAACGCTGCATGTACTCTGTCACCAAATGATCGCATGGCCAGGAGCACAGCAGACATGCAGTAAATGTCCTGGGAGGTCAGATGCAGAGTCCATGGAACCACAGGAAATTTTTGTCAACTAATTTGCACAAACTTACAAGAAGATGTTTATGTGCTTTAGCTGAGCACATGCTAGGAGACACACAAAACAAAAATGGGGGTTCTGAGGACATTTTCTCATGATGTAAAAAGAAAAATTCCTTGAAGGCTTATTTTCAGAGAAACCAAATATGGGACCCGGGGGTCTGCATTTCTGGATCTTACAGAATCACAGAGACTCGAGGATTTGTAGCCCCCTCCCAGACTCCTGTGGGCCACCGGTGCCTGGACCCCAGGCCCGGTGATGGACGGAGGGTCGATCTTGACGGCCAGATACAGACATCCATCCCAGGGAACAGGCCAAGCTGCAGCCTGGATGCTGTCTGCTTTCTACCATGTTAGGAAATTCATCTTAAGAAAGCACATTCCTTTTGAGTTCAACCCATAATTAACATTTTGTACAAAAAAAAAAAAAAAACCCTCAGAGCCGAAATTTCTTCTTCTGCCTCCGCCCAACTCAAGTCCAGTTGGTTTTCATTTATTCCAATGTGTACTTTGGAATTGGAGCTCTGTGCTTTCCTGCTTAGCCCCCACCACCTGGGGGATGTTACTTGATGGGGGTGGGGGAGGGGGCAGGAACTCTGACTTGTCCCCTGCTTCCACCTCTTTCTCCACATTGTACAAACAGGCTGTTCAAGAGGCGGCCTCCCTCTGTGGAGAGGGAGCAGGAGAGGGCCTGGCCAGTACTGAATTTGGGGCGGTGACTGCCTTCAGCCAGGAACTGCAAACCCGGAGCCAGCAGGGGCATGGTCCCCTGAAGCAACTCCCCTCTGTTTGGATCACATTTGCGGAGGGGAGGCTAATCAACATGGGATGTATTACTTCAAAACAGCTGAGAAGCATTACAGGTCAAGAGTTGAAATCCACTGAAGAGCCATCGGAATGCACAACTCCTGTTGTTTCCAACCTCTGTCTCCCCCTCTGGTCTGTACAACACTCCTTGTGGATGAAACATCTCAGGCAGGGCTGGTGTTGACAAAGGGGCCCAAGAAGAACATTCGTGAAGGTGGGGCTGTAGAGGCTAAGGGGCAGCTTATTTCTTGATAAAATAACAAGGGGGCCGACCCCAGGGGAAAACACAAACTAGGGACATAATAGAGTCAGAATATGAAAGTTGAGAAGATCATTACAAATCAGTCAAACCTCTTTATTGCAAGTGTGAAAACAGGCACAGAGACGTTAACATCTGCCTCAAAGTCGCAAAGCTTAGCGGCTAACATCCTGGAAGGGTGAATATATTTTAGATCATGCCACATGCCTGCCCAAAACCCAGTGGCTTATGCTTGCCATCAAGATGAAATGAAATTTCTCTGGCTTATGAGCCTTGGGTGACCTGGTCCGTCCTGCCATGGCTCTCTGTTCACTGGGGCCACACCCCAACTTTTCTACATCCTTCTAGCATCTTAGCTTCTTCTCTGCTCTGCAGATTCATGGAGTCTTTTCCCACTCCTGAGTTTTGGGGACCTGCTACTTCTCCTTTTCTAGAAGCTTTATTTTCCCTTCTGCTCCTCTCTCCACCTGTAGGTAAAACACTACATCCTCAGCATGGTCTCTGGTGAAGCTGTCTGGATTCCTTCCTCAGGGGCCCTGTCTCTCATAAACTAGCTCAGGCCCCTCCCCACACCCACTCCATTATCTTCTCTGTCTGTTCCTGGGTTACAACTGTCCCTCTCATTCAAGTAACAGAAACATCCAAGGGTGGAAACTGTCTGTATTCTGTTTTGCTGTACATATCCTAGTGTCCCACACATGACAATTATTCAGTATGTATTTGGTTAACAGGTTAATCAACCAACCAGTTAGAAAATGAATGAATTCAAAGATAGCCTCTTATCTCAGGGATTAAGCACTGGGATGTGTGGAGATTAAAGATGACCAAAAATTATTTGGGGAGGAGTCCTATGTCCCTCCCTGGGAGTCTAGGGGGAGTTCTGCAACACTTTGGTTAATAGAAAAATATCAGAAGTGGCCAATGCCACTTTCTAAGCTCTAAGAGACTGGTAGCGTGCACCTGCAACTGTTTCTGGAAGCCCTGAGGGGCCATGTAAGTGGTCCAGCTACCCCAAGATGACCACCAACCTGCAGTGATCACATGAAGTTGCTTCAGTCACTAACCCCAGCCAAGTCCCCACCTAGCCATCCCTGACAAGGAATCAAGCAAGTAGAAGAAATCACTTTGGGGCCTACCCCCTAAACTCAGCCATCAGTTGAATCTCACTAAGTGACTTCAGCCAATGTCAAATGGAGCTGAAGAAACACCCTGCAGAGCCCTGCCAGAATTCCATGACTGTAATTAATGAAGGTTGATTTCAGCCACTACGTAGCAGTCTGGCTTATTATTTAACAAGATAGATAATGAACACAGGACTCTAGAGCTAGATGGCTTGGGTTCAAATCCTAGTCCCACAATTTGTTCGGTACCTGGGTGACCACCTTCATGTTGATTCTCTTAACACATCAATCGCTGGATCATCTGCAAAAGAGGCATGTGGAATTCCCCACCTGAAGAGTTGTCAGAGGATTAAATGAAATCCACGTCAAGCGCTTAGCATGGTGCCTGCCTAGTGATGCCATATGATCAGTAGGCTTTTAGCTAACATCGTCCATCCACCCTTTGATATACCCATCCAGCTAAGTGGAGCTCCTCTTTCACACACGAGTTAGGAGAGAAGAGATTCCAGACACTCAAATCACACAACTCACTTGCCATTAATTTACCCACATGTCTCCTCACCAAAGGGAAATATCCATAATTCATTATGATTTGCAAAGCTCTCCCCCTGCTTCTGCTCAAAACAGCATCTCTAGCATCCCCTCTTCTCAAATCCTGTTCTCAGCTCTACCTGCCCACCCACACGCACACACTCCCTACAGCAACAGGAAGGAAATGGATAAATATTTCCACAGTGAATTCTTCTGAGTAGAAAGAGTATAAGTTTATTTGCTTCCTTTCTTGGGATTCATTTTTGCATTTTCTGAATCTTCTAAGACAGACACTTTATTTTCATAACACATAGTAGAGATCACAAACAATAGGAAGTGACGATTTCTTTCACTTGAAGGCAAAGACGCTATTTTACTTCTGTTTTCCTCACAGGATTCACCTGAATGTCTCTTGTACTGTTGCAGGAATGAATGAGCTGAAAGGCGTGCACCGTTCATTGTGTACACATGGGCAGAGCAGCCTCAGTTTATACACTAAATATATTTGTAAAAATATAAACTTTAAACGTTCTTTTTTTAAAATTATTGGTTTTTGTTGTTTTATTTGAAAGGTACTCCCAGTGAACCATTTTTTTGTTTTGTTTTGTTTGTTTTTTTAATGAAATCCTTTGGTGAAGTAACTCATCATTCTGTAATTTTTTTTTTTTTGAAACCAGAAAACCAGAGGTTCTTAAAATGAGTTTCTCCTTCTGCATCTATGTTTATAAACTAATGACAGGCTCTTAAACATTCATTTAGCAATGAGGAAGTTCCAAGACAGTGTGCTATATTCTGCTTAGGAGGACGCAGTCTAACTAAATATATATAAACAGTGTGCACATGAAGAGAGATGAGGTCTGCAGAAACAGTAAACTCCAGGGTGCAGATCTATAGCCACAAACATGTCCTCTCTAGGGGCTCAGAGAGCTGACCAGATGAGACACAGCCTCGGGGGCCCGGCCCAGACACGGTGGATAAGCTTCCACGAGTCCTTTTCGTCCTCTGTGTTTCTGTGGTCTACCCTGCTGAATTTAAAAGCCTTGCATCTCCAATTCTTTCACAAATTTTCTAAATAGGTTACTAGTTCATGCGCTTGTCAATGCACCAGCTCAGTGTAACCCAAATCAGTCCAGCCTGTGTAAGATGATTTCAATGAACGTGGAAATTGCCTCCAAGCCCTTCGTGCCTCCAACGCAGACACAGCCTCTCCCCAAGAGCTCCTGTTTTGGATTCCTCTGCGTTAGCGGTGGAGCCAACCCGCTCTGAACTGAAGGAACATGCTAGCACCCCCACCTTCCCCTGCTTCTTGCCTGTATTATCTCAGGAGATTTTTGACTCTTTGAGTCAGCCCAACAGCCTTTTTTTGGTCATTTCTCATCACTTAGATCTATAAATATTAATTACAAGCCTCATATTTTAAAACCCCTTTGAGCATATTAACTATTTAGCCACATAAATCAATCCTAAACTAATCTTAGCCGTTCATCATACTTGCACAAGTTCCAGAACTTTCTATTTTAGCTTCTGCTTGTCACTGTTTTTGCCACCAAAGTTATTTAATACCTTTTCAACCTACTAGGCCCTTCTTTACATAAAGGGAACAGAAAGGGAAGGGTGGATAAAGGGAGGAAGAGAGAAAGAAGTGGGGAGAAGAAAAGGAATGAAGATGGGGAGGAGGAGGTTAAGAGAAAGGAAGAAGCCACAGGTGAGACTAACAAACTGTGTGGGGACCCGAAGATCAGGGACCTACTTCTGATTCTCTAATTGGCCCTGGGGGTCATGAGTAAGTCACTTAAGCCTCTCCGGGATTGGCTTGGTTTAGAAGCTGTCTCCAGCATCTTCTTAATGGCAAATAATCCTCCTATAGCAAGAGTTTTCTCTCTTTGTCACCAAATCACACATCTAAAAGGACCCCAAGGTAGCACAGAGGTTGCTTTATAACTCCTTTTCTAAATAGTCATCTGAGCATGTCAAGGAATCTGAGATTATTGACCAAGAGGGGTCCCCAATTCTTGCTTCAAGATTCACTGGAGGATACAGGCTCTGTGGGCGTTTCTACACAGCCTGTATTCAGGTCAATTAGCTTTCAGCATGCAAATTGAAACCTAGCTACATGAAAACCACTTAGCCACCCTGGGAATACCTGCTGTTGTTGCTTAGTTGCTAAGTCGTGTACGATTCTTTGCAACCCCATGGACTGTAACCTCCCAGGCTCCTCTGTACATGAGATTTCCCAGGCAAGAATACTGGAGTGGGTTGCCATTTCCTTCTCCAGGGAATCTTCCCGACCCAGGGATTGAACCTGCGTCTCCTACGTCTTCTGCACAGCAGGCCAATTCTTTACTGCTGAGCCAGCAGGGAAGTGCTAGGAATACCTGGAGAAATCCTAATAGCATCAGTTGCTTTGCAGCAGCTATCTTAAGAAAGATTGGAGCAAGGGGTTGGGGAAGTGGGAAGGTGGAGTGATAGAGGGGCTAGGAGAGCAGGGTCATATTGGCTGGGACTCAAGTAGTGGCCCCTGCAACATGTTCAACACTAAACCAGGCGCCTCACCTCCCTGAGATTCATCTCCCTCGCCTGTAAAGTAGAGAGGCTTCTTGCTTCATCTGATTGTTACCCAGAACAAAAGGGACACGGCTCCAGTGCACACCGCTCAGCACCTGACTCATAGTTAGCGTTCAATAAATGTGAGCTTTTATTATTACCATATTTCCTCTATTCTGAGACACCATCGATTGGAAGTCAAAGCGTCAATTTAATAACTTCTCGGGGGGAAAAAACAATATATTAAACACACATTCCCATTTTAAGACATCACAATTTCAACAATATTAAAAGGTGAAAAGAAATGTGTCTTAAAAAAATCAATGAACTATGGTCTTATTACTGTCACATTTTGGAACTGTTTTAAGTCATTTGCTTGTTTACTTTCATTTTTCCTGTTTTATCTGGCTTCCCCCAAGAAGACACATAAGTTCCATGAGAATGAAGAGATAGTGGTTCACCACTGTGCTCACAGTGCCTAGAGTGAGTGAGTGAGTGAAAGTCGCTTAGTCGTGTCCGACTCTCTGCGACCCCATGGACTATAGCCCACCAGGCTCTCCTCCATCCATGGGATTCTCCAGGCAAGAATACTGGAGTGGGTTGTCATCCCCTTCTCCACACAGTGCCTAGGATAGTGGCAAATAAATATCTGTTTGATAAGATAACTCTGTGTCACCTTAACATGAGGGGATTACTGATGAAAACCCCACTAATACTGCCATTGGTCCTTATGGTGAAATTTTCTCAATCCATTCAACTTAGCTCATTATCAGCCTGGGGAGACAGGTTTGTTGCTTGAATATGTATATGTTGAGAACTGATGTTTCCCTTGAACTATACACATAATAAGGATGAAATCAGGTAACAAATGCAGAGCCTCCACCATAATCCTTGACACAGAGGCAGCAGTCATAAATCACACCTGAAATTGAACATAAAGCAAGGGTGGAGTATGGGTCCTAGTCAGCTTATAATATGCTGCCAATTTGCAGGTCCTCAGGACCAGTAGATATGCATCAGACATTAATGAATATCTATTTATGAAATCAACTAACATTTCTCCTGTCAACTTCCAAACCAAAAAAATAAACATTAATGTAATCTCCCGGATAGAAACTACTTTTACTTGCCCATTTATGGAGAAGTAAATGGCAACCCACTCCAGTACTCTTGCCTGGAAAATCCCATGGACAGAGGAGCCTGGTAGGTTACAGTCCATGGGGTCGCAAAGAGTCAGACACGACTGAATGACTTCACTTATAAAGCAAACATTCATTCTTACAATCAGCAGGTATCACTGAGGACCTACTATGTGCAAGGTGTGTGCCAGGTGCTAGGGGTAAGAAGTAGGCTAGGGCAGTGGGAGGACAGAGAAGATGAATGAGGGACACTTGTGTATATACAGATCACGGCTCCATGTCATGTAGAGAGAGGCACTGGCCCATGGCTGTAGGGCTCCAAGGCAGGGAGCAGGAATGATTTTAAAGAGAAGAGGGTGTTAATCCCATCAGAATGACTGGTGGGGGGAATCTCTGATTTAGCATCACTCTAGCCCTTTCAAGTTTCCTGTAGTATTAACCATATCCCAGGGAAGGGGATCTGTCAGACTCCAAGTAATGGCCTAGGGTTTTGTTGAAAATGAAATGGTTTCTTATGAGAGAAATGCAAATTTTACTTATTCACTTACTTTGGGAGGGGGAAGACAGTTACACAAATAAAAGTGACTTTTAACTTATCATGAAATAATAATTCTCAAATAATTAGCATAAATAAAAAACTGGGTCCACTTTCCAAATCATGAGGAATGTGTTGACAACAGCCTATGCCAGGGTGCCCTCTTCCTTAATGAGGATGAGGAAGAGTTGTTACAGGAATAAGGAAGCAGCCTCCTTAGCTAAACAAGGACTCGAGAGGAACTGAGCAATAGAGAAAGCTGTGAGCCCAGTTCTTGGACCTGGCACTCACTCAATAGGTCAGAGTTGGACTAACCTGATGGACAGAATGAGAAGTCCCAAGATGCCAGACTCGGCTTCACAAAGATGGGGGCAGAAAGTACTGGTGGAACAGGATGACCTTGGGCTGGTCCTCAACCATAAGAAGAAATTCAACACTGGCAGGAAGGGAGGGTCACAACAGGCCGAGACAGAGTTAGAGCATCCAAGGGGCAAATCCAATATGGCGCCAGTATACAGACAGGAAGTTGGTGATGAAGACAGAAGTGTGGGCAGGAGCTCATTCAAGATGGATCCCCATTATGCCAGAACCTCAGAGTAATATCATTTCATTTTGTTTCAACTGACATTGAGGATAAAATTTTGGGCAGGAAAGTGATACCACCAGATATGTGTTTCAAGAAGACAATTCTGGTGGTGCTGAAGTTTGGCTGGGAGAGATGAGAAACACAGGAGTGGAAAACAGTTACTGCCACAGTTCAGGCAGTGAATAGAAGTATCAGAGCTCATAAACTGAGGAGGAAGCTGGATGAGCCTTGGAGATCAATTAGCTGAACAGGAAGAAGGTGAGGAAAAACACCCTACCCGCTACATTGAATGAAGATGGTTAACCTCTTATATTCTTCTAAAGGAATGTACGGGAGCACTTTACAGCAGCACTCTCCCTAAAGGCCACATGGAAGTTAAGTAGTGTCTACATGGCTATGGGATAAAAGCTCTCCAACAGAATGATCAACATGGGTAAAATGCACAAACCAGACCCTCCACACACACACAAAAACAGCCAACCAACCAAATGAATAAAAAACCAGAGTATATACTGTATGACCCCATTTATGATAAGCTCAAGACCAGGAAAAATGAACTTATGGTGTCAGAAGTTATGAGTTACAATTTGGTGGCAGTTCATGCCAGGTCACGGAGAAGGCACTGGCGACCCACTCCAGTGTTCTTGCCTGGAAAATCCCGTGGATGGAGGAGCCTGGTAGGCTGCAGTCAATGGGGTCGCTAAGAGTCGGACACGACTGACGCAACTTAGCAGCAGCAGCAGCAGCATGCCAGGTCATGATACAGGGAACATGGGCAACCCTAGGGTGAGTTCTGGGGTTCCAGTGGTTACTTAGGTATGTTTCATTGTGTGAAAATCTATCTAGTTGTCTATGTGTGATCTGTGTGCATTTTCACACAAGTATATTATACTTAAAAATTACCAAAAAAATAAAATATCCTTATTTCCAGTGCCTGTTGCACAACATTAAAGTAATGTCAGTAATCACAACAACAACGTTACTTTCCACTCTGGACAGCCTAATCCCATATGCTAGAAACTGGTAGGTGCGGACAGCCCTTTGTGAGATCAATTTTAATCCCCGTTTTACAAATAAGAACATGGTGGTACCAAGATTTTGAAAAACACTTAAAGCCACCACCATCTTTAGAAAGAGAGGGCTTCCCAAGAAGCCCTACATTCGGTTGTCTTATGATTCAGCATCACCGACTCAATGGACATGAATTTGAGCAAACTCAGGGAGACGGTGGAGGACAGAGGAGCCTGGCCTGCTGCAGTCTGTGGGGTCACAGTCAGGCATGAATGAGCTACTGAACAGCAACAATATGATTCCACAGGTGTGTTTCAAGAACCTTGGCTGTGATTTTTCCACTTTAGGCATTGAATCCACTATGTCTCTATGATCCTACTTTTCCATGATAAGCCAGATCTGTCACCCAAGTATGTCCAAACATTTGGGTTATTGATGTACTATTTTAGTGCTCCACAGAGCACTTATTCCACAAGCCCAGACGTCTCCCACACGCATCTTCCTTATAAGATTTTCAATCAAACAAATGAATTCAACCCAGAAAAGCAAACACATTTTGGAAAGAACAGTTGTCTTTTTAAATCAGTTTTTGTGTTTCCTACATAAACCAGAAGCCCAGAGGTACTATTTATGAAAGCATTTTGTAATGGAAGATTTTACCTGAGTGCTGTTTAGTATTATCGTTATTATCCTTGTTATTAATAATAACGATTTACAGAAGAGTGTGAGGAGACGCCGCTCTTTAGAGAGCAGAACACCAAGCCTGATTTGATACTGAAATCAGCAAAGGTAATGGAAAGAGGGTAGGTGAGGGGAAACAAAACAGACGGCTCTGTCTCAGGTCGACATCATCTTCAGGGACCAAGAAGCAGGTAATATGAAGAAAAGGCTCAACACAAATGGAATTCAAGGACAGACACTTTCTCCACGAGGGCACAGCGAGAGATGTGATCTGCTGAAACTCACAGAGTCTCGCCAAAGGCTGGGACACCTTGACAAATTAACTTCTGACACTTAGATGTCCCAGGAGAGTTTTCTGAGCAGTTCTACAAACAAGATGGCGCATGACCTTTGCAGGACTGCTGAGGGCAAGGCAGGGGTGGCCAGGCTTCACACCTCCACCTGTCATGCTGGGGAGGCACATGTGACAACATCACAAAACACCACCCTGACCACTCTACCCTGTTAAAGGGTGAGAGCTGGCAAGGGATCTCAGGGGCTCTCTTGTCAGAGTTCCCGGACATCACTGACTAATAAAGTCACTTGGGAATCTTGTTAAGGAGCCAAATTACTAAGCACCAATCTAGATCCAGGGGGAAACCAGGAACTTCTCTTTAACAAATGAAATTTTCCCAGAAAATAATCATAGAACTAAAAGAACTCAGGTCTTTGGGATTATAGATTCATGGGCAGTGCTGCAGAGGATGAATAAACAAAAACCTCTTCCCTAACATTCTGGTGAGCATCCAGACTAGCAGAGACAAACAGGAAATCCTGCAAGCTTAAGGAGAAGGAAGGTGTTATCTTCAATGGGACGGTAATCAGATTCGCATCCGTGCTTGCCTTTTGAGGGAAAATGCACTTCAATTATGCACTCAGACAACATCCATACAAGGACACGAACATTTCTGAAAGAATAGTTTCTCCAAAACAGCAATAAAATTGAGAATACACTTCAGCCAAATGAAAAAGAAATCCAAGGAAAATAGAGAAGGGGTCCAGGAAATCCAGGGAAAAATGGAAACTAAACCCAGAGACGAATAAAATGAAATCGCGGGATGACAAGTGTGCAGCAAAAAGCAATCAGTCCAAATGGGGAGAGGAAGTCGACAGGTGCCAGAAATAACACCTTCAGGAGAGGAGTCAACTCTGTCATCTCATTTGTGTGATGAAGAAGCGGCAAACTCTTAATGGAAAATGAAGGCAGAGATTTTTCTCTGTTGTGAAAAACTAAAAGAACCCCCTGGGAGAAGCAAGCATATATATATATATATATATATAAAAGGCATGGGCTGACAAAGAAAAACTAAAATGCAGCCTATTTTCGAGGAATTCATCGGATGTAAGTAAAGAAAGTTGTTATATTTTCCCTGAATTCCTTCAAGTGATATGAATTTAGGGCATAGCCTTGTATTCCCTTTTCTGAGTCCAGACGACCGTGTGACTATGGTCAGTGACATGGACCATGAGAGGTCACAGAATATACTGGCTCTGAGCAAGGGCTCTGAGGTCATGGATGAGGCTCAAACTCGGCACCTACCACTTGCTCTGTGTCCTTGGAAAAGTTATTCAACTTCTCTGGGTCTCAGTTCTCTCCTTTGTAATATGTCACCAACCTCAAAGGGCTGCTTTAGAGATTAAATGCATTAATATATAATGTATTTAGAATGCTTATTAACTTATAAGCACGTAAATAGTAGACATTATCACATCTATTTTATTTTATATAATATTAAAATATATTTCATATTATTATATATTCTGTACTTTACAGTTATGCATTCTATATTTCAACATTATTACAATGTTAAATTATAGTAAGAATGTTGGCTTTTGATGTAAAGGCTATTATTGAAATTTAGCTTCTTAATGAAACGTAGAAGACTACACCAGAAATATCATACACTAAATATAAAAATCAAGAAGGGAAAATAAAAACAGAGCTGACAGAAAGAGTAAGTCAGTCAGAAAGAGAAAGATAAATATCATATTCTAATGCATATATACAGAATCTAGAAAAATGGTACTGAAGAATTTATTTAGAGGGCAGCCATGGAGAAACAGACATAGTGAAAAAATGAAAAAGAGGTAGGGAGGTAGGAAAGAGATGTTCGTTGCAGGAAAAAGAAGGGGATTGACAGTCCCTTCATCTAAGATGGAAGTCACTAGCGACTGTACAAAATAGACAGATTAAGCAATAAAGAGCTTTGAGTATAAACATATAACTTAAAATACTTAAATAATACATCAACTTTCATTAAAAGCCAATATTTAATTTTTCACTTATAATCATGAGTATATTTTATCTATATATTGTATATAACATTTATGGATAAATATATAAACATATAGAGAAATAATATTGAGTTTATTTACATATTATATATAATTATAATAAATAATCCATTCATTTAAGTGTAATTTTTTTATTTGTTTAGTTTGGAGCAGAGAAATGTTTATTTCAAGTCCATGTAAGGAGATAGGTGGTTCATGCCCTAAAAAGCTTCAAGCTCCTAAGTGTAACTTGAAATAAGAAAACCAACAGTAAACATACTATTTCTAAATATCAAAGAAGCAGAGCTGGAGAGGGAAGGAGAAGTGACAGGTAACTGCTGACCTTGTACAGGACTTATTACGTGCCAGGCATTGTTCTAAGAGCTCTGCATATATTATCTCATTTAATCCTCTAACAAATAAAAGTGAAATACTATTATGCTGCTGTCTGACCATTTTACAGATGAGGAATCTGAGGCAGAGAGAGACTGAGTATCTCCCCAGGCCACTCGACGAGTGTAAGACCAGTGACTCTCTGCCTTCTCCTGCCTGTCTAACACTGCTCATTTTTCACAGTGGGGAGGTGGTTATAATGACTCACAGGGAGGGGAGTGTTTGGGCGGCAAATGCCAAAGGAAGAACTAACCACTCATTAATGAACGGTGTCCCACGAAAATGTCATGTCTACTTAGAACCACAGAATGTGACCTTATTTGGAAACAGGGTCTCTGCAGATGTAATTGGTTAAGATGAGGTCATACTCAATTAAAGTTGGTCTTAAATCCAAGGGCCAGTGTCCTCCTGAGAAGAGGAGAAGAAAACACGGACCGGGAAGATGCCCTCTTGACGACCGAGGTGGAGACTGAAATGATACAGCTACAAATCAAGGGGCAGGGATTGCTGGGGGCCACCAGAAGCAAGGAAAGAGGCAAAGGAGAACTCTGCCCTAGAGCCTTAGAGGGAACACGGACCTGCCCACACCTTGATTTCATACTCCCAGCCACCTGAACCATGAAAGAACACATTTCTGCTGTTTCAAGCCAGCTGGTATGTGATCATTTGTGTTGGCAGCCTTAGGAGATTAATGTAACAACTCGCCAAAACCTTACAAGAGAAACGGTTAACATGAGTGGAGGGAAGGAGACTTTGACCTTACACTTCACAGATTTCGAGCTTCCCCGGGGGTTCAGATGGAAAAGACTCTGCCTGCAATGCAGAAGACCCAAGTTCAATCCCTCAGTCGGGAAGATCCCCTGGAGAAGGGAATGGCAACCCACTCCAGTATTCTTGCCTGGAAAATCCCATGGACAGAAGAGCTTGGTGGGCTACAGTCCATGGGGTCGCAAAGAGTCAAACACGACTGAGCAACTAATGCACTTTCACAGCTTTTTATACCTTTTGCTTAAAAAAAAAAAAACAAACCCTATCAGGTATTCCTCTTCATGGTAGGCACGCTCTCTGGTGGACCCCCTAATTCTACCCCCTGGTGTTCACACCATTGTGTAAGCCCTGTTTTCCCTTCCTTGAGTGTGAGTGGCACCTGTGATGCATTTCTAACCAACAGAACACAACACATCCAGGTGACAGGATGCCTTCTCCATGGTTACTGTACAGAAGACTGCAATGCAGTCTTGTTAGACGTGCCTTGTTGGTACAACTCTACCAAGTTGGCTCTGATGAAGCAGGTGGTCACGCTGGGGAAGCCCAAGTGGCAAGGAACAGAGACAACTCTATGGCCAGCAACTATCTGGGACCTGAGGGTAGCCTCAAACCCACATGCTCCGTAGCTGAGTCATGTCCAACTCTTTGTGACCCCACGGAGTGTATCCTGCCAGGCTCCTCTGTCCCATAGGATTTTCCAAGCAAGAATAATGGAGTGTGTATCCATTCCCTTCTCTGGGGCAAAATTGGGGATCCTGGTCCAATCAGCTAAAAGGAACTGAATTCTGCTGGCCACCTGAGCTTGGAAACCCAACACCTTTCCAGGTCCAACCTCAGATGAGACCACTGCACCATTCAACACCTTGATCATTGCCTTGTGAGACCCTGAAGCAGAGGACTCAGCCAAGCTGTTCACAACCTGTGATCTAAAGAAACTGATGGAATAAATGCAATAAAGTTGTGGAGCTTTTAGCCACTAGATTTGTGATAATATTTTTATGTACTAGTAGATAACTAATAAGCTCCTATAATTAAAAATAGTAATGACAATGATACTGGAAAGTTTTTGTTCAAATTAGCAATGTTTTGCTTCAACTAAAGATAAATGTATTAGTAAAAAAAAAAAATGATGACTTTTTTGAGTTTGAATGTATATAAGATTTTTTATGGGCAATTTATTGTGGTTTCCTTTCCTAGTCCAAATAAATACTCACTTTTGAATCTAAAAATAAATAAATTTAAGACAACAAATTATTCTGATGATCCGTCAGGTTTGGGAACAACTCCCTCATCAAACACACAAAGCAACCAAAGCACAGAGAAGTGGAGAGGTGGGGACAGTGGTGCGTACGGGTTCATGCAGGTCACCTGTACACTGTGCTGAGCTTGGCCGTTCAGTCGTGTCCCACTCTCTGCGACCCTGTGGACTGTAGCCATGTCCCTAAAGACACACAGCTCCAAGATGGAGATGATGTTCTGTCTTCTGTTGCCTTGCTGCCTGCCGAATGACAACTGGAATTTTCAAAAAGTAGCAAAGAACAAGATAATTGCTCAAATCAAGGGCAAAGATTCAGTTTTGTCTCAGGTTACATTGATGGCAACACTGCTCCTGACATTACCCTGGCTCCCGGGAGGGTAGATGTGTTAAACAGGCACTTATTAAACAATTTTTTTGACAGCTGCTGCCTTGGCAATGACTGCAGTGTATTTTTTTTTTTTTCTGAATAGCTCCAGATTTGTTTTTGTCTGAGCTGAGGTGGAAAATTGAGAAATAACGGATCTGACGATAATTGACTTTATTAGGGATATGAATGTATTACGCACGCTGTATATTAAAAACTCATTGCTTTTATATTGGCCTCACACACTGCACACTACTTTTATGGGTCCCAAGTCTCTGGTGCTTTCCCCTTCTCTACTATTCCCATCCATTTTATGTGCCTCATTCCCTGTCATGCAGAGGAAATAAATGGTTAAAAATCTAAGTGCTCATCAGACACAAGCCAGAGTTCATAAAGGAAAGTGGGCAGGCTTGGGTAATTTAAGATATTGCTGTGAGCTGGTGTTGCCAAAAAAAAAAAACAAAAAACGATGCACTATCGAACCATAAACACAAGCAATTAAGATGAGATGTTGATTACTGTGAAGGGAAGCCCCCAACAGTATACAGATGCGTGGGCCAAGGGAGGGAGTCTCATTTGCATAAGTATCTATGGAATCCTGGGAGGTCCAAGGAGAGCTGCAGGAGACCATCTTGCCAAAGGATCCTGATGCCTCTTGGGAGGAATGCTGAGAAAGCCCCTGCACAGGGCATCCTGCTCCGGGAATCACAACCCCCAGGCACAGAGCAGAGACAAAGGGTGACTGCTTCTTTAAGGCACGGTCTGGAAGGAAGGGCTTCCCTGGCGGCTTGCCTGCCTGCATGCAAGAGACTGGGGTTCTATCCCTGGATTGGGAGGATCTGGAGTATGGCAGCCCACTCCAATATTCTTGCCTGGAGAATTCCATGGACCGAGGAGCCTGCCGGGCTACAGTCATGGACTCACAGAGTCAGACACAACAGAGCGACAAGCACTTTGCCTTTCAGGAAGGAAAGAAGTCCCTCTGAGATAGAAGGAAGGCCTCAGACACACGGCAACCCACAGCTGAAATGACATGCTGTGGAAGTCTGCCTGGCGGAGCACTGCCCCCAGAGCAGCATCGAAGAACTCATTGGAGAAAGCAGGGAGAACAGAGAAAGAGGAGAGAACTCCTGGGGTCATCTTGAATGGCTGGACCTTCCCAGCTTGGCCAAGATGCAACTCTGATTTGAAGAGCTGAGCAGGAAAAGCAGGGATCAATAGCTGGCAGAGTGCTGGCTGATGCCTGGCTGCAGCAGTGGCTAGAACCACAGAAGCAACTAGAACTGCAGAAGCGAGAATGCATCTGAGTCGCTACAGAGGAAGGAGGGATGAGGGGGTGCTGGCTGTTCTGAGGACAGAACTAGGTGACAGGTCTGAATAAACATCTAGCAAGAGTCCATCCCCCACCCACCCAGCCCTGAGCCCTCAACCATCCCTGCAGCTGGAGTGGCAGGAGTAAGTTGTTGTTGCTTAGTCTCTTAAGTCATGTCCTACTCTTTGGGACCCCATGGACCATAGCCCACCAGGCTCCTCTATCCATGGGATTCTCCAGGTAAGAACACTGGAGTGGGCTGCCATGCCCTCCTTCAGGGGATCTTCCCAACCCAGGGATTGAACCCGCATCTCCTGTATTGGCAGGGGGATGCTTTACCACTGAGCCACCAGGGAAGCATGCAAGAACAAGTAATGACACAATAAAAATCTCTGAACATTGACTGTGTTCATCACTACTTTCTAGAGTGGAAAGGCAGCTCCAATTATGGAGAACTGGACTTGAAATTTCCCAAGAGTGTGGCACATGGGAGATGCCCCACAGCTGTTCATGGGAGAAAGAAAAAGCAAACAAGGGGTGGAAGGATGAATAGATGGAGCGAATGAGTGAATGTGCCACTGAGACACCACGCAAGGGCAGGACTGGAATTGCCTTGAGGAGGCACAACAGGAGGAAGAAGCATGCCAGGCAGAGCCCTGAGACACACGGTAAGCCCAGCGCAGGAGGAAGACAGGCGAGGGGAGAGAAATGAGCAGCCAGCCAGCCAGATGACACTGGGTCAACTCAATTGGTCCCCTCCTGTCTGGAGAAACTTTGCAGGCACTCATTATAGCATGCCGATCAGCCCTGCGAGCCTGTGATTGGCATCTGGGGGCCCAGCACCTTCCAGAAGACTGACATTCAGGCAGACAGGTCCGAATGTCACCAGACAAAGGGCAGAGCGCCTTGCATCCTGGCTGGGGCCATTAGGACAGGTGAGGTGACCCTCAGCCCAATGCAATCACCCTGTATAATGGTCTGAAATTCACTGCTTGCAGCCAGTTCATTTAAGCAGGAAACATATCAGCCTGTATTAGGGTAGATGGGGTTTATCAGGGTGTGGGAACACAGGGAGAGCAAATCAACATGTAGAGACCACTTATTTTGGGCCAGGCTCTCCACCAAAGGCGTAACACCAGCCTGCCGAATAGCCAGCAAAAAGTCAGTTATTAGCCCTGTCTTACAGATAAAGAACTCAGGCTTAAAGAAATAAGTGGTCTTTTAAAATTCACATGGGTGATAAGAGATAGAACCAGGATCAAATCTGGATTCCCCGAGCCATGGAAGTCTTTCCTTTCTACTGGTCTCTACTTTTGACACTGACACCAAGAGATGCAGATATGCAAGGTGAGCTATTTTCCAAGACCAAGAGGCAGAGGGGGAGGAATTCTTAAAATGTTTCTCCCAATACTGCTGTTGCTATTGTGCAACTGAAGGAGAAATAATTTCTGAGGCAGATGGTAAATACGATGGTCTGCAGGGACAGCAAGCAGAGACAGAAGTGTCCTTTCTGCACCGGGATCTGCACCAGCTCAGAATTCCACCATACATAGGATGGAGGCTGGAGGTGGAGTTGAATCACTGTTTCTGGCAGGATTAGGGTCAGGGTCCAGGTGGCTCAGTGACCCTGAGCCAAAGAATCCACCTGCCAATGCAGGAGACCTGGGCTCTATCCCTGGGTCAGGAAGATCCCTTGGGGTAGTAAATGGTGACCCACTGCAGTATCCTTCCTGGAAAATTCCATGGACAAAGGAGCCTGATAGGCTACAGTCCATAGGGTCGCAAGTCGGACAAGACTGAGCCACAGAACACACACACAAACACACACATGCTGCTTCTATAGGATAACCAGGAAGGTAAAGTAAGTGAGGTACAGAGCCTGGAAAACTTTGATACATCATGCCAAGGGAGGGAAAAAAAGCAAGGAACTCAGAGGTCCGGAATTCATTCAATAAACATTGCTGAGTGCCCTCAACAAACAAACTGAGTGCCATTCAACAAACACTCCTGCTCTGAAAGTGAAGTCGCTCAGTTGTGCCCAACTCTTTGCAACCCCATGGACTGTAGCCAATAGGCTCCTCTGTCCATGGGATTTTCCAGGCAAGAGTAAGGGAGTGGGATGCCATTTCCATCTCCAGGGGATCTTCCCAACCCAGAGATCGAACCCAGTTTCCCTGCATTGCAGACAGACACTTTACCATCTGAGCCACCAGGGAAGCTGCCCTCAAACTCAGGTCTAAAAAAGCCCATGGGAGGAAATCTTTTCTACACAGCAGTCAGAATCAAGAAAGATAGACTAGGGGGAGGACATTGGCAAGGTCACAAGATGATGCTCTCTCTGGGGAAATGTAGCTTCCAGGTCCAAGTTTGTAGGATTGTGTGATTTAATTCATTTATTCAATAAACATCTATTCAGTGGTTCCCTTAGGACAGATTATTATATATCAATGAAGAAAATATATAATAAAGTCTCTGATCCCCTTACACTTGTGTTCTTGGGAGATGCGTCCTGTCTAAGCCCCAGTCTCAGCACCTTTTCTCTCCACGTGTCTATCAACACAGTTCTGTAGGCTCTCTCCTCAGGGAGCTGGGCAAGGAGGATTTAGGGTGAGGTTTTTATATACAGGCAGCCTTAAATTTGAATCCAGGATTTGTCACATCCTAAATAATAGATCAGGCTTCCCTCATGGCTCAGACAGTAAAGAATCCGACTGTGATGTGGGAGAGCTGGGTTCCATCCTTGGGTTGGGAAGATCTCCTAGAGGAGGGCATGGCAACCCACTCCAGTATTCTTGCCTGGAGAATCCCCATGGACAGAGGAGCCTGGCAGGCCCCAGTCAATGAACTCGCAAAGAGTCAGACATGACTGAGCTACTAAGCACAACTAAATCGAACTCATTGCAAGGGTATCTTCTCACTTGTAGTATGAGGGACAATAATCTTTTCCTCGAAGGGGATTAAGACCAGTTCATTTGAGTGTGACAGCATCTAGCCTGACACACAGACTTGGAAAATACAAGTCTGTCTCTTCCTGAGTGGAGCCCTCTCTCTCCCCCAGTCTGAGTTACTGTATCGGATTGTGAATGATGTATCCCTGAGTCCAATTCTAACTCTATCCCCACAGCAGCTCCTGCAGATTGTGAACTTGTGCATCAACTGGAAACACTAATTATGTCATCCCACCCTAGCAGACAGAAAACCTAAGTCATCAACTGCGGAAGAGGCAGGGGAAGGAAGGGGGGACTAGAGGCAAGGAGACCAAAATAAAACAACTCTCTGGTCACAAACAGTGAATGAGACCCTTCATGTGATCGCATAGACCAGGAGGAAACACTTTTGAGAGGTTTCCGGGAAGTTCTTATCTCTAGGTCATGCCTACTGAGATAACATTAGGGCTGAGACAAAGGGAACACCCAGCATGGCCCAGTTTCTGATCTGGGCTACTGAGTGCAGTAGAGTGCTACCTATAAAGACTCAACAGGGAGAAAGACTGTATGTCTTCATTTATATTACTGATCTACTGATCTTGCGGTACCTAGAGCTGCCTTCAGTTACATGAGATCATTTATTTTTCTACTGTTAAGAGATTCCCTGGTGGCTCAGGTGGTAAAGAAACTGCCTGCAATGGGAGACCCGGGTTCAATCCCTGGGTTGGGAAAATCCCCTGGAGAAAGGAATGGCAACCCACTCCAGTATTCTTGCCTAGAAAATCTCATGGACAGAAGAAGCCTGGCAGGTCACAGTCCATGGGGTCACAAAGAGTTGGACATGACTGAGCAACTAAACACTTTCACTGTTTAAACCATATTTGAATTGAGGTTTCTGTTATTTACAGCCAAAAACATTCCAGATCTTCAGGGTGTTTGCTGGGCCCTCAGGTTGTCTTTAAATTTTAATATGTGGTGGCTTCCCTGGTGGCTCAGTGGTAAAGAATCTGCCTGCAAATGCGGGAGACATGGGTTCAGTCCCTGGTCTGGGAAGATCCCACATGCCACAGAGCAACTAAGCCTGTAAGCCATGTATTGAGCTTGTGCTGTAGAGCCAAGAGCTGTAGCTGCTGAAGCCCGTGCATTCTAGATCCCAAGCTCAACAACAAGAGAAGCCCATGCATCGCTACCTAGAGAGTAGCTCCTGCTCTTGGCAACTAGAGAAAAACCTGCACAGCAATGAAGACCCAGCACAACCTAAAAGAAATAAAATTTTTTAAAACTTGAAAAAATTTAATATGCTACTATTATCTATCATAATCAATGTGACCATTTCTTATTATTGGATACATTCCTTTCAATTTTTAAAAATAGTAAATAATATTGTGATTTTACCTTAGGTGGGGGAAAAAGAGTCAATAGGAACCGAGCAGAGTTAGGAGCTATGGTAGATAAGTTACATGGGATGTGTCTGCTTTGCAGGCAGGTGGTAAGAGCAACCAGGAGTTAAATGTCAGACAGCACTCTTTATAGAAGCTCGGGCAGATCAAGACATGGGAGATGCTGAGATGTAGGTAGAACCTGTTAACAGGGAATAAATGAGATGATTGGAAGAAACACAGTGAGGGGGAGAAGTGCCCCCCAGGCACTGGGGGGAGAAGACCAGGGACACTGCTGTTTAAAAGTGGACGAGGAGGTGAAGTCGATGAAGTGAATACAGATGAGGCAGGCAGAGCCAGAGGCTGAGAGACTCTGCCACTGAACTGTGAACAAGCGTTAGCATCAGGACCAAGGATGCAGAAACCTGGCCAAGTGCTCTCCCCTGACAGGATGGATGGGCAACCAAGAGCTCCCTGGGTTGTATCTTTCTCCAAGGAGTGTGGTTTCAGGGCAGTAGTGACCAACAGAGAACCTCAGATGGGATGCTCTGAAGATGAAGGCTGTTCATTTGATTTCCTGGGACTTTCTGGATGATTCATCCTTCCCCTCATCTGGGAGGTGGAAATGCTTTAGAAAGAAATCTTTCCTGGTTATAAATTCTCTGAGTTCTTTCTTAACCAGTCAGGCAAGATTGATGGGCTGAGCTGGTTGACACAGAAGCAGTTGGGAATATCATTATTTGCCTTGTATTTATCTGCATTTATGTTAATGGCTTTGTTCTTGGTCAGAGTTGCTACTAAACTAGGGGAAATGTTTATTGCACTCAAAGTTTTTCGGTGATGAATGATGTGGGAGTCACGGAATAGCCTATGCACAGAATATGTAGAAAACATTCCCCCCAACCTATGTCCCCGCAGCCCCTTGTTTTTTTTTTAAGTTTGCTTCTGATCCAAATAGCACAGGCCTCCTGAAAACTTGGGACTAAACCAACTCAATTTTTCATATTCTGCTTTGTCATCTGATTGATTTAATGTTTCTTGTGGTCAGACTTTGCAGAGGAAAAGAACATGCAGACAATTTCTCTCCCTGGCACGCTCTCTTTCTTGTTCTATTTTTTTTTTTTTTTAATGGACAATTCCATAAAACCACAGGGTTGGGAAGGACCTTTGTGTGCATTCTTTCCTAACTCCATTATGCATAGAAGCACTTTGGACAAAAAAGAGACAGAAAGAAATAACTTTATGGAGATTTTTCATGGGTTAGGCTATGGGCTCAGATGCCTCATTTGCATTGTCCTATTTAATCTTCCTGAAATTCTACTGCCCCCATGGTGAAGATGAATACACTGTGGCTTAGATTAAGGAAACAGTTTGGAACTACTACTACCTAAATTGAACCCATTTTCTGTTTATGTAAATAACATTTTCTTGGACATCAACCATTCTCATTCATCCCTTTATGTATCATCTGTGGCTGCTTTCAAGACACAGCGGCAGAGCTAAGGGGTTGCAGCCCAAGGCATCTGGCTCACAAAGCCTAAAATATGTACTCTCTGACCCTTTACAGAAAAAGTTTGCTAACCACCAGTTTAGATGAACTGCCCTGGCCACTGGTAGTCTGCGACAAGGCACATAGTAAATACCCTGTTCTCAATCCAAACCCTCTTTCTTGCATGTTACTCCCATGTCAATGGACATGAGTTTGAGTAAACTCCGGGAGTTGGTGATGGACAGGGAAGCCTGGCGTGCTGCAGTCCAGGGTGGCCAAGAGTCAGACATGGCTGAGTGACTGAACTGAACTCCCATGTCTGTTCACAATACCCACCACATGGAGAAAAAAGCAGTTCAGGTAGCCCTTCTGTGTGATCTAATCCCCCAAAGTACTCACCCACTTCCTGACACACCAGTAAGGCTTCCCGAAGCAAATTACAGGCCGCAGCGAGGACACAGCGGTCTTCCCTGGTAGCTCAGCTGGTAAAGAATCTGTCTGTAATGCACGAGACCTGGGTTTGATTCCTAGGTTGGGAAGATCCCCTGGAGAACGGAATGGTTACCCACTCCAGTATTCTGGCCTGGAGAATTCTACAGACTCTATAGTCCATGTCGTCGCAAAGAGTTGGACAGGACTGAGTGACTTTCACTTTCAGTGAGGACACATGTGTGGAAGACATTTGAGAAACAGGAATTCAGATTCTTTTTCACCCTTTACCCGACAGTGGGTTTCCTCTTCTGTTTTGCAGAAAGGAATGCAGAAAGGATATTAGTTTAATATAATTTCATAAAGATTTGAATACTCTTAATAACTCCCTTTAGTAGAGAAGGTTTCCTGGCAGAGGTAGAATTAGATGTGGTTTTTCACATCATGGTTTATACGATGGAAAGGAAGATGGTTTTGCGGGATAAGGAGACTTACCCAACGGTTCACAGTCAGCAAGGGGTAGAGACAGGATTTGAACTCAGGTCTACAAGCAAAGCCCACTCTCTTTCCCATAGGGCATTTCTTGAATGAGGCCAGCAGATAAAGAAGTAACTTTCAGAACTGGTCCCCAATGTAGTGTCCCGGTTTTCTCAGAGTTCACTTTTCTTAGAGGTGAAGTAAACTTGAAAGAACAGATGCCAATCAAAGGCAGAATGTGAAGATAAGAGACAAAGAAGGTGAGGCAGATAGAACACATGAGGAGAGAGGGCTTGAGGGGAACTGAAATGGACAGGGGAAAAAAAAAAAAACAATACTGAATGCAGGCTCTTCAGACGAGGAGAAAGTGGGGACCAGGCAGAGCTAGGAGGGGACCCAAGACAGACCAACTGAGGTCTGTCCACGGAGGTCGAGTCTATAAGACATCAGAGCAGTGGCACATCTGAGCCTGGGCCTTTGATTTGAGATGTGATTTCTACACTGGTAGAGGGTCTGATTAATCAGAGAATTGTAGGACATCAGCAAACGATGGAGTGATGGGTCATCTGGTCTGAACTTTCATCTCATCCTGACATCTCTCTCCAGTGTCCACCACTGGGCATGCCCAGACCCTTCTTGATCACGTCCAGTGACAGACAACCTGGCCCTTCTGCATCAGGCAGCTCAAGCAAAGCCAGATGATTTCCTGGTGACTTATACCAATCAACCCCAGTCCTCCTGCAGGAGACAATCAGGAAAGACATAACTATTCTATCACGTAAAACTTCTTAAAAGAGACAAAGACAGTTTGATATATTTTATGAATTTTAGGACCCATACAACTGTCCTTTCCAAGTTAAACATAAGAATCATCATTTGTAAATGCCTTCTGTGCATGATCAGATCACCAGAAACTTTGTTATATCCTTATGAGATCCTCATTTCTGCATGCTAAGTCACTCAGTAATGTCTGACTCTTTGTGACCCCATGGACTATAGCCTGCCAGACTCCTCTGTCCATGAGATTCTCCAGGCAAGAATACTGCAGTGGGTTCGCTATTTCATACTCCAGGGGATCTTTCCAACCCAGGGATCAAACCCACATCTATTGTATCTCCTGCACTGGCAGGGGGATTCTTTACCACTGTGCCACCTGGGAAGCCCTTTCATTCCCACTCCTACTTAATAGGAAAGAAAACTGAGGCTCTGAGAACAGAAGCTCTCCAGGGTAACAGCAATGTGGGCTGGAGGAGAACAAGAGACAGATTTCCAACACGGGTCATTCTTTGAATCTCATGCAATTCCGAACACCGGAATTTTGAATTCCCTCAGCAATATGGTAACTTTTCTCTGGACGTTAAGAAGTCAAAAAGAGTAAGTGGGCATGTTTTATGTTTGTTTATTTGTTTGTTTTTTCATTATATTGACATGGAGGAGAAACAGTAAGTTGAATTGAGTCACAGCTATATAAGAAAGACAACTGACCAGTTGAATAGTATCTTCTCATAAAATCCCTTAGCTTATTTCTGATGTTTAAAATAAAAATCCATTGTGCATGTCTCTGTAAATTCAGGAAAGAAATTCACCAGTTTCCCAGGAATAGTCGATAAAATCCTATTTCCTGGCACTCATCAAACAGTGGTAATATATATTTGGTAATTGGATAAACTTCCTCTCCTTGTCATTTTAAAATCGATAACATCTTTAAAATGTATTTCCATGATAATTCCCTCTAAGAAAAGTATCAGAGGAGGCAGTTTCATGGACTATAGCTTTATAGACAATGAGGTTAATCAAGCTGGATACATTTTCAAAAATGGCCATGAGTTCTCAAGCCTCCAAGGTCACAAAATCGAAATCGACAATAAAATTTTTGTTTGAAATGGCACCATAAAGGCCGATGCCAGTTACCGTTTCCAGCTCTTCTTCCTTCAATTCTTAAGCTTAACACAATTTCAAATCAGGAACTGGCCTTCTGTGGGCACCTTAATGGAGCTGTAACTCCTCTGAGTCTTTCGTCTGGGACAACTTCCTTGTGTTACAGATGAAACATCCATGGCCTTATGAACTGCAAGTCTGACTTCCAAAGGCCCAGGGCACCCACTGTCTGACATACGCTTACTTTCTGAATATTTTAAAGACAAAGGGATTAGACACTTAAAAAATAACAGATTCTGCTTTGCATGAAAATATAATATGTTTCCATCTTAATGATGTAAAAGAATAGCTTGTTATCATGGTGCATCTGAGGAAAAAACAAATTACGTATGCAAATGTTTTTGGCTAATTAATTCATTTCTGAAGATAAAATTGGGACAGTACAGAATTTCAAGCAGATTCCTAATAAATTCTGGAACCTAGCAATTTTTAACTAAGATACTGGACCATCTATTTTCAGGCGATAAATCTTCTTGCAGACCCTCAATGCTGGGGCCATATTTAATCTAGGTTTGCAAACAGCCTTAAAAGACTGATATGTTATTTGTCCCATCACTTCTGTGATGTAAAAAGTTCAGGGTCAAAATTTAGACCGCATATGTTAAAGTTCTAGTTAACTTGCACAAATTAAAATACCTCCCAGGAAAACAGACTTCATCTACCGCACACAGTGTTAAAAAGATGACATTATAAAACCTTTGTCAGTTACACAATTAAGCTGATCTCTGAATGTGAAGGCCCAACTCCATTTAAATCAGTGGAAAGTACATGGGTTTGGAGTCATACAGATCTTGATTTGAATAATGAATCTGCCAGCTATTTGCTATGTGAGAGAAGAAAACAGTTAAAAGGCCTAATACATACTCAATTTTTTCACCTGTAAAGTGGGATTAAAAATGTCTGCCTTTAAGGGTTTTTTGTTGTTGTTGTTTGTTTTCTTTTTAAGAAAATTTAGAACAAAAAATATATTTGTGTTGGAGGAAAAACAAAAAAGCAAAAACAAACTTTACAATCCCAGCTGCGTTTTATGAATGTGTGTTCCTAATAAAATGAGAAACATTTTGTTCTGCCATGAGAGAAAGAGGCCTTGACAATCTCAAAAATCTTCAGAAAGGCTTTGGGCTAAGCTTATCTCATCCAGAATTCAGGGATCAAGAAAGACTCTAGATTACACAGTAAAGCAACTGTCTTAGATTCACAGGAATGTATTCGTTTACCATCTAAAGGCGGTGTTGCAGTGCTATAATGCCCCAGTTTTCTAGAAGGAGTACCAAGAAGTTCCTATTGTCTTACAGGAGCATCTAATTTCTTCAGCTCAGCAGCACAGAATGAGAATTTTTATCATACACCTGATGGTGGCTCCAGACAAGCGGTGGAGGTCTAGGAAAAAAGGGTATACAAAAGACACGCTTTATATATGAAGCGTGTGCATACACAGTCACCACATCCTAACCTCTGGCCAGGAAAGATATCGCTGGTCTATGCTAGATCTGCCCAGGACTCCAGAATTCCACACGGCTAAGGAACTAAAGTTGGCCTGAAGGATTAAACACATTTCCCATTATTTATGTATCCCAGTAAAAAGGGGACTTTCTGGCATCTCTGCCCAGGGTCACCTCTCTAAATGTCACTGTCCATGAGGACAGAGGAATACTGAGGGTCACTGGCTGGGAGGTTTGCACCAGAAGGACCCATTCAGATCACAGAAGTCAGGGTCTTAGTCTGGAGTCAGTGGAAACAAAGACGACCTGAACTCAAGTCCCAGAAAAGCACCGAGAGCAGGCAAAGGGACAAGAGAACTGAATAACGGGTCAGGTCAAAGAAGAGCCAGCAGGGCACAGAGGGCGGAAATAGGGCATGGAGCCTAGGGAGTGCCTGGCAGGGGCAGACCAGGATGCTAGATTCCCAACATTTCCCATGTCTTGAGGAACTGCAGCCAGGAAGCAGGGTTGAGAGGAAGATACCCAGAGCAGGAGTAAGGGGAAGACGTGAGTCTAGAAAACAGCTAAGGGCCACAGGCATGACAGCCAGGACCAGGAGCTTGACCCAGCTTGACCCTTGATGAGGACTCATGGGACTCCTGGAATAGCTTTGCCAACCCAAAATAATTTTCATCTGCAAGGAATGCCTTAGGTCTTGTGCCAATATCCAGAAAAAGGCCAAGGGTAGGCAAAAGCTATTCTTCCAAGTCAAGGTAGTAGAGGTCACAACTACATATAGAATAGGTAACTAATAAGAACGTACTCTAAGGCACAGGGACGCTACTCAATACTGTGCAATGACCTATATGGGGACAGAATTAAAAAAAACAATGGGTATATGTATATGCATAACGGATTCATTCTGCTGTGCAACAGAAACTAATACAACATTGTATATTAACCACACTGTAACAAAAATTAACTTAAAAAAAAGAAAACAGCAACATTGATGGATGCAGTGGCTCAGACAGTGAAGAATCTGCCTACAATGTGGGAGACCCAGGTTTGATTCCTGGGTCAGGAAGATCCCCTGGAGAAGGGAATGGCAACCCACTCCAATATTCTTGCCTGGAGAATCCCATGAACAGAGGAGTCTAGTGGGCTACCATCCATGGGGTCACAAAGAGTCAGACACTTTCACTTTCAAAAATGCTCATACTAAGTGAAGTCAGACACAGAAAGACAAGTATCATATGATATCACTCATGTGGAATCTAATTTTAAAAAATTGTACAAATGAATTTATTTACAAAATAGAAACAGACTTACAGATATCAAAAACAAACTTATGGTTATCAAAAGGAAATGTGTAGGGGGAGGGGTAAATCAGGAGCTTGGGATGAACACACACACACAACTACATATTAAGACAGATAGCCCAATAAGGACCTGCTGCATAGCACAAGGAATTCTCCTCAATATTCTGTGATAACCTATATGAGAAAAGAATCTATAAAAGAATGAATATATGTATATGTATAACTGAACCACTTTGCTATACACCTGAAACTAACACAACATTTTAAATCAACCACAATCCAAGAAAATTAAAAAAACAACAAAGAGATCACATACATACAAAAAAGTTGATTGTTACAAGGTATAATTATTGTGGAAGGATTCTGAGGAAAAAATCTGCTATATGCCAGGTTTACTATATGCCAGGTATGGTTAAATGTATTAAACAAATTGTCTTCTTTTTATAAGAACCCTAGGAGATGAGTACTATCATTTATCCTCATTTTAATAAGGCAACAGAGTGATGCGGGTAAAGTAAACTTGTTCAAGGTTGCCCCGTTATAAAGTGGTAAAGCCAGTATTTTAATTCAGGTGGTGATTCCAGAGCCCAAGCTTTAAGCTTCGATGTCTATTGTATTCAGGGTTAGGGGAGGTGAATGATCAGGAAAGAGGGTTTCAGTAGAGGAAGGGAGGGTCCATAAACATTGATTACAGTGTTCTCCTTGATGCTGGGAACTTAGGTACCACAAAGCCAGGGGCATCATATGTTAATAGAGTGGACTATATGTAAGGCAAACCTGTTACCCTCTCTGTCTGACTCCAATTCCTAAAGGGAAGTTAGAGGACAGGGAAAAACAGAAGACCAGAACACTGACCGCTTTCCTGAGCCTTTCTGGGGCACAGCCAAGTCTGGCCCCATCTAATCTTCTAACTGACTTCATCTTCAAATTGCCAAAGCCCCACCCATGCAGGAATGTGGGGAAGGGGGAGATAATAAGCACGTCATCCTCACTTTTTAATTTCTTTTTTCATCGTCTTATCACAAGTTCTTTGGTAATTTTCCTATTTCAAAGGAAATATTTGGAAGGATATCTGAGAACTGAATGCGTTCATGTTTTACACCAAATGCTTTCAACATGAGAATCCGCCCAATCGTATCTAATAAAAATATCCTCCCTGAGCTGGTACCAGGAGGTTTCATTAAAATAGCAGTTGATAAGCAGAGCTGATTTGGCAGCAAGGAAGGAAAAATCATAGGCTTATCAGGCCTTTGGAATTCAACAGTGCAGCTGAACCTAGGCCCTTTTCAGTGGCCTAAAGACCACATTCTCAGTCTCGCCTCATCAGACACTGAGGAATGTATTAGACCAAACAGTGCTGAACTGTCAGTTTGAGAGTAATATTAGAGGTCTTTTCTCTCTCCATCATGTGGAAGCCATCATTGCCAAGAGAGAAACAGAAGAAGGAAGGAATTATTCCCAGCTGGGAGAAGCAAGGAATGCTTCCTGGAGGAAGTGGCATTTGAACTGGGCTTTGATTGTGGGTGAGACCTGGGCATCAAGGATGGGAGAGGGCTTGCTCTGAGGGGTAATGAGCACAAAAGGATGTGAGATCAGGGTTGTGGGTGAACAAGGGACATACAGGACACAATTAAAGTTCAGGGTGCCCAGCGTTAAAGGGCTGCGGGGGGCATGAGAACAAACATGGTCAATCTATCGTCACTGGCTTCTGCTATTTGGATATAAGTTTACTCATTAACCCAATGGGTATGCTGAGGTCCCTCTCAGCTCTGATCATTCCTAATTCTAACTCCATCAGTTTCACATACCAGCAACCTTGGAGATTCTGTAAGGATGAGGGGGTATTGAGAAGCATGAGCTGAAACCCTGGCTGGCAAAAGTGGAATTGTTAGTCGCTCAGTCATGTCTAACTCTTTGTGACCCCACAGACTGTAGCCCTCCAGGCTCCTCTGTCCACAGAATTCTCCAGGCAGGAATACTGGAGTGGATAGCCGTTTCCTTCTCCAGGGGATCTTCCCAAACCCAGGGATGGAAACCAGCTATCCTGCACTGCAGGCAGTACCTTTACTGTCTGAGCCACCAGGCAAGCCCAAAGCCTCCTCAAATCCCTCCAGAGTAATTCCAGTCTTTTGCACAGGGTGTTGTCCCTGCCTGACATCCTCTCTGCTTCCTCTCCCCAACGTGGCTGGAAAGAAAGAGACTCGGCTCCCATATCTCCTCTTCTGTGACTATTTGCTGCCCTCTTCCTGGCCCCCCAGCAGCTCTGAGCTCCGGGTTTCCTCTTCCGCTTTCCCACGATACTCTGTCCACCCAGCCAGCCCTGGCCACACTGTGCAGAGTCTACATGTGTCAGTAACAACACCAATGGTAACAGAGGATACAGTCTCCAGAGCTCCCAGGACCAGCTGGATTTTCCCTGCAACACTCCATCACTTCCGTCAGAGAGCCCTGGACCACGTGGCCAAAAGGACCTTTTCCTCTAGTGAAGAGCATGGAGCCAGGCTGCCTGGGTTTGCAGCCTGGTTCTACCATGTATCCAGCTTGGTTGGGTACATTACCAGCCTCTCTGGGCCTCCGTTTTTCTTGTCTGAAATATGGGATGATAACCTACCCATCTCATAAGTACTATTAAAACTGCCATAAACCACCGGAGAAAAAGGAGGTCCCCAAGGCTAACAGGGAGGTTCAGTGAGTTGATGATATGGGACACATTTACTGCTTGGCACAGGGGTGGTGTTCCATACAGGCGTGCTCACTGCATTATGTTTAGGTGTGAACTCAAGAGCTTCCTCTGTCTTGGCAACTGTGTTGGATAAACTAGCAGATTTTCCCAAGGTTCCTCCCAGCCCTAGCATCTTCTAGTCTCTGCTGTCACTCAATGGCCTGAGGGCAGGGCAGGACCCTTGGGCGGGGCAGGGGGGTGGGCTCACCTCAGGGCAGCCCCAGCCCAGCAACACAGCCTTGGAAGTCTGTCTTGGGCTCCCAGCACACAGATGTTTCAGGTTAAAGCCTGTGACTAAGAGAGCTATGGAAAAACCATCCTTCAAAACAACTTACTTTTAAACTTCTAGTACATGAGTTAGATCTTAAAAAAAAGAGAGAGAGAGAGAGAGAAGAAAGAAAAGAAAAAGCAAAGTAACTGATCTGTTTTGTGCCAGAGCTGTTTGGTCTCTCCAAACACTTAGTCCAGCCGCTCTCATTGTCTGGGATCAAAGCGTCTTCCCCACAGGCTGGCTTTGTTCTACTCTGAGCAGAGGAACAGGCTGAAAGGAGAGCTCCTCCAGGCTTCCTGCCTCCCTCCCCCTGAACTTTGAGGGAACAAAGAGATTTACAAGGCAAGGATCCCAACTACAAGGTGCTAATGATCACAATCACATGCGTGCAGGTCTGGACGAGTGTTCCCAAGTCACTAGGCTTCCAGGAGGCGGAAGCGCTGCTGGGAGGAACCAGGAGCAGGTGGGCAGGGACCCAGGGCACCTGGGTCTGCCTCTTGGAAGGCAGAGCACTCCCGCTTTGGGATTGTCTCATCCAGGAAGGATGCCCGACCCCCATGGGTGCTCAGGGGCTCGCAGGCTCCAGGAATCAGGAGGCTCCACCCAACGGACCAGGTCCCCTCCTGCGCAGCACTGGGAAGTTATTGTTTAGTCTGTCTGTGCAGGCAGCGGCAAAGGGTTTGCGGAGGACAGAACACGGGCTCCGGAAGGAGACCTGTTTAGCATGAATCAGAACCACCTCCAGGGTTTGTTGAAACATAGATCACTAGGCCCCAGGCTCAGAGTTTCAGATTCAGTAGGTCTGGGTAGAGCTTGGGAATTTGCATTTTGACAAGGTCCCAGATGCTGCTGGTTTAGGGACCATCCTTGAGGGCCACTGCTCTGTACAACTTACCCTCAGGTTGAGATGTAACAAACCATGCAAGGCTGGTTACAGTCTCTCAGCTCAGCCTCTGGATGCTTCTCCCCAAGGATCTGGAGACCCCATGAGCAATGAAGCTGAGTGAGCGCTCACTGCCCACCTGGACGACTGTTCTCCTGGGTGCACACCATGTTTTCTGGGTCGGGGTGGAAACCTCGCATCCTGCTCTGAAACCCTTCATGTAAATCACCAGGATTCACTGGATAAAGTTGTGAAAAGCAGAGGGCAGCACTACAGCAGGCCAGAGCAGGAGGCACTGCTCAAGTACTCTCTGGTTCCTGCAAAGCCAGAGAGCTGGGTGGCCATGGCCAAGTCACTGAAACTTCACGGGGCTCTGCATACTTCCTGGAGAATGAGGAATGATAGATGACTCCTCCCTGAGATGTTAGAGATTCTGGAACCCATATACCACTCACATCAGGCTCTGTAATAATGTGAGTTTAAAAGACAACCTAATCTAAGTGACCTGCACTTCAGTTCAGTTACTCAGTCGTGTCTGACTCTTTGCAATCCCATAGACAGCAGAATGTCAGGCTTACCTGTCCATCACCGTCTCCCAGAGCTCGCTCAAACTCATGCCCATCGAGTCAGTGACGCCATCCAACCATCTTATCCTCTGTCATCCCCTTCCCTCCTGCCTTCAATCTATCCCAGCATCAAGGTCTTTTCTAATGAGTCAGTTCTTTGTTATCGGGTGGCCAAAGTATTGGAGTTTCAGCTTCAGCATCAGTCCTTCCAATGCATATTCAGGACGTATTTCCTTTAGGATTGACTGGTTTGATCTCCTTGAAGTCCAAGGGACTCCCAAGAGTCTTCTCCAGCAACACAGTTCCAAAAGCCTCTCTCACCTAAACTCTCTGTCCTTTTTGTGAGCTCAGCTTTTGCCTGCAATCCCTATGGCTGATTGCTGATTCATGTTGATACATGGCAGAAAGCAACACAATATGTACAGCAATTATCCCCCAATTAAAAATAAATACATTTTAAAAAACAAGCCAAAACAAGACAAGACCTCTGTGTGGCCGTAAAATAATAAAATCAACGACCAGATACCTCCAATGCCACAGCACTGAGTTGCCTGTGAGGGGGAGGACTGGGGAGCCAGGCTCACACAGAAGACTGTGGTCCCACTGCTCAGAGAATCCCAGGAAAGCCTGAGTGTCAAGGCTGAAATCAGGGAGACCGATAGTGCAGCAGCCCCATGAGTGATATGAACAATAGTGTAAAGGCATGGCCCACTCAGAACACTTTTTCAAATGTCAGTAAAATAAACGGTGTCTCCAACTGTCTTTCCAAGAAAGCACATGGTCAGGTCAAGGTGTCTCCAGCCTAGGCAGTCCTTCATTTGGTAATCCACTCAGGTGCTGCTTCAGGTTACATATACAATGACTCAATTTATACTAAAGAGCAACCCCGCCCACGGGGCAAGAACACTGGGAGTATTGGGAGGATGGGTGGGATGTTGGACTTGCTGTCCTAAAGGGAAGAGGCGGACCCGGCGGGGCGGTGGGGGGTGGTTCCAGACCATGGCCCGTTTGGGATGGAGATTCCACGTCAGGCGATTCCAGCACAACTTCAAATGGGCTAAGTCTCCCACCTTTCTTGCCAGTCTTGCCTCCAACTGTTGAACCTGAACTCTAAAACGTGTCACGGCAATGCTCCCACGTTAATGATCCAGCGGCAAGTCATCTCATTCATATGCAAATACTCTGACACAGACGCTCTCTGAAATGAATTCAGATGGAATATGCCAACATCTTTTTTTTTTTTAATCCTTCCAGAGAGTTATGATGTTGCTACATAAGTTAATGAGAGGAATGGAAGAGCAAACGCTGCTCCTGAAACCTGTCAGCGGTATAACTATTTGGATGGGTATTAAAGCCAGACACTGTCATATAATTTGAGGGTATGGTTGAAGACATCTTAAGAAT
Organism: Cervus elaphus; assembly: GCF_910594005.1. Taxonomy (NCBI): domain Eukaryota; kingdom Metazoa; phylum Chordata; class Mammalia; order Artiodactyla; family Cervidae; genus Cervus; species Cervus elaphus. The sequence continues at coordinate 34,219,534 of NC_057818.1, forward strand.
ATTTTGTTTCTGACAATTGAATCATAATTTTAATAGACATCTCCAAAAAGAGAAGCAGTGGTAGCAGCCATGTACCGTTTATTTAGGAGCTGGTGAAGATCTTTGATTCAAAGTGCTGGCTGAAATGACAGTACCCGGTTCTGAGAATGTCAGTCCTGCCAAAGGGCTTGTATTTTATTATAATAGGAAGTGCAAAAAAAAAAAAATATGTATATATATATACATATATCTCAACTCAGTGCCCAGCACTATGCAAAGTGCTACACATTCACTTTCTGTCTAATCCTCACTGCAGCTTTGTGAGAGAGCAACTTTTAGTGCCGTCATTTTATGGATGGGTAAACAGAGGCAGAGAGGGCAAGTAACTAGCCCAAGGTCACACAGCTAATGAAGGGAGGAATCAAGATTTCAACCTTGTAGTCTGGTTTGAATTTTACTTACTGGTCTATTCTCCCTGTGGGCAATGAATTCTACTGCCTTAATCTTAAAGGTGGGAAGAAGCTGGTCAGCCCAGGGAAGCACTGACCTGGTCATACTTCTAGTAGACACCACTTTGGAATAAAACCATGTTCCTTTAACCCCCAGCTAAGGTGAGCTTTTCATCAAATCTTGCAAAGGGATGGTATGATTTGTGAAAGGAGTAGAATATTTAGAGAAGCTAAAAACTGGATTAGAATCTTGGTTTTGGCATTTGTTAGATCTGCTGCCTCAGGCAAATGTCTAAACTTTCTCAGCCATGGTTTGATCATGTGAACAATTGGGAGACTCCTGCTCTATCTTCCTGGGCTGTCACTGGAGAGACCTGAGGTCCAAAATTAAAGTTTGTGTGAAAAGTCGCACTTCTGCCATTGCCCTGGAGCCTGATGCAGTGGCTGCCCTGAGCTCAGAAAGCAGATGAGGCAGATGGTGTTTAAAACAAAGGCTCCACAACCACCTTAAAGAGGGATGTTACTGGCTTGTAAAGCAAACAACACAAATGCCCATCCACACTGGACTGGACGGGTCAGCTGACAGGATGTTACACAGCAAGCAGGATAAACATCGACAACCATGCACGACAGCACTGATGGTTCTTGCAAATGTAAGGTCAAGTGAAAAAAGTCAGATGGAAGAGTACATGAATATGATTCCATTTATATAAAATACACAGGAAGCCCATGGAGGTCACCCTGCAGGTTGGTAACCCAAAGGGACAATGAGGAGGGGGGCTTCTGAGGAGTTGCCAATGATTTGTTTGTTATTCTGGGTGCTAATGACACAGGTCTGTTAATTCTGCAAAGCTGTGAAAGGCTATATACTGACAATATATGTACTTTTCTATATATTTCAATAAAATTTTTAAGGATTTCAGGGGTTTAATTCTCCTCTCATGGGACTTCTCTGGTGGTTCAGTGGCTAAGACTCCAGGCTCCCAATGCTGGGGGCCCGGGGTTCGATCCCTATTCAGGGAACTAGATCCCGTGTGCCACAAATAAGAGTTTACATGATACACTAAAGACTGAAGATCTCGCATGCCACAATGAAGACCTGGCACAGCGAAATAAATAAATAAAAATCAATATGAAAAAATTCTCCTCTCATGAAAACAGTCTTTGACCTTACAAAGCCAAAAGAGGCGTGAGACATGAAGAGGGAGCCCTCCCAGTCCAGCCCATAAGGAAGGACCAGGGATGCATCCACACCCCTTCTAAAAGAGTTTTGATGGCAGACATTTGAGAAGGCTGTCTTGGGTGGTGAGGGTGCAGGTGGGCAGAGCCTGGGGGAGAAAGAAAGAACTAAAAGACAGACTGGTGACCTAAGACCACCACCTCAATAGCATCTGTTCATGCTGAGTTTTCTTGTCTCACATGCAACCACGACTCTCAGACTGCTGCAAAGCATCGTCTAAGCATCATTTTGTTTGGTCTCACAAGAGTCTTCTAAGATAGCTTTTATTGTTCCTCTTTATAAACGGTGGAATCCAGAGTGTGGGCGAATAAGTCACTGCTCTAAATGCTGCCAGTAAGCAGCCCGTCTGGAATCTGAACCAGTCTATCCGATTGCAACAACTGCCCTCTGACCAAGGCCCTGCTCCTCCTCTCCATGGGAAGGTAATTCTTCCTCCTTCCTGTTCCTGGGCCAGAACTGGACAGTTATGATGACATGTGGGTGAAAGTGAAGCAGAGATCTTTAACCTCAGCCTGGTAGGTTTTTAATTATTAAACCTCTTGTCAGATCCTTATGTGGTAGAGAACTTAAGGGACTGATTCAAAGGACAGGAGCCACCCGAAGCAGCCTCTGACAGTGGCGTTTCACAGTGAATGAACAAGTGGAAGAATGGACAAGGCACTTGGCGATGGCTGTGGAGCTGACTGACTGCATCACATTCTCATGATAAAGGCGGGAGCAGATTTTTGTCCCCACGTGCATACACGTGAGAAAATGAGGCCAAGAGCGTTGGTTGGAATGACTGGCTAAAGAATGCTCAGTGAGGGGGTGGCACTGCCAGAAACAGCCAGGCCTGTTAATACACACTTGAGACACTTCTGCCTGGGTGTCAACACCCTGGCACACTGTTTAGACAGAAAACCCTCAAAACCATGTTAAAGAGAAGCCGCTCTTTACTTAATAAAGCCAAATTATCCTTTAAAAATAGGGCTGCTATTTATTGTACTTCTGGAGCACAGAGCAGATGAGTAGAATATTTTAATACCATGTTCTGAGAAAGATGTGAGTTCGAACCAGTGATGCGATTGACAAAACTTGAAGATACACCTCCCTCTGCAATGCAGACAAATCCCCCCTCTGCTTGTTCCTTTGAGATCTCTCAATAGTATGCAATCCCTGTCTGAACCCGAGGGTGGGCTCAAAGAAGTCTGCTTCTTGACTCAGACTCTACATATCATGGCTAAACGGAGATCCCAATGGCCCAACTCCAGGCAAATCTCAATCACCCTCAGCCTCTCACTCAACGTTAACATAAAGCACAGGTTTTTTCAATAGTCATGTATGGATGTGAGAGTTGGATCATAAAGAAGGCTAAGCAGCGAAGAATTGACGCCTTCAAATTCTGGTGCTGGAGAAGACTCTTGAGAGTCCCTTGGACAGCAAAGAGATCAAATCAGTCAGTCCTAAAGGAAATCAATCCTGAATATTCATTGGAAGGACTGATGCTGAAGCTGAAGCTCCAATACTTTGGCCACCTGATGTGAAGAGCTGACTCATTGGAAAAGACCCTGATGCCAGGAAAGATTGAAGGCAGGAGGAGAAGAGGGTGACAGAGGATGAGATGGTTGGATGGCATCATTGACTCAATGGACATGAGTTTGAGCAGGCTCCAGGAGATGGTGAAGGACAGGGAAGCCTGGCATGCTTCAGTTCATGGGGTCGCAAAGAGTCAGACAAGACAGCAACTGAACAACAATGAGAGAATGTGAGGGGTCTTTGATGGATGGTTCCTGCTCTGAAGTTCTACTTGATACCCCATGGCCAGCACTTCATTAGGGGCCATAGTGAGAAATAAGAAAAGCAAGAGTATATTCCCTCTTACTCCTCATATTTTTGGGGAGACATTACCACATACACCTAAAGCAGAAATAACAAGGAGATGTATATAAGGCAAAAAGAATCTCAAAGGATCCAGCAGAGACCATCTGAAATGCCCCTTCTTCCCATATGACCAACCCCAAGCATGAAACAATTTCTCTTATCTCCAGAAGGTGCTGAACCAGGAATCTGAATATCACATAGAAAACAACTTTGTTGTTGTTCAGTTGCTAAGTCATGTCCAGTTCTTTGCAACCCCATGGACTACAACACACCAGGCTTCCATGCCCTTCACCATCTCCCAGAGCTTGCTCAAACTCAAGTCCATTGAGTTGGTGATACCACCTTCTCATCCTCTGTCCCCACTTCTCCTTCTGCCTTCAATCTCTCCCAGCATCAGAGTCTTTTCCAATGAGTTGGCTCTTCGCATCAGGTGGCCAAAGTATTGGAGCTTTAGCATCAGTCCTTCCAATGAATATTCAAGGTTGATTTCCTTTGGGATTGACTGGTTTGATTTCCTTGCACTCCAAGGGACTCTCAAGAGTCTTCTCCAACACCACAGTTCAAAAGTTCTTCGGTGCTCTTGTACTATTTTCCATTCTCAGTACACGTTGATTAATATGTCCCATTTTGTTCTCTTTTTATAGTACTTGTGAAAAAAAAATGTTTTTACCGACTTTGAATTTATACTATGAGCCTGAATCCTGCCTCCATCACAGCTGGAGATGGTCCCAACTGCCAGAGCTAATGCTCTTCAGATGCTAACAACCCTCTCTCCTGACCCTGAGATCTCTCAATCTTTGTCTGAGGTCCGCTGGCTTTCCCAAAGCTGTCTTGTCAGTGTCCGTTTTCAGTCCCCACACTCAGACAGAAGCTGACATCACTGAAAATACCAGCCCCCCTTCTCCAGAGTCCACCCCCTGCTTCTCTTCCAGCCAACAGAAACTGCAAGGTTCAGGACTCCCCTCCTTTGTTAATGAGGATCAAATCTCACTCTCTGCTAACCCAAAGAAAGGAAAAGGCAGCCAGTCATGCCAAGAGGCTGTAAAAGAGCTTCCTCTAATCCTCCCAAAGCACTCGAGAGACGGCTTTCAGCCAAGTCAGGGTCATTTCATGTATTCTGCTCTGGAAAAGATATTCAAAATGATTAAGTTCATTAGAAAAGTAAGAAAAAAAAAAAAAAGAAAACCCTGGTCTAAAGGAACAACCTCTGCCCAGCAGCTGTGTTCAAGCAAGTACCTTCTCTAAGGATCTGATGTGTGTGGGAAAGCTCAACAAAGGTATGTGGGAAGGCAGGAACCACCCACACCAGGCAGTGGGTCTTTCTGCCCAGCAATCCTGCCACAGTGCCACACAGATCAGAAGCAAACAGCACTCTAGTCTTGGTGCCAAAGAGGAACCAGAGAGGATCACACAGTCTCTGTCCTCAAACATCTTCCAGTCTGGACAGAGAGATGACAAATACAGAGAAAACATAAGACCTGACTAGACCTGACAGTGGACACAGAAAAAAGGAGCCCCGGAGGGCAGATGTCTGTGTTAGACCTCAGATGAGTTGAATTTGGAAGGGCAGGGAGGAAGTTCCAGGTAGAAAAGAGTATTTTGAGCCAATGTAGGAAGCTCCTGGCAACCCACTCCAGTATCCTTGCCTGGAAAATCCCATGGACAGAGGAGCCTGGTGGGCTGCAGTCCACGGGGTCGCATGTCTGAGTGACTAACATTCAGGAAGTTCACAGAAAGGGAAATGCAGGTTTGGCCCCATGGGAGAGTGAGGAAGAGTCCTTAAGAGTGAAATTGAGTCCTTAGGAGCTTAGACCTGAACCAGTGAGCTGTGAGGTTGTTCGGAACATCAGCGTGAGTGTATTTTTAACATCAAAGAGGATGAGCAAGACCGTGTCTTAACCAGCTGAGGATTCTCAAAGCTCAGAATCTTCACGTCTCTAACTTGCTTCTTCGTCCCACTATCCTTCTTCACTGAATCACCCCCAAGGAGTTTCCAGCTGGGGGTGAAAACTTTCACTGAAAGTCTTCAGTGCCCAACAACAGAGGATTTGGAAATGCATGTAAAGCACTCACACTGTGAGACACAAGTGGCCTTCATGGGTGGAGGGTAGACACACAAAACATCCTCTATTGTTCAATGAAGAGTTGCCTCCACTAACTGGCAAGAGATGCCCTGTGGGTTGTGTCAACTGTGCCGGTGGTGACAATGATGACAATAATAAAACAAAAATAAAATCATAGATCAACTGTTTGATTGAAAGCTGAACTCAGGTGTGTATGAGACAAAAACTGTCTCTTGATGCCCTGATGACAGCCTCTCTGGATCGTGATGGAATACACGTCTGCCTGTCACTTGTGGTGACAGGGACAATATCCATACTCAACTAATCTCCTCTTCTTCCAGCAACTTTCAACTGGAACATTAATATCTTAATGGATGAACCATCAATGTAAAGGGCCTCTCTAAAAATTGGAAATAGAAGCAAAGGGAGTATCATCTTGTTCTTTCCCAATAATTCTGAAACCAAATAGAGCTGCAAGGACCCCATATTCCAAAGAAGGAACATGGTTTGCTGCTAAAGTGCAACAAAGAATGAACATGCCCCCTACAAGTAGGAGAAATAGGGTGGGGGAGAGAGTTTCAAATATTTGAAATGTTTCAAATATTAATAATAAAAATGCACAGGACATCTGTAGAAAATATTTAAAACATGATATTGGTACACTGACCACTGTTCCTTGCACAACTTGAAATGGGCTCTGAGTCAATGTTTGCTGAACTTAGTAGGGGAAGAGTAAATTTTTCATTACTTAAAGGGGAAGATGAAATTTCTCATGTGTGTGCCATGCACCAACATGGTGGATGGAGCATCCTGGAAAAGTTTCAAGGAAGCAGCAAAGATTATTATGAGGGTTATGTGGCCCTGAATAGCCCAAGCAGATTGGAACAGAACTCATTTGGTGAAGGGTTTCCTTGGTGGCTCAGACGGTAAAGAATCTTCTTGCCAGTGCAGGAGATGCAGGTTCTATCCCTGGCTCCGGAATATCCCCTGGAGGAGGGCATGGAAACCCACTCCAGTATTCTTGCCTGGAGAATCCCATAGACAGAGAAGCCTGGTGGGCTACAGTCCATGGGGTCACAAAGAGTCAGACACAACTGAGTGACTAACGCTTTCACTTCACTTTCAGTGGTCTACTAGTGTCGCCACTACCACCGACAGAACTGCCATTCCTTCCACACTCAGTACCTTCCAGGGTTCACCTGATGATCCTCACAGCTGCTCTGGAGGTAAGAATGACTCCCACAGCAGGTGCCCGGAAACTGACTTCCCCAGAGACTCACCCCCAGACCTGTGCACAAGCAGGATGCCCTTAGTTACGCCAGACCTTGGAGCCCTGGAGCAGCCACCCAACGCTGCTGTCATTCCACTCCAATCAATAAACGGGCTTTTCTCTTTCTGACCTACTCTACTCTGCATGACAGACTCTAGGTCCACTCATGTCTCTACAAATGACCCAATTTCGTTCCTCTTTATGGCTGACTAATATTCCATTGTATGCACGACCACGTCTTCTTTATCCATTCACAGGTTCATGGACATCTGGGTTGCTTCCATGTCCTGGATACTGTAAGTGGTGCCGCAACACATAAACATTGAATCTAGGAAAATGGAATAGATGAAGCTATTTGCAGGGCAGAAACAGAGATGAAGACATAGAAAATGAGCATGTGGACATGGGAAGGTGAGTGGAGGGCAAGATGAATTGGGAGATGAGGACTGGCATGTATACAATGTCACGTGTACAAGAGATAGCTAATGGGGACCTGCCATAGAGCACCGGAAGCTCAGTTCAGTGCTCTGTGATGTCCTAGATGGGTGGGACGGGGAGCGGGGGGAGGTCCAAGAGCAAGGGGATATATGTATACGTGTATACTTGTGGCTGGTTCACATCATACAGCAGATACTAATACAACATTGTAAACAATTATATTCTAATTTTAAAAATCATACAATTACAAAAAGGGACTTTTCATAGCACTGCCCAACTTTGTACACGACTGAGCGACTTCACTTTCACATTTCACTTTCATGCATTGGAGAAGGAAATGGCAACGCACTCCAGTGTTCTTGCCTGGAGAATCCCAGGGACGGCAGAGCCTGGTGGGCTGCCGTCTATGGGGTCGCAACAGAGTCGGACATGACTGAAGTGACTTAGCAGCAGCAGCAGCAGCAGCCCACCTTTGTATGCTTTTCTAGTGATCCAGAATGCCCTCAGAAACCAAACCAGGAAAATCACCATAGGGTGAAACACTCCCAACTCTACTGGTAATATTCACTCACTCATAACCTTCACTGTGAAAAATCTCCTTGAGGCTTTTACAAGTAATAAATCCCCTTACAACAGACTTTGAGAAATGCAGCACTTTCCCAACACCTCAGACCCCCAGGAGCAACATGGCAAATTCCCATCTACAGCTTCACTTTGTAACAGGCATAAAATGCAAGCCAGCACATCCAGTGCCTGCGATTTCCTTCTTAAGAAGACCCTGTAATGAAACTTCTGGTTTATACCTTTAGTGTTTCCTTTAAATAAAGGGAATTAGGTTGTGTCAAAAACTGCATGCCCTTCAGTTCAGTCTTTCTAATGACTGTTTACAGATGAAGAAACAGAGGTTGAGAGAAGAAATAAATGTTCCCTGAGCAAGGTCATGAGGCTAGTGAGGAAGGGATCTGAATCTAGGTCTAGCTCTATTAGGTATACTTCTATATTAGATATACTTGGATAATTAGCATTATCTAAGTTAATAGAGTCCATCAGATATACTTCTATGCTAGAAATACTTAATTAGTATTATCTAAGTTAATATATTCAATTAGATACACTTTTATATTAGATATAGATAATTAGCATTACCTAAGTTAATATACTTCATTAGATATGCTTTTATATTAGATATACTAAGATAACTAGTATTATCTAAGTTAACATAGTCCATTAGATAGACTTCTATATCTATATACACTTGGCCCTTGAACAACACGGGGGTTGGGACACCAACCCTCTATGCATAGTCAAAAATCTGCATGTAACTCTTGTCAGCCCTTCATATCCAGGGTTCCACATTCATGGACTCAACCAACAGTAGACCATGTAGTACTATATTAGATATATCTCCAGCAAGGGGTCTATAGCCCACTACTCTCTCTTCTTGACCTATTCACTCCTGCTCATGACGAGGTGAGGGATGGGTCTCAAGAACCACAGGGGTGCTTTTCAAAACACCCATATCCTAGCTCCACAATGGTTCTGCGTTCTTAAAGTGTTGCAGTGATCCTCTATCAGATCACATGGGGCAAATGAGTATCATGAAAAGTTTCAGAGATGATGCTGATAAAGTGATTCCTCACATTTGCAACTAGAAAACTGTTCATCAGACCAGACAGTCTCCTAGGAGCAGGAATCCCTGACCTGAATCCACAGATGGGCATCTAAGGATTTCATGAGCTCCCCGAGAAAGTGCTCTGTGCGTGTAACTCATGCATTACGCTATAATTTTCACCAGATTCTCAAACTAGTCCCTGGCTCAAAATAAGCTTAGAAAGTACTCCTTTGGAGAAAATGTGGAATTTTTCCACATTCCTAAAGCAGGAATGTTATTAATTCCATCCTTTCCAGCCTCAACAGACCCCTGGACACATAATGTTAGGCCATTATTCAGGGTACTCATTTAGCTTGCATTTAAGGGAATGGTTTCCCCAATTTAATGTAATATTGCTGTTGGCAAATAGATCACTCTTAGAGTCATCAAACCTGCCAACTTTTACACCAGCCAGAGTAAAAAACGTTCATCAGGTTTTGTCTTTTCATTCTCTCAACCAGCTTTAATAGATTTTTGTCTGGGATCAAAAGGTTGGCTGAAGGCTGGCCGTGCATAAAGTTTTGTGGCTTAATTAAGATGATCATAAACTGCTTGAGCTCACTCTTAGCCCCATGATTTGTAGGTAGCTTGCTTCTATCAGACACAGTGGCCCCACTGAGATCAACCTATGAGCGTGGAAGGTTCAAGCAAACACACAACCCTCATGGGAAACTTGGCTGGGCTTTCGAGCACTGGTCTTGACATTTGTCTTCTTGATGAGTTGCTTTTCTCTTGGTTTGGCCCTGGTAAATCACTGTGGGAGGAATTTTGGTTTAAATATTTGTGGGTAATCATATCGCTGTCTTCAAGGCTTCCTTATATTCACTGCTGGTATGCTTCTTTTTAACCAGGGGTTACAGCATCACTTCTAATGTATCTCTCCTTCTCTGCAGTGCACACCACCACGGTCACTGATCTGGACACTGTGGGGCACCTGTGGTGTGCCAGGCAGACTGTGAGGCACTGAGGAATAGAAGTGAGATGGGACATATAATCCCCGTGTTCACAGAGCAACTGGCAGCCCAGTGGAAAAGACGGCGATATGGATCAACACAGCATAGAAGAAAGAGTTCTGGGGGAGGTAAGCTGCCAGAAGGTAACATTAAGTCTTGGAGGTCCGGTAGACATTAAGTGGGTGTAAGGGGGTAGATGGAGGAGAGGCAGTCCAGGCAGAGGAAGTGGTTAAGTCCTCAGCAGGGAGGTGGCAACAACGGGTGTGTCGCAGGCCACACCCATCACACAACAACCAGAATACAGATCCGACGAGCACCATCATCTCTCTTTCAGAAATGTGAGCAGTCTCCAAGAGGTGAGCTGGAAGCAAAGCTGTTATTATGGGCTAGACATTTGTGTCCTTCCAGATTCCTGTGGTGAAACCCTAATTGCCCCCAGCCCACCTGCCCCGCCCCGCCCCGTGTGATGGTTTTCTTAAGATGGGCCTTGGTGAGGTAACTGGGCTTACATCAGGTCATGAGTGTGGGAACCTCATGATGGAATCAGTGTCCCATGAAGAAGAGGAAGACAGCTTACAGCAAGCTCAGGTCACAGCCACGGAAAGTACGGGCTTTGAAGCCTGACTCAATTATCTAAAGAGTAAAAATAGAGATGAAATGGCCATTTCTTGCTTATGTATTGAAGTTTCAACAAAACAGGCAGTTCCTTTTAGAAAACCTAAAATGACCAATGATAGAAAATGATATGTGCCAAGTTCCCTAGTGGTCCAGTGGTTAGGACTCCATGCTTTCACTGCCGTGGACCTGAATTCAATCCCTGGTTGGGGAACTAAGATCCTGAACTAAAAGATCAAAGCACAGTCAAAAAAAAAAAAAGGAAGAGGAAAGAGAAAGTGATATAAGTTTTAAACTTCATATTTTATACTCAGAGTGAATTTCTTACAACTTTCCAGGCAATTCCCCTAGGAAGTCTAAGAACTCCCATTCCTTAAAAAGCCTGGGGCAGGGCTGGGGGAGACAGACAGAAGAGGAGGGATTCTGTGAGGCATAAGGAACCTAGAGATGCTCCCACCCCCAAATGCCTCCTTGAATGCCCATCAGGGTTTAAGTCCTCCAGTGGAAAACTATTCAACTTTGAAATTTTGGTTACCATAGCATTTTCCAAAGATTCTGACCTCACATGAGGCTCTAAAATATATCTTTTGTGTTATTGCTGTTGTTTCTGGTTTTACTGTTCTTGTTACTTTGATTGCAAGGCTATCTAACATCCCAAGGATCCCAGTTTAGGAAAATGGCACAAGACCAGCAGAAAGACCCACATACACCTGTTCAGCTGCCAAAACTTAAGGGAAGGCAGCAGGTCAATAGTGCTCGCTCTCACTCTCAATCTGTGTGATGCATTTCCATTTATTTTCATTTTTATACTTTTCTGAATTTCTAAGGCTTTAAATTTGAATATTTTCCTTTCATTATTCAGGGAAAATTATTTCTTGGTTTGAAACCAAATAAATAACTATTTATGTGGCTCTAGGACATTTCTTACTACTGTGCCAATTGTAGAAGTTGAAGTTATTACTTTTATGAAGATTTGGGAGGAGTTTTGAGTAAAGATGCTGAGAAGTGGAAATTAAGGATGTGTAAATGCTCTTTTTTTTTTTTTTTCTGTCTCAATGATTCTCAAAGTGTGGCTCCAGGACCAGCAGCATCACCTGGGAATTTTTTGAGATACAAAACTTCCCCGCCACATACATACACATCTCTGTTGAATCAGAAACTCCAAGGATGGGGAGTATTTTAACAATGAAAGTAGAAAGAAAGCAAAGCTGTTAGTCTCTCAGTCATGTCCAACTCTTTGTAACCCAAGAGTAGCTCGCCAGGCTCCTCTGTCCCTGGGATTCTCCAGGCAAGAATACTAGAGTGGGTTGCCATTTCCTCCTCCAGCGGATCTTCCCGACCCAGGGATTGAACCTGGGTCTCCTGCATTGCAGGCATATTCTTTATCATCTGAGCCACCAGGGAAGCACAACAAATACCCAGCAGTTTGAGCATCACTTATTCTAGGCTTTCAGAGAGTCGAACAGGTTGACTCTCAGTGTTGGAGATGATCCCAACTGCCCCCCAACCAGTCACCTCCCCCGTCTGCATGTTCCCTGGGTTGGCAGAGGGTGGGGAAGTGGCTGTCTCCTAAGCTGACTCTTCCAGGTGTCTGTGAGAGGTAATGTTGCCTCGTCGTCTTAATCAGCCTTCAGCTGTCCCTGCTCTCATTAGTCAAACTGCACCAATCAGCAAGCGGGTCCAACAGCTGTAGAGCAGCAGGTGCAGTAATGAGGCACTTCCCTAAGTGGGGTCGATCCCGCCTCCCCCTGCCCCTCATGGGGGAGCCCATCCCTGCAGATGCGGTTATACAGCACGAGGTGGGCCCCTCTCCCCACTGACTTCATCACGGCCTCTGCACATGCCCGTACTCACACACTAGCAGGTGGGAGAGCTCAGCTGCGATGAAACCTAGACACCATCCTTCCTGCACCTCGCATTTTACAGGAAAGAATCCGAGGTCCACAGGAGGAAGGCAAAGGGCATACCAACCCTGGAATTCACAATTCCTGTCCCTCAATTCAAAGCCATTTGCATTACCCCCTAATGGGAGTTGAATATACTTATGAAATAAATACATGCATTAATAGCAATGAATCAATCACCACCTTGTTAGTGCAACAGATAAAATGTAATGAGTAGAGAGATATCCACCGTGCATCCATCACCATTTCAAATAAGGCTACTGTGGAGGACAGATTCCAAATGACACAAAACAGCCCTGTGTTACGCTCTTTTCCAGGGCTGTGGTAAGGATCCCAGGCTGCCCTTTGCTTAAATCATAGCAATCAGTAACCATTTTGCCCCTGGTCCTTTCAGTTGCTGCCAATTCATGATTGAGACAGTGGGGGGTGTCGGGAAAAAGCAAACCAGCCTCCAGCAAGTCCCAGGTCCCAGACCCCGCTGCTCACTAACCAGTGTGACCTTGAACATGTCACTTAAAATGCCTGGCCTCAGTCTCCCCTTGGTGAATCATCTTCAAGGGATTTCCCACTGACAATAATACATGCTTAATAACCTACTTCTGGTTTGCCTACTTGGGGCAAACAGAGATGCCTCTTGCAAGCCTGCTAGGACAGGCCAGCGTCTGTGTGCCTGGACCTCCTCGTCCCCTCCACCCATCAGCATCCTCTGGGCACAGGGTTCAATACCTGGAAGCTCTTGGGAGTCTCAGGAGCCTGACTGCCCAGCCAGCTTTGGTGGGCTCATCTGGCATTTTGGCCACATTTGCCTCTGGCTCCAGGAGGAAGTGTCCCTGTCCCTTGGATGGCCACCTTGGACACTCAGAAATTAAAGAACACCGAGGCAGCCTTCACCATCCACAGGACGCTGGAGACACCTGCCACTTATGGCCTTAAGAAGAGCTGGTCCCCACCCTGGCAGCCGGAGTCGGTCTTAAATTACCTAAAGAGCCTGAGTGCTGGGCCTGGGCTCCATTTGTTTACAAAATAGGCATTTTCAAAGGCCCTTTACTAGGGCCTGGCAATTCCCAGGTCCCCTGCTATAGGCTGATGCATAATGCATAAGATGCTGGGAAATGTGTATTCATGAGGGCGGCTTGGCTTTTGTCAAAAAGAACTGTGAAATATTATGATGGAACAATTTTCATTTCTGCCACATTGTTTTTAAAGTGCATTCACGACTGGGGATTGAGGGCTTTTCGAGTTTTGTCTGGTGCAGATGTTGCAGCGCTGAGAGCTGCTTCAGACGTCCTTATTTTCCAACTTCGTCGCTGACAATTACAGGAGGTGGGGGGAGGGGCCTCTCACAGGAAGACAAAGGACCCCTGTCCTCAAGTGATCTCACCCTGGTCTCATCCAGGAGGGTGGGGTGGGGGCGGCGGTGGGGAGGAAGGGAGGAAACCGGGGCGGGGAAGCGGACCTCTGGAGGTGCCCAACACAGGCAAACTGCCCTCCTCGGAAGGATCCATTAACCGCATTTCAATCCGAGGAAATGCAGGCCCGGCCAGGTTGAGCCACTTGTCTGAAATCCCACCCACCAATGGATGGCGAAGCCTGGGCTGGAAGCCACGTCAAATGCCCAAGCTTATGGTTTCTTCCAGCTCCAGGCTACCAGGAGAACTCAAGCTGAGAAGAGGCACTCTCTATTTGCAGTGCATCCGAGAGACACGGGGATGAGAGGCGCCCACGCTTCCACCAGGTAAGGAAAACACTGAGGACCCCACCCTGGGGAAGGAGAACTGGGAGTATGACCTGAGCTGGCTACCAGGCATCATGATCAGACAGGCGCCCACATCTCGGAACTTTCTAACGAAGAATCCACCACTCCTGCCTTCTGGGGCCTGTATTCAATCTCAAACCCCAGCCTGTCTCACTGTGCCAGTGGGCTGCCTCCTAGTCCAGGAAATGCTGGCCCTTTCACACCCCTCAGCCTGAAAGCCGTGAGTTCCCAGAGGCAGGCAGTGGGGGTAATTGTCCCTGGATCCCTAGGAGTGGCAAAGCTCCAGGCAAGCTGAGGGCACAGGCTCCCACACCTGCTTCCAATGCACCCAGCATGACAGGGAGGCCAGGCTCCAGACAAACTGAGATACCAAGTAATGAGAAGAATCCATCCTGGGACAGTCAGGGGAACAAAGCAAGAAAGAGAGACTGGAGTGGCCAGGGCCGCCTCGGGGCTGGAGGAGGAGGAGGCGGCGGCGTAACACAGGGGAATCCTAAGGCCGCCACGTCTTCAGAGCCCCGAGCGGGTGAACGCAGAGCCGCACAGGGGGTCCGTTCTCACAGATCAGGACGGAGGCAGAGCCTCAAAGCCCAAGCTGCAGGGAGAAGAGCAGGGCTTTCAGCTTCGGGGACCGGCAACAGGCAGTCCCCGAGGATCCCTATCCCAGCTTACGGAGGGTCTGCAGGGCAACACAATCTGCCCCCCTGAAATGTCTCTCTGGCATAAGGATTACTTTGTGCTAAAGAAGACTCAAGGCCCAAAAGACTTGGGAAGAAACTTTCACCATCCCCTTAACTGACTAAAAGTATTTAGCTAGAGGGTTTGTTCCTAGAATAGAGGAATCACAGAGACCTCGGGGGTGGGGGTTGGGGCCGCAGGGGGCCCAGAGATGAGCATCCACTCTGTGTCCCGGTGTCTCTGCAGGGGGCCCGGCAAACACTTATTTACCCAGTGCTTGCTTTTCCATCTCCGTGTGCACTGCCTTCCTCCCCTCTGAAGTCCCAAACCTACTGCCCCAACCTCCTCTTTTGTCTTTAACTGAAGATGGTCTTTAAGGTGAGGACTTCAGCTACTCCAGCATGCTAGTTTTCCTGGGTCTTCCCACAGATACATGTGCAGCAAGCTTTTGTTTGATCTTCTGCTGTTAAGGTGTCCTACACGTCAGTTTAGTTCTTATACCAGCCAGAAGAACCTAGACGGGGAGGGGACAATGTCTTCCTCTCCAGCATGTGAAAGTCCAGGGGAGAAACAGAAACGTGTGAGGACAATGACGTGTCTCCTGAGAAACTCCAGACACATTCAGATCTGCTTTCTTCTCCACGCTGAAGTCATCACTGTTCCAGAAATCTTGTCCACAGGGCGATTAGCTGGAACTTCTTGTGCTCAGCCACTAGTGTTAGGGTGGTGGGTCTCCCTGCGAATCCAGCCCCACAAACCTCTCTGCCCATTTCTGAAACACACCAAGCTCTTTCCCACTTGAGGGTCTTAGCATTGACTGTTCCCTCTCTCTCCAACACCCTCCACCCACCTCCGCAGTCAGAGCCTTCTCAGACTTCAGATCTCAGGTTACCTAGCCGGTTCTCTCATCCCAGTGTTTCCCATCAGAGTGCGCTGTTTGGGTTCGCTGCTGCTGTGGTGGTTTTTACTGTCTGTGGTCTGTCCCCAGCTGTGATATAAAGTCATGAGAGCAAGGATCAGGCTGCTTACCCTTCTCCCAGAAGCACCCAGCCTCATGCCGAGGATGGGGTCAGAGCTCAGTAAATGTTGAGAATGAATGCATCAGTTCACAGCATGCTACACAAGAACATTAATAAGGCATACCAAAAGAGATGAAAATCCAACAGTTTGCTCTCCTGCCACATAGGGGGCTTCTGCCTATTCAGATAAGCAAACCAGGTCAGGGCAAGTTCCTAAGCATGAGAAAACAGATCAAAGCTCACTGCAACCAAGTCCAAGAGGTTGCCCTGACCCTGCTCCACCTTGGCAGTCAGGTAAAATCTTGTCAAGGATGGGAACAAAGGTGGTTTCAAATCCCTGTGCTCCCAGATACAAGTTCTGTAACCATTAGCCTCCCTACATCAGCATAAAGGAGTGCAGTCATCTGCTGAGACTGCCACCAGAATGAAGTAAGAGCAGCATCACCCCCCCCCCCCCCGGGAACATCTGGCAAAAGTCTGAAGACATTTCTGGTTGTCACAATTGGGGTAGAGGCCAGGGATGATGTCAAACATCCTACAATTCACAGGACAGCCCCCACAACAACGAGTCAGCCCAAGATGTCAACAGTGTTGAAGGCCAGAGACTGTATCACAGAGACCACAGGTGCACAGGAAACCTTTGTGTCCGTCCCCTCTCTGTGACCAGATGCACCTGCAGGCAACAAACTGCAGGGTCTGATCAGCCTCGTAGACCACTGCCTGAGCGTGCCCCCAACAGGCCTCTGCCCACACCAGCATCTCACCAGGAGGCCCTGTTGTTTCAGTCTGTTTGGGTTGTTACAACACAACACCACAGACTGGAAGGCTAAAGCCACAAACACTTCTCACAGTTCTAGAAGCTGGGAAGCCCAAGATCAAGGAGCCAGCAGATTCAGTGTCTTGTGAGAGCCCACTGCCTGGCACATAGAGGGCCATCTTTTCACTGTGTTCTCAAAAGCTGGAAAGGGACATGGAACTCTCTGGAGTCTCCTTTGAAAGTGCAAGTGTGAGTCACTAAGTTGTGTCCAACTCTTTGCAACCCTATGGACTGTAACCCACCAGACTTCTCTGTCCATGGAATTCCCCAGGCAAGAATTCTGGAGTGGGTTGCCATGCCCTTCTCCAGGGGATCTTCCCGACCCAGGAATTGAACCCAGGTCTCCTGCAATGCAGGTGGAATCGTTACCGTCTGAGCCACCAGGGAAGCCCTTTACAAGGATGCTAATCCCATTCGTGAGGGCTCCACCTACTGCCAAAGGTCTCACCTCCAAATCCTGCCATACTGGGGATTAGGTTTCAATATATGAATTTGGGGAGGATAAAAACATTCAGTCCATAGCACCCATCTTCCAGTGCTTATTAAGGTCCTTCTTTGACACCTGAATTCAAACCTCATGGCAAGAAGCCTCCACCTGTCTTCTCCACTGTTAGCTGTGTCCATCCCGCTGCACTGAGAGTCTTCAGGAGCACCCACTACAGCTTGCCCCTGGCCGAGGCTTTCTCCTTCTACAGGGCCACTCCCTCCAGCCGGCCTTAGACATCAGTGCCAAGTGTTGCCTCCTGAGGAGAAAACTTGAAAAGGAATGGGCTTCTTAGGCTGGCAAATCCAGAGTCCAAATTATATGGCTTCCTCCTGATTGTCTGGCTCTTCTCATCTGCAAAACGTGCACCTTTGAATCCATGTGTCAGGCTCCCCCACCACCCCGCCCCCCACAAGCAATGAGACACTGTCTTGACATGTTGCTTAGAGCAGGTGATAAAATACCACTATTTCACATACACTGCTTAGCTGAGTTTCATCAGCTGACGCTAAATCCAACTCTGTCTTTTGAGTGGAATGATGTTTTTGTTTTCTGCTTCCTTGAGAGCCAAGCGTATTGTCAGGAAGGGGAGGATGGCATAGGGCTTCCAGGTGTGTATCTGGAAGACGTCATGTCCTTCCTGAGATGCCTAACTTTCATGTCTCTCTCCCTGAACAAAGCCAAAGAACTTCTCCTTTCACTAGCAGAGGTTTTGCAGCATGAAGTCCCCAGCTCTCCTTGTCTGAGCCTACCTCTTGAGTATGAGCCTGCCACCTGAGAGAAACCCTGGGCCGCCTGCACTGGCTCTGCACTTCATCTTTGGCCTATTTATGGGAACAAGGAGAGTCTACAGTAATCATCTAAAGAAACAAAGGAACTCACAGCTCTTGACTCCCAGCTGTAATTTCCAGGACACCCAGTGATTGGAGGTCCCTGGGACAGCTGGCTCAGAGTGTGAGCAGAAGACATTCACTTCCAGCCACTGTGGCAAGTCCAGCGGGGTCAGGGGCACAGACCCTAGCCACACGGACCCCTGCTCCCCCACCAGGGCCTCCTTCATCTAATTCACAGCCCACTGTTCTATGAAGTTCATGCAGAAACACTGAACCGGGTACGGGGGGAGCTGGGGAAATGCTGGTGGATGGGCAGGAGAGGATGCACTCATTTTATCTGTTGGGAGGACCACCCAGGATGTCTCATGCAGGTCCTGCTTGTTTAGAGTTCTAGTCTTGATGGGGAGTTAGGGAAGATGGCCTTCTGTCCCTGAGCAAACCTAGCAACCCCACGTTTCAGAGCAGACTGAATGTGCCCCATTTTATTACCCTGTTACATTTCAGAAGGTCCCCAAATCCTCTCCCTCCACCTCTGCAAAAATCTCTCCATGAATCCTTGCTCCAAAGGTCACGTGACCAAGAAGACCCCTGTGAGAACTTGAGCAGCTTATCCTAAAGATCCTTCTAAAATGTGCAGCTGTCCCAAGACAGGGGCGGGCTTAGGAGGCAGCCAGGGTCCCATCCCTGAGAGCATCAAGTCGAGCGGCGCTAAGGATATAGAGGAGACCACAGACACGGCCAGCTGACAGCTGAAGGATCTGATTTCGGTGACTCAGAGTTTCACCGCTGCTGAGGGGCTGGTGGTCACAGCCACGTCTCATGAGGTTTAATATGTAAAACATCATTCGGAAAGCGGCAGATGAAAACAGACACAAGGCTGACTGACAGCAAGGACGATGGCATAAAACCCCAGAGGCTGGGGTTCCCAGGCAGCCTGCTCTCGCCCCCTCCTGCCCTACTGTCCCCGTCTGCGACACGGGGACGAGAGCCTCTGCCTTGCTTTTCCGTTGTGAAGATCAGAGCAGAGGGGGATTCAGTAAAAGGTGAGCTAAACCCTTAAACACTGAAGGAATGAAGGGGTTATGCCTAGAGGAGGACCATTTTTGGACTGCTCCTGCTGGAAGCTTCCCTCATGCTCCCTGACCCAGTCGATTCCTGCCATTAGCTCTCAGGGCACCATGGCCCCCTTCTCCCACTCACTGTGGCATCACCCCGCATTTCTCCACTGATTCTTCAGTCTGTGTTTGTCTCACAGATTCAACTATAAACACAGAACAGGCAGGAGCCAGTTTCTCCGTGTTTGCTGACGTTGTTCGTTCTGACCACGGTCTTTTGGCGCAGGTCCTGATAGACGTCAAACGCCTGAGCACATGAATAACCGCAAGCGCCATGGTGTTGGAAATAAACTGCCACAAACCACCCCCAATCATTCCCGGTGTTTCATTACAGAGGTGTCCGCAGGCTAGATATCCAACAGTGAGCCTCTCTTAGCGACCATTATCTCTCCCTGAAATTTAGCAGGTTAATGAAGGTGGCCGGTATTTATTCTATTTCTTGGGGCTATGGAATCTTCCCTTATCTGCAAATGACTTAAAAATTATTGTGTAGGCATCCTGAAACGTTCAGCAACTTTATTAGGCTTGCTCTTAAAGTCAAAAGGAGGAAAAATAAAATAAAAGTTGGTTCGGCTTGGAGTTTACAGCAACCACATTTATAAAAGCAAAGCCTAAATCTGGAATTTGGGGTGAGTTTTAAAAGAAACACGAGTACTGTACGTTAAATACTACTTTGGGCCAGTGGCACCACATACAGAGATGATTAATCCTTAAATATGTGGAAATCTCAAGATCTGTGCCCCTTTAATTAAGAGTCTAGTGGTTTCCAGCAAGTATGTGATGCATGTGAAGTGAAAGTTGCTCAGTCGTGTCCAACTCTTTGTGACCCCATGGACTATACAGTCCCTGGAATTCTCCAGGCAAGAATACTGGAGTGGGTAGCCTTTCCCTTCTCCAGAGGATCTTCCCAACCCAAGGACTGAGCCCAGGTCTCCCACATTGCAGGCGGATTCTTTACCAGCTGAGCCACAAGGGAAGACCAAGAATACTGGAGTGGGTAGTCTTTCCCTTCTCCAGAGGATCTTCCCAACCCAGGAATCAAACTGGGGTCTCCCACATTGCAGGCGGATTCTTTACCAACTGAGCTATCAAGGAAGCAAGTATGTGCCCTACTGTTATTACATTCAAGGGTTAAATTGTGCTTTGCGTTCTCCTGTCATTTCTTATGGCCAATTCCATTTTCTCCACACTTTCTGAGCAAAAAATAAAGTTCATAAAACAGTGGGTTTTTTAAATTCTTTGTGTGTGTGTGTGTTCTTCATCCCAGGTGAAATTCCCCCTTTTTCTGCAGTGAGTGTTGAACAGTGGCCTCATTAACTGGGTTACATACCCATTTGGCAGGGGAACAGGTGGGCAGCACAGAAGTAATGGTGCTCAGATGAAGAAAGCCACAAAAAGTGAATTCTTTAAAGGCCCCAGATGATCAAACAATTACTCTCTTTGTAGTTCATATTTTAGAATAAATAGCATTTACCCTAGACTGCATTTTTTTTTTTTGTCTCGGAAGCTCTGTCTGCCTCGGCCGACTGCATGTCGGTCCCCTTTCTCCCCGATGAAATTTCATCCCTCCAGGAACTCTGAGGGGAGGAGAAGCTGCTGAGCTCTGGCCAAACGTAAAAGGCCTGCACTTTCTGCTCCTCATCCTGCATCAAGCCCTCATTTTCAAACACGATACCTTTCCCTGATAGCCTGCTGCACTCCACCGCCTCTCTCTCCACGCTAATTCAGAGGTTATAGCTCCTTCACTTTATAATATTTACCAAGGGTGCGGACGAGATGGCCTCCCACTTTAATTGGATTTCCAATTTTCAGAGGCCATTATTCAGTTCCCCACTCCGATGTCCTTGTTCTCACTGCTTCTGAGTGTCGGTTATAATGGGGTAATGGAGCACGTGGACTAAACCAAGCCTCCCAAAACTGGAAGTTTGGGAAGTGCGGAAATCTCAGCATCCCAGCTGGGAGTCTGGGGACTAATTGCATTGCTGAAACGTGGCCCAATCTGAAAATTGTAACCAGAAACAACAAAGAATATGTGGATCTGTCTGTCTGCAATAACACAGGCACTCATGGCCTTAAAAAAGTGTGGTTTTTTTGAGACAAAAGGAACAAGTTGTGTTTTGGGGACTCCTCTGAAAAATACAAGGTGGTAAGCACATCATCCCAGGTGGCTCAGTGGGTAAAGAATCCTTCTGCAAAGCAGGAGACACAGGAGATGCAGGTTCAATCCCTGAGTCAGGAAGATCCCCTGGAGGAGGGCATGGCAACCCACTCCAGTGTTCTTGCCTGGAGAATCCCATAGACAGAGGAGCCTGGTGGGCTACATAGTCCATGGGGCTGCAAAGAGTCAGACCCAACTGAAGCAACTGAGCACATACTCAAGTCAAGCATGAACCTGACCAATTTCAAGTTCCATATAATTAGGGGTAGCCCTTGAAATCCAGCCCAAGTGGAAAGTGAAAGGGCAGTAAGACGTATTCCTGCAATCTGTTCTACTCTAGGCAAGAGTCTTGACCCCAAGATTTGGGAGATGGAGCTTCCTCCAGGTCTCTATCTACATTAAGAAGGAATCTATCACTGGCCCCTTCCCTCAAGATGATGGATGGATTTACTGAATATTCTGAAATCCATGCTGCAAGGAGAACTGGATGCATGTGACTCCACAAACTGAAATGAACAGACCACACAGAGAGCATGGTGGGCTGGGAGCCTGGCCTGCACTCCTAACTGTGAGGTCAGGATCGGTAGCACTGGTAGAACCTGGGACTTGACAGAAATGCAAAATCTCAGGCCCTAGCCCAGACCTACTGAATCTGAATCTGTGTTCTAACAAGACCAGCATGTGAAAAGTATTGCTCTAAAACATGTCTGATCATCTACAACCCACGTAAGGGAGGGTGCAAGTTCATTTTTCTTTTCCTTTTTATAAAATTGATGTATGGTTGATTTACAGTATTGTGTTGGTTTCAAGTATACAGAAAAGTGATTCAGTTATACATATAAATTGTTTTTCAGATTTTTTTCCACTATAGGTTAAGATATTGAGTACAGGTCCCTGTGCTGTACAGTTTATTTTATATATAGTAGTGTGTATATGTCAATACCAAACTCATTTCTCCTCCTCAACCCAAACCCACTGGATATACCAAAAGGAATATATCCTTTTGGTAAACATAACTTTGTTTTTCATGTCTGTGAGTCTATTCGTTTTGTAAATAAGTTCATTTGTATCATGGACACAGGAGCCTGGTGGGCTACAGTTCATGGAGTTGCCAACAGTTGGACATGGCTGAACACAGACCCTCCCTCCATCTCCTCATTTGTATCATCTTTTCAGATGCCACCTATCAGTGATATCCTAGATATCTGTCTTTGGCTTAGTATGATAATCTAAGTATAATAATCTCTAGGTCCATCCATGTTGCTGCAAACGGCATTATTTCACTGTTATGGCTGAGTAACGTTCCATTGTATATATGTACCATATCTTCTTTACCCACTCATCTGTTGATGGACATTTAGGTTTCTTTCACATCTTGGCTATTATGAATAGTACAATGAACATTTGGCTTAGCTCACCAGCTTCTAGAATGTGGGCTCCACAAAGATGATGCATCTTTAACCCCTTCTCTAGTAGGCCCTCAATAAATATGCTTTGAAAGAGTGAATGGGTGCCCCTGAGATGCTTGTTTCCCATGGTCTGTATGCACTGGACTATCCATTTCTGGCTAGAGGCCTCATATTCCTAACTCCTCAAACTTGCTTATTAGTGCCAGCCTGTGAGGTCCCACTATCTATGGTCCAACCACAGGACTGTACAGCAATTACGGCTACAATGTGAGCCCTGGGGCAAGCTTCCACTTTTACCTCAGTATTGTTAACCCCCTTTTGCTAGCACAAGCCACTTCCTCTTTGCTATCAAAAGCACAGAACCCAGAGTAAGACACATCCTGTGTGACGCCACTGAGCTTCCCATTACAAAGACATGACCCAGCTGTGTAACACTATTAAACTCCCCTTTTCCATCCTTAACTACCAACTTGACTGTGCTCACACTATCCAAATATCAAATAAACTTTTCTGCTTCCTGCATCCCACTTTTCAAAGTGGAATGGCAGTATCTCTTTCTAACCAGAGTTGGCTTTACTGCAGGCTATCAGGCTACCATAAAACAAAACAAAACAAAATAAAAACAATCCCCCTGCCCCACCAGTCTCAAGGTTTTGGAAGGGAGAATAACAGTGTGAAGTGAGGAGAGCATTTAGGGCACAGCTAGGTTTGTTTCATCTTTTTTTTTTTTCAATTTCGTGTAAGGACTGCACGGAAATCTCAAAGAGAGGACACCTGTTATTTTTTAGCTTGATCATTTCGAATGCCTCACACAGAGGGTAAGAGGGCTTCTTTAGCCTTCTCTCCAAATCTGGAGCTTGCTCCCACTCACCACAGACTGTCATAGCCACGACCAGCTCCACCCGTCCCGAAGGCCCACTGGGCTCTGACTCTCCTCACAGGGGATGGTGTCCTCCATAGGCTGTGTCCTCCTCCCAAATACGACTGTTCATTTCCCACCCCCCTCACTGATTCACATTCCCTCAGAATGTATCTGCACTTTCCTATTTGCCCCTGACTAGGAGACATGGTGACCTAATTGAAATAGTATGGATTTTGGAGTTAGAAGCCAGAGGTTTAAAATCCCTGTCCTGTCTCCTGGTTGTCAAATAATGTTGAGGAACTCATTTATCATCGTTATGTCTCCATTGCATCCTCCATAGAGTGGAAGTAATAGTATATACCCCAAGGCTGCTCTGTCCATATAAGGTCCACAGGATAATGGTTAGTACACAGTGACTGCTCCCCTCCCACCCACCAGGCCCTGCCCTTCACGCTCCTGGAGAGTCTGCATACATCAGGCCTGCCTATACGGGGGCATGAGGGGCTTACAGAAGCCCCCCTCATCTCATATGTCAGATGAGACACAACTCTGTCTCCAACCTTTATCTTTCTGACTGTCATAGAAAATGTACAAGACATCTTGAAAGCCAATGAATGGAATTCTAAAGCCTAGGAGGGAAAGTGTATTCTAGAGAAGAGAGACACCAGTTTTCCAACCAGACAGAGCAAGCGAGACCTCTGACAAGTTGTGTGACCTCAGGCAACTTCCCTGAGCTTTCTGAACTTCCGGTTCCTCATCTGTAGAATGGGGATACATGTGGTGCCTTGCAGAGCCTGCCGTGGGATCAAGTAAATGTGTTAAAATATTAAAAAATGGCAGGTCCCTAACTGGGGATAAGTAACTGAGAGTCTGTCCTGTATTCTAACTTTTCGTTAAAGGTCAAGGAGCCTGGATGTGGAGGAGACTGCCGTCAGAACCTGCTTCTCAGGCAGTGACAGCTACTCCTGAGCCGTCAGCCCAGGAGCAGGAGCGATTACTTGAGCTATTCATTAGCATAAACATTTCACAACAATGTCATTTTAATCCTCCCCAAAGAGCACCTGTTATCTGTCCCACAAATTGGACCCTCCACAGCATAAATCAAGAACACTTCCCATGTGTTTTAAATGAAGAAGTGCCTTTCCCCCCAATAAGGCAAATATTAAACAAAGACAAAGCAAAAAAACCCAGACAGAGAACAGAAACACCCCACACTGTGACTTTAATAGCTGATCAACTGCAGATCAAGAGCTTTAATTTCTCCTTGACTCTGGGTTGACAGGAGATGCTGAATCCCCACTCTCTTGAAGATGATTGCTTTGGTGAAAAAACAAAGGCTCTCTTCATCAGACCTTGGCCAGTCCACACCCACAAACTTGGGAGTCTCTCCCAGAGAAATATCCAGATTGTGAAGCATGCCACCACACGGCTAGATGACCCCACATACCAGAGCTGCACAGAGCCCATCACCCCAACCCATGGCCAAGTTGCACTGAGCAAAACATGATTCTGTTTCCCTGAGTAGACTGTGAGTTATTCAAGGGCACAAGGCATGCCCTGTCCATTCCAGGATCCAGGTCCAGCCCAGGTACTCAGTACAATTAGCTGAATTAATACCCTTGGCAAACAAGAGGTGGTAAGGGTACACTCTTCCTTTCCTGCAGGCTTGGCATTCACCATGCAGTTTCCTCTGCTGACCATTACATGAAGATCACAAACTTGTAACTCTACCAGACCCAGATAACGGCCACCTTCTCTTTGAGTCCGCCTCTGGTATTTTGCAGGAAGACAAGATAATTTATTATAATCCACACTTCTTCCAGTTCTACCTAGAACTTTTTCTACATCACATGCATGGCCCATTTTATATGACAGCATCTGTGCTCTCAACTGATGACAATGCAGACACTGTGGTTGTGTATGAGTGGGAGAGGATGGGGACATAGAGATATCATGTCCTTCGGAGCCAAACAGGTGAGATTTGAATCAGGCTCTGCCAGATAATAGCTGAATGGCCTTTAGCAAGTGACTTAGCTTCTCCATAAAATTCTATGCTATAATACTATGTATTTCATGTGTGTGTGCTAAGTCGCTTCAGTCCTGTCTGACTCTGTGCAACTCCATGGACTGTGGCCCGCCAGTCTCCTCTGCCTATGGGATTCTCCAGCAAGAATACTGGAGTGAGTTACCATTTCCTTCTCCAAAGGCTGCTGCTAAGTCACTTCAGTCGTGTCCGACTCTGTGCGACCCCATAGACAGCAGCCCATCAGGCTCCCCGGTCCCTGGGATTCTCCAGGAAAAGAACACTGGAGTGGGTTGCCATTTCCTTCTCCAATGTGTGAAAGTGAAAAGTGAAAGTGAAGTCGCTCAGTCATGTCCGACTCTTCGCCACCCCATGGACCGCAGCCTACCAGGCTCCTCCATCCATGGGATTTTCCAGGCAAGAGTACTGGAGTGGGGTGCCATCGCCTTCTCCGAAGGCAGCCACCTGCAAACCAAAGACAGAGGCCTCAGAAGCCACCCCAGCTTGATCCCACACTTCCAGTCCCCAGAACTGCGAGAAAATAAATATGTATTGTTTAAGTCACCCAGTCTGTGATTGCAGCCCCAGTGGACTAATGCAATGGTCCACGGTTCCATCTGACATGGAGTCAGGGAACCACTGAGCGAAGCCTCCTGCCGTGGCCAGGCCCGCTTGCCTGAGCTGTCTCACAACAGGAGGTCCTGATGAGGAACACGGCACCAGGAGAATTTGGGAGGAGCCAAAGGAGGGAGGAGACGACAACCGCCCAGAGTGCTTCTCGCTAGAATCTGTCTTGGCTGACTAATGCACGCTCCACCAGGAAGGACCCTGAGTTGACCTAAGAGCCAAGCAAGATGACTGGCCAGAGACAGCCTGGACACTACAGCATCACCATAAACCCTGAGACTACAGGCCACATGGAAAACAGTTCTCCCTGGGTTCCCTCACCCCACTGATCTCTGCCCGGGCACCCCTTCCTTCACAATAAAGTCTCTGCTTTGTCAGCACGTGTGTCTCCTCAGACAATTCATTTCTGACTGCTAGATGAGACCCCACTCTCAGGCCCTGGAAAGGGTCCCCCTTCCTGCAACAACAGTATGTATGACACGGGCAACGGTCAGGTTGACAAGGAGGGTACCGAGCTGAAAACCACCATCCCTGCAGCAGACACACATTCACACAGACATCTGACGTCAGCCCTCCCCACCCCCACCATCTATGCTTGACATCATGGAACACTCAGACCTTCCACATGTCCAGTCCTCCCTTGGGAAAGAAACATACCAGTTTTCCATTGCTTTAAAATGGGAAAAGCGGGGAGCTTGTCTCTATAAAGTGCTGCAATGTGTCATTTTCATGGTTTGGCTTTTAAGAGATGGTTTAACTCATATAGAATATTTGCTCAGTTTGACCTAAGCAGTCAACTTGGCAGCTCTGAGAGCCCTGTTCCCATCTGGGGCAACGCTGTTATCACTTGAAGCCAGGAAGTTTGCACTTCAGGGCACAGGGGAGCCCCATAAAGATGACATGGACGCATCGCCATGCTTCTGATCATTGAGCTCAGCTGTCTCTGAGAGCTTGGGACGCGTGTGACATCTGCGGTGCTGCTAGGACAATTCCCCACATCCCTCTGTAACCTGATGCCTTTGTCATACTGGAGAGCTCCAGCCAGAAGGAGAGGCACTAATTGAAGGCACGTGGTTTCCATTCCCCCAGGGGGAGGAAACGCTTTTGATGGCTTCCTACAACTCTGTCAATCAACAGGCACATGTATTGGCAGTAAGCTGAGCGGAGGATGCCAAGGTGGTTGTAGAAAAATACAGAAGTTCGAAGAAACAAATATCCCACTGGCAACATTATTATGAATCAGATAAACGAAAGAAGACCTGGGGTAAGAAGGTGCATTCCTTGGAAGTGATTCTACAATCAACTGTGCCCTGCACAAATATAGCTTCTTACTCCATAATGATGAGTTTATGGCTTCTCTTAGTTTAGCCTACAGTTCTGCAGCCTTTATTTCTGCCTACTTGTTGCTAGGGAGTTAATTCTGACAGACAATGCTGGACATTAAATACAGGCGCGTACCACCACACACAGGCACGCACACTCACCTAAGTTAATTTCCCCTGCCGTGGCTGTGGTCTCAGTTATTTTCAACCAACCCTCCTTCCAATCTTCTCTTCAATTGCCACAAAGCAGAGAGTCGAGTGCTTGACATTTCCTTTGAATTAAGCCCGCAAGTTAAGTGGACATTTTCCCTTAGATAGATGGCAATTCCACACCTCCCCACAGCTCATCACGTCAGAAAACGGGGATTTCACCTGGTCCTTTCATACGCACACACTCGGCTTGAAATTTCCCAACAGGTCCTCAATAAAGAAATAGCCCTGATTGCTCATTAAAAGCAAGAGATAAAGCAATTAAAATACAAAAGGCAGAGCAAAGCTTGACACTTGCAAGTGGAAAGTGAAGCAAGCATTGTTGAAGATAGGGGAGAGTTCTGGAAGCGTGGGCAGGAGAGTCAAGAGCCCTAGTCCGCGATTCACAGATGCAAACAGATGCAGAGAGGAGAGGAAAATGAAGGGAAAGGGGGAGGTGGGAACCCTGGCAGGCCTGGTGCTCAGCATTCTTTTTTCATTTTATTTATATTCATCTACACTCATTTCATTTAATTCATGAAAAGCACTAGATGTGAAATACTACTTATTTTTAAAAATGTCCTCCTTTCTTTTCTTCTCTCCAAAGCTCACATACCACAGGACAGACTTCAAAAGCATGTAAGGTGTGGGAAATGCCTGGTGGTCCAGTGGTTAAGGTGCCATGCTGCCAAGGCTGGGGGCATGGTTTTGATCCCTGGCTGAGAAACTAAGATCCCACATGCAGTGCAGAGTGGGCAAAAGAATTTTTTTTTTTTTTTTAAAGCATGTTAAGCTGTTCAGTAGAACAGAGGGCCCCCTGCTTAGAAGGACCACTACTGATTTGACATTCTACTGTGGCCATCTTGAGCTTCCTAATTTCTGAACAAGGGACCCCACATTTCTATTTTGTACTGCCCTGGAGGAGGGAATGGCAACCCACTCCAGTATCCTTGCCTGGAGAATCCCACGGGCAGAGGAGCCTGGCAGGCTACAGTCCATAGGGTCACACAGAGTTGGACACAACTGAAGCGACTTAGCATGCACGCATGTGGTAAATTATGAAGCCAGTCCTGCTCCTAGAATAAATGACTGTCCAGCCCTGGTTTGTCCTTTTCAAACCCTCTGCCAAGATCCCAGATGGGATTCACCAACTACTCCTGCCAGCAGCCCCCTATCATTCCCAGTCCCATTCGGTTCTTCTCTGGTCTGTGGGACAGACCTTCTGTCGGTATCACTTGCCAACAGGATCAGGGTTACTTGAAAGAGGGTCCAGGATTTGTTGCAAATTAGCATAAGAATTTCTGGATGGCATTTCTCTGGAGGATTTTTGGTTGGCCTGAAGTATTTGTGGGGAAGTGATTCTTTCTTCAAATTGTTCTGCTCCTGGGTAAGTAGCAGAGAACTACTATCACCACAGAGCAATTGTCCCAGGCAAGGCAAATTCATCCTAGGTGTTAATTAGCTCAATATTTATCTCATCTAATATGCAAATTAAGACACTGCTGTCTCATTAGCGTCATCTGTGTTTCCTTTAAGCAAAACTAAATCTCTTGCCAATGCAAGAAAAGGAGGGGGGGGAAAAAAACACCAAACATCAGTATTTCTCTTTGAAGCTAATGAGGGTGTGATATGGCTCTTTCTTTGTTAGGAGGTAGCAAGTTAGGAAAAACACATTTTAAATATGCTAAGTGTGGCTTGACCTCATCTATTGGAGGCAAGAACACAGCCTTGACTAGTTACTGGGCTTTCTGCAGCTAGCTTGTCCAGAGGACCATGACTCAAAGAGGTGGTGAGGTTTGCAACAAACCCCAGACAGAGATGAACAGGACGGAGATGTAGCCTTCAAGAACCCACTCAGCAGGTAGATGTGGCATAGCCCAATGATAAGAGAGGGAAGAAATTCATTTCCTTAATTCGATGCATCTTAAGAAAATGTGTCTCAAGTTGGAAAAGAACAGATATTTCAGCTCAAAAATATCTTCTCCTTCCAGCTTCCCATTTTAAGATTTAAGAATTTATAGAGACAATAATCAAACCGTCATCAAATATCCACATTGAGCCCCCAAAGTCAGACTTTATGTGCTGGTGGTGCAACAATTACAGAGCAAGGACTTGAGGAGTAACTTGAATGTTCAGGGCCTCCGGCAGAGTGCTGAGAATTCTGCACGCGTGAGCTCTGATCTTCACAATAATTCTGAAAGGCATCGTTTCTTCTTTTTTACAGATGATGCCGCTGTGGTTCAGGGTGCTGAGGTCACCTGTCCAAGGTCAGGCAGCTAAAACCTGGCCCGGGTGGAATGAAAAGATAAAAGGAACCTGACGGGCCATGGGGAACACAGCCTAATTAGCGAGGTGTCCCAGGCATGGTGATAGGAGGTTGAAAGGATGTGTGACCAGGCAGCGGTCCTGAAAGCTCAGGCCGTGTGGATCTCCAGAATTCTGAGGCCACCAGCTCAGTGAGGCTCCTCACTGTCCCCCTTCCCCCAGTCATGAACAATTATTCCAAACCCATTTTGTGAACACAGTGTACCCTCTGGGGCAGGCCAGAGACCCGTCTGCATTCCAACACCTCTGGGAACTGAAAACCCCTCCCCAGGTGGACCAACGCTGAATTTCATGTGTCACAAATGGTGTCCAGTGTTGCAGCTGTGGTTCAAGGGGAGCTCCTGGCTGAAGCCCACCAGGGGCAGGCGGGGTGGGTCAAAGGAGCTGCCCTCTGCTCCCAGGGGACCCGGGAGAGAGAGGTCTTGACCTCTGCGTGACCCATGACCCATGGGTGACACATGCCCGTGCTGTGAGTTGTGCCTTCACCCTAAGGCTGAGCAGCTGAGCCGAAGGGAGACACGTGAATGGGTCGAGGCTGTGAGGATGCACATGAAAGCACTGCTGTCGACACCAACATCTTATAACCAACAAGGGGCATGTGGACCACCGATCAGCTGCATGGACAGATGCTCCCAGCCTCTGGAGACACGGCCTCTCTCTCCTACCTCTGAAAGATACTTGTAACATGTCCAAGTGCTGTCCCTTCCATCACTGCCCAGAAGCCCCCAAAACAGGCAGTCAAGGGTGTCCCCAATTAACAGGAATATCAGGCCCCCAAAGGCAAAGTGTCGGCTAGAGCTGACCAAAGCAGCCTGTGAGAAGAAGCATCTGGGCTGTCTCTTCTATTCCAGTTCCCACGTTGCCACCTGTCTTCCTCCTGGGGTTGTCATGGGGTCCATCTGAAGTAGGGGAATTTTGTCACCTTCGCAGGGGTGGAGAAACTGAGAGTGAGCAATAGAGGAAAGGGAACAGAAAAGGAGTTCTTGCTGAGCACCTGATGCTGAAGACTATATACAGGGATAGTCTTGTGGCTTAGTTGCTAAGTTGTGTCTGACTCTTTGCAACCCCATGGATTGTAGCCCACCAGGCATATCTGTCCAAGGGATTTCCCAGGTTAGGAATACTAGACTGGGTTGCTATTTCCTTTTCCAGGGTATCTTCCCAATCCAGAGGTTGAACCCGCATTTCCTGTATCTCCTGCACTGCAGGCAGATTCTTTACCCACTGATCCATCAAGGAAGATGTCCGTACATCTCACGACTGATAACGTATTTTGAATTTTTTTCATTTGATAAACCCCTTAACATAAACTTGAGTGGTTACATTGGGTTTCTTCATAATTATAACTTAAAATATGTAGTATCTCATACATAATGGAATATACATTAGGTATGTGAAAGAAATTAAAAAAAAAAATCATAAAACCGGTCATCACAGTCGACCACTGTGCCTGAAGAGCACTGTTACTAAAGTGTTGAAACCTTCTGAGTGTTCTTCTCTCCTTCCACCTCTGCCTTCTCCCTGCCAGAATTAACCCCCTTCCTGAAAGCCTGCATTCATAGATTGCCAGATTGCTTGTAGATATATAATACATACATATTGATATATCATAGATGTACACACCTCATATGCATATCAATGTATCCCTTGGAGATACATCATTTAGCTTGTATTGTTTATGTACCTTACAAACCTAGACAGCATATTAAAAAGCGGAGACATTACTTTGTCAACAAAGGTCCATCTAGTCAAGGCTATGGTTTTTCCAGTAGTCAGGTATGGATGTGAGAATTGGACTATAAAGAAAGCTGAGTGCAGAAGAATTGATGCTTTTGAACTGTGGTATTGGAGAAGACTCTTGAGAGTCCCTTGGACTGCAAGGAGATCCAACCAGTACATCCTAAAGGAAATCAGTCCTGGGTGTTCATTGGAAGGACTGATGTTGAAGCTGAAACTCCAAATATTTTGGCCACCTGATGGGAAGAGTTGATTCATTTGAGAAGACCCTGATTTTAGGAAAGATTGAAGGCAGGAGGAGAAGTGGACATCAGAGGATGAGATGTTGGATGGCATCACCAACTCAGTGGACATGAGTTTGGGTAAACTCTGGGAGGTAGAGATGGAAAGGGAGGCCTCGTGTGCTACGGTTCATGGGGTCGCAAAGAGTTGGCCACGGCTGAGCGACTGGACTGAACTGAACTGAACTTTACAAAAATGGCATTATACCATGTGTGGCCTCATGCATCCCATTTTTTGAACATTATGCTGTATTTTTCAAATAGTCTCAATAATGACAAAAAAGGGAAATTTCACCTAGCAATAAACTCTGTGAAACTAATTTTAATGAGAGTTCATGAAAATTGACTGTATTGCAGTGGACGCTATAGATTCTATTGAGTCATCTAATCCTGCCCCATTTTACAGATAGACATCAAGTCTGGAGGAATTAAGGAATTTTGTTTCAGTTGAGCCTAGGAGCCCGGATGTGGCCCCAAGGCTTCCGAGCACCCCCTGGAGGAAGCATACTGCAGAACCCTGGGAAGCAGTATTTGTAGGCAGAGTGTGGGCACCTTGGAAAGAAGGCAGAGACATCACTTTGCCGACAAAGGTCCATACAGTCAGAGCTATTGTTTTTCCAGTAGTCATGTGTGGATGTGAGATTTGGACCACAAAGAAGGCTGAGCAATGAAGAATTGATGCTTTCAAATGTGGTGCTAGAGAAGACTTTTGAGAGTCCCGTGGATAGCAAGGAGATGAAACTAGTCAATCCTAAAGGAAATCCTAAAGTCAGTCCTAAAGGAACTTCTTACTGCCAAATTCAGACTTAAATTGAAGAAAGTAGGGAAAACCACTATTCAGGTATGATCTAAATCAAATCCCTTACGATTATACAGTGGAAGTGACAAATAGATTCAACGGATTAGATCTGATAGACAGAGTGCCTGATGAGCTATGGATAGAGGTTCATGACACTGTACAGGAGGCAGTGATAGAGACCTTCCCCAGTAAAAAGAAATGCAAAAAGGCAAAATGGTTGTCTGAGGAGGCCTTACAAATAGCTGTGAATAGAGGAGAAGCAAAAGGCAAAGGAGAAAAGGAAAGATATACGCATTTGAATGCAGAGTTCCAAAGAATAGCAAGGAGAGATAAGAAAGTCTTCCTCAGTGATCAATGCAAAGAAATAGAGGAAAACAATACAATGGAAAACTCTAGAGATCACTTCAAGAAGATTAGAGATACCAAGGGAAGTTTTCATGCAAAGATGGGCACAATAAAGGACAGAAATGGTATGGACCTAACAAAAGCAGACGGTAAGAAGAAGTGGCAAGAATACACAGAAGAACTATACAAAAAAGATCTTCATGACCCAGATAACCACGAAGATGTGCTCACCTAGAGCTAGACACCCTGGAATGCGAAGTCAAGTGGGCCTTAGGAAGCATCACTACAAACAAAGCTAGTCGAGGTGATGGAATTCCAGTTAAGCTATTTCAAATCCTAAAAGTTGATGCTGTGAAAGTGCTGCACTCAATATGCCAGCAAATTTGGAAGACTCAGTCATGGCCACAGGACTGGAAAAGGTCAGTTTTCATTCCAATCCCAGAGAAGGGCAATGCCAAACAATGTTCAAACAACCGCACAATTGCACTCATCTCACACACTACCAAAGTAATGCTCAAAATTCTCCAAGCCAGGGTTCAACAGTATGTGAACTGTGAAATTCCAGATGTTCAAGCCGGATTTAGAAAAGGCAGAGGAAACAGAGATCAAATTGCCAACATCCACTGGATCATCAAAAAAGCAAGAGAGTTCCAGAAAAACATCTACTTCTGCTTTATTGACTACGCCAAAGCCTTTCACTGTGTGGATCACAACAAACTGTGGAAAATTCTTAATGAGATGGGAATATCAAACCATCTGACCTGCCTCCTGAGAAATCCGTATGCAGGTCAAGAAGGAACAGTTAGAACTGGACATGGAACAGACTGGTTCCTAATTGGGAAAGGAGTACGTCAAGGCTGTATGTTGTTACCCTGCTTATTTAACTTATATGTAGAGTACATCATGCGAAATGCCAAACTGGATGAAGCAGAAGCTGGAATCAAGATTGCCAGGAGAAATATCAATAACCTCAGATACGCAGACGACACCACCCTTATGGCAGAGAGTGAGGAACTAAAGAGCCTCTTGATGAAAGTGAAAAAGCAGGCTTAAAACTCAACATTCAAAAAACTAAAATCATGGCATCTGGTCCCATCACCTCATGGCAAATAGATGGGGAAACAGGGAAACAGTGAGAGACTTTACTTTTTTTTTTTTTTTGGCTTGAAAATCACTGCAGATGGTGAGTACAGTCATGAAATTAAAAAACTCTTGCTCCTTGGAAGAAAAACTATGACCAACCTAGACAGCATATTAAAAAGCAAAGACATTACTTTGCCAACAAAGGTCTGTCTAGTCAAGGCTATGGTTTTTGCAGTAGTCACATATGGATGTGAGAGTTGGACCATAAAGAAAGCTGAGTGCTTAAGAATTGATGCTTTTGAACTGTGGTGTTGGAAAAGACTCTTGAGAGTCCCTTGGACTGCAAGGAGCTCCAACCAGTCAATCCTCAAGGAAATCGTTCCTGAATATTCATTAGAAGGACTGATGCTGAAGGGGAAACCAACATTTTGGCTACCTGATGCAAAGAACAGACTCATTGGAAAAGACCCTGATGCTGGAAAAGATTGAACGCAGGAGGAGAAGGGGACATAAGAGGATAAGATGGTTGGATGGCATCACCGACTCGATGGACATGAGTTTGAGCAAGCTCTGGGGGTTGGTGATGGACAGAGAAGCCTGGTGTGCTGCAGTCCATGGGGTTGCAAAGAGTCAGACACGACTGAGCAACTGAACTGAACTGAAATGAAAATCAACCCTGAATATTCACTGTAAGGACTGATGCGGAAGCTGCAATACTTTGGCCACCTGATGTGAAGAGCTGACTCCCTGGAAAAGACCCTGGTGCTGGGAAAGACTGAAGGCAGAAGAAGAAGAGGGCAGTAGAGGATGAGATGGTTAGATAGCATCAGTGGACATGAGTTTGAGCAAACTCCAGGAGACAGTGAAGGAGAGGGAAGCCTGGCGTTCTGTAGTCCATGGGGTTGCACAGAGTCAGGCATGACCTAGCAACTGAACAACAACAGTAAGGAAAATGTGTCCTCCCTCCCGGGTTGTGTGACACGGGTGCCCTGCCCAAGCTCCTGCTTTTACCTCTCTGTTTTGTACCCAATGGAGCTTGTATTCAACTTCCACCAGGACTGCATGCTTGCTTTTTAAGAAACCTGACACTGCCCATGTACTGTCTGAGTCTTGTTTTTATTTCCTGTTATCTGATTTGTGACAGTGAGCCTACTAAAAATTCCTTTCTACTCAGATGCCCTCCTCATGCAATATCATCCTGGAAAAAAAATCACATTTTGCATTATTGAGAAAGCATCTCACCTTCTTGATTGTTTCCAGCACTGGAAAGAAATGTAACCACGGAGTGATAAGACAGTTTGGAAGAAGATGGTGACAAACTCTAAATGAGATTTCGGCTGTTAACCAGATTTTCTTTGCTGCCATATTAATCTGAACAGGAGTTAAAATGCTGCAACAGTGAGGCAAGTGAGGAAGGGAACTTTGTTTATAGACACTGGCAACACACCATGTATCGAAAGGTATACTCTCCACATGTATTCTCATGTTCAATTGTCACAGCAGCCCTGGGAGGTAGCAATTTCTTAATCCCCACCTTACCGATCAGCAAACAAGGCTCTGAGAATCTAATTGTTGTGCCAAAGGACCACAGCAGGTCAGTCTGCGGACCTGCAATTCAGGTGATTTTTCTTCTGACCTGAGCTCCTTGCACTTTCAATATTACAACTTGATGACTTATGCCTGCTTGAAGGCAAAACTCATTAAGCATCTATTGAGTGTGAAATTTGCAGATGTTCAAAGAAGTCTGAGCCTAGGGACTTCCCAATAGAGCGAGCAAGCCACTCTACAAAACACAGAAAGAGCTTCATCTTACAACTTTCTCCCACTTTATGATAAGAAAAATGAGAACCTGGACATTCCTGGTAGTCCAGTGACTAAGACTTCGTGCTCCCAACGCAGGGGACCCGGGTTCAATCCCTGATCAGGGAACTAGATCCCACATGCTTCAGTGAAGATGCCACAACTAAGACCTGGCCTAGCCAAATGAATTAAAAAAAAAAAAAAAGAGTGAAAGAAGGAAAAATGTGAACCAAATCCCAAATTGATGAAGAGTCTTTGAGAAGCCACACACCTCAAAGGCTCCACCTTCTGGGACACATTCACTGACTGACCAAGAGGAGCTCACGACCACATCTCTATTTTTGTATCAACTCTGCATACCAATTCAGAAAAAATAAAATGTTTAAGTAAACTTTTTATCCTTGAACGAATTTAGATTTACTGAAAGATTGCAGCAGTAATAGGGTGAGTTTCAATACGCCCTTCATCCAGCCTGTTCTAATGTTGACATCTTCCATAATCCTCACAGTTGTCAACGCTAAGACATTAGCATCAGTAGAAGACTATTAACTAAACTCTCATTTGGATATCAACTGTTTTTTCTAAAGTCCTTCTATGCCAGGATCCAATCCAGGATTTCAGATGCTAGTTTAATTATTTATAAATCTCTCAGCCTTGGAAACATGTCCAATGTCGGCCCACTCACAAGGGCATACGCGTTCTCAGAAGGTGAGAACCCCTGGAAAATAGCTTTTTATGTTCACCCACAAGATACGTTATTTGCTAAATGTATGTTAAGCAATATAGACTTAGCAGAGATATGTTAGAGTGCTATCATTAATGCATAGACCTCAAAAATGGCATCAGAACCACCATGCCCATTACTCAACTCCCCATATTTCCATTAAAATTATGAATGTGGAGAATACAAATACACAGATAGAGATCTGAGTGTGGATAAAACACACCCACCCACACATATGTATATAAAAACACATGCATATAGAAATGTTCTCCATGACAAAGGAACATTTCAAATCTGTTGAGAAATGTTGGACAGTTCAATAAATGGTGTGAAAACAAGTGGCTATTGATATGACATAAGGAATTAAGTAGATTCCTACCTAGCTCCTTACCTGATAGTCACAAAAATAGGTTCTAGACTTATTAAAGCATCACACAGTAAACAAGTAAAAATGTCAAATAATTAGAAAAAGCTCAGAGAAATATATTCCTTATTAAGGTTAAGTCAGGCTTTCTAAGCACAAATTCTGTAAAGAGACCCAGCAAAACACTGGGTTACAAAGTTGAATGAGAAATATTTTCAAAATCTATAATAAAAAAAAATATTGGTCATGAGAAAAAGGATTAAAGGTGAGGACATATTAAAATGTCTATAAATCAATTGGTAACAGATTAAATAAACAAGCTGACAGAAAATGACCTAAGGATTTGAATCGGCAATTCCCAAAGACAGAAGTATAAACTGACAACACACATCAGAGTATTCGCCATCACTGGTAATCAGGGAGCAAAAATGCAAGCAACATAAGACACCGCTTTCACCCAGAGGGTCACCAGGGTTAAGCAAATGTGTATCAGTCTGGAGTCTGGGTGACAGTAAGGGAACCCAAGGCCTTGCTTGAACCCACCTGTTGGAAGGAGTATCAGTGAGGGCAGCCTTACCCGGGGTTTTGTCGGCCGCCAGCAAACGCAGGTCCCACAGCTATGGATAGCAACTGCTGTATCTGCAGCTCTAGCCTGGCCCTAGGTGGCGTGGGCTAGGAGGCAGACACCCACGAGCTGGGCGTGACCCAGAACTGCAGTCTCAAGCCACTGACCCAGGGCGCAGAGTAGAGGGAGGAACTTGACCTTGCTCTGGGGCAGCAAGGTCGGTCCAGGAGGAACATAAAAATCATGATTCCTGGTGAGTGCTCTGTCTTCATGTCCAGGTGCTGTGCCCCAGTGTCCCCCACGATCATTCCCACCCCAAAATCAGACCCCCTGAGTCTGCTCATGAAAATGTAAGGCAGAGGGACCAGAGACCAGCAGTTGCAAGAATGGCTGAGCATGCCACTGGCAATTTACAGCCAGACCTTACAGCCTTGAGCCCTGCCCTCCTCCGGCCGGTTGCCAGGTTCCACCCTCTCAGGAGGCGACTCCGGAGATCCTTTCTGGAGGGATCGCCTGCAGTTCCTCCCCCAGTGCTGCACCATTCACGACAAAGCTTTATTTAGAGCCTTAATACCAAGAGGCCCTGACACAGCGCCCACTGTGAGTAATATGTTGTATGTTCCCTGTAAATCATTGCTGCTGCCCCCAGAGAAAGGCCAAAGATTGCAGGCTCCTTGGGGCGGGGGCGCATTTGCATGACTTATGCAGTTTACTTAGGGCCCAGGAGTGCTCTCCCTGGGGAGGAGCCAGCTGGGTCTCCTCCTGGTCAGAGGCCCTGATCAGTAATATGCCTGAAGATTTGCTGGTAAGAAGCTGTGAGGCACTGCCCACTCTTTAGGGCAGTTTGTAGGGAGTCTAAAGATTGAAAAGGGGATGTATATAGGGATACTGAGGCCCTCAAAAATGTTCTTAAGGAAGACACTCAAAAGCCCTCCAATCCAGACTTAGTAGTCCCCTCAATGACACTGACTTAAACTTAGCCAGTAAGGCTGGTGGCTGAAGGATCAAACTGACAAATTAAGGCCCGTCAGTGGTGGGAGAAATCTACCTGCTAGGAAGTTGTATTTCATTCCTGACATTGTTTAGAATTTCTGGCATGAGGTGATAACAGAAGTTGACTGATTTTTATTGAATTCTCTGCCAACAAAGTACTCTCTTATTATCTACACCTAGGACAGACCTTCCCCACTGTCCAGCCCTTGGTATGCTACTGTTTGAGACCAGGCCTAGAAAAATGACTAATGAATGATTTAATATATGGGAAAAGACTTCCAAAGTCTAGCTATCAGACTGTGATTAGTTATGCATTTACCAGCTCATATTCACGTGAAATTGAGATGACGGTCTGTGTTCTGCAATTACACTGATCAGAGACACAGAAGTTGACTTGGACCTTCCCTCTGCAGCCCCCGACCTGAGCAGACCCTCCCTGGCTTTCCCCTCTCAGGTGCCTCCCCCACCTCCCATGACAGTCTCGGAACCACTCCACTGACCAGGCACCCCCTGGCTCAGGGCACTGTCTCCTTGCTGGTTCTCACGCATCCCCTGGGGGCCTTCCAGTCTGTCCGTGGCCCTGCGGACCATGCTTTTTTCTGAGTGTGCATCTATTCATGCCATTCCCCAGATGTGGCCTTTGACCACTGCCTACCACTGAGGCAGGTTCACTCCCTTCTCTCCAAACCCCACCCTGTTCCTGGGTACAGCTGGGCTCCAGATGTGCCATTCCACACCTCCACCCTTTTAGCTAAGCTTTTTCCCTGAAAAGAAAGCCACTTGCCTTCTTCCTATTAAGCCTGCTTCCCTGGTGGCTCAGATGGTAACAAATCTCCCTGCAATGAGGGAGACCAGGGTTCCATCCCTGAGTTGGGAAGACCCTGCAGAGAAGAGAATGACTACCCACGTCAGTATTCTTGCCTACAGAATTTCATGGACAGAGGAGCCCAGCAGGCTACATTCCATGGGGTCGCAAAGAGTCGGACACGTCTGAGAAACTAACACTTTCATCTTTCAAAATTCATCTCAGCTGTCCCTTCAGCACAAGGCCTTCCTCCACTTTCCTACACCCAGAAGTTAAGTTTTATCAGCACCACTACCTCGCAGAGCCCTTTACACAACAGTCCCCAACTAGGCGCCCCCTTACTGTTGAATTCACTGTCTAGATGGTTCCTGGCTTCTAGTTCACACTCAGGAAAAGATGAAAAAGTAAGCCAATGAATGTAAGGTGCAGGAATCTCTAATGCCCACAGGCCACTGGGAGTGTTGGGACTTCTAAAGCTATTGATCAGTGATGGTTTCATAGAAGGTAGGGAGTGGTCTCTGGGGCCTGGGCTCTTGGCCATGGAAATGTACCCCGGTCCTCTCTGGCATGTGAAAGAGGTGGGGTTGCACCCCTTCACGCATGGGATCTCTGAGCAGACTGAGTGCAGGAGCCAGATAAGACACTGGGCACAGAGTGTGGCCCCCAGGAGGCCCCAGGACAAGTTCGGCTGGGTCCCAGATTTATGTGCCATGGAAAGAGGTGGGGGGTTGCTAGGAAAACTGAGCAGAAGCAGCACCTCACAGAAAGAGCCTCTTGCTGTTGTTCAGTTGCTAAGTTGTGTCTGGCTCTTTGTAACTCCATGGACTGCAGCTCACCAGGCCTCCCTGTCCCTCACTATCTCCTGGACTTTGCCCAAGTTCATGTCCATTGAATTGGTGATGCTATCCAACTGTCTCATCCTCTGTCACACCCTTATCCACTTGCCCTCAATCTTTCCCAACATCAGGGTCTCTTCCAATGAATCAGCTCTTTGCATCACGTGGCCAAAGTATTGGAGCTTCAGCATTAGTCCTTCCAATGAATATTCAAGGTTGATGTCCTTTCAGATTGACTGGTTTGAGCTCTTTGCTGTCCAAGGGACTCTCAAGACTCTTCTTCAGAACCACCAACCTCCACTATGTTGCAAAAGCAAAACACTAGCCAGTCTCCATGGTGTATTTCTGGTGCTAAACCTTAGCGTTCATGATCAGGTTCTGATGGAGACATTCACCACACCACAACCAGAGAAGCTAGGCCCCACTTCACATAATCACTTGGCCTGAACCTCAGGCCTCTGCAAGGAGTCATATCTGATAGGAGCCCAGGTCCTGCTCTTGAGACTGTGGTTCAAATCCCAATTCTGCCACTGACTTCCTCTGCCACCCTAGGTGAGGCACTCTCATTTCCCCTTTGCAATTTCCTCATCTGTTCAAAAAAAAAACAAAGACAAAAACACAGGATTGGCCAGTAAGACTCCCACTGTTCCTCCCAGAAGTGACTTTTGGAGATCACTGCTCTCTTGTCTCCACTGGGGTGTCCCACTTGCCTACACAGACTCGAGACACGAGTGGAAGAAGGCTGGACACAGAGGAGCAGAAGGGAGCATGGATTTTCCCAAATGGGCAGAATGAAGTTTCGTGGGAGTTTTACAGGACTTCTCAGAGCCTTTAATAAGCAAATGTACGCTGTAAGCTCACTGTCTGTGAATTATCAATTGTTAAGGCATGGGACCCACCATATCGCACTTTCATCTGAGCATAGAGCCTGTTATTCCCTCTAGAGGAAAGTCTCCTAGGACCAAGGGTTATGTAAAAAACATGTTCAGAAACCTCAGGAGGGTGGAAAACACTGCCAAATCTTGGTTCATCTCTACATGAACTTGGGTGTGTGGAGACTTAGTTGAGCTGGATGAAAATGGAAATGTTAATCATATCTTACAGGTGTCATGTTTTCCTTGCCTTATTGTCTGTATTTTCTAATTTTTCTATAATAGATATTTTAATAACTACAAATTAAATTTACAAATAACATGTTTAGAGTGTTTGGTAAAAATCCAAAACCTTTCCCAATCTTCTAGTTTCCAGTTCTCAAAAGGAATTGAACACTTGTTTTGTATCACCTTCTAGGACTTCCATGTGAACATTTTCAAATGGAAAGCAAAACATGAGGCTTTGTTTTCAGACCAGAGCATTATGACCTCCAGCTCTGGAGCTTGCTATAAAGGATATAAAGGCAGCTATGTGTGTGGATGAGCCCATCACAGATGTTGGCACATGACCGGCACCCTGTAAACACCAGTTCGAAGCAAGCTCCTGCGTTGGGGTTGGACTGCCCGCACAGGGGCCCTGCACTGGTTGCTTTCAGAGGTGATGACTTCCAGAAGTCGCTGCCCTGTGCAGATTCAGGAAGAAATGGATACTTTCCCAGCTCCAGCTGGTGGAGCCTCTGAAAGCAAACAACTGCAGCAGAGACATGTGCCTGTCCTCTCCGAGAGGCCACGGTGCTCCAGGGCAGAGCCTCTGACTGCCTGGTGCCAAGAGAAATCTCTGTCCAGGAAAGTGGGGA
The DNA here is from genome assembly GCF_910594005.1 of Cervus elaphus. Classification (NCBI taxonomy): domain Eukaryota; kingdom Metazoa; phylum Chordata; class Mammalia; order Artiodactyla; family Cervidae; genus Cervus; species Cervus elaphus. The sequence goes on from NC_057818.1 coordinate 34,261,634, forward strand.
TCAGAGCAGGAACGAGAAGAAGGGGTATCCACACCACCAGAGGCCGAAAGCTTCCCCAACTCCTCTCCATCAAGTTCTCTCCCGACCGTCCACTGGCCAAGCTCAGGAAAAACTCCTCATGGATATTTACCACGGTCAAATTACTCATTTATGAAAAAAATGCTGCTACAGATGGGCAAGTCCCCACGAAATCATGCCAGGGACTCTTTAGGGCAGATCCTGCTGCTTGGCATAACAAGCCCTTATTACCGTAGCTCTGAGGGGCGTCTGCTTGCCAGAGGCCCGCTTTTAATGAACTTTGCCATCCAAAACTGGCTGAGACAACACAAGTCAGATTTTGCCAATCAATGGGAATTGATTACTTCTCGAAAGCCAGGCCCCGGCTTGCAGGAAACACACACGAACGCACCCAATATTTGGGGGTTAGTTTGATTTCTTGGAGAAAAAGGAGTTCTTGGCAGCCTGAGATAATGATGGATCAGCCTTTAAAAAATCCCCAGGACACTGGAAAGAAATGGGGTTTCTGGAGGGAGCCTGGGCAGATGGAAAAAGCCCTGGCGGCCTTGGAGTTCGGATCATGCCTGGAATGCCTTCTTTTTTTTATTCTTCTTTTTTTAATTCATCTACCCTTCTGTCCATTCATATATCAGAACTCCACAATATTCTCAGATGCGGTACCAGACTCTGGGATGTCAGAGGTGGCCCCTGGCCATTGGGACCAGGCTGTCAGGGAGTAAGCGACATGAGGCTCTCCTGGAGGAATGAGGAGGGTTTACAGGAAATCAGAGGAGGCAGGGTCTAGGTGGGCTGAATCTTGAAGAATGAAGGTGTGTTCTTCTGGGGAACAAGCAAGGGGAGGAAAGTTCTCCTTGACCTCCAAGGCTTCACACAATCCCCGCCAGACATACCTACACTTCTACCTGGAAAATCTAATCCAGTCTTCAGTCCTGGCTTTGAGAGCATTCAGAGCAGGCTTCCCTAAACCTTCCTGACCTGGTTGGGTGCCCCACCCCACCCACAGGGTGTTTCAATTCCCCCAGCACAGGCCTCATCACCCAGCACCACCGGCTCTCATTTGCTCTGTGATATTGCCCGTGGTGTATGAGCCCTGTGATGGAGAGGGGCCACATGCCTAGCTTGTTCCCGACTGTATTGTCAGGGTTAGGGCAGCAGCTAGCACAAGACTGTGCATACAGTAGGTGCTCAGTGGATGCTGGCTGATTGTGGAGTGTGTGAGGGGTCTTTGACCAGAGTGGTAAAGGACTGCCCCTGGAATACAACAGGAAGAAGGCTAGTGACACGGGGGCAGCATCCACTGAAGTCCAGCTACACAGACAGCCCTGTCCCCGGGCCCTCACCTCCTCTGGGACAGTGCTGGGCATGGGCAGTGGGGTCTCTGGAGGGCAGACCTGGAGACAGAGGGGAGCCGGGCTGGCCCAGGAGGAGCGCAGAGCCAGGCTTGAGCCTCATGTCTTGGCTCTCTGCCCTGGAAGCCCCCTCCACTCTCCAGAGGGCCAGGCTTCCATCTGGGATAAGAGGGTGCTTCACAACATCCCCAGGCTGAGAGGACCTCATAGAAGGAGGGGTTGGGGACAAGCCCAGAGGGGGACACCCTCCATTTCAGCCAGACTGGGGCAGAAGTCCCCAGGACAGAGAGCTCCAGGGTAGATGGGGCTAAGCTAGCGAGGGTGCTGGGCTCTGCATGGAGCCAAGTGAGCTCTGCAAAGGTAGAAGCAGAGAGTGGGGGCCAGGAATGGCAGCAGAGAGAGGAAGAGAAAGATCCCAGACAGAGAAAGATGCAGCAGGAGAGGAAAAAGAGGGCAAGGCAGTTGGGAAAGAAGTTGAGAGGCAGGAAGAGAAAAAAGAAACTCAAAAGCAAATGGCATCATAAGGGGCAAAAGAACCAAAGGAAAACAAAAATGTCAGAGAGAGGCAGACATAGATGCAGAGAGAAACAAAGACCGGGGGAAATGACCAGCAGTTACGAAAGCTGGTCTGAGAAAGGCAAGCAGTGCCCAGAGCTCTGGCAGCACAGGCCCAGCTCTCCCCAGGGGCCTTGACCACTGGGTCCTCCAGCTCCAGCCTGGGCCATGAACAGCTGCTTTCTGCTGGATTAAGTACCGCTCAAGTTCTTACATGATAGAGCTCTCACAGCTCTTAAACTGTGGTGTTGGAGAAGACGCTTGAAAGTCCCTTGGACAACAAGGAGATCAAACCAGTCAAACCTGAAGGAAATCAACCCTGAATATCATTGGAAGGACTGATGCTGAAGCTGAAACTCCAATACTTTGGCCACCTGATGTGAAGAGCTGACTCATTGGAAAAGACCCTGATGCTGGGAAAGATTGAAGGTGGGAGGAGAAGGGGATGACAGAGGGTGAGATGGTTGGATGGCATCAGTGACTCAAATAGACATGAGTCTGAACAGACTCTGGTGGAGCTGGTGATGGACAGGGAAGCCTGGCGTGCTGCAGTCCATGGGGTCACAAAGAGTTGGACACGACTGACTGAACACCACCACCTGGCCTCTGGAGTCCTGTGTCCGATGTGCTGGAGGTAAGAGCAGAAAGAAGGAGGAGGGATAGGGAAGGGGAGGTAGGGCTGCTAGGCTCTGGGCTTCAGGCAACAGCCCCCAATCCCACCCCCGATGGCTGCCAAAGGTGGGCTCCCTAGACCCTTGGTTCAGTCCTGCCAGGCCTTGAACATTGAGTAGCTTGATACTGACTCTTCATATTCAAGTGGGCCCCATCCCTGACCCAAGGCCAGCACGTGACGGATACAGCTCAGACCTTTCCACAGAGCCTGGGGAACTCAGCCCAGGGTCTCTCAGACCCCAGTCTGGCTGGGAGACAAAGGCCAAGTTCCTTCCCCTTTCGGAGCCTCTGCTTACTCACCTATTCAATGCAAGGCTACGTGATCACCCAATAAACTGTGCCTGATCCTGAGAATGGTGACAGTGATGTGCTTTCCCCGTGCTGTCCTTGTCCTCATAGCCCAGCCCAGCCCTCCTGTCAGAAAAGCTGAGTCTCCCATGGTCCGCCTGCGCAATACCTATGCCTGTGGTCTTCCCTGAAGAGTACTCAACACTGTCCTAAATATGACGGCCAGTCTTACTTATTTTTCACTTTCTGAATTACACTTCCCCTAAGTCAGGGAAAACCTGCCATTACCCTGTTTAACCTATAGATCTCTATATGGTTTTCTCCAGAGCCTGTAGAAAGGGCCCTGTTCCAATTAACTTATAATTCTTTCTTAAAAAGCAGCAGGAGATAGATAATAGACATGCAACATTGGAAGGGGCCTTGGAGATCTTCTGATTCAACCAGAAAAGTCTGTAGCCTGGGATACCAGCCCCAGAGAGGCAAGGTCTAAATATACAAGATCACTTGAGTTAACAGAGGCATTGGGACTTGAACTTAATTTACCCTATTCACAAGCCAGGGCTTTTTGCTCAAAACCCCACCTCATGCCTTTGCTTGTTGATTGATTTATAAAGCAGAGTTTGGCCTTGCAAAGCATATCTATTTTTTTCTCACTTCCCAGGAATCCTGCCCTTTTCCTGGTGTTAACAGTGTGCTTCTATTGAATAACTGTCCCTGGCTCAGGGGTGCTTGGGGAACAGGCTCCCAGGTGCCCACTCCACCCCAGAACACAAGGGCGGAGGCAGTGTGTGCATGCATGCTAAATCACTTCAGTCGTGTCTGACTCTTCGTGACCCCATGGACGGCAACTCACCAGACTCCTCTGTTCATGGCATTCTCCAGGTAAGAATACTAGAGTGGGTTGCCATGACCTCCTCCAGGGGATCTTCCTGACCTAGGGTTCAAACCCGTAGTTCTTATGTCTCCTTCATTGGCAGGTGGGTTCTTTACAACTAGCACCATCTGGTACTCTAGGCATGTACTATTCTAGCACCCACATGGGATCTGTGGGTGGAAATTTGACCCAGATGGCCAGCCAGCCTTCCTTGAGATTAACATGTGGATCTCATGGGGGAAAAGGTCCCTCCCTTCTACCCCAGCTTGCCCCTGTGGAATGGTAAGCCATGAGGACATGGTTCTACTTGAGGGCTGCCACCTTTAATCTTCCTAACCACAGGGAGAATGCCAGTCTGCAGAAAGAAGCCAGTACACAGGGATCACAGGCCAGGAGATCAGAAGAGAAGCTGAATTCCAGAGGCATCCTCAGAGCTGTGGATCCAGCTGGTCTCCCAGGGAACCCCATCTTTTGAAGAAGACAGCCACCCCAAATCACATGTGAGGAAAGCCAGAAAGAGACAAGTAAGCCCCACCTTTCATGGAGATGCGAATATTTTTTCATCTGACCCACAAAACACTTCCACACAGTGAATATCATGAACCCCATTCGATGGTGAATTAATAAAAGCTTTAAGAGGTTCAATGTCTTGCCCTATATCCTAAGTCACAGGCCCAACACAGAAACTCAGATCAATTTCAAAGCCAGAAGTTTTCCCACTTGTCTACACTTGCTTGTCTGTGATAGACAGAAGCCCAGTAGGTAGTGGAACACCAAAGACTGTACAGCCTTGGCTTACCTAGGGCTGGAGGGAAGAAATGAAGAGGTGCCCCATCAGGGATATGAATAGTGGACTGTGTCTGGAGCAGACTCCAAATGGACGTGGCTTGAAAACAGGGAAGAGGATTCCTTCCTGCCATAGGCCTACAGGTGGTATCTGATGGACACATCCTGTTTCAGCCTTCTATTGCAAGCCCCAGCGGCCCCTCCTCATTCAGAGAGTGGCAATGATAAAAAACTGTGTCAGAGTTTCTTTTCAAAGAGATTCCTCTCCCTCTCTCTTCACCCCCCACCCAACACACACACTCATCTTCTTTCTCCTTCTCTCTGCTCAACTCCTGCCAAAGGCGCTGGAAGTTTTGAGTCTGAGTTCCCGGGTGATCTGAGGTGACAGGAAAACTCAGTCAGGCATCCGCTCTGTATTCTGGGGAGCCTGGCTGCAGCGTTACTTAAAAGGCATTCCGCAACCTTTTGCTGCCGCTTTCTTTAAAGGCTTGAGCAATTTCGATATTTTGGTTCAGTGTCACTATAGAAAAGCTTTACAATTCTAGCTCGGGAATTAGAAGATATATTTGTAATAAGAATTGCTAACCACTGTCAGCTGGCAGGCCCGTGTCCATGCATGAAAATGATGCCATTAGCTTTCATGATGGTGGGCGAAATGTAAAGATCAAAGATCATATAAGAGACAGAAGAGAAAAAAAAGAAAAAAACCTACTTTACCCTTGGGGGGATTCCTGACGGTTAGGGTGGCATGGCTCCAAGTGTGCATTTAGCCCCTGGAGAAGGTGGAAAGCTCAGGACTACTCGTCTTTGCAAATACTACTATTTGTCTCTATTTTATCTAACTGCTTTCTCTTATGAGGTTGATAAATCCTGCAACTGCATTTTAATGAGGTGATGGTGAGTCTGGGAGATGGCAAGGGGGAAGGGAAAGATCTAAGGCAGACAGGAGCAGTCCATGAGAACGCAGGTCCCAGGGGTCCATAGTGTGGCAGAGGCACCCAGCCTGTCCCGAGAGCTGGGCCACCCACGTGTAAGGGCATGATGGTGTCAGGGCTTCAGAAGCAGGCAGGCTGGGGTGGGGTTCCTGCTCTGCCACTTCCAGGCCATGCAGCTTTGGGCAGATTGCTGATACTTTCCTGCTGGTAGGATCCATTTCCTTCCAAATGGAGAGAGCGTGACAGAACACGTGCCAGGTCCCAGGTGCTGGGGAGACCCTAGTCAGGGTAATGGGCAAACCCCCCAGCTCTCCTGACACCCGGCTTGAAGAGGATGATGCTGCTGATAACCCAACAACACTGGCCTCGGAGGACCACACGGGGTATCACAGCCAGAGGGTCAGGCACACAGTAGGTGATGGATTAATACCTCTTTCTTCCACTCCTTATTCCCATTTCTTCGTCATGTCAATTGAGAAAGGAACTTATCTTTGGGCTTCCCTAGTGGCTCAGATGGTAAAGAATCTGCCTGCAATCCAGGAGACCCAGGTTCAATCTGTGGGCTGGAAAGATCCCCTGGAAAACGGCATGGCAACCCACTCCAGTATTCTCACCTGGAGAATCTCATGGACAGAGGAGCCTGGCGGGCTACTGTCCATGGGGTAAGGAAGAGAATGAGAGTCAGAGGCTGTCTGGATGTATCAGAGACAGAAAATTCACAGGGCACAGATTCTAGTTTAAGCCTGTCTGACTCAGAAACACATTGACTCTCCCCATCATCAGGTCTTGTTCAATCAGACAGCGGCCAGGGTCCTAGTTCCAGAAATGTGGCCTTTTCTCATCATAATGAGAGAAATGGAGGGGGCAACAGGAAAGGTATGGGATTCTCCCTGACCCCACCCTGTGGAGGGCAGAAGAGGAGGACAGAGATGTGTAGACGGAGACTAGAACATGGGGAGCGAGTGGTGAGGACCAGGCTGGAGCCTCTGGCAGTGACAGGAGGAGGAGCCATGGGCAGCATCACAGGCCAGACCTCAACTTACCCCCCATTCAGTCCTCAGGCCCTATATCAGCCACCTCACCATCAGGCTGGCCACTGACACTTGGGTCTACTCTCAACTCTGGCTTTGTGCCTTATGAGTAGTCCCCTGGGATAACTTGATTCCAATTCACCTTATAAATGATTTTCTATTTGAAAAAAAAAAAAAAAATCACTTCTGGCTTAGGATTAAGCATATGGATTTAGGGGCTCATCATAAACAAGAAAAACAACCCATAAACTGAAAACATAACATTTGAAAGACCTTTTATGGTTTGCAAAGTGTTTTTCTCATACAGTTTCTCATGTGATACTCTCAAAAAGATCCCTTCAAGTCTGTATTATGTATGAAGCAAAAAGAGACGCCCAGAAAAGTTAAGGAAGTTACCTTATCTCTCACAGCTGTCTTCTCAGCAGGTCTGACACTGAAGCCCAAACGTCCTGACGTAAACTCCAGAAGGCACCCCACCACAAAGGATCCCAAATTTATCAAGAGGAAGGTGTTAAAACGGACTGGACACCAGCCAGGAGTATTCCATGTACAGCCACATTAAAGTCTTACATTGAGCTTGCAATGCCATGTTTCTCAGAGTATGGTCCTCAGGGCACCCACATGACACCCTCCCCCCATCCTAGGAAGCCTGTTGGAACATATGCATCAGAGCCTATCCCAGACTTACTGATTCAGCATTTCCTGGGGCAAGCCTGGGAATAGGCATCTTATTTAACAAGCTTCCCAGGGATTCTCATTGGGGAACAACTATAAGAATTGATACTTTTGAACCGTGGTGCTGGAAAAGACTCTTGAGAGTCCCTTGGACAGCAAGAAGATCAAACCAGTCCATCCTAAAGGAAATCAACCCTGAATATTCATTAGAAGGCCTGACGCTGAAGCTGAAGTTCAAATACTTTGACCACCTAATACGAAGAGCTGACTCATTAGAAAAGACCCTGATGCTGGGAACGATTGAGGACAGGAGAAGAAGGGGGCAACAGAGAATGAGATGGTTGGATGGCATCACTGACTCAATGGACATGAGTTTGAGCAAGCTCTGGTAGATGGTGAAGGACAGGGAAGCCTGGCGTGCTACAGTCCATGGGATTGCATAGAGTCAGACACGACTGAGCAACTGAACAGCAACAATAATAGTTAGATGGGTATTTATTGTCCCCAGTTACAGATGAGAAACATGAGGCCCATGGACAATCAGTATCTTATCTAGCCTATGCAGTGTTAGATGATGGATTCATTCTCAATCTTTATGATCTCAAAGCCCGGAGCTTGCCAATGGACTCATTCATTCAGTAAGCATTATGAAGTACCTATTAAGCGCCAGGCACTATTCTAGTTCACTCTGGCACACAGAAATAAAGTCTATCCACTTCTTTGTTTAAATGAGTACCTGATGAGAGAAATCAGCTTCAAAGTTGGGGCTGGAACAGAAAGCTCTTTGGGGCTCAAAAATTACTGTGTCTGGAACTGTTTATTTGAAGCAATGATAGACATTGGGTGCCCTAAGATAGTATGTTAAGCTCACTGATCTTATTTAATCTGCCAACAATCTATGAGGAAGTAATAATACTATTATTATTAAGATCATCACTGACATCATCACTGACACCAGTTCAGAGCTGGGGATGCTAACAGCAGGAAAGCTAAGTGAATTGTCCAGAGCCCCACAGTAAGTAGAAGGCAGAGCCAAGCTGTCTGATTTCAGAGCACACACCCCTGAGTCCATCACTAGAAAAGTCCCAGGGTCCATCTGAGTTCATGAAATAAGCAGGCTCCAAACATCAAGTTCATGGGCTTAGTCTATCGGATGTGTATGGGGCTCATTACTTGTTTCCCGTAAAAGAGACGAATGTTAATACCTATAACCTAATACAACAGTGTAACAATCGTTGTAACACCAATCAACATCACCAGAACACATTAATGAATTATGGATGCCTTTCCATCCCCTTAAAGAAAAACACATTTGAGCAGCCAATCCCAGGAGTAAACAAGAGATATACCACCCACGATTAACCAGCTAATCTATGGTAAATGGGTTACTGTGCTTGAAGGAAGCTTTGCACACGAAGTGTTTGGATTTCCATTAGAAGGAAGGGTGTGACTCAGCCAGTCAAGGACTTGCCTGGTAGCTGAGAGCTCCAGGGATGAACACAAGACATGGAATTAGAGGATCAGCGATGCCCGTCCTTCCCTTGAGCCCATCCCTTCCTTCTTTACTTCTGTTCATCCTTCTTTCTTTCATCTGTGAGACTCCAGTCTGAAGACAGAACCCAACCCAGTTATGCAAACAGAAAGAACTTAGTCTAAAGAACTCTTCAGTAGGAATAAAGGTGATAACTAGGTATTCAGAGGGTAAAAAGAGAACCTTAGGGCATCAGAGTTCAACCAGTTAAAGGAGTAGCTACTGCCCCCTGGGGCTGAGAAAACAAAGAGAAGAGGTTGGAACTAGGAGGCTCTGGGGAGGGGCCCCACAGAGTTGGGACTCAGATCTCTGCAGAGGTGATGATGCGCACTGGTGGCGGTGGGTACCTCAAGAGGGTGCGATGGGCTGGTTCTGCAAATGATGGAAAAAACTACCAAGTGTGAAGAGCTGCTGCTTCAGCAGAGTGAAAAAAAAATGAGAAAACTTATGGGACGCCCACAGAAAGAACCATGAGAAAGGATGAGAGCCACTATAATCTCCTCCCCCAAATTATTTCCATAATAAGTACTACATATCTCTCTGAAAAAAAAATGAATGGATTGGGAACATCAGAGAACACTAGAGATTCTGGGTTTCCCAGACACATCACACTGCATCAAGATGCAAACTGCAAACGCATTGCTGTGAGAACACATCCAAGCACCAGCTTTAGGCCGGCGCATTCATTATCTCATTTGATTTTCCTCAATCTCCAGACAATCAGATATTATCATTCTCACTGGAGAGTGGGCAAACTCCCACCCATGGAGGCTGAGTAAATGCTCCAAAGTCAAACAGCTCATCAAACCCAACCCTGCAAACTTGTCACCAGCACCATCCTGGGAGCTCCACCCCAACTTCCCACACTTATTCTGCTGGTACCAACAACATCATGGGCTTCCCTGGTGGCCCAGGCAGTAAAGAATCAGCCTGCAATGTGGGAGACCTGGGTTGGGAAGATCCCCTGGAGGAGGGCATGGCAACCCACTCCAGTATTCTTGCCTGGAGAATCCCCATGGATAGAGGAGCCTGGCGGGCTACAGTCCATGCGGTCGCAAAGAGTCAGACACGACTGAGCGACTCAGCACAGCACACCCAACATTTAGCTGCTGTCATGAAACTATTACTGCATGCAATGCCCTGTATGTGGAGGGGGGATGCCCAAAGATCACAAAGGAAATAGGACACTGCACGGAACGAACACACACATACACATACCCACACACACAAACCCACTCCAGGGAGAGCCTGTGACAGCTTTCACGCCGCATCCTTGTTGCATGAACCACAACAAAATGCCCTGAACCACCCTCCGTGGTGAGGTGGGCTTAGGAAAGAAGCCCTGTCTTACCAAAGGCATGGGGGCAATGCTGCTGACTCACCCCTGCCCCCCGCCTTGGAAGGACACCGTGCAGGATGACAAAGACACTGAGAGGGAAAACTGGGCTGCAATGAGAACAGGTATTGACTTTGGTTCAACTGAGTATCTTGCAAACTTCTGTCTAGAGTCGTGTTTGCTCACACGGCTATCAGTATTCTGCAGATGGCATGGGATGCACATTGGGAATGCTGCTCAGAGGAAGGGAGGGTGTGAGGCTCACTGCTGTGCTGGCCTGGGGCAGGGGCAGGCCTCGGGCTCTGAGCACAAAGGCAGGGAGGTGGGGGATGGCCCAGGACGCAGGAGATCTAGAAGGTTCAGGGAGACATCTGCAGCTGAGCAGAGCCCACATCATGGCTGCAACTGGGAGAGCAGGGACCGAGAGACAGGAACACCGCCCAGCTGGGCAAGCTCACTAACTGCCCCCGACAGCAGCTTTTTAACCTGATGCCCTCTGAAATGCTTACTGGGCAGGGTCTTGAAGTCTTTTCTAGTGCAATGTGTATAACAAAGAATTAAGATGCAGAACATATACGAAATAGTCATACAATCAATAGGAAAAAGACGACAATCCAATACAAAAGCAGGCACAAGAAAGGAAGAAACAAATCTCAAAAGGGGGAAAAAAAAGGCAACACACATAAGAAAATACACCCTTCTGGGCAGTAATCAGTAGAATGTAAATTAAAACTATACATGTTTGCTTGTTTCCGTCTGAATGGCAAAAAAAAAAAAAAGATTTGATGTTACTGAATGCTGGTAATATAAAATGCTCCAGCCACTTTGGAGGACAACCTGGCCTTTTCTGTTAAAATTTAAAATAGGCGTACTATCTCTGTTTCAACAATTTTACTTCTTGGTAACTATTGTACATAACTGCCCAATGAGATGTAATCTCTTCACAGCAGGATTGATGGTAATAACCCCAAATTTGAAAAAAATGGAAGACCTTAGACTGTGGATTGCCCAAATAACAACTAAAATGAATGAGCCAGGTCTGTATCCTAACAGTATATTCAGTAAAAAGGTAACAGAGAAGTGTGTGTAAGATGAAAACATGTTATGTTTACACACATAAACTGACAGTGACATAAAAACATGAGAAGGAAATACCTTAATCTCCTGCCTGTGGTTGCGCCCTGGGATGGGGGTGGCCTTGGGGTAACAGGTCAAGAGAGACTCAAGCTTTAACTGTAGTGTTTGAAGCTTTGCACTGGGCATGTGTATGTTGCTGACACACATACTTTTTAGAGAAAAGCCATCTCATGTGAAGTGATACACAGACTGACGTCTCTTCCAGCTGACACAGAGCACAAAGGGTAGAAATATCTGTCCATGTGGGGGGCAACGCTTCAGTCTCCACCACAGCTATCGATCTATTTATTGATCTAACAGCTTCTGCATGTGGGCAGAAATAGCTTTTCTGGAGCCCCTACTGCGTCCTGGGCTCAGTAACAGGCACTTGGCAAGCTCACGTATTTTCCACCAAAACCTACGGGGTCAACATTGTTAGGATCCAGAGATGAGGAAGGAGGATCCCAGAGCTTACTTTTCCCAAAGATTGGACCGAAATCCACATGTGCCTGGATGCACACCACAAGGCATGATAGGTAATTGCGCATGTCAACCTGTCAGGGCTAAGCGATGCCCAGATAGCCAGTAAAACACTATTTCTGGGTGTGTCTACGAGAGTGTTTCCAAGAGAGATTAATATGTGAACCCACAGATTATTCTCACGGATGTGGGTGGGCATCATCCAGCCCATGGAGAGCCTGACTAGAATGAAAAGGTGGAGGAAGGGAGAATCTGCTCTCCTTGGTGAGCTGGGACATCCATCTTCTCCTGCCCTTGGACATCAGTCCTTTGTCCTTTAACCAGGACAAAGCCCTGGTTCTCAGGCCTTTGGACTGAAACTGAATTATACCATCAGCTTTCATGTTTCTCTGGCTTGCAGATGGCAGACAGTGGAATTTCTCAGCCTCCATAATCAAATAAGCCAATTCCTATCAAAACAAAAACTCTTCTTATATATCTACACCCACATCCATATCTTAATCTGTCTATATCCTATTGGTTCTATTTCTTGAGCCTAAGATACAGAATTTCTCAAAACTCCCCACAACTCTCATATTATTAAGCTATAAATACACAGGCTCATGTATATTTATCTATAGTCTATCATCTATCTCCGTAAACATCAATAGCTGGGTTTACACCAGTGGTTCTCAATTAGAGTTGATTTTGTCCTCCAGGGGACATTCAGCAATGTCTGGGGACAGTTCTGATCCTCGCAGCTGAGGGGAGAGAGCTGCTAGTGGCCTCTAGTGGGTAGAGGCCAGGGATGCTTCAAAACATTCTCCAATGCACAAAGAATCTGCCAGCCCCAAATGTTACAAGTGCTGAGGCTGAGAAACCTTGGTTTCTACCTATGAGAATGGCTTGAAAGCACACATCCTCAGAAGTCAGCGTGAAGCGCCCAACGTGTATCTCTAAACCCCGACGTAGCCACTTCCCACACCCAGGTGATACATGGCAATGAAAAATGATTGCTAACTGCCCTTTGGAGAAAAGTCAGTCAAGTCCTCTGTAGTTTTTTTGAGAAACTAAACAGGAGGGCAGCAGAGTCCAACCCAGTCAAAGATAATGCAGCTGAAGCTGAGTTAAAAGGTTAAGGAAGAGGTGAGAATAGTCCCTTTGATTTTTCTCACCCAGACCAAAAAAAAAAAAAAATCTTATAGAAGAACTAACCCATTAGATAGACCAGGACAATGCAAAGAATATTAATCAGTAAACAGAAATACCCCACATTGTGTTTGGATTCTGTTTTTCATATCAGGTAGCATTTTTCACTTAAGATGTGTTTGGATAAATAGTCTTTCTGAGTATGTACCAACTCTCAGTATGAATTCTTCCCATTTTCTGTCTTCTTAAGCCTATTTCTAATAGTGAAAAGGTGACGGTGATAATTAAAAACCAATTCTCTCCCTGCATTCATTAAAAAAAAATGGAATATGATCTCCTGTAAAGCCCTCAGAAATAATCAAGTCTCCATATCTGCTGAGAATAACAGTGATTGCAAATGGATAAGGTGTAGAGAAGAAATACCCAGAAATGCAGTGAAATTAATTGCTGTTTTTCAAGGAGCAGCTCTAAAATGCAGTAATTAATTGACCCACTGTTAGAGACAGTTTCTCCATAGTTAACAACCACTCTTCCCAGACACAGCAAAGACAGATTGCTTCCATCTGAAAACCACCTCTACTAAAACCAAATGATGAAAGACATCACGGCATCTTCTGGTGTGTGCACCATAACCAGAAGGGCTTTCCTGAGCTGCTCTTACTCTTAGTTCAGTGATGGGGACAGGCTATCAGTGGTCCTGCCAAACGTGCTTCTGTGCTCTCCTGAGTCTGAGACATCTCTTAACCTACGGACTGGTGTGTTATCTGGGGAGAGCTTTCTGTTAGAAATCACTGTCCTGTCCCATGCGAGGCAGCATGGCATTGGGCTCATCTGTCCAGTGGATGGGGCAGGAAAGGGAACTCAGTTCCCATGCCTTCCCTCTCACACTGACGTTCCCTGTGACTGATGGGTGCCATGGCCAGGGAGACAGCAGTTGGGTCAAAGTCACAGGACTTCTCCAGACTTCCATGTATCTCCACTTTTGAGCTGTGCAGCCTCCAAGTCCCCGGTGGCTCAGCAGTGAAGAAATCTGCTTCCAATGCAGGAGACGCGTGTTCAATCCCTGGGTCAGAAAGATCCTCTGGAGAAAGAAATGGCAACGCACTCCAGTATTCTTGCCTGGAGAGTTCCATGAACAGAGGAGCCTGGCAGGCTACAGTTCAAGGGGTCACAAAGAGCCAGACGTGACTGAGCGACTGAATGACAACCACCACTATCTCCAAGTCCCTGCCTCTCCGTCCTCTCTCTTGCCCTCGTCCCGGAGGAATGACCAGTTAGGACTGCACCAGGGACGCCATGCTTTCTGGCATCTCTTTGGATGTGGCCAGTGAAGAGACCCTGCAGGGAACTCAGGAGAGGGAGAAGAAGATCAGCTACTTCTGCAGAGCTTCCTCAAGCTGGCTGGGTCCTGCTCTCAGCACAGCCTCTCCCCCCTCTCCATCAAGGATGCAGTACGAGTGTGCCATCCATTTCCTGCTCAGGCCAGGCTTCTATGCTCATGTCTCAACCTCATCTTCCCCGGGCAGTCACTTTGTCTTGGCTTTCCAGGGCCTTGAGAGCAATTTCACTTCATGAATCTTTCTGTCCACACCCAAACTGCACTCAGGACCGATCCACTGTCTGAAGTCTGCCCCAGCCCCAGGACTGAGAAAGGGAAGCCGAAACTAAAAGAAAGAGAAGCTAGAACATGATCACTATTGCTTCTGGGAGAGGTAAGGGAGTAGAGAAGACCGAGGCAGTGTGAGGCTAGCAGTGAACCCTGCCTCCACTCTGGGTCGGGCTGAGAAAAATGTGAATTACCAGTGAGAGCTGTTTGTCGACGTGTTTGCATGTGTCTTCCTTCACAGTGGGCGTTTGAACTCACAGTTTTCCAAAATCCCTCCTCAGTTAAAATCCTAACTCCATGTTACTTGAGTCAGGATTCATGACTCGGGAGTTAGTTTCACTTTCCATTCTTCACAGTCCAAGTGAGAAAAGTTCTAGTTCTGTTAGTCTGTCTCCTTTGGTTTACTTTTTCTTCAGTCTTCAGCTCAGTCTTGAAAATAAAAGTTCCTTTTCTCCTACTCAGGGGGGATACTGACTCACGGTGGATCCATATATTCAAATTTCTCAAGAGAAAGGTGACCCTCAGATTTTGGTTTATCTCTCTTCTCTTTCTCCCCTTTTTCTATTTTGCAAATAAAGTCAGTGATGCCAGCCCAATGGTAGTACTCAGTAAACCACTAAGCCAAGGAGCTAAAAAATATGGTTCCCAGAACAACTTCAGCCCTTCCTGCTATCCAATAGTTCAGGCTGTTTTGTTTAAAATTTAGAATCCCTATTTAGCTCAATGGGAACTACAGAAAATACCCAGAGGGATTTTCTAGTCCTTGAGCTGTCAGAGAGCAAGTGAGTAACTGACTGTCCCACAGGGAGATTTCCAGTCCAGCCCACGGAATTTTACAGAGCAATATGACTGGAACCTCAGCTGAGAAGCCCTCCATACAAAAAGAGTCAGGCAAACTGGCTTGAGGGGGCAGTTCCACTGCAGTAACCCACACCTCCTACACAGAGGCCACCCTACTCCTTCCACTGTGACTACGTAAACTAAACCTCAAGCCATGCAGACAACTTGAGTGAGACATGGTCCCTCGGCAGCCTGGCAGCTGCAATCAACCCTAGAAAAGGAAGCTTGGGACAAAGTATAAGCTGAGGCTTTCCCTGAATTCCAGAACAGCTGGGGCTGGGATGGAGGGCTCATCCCAGCTCCCAGGAATGTTAAAGAAATGTCCTACATTAACCTTCATCTCTAAGCCTTCCAACGATTCCTACAACTGAGACAAACAGCTCCTAGTTCTGTTAAACAACAGACACCCCATTTTTGTGAATTACTCCAAAAGAAGCTCAATGGCCTTATTCTATAGATACCTCCAAGGCAGTTGTACAAATGTGCACTTCAATCAATACTCATTAAGATGATTTTATATACAAAACACCTAAATAATTAAATCCATCTGCTATGTAGAATGAGAGTGAATAATGACCAAAGAACCATGAAGAAAAAAAAAAATACTGAGGAGTTAAAATAATGATAAAGTCTCCTAACTGACTCTCAAAGAAGAATTCTTCATGACCTCAGGCAGCACCATTAAAAAAATTTAACATCTAATGGCAATTAATTTTTCACATACTTCTAATAACATGGGTTAGTTGCTTTTCTACTGCACAGTCGATTAGAAGACATATATGTTTAAAGGTAAAGCCTGGAAGGGATGCAAGAGAGGCAGATCTAACTCAGAAGGAAATTATGGACATTGGGGCTCTAGTTAGAGGATGACAAAGAAGAAAAATTTTAAGAATGACCCAAGAACTATGCAGCAGGCTGGGGTAACTTTGCATGTAAGTCGAAGTCTACACAGTCTACATACACCCAGAAGCTTCTAAAAGAATCATCTGATTAGAACGGAGTGAAAAAAAAAAGGGGGACATTAAAATTAGAATCCTAAATTATCAAAACGTAAATTAAAATACGTTCCAAATCCCTCAGTGAGAACATATGGCAGATTACAATGTGTCTTCTCTTATTTCCAGTCCACATAATTGATTCCAGGGATGTCACAGATTATACTGTGACATGAGTTGTTTTCTGTTGCCTCCAATGCAAATTTAAAATTCTACCATGACATTTTGAGATTTCTGGTCCTCTGTTCTTACCCCAAGGGACTCTCTTTGCCCCTCTGCATTCATCTTAATCTCTTGCCTTTGTTGTACCACCATGATTCTATTTCACAGAGGTTGACTGTTTCTAGGACTTGTCTTAGACTTCTTACATTTTAGACTTATCTTAGAAAATATAATCTTTAGAGATACACTTTTTCTTTGAGTCTCCAGAGGAATGTTTCTTTCCTCTTAAGCAAAGGCTGCCACGGTGATTTTTTAAATTATTTATTTGTTTATTTTGCTCACCTCAAACTGGGAGGAATAAAAAACTAAACCTACTCTTTTTAGGAGCCAAGGTCAAGAGCATCAGTAGTCACCACCCAGGTTTCCTGGAATACTGGCCATAGCCGTTCATTCATTGGTTTCAAGTTTAATTTTCTCCTACTCCGACAAGCAGCTTCCCTGCCATGAGTTACGCCACTTTTTCACACACAGATAAATAATCCAGAATGAAACATTTCTCCTGCCACCAATTTTATTTCTGCAGCTCTCTAAGTTACATTTCTAAATCTTTAAAAGCAAGTGGGGGCCTCCCTGGTGGCTTAATGGTAAAGAATCCACCTACCAGTGCAGGAAACGTGGGTTCGATCCCTGGGTTGGAAAGATCCCCTGGAGAAGGAAATGGTAACCCACTCCAGTATTCTTGCCTGGAAAATTGCATAGACAGAGGAGCCTAGTGGGCCACAGTCCGTGGGGTCACAGAGACAGACATGACTGAGTGACTAAACGACAAAGCAGTAGAGAAGTTAATGGAAACCTGAGCACTGAGCCGGGTTCTGGAACATGCACGTTTATAATAAATTTCCCATAATGTTTGTGGATGGTTACCTACTGTTCTCATCAGAGGAACTACTGGTTCTTCCAGCGAAAGGTAGACAGTGAGGGCTAGTCTCAAAGCTCTCTGTTTGCCGGTGTGTGTGCATGTAGGAGAGAATACATAAATATGTGCATGCATTGGAATATGTACCTGTGATAAAAAACAGGAGAGAACTTGATAGGTTGAGAGCTTTCTCTAGATTTTCTAAACTGTAGGGCCTGTTTGGTTTTAAGACTGTTACATCTCAATCCATTCCATAAACTCAGTAGCGTATTCCTACAGTCCTCTCTTAAATTTATGTTGATTTGCTAGTTTGTCTTCTTGCACTGTCAAAGGTAGAAGGTATATCAAATCTGTATAGTCTGTGGTATTGCTTAGAAGTACATATTCATATTTTGTCTGTGCTCTGGAAGAATTTATGAATCATAGAAATTCCCTGATTTTCAACAGTTTGAGAGTGCCCATCGATGAAACTGTCTGCCACATTAAAATAGCACTTTCATTTTCTTCTGTGGTTACTCATCTATGCAATTAATTAGCTGGGCTTTTTTTTTTTTTTCCTTGAGCCAGTTAATTCTATTTTTTCTCTAAATAATTGATTTTGTCAATAATTTTATCAGTGTGTTTATCTCAAGTGGTACACCCTAACGGCATTCTCTTATTTTTAAATGCTCTCTCTGTTTGGCATTATCCAGTATTGCTAATTTTCCATAAGGGTGAATGGTGATTCTTCTTGTTTGTTTGTTTTTTCTTTAATAAGATTACCAGAAGTTGACCTAGGTATCTATTTTATTTACTTTCAGTATTATATGATGGGGGGGGGGGAGTTATGGGTGTGGGGGAGAAGGATTGAATACCATTTCCTACAATGATTTATTTCTTCTATTTATATTTATAAGTATTTTACTTTTGTGCTTATGTTCATCATTTGCATTTACCTCCTCTCCCTAGGTTAGTTTTGAGTTCTTAGTCTAACATCTTAAAGAGACTCATTGACTTACTTTTCTCACTTCTTGTTAAATTAGGAACTGATTTACCATATGAATTTGGCAGTGAAACATGTGTTTACAATGGCATGGTCTTACCTTTATTTTCTAAGTAATTAGCAACTGACTTCCTACTATTCATCAACCCAAAATTATTTAGAGAGAAATTTTAATGTTCATTATTTGTTTCTTTTTATTTTTGATTTGTATTTATCTGACCTTCAACTTGGAGAGTTGACCTTACAAAACATCTGCTTATTTATTTTTATTTATTTTTATTTAATTATTGTGCTTATAGTTGTGGCTTAGAATAAGACACAATTTTATAAAACTTCTGGTGAAGCTTAAGCATTTCAATTTTAACATAGGAATAGTCTTACTGTTTTATTTAAATTTGTATATGTACTTAGTGATTTTACTCTATTTTATCTGCCTTGAGTAAAAGAAGTATGTTACTAGCTCCCCAAACAAACGTGTTTCTGTAAATTTCCCATTTTATTTCTAACATTCTTAGCTTTATATATTTTGATGCTGTGTCATTCGGCAAATAAATTTTCATGACTATTTTATCTGTACTGTGGATTGTAAAATGACACTCTTTGTCTCCTTTAATATTATTTGGCCTGGAATAAAGTTTGTTGGAAACCAAGGCTGTCAGCTCTGCTTTCTTTGTTTTTGCATTCCTTCAGTAGTATTTTGCAACCGATTTTTTCACCTTTCTTTCTTTTAGTTTAATGTAGTCCTGGATGGGATTTTACTGTTGAACACAATAGGAGAAATTCAGTCTTCTCAATTTTTGGAAAATATTGTTAATCATACAGGATCTTTTAAAAGGATCCAAAAATCGCTGAGAGACACCTTTCATCAGCAGTCTCTACACCCAGCTCCCTTGTGCAGTTTGCCTCCGGGAGGCAGAGCTGTGAACTGTCAGCCCTTCATTTCACTCCTGGCTACCGGGTGGAATGTCTTGGTTAAGCACGCATGCCTCTAGGCTATAGAGTCAGCTCAGCACTCTGAGAACACAGGTAAAATGAGAGGCAAATAATACGTTACCCCTAGGTAAAACCTCATCACTTGTTTACAGTGACAGTACTCTCTGTCAGGGGCTCTCCAGGTATTTTTCTTCTTTCTGCCATCTTTTTCCATATTCTCAACAGTGGAGCCGTAATACCGTTATACGGGGATAAGATATGAGAAGTTCATATTATAGATTTTAGATAGTATCTTCTGTCCAAGGCAGATTAAGATGAGGGCTTTGCCTGCCTACAATGCCATGGGAGATGTCGAGAGTCAAGTCACTATATGACTCCTACATGGCAAGTTAATCTATGTCCCAGTTACTATCTATCAAGAGGTCTAATCCAAGCACTTTGTAGGTGTTTAAAATGACTGTACCTCAGTTTACTCATCTGTAAGAGGATTCAATGAGGTAATGACATACACATGAATAGTTAGCACACTGACCGACTCGGCCATCTTGTTTTATATCAATCCTGTTATCACTTGCTCTCTTTATTTTTGGCTACGTTTGACTTATTTTTCCTCTGGAGTTTGGGAGGAACTCACCCATTCATCAGGTGAATTTTGCCTTGGTTGACTTTTATATATTTAGATCATATTTTTCTCTGACATGTAAGATTTAATGTCAACTCTCATACTCTTGTAAGATGAGCAATTAAATGAGTTTGTTTTTCATGTCCCCTTTCTAAACTCATTTTCTATTAGTACTGTGTAACTAGCATAATTGAGACCATCTTTTTTGAGAATTACACTGGAATATATATTCAAATTGGAAGGCTATTTCTAGCTTTTGACCTTATATTGTTTTCTTTTCTCACAAATACTCTTAATGCCATGGTTTTCCCATTTTTGAGTCACTAATTTCAAGTCAGTTACTTGTTGTGTATAGATTGTATTCAAGCTCTTTTTTCCTCAAATAAGATTTTATTGGTAATGCATTTTGGAAGTTTTTCAATTTCAGTATGGTTTTTGTTTTGTTTTGTGTTTGTGTATAGAGTTTTTCTTTTCTTTTTTTTTTTTTTTTTTTTGAAGTTTAGGGTTTTTTCTTTCCTTCACCCATAAGTGGCCATTTAGTCAGAACACTCTTGAGTCACATGCTTTTCTGTGAAAACACTGAACAAGTTGTTTCATTTCCTGGCATTTACTCTGCTCTTCTAGGTGTAGATCTTTCTTTATCTTTTTTAACAATACAGTGGGGATTTTTGATCTCCATATTTAGATCCTTTCAGCTTCAGAAATTGTATCTAATTACACCCTTGATGATTGTTTTCTTTCAATTGCTCGCTTTTAATCTTTAGAAATATCTAAAACCGTGTGAGTTATACTTGTCCTGTCTCTCTGTCCTTACCTCATCTTTTGCTTTGTACTTCTTTGACATTTATCAGCTGTTTGATAAACAGTCTTGAAGGAAAGAAAAGGAAGGAAGGGGTGGGGTGGGAGGGAGAGAGGGAAGGAAGGATCTGGTCTGGGAACATGTTTTCAGATTTTTCCTACTCAGCTTGGATTTTACTTTCTGATCATGTATTTCTGTCTTCACCGTGGCCAGTTAGTGGTTCATCACCCTCAAGCTGAGTGTTAGCTTCCTTGGAACTTATTCTTACATTACTCACTCCATTGTTCCCATATCAGACTATGTTGTAGTTGTTCCCAAGAAGGCTTTCCAATGGTGCTTTGGGATCCCAACTTCCTGTGTTTTACCAAACATTCTATATGTGCCCTCCACATCCTACTTACACAACAGATCATTCTCAAGATGAAGTTATTTCTTTCTTGGTTCAGCAGTATTCCCAACCACCCCTTTGTCTTACATATATATATATATGTGTGTATATATATATATATATATATTTTTTTTTTAATAAAAGTTCTTGAGTTATGCCACATGAAATTGCTAGTCTGTAATAAGTGTTCTTCCACTGAGGTCCTGACAGACTGAGATGAGATAATCTACTAATCCATCTGTTTGATTCTCTGATACTTTAAACCAATGACTCAATGAAATGCACCTTTATTGTATGCATTGCTGCCAGGGCTTTCTTGTCTCTGCCCAAATACAGCCCTTTCCCTCAAGGAGTGATGGCCCCTCAGATATAAGGGTGCCTGATTGACCTCACTGATTGCTTTCATTTATTTATTAACTGTCCATGAGTAGATATCACTGGGAGTGAACAAGATGTAGGGGAATCAAATGCTCCTTTTAAGAACAAGTGCTTTAAATAAATGACTGACTACTTTTATGACTATATAAATCCTGGGTCTGTGAGCCAGGTAAAGACAGTGTGACACTGTAGGTGTGTAGGGGTGTGTGTTTGTGAGTGTGTGTATGTGTGGGGGGGGGGTATTGGGTGAAGAGGAAAATGAAGTTTTACCCTACATACTCCCATGCATGCAAAATATAGTTCTGTAATCCATCAGTTTTCTTTTTCTCCACTTTTAATTTAGTATTTGTTAATCCTAGAATCTGGAGCAGGGAATGGCAACCCACTCCAGTATTCTTGCCTGGAAAATTCCATGGACAGAGGAGCCTGATGGGCTTCAGTCCATGGGGTTGCAAAGAGTAGGACAAGAATACATTCTGATAGAAAATTAACCTAGACTGTAAGCTCACTGAGGGCAAGGACTTTGTACTTGGATCATCAGTGCATCCAATGGCCAAGTCCACATAAAATGCTCAATGAATAAACAAGTGATTAAATAAAGGTTGGGATGAACCAGAGCCACATATTTTTTAATATCATGGAAAATAATCTCTATTTCTTTCTATTTATTCTAATTATTTTAGTTCACAAATATGGTTCTCAAATTTTTAAATTAGAAAGTTTTTCCTACCAGCATCCAGCACATAGTAATGATTTTAAGGGAAATTTTTAATTATTCTTCTTTATAAATTTCAGTATTTCCATTTCTCATGTGTGACAATAAAAAATGTTGAATTAACAGAATTAGTTCACATGATATCAAGCAGTTTGGCATGCACATTAAAAAGTAGCAAGACTACTATGGTTAAAAAAAAAACCCAAAATAGTCTTTTCTTTTTCATCAAAGTCATCAAAGGACATTTGGAAAACAAGGGAAGAAAATATTCCCATAACCCCAAGACTGAAATGCAGTCACTAGTAACATCTCCATATGTGTCCTTCCAGACCCCTTGTTCCACGTGGAGCTTCATGGCTCTGGATGTGAAGTGACCCACCAGCCAGACTCTAGTGGGAGGGTCGAATCATGGCGTTTAGGAAGAGGCATGGAACCTACAGCCCTGCAGCTGACACAGTCCCTTTATCATTCGTATCTTCCCAGTTTGAAAAATAATTGCTGCTACCAAAACCCCTCCACAGCTCAATGTTCTAGGGCAAACACAGAGAAGTCAGATGAGGGACCAGAAATCAGAAGAAGCCACACAGAACAAAGCAGAGGTGTGGCTGCACATGGTGGGGCAAGGAGGAGAGCAGGGTGCCTTTCATGTGGTTTTACAATAACTTGGTTATTCACATTCTAGCAACTGAACAGACTCTAGTAACAGAAACTGGAAAAGTCTGCAGCTCCCAATTACAGGCCTGACCCACAGAAGTGTTGTCTTGGGGCAAGTCTATAATGTGTCCAGAAGGGCACGAGGAGAGAACATGGCTGGCAAAAATGAGTCATCTGAGCGATGATTCTCATAGTAAATACAAGCTAGATGTTTTACTGTATCCTACTAAGAAGACATTGTGGCTTTTTGTTAAGGCCCTGCTTCGATATATTCAACGGTTATCTGAATTATGGCTATGTCAACTGTCTAGAAATCTCCATCAAGTTTTCATCTCAGATTGCGTTCCACCATGCTAACCCCTTGTTGAGTGCCATTGTTAAGTCCTAAATTATTAATAGATCCCACCTTTCACCCTCAGACTTCATACAACCCATTAACTACAGAAATCCAAATCAGGCCCAAACTAATGCAAGATACAGGTTTAAGCTTCCGATACCCAACATGGACAGAGTAGATATAAGACCTACCACTCTCTCCACAGGAAAGGGCCCTTTCCAAAGGCATTCCAGTGTGAGTGTGCCAAATTTTACATATTATTAGATATAATTTGATGTGTTTGCCTTTTGCAGTTAAAACTTTCAACATGTATTACATGGGGCTTCCAAGGTAGCACAAGTAGTAAAGAACCTGCCTGCCAATGCAGGCAACAGAAGAGATGCGGGTTCCATCCCCAGGTCAGAATGATCTCTTGGAGGAAACGACTAACCTACTCCAGTACTCTGGCCTGGAGAATCCCATGGACAGAGAAGCCTAGCGAGCTACAGTCTATAAGGCTGCAAAGAGTTGGACACAACTGAAGTGATTTAGCACATGTATTATATAGCATTTTGCTTCTTTTTGTTCACTTAATATGATCAAAAAGCTCCATTTTATTACATGGCCATCAAAGCCTTCATTTTAATAATTGCATGATAACCCATGCAATGTACATACCATCATCTATCTCTTCTACCTTCGGAGATCTAGGCTGAGGAAGTCACTTTGCAAAATTCCAATGTAAAATATTTTCTGGAAAAGCTTAAAGATTCCTGCCAAGGGTTTAGGCTTTTTGATGCTGTATGAAGACAGATGTCATCCATTGAGAAAAGGAATTCTGTTTTATGATGCCATTTTTTTTTGTTTTAGCACAACCAACCTTCTGTTCTTCTGTTTACATAAAATAGCTACTTACATATTACAGCAATTACACAAGCAGCTACCTCATATAAAGACGCCAAGGGATGGGGTACCACTTCAGAAAGGGGTCTGGAATCATAAAAGCAACAGACCCAGCCACACACACCCTTCTCCTGTGATTAAGGGATTGCCTACCTTGACTCCTAACTCATATCAGGATGTTTTCTGGGAGGAACCAGCCCTGGAAGTTGGATGGAGGAACTGAAGGGATTTGGGAAGGAAGAAGAAGGTTCTAACCAGAGATGACTGGGCCTCCTCTTTTCAAAACAACTAAATGATGACTTTCCGCTGACATATATAATTTAGCTCTGAGGTTTGGCAATTTCTGAGTAAAATGAATAAAAAATAAGATGTGCAGTCATGCGAAATACCTTTGGTTCAGTTGTCCTGAGAATGACTAAATTCAAGACACAAGTGTGTGGGGGGAGGGGCAAGGATAAACACATGCATTTAATACGCAATAGACAGAAACTCCAGACAAGGGAGGGTGAGTCAGCATGGGGCAGCATCTCCCCTGAGGGGCAACAGTATTTTACTACAGGCACTGTTTAAAATAGAACTTTGGGACTTCCCTGGTGGTCCAATGGCTAAGACTCTGCACTTCCAATGCAGGGGGCCTGGGTATGATCCCTGGTTAGGGAACTAGGGATAGTTAAGGTTATGTTCTTCCCAGTGACCACATAGGATTAAGGGAGCTGGACTGTAAAGGAAGCAGAAAGCCAAAGGATTGATGTCTTCGAACTGTGGTGCTGGAGACAACTCCTGAGAGTCCTTTGGACAGCAAGGAGATCAAACCAGTCAATCTTAAGGGAGATCAACCCTGAATGATCACTGGAAGGACTGGTGCTGAAGCTGAAGCTCCAGTATTTTGGTCATCTGATGCCTGATGCGAACAGATAACTCATTGGAAAAGTCCCTGAGGCTGGAAAAGATTGAGAGCAGGAGAAGAGAGCGGCAGAGAATGAGATGGCTGGACGGCATCCCCGATGCAATGAACACAAACTCAGGCAAACTCTGAGAGATGGTGAGGGACAGGGAGGCCTGGCCTGCTGCAGTCCATGGGGCACAGAAAGCAGGACACGACTGGGTGACTGAACAACAACAGGGACCCGGATCCCATCTGCCACAACTAAAGTCCTGCAGCTAAGACCTGGCACAGCCAAATAAAAAATTTTTAATTTTAAAATGGAAATTGTGTTATTACTTTAAAATTTCCTATCGACAACATACCCCCACTACTACCTGCCCTCAGGGCAGACCACCCCCATTTCCCCAATCTTGGCTTGCCATTGGTTTTCACACATATATCTTATTATCCTTACAAAACAAAATCAATGGGGTTAGTTATTAGCCCCATTTTAAGGGAAGGAAGCTGAGAGTCAGAATTTAAACAACCTGCCCTTAGTCATACAGCTAGGAAGAAGTCAAGTCAGGATCTGAACTCAGAGCATGCTGATTCAAAAGCTTACCTTCTGTAAAATATGCTAATGCACAGGAATGGTGACGAGAGCTTTTCTTCAGAGACAGAGAAGAAGCGAGAAGCTAAGAAGGGAAGGAATGAGAGAGAATTACAGAGTGATTGCTTTTATAGTGTTTGGCCTAAGACTTGTCCCTTCTTACCTCATCATATTTTCATTTTTTTCTGGTTACCATTTGTTGGGGCTGAATTACATCCCTCCAAAATGCATACATTGAGGTCCTGGCTTCAAGCATCTCAGGATGTGACTGTGCTTGCACACAGGGTCTTTAAAGGGGTCAATGAGTTAAAATGAGTTCATTATGGTGGGTCCGTTTCAGTATGACGGGTGGTTATAAAAAGAGGAGACTCTGACACAGACAAGTCACAGACACAAAGGGAAGCCCGTGTGAAGACACGAGCCACACCTACAAGCCAGGTTGAAGGATCTCAGAAGAGATCCACCCTGCTGACACCATGATCTTGGACTTCAGCCTCCAGAACCTCGAGAAAATCAATGTCTATCATTTAAACTGCCCAATCTGTGGTATTTCGTTATAGCAGTCCTGGCTGACGCATACACCATCATCAAGACTTAGACAGAGGCTGCCCTTTGGGCAGGGTGGTCTGCCCCGGACTGAGACCCCAGCAAGCCATTCTCACAGTGTGATCCATCTACTGGATTCTTTTAGCTCCCCAGCAGCTGGTCCCCAGGACCAAGCCAAAACACACATATCTGTAGCCACAGGAGCGATGGGGCTGGCTCCAGATCAACATCCCTATAAGGGCGCTACCCCACCTTTCCCTTTTGTCAAACAGATATTCTTCTTCCCAGAAAGCTGTATTAAACGTGCACTGGCTGCCACTGGCAGAGATGAGCCCCCCGTTTGGTAGCTACTGAATCAGGGCCTTAACCAAACATGAAATGACAGAACTGTTTCCAGAGAAGGATTAATTGAGCCAACTCAAGGCAAACACAACGTATTTTGGCACTGCTTTTGACAGATGGAAATAAAACAAACATTAGCAACCGGTTTGGAGCTAACAATATGCAAAATTAAAGAAGGTACCTTTTTTAACTCTGGGAGCCCACTGGCTTTTCTTCTAAAATCTGCAGAAAGAAAAAGACAGAGCTGTTAATCTCGTTACACAACCAGTTAGCACATGCAAACAAGGGGAATTAAAAGCCTCTGCATTCAGGGGAGGAAACGGATATTTGACACATATATTTATTAAGGAGACTGGACTGGAAAATAGCATGGCTGTATTAATCAGAAATGGTGTAGAAAACACTTAAATAATACAACAAAATGCACACAGACAGCGTAAGCTGCTTACAAATGGATGCCTAAGGTCTAAGTATTTTTATTTGAAGGTTAAGTTTTCAATTAATTTTTTTCAGTTTGTTGCCATCTCTTCCAAGCATCACTGTTAATTGCTTTAAAAAAAAAAAAAAAGTCTCTGCATGTTTGAATTCTGGACATGGAGGCCAGAAGCTGTCAGCCATCTAATAGGCCTCAGAGTATTGGGGCAGGAATCAAAACTGCTGGGAAGCTGAACCAATATGTCAGGCTCTGAGAAGCCAATGGATCAGTTTCAAACCTCTTCATTTGCTCAGTTTTTCAGAGGTAGCCTGTCACTGAAGAGGGCAAACGGAAGCTTTCCACTGTTGGGGATTGCCAAAAATCCCAACCTAAGGGGGTCTGCGACAGACAGGGCCTACATGTACATGAACCCAGTGCATCAGCGGAGAAGGGACCATCTGCATCCTGCTTCTTTGGAATGGAGTAATATACATGTCCCTGGCTGCAAACAAGTTTATCTACGGCCACTGGGTTCACTGCCACTGGAAGGTGCTCTTCAGGTTAACACTCTCATCGTCTGGGATGATGGGAAACCAGATTTAGGGGACATATGTATACCTATGGCTGATTCATGTTGAGGTTTGACAGAAAACAACAAAATTCTGTAAAGCAATTATCCTTCAAGTGAAAAATAAATTAATTTAAAAGAAAAAGAAAGTAACTAAGAACTGGGGCTGGAAACAGGGTTACATCTTGAGTTGAGGACAGGGTTAGAATGGAGGTTTGAGGTGTAGATACCTTCACCTATGTTTCAGCTGGAAGACATATGTTTGGGCTTGAGGGTCAGATTTAAGTTTGAGGATGACTTTAAATTGAGAATAAAGGAGAACAATGGCACTGAGAATCAAAGGTAATCATGGTGTCTAATTTAAAATAGCCATGTATGATAGAGAGAACATGGGTGTTTTAAAATAAGGCAAATCTAATTTTATAACCCAGATCAATCATATAATACTTATGCAATCTTATATAATTCACCTAGATTCTCAGCCTCAGTTTCTTCACCTATAAAATGAGAAGAGTCTTTATGTTGTACCTTCTAGAAAGAAGGAATAAAATAATAATGGATAAATGAACAACTAGATTGATTTTGTTCCCTTCTTCCAAGGGGACATTTGGCATTGTTTGCAGACATTTTTGACGGCCACAACACGACTTGGGTGAGGAGAGCTACCAAAATCTAGTGACCAGACGTTCAGTATCATGTTACCCACTCTACAGGCACAGGACATAGTCCTAAAAATCATCCAGCCCAAAATGTTCATAATGTTGATACTGAAAAACCTTGGATTGGTTAGGCAGGGTTGGAAGATAGGCAGATGATGGAAGATAGCTTAGCAGCTAATGAAATTGTTTTGGAGAGTTATAGATTATCAATTTATAGATAAATTGATTGATAGATGGAAGATATTGTGATATAGGACACTTTAAGCATTCAACAAAGGAAGGGATTTTTTAAAACGAAATCTGAAGATAGGATTCTACCATTAGGGTTAGGATAAAACAGTAGCTAAAAGTGTAATAATAATATTAGCAATGAAGTTGTGTCAGCCATCATGGTTAAGTGATTTGTATTCTCATCGTATTTAAGATAGGGTTCATCCAATTCTAAGGCCAAGGTTATGGCAAGTAGAAGGTTGGGATCAGGGCTGGAGCTGGGGGACAGCCCATTGGCAGACCCTTCCCAAGGAGCAGCCAAAGCTCACTAATTAATTTGGAAACATGCAGACAGCCCTGCCAGCATCAAGCATCCTAATCTGAGTCATGGGCAGTTCAAGGAGATGAGGGGGCAGAAATGATGCGACATACACATGTCAGACTGGCCCACCCACAAGTGACAGTGACAGCTGCACACTGTTCACCCGGTTCTATGCCAGTCTTTGTATCCCACTCCACGAGGAAGGAGCAGGAGGAAGCTGAAGGGACCGGGGTTTCATGTGCAGGGAGAATGCTAGGGCATTCCAGTATTGAACCCACGTGGAGAACAGGCAGCTGTTTGCTCCATCTGTATTAAGAGAACAGGAAGTTTATCAGGCGCAAACCACTGAACTCAGCCATTGTATGCACTACCTTGCCCACAGGAGTGGACATCTCCAGAGTCCAGAAGAGGGCCTCTGGGGAGTCCAGGGAGCACTGGCCTCTGTAGTCACACCTTACTCTCATGAAGGTGGGTCAGTATAGCCACACCAAAGTTTCAAGACAGATATGTAATGTCATCATGCAGAAGGACAAAGAAACCTAAAATACTGCACAATGGGCTGGCTTGAAGAAAGACTGCTGGAACAGAACAGTAATTGTCTGAATGGAACGTGGCAAAGCAGAAAAGAGAGGGACAGGCTTGACAACGACTCACCTGCAACTTCCAGGAGAAGGGTCACCGGATCTGGGAACATGAGCAAACTGGTCCATGAACAGCCTCTCCAGAAAGTGGCTGGTTTGGGTCCCAGGTCTCCTGAGTGGCTGTTGTGAAACACCCCTGACCCCATCCATCACCCACTGCTTTTACCCAGCCGTAACCAGAAAGTCAGTTCCTGGTTATTCAGTGCAGCAAGTCGAAGCCCTGGTGGGGCGACATGCACCTCCTTGTTTCTGGGAAGATCAGTTTCTTCATATAAATTTATGGGCTGCAGATTGGTTTGAACATGTTTCTTGAATCTAATTTCTGGGGCAACTCCCTGTGGGCTGGAATTCCTCCTATGTTCTACCAAAAAAATTAGGTGATAAAAGGAGAAGTCAAAGTCTGAACTGCACCGACTTTGCTGTCATACTCCTGATGGGCTCCTAAAACACACACACACACACACAACAACTTTAGTGAAATAGAATGTATATATCATAATGTTTACTCATTTTAAGTGTGCAATTCAATGATTTCTTTTCTAGTTAACTTACATAGCATGCAACCAAGACTACAATTCCAGTTTTGAACTTTTCTATCAGCTCCAGAAGATCCTTTGCTCATTTGTAATTAATCCCTGTTTCCACCTCCTAGCCCCGGGCAACCACTGATTGGTTTACTGTCTCTGTAGATTTGCCTTTTCTGGGTATTTCACATAAAGGGAAAGATATATTATATAGTCTTCTGCATTTGGCTGCTTTCAACCAGCATAATGCTTTTTTGGATTTGCCCATGCTGTAGCCAGTATCAGTACTTCATTCTTTGTTATGACTACATAATATTTTCTCACGTGGGTATTCCATATTTTGTCTACCTGGTTCATGTGTTGAAGGACTTTTGTGCTGTTCCCACTTTTTGGCAATCACGACTAGTATTGTCATGAACTCTGGTGTGTGAGTCTTTGTGTAGAAGTGTTTTCATGTCTCTGTTCGGTACCCTGGAGTGGATTTGCTGGGTCACTTGGTAAATTTGTCTTCCCTGGTGGTGTCCTAAGCAGTCAGTGACCCAGTGTCCTCCTTGGCGTTGTGTAGGGTAACAATAGGAGAGCCTGATAACTTTATCAACTATGTGTTTACAGCACTCATTCCCTAAGATACTCCCTATTAGAACTTGTAAGGCAGGCAGGCAAAGTCACTTCAGAAGCTCTACCTTTAATATTAAAGACAGCCTCCTAGTAGTCACGTCTGTGGTTGTGATTTCAATATGATGATTCTCTAAAATACATAAAAGCATCTTGAAGACTTGATATCACATAAGATGATACTGTGATATTACTGCCATCATTAGCATTATTCACTTGTCATCTGCAATTTGAAAGGATGGGATTTTAAGCTCCATGTGGCAGGATCAGGAAGCAGCAAAGATCTAATGCAAGGTGCCCTTGACTCTGATGTTTGGTCCCATCACTTCCACTCGCAGTGACAGAAGCTTCCTTACAGTGATTTGCCTTCTCAAGCTCTAATTGCTTCACTTTGAAAAATGGTGCCACCAACCTCAACACTCAGAGTTTCCACAGGATTAAACAAATTGGCAAGACATTTAATCCAGTCCCACGCGGCTATTGGGTGGTTAAATTACTTGACCCTAATTTTAATCTAGAAAGGTTGTATACCTCAAAAGAAAATCTCAAAAACTAAAATATGTTACAGGATGGGCTGTGTAAGATTCTGAGGCCAGCTCTCCATCACCATCTGGGTATCTTACAATTTAACTCGATTCTGACACTATCAATTTGGAAATTACGTCAGGTGTCACAGGTTAAGGGCTCAGTCCTACGAGACTCCCCCACCACCTTCAGATGTCAGTCATAAGCCCAAGTTGTCACCTGTTCTTCTGATAGACCAGCTACAGAGTAGAGGTTCCAACAAGCCCAAACCCCTCCTAGGGTTTGTTTAATTTGCTACAGCAACTCACAGAACTGAGAGAAACATTCACTTACTAGATTACAGTTTTATCACAGAAAGACAGAACTCTGGAATAGTCAGATGGAAGAGATGCAGAGGGCAAAGCACAGAGTTTCCACGCCTTCTCCAGCCAGCCATCCTCCAGGAAGCTCCAGCTGTTCACCAACCCAGCTCTCCAAACCCAGCATTCTGTTTCACGTAGAAGCTTCATGACACAGGAATGATTGATCACATCATTGGCCATCGGTGACTGACGTCAATCTTCACCCCGTTTCCCCTCCCAGGAGATCGGGGGCAGGACTGGAAGTTCCAACCCTCCAATCACATGGTTGGCTCCCCAGGCAACCAGCTTTGGGCTGCCAATTATCTCCCCTAGCTCTAGGAGATTTCCAGAAGTAACCTCATTAACAAAACCCAGGTGTGGTTGAAAGGGAATTGTTAAGAATAAGAAGATACTCATCTCACCTTTATGACTCTGCAGCCCTTTCAGGAATAAAGGACAAGAGACCAAATATCACAGCAAAAGATACTATCACTGGTCTTATGTCTCAGAACTTCTAAGCTTTGAGCCATAAACAGAACAAAAACAAAACATACATCTCTTATTATAGATCACGTATTGCACTGCTTCATTTTATTCACTTGCCTGTTTTATTTCTCTTGGGGATTTATTTGTACAGGATTTTGGTATCTTTCTTTTAAATAGAAATAACAAAAGTAATAGCACAACACATTGCTAAATCCTTTAGAAATGTGTGTTTATATCAGATATCATTTAGATGATTAAAACCTGTGACTCTCAGGCCTGGTTGCTCATTAGAATCACCTGGAGAGTAACAGTGAGTGCCTGGGCCACTGAGAGAGGTTACAGGACTTGCCCGAGGTAACACATCTAAGTCGTGATGCCAACAGGACTTAAAGCTAGGTCTCTAGATTAGTCCAGTACTCCGTTTCCTGCACCATATTTTCTAAAAAGAAAATTGAACTAGAGTTCTAAAATTAACTTAAGCGATGCAAGTCCTGGAGTGGAGAAAGAACAATCTGAGTCCTTGGCAAAAATATACGGACGAGTGGCAATAACACACTCACCGGGAACAAGTCCACAGGAGGGCTGCATCTAGCCCAGCCCAGCGTATGCTGAAGCCAGGGCCTGGTTTGTTGTAAAACTGCTTACTGTGAAGAAGTTCAGAGAGAAGTGGAGATTCTAAAGGGATAGATAAATCTATAAGTAAGACTACTGAGTTGGTAAAATGCCCAGCTCAGCAGTTCAGAGTCAAAAACAGAAAGGCTCTGTGAGCAGGTGGGTGCCTTTTTTATGGTAATCAGCTCTGGGCCCAAGAAGCGATGAGGTCATCAGGGTTTCTGGGATGCTCTGAGGGAAGTGAGTTGACCAGGTAAGCAGAGAAAACAGGTAACCCAGTGACACCTGGGTGGGGCTACTAACTTATGGCCCCTCTGCATCCAAGGCCAGAGTAAATTCAACTCAGGAATCATCGTGGATTGATGGGGAAGATGCTGAAGAAGACACTGGAAGAAAAACTCGAGAACAGAATGGGAGTTCAAGATCATCAAGACAAGCCCCTCATTTCACAGGTTAAAGAAAACGAAGCCCAGAGAGAAGCAGTGACTGCTCCAAGGCCATAGAACCAAGTAGAGGGCAGGTCCGAGCCTTCCGCCTGCTGGTTCTTCCACCACTGAAAACCAAACATGAAAACATGGGCAAAATGCAGACAAGTCCCAACGATCATTAGGGAGAAGAGACATGGGGGCACCTTTACACACGCCATCACTCTGTTCTGCCCTTCCACCCCTCCTCCAGCCCCCTCCACTCTACGGAGGGAGCTCTCGTTTTGGTTTCCACTCTGTTACAGGGACTGAGAGAACAGCACGGAAATATGGTTCTTTGCAGTGCGTCTTGGGGTTAGTCACTTCAGCTGGGTGGGCCTTGGGCTCCTCTTAAGTAAAATGGTGAGTGTGAAAAGACAGTTCTAATGATACACAGTATGCCCAGTACACTCTCTAAACCAGGAATTGGCAAACTACAACCAATTCTGGCCCGCCATCTGTTTTGTAAATAAAGTTTTATTGGAACTCAATTACATCCAATCACTAACGTATTCTCTATGGATGCTTTTAGAGCTGAGTAGATGCAACAGAGATCATTGCATAGCCCACCAAGCTGAAAATATTTATGAGCTGTCCCTCTACAAAAATGTTGCTGATTCCTATAAAACAAACACTTCTGCCTACTACCTGTGACACACACAGGAAGTCTACCATATATTTATATATAGTCCAGATAATTTTTCTGCTTATGTGTTTGCTTTTAGAAGGAAACTATTTCAAGCATATAGCTAAATACAAAAACAAACTCAATAAATGATCCTTGTATACCCTAAGTGTTTTGTTTTTTTTTACCCTAAGTTTTAACTGATGATAATATTCAGATTTTTATGTTTTTAAAATATTGTATCATATTAATCTATATTTATAAGTAAACTATTTTAGAGGAAGGAAGAAAAGACATGCACACATGTACCTAGAACTAAATGACCTAAAGACTTTAGCACTACTGTAACACGATTACTGTCATTCTATGTTTGGTTTTTCAGATGAGTAAAAGGGTCTCCCTTATGAGATCCATGTTCTAAATTATAAGACACACATTTTTACCAGAGATTCAGAAAACAATCATGAGTTTTTTCAATTGAATAGTTTAATATTAAAGTAAAAAGGCCATTTTAGTTAGGACATTTGACCACATTTACCTTAACTAGCATTTCTTGATGTACTGCTTAAATGCTAAATAAATTGGGAAAGATATAAAGAAAATAAAGATTGATATTGAATTAAATACCTTTTTCTATCCATACTTATCCTTAATCCATTTGGTGAAATCTCAATCATAGGAATCCATCTTAAGAGAAATGTCCTTTACTAATCACTATTTCTTTCGTTAGAAAAAGCAAAACCTTTGAGACTTCTCTGGACACCAAGGTTTACACAACTTAATGTGAAGTCAAAGCCCCTATAGCCATTTGGTTCCTTAGTGACCTGGTCCCAGCTCACGTACACCCAAGGACAGACATTTGTTTCGTATTCTTCAGACGTAACAGAGATGGAAATGAATGTTTCGGCCTCTCTCATTTGATTTCATCATCATCAGTATTTGCCTTCCATAACCTCGTAATATTTCTTCACTGTATTCTTCATTTGTCCTTTTGAGGCTCTTTCATGGTGTGTGTGTGTGTGTGTGTGTGTGTGTGTGTGTGTGTGTGTGTATGTGCAAGCACGCATGCACACATGAATCATACCTGCTTTCTAATCCTTTTTCATTCCCTCCAATCAATAACAGGGCTAGAAATGAGGAAACATAAACTGGCATTGAGGGCTCACCTTTGAAAAATCTCCCTGACCAATGTTCCTCTGATACAGAGCTTAAAGATGTACCAAGGGGGAAAGGGAAGGGGGAGGGATAAATTGGGAGACTGGGATTGATGTACACACACTACTATATATAACTAATAAGGATCTACTGTCGAGAAAAGGGAAGGCTGCTCAATACTCTGTAATGGCCTATATGGAAAAATAAGCTAAAAAGCAGCAGATACATGTATATGTACAACTGATTCACTATGCTATACAGCAGAAACTAAACATTATAAGTCAACTACACTCCAGTAAAAATTAATTTAAAAACATACAGTGAGATTCAAATAAGCACTTCATACAAACAAACCTGCTATAGAAGTATCAATATATGTTGTTTCAATCAATTCTTCAAATTTGCAGACTCTTGCGACCCATGGACTCTAGCCCTCCAGGCTCCTCTGTCCATGGGATTTTCCAGGCAAGAATACTGGAGTGGTTTGCCATTTTCTTCTCAGGGGGATCTTCCCTATCCAAGGATTGAACCCAGGTCTCCTGCACTGCAGGCAAATTCTTTACTGACGGAGCTACCAAGGACAGACCAGAATAACATGAAATAAAGTTAACATCATTTCACATACAGAACCACCAACTTAAAAAAAAAAAATGTTTGACAAAGCCAGGCATATTTTTCTAAAATTCTAGAACAGAAAGTTTACTAGGTTAACAGAGTTGAATAGTCATTGAGGGACTTCTCTGGTGGTCCACCGACTAAGACTCTGAACTCACAACGCAGGGAGCCTTGGTTCATCCCTCGTCAGAAAACTAGACCCCTTGTGACAAAACTAAGAGTTTGAAAGCTGCAACTAAAGATCCCACATGCCACAATAAGACCTGGCACCACCAAATAAATCAATAAATACTAAACACATGGTCACTGGAACAAGGTCTTAAGACAGAAATATACATTGGTTTTATCTCGGTGTGCTAATGACTCCACAAGGCAAGGAGGGGGTGACATAGTCTAAATCTGATGTGTCTGCCTGTGTTCCTAATTCCATGCCTGTGTTCCGCCTGTCTCGGGGGTGTTCTGCCCCTCTCCAGATTGAAGAGTACAAAATTTTTAAGCTTTGGGATTTAATATATCTGCCTCAACCTTCAGAACAGCTCTCCCTAAGCCCAGTGACACGGCTCCAACCACACCGAAGCCATCCCAACCTCCCAAGCTGGGAGCTAACAGTGTGCTTGACACAGAACCCAAGGGGACTCGGGAGTGGTTAGTAATGGAAGATTCTTAAATATATCATAAATATCTATTACCAGGAAGATGAATTATGGTAAGAATGATCCCCTTATTTAGTGCAAGACTTTCCTCTCTTGATACTTAACCTACCCCTGTGGATGAGGTTAAGCTATGCCCCTTAATGAGGAACTATTAAGACACCTATAATTAAAATGACTTTTCTCCAGAGTGCACGAGGAAAATTACATTTTTTTTCCTCTTAACAATCATAAAAACATAACAAAATAACCACAGAAAATCTGAAAAAGATAATGTTCCTCCCAATTCTACCACCCCTCAAAGGGCATAAAGGGATTGTTTCAATCTAGATCTGTTATATGTGGGAGGCATATGGATACCTGGAAAATTCACTTACAATGCAGGTCCCCAGGCCCAACTCACATAAACTGTGCTACATGAGATTTGGGGTCAGACTCAGAATTGCACTTGTTAACAATACCCCAGGCAATCTGGATAATGGTAGTCAAAAGACTATGCTCCGAGAAACAATACCACATGTTCAATGCTGCTCTTTTTTCTCTTATATAACACAGATCTCCCAATCTTCCAATTCTATGTTCTAGCTTCTTGTTATCCAGTACATATTTATTTACACTACATTTGTTTTCCAGCCTGGTGAAATTTTAAGAGATCAGAATTTAAATCCCCAAACCTCTCTTAAACAAATTTATTCAGATGCATTCTTATTAATCGGCCAGAGGGCAACTGCATATTTACAGTTTCCACTGTATAGTGCCATATTGCTTTCTTCTAGTGCTTAGCAATTTATATTTAAACTGGCAGATTAAGAGGACCCAATATTCACCTCAATGTCACCAGCAATGTGTATTTGAATTTATTTTTACTTTGTTCTGCTAATTTAGTCAGTGTAAAATGGTATCTCAAGGTGGATTTAATTTGCACTTCTTGCATTTCTGGTAAAGATTAATATGTTTCCCTGTATTTCTTTGCTATTTATAAGTTTCCCAGAGTTACAGTTAAACTTTTGAATCTCTTGTCACGTTCAGGGCATGGCTTTTTGCTTCTTCCTTGTCAAGGCAAATGAAACTTAACAGAGACCCCCAAAGCCAGTGATGGAACAGGGACTGTAGTTTGAGTGCCCCAGGATGTGCTCTTAGCCAAATTATCTTGTGTCCTGGAGGTCTTATGGCAAAAACTTCCAGATGGGAGGAAGACAGGAAGAAGAAAGATATTCCAAGTCAGGTTTCTGGGAAAGAGACTCTGAGATCGAGATCTGCATACAGGAGATTCTTGGGAGGAGTTGCCTCAAGATTAAGACCTGGAGGAGGTAACAGAAGCTGGAGCCAGCTGAGGGAGTGGCTGAGTAACCGCAATCTCAGCAATGGTCCCAGGGAGCACTAGTGGTGAAATGACCCTTCATTGTTGACCTACTTGAAGGCAAGGGTTCCAGGACTTTCTTCCTGCACATGGACCAGTCATCTGATGTCAGCTATCCCAGGGAAGGCATTCTGAGCTTGGATGAAGCGACTGTTTTCAATAGAAGGCAAATCCCACAGAAGCCCTCAACTGTGAACTGTCAGCCATCAATACTGTTAGCAGCTAGGGGGATGCATGTTGAGTACTGAAGAGGGACTCTGGTTGACACATCACAGCATCCCCTGCTGAATGAATCTTATATTGATTGAGACACTCTAGTTTCCTTTAATATATGCTATCACTTTAGTTATTCACTGATGTAAACCATCCCAAAGCTTAGACTGAAACAAACAAAACATTTCCATTTTGCTCATGATTCTGCCAACAGGGCTGGGCTCGGCTGGGCAGTTCTTCTGCTGGTCTTACTGGTGACCTCTCACTGGCTGTATTCTGCTGCTAAGGAGGCTGTGATGGGTTGAGCTCAGCTGGATGATGAGCTGGCCAGGCTTCTCTTCCTCTCTCCAGGGAGTCTGAGGGCTTCTTCTTCTTACTTGTGGCCTCAACAGTTCCAGGGAGCATATTTGTATGGTTTTTCCAACGAGGTAATGGGTTTTCTTACATGAAGACTGAGGGCCAGTTCCCAGTGTAAGCCTTTATGGGAAAATGGGGTTTCTCAACCTTGGCACTATTGACAATTGGGGCTGGATAATTCTTTGTTGGGCTTCCCAGGTGGTGCTAGTGATAAAGAACCTGCCTGCCAGTGCAGGAGACCTGAGAGATGCAGGTTTGATCCCTGGGTCAGGAAGATCCCCTGGAGGAGGGCATGGCAATCTACTCCAGCATTCTTGCCAGAAAATGCTATGGACAGAGGAGCCTGGTGGGCTACAGTCCACAACAGGGTGGCAGACTCTTGCCCTGTGCGCTACCGAATGTTTCACATCCTCCCTGGTCTCTGCTCACTTAGATGCCAGTAGCACTCTTCCAACTGGGGAACACACACACACACACACACACACACACACACACACACACGTCTCTAGAATTGCCAAATGTCCCATGAGGGGTAAAAAAGTCTCCCTTTGAGAATCACAACTTTAGAAAACCTAAAGTATTCTTGGAAGTTCTACCACATTCTGTTGGTTAAAACAAGCCATAAATACAGCCTAGATTCAAATCTCATGGCTGCCAGGAGACCTGGCTCACTGGGGACCACCAAGGTAACAGACTGTCATAATTCTGTGAGGCTCACATTAAAATTTCCATATTATAATGTGAAGTTAAGGCTCATTCTTCCAGAACCACACAGCTAGGAAGTCACAGCACCGAGATATGAGCCCAAGTCTGCCTGACACAAAGGGCATACTCTCTCTACCACTGTGAACTACAGTGGCTTCCAAAGGGTTACTGTTAAGAAGTGAACTAACCTCAATCTAAGAAACTTGTGAGAGAAAAGAGTGAGGTTTTACTTGGGTTTAGTTATGGTTAATAAAGAAAACATCAATCACTTGAAGTGCTATTTTGGAGCTCATGAAACCGAAATGAAGCACAATATGAAATGTTCATTTATTTCTAAGGGGCTTATTTTGTTAACATTCAATCATTCAATCCCCTTTGCCTTATTTATAACGTTTGAGTGAGATAGTTTTTTTTAAGAAGTAAAACTTTATTCTGAGTTTTATAGGCAACAAATTCCTTCTCTTGAAGATGCAGGAGGTGGGGGTTGTGGACAAAGCCAGGATGTATCATTGGACACCCCACCCCCAGGTCGGGCAGAGTTTCTTCCAGGGCAGAGTTTCTGCACCAGTGTTCCCTGCTGGAAATTGTAGCCTCTTACAAGACCCCAACTCCTACCAGGGTATGAAATGCCTAGACTTAATGCTTAGCTCCACCACTTACTGTTCACATGACTTTTTAAAAATATTTATTTAATCGGAGGATAATCACTTTACAGTATTATGATGGCCTCTGCATACATCGACATGAATTGGTGATAGGCATACATGTGGCCCCTCCTTCCTGAACTCCCCTCCCTCCTTCCTCCCCACCCCATCCCTCTAGGCAGTCACAGAGCACCAGCTTTGGGTTCCCTGCATTATACAGACTCCCACTAGCTATCTATTTTACATATGGTTATATATACATATGTTTCAACGTTATTCTCTCAAATCATCCCACCCTCTTCTTCTCCCACTGCTACATGACTTTTGATGAGCCATTTAAATGCCCAGAGCCTCGATTTCCTTGTCTATAAACTGGCTGAAACCCTAGCCTGGAGGACTTGTGTGTTGAGATGAGATGATACATAGACATGTGATCCCTTTGCAATGTCCCTTCCTGAGGAAAGCGGGGAATGCGGAGAAAACAACAGATACAACCAACAGAAGGTCTTTTTGACTTGGGAGCAGACTAACTCAAGCCTCTTCTTTATCAGATGGGAAGCCTGGTGTAGAAGAGGAAGCTACCAGTGGATTATAGCACATTCCACTGTCACTGTGATTTGTGGATTCTGTACCATCTCCCCTCCCACCTATGAAGTGAGCAGACATATAAAAGGCAAAAATGAAGCATGAATAATTTTCCTCCTCTATTCCCCTCTCATCTTCCCAGACAGGACATGGAAACCAAAGAGAAAGGAGAGAACAGAATGAAGACCATCCGTCATTAGATACAGCCACCACTAACTCCCAAGTATTTCTCAAAACACAGTCTGTGAGTTCTCCAAAATGTATATATCACTTTTTTTTTTTTTTTACAGAGAAAACTCTTTTACCCGGAATGCTCAGGATCCTAATGCTCTGGTGAGTTGAATGTTCTGTTTAACAGGAAGGGACCAGATCTCTCGTGCCAGGAATTCTAGTTTTCAATGTGGGGACATGGCAACAGGCTTTTTGATCAAAGTTTTAATCAAATATAATTTAATATTTATCTGAAGGCTTCAAAGGTACGGTAGCATTTTGTATTGCCTTCAGGAAATAAAAAGAAACATCCACTGCCTAAGACTTGAGGGTAAACGTGGATTATTGGAGGCTTCTAATTTATATAGTGTAAATGGCAAGGAATTCCTTCATAGTTAAACCAATCTGCATTGAATCCTGGACTTACTAGCTGACTGTTCTTGGGCAGGATAATCTCTCTAAACCTTCGTTTTCAATCTGTAGACTTGATATAAGAGTACCGCCATAAGGAAACAATATAATTATTATAAAGCCCTTAGAGCAAAGCCGCACTCATAGTAAGTACTTTATCAAGTCAACTTTATTTTGCCTGTTGTCTTTTTTGGACTCTATTTCAGCTACATGAAAAATAAACATGCAGAGAAAGAACCAGGAAAAACTACAGGACACCTACCTGTTCTCCTGGAGGAAACGTTGACAAAGCCAGTGAGGGAGGCTTAGGGCATGTGAAGGTGATTTGCACGTCTGCAGTGCACACACCCGGCCTTGTCTACCCATCACAGCCATCCTGTGGCTGTGAATGACGGCTGATAATTCAGGCTGCCAATCTAACTTAGGAGTAAGACTTCTCAAGCCCACACCAGGAAAACATGCTGTTTGGATGAGAGAATGCTGGACATGGAAAGTCACAGGTGTGTCTCCAGTCCTGTGGTTCAAGTCTTCACAGCTCAGCCCCAGAGGACCTTCCCACAGGGGGTTAGGAAAGGACACTATGAAACCCCTGCCTACACCTCCCAGAGATGCACATGATCCCAGAGATGCACGAGGGCTTTCCTCTACCATCAGTCACCCTTGGGCATCTAAAAGCACAACTGCTTTTGTCTAAGAGATTTCACCTCAGCTACCGGGCCTGATCACTCATCCGATTTTTACTTGGAGAATTATTTCCAAATGTTAGCTAAAGGCTCCCTTTTATTTGTTGGCCGACTGTCTTATTATTGTGTGTGTGCGTGCTAAGTCGGTTCAGTCATGTCCAACTCTGTGCGACCCTATGGACTGTAGCACAGTAGGCTGCTCTGTCCATGGGATTCTCCAGGCAAGAATACTGGAGTGGGTTGCTGTGCCCTCCCCCAGGGGATCTTCCTGACCCAGGGATCAAACTTGCATCTCTTATATCTCCTGAATTGGCAGGCAGGTTCTTTACCGCTAGCGCCAGCTGGGGAGCCCTGTCATTATTAGTGTGCCTCAATTTCAGTTAGGGCAACTGATGGCAGACCTTGGCTCAGACAGATGGACCCTCCATGAGGACCCCTTGCCTGTGTCTTGCCACCTGAAGGATTTTTCCATGTGACTGGCTCACACGAGATGGGCTCGGCTGTCCTGTGGGCGCCCAGGAAACAAGATGTTGTCTTGAAGTATGAACAGAAAGGTTAAATGGGCTTCAGTGATGCAAGAAACACCCTGGTGAGAGGAGGAACTTGGTGTGTGCCAGGCAGTGCTGGGCACAGCCCCCTGCAGCCCAGGGAAGCTGCAAAGGAAATGTTAATAGG
Organism: Cervus elaphus; assembly: GCF_910594005.1. Classification (NCBI taxonomy): domain Eukaryota; kingdom Metazoa; phylum Chordata; class Mammalia; order Artiodactyla; family Cervidae; genus Cervus; species Cervus elaphus. Next base: position 34,303,250 of record NC_057818.1, read on the forward strand.
ACACATGGTTTCTCAAGAGCCAGAGATAGAGACAGCGTTTCTTTTGGAAGCCCTGTTCAGCGGTGATGGCTGTGTTCGCGTTGGCTCTACATGGGATGCTCCCTGTTGACTGCACTCACCCAGGGATAAGGGTCGTGTGGGTGCTGAGTGCAACACTGTTCCCCCGACACTGAAGGAGAGGTGCTGGAAAGACCTGAGGAAACCAGCCTGTGTCCTGCAGGGGAAAACACACCTCATTTTACAGTCAAGCCAGAGAGTAAAAGAGCAGGAAGAAATGGGGATTTCAATCTGCTGGGTTTGTCCACCACCTTGAAGATGAGGTAGTGGTGGAAAGATGGGCATGGACTTGGGAGTCCAGTGTTCTTGGAGTTCAGGGGTTCCATTCTGCCCTGCCTATCGTTGTGTGATGTTGTGTCTCTGTTTCATCACATTGGAACAGGAACAAGATTACTAACTTTGTGGTTTCAAGGTTAAGTGGAAGGAGACATATAAAAGATATGGTACCTAATGCATGCATGCTAAGTCACTTCAGGTGTGTCTGACTCTGTGACCCCATGGACTGTAACCTGCCTGGATTCTATGTCCATAGACTCTCCAGGCAAGAATACTGGAGTGGGTTGCCATGCCCTCCTTCAGGGGATCTTCCTGACACAGAGATCAAACCAGCATCTCCTACATGTTCTGCACTGGCAGGGTTTTTTTGTTTGTTTGTTTGTTTTTTTACCACTAGTGCCATCTCAGAAGGCCTTGGTACCTAATGGTTCAAATAAGTATTGCCTATTCTAACCTCATTTCCCAAGCTTTACCAACTGTGGGTAATTTCCTACTAAAATCCAGCCTCCCTAATAAGAGAACTCTGGTTTTGTTCAAGAGCAGCCATGAGCCTAATGGAAGGACTAAATCTAGCAGGCTGCCTTGTAAGTAGCAATGACCAGTAACACAGTTACTGAGAGAGGCTTTGAGCAAAACCCTCTTTGACCCTCGTCCAACCTGTTCTTCCATCCAAAAACCACCATGGTCTGAGCTCAGGAAGAGCTTGGATAAGCCTGGTGCCCAAGAACTGTTTTCTGACTGAGCAACAAGAAAAATAATAATAATAATAGAGACAATTAACATTATAAGAGCTTGCACCGAGCCTGTCAATGTGCTAAGCCCTTTACCCATTTTGTTTAATTTGTTTAATCATCAAAAAGACTCCATGAAATATTTTCTATTAACTTCTATTTACAAAAGAGGAAAGTAAAGTATAGGAATACATGAGTTATATGTAGGAACAAGTGAATGAATGAACGAATGAATGAGTGAACACATGAACGACAGTGTCTTTTGGAATTCAGGAAAGAGAATTAGAGGTGGAGGGTAGGTGGAATCTTCCATAACTGGTGTAACAGATTCCACAAATTTGGTAGCTTCATACAAAACAAATTTATCATCTTACAGTCCTATAGATTTTAGTCTGACACAGGTTTCTCGGGGCAAAAATGAAGGCATTGGCAGGGCTGTGTCCCTTTCTGGAGGCTCCAGGGGAGAAGCTGTATCCTTGCCATTTCCAGCATCTAGGGGCTGCCCACACTCCTCGGCTCATGGTCCCATCCTCCATCTTCAAAGCCAGTGATGTGGAGCCAATTTTTTATTGTGCTGCTACACTGCCATCTCTGCTCTGCCTTCCACTTTTAAGGGCTTTGTGATTATATACTGGGTCCACCCAGATAATCCAAGATAATCTCCCTATTTTCAGGACATCTGACTAGCAACATTAATTTCATCTGCAACTTTAATTAATTCCCCTTGCCATGTGAGGAAGCATATTTACAGTGTCCAAGGATTGGGACAGGGCCCTCTTCGGGGACCATTACTCTGCCTACCACAGAAGGCTCTACAGAAGTTCTCCTCACTGTTTGTAGGAATATTTTGCCATAGAAGCAGCTGCAGCGTGTACCTAACTCCATGGTGGGATGTCAGATCTCAGCTGAAGGATAACAGGCAGAGGAGACCTATTTGGTTCATATTCCTGGCATGGCTGTGAGGGTGCCCAGAATAGTTGTGGTCACAGAGTCTCAGGCTGTCACCTTCTGATGTAGACTCCCCATCAGTTCTCCAGGGGAAGGATGAGGATAACACTGGCCAGTCGCACCCAATGACCATCTGTGGGTCACGGGCTTTCCTCATCTTATTTCCAGTGGTCACTATGCACATGGAATTGATTTTCAGGAAATTAGAAGAATAAGGAGAAGTTGCGTTTGTTCAACCAAAATCAATCTCTGCCTATCACATCTCTTTTCATACTCTTACTTTAATTAATCATGAGACTTAACTAGGACAGTGATGCCCTGGGATGGAGGTCACCCAGCCCAGGGGCCCAGCTACCAGCTCACAAAGTGGAAACTGGGATCTGAGTCTTCCACCCAGCCTATCCCTAAGCAATTCTGACTTGCACCCACCAGTCCCATAGTCAGACCCTTCTCAGGGCCTCTGATCCAAGGCCTTTTAGGCCCAAATGACCACTTCTTGTCCTTATATGCTTATATCCTTCCCTCTATTAAGACTCATGCTGGGACTTCCCTGGCGGTCCAGTGGCTAACACTATACACTCCCAATGCAGGGTGCTCAGTTTTGATCCCTAGTCAGGGAACCAGATCCCACGTGCCACAACTAAGAACCAGCACAGCCAAAAAAAAGAAGACTCATGCTGCCTCCAGGAAGCAACCTTCCACCACCCCACCTAAGTAGCCCATCTTGGCTTCCTGCCCTTACTTTGTCCAGGTCAGCGTTCCATGATGACTGGTATATTTGTTAATGTCCATGATGAGTCTCTCTCACCTGACCTTGGACTCCTTAAAGACACTTCTACTTTAATTGTTTTTAGTTCACCATTGCCACCTACCTCTGCACCCGCCATAACATCTTTCCCACCACCATCTCTAAATCTTTGTGGCTTAAAAGACAATTGGATGCTTTGAACTGAACCTCGTCAACAGATATTTTCCTTCTAATATTTCACCTTAGCACAGCAGCCTCAGAGCAAGTCACTTATCTTTTCTCTAATACTTCAATGATTTAAAAAAATCCTAACATTTTCTTAGAAGCCGCTATGTCCCTCCTTAAGTCTCTGTCCACAAATGCTTAGTAAGAAACGCCTTTCTACTCCTCAAGCAAAAAGTGAGAGACAGACAAGTTGGTCCTCAAGCCACCACTGGTGTTTCTGCAAAGTGATCAACTCAAGGTGACAACAAAACACCGCAGGCCTGTGAGGCTGAGAGGCGGACGGTCCACCCCCACCGCGGGCCCGTCCACTGAAGCCAAGGAGCAGATGGAGGTTTTATGCCTAGCTGAGCACCGCTCCACACCACTGTTTGAACAGAAACACTCCTAGGTCAAATCTCAGAGATAAATAGGTAATTACAATTAATCCTCCCTAATTGCCATCCTTCTGCCCAGCCCGGTGGAAATAACACCTCACACATTCTTTCCAGGGCCCTGAGGGGTGGGCGAGGCCTTCCATGCTGCCTGTGGAGCTCTCTGCATGAGGGTCCCGTGTCCCCATTCTGCAGATGAGGAGGCTGAGAATAAACAGGGTGTGTGTTTCCAGAGGTGCTGAGGTGGTGAGAACAATGGTTTTCAGCTGCACGTTTCCAGTTCCAGGAGGATTAGATAAAGAGGAAAGGATGCCCCGGGACCGATGAGCACGAAACCAGTCTGAAACACATTGTCCTTTCCTGTCTGAACCGGACTTTGGAATGCCGTACTTGACACCTACTGTATACCAGGAACTGAGCTGGACTTTTCCACACTATTTCATTTCATCTCCCTAACAACACGCTGTATTATAAAGTCCATTTTATAGCTGACAAATCTCAGACACGGGGAAGTGAAGTGACTTGCCCCAAGGCCCCGCAGGTAGCCAAAGACAAGGTCAACATTTGAATAGCTTATTCATTCATTTTGGTTCACTCTTCAACAGGTATTTATTGTAGAGCTGCAACAACCATTTAAGATAAAGTTATGAGCACTGCGTCCATATAGCCCAGGTTATTGGGACAAGCTAAAGTCCCTGGAGGGCTGGGCTTTAACCTGAAACTGGCTTGTCTGTCCTGACCAGACGGGACATGCGGAGTAGCTGGAGCCAGGTCCAAGGAGGAATTCAATATTGGACAACTGTCTTTATGCCATTTTCCTCCTTCCCAAGGCAAAGGTGATTACAGGATCACTAAATACAACTTTGGGCTTCCCTGGCGGCTCAGTGGTAAAGAACCTACCTGCCGATGCAGGAGACGTGGGTTTGATCCCTGAGTTGGGAAGATCCCCTAGAGGAGGAAGTGGCACCCCACTCCAGTACTTTTGCCAAGGAAAGCCCACGGACACAGGAGCCTGGCAGGCTACAGTCCACGGGGTCACAGAGGAGTCAGACAGGACTTAGCGACTAAAGTACAACAAATACAACTTCACAAGAGCTTCCATTTCTCCAAAGCCTGGGAGAAAAGCCCCAGCACAACACACTTGCTCACGGCCATTTCAAAAACAGCAAAACAGAACAGAGCAGGGATGGCTGGGGCTCACTGGGCCAAGACGAATAGACTGGGTTCTGAAATCAGGTGAGATTCCCAGGTTAAAAGCACTACCCCTGACACCTGTGGGTTGACACAGGTCAAGTCAGCTAGAGTCTTCATCTCCCATCAAGCCAAATAGTAACTCTTGCTTGTAGACTTAAGGTGGAAAGCAAAGGAGGCAACATCCAGTACATAGTGTCGTGTTAGCTGCTTCCGTCGTGTCTGAATCTTTGCGACCCCATGGACTATATAGCCAGACAGGCTCCTCTGTCCATGGAATTCTCCAGGCAAGAATACTGGAGTGGGTTGTCATGCCCTTCTCCAGGGGCTCTTCCAGACCCAGGAATTGAACCCAGGTCTCCTGCATTACAGACAGATTTTTAACTGTCTGAGCCACCAAGGAAGTTTACATCCAGTACACAGGGGGTACTTTAAACAAACATGAGAGAAAAGATCCACCAGGATTAGTGGGCAATGGAGGAAGGGTGCAAAAGGAGCCAAAACAAAGCAGTGTTTCCCGGAGGAAGAGAGGAAGTCCCCTGAAGACAGGGGCCACATCTGTGCCCTAGTGCCTAGGGCGGAGTCTGGCACATAACAGGCATTTTAATAAACATGAATTTAGGAACGAATGACAACTGGTGAGTGTCACAGTGATACAGGAAGAGGTCACAGGAGGACAACCTAAAGGGCAAAACTTGAAACCTGGGGGCCAGGGTCTTGGGTCAGCAGATGACTATAGGATGAGAGAAAGGTCATCATCCTTCCAGACCCAGTTCCCGGAGGACGGCAGAGCTTTGATCTCAAACAGGAAGAAAGTGCCTGAGTTCTAGCCGTGGGGCACTAGACTTGACAAGACTGGCTGCTGCAGCAAGGGGCTGGGGCTCCCCGGCGTTCCCGGCCATCCCAGCCAAGCCCATTAGAACAAAGGCCACTTCAGACAAGCTCCTTGTAGGCAACCCTTTCTCTGGGATTTTTGGGTCAATCTGGCAGAAAGACAATGACACCAAAGTGAATCTTAGGTCCCCCAAATACGGCCAAAGGCGTTGCACAAAGAAACATGGTGGATCTTGATTCCCTGTGGCTGGGGAGAAGGCCGGCTTCTTGCCTCAACCAGGCCTGAGTGGCCTCAGAACCTGGCAAACAAAGGCAAACAGCGAGAGAGGCCAGCCTGTCCCTTCCCTGCCTTGCCCTCAGGCCAGAGCTCCATGACCCATCTGTCACCACCCCCCTCCGCCTGAGCTCCCATCAGCATCTGGAATGCCATCGTGATCCAGCAGGAGCCACGGCAGGCTACAATTAATTAATTAATCAGTTTTACTCTATCAGCAATTGCAGACCAGGAATGTTAAATAAACAAATTAAGGGCTGTGTTTCACTAAAGCTCAGCCCAATGAAATAATAATGAGGCAAAGTGAACTGCTCTGAACAGAAGGAGGAGGAAGGATGTTATAAGGGAAATTCACCAGGGCAGTGAAGGCCTAGAAGAAGGCAGGGAAGATTCTGCTGGGGGGCCCTCTCATCCCATGCTCCACTTGAGGAAAGTGCTGGAACCCACAAGTATGGCAGAGAGAGCAGAGCTCCACAGCCAGAGAGGAGTGGACTTGAAGCTCAACTTGCCTGCTTATCAGAAAGTCCCTTAATTGCTTTGAGCCTCAGTTTCCTAACTCATCAAAAGGAGGAAGGGAGCAGCAGTCACCTTCGCAGGGCCGGCCTTCACCGGCACTTCTGTGCAGCAGCCTATAGGGAGGAGTGACACCCGTGATGCATGTCAGCAAGGAGGTGTGGGGGGGGTCCACACTCTGGCCCCACACCTTTAGGTGGCATGACTCCAAGTCTCCCAGAGGCCCCCTGGGGTTGTGCCTCCATACCCAGAGCTTGCTCATTCATACTCTGTATTGGCCCCCTGCTGGTGCTTCCCTGCGTGCTAAGTCGCGTCAGTCATGTCCAACTCTTTGCAATCCTGTGGACTGTAGCCCGCCAGGCTCTTCTGTCCATGGGATTCTCCAGGCAAGAATACTGGAGGGGGTTACCATGCCCTCCTCCAGGGGATCATCCAGACCCAGGGATCAAACCCAGCTCTTCCGTCTCCTGCATTGGCAGGTGGGTTCTTTGCCACTGGTGCCATCTGGGGAGCTCACAGGGGGTGCTTCCCTGATCACCCACCAAACCAAACACCTGCAATCAAAACCTGCTTCAGGGAGAACCCAGCTTGAGACAGCTTCCCTGGACAGATGCGAGGGGTTATTTTCAAATGTTCTGCCCCTTCCTCTTTCAGTTACTTTGTAATCCCAATTGACAGAGGCCACAAGGGTTTAAATTGCTCCAAGGAGGTCCCGCCGGTAGCACAGAGTGGGGAATGTGCCTTCGTGGTCAGCATTATGCACCTGGAGCCCCTAGGGACCAAGGCCTGGTCCAGGGGCTGGGCGCCCAGATGTGAGCAGCGAAGACAGACACCACTAGCATGGGTAAGAGGCATGGGCCCTCCAACCGGTGTGACTCTGAGGTGCAGGACTAGATGGGGGCCTTCTGGGCCTGGGCCTGGAATGTTCATCACCTGCCTGTGGGATGGAAAGCTAGACACACCCTGGCATGACCCCCTCAGTCTCCTCAGCAAAGTGAAGACGTTTAGACCCGGGCTGCAAATGAGCCAAGAGCTCTGGGACCTTTCAGAATCTGTCTGGCCCACTCTTGCAGAATCTGTGGTGACTCATCCAGAAATTGATATCTGGGCAATGTTCCAGCATCACTGTTGGATAATAATGTTCTTTCCCAAGGCTTTATCTAGACAGATCAGCATGTGGGGCTGTCAGAAAAGTCTCTATTTTTCCTCTGCCAGGGTCTTCTGTGTAGAAGCTGAGTGTGGTCCCCAGGGAAGGATCCCTGACCCGTACTTGAGGCAGCAGCCTCTCAATTCTCCCTTAAAGACACCATCATGCAGGCATCTTGTTGGGATGTCCTAAGCTCCTGTTCATGGGAGCCTCCAGTCCTGGGTTCTAGTACAAAACACAGACAGTGCATCTGAAAGCCAAAGAGAAAAGGCTCTAGAGAATATTCTAGAACTTGGAGAAGAGGTATCAAAAGGAGAGAATTACACCATGGGCCAATTGCAGAGGCGGTCCCATGCTCCCCCCGGCCCCAGGTGTCTTTGAGAGGCTGCCAAGGGTCCCAAACGTGCTCTAACCAAGGAGACAATTGTCTCAGGGCAATTGTTTCCAATTAGGGCCCTGCTAGGGTGATGGGCATAAGGAGAAGAGGGTGACAGAGGACGGGATAGTTGGATGGCATCACCGATTCATTGGATATGAACTTGGGCAAACTCCAGGAGATGGTGAGAGAGAGAAGCCTGGCATGCTGCAGTCCATGGGGTCACAAAGAGTCAGACAGGACTTGGTGACTGAACAACAACAAAGGTGATGGGCTTTTCATCAGTTACAGGTAGAGAATCTAAGTGACAAATAGTCACAGGGAGTTCCTCTATGACTGCACATAGATCCATCCGGCAAAGAATGTTAAATGTTCCTCTCCTGCCCTCCCCACCACACACACACACACACACACACACACACACACACGCACATTTACCCTACATGCGTTTACCCTGCTTTGCCCTGTGCTAATACTCCTTCTATCATTGCAGCTATCTGAGAACATCAGAGCACTCTGAAATGTCACGTGATGGTTGTGGGATGGTCTCACTCGGTACCACCCATCCAGCATCTCCTGGATCCCTACCCCCTGCATGCACACCTTCCAGCTAGAACCTGGGGGCTTTGCTCAGCTCTTCCTGAATATGACTAGTAATAGGAGTAATGATAATACTAACAACCATCACATGGGTTGCATGTGTCAGGCCCTACACTGTTTTACATGCATTAATTCAGGGGTTACCAAAGGCCTAAATCCACACAACCCCACTACTCCACCACCTGTTTATGTAAGTAATGTTTTATTGGAACAGCCACACCCATTTGTTTATGTATCACCTACGACTGCTTTGTTGCTACTACAACTAAAGAGACGGCATTGTTCATGACGCCTAAAACAAGTCCTATCTAAACAAAACTGGATAAGACACATGTAACTCATTGTTCATTGCAGCACTATTTACAATAGCTAGAAGATGGAAGCAACCTAGATGTCCATAGACAGATGAAGGGATAAAGAGGTTGTGGTACATATACACAATGGAATACAACTCAGCTATAAAAAGGAATGCATGTGAGTCAGTTCTGATGAGGTGGATGAACCTAGAACCTATTATACAGAGTGAAGTGAGTCAGAAAGAGAAAGATAAATGTATTCTAATGCATATATACGGAATCTAGAAAAATGGTACTGAAGAATTTATTTATAGGACAGCAGTTGAGAAACAGACATAGAGAATAGGCTTATGGACATGAGGAGAGGGGAGGAGAGGGTGAGATGTATAGAAAAAGTAACATGGAAACTTACATTACCGTATGTAAAATAGATAGCCAATAGGAATTTGCTATATGGCTCAGGAAACTCAAACAGGGGCTCTGTATCAATCTAGGAGTGGGATAGGATGGGAGATGGGAGGGAGGTTCAAAAGGGTGGGGACATATGTATACCTATGGCTGATTCGTGTTGAAGTTTGACAGAAAACAACAAAATTCTGTAAAGCAATTATTTTTCAATTAAAAAAAAACAGGTCCTATCTAATCCTTTATGGAAAAATTTTCCTGACCCATGCATTAACTCATCTTCCCCCTTACCAAAGTCCTATGACCTGGGAATCACTGTAAAAGTTTTTTATATAAAAAGAAATAGGAATTCAGAAAGATTAATCACCCAAGGAAACACAGCATGTGACAGAAGTAGAATTTGAAACCCAGGACTTGAGGGTACAGGTCCTGGCCTCCTGTGATCTAGCCACAACTTCTCTCAAGACTGAATCAGAAATGACCAATGAACCGCTGGCCAACAAGAGGGCTGGGAAGGCTGGGACAGGCATGGGGTCACTGATTAATGGGGTCACCAGCAGCCCCAGGGCAGCAGGGGGGGACCAGGGCCTCGCAGATGTGCAAAGTCTGGAAGGGCTTTTTGCTCCATCAGCAGTGAGCGGCTCGTGTCTGCGGGACTTACAAGGCTCAGCATCACACAGAGCAACCTGTTACCTGCCATTATGGATGCCGCAGGCTTTGTACTACCAGGGCCTGGTGAAGAGCAGATACTTAAACGTGTTTGCAAAGGTCACCCTCTCTTTTCTGAAGTCTCTTTTCCACTTTGGATGGAGAATGGAGCCATGCTGTAATAGTCCTAGAATTTCAAAAGTATCCTCGAAGCCAGGAAGTCACCCCCTGCCCTGGGATCCCTGTCCTCCCCAGAACACTCCCTAATGTAGTTTGTCTTGCCCTTCTGGGCCCATCACGGGACTCCAGGCTGAGCATCCCTCTGTGTTTCCACTGCCCCTCCTAGGGCCTGGGTCTTTCTCACCAGGGACCAGTGATGCTTACCTCAGCTGTCTTCAAAGCCTGCAGAGTTTTGTGCACAAACAGATGCCCCAGCCCTCTCCAGAAGGCCTGCTTAACCAGAGGCGATGTGGAGCTCAGAGTCTGTTAAAGTCCCACCAGGACACTGTGGCCTGGGAGCTAGTGCTATGGTCCATTATGCTTCAGCACATCCCTGTGTGCTGAGGGCAGCTTTGCAAACCTCGGTGGACCCGGAGGGTCCCCTGAGTATGACTGGTATTCTCCTTCCAACAGTCAAGACGTGTCATGAAGGGCCACAAAGTCTTCTGATTGGAAGTTTCCTCTGGTCAGAAAAATCACAGCTGAGCAGGTTGGTTTTATTGTTACTAATTAACATAACAAACACCCAACATGAAAAGTCTAATCTTACAGTCTAGGAAGTCTGCCAGCATCTCCGTCCACTCAGGTCATTGTTTAACTTCTGCATCTACAACTTCAATAAAACCGCTCACATTTAAATGGACGATGGAGTTGCATTTCCTTTACTGCAAGGGAATTTGAAATCTGGGGATGGAATTTTGTCAAAATCTTATTTAAAACAGAAAAGAACCGATGCTATGAAGCTTCAAGTGACAACATGAAGTTTGCAGTTAGACCAAGGTTCAAACTCAGGCCCTGAGTCCTCTGAAATATCATTACTTTGGACAAGTCTCTCCATGTCCCCAACCCTAATGTTTTCATTAATAAAATGAAGATAAAGATGCTCCCGCTCCCCAGAGTGATTAGAGTACAAAATACTTAAGGTCCCAGGACACGGTTGGTCCTCAATAAACACTTAGAGTAAGACTGGTTTCCCCTGAGAAGTTTGCAGCCTGATAAGAAGGGGGAAATCATGCACAGAAGTTATGGCCAAAGCCAGATCACAAGGATAGTTCAGAGGATCAGCAGAAGGAAAAAGGGAAGACTTTAAGAAGAAGGAAGTGTTTAATCTTGCCTTGGGAGGGTGATGTGGTGGGATTGCAACATTTAAGGATGGGGAGGAAAGGCAATCCTGTTGGAGGGACGGCAGAGGCTCACAGGGGCGGCAATAGGCACGACCGACCAAGGGCATTCCCCACCTCCCACCGAGGTTTCAGCAATAGATGCAGAGATGAGGCCCAAGGGTCAAGCATCCCAGGGTGCCTTCATTTCCCCACCAGGACAAACAGTAGCCTCCTGGAGGAGGGGAGAGGGACTGAAGGAGGTTTGATCTCCAAGGTCAGCCTGGGATTGAGGAGTTCAGATATTTTTGCCCTCTCTGCCACCAGCCAGGGGGCAAGGGCATCTCAAAGCCTAGAGGCAGAGGGGCCAGGACAAGGAGGCTCAGAGAGCCTGGGAGCTGCTAAGGCAGAGAGCTCCTGACAAATGGGAGCTTTATTCACACCTGGTCCAACACACCTCACAAAAAGAGCCAGCCAACTGGTCTGCCACATAAGGCATTTTATTTTTCTGCAACAGATGCTTTTTTCATCTGCTTATGGAAAGGGAAGCTCTAGGGGCAGGGAGAATGGGGTTTATGTAGTTTGGGATGGCCCAATATTTTCTCAGACAAGTTGCCTCAGCCTTTGTGGCCAGAGAGGAAGCAGGGACCAGAGGCACACCTGACCCAGTGATCCGACACTGTGCCAGGAGACCCTCAGAACACCAGTGTCCTGCCTGCCAGTTCAGTTTAAAAGCTCTGAGGTCAAAAGTCTTTGGGAAAGGACTTCCCTGGTGGTATAGTAGATAAGAATCCACCCACCAGTGCAGGGGACACGGGTTCAACCCCTGGTCCAGGAGGATTTCACATACCATGGAAGAAGTAAACCCGTGCACCACTACTGAAGCCTGTGCGTTCTAGGGCCCATGAGCCACAACCAGCGAAGCCCACGGGCCTAGAGTCAGTGCTCCACAACGAGAAGCCACCGCAACAAGGAGCCCATGCACCACAACTCGAGAACAGCCTCCACTCGCCACAACCAGAGAAAAGCCTGCATGCGGCAACCAAGGCCGGGGCAACAACAACAGAGAGTCTGTGGAGGAGGCTCAGCCACGCTTTCTTCGTGGCTTCAGAGAAGCTGAGATGCTGACACAGGGGAAGGATATGTAGAGGACAAGGGTGGGCAGTGCTTTCCAAGTTCACGGCACCACACTGCTGCCACCTTGCCTTGTCCCCTCAGAGGCCCTCTGAATAGCTCTGCTGCCCCGGGATCCAGGGAACAGTTTAGGGTGGATGGAGATAGTGATATTAAGGGTCAGGGCCATCCTAGGGAGGTGTGTGCGCCTGTGCTTGGGAGGCAATATGAGCCTGTCTCCTCCAGCCTGTCTCCCCACCAACCTATTCCCAGCTGCCTTCTGAAGAAGAGATACTCCCAACAGCCGCCTGCATGCCTGGACCCATGCTTCCTGATTTAACTTCATTCCCATGGTATTCATCCTTGGGTCAACCATGTGCAATAGTTACCGTCAAAGTCATTCTATAAGAGGAAACCAAAGCAGCTCAAGGAGGGGAGGGTACTACCCAAGGCCCCAGGGGGAGAGGTGGGATTGGAACCACGTCTGTCACAGTCCTATGGGCATTTCAACCCTGTGCCAGGGAGAGACCCAGGGATAAACACTCAGTTTCTCTGCGGTTGAGGAGAAGAGAAAATGTGGGGTGCCGAGGCGGGTGCTATAGTGGAAAAGTCAGAACTCAAACCACAGCAGCTGCTGTCTGTCTGGCCACCAGCTGATGACATATGAGAGACAAGCTAGGCTCAAGGGAGAAGCCAGCAAAGCCAGTGGGTTCTAACATTCCATCCCTGAACTGCTGGGGAGTCGAGCTACCACTGGCTCCAGTGGATTCCTGTGCCCAATTTGAGTTATCAGATAATTGACAATGTCCACGCGTGTAACACCAAGGAAGCCCAGCATCCACCCACAACAGAACATCACATCAAAGATGAGGGAACTTGCAGGAAAGAGTCTGGGAGTTAAAATATCCATAACAGTAATCCAGCCTACAGAGTGAGGGTTAGATTAGGAACATCGTAAGTTAAAGGTTACAGGAGAGGATCGGTGTAACACTGTGTTGGACTTGAGCAAGAAAGAGAGAAGATGGGAAATGCAGAGGTTCCCAAAGCGTCAATTACAGGGATGGCCAAGGCCGTGGAAAGGGACCCCTGAAGGCAAGGCTGTCCCACAATGTGCTTTCAGATGCCAGTCACCAGAGCTCCTGCTGTCTCCAGGAAACAGGGAGCAGAAACAGGCAGCATGCTGTCCCCACATCCTTCTTCCAGGCTTGGCTTGAAGAAGCCAGGCTTGTGAGCTGAACTGTGCCCCTCCCCCCAACCCCAAACTCATTCGTTAAAGTTCTAAATCCTAGAACCTCAGAATATGAGCTTATCTGGAGATGAGGTTTTTACTGAGGTGACCAAGTTAAAGTGAGGTCATGAGGGTGGACTCTAATCCAATATGACCACTCTCCTTGTAAGATGAGGAAATTCTGGACACAAACAAGTACACAGGGAACAAGTATATGATGTGAAAGGATGCAGCAGATGGCCACCTATAAGCAAGTCAAAGAGAGAGGCCTGGAACAGACCCTTCCCTCCCACCCCTCGGAAGGAACCAGCCTAGCCGACACCTAGATTTTGGACTTACAGCCTCTAGAACTGGGCAACAGTGGGTTTTGGTCATTTAATTCACCCAGTCAGTGGCAGGTCTAGCAAGTTAATAAAATGGCCTAAAAGGAAAGGGACAGGACGCAGAGATGTGTCAGAAGGAGGGCTTCCTCCAGCGCTGTCAGGAGGAGCGCTGCTTCAGATGGCTGCTCCAGTGCTATCTGAAGACCCCTCAGAACCGGATGGAGTCTGTCTCTACCCAGGCAGAGGCAGAGGACGCGCAGATAGATGGGTCCTCCGAGGCCCCTCTTGGGAGGAAGGAGCCATTAACCAGTGAGCGAGGGGTTCACTGAGAGGCCAGGATGAGCTCAGCGCCCAGGGAGCACAGAGGCCACCAGGTCACCTCAGTCACCCAGGCACATGATCATTCACAAACTCATCCTGGATCTCTGTGACTCCCCACCTGCCCGCCCTCAGCCAATCCCCACTTACAACTGACCAGGCGAGCTGCAGGCCCACACCACTGAGGAGGGACTGAGCCCCTCTGGGCTTCTCATTGTCAACATTTTATGGCAAAATTGCTCTGGGTGTTGTCTCAAGCTGACTGGCTGGGAGGCAGAATTTGAGACAGAAGTTGGTAAACCAAATGTATATTATGGAGCTCTCTTGTGCTCCAAGGAGGGCAAGGAAAGAAGCTAGATTGGGCAGATGGAGCAGGTAAGGTGCCGTGGGGTCTCCACGGAAGGCTCAGCCAACTCCACAGGGAACTCGAAGAGTTGGGGACCCTGCACAGCAGTTGGGGTGAGAGGGCCAGGCCTTTCGACCCCCACAGCACTTAGCCGTGGAAGGTGGGCCACCCTAAAAATAGAGCCAGACTTTGGGGCAGGAGCTCTTTCCAGCTGAGGAAGTCCTGTGGCTAGGGGCTTCATGACACATGGCAGAGTCCTCCGTGGATATACGAAGTTAAGTTTGTACCAGGGTTTTCAAGAGCCCATTCCTGGGCTCCCCAGGAGGCTGCAAAGCCCAGTCTGCTGGTGCCATCCAGGTGTCTCCTCAGCCATCCGTTTTCTCCTGACCCTGTGCCCACAGCAGAAGCCCATTAGCTTCACTAAAGGAGTTGAATTTCAGTTCTACCATCAGATGTGCATGTGCTCTTAGGAGCGCTACTCTGCTACATAATTTCCCACAGTACTATGGTCCCAGGAGCTGGAGGGAGGGGGACTGCGAGAAGCAGTAATCTGGGTCTTTCCCCAGAGTCAAGTTTCCAAGGGGAGAGCATCTTTAACCACGCCTCTGTGCTGAACCCGCTTCACAGCTTGCCACGCTGCGCAGAACAAAGTTACGTGTGAAGGTGGCAGCTGCTGACACCACCGCTCTGGCTCCATGTCGTGGCTCTCAGTAACGGGGCACACCTGCACACACAGTGCCTCGCCCTGGCATTTCCAGCAGCAGAGGGGTCACCGCCGGAGGAGATGCTGGAGCTGGACCTTGAAGAACGAGGAATCATAAATAAGAAGAAAGGAGAAGGCATTCCAGGGAGAGAAAAACATGTGCACAAGTACGGAGGCAAGGAAAACATATTTTAACAGGAGAATCCATACCCAGAGATGGATAGCAACATATTTCTCACATGAGTGAATGTCATATGTTTGACCTTGAACTCAGAGGACTCCTGAATCTTGGATCAAAACTGCAAAGAACATCGTGTGGATTTCTATGCCAACAAATACTGCTAAGAGAACTATGTTCCACGCTCAGCTGTGTGGGGCAAAGAGGGAAACCCAGTCTCCCGAGTTCCAAAGGCTGCCTCTTATCACAGTGGCTGGACTTGAACTCTGACCTGGCAGATCCTAAGTTAAATGCCAGCTTCAGCATTTACTAACCATGAGATTCGGGGAAAGCTACTGAGCAATCCATTCCTTTTGCTCTGTGAATGCTCACAGTGGCCCCTTCAGAGTGGTTTTGAGAATGCTAAGGTGGTGGGTGGTTGGGGAGGAAGAAGGAGGTGTTGTATGTAAAGGATGCAGACCAGGGTCTGGTCTGGCCACAGTAAGGATCTCGGAAAAAGAGCTCAGTCTTCATAGGCACAGTGGGCATTTGACTCTTGATTTTTGCTGGTCTGTTATCTTCACTTCCACCCCGTTCCCAGGGATCCTCAGAGCTTCATGGACACCACTGTTTTTCTCTGTAGGCTGAGACAGAGTCATACATCAAGTCCTCGGGTGGGACCTTGTGTCCCGGGCAGACTCAGAACTCACTGGTGTGTATGTGGATGCAAGGAGGTAGCCGAGGTGCAGCATCCAGCAAGGAGCAGGTGTGTGACACAAATAGTACAAAAATGACAATAAATAGAGGATCAGCCTGAGGCCCTGTTTCTGCAGAAACTGCTCTGAGTCTCTCTGTCTTCCTTTACCAAGACTTTTTAGGAGAGAATCTGGAACTGACTACCTTGACAGGTAGTCCACTGGAGTCACTCATCTCCCTTGGCCAGCTCCCTCTGCCTACACAAGCATGAGAGCCGAGGACCCAGATCCTTTAAATTTAGAAAACACTTCCCCGGATGACTTGGGAAAGGGAGGCCAACAGGCACCTTCTCAATCAGAATTGGCCAAGAATTGCCTGTGGTCTCAAGGCTTTGAAGTAAGTTTCCTTTAGACTCCATGTTTCTAGAGACTCAACTGGAAAGCCCTAGAGTCCAGCCTCCCTGGTGGAATGGGGATCCTGAGAGAAGCTTGAGGTCAGGGATACTCATTTGATGGCCTGGGGGAAAGTGTGACCACTGAGTAAACACCTGCTGGAGAAGCCAACAATCCTGGAGCTGGGCTAGAAGAGTATCTGATCATGGGGTCATTGTGTTGAGCCCTAGCGGTTCATGGGTGAGAGACAAACTTCCTCACTCAAGGAGCTGTGGGGGCTGTTGAACAAAAGCAACACAGAGCCAGCTGCTCAGAAGGATGAAGGAGTGCTGAGTGGACACAGAGAAATGGGAGCAAAAATCCTTTGGTAGAAGTGGAGATGGAAGGACAGTCAAGGTGATTTGGTGGGAGCTCTGAGTTGGGTGAAGTGAGGCCAGATGGATAAAGCCCTGGAATTCTACACCAAAGCTTGGTTTTTGCTCTAAAGAATAACCACCGAAGGATATTAGACTCAAAGATGACATGACTGGCTTCTCTTGACAATCTCAGTGTTTGGAGACAGGGCAAGAATTTGAGAGAAGGTACTGAAGGGACCAGTGATTTTGTGAAGTTCAAATCCCTGATTTTTAAGCTTGTTTATATGCACTCATATGTTTATGCTACCTTTATGTGGACTAATGTTATCTAGCCTGAATGGTGGCCTCAAATAACCCCTCAACTCCATCCGCAAAGTTCTTTTAGTGCTATATGCTCAGGCTTTGACTTCATTTTAACTCCTCATTCTGTTCTCCTATGACGTCTCATAGATAGACATCCTTCTTCTGTCTTAAGAGTAAGTCCCTCTTGAGCCATGCCATATACCCATGGTAACCAGAAACCACCTACAGGACCAAAATCCACATTTACTGCCATTACTGCCAGACTGGCAGGCTCATGATGTAGTTGGTTTCCTTAAAGGTAGTTAACAATGTCCAGCTACAAGTGGTTTAATGTAGCTTTCTTTGATGGTCATGCAATTACATTCCACCCCAATAGGATTCTTAGACAGAACCCACATCATAACTTTCATTTTAGGGAATAATGCACACACCCTTGTTTCTCTCCATCAGATTGGACACATATACATTTTTAATAAATGTGTTCTGAATTGAGCTGGTCTGGACCAAAATTAAAGGAAAGGAGATTACATGGCATTCTAAGCACCAAATTTCAGAGTCCTTTTCAATGGAAATGGGAGCAAGAATATCTGTGAGAACTCTGAGAAGAATCAGAGAGCTCTGGCTGACGGGATGAGATGGCAATTCTCATGATAATTCTGATTGAAGGGAAGGAAGTGAAACCTTCTCTCATGGGGGAATTTCTGCTTCCAATCTTCTATTGTGTTTAGGTGGAATTAAATGAGGCATAGAAATGTATATGTTGCTTTGATAAATTTATCCTTTCCTGCAACTGTAAAACTTACAATTATTTCCCAGCCTAAAGGCCCCAGCAAGGGTCTGACTCTGAATGTTATCCATCCTCCCCCTGGGCTCAGGAGTAGGGTATAAGGGACAGAAGAGGAAGCTGGGCTTTGCAATCACAAAGCCCAACAAGGGGGTAGGGGGGCACTCTGGGCTCAGACGCTTGCCAGCCAGCTGGTGCTGTGTGTGGTTATTCAGGTACACTGATTCCAAGGCCAGCACAAAAGTTCAACACTCTCTTAACTCTTAAATTCATCAACCCTGTGATTGACATTTCCACTTGACCTTTAGTGGGGCTTCTCAAATTACTGGCTTCTAAACCATCCCTTTGATCTTCACCCCACAGTTAATCCCTGTTGCCCAGGTTTCCAGCTCTTAAGGGCAACACCACCCACCTTGTGTTCAGGCCAAACCCCAGGTTTTATTGTTTATCCTTCTCTTTCTCTCATCCTTCCAATCAGTCTACCATCTCCTTTAACATCCTGTTTTGTAATCATTTAAGTGAGGATAATATCTCCCTTCCTCAGATGATGTGAGGATTAGATATAATCTATATAAAGCACCAGGCACATAGGAAATGCTCAAATGATATCCATTTTCAATACCGGGCTCTACTCACTGAACAAAAGCCCCCATTCTCCTGAATAGACACATAGGCTATGATTCTGTGCATTAAAAGAGTGAATTGGAAAAAGATGTATCCTAGAGTCTAGGTTTGGAGGAGATAAATGCTAAAGGCTTCAGGGTGAGCATCTAAGAGCCTGTGGGTAAGGCAGTGGTGCATTAAATGAGAGTACTCTCATTTTAGTGTGCTCCAAAATGGCCCACTAATAAGCTATGATCATCACAGGTAAATGGAGATTTCACAAAAAGAAGAGAAAAAAAAGACAGGGAAAACAAATGTGCAATTCAATCAAAAGCCATTTGGCTGAAGTTATGCAATTTCAAGTTTGGGATCAGGCATTATGCTTATTTTCACCTCTGATAACTAATACATTAGTTTTCTGCTGTATGCAACTATTGTGGGGCGAAAAAAAACAAAACAAAATTCAATTCACCTGAGTGAATTGTCACTAGAGTATTGTGTCTGCTACACAAAGGCAGGAGATTGAAATGAAAGACGCCTCTTACTGAATTTTGAGAAAATGTGACTCTTCTCTGAGCCTTGAATACACAGTCGGATGGTCTGAAGAAGAGTCAGTGTTCTGCACACAACCTATGTCTTTGGCACCAAGGTACCTTCTCTTTAGGCAGGTCTGTACCCTGGCCCCACGCCTTTTCATACTTGCATTCAAGATCTTTAGTCTTTCCTATTGGTGGACTATTGATACAGATGTTCACCCAGAACAATTTGAAGAGTGTCCAGAGTCTCAAATAAGACATTTCCCCTCACTGTCCCAGCTCCTGGAAACACCCATGGTCACTGGCTTTAGGAAAAAAAGAAAATGCCTCCTCTCGCGTAGGTCTCTATTCAATGCCATGTCTGGCTGTCTGCTACCATGTTTGCTTTAGTACAGCCAATGCTCACCAAAGTATTCAGATACAGGAAAACAAAGGAAAAGGTCACCTCTTCTTTGGCCTTTCCCCCATGGCAAGGATGAAGTGAGCACTAGAAGGAACCATATCTGTGATAAGGATGAAACCAGAGAGAGGAGGTGCAAGCTTCTATGGGAAGTGCCTCTCTTAACCGGAAGTTAAGCAGATGTGGACTTCAGTCTTTGCTTCTGGCAAGTCCAGTTCTCTGGTGTCCATAAAGTTGGGCTGAGGACATCTGCTCCTCTGGGAGCATAGGGTGTGGGATGGGCCAGGATGGAAGGAAGGATTGGCGGTCCAAGACCTACAGAAACTCTCCACATTATGCATCAGGGACCACCTCTCCATAGAGAAGGTGAAAATGCAAAATACCTCCTTTCTCTTCCCCCTCCCCCTGGGCATCTAGAGTGAGGTGTGTAACCTGGGATGTGCCTGAATGGGATTGGGAGGTGGTGACACAAAGATCCAGGGACCAGGGACCACAGAGACTCTATTCTGGAAGTGGGTGGCAATGGTGTTGGGGCCATGGTTGACATTCTGGGGACAGTGGTGGCAGGGCCTCCTCCCAGCTGGTTCTGTGGCCTGATTTTGGCATCATTCTGGGTGTCACCTGGTCTCCTCTGCTCTTGCCCCTTTCCCCCTACTTTCCATCCTTCCTTTTTCCCTCCCTCACTCCCTTCCTTCCTTTTACATTGTAAATATCTTCAACATGTCATAATGTATTGAGATAATATAAAATACACCTGGTTTGCAACTGCCCAGCTTAATAAAATCTTAGCATTGTATTGAGAAATAAAATATTATAGATAAATTTGAAGCCTCTGTGAATCCCTCTCTAATCTCATTTCCTTTTCTGCCTTCCAGAGGTAAACTATTTTGAATATGATCATTATTATGCAAAAATATAATTTTAGTATATGAAAGTTACTAACTAAATAAAATTCAATAAACTATATATATATGTATGCTTATACATACACACAGGGCTTCCCTGGTGACTCAGTGGTAAAGAATTCACCTGCCAATGCAAGGCAACGCAGGTTTGATCCCTGGGTTGGAAAGATAAGATCCCCTGGAGAAGGAAATGGAAACCCATTCTAGTATTCTTTCCTGGGAAATCCCATGGAGAGAGGAGCCTGGAAGGTTACAGTTCATGAGGTCACAAGGGGTCAGACACAAATTAAGTGATTAAATACTACCATACATACACATACACACATACACCATAATACATGCGTGATTTCTTGTCCACTCAACTTGGTAAATAGATATTCTGAGAAATGCTCTGGTTACCAAGAGAAATCACTAGACTGAGTAGATTGTACCCCCTAATGAGGGTAGACTTCATTAGGCCTTGAATAGGGGCCTAATCAATCAAAGGCCTGAATAGAACACAAAGGCTGAATAAAAGGGAACTCTGCCTGTTCTGACTACATGAGTGGAGACATCAGTCTTCTCCTGGCCTTGGACTGGAACTAAAACCACTTGTCCTCCTTGTTCTCAGGCCTTCAGACATGGACCGGAAGCAAAAACAGTTCTCCTGGGTCTTCAGCTTGCCAACTGGAACTTCTTAGCCTCCACAATCATGTGAACTAATATCATAGACAGACAGACAGACAGATGACAGATAGATTCTATTCGTTCTGTTTCTCTGCAGAACCAAGACTAACATAGATTTTGACACCAAGAGTGATTCCAGAGGAATACAATTTTAAGGATTATTTTTTTTAGTGTCCATGGTATTTGTTAATTGCTTATTTATCAAGAGAAACTATTCCTTAGTCCAGATATTCATAGTTCATATTTTCACAGTACAAGAACCAAGTGAAAGTCACTCAGTCATGTCCGACTCTTTGCAGCCCCCATGGACTATGCAGTCCATGGAATTCTCCAGGCCAGAATACTGGAGTGGGAAGCCGTTCCCTTCTCCAAGGGATCTTACCAACCCAGGGATCAAACCCATATCTTCCTCATTGCAGATGGATTCTTTACCAGCTGAGCCACCAGGGAAGTCCAAACAAGAACAAAGGTCAGTGACAAACTTCCATGGAACTCAACCCAAAGAAATTCTTTCTACTCCAAAGTCACTTTGCACTCTGAAACACACTTGCCTTCCTCATCCCCTCAAAATCTTTTATAGAATCATAATTTCTGTAGAAACATGCATATGCCTTCTTTCTTGGTTCAGCCACAGCAAATATAGAAAGTTGCATCTCCCAGGGAGACAATAAATGCTCTGACAATATGAAAATGATGGGACACAAGGCCACACCTCTGAGGTTTTGTCAAAGAACTAGAAGCCATGATAGCTTTTCTTCTTGACAGCTCAACAATGATGTCCTTCCAGACTGACAGAGAAATAGACAAGGATGAGTTTCCTGAATTGGTTATGGGGTTTATGAAATTGGCTCTCTAATCTGACTAGATGTAAAAACACTAATGACTCTAGCTCCAGTAGTAAAGAGACCACTGATAGTCCACAGCCGTCCTGTGACAGGAGCAATAGACAAAGCACCAGCCTTGTGTCCTCCTCATCAACCACTTACAATAAGCGCGGGCTGGATGACTGTGCATATGATACTTGCAAACATTTTTGGTAAAACGACAGATACAATGAAGCTAGCTGGTTGCTCCTCCTGTCACTGGACAAAGTAGAGAAAGAGAAAGCTCCAGAGATGAGCTCAGAGAGTCAAATTCCCAGGTCAGGTGTATAAAAGAGAATCATTACTAATACAATCTGTAAGAGGGGAGGACAGACGACAGTCATGGACATGTCCAGTGGAAGTTCTAGGGTGCAGCAGAGGTGCAATGGAAGAGTGGTAGTGAAGGCACGGGATGTGTGATGAAAGCGACATGGCCATCCCAACACTGGGCAGGGAGGTGTGAACTGCTGGTGGGGGCCCGGACCCAGCATCAAAGGGCTCTCCTCCCCCATGGTGTTTCTTTCTTATGACCGGCTTTATTTCTGATGAATAAGTGAAACAAAGTAAATAAAGCTCCCAGCACGGAGAGAATGGCATCCTTCCCTCCATTCCCCACCACCACCATCCCTGTGGCCGCCAGGAAGAAGAAATAGGGCTGGAGCAAAAAGGAGGATGAAGCATGTGGGGATGTGGGTGGGTCTGGGGCAAATTCAGAAACACTCATCTTTGCTCCAAGGAGACAATCTGCTCCGTGGAAGTCATAGCCTGCCTTTCAGGCAGGAAAAAAGAAAAAATTTTGTTCAAATATTATTGTTATAAAGTAATATAGGCTTCGTGAAGAAAATGTTCAGAGGAAAGAAAAGGAAATTAGAGATAGAAAAATCATCCATAGACTCAACACCCAGAGACACTTACTGTTGCTAACATGTCAGGGTGTTTCTTTTCAGATAAAGAATGTAATTTTTAGGGATGTGAAATGCTGTCAATCAACGGAGAGCCGTGACCACAGGGGACACTAGGGAGAGGAGCAGTATATCCTGTTGCCAAGCTGCTGTCACATCCCTGGGCTGGGGGCAGCAGAGCTGGGGGCCCAGCACCTCCCAGCAAGCCCTTGGTAAGGCCTCTGATAAGCTCCAAGGAGTCTATGGCGATGCCTGGGGATGGTCATCCCTGGGGATGAGCCTTTTGCTCCATCTCAGGTTTCTACCCAAACACTCCGGCCTGGGCCGCATCAAAGTGCAGTGTGTATGTGTGTGTGTGACACAACTCAGCTTCCCAGGACGGAAGCCAGGCACGGGGACAGGGCCCAGATGGCAGGAGATGTGCTTATAAACAGCATGTGGGAGGTCCTGTCACCAGGGTGAGCCTTATCTCTGCCCGCCTGGCTCCCAGCCCTGCATCCTGGACGAGATCAGTAGCAGCCAGGGCTTCTGTGAGTCGCCCAGAGCCAGCGCCGTCCCCACCCAGCCTGCACTGTCCCCAGCTGCCAGTCTCCCTGGAGGCAGGAAAGCCAGACACACGGGAGAGAGGGGAAGGGGTGAGCACAGGATTTGGGAAGGGGACGTTCGCTCTCGACCAGGCCACCATCACCTTAGCAGCATTTTTCCTGGTTCAAATGAGTGCCCCCAAAATCTTGGATTTACTGTCCCACATTAATGGGCCAGGAGAAGAGAGGCCCCAAATTTCCTCCTGGTTCCGGAGGGGGTAAACCATCTTTCTCTCCATGGAATTCCACTTAGGAGGGAACTGCTGGTGATGAAGACAGTGGTATAGCAGGATCCCTGACAAAGTCTCGTCTCTGGGTCTCAGTTTTTCACCTGAGAAAGGGGGAGAGGGAAGTCCCTGAAAGCATTATTGTCAAGGGTTTGATGACTGCATCAAGGGTAAGGACATGCCCAGGATCTAGGTTTGGATCCTGTCTGCACTGTGCGAACTGAAGCCAAAGATCTCCCTCCCCAGGCATGCAATTTACAAACATAGGACAAGCATATCTACTTCACTAGAGCGACACATGGCAAGGAACCAGGGCTCTCGGTGGGAAGAAATATGGGTGCATCTGATCAAGGAACCACTTGTCCCTTTCAATGCAAAAGCTAAGCTGCTCCTTAAGACGTTGGGGCTGTGACTCTGCTGTCCACTTGCAAGGAGTTATAGGGGTGGCTGAAAGCCTTGACATTCAAGACCCATCTGAAGACCTTCACAGAGAGGAAAGCTAGGCTGGGCGGGGACCAGGCTGCCCCTGCTGGTGTGCTGGCCATGGCAGCACCATGAGCAGAATTCTCTAGCAGAAAAGAGAATGTGAGCAACGCTTGTAAAGAACCTGCCTATCAATGCAGGAGACGCCAGAGACTCAGGTTTGACCCCTGGGTTGGAAAGATCCCCTGGAGAAGGAAATGGCAACCCACCCCAGCATTCTTGCCTGGAAAATCCTATAGACAGAGGAGCCCGATGGACTACAGTCCATGGGGTTGCAAAGAGTCGGACACAACTGAGTATGCACACAGGCATATGCAGTGTTCGTAGTTTAAAATTTTCTGTTTGTTATTTTAAAACAAAAGTAAAAAGAAACAGGTGAAAGTACTGTTACTATAACCTATTTAACCCAATATATCCAAATATTATTTCAACACAGAATAAATATAAAAATATAATTGAGTTTTCTTTTTCCCTTTTTTCATCCTAAATTTTCAAAATCTGGAATGCTTTTACAATTGCAGGGTAACTCAATTCAGATGGTACATTTTTATTAGAAAGACCCAATCTATATCTAGATCTCATTTCTCTCTGGGGCCATATATTTAGTGACTTCTCAGAACTCAAAAGACCAGACCCACCATTTTGATTGCAAAGGACAGAATCAAAAACCAATTATTCCCCTCTTTGCTGGCAGCATCCTTAGTCTTGGCCACCAGATCCTACTTTCAAATGTCTGCTTGTCCTTTGCCTCCTGTCCTGAAAACCCTCCCCGCTCCTCTCCACCTACTCAAAGTTCCCACAGGCTTCAGACCCACAGGTTACATCCTCTTTCTCTAAGCATCTTCTCCATTCACTTGGTCTTCACCTGCCTAGGATCCCTACCACACCCACATGCATACCATTTATTCAGCCCGACTCCTATTTGAACCACTGCATTTCCCTTTCAGCTAAACTCAGTGGGATCTGGAACCTGTTTAGTGCTTTTAGCTATCTCCCCAGGCATCCCTGGTGCTTCACATCCTCGCCAACACCTCAAAAGTGTCTGACACCAGGCAGACACCCTTGTGAAATGTTAACTGAGACTCAGTCTCTGTTCCCAAGGGGATCATATTCCAGCTGAGTGCCTTGCCCCTAAGAACACAGATATTAACAATAACTCACTGTGACAGCACTTGAGGGTTTAAAAAGCACTTCTGCGTGGCAATTTGGTAATAGTCCTCTAGGAGCAGTAATTCCTCAGGTCCCCTGAGAGACTGTCTCCACAATCCACCTAAAGTCCCCTCCCTACTCTTTCTTATACCATTATTTTTGCTTCCATAGTACTTAGCATGATTTTGCATTATTTGATTATTTTTTTGTCTGTCTCTCCTAAAACAGAAGACCCATGAGGGCGGTTCAATTCAGTTCAGTTCAGTCGCTCAGTCATGTCTGACTCTTCATGATCCCATGAACTGCAGCACGCCAGGCCTCCCTGTCTATCACCAACTCCTGGAGTTTACCCAAACTCATGTCCATTGAGTCAGTGATGCCATCCAACCATCTCATCCTTCTCCTCCTGCCCTCAATCTTTCCCAGCATCAGGACCTTTTCAGATGAGTCAACTCTTCACATCAGGTGGCCAAAGTATTGGAGTTTCAGCTTCAACATCAGTCCTTCCAATGAACACCCAGGACTGATCTCCTTTAGGATGGATTGGTTGGATCTCCTTGTAGTCCAAGGGACTCTCAAGAGTCTTCTCCAACACCACAGTTCAAAAGCATCAATTCTTCTGTGCTCAGCTTGGGGGCACCCAAACCTCTCTCTAGGAGCACTTTGCTCCACCCATGGAAAGCACCCATACATTTGTAATGAAAGAATGAACGACAGAATGAATAAATTCATTCACATAAACCAAATGTAGTGCACAACTTTTTATGCATCACTGCTCTCTAATTGTGAGTCATGTTTGCCACTCATAATTTTCCAGGGGTTATATTTTTTAAATGTAAAAAAAAAAGCAGGTGAAATTAGCATTACTATATTATATAAAATCTAATAGATTCAAAATATTATTATTTAAACATACAATGAATATAACAGTATCACTGAGGCTTTTTAACCTTAGTTTTTTTCATCCTATGTTTTACAAATGAGAAGTATCTTTTACAATTACAGAACATTTCAATTCAGATGGTAAAAATGTTATTGGAAATACCTGATCTATATTTAGAACTCATAAACGTAAAGCTGAAAAAAGACATTCACATACCCAAATTGTTCCAAACACACTTAAAAGTGTTCCAATCGCCGAATCAAGAAATCATTCTTAGGGACTTCCCTGGTGGTCCTGTGGTTCAACGCAGGGGACACAGGTTTGATCTCTGGTCAGGGAACCAACAACAAAGAACAACGGGGAACTAAGATCCTACATGCCGTGGCGCAACTAACCCACGTGGCAAAACTCCTGAGCCTGAAAGCTCAGACGCCACAACTAGAGGGTCCGTGTGACACAACCACTGAGCCCATGCCGCACAGCTAGAGACGTCTGCAACGCAGAGGAAGACCCTGCACGATGCAACGACGGCGGCACGTGCCACAGCTAAGACCCAATGCAACAAGTCAATAATTTATTTTAAAATTTAAATTAATTCAAATGAAATAGAAAGGAAAAGTCAGTCCCTCTGTCTCATCAGCCACATTTCCAAAGGTCTGTGGCTTCCCTTTAAGGGCCCTGGGGGTCGAGATAATACTGTCAAGCGTAAATCAGCCTGTACTGTTAACGGTACTCCTCATTCTCCAGTGACTGGTTTCCCATCGCACTCAGGGGGAAATGTCCAAGTCCTGACAAAGGTCCACCAGGCCTACCTACCAGTCTGTCCTGCCTACCATTCCATTCTCAGCTCTTCCCTCCTCCTCACTGAGTCCACTCTAGTCACCCTAGACTCTGCAGACCTACTCCCACTTCAAGTTCTCTGTCCCCACTTGCGCCTCTGCCTGCGATGCTCCCCCCTCCCCCAGCATCATCAAGTGCTGCTCCCTCACCTCCTCAGGTCTTTATTCACATACCACCCTCTGCCTAGGTTCTAGCCTCGCCACTCGGTTCTACAGTGATGACCCCACCCACTGCTGACATTTGCCGTCTTTCTTCCCTGAACTGTTTCACTCCTGGGAAGTCAGCTACCACTATCTGACAAACTCTAAAGTTGACTTTTTTAAGAGGTTTGTTATCTTACCTCCTCCCCCAGTGGAGGTTAAGATTGTTTCTGTTTATTCACTGCTAGATCCCTGGCCCTGAGGATATCATTTGTTGGATGAATGAATAAACATGTATTTGTGTCACATGGTGATATTATCTTCATCTTAAAGATACAGAAACAGGATTCACGTGGTGAAATGATGAGCCCAAGGGCAAAGAAACCGGAACCAGTCAGAATAATCAGAATGCAAGTTTTATGCTAAATTCCGTATCATTCCCAGCTGCACGCTACTTTCCTAAATTGCTTCTTGTCAGATACTTTCAGGAAAGGAATTAGAATCCCATAGACCATTCTAAAACTACAAGTGCTTCAAACACCATGTCCATCAGTCAATAAAAATGACTATATGGTACTCAGCCTATCCCCTGGGTTTTGAACATGCACTTCATGATCATGAAGCTAAAATCTGGGATGGCTTTGCTTTGAGTGTGTCGTAAATGGGCTCACTCTTGCCCCTACTGGATGCTACCTGTCACAGGTGTGCGGGGGGAGGGCAACTCTCCAGCACCCTTCGCCTCAACCAGGTGTGGCCCCAGTCCTACATCTGTGGTCACACATTAGATCTGAATATATTTGTGTTAATTGCAAATTTCCTTCTTGCTCTGAAGGCATGATCAAAAGACAGTTTAAGAGTAATTTACTAATTACCAGATGCCAGTTTGTTGTTTTTTTTAACATTTTAAAATTTTTTAAAAATTTTGATGTATACATGTTACCTGCTATTTACAGGGTCGTGTTCCTTGCTGCTGTATAGCAAAGGGACTTGGTTATACATCACATATGCATAAATACTTTTCCATATTCCTTTCCATTATGGTCTGTAGCAGGAGGTTGAATATGGTCCCCTGTGCTATACAGTAGAACCTTACTGCTTATCCATCCTAAGTATAATATTTGGCCTCTGCTAATCCCAAACTCCCCACCCTTGCCATCCCTACCCACCTCCCCTTTGACAACCACAATTCTGTTTTCCGTGTCTGTGAGTCTATTTCTGTTTTGTAGATATGTTCATTTGTGTCAGAGTTTAGATTCTACACATAAGTGATATGATGTGGTATTTGTCTTCTCTTTCTGACTTACTTCACTTACTATGATAATCTACAGGTCCATCCACATAGTTGCAAATGGCATTACTTCATTCTTTTTATGGCTGAGTAATATTCCATTGTGTGTGTGTGTATACACACACACACATACAGCACATCTTTATCCATTCATCTTTCATGGACGTTTAGGTTGCTTCCATGTCCTGACTATTGTAAATAGTACCACAGTGAACACTGCTGTGCATGCATCTTTTCAAATTATGGTTTTCTCTGGATATAGGCCCAGGAGTGAGACTCCTGGATCATATGACAACTCTGTTTTTAGTTTTGGAGGAAATTCCATACTGCTTTTCCCTAAATTTGCATTCCCACCAACGATGTAGGAGTAGGAGGGTTCCCTTTCCTCCATACTCTCCCCAGCACTTGGTATTTGTAGACTTTATAATGCTTGTCATTCTGACTGGCGTGACGTGGTACCTCACTGTACATTTGATTTGCATTTCTCTAATAATTAGTGGTGCTGGGTATCTTTCCATGTGCCTGTTGTCTATCTGTATGTCTTCTTCAGAGAAACGTCTCACATCATCAAATTTATCATCGAACCCCCTATAAGCCAGGTATTAATATTGGGCCCACTTGACAGACGAGGGAACTGAGGCTCTGAGAAGCAACTGGGCCATGGTCACACCATTAGTGAGGGACAGTGTCTAGATCTAAATCCAGGCCTATCTGTCTGCTATTTTGTCAGCAGCAAACTGCTTTAGCAACCCTGCAAGCTCATGGAAAACCATAATCAGCACATCCCCTGAGAACAAGATGGATTTAGTCCAATAAGTCAAGGTAAAACCCATTCATCTCCCAAATAATGTCACAAATTCATTTGCAAATATGGAGAATCTTGTAGCAATTACGTTGCCTCAAATTTGCTTAATGGAATGACAGCTCAGCAAAGCAGAAATGCAGCTCAAAGAACCTTTTTATTAACATTTTCCTCTCTATAAATCCACCAGTGCATCAAGTTAATGATAACAAATCATTAGTCAGAAAGCACATTCTTGAATCTGCACATTTAGGTCCTGACCTTGGGAAGCATAAAGTCTGGCACAGACTCATTGTCACAGCTTCCTTTCATATCAACTGTGACAAGCTGGGTGAGACTAATTCAGCCCAGACACTATGTTGACAATCATCTGTTTTTAAGTGACACACATATTTCATATTCTCAATGCACAATCGACCTGCTTAAGTATTACCGTTAATATTCACAACGTGGCCGTGACAAAAGAGAAGCATGAGGATAAGGCCATCCGCATTTGAGCTCTTCAAGGAAAGAGAACTGAATGTTGCCTAGTCAAGACACTACCGGTAACACACAACAAGAACCCCTTTCAAACAAGCTGGAGTGGGAAAAAGGAAATTTGTCAGAATGGTACCCTTATAACTCAAACACAGGCACCAACAGAGCCAGGCTTCAGCTACCATTGAAAGGAGCATGTCAGACCAGTTAGCAACACAGGCCACCATCTCTCCCCATCTTGGCTTATCTCTAAGGAACATCTGAGCATTCACACTTCTGCTCCCGCTCTGCTCCCGTTATTCCCAGCTGTTCCCACACAGAATGGTCACCAGAGCTCTGGAGTCTATGTTTTCTGCAGTTTGCACAACATTCCAGCAACTGTCAAGTCCCAATTTTTAGAGAGTTAAATTAACTACACCCAGTTTTGTTCACATCATTTTATGTGGTCCAAGGAGTTAGCATCCCAAAGACCATCTATGGAGTAAGACCAACATGAGAGACATGTTAGGACCATGGGTGGATTGGTGCCTGAAAAGATACCTACTACAAACATTCCTGCTTTCAGGAAGTTCTGAGTCAACAGCACGTGTCTCAAAATTTGTTCTATTTTTCAGTGCTTATTTATTCAATAAACACTTAAGTACTAAGGAGCCAGAAGGAAAGACTAGCAGGCAGTTATAAGGCTATGTAGAAGTTACTGTAACAGGAAAAATCATGGGATGATGTGAGGTGAACATATAATTCAGGCCAGGGTGGTGAGGCTGGGGTGAGTGGGGTGGGGTAGAGTGAGGATAGAATATTTCCCAGAGAAGGGAAGACTGACTTGAGATTTGAAGGATGAATAAAAATTAACTAGGCTACGAGAGAGAAGAGATTTGGGGTGCATGGAATGCAGATGCAAAAGCAATAACTTTTGCATCTTCAATAACTTTTGCAACCTCAAGTTCTCATAAGCAATAACTTGGGGAAAACGTAGGGATTTGAATTGAAGAGATAAGCAGGGTCAGATCATGAAGAAGCTTGCATGTCAAATGAAGGAACTTGGAATTATTTCAAAAATTCTAAATCTTAACTCAATGAACCAAAGATAGCCTTCCAAGAAAGTAAGTTTAGTAAATGTTGCATTTTATATCACCCCTTTTGAAGAATCATGATTTGTATCAGCATACCGAATGCTCTGAGAAGTCCTATGAAACACACACACACACACACACACACACACACACACACACAAATACATGGAAAACTCTGTTTAACCCAGGATTTGCCAAATGTATTAAACTACGAATCTCATTCCTAGCCCATATTCTACAAAACGCTCATTAATCCAGTTTGAGAGACACTGCTTTGAGACAGTGGGGAGCCTTTTGGAGGGACTTTAAAAAAGCAGAGTGAAATGACTCAATTTGTGCTTTAGAAATGGCCTACTGCCTGCTACAGAGAATGGAATGGAGGTGTGTAAGCCAAGATGCTAGGAGACTTGTTAGGGGAAGCTATAATTATCCAAGGGAGAGATGACGGGGACCTCAACTGAGGCAGTGGCAGTGGGGCTGCTGAGGCTGGGAACAGCCTTGGTTGCCTAAGATCCCAATACAAATGGCTGTTCCATGGCAGGCTCCATTTAGGAAGTTAAAAAATGAGCATGAGACTGAACCTTACTATGAGGGCCAATAATGGAAGCACTAGCAGGGGGCAGGGCAATTACCAAGCAGGGACTATAACTCTCCAGCTTATAAAGGATCTGGCATTTTCTAAAGGACAATGCCCCCTCTGCTATGGAACTGTACCATCTGCCCTCTAGGAAGGACTGCTCTGAGTCAGGATTGCTGGCCTGTGGTACAGATAGATCCAGTTCAACAGAGAACTTGTCTTCAAAAAGTGGAAGGCTATGGTGGGCAATCATAAGGGAATCTGAATGCCAAGAGATAGAATTTACCCCTTCCTCCTCATACCCATTTTAATTAAGCACCTACTATGTGCTAAATTTATCCTGGTACTTCAAAATTTTCACTTCTAGTATATCAGTCATCTACTGCTAGACAACAAGTCATCCCCAACTTTGTTGTTTTTGTTCAGCTTCTAAGTTGTGTCCAACTCTTTGCGACCCTGTGGACTGTAGCACACCAGGCTTCCCAGTCCTTCACTATCTCCTGGAGTTTGCTCAAATTCATGTCCACTGAGTCAGTGATGCCATCCAACCATCTCGTCCTCTGTCGTCCACTTCTTCTCCTGCCCTCAATCTTTCCTAGCATCAAAGTCTTTTCCCCAAATTTAAGTGGCTTAGAACAACGAAAGTTTTACTAGTTTCCACAGATCTATGGGTTGGCTGGGCTCACTGGCTGTTTCCTCTACTCACTGGGTTTCAACAAGGGTCACTGTCATCTACACCTATGAGCTGGTGGTTGGTGATCACTGTGAGCTGGGAGTTCAACTGGGGCTCTTTGTTTGGCTTAGTTCTCTGAAAGCCTATCCTGTGGCTAGCTTGGGCTTCCTTATAACATGGTGGCTGGGTTTCAAGAGGACAAATCCCAGCTCACAGGTATTTATCAAGGCCTGATTTATCATGCGTGCCAATGGCACATTGGCCAAGGCAAGTCACATGGCCAAGTCTAGTGTCCATGCGAGAGGAGTCTACATATGTTCATGAATAAGGGGAAATATTGAGGCCAACCATGTGGCAATATATCTATTTATCTATCTACCCTGTTGAAATATGAGATAAAATCTGCTCAGAAATGAGTTCTCAAGAGAAGCCAACACCAAATGCATACATGTATACCAACTGAGCTATCAGGGAAGCCCAATTTGGGAATAACTGATCCAAAAAAGCACAGATTTGGGAGTTAGAGGAACAAAGTTTGTTTCAAGC
Organism: Cervus elaphus; assembly: GCF_910594005.1. Taxonomy (NCBI): domain Eukaryota; kingdom Metazoa; phylum Chordata; class Mammalia; order Artiodactyla; family Cervidae; genus Cervus; species Cervus elaphus. The sequence goes on from NC_057818.1 coordinate 34,335,545, forward strand.
CTCCTTCACCTTTTCTTAGATGTGTGATCTAGCAAAATATTTCTGTTTCCTCATCTGAATAATAAAGGTAATAAAAGCTATCTCACAGAACTATCATGGAGATTTTAAATACTGAAAGATATGTATGTATATATAATAAACTGAGCATCATCAATATAACAAATCATAGTCTTGCCTTTTTGTTTCCTTCTAATCGTCACACACTTATGTAAATATATAATTCTGTACTATTTAAATCAAAATGTAAATTAAACTGTCTTTTTAATATTATACTTATTTTAAGTCAGTTCATGTTTTTACATAGAATTTGCTTTTAGCTGTTTTAATTGCTGTGAAATATTCCATATGTTGATACACTATAATTTATATAACCCTCCTATTTTTGTCATGTAAGTTCCTTCCTATTTTCCTTTTTGCAAATTACACAGTGTAAATTACATTGATGTCTATAATTAAATTGCTCCTTTTTAAAAATCATTCTTGTAGTAATTCATAGAACTGATATCCTAACAAAAGTATGCAAAAATATTTATTTTTGATATGCAATAATAAATAGACCTCCAAAAGTGTGCCTATTCCATCACAACATCACCAACACTGAGTTTTTATAATTTATTTTGTTTTGGTTGTTTTTTGATAGCGACAAATATATGCTCTGCCTTCTGTCTAAACCTCATGTTGTTGGTGTTGTATCAAGGAGTTACAATTTGAGAACTTTCTCTATGTGTACACTGTGATAAATACTTTCTCAGAGATATTTGAAATGTATAATGTAGCTATTATTATTTTCATTTTTAATGATAAACATTATCATTAAATGCTCAGTCTTTAAGTACAGTCTAGAATAGCTTTAAGAAGATAATTTTTTTTTTTAACAAAGAACACAGATTCACCCCTTTACAAGTTTTCACCCTGAGAAGGTAATAACTTCATTCACAAACAAACAAAAAAATAACTTCCAGAAAGCAACATTGTATAAGGCTCTGGACTGGGTAAGGGGGGAATCCAGCACCTAAAAGTGGGAGTAATAAACATATCCACAACACACATTATTCACATTCACTGCAATGGTATCATAATGTCTGATAGTATCTCTTGAGATTTCTGCAGGAAACTAAAATATTAACTGAATTTGTGCGAGTCACTGTTCCACACTCTGGGAATGTTCGAGGTGGGTAACATGCCCTTTCCAGGAAGGAAACAGCAGATGGTAAGTGTGCCTACCATGTATGCGCCCAACACAGCATCAAGCCCAGGATGATCCTGAAGGCACCCACCATGGACAGCACCAATCCCAGGCCAATCCATAGAAGGATCAAAAGGCTCAATGGCCTGAGGTTCATCCCTTGCTGGGGGTAAGCAACTCTGTTTCATAGAATGAAAGAAACCTGACCTGGTCCTTAGGCAGGAAAGACAGTCTTGTTGAAATGAGAGGCACAGCAACTGCCAAACCAGGAGGTGTAGGACCCCCATGTCAGCTTTGCCGGCAGCCCCCCTCCTTCCATTCCAGAAACCCCTCTCCTCTGAGTGCAGATGCATCCGCGACACTAGTCAGCTGCCCAGGAGCACACCAGCTCTTGGGACAATTCTGAGTTGAAAGCTCTGTCTGAGCCTCCAAGGAGCTTAATTGATGCAGAAGAACTAATTGGAGAAGAAGATAAAGCAGAATACAATTAAGCGCTAATTGGGTGGGCTTGACTCTCAATCAGCTTTCCCCAACTCGACAGATGATTACAAACCACCTGGGGGCACTTAGTCAGAGATTCCTCAGCCCACTCACCCTAGATATTCTGATTCAATAGGTCTGGGGAGCCATTCAAATCCCAAGTTCCAGGTAACCCAAGTCGTCACTTACACCGTAACGTCCATCTCTTAAATCAGTGGCTCTCTGAGTGTGACCGGACCAGCCATAATCACCCAGGGCTGGGCCTGCACCCCAGAGTCTGCTTCCTTCTGCAGCTTGGCCATCACTCTGTGAAACATTCCCCGTGCTATGCTCAGCAGCCCGAAGTTTCACTGCTCTGAATGCCAAGTCACCTCCCCAGGAAGCGAGGGTGTAACACAGAGCAGAGTAGACATGGGCTCCCAGGTGGTGCTAGTGGCAAAGAACCCGTCTGCCCAGGCAGGAGACGTAAGACATGGGAGTTCAGTCCCTGGGTTGGGAAGATCCCCTGGAGGAGGACACGGCAACCCACTCCAGTATTCTTGCCTGGAGAATCCCATGGACAGAGGAGCCTGGTGGGCTACAGTCCATGGGGTTGCAAATGTCGGACACGACTGAGTGACTTCGCCACAGCAGAGTAGACACAGCTGCAAAGACTCCAGCTCCTCCTCCCTGGGACAAGGTCAGGCCTCACAGAGTCTCAGTTTCCCCATCTGTACAATGGAGGAAAGGACTGCAACTTCCTAGAGGTACTGGAGCGTGGAATGAAATGATACATGCTGCAACTCTAATACTATAGCTAATACTCGGGGACTGAGGACATGAGTAGACAGGCAAGGGTTTCCCAATAAAGGGGGCTTGAGATCATCTTAAAGGCATGTAATATTTGAAAAAGGAAAAGGAGTACACGGGCAGTCTAGGGATGGGGTTTGCAGGGAGCTGGAGTTGAAGCAAAGATCTGAGATTAGAACTGAGCCCAGGACATTTCAGGCACAGGAAAAGGAGGAAGAAAATAAGGATACTGGAAAACAGTCATGATGTAATGACTCTTGCCAACCATATGTGCACAGTACATGGAGACACACTGGGGAGGCCACAGGTGGAGTTTTCCCTACATGTAGGCAGTACCTCCAGGGACAGGCAGCCAAGCTCAGAACCAGGAAGCCATTCACCTGGAGCCACACAAGACAACCCCCACCTTCCTGGTTCCTGTTCAGGTTGGTCACGTGTTCCCCCTTCTTGAGCTGTGCTTTCTTCTTCAGGCCCAAGTGGCCACCGAGGAAGCACTCCACTGTGCAATCTGCCTGCCCATGTCCCTAAGAGCTGGCCACCTCTCAACCTCCTTGAACTCCATCCACCAGACCTGGAACTTTTCCTTGCCCAATTGGTTTCACAATATCTGCTAATCAACACAAATTTCCTCATTTAACATCTTCTTCATCAGGCTGGGACCCTGAAAGCATGCGTGTGTGCTAAGTCACTTCAGTCGTGTCCGACTGTGTGAAATCCTATGGACTGCAGCCCCTCAGGCTCCTCTGTCCAAGGGATTCTCTGGACAAGAATACTGGAGCGGGTTGCCACGCCCTCCTATAGGGGATCTTCCCAACCCAGGGATCAAACCTGGGTCCCTTATGTCTTGCATCGGCAGAGGGGTTCTTTATGACTAGCGCCACCTGGGAAACCCTGGAATGCTGAGATGGGAGCAGAAATTAGGATGGAGGCTATGGTGTGCCCCTCCTGAATGCAGCAGAGACAGGAAGAAGCTGGGTGGAGAGAGTGACTTTAAGAGAAACTGAATCATAGAAATCTTGCAGGAATTCAAGTCTATAGTTGTGATGGCCCCAAAGCCAGCTTCAGCCACCTGCCTTTCCCATGGGTTGGCTATTTAAGGTCCACTGGACCCAGTCTGAATGACTGATGTGCTCCCAGGATGGAAAATGATTTCAGGTACATTGTAGACAGTCAATAGATTTGATCTATTCTCTATTACTTTCAAGTAAAGCAACATAATACTCAATTCCTACTAGACGTATTCCTAACATTCTTTGTCAGGAGCATTTTCTATCAGTTCCAAGGGCTGGAATCAGTATTTCTGTCCCAACCTGGCCCCTGGTGTGACTGAGAGGCTTTCTACACACTGAGATGGCTGGGAAGCCCCTACCTTCATGCACCTCATGTCTGTGTGAAGCCGGTCTACAATGTCAGAAAGTTTGGGTGCCCCAGGGATGGCACTCGTCTGAAAGACCCTGCAAGGGGTGCACACTGCCCTGCACATCACCCCTGCCCTCCATGGGCTCTGTGGGGCTCCATGCACACGGGACCGTGACTTCCGGATTGCTTTTTTATGCTATTAATACCTAAGCTGATGCTCAATGACCCCGATTCTGGCTTATGATAGCTTTGTTTTTTGTTTTTCTTGGATTTTTGCAAAAAAAAAAAAAATGGGTGTGGGTTTGATCTCAGTGTAAGAGATCAAACTAATCTCAGTGTGAGAACTCAGAAATATCTGCAGGTTGACAGAGACAGAGAAAGAGGTGGCTGTGTCTAAACAGGAGCCCCCCCTCATTATTTTCACAGCATGAAGAGAAGAACCTAGCAGGTACTCTGGGAAGCTGACCCTGCCTCTGTTCCCCTGGAGATGAGAGAGAGGGAGGTTAAGTGCCCACCTCTCCCCTCAGGCACAGTGACCCAGGCCAGTTCTAGCAGTCACAATGATGAGGGTAAAGGTGGGCTTGATATAGAAAGGGCTATGGATGCTGCATCCTCAACATAGGAGCCCAAGTCAAACTGAAAATCCCTGGGCTTTACCCCCAACATGTCCCAGCTCTGGCCATCCCCACCCCATCCCACGTGGGGGTCACGGCCTCTTCCCACACTGAGCAGGGTTGGCTCTCATGGAGGGGTATCTGGATAGAACTGAAAGCACGCAGAGCACACTGTCTTAAACATGAACAAGCTGGGACGGGGGGTAACGGGGTTTCTCCACGGGCTCACACTGAGCTCTCAGCACCACAGCTGGAGCCAACATGGCAACACCAATGTCTCTTTCCATAAAACACTGTCATTAAAAACCCCAATGAAGGTATCCATCCCTGGGTTGGGAAGATCCCCTGGAGAAGGGAATGGCAACCCACTCCAGTATTCTTACTTGGAGAATTCCATGGATAGAGGAGCCTGGTGGGCTACAGTCCATGGGGTTGCAAAGAGTTGGACACAACTGACCCCATGATGTTGCCACTTAGGCATATATTTCATACTCTGACAAGGGCACATGACCTTTTCCAGCCAGCAGGGCCAGAGAGGCTGCCTGGACCATCCACATACCCGCCCAGCAAGGAAGACGCAGTGCTCCCTGAGGGCAGGGGCCTGGCCCTCCCTAAGGGGGTGGGAGGCATCTCCTGGACTACATATCCAAATAATATCAGGTCCTAGTTCTCAGGAGCTTCTCCTCCAGACCTGATAATCCTGCAGCCCTGAGGGACCACCCTAAAGAAGGGGATGTTTAGCTAAGAGAGGCCATGCATGGAATGCAAGAGGCCATGAACTGGGTTTGAAGGTCCTCCTGTGTGTCTGCAGGAGAAGCAGGTATCTTAATATGGAAGCTGAAGGAGAGAGGAGAAAGAGAAGAGAAAAAGGAAACGACAAAGGGGAGAGGAGGGGAGGTGGAAGGGGGAAGCAAAGAGGGGAAAAGGGGAGGGAAAAGAGAGGGGAGGGGAGGCGAAGGAGTGGGGTGAGCTTTCAGGCCACATATTTTGTTCTGAGCCTAAATTTGCTTTCAGAATTTTTTTTTTTTTTTTTGACAGAGATGAGGACCAGCCAAAGAAACCAAAATTTCCTTTTCTAGAGTCATTAATTCACTTCATGCACACTTATCGACCTCCCACTGCACCCAAGCCTTGCTGAGTTCTGGGGCTACAGGGTGACCACAAGGCAAACCCCTGCTCTCACGCTCTTGAGGAAGGTGTCCCCAGTGGCAGACAGTGAAACGCTTTCTTAGCACTCAGCCCTTTTCTGCCATGCCAAAGCCAGAAATCTAAAATCACTCTCAGAGTCCCTTGCAGCCAGAGATCCGGATGCGGCTTTTTTTTTCTTTTCCAGTCCATCACATGGAGGGCAGCCTGCATGACAGCAGAACTTTTGCTGCTGTGGATCAGGGCAAAGGTGGCCACGAGGTCTCTACCCCAGAGGGATGCGCTGAACCCACCAGCAGCTTCTCACGCCTACCGTTTCCCAACTCTGCCAGACACAGCTGCAGCCTGAGGACCTCAGTTCTCCAGTGATGCTTTGGGAATCACCACTGGAAACCTAGCCTGTCATCTGTATCTTCACCTCTTCATAATTCTGTAGGTTATTTCAGACCCTGGCTGCTGCGACAGCATGTGTAACAGACACACTCAGTGTCCTGCCAGGAGCAACCCAACTAGGGGTGCTGGCTGATGCTTAATCACCTGTTCTCTGGAGGAAAAAAGAAAAAAAGCCCTGATAGCATCTGCTGATCCCCATGATGTAAATATTTCCTGAGTGGTTGATGACATACATACGTGTCATCAAACTGTATTATTGCCATATGAGTATACTAACCTCAGAACATAGAGAGTAGCAATGTGTAGTAAATTACCTGGATGAGATGTTAGTACTTGCTACCTTTGTCTTTCATACAGTGTACTTCACGTGAGTTTGTAAATTGTAATGTTCAAGAATGGCTGTGTTTCACGACCAGCTGGCAAAAATTCTTGAAAAGTTGACAATGGGCTCTCGGGTGCTGGTTTGAGCTGACTTCAGCATCACTGGTTCTGCCCTGCCCCAGGGGTCCTGGCAGGTGGCTCTGATATGCCAATGGCCTTCAGCATCTCCTGCATAGAGGTGCTGCCAAGGCAGCTTGAGTGGCCCGCACCAGAGGTTCATCAAGGTGCCAGAGAGCTAATGCCTAGGAGGCTCTCTACCAACCAGGGCCAGGATGTGGTTTGTAAACCTGCAGCTTCTCCCCCACAACAGCACAGCTTTGAGGTAAGTCTCATGGGGACTGCCTGCCATGTGCCCACAGCAACACCTCATTAATGTAAGTACCCCTAATTGATTTTCCTTTTCTCTGTCTCTCTCCTCTACTCAAGCATCATGCAACCTGTGATCACCCCCCAAATAAACTATTTGCACCCTGATCTTTGTCTCAGAGTCTGCACGGGGGGAAACACACACCAACACAAGGTGGAATTCATGCCACAATATCAGCAAAGCACCCAGGACAGGGGAGACACAAAAAAGAACGTAAGCAAACATGTTCTATATTTTCCCACAAACAAATACTTACAGGGTATGACAATTACTGAGTGCCCTGTGAAGGTGTCAGCCTCCTATAGCTTCACCTGACTTCTGCATTGCAAGTTGTGGGTTGGTGCAGGGCTGTCACGAGCCACTCACTAATACCAACTACACAGTGTAAGCATTTCAGGGGAACTTAGAGATCTCTTGGGACAGTGCTCATATTTTTCAACTAAGGAAACTGAGGCAAATGAAGAGACTGACAAGAGATTAATCTGCAGAATATACAAACAGCACATGAATCTCATAATAAAATTTAAAAATGAGCAAAAGATCTAATGGGCATTTATCTAAAGAAGACAGAGATGGCCAAGAGGCACATGAAAAGATGCTCAATCATTGCTAATTATTAGAGAAATGCAAATCAAAACTACAAGAGGGTATCACCTCCCGCCAGTCAGAATGGCCTTCATCAAAAAGTCTACAAATAAATGCTGGAGAGAGTGTGGAGAAAAGGGAATCCTCCTACACTGTTGATGGGAATGTAAATTGGTAGACCCACTCTGGAGAACAGTATGGAGGTTCATTAAAGTACTAAAAATAGAGCTACCATATGATCCAGCAATCCCACTCTTGGGCATACATCCAGAGAAAATCGTAATTCAAAAAGATACATACACCTGCTCCCCTGGTGGCTTAGGGGATAAAGAAACTGCCTGCAATGGAGGAGACCCAGGTTCGATCCCTGGATCAGGAAGATCCCCTGGAGAGGGAAATGGCTACCCACTCCAGTATTCTTGCCTGGAGAATCCCATGGACAGAGGAGCCTGGCAGGCTACAGTCCACAGGGTCACAAAGAGTTGAACATGACTGAGCAACTAACACTTCCAATGTTCATTGCAGCACTATTTACGATAGCCAGGACATGGGAGCAACCTAAATGTCCATTAAGTGGAGGAACAGATAAAGAAGATGTGGTTCCATATATATAATGGAACATTACTCAGCCATAAAAAAGAATGAAATAATGCCACTGCAGAACACGGGTAGACCTAGAGATTGTCGTATTGAGTGAAGTAAGTCAGACAAAGACAAATATCATATGTCATCACTCATACGCAGAATCTAAAAACATGGTTCAAATGAACTCATTTACAAAACAGAAACATAGTCACAGATGTAGAAAACGAACTTATAGTTACCGAGGGGGCAGGGGGAAAGGGACAAATTGGGAGATTGAGACTGACGTATACACCCAACTATATATAAAATATGTAACTAATAAGAACCTACTGTATAGCACAGAGAACTCTACTCATTACTTTGTAATGGCCTCTATGGGAAAAGAATCTAAAACACAGTGGATATACATATATGTGTAACTGACTCACTTTTATGAACAGCAGGAACTAACACAACATTGTAAATCAACTCTACTCCAATAAAAATTAATTTTTAAAATGGAAACAGGCATAAAGAGAGGAAGAGAATCACCAAGGGTCACTTAAAAAATCAGCAGTGGCCCTAGAAATCGGCCCCTTGCTCGCCAGTGAAGGTCCCCATCCACTGCCGCCAGCAGATCCTCCTGGCCAGGGGCATTTTCTCCAGAGACTCCCCGTCCTTCCCCAGTGCCATGGAATCGTCTTGGCTCAGGGGTTTGCTAAGTGACAGTTCCCTGGGCAGTGTTGGGAGAAATTCTAAAACTGGAACCACAACCCATCACAAGGGCGGACACAGTGAGGGCCCAGGACCATCAGGAACCTTCTCTGTATCAGCAGCTCACACGGCAGCCCCAGTGCAGCCTCCGAAGGAGGGGGCTGCATGTCAAGGAGCAGGTTCCACCTGCCGAGCCTTGGGCCCGCTGACCCTCAGAGGGTCTCAGGATCACACTTCCTTCAAGGCAGCACCAACACCTTTCCTGACTGTCAGCCAAGTCTGCGATGGAGCATTCAAGTTATCCTGCCTCTGCCATGGGGGCGAACATGCCAGGCATCGTGTCGCCCTGACCCTACAACAACCCTTCCAGTGGGGATCATCACTCTCTTTTTCAAATGAGTCCACTGAGGATCCCTAGGGTTAAGTGATACTCCCAAGGTCACACAAACGCTCTGGCTTTGAACCCGGTTGTGATTGTGGAATCTAAATTTGAAGCATCCTCCCAGTCCCACAGAGGTCCCCACTACAAAGCACTGGAGAGCCACAGCAAGGTAAAGTGATGTCAAGTTCATGATGTGCTGAAGAACGCAACTTACACCGAAGGGCTGGAGCATAAGGTACACTGCAGGGCACAGAGCCAGGGACAGTCTGGATTAGAGAGAGGCCAGGGTGGGAAAAGCCCTGAAGGTCAAACTAACAGGTCTGGTGGTGGTTCAGTGAGCAGAGGGGAGTCACACAGTGATACATGACGAGTGCACCGCCCAGCAGAAAAGAACTCAGAGCCTACCACTATCACTGATGGGAGGATGGTGTCCAGGGCACGTGGAGCAGACAGGATGATTCTGGAGTGTTGGGGGTCAAAGCCAAAAGCCGGAGGAAAAAGCCAGAGACTCAAATCACGATTTGGGCCATCAGTCCACACACAGGAGACAAGACCAGAGAACAGATACTGAGTGGCCAAGGAACCTTGTGGAAATGGGAGCAGAAGGGAGCTGAGGTGAAGGCTCCGGATGTTATTCATCAATGAGGCAAGGATGTCACTGGAATATTTTTGTTGGCTTTTGGCTATAGGTTATGAAGCCAGGTTAACAGGTCAAGGGTCCCAGAATGGACTAGATGTACCTAAGCCAAGAATGACTTCTCTGTTGTTCACAGGCTTTTCTGGGGGATTCAAGTGGTCAAGGGGCTATGAATATGGGTACACCATAGGCACGTGGAGATGCAGATTCAGGATGAACTGTCCAGGCTGCCCCCGCAGAACTCAGAATCAGAACCCCGTGGGAACTGAGCCCCAATGGGTCACAGCTCTGTGTGGATATACAGATGGGGGAGACCCTCCTGGGACCTCTCTATGGCACGATACTCAAGACCACAGGACACCCGCCTCACTGGCTCTGGTGTCATCTAGAACCACGACTGCATGTCCCTGGACACACATACCTCTCTCTGGACGGAATTTCTCTTTTCTCATCTGGCTGATGCAGCCCTTCCTGACCCGGCACCTGCCCCAGTGAATGTGACCCCCAGGTCATCCAGGGGGTGCTGCAGTCTCCCCGGTCGCTTCCCTGAATACGGGTTGCTGCACCCCCAGGCTTGACTGTGAAGGAGGTAGAGCATTTGCATGGGGAGTGATGGAATTGTGAAGGGCGCCATTCAAGGCTGAGGAAAGAGCATGAGCAAGGCAAGATGATGAGAAAGCCCCTGATGATTTCTGAGACATGTGAACAGGCAGGTGAGCTGGGAAAAGAGAATATGGTGGGCATGTCAATGTGGGAGGGTAATGGAGAAGACAGGGGTGAGTTTAGAAAGGTAAGGCACGTGTAGATGGATTGTCAAAGACCATGATCACGCCAAAGAATTAAACTGTGTTCTTAATGAACAATCCACAGAGAGGTTTGGGGCAGGTCCAGGCTCGCACTAGAACAGTTCTGTGGCTGTTTGGTGAGAAGTCTTAGGGGTTGCGTAATTTCAAGAAAATTAGAGATACCAAGGGAACATTTTGTGCAAAGATGGGCACAATAAAGGACAGAAATGGTATGGACCTAACAGAAGCAGATGTTTAAAAGAGGTGCCAAGAATACACAGAACCATACAAAAAAGATTTTCAGGACCCAGATAACCATGATGGTGTAATCATTCACCTAGAGCCAGACAGCCTGGAGTGTGAAGCCAAGTGGGCTTTAGGAAGCATCACTGCGAACAAAGTTAGCGGAGATGATGGAATTACAGCTGAACTATTTCAAATCCTAAAAGATGATGCTATGAAAGTGCTGCACTCAATACACCAGCAAAAAAGACTCAACAATGGCCACAGGAGTGGAAAAGGTCAGTTTTCATTCCAATCCCAAAGAAAGGCAATGCCAAAGAATGTTCAAAATACCACAATTGCACTTAGCTCACACGTTAGCAAAGTAATGCTCAAAATTCTTCAAGTCAGGCTTCAACAGTACGTGAACCATGAACTTCCAGATGTTCAAGCTGGATTTAGAAAAGGCAGAGGAACCAGAGATCAAATTGCCAACATCTGTTGGATCATCAAAAAAGCAAGAGAATTCCAGAGAACATCTACTTCTGCTTCACTGACTATGCCAAAGCCTTTGTCTATGTGGATCACCACAAACTGGAAAATTCTTCAAGAGATGAATACCAGACCACCTTACCTGTCTTCTGAGAAATCTGTATACAGGTCAAAAAGCAATAGTTAGAACTGGACATGGAACAACAGACAGGTTCCAAATTGGGAAAGGAGTACGTCAAGGCTGCATATTGTCACCTTGCTTATTTAACTTATATGCAGAGTGTATCATGTGAAATGCCAGGCTGGATGAAATACAAGCTGGAATTGAAATTGCCAGGAGAAATATCAATAACCTCAGATATGCAGATGACACCACCCTTATGGCTGAAAGTAAAGAAGAACTAAAGAGCCTCTTGATGAAAGTGAAAGAGGAGAGTAAAAAAGTTGGCTTAAAACTCAACATTCAAAAAACTAAGATCATGATATCCAGTTCCAAAACTTCATGTCAAATAGACTGGGAAACAATGGAAACAGTGAGAGACTTTATTTTGGGGGGCTGCAAAATCACTGCAGATGGTGACTGCAGTCATGAAATAAAAAGTTTGTTCCTTGGAAGAAAAACTATGACCAACCTAGACAGCATATTAAAAAGCAGGGACATTACATCGCCGACAAAGGTCTGTCTAGTCAAAGCTATGGTTTTTCCAGTAGTCATGTATGGATGTGAGAGTTGGACCAAAAGAAAGTTCAGTGCTGAAGCATTGATGCTTTGGAACTGTGGTGTTGAAGAAGACTCTTGAGAGTCCCTTGGACTGCAAAGAGATCAAACCAGTCAATCCTTGGGGAAGTCAGTCCTGAGTATCCATTGGAAGGACTGATGCTGAAGCTGAAGGTCCAATACTTTGGCCACCTGATGTGAAGAACTGACTCATTGGAAAAGACCCTGATGCTGGGGAAGACTGAAGGCAGGAGGAGAAGGGGAAGACAGAGGATGAGATGGTTGGATGGCATCACCGACATGATGGACATGAGTTTGAGCAAATTCCGGGAGTTGACGATGGACAGGGAAGCCTGGTGTGCTGCAGCCCATAGGGTCACAAAGAGTTGGACACAACTGAGTGACTGAACTGAACTGAACTTAGGGATTGGGTAGAGATGGACTAGAAGTAGCCCTCAAAGCTAGGTGGGGTCCAGACAGAAGACTCTTGCAATGACTTAGTTGAGAAAGTGTCCATGGCCAGAAGAATGCACCAGCCCTAGAATAAAATTCAAGAGACGTCCTTTTATTATAGCCTATAGAATCTGGGCCGACATGCTAAACCCTGGCAGTCATCCCACAGAAACCAAGCATCATGACATCACAGAAAACCCTCTGCCAGATAAAGATTTCAGGTGAAAAACGAATTTAAACCTCTTTTCTTTTACCTGTGCTGCCTGTTGAAAAATGTGTGTCCAGCCAAAACTCAATTTGTGTCTTTTTAATTCAAGTGCAAATGGATTGAAGGCTCAGATAACAACATAAAATTGGTTAATCAACTTTCATCCCATATTTATATTGCAACAGGGAGGTTTTACAGTTTTCGGCAGCTCGGCCCAGTGTTCTGTGAAAGCCAGCCAGCATTTTATGTCCCCTTAAAATTGCAAACCAGAGGCCCCTCTGCTGTCAGCGACCCGCCGTCCCTCCCGCTAACCAGCTCACTCGTCTGTCTGGCTGGGGCCGTGGGCTCAGTTTTCATTCTGAGCGCGTTAAGGCTCTGCAGGGAGAGGTTTTTATGTTTTACTCGAGAAATGAAAATCGCTTTTTGTTCCTATCACCGCATCGCCACGGAGGGATGCCAGTGAAGTCATGGTATGAGTGAAATTACTGAAAATATTTTAAACTTAATTTTCTGTGTCAGGCGGACCCATGCCATGCTCATCGCAGGCCTGGTTAAATCTCTCTCTTGGTTTCCTATGGTTCACAGAATAAGGGCTAAAGCTTAGGGCATGGCACACGAGGCCCTCTGGAATCTGGCCCTTCCATCTATTTTCTCCAAGAAGTAATTTTTCGGAACCTAGGAGGTGCCTGTCACGGTGCCAGGTACTGGGTGTATGGCTGTGAGCAAGACAGGCGTCAATCCCCCATTTATGGAATTTGAATTCTAATGAGAAAGACAGACACAGAAAAACACATGATACTGAGTGAAAAGGACAATTACAGACTGCATACAGACTACAGGAATAAAAGGAAGGAAAGAAAACAAAGGGCTCTGAGAATAGGTGGGGGGAAGACGGGAGAAGGAAAGAGGAGATGCTTGTTTTGGAAAACAGGGAGTTGATGAGGCAGTGGGAACAGTATGTGCAAAGGCTCAGAGGATGGAATAAGGCTGGCAGGCTTCAGAATGAAGATGAGGACAGGGTGGTGGGAGCTTAGAGGGAAAGAAGGCGGCTGATAGGATGTGAGGTCTAAGAAGTTGGCAGAGACTAGCTCTGGGAGCTTCTCTATAGATCAGGAAGATCTGGACTTTATTCTGAGGGTCAAAGGGAGCAATATGTTAAGATCTGGGTTTCAGAAAGATCCCTTTGGCTGTAATACGGAAGACAGATGAGAGGAGTACAAGTGGGGAGGTAGAGAGAACCATGCTGAGGCTTCTGGTCTGGTTTAGGTGGGGGGTGATAACTGGGAGTAGAGGATGTAATCAAGGTGGGCGGACGAGCTGACATGAATTCTGCCTCTCCAGCTTCACTCTCCCACTAACCTTGCCCTCTGGCCTCCTAAGCTTCCCTCTGACCTCTGAATGCCTCATGCACTTTCTTGACTCAAACCATTCCTTCCTCCTCCCTTTAGTAAACTCCTATCTATCCATCAAAACCCAACACAAAGCACCCTCCTGCATGCCTTCACCTCTGGAAGGCTTTACTCTCCCTCTTCTGTGTGTTTCTATCATCTTAGCTCATCACTGACCTTAATATGTATGATGGTAATTGATCTCAGCACAGTTTGTTTTTTTAAAAAAAAAGCTTTCATGTACATCTCTCTTGCTAAATTTTAATGCGAGGACAAAGACTTCTAAATTTCTGAGTTCCTAGCACACTCACTTAGATAAGGAAGTGTTTCTAATTGTGAATGAATAAACTATCACCAGTGAAATTAAGCAAATAACTTGGCTTCAGAAAAGATCTGGAATTGTCACACTTAGAAATGATCACCATTGGGTGATTTTGTCTCCCTGCACGGGCTGTCCTGATAACTGGGGAATAAATGCTCAGATAGGAAAAAGGGAGGAAAAAGATTTTCAACTCTATTATCCACTCCTGTGGCTTAAGAGTCATTTATGGAAATTATAACCAATATTAATATGATAATTAAAACCAAATTGAATACCCAGCCAGTCGTGCTCAGGCTTGGTAGAAGCAAAGAAGAACTCACTGCATATCCAAGCTGTCCTAATTACGTGCTCCTTGTAATCAACATTATTTTTTCTGGTTACATTTCACAGTTAATTTGTCTTTCCCACACAAATCGAATTCTGTACCACACATGCAAAGTTTATTGTATTACTGCACATTTTTTTAGGTTTATATATATATACACATATGTATATATATATAAATCCCACAAGTATAATTAGTTTTTAAAAAATGAAATTCTCCCCACGTGGGTTTAAGATTAATGATATTTATTTATTATTGGATGATCTGCCTTCAGTAAGTGGTGTGAATAAGAACTGGCTCCCAATCTTAATGTATTTATTTTCATAAGCCAAATAACTATAAACAACATCAAATGCAATTCTCCAGCATGGTAACAGGTTATTAACTTCTTAAGCCAGTCCCTAATGGGTTTTAAATCTCTAAAACACAGTGAGTTCTGAAGCAAAGGAGACATGGTTAAATTCTGGTCTACCTTAGAAAACCAGCTGGTACCAGGATTCCCCAGCACCTAGAATGGGGCCTGACATTTTTCTTTTTCTTCCCTACAGTTCCTCTGGGATTCCAGTCTGAATGACTTCCTCCTCAAACCTCTGCCCACTTGGACTAACTTCCCCACTCCTCTTTAACAGTAAAGATGGACTGGGATTCTTGTTTTGTTTTAATTGGAGGATAATTACTTTATAATATTGTGATGGTTTCTGCCACACATCAACATGAATCAGCCACAGGTATACATGTGACTGCCCATCCTGAACCCCCCACCTACCTCCCTCCCCACCCTATCCCTCTGGGTTGTCCCAGAGCACTGGTTTTGGGTGACCTGCTTCATGCATTGAACTTGCACTGGTCATCTATTCTATATATGGTAATGTACATGTTTTGGAGAAAGAGATGGTAACCCACTCCAGAATTCTTGCCTGCAAAACCCCATGGACAGAGAAGCCTGGTGTGCTACATATGGTCCACGGGGTCTCAAAGAGTCGGACATGACTTAGAGAACAAACAACAACAACAATGTATATGTTTCACTGCTATTTTCTCAAATCATCCCACCCTCGCCTTCTCCCACTGAGTCCAAAAGTCTGTTCTTTACTGGACTGGGATTCTGTTAAGTCTTGGATCACTTGTGAGCATGGACCAGACACAGGGTTGGGCAGCGAGCCAGGGGTCTATACCTCTGGTCCTAGTGCCTAGAGTCCAACAGTGGGTGCTATGCATAGCCTGAATCTCAAGACTCTGATTGAGTCTGTCTCAACTAGAACTGAACATGAACCTGAACCTACAATGGCCCAACACCCTCTGGGGGACATGATTCTGAACGAAGAGTGGGCCACCAGGCCATGGTCCATGAAGGTGAGAAGGGCAAATGAAAATGGAGAAATAACCACAGCGGCTGCTGGAGAAAGGTGACAGGGTGGCTCCGGAAGCACCAGCTGTTTTTCTTGTCAGATGAAAGGGATCTTAGAGCAAAACATCTGCTCTCTGCAAGCCCGTCTGTTTCTATATATTTTGTGCATTTTTTTTTCTTGCCCCCTTCCCTCTTTAAAGCATTAAGAGGAGAAAATTCTTTCTCTGTTCAATGTAAGAGAAATGATTTCAGCCTCTTGCTGGGAAGGATGAGGGGAGGCTTTTTCTATTCTTTTTTTCCCCCCACTTGAGTTAGGGATTTAAATGTAGAATTAAAACCTTATATCTTTTGGAGGAAAATCTTGGAGAATACAGTTAACCCTTGAACAACACAGGTTTGAACTGTGAAGGTTCACTTATACATGGATATTTTTCCATAGTAAACACATCAGTGTTACACAAACCACAGTTCGTTTGAATCCAAGGACGGAAAACCACTGACGGGGAGGAACCACGGATATGGAGGGCCGAACAGAAATTTTGTGTGGCTTTTCCCTTGCAAAGAGGGTTGGCGCCCTTAGCCCTTGACTGTTCAAGGGCCAGCTATGCAGCTCCCAGGACAGGGAGGATCCCTTGAACAACCAGGACAGGGAGGATCCCTTGAACAAATGAAAATGCACAACTTTCCAAGGTATATATTTACAAATCTCTATAAGGGAGAAATTGCTGAAAACAGCATTCAAAAATACATCAGTGACTGGGGGAAAATACTTTCAATATGTATAAACAACAAAGTGTTAGGATGCAGAAAATATAAAGAACTTACACGTATTAACATATGAACACATAGTAATCTTCTCTAATCATTAGAGACATAAATAAAAACTTCAATGAGATGCTGGCTTCATACTCATCGAATTGTCAAAAACTGTGATGTGTGATGATACCGACAATGGAAAATGGAATCTGTTACACAGCTGACAGGAGTGAAAATATGTACAAACTCTTTGGAGAGCAATTGGAAATGTGTAGTGAAAACTTAAAATGCACATTTCCAAAGACCCAGGTAATCTGTCTCTGAAATATGATCAAGAGACATTCTTACCTGCACATGGAAGAAAGTACAAGGAAAGGTGTTTTCTACCACAACTCAAGTGTCCATTCAAAGGAGAATGGATAAGTACATCTCAGTATTTTCAAACAGTGAAATATACACTACAGCCATGAAAATAAAAGAATCAGATTCTGTATGATTCATGTGGATAAATCTCAAAAATTTAGTATTGAGAACTGGAAACTAAGTTGCAAAACATATGTATCATACAACATATAGTTGGGCTTCCCCAGTGTCTTAGCAATAAAGAATCTGCCTGCAATGCAGGAGATAAGGGTTCAATCCCTGGGTTGAGAAGATCCCCTGAAGGAGGGCATGGCAACCCACTACAATATTCTTGCCTTGGAAATTCCATGGACAGAGGAGCCTGGTGGGCTACAGTCTAAGAGTCACAGAAAGTCCAACACAACTGAGCACACACACACACACACACACAACAGATAGAAGACTGATTGATTGATAGATAAACAGAGAGAAGGAAAGAAATATACTTTAAAGCACATACCACATACCCAGGTGATGAAAGCAAAAAAGCACATACAGGAGAAACACATATCAGCTTCAAAAATGGTGTTTACCTCTAGTTAAGGAGGGCAGGAGAAAAGTGTAATCCATAAGGGTTACAAAGATGATTTCAGTGGCATAACTTTTTAAATTCCCTTTAAAGAAAATAAGAATCAAATGTGGCAAAATAATATCTTTGTTTAAATCTATCCAGTGTATACATGTATGGGTTTCATCATTTTCTGTCAAATCCGGTATATTTTAAATATCCCATAACTGCAGCAAAAATAATAAAATCATGAAGAGAGAAAAGGCCATTCCCTGCTGAGGGGTGACACTGATGAACACAGCATCTTGCATCAGCATCAGTCTTGATATTTTCTTTTGGGGAGTCCCTGGGCTCCCCTGGGAACAAGGCGGGGGAGAGAACAGAGGCTGTGAGGGTCCCAGATGGGCCCGCGCCTGTGCCGTCCCATATGGCCATCAGCTGTGCCCAAAACGCAGGGCCGGACAAGCTGTGCCCGCCTCTGTCTAACTTTCCAGCTTGACCATCTCCCTTCTCTGGCGTGGTCAGGCAGTGGCTGGACCTCCTCCTCCAGGGCCCCACTTTGCAACCCCCTCCAGAGTGACATGCATCTCACAGTGTCCTAAGTGCTGTTTATGTGTCTCCTCCGTCCCTACCCCAGCCTGGGAGTCCCAAGGCAGCAGCAGGGCCCCTGCACATAGGCAGTGACAACAAACACAGGCTAGACCAGAAATCACACCGTGAATACCAGCTCTAGGGAGGCTAGCGGCCTGGACCCGGAGTGATTCTGCACCTCCTCCCCTTGGAACCCTCGAGGAGCCCTGGGCCGGGCCTCTCCATGAATCCAGGGCCACAACCTCCAAGCAGCACAGAGCCCAGAGTGGAATCTGTGCTCCCAGCCTCTTCTCTCTGACTGCACATCACGTCCGACGCTGCTCACGTTTATGAACACTCCTCTACAGACACCCAAGGGGACCATACTGACGTGAAAATAGTCGTTGCATCAAATTGGGGGAAATTACGCTTTTCTCCCTATTTTCTAAGCTTTCTGCAATATGGTTTTATTGTTCCAATAAAAACTTATAAAGAATATAAAAACCCATCTAAGGATGACAAGTGTTTCAATGTTTCAAATGATTTAATTCCTCACCCTTTAAATGTTCCATTTGAAATGACTAATAAGTACAGAATTAGAATACATATGTATGTATGTGTATATGTATATATTAATATATATAATTAGAATGTGTGTGTGTGTGTGTGTGTGTGTACTCAGTTGCTCAGTTGTGCCCGACTCTTTGTGGCCGCATGGACTGCAGCCTGCCAGGCTCCTCTGTGCATGGAATTTCCCAGACAAGAATACTGGAGTGGGTTGCTACTTCCTTCTCCAGGGGGTCTTCCTAACCCAGGGATCAAACCCACATTTCTTGCATCTCTTGCATTGGCAGGTGGATTCTTTACCACCAGCACCACCTGGGAAGCCCCATATAATTGGAATAAATAGTACCTAAATTATGCAAGCAACAGTACCCTGGATGAGCCAAAAATTAAGTGCAAATTCTGCAAGACGTTCTGCAGTCAGGATTAAAAAAATAGGTTTCAGGTTTTCGTGCTCAGGGAGAAGGCCAACAATCTGCATGTCTACCTGCAGGTAATTCTAATTCAGAGCTCAGTTTGGAAAACACTGGGGCAGAAGAACAAATTAGTCTGGGGCTTAGTGCCTAATTAAGGAAAGCAACTGTGATGCAAGCATATAGAATCGGAAAATCAGTGAGACAAAGGCTAGAGACAGACAGAGCGGGGGACATAGCACAGCTAGGAGGGGCTTGACCTTAGGCCTCCCTGATACAGAAGGATCTGTAAGTCATGTGAAACCTTCAGAGGACAATGGGCAGGAGTCCAGCTAGAGCGGGATGGACAGAGGAGGCGAGCAGTGCCCCCATCTACCTCATGAACCAGGAGAGCCACCAAGTCACCTCCAGTAACATGCCAAGATGTTACTGATCCCACCACCTGTACAGAAGGCAATTCTCCAGGTAAGCCAAAATCCACCTCAAGAAATTCTCATTTTTCTTGGCCCCAAGTATTTGAACAACGATCTATTCAAACTCTGCCAGAACTCATTTTTCTCCCAACAATAGGCAACAGACCTTCTTTCCAAGAATGAGAACTAGGAGAGAAACTGCTGGACTTCTGAGAATATTCAATAGTTCATAAGATAAAGATCATTCTGCAATATAAACAGAATAGAAAAAGAGCTGCAACTATTGCAATGCCAAGACCCTTAGGTCGGAGCATACTTGGTAGATCTGAGGAACTTCAAAGAAATCAGCATGTGTGAAAAAAAAAAGAAAAGAAATCAGTATGTCTGGAACAGAGCATCATAAAAAGGGATA
The DNA here is from genome assembly GCF_910594005.1 of Cervus elaphus. NCBI lineage: Eukaryota > Metazoa > Chordata > Mammalia > Artiodactyla > Cervidae > Cervus > Cervus elaphus. Next base: position 34,355,441 of record NC_057818.1, read on the forward strand.
AGGTCAGAATGATAAATGAGGATGAGGGATGGGGGCAGATCCAACAGGTCATAGCAAGACTTTGGCTTTTACTCTGAGCCACAGAAAGGGTTGGGACAGGAGTTCACACAATAGGACACATGACAAGAGAATGGCTCTGACTGTGAGCCAATGGTGGGAGCAGGGTGACCCTGAGGAAACTTTCACAGTCCAGGTGAGCGATGATGGTGGCTTGAACCAGGGTGAGAACAGTGGAGGGGGTGAGAAATACTCACATTCTGGATGTATTTTGAATGTAGAGCCCATAACAGACTTTGGTTGTGGATTTCATGTGGAGTCTGAAAGAAAGAAGAGTCTAGGACCACTGCAAAGTTTTTATCCTCAGCAACACAAACAGTGAAATTGTCAAAAACAGAGCTGATGGAAGCTTCTGAGGAAGTGAGTGGTTAGAGAGGACAGAGAGTCTGGTTTTGGAATATATTGGGATTCAGATGGTAATCAGAGTTTCAAGAGAAGACGTCAAGCAGGCAGCTGAGAGTCTGAGTCTGGAGATCAGGAAAGAGAGAGTTTGGAACAGTGATTTTCGTTGGGAAGATGTCAGGGTGTTATTGACTGAGACCACCAGAAGTGCACCAGGGGATAAGAGAAGAGGTTGTAGAACTGAGCTCTGGGCTGGTCCAGCATTTAGAGGATGGTCAGAGAAACAGAGTAATGGAGGCACAACCTGGGAGGAACTGGGAGGAAACCAACAGACAGAGGCATCCTGGAAGCCACAAGGAGGAGGCAAGGGCTTCCCTGGTAGTTCAGTGGTAAAGAATCTGCCTGCAGGTGCAAGGGACACAAGTTCAATCCCTGGTCTGGGAAGATCTCACATGCCTGGGAGCAACTAAGCCCATGTGCCACAACTATCAAGCCTGTGCTCTAGAGCCTGGAAGCAGCAACTACTGAAGCCCTTGCACCCTAGATCCTATGCTCGGCACAAGAGAAGCCATCACAATGAGAAGCCTGCACATAACAACTAGAGAGTAGCCCCCATTCATCACAACTACAGAAAAGCCTGCACAGCAATGAAGATCCAGTATAGCCAAAAATAAATAAATAAAATTATATTTTATAAAAGGAGGCAAAAAATGTGTCCTTGTGTCAAGTCATGCTCAGTCAAGTAAGATCTGACCAAAGAACTGACCTGTGGGTTTTGCATCAGGTGGGTGATTGGCGACCATGACCCAGGCAATTACAGTGGGGTGGTAGGGATGACAGTATGAATGGATCTGGTACAAGAAGGAATGTGAGCAGAGAATGGAGAGACAAGGAGGCAACTTGTATGAGGAGGAGTCTGTTCCAAAGGAAGGCAATGATAGGGGTAGCAGCTGAAAGGAGAGTATGATCTCAAGGACAGATCTTTTTTGTGTTTCCCTTGGAGATACTGTAAACGTGTGTGTGTGTGTGTGTGTGTGTGTGCTCATGGGAACTGGTAGTAGAGAAAGACCAGCTGTTCTAAGAAGAAAGGACAACTATAGGAGAATATTGTAACCACTTTTGTGGTAGAGGAAGCCAAAGTTCAGAGAGGTGAAGTGATTTTACTAAGGCCACACAGCTAGCTGGCTGCTGACCAGGATTCAGAGCTAGTCTTCCCGAATCAAGTCTGTGTTCTTATTTGATTCAAATCCTCTCCCAACTCAAGTTCAAATTCACCTCTTCCTTCATGTAGCTTTCTTCAAACCTCCGAGCTAGGCGTGATCTGTGTTGCTCCCTCTGGCCTCTCATACAATCTAACCTTGATATTCTTATTACAGCTATTTGTTTTCTGTCTCCCACCATACTGCAAGTGTCTTGAAGGCACAGAATATGCATTATAAACCTCTTTATCTTTCCCATCCCCTAACTCAGTGCCGAGGGCAAGGTACAACCTTGACTGACGTTTGCTCCAGGCAGGCAGTGGGAGGGAGAAAGGATTCGAGAAGAGGTAGGAGGGAGGGATGCCTGTTTCAAGCAACTCCTCACAGGTCTGACACCTCATCCATTACAGCCTGTTTCTTCTGCCCCAGACTAGGGGCGATATTTACTTTAAACCTTCCTCGTAGGAGCTGTTGCCTCTTTACTCATGTCTCCGACTGTTTCCTGGACCTGCTCCAGACCCACCACTTCCCATTAATAATAAATCAGACACTCAAATGCCTTGCAAAGAAGACCTTCCATGTGCGCACCTGTTAGGTCAAGAACCACCTGGAGAGGAATTTTACCATCTGCTAATCACAACTGAGAGGAAGCTGCAGACAGAGCCCTGCAGTTCAGTTCACAAGCTGAATTTTTTTGGACAGGTCTCCTGTTTGGAGCCGGATCCTGTGCTGGGCTGAAGGAATAGTAAAAGGGGCAAGACACTATTCCTGCCTCCACTGGGCTTGTGATCACATGGGGAGATGACTGCTAGCTGTAGAGCCTGCCACATGCTCCCTGCCAGGGGACCCCTGGCTCCTGTAGGAGTAAAGTTGAGGGAGGGCTTTACCCCTGGGAAGAGGGTACTCAGGGATGTTCCCGGCATGAAAATAAGCCTGTTCTCCCAGCCAGATCTCCATCCCTGCAGCCTGGGCAGCCACAGTCCCACCAACCATAGCTCAGTGTAGCCTTCCAGGTGCAACCAAGCATAGACGCAAACCACAGAGACCATTATGTGGCCAGGACCACCGTCAGGCCCAGGACAATTCCAGGCCACAAGGACACCAACCTTACCTCTTGGGCAGAAGCAAGTGCATGCTGGAAGGCCCTGAGAAGTTACATGTTATTCAATCATAGTAGGCACAGAGAAGAGAAAGTCACTTTTTGGAGTTTCCCAGTATTCTTGGCCAATGGAGGAGAAGCATGGTAGCTGAGGAGGAAATCTCTGGGAAGGAGCCTAGATCTTCGGGGGGATGTCACCAAGAAAAGGCACTGGAGGATGTCATCAAGTCCCCGGAGAAGGACAGTCATCAAACTGTGTGGTCCCTGCAAAGCGAGGGGTGGGGTTCCTCCAACTTGAAATTTTCTGCTTTATATGCAAGATGTCACAAAATTCCCTTTGAAGAAATCTTTTCATGGATTATTTAAAGTCATTTTCTTTTTCTCACAATTTTAGGAACTAAAACATGGATAGAACAAGATATTTATTTAAGATCACACAGCAAGTTACTGATGGAAAGAACAAGGCTTCCTGATTCCCAGCAAAAAAGTTTCTGGATCAGCCTGAGAGGCTGGGTAAACTCAGTGGGAACAGCCCTCAAAGGGACCCAGTCTGGTGGTCTGTGGGTCATCCTTGTACCAGTTTGAATGAAGTATGGAAATCTTACCTTCTTTTATATTCTTCCACACTCCGTCTATAATTATTCTAAATGCTACCTCTGTATACATTTAGCACCACATTAGACAGTGTTATAATTTTTACTTCAAGCTCATAATACTTAACACAACAAAAAAAAAAACAAAAAACAACCCAATCAAAAAAATTAGCAGAAGGTCTAGATCAACATTTCTACAAAGAAGACATACCAATGACCAATAGGCACCTGAAAAGATGCTCAACATCACTAATTATTAGAGAAATGCAAATCAAAAATACAGCGAGGTACCACCTCACACTGGTCAGAATGGCCATCATTTAAAATAGAATATTTACAAATAACAAATGCAGGAGAAGGTATGGAGAAAAGGGACTCCCTCCTATACTGTTGGTGGGACTATAAGCTGTTGCAGCCCCTATGGAAAACAGTATGGAGTCTCCTCAAAGAACCTAAAATAGCATTAACATATGAACCATCAATCCCACTCCTGGGCATCCAGACAAAACTCTAATTCAAAAAGACACATGCCCCTATGTTCATAGCAGCACAATTCACAATAGCCAAGACATGGAAGCAAATTAAGTGTCTATCAACAGATGAATGGATAAAGAAGATGTGGTATATTTATGCAATGGAATACTACTCAGCCATATAAAGAATGAAAACATGCCATTTGCAGCAACATGGATGAACCTAGAGTTATCATATTAAGTGAAGGAAGTCAAACAAACACCATATTGTATCATTTATATATGCAATCTAAAAATATAACACAAATGTATCTGTCTATAAAACAGAAACAGAATCACAGACATACAGAATAGATTGGTGGTTGCCAAGGGGGAGGAGGTTGTGGGTGGGATGGAGTGGAAGGCTGAGGTTCATATATATGTATGACTAAATCACTTTGCTACAGCAGAAATTAATACAATACTGTAAATCAACTATACTTCAATAGAAAATATTGATAGAATAGAAAAAAAAGAAAAGAAATTTTGCTTCAAGCTTTAAACACAATTTAGAAAACCTCAAAGGAGAAGCAAAGTCTACTGCATCGACTTATATTTCTGCTTACTTTTTCTTCCTTCCTGGTGTTCCTGAAATCTTTCCTTTATCATTTCCTTCATGTTTACAGAACTCCCTTTATCTGTTCTTTTAAGGTAGATCTGCTAGTGACAAATTCTCTGTTTTCCCCTCATGTGAAAATGCCTTGATTTCCCCCTTGATCCCTAAAGGATATCTTTGCTGGATATAAAATTGCATGTTGACAATCCTTTCCTTTCAGATCCTGTGTTGTACCCTTGTTCTGCCTTCTCTGAGGTTTCTGAGAAGCTCACTGCCATTCAATTTGTGTTTTTCCCCTCCTATAGATATAATTTCTCTGTCCATACTTTCCAGATTTTATCTTTGTCTTTATTTTCCAGAAGTTTGAATATGATGCATTTTGGTGGACCTTTCTTTGGTTTTACCCTGTTTGGGGTTCACTCAGTTTCTTGACTTTCTACATTAATGTATCTTTGTCAAAATTGGGATGTCTTCAGCCTTTCTCTCTCTCTCTCTTTTTTTTTTTTTTTTTCTGAGGTTTTACACAAAGCTTTTACATCACTGATAAAGGAGGATACGTACAGGTTGTGCTGCCTTTCCTAATTCTTCTTGCCTGTAATGCTGATGTGGTAGTTGGAGCTGCTGCTATTAAATTATGCCCATGAGGAAAGGACAAAAGAATGGCAGAAAAATCTATCCTGACATTAATGGCCTGCTGGACCAATACTACCAGTTTCTTTGGACTTGTGGCAGAAGAGAACACCTCACTCTCTTTTTAAGATTTAGCTAGTTAGATTTTCTATTTCATGTAGCTTACTGGGTTATGATACGGAGGACAAATCAGCCATTATTTACTTGAGTTGCTGTTTTCAGGCCCCTCTCTTTCTCCTCCCCTTCCAGGACTTCAATTACACAAATATGTGATCTTTCTTATAACCCCACAGGTCTCTGAGGCTCTGTTCTTTTGTTTTCAGCCTATTCTCTTTTAAAGATTTTTTGATTTGGACCATTTTTTGTTGTTGTTGTTGCTGTTTGATATAGAACATTTTAAAAATCTTTATTGAATTTGTTACAATATTGATCCTGTCTCATATTTTGGGGGGGTTTTTAGACCTGAAGCATGTGGAATCTTAGCTCCCTGACCAGGGATTGAGCTCACACCCCTTGCATTGGGAGGAGAAATTCTAACCACTGGACCTCCAGGGAAGTCCTCAGCCTATTTTCTGTTGTTCTTGTTGGGTCATTTCTATTTTTCTATATTCAGGTTCACTGACTCTTTCCTGTATTGCCTCCACTTTGCTGTTGAGCCCACTGGGGTTTTCATTTCAGTTCTTTTCCAATTTTAAAATTCCCACTTGGTTCTTCATAGTATCTTTCCTTCATTACTAAAGCTTTTTATTTCTTTGCCGAGACTTTCTACTTTTTTCATTTGTTTCAAGTGTTTTTGTAATTGTTCACTGAAGCATTGCTTTGATGGCTGCTTTTATATCTTTGTCAGAGAATTTTAACATCTCTATCATCTGTGTTGATATCTATTGGTTGCCTCTTTTCATTCAGCTTGAAATTCTTCTGCTAACTGGTATGATTTTGGTTTCCACTGAGACCTGGACAGTGTTGGATATTGTGTTGTGATGTTCTGGAGCTTATTTTATTTGCTATTGTATTTTTTTAAATTGAAGTATAGTTGATTTACAATGTTTCTTGTGTACAGCAAAATGATTTGGTTTATACATATATTCTTTTCCAGATTCTTTTCCATTATAGGTTATTTTCCATTATAGGTTATTACAAGATACTTAATATAGTTTCCTGTGCCACACAATAGGTCTTCATTGTTTTATCTGTTATTATCTGTTATCATATACAATAGTATTATATCCCAAATTCTTAATTCATCTGGAGCTTACTTTAACCTTCTGTTTCAGCTAGCTTTTTCTGACACTTCTCTGGTAGAGGCAGTATCACTGATGAGCATATATTTATATATATAATGTCCTGTCATAGGTAGAAGACTGTATCATTACTGCCAGGTGGGGGCAGAAGTCCAGGTCTCCCACTTGACCTTTCATGACAACCGATGGGGTTCCTCTCACTCCTGTTGGGTAGGAGAGAGTTCCACCTATGCCTCCACTGACATCCCTCAGTCTGAGAGGGATAGGAGTGACTCATCACTCCTCCTCTTTGACTTCTACCACAGAGCAAGTGGTCTTGTTACATATGGATGTCCTAACTCCCCTGGTGGCCTCCTCTGACACTACCCAGCAGGAGGAGGGGAGAGGCATTTCATTATTCCCTTTAGGCGAAGAAGTCCAGAGCCTCCACTGCAGAGGAGACAAGGTTCCTTATCACAACCAACAGAGATGAAAGTCCCCACTTAAACTCCTCTGGCATTACCAGGCAAGGGTTTCTCTTGGGGAAAAAAATGGAAGTCTATAGATACCCCTACCTGATCTTCACTTCAGCATACATGCAGAAGGAGTCACTATTTTTTCTGAGACATCTAACTATAAAGTGTAGTGGTTATTGTATTAAAGTTTCCAGTCTTGCTAGGCTATCTCTTTTCCTGGTCCTTTGACTACAGAAAACAGGCTTTTTCCAGGGATTTCTGTTTGTCTGTACCTATCAGTGTTTGATTTGCTGGATTCTTCAGCTACAAGTCTGGAACAGACAAAGCAAAAAGAAAATCCATGACTACATCATTCCTCATGCCCAATGTTCCGAGCTTGTCTGCTTTCTTCTTTACACCTTTCAGAGCCTTCTTATATTTGTTTTGTTTATAATATCGAGATTTCCTAATGGTACTTAGCAAGAAGAACAGAACTGCATCTACTCTACCTTCCTGTGAGTTGAACATAACTAGATTGTGTTTAACAGTCAATATACACTTTTCTCTAATCTGATCTGTTGTCATTCTATTATGATGTAATTTCTATAATAGAAACATTCATTAAACTCAGAGGTATAAAGGGTTTCCTAAATGACATATGTGTGACAAACATGTAGAAACAGTGACAGGATATCTGAGGTGTTTCTCAGGCTCTATTTCAGAGCATGTGGGATATACATGAGTTGCACTGGAGGTAGCAAAGGTAGTGGAAACTCGGAAACAAGAGAGACCCTGAGCTCCTTCTGCCCATTGACGTTGATATTGTCTATAACTCTGCTGAAAGACAAACCACTCCAAACCTTGAAACAACAAACATTATTGTTTCTTAAAATTCTGTGAGTCAGTTGGGCAGGTCTCCTGGTCTGGGCCAACTCAGCTGATCTCCATGGTCAGCTGGCAGCTCACCTGTGCTGTGTGGCCTTGCTCATGCTGCTAGTGGCTGGAGTCTGGCTGGTCTAAGGGTGAGCTGAGCTAGAACTGCTCATCTTGGCTCAAGATAGGGTCTCATTCTTCAGGAGGCTAACTCAGACATCTTTACTAGGAGGTCTCAGGCTTCCAAAGAGCAGCAAGAGTGGGTGAGCCCCAACATACTCAAGTCTCTGTTCTTATATCACTTTCTAATGTCCCACTGACCAAATGAAATCTGGATTTAAAGGAGTGGAAAAAGAGACTGTACTGCTTGATGACAAGTTACACAGAGAGTTACATTGCAAAGGTGACTGAATAAAGGGTCAGGAAGAATTTCCGTGGCCATTTTTGCCAACAATCTAACACATTGTGCTAGAGCTAAAGACAACATCCTGAATGACCAAGGTAGAGACCTACAGTGGATACAGACAGGTCCTGGGGTGAGTCCTCCACTGCCACAGACCCAAGGCCAGTGCACTTGGGGGAAAGCCCTGGGCACCCCTGTGCTTGATGAATCTCAGCCTTCCTGGCCCCAGTTCAGGCTTCCTGCCCACCTGACCAATCACAACATTTTACCTGGTCACTCTGGCCTAGTCTCACTCCTTCTTATCATTAATCCATGCTTCACCCAGAGGAAACCTTCTAAAATACACACATTCTTCTCAAAAAAAAAAAAAAAAAAAAAAGTGATGTTCCTTACTTATTTACTAAGAGGTCATGAGGTTGAATGGTTAACATACAGGCTTTGGAATCCCTGATAGTCCAGTTGGTAAAGAATCCGCCTGCAATGCAGGAGACCCCAGTTCAATTCCTGGGTCGGGAAGATCTCCTGGAGAATGGCTAGGCTACCCACTCCAGTATTCTTGGGCTTCCCTTGTGGCTCAGCTGGTAAAGAATCCGCCGGCAATTCGGGAGACCTGGGTTCAATCCCTGGGTTGGGAAGATCCCCTGGAGAAGGAAAAGGCTACCCACTCCAGCATTCTGGCCAAGAGAATTCCATGGACTGTATAGCCCATGAGGTCGCAAAGAGTCGGACACGACTGAGCAACTTTCACTTTCACTTTGGAATCTAACAAACCTGCTCTCAAATCTGGCTTCAACTATTTACTTTGTGGGTGAGTTTGGGCAAGTTGATTACCCTTGATAAGCCACCTTTTCTCATGTGAAATATGTGTATGAATGGTCTTGTACAATGCTGGGCACATGGTGGGTACCAGGCACTTCTGACAATGGCCCCATCCTCAGCTGCAGCACAAGTGGAGTTCTGACCCAGAGGCGAGGATGCCCACAGCTTCCAAGGTGTCCAAAACAGAAGGGGATTGTTTCCTTTGTTGAGTTTTAACTTGCCACAGATAGAACACTTGCTGCAAAGTAATTTATTTGTTGCCTCTGGGCTCATGTTTGGAAGGCTCCCCGCTCTGTTCCAGGCTGATTTTCCAAATATTAACATATGTCAAGAGCACACACAAAGCCAGGGATGTAAAAATCGCTTTTCAGGAGAAAGAAAAGTGAGGGCAGTTCACGCAGCCAGGGGAGAGACAGGAAGCCGACTCCAGCTAGCAGGGTGGGATGAGGGAGCAGAGGTCAGATGACAGCAGAGCCCAGGGTGGGAGGGAAGGGATGTGGCTGCCAAGGGGGAGTTTAAATTTGCCCAACGAACGTGTCAACAGTTATTCTTCAAAACCTATCATCTTTATAAACACCCCACTTAGTCTTCTCAAAACCCATGTGAGGTGGGTAATACGCATTTTACAGAGTATGGAATGGAAGCTCATAGATGTTAAGTAACCTGCCCAACTTCACGTAGGTAGCAAGGGGCAGAGCAGGGATTTAAACACAGATCTGTCTGATTCCAGACTCCACATCCTTCTCTCCAAATCTCTCCTCCCTGGAGAAGTCTACACTGTCAGAGGAGGAAGTATCCTTACTCTTTCATGCTGCTCAACTCCCTTTTAACAGATTGAGAAACAGAGGCTCGTATTCCCAGCTCAATGTACTCTAAGGAGTAGAAATATGATTGAGGTCAAGGTCAGAGGGCTCCCATAGGCTCAGATCTTCAAGTCTGTCCTCAGTGAAACCCCAGCTCATGGCTCCTATCTGTCTCTTAGCCCTTCTGCCCATCACACTGCCCCGTCTGACATCTCTCTGTGTCACTCCATACTGCTCCCAGCATTCACATCACCTGTCTGAACCCTTGACCTCTTGGCTCTGATAACCTGTGTCCAGCCTGTTTGCACAGGTTCAGACCTAAGAGCAGGTGACATCTTCTGTCCACCTCCTATCACCCCAGTCTGATGGGTTCCTCTTCACATTCTTATACACTTAATGCTCTTCATTCGTGCACAGTAAAAGGTTCAGATACAACCTCTGCAGGAGACACTGGGTGGCTTGCTGGGAACATGAAGATGAAGAACACTGGATCCCTTTATCCGTGACTTCCATGAGCTTGTATTCTACAGAGGGGGAGGGAGTGGGGATGGCAAACACATGGGGAGATGATCACGGGACATTGGGTTTTGCCGGCTCCACATACTGCTTCCACAACTTCAAGGAATCCCTGCCCCTTCCTATGGAGGAGGGACATTTGTATTTCCAAAAACTGTTGCCAGCTGTGCTGTGGACAATGAGTAGAGGAGACACAGGAAGTGTCGGGCTGCCAGGCCAGTGAGGAGGCTGAAAGACTGCCGCAGGAGAAAGCTGATGAGGAATCCAACAAAGGGAGGCACAGCAAGGACAGGGTGGAAACAACGGAGGCAGGAGCATGAAGAAGGTCGTAGGAAGAGCGCACAGTGCTTGGTGGCTGGCCAGCAGGGGCGAGGGGACACAGAAAGAGCTGCTGCTCGTGATGGGCTCGGTGGCTGCTCAAGCTTGAGCCTGGGGCGCTGGAGGTGAGCTGAATCATATGCAGAGCACAGAGCCCTCTGCAAATGCAAACATTAACCAGCTAATAGGAATCCACTGAAAAGAAAAAGAAATAATTACCACCAAGCCGCAGTTCAATTCATCCCAGGCTCATTGCTCTGACTGGCTTGACCTCTGAGATGCAAGACACTGTCATTGCCAGTGAGGAGGTGAAGGTTACCCTGGGATTAAGATTCCTACAGACTGAAAGCTTCAGACTTTTGTCAAAGCCAAAACAAAGAGGCATGTTGTGCTTAGCCAGAATTCTATCAAACTTATTTAAACATGAAAACTATGCCTCTTAAAAACACGATGGTATCTACAGAAGGGAAACTCAGGGTGCTTTGTGGAAATGTATAGAGACCAAGAGGCTGCAAACACTGTTGCACAAACTGGGTCTGATGAGGACCCTCAAAAGCCCTTCATCACTCACAGGAGAGAAAGTGTGACCCGCCCCCCCAAGTGACAGACGGGGAAACTGAGATCCAGATGATATGAGTTGCTCAAGGTTTCACCCCTAACTACCAGAGACACACTCCCAGCTTGGGGTCTTCCTATGAAGCAGGACAGCGGCAGGGTCAAGGGCATGAGACCTCTGTGAGTCCAAATCCAGACGTCTTGGGCCCTGGCAACCACGTGTCAAGTCTGTTTCCTCCAGCTGGAACCTCAAGTGAGGGTGCGTTCCTTCACTTCCTGTAATCCCGACCCCATGGGGTCCTCTTCACAGCCTCCCTCACTTAACCGTTCCTCATCCACTCACAGTTAAAGGTATGGACAGAACCCCGCAGCAAACACCATACGAGTGGCTGACTCAGCCCCACCTGCTTTTACATCTGTTAAACAGGACTCGTGAGTACCTGCCTGTCTCCCAGTGGGGCTGGGAAGGGTCAGTAGGATGAAGCATGTGCAGACCTCTCTACATCATCCCCTGTACAAAAAAAACCCTCAGTGAATGTTGCCTCTCACGGTTCCCAGCCCTCTGCGGTCTCTCTGATGGGAAGCCCAGCCTTAATGCACAATGAACAGTTTCGACAGGATTGGCAAGGATGGGTGATGACTGTGATCTGCTCCCTGGCAACATTTGAATGGGTGGGGTTAGGAGGAGGTGACTTTCAGCACAAAGAATACAGCAGAGAGGAGAAGGTGTCAGCAATCCTTTTTCAAAAGGTGACTTTCCAGTCTCTTCAGTCACTCACACTTTCAGGGATAAGGAGGCAAAGATTCCCTTCCCTTTGATACAGACACACAGACAAATTAGAAGCCAGGGCTCTTCCAACAACCTTTCTAAGCTTCATCTCAGAAGGCCAGTCAGTGTTCCTCCGAGGGTGTCTGCTTATCTGCTGCTATGTGATCAACCCCGCCTACACACACACACACACACACACACACACACACACCACCGGCACAATAGAAATGAGTTTGAGCAAACTCCGGGAGATGGTAAAGGACAGGGAAGCCTGGCATGCTGCAGTCCCTGGGGTCACAAAGAGTCAGACATAACTTAGTGACTGAACAACAACCCCTATACTGCAGAGATGAGGGTCCTCCTCATTTCAAAGGAGAGAGCTGAGGAGAGGAGCTTATTGTGGAACAGTTGAGGAAACGGAGGCCAAGAGAAGGATACTAGCTTGCCTCGTACATTATGACACACCTGGGTTTTCCATCATTCATGACAGAAGGGAAAATTTGGACACCTACAGCTCATGGAGAGAGTGCAAAACCAACTTTAGCCTTTTGTTTTAACCTCTTCCACCCTCTTTCTTGCCATTAGCTGTAGGATGCAGTCAGCGGACATCAAACAGTGAAGAACCATGTGATGAGTAAGAGCATGGATCAGCTCAGGACCTGGACATTGTTACTCATTGTAAATGTGACTCCAGGATCCCGAGAGAAGGGACTACTCATGAGAACAGACCCACCCTCAGGCTACTTGGAGCAAACATTCCACAGGGACAGATAGACACATTTGCGTTACTTTTGGTTAAATTTCATAAAGTGAATTGCACCCTTTAAACTAACATTTGTGTTTCCCCTAGAAGATTCTGGTGAACAAACACCTCCAGATTGTGCTGAGGCAGGTAGACAGTTTCGACATCTGAGTTGAAAGGCTGGCAGGGTTTGCAAGCCAAGCAAGCTCTTCCAAAGGGGTGCTACATAAGGCCTTCCCTTGCTCAAGTGGGCTGCTCTCATTTATCAGCAAACATGAGAGGGGCCAAGGAGTCTTTATAAACAATTTAGTGTTGTCCAAACACAGGCTTCATCTTCCACAAAGGTGAGGATCCTGGCTCATTCTGGAAGTTGTACAAGAGGGCGCTAAATGTTCTACAGTCTGGCCACATCTCCATGGCCTTCTTGATTCCTAAAAGATCCTACCTACAGCCAGCCTCCGTTGTGATAGCAAGATCTTTAGGGCTGATTCCAGGCCATTCATTCGTTGCTGATCCCTATAGTGTTACGACAAAGGAACAGACACACAGTAGGAGCTGCAGTGAGTAAAATGTCTTTGCTGGGTAATTAAATGTGAAAAGTCCTGGCACACAGTGGGTAATCAGCGAGTGCAAGTTGAACCTGAGGATTCAACTTGCTGACGGAACCCTTGCATTTTGAGTTATAAAGGGCCATTTATACATTAAGGGGTAACCTCGACCAAAAAGGGGGCGGGCCGGAAGAGAAAAGAAGAGGCCAGAATAATGAGCCCAGCCTTGCAGTTCTCTACTAATAAGGCAGAGGCCCCAGGAGGCAAGCAGAGCAGGAGAAAGAGCTTGCCTAGTGTTTGGGAGAGAAAAGCTTCAGTGCCAATAATTATCCTCTAGAGGCTGAATGTCCCCGTCTAACTGAGGGCACCAGGAGAGCATCTCCCAGACTTTCCCCATGTACAGAGGGGACAGTTTGGTTTTAAGTTACAGACTTTAAGGCTTTTAGTCATCAGGATTCTAACTCTTTACGGCTTCAGAAAATACTGCCTTCCAATTTAGTTTTCCAAAGGACAAAGGAATTCTCTTACTACCTCTTCCTATCAGTGGTAAGATAGTAGAATTATCTAAAAGGGAAATGGAGAGAATTGAGAAACATGGAATGCATCTGTGTACATATGTGTGTGCATGTACACACACGGACATATAAACACACAGGATGTTACCTTCTGGCAATGGTTGTATTCATAATCTTCCTTTGGGTAGAGATGGGGATTCTCACATTCCCTGTATTCCTTCAGGAGATTTTAAGTGACAGTGAAAGTCGCTCAGTCGTGCCAGACTCTTTGTGACCCCATGGAATTCTCCAGGCCAGAATACTGGAATGGGTAGCCTTTCCCTTCTCCAGGGGATCTTCCCAACCCAGAGATCAAACCCAGGTCTCCTGCATTGCAGGTGGATTCTTTACCAGCTGAGCCACAAGGGAAGACCAAGATTTTGTTAAGTGTGTACTATACGCCTGTTGTTATGCTGTCTGTTAGGGCTTCAGAGATGAACATGACCTACAGGGAGTTTCAGATTAAAGTGAAAATAAAAAAGAGGATTGAAAAAAATGGAAATGTGGGGAAGATAATATTGGGAAGAAAATCCTTGAGGATCTCCTGAGGTCATGAAGTTCACACAACCCTTTCCTATGTCCCAAGAACTGAGGAAAGTGTTGTTGAAGGTAAGGTTTTATTATTTTTGGTAATTTTGTCGTCACCGAGGGTACTGTGTAAGCTGACAGTGTGACCTCTACAGGCAAGAGAAAAATAACTATGGGACTTCCCTGGTGGTTAAGAATCTGCCTTGCAAGGCAGGGGACACTGGTTCGATCCCTGCTTGGGGAACTAAGATCCCTAACCAAGCCCACACACGGCAACTCTTGAACCCAGGCATCACAACTACAGAGCCCACAGGACACGAGCAAGACCTCACCTGATGCAGCTAAGACCGGATGCAGCCAAATGAATAAATATTTTTAAATAATATTTTTATTATTTGTAAATATTTAAATATTAAATATTTAAATCCTTTAAAATATTTTTTAAAAAGAAGAAGAAATAACAACTATTTCTTTCGCCTTTCTACCTGGTTCTAGACCTGATTAAAGGACTCTTGGCACAAAGCCTAAATGCGTTAGAATTTGTTTTGTAGCCATAAAGACCTTATTTCACACTACTCTAGCCACAGGACCTTGACTGACTTGAGCTTTGGATCTGAGTTTCAACAACTCAAAAGTAACAATAATACCTACCCCCATGTGGGTGTTGCATTAGATGATAAACACATACAGGTGTCTGAGGTATAATGGGTGTTTACTCATATTAAGCAATTCTTTTCCACTTATAAATGTTTCTTTAATGCTACAACTGAAATTCTCTTAAGCAATTAGTATATGATGCCAAAAATGTAAATGAGTTGGAAATAGAGGTATCAGCCTGAACAGACAGCAAAAAATACAGTAAAATAAAGTTCAGCCTGAAATCCCAGAGGCATCTTGAACTTTCCTTCCTGGGTAAAGACATCAGCTATCAATAGTCATTAGTGATTTAAAATGGAATCACTTGCAAAACAATCGGTAAAAGGGTGATAATTTTCATGCTCAGGAAAGATGACCCATTTGGGGCTTCAAAATTAACAGCAAGAAATAGTGTTGTCAATATGACACTAACACAGCCCATAATTAATCAGATCTCAGCCCCTTTGTCTGCTGGGAAATCTCTGGTGTCTCTTCCCGGCACCTTAAAAGATAAAGGTTGACCTTGCCCCTCGTGCCTAAATAATAATTTATAGATGTGTAAACATTTACCACAACAATTACACGTTGGCCTAATGAAATTCCAGGAGCACAAGTCACAGAAGATCTGAGTGTGCATCATAAATTCAGAATCAATCCGGCAGGCTGGGATCTGCAAATAAATTACAAGTCAAGGCAAGAGCAGACCTGTTCTGGAGGATAGAGCCCAGGCAGTTTTATGATCTGACTCTCGTAAAGGATTTGTGCACGCATGTGCCAGGTTCTGAACCCGAATTCTGTGGTATCCTTCACTCAGAAACCACGTATCCTTTAGAAGCCTCTGTTTTCTCATCTGTAAAATGGGTGAGAAGGGCTGGGGATTCCTTGCATGGTATATTGTGAATACGAACAATCACAGCATTCATTCATTTCATAAGTACCTATAACTATGACATATGTGATTGATCATTAAACTACAACTAGCATTATCATTATTACTGGAAATTTATTCCTCAGGGACTTTATTGTGCGTGTAGCAAGTTTACTCCTTAGGATGTTAGAGAACTAGAAGAGAATCATGATGCTGAGAAGAGGAAGGAAGCTACTAGAATCTCTCCCAAGCCCCCCGGAGACTGCTATTGGGGGTTAAGCAAGAAACAAAAGGAAGAGAACTTCTCTCTTGCGTCACACAAACAGAACTGTTAGGGGGAAGAGACATGAGCTGAGGTGTCTCCTTTGCTAGAGATGCCTTTGAGTCGATCAGTTATTCCTCACAGTAACGGCCTTGAGGTCACTGTTATCAACCTGACTGAACGATGAGATCACTAAGATTCCAAAAGGCTAAACCCGAAGAAATAGAAATAAGTGAATAAGACCTTTTATTATAGACTAACAAAGCTGTAAGGGCAAATGTCTCCCAAAGTCAAGAGGCAACTCCCAAGGGGTGTGTGACTAGAGAATAAAGGTCCTCCAGGGTTCAGAAAGAGCCAGACCCCAGGTCTGGGGAGGAGGCACTCACCCAGCCCAGATAAGAGCCTCGAGCTCAGAGAGCAGGAGCGGCCGGCACCTGCCAGCCTCCTCTGGAAGGTTCCTGACACAGACAGAGACAGAGACCCGCCAGCAGGGTATCTAGTTCGTGCCCTGAATGAGAATATTCAGGGAAACGATTGCCTCTCTAACACTTCACAGGCTGCCATTGTTATCTGCTTTTAGCAAAACCTGATCCTATTTTTTTTTTGTAACACAAATGCAAGACAAGTACCCTGAATGCCACACTCAGGGAACACTGTGACCTGATTAATCCTAAATGTGACTATTCAGTGGGTGTACTTTTCTTTTCCTCAAGTATAAACCCCACTTGTGGAGAAGGATTTGTTACAGCTGACTGCTTGGCTACAAATCTCATCCCTGATACACATACACGCACACATATATCAAAGGACCAAGTTCAGACCCTTGATTTTTCAGAGTATTCATGGATAGAGAATTCGATCAGTTGATCCAATTCAACTGACCCAGTAGGGTCAGCCCTACTCTCTTTCAAGCTACCCAGATTTGGGAGTACATTAAAGGAACCATCCCCTGGTAAAGACCAGTGGTAAAAAGTCAGGTGCGTGGAGGCAGATCTCCTGGGATAGAAGGCCAGTCAGGCCCCAGTCACTTGGACCATCACTGACAAGCTGCCAAACTGTCCTCCAGTCCCTCATACATCGTCAGACTTGTGAGGATTTAAAGTAAGTATTTATACAAAGCACTTAAAACAGCTCCTGACACACATTACGTCCCCAGAATGATCCCCTTGCATAATGGGAGGAGGCAGCTCCCACTTTTTCCTCTGCAGGTAAGGAACCTTTCTTAAGCAGCGAGCACTCAGCTCTGTGTTCTCTGAACCTGTTATACAAACAGGAAGACTGAGTACTTCCTAAGTGCCAGGTACCCTGCTACGAATTTTACAAGCATCATCTCACTACAGCTCCTGGAAGGAGGCACAGCTGCATCGTTCCCATTACACGGGCGAGACCCGGAGAGGTGAGGACGTGAAAGGAACTTCTGAGGCATTCAGCTCTGAAGCCAATCTGAGCAGCAGCTTCCGGCGGCCCCCTGACCCAGGTCAGGCATGATGCTGATGTAAGAGGGAACCTTAAGAGAAATGACATGACTCCCACCTAGACACAATGAATCCCAAAGAAACTTCTGGGAATAGGACAAGGGAGTCTTGGGAGGCACTCCTGGTTCCTCCAAATGGGGAGCAGAGGACAGGAGACAGCAACAAGACCAAAGCAACAGACCCCCAAGAGGAGACATTGTGTGATTCTATCTACGAGAGGTTCACAGGGTAACAATCAGAACAGGGGCGGCCAGGAGGGAGTAGGGCTTGACTGGGAAGGGGCTGGAGGGGACTTTCGAGGGGCGTGGACATGTTCTGTACCTTACCGGGGTTTTGGTTATGCGTGACACACCTGTCCAAATTCACTGAACCGCATTTCATTGTGTATGACTTTTGACCTTAATAGTAATTTTGTAGAAGATGCCGAAAAGAGAAAGACAGAATGGAACAGGAGATGTCGCAGCACATCACCAGAGCGATGGAGCCGGGGTGGGCGTGGAGAGGTGCGGGGCGCATGCGTGCTTGTGGTATCCGAGGACCTGCCTGTTTGCAAGACCATGAGTCGGAGTGTTCTCAGTGCAGAGGCATATCCCTCACAACCACATGGTCTGAGCTTTGGGGGCCTCTAGGGGTTCATGCTGGGCTTCCCTGGTGACTCAGACAGTAAAGAATTCACCTACAAGGCGGGAGACCTGGGTTCGATCCCTGGGCTGGGAAGATGCCTGGAGGAGGGCATGGCAACCCACTCCAGTATTCTTGCCTGGAGAATCCCCCCGAACAGAGGAGCCTGGAGGGCTACAGTCCATGGGATTGCAAAGAGTAGGACATAACTGAACGACTAAACACAGGGTGCAAGCTACGTTGCCAATACCCCCATCCTAACTGATAAGAACCTGCTATAGAGCACAGGGAACGCTACTCAATACTCTGGAATGGACTATGTGGGAAAAAAAATCTTAAAAAACAGAAGGCATATATGTATATGCAAAACTGATTCACTCTGCGGTACACCAGAAACTAACACAACATTGTAAATCAACTGTACTCCAATAAAAATTTTCTAGAAACAACAAAAACAAAAAATACCCTGGTCTTTTGTCCTGTGGTCCAGCCTCCATTCACATCATCTTGGTAGAAGTTGAAGGAAAATGCCCAAAACAAATGAAAATCCTTTCTTGGTCCTAGTCCATGGATTTCTACAAATGCACCACGTCTCTCTCTGTCAGCTGATGCCTCATCTGCATGGGAGGAGCCCCCCTGAAACACACGCTGGAGACTAGACAAGGTGCCACCAAGCTTCCCTGCAAACCAGCAACCAGGAAGTTCCTGGTCTTGACTCCACTCTCCTGGATGGGTTTTCTGGTCCTGTTGGGATAAGATGATGTTGAGCCCTTTCCCGTCATAAGTATTTGAATGATCTAAAGTTCTTACAGAGGCCTGGCCCCCATTCGGTGCCACGTCCAGGATCTAGAGTGCTCTTGTTGTCACGGTAATGTTACTTGACGTGTATTGTTCTCTATCCCCAGACTCCTGCCCCTAGTCACTTACATCCGACATCCTATCCACACTTGCCACTGAGAGAAACCAGAATATATGAACCTCTCTCTCATGTCCGTGCTTCTATATTTGTTATTCCCTCTGCCTAGGGTACGGAGAAGGAAATGGCAACCCACTCCAGTACTCTTGCCTGGAAAGTCCCATGGATGGAGGAGCCTGGTGGGCAGCAGTCCATGGGGTCGCTAAGAGTCGGACATGACTGAGCGACTTCCCTTTCAGTTTTCACTTTCATGCTTTGGAGAAGGAAATGGCGACCCACTTCAGTGTTCTTGCCTGGAGAAACCCAGGGATGGCGGAGCCTGGGCTACCGTCTATGGGGTTGCCCAGAATCAGACACGACTGAAGCGACTTAGCAGCAGCAGCAGCAGCAGCTGCCTAGGGTATGTTTCTTCCTACTTTTATCTTTCCAGCAAGTCACTAATTTCTCTCCAGACTAAGCTCCTGTCCCAGTGTCTGCAAACGTTCTGCAAACACACTCATTGGGCCAGCCCCACCCCTACTCCTGTCATCAAATCACTCACAGCATCTCATTGGCCATTTGTCTCCCTCACTAGAGAACAGCTATTTAACAGCAGGGTACAGGACTCCACCTGTTACTGGTTCATACTGAGAGCTGGGCACACAGTAGGTCATCAGCAACTGTTTGTTATGGATTGAAAATGTGCATGCATGCTCACATAAAAAGCGCTCTGCAAAGATCTCCCTCCTTCCAGGTTTGAGAGTTCCCCTCCTAAGGATCCCCATCTGGGCTGGAGTTAGAGCAAGTGGAGGTTCTCTAAACACACCTCTTCCATCCACCAGGCCTTCTGAATCTACTGAAGGCGGGACCTTCTGCATCCATAGGACCCCAAGGCTGGGAAGCCTGTTCTATTGCCTACATAGCTGTTGAATTGAAGAGAATAATGGTTTCCCTATGTTTCCTTTTGTGGGGAAGGCAGTTCTTCTTCAGCCTGCAGTTTACACAGCTAAGTTTCTTTGTCAGGACTTTTTTCTTCTTTCCTTCTTTATTATTATTATTAATTCTATACTCCGAAAAATAGAGAGGATCAAAGTGAGCGGTGAGAAGAGTCGAGCCTTGTTAACACTGAAATTCTGGGCCTGTGTTGGCGACACTTGAGCAAAGCAATAGGCT
The DNA here is from genome assembly GCF_910594005.1 of Cervus elaphus. Taxonomy (NCBI): domain Eukaryota; kingdom Metazoa; phylum Chordata; class Mammalia; order Artiodactyla; family Cervidae; genus Cervus; species Cervus elaphus. The sequence continues at coordinate 34,375,462 of NC_057818.1, forward strand.
AACCCAGAGGGTAAGTGGCCCCACCTCCAGAGTCTAGGGCAGCACCGCTCAGGATCCAGGGAAGGCCTTGATGCGGGGTTGCCTTGGCAACGGAGCTGTCACAGGCCCAGGGCCTTGCTGGGTAAGCACAAATGGATGGCATGCAGGCTCCCTCTTTTCATTTGAAAATTACCACTAATTTGCAATTAGTTGGAGGAAAATTAGAGATGGAGGAAAGGGAATTGCTCTTTTTAGCAAACAACCACGACCACTGAAAATTGACTTTTCTCCTGAGTCACAGTGGAGAGGAAAGAAAGCACGTCTCTCTGAAGAACAAGGGCTTTGCAGCTAGATCGAAGGACAAAAGCCTGGTTCTCTCACAGCCTGACTGTGTGACTTTGGGAGAGTCTCTCATCCTCTCTCCGGCTTTACTTTCTTCAGTTGTGAAACCTGTACAAACACATCCACCTGCATGGTTGATGAGACAGTTAAATGAAATAGTAGAAGTCAAGTCACAGGCACAGAGTAAGAGCCCAGCTAATGGTGAGTTACATCACTACTGGATGTTTTCATTCATTCACAGTGTCCTCTCTCCTTCCCTTGCCAGTCCCTTGATTTATCCAATTCATTCATTCCTCCAGTATCTATTAAGCACTTCTCTGTGCAGGTGTATTCTAGAAACTGTAGCTCCTCACATCAGAGGCCCATAAGCAGTCATGGGTCAGAATCACGTCCTCCCCGCAGCTTTGTAGGGCTGCCCTCACTCACCACCTTCTCCAAGATGCTGTTCAGGTCTCAGACAGCATCTCCTCTGCATCTCTGCCCACTGGTGTCAAGACTCTTACAGCCCTAAATGCAAAGTCTTCCTCGGTTCTTTTAGGAGAGGGAACCCCCACCCCTGCCCAACAAGGAGCTGAGGTGCACAGGGCCAACAGCCCAGAGTGACACCAGAGGTAGGCATGGCAGAGGGAGGAGAGGCAGGTCTTGCTAAGTCCTACTGTCCCTGGGCTCTGAGATACTCCTGAACAAGGACTAAGCTCTCTTAATCTCCGAGGTCCCACCCTCAGGACACCATACAACAGACCATCAACTGTCTGAGGGAAGCATGGAAGAACCGCCTTGTCTCCTCCCAACCCTGGAAAATACCCACACTTCAGCCTTTGAGTCTGAGCCCTCACAGTACACAGGGGCCTCTCTTTCTGTGCACACAACCCCACTCCAAGCCCAGAGAAGTGGAGAGCTGATTTGGAAGAAAGAGGTGCTGGAGGTTTGCCCAACAAGCCCCCGTTACCCCTCATCCCCGACGTCGGGCAGCATCATGGTTCAGGGCACGGGCTGCACTGCCTTGCCCAGGTACTGCCTCCCACCCATGGGAGTGACCTCGCACAAGTTACTTCCTGAAGCTGCAGTTCAACCACATTTGCAAAAATGAGTAATGATGACATGTCCATGGGACATCCCTGCTGTCTGAGTTTGAACTGCAGGACCAAGAATAAAAATGTTCTCTTTCAAAAATCTTGACTCAAACCAGTGAGTGCAGCAGGAGCTTCACAATGATGAGAGCAGAGAACCCGAGCCCTCGGCCTGCATGAGCAAGACAGGAACCCAAGGGAAACCAAGACTGCCAGGCCACACATGGAGAGGCTGGCATCCAGAGCAGTGCTGGCCAGTAGCATTTCTAGCTCACCTTCTTCCCATCAGAAAGGATGACATGGACTAATAAACACTTATCCACCTGTGATATAAGTCACAAGCCATTATGAATCCCATTCCCCAGCCACTTGGCCAAGATGCCTTCTGGCTCACCCTCAGGCATGAGAAGTCCCACCCGGCAAGTAGAGGCACCTGGGAATGAAACAGGCTCACGGGAGTGGACAGCTGGCTGATCAATTCCTTCAGCAGCAGCAGGCTGTGATCTTACCATGATGCCTCCCGCTGCCTTTGGTATGAATGAGGCAGTGCAGGAAGAGGACAGAAAGGGTCAGAATAATCTTTAATAGTAATAGTCTTATTATCATTTTATAGTCTTATTGTTATTAATAATAGTCTTATTATTATTTTCTTAGTCTTATTATTAATAACCCTTTAACAATAATAGTCCCTGAAGGACTATGCCACTGTGGGAGCCCGCATAGGTGATCTAACCTCTGTGGGCTCCATTTGCCTCCTTTATCCAATGAGGATAATCCTCCTGGAAGGGAATAAAAGTGTGTGAAACAACTAGAGCAGCCCTCTGCATCCGTGATCATGGACGCTGGCCAGCATCAGTGACAGTGACCTGAATAGGGCTGTATCATCATGCTCATGGCAGCAGCTGACATTTTTCAAACACTGGATTAACAACTTGCCCGCACTAATGCATCTTGTCAAATGCTCAAAACAAAATTTGGATCTGGTCCTTCTGACTCCACAGTCTGTGTTCCTAACCCCCATCCCATTCCCCTCCATTAATCTGGATCACTTACTGAATTGAGGTACCTTGAGGGGCTTTGGATCTGCATTTCACAGTAGTACCTTCAGAGCATCACAGATGGTAGATAACACAAGTGCTACTTCAGACTGTGTTTTCTCTTAATAAGGAACCCAGGGTACAGGGCAAGTGAAAGGATTATTTTGTACATGTCACACCAAGGTGTGACCAGTCTCCACTTCATGCTGGATGTTCGGCTAAGGAAGATTCCATAATAATTAAGCTGCCACGAGAACACATTCATCAATACCTCTCACTACAATACAGCTATTCATAGAATTTCCTTATACTTTATTTTTCTATTTCTATAAGGTCCTTTAATTTGTCTTTTATTCTTGCATTTTGAATCTTCCCTATTTTTTTCTTAGTTAGCCTAAATAAAGGTTGGTCAATTTTGTTGGTCTTTTTGAAAAAACAACATTTGGTTTCATTGATTTCTCTCTACTGCTTTTCTATTTCTATCAAATTAATTTACACTCTTATCTTTACAATTTTCTTCCTTCTGCTTCTTTTTGTTCTTCTATTTCAGTGTCTTGAGGAAGAAGGTTAGGTTGTTGAGATCTTTATTTAAAAAATAAAGTCACTTACATTATAAATTTCCCTCTAAGCACTGATTTACCAGCATCACATTTGTCTTGGTATGTTTCATAATCATTTTCATTCATTTCAAAGTACTTTCCAATTTTTCTTGTAATTTATTCTGTGACCTACTGGTTATTTAGTAGCATGTTGTTTAATTTCTACATATTTGTGTATTTCCCAAATTGCTTTGTGTTATTAACTTTTAATTTCATTACATTGTAACAGAAGACCATATTTGATACAATTTCAATCTTTTTTACATTTATTAAAGCTTTTTTATGACTTAGAATATGGTATAAAAATATATTCTGTTGGGTAGAATGTTCTATAAATATATGTTAGATTTAATTTGTATATAGTGTTGTTCAAATATTCTATTTTCTGGTTTGTTGATATATAGGTTTTCATAGCATTCCCTTAAACTTAATTTTTAAAAATCGTCCTGTAAAGTCGATAGTAATATCCCCTCTTTCATTGCTGATCTTAGTAATTTAAGTCTTCCCTATTTCTTCCTAGTGGGGTAGTAAGATCCCTAACTTTTATCTTGGACTTTTCTATTTCTCACGTCAGTTCGATCAGCCTTTGCTTCATGCATTTGGGAGCACTGCTGTTTAGGTGCATACGTATTTATACTTGTCAGGACTTTCTGGTGGACTGATCTTTTCACATCACTATAAAATGATACGCTTTAACTCCAGTAACACGTTTTGTGTTAAAGCCTACTTTGTCTGATATTAGTATAGCCATTCCAGTCACGGCATTTTTATAAGGGGTTAACTGAGTGAATCCATATCATCATACAGAAAAACGTGTCTCAGGGCAAGTGTCTGTAAGTATTAACTAATAGTGTTATCTATGGGACACTGCTGGAGTGAGCTTACAAGCCTGATCTCAGTTAAGCTTCATCACATCCAAACCTATGGTACATAAAATTTTCAATATTTTATAGAAGAAAAAAGGAAAAACAAAGAGTTCAAGTAGACTGTCCAAGATCCTCAAGCCAAAAGCGTGATCCAATTGGATCTTTTTTACTTCAAATCCCATCCTCTCTCCTGTATGCTCTGCCTGAGCTGTTGTGGCCAAGTCAGTTACCTATAAGATCTCAACTTTATAGTCAACCTGAAGACAAATTACAGTGGTCAAGAACATGGACTTGGAGGTCATAAGAGTTTGCAGTAAACCTTGGAACCATTATTCACTGACTGGAAGACCTTCAATAAGTTTTTCAACCTTTGTTTTTTCATCAATAACTTGGTGATTCTGAAGATACCTCCTCCAAAGGGTCATTGTGAGCATTAACTGTGATAATGTCAGAAATTTCCTGGTATGTAGAGATCAGTTAAAAAAAGTTCGCTGTTATTAATATTTATTATGATTATCAATTACTATGGTTAGCTAAAGTGAGAAGAGGTACACTAACATACCCTACCAGAAGATGTAGATGTGTGTTTGGAAAACAAAGCATCAGAAGAGTCCTGAGAAATGTATTTCTGGGAGACCTTAAAAGGGCACAATGAGGACAGATGAGCAGGGCATGACTGGCTTGGTAAACAGCAGAGCCAAGGCACAGGGGTAGACGAGTACTTAAATGGCAGGGAGTGGGAAACATGTGGGAATTCCCTGTCAGCCCAGCTCAGGCCTCCTTTGAGAGTGCCACCCTAAACTCGGGGTGCCATAAAAGTCTATGTATCTCAGTAAAGAAAGAACAGATGGCCCAAGGTACAACAGGAAGGAGCTCTCTCACAAAGCAAGAATCTATAACCGCCCCCCCATTCCACCCCACCACTGTTCTCACCTATCCTGTTTGCCTTCATCTCTGATGACTTTACTCAGAGCCCATCTGCCTGGTGCTAAAAGCTCAGCAGGGTGCAGAGGGAAGGTTTGGGAAAATAAAATCTTGCAGAACTGAAAGCTCTCCTCGGTTCTGTGCTCAGGTCGCGAACACAGACTTCCTCGGTGCAGGGTCGCTATGGCATCCCCGAATCTGGACTGGTGACAAATGAGTGAGTGATCTAGCCGAGTTCCAGTAGAAGGGGCACCAGAAGGTGCCAGGCCTTCAGCATCACCCTGGAGAGTGGTTGACTATGGGTAGTGGTCCTCCAACCCCACCCTTTCAGGTCTGCCACGATGATCACTCTCACAGAGCACCGTGACCTCCTAGTTGGAGAACATAAGGGATGTCAGTGTGGGGGAGCATCAACACGAAAGGGGCATCACCAGGCAATGCCACTTTTTGAGACACAGTCACCTCCCCCATCCAAGCTGTTCTGTGGGGCTTTGTGCTTAACAGTTTCACAACCATGATTCTATTTCCTCCTCCTGGGAGTTCACCTGTTAGTTGTTCTTTTTTAAGGGGTTCTTAAAAGCCCTTGGACAGCAAAGAGATCACACCAGTCAGTCATAAAGGAAATCAACCCTGAATATTCATTGGAAGGACTGATGCTGAAGCTGAAGCTCCAATACTTTGGCCACCTGATGCCAAGAGTCAACTCACTGGAAAAGACCCTGATGCTGGGAAAGATTGAAGGCAGGAGGATAAGGGGGTGACAGAAGATGAGATGGTTGGATGGCACCATCGACTCAATGGACATGAGTTTGAGCAAGCTCTGGGAGATGGTGAAGGACAGGGAAGCCTGGTGTGCAGTAGTCCACGGGGTCACAAAGAGCTGGACATGACTGAGCGACTGAAGAACAATAGGATTTTTATAATCCAAAGGAGCTTCAAAGAGGCAAAGCCACTGCCTGAGGTCACAAGGTCATAAGTGAAAGGTAACCCCACCACCGTGGGACACCAGGCGGCTCAGGGTGACTCCTGGAACACACCAGGTGTGGCAAAGCTGAATCTCAGGAGCCAGGTATTATATGCTGGGGTCAGAGCACAGACCATCTCAGGGCAATAATGGAAGTAAACAGAAGGGGCAGGGACACGAGGGGAGAGCAGGGAGCAGGGAGGGAGTCTTCCCAACAGCCTCCAGTGAGCTGGGCTAGAAGGCAAGGCCGTCTTCAATGCCAGGTCAGAATGTGGAAGGGACCTTGTCTCTAGTCCCACCAAAGAGCAGAGCCCAGCCGCCAGGAATCTAGCGCCACGGAGTCAGAGGGGAAACTTGGAAGTGGGCTCCAGTCTCCAGTCCATGCCAAGAGGGACTGGCAAAACCAAGCGGGTAAGATTAACACCAGTGTAGCACCCACTATTTGTCAGAACTCTCATACCTTTCACTTCCTTATAGTCCCTCCTGTGGCCCCATAAGGGGTCATCTGTCCCCTAGTTTTGTAGATGAGGACGCTGGAGTCATGAAAAGCTAGTTGCTCACCGTCCTATGCCCCCTTCTTCTGTGGCACGCACTGCTGGGTAACAGCTCCCAGCCCCTGACTTTCAGGCAGGGCGATGAAATTGGACAAAGGGTATACAGGTCTCAGGGACTTTCCTGGTGATCCAGTGGCTAAGACTCTGTGCTCCCGGGGCAAGGGGCCTCGCTTCAATTCATGGTCAGGGAACTAGATCCCACGTGCTCCAACTAAAGATCCCACAGGATACAATGAAGATCAAAGATCCTGCATACTGCAAAGACCCCACATGGCCAAATAAAGAAATTATGTGTGTGTGCGCGTGTGCGTGTGTGCATGCGTGTGCGCATACACACGCATGCATGCTGTGCTTAGTTGCTCAGTGGTGTCCAACTCTTTGCAATCCCACGGACTGTTGCCCGCCAGGCTCCTCTGTCCATAGGGATTCTCCAGGCAAGAATACTGGAGTGGGTTGCCATTCCCTCCTCCCGGGGATCTTCCCAACCCAGGGATCGAACCCAGGTCTCCCGCATTGCAGGCATATTCTTTATCATCTGAGCCACCAAGGAAGTATATATATATAAATAAAGTAAAGGTATATAGGTCTCAAACAGACCCCATGATTCTCATATTTGCCCATGAGAGCCTCCATTCCCCTCTCCCTCTTCACTGGTCTGCTGGCTGGACAGAGATGATAAAATGCAACATTCAGACGCCCCTGTGAATGGCAGAGCCCGCAGACAGAAGGAGCCTGGGTTCCCGAATGACAGCATGGAGCAAGAAGAGACAGACAGAACCCTGGGCAGAAGCCCAGATAACCTGCTGTGAGCCCTATACCTCCATCATTCCCCACTGTAGCCTTCTACATAAGATAAGAGTGGGACCAGAGGAAAACCAACGCTCCTCCAAACAAGGCCGCCTTCCAGGGATGTGTGCTCTCCTTTAAGCAGAGGAGTTAAAGAAAGGCCGAGGACTCCTCCTCCTTCCCATGGGCTCCACCACCTTGCCCTGGGGCTGTCAGCCGGGTCTGACCCCTCTGGGCCTGGTGCAGCACCTCCATCAGGAACTTCAGGCCATAAGCAGGCCTGGAGCTGGTACCCTTTACAGACCTCCCAGCATCATCCCTGACAAACTGGTTCATGTCATGTCCAATAGGTGTGACCCACGTACCTCCACTTGCCAGGGAGGTGTCCCCACAATGACGTCAAGTCCCTCCACAGCTTCTCCTGCCTCCTGTGGGCCTAAAGGTCCAGCACCCCTGACACCAGACTCAGGAATCCTCGTCTTCCTTCCTTTTTTCCCGGACACTCACTAGAGGACAGTACCATTTCTTTTTCCAGGGCTCCCAGCCACTTCCACTACACTCTGGTCCCTGGAGACCCACGGACATGGTAGAAAAGCATCAACTGCCTGATGGGGGCCACGGAGGTCACTTCTGTCGCCCAGAGTCCTACAGGGGACACGCCTGGCCTCCTCAACCCTCCTTCCGCTATTTATTGGTGGTGTTATTTCTCTTCCCCTCCCGCTTCTCCATCTCCCTCCTGTGAATATCTGTCTTTAACACTCATTCCCCAGAGGCATTTGTCTACTGGGAAAATAGCAGCTGACAGCAAAGGTCACCGTGACCAGTTCTGACTCGCCGCATACAAATGTGCCTTTTAGCCGTGGGCCCTGCAAAGAAGGACCAGGTCCTATTATTGATAAATCCTTGAAAAGACTCTAATGTATCTTCATTTCGGGGAAAACAACTGCCTTCAAGGTTGCACCAAGAAAATAAAGCAGGCGGCCTGGTGACGGATTCGAGAAGTTGGCATTTTCCCGAAGATTAAAAGATAATAACACTTCTATTAGGATCACTCCGCCACGCTGTATTGATCTCATCAGGGGAGCCACTGCAGGTCTAATATGAACAGAGCGCGTTCTGGAATTAATCACGGGGGGTTTTATTACGGTTCATAGGGCGTTTCATTCAAGCTGCATCGTTTGCAATATTTATGGCCCCACTCCCTGGCCGTTATTAAGTGCAAGTGGGCCGCGTGGAGCTGGGCCTGCTGGGTTAGAACACGGAGTCATTCTTCAAAAGTAAATCTTATCTAAACTGTGCACACAAAGCCAATTACATTTTGATTTACATGTTAATTCTGCTGCTGCGGAGGCCCCATGCTGGAGCAGGAGGGGCCTGAGGGACCATGCCCCACAGGAGATGCCACCTTGGACACGCTCCTTGCATTGGCACTGCCTCAGCTTCCAGATCTGTACAACGGGGCTGAGAGAACCTACCTCCTAGAATGGGAATTAAGAGAGACAGCACGCAGAGCATCCGACACAACCCCTGACGAGGGAGGAGCAGGCAGAAATCAGCACGGCTCTTCTTTCTGACAGAAATTCTTCCTTCTTTCTGGAGACCTTACCTGACTTGAATTCTGGAAAGAGACCAACCTAAGCAAAAATTCCAGTGAACAGAGGTTGAACTTTTTTTTTTTTAATCTCACACTTAATATAAACACATGAATATGTGTTAGGACCCATGGAAACTAGCTCCTGGGTCACCAAATTCCACCCTCTGCCCTCTTCCTATGGATCAAGGATGCCTATGTTTATGCCCACAGTGTGGGGCAAACCATCAGCTTTAGGGTAAAGACTGTATATCTGAAATCTCACTGAGTTGTTTTAAAAATTGAATGAAATAGATCTGAAAGAGCTTAGTCTAGGATCTTACAGAGTCGTACTCAACAACTCAAGACCCTGTCATGAGTGGGAGGAGAAAACAGTAGTCATTAATCAGTAATCATGGTGAGGTGTGTGTGTTCTCAGTCGTGTCCAACTCTTTGCAACCCCATGGACTGTAGCCCACCAGGCTCCTCTGTCCATGGAATTCTCCAGGCAAGAATATTAGAGCAGGTTGTCATTTCCTTCTTCAGGGGAACTTCCTGACCCAGGGATGGAGCCCACATTTCCTGCATTCAGGCAGAGTCTTTACCACTACACCACCTGGGGTAGGGAGAAGTAATCATGGTAGTAGCAGCAGAAGCCAGTAGTTCTATTAGTGGTAATGGTAATGCTAGGACTGGGGGTAACAATGAGGCTAAGAATGGTGATAGTAATGGTGGTAAAGAAGTACCCAAGCCTTGGTTCTGATTACCTTTGTGATGTGAACCACCTACCTTAACTTCTCTGAGCCACACAGCTCATCATTTGTAAAATGGCAGTGAAATCATCTAACTCACATGGATCTTGCTTGTATCAAATCTTACATGTAGGCAAGGCTCTGTCTGACCTGCAGCAGACTCTCAAAGTATCCCTTTCCTTCCTATTATCCTCCACTGATTTCTAATCTCTTGCTTACTCTCTACCCTGAGCTTATGAATCTCCTTGTGACTGCATGTCTGGAACTTGTCTTTGTGAATTGCTACTATGGGAACAGCAATAGATCAGGAGGCTGGTGAGTGGGGTGTGATGCTGGACCAAAGCTCTAACACTAGTATCTTCATCCCAGGGTTGATGGGAAGACCAACTGAGAAGATGCAAGTAAGCCCTTCCTGTGGACCTGGCCACCACAGGCACTCAACACGGGATGCTTTTAGAAAAAGCACTGTGCTGACCTCAGTTTCCCCATATACACAGTGGGAGTCATGCAGACCCTTTCTATTTAAAGTGAGCATCAAATTAAGGAAACTGCCAGAGCACTTCTTAGAACACAGAGCTTCCATGATCTCTCCATTCACAGAGCCTGATAGAGGCCCGTGCACACAATAGGCATCCAATTAACAATTCTTCCATCAGGCTTCATAAGAATTCCCTTTCACATCACCACAATTAAGAGGTCACATGGCGTCTTCCATGTGAATATCTCCTCCACCATCAAGAAGTTCGTCACCCTGAGATTCGGCTCACATCTGTGTTAAACTAGAGTTTCTGGATGGGAAGCTGGAATCTACATCTCTATAACCGCTTCCCTTCAATCCCAGGTCAGGGGTTGGGAATCCCTTGAAACCCTCCGCTGTGACAGTGCTCCAAGTTGTCCCATTAGATTAGCTTAGCCTCCTTTTTTTACTGGCTAGAAAACCCAGTCCTTCAACCGTCATGTTCATAACATGGGTCATTTCCTTCCCAACCCAGTGGGCACTGATTAGGCATGCAGCAGGCCAGGACTTGAACACAGCAACCGGAAATGACAGGTCTCCATGCAGAGTGAAGGACTGTGCTCACAAGTGTCTGCAATGGCTTGGTCACCCTTTCGGCTGCTCTACACTGGATTCCCCTCCACAGGTACAGGCTCTGGAGCTGGGCCCCAACTCCAGGCAACCTGACCAGTTCAGAGAGACATTGGCCCCCAGATCAGCCCCAGTATGGAGTAAATATCCAGGAGGGTTATGTTGGATAAGCATTTCCTACCTGGATATCACCTTCCTCCTTCGAAAGGCATATGGTCACTAATGTTCTTATCTTACAGGAAAGGCCAAGCCAGCAACCCACCTGGAATGGGTCCCACGGGACAGAAGCCAAGAGTTCGAGCATCTCTGACCTGGATCAGTGAATATGCTGAACCTAGGAGTGTGCAAAGCCAGGACATGAGACTGCAGGAGTCCACTAGCCAGACAGGAAACCAACAGGGGCCTGGGCCCCGAAGGACAGCATGAGATAGAAGCGGCTGGCAGGAAAGCTAATGACAGCACCCTAGGGTGGAGTTGGGGGCTAGATGTTCACATGGTAAGACGGGGGCAGGGTCAGTGAGCAAGGACAGAGAGAGAGAGATGTGGGAAAGTCAGGTGAGTGAGTTGGGGGCAAACGCTAAGTCAGTAGCCAGGACAATGACAGGACTGCTGAGGACCATGTGTGTCCCCAGGGCCCACTGCGGGTGTGAAGGCCAGAGGCGCATGAGCCTGAGCTGTGACAGTCACCACCTGGGCTTCCTGCAGCAAATAGAGACCACAAAGTGGAACAAGTGAGGGGAGAAGGAGGGGGAGAAAGAGATAGAAAGAGAAAGAGAACAGTGAGGGAAGGGAAGAAGAGAGCAGAATATAGGGTGGGTGAGACCAATGAGATCGATGGCATGTGCAAACATTAAACACCAACCCTGTGAGCACTTTAATAAACTTTGCTTATTGAATAAGTCATCTTTACCATAAAACAGACTCACGTTTCCCTCCACCCCCAGTCTCCTGGCTCTGGAGCCTGATAAGTGTTTAGAACCTGTCCCTCGTAAATCCAGGGGTTCCACTGGCTTTGCACCAAGCCCAGATCACACTTCTGGGGGGCCCTGGGGCTGGCAGCCCTGCCGCCTCCTGGGGCCCCCACTCAGCTCAGAACATGCCCCACCTCCCCACACAGACTGCAGAAACAGATACAGCTTCCGCAGAAGAAAAGAGCTGCTGGCCACATGCTCATATTTTTAGCTGGGGAAACCCACCTCTGCAGCTCGCAACATAAATAGAGCATAATGGATTTGGAAGAAACACCTGAGCACATCACTTAAACACCGGTCACTTAAACACTCCTGCCCTTTTATCTGTCACGGGAAGTGGCTGGTCGAGGGCACGGAAACCAGAGGGGCATTCCAACATATAATTAGAAGCACATAAGGGCTACCATTAAAGACTAGCATATTTTCTATCATATTGAATCCAGAGACTAATTCTAGGGGATTTGTAGAGCAACTGTAAAAATGTGTTTTGATTCATGGGCTCTCATGTGGGTTCAACTTGAGAAGACTCTTCACTGAAGTCATAGCTTCTAATCTTCCCCACTCAGGTCTGATAGTTGAATATAGAAACATACCTGATATATATACACATATTTTAATATATACATATATGTAATATGTATATATGTGTATATATACACATATATGAATACATGTCTGAATGAAGTAATAGTAGATATTCCATTGCCATACTGCTCTTGAGCCTTGAGTCCAGACTGAATTCTGTCCATGGTGAACAAGAAGGGAATGGCGTGTAGTTGCCATGCAGTATGCCATGCAGCACAAATATACTAATATGGGTCTGACTGTTGGCTGCTTTGATTTATGAATTCATCAAGGGAAGAACCCAAAACATTATCTTTAACAGAGGTTAAAGATAAGTCCCAAAAGAAGAAATGCAAATGACCAATCAACACATGAAAAATTGCTTGGTCTCTTAGGTAATTAAAGAAATAAAACTTAACCAGTAATAGTTGTTTTTTATTTTTAATTTGGCAAAGACTAATAAAATACAATAATACTCAAAGCTGGCAAGGCTGCGGTAAGACAGTTCCTCTCACTCATTGATGAGGCAAATGGAAATGCACATGGGTACCCACTGCAGCCTGGGGTGTCTACTAATAAGTCTGAAATGGTTTAGGGGACCCAGTTACTGTCAATAAAGAAAAAACTTTGTTTTCTTGTAATTGATTACCCAAGACAAGAAAGTGACGCTCCAACATAGGGAAAAGAGAATCAGGGAAATGAGAAGAGGCTAAAATAGTGAAGAAGAGGACCCAACTAGTCCAGGAAAGAAACATTTTCCAGAACCACCATGCCTCATAGGTGTACAATTGCCCCCATGAAGATCAGAACTCCTCTACAGGTCACCCATCACTGTGGGCTGAGAGTGACACAGAAACCCCAACCAAGAACATGTCTTAGTGGGGATTCAGGCAGCTTTAGCCAGTCCCTGTGATATAACAAAGCAAAGGAAAATCTTCAGGAAATTATTTATAGAGCACCAAACCAAGTCTGGCCCCTGGAGAGTCTGGGAGAACACAACAGCACTCCCAGAAAGCTGGGCTTCTTTGGTAGCGCTAGTGGTAAACAATATGCCTGCCAATGCAAGAGATGTAAGAGACATGAGTTCGATCCCTGGGTCAGGAAGACTCCCTGGAGGAGGGCACGGCAACTCACTCCAGTATTCTTGCCTGGAGAATCCCATGGACAGAGGAGCCTGGCGGGCTATAGTCCATAGGGTCGCACAGAGTTGGACAGGACTGAAGTGACTTAGCACGCATGCACCCAGAAAGCTCCCTGAGAACCCCAAACCCAAGAGGGCTTGCTGCCATGTGGGATGGCACGCCATCATGCATGGACCTCTGGAAAGTCCAGCTAAAGCCTTTCCAGCTGTCAACCTGTGTTCTCAGCAGTGTCCCCACCACCGGCGGCAGGCAACGTCTAGGTATCTCAAGAGTCCCTGGACTTACACGTCTTCTGTAAAAAAAGACCTTCTCCAATACAAATGCAAATGCACTTTTGACAAGTAAAGACTAACAGGAGCAATTTCAAGGTGCCAGACAGCTCATATTATCTGTTCACGTCCCTGATCTTATTGCTCTATCAGTTGTAAGGTTTGCTCACTTTCTCTTTTTTATTTTTTCTAAAGTTTTACTGGAGTAAAGTTACTTTACAATGTTGTACGGCAAAGTGAGTCAGCTATATGTATACATATATTCCCCACCACATTCTTTCCTTCTCTTTTAGGTCACTAAAAAAAAGGAAAAAAAGAAAGAGAAAGAAGAGCTCAGGTTTTGATTATGGTTGTATAGTGTTCACACTTGTTATGTATGCATATTTTGAGGGTTTTAAAATATTATTTGGCCAGAGGCTATTCAGAAACTCCCTCACTGAAGAAGCCATGAGCCTCCCCTTGGTTCCCAGCGCAGACCTTAGTGACATTCCAGCACGACAAGCCTGAAATAGAACACCTCATCTAGACAGAAATGAACCACCCAAGAACCTCAAGTCGCTGGGATTTATTTTTATTTCTATATTAGAATCTGCTGAGAATGTACTTAAATAGTTCAATATATTCCTAAACAAATGTTTCCTGAGGTCCCACCAAGCCCTGTCCTGGGTGCTGGGGATCAAGCATGAAGCAAAGGAAACACTGCTGCCTCCAGAGACTCTGCATCGTCGTGAGAGAAGAGAAGTGACTCACCAGAATGAATACATCAAGATCCACGGCCTCTTTGTTTTCCAATTTCTCTCTCTTTGCCCCATGGTGAGAGACATAAGAACATCACTTGATGCTTGAGCTCTGTTCAAGGTCCTGGGAGTCCCCACGGGCTCGATTAAACTCAGATAAAGCATTATTCCTGCACCCAGAGAGCCCTGTGTCCAGGCAGCCTGACTTCTGCCTTGTTCGGACATGGTAGGGCCTAGTAGCAGGGCTCTGGCTTGGAAAAGGAAGCCGGTAGTAAAATGAGACCCATGCCACAGCCTGGGCCCCCTCAAACCAGGCCAGCAGGCCCTCACAAAACCAGTCATGAGAAAGCAGAGAGCTTGAGTTCAGGCACTGTATTTGAGGTGCAACAAGACATGTGGACTGAGGTGTTCAGTGGGCTCTGACACCACCCCCAAGTTCTAAAGGTAAGGACTGGTATGGAGATGGGGGAACCTCACAGGGAGGTCTTTACTGAAACCTAGAGATGAGATCAACAAAGCAAATACTAGAGAGAAAGAGAAGAAGAGAACCACAGATGTTCAGAGCAAACTGGCTTTTAGGTGAGTGAAGGAGGGAAAGAGAACTTAGGTGTAGGGCAGAGCCCAAGAGATTTCATGAATGCCCCAGAAGAAAGGCTCTGGGGAAGAGAGAGAAAGTGAAGAACACCAGAGCCGGGGGACTGGAATGGAGCTATTGGGTCTGGCAACTCAGACCTTTCTGAAGCCTTTCAAGAGAAGGTTCAGAAAGAGGTGAGGGGTGGTCATCTTACAAAGAGAAGAGGGGGAAAAATATTAGAAGGCCAAGGACACAACTGTGCAACTCAACCCAGTAAGTTTTGGGTAAAAAGGTGGGTGGTGGCTCAGGAGGAGGAGCGATGAAAAAGATTTTAGGCAAGCTTTCAGGCTGAGACCCTGAACATGCAAAAGAGGAAAGATGTGCTGAGAGGGAGAGCCCACAAAAGGCAGGAGCTGTCTGGAGAAGAGCACAGGTGCCTTCAGCTGTGAGCAGTGAAGCATCCCACAAAGGCGGCTTCAACAATAGAGCCTTATTTTTCACAATGAAAAAGTATGGATGTCAGCCCCATCCCTTACGAAGATATGGAAGCCCTATAACAGGAAGTATATTTTATGCAATCAAGATCCAAGTGGCATCAAATAGACATGGTTGGCATGGGAACTGCAAAGCTTAAGGGACTCAATTTTCAAAATTCATTTCACAACTGTATCTGCATTTTGTGTGGGTGTGGATGCTAATTGTGAAGCTTGGGCCAGTGCGGGGACAAAAACATATTCCTTAATGAGTTGCCCAGTACTTTCTTCACTGGATAATCAGCACTTATGTTTCTGGATATTAAATGTTTTGCGTGAATCATTTTCCCACCCAAATGTGACCTACAAATGTGGCTCAGTGACAGCTCTGTTGCTGAGGAGTCCACATTTCATGTGCAGGGCCATCAGCAGAATTAATGCATCAAGGTCCTGTGTATATTTCCATTCTCTGCCTCCTGAAGCAGCCCCGTTATCCTGCTAAAGACCCAATTCCAATATCTGGGGCCAATAACACTTTGCTTGAAGTGATGAATCACCCTCATTAAATTAGGGTTGGTCACCTTCACGTGTTTTGCCCTGTGCCTATTGACTGTAGATTTCATTGATTATTAATTTCAGCTAAAACAGGCCTCAAGCAGCAGATTCTGGCTCATCCCATCAACACTTAGGGATAGAATAGGAATCAATGGGTGGAAGGTATGGGGTTGGGAAGGACTTCCTAATAGTCACATGACTCTAGAATGGGACCAGTGATCTTGTGAGGAAATGGTTTCTCCTTGCTGGAGTTTGACCATCTGAAAGTTTTCCCAGCTTGTTCTAATACCCTTAGGGCCAGGGCAATGTAAGGATTTGGAAATGATGCTGGTCTCTCATGTAAAGCTTTTATTCTTATGTGGAATCTCTCTCACGGGCAACCTCAGTCGACCTGATTCCAATGGATGTGGCTGACCAGGATGTGACATCTGTACCCCATCACTCCCCCTGAGTCCACACCTAAGAGCTTGGGAACCCAGAGGCCTGATTCTCCTATGTTCCTGCTAACCATTTCTCATTGCCCCCAACCCAAATGACAGACACTGTCTAGGCACTAGACCATGGAGCCACCTCTTTTAAAGCTTTCTGGGTGATTTTGATGAACATATAATTTCAAGTCACTGGTTCTCAGGACGAATGAGAGACTCTACGGATATCACTGTGGTCCTTGATGACCTGGGACCTGCCCCAGGTGGCTAGTCTCATCTCTTAATGCTCTGCTGTCTTCAACTTCCAGAAGCACTGAATGCCTATAATTCCCCGTGTGAACCTTGTGTGGAGAGAGGGGAGAGGTCTGAGACCTGATCTTGGGCATGGAAGATGCTGAGACAAAGCAAACACAGGACTTGCTTTCACATGCACCCTTAGGATCTCAGGGTGATGGGGAGCTCAACAGGACCCAGTATGTCATTCTGGGTCTTCTCTGCCCAGTTAAGAACATCTTGTCATGCTATGGCCTTTTACCCCCTTGTCTTGTGTTTATGCCATGCATACATCTTCCTTGGACCTTTGTGGAGGGCTGTGGTTATGAGCCACCCACACATGTTCCTAGGTTCTCTAGTCATCAACCATCTACTTGAACCCCAATGCCACCATTTTTTCTACTATTTTTGTGTCTGCCTCCTACAAGAATCTGAGAGCTATACAAGGGTAGGCCCACAGTTTTCTGGGTTTTGTTTTTTTCAGTGTTCAGCACAGAATTGACCACAGAGGAGGTACTTAAAGAATTACTTTTTCATAAGAAATTAACATATGAGGAATGTAACTCCCTAGAGGCTGTCTGGGATGCAGGCAGGACAAAAGGAAAAAAATTTTTTCAGTCTCTACAAACAATCTGAGGAATAGGGTTTTAACAACCAAAGTTCAAAATATTCTCTCCAATTTGCCTCATTCTTCTCCAGAAAGGATCTGACTCATACCCATATTTGCACGTTCTAGGTCACCCTAACAGCTATGACAACTGTATTATATTTTCAATTTTAAGAATTGTTGTCCAACTTTCCACACTTCATCAAAGAGTTCTAGAACTATCTGTTGACTGATGGACTACCTGATTCTCTGAGATAAAGTGTTTCCTGGAATTGGGCCCAGGGTCCAAAAAGTCACTTTATCCAGATAATACCAGCAATCTGCTTCTGAGTCACCACCATCATCCTAGTCCACATTACATATAGCATCACTTTTGAGCATCGCTGCTATAAGATATCAATAGTTCCATCAACCAGACCTTGAACAAATTCTATTGAGGGACTTTCACTCTAGATCCAATTTTGCACAAGGCTAGGCCCCCTTTTCCCATCACTCCCAGACCTGCTGCTTCTCACTTAAGCTAACTCACTCCTGGTTCTTCCCAAACCAGATCAGAACACACTATACATAGGAGAGTGTCTCAGGTCAGGTTGCCCAGGAAGGAGACACTGAGATGCTGAGCATGCTGGATGTTTATGAAGAATGCCCTTCAGATTGTAACATGGGAAAGGAAGGGAACAGAAGTCAGTAGCAGAGAGTGAGACATTCTGTTGTGCTGGAAGGCCAATGGCAGATTTTGCAAACCCCACGGAAAGCTAAGGAGTTAGAACTGACCCTTCAGCATTGTTCCAAGTTGAACTCAAATACTTGATACTCCCATGGCAGCTCTTCAATATCAGATTGGGCACTCCAAGGAAGGGAATGATCTTCAATCCTTCTTGGGGTGGTTTTCTGCAGTTCTTAAAGAGACTGACAGGTATCAAGGCTGTCTGCCAATAGTCCTCTGGCAGCTGGGACAGTAAGTCCTCATTGAAGGGGGACCCCAGAAGCACACTGCAGCATCTACCTCAATACAGTAAAGAGTTTAGTCTATCTCCCCCAAGAGAGGGAACCAGAACACCCTTCAAAGTCAAGTCATCAACTCAGAGCAACCTACACTCCTTATCCACTGAGTGATTCATTCTCCTATTCCATCAATAAGCACCAGCTGATATCCACTTTGGGTCAGTCTCATCCTGGGTTCTGGGGACATGGAGATCAAAAGGCCTGGATGTAAAGTCATGTGTGCTCCTTCCCCCATGCTTCCACTTCATCTCATAAAGGCCACATTTCCATCCACTTTTCCCAAGTAGGGAAATGCCTTAGGGGGAACTCTGGTCCTCTGTCTGACTTCTTACTCCCCACTTCTTGTGGAAGGAGGAATGTCTAGCTCAGTTGGCCAATTTAGATTCAATGAGCTACATCTTCCTAGCAAGCAGGGATACTGTCCCAAAGACATACCCCTCCTTTCCTTGCCCTTTGCCCTCCAGGCCCTGGTACCACAGGTTCTCCTCCTCCTGTCCCCTCTATGATGAAACCAGCAGGGCAGGATCCCTCTCAAGGCACAAACCCGCCACTGCCCCTCTCTCCTTCTTCTCTGATCCCCTTCTTGACTTCTGTGCTAGATGCAGGCAGGCCTGTGTTCCTATTTCACAAGGTGAGGAGCCTGGAGTCTACAAGTCATGCTACTTTTCTCGTGGTTTGTTCAACTCTGCAGATACTGAAGTTTAAACACATGTAAGGTAACAAGTAGGAGATACCACTTGGCCCTCGGTTTAAGCCACAAGCTCTTCCACAGTTTACTAGAATCTCTAGGTTTAATGGTTATCAGGTGTTTTAAAACTGTTATCAAACTAGATGAAAGGGATCCCCACTCAGTAATCAATTCTTTGTGTATATATCCTTTAATGGTTGAAATTCAAATGGGAAAAAATTGCGGTGCTTCTTTTGCTCCAAATCCCTAAGAAGACATAGTTTCTATTGTCCTGAAGTTTACAGTCCAATGTCCAAAAAAAAAAAAAAAAAAAGAGAGAGAGAGACTATAAAAATACAGGAAAAATTAAAAAAAAAAAAAAAACAAAACAGGAAAAATATACCTAAACCAGCCTGCCTGAGGGAGCCACCAGTAAAGGTTTCTTGGAAGCAAGAAATGCAGAAAAGAGACTTGAGTGATGAATAAGGTAAACGAAGGTCACAGAGCAAGAGGGAATGTAGTCCAGTCAGAGGGAACTGCATTAATTATGTGTTCAGGGTTCAGCATGGTGTGATGTGAGGAAGGAGCCACAGGTAGTTAGGGCCAGTGTGTGAGATCTTGCATATGTCAGATTAAGCTCCTGAGACACTTGTATTTGTTGGGGGTAAGTAAAAAGTGTATATTTTATCCTCTGATTCATCTCTAAATTCCTGAGGATATACCGGAGCATTAAGCTCTCATTATTCACCCATAATGCATTCATCTGAGCTCTTATTTGGCTCTCACATCTTGGAATGTGAGACCAGACTTGAGCTCCCTTGAATACTGTGAGCGAAGTGTAAACGCCAATCAAGCCAGGACAATGCACTTCATACACTGGAATGACTTTGAGCTTCCAATAGCAGGTAGAGGCTTCAGGGAAAGCTTTAGGTGAAGAATAACCATTTACCACCAGGCCTCCATCACCTTCTCTTTCACCTACTCTCTGCCCTGTCCAACTGGTCTACCAGCTGCTGTCCCATCCTGTTTAATTTACCCTTCAAACCAGCCACACTACAAATCATACCACAACAGAATATAATGCTTCAATAACTCCCTAATGCCATGAGGATAAAGTCCACTTTCCTTATTATCATGTCACAGATTGCATTCTTCAAGATGATGACTTCTGAGACAATGGTCAGCATACAGCAGTGTGTTGGGAAGCAGCCTTGGGATCAATTCATGTGGAAGGGCAATGTGGGAAGAAAGAAGAATTGAAGGGAAGCTGAGAAGCCAGGATGCAGTCCCAATAGAGGCCTTGGTCAACTCTAAGGGGAGCTCTGAAGCCAGGTGACCTTTTGGAGTTGAACCAATTTGGTCAAAGGGACCAAGCCTTAATATGCATATGTCAACAAGTCTTGCAACACAGACTACCCTGAAAAAGGAGGCATGACCTTGGAGACAAGGCAACTGGACAAGCTATTTTCCTGAAAGAGGCTGATAGCTGAAGGCTGTCTGCCAGCAGTATTTCCAGCACTTGGAGGAAGAAGGCCATCAGACTGCAAAGGAGATCTGAGTGGTACATCACAGCATCATCCAGTTCACAGGGCATTCAGTGATTTTTATGACTTTTATGATCTACTCTATTAGTTTTCTAGGGCTGCCATAACAGAGCACCGCAGACTGGGTGTCTTAAACAACAGATTTTTTTTTTTTTTTTTTTTATGATTCTAGATGGCTAGGAGACTGAGATCAAGCTGTGAGAAGGGCTGACCTCTCTTTTGGTTTATAGAGGATCGCCTTCTCCCTGCATCTTCACACAGTCTTCCACGTGTCTGTGTCCTAATTTCCTTTATAAGGACAATCATCACATTGAATTAGGATCTGCCCTAATAACCTCATCTTATCTTCACTACCTCTTTAAAGACCATATCTCCAGACACAGTCACATTGTGAGGTCTCAGGAGTCAGGACTTCGATACATGCATTTTGAGGACACATGATACAGTCTTTAACACGTACCTACCTCTCATCATTTTCTACTACCAACTGTTCTCCAAACATCTCTGGTCAAATCACATCAAACAACTGTCTGATTCCTTTTCTCCCCTGAATTTTATTTGCTTACTTTTAAACAAGTTAAATCTCCAAGGGATGCTACCCCACGTGGATTCTGTGGCCAGTGGCCTAGAAGGAACATTGCTCCAGAATTTAGCACAAACCAGGCTACTGTTTCAGGGAAGTGGGTTACCTTCCCCTGGATGACTCTGGTTTTGTTTGGTGTGTCTCCAGAAGTCACTATTTTGTTTTCCCTAAATAAAATGTGGGTTCATTTCAAGCATAAACACTTACAGTTTTAAAAAGAGGTGTGTACTCTCTCTGATTTGGAAGACCTTGCTTACTGCCAGCCAAAATGCCCTAGGTCACAGCCTTCTAGAAATAACTGGCATTTTAGAAGTCATGATCCCAGGAGGCCTTCACGGGGTCCATGATGGCAAAGAGAGACCTATTGGCCAATACTGGAACATGCTGTGCCAGTCTATACCTCTATACTCTGTCCACACTGTGCCCTCTGCCAGAAACACTCTCCCGACTTTGTCCAGAGAACATCATCTGACCTCTCCTTCAAGAGTCTGCTGATGTACCCACTTCTCTCTGATGCCTTCATCAGTGTTTTGTCTCCTTATGTCGTCTTCTCTCACACCCCATGACTAGAGACAGCTGCCTCAGAATCTCTAGTATGCACCAGGCATCAGTAAATCATGCTGTTTGGGTGGGTGCTTGATGGTTGGTGGGCTGAGTGATTTGCCAGGGCATCTATCCTGGCCATGACCCCTATTTTCTCATGATGTTCATGTCTTTTACATGTTTGAATGCTTTCACTCTGGGTAAAGGCAAAGTGGATTTAGGTACCATATTTCCTAGTCTCTATCTGTGGTAGGCAAAAAATGCCCTAATCCCTGGAATATGTAACTATGTTAGGTTACATAGTGAAGGGGAATTAAGGCTGCAGACAGAAAGAAGACTGCTAATAAACTGACCTTAAAATAGAGATATTCGATATAATCCTGGATTATCCAGAAAGTCCCAACATAATCCCAAAGACCCTTAAAAGCAGAAGAATGCGGCAGGAGGGAGAGTCAGGGGAAGAGATGATGATGGAAGAATGGTCAGAGAGATGCAACACAGTTAGATGGAAAATGGGGACTGAAGCAAGGAGTGCAGGCAGTCTATGTGCACATGCTCAGTTATTCAATCATGTCCGTCTCTTTGTGACCCCAAGGACCACAGCCCATCAGACTCCTCTGTCCATGGGATTTTCCTGGCAAGAATACTGGAGTAAGTCTTCATCTCTAGAAGCTGTAAAAGGCAAGGAACAGATTCTCCCCTGGAGCTTCTGGAGAAGAATATGGCCCTGCTGACCCCTTGATTGCAGTCCAATGAGACTGCGTCAGACTTCTACCTGACAGGAAGGTAAGAGAGTAAATGTGTGCTGTATTCAGTCAATTAACCTGTAGTGAGTTGTCTCAGCAATAGAAAACTCATACTCCGTTCTAAACAGATCTCATCTCATCATTGCCCTCAAGCCCTGTCTTACTTCATATGCACCGAAGAAGGGCAGCCTGGTTACCATCATTTGGGTAGGTTCCTGAGTCAATGGTCTGGGTCCCTGAAGACCACGTGAAGCCATAATATGAATGCACTTGATGAATTTCATTGAAGGTATGTTCTGTGCAGAGGTTATGACAGGACCTACATGTTTACATGGGGTCAGATATGCTTGTTCACAGTCTATAGGATAGATGAGGTAAGTGTGGAGGGACAAAAAGAAGGTACCTAAGAGGGGCAATTGTTCCTAATGGGAATCGGGGAGGGGGAGGGCACACAGTTTGTTGTTGTTCCATTGCTCAGTTGTATCTGACTCTTTGTGACCCCCCTCCCTATCCTTCACTATTTCCTGGAGTTTGCTCAAACTCATGTCTATTGGTGGATCAGATGGTAAAGAATCTACCTGCAATGTGGGAGACCCAGGTTTGATCCCTGGGTTGGGAAAATCCCCTGGAGAAGGAAATGGCAACCCACTCCAGTATTCTTGCCTGGGAAATCCCATGGATGGAGGAGCCTGGCAGACTACAGTCCATGGGGTTGCAGAGAGTCAGACATGATAGAATGACTTCACTGTCACTTTCATGTCCATTGAGTCGGTAATGCCATCCAACCATCTCATCCTCTGTCATCCCCTTCTCATGCCTTCAATCTTTCCCAGCATCAGGGTCTTTTCCAATGAGTCAGCTCTACATATCAGGTGTTCAAAGTATTGCAGCTTCAGCTTCAGCATCAGTTAGTTACTAGAATCTCATCAATGTCAAAAGCAACTCGTATTGTGAAAATTTTCCAACTGGCTCTGAGTTGGCACAGTGAATCACCTGAAGAGGTGCAGGTCCCCCTCTGGACTGTTTAGGACAAATCTCTTCAGAAAGTGGGCTGGCACTGAATAAAGTTCAGAAGGTGGGTCATTCTTGTAAGAGGAACAGTATGGACCATCTCACTGATGGTGGTGCTCTTCCAGAAGTGGTCCTCAGGGGTGCTAGTCTTACCAAAGCAAACATGCAAGTCTGGAAACACTGGAACACAGATCATGAGTGGGAGAAAACTGGGGGGAAGTATCAGACAGAGTGGGCATAATTCAGATCCTGGAAGACCTGTGGGGCAACAGGGAGCCGGGACAGATGGAGGGCAGGGGGCTGTGGTGAGGACAGAGGTCCAGGCTGAGGGCACTGCTGCAGGCGGGCAGACACAAGGCAGAAGAGGGATCTTGGCAATTATCAGCTTCCACTCTGAGGCCCCATCATTAACTTTTTGTACCATTCCAAGTGCATCAAATCTGACAGTTCGGGCATTGTTTTTGTAATTAACATTGACAAGACTGGGAATTTCATTCACTTAATCTCCATTAAAGTCTTTGAGGATGATACAATGACTTTTTAAACACAACTAAAACACACAGAAAAAAAAAAAATCCCTGAAAATAGATTCCCAAAATTTCCCACTCATCCACAGATCACCTGACCAGGCCAATCAAATACTGGTTTTAGAGGTAAATAACAAGCATGTAAATATTAAGCCATGTTTACTCCATGGTGCCTGAGCAATTAATGACATTTTAACAAATAATCTGTGACATTCTCGTAGCCTAACCTCCAAATGTTGATGTGGGTCTAGAAACTGAAGGATAATCATAACTGAAACAGTAACATCTACAGAGCTCTTCGCATCATTCCTGGTATCTTCACACACAGTTATACAGTTGGACTTTACAAGCACTGTGTGGCTTTGGCCTAATAGAGACTTAGAGAGCTCGAAAGCCAGACGTCAACCCCAGGCGGCATCACTCAAACTCTTTGCTACTTCCCCAGAACCACGGTGCCTCTCCTGTTTGAACAAATGTCACACCATGTGCAAGCAGAAACATGACATGCAGCCCGATGGTACAACATTTGAGCTGAAATGCCTGGTGAGGCCTGGACAGGACGCTGACTTCCTGCAAAGCCCAAGTGAGCGTGGGCTGCCTTGGACCCCGTGACCTTATTTCAGGTCCAGAATTGCTGAAATGGAAGCTGCCTGCAGAGAAAAGGCCTGGATCATCTGAAAAATGTATCTTATATGACGAATGCAATTGCAGCTTCCTAAATTGTAAGGTGTCATGGACTGTTTCACACCTGGGTCAATCCCAGCGTCAAGGATTAGTGTGCAAACACCAGCCAAGCAGGTCCCACCATGTCCCCTGACCGGGCCCGTTCCAGACCAGCAGAACTAGGAGAAGGAGGGAGGGAGGCTAGAGCTTTGCTGCTAGGAACTAAAGCAGTGGGCTCTGAAATGAGCTCTTTACACCTCTCTTTCTGTTCCAATCAAAAATATCATCTTTCAGCTGAGTTAACTGGACTCATGGGCACCCATGGCCGAAGTGACCTTTGTCATCAGCATCAATACGGTGCCCACCATGCAGACACAGAAAATGCAACCCTATTGGCCACTGCAATGCAGCCAGGACACCTGTTCCTCTGGGGAAATGGCACTGCTCTGTCAGTTTAAAAATACATGGGATGTAGGAGAGGAGAAATCACAGATTTTGATATGGCCATATGACTCATCTTAATAATATTTTCTCATTGCTTTCTCATGAACACTGCACCAAGTTGCTACAAAACCCCATTGCCTAGAAAAGGAAACTGAGACTCCAGCAGTGTAACCGATTCCCCCATGGTCACAGAGCACCCCTATCATTTTCAGGTTAAAAGCAGCTCACTGGTGACATCCAAAATATGTCGTGATGTGGCCACTGCCCACAAGGACAGCACAACGAGGATTAAAGCCAAGCCCACCTTCTTCCAAAACCCATGTTCCAGTGTCTGTTGAAGGATCCAAAAAACAGCTGCCAAATAAACAAGCGAGTGGGTTTCCTGGGTGGCTCAGAGGTAAAGAACCCGCCTGCAAATGCAGAAGCTGTAAGAAACTCAGGTTTAAGATCCCCTGGAGGAGGAAATGGCAACCCACTCCACTGTTCTTGCCTGGAAAATTCCATGGAGAGAGGAGTCCACAGGGTCACAAAGAGTTGGACATGACTGAAGCAACTTAGCATGCACGCATGCAAACAAGTGAATACAGATATTTCTACCTCACCATGATACATTCTTAAATGATGGGATAAACAGGAAGAAGGATTGCAACTAGAATGAGGGAAAGGAAAGAACCAATCAAGGTAACTGGACAAACTTGATGAACAACCAGAGTATTCCAGGTATCACTCGCCTGGATCCAGACGACTACACTACGAGGATTATTCCAAAGACACACATTTGGGGTACCGACAGCTCTTGGAAAATATGGGCCCAGGGAGACTGTACATCTTGCCCCGACAAGGAAATGTGAGCAAGAACACAGCCACCACTCACTTCCCCGGGTCAGTGCATGCCCTGCTCAGCTCTGCTTTTCTCAGGGGGCGGGGGGCACTCCTCACTATAATAGTAGTGGGGCCATTTCAAGGTTGATCCCTCCTGTACTCCACTCCTCACCACTGATGGCTGTGACCTTGATATCCTGTGCCAGGGCTGGCCTCCAGTTACCAGGCACAGAGCCTCAGCACCAGAAAGCTGAGCACCCATCCCCAGGGTGAGTAAATTCCCAACAGGAAACCTATCAACCCTTTTGAAGCCCAGATCTGACTTAACCAGTGTGGATGGTGGTGGAGCTTGAGGGGGTAGAGTGACACTTCAGCTGTCTTTGGGTCTGGTCCACACTTCACACTAAGACTCAGTCCCCATTTTACCATCTTTCTCTCCACCCCAACCAGCCATCATCCTGGGGGACAGTATCCTATGCAGAGTTGACTCAGCCAGCTGCTATCAGGGTGTTATGAACAGCGGTTGAGAGTGGAAAAGACCACCCACCTTCACATCCCAGCCTCCAGCTATGACCTGAGGTGACTCCTTGATCAAGCTGCTTCTTCCCTCTGTGCCCTGGCTCCTTCTCTGTAAAATAGGGATTGTTAGATTTAATGAGAAAATCCATCCAAAGCATTCATCCTGCATTCAGCATGTTAGTGACCATTTTTACCTCCACATCAGCTGCCATACCCTAGATCTTAAGATCACTCAGAAAGTTTCTGGCTCTGAAATCTTAAAATCAAACATCTGACCACAGCCTTCATCTTCTCAGCAACTTGAATCACCTGCCGTCTCCTGTCTGACCTTACCATGAGGTCCAGCCCCTTGAGTTGTTCACCTTGTGCACACCACCTCTTGGCTTAATCTTTCTCTTCATCCCACTCTTACAATCCATCAGGTTAATCATTCTCTGGGCCCCTTAGGCTCCTCAGCGCCTCTGCCACATGGCCCAGAAGAACCCAAGCAGGCCCTAAACCAACCGTCTGCCCCTGGGGCCGCCCTGCTGAGTCCCTCCTCATGCTGGAGATCATAACCCAGCCACTGTTAAAAATATATATAGGATCTATGTAAAATAAACAGCCAGTGGGAATTTGCTATATGACTCAGGGAACTCAAACTGGGGCTCTGTGACAACCTAGCGGGGTGGGAGATGAGAGGCAGGTTCAAGAGGGAGGGGACATATGTATGCCTGTGTCTGATTCATGTTGATGTATGGCAGAAATCAACACAATATTGTAAAGCAATTATCTTTCAATTAAGTAAATTTAAAAGTATATATGTATGAGATCTAGGGGAGGAGGAATCAACTGGTTTGGAGGTGGCCATATGCAAGGCACTGTGCCAGGCTCTTAATATATTTTCTCACTGCTTTCTCATGAACACTGTGCCAAATTGTTACAAAACCCCACTGCTCAGAAAAGAAAACTGAGGATCCAAGAGTGTAATCAATTCCCCCATAGTCACAGAAACACGAGTGTATTATCCTATCAACACACCTTGGTTCCCAGGCCGACCCCTCCATCGCTCTAAGGAGATCAGCTCCACAGTCCTCAAGAGCCAGTCCCACAGCAGAGCGCTTGGCTTCCTGCTTCCAAGTGAGGGAAGGGATTAGGTATAAACTCTCTCAAAATTCTGTGTCACTGCCTGTGCATTTTGAAGCCTCCATCTCTTTTTCCCAGGTCCTCCTCAGAAGAAGAGGGACTTGCTTCCGCCTTCCTCTGCACCAGGCATCACTCTTGAGTCTCACCCATCAGTTATCACTTCTGCATTCTGTGCTTCCAGGCTTCCCCTTGCCAAACACCCCTTCTCCTCAGCATACACACATGCACAGGCTTCTCATACCTTAAAAAGAGAAGAAAAATCCCCCTCGACCCTCTCTCCCCGACTCCTGCCCCTCACAGAGACAAGCTTCTCCAAAGAGCTGCCCATACTCCTCACTCGGCTTCCTCACCTTCACTGGCCATGAAATTACTCTAAGAAGGTCAATAACAAACCTGTAGCTGCACTTGACCCTCTTCTCTTCTTTCCTTCTCCTGTCTATTAATTTAAAGTTCCATCAACTCTGACTCTACTTGCTTAATAGCTTTTAAATCCTTCCCAGCTCTCCATCACACTCTCAGTGCTGTGTTCTGGACTTCCAAATTTTTCCAAAGATTCTAATTCATACACACCCCAATCTGGCCTCTACTCCATGCCAGGGAAGGAAAACGGGACTGTTACTCTCCTGACTCACCATTCTAACATGGTTCCCCCTGCCTCATGGGGCCAAACCTGCGCTACCATGCATATGCACAAGGAAGGCCCTTTATGACCTACAACAGTGACCTTGGGGGCTAACTAAAGCATGGTGACTGGGCATCTAAATGGATGTGGGCTCCCCTCAGTCAGGGCACATATTCCTTTCCCTCTTTTGAAACAAAAATAATGCTTTTAGTTGGAGAGAAAACTAATTTTTAAAACTTTCAGAGAAAATTCATCAAATGTGGCCCAAAATGGAATACTTTTATAGTGTAATAGAAATGTCTTTTCCAGGAACAAATTGTATGCAGTCATTTCTTAAGATGGTTGTCATACAAAAGACACCACTTAACAGAGATGCTGTGAAAGGCAACTTTCTTAAGAACCAGATGCCATCTCATAGGATATCTGCAAGTTCAGAATCAAAGGGTCCATCCCCCTTCCCACTGCATGCCCTATTGTTTATTCCAACCCTCAACCCTCAGCACTATGACCTAGACAGAAGGAGCAGTCATGATTATGCTCCTTTCCAGATGAGGACTCTGAAATTTTTCAAGGAAAGGGGACTTTCCTTAGGTCCCATGTCCAGAAGCAGAACTTGGATTGAAACCTGGTCTCTTGTCACTGTGGCATGGGGTGTCTGCCCACAGGACCCCAGGGGCCACGTGGTCCAATGAGAAGCCCTTTAGAAGCTGGGCTGTCTATGACTCAGCACAGAGGCTGTGATGTATGCAAAGGCCTGGAGGCCACAGGCAACCACACAGATGTGTGACAAGCAGGAAGGTGAGGCAGAGAAGATGATAGAAGAGCCCAAGAAGAGGAGTAGGGGTGGGACTCCCCCAGCATAGGATGCTCAGGATGAAGGAGGAAGCAGGAGCAAGCAGAAGCATGCGCCCTGAGGGTGGCCCCATTGGAAATAACCTCACACTCCTTGCTCTGACCTGAGAAGCACTGAGTTCCTCTCTGAGTCAGAAAGTGTTCTCACCAGAGGTATTCAGTCCACCCTAGAATGCTAAGCAGAGGCAGTCATATAACTACCCTGCTTGATTTCCCCACCATCTTTCTACTGAGCCAGTTAATAATTCCACATCACTCTAGGCCTTTGGTGACCTGATTAGCTCAAAGGTAAATGACTCCCAACATCCAAGCCAATGCACAATGCCCTGACATGGTCAGCACAGCCTGCAGTCCAGCATGGACCTGCCTCCCTCACCCACCCACACACACACACTTTGCATGACATGCCTTCCCCGAGTCGTGGTCTCAGAGTCAATGAATGACCAGATTCTCCACGCACCCACTCAACTTCAAGCTGAAGAATCAACTTCAGTCCTGCTTTCCAAGCAGCCACAGACCCACGTCTGTCTAGTCACTCTGAGATGTCCCTCTCTCCTCAGTCCCTACACTCCCCTGGGAGGGCTCAGGACCTCCTCCTCTCTCACCTGGAACATGTCTCCCTCTTTTCCCCCAATCCCCATCTGCCCCTCCTCATCACTACCCAAGTACCCCTCTGGAGGGGCCTCTCTAAAACAACCCATAACCATATAACTCCTCTGTTAAACCTCCTTCAGGTCCACTGTCCACAGTAAAGCCCAGGCCCCCCTCATTAGTTACAACTCCAAATCCCAACCCTTCAGCATGCTACCCACTGAAGGTCAGCCATTCATCCATTCATTTACTTAAATGTTTATTGAGTATCTCCTCCACTCCGCACAGTTCTAGGCACTTGGGATAAATCAGAGACAATGACTCCTGCTGCCATGGAGCTTACATTCTAGCTGATGGAGAAAATAATAAGTAATCATCATCAGAAGTGTGTTGATTACATGCTATGCTAGGAGGCGGTAAGTGTTGTTGGATAAAAGAAGAGTGATGGAGAAAGGAAATCTAGAACACGGGGCAAGTGACAAGTGTCAGCGAGGTAGTCAGAATCACCCTAACTGAGAAAAGGACATTGGAGCAAAGACCTGAAGCAGGCAGGGTCGTGAGTCTCAAGCATATCCAGCGGAAACCAGGCCAGGCAGTGGGAGGAGCCAGTGCAAAGGCCCTGAGGAGTGTTGGGGAAACAGCATGGAGGCCAGCATGGACAGAAGAAAGTGAACAAGAGGGAGAGGAGGGGGAGATGCCATCAGAGAGGGCAAGGAGGCCAGACTGCTCTCCTCTGGCAGTCCGCACCCTGCACGTCACTAGCCTGTTCTCTAACACGTCACTCACAATTCTGCCAGCAGGCTGTATGCTCTCCTGTCTCAGAGCTGTGCTTGCGTTCTGATGCCACACTTGACGGACCACCCACTCTCCTGCACCCCCTCCAAGAGCTCTCACCATCCCATCCCCTCTGCTCCCATTTTCCTTGACCATAAAGTCATGAGAGCCCAAAATGCACTGAAATGCAGTCACCCAGCTCCCTGTCAACACAAGCCCACTCGACCGAGCTCTTCCAGGACAGAAATCCTATCAGCCCTTTTCTTTCTCTTTCCCTTGGAAGCACTATGGGGCTGGCTACACAGTGAATGGACAGAGAGAGAATGGGCAACAGGAGCATAGGAGACAGGAAAGTTGGAAAATACTGCTTTGCCTGAAAACTGAGACTCTCTTGGTGGAACACACACCTAAGCTCTTTGAAACTCAGTTTCTCTTTAAGATGAATATGACCATCTCAGCTCCAGAGTCAGATATGACCATCCAGAGTCATTCTGTGAGTCAAAAAGAGGACATGCCTTACAGAGTGGGACTGAGTGTCCAGGATCATTATTACGGTTCTGGGTATTATCTAGAAAATCCTCTGTGAAAGATAAACAGGCCTCTGCTTCCAATCATGTCCCAGCTGCATGCCCTTTGTTCCAGGAGAGGCCATGCTTATCCCACAGAAGGACTATCTTGTGTGATTTGTGATTTGTTTGCAAGACCCAGCAAGAGGAGCCTGACTCCCTGTGGAGAAGAACCCCCTGGGTGAAGAATAAGGAGGGTACGGCTATTGACCCATCCACAGCCCAGTCCAGGAGACACTATCTGTCTGCTGTGGGAACGCCAAAGACCCCTCCCCCAATTCAAGGCTACCCCCTTGAATTGTCAAAAAGGCCTTGTGATAGATAGAGCTCCTACATGCCACAAGGCAAGTGTTTAAATCTTTTATAAGACAGTCAATGGCCTTTATAAGCCCTCAGACAAGAATTACACTGTGTCTGAGATGGGCCTGAAAGTCAATGGGAAATTGATCCTGTCTAGCTGGTGCTGTTTCAAGGAGGAGACTTGCTGGCTGCCTTGGGGACAAAACGTGCCATCTCCTGTGTGTCCCCGGGGCCTGGCGCATCACATACTGAGAGTACTGAGATATTGAGGCCCATTTCCGGGCAGAGGTCCAGGCAGCTGTAAGCTCCCACCACAGGAGGACCCCGAAGGGCATTGACAAGCATTAGGGATGGTTATGAAGTGTGTTTACCTTCCCAGGACTGCTCTGATGTCACTGCCTGCACCCCAGGCGGGAAGTAGAAGGATGATAAATGACCACTGAGCTGGCAGCGACCATCAGTGGGGATGCACACCTACAATGACTTTGCTTTGCTAATGACCCCATTAGTCACTGGATCAAACAAACAGCCTGTGATGCTGCTGTAGTTACTTCTCTGCCAAAACCCATTGGCCTGACCTGTACTATCTGCCAGGGGATGCCAGCGTGGGCAGCAAAGAACCTCTGCTGGGATTAGAGAAGCCTAAGGGCCCTAGGGTGCCCACTCTCCCCTCACACAGGCCTAGTCACCCCAAGGATGGCTCTTTTGTCAGGTAAGTGGATGGACTTTGGCAGGGACGTCAAACAGCCCCTGTCCTGAAAGGTGGTGAGGTGGCAGAAAAAGCATCCACTTTGGAGTCAGACAGACCTGGGGTTTGAAACCTGGTGTGATGACTTCCTAACCAAGGAACCTCACAGAAACCTTTATCTGCCCGGGGGTCAGTTGCTTCAGGTGTAAGCTGGGGATGATTCTGTCTCAGGGGGCAACTGTGATGATGAAATGTGACGGCATATGCCATGTGCAGGGCACCGAGCAGGCCATCAATGGCTCTCAGTTCTCTGCCCAGCAACCAGCGCTGAACCCAGAACTGAGAAGGCAGGAGGAGCCCTCTCCCAGAAGCAAATGGCCTGGATAATGCAAGTGTTAGCCTCAGAATCATGGCTGACTCTTTGCGACCCAACTGTAACCTCCCAGGCTCCTCTGCCCATGGGATTCTCTAGGCAGGAATACTGGAGTGGGTAGCCATTTCCTTCTCCAGGGGATCTTCCCAACCCAGGGATTAAACCCAGGTTTCCTGCATTGCAAGTGGATTCTTTACCATCTGAGCCACCAGGGAAGACCTGCATGATGCAACGGCCAAGGCGATGCACCCTCAAGCACTGACTAGAAGCCAGATATGAAAGCCCAGGGCTCGCCATGTATCATCTCCATCCTTCCCTGTCCCAATTTTATCAGTCAGAACCCTGAAGTCCAAGGAGTTTCAATTCATCCAGCAAAAGCAAACATTGAGGGTAGGTTGATGGCAGACTTATCCATACCAGATGCCCTCCCAGGGATCAGGCTACCAGCCTGAGCAAGACAGATGCTGCTCCAAGGTCAGTCTCGGGGCAAAGCCCAGACAAGAACCAAGGCCGGCCTCCTGCTGCCAACTGCTGGACCCTTCTCTGTCCCCTGCCATCTGTCCCAACAGGAAGCACTCCTCAGAGTCACTGCCCACCCACCTCTAAGTGTCCTTTAAATTCCTCCTGACTACCAGCTTCTTTTACAGTTGAGGTCGTGTTTCTCAGGGCCTCACAGTGAGCCGGGAAAAGGAACTGAAATCTTGAGATGAGACTAATAGAATTTCAGGTCAGGGCTGCTTCCTTTGTGGGCTGTTTGTTTTCTGGAATACTGCACTTCATCCCTCGCCACTCTGCTAGCCAGCCAGGTCTATGGGGATCCAGCAACCCACCACGTGCTGTGAGAGGTAGGTGGGAGGTGAAGGTCTCCGTGCCCCTGAACCATTCAGAGAGATCTGCAGAGCCCACTAGGGAAGCTGCCTCGTCAGGTTCAGATAAAGGCTTGGAAGGGAGCAGCAGGCCAGCATCTCTGCTCCTCTTTTTGGTTAAGTATCACCATTGGTACTAAGACGGTCAGGTGTCTTTGAACTGAAAGGAGTTTTATTTGAAAACCCTTCAGGGTGCCAAAGAAACAATCTTTTTCCACATGAGCGGTCTACTCAAGGCAGGCTTGGCCAAGAAGAACAAACAGTGCAGGCGGCTACAGACGGTAGGAGCCAGGAGCAGTGTGGTGGTGGGATTATTAAGGATGAGGTTGGGCAGAAGAGGACAGCAAAGAGGAGCCTCCCCGTTGTCAGACAGAGTCACAAATAAACACTTAAGAGCAGCTGGAAATTCAGCTCTTAAACCCCATCAAGTGACAAATACCTGGTAGGGCCAGAAAGGGTCTATTGTCTGATGGGGTGAGACAGCACAGATGCAGGCCAAGAGATGCTTAGCTGCTCACATTAAGTATATGGTGTAAGAGGCTTGGAACTCAGCCTCAGTCTTTCCTACTCAGAAAATGGGCAGAAAGCAGAGACTCAAGTGTTTAGAGGTGATGTTTCTGTGCTATAAAACTGAAAAGTGTGTTGGTCACTCAGTTGTGTCCAACTCTTTGAGACTCCATGGACTGTAGCCTGCTGGGCTGCTCCATCTATAGAATTCTCCAGGCAAGAATACTGGAGTGGGTAAGCCATTCCCTTCTCCAGGGGATCTTCCCGAGCCAGGGATCAAACAAACCCAGATCTGCTGCATTGCAGGCAGATTCTTTACCATCTGAGCCCTGCATACAAACTTGTGCTTATTTATCATACAGATACTGAGTGCTAACTACACACCAGCACCATGCCAGGTGCTGGGGACTCAGCTATGTGTGGGACAGGCTTGCTCCCTGCCTTCAAGGAATTTGAAATTTATCATGGAAAACAAAGTTGGAAGAATGCAATTATAAGAGGGATAGTGGTGGTGGCCTGTTGTGCCCATGAGGCCAAGAGAGGGGGTGGCAGGAGCTCTGAAGATGGCAGCGGAACATCTGAGAGGCTAGAGAAGTTATACGCATGGCAGGGAGACTGGTTAAATACACGAGAGTTAGGCAAAGAAATAACTATATTGAGGATAATGGGAGCTGGGTTTCTAGTTGTTAGAGATAGGATTTACAGACATGGAAAAGATGAGAACTCAAAGTACTGAGGTTCTAAACTGAAATTGAAGGTATTGGCATAAATTCATCTTTTTAAAATCTCTACAGAAATAGGGACTTCCCTCGTGGTCCAGTGGCTAAGACTCTGCACTCCCCATGCAGGCGGTCTGGGTTTGATCCCTGGTCAGGGAACTGGATCTCACATGCTACAACTAAGACCTGGCACAGCCAAAAAAATATGTAAGTGAAAATAAAATCTATACAGAAACAGCTATGGAGATGTGCACAGATCAGTTGTTATCAACCAGAAATAATTTTGTCCCTTGGAGGACAACTGGCAACATCTGATGATCTTCCGGGTTGTAACTGGTACACGGTGGGTACAGGCAAGTGATGCTGCTATGCCTCCCTTAATACAAAGGACGGCTTCCGTAGCAAAGAGTTATCCCACCAAACATGTCACTAGTATCGTGACTGAGAAGACCTGATATAGATATCCGCATGCATACAAAAAAGTGGATAGATGGGTAGATGGATACAGATAGACATTGTATGCATGTGCATATATATAATCATATATAGATTACCTAGCTCAGTTGGCTGAGTCAAATTAGAAGCCATGACAGCCCAGTAGCTATGAACACATCCACTGCCCAGATTTCAGTTTCTAAATACCATTCTTTACTAAAAGGAACCAGATGTCCCTAGAAAAGATAGCTGCTTCCAGAACTTGGGCAGGAAAAGTACAAGATGAACTTGGAATATTGTTTTCTGCACCAGAAAGTAAAAAGGCCTCAAAGATTGATGGGAATATATTCAAAAGGGCACAAAGAGCCGGCGTGATGAGTCTCCTACTGGTCACATTTAAGACAATGTGAACATCAAAACAAATAATAATAGGGACTTATTTAACCGACTGGATAAAATCAGAATCCATGAATCCATACTGATATAAACAATAAACTAACAAATTAGGAAGAAGGGGAAGCTCTTCCTTACAGTGGAATACCAACTAATAAAGGTAGAAAATTATGAAAATTAAAAATAAAATCACCATTTGACAACCATCATAATGGTGTTTAAATCAAGAGGAAGGATCTAAAGATTTCCAGGTTAGTGGGTGGGGATTTGATGAGAAGCAGGATATCAATATTGCTCTTTACAGCATCAGACTTTACCTTCACTACCAGATACATCCACAATTGAGTGTCTTTTCCACTTTGGCCCAGTGATTTCATCCTTTATGCAGCTACTAATAACTGCCCTCCACTCTTCCCCAGAAGCACGCTGGACAGGATACCTTCAGACCTGGGGACTCATCTTCAGGTGTCATATCTTTTTGTCTTTTCATACTGTCCCATGGGATTCTCCAGGAAAGAATACTGGAGTGGGTTGCTATTTCTTCCTCCACTGGACCACGTTTTGCCAGAACCCTTCACTATGACCCATCCATCTTGGGTGGCCCTATATGACATAGCTCATAGCTTCACTGAGTTACCAAGTTCTTTACCACAACAAGGCTGTGATGCCTGAAGGTGATTATCCAAAAAGAATGAAGCATCTGGGCAAAAGCAGAAATGATGCTCAGTTGTGGATGTGTCTGGTGGTGAAAGTCCAATGCTGTAAAGAACAATATTGCATAGGGACCTGGAAGGTTAGGTCCATGAATCAAAGTAAATTGGATGTGATCAAGCAGGAGATGGTAAGATTGACCATCAACATCTTAGGAATCAGTGAACTAAAATGGATGGGAATGGGCAAATTTAACTCAGATGTCTATTATATCTACTACTGTGGACAAGAAACCCTTAGAATAAATGGAGTATCCCTCACAGTCAACAAAAGAGTCTGAAATGCAGTACTTGAATGCAACCTCAAAAACAATAGAATGATCTTGAGTCATTTCCAAGACAAATCATTCAATGTCACAGTAATCCAAATCTATGCCCCGACCACTGATGCTGAAGAATCTGAAGTTGATTGGTTCTATGAAGACCTACAACACCTTCTAGAAGTAACACCAAAAAAAAGATATTCTTTTCACAACAGAGGACTGGAATGCAAAAGTAGGAAGTCAAGAGATACCTGGAGTAACAGGCAAGTTTGGCCTTGGAGTACAAAATGAAGCAGGGCAAAAGCTAACCAAGTTTCGTCAAGAGAACACTGGTCATAGCAAACACCTTTCCCAAGAAAGGTGACCCACGAGATGACTCTACACATGGACATCACCAGATGGTCAGTACCAAACACAGATGGATTATATTCTTTGCAGCCAAAGATGGAGAAGCTCTATACAATCAGCACAAACAAGACCTCGAGCTGACTCTGGCTCAGATCACAAACTCTATACTGCAAAATTCAGGCTTATCTTGAAGAAAGTAGGGGAAACCACTAGGCCATTCAGGTATGACCTAAATCACATCTCTTATGACTATACACTGGAGGTAACAAATAGACTCAAGGGATTAGATCTGGTAAACAGAGTACCTAAAGAACTATGGACAGAGGTTCACAACATTATACAGGAAGCAGTGACCAAAACTATTCCCAAGAAAAAGAAATTCAAGAATGCCAAGTGGTTGTCTGAGGAGGCTTTACACACAGCTGAGAAAAGAAGAGAAGTGAAAGGCAAGGGAGAAAGACAAAGATATATCCAACTGAATGCAGAGTTCCAGAGAAAAGCAAGGAGAAATAAGAAGGTCTTCTTAAGTGAACAATGCAAAGAAATAGCCACTCATTTCCACCTATTAACGTTGCTAAATCTCTTCCAAAATGAGACCTCCCCTTTGATTTTTGCAATTTTATGGTCATAGTGTGAACAAAGTACATGAAAAAGATTCATAGGTTTTATGAAGTGAAGAATTCTAGTGTGACTCTCTTAGCTAAGCCTCAGTGTTTTGATCCTATGGTTTCTCTCACTGAAATTGAGGTGAGAGGCAAACAAAAATACCTCAAGAATTCGGATCAGATCACATCAGTGCTGCTACGACATGGAAGGCAACAGAATGCAACAAGGTCATTTGCAAAAAGAGAAACCAAGTCTTATATAGTTGATGCATCTTATTCAATGTCACACAGCCACGTTATGGCCCAGATGGAACTTAAAAGTCCTCAACCCTGAGTAATCAGGATTCAGAATGCCTCAGCCTAAAATCATTCACATAGAAGGGTTTGCAGTCACTAGACTGTAAGTTCACTGAGGACAGGTCTGCACACACCCTCCAAGCATTTAGCCTATAGTTGGCACTCATAGGTACCTAATAGGCATATTTTAGGCAAAGAAACTAATGATGTCCAATATTCAGTGGAATTTTAAAAACACCTATAAAATGTCTCTTTTTAAACCTTTTCATGTGCATTTAAGACAAATTTCTATACAGCCTAGCCCAGACGGGCCCCGTGTATGTATTTACCAAACAAAAGATGACTGGTGCTGTGATAATTAATCAGTTGGCATTGACTGAAGCTCTTAATGAAATGAAGCATGAACTGTTTGAGAAAGCAATTGAAAACCATCATACATGCCATGAATCATCTCTTGAATGCACATTTATTAAATCAGAATTCATAACTTTGATATTTTATCTAACAGGTTTGTTACCCTTTCGAGACTCTATTGGTGGATAAAGAGACAGATGTTTCCGGAGCTAAATTGGAGGAGGGATGGGGGAGGTAGGAACCAGCCAGACATCAATTAAGGAGAGCAGGCAGCAAAACGCCATTATCCAGTGTTTGGGTTTCGAGCTACTGTCTTGAGATAAAATTCAAAGAAACTTTTGCAAGTGAAAAAGGCACGGAGACAGGATGCAATACCAAGGTTTCTGGGGTCTGCTTGAGAGCAGGCAGATGCTGTGATGGTTCAAGAGGCTGTGATCAGTTTGGGGGGTCGCAGATTTGACGGTCATTAAGCTTGAAGCTTAATGTCTTGAAGCTTCAGTCAAACAAGAGTCAGACTAATGCCAGAACTTATTTTCCCTTCCTGAGGGTGTCAGCGAGCCAGAGGGGGATCAGAATACTCTCCCATTTTCAGGCTCTTCAAAGACACCTGCTCCTCTCAGTTGAAGCAAATATATATCACATCAATGTCACATCCAATGACTATTGTCCCAGGCACCTCTTTGGGTGATCAAATGAAAGAGGATTGGGAAGCCTGTGAAGATGTTTAGCTCCTTTGACTGCTGGCGGCAGTAATTGGTGGATCAAGGTGACATTGTCCCCCACAGCTCACAATTGCAACACTTCTTAGAGTCTCATATTCACAAAAGCGGACCTAGAATCCTTACAGGCAGCCCTCTTGTGCTGAAAGTAAAGGAGCTCTTCCCTTTTAACTGCTTTGACACAATGTGGCCATTCTCCTCCACAGCCTTTCAAGCCCACCCTTTTGCCGGCTAGAATCACGGTTCAGCCGCTGATTGACATTCCCCCGGAATGTTCTGGCACTTTCCCCTGCACAGAACCACGCACATCTAAATGATAACTTTTCTCCACTGTAATCTGATTAGAATCCTGTAACTGTGGCAATAGAGCAATCCCAAGGGTGAACTTGAACATCAACACTTTTAGAGGAAAATAACCATCTCAGTCATACATGGTAGCAGCGGCTTCTCCCTTTCATCTGTGTGAAACAAAGGGCATTCAATTCCAAAGCGAAAGGAGGAGAAAATGTTCAGAATTTGTGAAAGGCAAAAACTGCCAACGCAGACAACAAACATGAGCTGCCAAGCTCTCTTATAGTTCTTCCTTTTTAAGAAAGCTGGAAACTAGGTGTTCTATGGGACACACGGCATCCACGATTGAGATCAACTCTTGTGCTCAGATGGCAGTGAGGCTGGGGAGGAGCCGCAAGTGACACCAACATTTCTCCACCTCAGCGGTTCTCAAACTGATGTGTGCATCTCAGCCACGAGGGTGTGTTAAACTGCAGGCTGCTGGGCCCCATCCATGGAGCTTCTGACTCAAGGGATCTGGGGTGGAGTCCAAGAATCTGTTTCTAACAAGTTCCCAGGGGACACTGATGGTGCTGGTCCAGGCATGACAACAGTCTGAGAACCATGGCTATGTGTAAAGCCCCGCTGGCAAGGAAAATGGTACAGATGAGCCCGTATGCAGGGCAGGAATAGAGACACAGACATAGAGGATGGATATATGGACACAGAGCGGGAAGGGGCGGGCGGGACAAACTGGGAGAGTAACAGTGACGTATATACATTATCATGTGGAAAACAGATAGCTAGTAGGAAGCTGTTGAAAGTGTATAGCACAGGGAGCTTAGCTTGGAGCTCTGTGATGACCTAGAGGGGTGGGATGGGGGCATAGGGCTCAAGAGAGAGGGGATTTATATATTCAAATAGGTGATTCACTGCTGTACAGGAGAAACTAGCACAATGTTTCAAAGAAATTATACTCTAATAATAAAATTAAATAAAAAATACACACACACACACACACACACACACAACCGTGCTGCTTTCTATAAGGCAAGACAGACAAGATGGAATTCATGGGTCTCCCAGGCTATGTTCTCATTTTGTTTTAGGGGCTCCAGATAAACAGTTTTGCTTACAGCTAACACTTGAGCAACATGGATTTGAACTGCATGGATCCACTTACATGTGGATTTTTTAAAATAGTAAACATGCGTGATTGTGCTAAGTCATTTCAGTTGTGTCCGATTCTTTTTAACACTATGGACTGCAGCCTGCCAGGCTTCTCTGCCCATGGGATTCTTCAAGCAAGAAGACTGGAGTGGGTCGCCATGCCCTCCTCCAGGGGATCTTCCCGACCCAGGGATTGAACCCACGTCTCTTATGCCTCCTGCACCGGCAGGCGGTTTGTACAGTATGACACAATCTTTGGTTGACTGATTCTACAGAGGCGGGAATCACAGATACAGAGGAACTATGTATACAGAGGGCTAACTGCAAATTATACTCAGATTTTGGACTATAGGGATGATTGGTACCCCTGACTCCTGTGCTGCTCATAAGTCAACTGTATTGTTTTTAATTTCTCCTTTGTTATTTGCAGTTATGCACCAGCACTTGGGGAGAAGGAAATGGCAACCCACTCCAGTATTCTTGTCAAGAGAATCCCATGAACAGAGGAGCCTGGTGGGCTGCTGTCCTTAGGGTCACACAGAGTCAGACACGACTGAAGCCACTTAGCATGCATGCATGCACCAGTACTTGAGTTTATTAATATCTGCAGTGAGACAGTCCATCCTCATGGCATTGCTCTTCTTAGGATCACCAGGAGGAGGAAAGCTGCTCAGAGGTCCCCCAGACCTGCCAAAACACTGGGCTCCAGAGGAAACAGAGACAAGAGAAGCTGAGACACTTGCCTGAAGCCACAAAGCAGAGAAGGAACTAAGACCCAGGGTTGTTGACACCTGACTCAAGCCCTTCCCTTCAACTCAGCCAAACCACTTCCCTGGGGTCTATGTTTAAAAACGTGGCTGATTCTAGCAGAGGGATTTTCCATTTACAAGACTGCACCTCCCTAGACCAGTGGTTCTCAACCCTGGTTGGCTATACTTCAGGATCCTCTGGGGAATGCAAAAAAGAAAAAAAAAAAACTACAACAACAGCAGGCCCCGCTTCAGAGATTTTGATTCAAACTGTTCTGGGATGGAGCCCAGGCACCGAGTACCTTTATAGCTCCCCTGGTAATTCTAAAGTGTACTTGAGCTTGAGAATTGCTACTACCAAGATTGCGGGCTTCTGAAAGGCAGAACATCCACTCCCCACACACAGCTTCTCAAACATCAGTGGGCAATGGATGGATTCCCTCTCAGTAACACGGCCCTAAGAGATTCTCAGTAAACACATGAAACCCCAGACCAGCATCTGTTGCATCAACTGGAAACAAGTTAGAAATGCATAACCCTCAGTCCTCATCCCAGATGAAGTGACTCAGAGACGGTGGAGGTGGCACCCACCAATCTATGTTTTAGCAAGCCCACCAGAGACCTGGATGATACTGACGTTAAGTGACCACTAAGGACTTCTAAAATGGAGGGACTTAAAACCAGATGGAAAAATTTAGTGAGAGACATAAAACCAAAATTACAGTCTATTCAAGAGTCAGGACACGTTGCCCACAAAGGCAGTGGTGGGTAAGGATTGTGGCAGGAGTTCTGTGTCGGGGCAGGAGGGGAGGGCAGGAGAAGTCTGTCTCCATTGGAACAGATGCTCTGTGAAGGAAGGTGGGGAGCAGAGGATGGAGAAGTCACTGGGGCCCTGATGGCAGACGCAGGGATGGCGGGTGACCCAAGAGTCTAAGAGAAGGGGTTGGGGACAAGAGCCATCCAAAGCACAGGAGGGTGAAAGGCCATTGTCAAGCACACAGGGCAAAGACAGGTCCTTTGGTTATCATGAGAATACTGTAGGGAAGTGAAGCTGGGAACCAACAAGGGGTCCTGGGAAACATAAGGACTTTGAGAGTTGAAAAAGTCAAAGTGTTAGTCACTCAGTTGTGTCCAACTCTTTGAGACCCCATGGACTGTAGCCTGCTGGTTTCCTCCGTCTATGGAATTCTCTAGGCAAGAACACAGGAGTGTTCTTCCCTTCTCTAGGGAGTCTTCCCGACCCAGGGATCGAACCCAGGTCTCCTGCACTGCAGGCAGATTCTTTACCGTCTGAACCACAGGGACTCTGATACCCTCAAAATCCTGGCTTCGCAGCATACTAGCCACAAGTCCTTGAACAAGGGACTGAGTCCCTGGACTCCAGGGTCATCGTCTGGGAGTTGAGCACAGTAGCTACCTGGTGGGACTGCTAGAAAGTAACAGTATGGAAGCAGCTGGCACAGTGCCTGCAAAGTGGGCACTGCTCCAACGTGACTGTAGTAACTAGTGTCCCAGATGAGGAAACAGTGCCCAAACCCGCTGTCCTTCCAGTAACGGGAAGTAGACAGGTAAGTGACTCGCACAATCACAAGGGAGGAAGTGGCCCTGCCACTGGGGAAAGCAAAAGTGGAGGGTCTCAGCATCCTTCCTGGACCTGAGTGCTGAGTTCCCAGGCTTGCTCACACAACTCTCTTTCTCTTGGCTTCTCCTTGAGTCCCTGTCTACACCCTGAAAGGAGCGAGCCATGAGTGAGGAGAGATAGGGGTGCTACACTCTCTCTGAAGTCCATCTGGCTTCATACAGGTCCAGGGCCACCTGCCCTGCTGACGTGGGGGAGCCAGGAGGCCAGCACACCGTCACCAAACTGCTGTTTCCCCAGCCTCCGTGCCCTAGAATGCTGGACTCAGGGTGGCCAGCAGGAACACTAACAAAGGGATATGTTTATTGGAGTATTGTTTAAAATATATACATACAAAGTAAAAAAAAAAAAAAAACTCCACCTAAAGAAATTAACTTGAAAGCAGACAGAAGCTGCAAAA
The DNA here is from genome assembly GCF_910594005.1 of Cervus elaphus. Taxonomy (NCBI): domain Eukaryota; kingdom Metazoa; phylum Chordata; class Mammalia; order Artiodactyla; family Cervidae; genus Cervus; species Cervus elaphus. Next base: position 34,417,994 of record NC_057818.1, read on the forward strand.
AGCTCTCTGCCTTCATTTCCGAACTGAAAGGGCCCAGGCTGCCTTTGAAAACAAGTGCCCACAGCAGGTGTGCTCATCTCCGTGAGATGTGAACACGGCACTGGCTTACTGATCACATCCCTTGGGAAGGGAACACTTAACGAGTGTGTTCCATTCACCAGGCATGGGGAGAGCTGCTTTCCCATAGTCCAGGACCTTTTTTTTTTCAATCCAGAAATTAATAACTACTCACTGTGTGCCAAGCCTTGTGCTAAACACTGAGGAACAAAGATGAAGAATTGGGAAAGGGGGCTACTCCGGCCAGCCCCCAAGAGATTTACAGACTCGGCTGCTGGAGGCCACTGCTCTCGCTGAATCCCCAGAAGAACACTATTAGATGGACAGTGCTGTGTTCCCCATTCTTCTGATAAGAACAAGTCTCTCCCCCGCTTTCTAACCCTCAGGATCTCCATCAGTAAAACAAATGACTTGATGAAATAAACTCTAAGGTCCCCTCTGTCTCCATCTATGCTTCTAATTGGGTCAAACCCTGGTTTTCAAAGTTAAAACACAGTTCACTGACCCTTGAACAACACACTCTGAACTGCATGTGTCCACTTATATGTGGATCTTTTCCAACAGTAAATACTATAAAAGAACACTATTATAGTATAGTAGCATATTAAAAAGCAGAGACATCACTTTGCTGACAAAGGTCCATATAGTCAAAGCTATGGTTTTTCCAGTAGTCATGTATTGATGAGAGAGTGGGACCATAAAGAAGGCTGAGCACCAAAGAATTGATGCTTTCAAACTATGGTACTGGAGAAGACTCTTGAGAGTGCTTTGGACTGCAAGGGGATCAAACCAGTCAATCCTAAAGAAAATCAACCCTGAATATTCATTGGAAGGACTGATGCTGAAGCTCCAATACTTTGGCCACCTGATGTGAACAGCCAACTCGTTGGAAAAGACCCTGATGGTGGGAAAGATTGAAGGCAGGAGGAGAAGAGGGAGACAGAGGATGAGATGGTTGGATGGCATCACCAACTCAATGCACATGAGTTTGAGCAAACTCCAGGAGGTAGTGAAGGACAGGAAAGCCTGGCATATTGCAGTTCATGGGGTCACAAAGAGATGGACATGACTTACAACTGAACAACACCAATAGTGGTACACAATCCACAGCTGGTTGAATCTGCACATATGGGGGAACCATGGACACAGAGGGTCAACTCTAAGTTATAGGCAGATTTTTGGCTGTGAGGAGGGTTTGCACTCCTCATCTCCACATTGTTCAAGGGTCAACTGTATGCAAGCTCATAATCCTTTGGATGTTAAAGCCAGTTCATCCAATTCTGTCATTTGAGACCCAGAGAGAGGAAGGGAATTGCCTGAGGTCACACAACAAAACTGACACAACAGAGACTTTGAAGGTTAGGTTTCTTAATGCTGAAGTCTTGACATTTTTAAACCCAGACATACATACACACCTAAACACCTAGAATAGTGTCATTTGTCTTAATTCTTTTTTACTGCTAAGAAGAGCAGCACTAGAGGGAGAAAAAATGCCGTCCTCCCTCCATACTCCAGCTCCACCCACTCCCAGCCCAGTTTGGGTGCTAAGGGTGCTCTCTGCTGCTTTGAGGGGGCGCCTAGGGGAACCACTGGGAAGCTTCACCCAGTCTACAGAAATCTCAGCCCTCCCCAAGGCAGACAATGGGACCAGGGCTCACTGAAGTTTAACAGAGAAAGCCGCCTCTTCCATTTCCCAGCCACAGACAGGGAAGGGGTAAAAAAGAATGCTGTAAATCAGCCGCCGCATAATCACTCTTTTTGAGAGTTTGCTTGTAATTAGTCTATATTCACGGTGCTGTGTGGGTAGAGGAATCTGCACCCAAGGAAACTCTGGGAACCAACGTGTTTGTTTCCAGTGAAGGATGTACGGGAACCATATGGCAAGTGACAGGCAGCTGGGTTCCTCCCCCAGGAGAGCAGTGAGAGAGCCTAAGGCCACTGCGTGTACACACACATGCCTTGATAGCACCTTTCCTGCTTCCCCCGGACACGCACCACCTTGGTGGACATCTGTTGTCTGTTATTTACCAACACAGCTGATGCGTTTTTCTGTCTCCCCTGTCTGCCCAATTCCTGGCACAAGGCTCACATTCAAGAAATATTTGCTGGCTGATTCAATGAGTCAAACCAAATAATTGGGAGGTTTTCGATCTGTCGTGTAGGTTGTATTTTGTCGGGATTTTTTTTTTTTTTTTTTTTTGCCTCTCCACTATGGCCTAAGATAATAATTCTCAATTCTGTCATCAAAATCGTATTCAGAAGCTGATTTGATGAGTGGGGATGCAGTCTGGGTATTTGTGGATTGACACAGCAGCATCACCCAGGGAACTCTGACAATGTACTGATAACGGGAGCCACGCTCCAGATGGTCCCCATGTGGAATGATCTACAGATTTCTCAGGTGGTGGTTCTTTAAACTGTGGCTCCTCAGAAGACTGGCCTCAGCAGCACAGGAGTCCTTGCTAGAAATGTGACTCCTCGGGCCCCCTTCCAGATTTACTAAAAAGAAACCCCATGGATGTTCTTTTTTGGGTTTTTCCCACCCAACAAGCCCTCCAGGTGAGTCTGGTATGCCAGAATGTGAGAACCTCCACACTGTAGCAATAGAGGCCAGCTGCTTTTTCCCTGAGACGCTGGACCCCATCATGGGGAGATGGGGCAAGGTTCCCCACTTTCACTCAGAGCCTGAGATACAGAATGTATCGCTCAGGACTGCAGGAGCCTTGGCAGCTCCAGGGCACCTGTCACTGTTCTCCTATTCTAAAAATTGCTACATCTGTACATGCACGAGCTAATAAAAATGTCTTTACCCCAGGTTGAGAGCTTCATTACGCACTGCCGTGTGCCCTGATTCTTCCCAGTCTTCCCTCGCCAGTGCCATCGCGTACGCAGCAGGGCAGGCAGATGGATATCCTAGCTGGTCCCACTCCTGCCCTAAGCCAACTAGGACACCCCCAGCCAATCAGGACGCCCCGGGCCAATCAGGACGCCCCGAGCCGATCAGGATGCCCCAAGCCAATCAGGACGCCCCGAGCCAATCAGGGCACCCCCCCCCCCCGGCCAATCAGGACACCCCAAGCCAATCAGGACAGGTCACACAGCCTCCATCACCTTCCAGTAGCTCTCTGGGCAGTTCCTTCATCCTCAGGGTCCTGCCTTCATCCTCAGGGTCCTGCCTCTTCATTTGTTCTCTTCATTCACAGTCTACTCCCCTCACCTCCCAGCCTCCGCTCCAGTCTCAGGATCCTATAGCCTGTGTTTGGAACTTTATCCAAAGGCCAGCCCCCACCAAGGGACCAAGTCCCACATGCTCAGCCTCAGGCAGAAACCCCAGGGCAGCTCAATGACTTGCAGTAGAGACAAAGGGCTGAGGGGTGGGGCGCCCCTCAGAAAGACCCAGTGGAAGAGCAGGGCCAACAAGAGGAGTCGACAGTTCTCCCAGGCCCTTGCACAATGCGTATCAGGGAAGGAAAGCAGAAGGGAGGCTGCTCCCTGGCATAAACAGAAGAGCACATGCATTGCTCCATCCAATACTGGGTTCTCATCTCAAATCCAAAGGGACCAGTCAGGAAAAATGCAAGCATAATACATACTTAACTGGGCAGCGTGACTGGGAAATCTCAAGACCTTGTACTTGGGGGAACCCCCAAACCAACGGAGGAGGCCCTTGGGCTGGGAAAGCATAGAGAGAAAACAGAGAGGAAGCGCAGAGGAGGATAAAGGACCAAAAGAAGCTGTGACGAGGGTAGTCAGAGCAACAACGATGTAACAGCTGACATCTGTCCAGTCATGCTACGTGCCAGGCACTAGGCTAGCTTGTTCACCCTCCATACAGCCTCACAAGGAGGCTTCTGTGATGGGAACCACGACAAAAGAAACCTGAGCAAGGACACAGAGCAGACAGGAAGGTCTGCGTACGATTCTGTGATGTTGGCCCTGATCCTGCACCAGATGGTTCTGTGGTCAGTATCCCTCACTCCAGTGCAAGCCCCTCAGTGCCTGGGTCTCTTGGAGCAGAAAGGCATGAACATCCAGCCCCGCTGTGTTGCTGCAAGGATTAAATGCATCAACTGACTTGTAGGACTGAATGCAAAGCCTAAAACCTACCAAAGCTCAGTCAGCGCTAGCTGTGAAGAGAAGACAGATGATGATGACAAGGAGATGTGGAGATTTTTCATTCACTAGATAAGCCTCAACTGCCAGCCAGACCTGGCAACTCATCAGCATTCAGAAAGCCTGCTTGGTTGAAGGCGTGCAGGCGGGAAAGTAGGTTTGATCTGCGGGGGCCCAGTTTGAAGATCAGCCCCAGGCCCCAGTCTTCCCCACTCAGGGGCCCGGAGCTCCATCATGGTCTGGCCAGACTCACAGAGCATGGCTGACACCCCTGCCACTGGCAGGACCCATGTTAATGCCCTCAGCTCATGTGTGCGGTGTCTTCTCCCTCTGCCTGGCTCCTTCCTTGAGCCCTGCCTTCAGGGAGATGTTTTCATCTCAACCAGGAATCATCAAACAGCTTCTTACCACGACAGAGCCCTGAGATCACAGCACAGAGGCAGAATCAAATCACCCTGCAGGGGCCCCAGGAGAAGGTCAAAGTTCCCTGCCCACCCCCACTAGAAACACTTGCAGACTCGCAGCTGGCTGAGACGACTATCAATCCTCACTTGAAAAAAGAGGTAATGAGCGTTCCCTGGCTGGGTGTTATGAACAGTAAGCGAACAAGCGTGTGAAGGCTCACCCTCCTCCTCTGTCCTTTAACCACGCAATCACGGGCACAGATACAGTTTCACTTGGTTACTGTACCATCCAACCCAGTGAGCTACCTCCAGACTTCCTCTCCACCCTGGTCTGGGCCCCAGGACGCTGCCCTGTCCCAATGATATCACTCAAGGTCCATCCCGTTGGAGACGCCGACAAGAGATGGGAGCGCGGAAGGAGAGTAGAGCAAGGCTGACTCCCAGCTCTGACCCCAGCTGCTCTGGTCCTGAAAGCCTCAGCTCCCGTCCTGGCCCCCATCCACACTAACAGCTGCTACTAGGTCCTGGAGCATCCTCTCCCCTTCTTGTTCAGGTCCGGGATGGTAAAGACTCTCCAGTGCTGCCCCAAAGTGTTCCTGTCCCTTGCTGATTTTCCCTTAACCATCCCTGAACGGCTATAACTAGTCCACTTATTGACTGGTCATTTTTTCCATTTGACAGCACCATCTGTTTCCTTCCATCTGCTTCCTTCAGAGACCCTGACCAATGGCCCAGGCTCCTCATTGGGTTCACAGCATTTGCCACCATTAGAAGCACATCCTTCGAGACTCCCCATTTCCAAGAATCCTCCCCAGATTGTTCTTAAAGTACATCTCTGGACTGACTTTCCGCACACCATTTAGCCTGTGTCATCCTCTCCCTCTCACTCCAGACATCAATCCATCCCCAAGACTGCCCACCAGCCGAGGGTGGGTGCAAGCTCTCCCTAAGCCCCCTCTGTGCTTTCCTCAACAGCTAGGACAAGCCGTATGTTCTCAGATGTTTGAGAGACCAATAAACATTCCCTCCCTTGCTCACACCCAGAGAACATCACTTGAGCACTTCTGTCTTAAACACCACCGATTCTTCACACTGACCTTTTCTCAGTCCATGACTCTCAAGACGGGCTGGCCTGGGGATGTGCCTGCCATGGTCTCTCCCCCACAGTCCACCAGGGAATGCAAAGCAACACAAAAGACTGAGCCTCAGTTAAGATCATCTGCCCCATCCCCCTCATTTTGCCAATGGAGAAGTGGAGACCAGATTGCTTAAGGGATTTCTCAAAAGCCACAGGTGAGTCTGTAGGTGGAGACGGACCAGCCCCATTGCCTTCAAGGAGCCCTGGCACTTGGTCTTGTAGAGAGACCCTCACATATCTTGGCGCTTCTTTGACGAAGGTGCCCAGAAATGTGCTCTGGGATTTTATGAAGCTGGAGGAATAACATGCTGCAGCTTCCTGGAGGGTCTGATCTCTGCCAGGTTTTAGGGATGAGGAGTAAAGAAATTAAGTGCACACAGAGCCAGAACTAGGGTGAGAGGAGTGAGGCAGTAGGCTCGGGTGCAAAATTTAAAGGGGCCAAAACATTCGGTAATCAAGATAAAGAATATCTTAATGTGACATTTCTTGAGATCGAAGTTCATGCCAAGAGATCCATGACAAACAAACTATCACAGTTTTAAATAAAGATCAGAACTGCTCCTGCACTGGCACAAGCCTGCCTCACTCACCTCACCCTAAACTAACCCTCTGGCCATTTCTGTCTCTGCCCATTTCTGTCTCTGCCCAACCTCTCACTCAGGGCATTCAGCTCCTTTCCATCCAAGAGTGTCCACGTCGTCAGCCTGCAGCAGGAATTTTCTGCACTGCAGTCAGCGCTCATTCTTGAGTCAACTACCCATGAGGCTGTCAAAGGACTTCCAAGGCAGTGTGACTAATGGAATGTTTGTGATTGAAAAGTGAGGAAAGAGCTCTCAGCGATCTGCTGTCCTTAATTACATGGAGCAAACACCTCCTCAAGGACAGCCATGGGAGCCTGTGTCCATCTTTGCTCCCAGCCTTCCTTCCTGCCCACTGCTCAGCACACAGAAGGAAGAAACCAATACCTGCTCAAAGAATAAGTGAAAAGACCCCCAAGTCTACCTGCCTGGGATGATGGGACTGTGCCTGATTCAGTAGCATCAATTTCTAATTTATACTCCTGGTCCCAGATTCCTCTTATAAACCTGTGTGCTGTGTTCATTTTGAAATACCAATGTGCTTCCAAGCTGTGGATCAGATCAGGAGAGGTCGTGCCTCCCAGTGGGCCTCCAGTCAAGTGTAGGGGAGCTTCAGGCCTGAATGGACACTGACTTCTCAGGGGTGGTCCGAGGGGGTTGAGGCCAGAGGGCTGGGGGCCTAGATCATCATACAGAGCACAGCGTCTATTCCTGTTCCTTTCCCTCCATGAGCCACACCTTCCTCCCCTTCTGGCCTCCCTGCCTCCAGTCTGGCCCAGACAATCTCCCTTCCTCAGAGAAGCCTTTGCCAAGCACTGCCAGGCCCCGCCTTGACTTCACAGAACGACCCTGGTATTGGAGGCCTCTGATCTCATCCCCCTCACCCAAACAGCTATGCTTCTGAATGCTCCCCAGACTGAAATCTCTGCACAGCTTCAAGGACCTCTGCAGGCAGACCTGTCTCTTTTCTAGCACAACCCTCATCCACCCCCTGGGCCCATACCCACTTCCCTACTCACACTTTCCCTCTCTCATTCAGGTTTACCAAACATCAGTTGCAGAGAAGGCAATGGTGACCCACTCCAGTACTCTTGCCTGGAGAATCCCAGGGACAGAGGAGCCTGGTGGGCTGCCATCTATGGGGTTCGCACACAGTCAGACATGACTGACACAACTTAGCAGCAGCAACATCAGTTGAAAGCCTACTGTGTGCCTTGGAGAGGGAACAAACAACTTCACTGAGCACTTATCACATGCCAGGTCTTTATTTAGTCTCCTTACGTCTTGAAACTCATTTCATCCTGATGTGGAGACATTATTATTACTCCCAGTTATTATAATTATACAGTTATAATAATTATTTAATTATAAGTGCATGTATCACATGATATAATAGTATAATATGATATAACAACATGTAAAATATATATAATTATAATTATATTCTTCAATGATAATAATAATTACTGGTTGTTATCATTACATATTGAAGTTAACAGAGGACAAGAGAGGCTAAACAACTCACCCAGGGGAACTCAGCATTCACCCGGTCTCCTAACTTTCCACTACCTCCTCTAATCCCCTGTCCAAACTCAGCCCATCCAGATCATAGCCCATATCTGCTCGGCTGCTATCTGCATTCATCAGGGCTCTACTGGGGATAAAAGATGGTGACACACTCCAACAGGTTGTGAGGGAGACTTTGATAAAGCCACCTGTTCACATAGGTGTAGGGAAAGACACCAGAGATGTTCAGGGCAGGACCCCAGGGCTTGGGACCATGGGGAGTCATCAACCAGCAACACAGGCCTGAAAAGGGGAGGGAAGGGATGTTCCCAGAACTCAGAGCTAGAACTAGACAGAAAGGGCTGTGTTGTAAAGGGTTTTGTGACTTTATGTCAATAGATGCAGTCAGTTCTCAGGCTCGAGTGGGTGGGGAGCTCATTCTCCTCCCATCCTCCACCTCCTCTCTGATCCCACCATTGACCAAAATCGATAGGAAGCCAGAAGGCAACAGCGCAAAATGATGTTCCAGAAAGATCAGTCTCCCAAGCTAGAAAGCCAGGGCATCCACTACTGTCTGGGTGAGAAGTTCATGCCACCAAACCAAAACACAGTTCATAGAAAGTCCCATCAGCTACCGAGTCACTGCAGGGTAAAGTCAACTGAACCATCCTCTCACCTGAGTCCTTGGCCATCAGGCTCCAGTCTGGAATCACAGGTTCTTTCTCTGCCACCCATCCCACCTCCCCCTGACCCTCGGCTGGGGAGGGCTCTTTACGTTGAAGGTGAACCAAGACTCATTTCTTTGAGGTCAGAGTCCTCAGTGGTCTGGTTCTGACTGGGTTGCCACAGTCAGGCTGGCCAGGACTTTGGAAAAGGGAGTATTAGGAGGCACCCCAGAAAACCCCCTGGGTTCCAAGCATAAACTCCCTGCCCAGCCCCTGTGCTGTAGCAGCAACCCAACTCGCCATGGAAACTGAGGTCACTTTCCTAGGGTCAGTTCAGTGACCCCCTACTTTGCCTACTGGTTTTGCAGCACAAGGAACCACAAAGTCCAAGAGATGTTTTAGCTTCCTGTTCCTAAAATCCAGCTGTGATTCCTGGTGGAACAATCCCTTCCTTGGGCACCGGGACCTCTCAGTTTAAAATCATAAGAATAAACTCTACTCAGAATAGAGCTGTGTGTAAATACATTACCACACTTTAACTCTCAGTACAGCCCTATCAGATGAACGCCCAGTATCCCCATCTGTGAAGGAGAAGACAGAGGCTCAGAGCAAGGGATTAATTTTCCCAAATGAAACACAGAGGTACCATTTGACCATTGGTATGGAACTCTAAAGCTGCCTTTACAGAACTTAGTCCAGTGGCTAAGACTCCAGTCTCCCAGTGCAGGCGGCTTGGGTTCGATCCCTGGTCAGAGAACCAGATCCCACATGCCACAGGTAAGAGTTCACATGCTGCAACTAAGAACCGGCACAGCCAAAAAAACAAAAATAAAATGTTTTAAATAAAAAATAAGGTTGCCTTCAGGCTGGCACTGGTTGCGTTCCTTCCAAGTGAGAGATGTGTATGTGCATGCCCAGACAGAAAGACAGACAGCTTTTTGGACTTTTAGGTGCCATAATCCACCTCTTTCCCTGCCCTTTCATCAGCAAGCCCCACACACTGCAGAACCGTGTGAGCAAAACATTCTCTTTATTGTCTGCCAGGTGCCTGGTGCCTCAGGATTCCTCTTCTGGACTGATCAGACTCAGCCAATCACCGGAAAGAGGCTCCTGTTGAAAAAGCTGCATCCCCCTTCGGCTCCCCCCATGCTGACTGCACCCCCCCACCATGCTGGGAGGTCAAGACGGATGAGGGTGGGCGCCTCTCTGGAGCCAGGTTTAATCAGAGATGCAGCCTCCAGATGAATCACCTTTGCAAGGCCTCCTTGCCCTGCCCCTTCGAATTAAAAGAGCTCCCTCTACTAATATATTAATTAAAATGAAATATTAATAAGCTGACCTCTATTATTTATCGGCTGTTTGGGGAGAAAAGAAAAATATCAAGATCCGAAGAGAAATCAATTTCCCCAGAACCACCCTTCCCTGAGCAGACTGATCCGTGTCACATAATAAAGAGATAAGCTTATCAGCTGCATCAGTTCAAAGACGTGTGCTGTAAATGTTGATTTTGAACCAATAAGAAGATTATAAGCACTGTCATAAAATATCTTTCCGGGATGTAAATTATTCAAAGCCCTCCATGGGCAGACACAGTGTCTCATGCCTCAGTGATCCCCGTTCTCTGCAATACATTTCACTTATTAAAGTCAGAGAGGGCCTCTGTTGATAAAGCCCCCTAAATAAATGATAACCTTCATCTCCGTCTTCTAAATTATTTCCACGACTAGAATTCGGAATGTTTGTGCCAGAGGTGCCAGGAAGTACTGCCTTCGTGAGTGATGTGTATGTCTTCATTGGGAAGCTCGATTCAGGTGAGGGCTGAACCCCTAGATTCTTGGAGCCGGGCAATGGCTTCGGCAATGCATACAACCCTGGGGGCTCATCTTTACAAGGAGGGAAGGGGTGATGCAAGATGAAAGGGACAATGTGATGAAAAGGCTTGGACCCCTAACCTGCCTCGCTAGTCAGGCTGAGTGAGTTGGACACCCAACTCCAAAAGTGAGTCTCTTGTTACAGGGAGGTGGGTATAATATGTGTACCCACCAGGCACAGGGTCTGACTCACAGCAGGTTCTCAGTCAATGTTAACCAGGTCAATGACCACGGTAGGGACCTTATGGGGAACACTGCTCCTCATGCCCTCAAGACCTCCTGGAGCCTCATTGAGTTTCCTGGGCTACTCTGCCCGCCCCAGCAGGTACCTACAACAAGCCCACCTTGGATTCATCTCTGGCCCTTGTTCACGTAGAAGTCAGATCATCCTGCGTGCATGTGTGTGTGCTAAGTCGCTTCAGTTGTGTCTGACTCTTCACAACCCTATGGACTGTAGCCTTCCAGGTTCCTCTGTCCATGGCATTCTCCAGGCAAGAATACTGGAGTGGGTTGCCAGGCCCTCCTCCAGGGGATCTTCCCCACCCCAGGATTGAACTTGTATCTCCTGCATCACAGGCGGATGTTTTACTGCCAAGCCACTGGGGAAGCCCCCGGATCATCCCTGTTCATTCTTTAAGGCCCAATTCAAATGCCACCTCCTCCAAGTAGCCCATGATTTCCTCACTTGGGTTCTTTCCTTTTCATCCTTCCTCAGATGTTTATGGCATGCCCATCCTGTACTAAGCACTGACTACGACTCTTTCCAGGCAACATCTTATGTAATTTTCATTACTACCCTGCAAGTCCTATTGCCCATATTTGATAGAAGAAACATTAGGCTCAAGAGATTAAGTGTCTTGTTCAAAGTCACACATTAAGTAAATAAGGCAGCCAAGATGTGAACCAAGTTTGGCCAGAATCCAAAGCCCATGCTCTTTCCTTTCTTTTCCATTGACTGTCCTGCTGCTGGACTCAGAGCTCAGCGCTTCCTGTCTGGGCTTCACTTACCCCCTGCTCATCCCTCAGTTCTACAAGAATGGGCCTGCATCCCCACAGCATCATTCAGCCTCCCACATGGAGCCCTCAGGCCAGGTGCGGCACAGGGCCCAGAGCTCGTCATGGATGCTCCATCTGCCTGGCAGCTCCATCTGGACTCCCAGCTGGACCAGCCCCCTGTCACTCACAAGACCCCAGTCCCTGCCGGCCACCTCCAGTCCAGGCCTAGGATGACAGCAGTAATCACATACACTTCTCCCACTTCTGCATTCACCATTCTATGCCTCAGTTTCTTCATCTATAAAATGGGGATAAAGGGCAGTACCTATTCTAGCAGCAGTTGTGCAGATCAAATGAGATCACAAATGTAGAAGGTTTTGAACAAGCCTGGCACATAGAGTTCATACCATCACTGTGACCTTAAAGGTTTCTGAGGACTGGGTTCTGACTCCCTAGTCACGTGCTTCCTACATGGCACTGAGCATTGTGCATCCCAAGGGCAGAAAGCCTGGCATACAGTAGACAGTCTGGGGATTGTGAGTTGCTGGTAAATTCTTTCATGCTATCCAAAGCACCGGCTAATTAGCGCTGGGTGCCACTACATGGGAGACAGGAGGGGGCTGGGCTCTGCAAGCAGGCAGGAGGCTGAATCCTGCCCGTGACAGCTTCCAGTGGACAGTCCTGGAGGAGTCACTCAATCCCCACCTGAGCCTCTACTTTCACATCTATAAAATGGGGCTTTGGGACAGGCCTAGATGCCAAAGCTGCTGAGTCTCTGTAGCTAGAAAGAGAATATGTCCCCAAAGTGTCCAATGCAAACCAGGGACACCACGAATGCTCACTCCCTTCCTCTCTTCTACTGATTCCTTTCCTCTGTCTTCTTTTCTTTACCAACTGCCTACCTATGGGTCTCCTGTGTCTGCATCCTTTGATATGAAGATCACTGATGAGGCACTATATTCCACCATCTGCCTGTGTGTTCTGGGTTTCATGTGTTGACCCGTTGATCACCTTGACCTTATCTTTTCTGGGGGGGTGGCACAGCGATAATAAATGCTTCAGAACCAGGGATTAGAGGCTGCCTCATCTTGAGTGACAGCAGCTGCTTCAACAGGTCCCATAAATGCCCATGAAAGGAATATTCCCATCAACCATGAAACGAAATATTTGGCAAAAAGGAGATCCCTAAACCAAGCCATAAAACACTTGACTCCCTCTGTGCTATGCAGGTTATATCCATTATTCTCACCCAGTACTCGAAAAACAAAATGGTGGTTCATCGTGATGATACCAAACCAAGAAATAATTGCCTCACAAAAAAGTTTTACATGCTCCCATATGCACAACATATAACACACACACAATAAAACATCCAAGAACCGCTGGCAGTGTGTACAGAGATTGCAAATTTCCTTGAAAATGCATCTGAAAGAATGGGTGCTCTGAATTACCTACTGCCCGTAACACAGACAGCATTTGATAAATTTTGCTCCCAGAGCAATCCTGCCTTGTCAAGAGATGACAATCAGACTTCGAAATAAGTGCTATGTATGAATTTTGCAGAAGTATCACTTTGGGAAAACAGAAACCAAAACAAATTGAGAAATCATATAAATAATTACTCTGAGCTTCAACTCTAACATGAAGAAGGAAGAAACATGAGCAGAAATGCTAATTAATATGACTGTTTAATTATAAGGGCACAAATTAATAAACCGGAGTTACTGCAGTTTTCCAGCAGGCAACTCATCTCTGCATGTGACCTCAGAGGTGTGGGCACAGTGGGGAAAGGCTTCGGTTTCCATTGCCAGGTGCCCAGCCGGAATGGCATCAGGAAAGAGGAAGGCTAAGCCCCCGTGAGGAGGATCCACTCTTCCCAGCCCCGTTCTCTCTGCCCAGACACAATGGGCCTTCATCAATGTCAGCAGGTGCCAGCATCCACCACGGCACCTCCTCTAATTAGCACATCATTCCTCATGCATCGACGAGGGCCCAGCCACAACATGCTGAGGTCAAAATGCAAACCCACACAACTAAGGGGCAGGATTTCTTAAATAGTTATTGTATACCAGGCTCTCCTTCATACTGTTTTCATTTCTAGTTTCCCGAAGTATCACTTCTGAAAAATCCATGTATGTCAATTGTTTTACATGTCTGATTGTCAGTTCTTGACAAGGCAGAAGGGCTCTGGGAAGAAAAAATACATATCAGCCTCAATCAGGTGCATGTTATAATCTACATTAAAGCCATCATTCCATCATACTGCTGGGAAAACCGAGGCTCCAAACATCAGCTAATCTGATTTTGCCAAAACCACAGGACTGAAAGACAGAAGTTTCTGGATTTAAAACTCTGGGCTTTTGAATTCAAAGTCTGTGCATTTTTAAATATAGTAAGCTTCCTTCTAGAAAGCAAAACTGCTTCCATCTCTGATCTCACAGTTACAGCTTTTATTTGATCTTTTTTTTTTCATTCAGTAAACTCAATCTACATACTATGTGCCAGCTTTGGACTATGTTCTCAGAATACAATGGGGAACAATAGTGGATCCAGAACCTACTTTCAAGGAGTTTATAAGTTCATAAGCAGTAAGGGAGAATGACGTAGATAAAATAATCACATGGAAAAAAAAAAAAAAAAGGGACAGATTTCCCGAGCTTTCGATCAGGGCCACGGAGAAACAGGGCTAGGAAGACTTATAAAAGTGAGGGTCAACTGGTCAGGAAAACCTCCCCTGAAGAAGCAATGGTTGCACTGTGATCTGAAAGCTGACTGTGAATATATAATATATACATAGAGAGAAAGATATACATGGATATAGAAGAATTTTCTATACTTGCTCTCTGGTTTCTTCCCGTCCACTAACTCCCTCAACCTGCTCCAACCTAAGGTGTCTTCTGCTCCCATTCTGACATAGAAGTTCGTGTGATAAGTTTCATGGACATTTTCAATCCTCAATTTACTTGAGCCTTCAGACACTGTAGACAGAGTTGATCACTCCCTTCTCCTTGAAATCATCTCCTCCTTGCCTTCTGACTCAGCAATTTACCGGTTTTCCTCCTATCTCTCTGATTCTCCCTGAAAACTGCCATTACTTCAATATTCTCCTCTAAGCAGTCTTCAAGCCTTTATCTTGGGCTCTCTGGTTTCATATACAAACTCATTTATGCCACATTATTCACACTCTGCTGTATTTCTACCACAGCATTAGTCTACTGTCTTCTGCCTCAAATCTGTGTCTCCAGCCCCAGCCTCTCTTCTGGACTCCAGATCTGTGTTTCCAAACCGCCTGATGGACAGCAGCCCTTGGGGGTCTCAAAGGCACCTGAAACTCAGTGCAACCAAAACATCTTGGACCCCAACTCCATCTCAGCACCATCTATCCAATTCAAAAGCTAGAACACCCATGATCTCTTCTCTTCCCTGCCTTATAAGATAGACTGAATGATGGTCCCCAAAGAAGTCCAGGACCTAATCCCTGGAACTAGTGAACCTGTGTTAGCTTACTGGCAAAGGAATATTGAAGATGTGATGAAAGAATCTTAAGTTATCTTCAGTCTCAAGACAGAGAGATCATCCTGGATTATCAAGGTGAGCCATAAATGTAATCACAAGAGTCCTTACAAAAGGGAGGCAGAGGGAGATGTCATGACAGAAGAGGACAGGGTCCTGTGATGATGGAAGCTGAGACTGGACTGACGCAGCTACAAGCCAAAAGAGCCAGCAGTCACTAGAATATAGAAGAGGAAAGAAACAGATCCTCTCCTGGATCCTCCAAGAAGAACCAGCCCTGCCAAGACTTTGATTTCTAGCCCTTTGAGACTTATTTCTACTTCTGGACATCGGGACTGAAATAGAATAAGTGGCTATTCTTTTAAGCTTTAAGTGTGCAGTAATTTGTTATAGCAGCAATAGAAAATGAATACACTCTACTATAACATATATACTACCAAGTCTTCTTTATTTTCCTATCCGAAAGTTCTCAGATGCATCTGCTTTTCTCCATCTCTATAGGCCCTTTCCTGGGAACAATCTTCCATAATCTCTCAAATGGGCAGGTGCCACAGCCTCTGGCTTTCCATGCTTTCCGGGATTAAAAAAAAAAAAAAAAAAAATGTTGACACGGCCCACAGGCACGTGCTTGTCCTGGCCCCTGTCTCCCATCTCAGGCTTATCTTGCACACCAGAAAACACTGGGTTTCTTTCAGTCCTGGGAGGATACTAATCCCTTGCCCACCACAGGGCTTTTGCACAATGTTCTTCCTTGGCATGGAATGCTTGTTAACTTTAGATCATAGCTGAAATGTGATCACAGTCTTTCTGATCTCCCAGACTGGATCCATCCATCATATACAAAGAGTGCAATTTTACATTAACGTGCCAGATTGTAAAATTAGACAATAGGATGGTTTACATCTAACTCCCCAGCGAGCTAGCAAGTTCTCAGAGAAGAAGGTGAGAACAGGTAATGGCTGGTTTTTTCCACCACACCTGCAACACACCTGTCAAAAAACAAGTACTCAACAGATACGTCTGAATGACTGCCAGTACCAAGGAGAGTGTCTTTGGGGATCTACGTAGATAGGGTTGGTGGTCTCAATCCTTGGCTTGTGCCCTCCCTTCTAGACATGCAGTTGGAGAAAGGGGTAGGGGGTCCTCATAAGAAGGACCTGACCAGCAATGGCCAAGAAAACTCCAGAAGGAGAACTTCACCCTCCTAAGCACCATCTTCTTCTCAAAACAGAATTCTGGGTAGGGTTATTGTTAATCTAGTATCACAGGAGAGAATGTGTTGAGTTTTTCTTTGCCACTTAGCCTATCCTCTCTCTGATTCCAGCCCTGTAAAGCTTCCTTGGCCATTTTTCCTCCAGTTTCTTAGAAGAAAGCACTTTGGAAATGATCTAATAATAGACGAGGGCCTTTAAATAGCTCCCTATGCCCCACAGTTCACCTGAAGGCTCAGCACGGACCACATGGGGTTAGAGGTGGCTCTGCACTCAACCAAGGGTTTCTCTTTCTCTATTTTATACACTGGGATGCCACAGAGAAATTTTTGTAAAAGCTTTCTGTAACTAGAAATAAAAAAATTTTTGTAGAAACCACCATTATGTTATTTGCACCACCCTTTTTAAGTACAGATCAGAAAACAGTGCTAGGAGCTTGAGTGACCTGCTCAAGATCACAGACCTAGTAGAGGACAGAACTTGGACTCATGTCCAGGACATGGGACTTTATGCAAGGCATGGAATGATGGTGTGAGCCAATTTTATCTGTTCTCTAGGCACAGATGAATTAGGTGAAACCTTTGGTTTCTAGGCACAGATGAATTAGGTGAAACCTTTGGTTTCTTATGCATGGAAAGAAAATAGCACACCATTTTAATACTGATTTCTTCTAGGTGGCAAGGTTAGGAGTAAATTTATTGACTTCCTTGTGCTTCTCTGTAACTTTGACAATGTGTATGCATCAATTGTTGTTGCTCAGTCATGTATTACTCTTTGTGAATCCACAGGCTACATCACGCCAGGCTTCCCTGTCCTTCACTATCTCCCAGAGTTTGCTCAAACTCATATCTATTGAGTCAATGATGCCATCCAACCACCTCATCTTCTGCTGCCCACTTCTCCTCCTGCCCTCAATTTTTCCCAGCATCAGGATCTTTTCCAGTGAGTCAGCTGTTTGCATCAGGTGGCTAAAGTATTGGAGCTTCAACTTCAGCATCAATCTTGCCAAAGAATATTCAGGGTTGATTTCCTAGGATTGACTGGTTTGATCTCCTTATAGTCCAAGGGACTCTCAAGAGTCTTATCCAGGACCACAGTTCAAAAGCCTCAATTTTTCAGCACCCAGCCTTCTTTATAGTCCAACTCTCATATCCGTATGTTAATAATTTTACTATATTTAGTGAAAACATAAGAAAGTAAACAGGATGTCACAAGTGGCCTTAGTGGTAAAGAACCTGCCTGCCAATGCAGGACACGTAACAAACTCAGGTTCAATTCCTGGGTTGGCAATATTCCCTAGAGGAGGAAATGACAACCCATTCCAGTATTTTTGCCTGGAAAATTTCATGGACAGAGCTGCCTGGCGTGCTACAGTCCACAGGGTCGCAGAGAGTCAAACACGACTGAAGCGACTTAGCACTACTTAGAAAGAAAGTAAAGTATGACTATGAAGTAGGTCAAGGGAATAATGGGAAAGCAGAGGAAGGTATCCTGTTCACCCTGGGATGACTGATTCTTTGGAACAGGCTATGAGCCTTGATGATAAAATCAGGTGTTTTGCAAGCAAGCCATATCTAGGGCAGTGTTATGATACTGGGTCACACTTACTCCAGCAGCTTCTGAGACAAACCAACCTGCTTTGCCAGCTACCACTTGAGTGAGCCTCCAGTCTCTTAATCACTCTGAGCCTTGGTTTGGCTCTTTGTAAAATGAAGAAAATAAACCCACCTCTATTGGTTCAGACTTTTGATTGTAAGTGGCAGAAGCAAAACTTAAACTATCTTGGAGAGCAGAAAGAATTCACTGAGTCGCATAAGTGAAGAACTAAGGAACCTCATTATGATCATGGCTCTCTTCCCATCTATGAACTTGGTCTTCTCCTCCTCAGCTCTTAAGTACACTCTCCCCTTGTAATGGGAAAGGCAGACACCAGCAGCCTTGCACCTACCCTCCCAGGTTAGCAAACCTGGTGGAAATAAAATCTCTCTGAGCCCACATGCCACGCCCAAGGATGAATCTGATAGGCCACACTTGAGTCCCATGACCCCACCCCCTCTTGCCCAGAACCAATCACTGCAACCCAGTGATTAGTAGTAGGAGAAGGACCTGGGCCCACAGTATTGGGCCCAGCCAATACCATAGGCCCAAATCCATGTCCTTCTTCGTGGAGACTCAGCTCTTCTGTGGTGGGTGCTGAACAAGGCAGCCTCCTAACCAAACCAGATGAGGTGAACATTTCCACTGTTCAGAAGGTCCAATTTATGTGTGCTGTTAGAAGCGTTAATTAGCTTGTGCAATGCATTACATATGTTTTGCTAAATAATATTTTAGTATTTAGCAAGGGGGAGAGAAAAATTCTAAAATCAAGGTAACAAAACAAAAACAAAAGCTGTTTCAGTTCAGTTGCTCAGTCGTGTCTGACTCTTTGCAACCCCATGGACTGTATGACACCAGGCCTGTCCATCACCAGCTTCCTGAGCTTGTTCCAACTCATGTCCATTGGAGTCGGTGATGCCATCCAACCATCTCATCCTCTGTCATCCCCTTCTCATGCCTTCAATCTTTCCCAGCATCAGGGTTTTTTCCAATGGGTTAGTTCTTCGCATCAGGTAGCCAAAGTATTGGATCTTCAGCTTCAGCATCAGTCCTTCTAATGAATATTCAGGGTTGATTTCCTTTAGGATTGACTGGTTGGATCTCCTTGGAGTCCAAGGGACTCTCAAGAGTCTTCTCTAACACCACAGTTCAAAAGCATCAAATCTTCAGCACTCAGCTTTCTTTATGGTCCAGTTCTCACATTCATACATGACTACTGGAAAAACCATAGTTTTGACTAGACGGACATTTGTCAGCAAAGTAATGTCTCTGCTTTTTAAAATGCTATCTAGGTTGGTCATAGCTTTTTTTCCAAGGAGCAAGCATCGTTTAATTTCATGGCTGCAGTCACCATCTGCAGTGATTTTGGAGCCCAAGAAAATAAAGTCTCTCACTGTTTCCATTGTTTCACCCTTTTATTTGCCATGAAGTGATGATGATGATCTTATGATCCCATGATCTTAGTTTTCTGAATGTTGAGTTTTAAGCCAGCTTTTTCACTCTCCTCTTTCACTTTAATCAAGAGGCTCTTTAGTTCTTCTTTGCTTTCTGGCATGAGGGTGCTGTCATCTGCACATCTGAGATTATTGATATTTCTCCTGGCAATCTTGATTCATCCAGTCCCACATTTCCCATGATGTGCTCTGCATATAAGTGAAATAAGCAAGTTGACAATATACAGCTTTGATGTACTCCTACTCCTTTCCCAAATTGGAACCAGTCCGTTGTTCCATGTCCAGTTCTAACTGTTGCTTCTTGACCTGCATACAGATTTCTCAGGAGGCAGGTAAGGTCTGGTATTCCCATTTCTTTAAGAATTTTCCACATTTTGTTGTGATTCACAGAGTCAAAGTCTTTTTAATAAATATGTTTTTATAAGTAAGATGTTTAATCAGAAAAAAAAAGGACCATAATGTTTGGGAGAAAATTGTCATGGTGCAAGACTCAGAGAAAATATGCCTGTGTCCCCTTACACAGACTAAGCCCTTTATGGGCACCAAGTCCTCTCCTTTCGCTGTGTAACTCTTCTACGAAAACTGGAGGCAATGCTTCAGTGAAGGAGATGCTCTTCCCTCAACACAGCTCCAGATAAATTAGATATTGAACAAGACACTGAGATCCTGGCAAGAATACACACACAAAATTGGGCCTGGAGCTATTGGGAGATGATAAATTGTCGGTTTCTCTTTAATAAGATTTTGTCTCATCACCATCTCCTGTAAGGGATTTGATAGCTTTTGTTCTTAACCTGTGAAGATTAAAATCAATTCCCAGCTGAAGCTGGAAGCCCCAAACCATACAACTGCAATATATCAATTAATCAATCAATCAGTCGGTCAATAGATCAGCAAGTCCCTATCAAGCCAAATCTTGCTGGGCGTCTGGGGCAGAGAAAGGCATTAGAAAACATGCTCCGGCATATGTCAGAGGAGGGAAGGCAGGCTTCAGAAAGCATCAACTCCAACTTGTCAGGCGGCAGTAAACCTGTTTCCATTAGAATTACTGTGCCAGAGTTCCCACGTTCTTACTTGTCTTATGGAAATGTTTGATTTTGAACCCTGGATGAAATCCACAGACTTTGACATACACCTTTGCCCTGTTCAGATGTCCACACTGGCAACATCACTCCTGATGTATCAGCTGGTTGTATGGATCCTACCTGTGCTCCCAGGGCATTTCAGAGGAGGTAGAATTGGGGAAGAAGCCTTGGAATAAAGCTCAATTCACACCTCCACCATTTACTACTTTAGTAGTTTTCCAAGTTTCAGCCCCTTTTGGCCCTGGCGTCTTTAACTACCAAAGGAGGAATAACAACACACGGCTTGTGGCCCTGCAAGGATTAAACGTGATCACTACTGTATGTGTACATGCATGCTCAGTCGTGTTCAACGCTTTGTGATTTTATAAACCGTCAACCTTGGGGCTCCTCTGTCCATGGAATTTTCCAGGCAAGAATACTGCAGTGGGTACCTCCAGGGTATACCTCCTCCAGGGTATCTTCCTGACCCAGGGATCAAACACACGTCTCTTGTGTCTCCTGCTTGGCAGGCAGATTCTTTACCACTGAGCCATCCTACAAGGATTAAATGTGATCACCAATGTAGAGTGCTCAAAATAAGGCTTAGTTAAATAGCCATTCATTAACATTACATTACCATTGGTGGTGACGTTATTTCAAATATTAGGTGGGTTACTCCTGGGTTGGATTTTTGTGTAAGTATTCATAAAAATGTGTACATGTGTATGGGCAGGTTTCGCCCCTGGGCTTTTTCTCCCCTCTCCAAATGGACTTCCTTGCCCTACAGTAATCCTATTAAATTCTACAGACTCCCACTTACATGACAAATATCCCGCTGGCTTCAGCCCAAACAAAAACTAATTGTCCCCTCGTTTGTCTGTGTGTGCCTTTGTTTCTTCCAGATGAAACATTTCAGGCTCTGTTTTCTGTGTCCCTTGGCATTTTTTAACAACTGACACTATATGAGTTAGCCACAAAGATAGGGTTTCTTGAAGCAAGGAAGGAAGAGTGTGTGAAGCAAGTGGCTCTATTTGAAGCCACGGCTCTTAATTTCAGCAAAGAAATGACTGAAGGAGTGTGACAGAGAGAAGTAAATATAAACTTGGAAGTCAGAAGAGGCAGTGTCTTAATTAATCCTGTCTCCCCACCCCGTCCATGTCCTCTGAACTAAGTGACTCAGTATTTTACTAAACCAGCGCGAAATCAACAATTGTTTTTTCTTCTGAGGATGAATTTGGCCTGATTGATAGACATTATTTCCTCAGATATTCCTTACAATGAGATTAACAAGTTTCAGAGTCATCACTGCCCTGGATGACATTGGGGAGATGGTGAAGGACAGGGAAGTCTGGCATGCTGCAGTCCACGGGGTCGCAGAGAGTCAGACACAACTGAGCAACTGAACAACGGACAACAACCATCCTTGAAGGGAGGAAATCAATGGAGGGATTTCATGGGAGGTTCTGGAGGATGCAGCCTAAGACATAAAAGCAGAAGATTCAAGTTTAGGTCCTGGTACTTCCATCAAGATTTGGGTGACCTGGACTAGGTCTTTCTCTCCATGGTGGCCACCATTTACTCCCCTGAGAATGGGGAGGTTCAGACAAAAGGACCCATTAAGTGTCCTTCCAACTCTAGCACTTTCCATGTCATAAGATCACAGTGCTCTTTCCTCTCCTCTCAGCTGCCTCATCTACCACACCTGCTACTTCTCACTCGTCAACAACAGTAATAACCAGTATTTGTCTAAGGCCGACTCTGGGTCAGAGGTCAAGTCCAACACTGTGTATGCTTCATCTTATTTGATTCTCAATGCAACCCTCTGAAGAAGATGCTATCACTACCCCTCACTGATAGCTGAGCAACGTGAGGCTAAGAAAGTTTGAATGACTTCTTAACTAAGAAATGTTACTGAGGTTTGAGACCCTGGCCCCAAACTGCTGTGTATGCATGCACGCTAAGTCCCTTCAGCTGTGTCCAACCCTTTGTAATCCTATGGACTGTAGCCTACCAGGCTCCTCGGTCGATGGGGATTCTCCAGGCAAGGATACTGGAGTGGGTTGCCCTGCCCTCCTCCAGGGGATCTTCCTGACCCGAGATCAAACCAGCATCTTTTATGTCTCCTGCATTGGCAGGTGGGTTCTTTACCATTAGCACCACCTACCTCTAAACTCTCACGACCTGGGCTTCTGAGATCCAGAATTTTCCAAGGTCACTAGTTATCTTCTCATCTCTCTTTGTTCATCAGGTCTTTCTTCTCTGCACCAACCTACATCTGTTGTTTGGGCTTCGACTCAGGTCTCTGATGGGAAACAACATGGGGTAACAGGTAACAGAGGGTTCAGAGACCTTGGAGGTGGGCTGAGTGGACTTAAGAGTCCCAATCTCAGCTAGGCAGGAGCATGTGCTCTCAGATGACCTCCTAACACCTGGCCATCCTCACCCAGGGCCCTCCTTCCCAGGAGGCTATTGGGAAAGCTAAGTGGGATGCAGCAGATTAAGCTCCAGGCACAACTGCTAATATACCACTGAGCAGGGACCCCATTCTTCCCCTATTTATATCCCACTTTCCTTTAAGACCCAGCTCTTGAAAGGTGCTTGTCTGTTTCTGGAATTGATGCATCCCTCCTTGAATCACTCCAAAATTCAATTTGTGTAACCAAATTATACATATGGGTGTGCTGGCCTCAGCCCCCTGACCATATGAGCCCCTCAGAGCATATATCCCCTTCCTGCCCACAGCCACTGCCCCCCAACCATCTCAGTGCCAGGCAAGGAGTAGCTGCCTGGTTAGGCGTGATGGGACCTCCACGTCCAGCCAGCACCATGGAGGACCAATCAGTTGCTTCCCTTCCCCAAGGTGGGTTCTTTATTTTTGTTGCTGCCAACGAACTTGCCAGTTTCTTGGCAGCTCCAGAGACGTTTGGGAAGATGGAGAGAACCAGGTGAGGGGAAAGAGCGTGTGCAGGCTGATGTCTAATCATAACAATTCTCCAAGTGTCTCCCCCTGTGACTGATTAGGTAAACAGAGATGGGAGTCACATCTCAGCGTGACAGCTTAAAAAGCACGTCAAGAAACAATTAAAAAGATCTAGAGCAACCCAGTCCTGAGAGACTTTGTCAGAGTGAGCCAGCTTCCCGTCAGGGCCAGGATAGGGGCGACATGGCCCCGGAGCCCACTCTCAGGGCCTTGGATTCTCAAAGGTGGGATCCTCTGAGACCTGGGACTGGAGGCTAAGTGAGCCCGGGGTATTGGGCCCTTGACTGCTTGTCAGGGTTTGCAAAATTACCTGCAATCAGCAGCACAGAACATCAATCTTCACCTGAGCATATTACCCTCCAAACCTCATCAGACCCCAGCCAAAAGGAATAATATTTACAGAGCATTGCCCAGAGGATGTGCTGTCCATCATTCCTTCAGATCAGCAGTTTTCCAGGTTATCTTCCCCAGAGGCCTGGAAATCCTGGGGGTGTCCCTGAGGCTCATGAGAAGCCAAGCCCCTGCCTCTCCCCTAGTCCAGAGGACACAAGACTTCTCTGTTACATGTGGGATACTGGGGTTGCATATAAGAAACCAATCACATTTGTAGAAACTGATGCCAATGCCTTAAAAATATAAAAGCCATCACGTTAGCCTAGATTTAGGCTGTGATCAAGCCAGATGGAGAAAGATCTGCAAGCCTGGGTCACATTTCTTTTCTCTGCAGCCCTCAGAATTTCTGGCGCTAAATTGAGTTTCGGTGGAAACTTATCAGCCCTCCTTGGAGGAGCCCATGAAACCTCACTACTTGTGACAACATAGATGGTCCTTGAGGGCCTTATGTTAAGAGAAGGAAGTCAGAAAAAAACATCATATGATTTCAATCCTATGAAGAATCAGAAAGAAGAAAACAAATAAAACAGAAACAGACTCACAGACACAGAGAACAAACTGGTGGTTGCCAGAGGGAGAAAGGTATGAAGGGGCGGGGTAAAACACAGGGACAGGATTATGAGGTGCAAACTTCCAGCTATAAAATGAATCAGTCACCAGGATGTAACAGGACACACAAGCGAATACAGTCAATAACACTGTAACAACTTTTTATGGTGCTAGATAGTAACTGTGGTAATTATTTCATAATATGCAAAAATATCTGATTGCCTTAAAAAATAATACAAATGAGTCTATATGCAAAACAGGCTCACAGACATAGGAACTAAATGTATGGCTATTAAAGGGGAAAGGAGAGAGGGCAAGGATAAATTAGGAGCATGTGATTAACAGGTGCAAACTCCTGCATAGAAAATGGACAAGCAACCGGGATTTACTGTATAACAGAGAAAACTTGTTCAATATCTTGTAATAACTTGTAATGGAAAATAATCTAAATATACATATACATATACATATATATATCTGAATCACTTTGCTGTACATCTGAAACTAACACAATATTGGAAATCAACCATACATGAATTAAAAAGATAAATATAGGGACTCCCTAGTAGTCCAGTGGCTAAGAATCTGCACTCCCAGTAAAGGGGACCCGAGTTCAATCCCTAGTCAGGGAACTAGATCCCACCTGCTGCAATGAAGACCATAGATCCAGCGCAGCCAAATAAACAAATATTTAAATAAATAAATAAATTCAGTGAAAGGAAAAAAAAATATCCATTCAGGATGCTGTATACCTGAAACCAACATTGTATGTCAAATAGAGCAAATGAAAACTAAAAAATTTACTTAATTAATTAACATTTTTTAAGAGAATAGCTTATTGAAATTCCTGAAATGTCCCTTCAAACACTGCTTTCGCTGAATCCACGAGAGCATTTCCTGTCCTGTATCAGGAAGAGGGGATGCAGTCTGTGTGTGTCACGTGACCACGATGGAGCCTGGCTCTACCAAGGCTGCCGGGAACCTCACTGCCAGCTCTGGAGCCGCACCTGAACCCAAGCTCTTAGAGACTTTAATCTCCACCCCACTCCCTCAGCTATGTATTTTACCATCTTGGATTGCCTCTAGTTTTTTGAGATAATGCAGACTATGTGCATCTTCCCTCCTTTGTGGAAAAAGAGGGAGATTTAAAAAAAAAAAAAGAGGGAGACTACAAACACAGAAATAGAAAAGAAATACAAGAAAAAAGGAAGCAGCCCAGTTTAACTGGTTGGGCTTTCATCACCACCTCAAACACATTCTGATTCTGACCTCCTGGGAAATGCGCTGGTTTCTCACATTCTCTGTCTACGAATGTGTGCTGGCTATCGGAGGACATTCGGGCTCCCCAGACGGATGGAACTCCAAGGGCTTCTCGATGCTGATCCAGCAGCCCAGCACCTGCTCCTATACCCCCGTGACGCTGAAGCCCTCCCCAGGCCCCAAATTCACACAGTCCTTTCCCATCCCAGTCTCAAGCACACATGGTTCCCGACCCTGTGATTTCCCCCCTCCTTGGCTTCCCCAGGGAAATTCAAGACCAGGAGGGTATTCCCACTCCTCCGGCTTCCAGCGCGGCCAGCCGCCCCCACCCACTGTTTCCTCAGCCGGAGCCGCAGCTCTGTGGCCACTCCACACTGAACTCCCAGCTCCTCTCATGGTTAGTCTCTCCCACTGTACTCCAGCCTTTCTATGGACAGGGGTGTCCACGCTACAGGCAGAGAGGGCCTGGCCGAGAGTCCCATCCTCTGTTTATGCCACGAAAGACAGGCAGACAGAGCCCTGAAGCATCATTCCACTGTTCACCTTCAACACAGGTTTTAGAAGAGGGGCAGGCCATGGTCACTCCCAGTCCCCTCCCCTGCACTCCCTGAGAGTCTCATCTCCAGTCTTCAAATATATCTGCAGGCGTGCAGCCCGGCACTTCGTTGTGCTGTCCTTGGCCCAGTCTCGGGCTTCTGATATTTTTAATCCCTGCCCTGAAGAATCCTTACTATATCTGCTGAGGAGAGAGGACATAATCTGGGGTCCCCTGGAAGCTACATTTGCTTCCATTCTGCTAACCTGGCTGATGACACAGAGTGAGTCTCCCATGAAAGCATAGTGCACCAACAGAGCTCTTCTTTGTCTTTGCACACCCGTGACACATTAGCAGAACCACACACACCCACACTGAGCCCTGAGTGAATCTGGAGTCAGAGAGACTTGACTTGAAACACTGGCTCATCTATTTACCAAGTTTGTGTGTGTGTGCGTGCGCGTGTGTGTGTGCGTGCGCGTGTGTGTGTGCATGCACGTGTGTGTACGTGCGTCCTTGGGCAGCTCCTCTATCCTGTACAAGCCACACTGTGCCCTGAACAATAGGGAGTATCATATTTTATTTACTCTACAAGCTAATGAGACAGGCATAAGGGAGAGGTCCAGTCTAATATGTCACTTAATCTCTTCATGCCTCACTTTCCCTACCTATAGATGGGAAAACTATATATACATGGCTACTTCACTGGACTACTTTGAGAATTAAATAAGAAAATGCAATACAGAACTCAGTATGAAGCCTAGATATGAATGCTTATTTATTGTCTGTAGCCAGGTCTCCAAAGGATGAAAACTTTCAGCCTTTGATGTATTTTCTACTGATCAGGGAAAATGTGACCTCTGGTTCCGTTGTGTGTTGTGTCTGATAGCCATAAGGATATTCCTGGGAAGAACTCTCACTGCCAATTTGAAAGGATCCCTTTGATTCTAACCTACACACCAAAGACACACTCATGGTCTGCCAGTGAACCTGTTGAAGTCTACATACCTCTGAAGCTTTCTCACCAGGAAGTACCCTCTTAACAAGCTCTGTGGTTGTTTGAAACGTGTCTCCATCCATCCTCCAGGCCTCCACCTGAGACTCCAGTGACATCTTCCTGCCCAGAATGCTGGTGCCCACACTCTAGACACCGCAGTCAGTCTGCCAACCTGTCATCCCTCCCTCACCTTCCCCTGTGGCTGCTGACACTCTCTCTAACACCCCCACACCAGTAGGGGGCTCTAGACGTGGGAGCTGTCCCTCCCAGTCAGCGCCCCTCCAAGGCAACCAACTGCACCCTGCATAGCCAGGCTCGGGAAGTGACCAGCATGAGAGGAGCACTGACACGTCAAGAGCCCCCACAGTGCCAGCGCCCGGACAACGGAGGAATTCACCCATCCCCAGGCCTGGGGAGGCTGCCATTTTTCTTCCTGAACTCTCCCTGCTCCCAAGGGATGATATTTAATTCATGATGCTGGGGCTAGCAGCATTGCCAGATATATTTCCTTGATGATTAAACATTAAACGCACAAGTATTTCAAAGCATTTGAAATAACTCAGAACTAATGAAGGACTAATTGCTTCACTCTGTGTATTCAAATAGTGATGTTATTTTTTAAAAAATGCATTCTTATGTCAACGGTTGCATCAATTAATCGCAAATTTTCCAACAGTTAGCTGTAGTGTGATTAAAGCATATGAAAATAATCTTTTAATTAGCTTTCATTTTGAAACAAATAGACAATTAAACCAAAGAAATAAGTGTGAAAATTCTCTTGGTCTGTTTTTTTTTTTTTTGGGGGGGGGGGGGAGGAAGGACGCTTGTACCAATAATGACTATATCATTGGAAATTATTTCCTTGGCTAGTCTAATGGTTGTTACGGTAATTTCATCTTTTCCCATCACATGCCTTCTATTTCTTACAATCCCATACCATTGCTATTTTCCCCAGAAGCCTAAAATATATAACTAGATAATAATGGGCTTTTTCAAAAATGTCTTTTTGAACAGAGCTATTCAAAGTACTGGCAATTCTTATTAAAAACATCACCTACACATCACTGGGATTTTAAAAGAGGGGGGAAAAAACCCTGTTTGGGCCACTGAGTCATTATACCTCCACGGGCCTTATGAAGCAGAAGTTGAGACTGGGGTGAGAGGAGAGGGGCTAAAGGCATAAGATTTAAGGCATCACACACTCCCAGGTGCCACACGGCACTGGCAGGACCCACAGAGTCTGTACCTCCTTAAATTTTGCAACCCGGATGTCTGGCTTGCCTCCCTCTACTCCCAGCCTCACTATGAAAAGTCACAGGGTACCTACTACGTGCTTAGGGCTATTCAAGAACCAGTAAACAATGAGAGAGGGACTACAGAATCTATTTGGTCCAAACCCTCTTGTGTGTTACATCTAAGGAGATCAGGGCCCAGAGAAGAGGAAGGAATGTGCTACAGAAAAAAGATGGAGATGCCAAGGTCCCAGTCCCTGCCCGTGCATTTGGTGGGCATCTCCTCGGGTGCAGCATGAATGAGAGATCACCAGCCTCTAACGGGCAGGAAGCACTCTGTAGGGCAGCACACTGCAGGGCAGAGCGGGAGAACTGAACCTGAGGAAATGGAGGTTAAAGGTCACTCTTCCAGCTGAGTGACCCTGGGTTGGTGATGTCACCTCTTTGAGCCTGTGGGTCATGTCTTTAAGCGAAGAGAATATTGACGTCACTGTGAGCTCTAAGAATAGTAACAGTAGCTGACGCCAAGCTGAGCAGCATAATGACAACAGGGACCATCTCACAGGGAAGGCAGTATGTGCCACACTGTGTGAAAAGCTTTGTCTGCATTACGTCATTCCAACCGCACAGCAGCCCATGGGATAAGCGCTGCAAGCTTCATTTTACAGGTAAGGACACAGACTCACAGACACGAAATGTCTTGTTCAGGTTCACACGGCTGGTAAGTGGCAGAGTCAGGATGGAAAGCAGTTCCATCGATTGCTGATGCTCAACCTCTTAACCGTTAGACTAAAAGAAAAGAGAGGAAAAATACAGCTCAAATTTGAGAATATATTCACGGTTAGTAGGATTCTTAAAGAAAGCCCTATAGATTTCGAATCCATCACCCCATTCCCTCAGCTTCTATCACAAACTCAATTAGTGATGCCAGTAACAATATCAGTATTGTAATCTCATCGTGATGGAGATGATGTATAAGATGCGAAAAATCAACTCCCACATGATGGTCCAATCGCACTGAGATGTTTGGGGACCTTAAATAGAACCACAGCATGCAAGAGAATCATAGCATTTATGGATAGGAGGAATCCTAGTTTCTGTGCTACCCAACCTCCTGGGCACTTCTGTCAAGGGTGGTACAGACTTGTTCACCCCCAGGGAAAGGGGTCCCATCACTTCATCAGAATATCTGTTCACCGTGGGGCACACTTTCTCTGTGCCTTATCTCATCCCTTCTTCTTGTAACCTCAGGGATTTTGACAGATGTGGGGCTAAATCCCCACTTCACCACCAGCACTAACCTTCAGAAAGCCAATTAACCTCTCAGAACTTCAGTTTCCTCTTCTATACGGTGAAGTAACAGCTACCTATTGAAGGGGTGTTGTATTGAATGAGATGACGCATAGAAGCAAAGTAACTGCTCTGTCTGAGCTCTTGATAAATGCTGACCCCTGTCACCACTACTCTGATGATTTCAGAGGAACGCGGGCAGCACCTGGGGGCCTGAGGCAATGGAGAAATGAGATTAAGGAGGGTCCAGCCGGCCAATCCGCAAGGGACAGAGCAGAGGTGAGGTCGGGTCCCCCTTCCCAAAGGGTAGTCAGTAAATAAGCAGTTGTTTATTGAACAGAGTTCCCTCTGGGGACGCCCCAGAGCCAGGGTTTCAGCAGCTCCATTCAGATACCCTTTGGGTTCTGCTAAATTATCGCTGGAATGTGTTATCACAAATCACTCTGTGACTTGGCAGAATTGAGTGATCCCAAATCATAAATTAAAGGAGCGGGGCATTTGCAATGGCACATTCATTTACACCATCTCACTTCGCTCCTTCAACTGCTAAGACATTCGAAGATCCCAGGAGGGATTGCTGGCCCCTGCAAAAGGAGGACACTCAATGACGACGCAACCTCATCAGCCCTCCCCTGGAAAGCAGGGGTGAGCTCATGCTGCCGATGTGTGGGGATGTGCAGAGGATGGAGTGGTGGTGATGGGGGGCAGCTCAGCTCTGGGGCTTTCAGAGTCCAAGTGTGGAGAGCAAATTATAAGGACCCCAAGATGGTGCTTTCTTTTCTGCATTGAGGATTGGTGAGTACAGGGATTGAACTGGGAATGATCGGGACTGTCCACTCTGTCCTCCTTCCCCACATCCTAACTCTAGCTATTAGGGTAAAATCTCTAACCCTCCCAGACTTGGAGGCAGAAAATACCAGCTCTGCTGGGAATGTAACAGGAACATCTTGAAAAGCCAGCACGGGGATCTGAAAATGTTCCACTTTTTTTTGTGCTTGCCTAGAGGCTTCCCTGGTGGATTAGTTGGTAAAGAATCCACCTGCAATGCGGGAGACCTGGGTTCAGTCCCTGGGTTGGGAAGGTCCAGGAGAAGGGAACGGCTACCTCCTCCAGTATTCTTGCCTGGAGAATCCCCATGGACAGAGGAACCTGACGGGCTGCTGTCCATGCAGTCACAAAGAGTCAGACATGACTGAACTAAGCACATAGGGGTAGAGAGGCTTCCTGGTGGCTGAGACAATAAAGAATCTGCCTGCAATGTGGAAGACCTGGGTTCAATCCCTGGGTCAGGAAGATCCCCTGGAGAAGGGCATGGCAACCCATTCTAGTATTCTTGCCTGGAGAATCCCATGGACTGAGGAGCCTGGCAGGCTACAGTCTATGTGCTCACAAAGAGTTGGCCATGACTGAGTGACAGACACTTCACTTTCAGGGGTAGAGAGCACTGGGTACCCAGTGACCTGAATCAGACATTAAAACCATCAGGTTTAAGTTTGGAACTTGACGCTTCCAGATTCCCCACTGCTCATCCCACCACTCATGCTCTGAGTGAGATATTCCCCCAGCCTCACCTACTGACAGAATGAACCCAGGGTACTGGCCAGGGAATAATATATGAGGAAATGAATTTATCTGAGGATCTGTAAAGGATTCACATGAGAAAGAAAATAACATTTGAGATTTGAAGAACGGGTTGGCATTAAATAGCCAAAGGGAGGTTGAAGGGTAGGGGCAAGTGGAATCAGTATCTACAAAAGCTCTGTAGCAGGAAGAGACCTGGCAAATAAGGAGAATGGAAGAGAATGCTGTGGGCTAGCATGGAGAATAGCATGGAGACTGGAGGCCAGAGGCTGGGGTGGACCAGATTACACCAGGCCACAGTGAGGATGTCAGCGGGGGTAACAGGTCAAAGTGATTAGATCTGAGCTAAACATAGCAAATCTCTCTGCTCTCTGGGGACTGGATTGTGGATTTTGTCAGGAAGGGAGGGAGGTAGACTGAATAGGTGGCTATTAAAATGGTTCCAATGAGAGCGGTGGACTTGGGCTTGGAGCAGCAGAGATGGAGCCGAGATCCTGGAAGTGAAATCAGCAGAACGTGGCAATGGACTCTCTGTGATGAGTGAGAAAGACTCAAGCATCAGATTTGGCCTTAGGTGTTCACCTGAATGCTCACCTGTGTCAGGTTAAGTCAAAGCCTAATAAAACAGTCTTCACGAAATCAGACTTGATGGAAAAGCAGGACTGAGGTAGGCTGCTCATTTGAACAACATTGAAAACTACAGCAGGTGGTAGCTCTGGTGCCCTTTCTAGAATTTTCAGTGTCATGAATTGGGACTTGACATCTTCAGATATATTTTCTCTTTAGATCTGTCTAGAATCTTCTCAATGAACAGCTATTCTAACATTATTCTGGAGAGAAGGAACTATTGAATATTCTGTGGAATGAAAATTCAGAAACACTTTTTTTTTTCTTTAATCTCATCACAAAGCAACATCAGGATACCTAAGCCAATTCCAACTTTGCCATTAACTTACCATGTGACCTCAGCTAGTTTTCTTTCCATCTCTGTGCTCTCATCTCTATTTTGGGAATGCCAAAACTGAGTAATCCATAAAACAGCTTCCAGTCCTAAAATCCTTCACATGTGAGATGCCATCTCTGCACATGTGGAGGAGAACATGCTCGTAACTGTAGGTAATTGAACTTATGTTTCACACTGAGTACTGCATACTTGGCTCCCTACTTTAATTCAGAAAGTTCTTTCAAACAAAATGCCATATAATTTACAGTCAATTTGGAAACAAATTTACTCTAATGAAAAATGTTCCGAGCTACAGTATTGCTTTTGTAAGACTTGCATTTTCCTAATGGGCAGCAAAGCAAAGGGGAACATCCAGATATGTGCCAATCTGAAAGCCCCTGAACACCCACCACTTAAATGTGGCTGTTTGTTCCCAACAAAATTAGCTACACGGTAACCTGCACAGTCGGACTCCTCAAATGATGTTTCGGAGTGGTACTGACTCGTATCTCAGGCCTCCCAGCACAGCGCACCTGACAGCCACCTCTGCCACATCCTGCAAAGGAACATCTGGTCGTGCTGTCTCCAAGCTGCTTCCAGGAACATACCCAGAAGAGTGCGTGCACAGAGCCGTAGATTCAAATGCCCCCCACCCTCCGCACTCACTGCCGATACCTTACTTCAGATGAGATCATCATCGTATTTCATGGACCACAGCAACAGCAGGGTAACTGGTCTACCTGACTCCAGCAGTCCCACTCTACTATTCTGAGTTCTGTGTCAGCTTCCAGAAAGTTCTTAGTAACAGTCAAGCACATATGTCTCCCTCCTTTGTTCCAGAATCCCTCTGCTGCTCAGGATGAAGTCCAAGACCACACACAAAGCATTTCAGGTCCTTCGAGAACAGACTCCAGGCCATCTTTCCAGTCTTACCGACCCAGACTCAGCCTCACGTGTCATCTTGCCCAGACACACTAGCTGTTTCCAGCTTCTCACACATGACATCCTCCTCCACAGTGGCTTATTTTTTACTCACACTATTCCCTTTCTCTGGACTGTACTTTCTCTGCTTGGTGTACACCTGCTCATTTGTTCAACAAATGTCTGCGCACCTACTGTGTGGTTAGAAATGGCTGTACTATGTTGGCCAAACTCTACCGGAAGAAAAGTGAGTCAAGATTTAATACTCTGGAAGCAGAATCATTTTGCAGGACACTTGGGAAGGACTCTCCTAGGATGATGATATTCAAACTTAAACGAGCACACAATTCACCTCATGATCTTGCAAAGATGCACATTTTGATTCGTCTTCAACAGAACCAGAGAATCTGAAACTCCTAACATGCAGCAAAGCAGTGTCCATGCAGTCAGTTCAAGGACTTTGAGTACCAAAGGCCAGACCTTTAGATTCAGACATAACTGGATTCAAATCCCAGCTGTGCTGCTTCCTCCTTGGGGGAAAGTGGAGCAGGTCAGTTCACTTGTCTGAGCCGCAGTTCTCTGAGAGTGATTTGATAACCAACAGATGCTGGCTACTCATTGATATGTTTTCATGGAACTCTAGGATGAGTGGGAGTGACATATGGAGAAACAATTAGGATACAGTGAGATGTGTGCTATGATGGGGGTACAGACCTAGGAAAGCTCCAAGGACTTTCTAAAGAAAACCATCCCCAATTTGAGTCTTACAAAGAAGACAGCAGTGAGCCAGTCAAAGATGTGGGTAATTTGGGTGGAGAGAGTAGCCTCACCAAGGATATATTCAATTATCCCTGCAGTCTTGCTTCCAAACATTGGCTTCAGACCCTAGAACTCTGAAAGCCTGTTTCCAAACATGTGCCCATGGACTTCAGGCTGACCCAAGAGAATGTTTACATTGGAAGGGAGCAAATGAGAAAACTGAAGAGGCATTTATTTACTTTAATGGAATTGTCTTTATTCTGAGATCGATATACTTGACATCTTGAGGGTGATGTTAAAATGTCCTTTAATGAAATGTTGAAGGTATAAGGTGGAAGATATTTTGTTGCTACTGTTTTGCTTTGTTTGTCTTTCTCAGCCAAGTAAGAAGCCAGTTATTCTAACATGTTCCAAAAATACTTTTGGACATTTTAAAGGTTTTTAAATCTAAAAGTTTGAGGTCTACTGTTCTACACTGTTTCAAGGTCCTTTTCAGGGCATGCTGGACCAAAATAAATAGGTTTTATTGAGTGAGTTTTATTTCATAACCTGACATCAACTCACTGGTAATTATTACCTAGAGAATACATTGAACAGTCACTAGGTCCATCCATGTTCCTGCAAATGGCATTATTTCATTCCTTTTAATGACTGAGTAATATTGTATATATGTACCACATCTTCTTTGTACATTCCTCTGTTGATGGACATTTAGGTTGCTTCCATGTCTTAGCTATTGTAAACAGAGCTGCAATGAACACAGGGGTGCATGTATCCTTTGGATCATTTTTTCACCAGATATATGCCCAAGAGTAGGACTGCAGAGTCATTGTTGTTATTGTTATTTAGTCACTATTTAGTCATGTCCAACTCTTTTGCTACCCCATGGGCTGTAGCCCACCAAGCTCCATGCAATTTCCCA
Source organism: Cervus elaphus (assembly GCF_910594005.1). Classification (NCBI taxonomy): domain Eukaryota; kingdom Metazoa; phylum Chordata; class Mammalia; order Artiodactyla; family Cervidae; genus Cervus; species Cervus elaphus. Next base: position 34,452,522 of record NC_057818.1, read on the forward strand.
GGCAAGAATACTGGAGTGGGTTGCCATTTCAGCCTCCAGGGGATCTTCCTGACCCAGGAATTTAATCTGCACTTCCTGCATCTCCTACATTGGTGGCAGATTCTTTACCAATGAACCCCCTGGGAAGCCCTTCCAGCTTTACTCTGGAGCTCAATTATCGAGGTTGAAGGAAAGCCAGGCGGTTGGTCCACACTGGGTTTTTAGGATCCAGGAGTGGGGATGGGATGAGTTTGGAACCTAGAGTACAGGACACTGTGTCCAAAGCAAGAGGTCCATGCAAGGCACCAATGTACACCTGTGCAGGCTGTATACTGCGCAACTCCATGGTGCATTTTCACATGACTACGGCAGCACTGCATCAATAGGACCTGGAAATGAGGCAGGATTTGGAGCAAATGGTCAGCGATGAAGAACAAAAAAGACTGATAAATGGACTTCAGGAGGGAAAGAAAAAGCCATTTTGGGACTGCTATAGTTGAGCCTATGAATGGAGAAAAGAGTTGTAAGTATGTAGATCTTGCTGGAAGTACAATCAGCATTGTACAGATGAGGAAACTGAGACCCAGAGATGGAACTGCTCACTGCCTTGGAAATGAGGGGACCGACAGAAAGAAAAAAGGCTGTTGCTTGGGTAAGAGTACTTGGGGAGAGGTATCCCTTGCAACTCAAGTCCAGGAGTATTAAAAAACCAAGCCCATTGGTATGCGTGAGAGTACAGAATCAGAACTGAGTTGAGAGTCAGAAAATGGATTCCAGGGGATGTCTCATGAGCAGGGAAGAGATAGGGTGACAAGATTCCAACCAGATTCCAAAGGATGAGCTGAACTGCTGACCCCACCTGCTATCTGAATTTACTTTCCTGTTTCTTAAAGATAGCCACACTGGTCTTCCAGTCAACAGTGACAAGCCCATGCTGCACAGAAGTCCCCCACAAGCCCGTATCTACCCCAGGCTAGTCTTCAGTCAGCAGTCTGATACTGATTGAAATTGGCAGACACCACTGTCCAGGGTGGAGAGATGATCAGAGAAAGAAGGGAAAGAATGTCACATGACTGAATTGCAATAGAATAAGTGTAGGGTAGTGCAGGTGTGCTCACTGGCAGAAACAATCCCATCACATCCTTACATCAACCCTGAGGGGTGAGAATTCTGTTCCACATTCTCAGTGTCAAAGGACTGAAGCTCAGACAAGCAAAATAACTTGCTCAGCCTCCTCTAGCAAGGAAGCAGCAGAGGCAGGATTTGAATCCAGTCATGTCTACAACTAAAGGTCATACCCTTACTACTTCAAGTCCTTGGACTGGAGACTTGGGTAGCACCTTGGAGCTTGTTGGAAATTTCAGATTCCCTGGCTCTATCAAAGACCCACTGAATCAGAATCTGCATCTTTGCAAGATCACCAGGTGACCTCATATGCTTGTTTAAGTTTGAATATCATTTTTCTAGGAGAATCCTTCCCAAGCATCCTGCAAAATGATTCTGCTTCTGGAATATTAAATCTTGATTCAGTCTCCCTCTGGTAGAGTTCAGCCAAGATATTCTGCCATTCCTAACTGAGATTTACTCCAGAGCAAAGAAAATATAGGGGTGGAAGCTGTTCCTTCCTCTTCCATTTCTTTGCAAAGAAGAAAGAAAACAGCACAGCCATGTGTGACTTCCCTCACGATGATGACATGGCCAAGACAAGGCTTGTTTTATGGTGAAACAACTGCTCTGGGCTGGCCACTATCTCAGGGCGTCATCTGGATGTATGTGACTTTTTGTCGCCTCTCTGTTGGGCGGGGAGGAATTTGGTATAGCTTGCTGATGCGGATGCTGGGAAAAGGGGAACAGGATGGAGACCATTGGAAGTCACCTTCCATCTCCTCAAGCTGTCAGAACAAACCCACTTCTGTCACCCTAGCCTGTGGGGAATTATAGAAAGAAACTATACAAAGAAATATATCTAAATGGAATAACCCGTAGGACATCTGAATGAACATCACCCGCCCAAATCCCCCAGTGGAACCATAAGCCCTCCTGGTCACAGTTCATCAGATCAAGAGTGGAGCATAGACCATACAGCCCTCCAGGTTTACTATCCATTCCCATTCTTATTCTCTCTCTTTCCCTCCCTTTTATTTCACTCCCTTCCTCTTTTGCTCCCTATTTCCTCCTCAATCTTTCACCCTTCCCCCACCCTATATGGAACTCTCCAGGCAAGAGTACTGGAGTGGGTTGCCATTCTGTTCTCCAGGGTATCTTCCCAACCCAGGGATTAAACCTGGGTCTCTTGCATTGCAGGCATATTCTTTATCATATGAGGCACCAGGGAAACCCCTTATAACTCCTCCTTACTCTTTCTCCCCTCCCCCACCCCATGTCTGAAACTGCAAAACAGAGAGGAGTTGTCACTTAGCAGTGAGGGGGGTATAGCAGGTGTCCTGGATGTGCCCCACACATGCCCTCTAGGTCCTCATCTCTATTGGCTGAAAGCTGCTTCCTGCAAACTCCGGGAACTCTCCCAGCAGGAGTGTGCTTGGCCAACACACAGAGGAAGTTGGGAGTGCTGACCTTTAATGCCCCCATAGCAGCCCTGAAAATGACTAGTGAGATCTGGTGTATAAACACCCCAGCTCTTTGGCTCCTTGTGTAGACTGCCTTAGAGGCAGACACTCCACACTGATGACCCAGGTTCCTCAAAGGGATTAGGCTCCAGTCACTCAAAGTAATAACCTTGATAATACACCATTCACCTGTTTCCTTGCTCATCTCTTCCTCACGGCCTTACCCCTTCCTGATATTACCTGGAATCATCTTCCAAATAACCACTGGTACTCCTGTTTTCATTTCAGGTTCTGCTTCTGAAGTCCATCTCAAGGAGCTCTCAAAGATGAACAGGTCATGGACAGACATGGGGAAGCCAAGGCAAGGTCCGAGGAAGCAGGGAAGGCAGAGGAAAGAATGAAAAGCCAAAGGCACAAGGGGGAGGAGAATCCCGGGTGTCTACCATGGTCTCTGGTCCCCAGAGCAGGCTCAGATCCAAATGGCCCTCCAGGACCAGAAGTCCCCATGGAAAGCTCTCATTCTTAGAAAAGCCAGAGAGAAGACTCTATCTTTGCCCGCTGGAGAGCCCAATTAGATGACAAGTCAAACCAGGACAAATGGAGGGGCAGCCAGGTATGGAACATGTGGATCGACAGTAGCAGCCAATACTTCCTGGGTACTTCCTGAGGGCCTGCATATCCTGGCACATTAGCCATAGAGCAGGGGGCAGAGTACATCATGAGAAATGCTGGGCTGGAGGAAGCACAAGCTGGAATCAAGATCGCCAGGAGAAATATCAATAACCTCAGATATGCAGACGACAGCACCCTTACGGCAGAAAGTGAAGAACTAAAGAGCCTCTTGATGAAAGTGAAAGAGGAGAGTGAAAAAGTTGGCTTAAAGCTTAACATTCAGAAAACTAAGGTCATGGCATCTGGTCCCATCACTTCATGGCAAATAGATGGGGGAACAGAGGAAACAGTGGCTGACTTTATTTTTCTGGGCTCCAAAATCACTGCAGATGGTGACTACAGTCATGAAATTAAAAGACACTTACTCCTTGGAAGGAAAGTTATGACCAACCTGGACAGCATATTTAAAAGCAGAGACATTACTTTGCCAACAAAGGTCCGTCTAGTCAAGGCTATGGTTTTTCCAGTGGTCATGTATGGATGTGAGAGTTGGACTATAAAGAAAGCTGAGCAACGAAGAATTGATGCTTTTGAATTGTGGTGTTGGAGAAGACTCTTGAGAGTCCCTTGGACTGCAAGGAGATCCACCCAGTCCATCCTAAAGGAGATCAGTCCTGGGTGTTCATTGGAAGGACTGATGTTAAAGCTGAAACTTTAATACTTTGGCCACCTGATGCGAAGAGCTGACTCATTTGAAAAGACCCTGATGCTTGGAAAGATTGAGGGCAGGAGAAGGGGCCGACAGAGGATGAGATGACTGGATGGCATCACCGACTCAATGGACATGGGTTTGGGTGTACTCCAGGAGTTTGTGATGGACAGGGAGGCCTGGCGTGCTGCGGTTCACGGGGTCGCAAAGAGTCAGACACGACTGAGAGACTGAACTGAACTGAACTGAACCTCAAACACTGTTGTGTTTTGAGGATTTGGTGGGAGGGGATAGAATTCCTCATTTTTCCTCTTCCTTAGACTCTAAATGGGCTTCCCAGGTGGCGCTAGTGGTGAAGAACTAACCTGCCAATGCAGGAGACATAAGAGACGTGGGTTCAATCCCTGGGTTGGGCTGATGCCTTGGAGGAAGGAACAGCAACTCACTCCAGTATTCTTGCCTGGAGAATCCCACGGACAGAGGAGCCTGGCGGGCTACAGTCCATAAAGTTGCAAAGAGTCAGACATGACTGAAGTGATGGAGCATACACAGGCTCTAAATATTTATGCCAGTTTCTTTTTTCTTATATTTTTCCCCCAGAGATCAGAAAAGTCAAGAAGAAACCTCAGTTAGACAAAGTCTGATTATAAAGTGCCCCCACAGAAGGGACAGAAAAGAAGCTTTCTGAGAAAATAAAAATAGAAAAAGCAATACCGGTGGCATAGGCATTTTTGCCACTAAGAATAGCAGCCGTCAGCTCCAGGCTCCCCGGGCCCCTCTTCTAAAGCTCATTGTGGTGGGAGCTAGAATCCATTTTCTGTTTCAATTGATGTTAATTTCATCCTGGCATATTTCAGGCCTCTCATCACGAGATGATTCATTGCTGCATGTAAGCGAGTACAATCAGCTCAAATATTTGTAGTTTTCATGCAATCGCTGTAAGAAAACAGGGGGCTGCGTGCCACAGATCATCCCCTCCCTGCCTGCCCCCGCCTGGGCCACAGTGTTGAGTGAGAATGACAGGTGGCTGCCTGGCCCCCCGTCCTCATCCACCTTGCTGACTTAGGATCACACAAAGTATCCATTCCCCCAGGACCAGCAGCTTCTCAAGGGGAGGATATTTTCACAGAGAGAATAATGTTCCTGACAGCCTGACCAGGAACATTTCCAAGGGCTATTCAGAGAAGATGCTGGCAAACCTGCCCTCCCATGGTTTTCTAACCTCTGTGTCCAAGATACTCTCGGGGTATCTTGGTGATAATCTTAGCATCCAAGAATCGCCAAGACAGGAGGAGGCCTGGGACCTCTTCTTGCCATCCCAGGGGGGAAATCAAAAATAGAGTGGGCAAGGCTCATCGAAGGTCAGGTCACAAGCAAAGCAAGGTTAGAAGCCAGATCTCCTGACTCGTGGTCCAAACTACATACAGCTGCTCTTATTCTATAGGTTTTGTTTTAGAATCACTTTTTCCTGATTATTAAAAGTATTCGTGTTTACTATAGAGAATGCTCAAAATGAGGAAAGTGCTCACTGCATGATTCCAGTCCCCAAAGACAGTCGCCCTCAAGGCCTGGTACCCAGACGTCCCGCCTGTGCAGTCTCAAAGGGCTGCACGTGGAGAAGGACCCTGGGCTTGGTTGCATGCTCTCACGCGTGCTATCTTGAATTTCGTCATTTGAACAAGGGACCATGCATTTTCATTTTGCACTGGGCCCCACAAATTATGTCGCTGGTCCTAATCACCGCTCGTATTTCAGTACCATCTTTTTCGTGCCTAGCATCTTGCTTTATCCCATCCATTCATTTTGTTCATCCAACAACTGTTTATTGAATACCTGGGGCCCGTGGTGTAAGAACCCACTTGCCAATGCAGGTTAGACTTAAGAGACCTCAGTTCAATCCCGGGTCAGGAAGATCTCCTGGAGGAGGGCACGGCAACCCACTCCGTTATTCTTGCCTGGAGAATCCCATGGACAGAAGAGCCTGGTGGGCTGTAGTCCATGGGGTCACACAGAGTCGGACATGACTGAAGTGACTTAGCACACACCCACCCACTGTATGCAAATCACAGAATCCCGAGAAAATATCATTGGCCTTCCTTGCCTCCTTTATTCCATGAACACAGACAAATTTGCTAGAATTATTGCTCTAGAAAGATTAAACTGGCTGTCCATGGAGAAGATTGACTAAAACTCATCTGACCCTAAAACTGACTGCCACCTAAGGGAGAGGTCCAGCAGAGAGAAGAGGTGAGGCAGAGCCCTTTGGTGTCAGGGGCCACCTACGCTGCATGTCCACCTGTGTGCAATGTTCTGACAGAGAGAGTGACGGCAAAGTTTGAAAGGCAGACAAGCATCATTTACATGGAAACAACAGCTCAGAGAACAGACCTGTAATCACAGACACCTTTATAACCTAACTGTGGGAAATAAGACAAGACTCCATCCAGTTCCTACCAAGACCAACTCCACAACCATGGTCCAACATTTCCAGTGAAAAGTGTTAACATTTAGTCATTGCTCTGCAGACCCTGCTCTGTCCTGAGTTTCCCAGGGAGTGGCAAGAGATTTCTTTGCCCTAGAGTCTACAGAAAGATGTTTTTCAAAGCACTGAAGAGCTATTTCCTCTCAACCACAGGTAGCAGATGTAAAAGAAAGAGAGGAATTACTTCAATTACATGGTAGACACTGAAAATGCACAGGACAAGCTCTGGGTCTAAATGTTATTTCTCCATAAGAAAAAAAAAAATTAATGCAACCATTCTTTCTCTGGACCAAAGGCATCTGATATGGATGCTCCACGTTTATAGCAATACACCCCACAGGATATTTGAAAGCTCTGATTTAATCTTTAATTTCTCCCCAACAAGGTGAATGCCTGAACTGAACCACTGCAATAAGACAGAAGCTCCAATTCTATAACTAGCTGTTGCTCTGTGTTTATAAATATTTACTTACCTTCTAGAGGTTCTGGGAAAGGGGAATGGTCAAAACTTCAATTGCCTCCTTGGTAGCTGACCCCACTTATCTTGCTGCTGAACACCTTCCAAGAGTAAGTCTCAAGACCCAATGAGTTGGGAGAAAAATATCCTTTAATATAGACCAGGATAACATGGGCTTTTCACCCTCAGTGTCCTTCTTACAGAGAGCCACTTCCGCTATTGCTCTGGATTTTTCTTAGAGAAGCACCAAACTTGCCACTGAGAACATTCAAACCACTTGGTTTTGACTGGGCTTGAGATAATGACTGGAGAATTTCTCCCATAAGATACGTCTGCTGCTGCCAGCCTTGCCCCCTCCAGCCCGTCCTCCTTACTAAGATCCAGGTGAAGTTCTAAAAGGCAAATCTAACTGTGTGTATGGATGATGCTCCACATCCCTGAAGCCCACTGGAGTAAAGGACCGTCCACTGCACACACCCAGTATCCCTTCTCAAGTGTACCCTGCAATTTTGCTTGGTTTTTTCTACCTCTGGGCTTTCTCTAGAGTCACACAGCCCAGCTGAAACCCACGATTGATTAAAACTCCTTTGGTTGTAAAAATGACCATCACACAAGGGAGAGGTCAGGCAGAGGGAAGAAGGTGAGGCAGGGCCCTTTGGCATCTATGGTAATTTACTCTCCATGTCCACATGTGTGCAGTGGTCTGAGAGAGGCAGGGAGGGCAGGGCTTGCAGTGCATTTGGGCATTAGTTACATGCAAACAGCCCATATGTGCAAGGAATTATGGTCTCTGAGAGCAACCTTCAATTGATGAAGGTCAGGGGATAAATGTCTCCACCTCCCATTCTTCAGTGAGACAACTCCACGGCATGTTCTACACACTTCGTTAAAGGTCCCAACACGACTGAGATTTTCCTGGTCATGCCTGGTACCAGCTCAACAACACACACAGTCTCCACTGTTCTTCCTTCCCTGGATCATTTTTCCATTCCTCTTCTGTCTCCTGGAATCATCCTCTGTTATAAGCCACATGCACCCAGGCTCTCATTTTAGGCTCTGGTTTCAGGGGAACCCAAACTAAGATAGCATCTCATTCTAGGTTTTAAACCCCTTAAAATCTCTTCCTGTTTAGGATAAATGTAAAGTTCCTTAGCTTCATGTTTAAGGCCTTTAAGGACATTACTCCTCATTTGAATCTCAAATGCCAGCAGCACCTATGTACCTACAATTAAAACCATCACTCAGGGACTTCCCTGGTGGTCCAGTGTCTAAGACTCCTCACTCTCAAGGCAGGGGTCCTGGGTTCAAGCCCTGATCAGGGAACTAAACCCTACATGCCACACAAAGACGTTGTATGCTCCAACAAAGATCAAAGATCCAACGTGCTGCAACTAAGACCCTACACAGAAAGATAGACAGATATTTTAAAAAATAAAATAAAACCATCACTCAGACTCACAGACTTAGAGAATGAACTTATGGTTGCCGGGGGAAGGACTGGGGGAAGGAATAGGGGGTTTGGGATGGACACATACACACTGCTATATGTAAAATGGATAACTGACAAAGTCTTACTGTACAGCACAGGGAACTCCGCTCAATGTTATGGGGCAGCCTGGATGGGAGAGGAGTTTCAAGGAGAATGGATACATGTAATATGTGTATGGCTGAGTCCTTTTGTTGCTCACCTAAACTATCACAACACTGTTAATCAGCTATGTCCCAATACAAAATGAAAAGTTCAAATTTAAAAAAATCACTCAGTTACACAGCTTCACATATTCCCTCACAGAGATCTCTCTCATCCTGATTTCCTTGTCCCCATCTTGCTACTACTCAAGCTTCAAGACTCTGGCTTAATACCCTCTCAGCTGGGCACCCTTCCCTACTCCATCCTCTGCACCCAGATGCATGTGCATGGCGCCTTTTTCATGGCATCAGTATTTGTGCCCTGCCCAGCTCCCCAAGAGAGTGTGTGTTCCTCAAGGGCAGGACCAGGTCTCAGCTAATGAGTGGGGTCCAGGACTTCACGCAGAGCTCAGCATACTCCAGAGGCACCAAGATGCTTCCAAAGGGCCAGAGAGCTTTGCCTTCTATTCTCAGTTAGCCTTGGTGTCCTCTAGGTATCCTGGGCATTGTTGGTCTTTTATGCGGGCAACAAAGGGACTTCTTTTTTTTTTTTTTTAAGGAAATGGCATAAAGCTACTCCTTCAAACATTTTGCTGACTGGTCTGTGGTGCAAAATGTCCTCTCCTGGAGGGAGGGGGGAGGATACTGATGTCCCATCAGTATCAACACTGAGGCCAAGGCACACAGAGATGGAAGTGGAAGAACCTGAGGGCCTTGGAATGTCAGCTGGGCAAACCGAGAGTTATAGAGCCCTACCAAGAAAGGGGGGGAGGGGGGTTGCTCCTGTGGTAGCTCAGATGGTAAAGAATCTGCCTGCAATGCAGGAGACTTGGGTTCAATTCCTAGGTTGAGAAGATCTCCTGGAGAAGTGAGGGGCTACCCATTCCAGTATTCTTGCCTGGAGAATTTCATGGACAGAGGAGCCTGGCACACTACAGTCCATGGGACTGTAAAGAGTTGGACACAACTGAGTGACTAACACTTTCACTTTCAAGATAGGGGAAGAGACTTGCTCAAAGAGACTAGACACTTAAACTCCAAACTCCCAGGCAGGTGTTCTTTCCACACACCCACATCACCTCTCACAAATGCTGAGTCAGAACTAAGCTGACTGGGCCTTGGCCTTTTCCAGCAGGTCAGGACGCAATGTTTTTTGAAGGGGAAGGAAGTAGGGAAGCAGTACTTCAGAGAGAATAATTGTTCTGAGCACCCCAATTCAAGTAGATCTGACAAATTTCCCCAGAGGAATGAGAACGCTGTTCACAGAACAAAGCTCAGGGGGGAAAAAAAAGTAATTGAGTAATTGTGTTGATGGATTAATTGAGTTGATGGAATAATTGAGTTGATGGATCAGACTTTGTAGGATGTGCTCTGTATTCTAAGGATTCTTTCTTGTTTTCTTATTTTTACATGTACAGTCCTTTCTTCTACTATGCACTGTGCAAAATACACAATCGTGAACTCAGTGAGGAAGGAAAGGACTTGTCCAATTCATTTCCACTTCTCTAGCACTGACTCACTCACATTGTCCCCACCTTAGACCACAAAAAGAAGTGAATTATGTAAGCAGTAAGGTAGATGGACAAGAGGACGAAGGAATGATGGCTGACAGATGGAGTGACAAAGGAATGAGGTAGCTGGGTGAAGGTGTGGGGTCTCCCTTTAGTGCTTCCCTTCCTGCCCTCCTCCTTCATGACCTCTGCCTTACCGCCCCAAAGCCATCATCCTTTACTTTTCTCCTCTCCTATTCTAAAGACAGGATCGGATTGGTTGCGCCAGCAGGCAGAGTGCCTACATGATCCAGAGATTTCCCAGGCTCTTCTCATCTCCTGAAGAGATGAGTTTCTTCCACTATTGAAAGGGCTTTCTTCATCTCCTTATCACACAGCTGAGCCAGTCCTCAGGAATTTGTGACACATCTGAGGCCATCACCCAGACATCTTGCAAGAGAACAGACCTGAGACCCGTCTGAAGACAGAGGTCCACTCTGGACCATGTCTGAGCATGTGACCCATAGTCTGATGCCAACCTCCTGAGGCACCTTTCCCAGCAGAAGCAGATTCCTCCCTCGCCCCTCTCCACCCCAATCCTTTTAGCATTTTACATAATGTTCATTTCCCTAGACAGTTACCGTCATGTTTATTTCAGGAACTCCAGCAGTCACTATTAGTGTGACCTACATATTTTTTTGATGTCCTAGGTATGTTCTCCAATTATCATTAACTCAATATGTTTTAAATACCAGTTTTAGAAGAAGTAATTATAGCAGGAAACTAGTTTGGCTTTTTTCCAATCAACAGGAGGAAATAATAAGAGAAGAGTTTCAATCATGAGCTGAGAAATCTGCTTCCTAAGCAAAAATCCAGAAGAAAAATTGGTCACTTGGGAAAGAAGGAAGCAAAAGTTTCTTGATCCCCTACTGTGCACTAGATATTTTCACTTGTTATTTCCTACAATCCTCATAACATCTTACAAAATAAGTATCAAATTTCCACTTTTATAGATGTGGGAGCTGAGGCTTAAAGAAATTGGAAATGTTTCCAAGGTAAAAAGACTTAGTAAGTGCAGAAGCAGAGGTCTGAGCCATGCAAGTAACCTCTGTTGGTCCACAAGCTGGTCTGCAGGTTACTTCTTGACTCGGTCAGACCACCACTGTTCCACCACCAACTGTTTACAAAACAGCATCCTGCAGCTTGAGAGAAACAGTTGTGTTCTTTGGCCTTGCCCTCTCCACTTCTTCACTGGACACAGCTGATTGGTCCTGGGTTTGACAGTCAACTGAAGCTGGACGAATCTGATTGGTCCAGAGTCCAATCAATCTGATTGGTCAAGGGATGGACATTCAGTCCAAATCCAGCCAATCAGAGATTTCGTCTCTGGGATTCTTCACACTGGCACCAGCAATCAAACCCAGATCCTCACTGATACATAGCAGCAGCAGATGCAAGGCTGAGACATGAAGGCCAGGAGCAGTAGGCAGACATTCACTGGGAAAGTGGAGACAAGAGGGGAACTGAGTGATGGCCGAGTCCCTGATGTGGGAAGTGCCCAAAGCCCAGCTGTGTCTTCATCTTTCCTGTGATTTTTGGTTGGTCAACCCTACTTGTTCATGAGTCAATAAAATATCTCTCTGCCCAAGCTGGCTCTAGTCATACTTTAGTCTTGAACAACCAAAAAGGGTTGGGACTGAAATAAAGGTCCTGTGTGTACATTTCCTAGTCATTGATTGGAGATGTTAATAAGGGACGTGGGGATCATACTGAGCCGAGGATGTCCCTTAAGTCCACAACATGAGGGAGAGTCACTTGAAAAGTTTTCCATTCCAGAAGACTGACTTGGTTTGTAAGGAATCTAAAGGGCTGGTCCCAACTCAAACCAGCTCAGTATATGAGCAGGAGCAGGGAGTTGAGAGATGAGGCAGCTTCACGGCCACATGCAGCCCACACGTCACCCTCAATCCCTCAGCCTCCAACCCCCATCTCTAGAATGAGAGAGCTGGCCAGATCAGGCTTTCAGCCAGTCACCTACCACCCTCACCATGGGAGCCAGTGTTTACACAACGCTTATTTAAAAATGGGTTCACTTTGTTGTCCTTTATCTGTGAATAATAGATTTGATATGCCAGCCATATTTTTTCCCCAACACACATTAAAATGCATAACGACTCAAATGAAACATGTTTGTCTGTGTATCATGAGAATCCCCTTGGGTTCCACACTCTGGAAAATCACGGAGCTGACGATCTCTAAGAAGCCGACGACCGTGTCTTGGAAGACGGTGATAGAAGGCCAGTCACTCAGTGTTCATTCAACCAGCATTGACGCAGTCCCTGCTCTGGGCCAGACCCGCTGAGAAGCCGCAGTGATCCATGTAGCATGAGCTGACAGTAAGTGCGCGTTTACGATGGGCTAGACACTGTACTGAGTGCTTTATAGCTGTTAGCTCATCTTTACCCACTGAGAACTCCCACGAGGTATATATAACTAATTTCTGAATCTCAGAAAGGTGAATTATTCATCATTTAATCCCAAAGCAATCGTATTCATTTTCTATTGCTGCCGTAACAAATTATCACAAATTTAGTGGCTTCAAACACCACACATTTATAATTTCATAATCCTCTAGGTCAGAAGTCCAACATGGGTCTCAACAGGCTGAGATGGAGGTGCCAGCCAGCTGAGTTCTTTTCTGGCAGCTTTACAAGAAAATCTGTTTCCTTACCTTTTCCAGCTTCTAGAGGCCACCGCATTTCTTAGCTTAAAACTACCTTCCTCCATCACAAAAGCTAGCAACACAGACTGTGTCCTTCTCTCTAGTTTGTCATCTCTCTAGTTCTCTGCAGCCAGACAAGTGTTTTAAGTACACATGTGATGAGATCATCTGTCATCCTCCCGCACACTCCGAGATAATTCAGAAGCATCTTCCCCATCCCAAGACCCCTAACTTTAATTACCTCCGCAACATTTCTTTTGCCACCAAAGGCGACATACCCACAGGTCCCAGAGATTAGGGCATGAACATCACTGGGGCTCTGATTCTGCCTATCACAGACAGCAAAGGACAGACAAGATTCAATCCTTTATCCCAAAGTCTTAACCACTACCTTAAACACAGGCAGCACTCAAGGGGCTTCTAACTTAGTGAGAGACGGACGAGTGACACAGAAAGCATGCCCGCCTAAGATTAGAGTCCATCTTGTTTTCTTGCTTACTGATTCTTTCTCTAACGAGGAATGTAAACTCCACGAAGGCAGGGGTTCCAATGCTCTGTGCACAGATGGATTTCATACAAGCCTCACTAACATGGTAGCCACAAGCCACCCTGAGCACTGGAGATGTGATCAGCCCCAAGTGAGATGCGCTGCAGGTGTAACACACACACCAAATTTCAAACAGTACCATAAAAAGAATGGAAAACATCATACTAATATCTTTGTATTGATTACATGTTGAAGTTGATAATATTTTAGACCTATGAGGTTAAATTGGAGAATTCCACAGACGGAGGGGCCTGGCAGGCTGCAGTCCATGGGGTTGCAAAGAGTCGAACATGACCGAGCAACTACACTTTCATGAGGTTAAATATATTATCAAAATTGATTTCATCTTTTCCTTTTTACCTTTTGTAATGTACCTACCACATCTAAAATTACACATGTGGAGACTTCCCTGGTGGTTCAGTGAAACTAGATCCCACATGCCACTGTGAAGACCGAAGATCCCACGTGACTCAACTAAGACCCAGTGTAGCCAAATAAATAAACATTTCAAAAGTAATAATAAAATTAAAATAAAATTACCTATGTGGCTCGCCTTATCTTTCCACTGGATAGCACTGATCTAGAAAAATACTTGGTGCACAGCAGATACCCAAAACATACCAGCTGCCTGGACAGAGGGGTGAAACAGCTGGAGAAAGTGGGGAATGAAACCGGCACTTTCAATGTATAGTCTGGGTCAGGGAGTCACAGGCCACGAACCCCAAGAGGCAGGCAGTGGACATGACATGGATGTGCAGAGTGAACCAAGGTTTCCTGAACACCTAGTGAGGGTGAAGGTGAGCTTCAGTCTCATAGTCATGGTAGAATCAGTGAAGGATTGATTGTAAGCTAGGAAATGAGGCAACTGAATTCGTTTGAGAAAGAGGGTTCTGAGCTATGAAGCCTGGATGGGGAAGGGCAGAGAAGACAGGGAATCACACCCCTTTGAAGAGGAAGTAGTTAAGAAACAACGTGAAGTAACTTACAGGACAAATGGGAAGGGACGGCTATATGTATTTCAGAATCAGCTGGGTAAGAAACAGTTACAAGGGAGTGGGTAAAGCGGTAAATGGAAAGATCACATCACAGGGACCCTCTCTGCTCTGCCCTGTGAGGGTGAAGGATCAAAGGCACTCGAGTCCAAAGTCAGGCAGATCGAGGGCAGACAGCAGGAAGGAACGTTTCATCCTAGAGACCACGAACCCAGAGGCAGCTTCTACAAAGATGACGTGGATGCTCGCGAGCAGGGGCAGCACCTCGCTGGGCAGTGGGTTCTGGAAAGGTCAGCGCTGGTCTGACCAAGAGGAGAGAACCCACTTCACCAGGGCTTCCGAAGCACCTTATTATAGAAGAGGGGGCAGTGCACTTCAGAAGGGAGGCCAATAGGTTCAGAGGCATCGCCAGCCTCATCTGCAACATGCCTGCAAAATGTTTCACGGAGCAGAAAGTGAAAGAAAGTATTAGTTGCTCAGTCGTGTCCGACTCTTTGAGACCCCAAGGACTGTAGCCCACCAGGCTCCTCTGTCCATGGAATTCTCCAGGCAAGAATACTGGAGTGGGTTGCCCTGCCCTCCTCCAGGGGATCTGCCTGACCCAGGGATTGAACCCGTGCCTCCTGTGTCTCCTGCACCGCAGGCAGATTCTCAACCCACTGAGCCACTGAGGAAGCAGAGAGCTCACTTCAAAGGAGGAAAGCCTTTGCAGTGCCCACAGAGAAACTGGTGTTTCCTCACCAAAGTGGGAGCCAGCCCCAGAGCATGCACTTCTCACTTGTGTTCTGTTTTCTCCCCTTGGCTCCTGCCAGTTAATTTCAACACAGAAATGTAACTCACAAATGTGCAACCCATCCCAGTGGGACAAGGAAACCAGGATGCGGGCTCCAGCCCAGAGAAAAGAAGCGACCTTGTGAGCCTAGAAGTGGGATGGGGCTGACCTCACTCCGCAGGGGAAGCCATCAATGCCGCCCTGTTCCTAGGATCAGAGGGAGTCCAGGTGCTGCCGGCAACTTCCCTGAGCCTCCAAATGCCCCGCAAAAGCAAGACTCACCTGCACAAGTGAGGCTGTGACAAGTGAGCCAGAGAGAATTTTTTTCATTGAAAAAGGCAGTGACTTCTAGGAACGAAGATGAGTTTTACATCCAGATTTACTTTTTCTCCCTTCCAAAATCCCATGGAAAGAACAGCAAATGGATTTTGAAAATAAGAATGAACCCTGATATAAACTATGAACCGAGGGTGGTGATGTGTTACGGGAGGGGCATCAGTCATAAGGTGCCAACTGCTCTGGTGAGGGGTGAAGATGATGGGGGAGATCATGTGTGTGGTGGGGAGGGTATACAGGAAAGCTCTGTACCTTTCTCCTTATTTTGCTATGACTCTTAAAGTTGCTCTAAAAATAAAGTTTTTAATTAAACAAAATAAACCATCAGACAAGAAGAGCATGAGCAAGGAGATAAGAACAAAAGTTACGAGCATCAAGAAAACAAGTAGATGAGAAGTACCAGACTGAAACCCCAGGAGATGGATGCCTAGGGAACTGAGAGCCAAACCCATTTACATAATGGGAGTCCCTGAAAGGCCTGGCACCCAGAAGCTCTGGAGCCCTTCACGGGTCCCCCCTTGGCTTGTGGGATCAAGTAGGGAAGGGGAAGAGCTGCATTCTGAGCAGGCCCCAGCCCCAGGTTCACCATCTGAGCTCAAGACACACCTGCTCTGACCTTGCAGCAGCCCAGAGGGTCATTTTTTTTTTATTATTTATTTTTTAATTGAAGGATAATTGCTTTACAGAATTTAGTTGGCTTCTGCCATACATCAACATGAGTCAACCATAGGTCTACATATGTCTCTTCCCTCTTGAACCTCCTTCCCATTTCTCTCCCCGTCCAGAGCCCTACAAGGTCATTTCTTACTTCCAACCTTATTTTCTCCAAGTTTTTTTTTTTCAAATGTTCAATCCTACAGGAAAATTAAAGGAAAGTATTATGAACTCCCATACCCCTTCATCTGATGACTAATTATTATTTTACACATTTTCTGTGTGTGTGTGTAGACTCAGTGTATAAACCATTTGAAAGTAACTCCTAAAAATAAGGACATTCTCCTATAAAATCATGCAATAAAATTAACAATAAGCTTATAATTCTATCTAATGCATGAGTGAATGAATGTGAAGTTGCTCAGTCGTGTCCGACTCTTTGTAACCCTGTGGATTGTAGCTTACCAGGCTCCTCTGTTCGTGGGGTTCTCCAGGCAAGAATACTGGAGTGGGTTGCCATTTCCTTCTCCAGGGGATCTTCCCGACCCAGGGATCGAACCCAGGTCTCCCGCATTGCGGGCAGATGCTTTACCCTCTGAGCCACCAGGGAAGATTTATATCTAATGCATAACCCATGCTAAATCTCCCGAGTTGCTCCTGGGGAAGATGGATTGTCCTTTGTAGTTGTGTTTCTTTCTTTAAATCTAAAACCAATGAAGTTTCACACATTGTGTCAAGAGGTCCTGCTCCTTGGCCTTATTTAATCTAGATTTCTGTTACTCAAACTGCAATTATCAAACCAACACCTCAGGTATTGTTAGAAATGCAGAGGCTCAGGCCCAACCCCCCACCTTCTGATTCAAAATTTGCCTTTTAATTAGATTGCCAGGTAGTTTACAAGGTTTGTACATGCTAAAGTTTGGAAAGCACAGCCCAGAGAGACATATGACAACACATACATACACACACACACACACACACACACACGTATGCATGCACATGTAAATACATGCATACACACATTCATATACACAGTCACACATATATACCCTCAAGCATACATGTGTACATACCACACACATGCAACCACACACAAACATACATATACACACAAATATACACATGCACCTAAAGCTTTTTTGTTTCTCTTGGGCAATGGCTTTCTTTTTTGTTTGAAGGGTCCAGGCCAGTGGTCTTGTGGAAAGACTATACATTGTGCACTTGTCTACTTGTCCCCTCATGATTCCATTCAGAGTAAACCTTCCTGGCAAGAATATTATGTAGAGGATGCCATCAGCTTCTCACTGTATCATATCAGGAAGTCTATACCAAAAGGATTCCCCCTTCTTGGCGACCCTAGGCTTGATCATCAGTTAATGTGGTGACTACCAGGTATCTCCATGGAAAGGCCCATTCCCCCACTGTCATCTGTAGTTAATCTGTGGGGTGATTCTTTGGAATCATATTAATATCCTGCGCCCCAAAGCCTTTCACCCAATAATCTCAGCATCTCTTGTGGTTTCTTGCACTGAAGATTGCAAATTGTTAATTTTCTCATTCCTTCTACCCTGACTGTTGGCATTCTTCTGTAAAGTGTTTCTCTCTTCTCCTCTCTCCTCTCCTCCCGGGGCTCCCATCTCTCCTGGACTACTATCAACCATGAATTCATGAATACTGTATCATTCTGTGTGATGCTCAAAAATTATACACAAGGGAGTCCATGAAAACTGGCAACCACATTTCTGCACATCTAGCCATTTTGTGACTTTGGACAAGTGACTTATCTTCTCTGTTTTTCAGTTGCACCATCAGTTAAACAGATAGTAATTGACCTCCATAGGTTGGTATAATTCACTGAATGAATGCATGTAAAACTCTGGCAACTGTACCTGCCATGTGATAAGTCCTGTGTAAGTGCTTGTTACTAAATATTCATGTTATCTTTATCATCAGCATCACCACCACAAGCCCAGCCTTTGGTACAATTCTAGAGCCCCAGAAAGGAAAGAATGGGGGAGGGAGGAAAGGATGGAGTAAAAGTCTTTAAGAGAAGAGAGAATGTCGGAAAGTCCCAGAACACCCTCCTCCCTACCCACGCTCCCTCCATCTCCTAGATACCATCCAGGCCACCCCACTGCTCCTGGAAAAATATTTGGTTAACTGAACTAACATGGGGCTGGTAGATAAAGCCGAATGCTAGTTGAGGAGACACGTGCTCTTTCCCATCTGCTGCCTTGCAAACAATGCTAGTCTTATTATTTCAAATGACAGGCAGTTCTCTCTGTAAATTTGCTTGTCATGCCAATTCAGCTTTTATGTAAGTGTGTATCTCGTTTCATTTTCCTCTGCACACAAGTCACTGATGTGAGGCTGCTACACCCCAGGTCGGCTGCACTTCCCAGAGGATGTCCTCATACAAGTATTCGGTTCCTTGACCTCAACAGGCCCCTTGGTCCTCTCTGCAGAGACCGTGAAGAGCCTCTGAAAGTTGAGGGGAAGGGGTGGTAAGAGAGGCAGCAAGAAGAGCAGCAAGTGGGTGCCTGATGAAGCAGGTGATAAGTATGTGAATTGCTTGTAATATTTTCTCTAATTGCCTGTATTTGGAATTTTCCCTAAGTTGAGGAGAAAGCCTCTGAGAATTGAGCATCTCCTGAGTTTTACAGGATGAATAGGAGTTTCTGACTCAATGCTGGTGCCACCCACCCAGTGAGTGCCAAGCCCACAAGATAAGCAGTCGTCCTGACAAGAGATGCTCTCACTTTAGACCCCCAACTGCAAGTGGGGTCCCCAGGCCATCCATGTTTCTGCCCAGCTGGTTTCAAATTGGGGGAGGGGAGTGTTCCCATGTCCCCCTCAGGATTGATGATGCACTAGAATGGCTCACAGCACTCAGGGAAGTGCTTGACTCATTATTACAGTTTTATTATTAAAAATACAGATCATGACCAGCCGAAAGAAGGGACACACCAGGCCAGTCTGGGATGGGAGGGACCCGAATGCCGAGCTCCTATGTGGATCTCTCCCGGTAGAATCAGAATGCATCACCCTCCGGGCACATTGACAAGCTCCCCAACCAGGAAGCTCCACTGAGCTTCAGTGTCCAGCGTTTTTATTGGGGTTTCGTTACAGAGGGATGATTAATAACTCAATCCCCAGCCCCTCCCCACAGCCCAGAGGTAAGGCTCATTCAAAGCTCCATCGCTCTAATCAAGCAGCTGGTCTTTCTGGGGACCTGTGTCTGCATCTTGAGTCATCTCACTGCATTAGCATAACTTAGGTTTAGTTCAAGGAGCTCATGAATTACAAACGTACTCCCATCACTTGGGAAATCCCAAGGGTTTCAGAAGCTCTGAGCCAGCAACCCAGGGTAAAATTCGAACCAACTCTCCGTTATACAGCAAAGGTACATGCACATGGGGAACACAGCAACAGGCAGACATTGAGGACACACTCCGTACCTGTGTGTGCTGGGTGCTCTACGTGCTCTGCGAGGTGTATGTGCAAGGGACGGAAAAGTGACAGAAAGCAAGAGTGGGAAGAAGGGACAGAGATGGAGGGAAAGAGAGGAGGAGAATGAGAAAAAGCAAGAAGGAGGGAGAGACAGAGGCAGGAGGGATGGAGAAGCACAGAAGGATTTCAACTCCATTTTACAGGGGGCTGAGTCCCAGAGAAGATAACTACCAAGCCCACAGTCACATGGGTATTAGAGGGCAGCAACAAGATTCAAATCTAGGCCAACTGGACTCTGACCTGTGCTTTTTCAGTCTGTAGCAAACATGAGCTTCAGAAGAGCCCTGTGTAACAAAGGTGCTGAGACTTCTAAAGAATGAAGTCTCATTCTATTGAAGGTTTGCAGCCCGGGAGGACAGTTAAGACCTGCACCCACAGCTCCATGGGATGTGGACAGGAGGACAAAGGGAAGTGGGAGAGTAAAAAGGGATGAGACCAGATGAGTGAAGAGGGGGCCTAAACTGGAGGAGTCAGGGAGGGTTGGGGTGGGGAGCCGGACCAGACACAAGTGATGAGCTGCAGGCTGACCACCTCCCATGTGGGGCAGGAACACTTTCCCTGCCACCTAGACGCAGGTGGGCCCACTACATCATTCAACACCCAGCCTCTGCTTTCCATACGTGCCTGTAGACAATCCTGCTTTTATGCAAACCCACCTGTACTTCTTTCATCATCCCTGACATCTCTGGAGCAGTGCATCTAACCAGTTCCCCTCTCCCCTTTACAGTGAGCAGGACACCTTCCTACAGTCAAGAGTCAGCTGGCACTTTCCCCTACTCAGAGTTGTTATATGACATCTATAAAGAACCTAGAAAAGAGACTTGAGGCTTCTGCACAACATCCTGGACAGGACAGGCAGAGTATTCATGGGCAGCCCAGCACATCTGTGGAGAGCCACACCCCACCCTGCTTGGGGTTCTAGAGGCAATGTTGGAGACAGTGCACCTCACACACACTTGCTGCAGTGAACAGGTTTATAGCCAGACTCAGACAAACTTGCTTCTGTATCCCCCAGGGACAGTGATTGGTCCAAGGCAAGCCAATCAGAATCCTTCCTTGGAAGTGAAGGGCAGTCCTGTTTCTATTTGGGTTTCCACCAGTCACATTCTCTAAAGAGGTGGAGAACACTTATCCAGCAGCACCAAGAAGGCATGAGGGCAAGGGAGGGGGGGGGCGCTGGGGGGGAGATGGGAGAGACAGGTGACAATGTCTGAGAGGCCCTGGCTCAACCCCTGACTTTCCAAGTTATAGCAATCAATTATTTTTTCTTTCAAGATAGTTTGAAGCAAGTTTCTGTCCCCTGATTCCAGAGAGGCTCTGCTAATTTGTGACACTGCTTTGAATCAAATGTTACACCACCTTCACCTTGTCCCCCCAGCTTTCTGGTAGCTGGGGCAGGGTTCTGACCCATTCGTTTACTATTGGTCCAGGCCTGGGGAAAGAGACCTGGGTGCTACAGGGTTTAGAAACTTCAGTGAGCAGCAGGTTGGCAGTCGGGAAGGGTCCCACATCTCAGCATGAAACCCCTTGCTGAGCCTCTTTCAGGGAGGACGCCCAGGAGAGTCAGTCTGTGGAAAGTGGGTGCTCTGGCCTGAGTGTGGGGGATGGGGCTGCAAAGTGGCTGTGAGCAAAGAAACTGAGAGTAAGGGGAACGTCTAATAGGGCAGTAAGGGGTTCGGGCAGGGAATGAGATGATGTTGCAGGACCCTGGACTAGACAGAGAGAAAATAAGAACAGTACCATTCTGCTAGAATGAGGACAGCTGCCCCAGAATTATATGTGCCAACTTTTGTCCCCAGCTCCTGGCAGAGAATTCCAGGCCATGGTTTTCATTTATTATTGTTGTTGTTAATAACTAGCAGCAGCAGCAGGAGCCACAGTGAAATTTCCAGTGGACTGTGGGTGCCAGGCAGTGTGCTCACAGCCTCTGCTAAGGTCTGATTCAGTTCCTGTTTAACTTGGTCAGGTGAGCAGCAGTAAACCCATTTCACAGATGAGGGTGCTAACATATAGAGAGGTTAAGTAATTCGTCCCCAGCTTCTCAGCTTGTAAATAGTAAAGTCATTACACAGATCAGACAACTGAGGCCCAGAGAGGGAAAGTGACTCGCTCAAGGTCACATAGCAAGTCGAACTAGCAGAGGGATTTCAACTCAAACTCAAATCTCTGGGTACCCAGCCCTGTGCTCTTCCCCCTGCATACCTGGACTACCTCAGCAGCACCAAAGGCACACCATCCAGGGAACAGGCTGGACCCCTAGGCTGTTCTGCATTCCCAGGTCCTTCCATGAGAATGAAAGCTAATGCCAAGGAGGGGTACCTTCAGGGTGGATGAAACAGAGGCTGTAAACTGCCAGTCTGTGTGCTGGTCAGAAGCGTTTCTCTCTTGCCTGCAGAGTGGTATATGAACTTGATTCAATACTTCAAAATTGAGAGATCCCACATACAAATCTGGGCTACAACACAGTGGTAGATTCCACCAGACCCAGACTTGGGAGCAGAGTATCAACCAAACACAGTGAGTGAAGAACCAGAGTTCCGCTTCCCACGCTCTGTCTCCATTCAGAAAACTCTCTGAGGCTTCCCTACTGTGTTCTTACGTAGGATCTGATGGAGCCAGGGCATGACGCAGCCCCCGCATCAAGTTGATCCTACGACATCAGATGGTTTCTGCGGAACTTCTCTGTGTAACCGACAGCTCCCAGCTCCCAGCGGGACAGCAGTGTTAGTTGCTCTCATGTCTGTAGACTTCAGGGGAAGCTCTACACCTGGCTTTGTGGGGTGAGAGGGGAGTTCCAGTCTCCACATCTGTCTCTAGGACCAGCAGTTCATGTGGGCATCCCCTTCTCCTAACAAATGGCAGAAGTGCAATTCTGAGGGAAATCACACAAGTATGATGAGAGGCCCTGCTTTTGTGCGCCCACATGCATTTTACTGGCTAACAGCCCATGACCACACCCAGAGTCAATGAGGCAGAGATAAACACACCACCTTCTCTACAGAAAGACACTCCCAGGGCAAGGGGAGTGGGTGTATAATCCTATCACAGGGAGGAAGTGAAGACTCAGGACTAGTCAATCTACTACACTTATAAGTACTACTACACTCATAAGACAGTAAGGAGCTCAAACCAGTCAACCCTAAATGAAATCAAACCTGAATATCATTGGAAGGACTGATGCTGAAGCTCCAATACTTGGGCTACCTGATGTCAAGAGCCGACTCATTGGAAAAGACCCTGATGTGGGGGCAGGAGGAGAAGGGAACAACAAGGGATGAGAGAGCTGGATGGCATCACTGACTCAATGGACATGAATTTGAGCCAACTCTGGGAGATAGTGAAGGATAGGGAAGCCTGAAGTGCTGCAGCCCATGGGGTCGTAAAGAGTAGGACAGACTTAGCAACTTAACAACAATGCTCATAAGGAATCAGCCCTTTCAGTCACTGCTTGCCACTCTGTTGGGCCCTGCAGGAAAGGAGGACAGACACGATGGGGTGGGTTGGAGCCTGTCTGCACTATGCTTAGAACAGTGTGCTCAGGGCTAGACAAAGAACAAGAGGCCACAGCGGAAAATGCACTGGAGAGAAGGGAGCAGCCCACACCTTGGCCTCTGGAAAAGAAGGAAAGTGGTCAGGTTCGGTGATCCCGGGACCTGCGGCTGGAGGGAAGTGTCACAGCACAAAGCCCTTCACTGGAGAGTCAACAAGGCTAACGAGGAGGAGGACTGAGGAGTGGGCCCCAGAAGCACTTCGAGCTAATTGGCTTGCTTTGGCCAGTGACTCACCAAATGCGGGGATAGAGCCCGAGGCCAGGGAAGGTCCTGCAAACCTCAGGTCAGGGCTCAGAGGAAGGCCAGGCGCTGGGCAGCCAGCCTGACCAGACTCTGCCGGGATCTCTCTGAAAACCTCCTCCAGCCTGAGTCACTGAGGCTTTCCAACCTCGGCTTTAACCCACTTCAGTCCTCAGGCTTTCCTTGAGAGAAGTTCTACAACAAGAAAGAAGAGGAAAGAAAAGGCAGTGATTGGAAAGGTTTTTACAAATACACAGACTGGGTCCTTTAACAGCAGGGAATTCCTTGGTGGGCGTGATTCTCCTGGGCTAGAAAGAAAGGCCACCCCAGCCCTCTGTCTTCAAAGCAGCCTGGCAGAGGCTTTCATAGCAACACCCTGCCTTCCTTGACAACACTAACAAGAAGTGAACTCCATCTCCATCAGCATTTATATGCCTCACATGGGGCTGTGGTGGCCTGGGATGGAGAAAGATGCTTCTCTCCACCAAACATTGGCCCCTGAAGCCAAGGAATCCCACTAACTCCAGCCTTCAGCAGCCAAACCAGCTCAAGCACGTGCTTGGGAAGAAAATACATAATAAATGTCAAAGCTGAGCTCAGCTCCTGGAATGCAAAATCACCAAATTGGTCCAAACTCATGAGAAGAGCAGAAACGAATAAGTTCACTTTTGTAACTTTGCAGATGCGGAAACTGAGGCTTATGGATTCAAGCAGTTCCTTAAACATTAGCTTTCCTCCTAACAACTGGGGTAAATAAAATGAGGACTTTGGGCCAGATCCCGTGTTAAGGACCACGGCAGCCACCAGTCCCTGCTCTTACCTTTGTAAGGGCAGGGTCCATGCCATCACCTCTGCCTTCTCACACTTCCTCCCTCTGCCATCCTTTGCTGGTCCTGGTCCTATGGATCCTCCAAGACTCAGGCTAGGAAGTACCTCCTCCAGGAAGCCTATCTGATCTCCCCTCCTCACCCTCCCAACCCCTGCCCTGCTGGACTCTCCTCCTGAGCTCCCAGAATGCCTTCCTTTCTCATTCAAAGAATGAGGCAATGTGTCTGTCTCCTTTTCCCCATAAGCCTGTAGGAGTCAGGGACCGTTTATACTGTACTAACACCAGAAGCACAGAGCCCTTGTGCAGTCCAGGCTGTGGAGTAGATGCTCCATCACTGCGTGGAACAGATGCCTGGAGGATGCACGAGTGAATGAATGGGGGATGCTTACTATGCAGATGACGAAGGGTAGACTTGGTAAGTTGTGAAATGCAGACCCCCTGCCCAGAACAGCTACAGCCAGCACTGGGTGCTCAATAAAACTCAGTTTGAATACAACTAAAAGGCCCAGTCTGGAACCCCAGGTGGCCCCGGGCATCCTCACAGTGCCCAGGGGAATCTGACTGTGAGTGCCGTTAAGCACATCCATAAATCCAGCCGCATTTCTGGGCCTCAGCCCAGAGGAGTTCATGCACCCACAGCCGTGGTCCTGCAAGAATAATGAGGAGGGAGGAGGAGTCATCAAGGGAGGACAATGGAATAACAAAGAAGCCATCAGAGCTTTCCAAGGGCCGTGGGGAGCCCCGCGCACCTCCGGCAGGGCTGGGAGGAAAGCAGAAATCAGGAGGGCTTGTCAGAAACCGATGACACTGGCAGAAAAGACCAAGGTTGGAAGAAGGGGCTGTTTTTCTCCAGATGACATCCAGGTGCTTCCGAGAGGGGCCATTACGATGATGCACAGCTGGGGGGGCGGGGCACTCAGAGAGGCTGCCTCCTCTTGAGGACAAAATATTAAGCCATTGGTCAAAGTTAAACACCCTCCCATCAGGAGACCGGTTGGGGATGAAGGACTGTGATTCTCCATCATCCGCAGCTTAAGCACCAGGCCAGGAGGAAACAACAAGGGAAGCTCTTTGACGTAGAGGCTCAGTCGAGGTGTGTGATTTAGGGAGGCACTGTGACAGGGATGGCCACGGAGCCATCATCAGGGGGCCACCATGTTACAACCCCACCCCAGATAAAGGCAGTGAAAGGGGATGGAGTTATTAATTCTCCAATGGTCTAAATGTCCACTGGCCCCAGCAGCTGATCCATATCTCAACAGCACTAGCTACTGCGAACTGAGTCCCTCCCACATGTTAGACATGCTGGACTTTGGTCCTCATCTCCACCAAGGAAGGG
Organism: Cervus elaphus; assembly: GCF_910594005.1. Lineage (NCBI taxonomy): Eukaryota > Metazoa > Chordata > Mammalia > Artiodactyla > Cervidae > Cervus > Cervus elaphus. The sequence goes on from NC_057818.1 coordinate 34,477,939, forward strand.
GCCGGTACTCCCATCTTAGAGAGACCAAGTCACTGGGTCACAGGTTGGCCCTAATAACTGGCCCTACATCATACATCCAGGAAATGTTGGGGAGGGGGGAGGCTAGGATTTGAACCCATGGATCCACCCCAAAGCTCATGGTCGGTCTTTCCTTGGCTCCACGCTGCCTGGCTGCTCTCATCACGCATGCCCCCCGAGGCAGAAGCTAACGTGCTCTGGCTCAGGATGGGCGGACGGCCTGCAGCTCCCCACACACGTGGCTCATCCTCCTGTGACTTCCTGGCCGCACATTCAACCCACTCATATTTACTGCCCGACTATGTCCTGACTGCTGTGCGGACACAAGGTAAGGGGAGGAGCACTCCGAGGGGACGGGCATCCCGAGGCAACTCCAGCTCCTTAAGATGGTCACGAACCCTCACTCCACTGATTGTCAGGGCAACTGTGCGAGGCGAGAGCGGCCGTCTCCACTGTGCCAACCAAGAAACAGTGGGTCAGAGGGGCAACGGGAAGGGCTGTGTGCTTTCTCCCTGCCCCATGCCAGGAACTTGGCACACCCTGACTCTGTGGACAGAACGGCCGAGCCCTCAAGGTGACGTGGATGACAGAGTGAACTGCTCTAACTTGGGCCTTAGTCCCACTTTCCCTGCCTCCTCCATCACTCTAGTGTGGAATTTTTTTTTGGTGGGGGCCAACACCCTACTCTTGTAGGACACCAGAGCCGGCCATCTCTGTGTCTACCTCTCCCTCCACGTTTGCATACAGAGGAAAGAACATGTGAGTACAAAGTGAGAAGGGGACTATCTGCAAGCCGCATCAGGCATCAGCCCTGCCAGCACCTTGATGCTGAACATCCAGCCTCTAGAACTGTCAGAAAATAAGCTTCTCTGGATTTAGCCACCTAGGTGGTGGATCCTGTGATGGCAGCGTGAGCAGACCCTAAGCTACTTTCAAGGATGGCTCTCCTTTGGCCTGCTGGGTTTTTTAACACCCCTCACATCCTCTTGTTCTCTTCATATCACCACCAGCTTCTCTGGCTCCGTCCTGCTGATGAGGCTCTCACTGGTACCTGGTCTGTGCCTGCCACGAGGGCCTTCCCTGTTCCTGGAGCCAAGGGGAGGAGGCACTCTGCAGCCTTCCTCAAGCCTCTCACGCTGCTTATGGCATCAGTGGGCAAATCCCTCATGAAGAGCCTGGATGATAAGTGGGACCAAGCGTGCTTGGGGCTAGAGGGGGTCAGGAGAGGCTGGTCACAGCAGAGTGTCACTGTCCCAAGGTGGGGCCATTTCTCAATGCAGAGGTCAGAGAGTCACCAGACCCTAGAATGACAGGACAAAGCAGATATGACATAGACTTGACTTCGGGCCCTGCCACTTGCTGGGAGATTGGTCATCGATGGGGCTATGCACCAGCCTCCTGGCAACCTCGTTTCAGACAGGTGGTAAGATTGATCTTCTCACCTCCTAGAAGTCGGGTGTCGCCATTCAACTTGCTGTGGCCAATGAAAACAGAACTTTAAGGGCCAATGCCTGCTTCACAATATTTCCCCCCACCCTCTGACAAGGTTCTAGATGGTGGCTGCTCCATCAGGCTGGGTTCCTAAATGAGAAAAACAGCAAGGGGCAGACCCCATAGCTGTCCCATGATGGATATGTAGAGTGGGCAAGAAATAAATCTCTGTTTTCAGTCACAAAGATTCAGGGGCTGTTTGTTGTTACAGCATAACCTAGCTCATCCTGACTGATACAGAAGCACTGATTAAATCAGTCTTCTTGAGACTTCATTTCTGCACCTGTAAAGTGGAGATAATAGTATATCACTCACAAAGTTTTAGATAATATACACCATGCTTTCCACACAGCAGGTCTCTGACAAATGTTAGCTCTCTCTCTTTCTCTTCTCTGTACTGTTTCCCCCCAGATCCTTTAAGATGGGATTAGACGTTCTCAGGCAAAGCCCCTTTAGGACAGATGCTGTGGCACCTCCTTAGGACCTTGTACTGTGTTGGCATCACAGCTAGTACTCAGCAGATATGTGTTATTATGCGCCTATTCAGCAACTAAACTGACCAAACTGTTACCTCTGTGCTGGGAACAAGATTTCCAGGTCTCTGATAATCTCTCCTGCTTCTCACCTTCCAGGATACACATCTTTCTTTCCAGATCCAGATGGCACATAATCCTAGACTCTCAGGGCTAGAGAGTCTAGGGTCTAGTAAGTCCCCTTCTTTCATGCAGCAGTGGGATCCCCTTAGCAAGAGCCTTGCTGATCAACCTCTCCATCTCTGCCAAGACAGTTTCAGCAACAGAGAACTCACTTTCTACAAAATGCTCTTCTTTATTTGGAATTAGAAGGAAGTAGGTTTGACTCTGGGCCACCCTTCTGGCCAGACTCTTCTGGCTACCCTACAAAGCATGTTCTGTTATTATCACCCCCATCTTCAGATGGGAATATAGGAATGAGGGTTCAGAGAGATGGAATAATTTTCCCAAGGTCACACACCGTTTTATCTTGTAGGCACACAGATCATGCATGCTTGAGAAATGTACACAGATTGATTGACAGCTCAGTCCTGGGAGGGCCATTCCTAGGGACTCCAAATCTCCATGTAAACACCACCCTAGAATTTCCACCTTGGCTTTTGGGAACCTTAACAATGCAAACAGCCCGTTCACCCTGTTAAGAAATAAATCTCAGTAAATGATTTCCAATATAACACAGTCCTTGCCAGGAAAGGAAACATTTACACTGCTGCTTGTGCATAATATAGGTTAATATTTCAGGATGCATTAAATGTGTAAATGTTTAGAGTGTGGTGAAGTTCCGGTTGTGAGTCAGGGCACTCTCCAGAAAAGACCAGATGCTGAAGGGAAGCGGGTATTTTTAGACTTGGACCCAACCCGACACTACCCGTAAGTACTTCATGCTAGCAGCCACAGTGCACGAAGCAGGAAAATAACAGGCTGGTTTCAAACAGACGCTCCCAAACCCTTAAGGCAAGCTGATGACTTCAAGATGGGCTGGCTGCTTTGTGGCTTCTTTGGAGACAGTCAAAATTAGGATGGGATTTGGGGCATGACAAAGCACCAAACCTGCCTGACATGTGCCTAAATAGCTAAAGAATGGAGATGGGTCAGACCAGTCACGAGCTGAAACCCAAGGCACATGCAGGAGACCGGCATGTTCAGCTGGCCTTGGGAAGACGCAGAAAAGGGGAAGACAAGCTGTGGGAAGAGACGAGAATGCTGATGGTGATGGATTTTAAATAAACATGAGGCTGAGCCAGATAAAATCGCTCATATTTGATGTTTTCTGGCCAAAAAATATGACAATTTCTACCCCATGGTCTGTAGCCCGCCAGGCTCCTCTGTCCATGGGATTTCTGGGCAAGAATACTGGAGTGGGTTGCCATGCCCTCCTCCAGAGGATCTTCCCAACCCAGGAAGGGAACCCAGGTCTCCTGCGTTGCAGGCAGATTCTTTACCATCTGAGCCACCAGGGAAGCCCAATCTGATAACAGAAGTATATGAACATGTATTGATATCTATTAATATAACAACCACACATCCAAGTCAGTATTCACCACTGTGTCAGGGTGGAGTGGCAGACCGTAACTGTCGACAATGTGAGGTCATGGTCCGCAGTACAGAACACTAGCCACATAAACCTTAGAGTTCATGTGCTAAAGTGAAAGGACCCAATTATTTTGTCAAGACAGAAAAAAACCCACAAAGACAAGAAAACAGAAAGGATATGCTGTAATATGAATCCTTCTTGTTGTTACTGTTTTAGTCGCTAAGTCATGTTTGACTCTTGCGACCCCATGGAGTGCAGCCCACCAGGCTCCCCAGTCCATGGGATTTCCCAGGCAAGAATACCAGAGTGGCCTGTCATTTCCTTCTCCAAATATGAATCCTTATATCCCCCCAAATTCGTATGCTAAAATCCTAACCCCCATAGATGACAGTATTAGGAGGTGGGGCCTTTGAGAGGTTTGTAGGTCATGAAGGTGGAGCCCTCATGAATAGGGTTCTTCTAAGTTGCTCAGTCATATCCAACTCTTTGCAACCCCATGGACAGTAGCTTACCAGGCTCCTCTGTCCATGGGATTCTCCAGGCAAGAATACTTGAGTGGGTTGACATGCCTTCCTCCACGGGATCTTCCCAACCCAGGGACTGAACCCGTGTTTCAAGTCTCCTGCATTGGCAGTTGGGTTCCTTACCACTAGCACCACCTGGGGGGCCCTGAATAGGATTAGTGCCCTTATCAAAGAGGTTTTAGAGAGATCCTTAGCCCCTTCCAACCCCCGGGGACACAGCACAGTGGTGTTGGCTTTGAAGCAAAAGATGACCCTCACCAGAAAGTGACAACCTTGGTACCTTGATCTCGGACTTCCCAGCCTTCAGAACTATGAGCAAGAAATTTCTGCTGTTTAAAATCACCCAGTCAGTGTATTTTGCTACAGCATCCCACACAGACTAAGACAGGATAGGCATACTCTTACAGGGAAAGACCAAGTAAAACTCCAAAAAACCTGACAGAGCCTGACAACTTACACAGTTTCTATCACTAATGTCCTGGCACATTAGCCATAGAGCAGGGGGCAGAGTACATCATGAGAAATGCTGGGCTGGAGGAAGCACAAGCTGGAATCAAGACGGCAGGGAGAAATATCAATAAATTCAGATATGCAGATGAAACCACCCTTATGGCAGAAAGTGAAGAAGAACTAAAGAGCCTCTTGATGAAAGTGAAAGAGGAGAGTGAAAAAGTTGACTTAAAGCTCAACATTCAGAAAACTAAGATCATGGTATCCAGACCCATCACTTCATAGCAAATAGATGGGGGAACAGAGGAAACAGTGGCTGACTTTATTTTTCTGGGCTCCAAAATCACTGCAGATGGTGACTGCAGCCATGAAATTAAAAGACGCTTACTCCTTGGAAGGAAAGTTATGACCAACCTAGACAGCGTATTAAAAAGCAGAGACATTACTTTGCCAACAAAGGTCCATCTAGTCAAGGCTATGGTTTTTCCAGTGGTCATGTATGGATGTGAGAGTTAGACTATAAAGAAAGCTGAGTGTGAAGAATTGATGCTTTTGAACTGTGGTGTTGGAGAAGACTCTTGAGAGTCCCTTGGACTGCAAGGAGATCCAACCAGTCCATCCTAAAAGGAGCTCAGTCCTGGGTGTTCATTGGAAGGACTGATGCTGAAGCTGAAACTTGAATACTTTGGCCACCTGATGCAAAGAGCTGACTCATTGGAAAAGACCCTGATGCTGGGAAAGATTGAGGGCAGGAGGAGGAGACAACAGAGGATGAGATGGTTGGATGGCATCACCGACTCAATGGACATGGGTTTGGGTGGACTCCCAAACCCATGGTGATGGACAGGGAGGCCTGGCATGCTGCAGTTCATGGGGTCACAAAAGCTGGACACAACTGAGCAACTGAACTGAACTGAACTGAACTGAAGGGGACCCACAGCAGTATTAAGAAGCCCCATCTCTACAGTCACACCACCTGGATTTGGGTCCTGGTTGTGCTCCTTACAAGCCATAGTGGGTTGAATGGTGGCTTCCAAAAGATATGGCCATGTCTTAACTCCCGGAAGCTATAACTACTACACCTTGCAGGGAAAAAGTTGGATCCTCAGAGGAACTTATCCTGGATTACCCAAAGCATCCTAAATCCAATGGCAAGTGTCCTTATAGAAGACAGACACAGAGAGGAGGAGATGCCACCCATGAAGAGGAGGAGGCAATGTGACCACAGAGACAGAGATTAGAGTGAAACGGCCACAAGTCAAGGAATGCCGGAGCCACTAGAAGCTTGAAGAGGTCAGGAAGGAATTCTCTCAAAAGTCCAGCCCTATGAACACTGATTTCAGACTTCAGGTCTCCAGAACTGTGAGAGCTTAGATTTCTGTTGTTTTAACCCACCGAGCTTGAGGTCATTTGTCAGAGTGGCCACAGGAAACTCATACACAAGCCCTCTGCCTCGATGCTCTTGTCTGTAGAATGGGATAGCAGCTTCATGAGAAGATGCAGGTGAAGAGTTTAGCATGACATCTGGCATGCACTGAACACTCTGTAAAAGTATGATGTAACTGGCAAAACACAGCGGGGCCGGAGTATCACGTCAGATCCAGCGAAATGAAGATAACTGCCCACCCATGTGTGCATCTAGTGCTTAAAAGATGTGACACCAGGACTTCCCTGGTGGTCCAGTGGTTAAGACGCTGCAGTTCCAAAGTAAGGGGTGTGAGTTCAATCCCTGGTCAGAGAACTAAGATCCCACATGCCCTGGGGCATGGCCACAAAATTTTTAAAAACTGTGTGACACTGTAAGTGTGAAATGTGAGCCCTTACTGGAGAAGGCCATACCCCCTTACTCTAGCTCCAGTCTCAAGTCACAGCTGGGAGCTGAGAACCCTTACCCAATAACCCTCAGATAACCAGCGGCAAAACCCGCTCTGGTTAAAAATGTGTATCTATATATCTATATGAAAGTATTCAGGAGAAGTCCATTTACTGACAGAACTGCATATCATACACAATTCAAGCAATTGGGAATCTGGCATTTTGAGTTTGTTCAACCATTGGGAAAAGTATCTTTTAAAAAGATAGTTTTACAAAAACTGGGATGCAAGGGAAGAAAATGGTTATTAAAAATGCTTAAGAACCTTCCTGAACTTCAAATAGGCTCTTCAAAACAATAATACTGATGATTTAAGGGGAAAGTGAATCAAGACTCTATTGATTAGATGTTCCTTAAATTATATGTGGGTTTTCAAATGTGAAGCAGTATGCAAAGCATGTTAGAGGTAAAATGTTTGAGAAAGCACCCAAGATGTTTAAAGAATTTGGGATGTAGCTGCAGCTTCAGCCCCAGGAGTGAACAACCTGGTCAAGAGGGAAGAGAAAGCAGGAAACCCAGAACCCTCCAGACCATCTGTGATGCAGGCCAGGGATGCCTAATCCACCCGCCCTGACAGCGGCGGTGACATCTACTTCCTGCTGAGGTGGTCCGGGACCACCCACATCCCGGTGTTGGCTCTGTGCCAGTAACCCCAACATCATTCATTCCAGGAGCATTTGCTGAACACCTACTAGGTGCCCAGAGCTGCAGCACATGGTCTAATGCATCCAAAGATGTAAAAACAAGCCATTTTGATTCAAGTTAAGACTTTTGACATGAACGAATCAAGTTGAGGGGGTGGGTGGTGTGTACTGTGAATCCCTATGGGGACAGCACAGCGCACAGCCCAGCGAGGTCGGCGGTGCTTCCTGGAGGAAAGGCGATCTGAGACCTGAAGGGTGAGCCAGCATTCGCCAGATGCAGAAGACACAGGGGAAGAAAGAAATTCAGAAAGGTGGTGACCGAGTGGCACATTCGAGGGACCACAAGGACAGGGTGCCTCAGAGCTGCTTTCAGGTCTCCCTGTGAGCCACCTGCTCAGCAGTTGGCAGCCGCCGGACTCCACTTCCTACAGCCCCTGGCTCTGCTCACCCAGTGCCTCCAGGGTCTCTTGAATTCCTGAGTAAGAGGCTCCATAAATGGCTTCCCTGGTGGCTTAGACGGTAATGAATCCACCTGTAATGCAGGAGACCCAGCTTTGATCCCTCGGTCAGGAAGATCCCCCAGAGGAGGGCATGGCAACCCACTCCATTATTCTTGCCTGGAAAATTCCATGGACAGAGGAGCCTGGCGGGCTACAGTCCATGGGGTCGCAAGGAGTCGGACACGACTGAGCGCCTAACACTACTACTTACTTACTTCCCTTGCCCCCAGAATGCCACTGGTCCACCCCAGGCCTCACTGTGGGGAAGACAGCTTGCAGGGAGCCCTGGAAAGATGTGATGTTCAGGGTCATATGGAAAGCGCTCAGCACCCAGGGCACGTCCTCTCCCCAGCCGCCTGGCCCTGTCCGTGTGACTGCACACCTTTCTCCTCACTCAGAGCCGGGCCAGTGCGCAGGCTCTGCCCACCCCCACCCCGCCCCGTGCTGAGCTGGGAGCCTTCCTCCGTCTCTAACCCATCCCACGGCACTGAGGCAGAGCGACAGGCTGAGCACAACACCTCCTCTGGCCCTGCTTCGGGGAAGGCTGGAGTCTGGGGATAGTCCCCCCCTTCAGTCCTCACAGTGGGCAGGGGCCATGTCCTCACTGACCCCGGAAACAGTCTCTGAGGGGCCAGGAGTGTCCCGGCGCCAAGGCAACAGTAGCGGTTCCAGAGCCTTGTGGGCCACATCTTCATGCACCCAGAGCTCAGCTGCCCGCTTTCTGCTACGAGCCGCCCCAGAGCGCGGAGCCGCCCTCCTTCACTCATGGCTGTTCTCCCACGTGTGGCCCAGGTGGCTGAGGAATGCAGGCAGACCTCCTGTGCACTGGCCCGTTCACCGCTGCCTTGAAGCTCACCTTGACCCTGTGAGACTGAAAGAATGGGATGATGAGCCCCATAAGAGACTCAGCCAGAGCGGATTCAGCACTGAGAGGCAAACAAGACAAGAACCCAGAGCTCAGGACCCGCCCCCACCCCACCAGCCTCGCTTATCCTATGGCCCAGCCGGCTCTCCATACAGCACCATTCTTTGCCCGTATCAGTCAGAGCACCCAGCAGGGCACATAATGAGAGAAGAGAGGAGGAGCAAGAAAGGAAAGCAGGGGAAAAAAAAATCATTCTCAACCCCCGAGACATCGGCCACCAGCGCCGAAGAATTACAGATTCGATTTCAAGATATTGTCTCCCCCCTCTTCTCCTTCCACAAAGTGGTACATGGCCCATTTATATATTTAATTAGAATGGATTAAAATTAATAACATCTTGAGTGGTTCCTGACCCTTCTGGAGATAATGGGAGACACCCTGGGGTGATGTGCAACCAGGAAGAAGAACTGCTGACCTCATCAACAGAGTCTGCACTTTCTCATGTGCATGTAATCAGCGCAGCCCCTAATCACCCTCTGTATATTTTTTTTAACTAAGACAGGTATCTTTATGATGTGGAATCATGTCCTGTCCCTTGGGCTGCAGGGCCAAAGGCATGCCCTTGGCAGGCAGACTCAATGAAATCTGTCCTGTCTATGATCACCAACCAATGCATTGCTCTCAGATATTTTAAGGTTTTCTTTTCTTAACATATTTTTATTGTATTATTCTTATTGTATCTCCATGGGTAGCTCAAACAGTAAAGAATCTGCCTGCAATGTGGGAGACCTGGGGTTCGATCCCTGGGTCAGGAAGATCCCCTGGAGAAGGAAATGGCAACCCACTCCAGTATGCTTGCCTGGAGAATCGCATGGACAGAGGAGTGTGGCAGGCTACAGTCCATAGGGTCACAAAGAGTCAGACACGACTGAGCAACTAACACTTTCACACTTTCATAGGTACAAATAGAAAAAACATTTCTGAGCACTTACTGTGTGCCAAGGAATGTGCTAAGGACACTTACATCCATCAACTTGTCCATTCTTTATGACAACCCCATCGGACCACAGTGGGGGCGGACACGTGATAATTCTCTCCCATTTGACAGTTGAGGGAACCAAGGTAAAAGATGGCATGGGAGTGAGATTCTGGACTGAAACCCAGTCCCTGGGGGTCGAGACCACTCAAGACATTGTTACTAAGCACACGCAAATCTCCCCCTTTGATCTGCCTCTCGTGATGACTAACGTTCACAGAGAGGCCTCTACGCTCAGCCCAGCAGCCTGCGGGCACCCACAGAGGTGTGGCAGGGGCCCCCTTCGCCAGTCTGAACTTTCTCAGACCCAAGGCAGGAAGGGCTCAAACCATGATGAGTGAGCAGGAGCTCCAGAGGAAGCCACACCCATCCTTCATGGAAAGGGGGAAGTCGGGGAGTGAAGACCCCTGTCTCCTGGGCTCCAAGCAGGGCACTTCAGGAAGGCCTGTTGTGAGGGGACGGCCAAGGACCTCAGCGGGCAGCGCTGGGCTCGAGTCCTGCTCTGCCACCTACTATGCAGAACAGAGTGACTTCAGAGGAGCCACTGGGGGACACCGAGGGTCAGCTTCACCACCTGGACAGTGAGCAGGCTAACACCTGTCCACTGGAGCCTTGATAATAACAGCAAATCCATCCTCTGGTGGGGGCCTAACAGGATGGTCACTGCTCTGGGATGAGGAAATAGGTTCACAGTCACACAGTCACCCAAAGACACCCAATCTCTTTCCAGGACACCTCCTGGCTTCTCACAATGCAGGGCCCCAGGTTTCCAGGCTCACAGTGAGGACAAGGAGCTTTAATAGTCATCGAGGAAGGAAAGCATTTGCTTATCTTCTTTGGGGTCACCCCAAATTTCAGAGGCCAGTACCATCCCCTCCCCAACACATCCCCACTACCATGTAGGCAGGTTCCGCCTCCCTGCCAAGCATCTCTCTCCTCCCTGCCTCTCCTCCCCTGGGTAACACATAGGGCACAGCACAACGTGGACTCTGCTTGTGACCGGGTGGCATTGCTGGGTCAAATTAGGTCAGGCCAGATCAGCGGCACCGGAGCTGCTATGGCATTAGGTAATCAACTCAAGGCTGGTTCCGCCCGGAGCCACTTAATTTTGGGGAGGCAAGATTTAGCTGACTTGAAAGAAGGGGGAAGCAAGCTTGCAGAAAGAGATTGATTTCAGCGAAACACAAATTCATACTAAGTGCCTTAACACTTCGGAATCAATTAAAATGAGATGGAGGAAAAGGCACAGAGAAATGCAGGAAGACAGCAGGCCCAAGTGGGAAAAAGGAGGGCGGGAGGAGGGAAGCTTGCTGGGGAGCAGGGCAGAAGAACCCCAGTCCAAGGAGACCCCCTCAGGCCGGAGGGGAATTCTGGGGCCCTGAGATATGTCCTTTTCTAGGTTCAGGGACTGGTGAGAGGCAGACCCAGCACAGGGGTCAGCAGTTCTCAAAACACAGTGAGGCTCAGAATCAGCTTTGAGGGAATGAAGTAAGGAGTGATGCACATAAAGTCCTGGGCCCACTTCCTGAGGGTCTGATTTATTCCTTCTGTGGAGCAGCTGGGAATCCACCTGTCTAAATCATCCCTAATCTCTGCTGCAGGTGGTCTGGGATCACACTTTGAAAAGTGAAGACTAGATTACAGAGCTCATGGTAGTCATTTATCCTTTATCCAGCCTCTGGTCACCATGGTAACAGCCATGGGCATCCTTCATTCCTCCACATGGTTGCAGGAAGCCTGGACGCACACAGTAAGAAGACCCTTGCAGTAGCACCTCTGGAAAAGATGAGGCCTTTTGGAGATGTGCTGAAGAGAGGGAATTAACAGAACTTGGACAGTGTGGTTGGTGGGAGACAGAGAAAGGGAGTGGTCCTCAAAATCCCTCAGGTTTGGATAACCCACTTCCCAGGAGGGCTAGATATGACATAAAACAGGGCTGGACCACTTTGAAAGACAGTCTGGCAGTTTTTAACAAAAATAAATATATTCTTACCATACAAGCCAGCAATCATGCTCCTCGGTATTTACCCAAGGAGTTGAAAAGCATGTCTACACAAAAACCTGCACATGGATACTTATGGCAGTTTGAGTCACGACTGACAAAACGTGGATGCAACCAAGACATCCTTTGGTAGATGAATGGATCAACAAGCTGTGGTACGTCCAGATGATGAAATAGATTCAGTGCTGAATCGAGACATGAGCAATCAAACCATGGAAATGCATATTGCCAAGGAACCTTAAATGCATACTGCCAAGTAAAGGAAGCCAATATGAAAAGACTAGAGACTCTATGATTCCAACTACATGACATTCTGGAAAAGACAAAACTATGGAGACACTAGAAAGATCAGTGGCTGTAATGGGTTGGGTGGGAAGAGAAAGATGAACAGGCAGAGCACAGAGGATATTTAGGGCAGTGAAATGATTCTGTCTCTTACTGAAAGGGTGGATACATGTCATTATACAGTTGTCAAAATCCATAGAATATACAACACCAAGAGCAAACTGTAATGGAAACTGTACTTTGGGGGACAGCGTGTCAAAGCAGGTTCATTGACTGTTAACACACGGACCACTCTGTGGGGGATGCTGATAGTGGCAGGGGGCATGTTGCACATGTGTCGAGGCAGGAGGTACATGGGAAACCTCTCTACTTTCCACTCGGTTGTGCTATGAACTGAAAACCCTCAACGGGAGGGGGGGAAGCTGGAGATTGCCTCCAGTCCCATGAAACACGGGATGTGCTAGGAAGGCAGAGTGGTGAAACAGGGGATGAGGACTAAAGTCACCGGGGACACAGCAGGAGTAAACCCAGGCTGCTGGCCAGGTGCCAGCTCCTTAGTGGACAAGTGAAGTCAGGCGTTGGGGGAGAGGCTGCAAAATCAGAACGGCTCATGCAGGCCCCTTTCTTCCCACCCTTTCCACCAGAGCAGATGATAGTGCAAACAGTAGCGGGATCTCAGCGAAAATGCAGTCTCTCCGTGCTGTCTGAAATTCTCAGAGATCCTTTAGTCACACCCCACCCCCACCACAAAGAAAACAGTTCAGACAGGTGCATAAACTAGCAAATTGAACAGCGAGCCTCAGTATCATGATCCTCTGGGCGAGGAGGCCACCAAATGCCCCTCAATACAGACTCTCGCTGCCTGCTTCTAATAAGGGTGCCTCTCCTTCACGAGAGTCCTATAAAATGCATAAATATTCTTCAAGGAACCGAGAGAGCTCCTAACAGTCTTTAATAGCTATCATAAAGTGAAGAATAAAATGTGTGAAAGGAGATTGGTCATGATAATAGTGCAAGGTATATGAGAGCAGTGAATTTTCCACCCCCTCCCCCAGCTGAGCTTTACTGCAGAATGATATTGCCTGGAGTCAGGAGCAAGGCCTGAGGAGAGAAACCATGGAGCGAACATCCACTGTCTGGTCAGAGAAACCTGGACAGTTGAGCTGAGAGAGCTGAGGGCCATGACCAGAAGAGATTTGTTTCAGGTCGGTCATATGGCAAACAGCAGACTCCAATCTAGAGCCACCATGATTCTTTGTGGCCTGGATGAGTTGAGTCCTAAGTATTTGCATTGCTCATTTATTTTCTGAGTGATTAAGATAAAAAGCAGTCTATATTAAATAAGCCTAACACTGAAACAATGTGCCAAGGATACACAGATTCCCCCGAACTCTATAGGGGCCGGAGACTAATCTGTCGACCAGGCTTGCAGCCTGAGCCCTGCCCAGAAACCAGACAAGGACTCTGGGACATGTCAACAAGCCAAGGATCAAAGGCAGGATACCATGCTAAGAACCTGCAGGCCAGGGAAACACGAATGTGCCCCAGAGACCATTTGCTAGAATGGGTGCCATGATGGGCCTGCGGTGAGCACCCTGGGGCTGTGGCGCATGGGGGGATGACCCAGTTGGCAGGACAGCCCACAGCTAACAGACAGCAAAGCCTAGCTGGTGTGTTGGCGTGCAACAGGGGTTCAATCGACAGCAGCACTTGGCAGACACAGCACTTAATGCCTACAGAGATGCTCCACCTGCCAAGAACTGCTGTCGATTAAGCCCCTACTGCATGCCAGGATATGAGCTGAGGCTTTGCATGTTTAATCGCATTCAGTCCTCACGGCGCTGAACTTGAGTCTAACCACACTGACCCACGGATACACACAAGACCTAAGGTTGATGAAATAACATCCAGGCAACAGAGTCTGGATCAGGGCACTTGTTCCTGCTCCTCACCATGGTCTGGAGCCTACTGGTCTCTCAATACTTATGCTTCACCTTATGGTCTACTTCCTCCTGAGTCTTGATGCCAATGGAATGGCTTCTCACATCTGACCCCTGGGACCTTCAGGACACAAGGCTCTCTGCTTCTCAGGCTCACCCCACCCATATGACCCTATCCCAGGGAAGTCCTGACTCTCTGGGGTCTCAGTCCAGCCCATCCTGCTCACAATGATGTGAGGTCTAAGAAAACACATCACCCTCTGCCAAGCTGACTAAGCAAAGTTGTAGGAGGCTTCACTGCCGCAAGTCAACTGGCAAAACTTTGGCTGACATCACACTGTGCAGAAGTCATATCCTAACAGAGACTGGGTGTGGCAAGGGGGGAAAAGGAAAGCTTGTCAAGTTTTCTCTCTGGCCAGATGGGGGTCAACTGACAGAGCTTAGCATGCGAGTGGGTGCGTGCTCAGGCGCTTCAGTCATGTCCAACTCTTTGCGACCCTATAGACTGCAGCCCGCTGGGCTCCTCTGTCCAAAGGATGCTCCAGGCAAGAATACTGGAGTGGGTTGCCATGCCCTCCTCCAGTGGATTTTCCCAACTCAGGGATCGAACCTGCGTCTCTTACGTCTCCTGCACTGGCAGGCAGGTTCTTTACCACCAGCATCACCCCTGACAGTGCTCAAAACAGATAACCTAAGATTTTTATGTGATCCAGTGTCTTCCTGAAGGAATTCAGCAGCAGACAAGACACGAAAAATAAATCAAACACAGAAGAACTGGAATAGAAAAACAAAGTCATCAGTATCCCTAGATGATGATCTTCATGGAAAACCTGAAAGAATCTATAATTATTAGAATTAATAGAAAAGTAAGAAAACTAGCAAAATCATTGGACCTAAGAGCAATAGACAAAAATAAATTATATTTACTCTACTATCAAGTACATATAAGTGAAATTTTATTATAAGATTCCATTTATAATAGCAACAAAATGCATAAAGGACTTAGGCACCTCTAACAAAAGATACTCAAGACCTTTGTGGAAGAGATTAAAAACATTTATTGAAAGACATTGAAGAAGACCTAAACACATAAAGAAATAGATGGAGTTCATGAGCAGAAAAATTCAATATCATAAAAATATCAAGTTCAGAAGAAGTGGCCTATAGATTCTATGTGATTCTAATAGATTCCCAACAAGGTTTTTAGTGCAACTTGACAAGTTGATTTATAAATAAATGAATAAGCACATATACACCTACCTCAAAACTCACATAATTTTCAACTTGCTCAAAAGAAAACAAATATAAATTAAAACTACATGGAGATACCAACTCTCACTCAAAATTTTTCCCAAAAAAAATACTTCCATACACTTGGTGAGAACTCAAAATGGTACTAATGCCACAGAGGGGAAATCTTACAGAAGTAAGATTGATAAAGTTAAATAAAGACCATGCAATCACCAACCTGAGAACCCATGTTGTATGGTTCATTCACATGTCTGTCTGTATGTTATCTAAGTGCATATTCCCTATCTCTGTCCACTCTAACAGTCCAGAAACAATGACTAAGTTACAAGCAATAAAGCCTCCCAAAGCAGAGACTAGTTTTTCTGAATAGCGTTTTGCACTAATATGAACCAGGACTTTTGGACAAATGGCTAATTCTAGGTCTGGGGTTGAAAATGTCCAAGATGAGCCTGGAATACTTTGTAATTTCTGATTTCAGAAAAGCAAACAAAACTACTGGGTTGGGTAAAAAACAAATTGCAGGATTCAACTTGAAGCAGCCCCCACGGCCATAGATGGGGCAATTTGGATATCAGTGAGAATAATAACTATAAGGGACTAAAGCATGAAGATTTAATGCAAGAATTTATTTTTTTTTATTTTGTATCTGGGTATAGTAGATTAACAATGTTGTGACAGTTTCTAACCCAAGAACTTGTAATAGTTTTTAAAATGTATTTGTTACCTTTCAAGGAAGCCATTTCAAAAACTGGTATAGAAAGAATCAACTGACATTTCTCAATATGGACAACTGATTCTCATCCAACTTGTCCTATTTTCCTTCATAAAGTGTACCTCCAAGTAATTAACCGTTAGAGGAAATTATCTCTATAAAATAATTCCAGCCTGATAAGTAGGAAAGAATGATAGAATTAGAATGCTGCCGTTTTGTAATCCCTAGTGAACTAATGGGTTTAAACCATGATGATCCATGGTCACTGTCAGCAAGAGGGAAACAATTACATACTGTACATCCCCTGCTGGAAGTGCATACTTACTAAAACCTATCAAGTAGTCTGGCCTCTCCCCCTCCCCAAAATGAACTTGAATCTGAACAAGTATCTTTTCTATTTACAAGAAATACATGCAACAGAAGCAACATCTTAAATGACACTAAGGTAAAGTAACAGCAAAGTCCTGACCATGATAAACTCTTGGAATGGACTTTACCTGAACTTGATTCAAACAAACAGCTTTCAAAAACATGAAAGAGTTTGGGAAATCAGCTTTGTTAACAGGGTATGCGAGGACATCCACTTTTAGATCTTATTTTATGCATATTTTAATGAGTTCTTAAATAGGCAAACAGGAACAAAAATAGTCAAGGTACCACAGAAGCCAAAGGGAGGGGAAACTGCCCCATCAGTCACTAAGAATTAGTAAATGGATAAGGTGGTATTGGTGCAGTGGTTGACAAATTGACTAAAGGAGCAAAATAGAAAGTCGAAAAATAGATCCATTATATATACACATAACTTTTTTTAAGAAGCTGATTTTTCAAGTAAGTAGGAGACAGTAGGACTATTTCATTGGTACTGGGACAGCTGAATTGATTATCCACATGTAAAATAAACCATTCAAGAAAAAAAGGATAGACTGATCACTTTAAACTACACTAAAATTAAAAACTTAAGGTGTCAAAAGACACTTGAGAGTAAGACAATCGCTCAAACAGGGAAAGACATCTGACAGATACATATGAGGTCAAATAATTAGAATCCAGAATATACTGATATATTTAAGTCCTAAAAAATCAATGAGAAAGAGACACACCATCCAACTTAAAATTATGGAAAAGACTTGAATGAGTATTCTCAAAAAAGGAAACTAGAATAGCTAATGAACTTTCAAAACGATACCTCATTACGTAATCAAGAAAATTTAAGTTGAAAACAAGATGGAAAGTATTTTCACACCCAATTAAAGAATCTGACAATATAAAGTGCCAGAGAAGATATACATTAATGGGACTTAATCCTCTCTCTAGTAGTGTATAAGATTTGACTCAAACACTTTAGAAAGCAATTTGGCAACAGCTAGTACAGTTTAGTTCGAGTTTTACATATGGCCTGGTAATTTTATTCTTAGGTATATACTGCATGTGCACCCAGATATGGTTACAAGACTGTTTAGAGCACTTGTTTTTCTAGAAAAGATGAGAAACACTACATTCATTAAAAGGAAAATGGAGAAATAAATTGTGGTATGGTTCGAGGGGCTAGGAAACAACAGTGAAAATTAACAAAGGATCTGTACACAAATCTAATGGCAAGAGAGAAAAAGCAAGTTGCGTAAGAATATTTAACCGCATGATAGAATTTTTATAGACTTAAACCAAAAAATAAACCACAGTAATATATTGTTCAGGAGTATATACATGTATGGTAACCATCTAAAGAAAGGCAGGTGAATGACACATATAAGACCTAGCAAAGTGCTTATGTTTGTGAGAGGGAGGCCGAGTTTCAATGTTGTTGGTCTTGCATAGTTTTTAACATCAAATTTTGGATTTACAGATGTTAATTATTACATTTCACAATTTACATACTTAGCATATTTGTTTTTGAAGCTAAGAAATGGTCTGGGTTGAATGGCAAAGCCAACTCACTCAGGACTGACATGTGTCTGGTTTCTGCATGCAAGACACAGGCTCAGCTCTGGGAGGAGATAAAGATGCTGTTCCCAGGACTGACAGCGTGGCTGGAAGGGCCAGCATACCAAGTGGATCTTGCCAAGACAAACAGATGTTGCCAAAGATGCAAGGTTAAGAAGGAAGAATTTTTTCTGGGCTGGAAGCAATGTCTGAAGTTAAGTTTTCATTCATTCCAGAGATGCTGCACTATCTTTGAGAAGAAAACAATGGAATCTCTCCTCCTGGCAGCTGAGGCCTGTTTGCCGCTGGATGGCCTATGTCAGATGTGTGAGCCCCGTCTGTTCTCACAGACCCTCTGCGCTACCTGCTTCAAAGGTCAGTGCCCCCAGCTATGTAAGACCTCAAGAGAATGACTGAGGGACTTCCAGTCTCCAATGCCACGGGTATTTCTGACATCTAAACCACCCCGAGCATCCTTCTGAGTGCTGCAGCTACGAGATAAGCAAGATAAAGCGTTGGCCCTTCAGCACACCTAGAGGGAAAGCAAGAGGCGGAGCAGGAGGTGCCTACAGGGGAGACAGGCTGTCACAGTGAGACCTGAAAATGTAGTTCAGGGAAATTCCCAGATGGTGCAGTGGTAAAGAATCTGTCTGCCAACGCAGGAGATGCAAGAGATGAGAGTTTGATTCCTGGGTTGGAAAGAGCCCCTGGAGGAGGAAATGGCAGCCCACTCCAGTATTCTTGCCTGGAAAATTCCATGGACAGAGGAGCCTGGTGGGCTACAGTCCAAGGGTTGCAAAAGAGTTGGGACGTGACTGAGCACACACACCAGACCATGTGCTCCCAGCTACACTTCTGTACCAGACGGTTTTCAACTATCAAAAACAAGAGTGATGCCCAGAACATTTTCTCTCTGGCTCCTCCAAGTTTTCTTATGATTTCTTGCAAAATAAAAAGAAATCAATCATCCTTAAGTCTCCAATGTCCACGATGATGTCAGGTGAAAGAATGACGATGAGAAGGTTTTTCACAAATCTGGAAGAAGGATGGACCCAGAGACAAGTCTGCACACATCAGCAGGCCTCTAGTTCCCAGCCACTTGACATTCTGTGGTGGATTCATTTATTTTGTTCTCAGACAACCCGGCCCATGAATTCAGGAAGAAGTTGGTGTAATTTTGTGTGTGTTGAAGCCCATTTCTTTCTCCTGGCTGGGTCCCTTCTGGGGCTGGCTGGGGATACCAGAACCCCTTTTAAGTGGGGAAGAAAGAGGAGAAGGGAGGAGACACAGCTGGTCAGCCTCTGGCAACCAGATGCCCAGGACCAGTGGGGCAAAGGTCATTGCCACCATAACCGAGGCCCGGCAAGTGGCCAAGGATCCAGGAGGCAGGTGAGATCATGAGAATTTGAGGAAGCATGTTATCAGCAGCTATATCTGATGAGACCACAGAACCCTCAAGAGTCTCAAGAGTAGGAGTCACAGGGACACTCTAAAGATGGAGTGTGAAGGTGACAATAAAACAGGACAATGCATTGAAAATGTGTATGAGGGGCGGCCGTGGCCCCAGCCCCCTCCCCATGCAGCCAGGTGGTCGCCCTCTCCACCGTCCAGCTGAAGGCTCTGCTAGTACCGCTTACCGGAGATAGTGAGTCACAGGGGCTCAGGACTTAGTCGACAGGGACAACTTAGGGATGAGGACAGGCACACACTGAAAACAGAAAGAATGAGAAGAAGCTGACCTCCAGGGCAGGGAGATCAGGACCACCCAGCCCAGCCCAACTCCCCAGGAGAAAATTCTTCCCTGAGCAAAGCGACCAGTCTAAGAGATGAGACCCATAGCACTGACATTTGGGCTCCTGGGGAATGAGTGACAGAGGGTAGGGTGTAGGACAGGGGGAGAAACAAAGGCATTTCCAGGTCGAAGCGCCATGCCTAGACAGCCAAGCCCCAGCTGACACGCCTGGCCCCTCCACATTTATCTTCCTGACCAATCATCTGACCTTTCCCTCAAACAAGTGTAGACAACCAAGAATCGCCAAGCATTTGAGGGAAGTCTCTGCTCACAAATAATAAATAAGTGAACAAGAAGATACAAGAAGGAAAAACAATCACAGTTGTAATATCCTTCGAGAGATAAGAAAATACTGCATCCATAAAATAGCAATTGTACTTTGTTTAAAAAATAATAACAAGAATAAATAAAACTTGTCATATACAACCAAAACTGGAAGAGGAAAAGTAAAAACATGCTAGACAATCAATCCACAGAAACAATATTTGAGTGCTGGACATTCTAGAAAGAAAAGAAAAACAGAAAAGTATCAAAGAAACAAAAGAATGCCCCCAAAGGACATGTGTTTCCAGATTGAAAGGGGCCTTTAAAGCTGGGCTCAGTGACAGCACAGAGATCAATAGAAAGGAACATCATTGTGAAATACCCCAACACTACTAGGAGAGAGAGAAAGTACTGAAAGTTTCCAGAAAGAAACAGCAGGTCACAGACAAATCTACTCTCTGTGTCATCAACAGCAATATTGGAACCCAGAAGATAATTCAAAACCGGGAACAAAACTAGATACTTGCAACCTAAGACACCATACCCAGCTAATGAGCAATCTAGAGTTCAGGAAGGAAAATAGGTCTTCCTGAGTGACAGATTTTCTTTTCTTGGGCTCCAAAATCACTGCAGATGGTGACTGCAGCCATGAAATTAAAAGACACTTGCTCCTTGGAAGAAAAGCTATGACAAACCTAGACAGTGTATTAAAAAGCAGAGACATCACTTTGCCGACAAAGGTCCATATAGTCACAGCTATTGTTTTTCCAGTAGTCATGTACAGATGTATGAGCTGGACCATCAGGAAGGCTGAGCACTGAAGAATTGATGCTTTCCAACTGTGGTGCTGGAGAAGACTCTTGAGAGTCCTTTGGATGGCAAGGAGATCAAACCAGTCAATCCTAAAGGAAATCAGTTCTGAATGAATTCATTGGAAGGACTGATGCTGAAGCTGAAGCTCCAATACTTTGACCAGTTAATGCGAAGAGCCAAGTCAT
The DNA here is from genome assembly GCF_910594005.1 of Cervus elaphus. Taxonomy (NCBI): domain Eukaryota; kingdom Metazoa; phylum Chordata; class Mammalia; order Artiodactyla; family Cervidae; genus Cervus; species Cervus elaphus. Next base: position 34,498,571 of record NC_057818.1, read on the forward strand.
TAGAAAAGACCCTGATGCTGGGAAAGATTGAGGCAGGGAAAGAAAGGGGGTGACAAAGGATGAGATGGTTGGATGGCATCATCGACTCAGTGGACATGAATCTGAGCAAACTCCTGGAGATAGTGAAGGACAGGGAAGCCTGGTGTGCTGCAGTCCATGGGGTCACAAAGAGTCAGATATGGCTGAGCGAGGACAACAACAAGACCTGCACAGTCTTTCAAAATGAATTGACATGCACTTTGAGAGGAAGTCACCTATCCAGCGAGGGAGTGATCAAAACTGGAGGGGAGGGTGGGATACAAGAAGCAGAAGATGGAGCACAGTAAATGGAGGGGAGAAGAGGAGGTCCTCCCAGGCTGATGGGAGGAAGTCCCAGGATGAGATGGGTGTGGCAGGCTCTCGAGCCTAGGAGAGAGTACCCAGCAGGTTCCCCTTTCAGAAGGCACAGCCAAGCTGGGATGCACAGGAACCAGGCAAGTACACACACAATCTGGACAAAATACACAGTTGCAGAAGAAGGCCAGTAGGATCAAAAGACAGTACATGTCTCAACTGTGAATAATATTTACATGATCATAAAAACACTGTTTACTGAGCCAAAATGGATGATAACTATGTTAGGAGAACTGGAGAGGGAAGAGGAATATGTGTGCGGGAGGGTGTGGGATGCTGGGAGAAGGCAGAAGAGGGCTGAACCCTCATCTTCCATGGCAGGAAGCCCCCAGATCACGCCTAATATGGCACACATGAAAATTAACCGCACAGGTGTGGTCTTTAGAAATGTGAAGGTGAATACAGACAGAAACAGCTCAGAGCTGAAAGTGCTACCTCTAGGGAACAGGAAGCAGGTGAGAAGGAACTGGTTGGAGACCTGCTGTTTTTTTTTCATTAAGAGTCTAGTAGATCTGACATTTTAATCTATTCCTATGACAGAAGTTAAAATATTCATATTTAAGTTTACACAGACACGTCTATCTACTCACACACACATACATCCCTTACCCCTACATACACACAAATCTCACCCCTACATACACACATCCTTCACCCCTACACACACACCCCTCACCCCTACACACACACACACCTACACACACCTCATACACCCATTAAGATCCTGTGAACATCACAGGGCAATCTGAGAAGTGGAGAATGAAGCCCATGGGCACTGACAGGACAGAAGCTGGGTCAAGTTCAACCTAAACTCACAGTGAACCCTCTTGCCTGCCGTGCACCCAGAGAGTATAGTGGCCCACGTGAACTCCATTCGGCTTCAGCATCTCATCAGGGGCTGACGAGCACCACCTCGCTTCTCATCATTGTCATTTCTGAATGCTTCTCTCTTAATATCTGAAGGTTTGGGACCATAAAATCCAGCATTCTTTTGTAATATAGAACATCAGTCTCGCCCAAGTGGAGTGTGTAAAATCTGGTAATGAGGTACGATAAATCTACTTTCTGTGAAGATTTGGGGTATATAATCCCCATATTTAATTAACATGCCTGAAAGTACACAAAGCTGCCTGGTTTCAACCCAGTTCTTGCTCCTCCTCATACCGCTCACTCTGCCCAATGGCTGGGGAGTTGGTGCTGCCAGGGAGCCAACCCAGTAAAGACCCCCGGAGCGGCTCCCCTCACCCACTCTGGGTCCAGGCGGCTAGAAAGTCCTCAATGCTTGCAGCCTCTGCACTGAAAGTCCTCAATGCTTGAGCCTCTGCACCTGGAAACTACGTTCAGGAATCGGCACAACCCACATCAGGGCTGAGCGGTCTCCTGCTCCTCTGGGTGCAGAGATGAGGATGAAGCGTGGGACAGGAACACCGGAGCCTCCCCAGGGGTGGCTGAGACCCGTCCCGGGCACTCCTGACCCTTCTTCTCTCACCTTACTCCCTGGTTCTCAGGCTTGGCTCTCTGTATCCCCTTGGTAGGATCTCTTTACCCCTTGGTGATGTTTGTTCTTTGATACACTGTTACACTCTCCACTGCCCATCCCAGGAGTATCTGATGGAGGGGAGGGAGGCAGTCAGTGGTTAGCCAGGAGGAGACTCCTACAGGAGCTGGCCAGGTGAGGGGCGGGGTGCGGGGTGAAGGGAAGCAAGCAGAGGACAGCGGGGAGGGGCAGCGGTCCATCTGTCCCTTCTGGTGACTGTCCCAGCCTGCCCACAGCTCTGAGCACCATAAGGCAGAGCAGCTTTGATTCAGTGAGTGAGCAGAATGTGCTTAATTTTTTAAGTATACTCCAATATCTGCTACTTTGGTCTGGGCCTCTCCGAACCTTCTCCCGATTTTACAGGGGGACCTGGGCTTTTCACATATCTGTCTATGAGCAAGGATGAGAAGTGGATTCATTCCTGGGGCTCTGCCAACCTGAGAGGGGCATGCAGAGTCTCCTCCAGGGTGACAGGAATTGGGAAGGGCAATGATCCATCCACTGGGTCCAGCAGAGAGGCAGAGCCCCAGCTGTCCAGCTCCGGGTCTCCGGACCTTGTGCAGCCACATGTGGGGCCTGACTGTCCCATCCTGGGAAGGGCACGGGCTCCGGAGCTACACCTAGCTCTGCGACATCACAGTCACTTACTGTCTCTGACTCCGTTTCTTTTTCCAAAAAATGTTTTGGATTTTTTTTTTTAACGGAAGACTAAGGAACACCGCACAAGGGAAGTCTCCAGCCCAGAATGTGGCGCATGGTTTGCTCCCTTTCATCTGCCCCTCCCTCCCTGCTGGTCAGATGGTAAAGAATCTGCCTGCAATGCAGGAGACCCGGGTCCAATCGCTGGGTCTGAAAGATCCTCTAGAGAAGGGAATGGCTATCAACTCCCATGCTCCTGCCTGGAGGAGTCCACAGACAGAGGAGCCTGGCGGGCTATAGTCCACGTGGTCACAAAGAGACAGACACGACTGAGCAACTTACACAACTACCACTACTCCATCCCTAAAGGGCACACTCTTAAAAACCTTCTGTGCCGGGAAATCAGCATCTTCATGAAGAAACATTTTACTTTTGTAAACAGAAGTCACTGTGAGCCAAACTGCTGATCAATTAGGGAGACTGTGACCGTGATTCTGACACTGACAAGTCACCTGGCCTTGGGCAAGCCACTTCTACCCCTGAGTCTTAGTTTCCTCTTCTATGAAATGGGGATGCCTGGCTCAATCTCAATGAAGTCCCTTCCTTCTGAACTTGCAAATGTACATCTCCCTTGGGGAAGGTGGCTAGGGATCCACTATCCATTGATCAGTGCACAAAAACTGGATAAACTAGTTTTGAGGCTGTCTTGAAATGAGAACCACTTTGCATTTCCACACATGGATGGTCCAAGAAGTAAACAGACATCAAGAGAAACCAGGACTTTCAAAATGACAACTTAGAGAGGTCGCGAACATGTATGTCTGCGCTTTTAGCAGAGGTAGGTTCATTCATAATCATAACCAGAACCTGACAGCAACAGCTGGAAGGCGATGCTGCTCTAGTTTAGCTTAAAGCATCACGTGAATTGTGCAGCTCCACGGTCACTTAGGACAGAGCCACTGACGCCAGGATGCCAAAGCCCCCTGCCCCCCCCCCCCAGTCTCATGCACCACACTCGCTCTGAAACACGTTTCAACCCTTTGATCCCAATTTCAAATAATTAAGGCGTATCTGCAGCATCGTCAAATGGCTCAGCGTCTCAAATCAGAAACCACGCTCAGAGGCCTGTTGGGAGTGATGCCAGTGTGGGGGAGGGGGGTGGATAATTAAGGAAATCATGGTGAATTAAGCTTTCTGCAATGAGGCACAAACATCTTTTCATGAACAGCAACATCATGTTAGCTTATGTTTTGCCAAAGAGAAAGGCAGGGCTTATCCTTGGGGTTTTCAGCCTGGTAAAACACATCTGGCAACTAAGCCAAATATTTAAGGGTCATTAAAATCCCAAACTCCCTGTGCCAAGAACTTTTCTCCTTTGTTATTCAAGTGCAGAGCAGTTATGGAAAATGCGTTCCATATGGCTTGTGCTGCCGCGCTCCTATTTACTTCATCAAATCACTGCTTTGAAAGAGCTATTTGATGTCAAAGATGCGTTAAGATTTTATAGACTTTCCCAATCCAGCTTTTAAAGATTCTCCCTTTGAACCAGAAACGCTTGCCAAGAGTAAACAGAACTGAAACCACGAGGGGTCAAGGGCCTTGCTGGAAACAAAGACCCCAGCCTGATCAAGAGCTTTCAAAGGTTAGGGGCAAACACACACTTCCACCCACTTGCCAAAAACCTCCTCCAACAATCACGTTTCCTACATGAGTTACATGAAGATACATGTTTTTAATGTATTCACATTTTATTAATAATGTAGCACCCTCACTCACCACCTCCCACCAAGAAGCAGGGCAGTCACGTGCTTAGCATACGAACAGACTTTAGAAAGTTAGAAGATTTATCTTTAAGCCACAAATCAAAATTCTTTCCAGTGAGGGTTTTGCAGCTTTGAGAGAGAAAAAGCAAACAGACACAGACCTTGAAAAAGCTCCCAGGGGCAGAGTCAACAGACCCTCCAAGACACCCAGAGCTAGGAGAACATTCAAGAGGAGCTCTTGTTTAGCAGATGGGGAAACTGAGGATGAGATCCTGGCGCCAGTCAATAACAAGACCAGAGGCAAAACCTGGAAGCTTCCAAACTGGTCCCGTTGCTTCTCCAGTGCCTTCATCCTTACTCAATAGTCTGCCTTGGCAGCCTCCTCTCATTTCCTCCACATCCTCCCTTCTCCTCATCACATTCCTCGCCCCACCAGAGCAGCCAAGGTGATGTCTGTAAAACTGAAACCAGGGCATATCACTCCTCAGCTCAAAACTCCTCACCATCCCTATTGTCCAACCTTCTACCATGCCTGCTCACCCCAGCACGACTGTGCCCGCCCACCTGCCCACCCTCGCCAGATGCCAATAACCCCTACTCACTCTGCTCCACCTACGTTACTGCCCTCCAGTCCCCCCAGCTCTCAGAGCTCACTTCTGCCTCAGGACCTTTGCATCTGCAGTGCCTTCTGTCAGAAGTGCTTTTTCCTTCTCTGCACAGCGTATTTTTCAGCTCTCAGTTAACGAGGTACATTTCCAAAGAGCTTTTTCCTGGTTATTCAGTGTAAAGGGCCCCCATGACCTCCACTGACTCCTGTCTCTGCACATTTATCAACATGAAAAGAGAGATCCTGGGATTCCCAGCTGGCACTAGTGATAAAGAACCCGCCTGTCAGTGCAGGAGATGTAAGAGACACAGGCTCAATCCCTGGGTTGAGAATATCCTCTGGAGGAGGGCACAGCAACCCACTCCAGTATTTTTGCCCATAGAATCCCATGGACAGAAGAGCCTGGCAGGCTAGACTCCTTAGGGTGGCACAGAGTCAGACATGACTGAAGCAGCTTAGCACACACACATGCACTTGATTAGTATAGAAATACAAGGAGTTTGGTATGATTATTGGAGGTTCAAGAGGGAGGGGACATATGTGTACCTATGGCTGATTCATGTTGATATTTGGCACAAAACAACAAAATTTTATAAAGAAATTACCCTTCAATTAAAAAATGAGTAAATTTTTAAAAGCAGACCCTGTGTTGTTTCTCCTGGGCCCAGCACAGCGCCTGGAATGTAACAGGCACTCGGTCAAGCATCATTTAATAAGTCCCCTATCTCCCAGCCTGGGCACCTTCAATTAATAGGAGGAGACTGTCAAGAAGAGGCCAATGTTGGTGTCGAGAGCACAACTCTGCCCTCTTTCTCGCTCTCTCCTTACCCGCCTTTAGGGGCTCTGCTTTCTTACAACTGCCTCACTCACTCCCCATCTGTTTCCTTGTCTCTCCATCTCAGGCTCTCCCCACAGTTCAGAACAAAACCCACGCAAAGTCCTGAAATTTAATTGGAATCCAAAAATTCAAAGTGTCAATAACTCTTCATGGTAGAAATTGAAGCAGCCACGTGATGCGGGAGCTACAGGGAGAGGGGTCACAGAGCCACAGAGCACGGAGCTAGGAGGCTTTTCTCTGAGATCCTAGGTCCCTGCCTTCCTCGTCCCTCGGAGGACTGGAGCTGATTAAATTGGCTTCTGACGGCAAATACACCATCCCTCACCTTGGCTTTAAGTGGCTTCTTCATTTCCCATGTATCTTTCTGGAAGTTCACATAAATATTTTTTATTTGTGTGTTTGTGTGGAGTAAAATGAAACTGGCTGGAGATAAAATGTATGTGAATTGCAATGATTATACAGTCAATCTCTCTCTTTGCCAGGAAGTCTTGATGGAGGTAGATGAATATCTCAGCCCAAAAGCTTGTAAAGAAGATCAGAAATCTACAGCTCAAACATTTATTCCTTCAGTCATTCCACCAACATTTTTTGAGAGCCTAATATGTTCCAGATGTTTTACTGGGACTTCTGAGGGGAACAAGACCAGCATGACCCCTGGGAGGAAGGCAGGCGTTGGGCAGGTTAGCACTCAAGCACTGACTTGGGGGGTGATTGTGTTTGGTGAAGGTCATACGACCTTGTGAGAATCTATCACAGGGAACCTGTCCTAAGCTGAAACGGTGGAGGTGCCTTCCTCAGGGAAGCAGCAATTGAGATGAGGCCTATGCCTGGGAGACAACCAGATAAATGATCACGTGAGCAGAGTCAGGAGGACCCAGCCTCCGAGGCCAGCGCCAGCACCAACCAGTTATGTGCCTCTATGCAGACCTTCTTCCCTACTGTGTTCCCTTAAGTTTCCAAATCCTTCTCCCTGGCCCTTCCCTCCACCAGTTCCCCAGTTCAGTTCTGTTGATCTCGGCCTGATTTAAAAATCTAACCACCCCTACCCAGCGTCCCCAGGCCCAGGGTCTTCTGTGCTCTCTTCCCGGGTTTGGGGGTGCCCAGAGACCCTACAGAGAGGCTCGACCTGGTGCCATGAGGACCAGGGGGAGCAGGAAGAGCCTGCAGCAGGTGGGGTGGCCGGGGGGAGAGTGCCAGAGGGGGAGCCCCAGTGGGGGTGGGGCGTAGCAGCAGAGTGGGGTGGGGTGGGGTGAGCAATCACACTCACCAGGCTCTGGGCCCCCCTGTTCTCATTAGGAGGCGTCATCTTCTTCTTCCAGGCCCATCAGGGCCCACAAGTGAGTTAAATTCAAGGAAACAAAGAGGAACATATTCAAAAGGGCTCAGACATTCCCCTAGGAATGATTCCTGCAAGATATCTGCTCTGAATCAGTGGTATGCTGGGCGCAAGGGGGAGAGAGAAATAAGAGAAGGGCAGTGTTTCTTAAAGGAACTCTGACCCCAGACCTCAGAAACTGAATCTGCCTTGAAGTCTTTGGAGGCTCTCCTAAAAAGAATCTGTAAATAATTTAGCTCCCCAAGTTAGTAGATTCTAAACAGCCAACACAGCCTGCTGCTGAGAGGAGGGTGGCGAAGGTTCCAGGGAAAAGAAGTCTCTGGACTGTGAGTCCTCTGAGGGCAGGAAGCAGGGCTGCTGGGCGCCACCAGGCCTCCAGCACCTGCAAGGTCCCCAGACCATGTAAGGTACACAGGAGCTATTCAAGTGCATCAAACCAAAGGGAACAAACAAATGAGGAAACGAGTCATCCTTGGGGAAAACACATGCACACAACACATGACCACAAACATGGTCCAGTTTTACAACCCCTGCCCCCTTGCCAGCCTGTTGCTCACAGATAGAGGAAATCACTTCCCAGATCCTGGGTTGCTGCAGACACATGCTAGGAAGCATCTTGTATTAGTCACTTATAAATAACAGATAAAATTCAAAGAATAAGAAAAGCAGGGATGGCTGTGATTCTTGATAGCTATGTGACCATGACTGAATGACTTAAAACTTTCAGCTTATTGCTATATCTATTAAGGACCTAACAGAGGCTGTCTCCTCCTTGTAGAGTGCTAAGGTGAGTCTCAGATCAAGTGGGGTCTGGAGGAAGTATACTCTCCTCACAGATGAAAGGCAGTGTTGTCATACTGTTGATATATGGAAAACAGTAATTAGCCAATTCCTGGCAGCTTAACCATGGTTGAAAATAGGCCCTTGTTCTAATATTACCTCCCTTCCTTTGGGTCAGAGTACTCTTGATTTTATTTTAGAGGATTATGTTTCTTGTCTTGTGAGCTTTAGTTTCTTTGTCTATAAAATGGGGACAGTTATAGCATCAGTTTTTATGAGAAAGGAAAAACTCACTCTGCTCCCAAGTGATGGAAGAAGGACAAAGTCAGCCAAGTCCCCTCTGACCTGTGAAGTTCAAATTAATTAATTCATGCCTTGAGCAAATGTTTATTGATGTCTTTGTGTCAGACAATGTATGCCAAGCCTTTCATATATTTTTCTCATTTAATCCTCGGCAAATATTATGTGTTGGGTCTTGCTGCTTCCTTTGCAAATGATGAAACAGAGCTCATGGAATTCAAGCAAGTTGCCCAAGATCACATAGCAAGCATGTTTTGAGGCTGAGATTTGAACTTGGATCTGCCCAACTCCATAGCCTACATTTTCTTTGCTGTGGCATTTGGCCTCCTTGCTAGGGGAAAAACAGTTGAAAGCATATTTTATCTAAGATGCTAGGGAGTGATCATTCCTTCTGTTTCTTCATTCAAGAGCCTGCAGCAACAATGAGGGGTTCTGTGAGCATGAAGGATATGGGTGGATGGGCTTATGTATTGGTCTTATCTGTCTAGCATAACTTCCCCTTCCATCTCCTGCTCCTCCCCTTTCTCCTGATGATGACGATGATGATGGCCAACTCCTTCCACTGAGAAGTACACCTCATTGGCTCATTCCAGGTATTTCTTCTGGAGTTGTCAGTTACTGAACCAGCTCCTTTGGCCACAGGAACATATATCTAATCCAAGCCTAGCCAATCAGAATGCTCTTCCCCTGATCACAAAGGCTTGATCCAAGGGGTGGGCACATGAACCAAACCAGCCTATCAGTTTCTTCCTTAGGTCTGATATACATTACAGCAAAGAGACCACTGACTCGACAACAAGTATTATCAATCCAGGTTGTGATTCTTAAAAATGAAAAATTCTTGGTCTAAAACACACCTCACACTGTAATAATGAATTTAAGGTTCTAGTATGCTATATTAAGATGTATAAAGTGTGATAAAAACCATCTTCCAACAAGGTGTTATTTCATGGTTCAAGATTTTGAGGTCTAAGTTTTGGACCATCATGTATGAAAAGAATTTGGGTACTACATCACTTGCAACACCTTCTGAGAGACTGGAGCTTTCGCCACATATATATACAGAGGGAGCATTTAATTTACTGTTTCAAAAGACTTGAGACTTTTAAGAGTCAGTGGTTGGGGCAGGTGGGGAGCTTCCTTGGTGGCTCAGTGGTAAAGAATCCTCCTGCCAATGCAGAAGACACTGGTTTGATCCCTGATCTGGGAAGATCCCACTTGTTCCACAGGCTGTGGAGCAACTAAGCCCATGTGTCACAGCTACTGAATGTGTGCTCTAGAGCCCAGGAGCCACAACTACTGAAGCCTGAGCACCCTAGAGCCTGTGTTCTGCAACAAGAGAAGCCACCACAATGAGACGCCTACCTACTGCAACTAGAGAGTAGCTCCCACTTGCTGCAACTAGGGAAAAGCCTAGCACTGAAGACCCAGCACAGTCAAAAACAAATAAATAAATACTAAAAAAACAAGAGAGAGAGAGAGAGAGAGTTCAAGGAACTCTTCAAAAAAAAGGAGTTGTGGGGGATGTTACTAACCATGATGCCACAACCACAGATAAAAACCAAGACTATCTTGGGCAAACCAAGACAGCCACTCTACTTAGGGAAAACAATGGAAAATCACTCAGTCACGCAAAGCTAATGTCAAATGTTCGATGCCTTGCTCAAAACATCTTTCCTCTTTATCAGTCTTTTCTGACCTCGATTTTTCATGTGATTCCTTGACAGAAATTGTTCAGAGGAAAGTGCAGATAAACATATATTCTGAGTGAAGGTTTTACATGATTGCTAATTTAGCTAGAATGGCTTTTAAACATTGTCTTTGGAGAATCTAAGTTGGCTATGGAACAACAGCACAGTGGGAGGCTAATGGAGATTTAGCCACCTGCAGCTAATTGTAATTTCTTTGGGTTTCCTTTCTAAATCATCTTCCTTTTTGTCTTTGAATCCCTGTTTCCATTTATGTCAGGTTTGGCCCAGTCACAGCCCCATCCCAGCCTCCTCTGAGGCCAGAAGGGTCCCAGTGGACAGCAGAGCAGCAGGATCTGGACAGAACTGGATGACAAAATCTGTCACCTATTCAGACGGAGAAAGAGCCCTTTGATACAGAACTAAGCAGAAGGAGCTGTGACGTGGCCAGGATGTAGGATATTCACGTTCAATGTTAGGAAGTCTCACTTTCTAACATTCTCCCCATGGATTTCTCACAAGAAAACTTTCAACCTGCAGATAATTCAATCCCCAAGCTCCCTTCCACCAACAGCCAGAATTCTATTTTCTTGCCCCAATCATCCTTATTTTTTGATAACTAGGGGGGAAAAGTCAACAGAGGAGAGGAAATCTAAATAAAATCAGTTCAGTAACACGTGGCCTCCTCTCAAAGATGAATTCAGTGATTCACCAGGTCCCACGCATGTTCCTGAACTGGAGACAGAAGCATTGTCCCACTGGAACCACATCAACTCTTGCTGGTCGGAATTTGCATCCTTCTAAGTTCTTAGGTATGGGGAGGGAAGGTCCGTATAAACAAGGCTATCTGAAAGCTGTGACTTGAGATTCTTCTAGAATCAGCGGATCTTCCAAAAGTTTTCTATAAGCAGTCAGTTACTTAGGTGAACCTTAGAAGTGGGTTTTTGGAGTTGGGCCATAGAGAATAAGTAAGGAGTCTGAGTGGTAGGCTTAAAATTTTTAAGGACTAAAAAGCCAGCCAGGAAAATAGACAACTAAGTGTATAAGAACAGATTTATATCTGGTTTTCTCGGTGTGTATGCCCAGGAGTGGGATTGCTGGGTCATATGACAGTTCTATTTCCAGTTTTTTAAGGAATCTCCACACTGTTCTCCATAGTGGCTGTACTAGTTTGCATTCCCGCCAACAGTGTGAGAGGGTTCCCTTTTCTCCACACCCTCTCCAGCATTTATTGCTTGTAGACTTTTAGATAGCAGCCATTCTGACTGGTGTGTAATGGTACCTCATGGAGGTTTTGATTTGCATTTCTTTGATAATGAGTGATGTTGAGCATCTTTTCATGTGTTTGTTAGCCATCTGTATGTCTTCTTTGGAGAAATGTCTGTTTAGTTCTTTGGCCCATTTTTTGATTGGGTCATTTATTTTTCTGGAATTGAGCTGCAGAAGTTGCTTGTATATTTTTGAGATTAATCCTCTGTCTGTTTCTTCATTTGCTAATATTTTCTCCCATTCTGAAGACTGTCTTTTCACCTTGTTTATAGTTTCCTTTGTAGAGACACATGTACCCCAATGTTCATTGCAGCACTGTTTATAATAGCCAGGACATGGAAGCAACCTAGATGCCCATCAGCAGATGAATGGATAAGAAAGCTGTGGTACATATACACAATGGAATATTACTCAGCCATTAAAAAGAATACATTTGAATCCGTTCCAATGAGATGGATAAAACTGGAGACCATTATACAGAGTGGAGTAAGCCAGAAAGATAAACACCAATACAGTATACTAACACATATATATGGAATTTAGAAAGATGTTAATGATAACCCTATATGCAAGACAGAAAAAGAGACACAGATGTATAGAATAGACTTTTGGACTCTATGGAAGAAGGCGAGGGTGGGATGATCTGAGAGAACAGCATTGAAACATGTATATTATCAAGTGTGAAACAGATCACCAGTCCAGGCTGGATACATGAGACAAATGCTCAGGGCTGGTGCACTGGGATGACCCAGAGGGATGGGATGGGTAGGGAGGTGGGAGGGGGGTTCAGGATGGGGAACACATGTAAATCCATGGCTCATTCATGTCAATGTATGGCAAAAACCACTACAATACTGTAAAGTAATTAGCCTCCAACCAATAAAAATAATTGGGAAAAAGAAAAAGAACAAATTTACAACAAGTCTCTGCCATTTCAGAGGAGAATAAACAACATTTGAGATGTTTGGAACACTGGGTGATGACAGAAGTTCAGACAGAAGCCACAGAATCAGTTTAGTGACCTTTAGTCTACGCTGCCTCAAGCCGTGGGTTCCAGGTGAGGCTCCCGGGTCCCCTCAGGTTAGGAGGAGACTGCGTGATGGGACAAAAGGGCTCTGGACAGGGCTCTGATGCCCCCATTCATTCCGTGTACATCCGAACTCCGAGGAAGATTTCCTCTGAATAAGAGTCAATTGCTGAAAGACTTGCGATCAAAGATTCTAGTTCAATACCTGAAAGATCCAAGCCAGGGAGTGAATGGACTTGCTAAGGTCCCACACAATACTAGTAATACAACAACAACAACAAAATCAGATCCCATGGCTCCATTCCAATACTTTCTACATTACAGTCTGAGGTGAATATCTTCCCAGAACAAATGAGAAAGTGAAAGAGGTTAAAAAAAAATAGGACCTTAATTTTTCCCATTGTTGGCCAAGAGAACCCTCGTCCAAACATCACACACACTCATATCTTTCACCTAGGAACCTGAGAAACCAGTCACACTAACTTCAGGGCTCAGTGGTACCAAATACATGTGTCTTATAGGCAGTGTGGGCAAAGAATCATTTTGACCTGTTTAATCAACATAAAAAGGGAGAAAATATAAAATGGAAATGGATATTCACAATAATCCATGACTTTCTTGACTCCCTAAAGATAGATACATCCATAACAGAATCTTCAGTTTTGCTGCATGTGGTGAAGAAAGAAAGAAATATCAACAGGTGAAGATTAAAAAATTCCTGAATTTCTTTGAAATCAGGAGGTAAAAAATTACAGCCCATGGACCAAACCAAGCCCACTTCCTGTTTTTACAAAGTTTTATTGAAATAGCTATGCCCATTCACTTCCTCTGGCTGCCTTCAAGTTACAAGAGCAGAGCTGAGCCATTGTGAAAAAGAACATATAGCCCCCAAAACCTAAAATATTTGCTACCTGGCCCTTCACAGAAAGGTTTGATGATCCTTTCTTTAAATAATGCAGAAATCAAAGAGCCCAGGAGAAAGAAGGAAAACCAGAGGATCACAGCCCGAGAAGTGAGAAGAAAGAAAAGAGAGTTGATGGAGAAAGAGGGAAGGAAGTAGAGGTGGGGGGATTCAGCAGCTGCCCTGAAGAGGAACTGGAAAGGGAGACGTTAAGAAGGATTTTTAGAGTTTCACTGTGGAATGTGCAGGAATGTACTCCCTTGGCCCCTCTGAGAAGAAAGCTTTGGTTAAAAAAGAATCGGCATTATTTTTCAAAACTTTCAGAATGTATTTGTTATTTTTTACTGAGGCCAAGTTCTGTGAGGTTTGCCTACAGTCAGAAGGTGCTGGTGGAACTACAGAACAATCTGAGGAAGGTCAGTTACATTTGGGTTAAGGGGGAGAAAAGCTTATAATAAAGGACTAGTAATAAATGTACAGAAATCGACTGAGACCACAGCCCCCTCTCTCGTCCCAGTGCCACTCCAGCCTGGCCGCGAGATGACCGTTGATGAGAGGAATCCACAGTGGGCTCAATGCGTACTGACCCTGACTAACACAGAAGCACTGGGTATGTTTTCAGATGTTTCCTGTTCTTTGCCTCATTGAACCTGGAAGAGAACCCAAGCAGGATGCACTGTTATTACCCCATTTCACAGATAAGAAATGGGGGCTCAGGGAAGGCAAGTGACCACTGATGGGGCCAAAGTAGAGATATAAACCTGACTCCAAGGACACACTCCTGGCTGGTCTCCTTCCCTACTCTGAGAGGGTTCCAGGCCACAAGTTTAGCCAGAGATGCCAGCCAGATGTCCGCCCTGTTGTCCAAGTCTATCAGCCCTCACAGACCAGCTCCCAGGATGTCCTGCAGGCGTAGGAGAGGGGGCCAACCCTGATTCTCACCCTCTAACGCCCATGTTCCTCCTCCACTATTGTTTCCCTCTTTTTCTGGGGAACCCTTTTGTTTCCTGCACCACACCATGCTGTCCTGCCAATGTTCCTTTATTTCCCACTCCCTTTCCACAGCATTATCCTTATGTATTTACCCTGGAGGAGGGTATGGCAACCCACTCCAGTATTCTTGCCTGGAAATTCCCATGGACAGAGAAGCCTGGCAGGCTACAGTCCGTGGGGTCATGAAGAGTCAGACATGACTGAAGCAACTTAGCACATTCACTCGCCAGAACTGAGGACTGTTTACAAAGACACATATAGCACAATCACAGAATACTAGGGGTCAGTGAGAAATGTTTGCTTAGAGAAAAAATACAGAAGAACTGACCCTGATAAAACAATGCATTCCATAAAATCTTGTGTTGTCACAAGAGGTCAATCAACAGACACTTTGAGTTTCCTAGCAGCCAGCCCAAAGAGGAAATCTGTCCACACAACTGAAGCTATGTGATTTTTTTTTTCCCATGAGAGACAGAAGTATTTCCCTTCCTAAAATAAGAAGAACCTGACGCTGCCTAAAAAAGACCCTGATGCTGGGAAAGACTGAAGACAGGAGGAGAAGAGGACGACAGAGGATGAGATGGTTGGATAGCATCACTGACTCAATGGGCATGAGTTTGAACAAGCTCCGGGAGCTGGTGATGGACAGGGAAGCCTGCCATGCTGCAGTCCATAGGTCGCAGAGTCGGACACAACTGAGCGACTAAGCTGAACTGAACTGAAAACAAGAAAGTTCCTTCTCCCCAGGGTCCTTCTTCAGAGGACACCATGATATGGAATGAACATGATCATCAGTAACATTTTAGAGTCAGTCCTCCAAAAATTCTCACCAGGCCCTTCCTTCTTTACTCAACACATCCAGCAATATTTATTCAACAGTTAACAGATATCTATTGAGTGCCTACTATGAGCCAGACACTGTTTGAAGGATCAGGAGCTCATTGAGGAACAAGAGAGGCATTGGCCCTGCTCCCATGAGGGCTAGTGGTGGTACCATTAAATGCCATCAAATCAAAGATTCAGTAAAAGCATTCAAACTGGTGGGTAGGGACATGGGGAAAGAGTATAAATGTCACATTTCAGATGTGTAGCTTTCAGAGATCTAATGACACTAGTGTGAGATACTAGAGATGGGTCACTGGGCTAGGTGTGGCTTATAGCCTCAGATTTCAGAATCCTAGTACACACAAATAGGTGTCCGCATACACACACAATGATACAGACAGACAGACAGACAACATGGTGCATGTTAGAAACCTACTCCTCTCCCTACTGCCTTGCACAAGCCTGCTTGCCCCTGCAGGGTTCTAAGTGCTGACTTAGCAATGGGTGGAGGGACCAGATCCTTTAAGCAATTCCCCACCAGAATGTAGCAGATTCTGGAACCTTGATTGTGCTGTAATAAGAACATTTTTTTTTTAAGGAGTAAAACTGTTCCTCAATCATCTGGAACAGGTGCTAGGAACCAGCAAATATTTAATGGAGATTTTTCTCCCCGAATTTGAGATTTCTCAAGGAAAAAAATGTACATCTCAAAAATTTTAGGGTTAAAAAAAAAAGGAGGGAACCCGTCCTCAGTCATCTCTCTTTAGATCTAAGACTCTGGCTCTCTTCAATTCTCAGGGAGATCGAATGCAATTCATTCTGGCAGGCGAGAGCCAGAAATTCCACAAGTGTCTGCACTGCCAAGGATGGACATTTTATCAAGTGAGCAATACCCTGAAGATTTCAGGCATCTC
Source organism: Cervus elaphus (assembly GCF_910594005.1). Classification (NCBI taxonomy): domain Eukaryota; kingdom Metazoa; phylum Chordata; class Mammalia; order Artiodactyla; family Cervidae; genus Cervus; species Cervus elaphus. The sequence goes on from NC_057818.1 coordinate 34,514,381, forward strand.
AGTTTGCAATCTGTCGATTCGGAACTTGGAAAAGGGTGGAGGTGGGGGGCCTGAAAGCTGAGACCCTATATCTGAGAAGAGATAAAAGTTCAAAGTGATCCCATGAGGAAAGACTTAATTTTAAAGTCAGCCAGAGAATGCAAGAAAGAAGGAAAAAGGGGATTAAAAAAAAAAAACTCACAAAAAAACACATACCCCTAACGTGCTTCCACAGGAAGTGATGCAGGTCTATCTTTCTGTGGTGGAGCCACACTGTGTCTGTTTTAAGGCCTTAGTACAGCCTGAGTGTTTGTAAAAAGGGATGCTACAAACACAAACCACAATTTCTGTCCAAATGCTTGCAGTACATTAGAACTCTGAGCTCTGGAAACAATCAGGATGTCAAATTTCACCTCTCACCACACCCAAATGAAATATCAAAACAAACAAACAAGGGAGAGTGGGGAGAGCTCACACTGGGGAATTCTGCTTCCAACTACCTCAGAGTCCAGTGTGAGCAGCATTTCTGCAGATGAGCAGAGTCAGGCCACCACAAAAGTCACCATTCCCCTGAGACGCAAGAAGAAGAAAGCCAGGGAGAAAGAAAACATTTATTAATAAGAGTATCGGCTTTGTGCCAGACACTGCCTTTGTTATCCATCACTAATAACAAATTATCCTGAAATCTGGCAGCTTAATCACATTTATTTTTCCGGTTCCGCTGGGCACCTCTGGCTCAGGGTCCCCTACAGGCTACAAGCCAGTATCTGCCGTCACTGGAAGGCTCCACGGGGGAAAGAGCTTTTTCCAAGTTCACCACTGTGGCTGCTGGCAGGCCTCCCGTGCTCACTGGCTGTCTGCTGGAGACATGGGTTTCCTGCCACATGGGCCTCATCTTGGGACAGCTCATAACATGGCAGCTGGCCTCCGTCCGAGCCAGCGAGGGAGAGAGCTTAACAAGGTGCCCGAGATGGAAGGCACAGCCTTTTTGTGACCTCACCTCGGAAATGACATCCCATCATTTTTGTTATAGTCTGCTCATTAGAAGCAAGTCACTAAGTCTGGCCCATGTTCAAGAAGAGAGGATCCTAGACTAGCACCGCCAGCAGAACTTAGGGATTACTGGGGGCCATCTCAGAGACTGCCAGTCACTCAGGGCCAGGGTTTTCAGATTCCTTTACTGAAAACAACAAAACACTGAAGACAGTATTTGAGGCAGAATCAGGATTCAAATGAAAGAACCTATATGCTCCCTGCAACATTACACAAAGGGAAGCCGAAAGCTACAAAGGGGATTTTCTTCCACTCACTCCAATGGTTTCCTTCTCCTCACAGAGGAAATCACTTTTTTTTTTTTAAAGGACTGACATAATACCCAGTGTGGCACAATAGTTTCCCACAGATATGTTTTTTTTTTATTTGCTGCAGAGGTTCTTTGAAGATGTTTTACCTGGGGGCTTTTCCCTGATGGCTTAGATAATAAAGAGTCTGCCTGCAATGCAGGAGACCTGGGTTCAGTCCCTGGGTTGGGAAGATCCCCTGGAGGAGGAAATGCAACCCACTCTTCTAGTCTTGCCTGGGAAATCCCATGGACAGAGGAGCCTGGAGGGCTGCAGTCGATGGGGTTGCAAAGAGCTGGACACAACTTAGTGATTAAACAACAACAACAACAGAGTTTTGAGTCAGACAGCCATCACCAATCAATTGAAAGGTTTTAGGTAATCACTCCTCCAATCTCGGCCTCCCTTTACCCACCTGCAAGAGTGGGATCATGGTCATGCCTACAGCACAATGTGGGGTTAAAAACTCCAGAATGCCCTGGGTGTGTGCTGGTTAATGCTACTTTAAAAAATGCTAGTCTTTATGTTCAAACTAAAGGATTAGTAAGTATCAAGATAGTATTAGATTTGCCTTCTAGAAAGAGAGAGAAAAAGCAAGGGCCTCAGATGCCAGGTAAGATTGATGCTGTGAAACACAAAAGTCATGGAAAGAATATTAAATCCACACATAAAGAATGAGTGGAATGTTTTCTTTCTAGCCGCGAAGGGATAACTGATACCAGATTTTGCTTCCATTGCAAATAACTAGAAAACTGGACAGGACACACTAAATAAATGATTTCAGATGTGGGTAACAGGCATAGCAGGATGCGAGGCTTGAGGGAAGGGAAACACATGAGGTGAGGCCCCGCCTTCTGCCTGGGTGATGCCTCAGGACACAAGGACAGGGGCCTGGGACCAGGAGAGGAAATCGAAGGGGAACGTGATACATCAGTGCAGTGAGAGCTGAGGGTGACTGAGACGGCTGGAGTTTTAGGGCAGGGACTGAACAGAAATTATCGAAGGAGAAAACTCCAAAAATTTGCATAGGAGTCCTCTTGAATCTTTGGCCAAATACTAAGTACTGAATGCACACGGCAAGACTCCAGAACGCCAACTCAACACTAATGACAGGAAAGAACTTCTGAAAAACTCTGAGTGGAACTCCCCAGGGTCATGAGTTCCAACCAGTGAGGGCAGAGAGACTTTGTTAAACACCAAGGGCATTCAGTAGAGAGAGCTTAGAAACAGGGTTAATCTAAACCTAGACCCACCCAAAGCTTTTTTAAAGTCTTGGGTAAGTTAAGAGCTCAAGTCAATTCACTTTCTGCTGGGAAAAAAAAAAAAACACAGCACTGTCAAACAGACATAAAAATCTAGACATCCGAGAACTTAGCATCCATAAAGTAGAGTATACAATAAAAACAATCTGTATTTAAAATGCGTTTCCCTGGTGGCTCACACGGCAAAGAATCTCCCTGCAATGCAGAAGACGCAAGTTTGGTCCCTGGGTTGGGAAGGTCCCCTGGAGAAGGAAATGGCTACCCACTCCAGTATTCTTGCCTGGAGAATTCCATGGACAGAGAAGCCTGGCAGGCTACAGCCCATGGGATCGAAAAGAATCAAACACAACTGAGTGACTAACACACACACATGTATATTTAAGATGGATAACCAAACAAAGACCTACTGTATAGCACATGGAACTCTGCTCAATGTTATGTGGCAGCCTGGATAGGAGGGGAGTTTGGGGGAGAATGGATACATGTGTATGTATGGCTGAGTCTCTTCACTGTTCCTCTGAAACTATTACAAAATTGTTTGTTAATCAGTTATAGTCCAATACAAAATGAAAATTCAAAAAGACAATCTAGACATGCCAAGCAGGAGAAAGTGAGATGCAGAGAAGAAAAACCAGTCAGTGGAAACAAACTCAGAAAAGACAGAGAGGATAGAATGAGCAGAAAAAAAAAATTTTAAGTAGCTCTTAAATTCAAGGACTTAAATAAAACCAAAATATAAAGGGAACAAAAGAAAGTCTCAGTTGAATAATGAACGTCATAAACAAGAGAATACCACACACCTATCGGAATGGCGGAAAGTCACAACACTGACAACAAATGTTGATAAGGACGCAGAGCAGCAGGAACTCTCAGCTGTTGCTGCTGGGAATGCAAAACCATGCAGCCACTTCGGAAAACACCTGAAAACGTATGTCTAAACCAAAACCTGTGTATGAATGTCTGTGTGCTGTGCTATGCTCAGTCACTCGGTCACGTCCATGGACTGTAACCTGCCAGGCTCCTCTGTCCATGGGGATTCTCCAGGCAAGAGTGGGTTGCCATGCCCTCCTCCAGGGGATCTTCCCAACTCAGGGATTGAGCCCAGGTCTCCCGCATTGCAGGCGGATTCTTTACCATCTGAGCCACCAGGGAAGCCCAAGAATACTGCAGTGGGTAGCCTGTCCCTTCTACAGGAGATCTTCCCGACCCAGGAATCAAACCAGGGTTTCCTGCATTGCAGGCAGATTCTTTACCAGCTGAGCTACTAGGGAAGTAGATATGAATGTCTATAAAAGCCTTGTCCATAACTGCCAACACTTGGAAGCAACCAAGATGTCCTTCAGTAGATGGATGAATAAACAAACTGTGGTACCTCCATACAATGGAATATCAGAGTAAAACAGCCATCAAGTCGCGAAAAGGCACGCTGCTGCTGCTGAGTTGCTTCAGTCGTGTCCGACACTTTGCAACCCTATAGACTGTAGCCTGCCAGGCTCCTCTGCCCATTGGATTCTCCAGGCAAGAATACTGGAGTGGGTTGCCATGCCCTCCTCCAAGGTATCTTCCCAACCCAAGGATCAACCCTGAGTCTCTTATGTCTCCTACATCAGCAGGTGGGTTCTTTACCACTAGTGCCGCCTGGGAAGCACACAAAAAGGCATGAAGGAATGCTAAATGCACATTTCTAAGTAAAAGAACTAGTCCGAAAAGGTTACATACTGTATGATTCCAACTATATTACATTCTGGAAGAGCTAGAACTATGGAGACAGCAAAAAGATCAGTGGTTTCCAGGGCTTTGGAGAAAGGGATGAAAACGTGGGGCACAGGGGATTTTAGGGTGGTAAAACTTCTGTACAAGACAATCATGGTAGACACAGGCCATCATGCATTCATCAAAACCTGTAGAAATGTACATACAACACAAAGAGTGAACCCTAATGTAAACTGGGACTTAGCTAATAATAATGCATCAGTACTGATTCCTCAATTCTAACAACTTTACCACACTAATGCAAGGTGTCAACAGAAAAAATTATGTATGGGGAAGGGGGAGTATATGAGAAATCACCGAACTTTCTGCACAATTTTTCTGTAAACCTAAACTGCTCTAAAAAATAAAATCTATTAATTTAAAAGAAAACAAATGCTAATTCTAAAACCGAAAAGCACAGTATCTGAAATTTGTTAAACCTACTGAAAGCAGGAATGGAAATCACACCCCTGCAGAAGCAGAGATCGGTAAACTTCTAGAGGAAGCTATACAGAGTATTTGAAATGAAGCACTAGAGTTGAAAGGGCTAAATAAAATGAACAGAATCTCAACCATGAGACCGTATCAAGTAGCCTAATATACCTGAAGTTATAGTCCCAAAGGAGAGGAGAAAGATTGGGTTAGAGAAAATATTTGAAGAAACAGCAGCTGGAAATTTTCCAAATTTGATGACAAATATTAACTCAGAGATTGAAGAAAGTAACCCCCAATCAAACTGAGATAAACCAAAGATAAAAATCTTGAAAGCAGCCAGAATGTAAAAAAATAATATATAGGAGAAAAAAAGAGTAGTTTCCACCAACTTTTCACCAGAAATAATGCAACTCAGAAAATAATGTCTTTAGGGGATGAAACAAAAACATTGTCTATCTATAAATCTATATCCAGAGCAAATTCTTTTAAAAATTACAGCAAAATAAATTATAAGATAGGAAAAAACTGAAAAACTCAATAGCTAGAAAAATCTATACTATGAGAAATGTTGAAGGAAGTTGTTTAGGAAGAAGGAAAATGATACCAGATGAAAATTTATATTTATACAAAGAAATGAAGAGCACAACAATTAGAAAATATGTGAGTAACTATTAAATATTTTCCTCTCATTTCTTGATTTTTTTAAAAAATTATTTAAATCAAAATAGTAATGGTGTATTTGGGGTTTATAACGTGTAGAAGTAAAATGAAGTGAAAATACAATGGCACAAAAGAATGAGAAAATACCTTTATACTGCTGTATGTTTCTTATATTAAATGTGAAGTAGTAAACTATTAAAAGCTACACTGTTATAAGTTAAGGGTATATATTGTATACCCAGAACAATCACTAAAAATATAGAACATAGAGTTATAGCTACCGACCCAATCAAGGAGATATAAATTACTGGAATATGTTCAATTAATTCAAAAGGAAACAAGAAAAGAAAATATATATATATAAACCCAACCACATAATTTAATTAAATGTAAAAGAACTAAACACTCCAATTAAAAGATAATATTCATTAGATTGGATTTTTTTAAAAATATCAGGTACTGACTGTATCACATACAAAAGTGCACAAATAGGTTAGAAGTCAAAAGATGAAAAGACCCATGAAAACACTGACTACAAGAAAGTTGGAATAACCATATTAGTATTAAACAATGTAGACTTCCTTCAAAATAAGTATTAACAGATATCTGACTCTTTGCAACCCCATGGACTATACAGTCCATGGAATTCTCCAGGCCAGAATACTGGAGTGGGTAGCCTTTGCCTTCTCCAGGGGATCTTCCCAAACCAGGGATCGAACCCAGGTCTCCCACATTGCAGGCGGATTGTTTACCAGCTGAGCCACAAGGGAAGCCCAAGAATGCTGGAGTGTGTAGCCTTTCCCTTCTCCAGTGGATCTCCCCAACCCAGGAATCAAACTGGGGTCTCCTGCATTGCAGGTGGATTCTTTACCAACTGAGCTACCAGGGAAGCCCCATTACCAGATATAAAGAGAAACATTTAATAAGGGCAAAAATGTCAATTCATCAAGAAGCTATAACAATCATATTTCTATATAACTGAAGCAAAAATTGACAGAATGGGAAAAATCATAAATTTACAATTAGAGTTGCAGATCTCAATACAATTGACCCTTGAATAACACAAGGGTGAATCCAAGAATAATCTATAGTTGGCCCTGCATATCCTAGGTTCTTCTGCATCTGTGGATTCACTGAATCATGTAACATATAGTACTGTAGTATTTACTATCGAAAAAATCCCTGTACAAGTGATAATTCAAACCTGTCAGCCGTACCTATTATAGTTATGAAACGATAAAATATATTAGCCCAGTGTGCTGCTAGAACAGAAGACCATAAACTGAGTGACTTAAAAACAACAGAAATTTCTTATAGTTCTAGAGGCTGGAAAATCCAAGATGAAGGAACCAACAGATTTGGTGTCTGGTAAGGACTCACGTCCTGGTTTGCAATCATCTGTCTTTTTGCTGTGTCTTCAAATGGTGGAAGGGGCAAGGAAGTCTCTGAGGTCTCCTTTATAAGGGCATGAATCTCATTCATGAGGGCTCCATCCTCATGACCTGATTACCTACCAAAGGCCCCACCTCCTAACACCATTATACTGAGAGAATTTCAATATATGAATCGGTGGTGGCGGGTGGAGGGAGCAGGGCTCACGTTCTATAGCAACAAGGAAACGAAAAAAAAAAATCAAGAATATACAAAATGTCAATGCAATCAACTCAACCTAATTGATAGTCTATCCAAGTACACATAGAATATTCACCAAGATGGACCATAAAACCTGTTAGCCATAATACAAGTCTCAAACTTAAAAGGATTCATATCCTACAGAGTTTGTTTTCTGACAAAATAAAATTTAGAAATTAATAAGATTCCAGAAACATCCATAAATATTGGAAATTAAACATTACACTTCTAAATAACCTATAAATTAAAGAAGAAATTATAAAAGGAATTAGAAGATATTTAAATGAGAAAAATAAAAACACAACATACCAAAATGTTGGGATGTTGTGGGATGCGGCTAATACAATGCTTAAAAGTAAACTGGTAGCTCTGAAGATTTATATTAGAAAAGAAAAATAAATATTACCTAAGCTTCAACCTGAAATTATTTCAAAATGAGGAAATTATACTCAAAGTATGCAGAAAGGAAAAAGATAATAATAAAGAATGGAACATAATATAAGAGGAAATAATCAAAATATGAAGAAAAATGGAAATTTTTTTAAAAATTGATAAAACCCCAGCTAGGCTGATGAAGTAGACTGAAACACAAATACTCAATATTAGGAATTAAAGAGAACATATCTCTACAGATCCTACATATGTTAAAATAATAAGAAAATATTATTAACTTCGTTTTCATAATCTGAAAACTCAGGCTAAATGGACAAATTTCTTAGAAGCTGACTCAAGAAGTAGAAAACCTAAAAATCCATATACTTATTAAAGAAAGTGAACTTTTACTTATCTTCCCACAAATAAAACTCCAGGTCTAGGTGACTTTCCTGGCAGTTTTATCAGACATTTAAGGAAGAAATAATGTCAATCCTAAACAAACACATTCACAAACCTTGAGGAGAAGGAGAACACAATTTCAGCTTCATTGTATGAGGCTAGCACAAATCTGATGTCACAACCAGAAAATAAATCACAAGAAAAGAAAACAGCAGGCTAATATACCTCATGAAAATTTCATGAAAAATCCTTAAGACAGTATTATTCAAATCAAATCCCACTAAATACTACAAAATACAACACAACATGACCACGTGAGATTTATCACAGGAATGTAAGGTTGGTTAACAGTCAAATGCGGACTGTTAAATCTGCATGTTAATAGAATAAGGTGGGTGGTGACTAATAATCTCAGCATGTGCTGAAAAATCTTTTGACAATTTAGAGAAGAAAACTTTCAAGCTAGAAACAGAGGAACAATCTTTAAACCTAATGTTATCTATTGGAATATATGTATTAGAATATTTACTCTATAACTAACATTGGATTTAATGCATTCTCACTGAGATCAGTAAAAAGGCTGAAATGTCCACTGTCACCACTTCTAGTACAGTTTTGAATAGAGGTTCTAGTCAGTGTAATAAGAAAAAGGAATGAAGTTGTATAAGAGCAATTTAAAGTAAAACTGCCTTTATTTGCAGACTACATAATAGTGCACATAGAAAATACTAAGGAATAAAAAACAAAAAAATTATAGAAGTGAATTTTTCAGTATACATCCATAAAACCTAGAATTGTAAGATGTCTAGGAAAAAAATAGAAAACTATTTTTGTGAACTTGGGCTAGATACACTTTCATATAGCTAAGATACAGAATTCAGTAACCATTAAAAAACTGATGCAAGGAGAGAGCGGGATGAATTGAGAGAGTAGCATTGAAATATATACATTACCATATGTAAAACAGATAGCTAGTGGGAAGCTGCTATGTAGCACAGGGAGCTCAGCCCGATGCTCTAAGATGACCAAGAGAGGTGGGATGGGGTTCAAGAGGGAAGGTATATGTGTATACTTATGGCTGATTCACACTGTTGTATGACTAAACCAACACAATATTGCAAAGCAATTATTCTCCAATTAAAAATAAATTTTTAAAAATTACTTTAAAAAAATTGAAAAGTTGGACTTTATCAAAATGCAATTTAAAACAATTTGCTCATCAAAAGACATTTGTAATGATTAAACAAGTCAAAAAATGAGGAAAAAACTCAAAAATCTGACAAAGGATATATAGGGATATATACAGTATACCTCTATCTCTATATTTATCTTCTACAATAAAAAAATAACTCACCTAATAAATAATGCAGGGTCTTCCCTGGTAGCTCAGTTGGTAAAGAATCCTCCTCCACTGCAGGAGACCCCAGCTCAATTCCTGGGTCAGGAAGATCCCCTGGAGAAGGGATAGGCTACCCACTCTAGTATTCTTGGGCTTCCTTTGTGGCTCAGCTGGTAAAGAATCTGCCTGCAATGAGGGAGACCTGGGTTCGATCCCTGGGTTGGGAAGATCCCCTGGAGAAGGCAAAGGCTACCCACTCCAGTATTCTGGCCTGGAGAATTCCATGGACTGTATAGTCCATGGGGTTGCAAAGAGTCGGACATGACTGAGTGACTTTCACTTCACTTCCAAGTTTGAACAGACACTTCACAAGAAGACATATGCATATAAAAATTTATTCAACATCTTTAGTCACCAGACAATAGCAAATAAAACTGTAATATTACAACATACCTATAAATGTCTAAAATGAACCCCAAACTTTTGTGAAGATGTGGGATGCTCAGAAGGCCCGTATGTTGTTCATGGGATTGCAAAATATTACAATCATTCTGGAAAGGGTTCTGGTAGTTTCTTACAGTGTTAAACATACATTTAGTCTATAACCAGCAATTTCACTGTAAGGTATTTACGTAAGAAAAATGAAAGCACCTCTCCAGAAAGAGTCTTTTACAAAACTTAACTGTAGCAGCTTTATTCACAACAGCCAAAAACTGGCAGCAGCCCAGCTGTTCATCAAGAGGTGAAAGAATGAAGAAATTGTGGCGTATTCATTCAATGAAATAATCCTCAGCAATGATGATGAACAAATCGCTGATAGACAAAGCAAAAATATTACACTAAGAGAGAAGTCCTCATACAAACATATATATTGCCTGGTTTCCTTCAGAGAAAGTTCTAGAAAAGACAAAACTAATCTTTGGTAAGAGAAATCAGGATAGTAGTTATTTCTGAGAAAGCAGAATGACTAGGAAAGGGCACCGTGGAGCTTTCTGAGGTTGTTGAAATATCTTGATAAGAGTGTGGTTTACATATTTGTAAGATCTGTACATTTCACTGTATTTAAACCTTAATTTTATGAAATCTTTAACTTTTATTTGCAGAAACTAGTGACTTTAAAATCATCTTGAGAACCTATAAGAGCTAAACCATCTTTAAAAAGAGTAAGATAAGGACTTATCCTGACAGATTTCAAAATTTACCATAAAGCCATGGTAATCAAGACATTGTGATGTTGGTAATGAAAGACACATAAATTAGCAGGAAGCGTCCAGAAAGATCCATGCTTACATAACCAATTGATTTGGGGGTCAAGGAATCTAAGCAGTTCAATGAGGGAAAAGACAGGTCTTCTCCCAACAAATAGTACTGCAACAAGTAGCTATCCATAAGGAGTAAAACTGAACTTCAACTCTTGCCTCACGCCATACACTAAAGTTAATTCAAGATGGATCATTATATAGCTCATCTCTGTATCTTCTATGATAAAAAATAACCCAACCAATAAATAATGCACTAAAACTTAGAATAATAAAACTGCCAAAAGAAACCACAGAAGAATGAATACCTTTGCAACTTTAAAGTAGACACAGATTTCTCAGATAGGAATGAAAAAGCATTCATCATAAAGGGGAAACTTTTTTTAATTTATGAAAAGATATTATTAAGAATAACTGGACTTCCCTGGTGGCACAGTGGATAAGAATCTGCCTGCCAAGGCAGGGGACACAGGTCAAATCACTTGGTCTGGGAAGATTCCACATGCCTCAGAGCAACTAAGCCTGAGTACCACAACTACTTTGTCCATGTGCTCCAACTACTGAAGTTTGAGTGCCTGGAGCCCCTATTCCACAAGAGAAGCCACTGCAATGAGAAGCCCCTGCACAGAACAAAGAGTAGCCCCTGCTCACCCCAACTAGAGAAAGTTCAGGCACAGCAACAAAGACCCAGTGCAACCATAAATAAATAAATAAGTAGAATACGTTAGGCACAGATCGGGTGAAAACTTACAAACATATTCACAAAACACATATCTAGCAAGCCTCTGGATCTAAAACATACAAAGAACTTCTCAAACCTCAATCATAAAAAGACAACCCAATTTTTGAAATGAGTAAAAAGACTTGAACAGGCAATTCACAAATGAATATATGTGAGAGTGGCTCAATAGCATGAGTCACCAAGAATATGCAAATTAAAACAAAGATGATATACAATTATGCACGCACTATAATGGCTGACATTCAAAAGACTGGCAACATCAAATTCTGATGAGGATGTAGAGCACAACAATGTCAGGAAGATAAAATGGCCACTTTAGCAATCTGTCTAGCAATTTCATATACAGTTAAGCATTCACCACCCTTAGGACCCAGCAACTCCACTTTTGTGTACAGGCTACCTCAGAGTTATTGTGGTTCAGTTCCAGACCACCATAATAAAGCCAGTGCCTCAGCAGAGTAAGTCACGCAAACATTTTGGTTTCCCCAGCGCAAGTGGTTCAACAATCTGTCTCTTGCTTCAGCAGTATTTGGTCAGAACAGACCCAGGGACGCCCCCTCCTCCAGCCTCTGACCACCCTCCAACCTTTTTCCAAGCTGCACCTTTGGAAACAACCACTCAGCTATCCTCAGCCTCCGGGACCAGCCCACATCGGGTTTTGTTTGTTTGTTTGTTTGCTTTTTAGCTTAGCTCCTTATTACCTATCAACCAATGGACAATATTGGTTGAGCTCCCAGATTTAGTAGAACTATGCCACCCCAGAGGAGGCCGCTGTCAATCACCTGGTCAGCAGGCATCTGCGGGCCTCCTCCTGCACCTACCTCTCTCTGGGCTTCTCCAGGGCAACGATGTGGGCCCGGAGGGTGTGAGCCAAATTTTTCCGCAAATTATCCAAGGAGAAAGTCCAGAGATCCCAACGTCTGTCGAAGACCCAAAACCGCTGTGGCGGCCATGCCCTCTTCTGGCATGCCCATGCCATCCCAAGATGAGTGCAGTAAAACCCAGGATGCCAAGGAAGCCCTCGTGGTCCTGGAGAAGCACCTGAACCAGGCCTTCCAAATCTGCATGCCCTACATTCTGCCCCGGCAGACCCCCAGCTCTGTGACTTCCAGGAGAGCCACTTCCTGGAGGAGCAGGTGAAACTCATCAAGAAGGTGCGTGACCACATGACTGACCTCCACAGGTTGCCTGGTCCGCAGGCTGGGCTACATCAGTATCTCTTCCAAATGCTCACCCTTTCAGCACAATTAGAAGCCTCCCAAAGCCCAACAGCCTTTGAGGAGACTGTCTGGCATCCTCCCGGTGTCAAGACTTCTGCCTGAAGGTTCTCTATGCACCCACTAGGCAGCTTTTTAATCATTCTGGAGCCCTTGCCCACGTGGTGGGCCAAATGGAAACAATAAAGATTTTTGCAGTGGCCAAAAAAAAATAGTTAGGTTTACAGGATACTGTAGTCTATTAAGTATCCCTGGTGGCTTGGACAGTAAAGAATCCGCCTGCAATACAGGAGACCTGGGTTCAATCCCTGGGTTGGGAAATCGATCCTCTGGAGAAGGAAATGGCAACCCACTCCAGTATTCTTGCCTGGAAAGTTCCATGTACGGAGGAACCTGCCGGGCTGCAGTCCATGGGGTTGCAAAGAGTCGATACAACTGAGCGACTAAGCACATAACACCATTTATGTCTAAAAAAATAATGTACCTACCTTAATTTTAAAATACTTTATTGCTAAAAAGTGCTTCAGCACGTCCATCTTCTTTTTGCAACAGTAACATCAAAGATCACTGATTACAGCACAAGGTAGCAAATATAATAATTATGAAAAAGTTTAAAATGCTGCAAGAATTTCAAAAAGATGACACAGAGACATAAAGTGAGCAGATGCTTTGGGAAAATGGTGCCAAAGAGACTTGCTTGATAAAGAGCTGTCACAAACCTTCTATTTGTAAAAAAAAAAAAAAAAAAAAAAAAACGAGTGTCTGCAAAGCACAATTGAACTAAGTGCAATAAAATGAGGTCTGCCTGTATTTACTCAAGAGAAATGAAAATGTGCACAATAAGAGTTGAACAAGAAATCCACATCAGCTTTGTTCATAATAGCCCAAAACTAGAAACGACCCAAATGTCCTTCAACAAGTGAGGGGATAAACAATGGAGTTATAATCATACTACAGAAGTTAACCCAGCAATAAAGAGGAATGAATTACTGATACATGCAACAATGCAAATGAGCCTCAAAGACATGATGCTGAAAAAAGCCAGATACAAAAGAATACATCTTGCACAATTAGATTTATATGGAATTCCAGAACAGGCAAAATTAATCTCTGTTGAAAGAAATCAGAGCAGTGTTTTCATGAGAGCCAGGGGGAAAGATGGACTAGACGGAGAAGGTAGAATGTTGTTTTTTTTTTAGGGGAGGGAAATGTTCTGTGTCTTGACAGAGATGTGGGTTACATGGCAACATTCATTTGCAAAAACTCATTACACTGTGCTATGAAGCTCTGTGCATTTCACTGACTATTAATTATATGTCAATTAAACAATAAGGAGCTAACATTCATTTACAGAAGAAGATATGGGGGAAAAACACATATTAAAACAAGAGCCTGAAAAAATATCAGGGCACGGGAAAGAATCTGCCTGCAAAACAGAAGACCCAGGTTCACTCCCTGGATCAAGAAGATTCCCTGGAGAAGGGCATGGCAACCCACTCTAGTATTCTTCCCTGGAAAATCCCATAGACAGAGGAACCTGGTGGGCTACAGTCCATAGGGTGGTAAAAAGTTGGACATGACTGAAGCGACTTAGCACGCATGCACACACGTGCATAGAACACATATTCAAAAAACAAATTTCCAGAATGTTAGTGTGACTGCTGGGAGCAAGCCATTTTTCTCAGTAGTGTGGTGGTGGTCTCATCTTTCCCCCATCCCCTTTCCATGAACCTAGAGGATCACAGAAAGAGTGATTGCTGAGGTGGGTCAAATCCAAGATGAGACAAACCATTTTGCACGGTAACCTCTGAGACACTTACATGGAGATGCCCACATTCACAAGGGCAGACACTGACTGGTCCCTAGGATGCTCCATCATCAGTGAGATTCGAATCTCCACCCCTCACTGCTCTCTTATTCAAAGTGAAGCCAGATGACTGAATGGCACTGCTGATTAGAAGTGACTGGGTCCTAGGGTAACAAGCAAGAGCATTCGTGGGCTTAAGGAGAAATTTTCTCCTAGAAACTAAAAGAAGTTGATTGCAAGAGTTTACCTTCAACAGCTGTTGGGGAACTGAAGCAAATTAAATAGAGGAGATGTGTCATACCCAAACCCTTCCCTTCTCCATCAAGCTGGAGCATGTAGACCCCTCACTAACCCAAGTGTGGTCATGAGCCAGCAGCATCAATGTTACCTGGGAGCTTGTCAGAAATACAAAATCTCAGGCCCCACCCAAGACCTGCTGAATCAGAGTCTGCATTTCTGCAGAATCCCCATGTGACTCATGTACACATAGAAATTTGAGAAATGCCCCTGGGAGTTCGTCAGTTTTTATTTAACAAACATACATATAGTTTTTATTTTGTGCCAGGCACTGTTATACATGTTTTATTTTTATTTTCTCAATTTATTTATTGAAGGATAATTGCTTTACAGAATTTTGCTGTTTTCAGTCAAACTGCAGTATGAATCAGCCAAAGGTATACATATATCCCCTCCCTTTTTAAGCTCCCTCCCATCTCCTGCCCTATCCCATCCCTCTAGATTGATACAGAGCCTGTTTGAGTTTCCTGAGCCATGCAGCAAATTCCCATTGGCCATCTATTTTACATATGGTAAAATAAGTTTCCATGTTACTCTTTCCATACATCTCACCCTCTCCCCACCTCTCCCCATGTCCATAAGTCTATTCTCTATGTCTGTTTCTCCCTTGCTGCCCTGTAAATAAATTCTTCAGTACCATTTTTCTAGATTCCGTATATATGTTAGAATATGATATTTATCTTTCTCTAACTCACTTCACTCTGTATAATAGGTTCTAGGTTCATCCACCTCATCAGAATTGACTCAAATGCATTCCTTTTCATGGCTGAGTAATAGTCCATTGTGCATATGTACCACTTCTTTACCCATTCATCTGTTGATGGACATCTAGGTTGCTTCCATGTTCTAGCTATTGTAAATAGTGCTGCAATGAACAATGGGATACATGTGTCTTTTTCAATTTTGGTTTCCTCAGGGTATACAGTGGAGAAGGCAATGGCACCCCACTACAGTACTCTTGCCTGGAAAACCCCATGGATGGAGGAGCCTGGTAGGCTGCAGTCCATGGGGTCGCTAAGAGTCGGACACGACTGAGCGACTTCACTTTCACTTTTCACTTTGATGCATTGGAGAAGGAAATGGTAACCCACTCCAGTGTTCTTGCCTGGAGAATCCCAGGGACGGGGGAACCTGGTGGGCTGCCATCTATGGGGTCGCACAGAGTCAGACACGAGTGAAGTGACTTAGCAGCAGCAGCAGCAGGGTATATGGCTAGGAGTGGGATTGCTGGGTCATATGGTGGTTTTATTCCTAGTTTTTTAAAGAATCTCCATACCATCTTCCCACCAACAATGTAGCAATTCACATTCCCACCAACAATGCAAGAGTGTTCCCTTTTCTCCACACACTCTCCAGCATTTATTGTTTGTAGACTTTTTGATGATGGCCATTCTGACTGGTGCGAGGTGATATCTCATTGTGGTTTTAATAATGAGCAATATTGAGCATCTTTTCATGTGTTTGTTAGCCATCTGTATGTCTTCCTTGGAGAAATGTCTGTTTAGGTCTTATTCCCACTTTTTGATTGGGTTGTTTGTTTTTCTGGCATTGAGTTGTATGAGCTGCTTGTATATGTTAGAAATTAATCCTTTGTCAGTTGTTTCCTTTGCTATTATTTTCTCCCATTCTGAGGGTTGTCTTTTCACCTTGCTTATAGTTTCCTTTGCTGTGAAAAAGCTTTTAAGTTTAATCAGATCCCACTTGTTTACTTTTGTTTTTATTTCTGTTACTCTAGGAGGTGGGTCATAGAGGATCTTTCTTTGATTTATGTCATCGAGTGTTCTGCCTATGTTTTCCTCTAAGAGTTTTACAGTTTCTGGTCTTACATTTTGGGTCTTTAATCCATTTTGAGTTTATCTTATTTAGTCTATGGTGTAAGGAAGTGTTCTAATTTCATTCTTTTACATGTAGCTGTCCAGTTTTCCCAGCACCACTTATTGAAGAGGCTGTCTTTGCCCCATTGTATATTCTTGCCTTTGTCAAAAATAAGGTACCCATAGGTGTGTGGCTTTATTTCTGGGCTTTCTTTCTTGTTCCATTGGACTATATTTCTGTCTTTGTGCCACTGCCATACTGTCTTGATGACTGTAACTTTGTACCATAACCTGAAGACAGGTAGCTTGATTCCTCCAGCTCCATTCTTCTTTTTCAAGATTGCTTTGGCTGTTCAGGGTCTTTTGTGTTTCCATATGAATTGTGAAATATTTTGTTCTAGTTCTGTGAAAAATGCCATTGTTAATTTGATAGGGATTGCATTGAATCTGTAGATTGCATTTGGTAGTATAGTTATTTTCACAATATTGATTCTTCCTACCTAGGAACATGGATTATCTCTCGATCTGTGTATGTCATCTTTGATTTCTTTCATCAATGTCTTATAATTTTCTGTATACAGTTCTTTTGTCTCCTTGGGTAAGTTTATTCCTACATATTTAATTCTTTTTGTTGCAATGGTGAATGGGATTGATTCCTTAATTTCACTTTCAGATTTTTCATAGTTATAATATAGAAATACAAGTGATTTCTGTGTATTGATTTTGTATCCTGCAACTTTGATAAATTCACTGATTAGCTCTAGTAATTTTCTGATACTATCTTTAGGGTTTTCTATGTACAGTATCATGTCATCTGCAAACAGTGAGAGCTTTACTTCTTTTCTGATCTGTATTCCTTTTATTTCTTTTTCTTCTCTGATTGCTGTAGCTAGGACTTCCAGAACTATGTTGAATAATAGTGGTGAAAGTGGATACCCTTGTCTTGTTGCTGATCTTAGGGGGAATACTTTCAGTTTTTCACCACTGAGAATAATGTTTGCTGTAGGCTTATCATATATGGCCTTTACCATGTTGAGGAAGTTTCCTTCATGCCCACTTTTTGAAGAGCTTTATTGTCACCCTGCTTATTTAACTTATATGCAGAGTACATCATGAGAAACACTGGGCTGGAAGAAGCACAAGCTGGAATCAAGATCACCAGGAGAAATATCAATAACCTCAGATATGCAGATGACAGTACCCTTATGGCAGAAAGTGAAGAGGAACTAAACAGCCTCTTGATGAAGGTGAAAGAGGAGAGTGAAAAAGTTGGCTTAAGGCTCAACATTAAGAAAACTAAGATCATGGCATCCAGTCCCATCACTTCATGGCAAATAGATGGGGAAACAGTGGAAACAGTGGCTGACTTTATTTTGGGGGGCTCCAAAATCACTGCAGATGATGACTGCAGCCATGAAATTAAAAGACACTTGCTCCTTGGAAGGAAAGTTATGACCAACCTGGACAGCATATTTAAAAGCAGAGACATTACTTTGTCAACAAAGGTCCATCTAGTCAAGGTTATGGTTTTTCCAGTGGTCACGTATGGATGTGAGAGTTGGACTATAAAGAAGGCTGAGCGCCGAAGAATTGATGCTTTTGAACTGTGGTGTTGGAGAAGACTCTTGAGAGTCCCTTGGACTGCAAGGAAATCCAACCAGTCCATCCTAAAGGAGATCAGTCCTGGGTGTTCATTGGAAAGACTAATGTTGAAGCTGAAACTCCAATACTTTGGCCACCTGATGCAAAGAGCTGACTCATTGGAAAAGACCCTGATGCTGGGAAAGATTGAGGGCAGGAGGAGAAGGGAACGACAGAGGATGAGATGGTTGGATGGCATCACTCAATGATCTGACTCAATGGACATGTGTTTGGGTAGACTCCGGAAGTTGGTGATGGACAGGGAGGCCTGGCATGCTGCAGTTCGTGGGGTCGCAAAAGTTGGACACAACTGAGTGACTGAACTGAACTGAACTGAAAGAGTGACTGCAAGGGGAAAATAACAGTAGGAAAAGCAAACAAAGGAATAGATATAGAAAAAATAATAATAGGTTTAAAAAAATAAAATTTAAAAAAGAGAGAGAGAAAAAAAAAAAAAAGAAAACTTCACAGAACTGCAAAAGCCCAATGTAGAGGCAGAGGTTTATAACAACAATAAAAAATGTGACTGAGAGGGGAAAAGAAAGCTCAAACGGAAAAAAAAAAAAAAGAATCTACAGAACAAGTCAAAACATAAGAATAATAAATGTTTTTCTTGAGTCACTGCTGTAAGAGTCCTTTCCCTCACTAGGAGTCACAGTCCACCTCACCTCCCTAGGATGCCCTCCCAACACTGCTGGTCTCTGGACCTGCTGTGGGGGCAACTCAGATTCTAATCTGGTCCTACTCCTATGTGTTCTCCCCTCCAATGTCCACAGCTATCAGAAGCAGTGTGTTTTATTTTGTGGGTGCTCTTAAAGTCCTTTTATATATCCCATAGACACAGTGTCTGCCTAGTTGATTGTGTGTATTTAATCTGCAGCTTATACAGCTGGTGGGATGGTTTGGGGTCTTCTTCCTTAGCCACACTGCCCCTGGGTTTCAATTGTGGTTTTATTTTCACCTCTGCATGTGGGTTGTCCACTAGGGTTTGCTCCTGAGGCTGCCCTGGTGGACTTGTGTTTGCCTCTGTGAGGGCCAGGTATGGAGGTGGTACAGAAGCTTGGGTTGCAGGGGTTCTGGCAGCACCAGGTACTCAGGGGAGTGGGCAGCTAGGGCAGCAGGAAATATAGTGCTCTAGAAGGGTATGACAACTAATACTGGCCAATATGCTCCAGTATTCTGGCCTGGAGAACCCTGCTCCCTGACAGAGAAGCCTGGCAAGTCACAGTAAACAGAGATGCAAAGAGTCAGACACTACCAAAGCGACCCTGCAGGTATAGATGCAAGATTCTTTTGGCCTATGGCAGCTCTGACCCAATGAGAGTTGAGCGTGAAGGTGGCACAGCTGGTTGGCTTGTGGGGACACTGGCGGCGCCAAGTGTGCAGGGACACAGACTGCCTCCACCGCAGGAGTTATGGCCCTATCAGAGTCTTTTTTCGAGCCTCTTGTAGGTGGCGATCAGAAGGGCTCTTGGGCCAGTCTTTCTCTGTAGCTCCACCCATTCAGGCACTTAGAGGGTTCGCTTGCCTGGCAGGGTCCTTCTCTGTAGATTGGAGAGTCAGGCACTTAAAGGGGCACCCTGGGTGGGGTCCTAATCTGTAGTTCAGCACATCAGTCACTTAAAGGAGCACTCTGGGTGGGGTTCTGCGCTGTAGTTCAGTGCGTCAGGCATTTGATGGGCCAGCCTCTCTATTGTTCAGCTGCCGTTGCTGGCGTGTGGGGAGAGAAAGGCTATGGCGATGGCTCCACCCTCCACACATGACTCAGTAATATCGCCTTGCTTCCATGGCTACCTGGCTTTCCTCCACAGGCATTTCCCACCATAGTCTCCTCCCTCACCTCCCCCTGATCCATCTCTCCACTGTCAACAGCAGCCCTCACCCTGGGATCACTCCACACTCCCCAAACTCCAGCTCCCAGCTGCTGTGCCTTCCAGGGGACCCACATCCCTGTCTTGGGTATGTAGGGCTGCAGCAAGGACTGTCTGATTTTCATTCCATTTAAGCTGCCACAGATCAGCTGTTTCAGTCTCAGTGTTAAATGTTTCTCCTCTGACTCAGACAAGTACCCAGTGTGGGGATCAGACCCCTGCTTCAGTTCCTCCACCCACAAAGGGAAGGTCCAGTCTTACTAACACTCCTGTTTCCCCCCTAGTTCCTTCCTCCTACTGAGTTTTGCCTGGTTCTATATTTTCTTTTCCTCTGGTCAGGTACCCCTGTCCGCTCTCAGCTGGTGTTCTGCATGCACTTCTGTGTCTGAAGGTGTATTACTAATATATCCATGGAAAGAGATGTACTCCACATCCACCTACTCCTCCACCATCTTGTTCTCTCTACATGTTTTATAAACATTAACAGATTTAATCTTTATAGCAGCTTTCTCATTGTAGGTACTGTTGTCATTGCCATTTTAAGGAAGAGAAATATGGGGCACAGAGAAATTAAGTGACTTGCCCAAGGTCACACAGGTAATAAGTGGCAGAGCTTGGATTTAAACCCTTGAAGCCTAGCTTTAGTGTCCATGCTCTTAATTATTCTATTATACAGTTGAAATGATTCCAAGAATAAATAAAGGATTTTTTTTTTTTTGCATTTTTCCAGGGTCCATTCTATCTTTGGGCTTCCCTTTTGGCTCAGCAATAAAGACCCTGCCTGCCAATACAGGAGATGTGGGTTTGATCCCTGGGTCATGAAGAAGGAAATAGCAACCCACTCTAGTATTCTTGCCTGGGAAATCCCATAGACAGAGGAGCCTGATGGGCTACAGTCTGTCCATGAGGTTGCAAAGAATCAGATATGGCTTAGTGAATAAACCACAACAAGAATAATTTGAATCTCTATTTTTGTGTTTGTATGTCTATAGTTAATTCTACTGTGATTTGATCATGGACTTTTGGAGGAAGGACATGACAACCCACTCCAGTACTCTTGCCTGGAAAATCCCATGGACTGAGGATCCTGGTAGGCTACAGTCCATGGGGTTGCAAAGAGTCAAACACAACTGAGCAACTTTAACACACCATTTTTTTCTACCCTAAAGGGTACAGGATTTGGGGTACAATTATTTTGGGTGCTCTTCCCAAAAGAATCTAAATATATTTCTCCTATATTCTGTAAAATGACACTGCTTGCCTACTCTTCCCATCGAGGGTTAGAGGACTTGGACATGCGTTCAACTAAGCTTAGTAGTCTTCAATATACATCTTTACAAATCTGGAGGGATTCCTTTATTAATAACATAATGACAGGAAATGACTGAATCCACAATATGGAAAGCATTAAAATAGCTTAGTAACTGATTTATGTTAACAAATATGCATCAAACAGACTACAACTAATAGTCAACATCACTGCTGTACATTTCTAGTACCAAATCCAACCAGCAAGGAATCAGTGGAACCTTCAGGCACACGTAGCTTAGGAAAATTATTCTGAAACAATATCAACATTGTCCAGGACTCACATGCAAAAGAATACACAATCGACCAATTACTTCTTGTGAGAAAATCTGTTCATCTCAATAAAGGAAATTGTTAAACTTTTTAGTGTGGAATCTGCAAAATACACACCTTATCTTCCTGGATTGAATTTTCTGTTTGTGATCCTCTGCAGTGGTGGATCTTAAGAGCAGATCTCAAGATTTTGGCACCACGAACACAACTCTTAGGCTGTGTGCAATATGAATACTCCACTCTTTATATGGGGAAGCTATTCAAGCTAGACTTCCTTCCTGTGTTACTTTGTGAAATGTCCCCTGGGTATTATCACTGTTAGCACCTCAGGTTCCCTTATGTTTGGGGCGGGGGGGGGGGGGGGGAGGCTGAAAGAGTATTTTTGATTGACTAGATTATTCCCCAAAGAACCTATTTGTTCTTGCCTGAGAACAAAGTTATGACCACAACCAGTGGCCTCACTCCAAGTACCCTATCATCCTCAAACTGGTATTTATATTGATGGCTCCTACAAGTCTCCAAAACATGCTTTCTGAGAAGCAGACTGGTGTAAGGCAGTAATTTAAACTTTGCCTGCAGATCAGAATGGCCTGGAGCACTTTTCAAAAATACTGATGTCCAGGCCCTATCCCTGAGATTCTGATTTAATGGGTCAGGGTGAAGCCTGAACTCGGAATCCCTACAACCACCACAGTCACTGTAAGGATTAAATGGGATGCGGAATAAGAGGCCCCAGATGCAGTGATTGGCACAGCTATTTACTTGATAAATGACAATTGTTCCTCTGCCACCTGTGCCCTCCTCCAATTTCTGCTGAGGCAAAAGGAACCCCTAAAATATGATTCTTCTTCAGGGGTGGCAGGGGCAGCCAAGCTCAATGGAACAACTCATTAGAGGAGGAAATGATAGCAGAGCGGGGAGCCACCAGACACTGACAGGGGATGGAGACACAGAAAGATTTTGTTTTAATGCAGGGCAAGAGGTCAGGAGAATGAAGGAAGAAAAAGTCAGATTTAGTAAAAATCTGATCACCTGGCAATTTTTAAAAGGGTCACTGCCAACACTTTTGTGGCTGCATGGAGTACATTTTACTCAGAAAAATGTAGGGGTGGAGGAGGTGAAAAATAGGCTCCATTTAGCTTATCATCTATATTTAAATAGAAAGGTCAAGGCTGGAGCTAATGGAAGTTGGAGAATGTTCTTCGGAAGGAACAGCTCCTCTCAAGTCTTTGAGTATGTCCTGTCCTCTCTGTACATCCCCTCAGGGGAAAAAATAGAGAGAGAGATAACTAAGACATAACTGGCAATTTCATCACTTCAAATACTTTCAGCAATAAAAACTGCTCGGGAAATACTCATTTGTTCAACATATATTTATTGAGCACCTGCTATGTGTCCACTTCTGTGCTAAGAAGAGTCTGATCTCATAAATGATGAACTAAAACTAAATAACTTGTCTAAGAAGAGGTAATCACAAAACTGGGATGTGATTTGAGGTTTGACCCCCAAATAACATTTAGAGATGATTAGGTCCCCAGCCTCTGCTGGCAAATTTAGGTGTCATATTCCTGGTTTGTGGCTCTTGTGTCTGATACTCTCTTCCTCTCCACCAAGTCCAGCAATCTTCCCCCTGTCTTATTTCATATTTTGCTTCAAGGATCAGCTTGTACATCTCCTTCTTCTACAGGCCTTTCCTGACCCCACATGAGTTGAGTCCCCATTTAGAGACCCCTCTGGCAGCTTGTGAGTGCCTCTGTCATGGCAAAATTCTGCTGCATTATAATTAGTCACTTGTCTGTCTTCCCCACTGGACCATGAAATTCTCAAAGACATAAGTAACTGATGATTCCTGTTTATATTCATAGGAATAAGCATAATGCCTGATGAAGAGTAGGAAAGAGAAGAAGAGAGGAAGGGAGGGAGAAAGGAAGAAAGGAAGGACTTCAGTGAAGCCTTCATAAAAGAGGTAAGAAACTGAGCTGGGTGTGAGATCTGAATCAACTAGGAGGCACCGAACGCTTGCTGCTGCTTTCTGGAGAATCAGTTCAAGGGGAATCACAAAGAAAGGAATCTAGGGTTGTGTGGAAACCCCATCAGGACCACAACCTGCCATGGATGGAGGGTTTCAGGCTGAGCAAAGGAGTTAAGAGTACAAGGTCCCAGGATGTCTTGCAGAACTGACAAGTGCTCAGCCATCAGTCATGGGACAGGTATGAACTGAGCACCTACTATGATGCAGGGTTTCCGCTCAGCAGAAAGAGAGAGACTAGCACAGGTCCTGCTTCCACGGAGCTCTGGGCCCCACAGGCTAAACCTGTTCTGAGAGACAAAAAGGAATCAATTAAGGTCCTCACCCAGGGAGTGATGTAATTTAAGTGGAGTCTGAGGGCCATTTATCTTGTTAAGAGTGAAGCATGATCTGGAATGAGGGAGACAGGGAGAAAAGAGGGGAGGGCGAGAGAGAAAATAGGGAGAAAAGATGGAAGAAAATGATGAGAAGCTCCAAATTAGACTTAACTCCCTGAGGGCAAAGTGGGTTTCTGGAAAACCCAGTCTTATGTCTGTGTCATTCACCAGCATATTCCAGCACCTAGAACAGCACCTGGCCATGACAGGTGCTCAAGAAACATTCAGAGAGTGGATGGGATGGGTTGGGATGGGGTGGGATGGAAACAAGAGGAATTTTGCTGAAGTGAATTAAAGAAGGGCAGAAGTTCAGGGCTCTGGGTGTCATGGTCCCCAGTGACCAGTCCTTCCTACCTCTGCCATTGATCAGCCAAGTGATCAGGCACTTTGATAGCTTTCCTGTAGTTTGTTGCCTCATCTATTGAAGGTAGGGGCTGTTTCAATTTGTACACTAGTTTCCCATAGAATATGACTGCTTCATGTGGTCAAATTAAAGCCTCAAGAGCCAGTTAATTTGGGACAATGTTAAGTTAAATAAACAAAAGCAGGTCTCTGACCATGGGACATCTCAGAGGTTTGAACATGCGTGGGTGAATTGGGAAGCTCCAAGAAGAAGGTATCAAATGTTGTAACTTCCAAATTTGTTTGACTACAGAACCCCAACCTTCAATTTTTCCATTTTCAATCCTTTTAAAAAATATTTATTTGTTTAGCTCCCCTGGGTCTTAGGTACAGCACTCAGGGTCTTCCATCTTCTTTGCAGCATTCAGGATCTACTAGTTGTGGCATGTAGGATCTAGTTCCCTGACCAGAGATTGAACCTGGACCCCCTGCACTGGGATAACAGAGTTTTAGCCACTGGACCCCCAGGGAAGACCCTTCATTTTCAATCTTACAGAACCTTTCCAGCTCTACTGGTGTCATCCAATGATGTCATCTAATGATGTCACCCAAGTTCACCAAGACAGGGATGGCCATGTGGATTGGGGAATCCAGTCAGATTGAGCTGATGAAGTGAGTCTGGGTGACAGGAAAGGAGTCTCTTGTCTCTGGGATGGGGAAAGGGCAGTGCAGGAGACTCAAAGCTGCAGTGAAGAAGTCTGAAATTGCTCTGTGGGCTGAGACCTGGAATCTCGCTCAAAGAAAGCCAACCATCGTCAGGGCAAGGCATTGATATTCTGGCGTGGTTTTTAATTTCCCGTCCCTGGGATTAGCTACATCAGGGAGGAATCCTTTGGCCGCCTTCTCTCAATACATCCCGGAGCTTTTATTTTGTTACCAATTTCCCTACATTGTGTGCTTTCTTTGAGAATCATAACCGTGTGAATATTTGACAATTGAATGGTACAAACATCTTGAAACATACAGTTTTCCCCAGAGCTGCATTTCATACTATAATCCGAGGTGATCTCGGTTGCCAGAAACACTCACGCCGTTAATGGATTTGGAGGGAAGATGCTAGTAATGAGATTTTCAAATGTGAATTGTTTTGCTTTCAAACACATGGTGAAATCCAATGAAATATTACCTTAGACACACTGGGACAGTAAGTCCAGCAGATCAAATGAACGCTTGATATGTGTTTCATACAGGCTTTTTCTGTTCCAAACAAGAGCTAGAAGGGGATCTGTTTTATTTTTTCCTGGTGAGATGGCTCCTTGAGCCCTAGAGTTGAGTAATTCTTCTGTAATTTTTTAAATTTTTTGGGCTCCAAAATCACTGCAGATGGTGATTGCAGCCATGAAATTAAAAGACGCTTACTCCTTGGAAGGAAAGTTATTACCAACCTAGATAGCATATTAAAATGCAGAGACATTCCTTTGTCAACAAAGGTCCATCTAGTCAAGGCTATGGTTTTTCCAGTGGTCAGGTATGGATGTGAGAGTTGGACTGTGAAGAAAGCTGAGCACTGAAAAATTGATGCTTTTGAACTCTGGTGTTGGAGAAGACTCTTGAGAGTCCCTTGAACTGCAAGGAGATCCAACCAGTCCACCCTAAAGGAGATCAGTCCTGGGTGTTCATTGGAAGGACTGACGCTGAAGCTGAAACTCCAGTACTTTGGCCACCTCATGTGAGGAGCTGACTTATTGGAAAAGACCCTGATGCTGGGAGGGATTGGGGGCAGGAGGAGAAGGGGACAACAGAGGTTGAGATGGTTGGATGGCATCACCGACTGGATGGACATGAGTTTGAGTAAACTCCGGGAGTTTGTGATGGACAGGGAAGCCTTGGCATGCTGCGATTCATGGGGCTGCAAAGAGTTGGACACGACTGAACAACTGAACTGAACTGACTGGCTGAATATTTATTTATCTGCATCAGGTCTTAGTTGCAGCACATGGGATCCTCAATCTTCATTGCATCATGCAGGATCTTTGGTTGTGGCAGGTGAACTCATCCTTGCAGCATGTGGGATCTAGTTTCCTGACCAGGGATTGAACCCGGGCACCCTGCATGGGGAGGGCGTAGTTCCAGTCACTACACACCAGGGAAGTCTGTCATCTGTTACTTCTGACACACATTTGGCCTTTTCATATCCACAGTCTTAAGAGGCTGATTTATTTTACTCACTCGTTCAACAAATACTGCTTGAGAGCTTACTATGTGCCAGGCAGTTCTGTACACTGAGCAATGGACAGGACTTGACGATGCTCACATGTGTTTCTATCATCATCAAGCCTACAACCTCAGGAGACACATACACACAATAAACAAGTAAACACAAACATTTAAACATCAGGTGACAGGAACAGGCCCGAAGAAAAATAAGCAAGGTAAAAGTCAGAGAATGATGGGACAGGTCCTGTTTTAGGTGGGGTGTCAGGGTACACCTCTCTGCAGGGGTGACTGCTGAGCAGACACCCTGGAGAAGAGAGGAAACTGGAGGCCAGTGGCTGTTCCAGGTTCGAGAATGCTTCAGTGATGACGTGGTGCTTTAAGTCTAGCTTTGCTTCATTTCAGATGAGATGTTCCTTTCACAGTATCACCCAGCCTCACTGGGAACCAGACAGAACCATCAGGGCAAGGCAAGATGCTGGATTTGATGCCAGAATCTGAAGGAAGTGAAGCCATAATACAAAGAAAGGAAATTCAGGCAGGGCCCAGGCAGGCAAGGCACAAGGAAGATGGGTAGGTGTGCTGGATCCCATCCATCGAGCCTGCCTCTTCCTGACACCTGCACTCAGCTGGGTCAAAGTTGAACTCCTCATCCTCACCCCAGAGTCAGCCCCTCTCCCTGACTTCTCCAGATCCATGAATGGTACCCAACATCCACCCGGTCATCTCACTCTGGTTCATCAAGCTCCCCACCTCACGCCACCACCCAGTTCCCTTCATTCTCCTCTTGTCACACCCTCTGGACCTCCATAAATGGCATTTGGGACACTTTCCCTCCAGCCCTTGAGCCTGGATGTTTACAGGTCATATCTAAACACTTATTGAACCATCTTGAAATTATATGACAGTTTCCTTTAAAAGGGCCAGCAGAAGAGAACCTAGAAAGTTGCCACTTTCAAATGAAGCCACATGAGAAACGCTAGCGATCGCTCCAGAAATACTTCGCCACCCCACTGCCAAGCTGCTGGCACACCCGGGATTTTATGAAGCGACAGGCGCAAAGATCTAGGAGATGGAGCCGTCCTTTCAACAGAAAGGGAAGCTGGCTGAGGAATCCTTTCATTCTGGTTTCTGCAAGACCCTGCCTTTCATCGAGGTGAGTGGGGAGTCCGGGAGAACAGAAATGGCTCTATTCAAGTGCCGCCATGGAAACACATGCTGGGTGTTAATCTAGCAAATACCTCTTGGAAAGGAGCTTAAAGTTCAGCCAGAGATGCTGCTTTGCATCTAGGTGGGCGAGGTGCAGAACATGCAGGAGCCACAGAAAGGGAGGTCTGGAGAGGAAGAAGGGGCTTGGTGTGGCCCTGCAGGCTGCTCCAGAGCCCCTCCGCCCCCACTAGGGGTTACTGCCAACGTTCCTACACATGGCGACATCTCCCTGCGTCAGGTTTTTGCTGGTTGGAGCACACTCGGCCCATGTGAAAAATAAGCCAGAGTGCTGGAGAGTTACAGATGAGACCCTCAGCCAATGAGGAGCGAGAGCTGGTACCTTGCTGGTGCAAGATAAATGCTTCAGCTCCCTTGCTCCTTGATGAGACAATCCTAGGTGTTGTTCCACACACTCTTCAGAGGGCTCCCAGTGAGAATGAACCCAATTGCCAGCAGTAACACCTCAATTATTAGTTTTCTCTCTTCCCGGTCCGGCCTCCCCACTCCCTTGCAATGCTTGTTGGGATCACATCACAGGTAAGTCTCATGTACCCATCTCTTTCTTAGGATCTGCTTTTAGGAAGAACCAAGCTAAGACAATGGGGCGACTGGCCCAGTAGTAAGAAAGCCCCCAGCGGCCTGTGTCCAAATGGGCTTTCCCCTTAAGTATCAGTATCAAAGGACAGCCAGTTCCAAGGATGTAGGAAGAAAGGTTGTGAGCCTCTGGGAGAAGGAATTAAAAAGCCTCCAGAGAAGGTACCTTGCCAATGCAACCCTGTCAATAAAGTCTGAATACCCCAAAGGTCCCCAAGAGAATTTGCACTCAAGAACCCAGTATTAGTTAGCTGCTGCTGCTAAGTCGCTTCAGTCGTGTCTGACTCTGTGCAACCCCATAGACGGCAGCCCACCAGGCTCTGCCTTCCCTGGGATTCTCCAGGCAAGAACACTGGAGTGGGTTGCCATTTCCTTCTCCAATTAGTCAGCTAGGGACACCATAATAAAGTACTGCAGACAGGGCAGCTTAAACAACAGAAATGTATCTCCCCATGGTTCTGGAGGCTAAAAATATGAAATCAACTGATTGTTGGTAGAGATGGATTCTTCTGAAACCTCTCTGTTTGGCTTGAAGATGGCCATTTTCTTCGTATGTCTTCATATGGCCTTCCTTCTTCATGTGTCTGTGTCCTAATCTCCCCTTCTTTTAAGGACAGCAGTCCCATCAGATTTTGTTTGTTTGTTCAGTCACTTGGTCACATCTGACTCTCTGGGACCTCATGGACTGCAGCACGCCAGGCTTCCCTGTCCTTCACTATCTCCAGGAGTTTGCTCAAACACATGTCCACTGAGTCGGTGATACCATCCAACTATCGCATCTTCTGTCACTCTCTTCTCCTCCTGCCCTCAATCTTTCCCAGAATCAGGGTATTTTCCAATGAGTTGGCTTTTCTCATCAAGAGGCCAAGGTATCAACCTATTGGATTACGGCCCACCCATATGACCCTGTTTTACCTTAACCCCCTCTTTAAAGGCCCTATCTCCAAACACTGTCATGGTCTCGGGTACTAGGGGTTAGGACTTCAACTCATGGCTGTTGTATGGGAGGGAACACAATTCAGCTCCTAACAGGCCCCAAGAGATGCCTGCTTCCCAGCTGAACAAAGGACTCTGAATCCACCATGTGGGAGGTTCCTGGATGTGGCAGCTCTTGGTTAGAGCACAAAGCAAC
Organism: Cervus elaphus; assembly: GCF_910594005.1. Taxonomy (NCBI): domain Eukaryota; kingdom Metazoa; phylum Chordata; class Mammalia; order Artiodactyla; family Cervidae; genus Cervus; species Cervus elaphus. The sequence continues at coordinate 34,543,680 of NC_057818.1, forward strand.
AAAGCATAATGAGGCCTGAAATGAGCCTGTCAGAAATGAGGAGGTGGCAGGACGGGAGGCTATGAAGTCCAAGGCAGTGCAACTATTTGACCCACCAGTGGGTCTGGTCCTATTTCCATGGAAATGAACTCATTATGGCTAAATCTTTTTCTAGCTCCTGGTTGATTCATGAAGTGGTTCTGAATGTTGATAATCACTTCATGAATCACTGACAAACATGAGGGCCAAATATCTGACACCTGAATTGCCTTCTCTCCTGATGAGCATTCCTATCATGATGTGGGGTGTCCCCCCACCAGCAAACAGGTGCTCAGATGAGAAGTCCATGTGTCAGAGTCTCATGCTTCAGTCACTCCACCCTGGTCATTTTGTCAGGCATTGCTAGATTGCTAGTGTTAGTCATTCAGTCATGTCCAACTCTTTGCAACCCATTGGACTGTAGCCTGCCAGGCTCCTCCATCCATGGGGATTCTTCAGGCAAGAATACTGGAGTGGGTTGCCATTTCTTTCTTCAGGGGATCTTCCTGAACCAGGGACTGAATCTTGGTCTCCTGCACTACAGGCAGAATCTTTACCACCTGGGCCCCCAGGAAAGCCACTCCACAAACATTTAATGATCATCAATGAGTTAATGCGGCAAGTCACTTTGAAGCTCTCATGACAAGGAGCATGAAAGGATCAGCCATCAAGTTCTGCAACACTGTTTCTAGGGGAAGTAAGATGGTGTCGCTCAGAAGGTGTCATGGCGTCCATGTTCCTGCTCAAAGGAGAATCTGCTTCAGCCCAGACTGACATGGCCGCTGCCTCAAGCAAACTGAGAGTACCTGTCTCTTAGGTGGACCACAGTCCTCAAAGAAACAGAAACTGAGGGATCAGACTGGAGAGAGAGATACAAGACACCTCACTCCCTCACTTCATTCCCCTCACCTGACCCGCCCCACCATATTGCATTTAGCTACTAGAGAGAATATTGGAGTGACACAGAAGACACAGCCTCCAAACATAAAATCTTCTTGAACATGTGGGACAAGATACCTGCAGCTCAGAAGCAGAGAAAGATAGACTTTCCTCCCAGATACCTGCCAGCTCGTTTCCTCACTTCACTCTCCTCACCCCACCTGCCCGGCCACCTCTCAGAAGAGCTTCCATAGTTACCTCTGCTGCCCTTTCCTGATAAGACTGTTCTCCACAGTGCTTATCACCACCCACAGCCTTCTAGATCCATCTGCTGGCTTCTCTTCTGTCTCCCCCACCAGCAACTAAGCTCCACATGGCAGGGATCTCCGTCTGTTCTGTTCTCTGCTGCAGTCCCTCAACCTAAAACGGTGCTCAGGAGGCATAGCATGAGCTGAATAAATATTTGCAGGACAAGTGACAAGAACTGTCTTGAGCATAAAGAAGAGAACCTGTAGAACTCAAAAGAAGAAGAATGGAGACTTCCCTGGCAGCCCAGTGGTTAAGACTCCATGCTTCCACTGCAGGGGCCATGGGTTAAATTCCTGGACAAGGAACTAAGATTCCACAGGCTGCACAGTGCAGTCAAAATAAAAAAAGAAAGAAGAGGAATGTTGTCTGAGTGATTGCTTCTCTCTCTACCCCAGGTGCACATTTATGGTCTCTTAAATCCTCGGGGAGGAGGAAGGGGTTCTCTGTACCCAAGTTTATACCCAGTTCTCACACCCATGTGGGCTCAGGCACCCTCCACACATCATGTCAAACCTGCACTAAGTCTGAGGAGACGAGCTCCCTCAGATGCTGTGACAGAACAAGGTGCAGGCAGATCCCAAACGACCCCTGGAGCCCAGACCCTCCCGGGTCTCTCTTCTTGACAAGGCTTATTCGTGTTTGGTTGTGTGGCAGGACAAGCATTATCTGCCATTCAAAATCCAATAATGGTTTTGCTGAAACCATCTACTTCCTCTTCACTGGAAATGGAACTAAGGCTCAGAGAGGGAAGGTAGTTAACCCATCGTTAACCCGCGGCCACACAGAGCTTGCAGCAGTCAGGACAGAAACAAAAGCCTTTTAATCCCCATGGTAGGGTATATGTTTCCACACTAAACTATCTACCCACATTTCTGAGTAGAAGAGACTAACTCTGAGGAAGGAAATAACTGACCATCCCAAGTGCTTTTATGCAGACTTGAAGAAACCAGGTGGGTGAGCTCAAGGATTTCTGAGGCCTTTGGTTGCCTGGAAACCCCATATATTTGGTTTAAAAGAAAAAAAAAGTACCCTGACGGACATTTCAACTGAATGCCCTGTTGTAAGATGTTGTTGTTTAGTCAGTCGTGTCCGACTCTTTGTGACCCCATGGACGGTAGCATGGCAGCCTCCTCTGTCCCTATTGTAAGATGGGCAATAGGAAGTCAGAAAGTCACATGAAAAGGAACTGGGAGAGTGAGGGCCAGACCTCCAATACTATTTAGGCCATTTTTAACCACATCCTGCCACTCTGATCATCAACTACAGATAAAAGGGGGAAAAGCCTTAAGTGTCATTTTGCCCAAATGCCCATTTTCCAGATGAAGAGACTGAGGTTGACAGGACCAGGTGGGTGTCAGAGTCTGGAACTGAGGTCTAGGCTTCTTTTCCCCACTGCCATCCTCCCTGGGGGAGAAAGCAGGGCCTCCAGACCACAATTTCAGGGCTGCTGAGGACACTGCCCAATGTCCATGGGCCTTGGAGCCCAGCCTCATGCCAGCTGGGTGACCTCAGTGAGGCATTTCACCACCTGGACCCACAGTTTCTTCGACTACTTAGTGTTTTGGAAATGTCCAAATACGACCAGCTCAGTGAACTGCCCAGCATAGAATAGGCACTCTGTGTCTGTGTCCTTTTTTTTTTTCCCCCTCTTTTTCTTTCCACCTTTTATCCCTTTGGGTAGTGAGATCTTCATTCCTTTCCTGTAACTATTTCTGTTCATGTTAAAATGGGAACAAGGAAGTGTCTGTAAAGCCGGGTGGGGTAGCGGGGCACCGGGCGGGTTTGAACTGGGCCTTGAACGATGAGTGGACATCTTCCAGGTAGACAAGCAAGGGCGGGGATTCAGGGGTAAAAGGGTCACTTATACAAAACCATACAGATCTGAGAACAGAAAACCCTCCCAGGAACCTGAAGGGGAGGAAGCCTGGAGTGGGGTGTGCCACAGCAGAGATGAGAAAATGAAGGTCCCTGTGGAACAGCCCTGGGAGGCCTGGAAGGTCACACTCAAGAGATTCTGTGGAAGTGGGGGAAGGATTTGATGTGTTTCAGCCGAGAAATGGTGAATTCCTTTGGAAGGTCACTCACTCTGGGCAGCAGCTAGAAAGATGGAGGGTTGGAAAGAGAGAAGGAGGTGAGGCAACCACGGAAGAGATTTTGGCCAAAGTCAGGCTGGCACACAGAGGGTCTAAGGCTTCGAAGGCTGGATGGGCCAGGGTGCAGGGTGAGTAGCTGAGACAGATGGATGGCGCCTCCTGCAGGCTGCCTGTCCCCGCTGTGCACCCCTCAGTGTGACAGAGGTGATGCCTTGAGCAAAGGGCTGTACCCCACTTCCCAAGCCCACAGAAGATGCCCCACATGTGCCCTCCTTCTTCATCACGCACTCCCCTCATGCTTCCTGGTACCTGGCGGCCAGCCTTCCCTAGCTTTGTTTTCTCTTCTTTTCCTATAACATAGAGAGCATCTCTTCTTTGTTATTTCAAAGTATCGTCCAACAGAGCCCTGACTGGCATCACTCATCCTCCCACCAGCCTCCCAAGCTCCCCCACTGTCCCTCCAGAAACCACAGCACAAACACTCTTTACACAGAGCCTCCTCATCAGCCAAGCTCTTATCTCTGGCTGGCTTTCAGCTTAAAATAAGTTTCTAAAAACCTTCCTTTGAAAGAGCCTCCCTCATTGCAATAATATCCAGGTTGTCTTCTCAGCCATTGTCTCTGTAGACCAGCGACTGCATCTGATTAAATCACGTGGTACGTGTATTGCCGAGACCTCCCAGCCTGCATCAGCCTTTGCTGGGAACTATCTTATCTGTAATCAGGTTACTGGGTTACAGACCCAAATTTCCTCTGCAAAACATCAGACTGAGAGGTTTTGCCCACCCTCTCCTAGGAAGGCAGCTATGCTTTCAATAAACCTGAGATTCCATTTCCTAGAACCTCCAAGTCCAACAGAGCCTTGGTTCTAATTCAACACTCACTGTCCCAGGGCAAAGCTAATCTTAAGTTTTATTTCAACACATTATAAGATGACTTAGGTGCTCAGCAAGATGGAAGAGATTTACAGTCATTTCAACAAACAGTGACTGCAAACCTACTATGTTCCAGCTGTGTAAGGGGAGTATAGATTGACCTCCTGTGGCTCACATCTGGGTGAGGTGGGGGGCTGGGAGAAAGACTGAAAAATAAGTTGTTTACCATTTGATGTAATAAGTGCAATCTATGAGTTTGTGAAAGGTACTCAGATGAATGGGTGACAATTGCAATGGGTTTTTGTTAAAACAAAAAAAAAAACAAAGATAGACATTTTTTTTATTTTAAAAAATACAGTAAAAACCCAACACTAGTGAAGTTGTGGTAAGATTTATGTTATACAAGAGCCATGTGAAAATACACTCAAAGAATCAGAATAATGAACATAACACCCCACCTGCCCACTCCCCACTAATCACTCTCCTAGGAATTTATCCTAAGTTATAAGTGAAAAAAAACCAGAGGTACTTAAGGAAGTGCAATATATTATTTTTTAACAGAAATGGTCCAGGTGATTGGGATACATCAGCTCAAGAAGAGTATGTAGTTATTTAAAATAACTATGGAGATTAGTAATTAAAACTCTATTTGGGGTCTAATTTCAAGCAAAAGATCGATCACACAATGCTACATTCAGCAACTGCCTACAGACTGAGCAGTCAGTCAATGTCCTCACCCTATGTCCTTCTATTGGGTTATGCTCTGAACACCAGTAGTCTAGAGGGTCCTTTTCTCCATGCTCTTGTTCAACTCTCAGAATAACCTGGTGATGTTGCTATCATGGTACTATCTTATAGACAAAGTGACAAGGCTCACAGAGCTTTAATGACATTCACACAACATCTAAGTCAAGGAGCTCTAACCCAGGTCTCCTAACTTCAAATCCAGGGCTCTTTCCTGACTTCTAGCAGCTAACTCAGTCTGATGACTAGGAAGAACCGCTCATGCTATGGGTGGGCAGTGAGATAAGGAGACCATCGGCCTGCTGCTGGAAAAGACCATGAAGAAGGCCATACCACCTCACAAGAACACCTGGATGTCTTTGTCCCAAGATATCTGAGCTGGTCAGTGGGGATGGAGAGGGTACCTTTTCCAGCCAGACTGTAGCTCCTAAAGGTGAGCTTGCTGATAGGAGAAATATGCAACCAACATGCATCAATTTATGCAACTATATACTGGGGCTAGACACTCGGAGGTGGGGACAGAGGGAGAGAAGTAACCTCCTTTACTGCCCTTCTGCTGGGCAACCAGCAAAAGCAGGCATTTAAGAATGTGTTCATTCCTTCGTCCACTGATAGAAAGTTAAACTGTTTCTACATCTCAGCTATTGTGAACAATACTGCAATTAAATTAGGAGTGCAACCATATGTATGAGATCCTGATTTCTATTCTTTTGGACAAAGACCCAGAAGTGGGCTTGCTGGATCATATAGAGTTCTATTTTTAATTTTTTGGAGAACCTCCATACTCTTTTTCTTAGCAGCTGCACCATTTTACATTCCCAACAACCAGTGTTCCAGTTTCTAAATGAACACAATGGAATACTATTCAGCCTTCAAAAATGAGGAGATTCTACCATATGAGACAATATGAACAAAACTTGAGCTTGTGCTAAGTGAAGTAAGTCAGCCATAGAAGGATAAATACTGTACCATTCCACTTATATGAGGCATCTAAAGTAGTCAAACCAGGGAAGCAGAGAGCAGATTCGAGGTTTCCGGAGGCGGGGGGAGAGGGAAATGGGGAGTTGCCATTCAACAGGTATACGGTTTCAGTGAAGTAAGACAAATAACTTCTAGAGATCTGCCATATAGCACTGTGTGTGAAGTTAACGATACTGTATTGTACCCTTAACACCAGTAGATCTCATGTTGTGTTCTTATCACACACACACAAGAACAAGAGTATGTACGTCTGAGTTAGGTAGGCACCTAGACACCCAAGCTTACCTCTGTTTCTCCCTTCACTTGCTGTGGTGACTTCAGGCAAGTCAATCAACCTCTCTGTCTCTCTGTCTCCTCATATGTAAAGTAAGGAAAGTAACAGTATTGATACTTGCCTCATAGAATTACCATGAAGTTCAATGTTTTTCTGATACTTATGAACTGAATTCCTAGAATATACTAGGTAGACATCATCTTAAGTGCTGTATAGACACTTCTCAATTTATCCTCAAGGCTCCCCGTAAGGAAGAAACTATGATTTCCATTTTACAGGTGAGGAGACTGAGGCTTTGGGAATTTAAGGTTATTTACAGCAGCACGTGCATAGAGGACCAATGATCGGCACTGATGGTAAGCCCTGCCAAAGTGTGGAGGAGGAAGAGATCCTGCTGGCAGTGTATCCCGGGAAGGCTTCCTGGAGGAGATGGCATGGCATCTGAGCTTTAAATGTAAACCAGTGTTGTCTGAGTTCCTAAGCACAGTGTTGAGAGGATGGATGGAAGTTCAAGAATAAAGAAATTGATTGCAAAGAGCTTTTCTGTCCTGGGCCTCAAATGCCTGGCCAAGGTGTGTGACGATCTTCCTTGGCAGTGGTGAGTCAGAAAGGCTGTGGGGTAGGAACAGAAACAGTGTGTAAAGATGATCACTCATTCACCTGGTCAACACAGGTACATCAGGAACCCACAAGTGGCAGGTTACAGCCTTGACCATCCCCACCATCCCCTCCTCTCAACAGGCTCTGAGGGAGGCTGAAGCAGAAACCTGTGAGACACAGTCCCACCAGTCAAGGATGTCCCGCTATAGCCCAGCACTTCTTAGACTTTCATGTGCATCCGAATCCCACCTGGAAGTTTATTATAAACAGATTCTGAGTCAGTAAGTCTGGGGCAGGGGCCTGAGAATCTGAATCTCTAATGAGCTCCCAGGTGATGCTGATCCCTGGACCAGGCTTGGAGTAATAAGAGTCTACAATATGTTTTTTCCTTTTCTAGTCTCATAATTGTGATCCCAACAAGTAACACAATGTATGGGCCAGAGTGAGTGCTTCGTAAAACATGAACTGAATTGAAAAATCTTAATCACCTTCACTCATGTTATTAACTGAGTTTGACTAAGGAGCCCCCCTACCAACACAGACACACACACACACACACACACACACACACACACACATACATCAAGGGTCATTTCATCTTCCCTGGTACATTGTCCTACAGTCAAGTAGTAGAACCCAGCATGCTTTTTTCAGTCTCTCACACTGGCTTTATTTTATTTTATTTTTTTTGCTTACCACATGACTTTTTTTGTTTACTTTTTTTTTTCATTTATTTTTATTAGTTGGAGGCTAATTACTTTACAATATTGTAGTGGTTTTTGCCATACATTGACATGAATCAGCCATGGATTTACTTGTGTTCCCCATCCCAATCCCCCCCTCCCGCCTCCCTCCTCATCCGATCCCTCTGGGTCTTCCCAGTGTACCAGCCCTGAGCACTTGTCTCATGAATCCAACCTGGGCTGGTGATCTGTTTCACCCTTGATAGTATACTTGTTTCAAGGCTATTCTCTCAGAACATTCCACCCTCGCCTTCTCCCACAGAGTCTCAAAGTCTGTTCTGTACATCTGTGTCTCTTTTTCTGTTTTGCATATAGCGTTATTGTTACCATCTTTTTAAATTCCATATATATGTGTTAGTATACTATATTGGTCTTTATCTTTCTGGCTTACTTCACTCTGTATAATGGGCTCCAGTTTCATCCATCTCATTAGAACTGATTCAGATGAATTCTATTTGATGGCTGAGTACTATTCCATAGTGTATATGTACCACAGCTTTCTTATCCATTCGTCTGCTGATGGGCATCTAGGTTGCTTCCATGTCCTGGCTATTATAAACAGTGCTGCGATGAACATTGGGGTTCATGTCACACCGACTTTAAACTCTCAGGCTCTTTTTTGTTGCACAAATGATGTGTTTCTTGAAAGAAAAAAAAAACAGGGGCAAAAAAAAAGAAACTACAATCTAATCTAATATATATCCTTTCTGACTGTGTGTGTGTGTGTTTCAGAATAGAACATTCATTTCATTGGGATTTTAATTATCTTAAAATATGAAGGATAATTTCCCATGTAAAAATATTATTTTAATGGCTGCATAACATTTCATTATTTTAAATTTTCATAGAGCACACATTTCACTGACATAAAATATAGTGACTTTAAAAAAATAATAAAGCAAAGTCCACACTGAATGACCAAATGAAGAATGTACAGACAAAATGTTGCAATGCCTGTGATTTGCTTGAAAACCGTGCAGGGAGTGGGGAAGCGGGAGACAACAGAGACAGGCCGGATGAGTCATATGTGGGTCACTGTTGAAGTGGACTGCCGTATATGACTCCCTCACTTTTGCATGTGTTAGTAACTTTCCATAATAAAAGTTTAAAAATAAAAGCAAGGTCCAAAAAAAATAAAATAAAATAAATAAAAGCAAGGTCCAAATGAGGTCTAGGAAGAAGAATCTGAGACAGGGATAGAGATGCACGTGTTGGAAGTTAGATTTTTTAGCCCCCAAGAAAGAACAATGTTTCATTTAGGACCATTTAGTCTCTCCCTTCACAATTCCAAGACCCTGGAGCTATTGAATTGCACTGGAATAATCTGCCTTTATTATTTCCTGTCCTGTCTGAATGGATTTGCATTTTAAGAGCATGCTTGATGTCATGTCTAAATTGGAACTAATTGAGACGTGCAGGAATGTGGAAGCATGCTCTGGCCATGGTGGGTACAACACAGGCTTTGCCCATTTACAGCTTTGCAGATAGATGGGGTTTCTGGGGAGCAAGGGTCCAGCCCTGCCCTGTCTCTAGCTTCCGTGAGTCTTAGTCAGCTCAGTTCACTTCTCTGAGCCTCCGCTTCCTAATCTCTAAGAGAAAAGGATTTGAACTACGGGAAATTTGCAACCTCTCTCTGCTCAAAAGAAACGAGGTTCCACCCTGGGAACACCTTCACCACTCTGCATTGCAATATGCCAATCAGTCACATTTGGTAATTGGACAAAGCAAATGGAAACAATTTAATAAACTTTGATAACATTGCACAAAGTAATTGTTCAATTATTTCAAATGGTTCAGTTCGGAAACTCCAAGGGGGTGGTGAGCAGGGTTCAGGGAAGCCTTAGAAATTACCTTTGCTTGTTAATCATCTCATCCAGCAGAAGCCACAGAAGAATGAAGACTGTCGAGAGGGAGGGAGGGAGGGAGGGTATTTTTGTTTTTAATCCTGCTGAACTGTACTTTTATCTGAACATTTTTAAGCGGTGCTTTGGTCTCCCTCATCTGGATGTTTTCTGAGTCTTGTTATCAGGGTTTTAATTAACACCAGGTAGAGATGGGGGAGCAGGATGACACGCTATTACTTCTGTTTGATTTAAAGTCAACACTGGAGACTCTCCTTCGAGGAGCTGTTGAAAGTGTCTTATCTCGTGCATTCCAAGGATGGCTGTTTCATGTAAATGTCATATCTGCTGTCCAAAATGTTACAACACACACCAGCACAATAGAACTACTGTCTTGTTCTAAGAGACACGAGGGAGCCAGCAAGCTTTTGATCAAAGGCACGATTCGAACATCAAAGTAACACCTCTTCTGTTAAATTCAGGAATCAAGACTCAGAATAAAGGGGTGGAGACTCTGGCTTTAGTGACAGCCTAGCCTCCTGTGCTGGAAAATGCCTGAATCTCCAAGGTTGATCCATTTGCAGACAACTGGCCAGTAAGGGGTTCTTGGTGGTACCGGTACATTTATCATACCCTGTATCTTCATGCTTGTATTCAGTTTGTAAATGTTCATCTGCTTCTGTATAGGCTTCACCCCGGGACTAGAAAACTGGAGTGGCTATGACCCTCCCCACACAGAGGCAGAGGCTAAGAGCCTTTGGGGAAGGATGGAGCTCGGCTCAAATCCACGCTGTGCCACTGGCCAGCTATGTGACCTTATTTAACTTACTTTGCCCTCCAGACCCCCATGTCTATATACAGATGGCCCCCAACTTATGTGATTCCACATAAGATTTTTTTTACTTTACAATGGCATGAAAGCAATATGCAATCAGTGGAAACTCTACTCAGAATTTTGAATTTTGATCTTTTCTTGGGCTAGATATATGTAGTATGAAACTCTCTAGAGATGCTGGGCGGTGGCAGGGAGCCCCCAGCCCCCAATCAGCCACGCAATCATGAGAGAAAATAACCCACACACTTATAACAATTCTGCACTCAGACAGCCATTCTGTTTTTCACTTCCAGTACAGTATTCAATAAATTACATGAGATTTTCAATACTTTATTATACAATAGGCTTTGTGTTAGATGATTTTGCCCCACTGTAGGCTAGTATAAGTGCTGTGAGCACATCTGAGGTAGATAGACTAGGCTAAGCTATGACATTTGGTAGGTTAAGTGTATTCAATGCATTTTCAACTTACAATATTCTCAGTTTATGATGGGGGGATTATCAGGATGTAACTCCACATATGTTCATACAAACATATGTGTGTGTGTGTGAATGTCAAAAACATTATGTTGCAAGAAAGAAACCAAATACTAAAAAGTATACACTGTATTTATCCATTTATATGAAGTTCTAGCACTTAAGGTCATAAGCTATGGTCTTAGAAGCCAGCATAATGACCATCTCAGTAGGGCCCACGGGGCATGAGAGAACTTGCTGTTGGATGGGAATGCTCTATCTTGATTAGGGTGGTGGTAACATGAGTGTGTACATGTGAAAAAGTCACCAAAACATACTCTAGGAAATGTATACCTCATTTAAAAAGGTTGCATCAAAACACCATCATATCTGGTGCACAGGATTGTTGTCAAGATAAAATGAAGACAGTCCGTGGAAAGTACCCATCCTCGTGGCTGGGCTGGGTAAGTACAGTGAAGGATGGCTATTATGATTGTTTATGTTGTACTCATCATTACTGTTATCCTTTTAGTGGAGTTACATCTGACCTAGAAATTGGGGTCTTTAGTTCAGCACGTAAAGCAAAAAATTCTGTTAAAACTGCCCCCAGAGAATCACTTAAATTGCCCATGAACTACAGTTTGCCTCATTTGGTACATACAGCCCTGCTCGGTAAAAGATGTTTCTCAGTATAATGGATTCAGTAATGGGCATCAGGTAATAAAGAGAGCTGGATGTAAGAAGCACACCTCTGTAGAAAGTGAGATCACAGCCAGGGGATCAACCTGGAAGAGGCTCACAGGTACCAGACCAATAGCAGACTAGATTCAGGGTCATGACTCATTTCTGCCTGGACAAGGGCTCATTGAGATATGGCAGGCATAACCACTAGACCAGGCAAACTGCTAATTCCTTTCCCCCTCCCTCCCTCTCTCCCTCATCTCTATCCCTGTCTTGATCTTTCTATTTTTCTTTCTCTCTCTCATTGAATTTGCATTAGTTAACAAAGCACAAGATGCCACTCCACTGTCCTGTATTTCCAGGCCTCCATCCCCAGTGCTGAAAGCTCTGTCTGGTCTGGCTCAGAGGAGTCTGACCACTTCCCAGAAGGAAAGAGATAAGGTTAACATTATCCAAACTGTATGATATTTTACTTGAAAGTAGAAGAGCCACGGCAGTACTCTTTGGTAAATCCAATGTAGTTCATATTTCGGGTTGTCTTTCTTGGTGAATCATTTTGCAAGCTTTACAAAATCTCGGGTACCCCTGCACAACTTAGATGCCAAGATCTGGGAGACCACACTGACCATTGCACCTCGGATTCCAGTGCTCACCATGGACAGACTCAGGAAGAAGTTGCCTGCCCCCACGCCCTCGAGCACTGCCCTACACCATGCAGCCCATGAGGGACGACTGAGAAGGTGTGTTTTTTGCAGAGGAATCTGACTTCGGACAGACCAGCAGGGGCTGCCCTGTGAATAGCCACCAAGGAGAGGGCAGGGCCCATTGCTGGAAGAGATTTGATGCTATAACATGGGTGGACTCCAGCCCTTCTCTTAACGCAGGACCTGACATCCCATCAGCCCACTTGGAGAGCCCCAGAGGAGGCCTGGACAGGTGTTAGATTGCCTTTCGTCACCCACAGGTATGTGAGGTGTCTGCAGGAGCACCTCTCACATCTCCTGAAGCAGGAGGCTCTGCCATGGATTGATTCACTCTGAGCACAGGGATCTGAAGACTATATCCCTTCTGACTCAGAAATGACCTGGATCAAGGACCCAGCTTTCTAAGCATGACAGGATGGTAAAAATAGCCTCTGACAGCGTCTCCATGTGAGACAGAAGACACCACGCTGAGTTCCGAAGCTGGAAGAGTGAATGTCATCCCTTCTCTTATCCAATGGCCACTTATCACACACGAGAACCTGCCCAGGCTGGCAGCGGGGCTGTGAGACAGTTGCAGAGCAACAATGATTAGAAAGAGAATCTGAAATAAATCACACCCACCCCCTAGGTATTTAAGGTTGAGGTGAAGAGACGGAACATGTGAACATGAAAAGGTAAAGTTGAAGGACATCCAATTATTTTTCACAAACCTCCGCTAGGTGTCCGTCATGGGCCAAGCACTGTGGCCCCTCTGCTGGATCAGAATGAGTCTGACACAGTGACCCCCACAGCGAGTCGCAACCCAACAATGGAGCTGGGTGATTAAAGAAATCATTATGCACAGTGACAGGGAGTAAGAGAGGTGTACGGAGAGCCTGTCCAAGGAGAGATGTGAGAGATGATTTATATACACCAGGGTGTGTCCAGAAAACATCTGCATTCTGGTGTGCTGAGTACGTAGGACTTAGCCAAGGAAGCAAAGTGAGAAAAGTCATCCCAGGCACAGGGGACAGCATGAACAATGGCAGGGGGCAGGTCAGCCACAAAGTGCCATGGGGGAAAGACTGGGAAAGGTCACAAGGACCTACCTGGTGCCCAGGTTTAGAACTTGACGTTGACCCTGGTAGGGGAGGAGGAGTGAGAGGGTGAATGATGGAATCAGTGCTCAATCCCTATCGACGATCTCTCAGCGCCCGCTCCCCGGGAACTTCAAGAAAAGTGTTGAACCTTTTCCCGCATCCCAGGAGGCTCTCTGCTTCCCTTCCTCCCAAAGTCACAAATTTGAAGACAAAAGACTCTTAATCACCTGCCTTCTGATTTCCCTGTGTACTTTTCCAACCAGAGAAAGTGTTCCTCATTGAAGGGCCCTCTTTGTTCTTAAAAGAATCAGGGCACTTTTTTTCCTCCAGAATCTTAACAATTACACACCTGAAAAGATGCAGTTTTCCAATGAGGGGATTAAAAAATAAGTGGAAGATACACTTCTTGCCCTTAAAAGTTGAACAGAGCAGGTTCTGTTTACACCATTAGGGGAGAGTGAAGCCTCTGGATTTCACCAAATAAGAGACAGAGCAAATCCAGTCTGCCCCCATCTTCCTAAGGCCCCTCACTCAAGCTCAAAACTAATTTTCAAAGTCATCCATCTTTAACCCAACAGCATAATTACTGGAAGTAGTGTCCCTTTCTTGTTACCTCATCTGATGAAGTTTGCTACTCATCATACAAAAGGAAATGTCACTTACATGGCTCCCCAGTGCCCCCCTCCCATTAATCAGAGGAAGCTGAGTTGGCCAGAATGCGTCTTGTCCTCTTCCCCAAAGGGTCTTTAGTTTGGGTTCAAACGAAGCAGAAGCAAACCCCGAGGCAAAGAATCAGGCTTCAGAGGTTTCATCGATATCGTGCAATAAACACAGAAATGGAAACTGAGAGCAGGTAAGTGACTCTACCAATGTCTTAACCAATATGATGGTTAATATTCATATTTTTTAGCTAAAAAAAACTCAGTTAGGTGGGATCCTATCACATATATGCATGCATGTTAAGTCGCTTCAGTAGAGTCCAACTTTTTGCAATCTATGCACTATAGCCCGCCAGGCTCCTCTGTCCATGGGATTCTCCAGGTAAGAATACTGGAGTGGGTTGCCAGGCCCTCATCATCACACATATAAGTCACCATAAATGGTCCCTATAGTTTTCTGTATTCTCTTCCCAAGTCATAAATGTGCAGAGAGAAATTAGAGCTTCTCAATGACTTCTCCCAAGGCCAAACCTTCTAGGAGTCACTCTCCTCCCTACAGCCCTGCCATCTATTCTGAGTAGGAGCTATTATCTTCCCAGCCCTACCTCTCTGCCAGAATGATTGGTCCAGGACTTGGACATGTGACCCTAATCTAACCAATCAGACTCCTTTCCTCAGAAAACATTAACTGATAGAGGAGAGAAGATCTCTTTTCCTCTCACTGGTGAAATTTTGAGATGTGAGTCTGGAAGCAGCAGGTGATCCCTGAAGATATGAAGGGAATTTACAAGGAAAGAACAGAGTTGAAGACAGAAATGAGATATGAAGGGAATTTACAAGGAAAGAACAGAGTTGAAGACAGAAATGAGATATAGAGGGATAGTCTTGGTGGCATCTGAAGATCCATTTCTCATTTCTGGGCTTCATGGACTTGCCCCAGTTTTCCATAGCCTGATTTCTCACCTTATCCTTTAATTCTATGAGCTATCCTAATAAGCTTCCAATAAAGACTATTTTTCGCTTAAACTAGTTCAAGCGTGTCCATGGCATCCGTTATTTGTGACCAAACCCCCTGATTTAATGTGACCACTGACTGATTTTAACTTTAGCACATCCTATTAGAGTTCTCTAATTACCCACATTTCCCCAACCCACCACTAACAAATTATTTTGTTTCCTTATGGTTTGAAGTACATCAATCTTTAAAGACAAAACATAAAAATGAAATCAAGTTTCACTGTAGTACACTTAATGAAGCAACTCTTGTAAAGTCTAAAATGACATGAAACTAGTTCTGTCCCAGGACATTTGGGATATCTCAGAGCCTCCATCATCCCGGTTGACCCACCCACTTGAATGTAGTAAATCTCCAAAGGTTGATAAACATTGAATATTCTTCACTTGTATTTATTGTCCATTCTAAAATTGATGTTTCCCATTGGACATTTAAACACGTATTGCTTTGTTAAGCATTTTCTCTGTTCGGAGGAGCATATCAGAAATTGATCCCCTGATAGTATGAGGTAGGAGATGAAGCACAAATTCAACTACAAGCATTTGGACCTCTCCTCTCCTTTTGCCTTTGTGGTTTGGACACTTCATTCCCCAAAGTGAAAGGTAAGAACTTTAAGACAGAAAACCAATCGGGATGCTGGAATCCAATCAACAACCATGTCCCAGGGCAAAGGGCCAGTCCAAAGTAGCCCAACATCCATCTCTCAGTAGCTTCCAAATGCTGCAGCCCACCCAGGTCAGAGTCAAGGAGGCTGGTTCTTTGTTCTCAAGGACTGTAAGGCTGACAGGTGAAAAAGTTTCACTGGGGCAGAGGAAATGAAATTGAATTCAACTTGGAGGTTATTTGTCTTCCCCGTGACCCACGGCGGTCTCAAGTGACAGCACAATTGCCAATGGTCAAACTCACATCTGTGAGTCAATTACTGGGGACCCGCGTTCAATGCAGGTTCTGATGCATTAGATTTAATATGGTTCAAACGTATTGAGCAGAAAGGAAAAAGAAGAGGGAACCAAACCCCTTTGGGGATTTTGTTTGAATCTACAAAAAGGCTGGATTGAAACCTGCAGAGTATTTATAAAGAAGCTGTAAAATCTTTTATTCATTTGAAAGGAGTTGGAAGAGAGACACAGGAAGTGAAGGAGGAAAAACTGAGCTGCATCGGGGAGAGAAGGCGGGCAGTAAGAGGCAATTTAACCAAAAGTGAGCTCTTTCTCCTATTAGGAGGATGTTAGCCCTCGCCACCACTGGTTCAGGGACAAATTTGGGTAAGAGTCCCACCTCTACTACTCACTGGTTCTATAAAATGTCACTTCCACTCTATGAACTTCAGTGTCCTTACCTATAAATTGGAAATAAACCCCACACAAAGGGTCTTGTGAATATCCGAATGAAATAATAGATGTGAAAGTCCTTTATAAGTTGTTAAGAGCCATGCAGATGCCATTTATACTTGGAAAGTGAAAGCATTAGTGGCTCAGTCATGTCTGACTCTTTGCAACCCCATGGACTATACCCCACCAGGCTCCTCTGCCCATGGAATTCTCCAGGCAAGAATACTGGAGGGGGTTGCTTTTCCATTCTCCAGCAGATCTTCCCAACCCAGGAACTGAACCCAGGTCTCCCACATTGTAGGCAGATTCTTTACCATCCACGCCACCAGAGAAGCCCAGTTATATGTATGATTGGTATGACTTAAGTCATAGGATACACCACATGTGGAATGGAAATCCTGACAAAGGGCCCGGGGCAAAATTCAGATGAGAACAGCCAAAGCTGGAAAAAGAAAGGTCTAGGCAAAAAGCAATTTCCATCAGGGTCATTTGTTAAAGTCTGAAAGCAGTTAATCCTGTGCCAAGTTCTAAGGCCCAGTGATCCACAGGCTTGCCTTAGCTGAGTAAGATAGGTTATCAGGTGATCACCTATGAGTGGTTTCTCAGCTTTTACTTTAAGTTCCAATTATACTAGGAGATCTTGGTGTCAAGAGCCAGTTGGAGTTATCCAGGTAGCTGTGCCTCTTGTGCATACCCTAGCTATTGCCACTGCCTCCTAATAATGTGGTTTTTAATTGCAGGCAAAATGTAAATCAGACCATGGCAACCTCTCCAGCATTGTTTCTTAATCTTGGTTGCATATTAGAATCTTAATCTTGGTTACATATTAGAATCACTTGGAGATTTAAAAATACTAACACCCGAAGACCACCTCCAGAGACTATGGTTTAATTTATTTTGGTGCATCCTGGGCATTTGGATATTTAAAGTTTCCCCAGGTATTTATACCATATGGCCAAGTCCAAGAACCATTATTCTAGAGCAGAGGTAAGCAAACTTTTCTGTAAAGGGCCAAATAGTAATTATTTTAGGTTTTTCAGGTCTTACGGTCTCTGTCACAATTACTCAATTCTGCCCACATAGTGTGAACATGCCATAGACAATATATAAATAGGCGGTTATGTCTGTGTTCCAACAAAACTTAGCTCACAAAAATAAGTAGCAGGCCCTAGTTTGCCAACCCCTACTCTAGAGATTGCTTACTTAGAGCAAGGTCTGAGGATCAGCACCATGGACAGTACCCAGGAGATTGTTAGAAATGCAGAACCTCAGGAATCCACAAGATCCCCAGGTGATAATATATGCAGAGTCAAACTTGCAAGGCACTGCTCCGGAGGGTTCGCTTTGTGAATCCATCCCCTGCCAGTATCACAGCACTGAAGTGATGAGTGGAGACTCATCACTGTCAGCATTCCCCGTGCCTGTCACCTCCATCAGCCTGGCTGTCTCCTAGCTGCCACATTTCTATAGCATCTTCTCCTTGGTGACACAATCTGAGTAGCTGTCTACATTTGATTATGGTGTTTCCAAAGGGTCAACATAGCCACACACCCAGTTTCTATTTTTCATAATAATATGCAGAGAGGATGGGGCTGTGGAGCCATATGAGGGGATATGTCCATTCTCTCAGGAACTATCCATTCATTTAAACTTGTCAAGTGTCATACAGCTTCTCAAACACCCTCTGCTTCTTTAAGCCTTGGTGCCTTATGT
This sequence comes from Cervus elaphus, assembly GCF_910594005.1. NCBI lineage: Eukaryota > Metazoa > Chordata > Mammalia > Artiodactyla > Cervidae > Cervus > Cervus elaphus. The sequence continues at coordinate 34,561,509 of NC_057818.1, forward strand.
ATGGTGTGCTTTCTGGGAAAATCTTGTGAGTCATCTTGCCACCAGACAAATCCATCCAACCTTAGAAAAACAGACATGGGTGAGACCGTCTGACCACTCCCATCCACACTAAATTGCTTCTTCCCCATGCTAGTCCCATTTCCCATATACACCTGTGCTCTAATCCTTAGCACATTTATGGTAATAATGAGCTCACCAGCCTGTCTCCCTAAATGATGCTGAGCCCCTCCTGACCAGGCTCGTGTATCATGCCCTTCTGCCCCTATGTGCCTCACATTGGGCACATGTATGATAAATGCTTCATGAATTAACGTTGGCTTTAATGGTGGCACGAGTGGTAACGAACCTGCCTGCTAGTACAGGAGATGCAAGAGACGGAGGTTCGATCCCTGGATTGAAAAGATCCCCTGGAAGAGGAAATGGCAACCCACTCCAGTATTCTTGCCTGGGAAATCCCATGGACAGAGGAATCTGGTGGGCTACAGTCCATGGGGTCACCAAAGAGTCAGACACAACAGAGCATATATTATTATATTTACTGACCTAAAAGTGAGTTAATGTTCTGATATGCTAAATAACCTAATCACCACAGAACCCTTTTAGTGAGGAATATGGTTCACAAAAATGTTGCTCTCTAGAACAAACTTTGGGAAATATTATCTCTTAGACAATAGCCCTGGTCCAGACCACACCCAAGCTTGTAATATCCCCTGGAACTTGAATTATGGCCCTGGCCATTGCCCAGCAGTAAGGAAGATGTGTGAGAGGTGTTGGTGGGATGAATTTAGTTCCTACCAGCCTGAGCCATCTTTCCTGAAAGACAGTTGCAGGACTCTTCTGAGGGACACATTAGAATTCCCACCTGACAGAGGAGGAAACTGGCTTGATGTGTCAGGGTTTTGCCACTGACTTAGGAACACAGCCAAGGCCAGAATCCAAACCCAGGATTGTGTCCAACACAGTAAGGCAGACTCCTTTCCAAGGAGTTTCTCAGGAGGTCACCATCTGTCACCATGTCCCTTTTCCTACCTGCCCCACCTAAACCAAAGCTGGGCAGGAACAGAGTGTTTTTCCACTCTAGATGCCAGTCCAAATTTCAGTTGAATCAGAAGTCGCTCCAAAATGCTCATCTGTCTTATCCCTCAGTCTGTTTGGAGCTGACATTTTGACAAGGCTTCCACCCAAGATTCCTGCCATTTGGACCAAGCAGTCCAGCCAAGGTAGAGTCTTGGCAGCATGGGGCCCTTACTCCTGATTCCCTGCCCAGTCCTCCCTCTGGTCTGATCTGGGCAGCCCCACCCTACCAACGTGCCAATGCCACCCCGCCATTGGACAGTCCAGATTTGTGCACAAGCATGTAAGCACCTGGGTGCATCCCTGCCCATGTGGACAAAGGTGAGTCCTGAATAGTGTCCCCATCACATCCTATAGTGCAACGGCTTGAGGAAAGCGAGAAGGGAGCCAGCCAGTGCTCTGTCTGCCTCTGGCATCACCTACCCTGGGTGTAGCCAAAAGTGAGCCCATGCTAAGCCACGCAGCAGCACTGAAAAAGCCCCCTCTCCTCTCCAGACTTCAGTTACCATGCCTCTCAAAGGAACACATTAGATGTGAAAGCAGTAACAGCTGCTACTGATTCCCACTTGCTGTGCATTCCATGCTTCTCATTTGATCTCAACAATGAAGCCATACTCCAAAAGGAAGCCCTGAGCAGGTTTGGTTGGAGTTGCCCCAGAAGCGGATCATGAGACAAAATTGAAACGCATGTAGCTGATTGGAGAGGTGATCCTAGGAAATATCAGTAGGGAAGTGAGGAAGCAACATAAGAAAGGGGCACAGGTGATAAATGGTGTACTATTAAACTAGCTACACAGTGCTGACTGGATGGATTCAATAGGGAAATTCTATTGAGTAAGCTTTCAGCTCTCCTACAACAACCCAACCCAAGGGGTAAGGGAGCTACAGAACTTTGTTATTGTTCTTTAGTTGCTCAGTCATGTCTGACTCTCTGTGACACCATGGACTGCAGCGCATCAGGCTTCCTTGTCCTTCACCATCTCCTGGAGCTTGCTCAAATTCATGCCCGCTGAGCCAGTGATGCCATCCAACCATCTCATCCTCTGTCATCCCCTTCTCCTCCTGCCTTCAATCTTTCCCAGTATCAGGGTCCTTTCCAATGAGTCAGCTCTTCCCATCAGGTAGACAAAGTATTGGAGCTTCAGCCTCAGCATCAGTCCTTCCAGTGAATATTCAGGGCTGATTTCCTTTAGGATTGACTGGTTTGATCTCCTTGCAGTCCAAGGGACTCTCAAGAGTCTTTAACACCACAGTTCAAAAGCATCAACCTTCAACCAACAAAACTGCCACTACCTGGGATTTCCCTGGTGGTACACTGGTTAAGAATCCACCTTGCAATGCAGGGGATGCAGGTTCGATCCCTGCTTGGGGAACTAAGATCCCACATGCCTGCTGTGGAGCAACTAAGCCCACGCACCACAACTACTGAAGTCCACGAATGCTCGATGGAGCCTGTGTGTCACGAGAGAGCCCGAGTGCCACAACTACTGAAGTCTGTGCACTCTGGGGGCCGTACACCACAGCTAGAGTCTATGCACTGTAATGAAAGATCCCACATGACATAACCAAGACCCAATGCAGCTAAAGAAATATCTTTTTTAAAAAAAGAGAGAAATCACTGCCTAAAAATAAAAAAAAAAAAAATAGAGTTGCCACTATCCAATCATGTTTGACCTACAGAAATGACGATTTCATGTGGTTCGACAGTACGCTAATTACAAGTGTCTTTGGTTGAGAACTGTGGGCAGGGGAAGGAAAACGTCCATTTCATGGCATTTCCATCCCACCCTACACCACAGAGCAGCAGCTTCAGGAGTTCTAGGGGGGACCCCTTGGGCGTGGAGATACAGGTACTGCCCATGGGATAAGAACACACTGAACCATTTTGGTGAGCCCTGAGGGGCCCTGACCGTGCAGGCTGCGCTGACCAGGAGACTGGCATCCGGTCGGGATTCAAATCAAGGGTGTCTGTTTCTAAGACGCCATCATTTCCCCAAATTACATAGCCTGATGCTAAGATTCTGGAAGTCTTCAACTACAAAATCTACAAAGACACAAAGTCTTAAACAGCAGGACAAGCTGAGTCAATTAGTCAAGGTCAGCTTATGATCTGTTTCCCAGGCACTTCTGCAGCATACAGGACGTTTCAGATTCTGCTCTGGGCTCAAAGGCCACATGGTGAGGAATACTACTCTGAGAAGATGGATTAATACTAACATGTATAAGGAGATGGGCTTCCCAGGGGGCGCTAGTGGTAAAGAACCCACCTGCCAATGCAGGAGATGTGGGTTTGATCCCTACATCGGGAAGATCCCCTGGAGGAGGGCATGGCAACCCACTCCAGTATTCTTGCCTGGAGAATCCCATGGACAGAGGAGCCTGGCGGGCTACAGTCCATGGGGTTGCAAAGAGTCAGACACGACTGAAATGACTTAGCACACATGCATGCATATAAGGAGATGGAGTCAGAGCAGGGCTAGAGCTGGTGCTGGAGGCCAGACAAGGGCCATGTGGCTTTTGGAGGGAATGAAGCAAGCGACCACCTGCATCAAAGTGCACGGCCTGAGCTGGAAATAGAGCAAGCTGGGCTAGCGTCTGCACATCTCCCCCAAACAGTCATTCCAAGGGTACGACAAATGTGCTCTACTGTAGGATGAGTGATTTACAGGTCTACTCAGGACCCCAATTCTTTAAATGTTGTCCATGAACTTGTGTTTCAAACTTTTAGGAATGAGTTATGACACACCACCCTGAAAATTCAATTACTTCAGCAAGACATTCAGCATAAATCAAAGATATCTACAGTGTGGAGACGCATCAGAGCTCGTCCACAGAGGGGAAGCGACTCGCCCAAGGTCACACTACAAATGATGGGGTCAGCTGAGAGAGATTCACAATGCATAACGCTTGCCCAAATTGGCATGGGCAGGGATAAAGAACATTTGCCTTTTCAACTGATGGCTTCCAAAAAGCCCTGGCCAGGGAATTAGAGAAACTGACATGGACTCTGAGCTTCCCACAACAGCCTCAGTGTCTGATCAGTAACATGGGGATCACTGCGACTGTCCCAGAGAATTAAATGAGGTCATGTTGGAAGACATTAGGCTAAATGGTATATAATCTTGCAAATGCAAGGGGTTAGTCATGATCTTTATTAATTGTTATTAGGAGTTATTTTTTTGTTGTGCCTGCAGTGATGACAGCTAACTTGATTCCTGTTTTTAACACAGGTCTGCTCAACTTAACATTTAACAAATTTTTGTTAATATTTCATCAAGTAGATTTGAAAAATTAAAGCACTATAGAGTGTAAAACGAAAAGTAAAAGTGCCCCCATAGCAGCCCTGGTTGATATAAAAGTTTGATAGACCCTCTGAGACAATGATTTCTGCATATAACATTATGCATGTGTTTGTGTGTGTGTATGTGTGTTTTCCACCTTGCTATTTTTTCTAACATGTAACAGTACACCTTGGACAAGGTTACACAGAAGTATACAGAGATTCAACTTGTTCTTTTTATAAGGAGGAAAGCCTGTTCCATTAATGGGTAAACCAGAAATGATTTACCCAGACCTCTGTTGCTGGTCATTTGTGGTTTTGCGGAGGACTCCAACAGAGCTGCCATGAGCACCCCATACACCTGAAAGTGTGTGTCTCAGCCATGAAACTGCTGGTCAGATGCCACATGCATTTAAAGTCCTGAAAGATGAAGTCAAACTGTAGTTCAGAGAGGTCACACTAGTAAGCCCTTCACACACTCTTCTCCCATTTTAACTGGACGTAGAAGTGTCCCTTTGCCGAAGCTCTAGTCAACCCTGGAAAAGGGAAAGCTGCTTAATATTTGCCAGTCTGAGAAGTGAAAAATGGCATCTTGTTACTATTTTGATCTGTATTCTCTTTTATTATGACTAACAGTGAATGTCTTTTCATACGCTGATTGGCAATTATTGTGCAGTGTTGTTTTCTTTAGAAGAAGGGCTGTGTGTACACGTGTACGTGTGTGACAGAGAGAGAGAGAGAGAGAGAGTGATGAGGCAGGAGTTTCCTTATTAACTGCCTGTTTATATAGCCCTTGTCCAATTTTTAAACTTTTATTTTTCATATCACTTTATATAACCCTCTTATAAATTCAGAAAAGCAGCCTTAGGTGAAATGGTATAAACTTTCCTTTTCCTGATATATTATTACTTTTTTATTTCTTCATCGCATTTTTTGCCATGGATTTCTTTAATGTATAAAATAACCTCCTAACTGATTCTCCCAATTCTACACTTGCCACAACTATGATCTTTTTAAAACTGAAGACAGATCACACTGCTTCTTTGCTTAAAAGCTGCTGTTTTTCATCATTTTTAGAATAAATTCCACAGTTTTGCCTTGACCTTCCTGGTGTAGATGCTGTCTATTCCTCCAGCCTCACTACATCCTCCCCTTCACTCCAAGGATATCTGGGCTCTCTCCCATGTCAGTTCTTTATTCCTTGCTTCCTCTCCTTCTGGAATGTTCTTTCCTCCTCCCATTCTCCAAGGCCACAACTTAAATGTCACCTCTCTTGCAGACTCACATGATCCCCCAACAAAAGGCACGCCCTCCTCTTCTATTTTCTTTCTCAGCTTCTTGTCTGCTTTCCTAGTCACATTTATCAGAACATACAAATACTTAATTGCTTCCTTTTGCTTTCCCATCCAGAATATAAGCTCCATAAGGCCAGGACCTTCTCAGGTCTTGTGCACCATTGCACCCCCAATGCCTCCATCAGTGCCTGAAACGATGTGGGTCCTCGCCACTGATGTCATTTAGTCAGATTTATCATCCTCTTCCTATAAAGCTCTATACTTTTCCTCGGCAGCTTAGAAAGGTACTTATCTCTCCTTTCATTTTCAGGCTTAAAATCATTCCTTGAGACTCATATTTATTCTGTTCCAGGCAGAACTCATATTGATTCTGTTCCAAGCAGGTGTTACAGGCACCGGCTTACTGCCACAAACAGGACCAGGCAAGACAGCCGTCCACGAAGGGCTCCAGTCCCAGTACAGCGATGATAGACCCAGCACAAAATGTGAATGGAGGAAGAAATGATTTTAGAGGATGCCAAGAACTATGGAAGAAATAAAGCAGGAGAGTATGAAAGACGGTGGGGGTGGCCGGGTCTCATGACAGGGAGAACACCTTGGAAAGAACTGAGGAAGAGCGCGCATGCTGGGTAACAGCTTCCGCGGAGGAAGGAGCTTGCGCAGCCCAGAGCACGTAGAGGAGATCGTGCATCCTCAAGAGCAGAAAGCCGGGGAAAGGAGGGCTCCCTGCGGGGCCTCCGCCATACAGCATGGGGGCGCTCTTCTTAAGGCAACAGGAAGCCACCGCGGGGCCCCAAACCAGGGAGTGGCACCATCTCACTTCAGTGTTTTAAGAAATCACCTTCGGACTCATCTAGAGAAAGAAACAGAGAACTGGAAACCTAGCTTTATAATTGTTTTTCTTAAAATCGACTGGTCAGTTATCCCATTCATTAAATAATCCATCCTTCCTTCCCCAAGATTTAATTGGAAGTGCTTTGGGGTATTTAGTATATTTGAGGATGGGGGAGAGAGTGGTTCCATTCTGTTCATTTTCCTGAAACCAAACATTCTGATTACTGTACAATAGCTTCATGATACATTATGAGATCTCCTGCTACTACCCTCTCTTTATCACTATTTTTTACAGACTTGTCCTATTTTTTCCACATTTTCCCCCCAGGTGACTTTCCAATCCTTTTGTCAAATTTTGAAAGTAAAATCCTCTTCATGTCTTAATTGGGATTCATTGGGCTTATAGATTAATTTATTAATAAAGAGATTAAAGAGAACTTACATTTTTACAATATTGTGATTTTCTACTAATAAGCACAACCTATATCTACTTGTTCCCATAGTGTTTCCAGGTTTTTATTCACAAGCTTAACAGCTCTTGATTTAGTAAAATAACATATAACCTGCCTGCAAAAAGCTCATTATAGAAATTTGGAAAACAGATACATAAAATATAAAAGAAAACACAGAGGCAAGTAAATAATCCCATATAATTGCATCACACATAGAGATCCATTGTTAACCAGCTCTTGTGCGTGCAGGGCACACGCAGGTGTGTGTGTCAGGGGGGTGGCATTCTCATACGGCATATTGAGTTTTCCATTGTTTAGAAATGAAACTTCACATTTGGTCCCATGATAGCAGATATTCTCTCAAGCACAAGTAGAATGACTGCCCAAAATTACATCACATGAATATACTATCATTTATTTAATCACTCTTCAATTGTCAAATATTTCACAGATTTTTCTTTTTTTGCAATGTTTGTTACAAGTGGTACTGCAGTGAACACACTTGTAAATATGTATTAGTTCTCCTGATTATTTCTTAAAGATGGTTTCTTTGACTTGACTTGTGAGTTCCTGTCCTTCGCTAGTTTCCCCCATGTTGTGCCAAAGATCTCTTTGTCTTGCACAGATTTTGACTTTTTGTCTGTCAAATATTTGTTGAAGTTTACCTAGCTTGTTGTTGGCCATTTAACTGTAGAGTATATCAAATGGGGGAGGGTTGAATTTTTTTTAATAACTGGGGGTACTTAGGGTAAAATATTTGGTAAAAGATCGAGATGGATGAAACTGGAGCCCATTATACAGAGTGAAGTAAGCCAGAAAGATAAAGAACATTACAGCATACTAACACATATATATGGAATTTAGAAAGATGGTAACGATAACCCTATATGCAAAACAGAAAAAGAGACACAGAAATACAGAACAGACTTTTGAACTCTGTGGGAGAAGGTGAGGGTGGGATGTTTCAAAAGAACAGCATGTATACTATCTATGGTGAAACAGATCACCAGCCCAGGTGGGATGCATGAGACAAGTGCTCGGGCCTGGTGCACTGGGAAGACCCAGAGGAATCGGGTGGAGAGGGAGGTGGGAAGGGGGATTGGGATGGGGAATACGTGTAAATCTATGGCTGATTCATATCAAAGTATGACAAAAACCCACTGAAATGTTGTGAAGTAATTAGCCTCCAACTAATAAAAAAAAAAAAAAGATCGGGATCTATCTAACTTGATACTCCTTGCAAGTGGCCAATTTTCTCAAGACAATTTGTTGAACCATTTGCCCTTATTATTTCCTTTCTGGAGCCTTTTTAATCTGTTTCAAATTTTATTTAACACAGGACCATCTATTCTATTCCACTTATCTGTCAGTTGATTTTTATAACAGTGACAAACTATTTTAATTACTAGTTTCATATGCCTTTCAATAACCTGAAGGTAAGGATCCCCTTGTTCCTTCCTCCTTTTTCAGAATATTCTAATTCTGAACCAAAATAGAGAGCCATCTCATTTGAACAGCAAGAAGACCACGCATGTTGGCTGGTGTGCTTGTTTCAGAATTCATCCCATGCTAAGTGCACTACCTATGCTGACATGGAAGAGCTGAGGAAAGACTTGGATCCTGAATGCCTAGTTCCCTGAAACAAAGGAGCTCATTAAAAACTATGTCAGGGCTCTGTCTGGCTCCTCCACCATCCAATGTACTGTCGCCTATAATCCTGGGCCACACTTGCCTTGGCAGTGAGTCCCTCTATCAGGTCCCAGGCAGCCCCCACAGGGAAGTTCTGGGGTCATAGTTGAGAGACAGAAGCAAGCAGAACTGTGCTCTGAGGCCATCAATACAGAACTACCGCTTAAGGAGGTAGACGTCCAGGTTTTGTGTCAGACCTGGCCCTCTGCCTCAAGAATGCTGTAGAGAGGGAAAGACCCCAGGCCTACCCTCCTTCCATTAAGCTCATCGATTTCACTCCAGTTAGAATGGTAGCCCATGCTTGGCCTCCAACAGAATCTTCACTTGTCCCTCTGTAGAAACTGCCCCCAGATGCTGGTGGGCTGCCAGTCTTGGGTTTCTGATGGAGGTGTACCATTTTGCTCCCTCTGTTCCTTCAGATGCCTTTTTAAAGGAACTCGGAAGATAATTGAGTGAGAATTGGATTCTCCTTGGGATTAGGAGTCACCAATGATTTGTTTCAGTGAATAAATATAGGAAATATAAAATAACTGACATCTTGCAATATTAAGTTTTAGAAGAAGTAGCAACAGTTTTCTCTGTGAGTGCTATTGAGAGCTCCTACTTGGTCTTGGGAAGCCATGGAAGAAAGAAAGGGGGGACATGGTTGCTAAGGAGCTGGGGAGAGATTCCTCAGCCTATGATCTCAGACCTGGTCACCTCACCTGGTTCCTAGAGGTCTTCCTGAAGGCTATCAGAAGGCCCTGCGAGAATAAGAAGCTGGTAACTGGGTTCCCATTTTTCAAGCTTCCCTGGGAGACTTCCTCCCTCCCTTGGGGATTTTACAGGGATAGAGGAGACTGGTCAAGGCTCTGCTGGGTCTCTGGTCACAACCACATCACAGTCATAGGCAGAATCCCCCCCAGCCCCTGAGACTCCATCCTCTGGTTACTCAATCAAACACTAACCTAGGTACTGCTGAGAGGGGTTTTCAGATGCAATTAAAGTCTCATGTCAAGTGACCTTACAAAAAAAACCAGATTATCCAGGTGGGCCTGGCCCAAACAGCTGTGCCTTTGAAAATGGAGAACTTTGGCTGGTGTCAGCAGAGGAAGTCAGAGAGAGTCAAAGCACAAGGGGGATTTGATGTGCCTTTAGGTTGGAGGTGATTACACAAGAAGGAAAGCCGGCTGCCCTAAACTGCTCAGAGAGACCCCCAAGTGATGGCCACTAAGGAAATGGGACCCCAGTCCTTCACCCAAAAGGAACTGAATTATTCCTTTCAGCCAATCCCTTGAAGGTGACTGAAAGCAGATTCCTCCCCCACAGCTCCCAGGATATGGGTCAGCCCAGACCTCCCCTTGGAACCAGCCTCCTAATGTCCTGAGCAGAGAACCAGCTGTGTGATGCCAGACTCCTGACCTATAGAGCAGTGAGCTTTTTTTAAAAAAAAATGTGCTGTTTTAAGCCACTACAAGCCATGGAAAATGAATTCACCATCTGAGGGCAACAAAATGCCCCTCTGGCCCCAGGCCTCGCTGTGCTAATAAGCAGGGCAGCTGGGATTAGATCCCCTCTCTGCAACTTTGCAGGAAATTCCATGTCTAAGATCAAAAGTTAGCGCAGTGTGGTTCACGACAGGAGAACCTCCCCTGCCTGGCTCTGTGCCACCTGATCCGAGGGGAAAGGGAGAGCGGATCTGCCCATATAACAGCGTCCCCACCAGCAGGGAGGCAGTGCAGCAAGCATGACCCATTAACACATCAAGAGGACGCCAGGGGAAAAGCATCGCAAAGGCCCCACTTTGATTTTTGCAGGCATCTCGGGGAGGAAGAAGGCAACAGAGGCTGTGTTCTGAATCCAAAGCCGTCTATTTCTGTGCCTTCAAAAAGGAAAATTGCCTAAGCCCTCACAAGGGGAAGAAAAGAGAATGCAAGTGCCCGCAGCCAGGCAGCCACAAAGAGAGAGTGTGGGGGCCCGAGAGCCAGCAGCAGCGGGTACCAACCACCCGCTCCCTGAATGGTCAAACGCTCTCCCCACAGACCCACAACCACCAGCGCTCCATACCCGACCATGTGAGGTTTAGGCAGATTCAAGTTTTCTGAGCCTCAAATTAGCCCTTGTAAGAGCTTCTCTTCTTTCTCCCCAATCGACTTTAATCAAATGCTTCAGAAGCTGGGAAATATTTTCAGTTAATCAGGCCCTAAATGCGGGCGCCTGGGGAATGCCGCGGCGCTATCGGTTCCTCCTGTTCACTCGGCCCATCTCCCGCCTTCCTCCTCTCTCCCCCTTGACAGTGCTTGTGAAATGCTTGGCAAACTTATCACACAAGTGAAGGGAGATTGAGAGAGGAGGGAAAGGTTAACATGACACATCACAGCAAAATTATAAGACACTTCCTGACGGTGGCAGGCAAATACTCTGTCTATTCAACAACTGCCTTTAAAATTTTTCTAGCTCCCCCCAATTTATTTTTAGTAAGTGCTTGGAATGTATTGAACACTTGGCTTGGTTCCTGCCCTACAAGAACTACAGGCATGGTGACCTCATTTTTGAACCCCAACTAGGATGACAGCGCCTTGAATTCCAACGATAATTACAAACATGTAGTAAGCATTCAGGACAGCCTCAGGGCCAAGTGTTTTCCAGATGCAAACTCATTTACTCCTCACGACAGTCCTTCACTGTCAACACTGTTATTACTCCCACTTCTCAGATGAGGAAGCTGTGCGTAAGAGAAGCTAAGGAAATTTCACCCCAAAGAGATCGTTCTGGCTTGTCTTCCATTTTACTCTGAATCAGGAACCAGGCAGAAATTCCAAGCTGGGTGTGTTCCACACTCGCAGTCCAGTTGGGGAGACAGACTGACCACATGGAACGAAGGACATGGCTGCGGGGCCTCCAGAAAAGGGCAGTGAAAGTGTCAGTCGCTCAGTCGTGTCTGACTCTTTATGACCCCATGGACTGTAGCCCGCCAGGTTCCTCTGTCCATGGGATTCTCCAGCCAAGAATACTGGAGTGGGTAGCCATTCCCTTCTCCAGGGGATATTCTAACCCAGGGATCGAACTCGGGTCTCCTGCATTGTAGGCGGATTGTTTACTGCCTGAGCCATTAAAGGAATATCCCAGAAAAGGACAGGCAGGAGTCTAACAGACATCCATGACTTAGGTCAGGTTGAAAAGCAAACTTTGAGATGAGAATTTGTGGGTAGGAGATATATTAAGGAAGAAGGAAATGAAACAAAGGAGTGAGAGCACAAAGAGCCAGGAAAGGGAAGAAGTGCAGCAAAGGTGTGCTGTAAGGCCAGCTCCCAGCTTCTGCCTGGTCTCGTGGGGGACTCTGGAGCATAAATTACACCTCAGGCTCTGTCCTGCCTCCTGGCAGAGATCTGGCCTTCTGTACTCCAGCACTGGTTGTTCACGGGTTGTAGGCTGCCCAGGTAGCAGTGGGATTGCCAGTAGGTCAAGGGGAAGACCTCCTGAGAGAGTCAGAGACAGGAACGTGGAGCTGAAGTGGGTACACAGAATTGGTCGGGGGATGTGGGCAGAGTCCAGACAGTGTCCACTACAATCGACTTGAATTCTGATCCTTCTCTCTAGCTGTGTTGCTTCAGGCAAGTTGCTTCACTTCCCTGAGTCTCATGATCTGCCTCTGAAATAGGAATAAAGATTCTTATCCCTCCCTCACAGAGATGTCTTTATCACAAGGATTCAATTCAATAAAATGAGGGTGTGTGGTCTAAAATCAGGACCAATCCCCCACGACGTGGCATCGTGCAAATTGCCATAAAAACACTTGTGAAGACCTGGGAAAAGACAAAAATCCACTGAACAGCTATGAGTTACTCACAAAGACTTGTAAATACTCTCGTCTGCACCAGTCCCCATCCTTCTCCACCAGTGGGGAGGCTGTTTGGTAAAATCACCTTGAGCTGTGACCACGCAAGCTGAATTATGCCTTCCCATCAAACCCACCCACTTCCTTGAAAATCAAGTTCCTTTCTAAGAGTTTAGAGCTGCCCCATGGAAAGCCAACTCCCCTCTGCACACTGAGTGTCCGCAACCTGCATCTTTATTTTGTTATTAATACCATCCAGAGGACAGCGCCAATAAAGTTTCCACAAAGGGCTCCATCTGTAAAGCGGAGTGTGGAGAAATCTGTCCAGGCTTGGTAGGTGCTGGGGGCCCCCTAATCTAGTTCCATTGTCTTAGTTCTCTAATTAAGTGTCTGTGCTCACACTGCCAACTCACCTTCCTGAGAAATCCAGCTATATTGAGCAGATACGTAGAAGCTGACAATTAAATTGTCTTATCAAATTTTCGCAGCTTAAGTTGTTCAATTGCATGGGAAATGATTATTGTCTGTAAATAGAGGAGGAGAGTGGCAGGTACAGAGGCTTCAGGCTGGAGCTGGGGGGAGCTGAAGACAGCCCCCTAGAAGAGTTGGGGGCGGGGGGTGGATGGCAGGCCTTGCCAAGCAAGGCCTCCTGGATGCTCAAGCAGGCCTTGTCTTCAGCACCCAGAAAGCGAGGAGAAGCAGAGATTGATTGAATTCTCTGAGGTCCCCAAGAGACCCCTGGACTTGGAGACAGCAGGCAGTGTCCAAGTTCAAGGCCACAAGGCTGATGAGCTGGAGGTAAAAGGCAAAACCACTTATACATCAGGCCTCAATTTCCTTATTCCGCCTAGAGCAGGGTGGAGACCTGATTCCTGGTGCTTCCTCCGAGCTCCACTGAGGATGGCTGGGTCCTCAGAGAGAGTTCTCCTCACAGCTGTGTCTAACACAGCCTCCGCTTTGGACTGTTAAGTGGTCTGCTTTACAGATCAGACCCCAAATGAGGCCCCCTTTCTTCCTGTCCTCCCTGCCAATACCGGAGTTTCAGTCTAATCCTCTGAATCAGTGCCTGACCACTGGAGGCTGGAGCCCTCTTGGCAACAGACATTCTTGTGGTTGCTGGAAGGACTGTTTTTTTTCCGTTTCAGATATTAAAGGAAAAAGCCTAGTGTGTCTCATTTTCCTGGAATGTCTCATTTAGATATGCTGTTTGGGTGTTGATGGTCCAGCCTCCCCGCCCCAACACACACACAGATGTACAAATTACACAGTCACATGAACGAAACACTCAGCCCCACTTTGACCTTTGGCCTGGACTTTTCACAACCATCACTCTCTCTGTATGAGATTTTGTCCCTCATGTTATTAAAAAAGAAAAATCTCTTATTTGTCTTAGCTCAGTTTCCTGAAAGTATGGAGGAGCTACAGAACTCCTACAGGGACCCAGGAGTAGGGTCGGGAGTAGAAAACTGGGAGAAAGGCCTTTGTGGGTGGGAGTCTCCTCTCTATTGGATCAAGATGTTGGATAAAACCTGAGTTCACAGAATTTAGAAGCAGCCTTGCCTAGGTCCCAGTCGGACAAAGACAGCCAGTGGCCAAGACACGTGATCACTAGACACGTGATCTGAGGCCAAAAGCAGAACTCCCAGAACATTTGCACCCTGGGTAGTGAGAATGAGTGGAGGCTTTGAGTCAGTCTTTGTCCAGCCCAGGGCAAAGTCCCCTGAAGCAGCACTTCTCTATCACTCCTCAGCCAACCGGAGGGATCACAGAGCATCAGCCATAAGAACTTAGAACAATATACAGTTCTGCACAGATTTCTTCATCACTTCAGGGCACTGCCACATCCACCATACCTGTGACTTTCTTAGTGCCCCTGAGAGGTAGGCAAGACAGTTTCTCACCAACCCTATTTGGTCTCACAGGAAACATCCAAGTTCAGAAATGCTACCTTTGCATAACCCATCCTTCAGGTTCAGAATTCGAGTCTCGACAGGCTTGATCAAGGTTATGAAAAAATTCTAGATGCTCCAGGGGTAGAATTCTGAACACACTCTTTTGCTCCATTTCAAAATACTTTGGGGAAAGGTGCACACAAAACTCACAGGCCACCCAAAGCTCATTACACCCAAGCTGGAAACTCAGTAACAGACTGAGCATGTGCACCCTAGAGAAGAGTGAAAAGTCTGACGTTTTGCCTCCTTCCTGGGTAATTTCTGTGGTTACTTATTGAGTTCCCCTTGTGTGTAAAGACTCAGCTTTTAACACAGTGAGGCACTGATGTCTATATTTTGGTAAAGTAGCTAAAGGCTCTGCTTACATGTCCCTTCCTCTTTTTCCACTCATTTACGTTTTATGCAGGTACTACCCTAATGCAGGATGATAGACACATGGCCATGATGGCACCAGGGGAGAAAGGGAAAGAAAATGTAATTTTCTTCTAAACATATCAAAATTTACAATGTGAGGCTCTTCTACCTTTTGATGGATTTTTCACATGTATTTCACAAAACGAGTCAATTAAGAAAGACCAATATATTTGACTGAACATGCAACATCTTTGATTCCTGATGTCAAGACCCCATGTTGCTATGGAATGGTCACCAGAGAACCACCATCTTCTGCACCAAGTGGGGCTCAGAGATGAACAAGGGCACATGCCACAACCTTGAGGAGACTTGCATAGCCATGGAATAGCCAGACATGGAGACCAAAAACCCACAAAAGAACGTGCACACAGTGTCAAGCTCAGAGTTCATGAAAGCCCCAGCATCTTCTGAAGCAGACATGGCCCTCCCTGGCCATTCTAAGATAACAAGTGGAAAACATCCTGGGGATCAGAAAGAAAACTGAGCAGACAGAGAGGATGGAAGCAAAATATGGAGAGTTGAAGGAGGACAACTCGGGTGGAAGGCAGGATATGGAAGAACCAGAGTGGGCAAGAGCCCTTCCCAAAGTCAACACGGTGCAGTGCTTCTCTGTCAACTAAAAGAAAAGCCACTCCCAGCAGATGGTCAGGGAGGACATGCGAGGCTGCTCTGTGACACGTGTCCCAGAAGGCAGGGGCTTCCCAAACCTAATCTCAGATGAGATCGTCCACTCACTATTGTGGGACCCTAGCTGAGCTCCAGAGACTTTCTCCACCTCAGAGTGTCCATGCATGTTGGTGGGCTGACATAGGACAGCACCTATCATAGGTGCTGGGACCTAGTGGACATCCTTGGTCCTCAGCACAACCCAGCACATCTGAGTAGCTGGCGAATCACCTGACCTGGCCAGTGCAGGGCTCATTCCACTCTGCCAGCAGCTGCTGGAATGCTTTAGACCAGCAAGTCCTTCTGTGACATTCAACATGCTATGGATCCCTGACACAGAAAACCCACGTTGAATGGAACCTCCCTGGTTGAAATCAGAAGACAGAGCTCAGCCTCGTACCAAAGTCCTGCCCACCCAACACCCCTAACCCAGCCATCACTTAGGATCCAAGGCTTTCCACACTCAACTTAGAAACCTTGAATTTAGGATATACAGGCAAACCTTGGAGATACTACAGGTTCAGTTCCAGATCACTGCAATAAAGCAAATATCACAATAAAGCGAGTCACGCAAATTTTTTGGCTCCCAAATGCACATAAAAGTTATGCTAACACTATAGCCTATTAAATGTACAATAGCATTATTTTCTTGGGCTTCAAAATCACTGCGGACAGTGACTGCAGCCATGAAATTCAAAGATGCTTGCTCTTTGGAAGAAAAGTGATGACAAACCTAGACAACATATTAAAAAGCAGTGACATCACTTTGCTGACAAAGGTTCATATGGTCAAAGCTATGGTTTTCCAGTAGTCATGTACAGATGTGAGAGTTGGACCATAAAGAAGGCTGAGCACCAAAGAATTGATACTTTCGAAATCTGTTGCTGGAGAAGACTCTTGAGAGTCCCTTGGACTGCAAGGAGATCAAACCAGTCAATCTTAAAGGAAATCAACCCTGAATATTCACTGGAAGGACTGATGTTGAAGCTGAAGCCCCAATACTTCAGCCACCTGATGTGAAGAACCAGTTCATTGGAAAAGACCCTGATGCTGGGAAAGATTGAAGGCAGGAGGAGAAAGGGATGACAGAAGATGAAATGGTTGGATGGCATCACTGACTCGATGGACATGAGTTTGAGCAAGCTCTGGGAGATGGTGATGGACAGGGAAGCCTGGCATGCTGCAGTCCATGGGGTCACAAAGAGTCAGACACGACTTAGTGACTGAACAACAACAACAGATAGCATTATATATTTTTAAACACTGTACACACTTTAATTTAAAAATACTCTATTGCTAAAAAATGCTAAGCATCATCTGAGCCTTCCTGAAGTCATGCTTTTTGCTGGTGGAGGGTCTTACCTCAAGGCTGATGCCTGTTGACTGATTAGGGTGGTAATTGCTAACGTAGGGGTGGCTGCAGCAATTTCTTAAAATAAGACAACAATGACATTTGCCACATCGACTGACTCTTCCTTTCATGAACCATTTCTCTGTACCATGTGGTACTGTTTCACAGCATTTTACCCACAGTAGAATTTCTTTCAAAATTGGAGTCAATCCTCTCAAACACTATGCCTGCTTTATCCACTAAGTTTATGTAGTATGAATCCTTTGTTGTCATTTCAACAATAGATTAAGTTATCATCTTATAGGAGAACAATCTGAGGCGCCCCCAAACTACTAAAATAGTGACATCAAAGATCGCTAATCACTGATCACCAATCACTATAACAAACATAAGGAGAAAGCTGGAAATATTGGAAGAGTTACCACAAAGTGACAGAGAGACATGAAGTCAGCAAAGGCTGTTAGAAAAACGGCACCAGCCACGCTTGCTCAGGGCAGGGTTGCCACAAACCTTCAGTTTGGGAAAAACACAGTAACCCCAAAGGGCAATCAGCAAAATGCAATACAAGGTATGCCTGTAACTCTTCACCAGGCAATGGGCCCATTCAAAAATGACAGAATAACTTAGACAGTATTTGCACAGTTAACATTCAGACACAACTTTGTGGTGTAGGTTATACTGTCAGGTCCATCTTACAGATGGTAAAACTGGGGCTCAAAGAGCCTCATCAGCTTGTCCAAGTGTGGGTGATGGAACTGGGATTCAATTTCAGATGCCCACACTGTAAATCCATTATTCTCTCTGATGGCAAAATTTTCTTATTAGTCCTTCTCAGACTCCTAAGAGGAAGTGGGGCTGCGATGAGAGAGTAGCTCGTTTTCCCAGCTCCCCCAGCCCTTCACTTCCAACTGACATGGCCATCTGGTTTCTCTCAGCATCAGAGACTGGAGCTCATGGGCAGCCTGGAGCAAACAGTTTACACAGAACATCGCTGTGGACCCGCAGCCTCTACCCCGGCAGAAGCAGGCAAGCTGGAGCCCTGAGTCTCTTCCTGGGGCCTCATCTCATCCATCAGCAGCTCTCTAGGCACCTGCCCCTCCTCCCTTTGGGCAAGGCAGAGCTGAGATGCAGAGGAATGCCCTCCCCAGGCCATCCGACACACTCAACTGTTCCCCAGCTGCCATGCCTTTGGAGAAAAATCTCCCCAACTTCACCTGCATCATAAAAAAGTCTTTCCCAATCCAGGGCTTGGCCCAGGACTCAAGGATCCTGAGAAATGCTGTATAATTCAGTTCTTGGTGGATCCGGGCTGTAATGGATGTTGAAGAAGAGACAGATGCACTCTCACACATGTAAGGAGACCCGCTGTGTGGTGCATGCCATGTGCGACGAGGTCCATCTCCCACCGACCATTAAGGGACACAGAATGAAAGGACACATCTCCCATAGAACACAACGACCTCATGAATATTCAGAATTTAGTCCCACCTATCCATTTAAGATATGAGAAAACGGATACCCAAGGATAAGGGTCTGATCCAAGATGTCTGTGTGATCCAAGCCAATAAGGTCCCAGGCTGAGACTGTTGAAGTTGGAGCTAGAGGAGAAAACTGTGAAGATGAACACCCAGCCAAGGCCAGGACCGGAGTGAAAGAGTTGGGGGCCTTGTGTGAAATGCAAGGAGGCCTCCCTCTCAGGGTCTTCCTATACAAATATATCCATGGGAGGAAAGATGTATGGGGAGAAACTTTCTTCCAACCTGTGGCTACTCCAATGCTTTCCAATAAATGCCTTCTACCCCTTTAACCAGATGGAATTGGGTTTCTGTCACTTGCCACTAGAGTGTTCTGGTTAATTACAAGACCTTGCTGTGCCCATCCTCACTCCCCCACATCTCATTCTGCTTTGTGACTTGCCTCAACCCTCTGTCCCTCACCTCTGGCCACTGGCCCTGGGCTCCCTCCAATGCTTCAGGGTCAGGGCCCCTACCTCCAGGACCAGGAAGAGATGTGAGAGCCCATTTCCTATCTTCCGGGCCTCCCCTCATCCGTGACTAGATAAGATGCAATGCAGAGGGGAGGCCTGTGAAAGCAGCCATGGGGGAAGCAGCTCTGAAGGCCAAACAGATGATTGTATCTATACAAACAGATACACTTGTATAGAAAGGTCCTGAGAAGGAGGCCTCCTTGCATTTTACATGAGGCCCTCTGCCCACCCTTTCACGCTGGTCCTCACCTTGGCTGGAAGCTGCATCTGCATAGCCTTCTCCTCTGGCTCCAACTTCAACAGTCTCAGCCTGGGACCCTGTTCACTTGGATCACTTGGACATCTCAGGTCAGTTCGTCATCCTTGGCTCTCAGTTTTCTCATATCCAAACCCCCAAACTATGTGCCCACGTGGCTTCCATCTTGGGCTGATGTTGGCAGGAATCCAGCATCTCAGCCTGCAGGACACTGCGAAGGAGCATTTGTCATCTCGGTTCTCCTTAAAAGGATGGATGGATTTTCCTCAGTCAGGTACTTGTGACACAGCCGGCGAGGTGAGGGTTGGTGTGGAGAACCAGCCAGCAGCGACCGGAGGCAGGACAGAGCTTTAAGCCCAGGAAGAGCTTAGTGTTTGAAATCACACATCACAAATTACATTCCCTGTGCATTCCTTGAAAGTTTGGAGGCATAAACTTTCCCCCTTTATCTTTCCTAAAGTAGATTCCAGGAGCTGGCCCTAGTGAGGTCCACATTTAAGTCAGGGTGAGAATAGGTGTCAGCAGCCCCTGAGTACCCAGTGAGATGAAGACATGGAGCAGGCTGTCTCCAGGCAAGGGACCAGGAGAGAAATAGAGAACTGAGATGGCAAGGGGTGAGCAGAGAGCAATGGCAGCAGAAAGGGAAGCAGGATCCGCCACTGCGGGATCGAGCTAGAATTTGCAGAGCCAACTGCAGACAGAACCGTGGGGTCTAGAGTCTTGTCCCAGGGTACAGATCCCAGTATGCCCTCTAGTTACTGTGTGACCATGGGTGAATTCCTCAACATCTCTGAACTTGAGTTTGCTTATCGGGAAAATGGCACCTACTTTCTAGGACTGCTGTGGGCACTGAAAGAGCTGACAGGCGTGTAACCACGGGCACAGCCTCTGGCACACGGCAAGCATGCTACTCCACCTGAACATAATCATCGCTCTGCCAGGGACTTCTGTGAGATTCAGTGATACCGAAGGCAGGTGGACAGAGAAGTCTGGGTCCTGGTCTCTCTCATGATCCGAGCACATTACCTTTGCATCGATGGGTTTAACCGAGTCACAGATGACCCCCTACCTTGACAGACAAAATCAAGAACTCTATCAAGGCAGAACAGCACGGCATAAACATTTCACCTTCCCTTGTGCCAGTAATAAATAACTAGAATATTACAGATATGCAAATGTCTAGACCAACTAACCTTAAGCCTGCAGAAGTCAGTGTTAGGTTTGCCCTGGTTTTCCTCAGGCCTGAGGCTTCTGTACACAGGGTCAGGCCTACATTATCATTGTTGTTGTTCAGTCACCAAGTCGTGTCCGTCTCTTCTCAACCCCATGGACTGAAACACACCAGGCTTCCCTGTCCCTCACCATCTCCCGGAGTTTGCCCAAGTTCATGACCATTGAGTCGGTGATGCCATCCAACCATTTCATCCTCTGTGACCCTCTTCTCCTTCTGCCTTCAATCTTCCCCAGCATCAGGGTCTTTTCCAGTGAGTCAGCTGTTCACATCAGGTGGCCAAAGTATTGGAGCTCCAGTTTCATACATTATGTAAAATTAAGGTTCTGCTGCTTTCAAAAAGACAACCAAAAAGTCTGAAAACCACCATTCTAGGTAACAGCGTCCCTAGGTGCAGGTGGCCACCTTTGAGACCCACCAGAAGTCAGGTGTCTCCAGAGGGAGCCTGCCTCTTCAAGAATGGAGGGGCCAGGGGAGGCTGAACAGGGAAGAAAATGACTAAAACAAGGCAAAGTTCCACTTTTGATACATGTAGGTAATAAGCACTGAATGCATGATGTAATTACTTATTTTAAGAGACCTTCCTTTCCCACCTACAAGCCATTGCTTTCAACTTTACAAAGCCAAAACTGAGTTCATGGAGAGAGAGAGAACGTGTGTTTCATGGACCAAAACCTTTGAAAATGCACTTAAAAGAAAGAGAGTAAGGTCGTTAGATGTGACTAGCCAGGCACTGACAGAGGGGTAGGAAAGGACCCTGCCAGAGCGCTCACACAGGCCAGTCTGTGGTCTCCCCCAGGTAAGAGGTGGGGATGCCCCCTCTCCTGGCACTCCTGGAGATTCCTCCTACAGAAACAGGTGGCCAACAGGGGCCAGCAGGGCTGGTAAGAAGAAACCTCCAGTAAAAAGAGTGAAAATACCTGCTTTAGGGCCCACACTTGCTGTCGAGACCCAGGGCTGTTTTAGCATCAGGATGCACTGAAGTATAACATTTAAGAGCCTTAGATGCAGAGAGCAGAAAACTCCACTCACACCTAGAGGGCAGCTGACCCACGAGGAAATCTCCTGAATGCCACCCTTTCAGCACCTGTTTGCCTTGAAAATATCGTGTTTATTTTTAGTAGGAATCCTGGGGAGTCCTTTTAACTACTTAATTGCTGTCCTTTCTTAAAAGAACTTTTTAAAACCTCAATATTTTAGAATTATTCTTCTTCAGCACATTTGTACCAGGACTGTGTGTGTGTATCTGTGTGTGTGTGTGTGTGTGTGTGTGTGTGTGTAAACTATAAAAACAAAAACTAGCTAACTTTTTTTAAAAAGGGATTTACTAGACAGTTACAAGGTCACTCACAGAATCAGGGGCAAAACTAAAAATGTATAACACCTTGGGAAGGACAGGAGCTAAGTGGCTCCTGAGTGCCAGCTGGTGGTTTATCTTTCTGGAACGCTGGAAGATTATGAGTGGTTTCGCTCCCTTCCCCCAACTTTGGGTAGAATGATTGACAGCTCCCCACAAAGGTATTAAATGAAGTGGAGGTAATTCAATTCCTCCAAAGGGAAAAAAATCACATTTATGTTTTGACAGTTTATCATTTATGTGTCTTTTTCATGTAAGAAAAGTATTCAAACAAAGCTTTTTCAGACAAACTCCCAAACTGCGGGGAAAAGCTGGGCATTCTATCGAAATAACAGTGGAGGGGCTTGTGAGAGGTTTTTATTCTTTCTTTTTAAATCTCATTCCATCTTAATACAAACTCTGGATTAGATACTGATTAATGTGGTACTAAGGGCTGCTGCTAAGCAGCTGTATGTCCGCAATCATCTCTGGCCACATTTAAATGATAAAGCATGGTGGGATTAACCGCACTGCTGAAGATTACCCCTTTATGAAAGTGTAAGTAAACTGGAGGTGTGCTCCGGGGGTGTCACCACCTCCTGTTTACTACCCACTGTGATTCTGGGGATTACGGCAAGGCTGGGCTCAAGCTGATGAATTCGGATGGGATTCATCCTTGTTTAACAAGGACAGAACTTGCTTTGTTTAACAAGGCATTTTGAGACCTGGGATTTCCAGAGCCAATTTCCAGAGTGACAACCAAGCACTTTTTAGGGTCACACCAGGCAAGAAACTTGGCTGAACCTGGGGATGGGCTTGGCCTTCTGCCCCAGAGGAACGTGATCAGGTGAGTGGGCCCCACGGCCGCCCCTCCTGCAGGGGGCACAGCCCAGCAGGCCTCTGCTGTCTGGACGGTCTTGGCTCATCAGCCTGCCCATTCATGGGGACAATAGGAAGAACAGGAGCTTCCCTGGTGGCTCAGCTGGTAAAGAATCCCCCTGCAATGCGGGAGACCTGGGTTCAATCCCTGGGTCGGAAAGATCCCCTGGAGAAGGGAACGGCTAACCACTCCAGTATTCTGTTCTGGAGAACTCCACGGACTATACAGTCCATGGGCTCGCAAAGAGTCAGACATGACTGAGCGCTTTCACTCACAGGAGCCAACAGCGAGGGAAGATGACCATCATTGGATTCCTCATAGGGCCCAAGAATTGATTTTTGGCTTTTTGGGGGCTCTTGACTATAGAAACATTAATAGGAAAAAAAAACACAAAAAATATTTTGGAAAATACTGAAGAAAATACAGTTGCAAAACAAAATTACCCACAACACTTAGGGAAATTCATCAGCATTTTTAAATATCCGCTTTAGGCTTCCCCTGGCGGGGGCTGTTGCAGGGGGGCATGTTGCAGGTGTGTCATCCAAGTTGTTACCAATACTTTCCATGAAACAAATGGGGAATAAATAGCTAAATTTATGTACATAATTAGGGTCATAATATATGCATATTTTTGTATTCTGCAATTTTCACTTAACGTGATATTGTATTTCCCCATGTCATTCCAGGCTTCAAAAACATTTTAAGAACCTGTAGTTTGATTATAAAAGGGATACAGCCCCTGGTGAAAAACTTGGCAGCATACAGATCGAAATTTTGCCCTAACTAGCTCACCAAAAGACCATTAACTCTGTTTGCATTTTCTTATAGTCCATGCACTCACTCCTATTCATAGATTTGCATACCTGCATACATATGCATATATTCATGTGTTTTTACATACATGTATTTATATAACTTTGCATCCTCCTTTGTCACTTACATTATGTGGTGAATTGCTCTTGTGACTTAGGACTTACATGTTGTTTATAAAACCTCATCATAATGACAAACTAATACTGAATTATAAAGTAATACTGCATTTTGCCTCTCTAATACCCAATTTGGGGACATTTGGGTTGTTCCTAATGTTTCACATGACAAATAATGCTGGAAAGAACATCTCTCCACATGAAACTTTATGTCTGTTGCTAATGTTTCCCGGAAATGTGGAAAATTAATTAAAACTTTGGCTCAGTTTTATGTTAGACTTAAAAGGCTGTCTTTGCTGCCTACCCCCAATGCATTTAATGAAGACTGAAATTCTCATTAAGTAAGGCAAGTGGTTTCTGTTTTGATAGGATCCTTCCAGGGATGGGGCACTCACTACCATGTGAGTCAGGTCCTCCCACATTCGGGTGTCACAAACATTTAAAGGTCCTTCCTTATATCAAAACAGACTCAGATGCTATGGAGCAGCTACATGCTGAGGACATGAGACATTAGTTAATTCTTTTGGGTTCTTCAAAGAGCTTCAGACATTTCTCTACAATCCCCTCCGCTAGGCTAGTAGAGGAGTTTGAGTTTCCAAGTCATTTGAGTTTCCTTTCAAAGCCTGGCCGTTGGGGCCCCTCCCCACCAAGGATCCTTTCCTCTGGCATGCCCCAATGCCCCCATCCCTCTTTCAGAGAGGCCCAGCCTTTACAGGGTGACTCCACTCTTTCTGCAACTAGCAGATATTTGGGGAAATGATTCTTAATCCCTCTACAACTGATACAGTGTAGACATGTCATGGCCACACCGTGGGGACAGTTGCTGCCATGCTTAAGTTCACCAACCACCTTTGTGACTGGACTGTCCCAGTTCTTGGTCCTGCTCCATCCCTCATCAGCTGTGTGATTGTGGGCATGTTCCTGAACCTCTCTTGGCCACCAAGGTTGCAGGAAGCATGAAGTGAGATGATGATGCAAGTGCTGAGCTCAGGTCAGCATTTGTGCTCAATGCTTTGCAATCTTCCCTGTTTGGTGACAAATTCTCCACCTGGGTAGTCTCAGAGCAACATGGAGGAAACATGCTGTTCAATGGGCTCCTTAGACTTCACTGTGGCAAACTCTCTGGTCCCAGGGAGTCTGGGAGTCCAGGGCTCTGGATGAAGTACCCTGTGGCTTTGAATGTGCCCACAGGCTGCTGTAACAGTGGAGAAGACCATGCCGCGGAGCTGACCAGGCAGGACTGATGTGCCGAGACCTGTTTATCTGGAGCATCCCTGCTGGGAATATGGGCCCTGTAAGTCAGACATGCCCATTAAGTGGGGAGGCTTCAGGCATGGGTGGTTCCAGGTCACCCACTCAGCTTTGCTTCTCAGGAGCTGAGCAGTTTGTAGAGTCATGTGTATGTATATGCACACGTGCACTCATGAGTGCATGCATGCACGCACACACACACACACACATCCTTTTCAGAAGGAAGTTCCCAGCCTTGACCTCTTAAGACCGAGGATCAGCTCTGGAAATGGAACAGATAAAAATTCAAATACAAGAACAAAACAGAAGAAAATAGGCTTTGGTTTAGCATTCCAGAATAAATGGCACTTTTGCATGCTTCAGCAATTTGGTCAGAAACCAACAAGTCTGTGAGGTCTGATTAAGATGTAATTTTAGGGGAGGGATGAAGGAGACGTTGGAACTGCTCTGGTGGCTGCAAGGATGAGTCCTGCCACTGCCTACTACTCCCTGTTGTGATCCGGGGTCAGATAACAACCACGAAAGAGGCAGCTGCTGCGGGCCTAGGACATCCCTGCTCTCTCTGAAGTCATCAGGTCCACAACTCAGGTGACATCAGGGACAAGCCATGTCAGGAGGGAGGCTAGCTAATTAGATTTCATTAACTCAAGCTTCTGGATGGAGCTCATGAGACATCAGTCAACAGGGGCATTAAAATGTCTTTCAAACATTGTTTCAAGCATTGATTTTCACTTTCTCCCTGCTGTTTTTGTGGCTGTTATTGCTGCTGAGCTGCTAAGATGCCAGTTTCATTGTTGTCTGTACTCTGGGGTAACCTAAGTCTAACAAAAGATGCCTATCACGAGCTTCAGCAAATCCTGGTCCACCAACCCCTCTGCCTTCAAAAGGTTGTTCATTCTGTGAGAAGGGCCATCCCTCCCCTACTCTGAGTAAACTCCTATTCATCCCTTGAAACCCATTGGAAGAAACCTAGGAGTCATCCATCTCTGAGAGCTCCTCCATCTCACAGCCCGTCACCAGGTCTCATTCTTCTCACATCCCAAATCCTTTCTCTCCCCCTCCATCCCCACCACCTGGAGGCCAGCTTTCATCATCTCTCCCCAAGATACAGCTGGCCACCTCTGTGTACCAGGTAAATATGAAACCAAGTGCGTCACAAATGTAACCCTAATTCATCCCCCTCGCAGGGTTGTGGGCCTCGCTCAAGAGATGGGTAAACCATGGGCATGCAGACCCATCACGGACGGTCCAGTGACCTTGGGCAGTTTTCTTTCTCCCTCCTGGGCCTCAGCTTTCTCATGTACAAAGTTGGGCTACGTTGTCTCTAAGATCCCTTGTAGTTCTAAAACTCCACATCTCACAGTTCCTTCCTTAAAAAAAAAAAAATGCCCCCAGTGGGATCATATTTTCAGTTTTATATTTGGAACAGGGAACATTTTCAGATAAACGTGGATCAAATGAATGACATGACAGGAGAGTGAAGGGCCCAGCAGGAAACGGTTGAAGGAGTAAGTGTCGCCCAGTTTTGGGAGGGGGAAGCTTGGAGCGGAAGGGATGACCTCACAATAGCTTACACCCCTTTGAAAGAATGTCATGTGCAAGAGGCCACACATGTCTACTCTCCCTTCAGAAATCAGGTCTGAACTAACCACAGGAACTTTCCAATAGGCATGTTTCAATTGAATTTATAAATAACCTTCTAGATCTGTACTCCTGATAGACAAAAGAGCATGAACCTTAGAAAAAAAAGGACCAGGTTAAAAAAATGGCTCTGCCACCTCTGAAGACCATCTTCTTGAATTTCCTAAGCCTCAGTTTTCTCATCTGTAAAATGGGGCTAAAAGTAAACCTACCACAGGGGGATTATGCTGAGAAATAGAACACACAGTATTCGGGATGTGTTAAGCACAGTGCTGGCAATTACAACTAGTTGTAGTTATTATTATTAATATTATTACTATCATTATAGTTATCATTAACTTTTAGCAAAAAAATAAGAAGACCACTTTTTTCTCAAGGTCACTGAAATGTCCACACTGAAGTGAGTCCCTCCTTCACAAGCAGGTGGAGGTCACCCCTTCCCATGCGAAGCCCCTTTGGTAATAACAGGCATGACCTCTGAACAGATTCCAGAGAAGCATGGCCAGACCTTATTGCCAAAGTCAGATCTGCTAGGAATCCTAATTCCTGTGACACATCCAAGCAATTCACCCACTTTTTGAAATCACAACCGCCCTGGTGGCTCGGACAGTGAAGAATCTGCCTGCAATGCAGCAGACCTGGGTTCCATCCCTGGGTCGGGAAGATGCCCCAGAGAAGGGAGTAGCTACCCACTCCAGTATTCTTGCCTGGAGAATTCCATGGACAGAGGAGCCTGGTGGGCTACTGTTCATGGGGTCGCAAAGAGTCAGACACCACCGAGCGCCTGACACTTTCACTTCACTTTCATGCCTGGTCCTGGAGGCGGCCTGTGGCCCCCTCCCCTCCTTGAAGACACGGACACCAAGCCCACACAACCCTTTTGGGAAGCAAGGACAAGTCTATTCACAGGGAAAAGAATGTGTCCAGAGCTAATGGAGGCAGAGGAGCCATGAGAGCTCAGGAAAGCAGGCCATCCGTTCACTGGCGTGGCACGCAGGTCCCAAAGAGGGCTGGAGACCACGCTGAGGCCAGGGTCCTGTCTGAACTCAGAAGAGCACTGGCCCCAAGAAACAGAAGCAAGCAGCCAGGCAGATTTCCATATTACAAACTGTCTTTCATACTCGTCTCCTTAATTATAAAGTACTGAAAGTCAAATTTCCTTCCCCAGCTTCTCCAGGAGCCCTGGGACAACAGTTCTTTTCTCAAGAGGAGAAAACTGAAGATGAAAACTTGTTTTGTGCTTGCCTTGCTAAAGCCCACACTTCCCACCATTCAAAAATCCTGTGGTTCATATGCTTTTCAATATCTTTAGAAAATAAAGTTTGTTGTGATGGCAGGTGATGACAGAAACGTGACAGGTAAGTAAAAGCTATTTTTGCCCTGGGCACTCCTATTAATGTACCAGTATATCTGAATTTTTGAAAAAGCTTCTTTCCCCCTGCCTTTTCTTTTTAAACAATAGTAGTAGCAGTTTGATTCAAACTTTATTTTATTTGAAGCCAGCCTGTTTACTGAACAAAGATCTAGGTTTTGGAAACCATGAACATCGTGAATAGAGAAGTACATGCATTTTTTTTTTTTTAATTTTAAAATCTTGGTTAAGAATATGAGCTTTGCCACCAGGCCAGCGGGGTCTCAGCCCAGTTACAAAGCAGGATCACCCAGGTAGCTTTTTCAAATGCCAATATCTGACTCCACCCCAGGCAATTAAACTGAAATCTTTGGGCATGTGACACAGTGCAGATAAATCAACCAAACCCTGGCTCTCCTGATATCAGCTGTCATAGGAACAGGCACCAGCTTCACCAACCATAGGATGGGATGAGTGATACACCAATCTCGTGGGGCTGTGGCAAAGATTAAAAGAGTCAGCTCACTGCTTTATAAGTGACAGGCTTACTTACAGCATGTGCCTGGCTCCTCATAAGACTACATGAGCAGTGGGCGCTGATACTGGACCATTGGTGACACTGTGACATCAGAGCAGAGGTGGGAAGCCCTCTTGCTGGACAGTGTAAAGCTGGGGCCCATGCCTGAGACCACAAGGGTCCTAATCTGTTAAATGGGAATAACAGCAGTGTCTACCCCAGAAAATTATTTCAGAGATTCAGTAATACAGGTTACGTAAAGCTTAACCCAGTGCATAACCTACCAATACATGCTAGCTCTCATTACAGGCAGACCTTGGAGATATTGTGAGTTCAGTTTTAGAAACAAATATCACAATAAAACCAAGTCACATGAGTTTTATGGTTTCCCAGTGCACCGGAAAGCTGTGTTTACACTGTACTATAGTCCGTTAAATGTACAGTGGCCTGGTGTCTATAAAAACAATGTATGTACCTTAATTTTAAAATATTTTATTGCTGGATCATATGGTAACTCTGTTTTTACTTTTCTGAGGCACCTCCATACTGTTCTCCATAGTGGCTGTACCAGCTTACATTCCCACCAACAGTGTAGGCGGGCTGCCTTCTCTCCACACCCTCTCCAGCATTTATTATCTTTAGACTCTTTGATGATGGCCATTCTGAGTGGTGTGAGGTGGTACCTCATTGTAGTTTTGATCTGTATGTCTCTAGTACTTAGCAAGGTTGAGCATCTTTTCATGTGCCTGCTGGCCATGTGTAGGTCTTCTTTGGAGAAATGTCTAGTTAGGTCTTCCGTCCATTTTTGCTTGGGTTGTTTGTCAGTTTGTTTTGTTTTGTTTTTTAATATTGAGTTGTATGAGCTGTTTGTACACTTTGGAAGTTAACCCTTGTAGGTCACATTGTTTGCAAATATTTTCTCCCAGTCCACATGCCGTCTTTTTCTTTTGTTGATGGTTTCCTTTGCTGTGCAAAAACTTAGAAGTTTGATTAGGTTCCACTTGTTCATTTTTGCTCTTATTTCTTTTGCCTTGGGAGACTGATCCAAGAAAATACTGCTACAGTTTATGCCAGAGAATTTTTTGCCTATGTTCTCTACTAGGAGTTTTCTGGTGTCATGTCCTATATTGAGTTTATTTTTGTGTATGGTGTGAGGGAGTATTTTAACTTCATTGATTTACATTTTTTGACATCCACTACTCCTTGAATGTGCATTGTGTATTCTCATCTTTGAGCCTCAGGGCACACTTCTGCACGTGCCCCACCCTCCCCCACTTCTGGAGCCTGGTCCAGACCCTTCTCTGCCATGATCTTCCTGCCAGATTGTGCCCCACCTCTGCCGGGGCCCTGTAGCACTGTGTCAGTTACCTCAGTCATTCTGAGAGCCCATCCTGCTGACGAGGCATATCTGTCCTAACAGACTGTGGGCTCCTAGGAGCTGGGATTTGTCCTAATCATGTCTGTTCTGGCCTGCTGCCTTCAGTAATTCAATCTAACACCTTCCGTTTTTAAGTGGGGGTTGGGAGGAACACATGTTTGTCATAAATCAACCCCTCTGACTCCTATGAGATGTCACAGACACACTTAACATTATTAATTCTCCATGAGGTTCGACTGTGAAGTGTTTGGCAAACTGTCCACGATGAGATTTTTGACAGCCGTTCCAGTTGGGAATTCAGGGCAGCAGATGGGTGTGGTTACCCACATTTGGCTTCAAGTGTAGGTTGTGTCTATGTGTTTTTACAAACTACAACTTAAGATTCATGCCTAAAGAAGGGAAAGAATTCAAAATCAAACTGTGCATTTTGAGGAGCTGTGTTAATGCTTTTAAAACAAAAAGCACGCTGAGGGTCATAATTAGAGTCCTGCAGCAGGGGCCCAGAGCCCTGGCTCATCTCTGCACCACCTGGACTATGACCTGGAGAAGTCAGGTCCTCTTCCAGACATCTATTTTCTCAACTGTCAGGAGAGGAGATTGGACCGGAAGATGTTTGACTCTTTTTCTAGGCCTAACATTCCAGGACTCGTTGGATGCCAACTCAATGAAATTTGTTGATTCTGGGATTTGCTCTGTGGGACCAACAGGGATTGAGAAAGTTCTAAAGGTTCTTGCCCCTAGAATGACCTCTGTTGCTGACCAGAGGCCTGAACCTGGAGTCCGTTTGTTTTCTGAATTCATCTGTGGACAAACAGACTCCAAAATGTCTTTACAACAAGGAAGATGCTTCCCCATAAGATTTGTTGTTGCTCTTCAGTCGCTCAGTCATGTCCGACTCTGCGGTGCCATGAACTGCAGCACACCAAATTTCCCTGTCTTTCACCATCTCCTGGAGCTTGCTCAAACTCATGTCCATGAGTTGGTGATGTCATCCAACCATCTCATCCTCTGTCATCCCCTCCTCCTTCTGCCTTCCGTCTCTCCCAGCATCAGGATCTCTTCCAATGGGTCAGCTCTTCGCATCAGGTGGCCAAAGTATTGGAGCTTCAGCATCAGTCCTTCCAATGAATATTCAGGACTGATTTCCTCTAGAATTGACTGGTTTGATCTCCCTGCACTTCAAAGGACTCTCAAGAGTCTTCTCTAGCACCACAGTTTGAAAGCATCAAGTGTGGGCTTTAGGGAAATAGATCTGGTTCCATTTGTTTTGCAGAAATACATCCAGACTTTAACTATCTTTTCACTCCCAGAGGGATTACTAAATCCTAGACTGGAGCCCATACAACTGCCTTATTTTACAAATGGGGAAAGTGAGGCGCAGGGAGGGGCAGTGACTCGTTCAAAGCCGTAAAGGCCAACAGGGCAGAGTGGAGGCAAAGATCCTGTTCTCCCTGCAGGGACTGTCTTCCTATGTGCCCTGTGCTGTGGAACTCAGTGCAGGCAGGGCTGGGCTGGGGAACCCTCCTGGAAGTGGGGAGCCACTTGAACCCCTCATCTCATCCCTCCTGGGGTCAGAGCTTGAGAGGCCCTCAGAGAACGTCTAATGCTATGGTCCCCACCCTGGGAGAAGCAGGCAGTGGTCCCAGGCCTGGAAAGTACTGATGGGATAGTATTTGGAGGTCAGGCCTTTGGGAAGTAATAGGGTTACATGAGGTCATAAGGGTGGGGCCTTTGTGACAGGATCACTATGGGATTGGGCTTCCCAGTGGCTCTGAGGTAAAGACACTGCCTGCATTGCAGGAGACTCAGGCTTGATCCCCTGGGTCGAGAAGACCCCCTGGAGGAGGAAATGGCAGCCCACTCCAATATTCTTGCCTGGAGAATCCCACCCACAGAAGAGCCTGGCGGGCTACAGTCCACGGGGTCACAAAGAGTCAGACCTGACTGAAGCGACATAGCACACACCCATGAGCGCACTATGGGATTATAATGCCCGTATGAAAAAGGATCCCACCTTTCCACCTAGGAGGATACAAGAAGATGCACCTCTAGAAGCCAGGAAGAATGACCACCCCGGATACTGAATCTACCAGTGTCTTGATCTTGAGCTTCTTGAGAACTGAGAGAAATCCATGTTTGTTACTTAAGCCCCCCAGACTGTGGTAATTTGTTTCAGCAGTCCAAGCTAAGACGCTAATCTTATACAACCTTTTCATTTTATAAATGAATAGACTGGATCCCAGAGAGAACAAGTGATTTTAATTTTTTTTAAGCCACACAAGACCCAGGACATTCTGCTGAGTGGTGATCCATGTGTCTTTCTGTCTCACTCCCTTTCTAAAAGATCAGAAAATTCTCCACCCTTATGGGGACATCCAGAAAAGGCTCCAGCCATGCCGCTCCTCCGCCAAGGTGCTGGAATGCTCTGAGTCAGGAGGGCGTGAAAGATTTCCTGTTTTTAAAAAAGCTGAAATCGAAAAGTGCTGTCATTTTCTTTAAATACATTCTTTTGAATAAAACATCTATTCGGGATGCCAGCAGCAAGCTCCGAAACATGTTCAAGATGACATGATTGATAACAAGAAGGCTTTTTCAAGATGTTTCTAATTTCATCTTCCTGGTTAAAGAATGCGAACTTTCTAACATGATGTATGGCCTAATAAGAAGGTGTGCTCCGACCGAAGTTATTTATTTATGCTTCCATCTTTGACAGATGAATATTAACTACTGGGAAAATCGTGAAGCCAATTAGCAAAAGCTGAATAATGTCCATGTGAGAACATGAATGTAGAAACACAAGATACTTCTCGTCCAAACGGCAGAACACAGGCATTCTCTGCCCTCCTCCAGGAAGCCACGTCCAGGGGGCAGCTCCTCTTCCTCCATGGTGCCCTTGGATGGGCCTTGAAGAAGTCCAGTCTGGGAGCTGATGCTGGCATGTTTACCCTGGCTGCTGAACACAGGAGCTGCAGAAAAATGTATTTCTGACCATCCTGCTATTCAGTCAGCCGCCCTTCAAGCACTGAGGGCAGATGAGAAGAACAGGGAGAGGCTGGGCTCCAAAGATGGGCTTGGCTCTCCTCTGCTTCCTGGAAGGAGGTGGCTGCCAGGGAAATGGGGGTGACAAATGCCCCAGTCCCACGCCCCTTCATCTCCTCCTAATCTTATCTGCTTTTTGTGCCAATGTTGCTCCCAGGAGCTGCAGAGTCAACAGACCCTCAGTGAGCACCTACTATGCGCCAGACACCAGCCATACAGAACAGTCTCCATTCTCCTGGGGCTCCCGGGCCAGAAAGCAACACAGCAGGACCCCTCTGGGGACTCACAAGCGAGCTCATACACTGAAATGATGCTGCTCCCTGTGCCTCGTCCCCCAAGTCAAGAAAAGGAGGTGGGGCTGGGGGCTGACAACAGCTTCCAAAATTAACAAGAGGTTAACTTCCCCAAAACAGGCTGCAAATGTTGTGTTATGCTTCCAGAAACAAAGAACAAACAACCTGAGATTTCACTTGGAAGTTGTAAATTATTCTTTCCCCAGCACCGTGGGCACCAATCTGTCACCTTGCATTTTGTAGCCCATTGCTAATTTTTAATAATTTCTTTACAACTGCTCGCTTCACATTAACACGACGCTATCACAGTGCAATTCAAGAAGGCAACAGTCTTTAAGGTATAGAAAAACATTCTTTATGACACTACTCTCCCCTACATATTTGGCCAGTGGTCAGATCAGCTAGAAACTGACCTATATGTTTTTTTCATCACAAATAACCTGTCTTTCAAGAAAAAGGCCTCTCTCCCACCTGAACCACTGATGGTGATAAAAATCAAGCAGGTCTCTCATTTCCCTCTGTCCCCTGACCCTGTCACCTTGTCTACGGGTCTTACTAACATGTGGAAATAGGTTTCCCATTAATATCACCCTGCCCACTTTTTGAAAATTCCCAGATGATAGAGCCAATTGCAGGAGGAAATGGAGGTCAGATCTAGGGTAGTAGAATCCTAGCCTATGTGAGCTGAGATGAGCCTTGGAGACAGTCCCATGATGGCTCTTCAGTTTTCCTTTTTCAGGGAAGAAAACTGCCTCCATCCACACATGACTCAGTATCAGGACTGAGGTGGGAACCCTCCCACCCTCCGCAGCTCTTGGCCACTTGATCATTTTCACCAAACCACAGTGCACTCAACATTCCAGTTTGCTCACTTCCCGGCCCCAATGTATCACCCTGGGACTCAATATCCTAAATAAACTGTGCAGAATTCCCAGGAACTCTTTTAAGAGTTCAGTTCCACATGTGTGATAAAAAAAAAAAATCAGAAATTGCAGGCAAGATATTCACACATGTGACTGTGGACAGCACATCTCTAAGCCTCTCTGGACTAAAATCTTTGATGTCATGGTAATCTGTTCATCCAGAATAGAGTATACAGAATTTCCATTTCTGTCCGATGCATGAGTAGACATTTACAAGCTTACAAATTGTTCCTCGTGACTATATCCCTACCTAATGAAACACAAGGGGTCCAAGAGACTGCGGCAAAGGAATTCATCATGAAGCCGAATGCAAACATTGTTCTTCATTACTCAGCTGCATCTTCTTTGAGAGGGATTTCATCATAACATGATTTGGACAAACCCGCAGCACAATATTAAAACTATAAACTACGTAGAAGTACAGGCGATGGCAGGCACAGGATCTAAGTTGGGAGCACTGAAAGTTATTATCGCCTTCCAAGTTTACTGTCATGATGTCTAACCACAGCTCATAACGTTAATGATCAGACCGTTCAGGCATCTCTTTGTTTCTTGTCAAGAAAATAAAGTTGTCTCCTGTCATGTTAGAGAGTCTGAGTATCTACATCAAAGACAACAAAAATATGTAATTTTATGTGTTCCTGTACCTATCATTTTAGCACAAAAGGACACTGAACTCAAACTGAATACTCTTATTCAGAATCCCATTTGTGAAGATCACAGCAGCAAATGAAGAATATTACATGTCACATGCAACAAGTCTTGCCCTTTTTTTTCCCCAGTAAGACTGTAGGAGAGGAAAAAAAAAAAAAAAGTAGATGTTTATCCCTAGAAGTCACTTCCTAAAGTCTGAAGAATTATCCCTTTCATCATTGTAATGTGGTGATCAGCTCCATAAATGTGTATTTGTCTGTTCGTGAGAAATGGGACTTTTTTAATTTGTCATGAAATTTGCAAAAAAATGTACCAGCCCACTAGAGTTCTTGATACCATGTGGGCTTTCTGGATTTGAGCCTTGATGATGCCCCAGGACCACAGAAATGGGGCAATGGTGAAATAAGCCACACAGAGGAAGACAAAGACTATATGATCTCACCCTATGAGATCAAACTCCTAGAAACAGAGAGGAGAACAGTGGTTACCAGGGGCAGAGGGAACTGGGAGATGCTGGCCAAAGGTTACAAACCCTCAGTTATAAGATGAATGAATAAGTTCTGGGGATCTATGTACATATGATGACAACTGTTAACAGTACTGTATTATAAACTGAAAATAGCTCAAAGGGTGGACCTTAAATGTTCTCATCACACACACACAAAAAGAAAGAAATGGCATTTGTATGAGGTGATGGAGATATTAACTGGTCTTCCTGTGGTCATCCTTTTACAATATATACATGTATCAAATCATCATATCCCACACCTTAAAATTACACAGTGTTATGTCAATTTTATCTTAACAGACCCAGGAAAAAAGATAAACAGATGGAGATGAGTCTCAGATGACAGGGCTAAGATATGTGGTACCACACATAAGCACTGGAACTAGGAAAACTCCAGGTCCTGCCACTTACTGGGTCTATAACTTGTTGCAAGTTACATAATACCCAGCTATGCTTCTGTTTTTCCCATTTCTAAAACCAGGATAACAATAATATCTCCTTCCTAGAACTGTGGAAGTCAGTGACTAGAAAACCCTAGCTAACAGGTCCTGGATCACAGTAATCATTCAATAAATGTTAGCTGTTTCTCTCTTCCTAACACCCAAGGAATCCTTTTCTCCTGACTCTTAATCTGCCTTTGATATCTTCTCCATTGGCTTTTCAAACATGAAAGTTGTCAAATTTCATGAAATTGACAGGTCAAAATCTACATGTATTGTTAAGACCACTAATGATTCCAAATTCCCCTTCAAAAATACGACTACATTTTATATTACACATGCACACAATGCTGACAAGCGAAGCCAATACATAATTTCAAAGAGCCTGAGAAACTTACTAAATGCACGGAAGCATTTGATGTGTATTTATTTTCAATGAGAGAAAATGCAATTATTTTGATAGCTATGAGAAGTGTTTCTGTATAAAAAGAAATAAGCTCTCTTGCTTGCTCCACTCCAAAATAAGAGAAAAGAAATGGGGCAATGATACCATGCCCTCCCCACCTCTCTCTCTTCATTCATTTGTCTTGACCTCACCAGTAAAACAGCAGGCATCATCAATCAAGGCCCTTCATGGTACCTTACTAAATCCACCTTCAGCAGGTCCCACTTTCCCTTCTTCCTTCTGCTCCCAGCTCAAAAGAGGCTCTGTCCTTCCCACAGACCAGTCACTTCACTTGTGTCAAGACCTCGCTCCCTCCAGCCTCTGATCTGCCTTCAAATCTTCAATGGTCAGACCTCCCTCCCTGCATCCTGCATCACCCACCATTCCCTCACTCCCATCCCCAACATCCCCATCCATACCAAATCATATACCTGAGCCTCCCATCTTGAAACAAGAACTCTGTTTTATTCCTTTTTTTTTTTTTTTTTGGCCATACCCCATGGCTTGTGGGATCTTGGTTCCCTGACCAGGGGTTGAACCCAGGGAAAGTGCCGAATCCTAACCACTAGACCACCAGGGAACGCCCGAGAACACTCCTGACTCCACGCCCCCATCTTCTTCACTCAGGAGACGTCCTCAATCCAACTCTGCCCCTTTACCACCTGTTCAGAGACAACCAACTTTCCTGGGACTTCTGCACCCCAACTCCATAGCAACTGCCCCTCCTAAAGTCACCATGGCACCCCCTTCTCTGCATGGACCACACCTGAGCACGCAGCCCCAACAGCTTCAACTGCAGGCACCTGGCCCTGCCCGAGGGCCTTTCCTGGTCCCTGGAGAGTGCTCAGCTCACACGGGCAGACCAGAGGGGCTGGGGGTCAGTACCTCCTGGAAATAGTTCTCAATCCATGGCTGATGGGAATCAGTAGATGAATAACCCACTCCCTCACTGTTTTGGATGGATAAGCTTGAGGCATGTTCTATAATATCTACCAGAGTTCCTGCACTGGGCTGAGCCCCACTGTGATTGTTTAATGTTCTCTTGGTCAAGGGTTGCTATGGACTGAGTTGTGTTCCCCACCCAACCCTTCAAATTCATATGTTGAAGTCCTAGCCCCAGTGTGATGGTATTTAGAGATGAGGACCTTTGGGAAGTGATTAGGTTTAGATAAAATCATGAGGGTGGGGCCCTCACGATGGGGTTAGAGTCCTGATAAGAAGAGACATCTGAGAGAGCACTTCCACCCACCTTCCCTGCTTCCCTTCCCTCCCTAACTTGTAAGGAAGTGACCATCCGCAAGCCAGGAAGACAGCCTTCAGCATCATGCTGACCTCAGACTTCCAGAAAGGGGAGAAATAAATTCCTGTGATTTAAGCCAGCCATTCTATAGTATTTTTTGTGGTGGCAGGCCTGAACTAAGACAGGGTTAGAAGAAACACACCGAAACCAGCTGATTTAAGGAGTGAGGTACAGGCTGGAGATGTGAATCCAGGAGGCCTTGGCACATAAACAAGTTGATGAAACAATAAAAGGGGGATAAGACAGATATTTTGTTTCTCACAGGGTGGCTGGAGGATTGAAGCAGATGCTACCTATCCTCGGCTCAGCATGTGCAGGACACATATCATAGGCTTGGAAAGTGGGACTGTTGGTACTGTTCTTATTTGCAGAAGATCACATGAGGATACCTTCTTAGAATCAGAAAATTTCGGATGACTCATTCAGCTCTTTTGCAGGTATGGAAATTGAAGCTAAGACAGGAGAACTGATTTCCCTGACATTTTTCCACCATTAAAGTTTGTTTTTATGTATTCAAAGCTATGGTTTTTCTAGAAGTCATGTATGGATGTGAGAGTTGGATCATAAAGTAGACTGAGCGCTGAAGAATTGATGCTTTTGAACTGTAGTGCTGGAGAAGACTCTTGAGAGTTCCTTGAACTGCAAGGAGATCAAACTAGTCAATCCTAAAGGAAATCAATCCTGAATATTCATTGGAAGGACTGATGCTGAAGCTCCAATACTTTGGCCACCTGATGTGAAGAGCCGACTCATTAGAAAAGACTCTGATGCTGGGAAAAATTGAAGGCAGGAGAAGGGGGCGACAGAGGATGAAATGGTTGGATGGCATCACCGACTCAATGGACAGGAATTTGAGCAAGCTCTGGGAAATAACAAAGGACAGGGAAACCTGGCATGCTGCAGTCCATGGGATCTCAAAGAGTCAGACACGACTGAGCGACTGAACAACAACAGACCCAGTACTAAAGAAGGAAGGTGACATTTAACTGTACCTGATAATCAGTTAGACAGGAGGGCACCAACAACCCTTCTCAAGGCCAAGGCTGATGAGCTTAGGTCCTGATTCTGTGACTGCTTCCCTCGTCTGATGGGGCTGGCTTCTCCTCCGACTGAAACTCTCCTGACTTGGTTTCCATGACATAGTGCTCTCCTGATTTCCCAACAAAGAAGAGAGAGAAGAAAAACGGAAAAGGCAAAATGGAAAGTGACTTAGGGTGGGTCCCTTAGAAGCGGAGCCCATGGCAAGATTGAGGTGCCCTGAGTGGAGGCGGAGGGCTCTTAGGATGGGCAGAGTGAGGCAAGCAGCACAGAGGAGGAGCTAAGAAGGATGTGACCTTGAACAGAGGCTACGCCTAATCCCATGGGGAGCATGAACTGCACCAAAAGGTGGACCAGCCCTGTGTGCCTCGGTTAGTCGGGGCCCAGAGCCACAGCTGGGGCAGGAAGAGGGTGGTGCAGGGCAGTGGCTTGTCACGCAGCCCCTGTTTAGTGGAGGGCAAGTCTGCAGAGAAGGGGGCAGCTGTGAGTCATCAGCACCCCAACACTCATGGCCGCTGGGACGATCTCCAGTTACAGCAGAAGAAAGGAAGGGAGGACTGGGGGAAAGAAGGAAGCAAGGGTGCATTCAGTGATCACCAGGGGAGCTTTCTAGAGGCCACAACAATTCTCTTACTGCAATCTTCCCTAAAACCCAACCAAGTCTAAGTGTTAATAGCTTCAGTTTATTGATGCAGAAAGTGGGGGGCGGGGGGGTGTTGCGGGAGAAGGGGGAGGGAGTATTGTCTGAGATTTCGAAGGAATAATGAAGTGACCCCCACCCCCCAGAAAAAGACCAACCAATGTGAGAAAGTGTCAGACTATTCACCTTTAAAGAGCAACCTACAGAGCCCAAAAGCTCTCAACAAGCCTTGGTCCTGGGATTAAGGAGCAGGTATCAGAGCTCTGAATTCCCTGTACTCCTTAACCTTTCCAGACCTCAGGTTCCAAGCCTGTGAAATGGGCGGGACATGGACTGACTGTGGCAGCCTGAAGGATGGTCTCCAACAACCTCCCCCTGCCCAGTCTCTGGACCCAGCGAC
This sequence comes from Cervus elaphus, assembly GCF_910594005.1. NCBI lineage: Eukaryota > Metazoa > Chordata > Mammalia > Artiodactyla > Cervidae > Cervus > Cervus elaphus. Next base: position 34,600,770 of record NC_057818.1, read on the forward strand.
TGTCCCCTCCCACGGCAAGCAAAAGGGACTGCGCAGATGTGATTGAATGAAACATCGTGAGATGGGGAGATAAGCTTGGATTATCCAAGTGAGTTCTAGATGTCATCACAAACACCACAGCAAAGGGGGATTTGACACAGAAAAGCAGGCCGAGTGAGGACAGAAGATTCAGAGAGGGAAGATGCTAAGCATCTGGCTTTGAAGAAAAAGGCCACAAGCCAAAGAATACAGGAAGAGATGAGGAAATGGATTCTCTCCTTGAGCCTCCAGAAGGAAGCAGCCACACAGCGTGTTGATTCTCAGCCCCAGACTCTGTCTGAGCTCTCGACTTACAGAACTGAGGATAAATTCGTGTTGTTTGAAGCCATCATGTCTGTGGTCATGTGTTGTGGCAGCAACATAAAAATGAAGAGTGAGCATCGTTTCACTCTTAGGAAAACTGTGACACAAGTGGATGTTCCCAAGGCCCGGGGTGGGGCCAGGTTGTCAGTGGAAACAGGGGAGTGTGTTGGCAGGGGGCGGCGGGGGGGGGGGGGGGGGGGGGGGGCGGCGGTGGGAATAGTTACAGCTCTAGTTGCCCAAATCACAGCTGCTGGAATCCATCACTTGCCTTGGAGGCTTCCTGAACCTTCCCACAGCACAACATCCCCCTCAGTCAGGAACTGAATGGAGTTCAGGAAGTGTTCATTTGATTGGCTTTGAGTTTTGGGGGTTTGCACATCAAGCATCCTGAGCATGGGTAAGGTTGAACATGGAGCTGGGCGGTGATGGGGGTGGTAATCTACAGAAAGATGATAGGTCTGGGAAATGCACGCAGCACCAATAAACAGACGTCTGGAATGCTCAGGCAACTTCACAGGGCTCCGGGGCCCCAGCTGAGAGCAGGATGTGGAGTCGAGGGAGGGGAGGGACCCCTCTCAGCCACCAATTTGCCCTGTGATTTCAGACAGTTCCCCCAACCCTACTCTCTGGGACTCCATCTCCAGTCTGAGACAGCAGCGGGTGACCTGGGTGAGCCCCTGGGAGCCTGCCTTCTCTGATACTGGGTAGTTTCACATTCCTAGTCAGGCCTGCAGCCAGGCCAGCTGACCCCACTGGACTCTCAAGATTTAGAGGATTACAGAGCCAAAGGCTCAGGAAAAGCAAAATCCCAGGGCCTCCCAAAGACAGCTAGAGAGGCAAGATGAAGAATGCATTGTCAAAATATTTTGTCTGAAAACAGACCAAGGCAGCCTGCAAAATGCAGATTGCACGGGCACCCCAAACCAACAGAACCCGAACGGAGGGTGCAGCCCTAAAACAGACATGTTTACAGAAACAGGAGAAAGTCTTCCTCCGGAGGCCTGTTTTATCCAGAAAACACATAAATTAATTCCCAGGGGGAGTAAAGTAATAAAAAGAGCGTCAGGGGCTCTGAACACATCTCAATGACAGTACTGCCCAGTGACCTTCCAAAACTCTACCTCAACAGCCTGGGAAGAGAGATGTCTCTTAACCAGAAAGGAGGGAGATGGGGGGTGTTATCTGCATTTACAGCAAGCCCTGTGACAGGCAAAGGAAGCTGAACTTGGAGAGGAAAGCCACATGTTCAAGGTCAGAAAGCTACAAAGCAGCTGAGATGGGATTCAGAAGCAGGACTGTTGAACCTCAAATCCCCCAAGTTCTGAGCCACCGAGAAAACTGAAGAGATGAATTCAGGTGAATTCCTTAGAGTAGGCCAAGCTCAGTCATTAACAGAAAGTTCTGGGAGTTCTGGGCACATGCTTAAACTGTGTGATGGCCATGGTAAAAGGAAGTTATCATGCTCATCTAAAAGCCAAAGGCCCATCAGTCTAATAAGGACAAAAACAAGGATGGAAGGACCAAGAATGGCTTAAGGTGATCCTTCAGGCCCCTCTGAGGCCAACAGGCACTGGCTTGCTCTCAGGAAGGACTTTTTATAAGTCACAGCTGACAGTGGGATCAGCTACTCCAGAGGTAGTGACTTTCCCCTCACAAGAAGTGTTCAAAAAGAAAGAAAGTGAAAGGGTTTGTTGCTCAGTCATGTCTGACTCTTTGTGACCCCATGGACTGTAGCCCATCAGTCTCCTCTGTCCATGGACAGAATTCTTCCCAGGCAAAAATACTGGAGTGGGTTGCCATTTCCTTCTCCAGGGGATCTTCCTGACCCAGGGATCAAACCCAGGTCTCCTGCATTACAGGTGGATTCTTCACCATCTAAGCCACCAGGGAAGCCATTCAAACAGAAGATCTTTCCAAACCACTTAATGATATCAACCTCCTCCTTGGGATTTCAGGCCTTTCCCATCTGTTCTGCCCCCACCCCTGTCTTACGCACACCACTTTCCCACCATCATCTTCTCTCACACTTGAACTCCTAACCTCTTACTCCTCAACCACACTGATCCCTCTGTTGAAATGTCCATGAACCTTTTTTATACCTGGGAATTCCAAAATGCTTTTATACATCTGCTCAAAGCCTCTCCTTGGCCAGCCACACTCTCAAGCCATTTGGGGACCTTTCCTTTACATTCCCTTGCAACTGACTTCATGTGCCTCCTTCCCGACCCCTTTGGAGACCAGCTAACAGCCATGCCTTTGTTCCTCCATCACCCAGCACCAAGCTTAACTCTAAGTAGACCCCAGTGCAAGAGTTTTGTATGAAAATAGCCAGCTTATGTGGCTTGCACTCTTAAGCCACCTTCCCAGAGGGAAAATCCATGCCCTGACACACCCCACAGCCCTGCCCAGGCCAACCTGGAAGCCCTAGGCCCATGAGGGGAAACCAGGAAGCTTGTGGTCAACTTTGAAGCTACGACAATAACAATTTTATTTTTAAAAGCTTAAAAACTCAGAGAAGAAACCATCAGGAAGCTCTATTCGGCCCTCTGGGCTCAGAAATCATAAAAGTCAGTGATATCTTAAAAATGAGAATACTCTCCTGATTCTCAAGGGGTGTGAAGGTTGGCTAATATCCCGCTATTTGCGTATGATATCCTCGCAGACATTACAATGCATCTCCGCAGCCTTGCTCTGAATCTCTGCTATTCCAAGACTAAAGATGCTTGTCTGGCAGATGGCCATGCAGACCAGATGCTGAGTACAGTCCCAGTCCTTCCTCACAACAGGAATGCAGGGGCCTAGTTCTCGGCTGGGAATCCACTGATGGAAGAAGACACACAGCCCTTCTCCTCCCAGACTGAACATGGGGAGCTGCCTGGGGCTCCTCAGATAAAACCAAGTCCAGTGGAAAGTCTCTGATCAAGTCATCCCATGGAAAACCCCAGCAAGCTCTCCCAGGGCCTCGGGGACACAATCAGGGGTGAACTCCAAGTAGACATCAGTGGATTCGATAATAATGGAAACACTACACTTCCATAGACTTTACTTATTGCAAAAGGCTTTCACACACACCCTCTCATGTAATCCTCCCAGGACAGGACAGAGGAGATGCCATTGGTTTCTCCCTGAGTGACACATGGTGCCTGAGTCCAAGAGAAGGGGAAATGACCTTACCCAGACCAATTCTATTGGTGTCTTGAGCAGCAGCATCCTTCTCTCGACAATCTCTCTCCACAATACCCAGCTCAGGGCTTGCCCAGAGTGAGAACTCAGTGCAGCTGGCCCTTGAATGACAAGGGTTTGAACTGCACAGGGGCCCCTGGGTCAGGAAGATCCCTTGGAGAAGGGAGTGCTACCCACTCCAGTATTCTTACCTGGAGAATTCCATGGACAGAGGAGGCTGGTGGGCTACAGTTCATGGGGCCGCAAAGAGTCGGACACGACTGAGTGGCTAACATTTTCATTTATATATGGATTTCTCTCAATATAAAACTGCAGGACTGAACACAATCTGCCCCTGGTTGAACCTGCAGATGCTGAGGAAACACGTGCAAGGATGACTGATTATAAATCATATGTGGCTCTTCAGCTGTACAGAGGGCCAGCACCCGAATCCCCTCCTTGTTCAATGGTCAACTGTAAAGTTTAACTGAGCTCATTTAATTGCATCCCTGCAGTGAAACAAAGAAAAGACGGCTCTTGGTTTTGGTGCCAATACATTTTAAGGCACACAGGAGAAGGCATTCAGATGGGGGGAGGAGAGAGTGATGTTCTGAATGCCCCATGGACCACCCAGCACAGGCATTTATGTGTCTCATGAACAGAGCCAACTGTACTCACTTGACCTCAGAACCATCCACCTTTTCCCTGGAAGATCACACAGGGGCCAAATGGCAGGAGCAGATTTTGAACCCATGTTACCTGACCTCAGAGTCCCTGTATTATCTCCCAGAGTGAGTCTGACTGAATGCCCAGCCCAGCCCCAATCTTCTCTTTCAATGCCCTTTAACTCCTTTCATTTCTCTCTCTTGACTTCTAGGTATTTGTCTCTTTTTGCTCACCTCCACTGAAATAATCTGGGCTGAATAAATTTACATCCATTTGTTATTGTTGTTGTTCAGTTGCCAAGTCATGTCTGACTCTTGGCGACACCATGTACTCCAGCACGTTTCCCTCACCATCTCCTGGAGTTTGCCCAAGTTTATGGCCATTGAGTCAGTGATGCCATCCAGCCATCTCATTCTCGGCCTCCCCCTTCTCCTCCTGCCCTCAATCGTTCCCTGCATCAGGGTCTTTTCCAGTGAGTCGATCTTCACATCAGGTGACCAAACTATTGGAGCTTCAGCTTCAGCATCGGTCCTTCCAATGAATATTCAGGGTTGATTTCCTTTCAGATTGACTGCTTTGATATCCGTGCAGTCCAAGGGACTCTCAAGAGTTTATTCCAGCATCACAATTCAAAAGCCTCAATTCTTCAGTGCTCAGCCTTCTTTATGGTCCAAATCTCACATCCATACATGACTACTGAAAAAACCACAGCTTTGATTATATGGACCTTTGTCGGCAAAGTGATGTCTCTGCTTTTTAATACACTGTCTGAGTTTGTCATAGCTTTCCTTCCAAGGAGCAAGCATCTTTGAATTTCATGACTGCAGTCACCATCCACAGTGATTTTGGAGCCCCAAAAAATAAAGTCTGCACTGAGTATGAGTTAAAACATTAGCTCTCCATGAGGACCTGGGTTTTCAACCACCTTCTCCTATGACCCCTGACACAGAAATTCAGAGGGCTCCCCCAGGGGCGTGATATTTCGGGCAAGGCCTGTTCTGGTGGCCCTGCCCAGGAAGCCTGCTCATGGATCTGGCAGGCAGCAAGAGCCGGGGAGTTTTGCCAGGGCTGCCTCACAGGAGTACAATTTTTAAATCCTTGTGAGCAGTGATCCTTGGAAGTCACTTGGAAGTTAACACAGCAAGAAGCACAAACAGCCCGCTTATCACAGAGAAATAGGTGGGGCAAGTTCAGGCACACGACCGGAGAGGAAATGCACAGCTGCAGTGTGGCTGTCGATCTGATCAGCCTCTGACACGCATTCCAATTCCCCCAGTGAGAGCAAGGAGGATGCTGGGCCTGTTAGCTTGAACACTCCACTAGGGAAAAAAAAAAAAAAAACTTTCCATGTGAGGAAGTGCACAAACACATCTGTCTCTCTCTTTTCCCTCCTCACAACAAAGCAGAAGAGCATTTCTCACCCGTGGTCTCACTATGCTGGCATCAGCTCAGGAGAGGTACATAGGTGCATCAGTCAGGAGAGGCCAAGGTATGCTGCTGTAACAAGTGCCCCCACTCTCCAACAATTCACCCCACAAAGGAGACTCTAGCCCTTAAAACTCCTGCCCCGAGTGACACATAAGCATCTCATTGGCCCAAATCGAGTCAGAGGCCCTGCTTAACTTTCATGGGTCAGAGAAGAACAATCCTATCTTTCACCCAGAAGGAAACAGAAAATATCTGGTGAATAGCATGCCTACAGTACTACAAGAGTAGTAACTGTAACCATGATAAAATACTCGAAGAAGCTGACGTTTACTGGTATTTACCACACACAAGGCATTGGGCAAAGTGTTTTCTATCCTTTCTTTCATGTAATATTCACAACAGGGTAGATATTCATATTCACCCACAGTTACAGATAAAGAAATGGAAGTTCATGATTTCAAGGGACTTGCCTGAGGTCGGAGAGGTGGATCTGGACTTGAAACCAGGGCTCTTAAGCTCCTCAGACATTGCTGTCAATCACTCTACTAGCCACTTCCCATATGTACGCATTTAGGGTCCTCCAGAATGGTGGAAAAGCAACTATATATACTTGAGACAGTCGGAAAACAACTGCTTTCTTGTCTTAGCCCCCATTGTATGTGGCAGGTGGTCCCCAGGTCCAGGAACAAAGTGCTTTCCTTTAATCACACAGATTTGGATTTGTCTCTCATCCAACCACTGCCCGTGGTGCACCAGACCCCACACCAGGCAGGTGTAACTGCCATCCGCCCTAATTCTCAACATGCACCTGGCAGGCAGGTCTCTTTGTCCCCATTTTGCAGCTAAGTCACTCGGGGCACACAGTTAACGATAGCAGAGGTTTAAACCCAGAAATCTGACTGGCTCTGCGGCTCGTGACCACCAAGGAAAGCCTCTTCATGGGAAGCCAGACCAGGCAGGTATGTAATTACAGAGGTCTTGGGGTAGCAGGTGGGCCCTGAGTGCATATAAATGTGGGCATGCTTCTCCACCCCAGCCTTGCTATTGCTTACTCCAGAGGGCGTGGACACTTTACAGGGTGGACTCTGCCAAATTGTGAAAAGGCCCCACTGGCAATCCTTTTCTCTTGGTATAGCATCTCCGCCTCGAGGAGTCTTGGGAAGACAAATCATTAAGCAGGTGCCAGGCAGTGGAGTACAAGGAAAGCATAAGACTGAGGAGCTCAATGCCAACACCATCTCTACCACTGGGAAGCTGTGTGACTTTCGGCAAGTCACTTAACCTCTCCAGGTCATGGCTGCCACAAAATGACAGAGTTAGGCTGTATCTTCCTGAGATTTCATCCCTGATCATGAAACTAATGATACTAATACTCTGATGACCTCAAGCAAAGGCCCCAGGGTGGGAAAAAAGGTACATGGGTGAGACAGCGGATGAAACTACATGGGAAGGTGGAAGGCAGCCAATGGTTACGAGCCACTGTTCTGTTAGGGGTGGTTCTACTGAGCACATGGCCCTCATTACTGCATATGGTTCTCTCTAGCACCTGGGAGAGAAGAGCTCTTATTATCCACAGTTTACCAGGCAGAAATCAATAGAGCAGGACTTATCCCCAGGCCTGCAAAGACCCAAGTATGTATGCGGATAGCTGAGTGTGTTTGCCTATAGGAGAAAAACTTTTAGGGGATCTTATCCCTACTTCTTTTGGTTTTTATTCTAATTGCAAAAATAACATAAGCTCTCACTAAATTCTAACAGTATTTATATATTTTTTAATTTATTTTTTTATTGAAGGATAATTGCTTTACAGATTTTGTTGTTTTCTGTCAAACCTCAACATGAATCAGCCATAGGTATACATATATCCCCTTCCTTTTGAACCTCCCTCCCATCTCCCTCCCCACCCACCCCTCTAGGTTGATGCAGAGCCCCTGTTTGAGTTTCCTGAGCCATGCAGCAAATTCCCCTTGGCTATCTATTTTACATATGGTAACATAAATTTCCATGTTACTCTTTCCATACATCTCACCCTCTCCTCCCCTCTCCCCATGTCCATAAGTCTGTTCTCTATGTCCATTTCTCCATTGCTGCCCTGTAAATAAGTTCTTCAGAACCATTCTTCTAGATTCTGTATATGTGCATTAGAATACAATATTTATCTTTCTCTAACTCACGTCACTCTGTATAATAAGTTCTAGGTTCATCCACCTCATAGGAACTGACTCAAGTGCCTTTTTATGGCTGAGTAATATTCCATTGTGTACCACACATTGGATTTCCATTATGTACCACAACTTCTTTATCCATTCATCTGTCGATAGGCATCTAGGTTGCTTCCATGTTATAGCTATTGTAAATAGTGCTGCAATGAACAATGGGATACATGTGTCTTTTTCAGCCCTGGTTTCCTCAGGGTATATGCCTAGGAGTGGGATTGCTGGGTCATATGGTGGTTTTATTCCTAGTTCTTTAAGGAATCTCCATACCGTCTTCCATAGTGGCTGTATCAATTTACATTCCCACCAACAGTGCAAGAGTGTTCCCTTTTCTCCACATCCTCTCCAGCATTTATTGTTTGTAGACTTTTTGATGATGGCCATTCTGACTGGTGTGAGGTGATCTCTCATTGTAGTTTTGATTTGTATTTCTCTAATAATGTGCAACGTTGAGCATATTTTCATGTGTTTGTTAGCCATCTGTATGTCTTCTTTGGAGAAATGTCTGTTTAGGTCTTTTTCCCACTTTTTTATTGGGTTGTTTGTTTTCCTGGTATTGAGTTGTATGAGCAGCTTGTATATGTTGGAAATTGACCCTTTGTCAGTTGTTTCATTTGCTATTATTTTCTCCCACTCTGAGCATTGTCTTCTCACCTTGCTTATAGTTTCCTTTGCTATCCAAAAGCTTTTAAGTTTAATCAGGTAATATTTATATTTTAAGTGAGTGTCTTATCCCCTCCCAGCCAATTTTACTCCAAACAGGGATAAGCTCTATTGTTTTCATGAGGTTCCTTCCAGGTTTTTCAATGCCTCTACACAGGATCATACAAAGTCGGATTTGTTCATCATTTATGTATGGCCTGCTGACAATAGTGGTAACAGCCATATTTACAGAGCCCTTCCAGAGGCCAGGTTCTGTACCAGATTTGAGGATAGCTGTAAACAAGAGATACTGCTCCCCACCTCCCGCCAATGGGCCATCAGAAACACTCTGCAGCTTGCCCTGCCCTCACTTACCAAACTACAAATCACCCCACTTATCCCACTTAGACCCTGGGCCATCGTCCAAATCATAAGGTCTACCACAATTTTTAAAGTGGAAAATCTCGTTGTGTTTCATAAGTGTTTTGCTCTCGGTTTAAGCAATCCTGTCCTGATGAATGTTTAAGTTATTTCCAATTTTTTGCTCTTACAAAAAAAAAAAAAATCCACATTTTTAATCCACTCATGCTAGCACTTACATAAATTTTACAGGTTCCTTGAATGTAAATGTTTATTTTATCTAGACAATAGTCTTTTCATGGTGGGAAGCTGTGGGGTGGGAACAGCAAGTTCCAAGCAGGACTGGGGAGCACCCTCTGCCCCTTAAGGGAGTGGGCAGGAAGTCACCAACAGCATCCTTTCCTTTGCTACAGAACTGAACTCTCAATAGAAAGGGTACATCCTGACAGTGAAAAGTCCCCTTCAGCCCTGCTGACTTCCCATTCACAGGCACACCATCAGGGCATCACAGTGAATGGCCTCCACCCACTGCGGTGATGGGGAAAGCACAACCAGGAGATGCATCAGGTTCAGGCACAGGATAAACAGCTGTTACTCATCACCACAAAGCGCCAGAGCTGCTGACCCGTGGCCCCTATGCCCTGATGCTCAGGACGCCCAAAGCCAGCTCTCTGGTGCCCCAGGGTAGGGCTCTTCTGTCTTGCCCACCCACAGCTACGCTGAACCTGACTACATTGTTGGTGCTGTCTCAACTCCCCGGAATGGCCTGATTACTCACAAGGCTTCATTACACCTGGAATGCACACATGGTGGCTGAGGCTCTGAAAGGGACCATCCTCCCCAAAGGAGAGGGCCTGGGATTCTGCCAGGAAGAGAGGGCAAATGCGGTGTTGTGAGAGTACTCCCAACTATTCCAGCAATGGGGGTGGGTCAGGGGAGGCATCCTGGAGCAAGCAATAGTGGAAGTGGGCCGGAGGAGTCCAGAGAATTTGGACAAGCACAGATAGGCAGAGAGGGCGTGCCAGGCAGGGGAAGGACCCAGACGAGGGTACAAACCCTAAAGGAGTGCCCAGCGCCTCACCAGTGCTACGCAGGGATGTACTGGGGCCATGGCCTGCCACTAGAGGAAAGCCACTGTAATTTGCCAGCTGGGATTTTACAACCTGAAATAGTGGCAGTCCTTATACCAAGGAAATCGGCACACACTGTAAATCAGGGCTTGCCTTTTTCAGCCGGTTTACCACCACGTGACTCCGTATATGTGTACTCTGTCATTACAGTACACTGCAAAAGCATTTAAGCAGGACAACGACACGGTCAGGTGTGCATTTGTGAAGGGGTCACTCTGGGGCCAGTGTGGGAGGGACAGTTTTTGGACAGGAGTGGAAGCAAGGCGGCTCCTTCAGTTGTCCAGGCAATGGATGCAGAAAGGAGCCAAGAGACAGAGTCTATTTAAGAGAGAGAATTGATGCCTTGGCGACTGGTGGGATGTGAGGTGTGGGGGAGGGAGAAGGGAGGTGCCAAGACCGTTTGTGCTTTAAATGATAAGCAGGCCTTCTCCACTTGGCACATGTCTGGCCTTCTCCACCTGACCTCCCACCTCTCCAAAGGAGGAAGAAGATACATGAGTCTGTTTCTAGAAAACCCCAAGGGGCTGGTCTGGTGCAGGCTGGCAGGAGAAGGGAGAGATCTTCGTCAAAGGGAAGCAGTTCCCTCCTCTACCACCTCCCCTTCCCCATCTTCTCTCCCTCCTCTTCACTCTGCAACAAACCCTCATAAATCCAGGGCACAGACATTCATGGGGGCCCGGCCGGCCCCAAACAGCTGCCTCAGCACTGCTGGTCCAGACCACCGTTTGTATCTCTGCCTGGAACTCTGGGTCCCGCAGACACAATTGCCCAAAGTTTATGAGCAGTGCCTGCCATTAAATCTTCGCCAGATGTATCTTTGAAATAATCCTCTCCTTGAGCTGTCTGCCTTGGGGCATAAAATCTGGGACAGTTGAGGGGAAAAGGAATGGGCTGACTGTAGAGAAAGAGCCTTGGCTGCAGAGATGGACCTGGGGGCAGAGCCTGGACCCTCTCAGAACCTCAGTCTCCTCCTCTGAGAAGCCGAGCTGTGCTCTCCAGCTCAGCAGATAGTTTTAAGAACGAACCGAGGAATGGAGGAGTGGGCCCCCAACAAGGAGTCGGACAACACCAGGCACCCACCCTGTCGAGCTGACCAGGAGCGAGAATGTGGATTCCAGAGACAGACAGGCCTGGGGTCTGGCCTACGCTCTCCTATTGGCTCTGAGCTGTGTGCCTCTGGGACGCTTACCTAACCTCTCTGGACTGCAATCTCCTCCATCTTTATTTGGTTCTTGTCTTGGGCCAGCCAATCAGCCTAGGCTTCAGTTAGCCTAATCTGTAAAATGGGGCAATGCTGTCTGCTCATCACAGAGTTTAGGTGAGACCCAGCCTCACAGAAAAGCACTTGAAGAAGGCCTCACTCTACACAGATGCAAGATATTTTATGTATGTGGCCAAGGGAGGAAGACTCTGTGAAACACGGGAAACACTATTTGGGGCTGCTTCTAAGTGCAGAGAGCTAACACCAGCAAGTGTCCCTCGTGTCAGCACCCTGAACACACATCTACTGAACCCCTGTTCTCCGGTCACTGGATACACGGACGTGCATCCACAGCCCCTGATGCTGAGGGCCCCATGCCCTGGGCCACACAGACCAGTTGACAGGTTCTGCCAACCAGCAAGCTAGCCAGAGGGTAGATCGACCATATGCCCAGGAGCACAGGGCAGGGCAGCTAATTTCAGGAAAGCCTACCCAGGAATGCCCGATCTGCTAACCAACAGACAAGAGAAGTTAGCATTCCAGACAGAAGGAAGAACAGCTGTGTCATGGCTTGGGCTCCCCCACAAAGCAGATCCAGAGATTAAAACTGGGTGTGATGGGATATACTGGGGTGATCCAAGGAAGCCAGTGAGAGAGCGGGGAAGACAGATGTCTTAGCTCAGGCGGCTACAACAAATCCCCACAGTCTCAGTGACTTATGAACAACGGAAACTGATTTCTCACATTTCTGGAAGCTGGAGGTCTGAGATGAGAGTGCCAACACCATTGGATCTGGGCAAGAACCTGCCTCCAGGTCAGAGTGCTGACTCTTCTCCGCACCCTCACGTGGCAGAGAGCAGAGGGAGGAAGCAGGCTCTCTTGAGACTCCTGTTGTTGTTCAGTCGCTCAGTTACGTCTGACTCTTTTCAGCCTCACAGACTGAAGCACGCCAGGCTTCCCTGTCCTTCACTATCTCCTGGAGCTTGCTCAAACTCATGTCCATTGAGTCAGTGATGCCATCCAACCATCTCATCCTCTGTCACCCCCTTCTCCTCCTGCCTTCAACCATTCCCAGCAATGGGGTCTTTGCTAATGAGTCCACTCTTCGCATCAGGTGGCCAAAGTGTTGGAACTTCAGCTTCAGCATCAGTCCTTCCAAGCAATATTCAGGGTTGATTTCCTTTAAGATTGATTGGTTTGATCTCCTCACTGTCCAAGGGACTCTTAAGACTCTTATAAGGGCACTAATCCCTACATGGGGGGTGCATCCTCACAACCTCATCACCTCCCCAAGGCTCCACCTCCTCATCCCATCACACTGGGGAGCAGGGTTTCACCATATGAATCTGGGGGTGGGGGCACACGCATTCAATACAAAACACCAGAGAAGAGAGGGAAGTGTCAACAGGTGGGTCCCCGTGGAGACAGCCAGGACACAAGCCCCCCTACCAGGACCCTCTGAGAACTCATTATAGCACAACTTGGATCTGCCCTCTCAAGGCGCTGGCAGGCTGGATATTTAGTCTCCAATTCCCACTTCTTGTGGACTGCAGGTGATTCCTTTGGCAAAGGCCTGGTCACCCCCACCTCACCCCCCATCGCTATCCTACCCAGAGAGCAGGCAGAGTGTCCGCCTCAGACCAGAGAAAGTCCTCAAGCAGAGACACCCAAGTTATTGAGGTCCAGAGCCAACTGAGATGTGGGACTGTCCATCCCAGGGACAGGTGCCCTGGGGACAGATGGAGGGAACAGGGCAGGGCTGGGAGAGACACAGACAGGTGGTGAGTGAGGGGTCCAATCAGGGAATCCCCAGCTCTGCCCACCAGACCCCAGGGTGATGGGGCGAAAGAGGAGACCGCACATGAGAGAATGATGCAGGAGGTTTTGTGCAACATGTGATGGAGTCTGAACTTCATCCCAGAAGTAACTGGGAGCCACGGGTAGGATTCGAGGGAGAAAGCAGACAGTGTTCAGCTATGTGACTTACACAGACCTCTCTGGCTACCTTCTAGAAAACACATTCCAGCCGGACAGCCTGGAGCCGTGGGACCAGGCAGAGGAGAAGGGGAAGTGCTGGGAGAATTGAAACCAGAAGATGAAACACCCCCACTGCCCGCCCCTCCACACACCTCTGGCCCCTTTCTCTTGGTCATAGCCCCCCTCCCAGCAGCCCTGGGCTGACCCTCGGTCTACTGGGCAGCGGGCCTCTCTGTTCCAGGCCCCTCGGGTTGTCATTCTAGTGGCAGGGGCCCTGCCTCAGTTTCCCTGCCGGGACTCTGGTCCTGAGGAGTATGAGAGCCTGTCACCGACACCCAGCCCCATACCTGGTGCCTGAGCCCAGGGGCAGACAGGAGAGGCAAGCTGCTCAGAAGGACACGGGTGTAAGGACAATTCTCACTCGGTCCCAAACTCAGTCCCTCTAGTGTCCCAAACCTGAGGTATAGTAAGCACCCCCTCCTGAGCGTGCTTAAGGGTAAGAAGTCCCGACTGCGTGGAGCGTTGCTTTTTTGTCACTGGTTTAAGGGGCCGAGCTTGTCCCAGGTCCCACGTGCCGTGCTCCCTGACACAGCTTCAGCTTCAGGGCCCTTTCCCCTGGAGTCACAGTGCCTGGTCCTGGGGGGCTAGCAGAGCCGTGGGAAGGGGGCTGACCTGACCTGTGAGGCCAGCCAGCTGGAGACCACCTCCCGCCCTTCCTCCCCGACCCTGACCTTAACTGTCAGGTCAGAGCCCCCTGCACAGGCCCCAGGCCCCCACCTCCCTCCCTCCTCTTGCCCTGCAGAGAGGCGAGAGCCCACCTCCTTCACCAGTGTTCCCAGAACCCATCTCTCTGCGGGGGAAAACCGCCTTGTCACACAGTTTCTTCCTGACCATAAAAGTACTGCCTTTCTTTTTATCCTTTTAATAAGGTTACAGCCAGACTGGGGTTGGTGGGGGGAGGCAGATTTTGGCCTCAGGCTACATCTGCCCTTCATTTAAAACCACCCTGACTCCCACCAGGCTGGAAAACAAGTCTCTGAGCCTCTCTTTTATAGTCTTTGTTAGATCCAAATCCAGAGTTATTTTCGCCAACAGATTGTATCAGCCTGGAGCCCGTTTTCCTCCAGAATCTAACCCTCTCGCTTAAAAAGCAAAACTTACCCGCTGGCTGGCGTACCAACCACCCCAACTCCCACCCAGCCCAGGCTCCTGGGAGAGGCCTCAACTTACAAATGCCGTTTAAGAAAACCTTTTCTCTCCTCCAGGCAGCTTCAGGCTCCCTCCTCCACCCCTAAAACCTGCAGCATCCACATCCTCTTCATTTCTCAGGCGTGCACGCAGTTTCTGATTAGAAAATGCATTTGTATCTTCCACTAAAAATATGTGGGCGGGGGGGTGGTGGTTATCGTTGTCTTTAATTACACCAGGTCGCTTGACAAAGAGCATGTGGACAGAGGCATGTTTAAGGGGGAAACTGTCATTTCCAACAGAATAAAAGAAAAAGTAAGGAAGCACCTCCAACCCAGGGAGGGGCTCAAGAGGGGGCTTTCCTCCCCTCTCCTGGCTTTATTGGGGCCCTGATAGTCTTGTCCTGTTATTAATTTGCCAGGTTGGCCCCAGACCCCAAGGCGAGGCCCGCCTGCAGGAGAGGCAGAGCTAAAAACAGCTCCAGTCTCGGAGAGGGGCCGGGGCTGAGCATCTATAATCCTTAGCTTTCTCCTGGCTCTCCCCGCAGACTCCACTTGGGAGGCCGGCAGTGTGGAGAGCAAAGGCATGCTTTGATTTGGAGAGAAGGGGAAAACCAAGGTTGTTTGCAGGTGTGGAGACAAAAATCTTCCGGCAACCGAGGGGGGAATGCCTCCTGGCTGCCACTAGTGCAGGTGCAACTCGGCTTTCCAGAGGGCGCACGCAGCGCAAGAGGAAGGGGCGTTTGTGGGCGGGGGGAGGGGTGCCGCTTGCCTGGAGCCTGGAAGTGGAGTGGGGTGTTATTAACCCATCCCAATGCCCAGGTCACAAAGGAGCCCTGGCCCCAGCTGTGAGAGGTTTCCCGTTACAAAAGAAAGTTCGCAGTGGCTAATGGAGTTCCTTAGATCCTTTGTATATTTCATTTGCCCTGGGAGGGGGAGGAAGCAGGCATGAATTATGCGCATTTGGCTGAAAGTTGCCCAGACCTTTGTTCATGTATGCATTCCCTGAGCCCATATTTATTATTAATAATCATCGCACCATTAGCAGGCTTTCATTGTGGGCCAGGTGCTGTGCGAAGCACTTTACCTTGGGCATCTATTTCAGGCTTCCCTGCAACACAGACATTATCACCCCCGTTTTATTGATAATGAAACAAGTTGATGAAAAAGACAGTGACTTGCCCCAGCCTGTAGGAGTAGAGATCCAAAGCCAGACCTGATCAACTCCAAACCCCAAGCTTTTTACCATGAGGATCTCCTTCCTCCCTGCATGGTCTCTATACCTGGCCTTGCGGTAGTGCTCGAATAAATGTTTGATAAAGGAAAGGTTTCTGGAATGACATACTACAGGTCGGTCTGGCCGTATAGATACTAAAAGCTGGATTCTGTTCTCACCTCTCACTACAGGACTCCTCCTTGGCAGTGTGTGTGTGTTAGTCACTCAGTCGTGTCTTGACTCTTTGCAACCCCATGGACTGTAGCCCACCAGGCTCCCCTGTCCATGAAATTCTCCAGGCAAGACTACTGGAGTGGGTAGCCATTCCCTTCTCTAGGGGGGTCTTCCTGACCCAGGGATCAAACCTGGGTCTTCTGCATTGCAGGCAGATTCTTTACTGTCTGAGCCACTGGGGAAGCCAAAGAGGACAGCAAAGGGTAGCCGAGAACTCAGGCTGAGTGAACTTGCACCCGGGCCAAGAAAGGGCTGCCCAGCGAGGACTGTTAGCAAAAATGGCCCAGTTCTCTCCCCACCTGTGACTGTGTCCTTTGCAATGTGATTTAGCAGTTCCTCTGAACGTGAGACAGTGTCTATTTCCCCATTTTTGAATCTGGGCTGCTTCTGTGACTTGCTTTGATTAACAGAATGCAGAGGAAGTGATGGGCAGAGCTAGGCCTCAAGAGGCTTGTGGCTTCTGCTCTCTTTCCTTGAGCCTTGCCATCATCATGTGACAGTCCTGCTGGCTGGCAGCAGGATTAGAGGCGTGTGTCCCAGTCTCCCCCACGACCCTAAGCCACAGCCATCCAACCACCACACAGGAGGCCACTGTGGACCAGTGGGCCTCCAGTCAACCTGGCACCTGACCACAGACAAATGAGTGAGTCCAACCAAGACTAGAACTGCCCAACTGACCCTACAATGCAGACCTAGAAAATCGTGAACTAAATGTTGGTTTTTTAAAGCACCAGATTGAGGGGGTGGCTTGTTACCCAGTGAAAGCTAACTGACACATTGCTTATCTGGTTCCTAGAACCACAGGATACGTGAGCAGAGGTGGGAACAGTCCTGACTTCCCAGGACCTGCCAGAATGAGGCTGTTAAACCAAGGATGTTTCTGAACCCCTAATTTGGCCAATAACCTCTAGTTTGTCTCTTTGCTACCTCCTCCCCTATTGGATCTAATTTTGAAAGGAAGAAAAGCTCACAGAGAAGGCAGGCTGAGATCTATGAGGGGGTTAGTGTGGAGGGCAGGAACAAGACAGCATCAGCTGGGTATCCTAACCCCCTAGCACCCACAGTCTGTGCCCCAGTTTTTTTCATCCATGTGACATCAGCCTTTTGGAGCATACACATATCAGAGAAGATGCTGTGTGGGGAAGCCTGGGGGCCACGGGAAGAGGAGAAGCAAAGCAAGAGACCCTCCAAACTCAACCCTGCCCGAGATTCCTACCAGGGCCACCGTTAACAAATCAGCACAGACCCGGTGGCCTCATACAACACAGCTGTGTTCCCACACAGGTCTGGAGGCCAGAGGGCCACACCAGGTGTCAGCAGGAGGGGGTCCTTTTGGGGACACTGAGGTAGGACCCCCTCCAGGGTTCTTCCTAGCCTCCAGGGGTCCTCAGCCCCCCTGGCCTCCGACTTGTAACTGTATCACTCCGCTTCCGTCTTCCCAAGGCCTTCTTCCTGGGTCTCTGTGGGTCCTCTCCTCTGATTATAAGGACACTGGGAATTGGGGTTAGCGCACACCCTAAATCCAGGATGCCTTCATCTTGAGATTCTTAACTAAATATTATACCTGCGTGTGTGCTAAGGAGCTTTAGTCGTGTCTGACTCTACGCAACCCCATGGACTGTAGCCCACCAGGCTACTCTGTCCATGATATTCTCCAGGCAATAATACTGGAGTGGGTTGCCAATGCCCTCCTCCAGGAGATCTCCCTGACCCAGGGATTGAACCCGCATCTTTTAGTCTCCTGCATTGGCAGGTGGGTTCTTTACCACTAGCGCCACGTGGGAAGTCCAGTTACATTTGTAAAGATTCTAATTTCAAATCGGGTCACATTCTGAGGTTCTGGGTGGACATGAATTTGGCAGGAGGGGACACTATTCCACCCGTTGCATGCCCCTCCTTGCTCCTAAAGGAGCATGGTCTGTAGGGACGGCATCAGAGGAGGCTCCCCCCACCCACCAGCCCACACCAGGTCTCTAGGTGGCACTCATGTTCCGGCGTTCATCCTGGTCCAGCACAAGCCGGGACATACAGGTGCTCCCTTGTGGCTGTCCTGCTGCACCAGGGCAGAGCTCACACACCGAGCTTCCACCCCAGACATGCCAGTGGCCTGCCTAACAGCGCTCTTTTTTCTAAGGAAAAATAGAAACCAAGATGAAAGCTGAAAACAGAGCTTTTGTTCCTCAAATCCAAGAACGGCCTCATGGACCACCTGGAGGAGCCACAGAATAGTGAGGACAGGCCGACAGCCGCCAAGCGGGCATTTAGCCACCCTCTCTCTCATTCTCCATCGCGGATGCACAGGGCAGGTTCCAGCAGTAGAAACCCCAGGACTCCTCAGAGGGGCTAGCCCAGGAGGGAGGGAAAGCCCTCTCAGGAAGGCAACAGCTGAGCTGGCGCACGGGGGACCCTGAGCGCATGTAGCAGGTGGCGAGGGGGCAAGGCAGCCATAGCCGAAGGAGTAGCTTGTGCGCATGCGCGGTAGGGCCGGTGAGGCCGGTGCAGCCGAGAAGGGCGTGGCCCTACAGCCGAGGGTGAGGGCACCGATGGGCAGAGGCAGGAAGCCACAGGGAGAGGGAGGTTTGGTACAAGCACGATCCTAGCCTGGGTGCCAGCGGAGAGGGACAGGAGACAGGCCCCACGCGCTGCCCGGGCCCTGCCCCTGCGATTCTGGGAGGGTGTGGATTCAGACAGAAGCTGTTAGGAGACAACACTAAGGGGGGTGACTCACCCTGCAGCAGCCGAGTCACTAATTCCCTGGTTCAAACCTGACCCCAGGAAAGAAAACTTCAGGAACAACAGCCTAACAGCTTCGCGAGTGCTTCCCAGAGGCCCATCTGCCTCCCAAACCAACTCCCTGTTTCTGGGAGGGAAGGCGGACCGCAGTGGCAGAGAAGGCTTAGGCAAACCTTATCAGAGGAGGCAGTCTTGCCCTTGCTTCTGCCCATTCTTATCTCATCCCTTGACATTCCACACAGCCCACAGCCAGACTTCCTGGAGCCTGAAACAAACCTCAAAAATCCCAAATTCTGGACTCCCCCACGCAAAGTCCAACAGGCTTGCTCTGCCTGTCTTCCCATCTTGACCTATGCTCCCCAGACTTCACAACTCCAAAGCATGAGGCCAGCATTCTTAGGAGATCTCTAAGATTGACTATGAAAGACGATCCCTCCCACTTTAAGTGATATTGGCTCCTGGAGAGGTAAAAAGAACTCAGAGAAAAATATGCCTCTCCACCCTCAACTTCTTTTTAACATTAATACTTGAGATTTTTAATGCTGCACCCTGGCCATGGGATCTTTGAGAATGTCTGCTACCACCTGGTATCATTCCCTACAAACTCTGGGACTCTCTCAGCTCTGGATCTTGAACACAAGTCTCAGAACTAGCAGTGAGAGAGTTGGTCATCTGAAGCCTCACAGGCCTGAGATGTGAACCTTGGGAACCTCCTGGATGGAAGGTGACCCACAGTGGAAGGCAGGGCTCCTGGAGGCAGGTTAGAGCTGCACCATAAGAGGGCAACCCCTCAGAGAAGGGAAAGGATGACAGGGATGCCCCAATTTTGCCATCATGGCTAGCCTTGATGACCAACACAGAAAACAATGGTCAGATTCATCCAGTGTGTCCTCACCCTTGCGCAGAGTACCCTCTGCCAGGCACATCACACCCCCACCGCCACTTAGCAATCTCTTCCTTCAAGATGTAGCTCAAGGGTCACTTCCTTGAGATGCTCTCATGACTCCTCCAGACCCAGTTATCTGTCCCATCCTCTGCACCCACACGCTACATGCAGCCTCCTCTATGGAAGTCAGCATCAGCTGAGATATCTAACCTCTATTTCATCGAACATAGGCTCCAGACTCCTTCCTACAGGGCCCCAGACTTACTCTTTGTTGCATCCTCAAGACTTGTCACGGAGCCTTGGTGTTCAGCAAACTGGTGGGGCGGGGGGGGGGGGGGGGGGTGCGGGGAGTGGCGCGGGGGGAGGGAAGAGAAGGAAGGAAGGAAAGGAGGGAGGGATGCATTCAAATGATGAATATTTGTAATTTAAAAGAAAAAAAAAGCATACGAACTGCATCTTTTACCTCCTTGTCAACATTCCAGTAGGAAATCTTTATCACTGCTGAGCTTGCTCTCCAGCATCCAGGAGATGCTCAAGGACCCTCCTGACGCCTCCCTCCCAAGAGGAAGGGCACTGGTGAAGGCCAGGGTCTCTGCAGTGTTCAGAAGGAGGTTGTCTGTGTATAAGGAGAGATGTTAAAACCTTGGAGGAGGCCCCTCCTCCCCCTTTAAAAGCAAAGAGGAGGCAGAGGGAGGCCCCTGGAAGCGAGTGCAGCTCACACCATCTACCTCTGTGCTCAGCAAAATAACCCTTCCACACCCACAGGGCCCCACCTCGAAGGCATGGAGACCAGGGCCCAATATTACCGTGACAGGGCCTTCCCTTCAGCATCTGTGACCCACGAGGTCACCAGGGTGATGGGGTGAGACAAAGACAAGGCTGAGTCTCAGCAGGTGGTAGGTTTTCTTGGCCCCACCTGCCCACCTGTCAAGCAGGAAAAGGTGACAGGCTGCCTGAAGCCCAGCTGTGGGGGAAGTTTCGACAATAGCTGACATGAGGTCAGAATCCTCTCTCTCTCATGACATTACCCCTCCCCAGGTTTTCTCTGAAATTAGCTCCCCTCCTATCACGGTTGCAACTCACATGGCCTGATAAGGTTCAAGGAGCAAAGGGAGAGGGCGTCAGGAGGAGCAATGGAAGAAGGAAACACACAGGCGTGCAGCCTCCTCAACCAGCACCCACTCTCACCCTCCGAGGGCACACCTGGTGATCTGGCCTTTCCCTGTGTGTTCTTGGCACCTTGGATCACATAGCACCCTCCCATGAACTGGGGAGACGTCCCCTGTCCTTAATGTCCCCAGTTATCTGTGGAAGGTGACTGTTGCTGGGCCAGGGAACGCTGTTCAGGGCTCCTGCATAAATAATAAGTCCTAGAAGCTGAGCGTCAGGTTGCTCTAATTAACACTCCTTCTCCATCCATCCTCTCCCACCAGGTGAGGCCTCACCTCTCTGTCAAAATACATGTGCTGATTCCTCTAGCAGCAAGACCCAGTGAAGACAGCACTCCCGTGGTGCCTTAGAACACAATCCCTGCTCAGCACGTAGGTCTCCATAGTTCAGAAATGTTTCTGACTTATTGATCCTGGATATGGAGAAATTCCCAAGAAATAACCCTTTGCTAAAATTTTAAGCAAAGCCTGGATGCTTTCAAGGGGCTCTTCAAATGACAATTCATCCCAGGAGGAAAATTCTGAGGCCCAGCATCAGAAGATGATGGGTCAGTGACAGTTACAAGCCAGCTCCAAACCCAGCAAGCACTCTGGGTTGCCCTGGTGATACGAAGGTCAGAAACAGGATGAGGGAATAAAGTGGTGCAGTGGGTGAAGAGGTTTCTTAGATAAACTTTAGTGAGACATCAATAACTCATCTTTCACAACGCTGTCAACATTCCGAGATAACCATTCTCCTAAGGCTGTGAGAGCACCACCCCCTTCTCTAGGCCCCTTTCCTCTGCATTTAACTCAAGGACCATGGAAGACAGTCT
Source organism: Cervus elaphus (assembly GCF_910594005.1). NCBI lineage: Eukaryota > Metazoa > Chordata > Mammalia > Artiodactyla > Cervidae > Cervus > Cervus elaphus. The sequence continues at coordinate 34,622,134 of NC_057818.1, forward strand.
CACTGAAAAAGGGCACTGGAACACATGTGGGGTCCATAATGACTGTCTTTCATGAGTGAAATTTGCTTTATTCATAGATAAAGCAAATCCTAAAATTCTCAGAGGTGTCCTTGATGTGGGGAAAATTACAGGAGCCTTGTTCTGTGGCTGCCAAGCTTCTGAGACCATTTGGGCTGCAGGCATTTACCACAAGAGGTGGTGGCTCTGCAGGGCAAGGAGACAGGTCTGGGTCTGACCTGGAGACCACAGGGATAGGGTACAGGGCAGTGGGTCGTGGGCCTGCCCTGATGTCAGGTCCTACTCTCCAGCAACTGCTTCGCGGAGCTGCTGTATTTCCTTTTGAGTGAGAATCTGCAGGCCATGGGTCCTCCAGGCACCCAGATCCCCATTATAGAGGGCCACTCAGGGATGCGGTCCAGGCCTCCTCTTCTCTTTCCATCAGAGAAAAGGCTAAGAGTCACTTCTCCATCAACTGCTGTGATAATGAAAAGCTGTCTGGGTTCAGCACCCAGCATCTCACTGGACCCCAGGGAAAAGTGGGCTGGCCTTGTTCTCTGAAGTCAGTGGTTTTCAAACTGCTCTAAAGATTCCTGAAAGTACCCCCGTCACCACCCCAGACAGGCTGAAGAGAGGGAAGCAGCGGGGGGCGAAAACTGACAGACCCCGGCCCCCTGCCACCGCTCACCTTGCTTTTCTGCATTTTATACACTGAATATGTCTGCAGGGGATTTTTGTTTCAAAACTAAATTCTACGACCTTAAAAAAAAAGTTAGGAAATCCAAGTTTTAGATTTCCAAAGGAAAACAATGAACCATTCTGGTTCTTACTGTCCCTTGAGCATTAGGGTTTTGTGACTGCATTATTTTTTCTTCATTATTATTATTTTTTAAAATTATGAAAGCTGGGCCATAGACCAGTCTCTGCAGACTGTCCCAAACTCAGGCCTGGGCTCTGCAGACTGATTCATGGGCACACAATTATCTGTGTGCAAAATGCCTGCCCTTGGCAATTGTGGCTTAACTTCTCTGGAAGACAGTCCTAACCCGTGTGTATGTGTGTGTGTGTGTGTGTGCACGCACATGTGCGCACATGCACACTCACTTATGTGTACAGTGGTGGTAGGGAGTCCATACTTTAGGAGTATCTATTTGAATTTTCTCCCTTGTGTGTCCCCAGGTTGTTCCCTGAATTCTCTCTGAGTTCAGAAATTCTCCCCAATTCACAGAGCCAGTCCTGGTCTGGAAAAGAATGAGGAGGGTCTCCTGCCCATTGTCCTTGAGGTCCACAGGCAGAACTGGAGCCACCTAGAAAATTATAGAGAGGTTCCCTGAGCCCCAGTGGAAGGAAGACCCTGTGTCAATGAGCGCTGTCGGGAAACAAAGGCAAAAGAGTTCCTTTGCAGAGAGACTTGACTCCTCCCGGCTCCTGACCCAGGGCCCCGTCTCCCCCGCCACACCTCACTAGCTGACAGTGTGGTGAAGGAGGCAAGGATGGATCTGAGGGGATCCAAGGGACCTCCCTGGTGGCTGAGATGGTAAAGAGTCTGCCCACAATGCAGGAGACCCAGGTTTGATCCCTGGGTCAGGAAGATCTCCTAGAGAAGGGAATGGCTACCTCCTCCAGTATTCTTGCCTGGAGAATTCCATGGACAGAGGAGCCTGGTGGGCTATAGACCATGGGGTCGCAAAGAGTCAGACATGACTGACTCATGTAACATGCCTTCTTCAAGGGGGCAGAGGGATTCTGCCTCTCCAGCTCAGGCTCCTGTTGACCAGAGAGCAGCCAGACTCCCCCAAGAGACAGAAGAGGTGCTAAAGAAGGGGGTTTACCCCAGGGAGATGCAGAGGCCAGATGGGACTTCCTGCCATGATGTCTTGAACCCAGCGCTGCCCGGACTGCTCAGCAAAGAGCCCTGTGCCCCTGCTCTTGGCCAGGTCCTCGGCCCCATCCAGGGGCAGGCTTGGGCTCCCCAGGAGCCCCCACATTCAAGGGAAAGTCCTGTGTGGGAGAGGAATGTGAATGTGAATTTTGGCAGCACTGTTGTTGTGTGTGTGTGTATCTTTGTTTCCCAAAACACACAGGGTAAACATGCCAGGATAAAAATAAGATTCTGAAATGAATGAAACAGGAGTGGCACTGCCTCGCGTGCAGGTGTGAGTGACTGTCCCACGTTATCCAGTCATTCTTCAGAAGACAGAGCAAATGCTTCCCCAGGAGAAGACTGGTCAGAGGGAAGGGCCAGCACTGCCACTGCCCAGCCTCTGACTCTGGGGAAGCTCCTCCAGGCAGCGGAGCGGGTGGGTGCCAGGCAGGCACCATGCCCTCAGTCACCAAAGAAACCTGTCCCCACTGGGCCCTGCATGAGGCAGCACAGCTGGGACCCTGCAGCTCCCTACACAGGCTGGAATCTCTGCTCCTCTAGACACTATAGAGACATCCTCCAGGGGCCTTTTCTATTTCTAATCCAGAGGCCCTTTGATAAATTAGAGGCTAGAGAAACAAGTAAATGGAGGCTTCCTGCTTGGAGCTGAGGACTCTTTCCCACCCAGGAGTCCTGATTTGCATGAAGGTCAATGTCAGCCTCAGTCCTGGTGAAACCATTAGGAAAGATAAACTCACAGAAAATATGCTCTCATTCATCAAGTGAGCTAGCAAATCTTCATGGAAAAGAAAGTAAACGGAGCCATCCATTCATTCATGAAATCCATTTACCAAAGGTCTGGTATTTTTGAGATTCTGTGCCAGGCCTGGGGGATATAGTGGGGACTGAGATACTCAGTTCTGGCACCTGTGTTGGAGAAGCAGGTTTCTACATCATTGGGTGGATATTGGTGCCATTTTCTAGACTGGGATGCTAAAGAAGCCCTACCCTCTTGGGAAGGGAAGGAATTGGGTTCTGTCATGGACATACTGAGTTTGAAGAGCCTGAAAGATGCTCAAGCAGAATGACCAAGGAGGTTCGGGGTCTGAGCAGAGCAGAGAGGACGGAGCCACGGAGGCCTGTGAGAGTCCTAAGTATAGGTGGTGGAGAGGCTTTGCAGTGGGTGAGCATCCCTGGGAGAGCATAGATAACAAACCTGAGAAACACCAATGCTCCTGGGGTAGAAGAGGGAGGGAAAAAGTCTGAGAAGGAATGTCTGAAAAGCCAAGAAGAAACCAGAGAGGGCTCTAGGAGGAGGGAAGGATCATCTGAGTCCATGAGTGCAAAGAGGTCAAGTAAGATAAAGACCCTGGGGTCTTTATTAGGGTCACTGGAGACCCTAATGAGAAGAATGTCAGTCCCATGCTAAGGACATGGTCCAGCTCAAGTGGATTAAGTGTGAGATGGGAGGAGAGGCAAGGGGCCAGAGCTGGAGAGCAAGTGGGGTCAAGGAGGAATCATGGGTGGGTTTTGTTAGGATGAAAGGAGTTGGCATGGTTCAAGGTTGCTGAGAAGGATAACAAGTTAAGAAGAGAAAAAGGTCATAAAAGAAAAAGATGGCCAAGCCCCGGCAGGGAGAAGATGCTATTCGGCCTGTGTTGGAAAGGAGGAGAGATGGTGTGGCTGAGAGAGCTTCTGGGTCTGCAGGAGCTCTTGTTTACTGTAAGGAGGTGTTCCTCACCAAGGCCTGGGACAGAGGAGGAACTGGAGGAAAGGAAGACTTCCCAAGAACAGGTCACCTGCCCACGGTGCAGAGCTAGATAATCCAAACCCAGACCCACGTGGCCCTAGAATCTGTGCTCTAAATTCCACACACCCCTCTCCCCCCGGGAAAACGGATAGCTTAGTGTCCCCTCTGGATCGTTTTTCTGAGTTTCCTTTTGAAAGTCTTTTCAGGGGCAGAAAAGGAAGAGAGAAACGCCAGGCCAGCTCTGTCATTCTGCTCCAGCTCTGAAGAGGGGAGGAGCCAGGGGAATTAACACGGCTTCTAGCGTTTCCTTAGAACAGGCCTGGAGTCTGCGGGGCCCTTCCCCTGCAGATGATAAAGCAATTCATAAACACAAGACATGCAGGGGAGAGAGCACTGAATCTCGGGGGCCCTGCTAATTAAAAAGCCCCGTATTACATTACTTCCTCAAGGACTCATCTTCTAATTTTTAGGATTATGGTACATTGATTAATTTATACAAGTTTTTAATCCCTCTGTGCTTAATGAAGTCCAGGAACATGGGAACAGGAGCATAATTGAGCTTCATATTATTTTATTAGGGAGAATGATGGCCCAATGTGTGGCAGAGACGTTTTGTGAGGGTGGAGAGGCAGTGCTCGTGCTGTTAACCCATTGCTTCCCAAATGCCTGCAGGGACAGTCCTTTGAGGCAGACATGGAGGGAGTTAAACTTTTTAAGCCGTGCTGTTCTGTGGCTCCTGGTGGCCTATATGGAAAAGCACCTCCTCTGTGGCATGGGGTGCTGTGCCCACCGTGGCAGAATCACCTTTCATGTCTGGTCCCCATGGTCCCCACACTTCCACCACCCACCTGCTCCAGACTGTGCCATCTGCCCCTGACACAGGCTCACCTCTTGCTTCAGATTCAAGTGTCACCTCCTCTGGGGAGCCTTCCCTGAATGAGAAGCTCATCTGGAGCAGAAGACCCTGCATCTCCTATGCTCCCCAGATTTTTCCAAATCAAAAGTGCTCCCAAGTTTCCTGCAGGTCTGAGAGCCTAGGTCTCAGTCTTGGGAGCTTCCAGCTTAAGGGAATTTACTTAGTTATTTCAGATAACTCCAAGACCAAAACCTTCACAATGAACAAAGTAGCTGAAGAACGGGGTGGACAGATGACAGGTTGGGGACACCTCCTCCCTAGGGCCCCATTTCCCCATCATCAGGGTTTGCAGAGGCCTGAACTCAGGGCCAGCAGACTTGAGCTTCTGCCCTGGCTCTGTCTTTAAGCATTTGTGACCCTGAGTGAGTTCCCTTCTCTAGGCCTTGTTTTCCCCAGCTGTGAACTTAGGCAAGTGACATAATTCTGGCTCCCCGGACCTTCTCCCACAAGATCATTCAAGAATTCCAGAACGGGCTTCTGGTCCAGGACCCTGGAGTTTGGGTCCCACACCCTCTAGAGGTTAGAACTGGAGTTGCAGTTGGGAAACCAAAGGAGAAGGCTTCCAGGTTGTCCAGAATCTGGAAGATTCCAAGAAGAATCCTTCACCCCAGAAGGCTGACCCAACTCTGGTTCCTAAGGAAGCAGAACCCAAACTGTGAGTTTCATTTTGATTCTTGCTTTCTCTATCAATTCATCCTGCTGAAAAGACACAAATTTCACTCTGTCTCTGCCTCTTTCCTCCCCATGGAGAAAAAAGATGGTTCATTAAAGACAGCTTCAAATCAGCGGGAAGGTAACGGGGATTTCCTGGGGTCTTGGTGTCCCTAAAATCACAGCCTCAAAGCAGCTCACCGTTCATCAGGGAGAATGAGAGTAGAAATGGCAGCTTAGCCTCTCTCTGAAACTTTCTTCAAGCAAAGTTGACTGCCAGCATAGAAGCCTCTCTGAAACAGGAGGGAAGGGGACAGGGCACAACCTTTGAACGAATCACATAGCCTGAGGACACAACATAAATTGATGAGAACCAAATGGGTCCAAGATGGCGGACAAGTCAACTTCCACTAGACTTTGAGCCTCATAGAGGCTCACTGTAACACACCAGCAAGCTAAATGACACTTGTCACAGGCGCCATGACAGCTCCGAGGACAACCATCAAAGACCAAAAAGTGGGTGGTGGAATTTCCAATTCCTAGAAATCTCCGCCCCTACCCCAGGTGGTGCTGGTGGTAAAGAACCTGCCTGCCAATGCAGAAGACAGATGTGAGAGATGTGGTTTCAATCCCTGGGCTGGGAAGATCCCCTGGAGAAGGGAATGGCAACCCATTCCAGTATTCTTGCCTGGAGAATCCCATGGACAGAGGAGTCTGGGGGGCTATGATCCATTGCAAAGATTCAGACACAAGCGAAGTCAGTCAGCACACCCCACAATAGTTGGAATAATCTACCCACTCGTTAGCCTATGAAATCACCCAGCCCATAAAAGCTAACCACACCACATTTTGAGGCCACTCTCACTTTCTGAGATGGAGTATGTTTCTCTCTAAATAAATCCACTTTTTACCTATTACTTTGTCTCTCACTGAATTCTTTCTGAGATAAGACATCAAGAACCTGAGCTTTGTTAGGTTGTGAAACCAGGTATGTAATCTCAGTTGGAAGACCATGGGTTTTGTCCCATGGGTTCAAGTCCCAATCTGAGGTGAACAGTGTCATCTCCATGGGGTTTTTTCAAGGAAACTGATGACTATCTAAAATTATGCTGCCATGCGATAGGTGAACAAGGAACTTGGTACTTGTCTTGTGAGAGAATCCATTCCTGGACCACGAGTCAAGGTCAAATAGTTCTATGCCTTTGTTGTGCAGATAAGGAAACTGAGACAGAGAGAGAGAAAGTAGCTATGGTTGAAGAGATCTAGGGTCTTTGACCCCCCAAATCCTGCTACTTCCCACTCCTGAAAAGTTTCTGAATGGGGATCTTGAAATAAATTAGGCCTCCATCTACAGCATGCTATGTCCAAAGGGAAACAGAATACCCAGCAAAGGGCTAGAGGGGACATTTACCCAAATGACCATCTTCCAATCAAGAGTTCGATCTCCACCCAGAGTTCACAAATGGATTCCAGGACTTTCTGTCATAATAATAATAAAACTGTCTGTTTTGATTTTATCCCTTAAAAAGCAACAATCAAAATTATCAGTCAAGGGACTTTCCTGGTGGTCCAGTGGTTAAGACTCCACGCTGCCAATTCAAGGGGTATGGGTTCAATCCTTTTTTGGGGAACTAAGATCCAATATGCTATGTGGTGCAGCAAAAGAAAAAAAAATTAATTAAAAAAATTATCAGTCAAATGTGGGAGTTTTTTTCTTTAAAGCAGAATGCTTCAAGAGCCTTTAGGATGGCCAGGGAGTCCTGTGCAGAAGTCAGCAGAGGTCGACTGAACATGAGGTCAAACACCAGGCAGAGGTCGAACACCAGGCCCTCTCACCCTAGGATGTGGAAACGTGAGAGCAACGTAAAGGGAGACAATCCTGGAAAATTCACCTTCAGACCATCTCAGCCAGATCTAGAAACTGCGTTTATCTGAACAAAATTCCAAAGGAACTTATCAAGAAGTCTCCACAACTTCAAAACTCATTTTCTAAAGAGGAAAGAGAGTAACTGTTCTGTCCAACTGACTTTTTATACTTATTAGAAATAAAAAACATCTACTGCCCAAAGTGTCTTATTAGTAGAGGCAGGCTTGCAAACCCTCTCTTATCATGTTTTGGAAACAGGACACAATTTACTTTTAAGAACAATTTTAAGAGAAATTTCAGGCATGTCAAATGTCAGGTCTTGAAAACAGTGTATGCCTATTTCTTATGCTGCGATGTACTATTAAATTTTGGATCCCATTAAATATGCAATTAGGTCCCAAATCCACACATGATATCAAATGTCAATTTTTAATCTAGTTGCTAACAAATCAAGCCTTTTCACTTTGTAAAACATCATTTGTCACAAGTTAGAGGAAGATCAAAATCTGCCTGTTTTTATATTATGAATATTAGTTTTGATTTTATTTTAATGATTTTAAAATCTAATTTTTATAATATCCTGCAAGCTGTGCTGCTGGAGAAGGAAATGTCAACCCACTCCACTGTTCTTGCCTGGAGAATCCCAGGGATGGAGGAGCCTGGTGGGCTGCCGTCTATGCGGTCGCGCAGAGCGGGACACAACTGAAGCGACTTAGCAGCAGCAGCTGTGCTGCCCAGTCAAAAAGAAAAAAAAGCACACCACTGGTGCAGGCATTCATTGGAAGGCGGCTGAGTTCACGCAGCAGGTCAGCCGTATGCATACCCATTCCACCTTGCCCAATGCAGAATCCAAGAGGCTGTTATACCTTACTCACCGACGTCTGTTTTATAAGGTAAAATGTACAGGGCATGATGTTTTGAAAGGACAGGTTCAAAATTCCATATTAAATTTGACCTAGTGGTTAAGAGCACAAACTTCTGCCACCTACTGTGTGACCTTGAGCAAGAACCCCCTCATCTATAAAATGGAGATAACGGTCTCCATCGTGAGAATTAAACGAGATTAAACCATGTAAAATGTTTAGAGAAAGGCTTGGTTTCTGCTGCTATTAGTGCTTCCTTGTAGCATTGTTTAGTACTATTATTATCCTGCTTTAATCGCTTTTATTAAGATGGCTAGGTCTTTTACAGCTTAGTTTGTAAACAGGAGTCATCCCTTGTCTGTAGGACTTAGGACAATTTTCGGTTTCTGCCTAACGCTCTTAGGTGATTTCCTAATTTTTTTTTTCACAATGAACACATTTATTTCTATAACCAGAAAAAAAAAAGAATTTTAAATAAAAGAAAAAATTCAGTTCTTCCCCACAGAAAGTTCCCAGCCCTGCCTGGTCTCAGAGGAAGATCTGGTGTTCAGTTTGTGACTGAGTTTTGTGATCTGGTGCTCAGTTGCGACTATCTTTCAACTGAAATGATCCCGTTTTGCAGATGGATGAGAAAACTAGGCACAGAAAAGAGAATTTTGCCCAATGTTGCTCAGCCAATTGGTGATGGAGGTAGCACTAGAACACAGGTCTCCTGACTCCCTAGCAATGTGAAAAAGGAATTCAAATTCAATATGCTTCCTCTACAGATAGTGAGTTCTCCATTACTAGAAGCAATCAAAAACCAGGGCTCACCTCCCAGAACAGCTACAGTAAAGACTCCCTCCGCATGCATGAAATGCCCTCTAAAGATTTCTCTAATGCTGTGATTCTATAATATAATGCTAGATTTACTAGACTTTAAAAAACCAATCATAATGACAACACCTCCTGACAAAGTATAAAAATTTGGAAGAGAAGAAAAAGATCTCATTTACAGTGAAGAGAAAAGGAAAGAACTATAATCATGGCAGAAATAAATCTTCTCAAGGCAGAAAGCTCTGAAGGAAACATGATTAAATTTCGTGCTTCCTGCTCCACCCCTTTTCCTTCAGTGGTTTTGCATGTGAGTGGAAAGAATACTTAATGTGAGATCTACCCTCTTAACAAAATTTTAACTGTACCGTGTATTGTTGCTGTATGTCGGACAGCAGATCTTTAGAGCTTATTCATTTTGCTTGACTGAAATAGACAAGATGCAGAAACAGACTAAATGTCCAATGACAGATTGGACATTGATGTCCAGTGTCACACAATGACATTCATCTGTGTGTCTGTATATATATACATTCACATACACGCACACACATACACAGGAATATTATGCATCCTTTAAAAAGAAGGGAATTCTGCCATCTGGGACAACATTCATGAAACTTAAAGACATTATGCTAAGTGAAAGAAGTCAATCACAGAAAGACAAATACTGCCTGATTCCACTCACATGAGATATCTAAAATAGTCCAATTCATAGAGCCAATGGATGGAACGTGGGTAGGGAACCCAAAGAGGCAAATAGAAAATATAACATGGCTCCGTATCACAATTATCTAAAAGGAGGGGGAGACTCAATCCTCTCTGCAGCTCGCTCTTAGAGGGTGTGTGCTTTCAAGAAATGTAAGGTGCACCCTTCTCTCTTTAGAAACTTGAGTGGGAGTGGCTGCCATCTTCTTTGCACAAAGTGTCCCTTTTCATGGTTACAGAAAGCAATGTGGGACACAGGTTTATGATTCCTCATTTTCAACTGAGGAAACAAGCTCAGAGAAGTCAAACCACTTGCCTAAAGTCCAAAAGCCTTGACTCTCCAGTGATTACCTACTGGGCTCCACAGAGATGCTAAGGAGAGACCAGAGAGCTAGAGATAGCCTCCAAGGGTGAGGCCCCTTCATCTGAGAGAAGCCAGAGGCCACTCATACGCAGCCACCCTCCAATCTGCCCTGGCTTCCCAAACCGTTCAACCCCGCTGGCACTGGTATAGACAAACTAGAGCGTCTGGTGCCAGGAAATCGTAACAGAAACCATCCACAAAAAGTTCTATCTCTGCTTCCTGGCCTTCTGGAAGCAAAAGAGACAAGGAAAGAAGGATCATTTGATAAAGAGGCCCTCACTTCTGGAGACCTTGAGCAGGGCTTCATGAATGTGGACAAGGAGGCAGGTTTAGGCAGACACAGGGACATAAAGTAATATGGAATCACAATAGGAAGCCATTTCTTCTTTATGAGTCTCTTGTGCTGTTTTTAAGTATATCATGATATGTTTCAGATCAGTTCAGTTCAGTCACTCAGTTGTGTCCGACCCTTTGCAACCCCATGAACCCCTGCATGCCAGGCCTCCCTGTCCATCATCAACTCCTGGAGTTCACCCAAATGCATGTCCATTGAGTTAGTGATGCCATCCAACCATCTCATCCTCTGTCGTCCCCTTCTCCTCCTGCCCCCAGTCCCTCCCAGCATCAGGGTCTTTTCCAATGAGTCAGCTCTTCGCATCAGGTGGCCAAAGTATTGGAGCTTCAGCTTCAACATCAGTCCTTCCAATGAACACCCAGGACTGATCTCCTTTAGAATGGACTGGCTAGAACTCCTTGCAGTCCAAGGGACTCTCCAGAGTCTTCTCCAACACCACAGTTCAAAGGCATCAACTCTTCGGCACTGAGCTTCCTTTATAGTCCAACTCTCACATCCATACATGATATGTTTAAGATACACAAAAAGGTGTAAGAAATACTACCCAGTCACTCAAGTATCTATTATCCTACTTAAGAAATCAAACTTCATTAGTATAACTGAAGTCCTCTGCCCCTGCCCCCAGTTCATCACTCTAACCTTACTTCCACCCCCGAATGAACTGCTCTCCTGAACCTGATGTCTATCATCACATGCACTTCTTCATATTTTCCTATATACACTTGTGCCCCAATAGGATAAATACAGATATATAAAAGAGAGATTTATTTTGAAGGATTGGCTCATGGGAATATGGAGACTGACAAGTCCCTCCATCTGCCATCTGTAAGCTGGAGGACCTGGAAAGCCATCAAGGTAGTGCTGAGCCAAACCAGAAGGCCTGAGAACCAGGAGAGAGAACAGTACCCCTCAGTCCAAGTTCGAAGGCCTGAGAAGCAAGAACGCTGATGTCAAGGACAGGAGAAGACGGATGTCCCAGCTCAAGCAGACAGGAGTAAATTTTCCTTTCCTCCGCCTTTTTATTCTCTTCTGGCCCTCAGTGGATTAGATGATGCCCACCCACTTTGGTGAGCACGCTTCTTTATTCGGTCTGCTACTTCCCAGATGGTCCAATGGTAAAGAACCCATCACATACACACAAGTTCTTCTTCAACTTCACTCAACCTCATGTTGGTGGAACTCATCCATGTTGACAGCTGTCACTTAAGTGTATTTACTCTCATTTCCTTAGAGAAGTTGGCCCATGTGTCAAATCCACTAGCCATGTTTTCATTCCATTATCAGAACACATCACACTTGTTCATGTAAGTATTGTCTATAAATGCTTCCCACTACAATGGCAGGGTTGAATAGCTATGATAGAGACTGCATGCCCTTCAAAGCCTAGCACATTTTCTATCTGGCCCTTTACAGAAAAGGTTTGCTGACCCCTTCTGCAGAGTATTCCATTATGACAATTACTCAGCTAATTTATTCATTCTTTTATTGATGGAGACTCAGGGTGTTTCAATTCGATGCTTTTGTACACTGTGGTCAGGAATTGTCTTGCACACATTTGTGAACTCACGTGAGAGTTTTTCCAGTTTCCATCTAAGAATGGAATAACTAGGCCTAAGGGTTTATGCATGCTACACTTTTCTGAAAATTTACAACTTTTTTTCTCCTAATTGCTTTTACTAATTTATACTCCCAGCAGCAATGTAAAACAGTTCTGTGGCACCAAATTCTCAACAACATTTGGTACTGGGGCACACTGCTGTTGTTGTTCATCTGATGAGTATGAAAGAGTATCTTATTACAGTTTTCATTTGCCTTTTTTTTTTCTGATGACTTGTGAGCTTGAGCTGTACTTGCTTATCAGCTGGTTGTGTTCTTCCCTAGTTTGCCCATTCGTGCCTTTGGCCCACTTTTCCACAACGGTGTTTGTTTTCCAGCTGATTTACAGCAGTTCTTTCCACATTCTCCTGTCCTTTATTCATAATATTATTGCAAGGACCTCCTCCTAAGCAGTTGGCTGCTCACTTTCAAAGGTGTCTTTTAATAATAGAGGTTTAAAATAAATATTTGTTACTAAAAACTTTTGACCTTTTTTATGGTTTGGGCTTTTTGTGCCTTGTAGCATAAGCATATGTGTGTGTGTATGTATATATGTGTGTATGTGTGTGTGCGAATATGTATGTGTGTATATATATATGTGCTTGTGTATATGCGTACACACATACACACACAGGGGCTTCCCTGGTGGCTCAGTAGTAAATAATCTTCCTACAATAAATATTGTAGGTTTGGTTCCAGACCACCTCAATAAAGTGAATATCACAGTAACGTGAGTCACACAAATGTTTGGGTTTTCCAGTGCACCTAAAAGTTATGTTTACACTACACTGTAGTCTATTACTTGTGCGATAGCGTTATGTCTTAAAATGTATATATATATACATTCCTTAATTTAAAAATGCTTTATTGCTAAAAAAAAAAGTTAACTGAACCTTCATCAAATCATTATCTTTTTGCAAAATAACATCAAAGATCACAAACATGACAACAAGTATAAATAATAAAACTTTTGCAATATTGTGAGAATTATCAAAATGTGACAGACACAAAATAAGCAAACGCTGCTGGATAAGTGGTGCCAGCAGGCCTGCTCAGCCCAGGGCCGCCCCAAGTCTTCAACTGCAAAAAACACAACACCTGCAAAGCCAATGCACAATAAGATGAGGTTCGCCGGCATGCATGTTTAACTTAAGGAAAAAGAGACAAAATGTTTTCTAAAATTATTACCTCAACAGGGCAATGTCCCAGAGATCCTAAGGCCCAAGACCCACTCTGATACTAGATATTTTCACACTTTTAATTTTGCCAATTAAGTGAATAAAATTAATCTCATTGCAACTTTAATTTGCATTTCCCAGATCACTGGTGTTAAAGAAATATGAAATATCTCCACGTATATATGGGCTTTCTGTGTAGTCTTATAGGAAGACTGTTAGTTCATGTCCTTTATTACCCATTTTAATTTGGTAGTGTGTAGTTTCCTTTTTGATTTATAAGCTCTATTTTATATTCTTGATACTAAACCATTTTAGGCTGTACATACTGCAAATATCTTCCCCCAGTATATAACTTGTCTTGTCATTTGCTTTAAGATGTCTGTTGAAAAACCAAAGTTCTCAGTTTTAATTAAGTCACATTACCAATCCTTTTTTATTTTTTTAATTTTTTTTTCCAATCCTTTCTTAATACTCAGTACATTTTGTATCTTGTTAAGAAATCATTAGCCTTCAACTAATAAAAATAAATGAAAAAAAAAATTTTTTAAATAAAGAAATCTTTTTCTACCCCTAAGGATACCCAAGGTAAACTACTGCATATGTACAACAGGAGACAGTACAAAAATGTTTATCACAGCATCATTCATAAAAGCAAACATCCTAAAAACAACCAAATGCCCATCACTGGGAAAGCAAATAAAATGGGAGATATTCACACATGAAATATTATAAAACAATCAAACTGCCATGCAACAGAATTATATGGAAAAATCTTAGCAATATAATATAAAATAAAGTAATTCCCAGAAGATTGAAAACAGCATGATACCTTTTTAGAAAGTTAAAAACAATTAAAAAAAAACATATACTTTTAGGAAAACTTATTGGAATAAAACTATATAAAGAGAAAATAAACAGAATAACGGGCATATGGTTCAGAATGATGGTTTCCTTGTGAAGCAGAGACAAGGGGATGGGATGCAGGGGGCATCCTTTCAGGTGTAGGTTATTATCTCAAGGCCCTAGTTTTTGTTTTAGGTGGTGGTTTCATAGGTGCTTATTGCATTATTAATAATAGCTGAATGTAACAAAATAAAAGCAAACCAGAACAAGAATGATAAACCAAGGATTATAATTAATCCAATTTTGTGCACCTCAAAAAAAATTATTTCCTACACTGAGTTCATGAAGATATCCTTCTAAATCATCACTAAAGGCTTTTTAAGTTTTGTGTCTTAGGTGTTTAATGCGCTTGGAATCTAGCTTTTTGTATGAGTTGCTAATCTGATTGTTTTCAATATGGATACTTAATCATCCCCACATCATTCACTGGTTTGCTATGCCATCTCTGTCACTAGTAGCTTTGAGTAGGTGTTTGTCTGGATCCTCTCATCTGTTCTGTTTATTTATCTGGCCCCATAAGAATATTACACTTTCTTAATTACTATAGCTTTATAACAAGTCTTGGTGTCTGACATAGTGAATAGTCACCTTATTCTTCAACAAGTGTACAAAAACTGTTCTTTGCCCTTTGTTATTCTATATCCAATTTAGAATAAGCCCAAGGAGTTCCACAAATACCTTGTTAGGATCTTTATTGGAACTGTTACTAAATTTATAAGCTAATTTGGGAAGAACCAACATCTTTTCAATATAGAGTTCATATTATCCTTGAACATGGTATAACTCTCTGGTCATTTAGGTTTTCTTTCAGTGTTATTTTCTTACCTAGATCTATCTAATACAGTTTCCATCATTTACTCCTAGACATGTTACTTTTGTGCTGCTATTATAAGTAGTGTTTTAATGGCTTGTTGCTAATGGACAGGATACAATTGATTTTTGGATATTGATCTTATATCCAACAAACTTAATGAACTCTCATTAATTCTAGCTATGATCTCTAAAGACTCTTGGGTTTTCTTTATAGATAATCACTACTGCCCATGAAAATGGTAGTCTTGTTTCTTTTTTCCAATCCTTGTGCCTTCTGTGTCATATTCTCCTTTCAGTATACTGGTTTAGACTGCCAATATAATATTGAAAAGAAAAGGTTAAAAAAAGACATCCTTGTAATCTTCTTAACTTTAAAATAAATGTATATTTATTTATTAAGTATGGGTTTAAAAAAAAAAAAAACAGATTTTTGACATATATACTTTGTCCGTTTAAAGAAGCTCCCCATCACAGGGGCTGTAGAAGCACAGAAGACAGCACGACTCTATGTCCCAATTTGCCAAATTGAGAGCTGTCATCCCAGGATAATCAGTAATAGTTCCCCTTTCATCCTCAAAAGGGTTTTAGTTTGGACAATGAATTATATTCTCCCTCTAATAGAAGGGTTTTAGGTTATGGTGATGCTAGTGAGGCAATTTGACCTATGAGTATAAGATGAACAAGAGGACCTGACAGCCTGGAGTTTCTAGAATGTTCTTTGCCTAACTGGGAAGCTTCCAACCTCATGTAACAAAGCAATCACTACCTACTCCTTCCCTCTGCAAATTCACGAGGAGACATGCTCCAGGGACTGCCCCGGCATCATCCAATTTGCCACATGAGAAGCAAGAAACACACACAAAATGGAGCAATTATCTTATCAAAAACCAGAGCGATTGGCAATCTGAGAATGAAGCTGACAACAACCTGGCCTGTCACATGCTCTATTTTGTCACTTACATCCCCAATATAAATGCAAAAATGTGAAAACCAGGCAGAAGATTAAGTGGCAATGGATCCATTCTGATGCTGGGCTTGAGCTACTTACTGAAGACATAAATTATGGTGCTGTCACCATCACCCTTCCTATTTGCAAATAAATGTTGTCATCTAATTGTACAAGACTTGGAGACTGTTTAACAAATTTTTCAGAGGAAGGGCCCAGTGGCAGCTTGGATTCCCTAGATGCCCTGATTCCATCTCTTTATTTGGGTCATCTCTCCAAAATGCAGGCCTTTTTGTTTTGCACAACAGGCGCTGTTATCCCACCTTCTCATCCTTTATTGGAGATTAAACCACAAAGACATGATGGACTTCTTGACTAATTCCATTAAAGAATCATTAAGGATAAGAGATGGAGAGGAGGCAGCCTCTGAAATAAGTAATGAAGGGAAGTTTCTTTCTTGATACAAGAGGGATCACCAAGCAGAACAGCCAAGGATGGGTTGAGAGATACAGCAGAAAGCATCTTCTCGTCTTGACTGGGCCAGAGAGAGGAGTAAGATAAAGACACAGGGAAAAGCCTGGGGACAAAGCCTGGAGTTCCTGGGACACTTGGGAGGTGTGTTTCTGAGTCTGTGGACACCCCATTTGCTACCTGTGCCCAGGACATTTCAGGAATGATAGCAGTAGGAAGGGCAAAGCAGTGACACTGGCTGGTCCAGCTCACATATTTATCCATTATCCAGTAAGTAGCTACTGAGTCCTGGCTTAGTTTGGATTCTCCCAGAAGCAGACCCTCAGATAAGAATTCAAGTGCTAGCCATCTATCTGGGAAGTGAAGTAAACATCTGGACAGGAGCATAAAAGATAGTGAAGAAAAGGAAGGTGGCCAAGAAAGGATGAGTTATCAAGTTCCCCCTATGGTGACCTCAGAAACTCACTGTATAGCCTGTGCTTAGACTTGACTTATCCCTCCAAAGAGGGGAAGGAGCTGGGATATGGGATATTTTACACACTCGGCCACTGACTGATGGCTGCTTTTCCTGTGGTGTTAATTTTCCCACTTCTGGTCTTCCATTCAGTGGGACAAAGTAGGCTTCAGCAAACTCAGAAAGTCTTTAGGCAAAGAAATGTAGAAACTGGCATTTGGGAAGAGGCCAAGTGACCTTTAAATGACAGCAGTAGGTGATAAGGGCAGAGTTTCAGTGTCCACTTCCAGGTCCTGCTCTGCGCTGAGAACCCGCTACGTGCCATGGCTACACTCACCAACAAGTGAGAAATGGTCCCTGACCACGTGACACTTGTTGGAGGCAAAGAACAGGCCACCTGTCCCCATGCCTCTTCCCTCCTCTTCCCAGGGTAGACTGGAGCTTCCAAAACCTGTCCCTCGCGGCTCACCAGGAGTCACCTCTACCTTCTCTGAGTGAGTCTTCTGCCCTGGCCTTGGTCTTCATCTCTAACCCTCCCTTTCTCAGTCCCTCTCACCCAGGCTCTGAAATATCTCCTTTCCCCTCATTTGCAGTATCTGAATATAGTAATTGTGATGAATGAGACCATTTGTTAAGCCTATACTGTATACTCACCCCTGGGTTAAGTGACTTATGATTATCATCTCATCTCTCTGCCAAACAACTGTGACCTCATGCCTGTGTTCCCAACCTTGTTCCTGCTTCATCCCACCTGCCTGATGGGATGGGACCTCCTTGGAAAGCACCATGACCTAACTCAAGTGCCCACAACCCTCTGTGCATGGCATTTGGCCAACTACCTAGTCCTCTACCTAGGTGAGAGGGGCTGTGTTTGCCCCGACCTGCCTCCATGATCTGTAGTCAAGGTCCCAACACACCCTTCACGCCCCCAGGAGGCCCTGCTGGTCCATTCCAGTGAGGAGTAGCCCGTCTCTCAAGGATGAGCCATGCTTAGCATCCTCCCGGGTTAGGATCCCCAGAGGCAGGAGAAAAGACAAGACGGCTTCGGCAGTTATTCTTAGTTACTTCAGACAAATGTCAAATTTTGCCTCCTTGCCTCTATTCTCCTACCTTTGCAGCCTGCAAATAGGGAATTGGACTGAATCAGTAGTTCTCATACTGCAGTCCAATAAGTCATGATTCTCCTTCTCAGGGATTAATGCATTACCTTGTCTCTGATGATGTATTTCCATGGCGCTTCCTAGACACATCGCCCTGATAATAAAGAAGCAGTTTTGTGGTGGGGATTCAAGTACAGTGGTGAGGCAGTAGGAGACAATTTGAGGCGGGGGGGTATGTTTGGCTGCCCCCTCATCTGCTGGTCCATCAAAGGAGCTCAGATTTAGAGCCTGGGAAATTTAGGCCAAGAAGGGTCAATGGCAACAAAAGGAAAGATAATCGCTCTTTACTGGGAGGTGGGGGGAAGACAACAGAAAGGAAGGCCAACCTGCTTATCTGGAGTTCTGGCAGGATGGCAGACCACCAACACAGACTTCAAAAGATCCCTGGCTCCGCTCCCCAGCCCCTCCCCCGAGGTTCCTGCAGCAAATACATCTCCTCATTTTCCTGCACTTTTGAAGTCAAAGTGTGGTCTTGTTAATTAGATGTTAGTGGGGGCCCGGGGGCGCTGGAATCCAAACTCAATAAATTTCATTTCTGAAAGACAAAGAGGTCAAGTGCATATTAAACTTGAGCGCTCACGGAGCTCTGCCGGGCCATTTATTCAGCCAGGCTCCTCACAGTTTCGGCAGAGAGAGCGCCAGGCGGCTTTTGGGAGGCTGGCTGGGTGCGGAGGCAGGCCTGGAAGTGTGCCCATCTGACATTGTGGAAGAAGGGGGTGGGGGTGGGGAGAAAGTCATTCAAATGTTTTCAACAGAAATAGCTCAGTCCCGCAGTCAGAATTTGAAATTTCTGCCAATTTCCAACTCCTTTCATGAGACGAGCCCAGTAAACAGCCTGGCCCTTTCTTTAGCCTCCTGCTGAAATGGACCCCTCCCCACAGCTTGGCTGTCTCTTGCAGGGAGGTCAGTACTAGACACAGCCCCCTCCAAGCACAGAGGGACTGGACGCTGCCTCTCACCACACTCTGCTGTTTCCCAAGTTATCTCAGAGCTAGGGCCACAGATCTGGAATTTCTCCTGCCTGTCCTTCTCTCCCCATCTCTCTGACCTCACCCACAAGGAAACATGCACATGCTACCCCCTAACTCAGGGCCTGCAGGCCTCTGTGCTGGGAAAACCAGTAACCACCAAAAGTCCACATGGCGAAAGTTTTCGCTACTGGCAATAAGCCAGGGGTAGGGCAGGCCCAGGAGGCAGACACCCAAGGTCGAACCTGGTACCTCTGCTTCTCAGCTTCGATGCTTGGGCTGTAGCTACAACTTTTTCATTTTCCTTCATGGGGGAGCCCCGCCTGCTGCCTGGGTCAAGATTCTGATCAGCATGCGGCCAGCTTTGTGAAAAGAAGGGAGACTTTCTCAGCAACGACTAACTTGGCTAGAAATCTGTCACACACATGCAGAGTTCAAGACTGAATTCTTAGGAGGGCATTTTGCAATCTCTCTGTTGTTTCGTTTTGTTTTCTTCCTTCCTTTAGTGTGTTTTGATTGGGGAATGAAGGTGTTAGTCACGCATGAGGTGTCCGCATTTAGAAAATTACTGACTTGGCAGTTTAATTACATTTGGAGGCCACTAAATAGGATTGTTTCCCTTTATTTAGACAGCCTGGATCTTCTTAGTCATGATTCGGGAATGTGATAATCCAAGTGTTGCTTTATCTTGAAAACTTACCAAACCACCCCAGCAACCTCTCCAAGCAACAAAATGTCATGGTGAGAAACTCTAGTTTGGATGTTCCTAAAAACCCCTATTTAAGACTTCTTTGTCTGGCAAAACCCACCATCGCCCGCTGCACCGCTGGGTGGGTGGGAACATCTCTGATTACGGCTCTCCTGTTCTATTTCTGCAGCATGAAGTCGCTAGGCTGCAATCCACCTTCATCCCTGCACCCTGGGTTCTCCACACAGAACTGCTGTTTTTGAGTGAGGCCATTCTGGGGTCTTTTTTTTTTTTTCCTTTTCAACTTTATACCAAGAAGCAGTCTAGTGTGGTAGAAATTGTTCTGCTGAACCAACCTAGCAGCCTGGATTCAAGACTTGCATTTACCAGCATCATTAAAAAATCAGATTTCCCAAGGTAGAAAAATCTCTATGAGCTGTTTCTAATTTAATCGCCTAAATTTTTTAATCAAGAAATTTGGAGATGCCATACCCAATGATCAACTTGGTGGACTCCATCTGCCTGCTTTTTTGCTTCCTAAAAATAATTTGCCAGGAACTTCAGAGCTGTGCCTGAGAGGCAGGCAAGCAAATCAGTTTTGGAAGAGTTTCTCAGACAAAGAAGATCTTCCTTGGCCTATTGGAAGGGGTCAGCCCTCTAAAGGAGTGGGGGCCCAGAAACTTGGAAGGCAGGAGAGATGGCTCAAGTTCAAACAGTCCCCTTCCCAAAGGAATCCCAAGACTCCTACTGACAGCCCCATGGGATGTGGCTCAGAGCCTAGATCAAGCCTTTCCTGACACTGAAAAGATCCTTTTCCACCAGCCCGCCCACCAGGACAGAGACTTCTCTCAGGGTAAGTAAAGCTGGGCACTCAATGACGTGGGGGTACTCGCCCCAGAAGAGAAGCCTCTGGTATTTCCACAGACTGTCCCAGGAAGCTTTGTCTTGAATAAATTTGATTTTCTATACTAGTTGGGAGAGTTCAATATAGTATCCTGTCCCCAAGTAGAAAGTCAGCCTCTCCTAGGCCTGGGTTCCATAGTAGTGCTCAACCAACTGCAAATAAGTGTCAGAGTTCCAGCCGCATTCTCAGCAAAGCCTTGGGCCCCCAGCCATCAGCTCCCATCTTTGCCCCTTACCTCTCCTGTCTTCTTATCTATCAGGCCTTGATCCTCTGGCTTTTTTTTATCCCTCTCTATAGCCCAAAGGAGACTGCATGGGATGGTGAGGTTCTGGGAACCTGACCTCTGAATCTTCTAGGTCACAGCCACCATCCACCTCACCACAGCACCCTGAAGGGGATGTGAGCTCAGTGGTCAGAGATAACAAACAGGTGCTGTGGATTTGCCCCACATTTCCTGCGGGCTTCTAATGAACCAGACTGGATCATTAGGACAGAAACCTTTACTCAAGTTCAAGGCAGCAGGCATGGTTACTTTTCCCCTTTCCCCTCGACAGCCCCCACCCCAACTCAGATATCAGCCCTCTAAACGTCCATGGCCTGGAAAAGGGGGGCCAGGAGGGAAGGAAAAAGAAGGCATTTTTCCTAAGCGTCACCCATACCAAAACATTCTACTATTTCTCTCATCCCATTCGATGACCCTAGATGCTTCTGGCTAGATAATACTCTGCAATTCATTTCTCTTCTACAAAAACATTATTTTATTAAATTGCTCTTCAAAAAGTGATTGCACTCCTGCCAACTGTAACAAAGTAACTGGTATCAGACTAGCCCCTAGCCCTCTTGCTGTCAATGACTAGAAAACTGTACAAAATATATGAGACAACTGTTTTCAGATATTGGATAACAGAAGGAGGGAAGCAAAGGAGGGCAGTGGGGGCCTCATGCTGCCCTGGCCGTCTATGTGAACTTGCTGTCCAGACCCTGCAAGGGGATGGAGCCCAAACAGACCACGGGCTCAGCAAGCTGAGGACACAAAGACTGGAATTCTGCTGAGCCAGCTGGAACCTGAGGGGTACAATACTGGAGAGGAGGGCGTGGCATAAAAAAAGGAGCCTGAAACACACGCATAAGGTTTTCTTAAATCTTTGCTCAAATATTAAGCCGCACTTACACGGGACAAGATGCCAAAAGGCTTGACTAAGAACAACTCACTGAGGAATAGTGGTCTGAATGGAGATCCCACAATGCTGGGAAGCCCAGCAGTTCCACCCACCCAGCGTTAAGTCCCTGAGAATCCTGGCCACTCAGAGACCTTAGAGAGAACACATCTGACCACTCTCACCAAGTGGACTATTCTTTTGTTGTTGAGTCGCTAAGCCATGCCCAACTCTTTGTGACCCCATGGACAGGCTTCCCTGTCCATCACCACCTCCCGGAGCTTGCTCAAACTCATGTCCATTGAGTCAGTGATGCCATCCAACTATCTCATCCTCTGTCATCCCCTTCTCCTCCTGGCTTCAATCTTTCCCAGCATCAGGGTCTTTTCTAGGGACTATTCTAAAATGATCCTAAGAAAGATTTTTATAAAGCTTAAAAGAATTAAGCTGAGGTTTTGGGGTGTTTTTTTTACATAAATTAACTACCAGAAAAAAACTTACACTTTAAAGGAAAATCACAAAATATAATGCGCCATCCATAATTTCCAATATATCAAAAATTATTAGTCATGTGAAGAATAAGTAACATGTGGCCCATAAACAAGAGAAAAATACCTCTAAAGAAACAGACCAAGAATAATAGAGAGGTTGAAATTAGCTGACAAGTGTTTTGAAACAACTATCAGAAATATGTTCAAAGATTTAAAGTAATTAGGGAATAGATTCAGAATTTTAGTAGAGATACAGAAACTATTAAAAAGAATCAAAGAGAAATTTGAGAACCTCAAAATATGTGAATTGAAAAATTCAATGGATGGGCATAAAACCAGATTGGACACTGTAGCAGAAAAACACCAGAGAACTTAGATGGGGTAATAGAAGCTATCCAAACTGAAGTACAGAGATTTAAGAAAAAAAAAGAAAACAGCAGACACATAGCGTCAATGGATCTTTGACAGAGGAGCACAGGCAATTCAATGGAAAAAGGAGCCTTGTCAACAAACGCTGCTGAAACAACTGGAAATCTACATGCAAAAAAAACCAAAAACAAAACTGAATCTGAACACAGACCAACATCTTTCACAAAAATTAACTCAAAACTATAAAACTCCTGGAAAATGGACTTTACCGGTGGTCCAGTGGTTCAGAATGCATCTGCCAAAAAACAAACAAACAGACAAAAAAAGAATGCATCTGCCAACCCTGGGCACATGGGTTCGATCCCTGATCTGGGAAGATTCCACATGTGGCGGAGCAATCAGGCCTGTGTGCCAGAACTACTGAAGCCCATGTGTATCTAGAACCCACACTTCACAACAAGAGAAGCCACCGCAATGAGAAGCCCACACACTGCAATGAGGAGTAGCCCCACTCGCTGCAACTAGAGGAAGCCTGCAAGTAGCCATAAATAAATAATAAAATAAATAACTTCAAAACAAAACCCCTGGAAGGTAACAGGAGAAAATCTAGGTGACCTTGGGTTTAGCAATGACTTTTCAGAGACAGCACCAACAGCATGGTTAAGGGGGGGGGAAATCGCTAAATTGGACTTCATCACAATTTAAAACTTCTGTTCTGCCGGCACAAACAAAAACCAAAACACTATTAAGAGAATAGAAGTACAAGCCACAGACTGGAATAAAATCACTGAAAACACATATCTAATAAAAGACTATATCCAAAGTATACAAAGAACTCAAAACAAGAAAACAACCCAATTTTTATAAAGATCTGGACAATTTACAAAAGGAGATATGCAGATGATGAATAAACATATGAAAAGATGTGCAATATCAAATGTCATTAGGGAACTGCAAAATAAAATGGTAATGAGATACCACAAGATACCTATTAGAATGGCTAAAATCCAAACCACTGACAAACACAAAAGCTGACAAGGCCCTAGGGCAACAGGAATGTTCATTCACTGCTAGTGGAAATGCAAAATGATACACTTTCAAAGACAGTTTGACAGCTTCTTACAAAACAAAATATACTCTTACCATACAATCCACCAATCATGCTCACTGGTATTTGCCCAAATGAATAGAGAACATACCCACACAAAAACTTGCACTTGAATGTTTATAGCACCTTTATTCATAATTATCAAAACCTGGAAGCAACAAAGGTGTCCTGCAACAAGTGAGTGGACAAATCACAACACAGCCACACAATGGAATATGAGTCAGTGCTAGAAAGAAATTAGCTATAAGTCACCGAAAGAAATGGAGGGACCTTATCATATTAATTATATTTCAATTTAAAAAAAGAAATGGAGGAAACAAATGCATATTGCTAAGTGAAAGAAGTCATTCTGAAAAGTCTGCATTCTATATGATTTTAACCATATGACATTCTGGAAAAGGCAAAACTATGGAGACAATAAAAAGATCAGTGTTTGCCAAGAGTTTAGGGGGTGGGAGGGAGAGACGAGTAGCTGGAGCACAAGGAAATTATAGGATGAAGAAACTGTTCTGTATGATATAACAATGGTAGATACGTGTACATCTGTCAAAATCCATAGAATGTACAACACAAACAGTAAACCCTAACATAAGTCTATAGACTGTGGATGATAATGACGTATCAGTGTTGGTTTATCATTTGCAGTAAATAAATCCTTCAAATGTAAGATTTTACCAAGAGCAGAAACTTTAAGGTGTTAATAAGTGAGTGGATGAAAACTCTCTGTACTTTTCACTCAATTTTTCTTCAAACCTAAAAGTGTTCCCTCTCAAAAAAGCCTATTAATTTGTTTAAATAAACAAGACTTCCGCAGCCTCTGGAATAAATCAGGAGTCAAAAGAAGAGGAGAGAGAGATCAGGGTTTACAAAAACAAAAACAAACAAATAACAAAACGAAAACAAACAACAAAAATTAAAGAAGTAATAAAGCCAAAGACTGTCCAAAACTGATGAAAAATATCAATCCACAGATTCAAGACGGTCAACAAAATCCACGTAGAATAAACTTCAAGTGAAGTGAAGTGAAAGTCACTCAGTCACGTCCAGCTCTTTGCAACCCCATGGACTATACAGTTCATGGAATTCTCCAGGCCAGAATACTGGAGTGGGTAGCCTTTTCCTTCTCCAGGGGATCTTCCCACCCCAGGGGTTGAACCCAGGTCTCCCGCATTGCAGGCAGATTCTTTACCAACTGAGCTATCAGGGAAGCCCCCAGGATAAACGTAATGAAAACCAAATCTAAGCACATCCTGTAAACCAAAGAGAGAGAAAATCTTTAAAAAGAGCCAAAGGTGGGGTGGGACACATCACAGAGAAGGAAATTATATGATTTATCATTGAGTCCTCATCTGCAACAATGCAAAGCAGAAAATAATGGAGCATCTTTAAAGTGGGAAAAAAAAACTGTTAACTATAATTCTAAATTCAGTGGAAATATCTTTAAAATGAAGATACAAAAAACATTTTTAAATAAACAAAAACTTTAAAATTTTATCACCAGTGGACTTGAATGCCAAAATAAATCCTTTTTTTCTTTAGAAAGTTATTCAGGCTGAGTGAAAATCTCTCTAAAATTCAACAGTGTTACAAAACCAACAATGTATTTCAACAATGTATACATGTAAAAATAAAATATATGAAAGCAGTAGCAGAAAGAATAGGATGGATGTACGCTAATGCAAGGTTTTTATTATTCAAAAAGTGGTTATTTTATAAATGATATAGTATTAGCAAATAAGTATAGATAAAAATTCACTATAAAAGATAAAATGTAATATCAAAAAAATGCCCAATAAGAACTTCCCTGGCAGTCCAGTAAGACTCATTGCTTCCATGGCAGGGTTCACTGGTTCAATCCTTGATTGAGGAACTAAGATCCCACATGCCACAGTGTGGCAAAAAAACAAAAACAAACAAAAACACTCAACTAATCAAAAAAAAAAAGACAGGATAAAAGGAAAAGAATAACTAAGACAAATAGAAAACAACTGGAAAGATGGTAACAAATACATAATACAAATAACTGTTAAATGTAAAGGGTGAGACTTTTCAGATTAGATTTTTTTTTTAGGCAAAATGCTATTACAACTCTTTATAAGAGATTTACTTTAAATATGAAAAAAAGATAAATGACAACTAAAAAGATGAAAAAATATATACCATGCAATGACACAAATTTATCAATATCAGAAATGAAATAGAAGACAACACTATCTACACTGCAACAGAAAAAAGAAGGGAATATACTAAACAATTTATGCCACTAAATTTGATGATTTAATGAAATTAACAAGTTTCTTATAAAACATAAATGATCAAAACTGACACAAGAGGAAACCCAAAATAAAACTATGTCTACTAAAGAAATTGAATTTATTATCAAAACCTTCCCACAAAGAAAACTCTGGATGCAAAATGGTTTGCTGATGAATCATATGAAAACACTTAAGAAAGAATAATTTTATGTAATTTTATGTAAACTCTTCTATATAGCAATTCTATATAAACTCTTCTAGAAAACAGGGGAATAAAATACTAACAAACTCATTTATAAGACCAATATGTCTGTGATACTAAAACCATACTAAAGGAGAAGTAGAAGAAAACCACAAACCAACATGCCTCATGAACATAGATACAAAAATCCTTAACACAATGTAAGCAAATTGAAATATACATATATGTATGTATGTGCTAAATTGCTTCAGTCATGTCTGACTCCTTGTGACCCTATGAACTGCAGCCCACCAGGCTCATTTTGCACAGGATTCTCCAGGAAGGAATACTAGAGCGGGTTGCCATTCCCTTCTCCAGGGGATCTTCCCGACCCAGGGATCGAATCCACATTTCTTACTTCTGCACTGACACGCAGGTTCTTTACCATTGGTGCCACCTGGGAAGCCCGATATATATGTCTGTGTGTGTATATATATTAATACATCATGATGAAATAGGTTTATCCAAAGATTACAAGATTGATTTAACATTCAAATATCAATCAATGTGATGTGGCGTATTAACAGCCTAAGGAGAAACTGCGTGTAAGTATCTTAATAGAAGCAGAAAAGGTACTTGACAATACCCAGTACTTATTCCTCATAAAAGTGCTCAGCAAACTTGGAATAGCAATGAACCTGCCTCAATCTAACAAAAGGTTTCCCATAGTAACCTTGCAGTTAATGTCATCCTTAATGGTGAAAGACTGAATACTTTCTCCCTAAGGTAGAGAAAAAGGCAAGAATGTCTCCTCTCACCACTTCGACATTTTATTGGATATTTGAATCAGTGCATCAAAGCAGAGAAAGGTGGAGGAGGGGTATATAGACTGGAAAAGAAGGAACAAAACTCTTTATGTGTAGGTAATATAGTTACATGTGTAGAAAATCCTAAGAAAGCTGAGAAAAAAAAAACAGAACTAAAAAGTGAGTTTGGCAAAGCTGCAGAATACAGCCTCAACATAAAATAATCAATTGAACTTTCATAATCTAGCAAAAAACAATTTGAAAATAATTTTAAAAGTAGTGTTTATAAGAGCATCAAAAAAAAATCCCATGAAATACATAAGGATAAATTTAACCAAATATATGCAAGAACTGTACCCAAAACTTTGATGAGAGCCAGAACAAAACAATTTTGAAAAAGAAAACAATTGAAGGACTTACACTACCTGGTTTTAAAACTTACTATAGAGCTATATTAATCAAGAAAATGTGGTATTGATATACATAGCTAGAACCAGGCAGTCTGCATTTAAGAACATGAAAAAGTGCTCAACATGATGAGTCATTAGAAAAAGATAAATTAAAACTATGAGGAGATACTGCTATATACTCAATAGACTAATATAAAACTAACAACATCAAACGGCCAGGCAAGGATGTGAAGCAATCTGACCTCTCATACACTGCTGATGGGAGTGCAAAATGTTACAAACAGTTCGGAAAACTCTTTGTCAGTAAAGTTAAGCATATGCCTATACACCTACCCTTTGACCTGGCAAGTCTAATTCCAGGTGTTTGTTTATCCAAGAGAAAAGCAAACTTATGTCCACAGGGGGGGAAGAAAAACACACTTATACAAGAACGTTCATAACAACAACTTATAAGAGTCAACCCGAATGTTCATCAACAGGAGAATGTATAAACAAACTGTGATATATCCATACAGTGGAATTCTACTCAGTAATAAAAAGAAGCCAACTATTGATACATGCAGCAAAGTAGATGAGTCTCAAAAACACTGTGCTGAGCAAAAGCCATGCACACACAAAAAGAATTTGCACTGCTCAATTCCATTCACAAAAAGTCCTAGAACAGGAGAAGCTAATCTATGGTGAAAGAAATTGGAAGAGTGGTTGCTGCTGGTAGAGGGGCTAAGTAGGGAATGACAGTGGGGTGGGGGCCCAAAGTGTCTCCCTGGGGTGACGGAGGTGTCCTATACTGTGAGAAGGGTGTGGGTTACGCGTATGGAAGCATTTGTCAAACCTGATTGAGCTGTACAGTTAAGATATCACTATGCATGCCCGTACCAAACTAAGCATTCTCTATGTAAATTACACTTCCATTTTTAAAAGTATTTTTTAAAGCCTCAAAAGCAAATGCTCAACACTTCCTATGAAATAACACAGGATATTAAGAGGACACCCCAACTTCATTTTTCCCCTTGCACGGGCCATCTCTCATGTAATGAATGTTAACAGCAAGGGTGTCCTTCCACACCCGTCTCCATGCTTCTGAGACTCAAACAGTCAAAGGTGCATGTGTGTAGGAAGGGGTGAGACACCAGCTCATTTGCTTTTTGGTAAGAGTTTCCTAGGGCGTCAGAGGATGAGATGGGTGGATGGCATCACCAATGGACTGGACATGGACTTGGGCAAACTTCGGGAGATGGTGAGGGACAGAGAGGCCTGGCGTGCTGCAGTCCATAGGGTCACAAAGAGTCGAAACTGGGCAGCTGAACAATGCATGTGTTTTCTACTGCTTGCTCCTATCGTCTAACCATGCTTCAGGTCATAGCCATACAACATCCCATTCTATGGACAAGCCATGATTTATCCACCAACTCACGAGTCTTCACTCTCTCCACCCCAATAATGGGCTGTCAGGCTCACCCCAGTTTTTGATGTTACAAACAATGCCGCAAAAAATGCCTTCATCATATACCTAATCTCCCTGGTGCTTTTGTTCCTATAGCAGAATTTCCCAAAGAGGGAACAGTGAATAAAAAAAAGATAAGTGAGTTATTTGTTTTAACAGATACTGCTAATTACTTTTCACAAAAATGTTGGAGAAATCCCATTTAGTGTTCAGTCTGATATATTTTAAGTTTCTGCAGGCTGGCTTCAAAAATGAAAATAAGTTATGAACATTGCATAATAATCATTTTAGACAATTCATTATTCCTTGAAGAGGAAAATCCAACAACATAGTTAAGTTCACAAATAACTAAGTTATTCTAGTTAAATATCTCCTGAGAAGCAGGATAGTGTGTTGGTTGAAAACTAAAATAACCCTGGCCAAGGTACTGCCCAAGCCTGACTTGACATCATCTCCATGACTCTGAATAAGTTACTTGATTTTTTTGCACTTGACCATCCTTGTAAACAAAAATGTAAATAGTAATAGTACCTATATCAGGGAAGATTTAATAAAGGTAATATGAAGAACCTGGCGCGGGGAGAGTGAGAGTCTAATAGAAAGAGTTAAGTGTTTGCTATTACTGGGTAAGTTGCTTATCTTTAGATCTCCATTTTCCTTATCTGTAAAATGGGCACGATAACACCATTTGTATCCTAGGGCATATAAAGGGATCAGAACACGGCTGGTCTCTTCAACGAAATTACTAATGCTATTGTTTAAGCGCAATGCTCACATAGAGGAACCAGTTTGTCACCTGCAGGCATCTAACTGTGGAGTAGATAGCACACATGACCTCCCCAAACTCAGGAGAAAGCTAAGTTCCTGCCAGGCTCATGACGCTATTGCATTCTTGGAAGGCACGCAAATCTTCCAGCCTGCAGAGAGAAATCGATAGGCACCCCTAGGGAGATTTATTTCCCTCCATGGTGAACAATGCACATTCATCTCCCTGTAGCCAAGGCGCCCTGAGCATTTAAGCACCTTAAGCAACTCCCCCATCGGTGGCTCACCCAAGGGGTGGACTTCCTCCTTCCAGGATGCTTCTGCAGCTGTGGCCTTCAGGAGGGATATGTGGCCAGGTAAACACCTTGACAACTGAGGTTACGTGACCTGAGTATTGGGAGAGAGTCATTCATTCAAGGAACCTGCAATGATTATACCCAAGGGCCAAGATTCTGAACTGAAAAGCTGAAAAATGGATGGCTGTAGGAGATGTAGATTTCTAGAAAAGAGAGTCCCTGCCTTGTACAATGCAGCCAAGAGCCCCGCACTGGGCCATGTCCGCCATTCCTGGCCCCACTAGCAGAAGGTACCTGCATCATCAATTTGGAGGTTTCAACTCTGTTAATTAACTCAACTGTGAATGTTAGCTAATTTTTTAAAAAGCTCTAGGTAAAGTCAGTGATTGTACGAGGAAAAAACAAGCATAGAGAAGCCCATTTTATCTCTTTACCAGGATGAACAAACAAACTTGGCTTTGGTTTTACTAAAGACTCCTAGTGATGCTTTCAGCTGAAAGCTAAATGTCCTTTCACCTGGGGTCAGAAATACCAGCCCAGGCAGACAAATAAATTGATGGCTGTAGACACTAGCCTTTTGCCTGACGATGAGAGGTTCAGAGACTACTCTACCTGGGTTCAGGGAAAGAGCTGCAGAGAAATTTGCAGCTGGGCAGGACTGGACACTCAAGCTGTCCATGTGCCCCAAGGTGACCAGATCACGTGAAGCTCTTCACACAGACCCAGAGCACACAGCATTTATTGCCACAGGAGGATGGATCGTCCCCACCAGTGGAACATTCATACCTATGTCCAGAGAGCTTTGGTCCTGCTATCAAAGGACCACGGAAATCCAACCTGCGGCCACCAGGCTGTGTGCAGAATTTGAACAGAGGATGATGGCTGCTCTTGGAAGATACTGGATCCCTCTGTGCATAAGCCTTGTGAATATGCCCACTTTCTAGTGTGCAAATATCTGCTGACGGTCAGGAGAGGGCCAGGTGTACTGATGGAGAACCACATGCTTCACCCTCAGAGATGGATTTCTGCTCCACCTCTAAGGACAATCCGCTTCCTCTAAGCAGCCCCTCCTTTCCATGTAATGGAAGGGCCAGGAGGACGACAAGGTGTATCCACCTCAGAGACCTTCTAGCTACAAGGAACAGACACTGATTGTAGGGCTCATATAAAGCCTGACATGACTGTGTTCTGTATTTGAAGACCATAAAATTGAGTCATATCTTAACAGGCTGTCTATGGGATGTGTTTCAAGTGTTATAATGTGTGTATGATAGGGGGAGGGGGTCCAAGAAAAAAAAATCAATTACCTAGGTCCTTGATTGCACTATGAAGATAATACAATAAAGTCCACCAGACAGCATGAATAACCAAAATGAAATAAAACAGTAAAAAAAAAAAAGTAAAATAAAATGCATTCTGTATGTTTCACATAACATCAAAACTGGATCACAGCCCCAAATTATCTGATTAAAGGCTCATGAAACACCAGCAAATTGCTTATTGATTAGAGACTGAATGATTAAAAAGGGTCTTTTAACCATTATCCCCATCTCCTTCTTCCACCATCCTTGCCTACTTTTTCTCCACACCCACTCTCAGAGAGACCTTTGGAAAATGCAGTCACTCACCTGCCTGAACTACTTCTCTAATACATCAGAGCTACAGGTGAAATCCAAATGTCTGAGCCTAGAATTCAAGACCCTACCAGTCGAGTCTCATCTCCCAGAAGCCCCTGCCTCACACCCTCTGTCCCAGCCTCCCCAAGGACACCTCTCCATCTCTAAGAACCAACATCCTCCACCTGGGACCACTTTCTCCATCTTTTCTACTGTTAACTTCCTGCTTATCATTCAATCTCCAGTGTCACGTCACCTCCAGATTCTTCTGCTACATTCTTCAGAGTTCCAGTTCTGTATTTCTCACATCACACATTCTGTTGCAATTATTTGTCCTCCCATGTGTTTCCTACGTATCTCTTATTCCATCGCCAATGCTGGTAAACTTTGGTGGGTGGGTGGATGAGCTGGATAGTTGAAAGGATGAATAGCAAACAGAAAAGCCACAGCTAAGGTAGAAAAGGGTGCTGTAGTCCATGGGGTCGCAGAGTCAGACATGACTGAGCCACTGAGCGACTGAACTGAACTGAAGGTGGGAAAAAAGATAAAGATTAGATAGCTAGATATCGGGATAGATAGCTAGACTAAGAAGAGGACAGGCTAGGCTAGGCGAGGCTAAAACAGAACAGAATAGATAACACAGATTTCCTAGGATTTCGCTGTTCCTCCTCTAAGCTCCAAATGATTCATACATTCAACTTTCTAGAAAGGAAAAAGTATATATATTATTTTTGTCTCAGGTAAAAATTGGTAAGATTTGGGGGGGGGGGGGCAAAAGACATGGGGCACAAATAGCTGACCCAGTTTTTTTTTTTTTTTTCCTTTGAGTGAAACCTACTTTGACAAATCTCAGCTTGCAGGGAAGCTCCAGAAGACAGAAAATCTCAGAAAAAGCCAGACCTAGGCTTCCAGACACGCGGGAGGATTTCACAGTTGAAGCCGGTGTATCTTTAGAAAAGTCCCTCCCACTCCCACATACTACATTTCAGGGACAAATCAATTAAGAGTCTTCAAATATTTCTTGAGATTCATGTCAAACCACGCTCACTGCCCACCAAGCCCCGGCCAGGCTCTGTGCCAGAGTCAGGCTCTGTGCTGCAAACTGAGTTGGGCTCACACATTCATGCGCCATTTCTTGCCAGCTACTTCTCAAACATGCCCCCAAAGTTACCATTTTAGCGGCCAGAGACCATGCACAGGTCCTCATTGGCATGTCTCCATTCCTATGAAGATCAATAAAATTACTAATATTTAAAATAGGCTGAGCATTTTCCAGGGACCCTGTTTCATGTGTTACATGCATGATCACGTGAGGACAACAGATCCACAAAGAAGGGATTAATGTTAGTATCTCCCCATTTTATGGATGATGACAGCAAGGTGCTGAGAGGTTCAGTAACTGGATCAAGGTCCATGGCTAGTTAGTAGCAGAGCTGGGAAGCCAACCCATGTAGCCCAGGTCTACAGCCCACTCTTTAGCCCTGTGTTAAGTAATTAAAGGGCAAGAATGCATTTTCCGTCATGGGACTAAATGCAATTACTTTCACTTTCTATCTCTTAGAAATGCAACCCATAAATGTGTTTATTTTTCCTATGGTGCCCCTGCCACTGCACACATTGTTCTGGGCAATCAAAAAAAGAGAAGGGAGCTTTGGAAGACCTCTGCTGGGGGCTCTATAGTCCCCTTCCCCAGGCCCACCACACCACCACCCAATCTCAACCTGCCTTCAAGGTCAAGAGGTATCATGACCCTGCACATCATGTTTAAGAAAGTCTCCAGATCAAAAATTATAAACAAAGTTACCATATGGCCAGGACTTCCCTGGCGGCTCAGGCAGTAAAGCGTTTGCCTACAATGAGGGAGACCCGGGTTCAATCCCTGGGTTGAGATCTCCTGGAGAAGGAAATGGCAACCCACTCCAGGATTCTTGCCTGGAGAATCCCCATGGACAGAGGAACCTAGAGGACTACAGTCCATGGGATGGCAGAGTCAGACATGATGAAGCAACTTAGCAAACATGCATGTGTAGAGGAGTGCGGTTGCTGGCCATAGAGTAAAGAAAAGTGAAGTCGCTCAGTTGTGTCCAACTCTTTGTGACCGCATGGACTGTAGCCTACCAGGCTCCTCTGTCCATGGGATTTTCCAGGCAAGAATACTGGAGTGGGTTGCCATGCCCTTCTCCAGGGGATCTTCCTAACCTAGGGATTGAGCCTGCATCTCTTACATCTGCAGCATTGGCAGGTGGGTTCTTTATCACCTGCACCACCTGGGAAGCCCACTCCTCCACATGTACCCAAGAGAAATGAAAACGTAAGTCTTCAAAACAAACTGTGCACGAATAGTCATAGCAGTGCTGCTCATAAGAGCCAAAATACAGAAACTCTCCAGACACCCATCAGCTTATGAGTGGATAAGCAAAACACAGCATACCCACACAGCAGAGTATTATTCAACCATATAAAGAATTAAGTAGTGATACACGCTACATGGATGAACCTTGGCATCATTAAGTTATGGGGAAGAAGTCAGACAAAAAGTGCCACAGACTGTACAGTTGCATTTGTAGGAAATGTTCAGAATAGACAAGTCCACAGAAACAGAAAGTACAACAGTGGCTGCTAGGGATGGGGAGGACAGAGGAATGGGGAGTGACTGCTAGTGGAGGTGATGAAAATGTTCTGGAGCTTCTTCAGGAGGTGAGGAAAATGTTCTGGAGCGTCTTCAGGAGGCGATGAAAATGTTCCGGAGCATCTTCAGGAGGTGATGAAAATGTTCTGGAATTTGATAGTGATGATGGTTGTACAACTTCGTCAATTATACTTTTCAAATGGATGAATTTTATTTTATATGAATTATATCTCAATAAAAAATACTTCTTTTAAAATTAGCAACTGCAGGGACTTCCCTGGAAGTCCAATGGTTAAGACTCTGTGCTTCCAACACTGGGGATATGGGTTCAACCCCTGGCTGGGGAACTAAGATCCCATACGCCATGCAGCCAAAAAAAATGATCAACTGCATTAAAAAATCTGCCTTGAAATTGTAAGAGATTCTCCATATAAGAAACTTGATAGATACATTCCCAAATTTCACTAAATCCCTTAAAAAAATACACACTATTACCAATAAAGAGCAGTGAAGCTGGAAAAAAATGCAATAAAACACCAATAATACATATATTTCCATCAGTCATGCTAGAGGAAAGATGGAATTATCCCTCTGTCTGTAGAAAGTTACTATAAATTTGTTGCCATATGAAGAGACAATGATAATACACAGCCAAAGATTATAGGGGGAAAATATTAGAGACATGGCAAGAAAATAATAAAATTATCTTTTTAAAGTTTCTATCATGTTTGTTGCATTTGTCAGGGTCTTTTTTAAATGAGTGATTTGTTATATCTCTTCTTGCTCTAAATAAAAAATTTACTTTCAAAACAATAAGGAACAAGATGAGGTGAGCAGAAAGTGCTTCTGGGCTGGGGGTAGCATCAAACCCGTTTGAATACGGCTTCTTCTTTTCTATCTCTTCCTTCCGTGCAGTCAGAGTGGAAAGACCTGTGGCAGGGGCATGGTTTTCCGTCCCTTTTGCCTGTTCTCTGCACTCTATCAGGACTCCAGATTCAGGGGCCCCCCAAGGCCAACAAGCCAGGGATGAAGAGGCTGCCCCAGAAACGGGAACTCTCCTGTTCTGATGCTCTCAAAACTTCTCTGCAAAGGTCTCTGAGTGAAGTTTTTTCTCTCAGCAAAGTCTGTTCTTAAAAGGGCCATGGACAGACAGAGCTACTCTGATGTCTGTAGAGTCCACTTAGATTTTCAAAAGGAGTTCTTCACAGCAGAAATTGATTTAGTTCTTGGGGTTAAACATCCCTTAAACAATGTAACAAACTTTCCTTCCCTCCCCCTTCCTCTTCCTCTTAGTCCTCCCCTTCCTGCTTCTTCCCTTTATCTGGGAAGAGCTGTCCCTCCTGGACATCATAGAAGGGAAACTGGATAGAGATAAGGATTCAGGAATTCCTGGGTCCTCTGGCTGTGATAAAATCTCAGACTTGGCACAACTCCTCACTCCCTGAAAAAGGAGAAGTGTGATCCCAGTATGGAGAAGGGATAAGACTAGATGGGTCCTTGCCAGGATGAGGCCTCCCTCAATGTAGCAGAGAGCTAAGTCTAGAGAAGACCAAAAAGCAATTATAAAAATGGAAACTGGAGATGAGGCCCCATCAGGCAGACAGTGGAAGAGCTTGAATGCTAGTAGTTCTCTCCTCACATGACCTAGGGTTTCATATTCTAACAGTATCCCTTAGCAACACACACATATGCCCCTAGCCAGAAGTGCTAAAACCAAGAAAAGAAACTCATTGCAATTCTACTACCTGCCCACCACCTTCCATGTCGAGTTCTGGATACAGACACCAATAACTAAGATGAGATGGATGTTGAAGGATAAATGTCACTGGTCCCATTAATTCTCCAGGTCACTTTGCAGATTTCCTCTGTTCTGAGATGGATGGTTGATGCTATGCTCATAATAAAGACCATCAAACCTCAGCATTTGTTTAACATTTTATAATTTATGTGAACTTATTTGATCTGCAGAGCTTCATGAAGTAGGACAGTATCAGCCTAACAACTGCATTGATAAGAAAATGGAGACCCAGGCAGGGGAAGTGATGGGCTGGCCAAAGATCGCCAACTTTGCAAGGATTATTTTATCTAGTAAGTTATCTCTGTCTCCCTAATATGAATAAAAAAATCTCCCAAGTTTAAGGAGTCAAATTAATCTAGCCTGAGGCTTTCTTTGGATGCCCTTAATACACAGAGGGTGGGGTTGCCTCCAAATATAGTTCAGTCTTGGGGAAAAGACCACCTGCCACCTTGCCCTTCAGACAAAGGCAGATGTAGGTTTTATGTAAAGTAGATCTTCAGGACCTCAAAATCTATAGAGCTCTCTCCTTTAAGAACCATGGATTTTATTTAAAAAAACAAACAACAACAACAGAAAAAAAACCTGTTGCTGGCCAGCTCTCTTTCCAGACAATAGGCTCCTCTCCAGCCTCAGTCACAACTCATCTTAGACAAAAGAGAGCAAGAACACCCACAGAAGACCACTCGGGGGTGTCCGTCTAAAAGCTGTCACCAGCTTAATAGCAACACATTCCAAACATCCCCACCACTGAGGGCAGGTCACACAGCTCGGAGCCCGTGCTCTCTCTGAAGCCCTGCGTGAGTAGGGACGTCCCCTAGGGCCCTCAGTTCCTCTGGTGCTGCCACGCCCAAGCATCCACCAAGCTGGGAGGTCCAACCTACATCCACCCAGAGAAAATCAGATCCAGCTGGGAAAGCAAGGCAGAGAGGAGACGGGAAGCCACAGATATGCGTGCAGTCCAGACCCAGATCAGGAAGTGGGAGCAGGTGAGCAAGCCCGGAACCTCTGATAGAAGCAGGACAAAGGAGTATGACCCCCCAAACTCAGCCCTCCTACGCTAAAAAGGAGGTGGAAACTGATGTCAAGCCAGTGGCTTGTCATGGGAGAGACCACAGTGGCAGCCTTTCACAAATAACATCTTACCTTGCTGATAAATGATCTTTTACTCTTGGGTTCATACCGTCTGAGTCCATGTGCGCTGCTCTTAACAAAACACCACCGACTTGGTGGCTTATAAACAACAGAAAGCTATTTCTCACAGTTCAAGAGGCCGGGAAGTCCAAGATCAAGATGCCAGCGGATTCAGGGTCTGGTGAGGACCCACTTACTTCCTAGTTCAGAGAGGGATGACTTTTTGCTGTGTCTTTCGCAGCAGCTCTAAAGGAGCTCTCTGGGGTCTCTATCATAAGGGCACCAACCCCATTCATGAGGGCTCTTGATCACCTCCAAAGGCCCCACCTCCAAAGACCATTAGATTGGGGATTAGGTTTCAATATATGAACTTGAATGGGTGGGGGGTGGGGAGAGACAAGTATATAGAGGTACCATTCCCCAAATCTAGATCAAAAATGTATTTGCCAAATCCATTCCATCAATCAGAACTTCTCTGACATTAACAAATTCTACTTTTTTTTTTTAATGGTAAAACCCCCAAGGAGTGGAATGAACTATGATTTGTATAAAGTTTTTTAATCAGTGTAGGCATCCCTTTTAGATTAACCATCATAAAGGACTGTGAGCTTCCATGGGAGAGGGCAGAAAGAGATTGATAAGAGATCCTCGGCATAGCAGGAGCATTCAGAGTGGAAGTTGGGGAAGCCTGGAGTCAGTAAACAACACGCAGGCCCTTGAGTCAGACCCCAGGGAGATGGGAGGGTGCCAACGGCCAGCTGTGTCCATGCCCCATGATCTAAGGTGTCAGTAACGGGGGTCAGACTTGGAGCCACTGAACTCCTCCCACAGTCTACAATCATCAAGCTAGCAAATGCCTGCCCCTGAGGAAAACAGCTGCTGGACAGGATCACATTTATCATAATCCATCACAGTTTTGTAGCACTTCCTCAGCTTGGTCAGGGCTGAACACCTCACATACATATTCCCAGAGAATCTCCCCAACATCCCAGGAGGGTGGTGGTATAATCCTCCTTTTACAGACATGAGAAATGAGACTTGAGAAAGGAACAGGCCCTGGACCACGCAGCTTGCGAGCAGCAGAGCTGATATTTGGTCCAGGTCCACTTTTCTGGGAAGCATCTACTTTTACTCACCACTGAGATGTTCCACTTTCACGGTACCTGGACAGAGTAGACACACATGCAGGCTGGCACTGTCGGGATATGATAAGTATTTGAATGAATTGGCAGTGGCTCTGAGAAAACGACCGCCTCCCTCCTGTCTGTAGCAAAAATATTATACCTCGGTCTTAAGGGAGAAGCTAAATGATCCTTAAGGAGAGTGCCTTGTGTTAGTTTCCCAGGGCAGCTCTAACAAAGCACTAAAATCTGGGTGGCTTAAAACAACAGAAATGTATTGTCTCATAGTTCTGGACGCTGGAAGCCCTAAATCACAGTGTTGCAGGGCCATGCTCTCTCTGACAACTTTAGTGGAAAATCCTTCCTTGTCCCTTCCAGCTTCTGGTGTTGGCCAGAAATCCTGGGCATCCCTTGACTTGAAGAAGCAGCCCTCCAGTTACACAGCCAGCTTCTTCCTGGGAGTCTTCACACCATCTCCCCTCTGTGTATGTCTGGCTCTGGGTCCAAATTTTCCCCTTTTTATAGGGAGCTCAGACATATCGGATTAGGACCCACCCAAAGGACCTCAGGCTTCCCTGGTGGCTCAGATGGTAAATAATCTGCCTGCAATGCAGGAGACCCAGGTTTGATCCCTGGATTGAAAAGATCCCCTGGAGAAGGAAATAGTTACCCACTCCAGTATTCTTGCCTGGAGAATTCCATGGACAGAGGAGCCTGGAGGGCTATAGTCCATGGGATTGCAAAGAGTTGGACACGACTGAGTGACTAACACATACACACACTGAAGTCTTGTAGTGGAGTTAAAAATAAACGTGTAAGAACAAGGTAAGAATTAATAAAAAATCATGTCTTAACTACATCAATTATAATCAGAGAGTTGGTCATGTAGAATGCCAAGAAGCATCTTAGGTAAGGTCCATAAAACCTTTGGGGCTTCCCAGGTGGCACCAGTAGTAAAGAATCCACCTGCCAATGCAAGAGACACAAGAGACACAGGTTCGATCCCTGAGTCGGGAAGATCCCCTGGAGAAGGGAGAGGCAACCCATTCCAGTATCCTTGCCTAGAGAATCTCAAGGTGGGTTACAGTCCATGGGCTCACAAAGAGTCGGACACAACTGAGTGACTAACACACACACACTAAGGATCGCATCTTGATTACCTCTGTAAAGACCATATTTCCAAATAAGGTCACATTCTAAAGTACTAGGAGTTAGGACTTCAGCATATCTTTGGGATGGGGGAGGGTGGGAGGACACCATTCAACCCATCATGTACCTCAACTGTTAAACCTCAAAATTCAACTCTGATTTCTTTACTGCCTGCTCCTGGACCCCACCTACTCCCCATGTGAAAATAATTAAGTCCTTGCAGTGCTGGCGATGGTCTGGATCTACGGTTAAGACACCCCTGTTCCCAGCCCTGGCCCTCACCCCATCAAGCACCATCCCTATTGTTCTGCCCACCGGATTTCTAAGAAGCACAGAGAGGCATCTTTCCTGGCAACTGGCCAATTTCCCTTTCATTCCCACTTGCTAACGGCATCTGTCAGCTCCACAGCACTAACAGCCCCGGTGCCTTTCTATCCTAATCAGCTCTTTGTCTGCTGCTTCCGCTTGGGTGTCTACAGGCAGCCGGGGACAGTCAGCTGCTTTCCCCAACACTATTGTGTGCTTAAGAAGAAAAACTTAAGTCTTTTTAATTAACCACCATCTTTCAACATGAAAGCAGAGAGCATAACCACTTTACCTCACTTCACCTCGCAGATGTACTCCTGAGGTAAGAAGAAGCGAGGCAAGGACTTCATAACAATACAATCCGTAACAATAGTGTTTGTACTGCTCCTGAGTATTTTCTCATCTACAATGTGTTATAGATAAGCAGGGTGCGGTGGGAGTGGGCA
Source organism: Cervus elaphus (assembly GCF_910594005.1). Classification (NCBI taxonomy): domain Eukaryota; kingdom Metazoa; phylum Chordata; class Mammalia; order Artiodactyla; family Cervidae; genus Cervus; species Cervus elaphus. The sequence continues at coordinate 34,661,841 of NC_057818.1, forward strand.
GGAATCCCCATTGGGGTAGATGGGGAAACTGAGGTCAGTGTCTGTGGTTAAATAACTGGCAAGTGGTCTCTTGGGCCAGGTCTCATCCTATTCTGTCACATCTCAGCTGTCCACAAGGCTGAGAGGGAGTTCAGTATTTATACAAACACTGAATAAGGAGGACAGCTAGCTTCCAAGATGGCCCATGTTCTTCCAGCCACACTAGCCTTCAGCTGGAGGAAAGACTAGGTTCCACTGTGCCCCAGGGCCTTTGCACTTGCTTCCAGCAGTCTTCCTTCCAGAAGTCAGCTCATGTGTCAGCCTCAGAGAAGTATTTCTCTCTTTTTTAACTTTACTGAGAAATAATTGACAGATACAATTGCAAATATTTATAAAGTGTAAAAAAATGTGATGGTGTGAATATACATATACATTATAGGATGATTAACAAGATCAAGATTATTAACATATCCATCACCTCACATAACTAATTAACTCTTTTCATGTGTGTGTGTGTGTGCATGTGCACGGGGTGGGGAATGATTAATACATACTCTCAACAACTTCCAAGTACACAAAACTGCATTACTGACTGTAGTTAGCATGCTGTACATGAGATCCTGATCATTTATTATTCTTATAACTGAAACTTTGTACCTTTTGACCTATGGGTGAATAAAGAAAATGTGCTATAAATACACACACACAATGGAATATTATTCAGCCATAAAAAAGAAGGAAATCCTGCCATTTGCAACATGGATATATCTAGAGACCACTATGCTAAGTGAAATAAGCCATCAGAAAGACAAGTACTGTATGGTATCACTTATATGGGAATCTTCAAAAAAGTACACATATACACCACAAAAATTATTTCAGGGATTTCCCTGGAGATCCAATGGTTAAGACTCTCTGCTTCTACTTCAGGGGGCCCACGTTTGATCCCTGGTCAGAAAATTAAAATCCCACATGCCACAGCCATAAAAAATTATTTCACAGAAACAGAAAATCAAGTGGTGGTTGCCAGGGGCTGGAGGAGGGGGAAATAGAGTGATGGAGGTCAAGAGGAAACGGGAGGGAAGGAGGCAGGGGGCACACACATTACAAGAATGGCACAGCCCATGGACACAAACTGATTAGAACCAAATGGATCCAAGGCAGTGGACAAATCCAACTTCCACTAGACCTGAGCTTCAGTATACACATTCTTGTCTGGAAAATTCCATGGACAAAGGAGCCTGGAAGGCTACAGTCCATGGGGTCACAAAGACTAGGAGAGGACTGAGCAACCGAGCACCCACACGTACACTTGTAACAACACATCAGCAAAGTAAACGACACACCCACAGGCCCTGGACCACTCCAAAGCCAACCTTCAAAGACCAAAGAGGTGGCGGCCCGGTTCCTGGAAATCTCCACCTCTCCCCAAAACAGTTGGAGTAATCCTCCCACTCATTAGCCTATGAAATTACTCAGCCCATAAAAGCCAACCACACCACATTTTCAGGCTGCTCTAGCCTTCTGTGATGGCCCACACACTGTCTGTGCAGTCTGTTTCTTTCTAAATAAATCCACTTCTTACCTACCACTTTGGCTCTCACTGAATTCTTTCCATAATGAGACATCAAGAATCTGAAACCAGGTGTGTGATCTCAGTTGAAAAACCGCAGGTTTTGGCTGGGTTTGCATCCCAGCCATGTGGATTCAAGTCACAAACTGGATTTTGGCCAGGTTTGAGTCCTGGCCACATGGGTTAGAATCCCAAACTGGATTTTGGCTGGGTTTGAGTCCCAGCACATGGATTCAAATTCCAATCTGAAGTGAACAGTTTTACCTTCCTCTGTACCACTCCCCTACCATCAAGTACTTTGTCAATAACTAGAGTATGACTAAGGTCACAGTACACAATTTGAGAAATTTTTGAGACACTCACATGATACGTGGTCTAAACATTACACAAAATGCTTAAAATTGAGACCAGCAGAAAAATTCGTGTCACCAAAGGGCTATAATTTATCATATATGACTTTGGGCTACAATCAATGTTTTATTTGTCTCTTCTTCAAGATCATGAACTCCTTGAGGACAGTGACCATGTATTACTCCTCTGTTTCCAGGATACAGCACAGGCAACAAATGTTTATGGAATGAACGAATCGGTGAATGAATAAGTAAGCACACTGTGTAGTTAAAGAAGAAAATACTTTGCAATGCCAGCGAATACTGCCCAATAAATGAGCTTGATAAGACTGGATTTCTTTTTAATATCAGAAACCACTTTTTAATATCAGAGACCACTTGAATATATGTTAGAATGAAGAATTTTCTATTCTATTTTCCATGCAGACTTTTTCATAGTCTTATAAGTTTGGGGGCCCATTTGCCATATTTCCCATCCTGATCACTTACGAAACATCAGTTCAGTTCAGTTCAGTCACTCAGTCGTGTCCGACTCTTTGCAACCCTATGGACTGCAGCACGCCAGGCCTCCCTGTCCATCACCAACTCCTGGAGTTTACTCAAACTCACATCCATTGAGTTGGTGATGCCATCCAACCATCTCATCCTCTATTGTCCCCTTCTCCTCCCACCTTCAATCTTTCCTAGCATCAGGGTCTTTTCAAATGAGTCAGCTCTTCGCATCAGGTAGCCAAAGTATTGGAGTTTCAGCTTCAGCATCAGTCCTTCCAATGAATATTCAGGACTAATTTCCTTTAGAATGGACTGGTTGGGTCTCCTTGCAGTCCAAGGGACTCTCAAGAATCTTCTCCAACACCAGAGTTCAAAAGCATCAGTTCTTCGGGACTCAGCTTTCTTTATAGTCCAACTCTCACATCCATACATGACTACGGAAAAACCATAGCTTTGACTAGATGGACCTTTGTTGGCAAAGTAATTTTGCCAACAGAGTAAAAGTCTCTGCTTTTTAATATGCTGTCTAGGTTGGTCATAACTTTTCTTCCAAGGGACAAGCATCTTTTAATTTCATGGCTGCAGTCACCATCTGCAGTGACTGTGGAGCCCCCAAAAATAAAGTCTCTCACTGTTTCCGTTGTTTCCCCATCTCTTTGTCATGAAGTGATGGGACCCGATGCCATGATCTTAGTTTTCTGAATGTTGAGTTTTAAGCCAACTTTTCACTCTCCTCTTTCACTTTTGTCAAGAGGCTCTCTAGTTCATTTTCTGCCCTAAGTATGGTGTCATCTGCATATCTGAGGTTATTGATATTTCTCCCGGCAATCTTGACTCCAGCTGGTGCTTCATCGGTCAAGTGTAAGTCGCACAGTTATGTCCAACTCTTTGTGACCCCATGGACTATACAGTCCATGGAATTCTCCAGGCCAGAGTGGAGTGGGTAGCCTTGCCCTTTTCCAGGGGATCTTCCCAGCCGAGGGGTCGAACCCAGGTCTCCCGCACTGCAGGCTGATTCTTTACCAGCTGAGCCACAAGGGAAGCCCGAGAATACTGGAGTGGGTAGCCTATCCCTTCTCCAGTTGATCTTCCAGACCCAGGAATCAAACCGGGGTCTGTTGCATTGCAGGCAGATTCTTTACCAACTTAGCTATCAGGGAAGCCCTGATACAAAGCATATCAGCATATTAAACCCAAAACTCACACCATATGTACCCTCTGAGGACAGATCCATTATCCCTGGTCAAAACTGCTCATGATATTTAGGAATAAACCCAGTAGATAATCAAAAAAACAGAGCAATACATGGTCTCAAAAAGAGGAGAAATTTTGAAGTCAGACTGATCTGGCTCTTTTAGGGGACCAGTACTCCTCATACTTTATCCAGAATGGAATCACCCAGTGCAGAGAGGATGGAGTATCTTGTGATTATGCAGTTTGCTTCTCTAGTTCTAAGGTGAGACCTGATTTAAAAAAAAAAGAAAGTGAACAGATAATCAAGCCAGAAAACTCATAAACAGGTGATCAAACTTAATTCAAAGCTTACTATTTCATGTGCATGGCATTCTCAAGCCTGAGACTTTGCACTGTGTTTTATATCATGGAAACAATTAAAGCTGACATTTCTAAAGGGAGGAAGCTGAGGAAGAGCCAAGCTGGGACTTGAGCGTGTACAAGGTGTGGGGAAAACATTCGACTCCCTGACCATTTAAGACCATTCATGATGTGACCCACCTCCACCTGATTCTCAGGTCACCCCCTCACCACAGCCATGCTCAGTACACACCACACTACTTCCTGGCCCTGAACAATCTGTTCTCTCTGCACCGCCCACCCCCCACCCCCAAACAAGGGCCTTTTTGCACATGTCATTCCCATCATTGACTGTTCTTCTTTACCTGCCTGGGATATAAACACCTGACCATCTTTCAAGAATTAGCTCAAGCACCACTTCACTAGAAGCCTCCCTTGATTCTCCTACATGTGTTGACCTCTCCCTGTTCTGGCCTGCCCCACCATACCCTCTACAGATTGCCATAGTTTATATTTACTTATGATCTGTTTATATGTCTGTTTCCTGCTCTTTGACTGAGCTCCCTGAAGTAACCATTGTGTCCTATGTCTGTAGAGGCCACCCCTCTATCTTGGCAGATCTTTGTCTCTGTGAAATGAATAAATGAATGAATGAAAAATGAATGAATCTTTGTGGCAACACAACCTGGATGCCTAATTTTATCACTGCCCTCATCACACTAAGTTGCAATGCCTTGCTTATACGTCTATTTCCCCATGAGACAGTGAGCTCCTTTGAAGACGGGTCCCAGACCCTGCCAGTACCCATCTTCATCACCTGTCAATGCTCAATAAACATTTGTTTAATGAATATAAGTTGCTTTGGGTCTAAGTCAGATAAGGCTCTTTTGGACTACAAAAGATAAATGCACGATGATAAAGATTTTAGAGCGCTGTCAAGTTCATGTGTTGATTTACAGAGCAAATTAATATGACAGCATCAACACTTCCAGCTCTCCCCAGTCAGCTTCAGCAATTATATGCACCCAGGGCAGGGCGCAGCTGTTCTTGAGATGCGACACGAGAGAGGTCTCCCCTGGTTTGCTCAAAGGTCTTCGAGATATTTTTAGTCAACAAACAACCATGTGTCACTCATCAGACGTCCCATTAAATCAAACTGTACAACTAGTCAGACAGTTTTCAATATTAATTGTGAAGGCTTTGCACGTGATTTCAATCCTGCTGGGTGCTGAGACTGCCCTAAAGCCAGGGAGCCTACCCCAAATCCAGCCCCATAGAAGTATATGCACACGCAGGCTTGAAAAACACTGACCCCAGTGGCTTTACTCACCGCCTAAGGTCTGGTCCTGCCCAGGTCAGTGCAATTTTGTACCAATTTCCACAGGGAATTAGCAACATGGGATATAATAAGCTGGTATATTCTCTACCCCAGAACTCCTGAAAACATCTAATTTTACAGGAAGTGTCTAAACTCTCCTGCTATAAAGTATACTTAGAAGTTTTATCAAGGGAGACTATAATCCACATAAAATGTTGAGTTCTGTGATACAAATAGATACCATTCTGGCCCACCATGAATGCTCATCTCTGAGCGCAGGAGGGGAGGCTTGAGAAAGGGAGGAGTAACAATTTGTTATAAATCTCTCAGGTGTCTGGACATCCGGGAAGGTCACTGAGTGAGCTGATGTGCTGACTCAGTGATATACAAGGCTCAAGCAATGGAAGAATCCACCCGGGAATGAGGCTCACCTTGTAACAGAGCCAGCCCTCAAATGTGGAAGAAGAGAACAAAATCTTAGTCCCAGCCCAGCTGTCCTGTCCCTTAAGATCGCCACAAGAACGGACTCTCCCTCTTGCTTTCTGGGGGGAAATATTTTTAAATGTGGAAGCTTAACTTTATGTAAGCAGATATCAGTTGTAAAATATACTGAAAAATACAGTGGAAAGTAGAACTACATTCAAAATATCCACAGCAATTATATTGCATCTAAAAATACATTTAACAAGAAAAATATAAGCACTGTCTATGAAAGTGTACTAAATGGCATTTTCAAAAGATCTAGAGTGAGAAATGATATCCTTGGATGTGAACACACACTGTATATTTCTTTCCTCTTCACCAAAATAATGTGTTAATATAGTGCAACTTCAATCAGAATCCAAATTGTTATTTTAATTTAACAAATTGATCATTAAGGTCACACAGGAAGCAAATGTGAAAGAACAGTAAAGACATATTTGAAAGAATAATACTGCAGGGAAGTTGAAAGCCAGTTCCAAATGTTGAAATTTATATTATCTAGAATAATTCAGTTTGGTACAGATTTTGTCAGGGTCATACTTTAAACAGCCCTTAGCAGGTAACTAAGACCCAGAGACTAAGGGGACCCAGGAAGCCAAGAAAGGGATCCAAAAAGTCAGAGGGATGAGCTGAAAGAGGACCCTAAGATCGATAGAGCAGATTGTTGGTATAACAAGGTCTATGTTGTCTTGGCCCATTTACATATGTGAGCAGTAAAAAAATCCACAAACTCTTCTTGTCCCTCATCCTTAAGGAAAAAAAAAAAAAGAGTATGGTACCAGCAAAGAAACAGGCATTGATCAGTGTAACAGAATGAAGGACAAAGAACACTTATTATATATAACTTAGTGAGTAGAAAGTGGCTCCTCAAGTCAACAGGGAAAATAATATTTTCTAAAGGTTGTTGAAAAATCGCCTGTCTGTTGGGCAGACTGATAGATAGATGATTTATAGATAGGATACATACATTCCTGTTTCACTCCACACATAAGAAAATTTCAGTGATTAAAAATCGAAATGTTAAATAAAGAAATGTGAAACCACTAGAAGAAAATATAAGAAAATTATTATGACTTGAAGGTAAAGTAGACCTTTTTAAAAAATGTTACAGAAAATTCAGGAGTCACTAAAGGAGGGATGGCAAGTCTGGCTACATAAAAACTTTAAGTCTCTCATATTAAAGTTAGTGCCAGGTTAAGGAAAATAATTACAAAATGTACAACTGAAAGAGTATAAACACCCCTAATATGTTGAAAGTGCCTACAGATAAACAATAAAGAGGATTCAACTTTAAATGAGCCAAATTTTAAGCAGGCAGTTTACAAAATAAGAAAGAGAAAAGGCCAATAAACTTGTAAAAAGGACTTTCATTATTGATCAAATCATTTTATGATCGAATAAATACATCAAAGCAATGTTTTCCCCATTAGACTGAAAACAGGTTAATTAGATTGTAAGAAAACAGTATTCTCATTCATTAGTAGAAATTAAAATTGATACACCCTTCTTAGAAGGCAGTTATATAATATACTTCAAAGATCATAGTCCTTGACCTCGCATTCTATTTCTAGTAATTTCTCATTGAAAAGTATTCTTTCATACGACAAAGATACACTGCCACATGATTTGTAATAGTAAAATTTGGAAAAGAAATATATATATATATATTTATTTATATATATTCAAATACATTATGGTAAAACTATATAATGGAATATTCTTCAGCCAAGAGAAAAGATGAGTTAGATCTCATCCTAACTACTAAAAGTGATATGAACTGATGTTCAAAACATGAATATATACTGAGTGGCACTTCCTATTTGAATTCAAGACTGTGGGGTTTGCACACAACCACTTTTACATTACAGCTATGTCTTCTTCTAACAAATAATGATTCTCAAGACTCAGGAGATGATAGAATTTGAATATCTTATGATTACTTTTTTGTTTTACCACATACTACATATATAATAATTTTAGAGTAACAATATTAATACTATCATTACCAATATGGTTATTGAAAGTTAAAAAAGAATTTTTTCCAATGCAGCCACTATGGAAAACAGTACAGAGGTTCCTCAAAATACTAAAAATAGAGTTGCTATGTGACCCAGAAATCCCACTCCTCCGCCTACATCCAGACAAAAGTATAATTCGAAAAGATACATGTATCTCTATGTTCACAGCAACACAATTTACAATAGCCAAAACATGGAAACACCCTACATGTCTATAAACAGATGAGTGGATAAAGATGTGGTACATATATACAATGGAATACTACTGAGTCATCAGGAAGAATGGAATAATGCCGTTTGCAGCAACGTGGATGGCCCTAGAGATTATCATACTAAGCAAAGTAAGTCAGAAAAAGAAAGACAAATACCATATGGTATCACTTATACATGGAATCTGAAATACAATACAAATCAACAAATCTATGAAACAAAAACAGATTCACAGATGTAAAGACTTGTGGCTGCCAAGTGGAAGGGGAGATAGGGGAGAGAAGGAATAGGAGCTTGGGTTCGGCAGAGGCAAACTATTATATACAGGATGGATAAACAACATGGCCTTACTGTATAGCACAGGAAACTACATTTAATACCCTGTGACAAGCCATAATGGAAAACAATATGAAAAAGAATATACATAGGCATAATTGAGTCACTTTGTTATACAAAAGAAATTAACACAACATGGTAAGTCAATTTTACTTCAATAAAAGTTTTCTAAAAGCAATAAGGTAATTTTTTAAAATTTAATCTTCTTATTCTCCTCCCACTTTTAGAACTACAATCTATGTATACTGTCTATTTATATTTAGCACAGACTAGTCTCTCTCTCGTTAATCTTTTATTTTTATTGTTTGTTAGTTCTGCAAGTAATCCTATACTTAGAGCTTACCACAATTCCTTACATTACTGTCTTCCTAGCTAACTGGGCAGTCTGAAGCTCTGTGGCTCGTAGAGTCCTCTTTAAAGTCTCAGAGTAATTAAATTTCCTGAGTTCTTGCATACTAATAATAGTTTGTTCCCTTTTTTACTAGAATGTCAGAGTTGGTGAACACAAATTCCTTGGCTCACACATTCCTTCCTCAACTACATTAAGTATGTTAATCTATTTTCTCCTGAAAAATGAAGTATCAATTTCCAAAATTCTGATGATGCTCTAACTCCATTTCCCTTGAAATCACTAGGTCTTTGGGCCTGGATACCCACAGATTTTTCTTTTTTATATGGTCCAGTAATTTTACTAGAAAATGCCTTGGAATTCACTGTTTTGCTTTAATATTCCCAGGGACAGAAAATATGAAGCATACTTTCAATCTTTAATTTTAAATCATATTTTTTCCAGTAAAGTTTTCTTGAATTATGATTTGGGAGGTCTTTTCTGTGCTTTAGCCTTGGTTTCCTTTTTTCTTTTTTTTTGTAAGCATCACATTTTAAAAAATCTATTTCATCCATAATAGTGTATATGTGTCAATCCCAATCTCCCAATTCATCCCACCCCTCTCCCCTCCTTGGTAACCATAAATTTGTTCTCCATACCTGTGACTTACTTCTGCTTTGCAAATAAGCATCCATATCACATTTTCCTAGACTCCACATATAAGCAATATTATACAATATCTGTTTTCCTCTTTCTGACTTACTTCATGCTGTATGACAATCTCCAGGTCCATCCACATCTCTGAAAAATGGCACTATTTCACTCCTGCTTATGGCTGAGTATTTCGTGGTGGTTTTCTTCTTTCTTGTTCCTGTGTTGGATTGCCTCTGCTTATCTTCAATACTTATCTCTCCTGAATCCTTTTCCTTTCCTATTTTCCTTTCTCTTTGGTTTTTTTTCTTCCATCACCTTCTACTTCTATTAAGATGTTTATATTCTTTTCCGTTCCTTGCCATTTAGTCTTTATTTCTTTTTATTTCTAATTCTTTCCTGAGTTCTCTCACTTTGTGTCTGTTTTTCTAATCGTATCTTGTATCATAATGTCTTTTATTCACTTGAAATAGAAAGTAATACACTTTTGTTCTGCTTTATGGCATGTCTCTTTGCCTGAGGAAATGTTACTCTTCTTTTTTTAAAAAAATAAATTTTTATTTATTTATTTTGGGGTCTTCTGTGCTGTGTGGGCATTTCTCCAGTTGCTGTGAGTGGAGGCTCATCTTTGTTGCAGTGCTTGGGCTTCTCACTGTGGCGGCTTCTCTTATTGCAGAGCACGGGCTCTGGGGCATGTGGGCTTTGGTAGTTGTGGTCCCCAGGCTCCAGAGCACAGGCTCAACAGTTGTGGCCCACGGGATCTCCCCAGATCAGGGATCAAACCAGCACCTCCTATATTAGCAGGCGGAGTCTTCATCACCGAGCCACCAAGGAAGCCCAGGAAATGTTATTCTGCTCCTTATTCTCTTGCTTTCTCATAACAACTTTGTCTTGGATTTCATCTTGATTCTTTTCTATGGCTCTATTTAGGTGAAAATAATTTTCCTGAACTTTTAGGAGGCATTGTTCAGAAGCTAGAAATATTAACTTCCTAGGGATCCTTCATCTACTGTTGTGTGTAGTGTTCAAAAGTACGTGGCTTGCTTTCTGAGACTTTGTGGCCCTGTTCCTTCCTCCTACTTTTATCTGGACTTCATCCTCCTGCATCTCTGCTGTCCCTCTCTTGCTCAGTTCTGATTCCACAATCAGCAGTTTCTCATGAGTGTGGGCCCTATCCTGGAAAGGAGTCTTAGATGGTTGGTTTTTAGAGTCCCTGTGGGTAGCAATCTGTTCCCTGTTGCTTCCCTTGCACTGTTTCTCTCTGAACAGAGTATCTGTCGGTTTCAAAGAGGTTCTCATATTTGCCTGTCAAGCTCTGCAGTAAATACTGGGTGGGAGGTGGGGTGAAGCCCAGAATCTTCTGAGTTTGGGGCTATGTTTGGTTTTATTTCTCCCTCTTTAATTGCACCCTCTGTACATGTGGTCTCTGATACTGCTCTGAGTCCCCAGATGTGCCTGGCAACTACACCAAAGGGTCAGGGGTGAGGCTGTGAACTCAACTGAGATTTCCTCACTCACCAGGAAGAACTTCGGAACCACCAGTGTCTGACCAACTCCAGGGCCCTCTCCTTAAAGGATTCCTTGCTGAGGTGTGGATGGGTAATAGAACTTGGTTTGCATATTCTACAGATAGTTGCATTTTAACAGCGGACACCTTACCTTTAACCAAACAAGTAACTTTCTAATGGTGGGGTCTTAGGCACCATGGCAAGTGGATGAAGAAATGTTTGCCAGTAACCTTCTGACTGTCATGAACTAGAGCCCAGGCTCCTAAGCAAGGGTCAGAGGTGGTGTGATCTGGGCAATGACTTCAGTAGAGAGAGTAGAGATGTGTACTGGGAGCAGTTACTGGATGGGTGGCATGGGTGGCAGTGAATAGTTACAGGATCCTAAATTACTGAGACCAGCAGACATCACTGACCACTCCAGAACAGGACAAAGATGCCCTGAGGATGGAAAAATAGTAAAGAAAAAAAAAGTCATCAAGAAAAAACAGAATCCAGTGCAGGTAACTGTCTGCACACCATTCTGTGATTGCAAATGACACAGGCAGGAGACGCCAGCAGGGGTAAGGTAAAGGTCTTGCCTCCAGGTGCCAATGACCCACCGGGAAATACCAGGCAGCCAGAATCACCTTACTGGTGGGCAGGGGAGTGGGGTGAGAAGGTTGAGAGCAGAGAAACTCTGCGGGGAAGGAGCAGAATAATGTCACAGTGATACACTGAGCACTTTGCATACACCTAGAACTGTGTTAACAGCATACCCAATATCCCGTTAATGGTGTTATTCTCACTTTTGAGATGAAGAAATTGAGACTCAAAGAGGCCAGGTGACCTGCTGAGGAGTACATGATGATGAGCCAGTGGATGAAAGACTCAAATCCAAGCCACTTTCCTGCTCCAAAGCCTTCACTCTTCAAGACCACATTTGAGTCTAACTTACAACTCTGCCATCAGTTGGCTGGCTGTGTGACCTTTTTCTGACCGCTTAACCTCTCTGAACCTAAATTCTCTCATCTCAAAAATGGAAATAGTTCTGAGAATTATCTCAGAAATGAGATGATTCATCCAAGTCCTGCGTGTTTCGTGTTTAGAGTGGTGCTGGTTCACAGAAAGCCCTTAGCATTTATGTGCCAACTTCCCATCCATCATCAGCTGCCACCATGCGTAATCTTTTAAGCAACCATTAATCTGCTGCCATCCTCCATCCTACCTGCTCCATTCTCTTCATTAAATCTATAGAAACTGTCTGGTAGAAAGACTTCTATGACATTCGTGGGAAATACATGGGGAAAGATTACAGTTTTATCAATGAATTCCAACAACTTTCCCCCCATGACATTTCAAAGCAGGCAAGAAATTTGCTTTCCCTAGAGTCAAAAGACACTAGGAGAATTATGTTTTCTGTCTTATTGCAGGGAGATAATCCATATAATCCTTAAACATCCGCCTGTCAATAAACCTCAGTAAGAGATCAGTTAAGAGGTTAAACCCTCCAGAACAGCCTCCAAGATCCCACCTTACAAGTCACAGGTGAGACCTGGGTAGGATGGGGCTGATTGACTCCCAGCCTAGATTTCAAGAGCCAAACGGGCTTTCAGAAATGTTCTGACCCTATTCTTCTATTTCACAAATAGGGAAACTGAGGCCCAGAGCAGGGAAGTTACTTGTCCAAGTAACTGCTGTGCCTGAAGCTTGAACCCAGGGCTCCTGGGTGCTAGGCCCAGCACAGTCAGCACCCTGTCCTTCGGAACTGGGATGGTCACATCATTAGAAGCAAACCCTGGCTCCACCACTTCAGGACGGGGTGCTGGGACCTCAGGAAATCATTCAGCCTTAGTTTCCTCATGTGTTAAAATGGGAATGATAAATCCAGCCTCATGGGATTTTAAAAGACATGAGGATGCGAACAGCCTGGCACAATTCCTAGCCCACAGTAGGCACTCAAATGGGGTTCCATTCCTCTTCCCGTCTTCACGGAGGTTCCCCCAGAAGCAAACCTTGGCATAGAATATAAATGCAAGTAATTTGTTTGGGAAGTGATCCCAAAAGGTACAGTAAGAGAGCAGGGAAGTGAGACAGGAAGGGGGGCAAGCAGGCCAATACAGGATACATGAATAAGCAAGTTACACTGGAGCTCCATCTCACTAATGACCTCTGGGAAAAATCATAGCACACACATTAGGGTCCCTACCTCCATCCTGGATGAAGCATGAAGAAGCGAGTTTATCTAACCTCCAACTCCACCTTCACTAGTTCAGGGCCCACCCTGGGGGCATCACTCCCAGCACTTCCTGCCTGTCCTAAGCACAAGCAGAGATACCAGAGGAAGCCCTTGGGAGGGTATCACAGGCGCTTGCAGTGGGCAGCCGTCCATGTGCCGAAGAACAGTGAGTGCCCGGGGAATACAGGCAGGGCTCTGAGAGTCCAGCCCACCCCAGGTACTGCTCAGACCCAGTTCTGCACCATGTCGAGTTCATTCTGTTCTGTCACTGATTTTTTCAAGGTGGTGATGAAAGGAGCTAGGACCTGGGACCCTTTCTCAGAGTACTTGCACCTTCCAAACATGAACAGAATACAAAGAAACCATAAGGGACTAAAAATAACTTGCACACATGCACAGGTGGGATAAAGTGTGAACAAAAAGATACAAAAAAAGGCCAAAACCCAACTGCCATTTCTGAGGTTCTGGGAGCAACAGCAGGGTACTTCACATGATGCCTGCACACAGCACCACCGACAGGGTGGGCAGACCACCCAAGACACCCCTCCAGCCTGGCCCACCAATCTGCCCCTACCCTCACCCCATTTAAGGAACCAGCTCCAAACCCCCGACCCTGGGGAGCCAGCAAGGGCATCTGCTACTTGTTCTCACTTCCTTGGGCTGCAGCAAGAATATCAGTAAAAGCCTTGCCTGAATTTCTCATCTGGCCTCTTACCCGTTTCTACCGATTAAAATGTCCAAGAATCCAGGTTCGTAACAGTGACTGGTCACAGTTTCTTTTATAAATAAATAAATAAACAATAGACAGATGTAGTGGGATAGGTCACAGATCCTACTGGAGCAGTTGGTCCTGAGGTTTTGACACTCACCATGAACCTCCTTGTTATGGGATAGATTCTGTCCCCAAATAATTCATGTGATGAAATCCAAACCCCTAGTACCTCAGAATGTGACTGTTTGTAGCAGCAGAGCCTTTAAAAGGGTAAGTAAGGTAAAATGAAGTCATTAGCATGAACCCCAATCCAATCCGGGGTCCTTAAAGGGAAAGGAAATTTGGACACAGACGGATACAGAAGAAAGACCACGTGAAGATAGAAGAAGGCCATCCACAAGCTCTCGATACCTTCATCTTGAACTTTTATGTTTCAGAACTGTATACATTTCTGTTGTGTAAGCTACTCGGTCTGTGGTAACTTGTTATGGCCTAGGAAGCTACTATAGGGCTTCCCAGGTGGCGCAGGGGAAAGGGATCCACCTGCCAATGCAGGGGCCACAAGAGATGTGGGTTTGATCCTGGGTCATAAAGATCCCCTAGAGTAGGAAATGGCAACCCACTCTAGTTTTCTTGCCTAGAAACTTTCCATGAACAGAGGAGCCTGGTGGGCTACAGTCCATGGGGTCGCAGAGTCGGCCGTGACTGGGCAACCGAGCACACAGGAAGCTAACATAGTCCCAGCGCTTTTTCTCACACATCCTTGGCCAGCTCTTCTACTGGTCTAGGCTCCTGCCACTCCTTCATTTCAAAGGGTCTGAGACTTCTGGGTACCATGCCCTCCCTGGGTACCACACCTATTATTACTTGTTCACTTGGTACCCTGGGGTGTCTGCTGCATCCCAGACATACCTCTCCTGCCCCCATCATGGAGCAGCAACACGCCCTTCCTGTTATTCTCCTACCAGCATTACTACTCCTCTCTTGAGCTGCTGGTATACCTGCATGAGAGGCCCAATATGACCAGGCCTTCACAGGATCCCTTCCTGTGCCCGTGGGAACCAGGACCTGAGCTCCAGAAGAGCCTTAAGCTGCAGGGATGGGAAACCCAGATTCCCCCACTGGGGGTCACTGGAGTGACACTGAAAGGACTCGCCTCTCCTTATACCTCTTGTTCCTGCTCTAAGGCACCAGGTCATCCCATGCTAGGACCCAACCCTCTTCTGCTTATCGAAGGGTCTCACAGGCTTCACATCGGTAGCTGAGAGCAGTTCTAAGATCCATCAGCCTCCACCTTCTTCGGCTGGCATGTCATGGATTGGGTTCAAGGAAGGAACCCACAGCCTGAGCTGCCATCTGATCCAGAGCACTGCTGGCTCCTTAAGTAAAATATAAACTAAAAATACAAAAGGGCTGGAGGGCCAGGTGCCAGATGATGGACTCATGCACTTTACAGAGAACAGCCCCCATCCCCACTCACTGGGTAACTCTGACCCACCATCCGGACCTAGCTCTGCGGACCACCCCTTCCCTGAAGGCGCTCCTGCCTTGGAAACTACAGATTGTCAGCATGCACTGCCGCAGGCGTGTCACACACTGACTCAGGACTCACTCTTCTGTCCACAGTGATCTGTGCACAGCTGCATGAGCCCAGTGTAGATGAGGAGACAACCAGTGGGGGAGAGGAGGGAACGTGCTCAGGTCACATAGCATGCAGGGGCAGACCTGAGATTTAAAGGAAAGTCAATTCCTCCCGGAGCCCCTGCTCCTCACTTAAAGGAAGATGACCAAGAAGTGAAATTCCAGGAGGTGGCGAAAGACAGATGAGTCTGGCTTGCTACAATCCATGGGGTCGCAAAGAGTCCGACATGTCTGAGTGACTGAACAACAACAAGAAGTGACCCTCAGACAGAGAGGGGAGCAAGCGACACTTCTGTGCAGTGTGGTTCTTTGTAAGACAGACCTTGGAGATTTGGAGGTTCAGTTTCAAACCACTGAAGTAAAGCAAATATTGAAGAAAAAAAATAAGTCACACAAATGCTTTGGTTTCCCAGTGCACATAAAAGTTATGCTTATACTACAGTCTATTAAGTGTGCAACAGCATCAAGTCTAAAAAAATATATACATACCTTAATTTTAAAATACTAAATGGCTAAAAAACACTAACCATCATCTGAACCTTCAGCAAGTCATCATTTTTTTGAATAGCCACAACAAAGATCACTGACCAACAGATCACCACAGCAAATATTAATAACAATGAAAAAGTTTGAAACTTGCAAGAATTTCCAAAATGTGACAGACACGAAGTGAACACTTTGGGAAAATGGTGCTGACAGACTTGCTCTATGCAGGGTTGCCACAAACTTTCAATTGGTAAGAAAAAAAACCTGCCCTATCTTCAAAGCACATTAAAATGAGGCAATAAACTGAGGTCTCCCTGGGTAAGGGGAGAAGGCAATGGCACCCCACTCCAGTACTCTTGCTTGGAAAATTCCATGGACAGAGGAGCCTGGTGGGCTGCAGTCCATGGGGTCACTAGGAGTTGGACAGACTGAGTGACTTCACTTTCACTTTTCACTTTCATGTATTGGAGAAGGAAATGGCAACCCACTCCAGTGTTCTTGCCTGGAGAATCCCAGGGACGGCGGAGCCTGGTGGGCTGCCGTCTGTGGGGTCGCACAGAGTTGGACACGACTGAAGTGACTCAGCAGCAGCAGCAGCAGCCTGGGTAAGGAGGGCAAGGCACCCAGGCCTCCTCCCACCTCTTGTTAGTACCCTGGCCCCCTTCCCCTCCCACTGCTGTACCCACTTGCAGTCATATTTATTATTTCCACCAAAACACTTGTTCATTTTTCGTTAAGCATTAACTCCAAAATGCCCCCTACCCTGCGGAAGGACCCCGGCCATAGAAGCCAGCTTTAGAACATCTTGCACTGAAGTCTGGCTGGGAGGGGCAGCCAGGCACCCCACAAACGCTTTGCTTTTCAGTGTCTGAGGTTAAAATGAGCTTTTAGGAAATGGGCATGCTTCCTCCAAAACAGAAAGTAAACATGTGTCCCTTTTCTTTGCATCTTGGAGGCAGTCACAGTTATGAAGGCAGCTGGGGTGGTGTTTACCATTACAAGCAGGTCGATACCGTTTCATCTGCCATAAGTATCTCATCCAGGAACAAAAAGAGCTGTTTCGGGGTGACAGGATGTCATGCAGCCCCGTGCCGCCTCCCAGCCGTTGGGTGGCAGGGCTGAGGGAGCCCTTTGAGAACACAACGCCTGACCTCCGCTCGGTCTCCGCATGGGGGAAAGGACAGAAGAGCTTTCCATTGATCCCGACATTCTGCCGTATTTAATGGCTTCTGGAGAACCGGCTGCTTAACTGTCTTATGGCCGAAATAAGAGAGAAATGGAGCCCTGAGAGGTGCTTCGTGTCAAGTGGAGGACTGGAATCCCGGGGCTGGCGCTGCAATTAGATCTTGGTGCATTTTCACGGCACAGAGGGTTCCAGGTCTGGAGGCTTGACTGAGAAGGGGGAGCAGGGGTGGCCTGTAGCTGCTCCCAACTGGTTTCCAAACCTGAACACAATGAAGCAAGATGCTGGGCATGGCCAAGGGAGAATCGCCTAACAAGGGGAGAGAAGAGTGGGCCTGGGTGTCCAGCAGACCTGAATGGAGGCCCCTCTCTGCCTCTCACCGGCTGCGGGACCTTGTACCAGTGACTTCTCTTCTCAGGATTTCAGTTTTCTGATCTGCAAACTGGTGATGGCATTATCTACCTCATGAATCCATGAATGTCATAGGATAGGTTCCAAGCAGACTCTAAGATGAGGATTTGGAACAAAGTGATTTTGTAGGAAATGTTCCCAGGAAAGCCAGTAAGACAGCAGGAACTGGGGATCAGAAGGAAAGATCCAGCAGGAATTCCACACCTGAAATGTAGTCTACAGACCCACAGCAACACCATCACCTGGGGTTTGGTGCCAATGAAGGATTTTGAGTTCCCTTCTTGACCTACAAAGACAGACTCTGCTTTCTAACAAGATCCCCGGGGGATGTGAAAGGCACTGGTGGAAGATGCCCGTCTGGGAAGATCAGTAGCACTTGATCACTAAGGCTGCCTACGGCTGGGGTTGGGGCAGTGATGCGTATCACCACACACACGCCCCACCATCTCTCCACAGCTCTCCCCACCCTGGTCAGAGCTTCCTTCCACAGAACTGACCCCGTGGACGAGGTCTGAAATATCCTGCTGCTTGCCCCCACGCCCACTCAGTGGTCCTCCTTGGGCTGGACCCAGGCAAGGGTTCCTCCCGGGAGTGAACTTACGGCTAGGGTGCTTCCCCAGTCTCAACCCCATCTGGACGTGGCTCTCTCTCCCTCCTAAGTCCTGGGGCCCTATGAAACTCCAGAGCAGCAGGCAGGACTCGCTTCACGGGTGCCATCTCATAGGGCCCCGCACTTTGTTTATGCTCTGCAATCACCATCCTGCTGTTTAGTCGCTCAGTCATGTCCATCTCTTCTGCAACCCCATGGACTATAGCCCCCCGGCTCCTCTCTGCCCATGGGATTCTCCTCCAGGCAAGAATATGTGAGTGGGTAGCCAGTCCCTTCTCCAGGGGATCTTCCTGATTCAGGGATCGAACCCATGTCTCCTGCATTGGCAGGTGGACTGTCTACCACTGAGCCACCTGGGAAGCCCCATCTTGGGGTTCGGAAGATCCCCTGGAGGAGGGCATGGCAGCCCACTCCAGTAGTCTTGCCTGAGAAACCCATGGAAAGAGGAGCCTGGCAGGCTAAAGTTCATGGGGTTGCTAAAGAGTCAGATGACTCAGAGACTAAACAACAAATCACCATCTTGTGATTCCCTATAATTTTTTATAAGGGTTCTCCCATTTCCATTTTGTACTGGGCCCCACACATTATGTGGACACTTGCCTCTGTGACCAAATGGAAATGCCAACACTGCCCGAAGTACCAGGGAGGGTGAGCACTGTGACCCTTCCCTCCACACTCTCTCACCCCTCCCACGCCACCTCACCTCTTCACTGTCCTGCCCCAAGAGCCTAACTGATGTCCCCTTAGCTAGGACGGCAAGGTTGTCACAGGTCGAGACTGGCCCACATTGATAGAAGAAGACATTCTGGTCCCTTTAACCTGTATTTAGAATCTCATGTGTCAGAACAGCTCTTGGAGACATGGGTTTTTATTTTCATCCTACAATTTTCCCCCTTACCCCCTGCATTCAGATGGGTGGTGCTGCCTCTTAATTCCAAAGCCAAAGACTAGGGTTTGAGAGAGTTAAAAAGAGGTCCTCCGAGATTTGGGAACAGGGCCAAGGAGGCCTGCATTCTGTCTCCAGCCAGCTCCCCACATCTGAGATTTCTCCACACTATCCCCGTGCACCAGAGATCAGGTTAAGATGCAGGGACTCCGTCAGCCACCCAAACAGCAAATCCTGAGCAACAGGAGATTCTCAGCCAACATTTACAGCTGTGTGACCGCAGCCCAGAAACAGAACTCCCAGCCCCAGTTGCACCAAAGAATCACCCGGGAGCCTTTAAACATCGGCCTCCACCAGATACTCAGGTTCTGATGTGTAGCCAAGGCATGGGGGAGTCTTAAAAGCTCCCTGGGTGACACTCACGCATAGACAAAGTTGAGCAGTGCTAATCCAAGTGCTGAGCTGGGGGTGGGGGGGCACCCTGAGGTTATGCACCCCCACCACCGCACCCCAACACAACTAGATCCCCTTAGCTGCACGGAGCAGCCAGGCCCCACCCACCCTGGCTCAGACAGAGGTCATCCAAGTCCCTCCAAGGTCAACAGACCAGGAAGCAACCAGGGTTCTGGGTGTTCTCTGGCCAGCTCCTTTTTCTGGTCTGTTGGGATGCTGAGTCTCAGCCCCTACGTTGCCCCCAGCTCTGATCGCTGGACCCCCACACTGTCTGCTTCCATCTGGAGTCGCCACTGAATGCAGATGAAAGGAGCCAGAGGGCAGGGTCAGAAGCTCTGGATTCACCTTCTGGCTCTGCCCCTTGCCACAGACACTCAGTAACGGATAAGGAAACGCTGTAGGCGGCTGTTGCTTTCCTCTCACCTACCACACTCCATCTTAATGGTGTCAACAAGTCCCCTCCTCCAGGCCGGAGGTGGACACCTGGCCCAAATGAGGCCAACCTGACTCACCCTCCCACACATGTATATCCTGAGCAGAGTGATTTAAACAAACTGTTTAACAATGATTTAAAACAAACTGTTCTGTCCATTCATCTCAGCAGAGGCAGCATGAAATCTGTTGACTTAAGTCCCCAGGGGTGCCATGATTTCTATTCTTTCAGCGAAGTTTCTTCAGTTTTTCCTTTGTTTTTCTAAATTCCCCACCCATATCCTCCCAACAAAGTCCTTTCCAGCTCAAGTTAGCTACATTCAGAATCTGCTGCTTATAGCCGAAGAATCCTAACAGACACACAACCTGTCTTATCATCCCCACTTTACAGATGACAGAGCTGAGACCCAAGAAAGACTAGGCTAGATGTATGGTTATCCAGGTAGTAACCGAATCAGAACTCTAATCAGGTCTCCTTCCTCCTCGACACATCGTACTACTCTCAACAACAGACACTTGGGAGTGGAGTATTGGGGAATTAATTTCTCCAGGGAAAAATACACATATGAAGGGACCCAGGAAGCACCAACCTCATTTGTTTGAGTTCAGTGCAGAGCCCTAAGTCAGTACAAAGGCCCTGATGGTGATTAGAAGCCTGAGACCTCTGTATTCAGAGCTGAATCTTCAGGCAACCTGGCCTAAGGGCCCACAGAGAGAACTGCAAGACGCCAGCAGCATGGTTGAATAAGATGTCCTTCGTTTGTGGCCCCCAAGAGCAACAATTCGGTGCCCACTGATAGACAAAAGTGCCTGTGTGGGAGCTGTGGGATCCAGCACCATACACCACAGAACGGAAAGAGTCTGCCCACCTGTGTGCTAGGTGATGGGCAGACAAACCTGGGCCCTGCCTGCTGACTCTGCAGCGGACCGCAAGCTGGCTCTAGCCCCTGTTGGCTGCAGCCCACGAGCCCCTAGAGAACACCATCTAGGAACAATCACTCACAGAGGACAGATCCATTGTGGAAGTTCAGGTTTCCAGCAAAGAAGTTCCAGCCCACTGTCACAGCAGAAAAAAATACGAGTCTGGATGCAGTGGAGAGGGGTCCCCCAAGGTGACACAGCTCAGTACCAAGAGAGATCCTTCTGGCCCGTGATTTGTCCCACAGGGGAAAATGAGTATGTGTGAGTGAGTGAGTGTTTGATTTTCCCAGCTGTGCAGGACATCGCCAAAGAAGCCCATTTCTCTTGCTCCCTGCAGAGTACAGTCATGAGCTGCGCGATGGGAGGACAGGAAGAGCATGGTGAAACAGCAGATCAAACCTCAGAAGGTATTAAAGGAGCACGGACTCTGGACTCCATCAAGGAGCCTCCTCACGAGCCACTGGGACCACATGGGACGAGGGTCCACCCACCTGGTCCAGGGGCACACCCAGCACTCCACCTGCCTCACCCACACGCAACCCCAACCTGGGGCTGGCATTCTGTGTGCACCCTGATGGCAGTGAAAATGAGCTCCGGCAGATGGTCGGTGAGCTAGCACAGAAGGCCAGCCAAATCTGCAGTCCACAGGGACACCACAGACTTGAGAGTCAGTTCTACCTCTGGGAAAATAAAAGGGAGGATGCCAGCACCCTGTCTGATGTGTTGCAGGATCAAGAGAAGGCACGCAAGTGTAAGAATTCTGCCACAAGAAGGAGGAAGAAGCGTGGAGCAGGCATATCCATAGAATGCCTCAGAAATTTTCAGACGCCCTAGCACGGTGGTGGCCAGGGGCTGGGGGGTTGAGGAAATGAAGAGATGTCAGTAGACGGGTACAAACTTCCCTTTTTTCATAACATGAATAAGGTCTGAGGATCTAATGTACAGCAGGTGATAACAGTAAATACTGTATCATACACTAGAAAGTTGCTAAGAGAGTACATTTTAAATATGTTTAAGATTTTTCTCACCACACACACAAAAAAAGGATGGTAATTATGTCAGGTGATAGAGGTATTAACAACCCTCCTGTAATAATCATTTCACAATATATGTGTATTAAATCCTCACATTGTACATTTTAAACTTACACAATGTTACGTGTCAACTATATCTTAATAAAGCTAATAAGAAAATAAAATTAGGACAAGTTTTTTTTTTTTCAAGAAAAAAAAAAGAACCACATAACTGGAGATTATCAATTTTTTTTTTTTTTACTTTTTACGAGATGTTCGTGACAATTGCATATAATTTTCAAGGTTAATGGTATCTTGATTCACAATAATGGAAGTCTCATTTATCTACATATTAGTGTCCTGAAGGTAGCTTAATTTACATAATCATGAATTGCATTTCAACTGTCCTCATCAGCTTATTCCCCATTTGATGAAAACGTAAACGGTAATTTTATTTGGGCTCAATTGCATACATACTGCATTTATGCCTCATGAGAAAATAGCATTTTAATCTAAACAGCAAGTTAGGCTCATTATAAAAATTAAGAATACTGGTTAAAAACACTAAGTCGGTTCCCCAAATGTTTTTGAAGGCCCCGGTCATTGTTGTACTATTACCCAGTCAGTTTTAATTTTATTTGCTCAAAGCTGGAAAAAACCAAGACCTCGTGATGAAAATGACCTTTAGAAAATGACTCCAAGGTCCAGGTAGCCATTGGGCCCCAGGACTCCAAGATGGAGGGCAGGGGGAGGTCACAGTGTGCAGGAACCCTTCTGTGACTGGCACAGAGGATGCTTTCAAAGACTGACAACTGGGAAGGAAACTGAGCTTTATTTTTGACACAAGACAGATGGGTCCAGTACAGAGTCAGGTCACACAGATGTGAGCACAGGCCTGGCCCCACTCCCCACCTGGAGGGGAAGCCACTGAGTCTTTAAGGGTTTGCGATCTCCCCTCTGACCACTGGTTTCTCGTGCAATGCCAGGCTCTGAGCTAGGTGCGATGAAGAACCCAAGATATGAATAAAAGCTTGTGCTGTCCTCACAGGCAGAAAATAAGATGGCATAAACTGTTGCAAGGCAAAAAAGAGGGAATCCAATGACCCTCCTCCACAAATGCCCTGTGAGCGGGCAGCCTCGCCGTGTGCATGTGGCCACTGAGTCTCAGCGAGTTGCATCATCTGCTCAAGTTCAGTCTGCTTCACTCCAGTCTTAGTCTGTTTGGGCAGCTTTCACAGAGTATCGTAGATGGGGAAGCTTCTAACAGAAGAAATGTATTTCTCCATTTCTGGAGGCTGGGAAGTCCAGTGTCAAGGTGCCAGCAGATCCCATGTGTGGGGAGAGCCTGCATCCTGGTTCACAGGTTACTGTCCCTTGTGTCCTCACATGGCGGAAGAGGCAAGGGACCCCTCTGGAGTTTCTTATAGTTGTACTCATCCCGTTTATAAGAGCTCCACCCTTATGACCTAATCACCTCCCACAGGCGCCCACCTCCCTAGTACCATCACACTGGGGTTAGAATTTCAGCATATGAATTTGGGGAGGACACAAACATTCTGTCTGTAACACCCAGCCTAGGCCAGGGTCACGATGCAAGGCAGGCAGAAAGTCTTAAACGTTCAGGGGGATGTGGAGCTCAGGTTCCCTGGAGGTCAAGGGGGGAAAGCAGGCTGGACGCGTGGCTGGGTGCAGAACAGCAGGGAGACTCCCTGTGACAAGACCCTCCCCTGCTGCCACCGCAGGGGACATCAGCCCACATGTCAGTGTCTACAGCTCCCACTCAGCTGGGGGCTCTGCCCTGCTCTTCTTCACAAGACGTGTTATAAGCTGAAGTGAGAAAGGCACCTCTCACCAGTAGGAACTTCAGAGCCCACTTCACTCACACTATCTCTGGGCTCCGGGGAAGCGGGACCTGCTTCTTGCTAACCAAGGCTCTGACGGCTGTCCTGCACGTTGGCGGTCGCAGCTCTCTGACCCACAGCTGGGAGCAGGTAGAGACTGAACCATGGAGAAAACGGCCAGACCGGGTTGTTAGGTGCAAGCTGTGGAGCAGCGTCTGTCGCTAAGGTCCAGTGGGTAAGATGAGAGATTTCTCCAGCCGTCAAGCAGGACAACATGGGAAGGAGTGAAGTATTTGTTTCCGGTGACTCCTGGCAGCGTGTCAAGCCCCTTTAGAAAAGGATTCTCAGACACTGTAGTTCTCCATAGACCAGAGATGGCACGGAAGGCAGGAGGATACAACACTACCAATTTACAGGATGCAAATTGGTGCAACATTTATCATCTTTCACAGTGTTTCTGTGACATGCGGCACACCTAGGACAGCCGTGCCTGGTTAAGATGGTGCTCGGAAAGGCAGCCTTTCTCAAACAAGCATCTCCTGGGGAGCCTGCTCAAAATGCAGAGGCCAGACCCACCCCAGGCCTTCTGCACCTCTGCTTGGTGAATAAGTACCCCTGGTGGCTCTAGGGAACCCTGATGAGAAAGCAGTTCTTTCTCTCTTACACCTTCTCTCCCCTGCCCACCATCTTGGAGTCTGGGGCCCAGTGACTGCCCAGACCTTGGAGTCTAAAGGTCAGGACCCAGGGCTCCACACCCCAGCCAAATGCCTAATCCCCTTGGTCCAGAAATGCATCTGTAATACCTTCTGTCTATCATCCTTCCAAGGGCAGCTTTCACACCTGACTTTAAGATAACAGCAAAAAGATTTGGTGAGCATGACCAAGGCCACACTCCATAGGAAACACTTTGCTGTAATACATGCTCTGAAACATACAGGCAAATACTTATTGAATGAAGGATACAGGTACTCGGCGATTTCTGAGCTCCAGCTTTTCCCTCTGAGGACTGGCAAGGACCTTAACCAGGACAGGGGAGAAGATACCCTCCAAGCTCATCTGGTCTGCAAGATTCTGCACAAACCACCTTGTTCCTCTGACACATCTGGCACTGGGGTGTCTGTTTCTTATTCCTGAATCCCCAGATCCTAAGTCTACACAACTATTGCTGAGGGCAGACTCCAGGGACCTCCCAATCACAGGCAGGGGGCAGCCCACATTCATCTGCACCTGAATCTCTGTCCTCTTGGTGCAGTCAACAGCTTCCTGGATCCGAAGGCCCCAGGTTGTTCCAGCTTAACCCTGGAGCTAAAACTGAAACACGTGGAGGCTGTGATACCTCCTGCATGATGTCATTAAACACGTCCTGGGACTTTGCTGGTGGTCCAATGGCTAAGACTCCGCGCTCCCAATGCAGGGGGCCCAGGTTCAATCCCTGGTCAGGGAACTAGGTCCCACATGCCGCAACTAAGAGTTTGCATGCTGCAACTAAAGATCCTGAATGCCACAATTAAGACCCTGTGCAGCCAAATAAATAAATACTTTTAAATAAATAAACGCGCTCACTAGCAACATCTCAGAGCTGATGTTAAGGTAGTGAGTTCCCTGTCACTGGAGGTATACAAGCAGATATTGATCTACCATATGAATGTCAGCAGCCAGGTACCAGCAGCTCTCAACTAAAGCCCTGGACTTCTCAACCACTGAAGTCCCCCCAATTCCAGGTGCACTGGACTCTGTGAATTTCAAATTTGACTCCCACCACTGGAGTCAAAAACATCCACATTCTGCCCACACAGCTCTCCAACACTCAGACTAGTTTTGCACAAAGTGGTAAAATAACAATTTAAGTATTTCCTAGGTGTCAGAACTGTGAGGAACAAAAACAAATTAATCAACCAAGAATTCCTTTTCAGTTTTCAAGCCAGCCAGAGTCTGTCACCAAACCACAGGTGAAATGCTAATAAAATTCAGCTTGTGACAACAGCATGATGATTTAACTATGGCCTGTTTTTCCCAAGAAATATATATATTAAAAATATTTTTCCAAACACAGCCTTTTTAATCTGTGAGCTTTTTAAAATAAGAACAGGATTAGAAAACAGCAAAGGTCTCCCGAGAACTGCAGTGAGGTGAAGCCCCTACTGAATGGCCTTGGGAATGATCCAAGAGGCCCATGGGCGGGTGTGAACGCCATTGTCCTTGGATCTAACAGGAGGGATCCTGAGAGACAATGCAACTGGCAAAACAGCAGCAATGAAGTCATTTCACCTCTTTAGCCTAATTTGAAGAGACGAGGCCATGGGAACTTGCTCCAGCCTTGCCTACTGACTGCAAATTGCAGCAGGAGAACTGACATCTGCATCCCTGAGGGTCTGCATCCCTCACAGACCACGTGGTGTCCCAGAGGCACAGGCCCTGCCCCCCAGCTGCCCTTCAGCCTCACTGCTTGTGGCCCTGCCCGGGGTGACTTGCCTCTTTTCTCAAACATTTGGCCTCTTTCTGTGCTTCCATGCTCTTGCCCTTTTTCTCTCTGCTCTCCCTCTCCTTATCTACCTCAACCTTGCTCCAAAATGAGATTCCAAAGTCACCTCCTCCATGCTGTCTTCCTTGACTTGCAGTGTGATGTTGAACAGTCCCTGCTGTGGACCTCTGAGTCTCCAAACCTGTCATTCTGCCCACCCCTCCTTGGCACGTCCTTCACTCTGCCTCCCAGATGGTTCTCTCTCTGGCTGAAGTGGAAGCTCTCTGAGCGCAGGGGCCCTGTCACAGACTCTACGCTGTATCCCCAGGGCAGCACACAGGAGCTGGTGTGCTACCAGTGATGGTGGAAGGAAGGCAAAGGCAAAGATGGAAGGCATCGCCTTACGGAGCCGTGGACCCACGTGTCCATGTTTTGGCCCCAGTATCTCCTTACCAGGAGAACCCCACTGGGATGGGGGTATAAAAAGATAAGCCCAGGAACTTCCCTGGTGATCCAGTGGCTAAGACTCTGCTCCCAATGCAGGGAACCCAGGGTCAATCCCTGGCTGGGGAACTAAAACCCACGTGCTGCAATTAAGACTTCACATGCCGCAGCTAAGACCCGGCACAGCTAGGGAGGTAACTAGCTAGCTAAATAAACAGTATCTTTTTAAAAATAAAAAGATAAGCCCAAACAACTGGCCATTTTCCAGAGATTTCAATATTACACTCATGGCCTAAAAGGCATGGCTCCCTCCACTGGGATCTGGGCTTGCATTTTGGAGTCAGGCAGAAACAGAATCACAACCCAGTTGGCCACCTTGCTGTGTGGTCTTGGGCAAGTTACACAACCTCTCTGAGTCTTACTTTCCTTAGCCTAGACAAAAAGATAATCAGAATTCCTCCACAGGGTTGTTGGAAGGTTGTAATCAGATAAAGTAAGTAGAAGCACCTGGCACCCAAGATTCTCAATAAATGCCACGTTCTTCTCTTCCTTGCAGAGTTAGCTACTGTGAGATTTTAGATCACAGAGCACCTCCATCTTTCCATCTGCAGAATAGGCAGGCATGCTCAAAGCTTCTCACTTCACTGTTCAAAGATCAAGTATGTATAAAAACTTAATATTTATAACAGACTTTACTTATTCCCAGTTTCATGTCGGTGTGAAATGGTCATCCATTCTTCCTAAACACTGCAGGAATTATCCTCTGTCACTTCTTTTTTTTTTCCCCCCTCTGTCACTTCTAAGAGGATCAAGAGATTGTCACCCAGTAAGAATATGGCTCTTTGCAAAGAAAACCACGGCCCACGGAAGAGGCCTGTCCTCTGCTCTCTGTTGGGCCCCCCAGCAGTATAACAGGGACTCACGTAATCTCTGCTGCAACATTCTGAGGCTGGTAGTGCCCTTCCCACTTTACCGACGAGGAAACTGAAGCTCAGAGAGGTTTGCTGAGTCCAGAGACAGAGCTCTACACCCACCACTGCCTGAGACGCTGCAGGAGACAGAGCTGGTTACAGAGAAAGTCAAGCAAGCGTGAGGCTCCCCAGTGCTACAAGAGGACGCGCAAAGGGCAGAAATCACTAGACCTTGCCTCCCCTCCGGTTCTCAGAGGTGAGGTGCATGCAGTAGGAAACTGGGACATTGGAAACATGTGAAGATGAAGATGTTAGTCACTCAGTCATGTCCAACTCTGCAATCCTATGAACTGTAGCTCTCCAGGTTCCTCTGCTCATAGGATTTCCCAGGCAAGACTACTGGAGTGGGTTGCCATTTCCTTCTCCAGGGGATCTTCCCAACCCAGAGATTGAAACTGGGTCTCCTATTGCAGGCAGATTTTTAACAGAACTCAAAATCAGATTCCTGACACTCTCCTATAATCCTCTACAATACTGTAAAATTACCAAGGTTTGCATCCACTTAGAAAATTTAAAAACAACAACAACAACAATCAGGTACTCTCAGAAAACAATTTTTGGGGTCTCTCCAGGTTAAATCAGGGAGGCCATGCATTCTAGATTGCCTAGGACAGTCCCAAACATCAGAATAATGGTTAACTTGCCTCCACTCACTCTCCAAAGTATCCTCATATATACGGTGGTTCATCCCAGATCTGTGGTTCTCAACCTTGCCTATATACATTTGGGTTACTTGGGGAGCTTCATAAACATCTCAATTCTGTATCAAAATCTATATGGTGGGGAGGGGGGGTGGGATCCAGGCAGCGATCACTTTTTATGCTTTCCCCAGTGACTCTCATGTGCTGCTGCTGCTAAATCACTTCAGTCGTGTCCGACTCTGTGAGACCCCATCCCTGGGATTCTTCAGGCAAGGTTGCCATTTCCTTCTCCAATGCATAAAAGTGAAAAGTGAAAGTGAACTCGCTCAGTCGTGTCTGACTCTTCGCGACCCCATGGACTGCAGCCTACCAGGCTCCTCCATCCATGGGATTTTCCAGGCAAGAGTACTGGAGTGGGGTGGTTAAAGGTCACTGTCACAGGTGGAAGACATACCTTTCCCTGGCAGGCAAAAATGAAACAGGTTGACAGACAGCAGTGGATGGGGAACTCCATCCAGCCCTGAGCCGCCCTGCCCCTGGGGGTCCGGGGTCAGCAGAGGAGGGGGTGCAAAGCTGGTCCGCAGACCCCATCTGTGGACACGACGCCTGCTGTCCACTCGCCCGTCTGTACTTCCTCACCTGTCTGCTTCAGGAACGGGCTGGAGGCTCCATGGCAGCTCCTCTGGGTGCTAGCTCAGCCCTGAGCGCATCGTTACCACTCGCTGGCTCCCAGAGAAGAAGAGATAAAGGAAATCACCTGTTTCACCTTGAAGCTAAGGAGAAGAACCTGGAGAGGCAGATTTGTCCACACTTTATGGAGAAGAATGCCAGAGAATGCCATCGAGACATGAGGAGCCAGGCTGCTGGCACAGAGCAGCTGGGAGCCCAGGGTGCAAACGTGTCCCAGGCAGGGTTTCCTGAACAGATTGTCTCCAAATGTTGCTTTCTCCTAATTAATGCTGTGAGCGCAGTCTCTGGTCTCTCATCTCACACCAGGGAGGTTCCTGCAGAAAAAAAGGCCCTGCCATCTCCTTGTCCCAGCCACAGAGAGCAGGGTCTGTCCCCAGGCAGTTCCCCTGGGTTTCTGAACCATTTTCAAGGCCCTGGCATTCATACTTCTGAAATGCATTTCAAATAGCAGAAAGCGAAGGTTGAGGTTTCAGAGAGGTTTTCTGTTTCTAAAGAGGGCCAGCGAACATGACTACAGCTAGACCTGGATGGTGTTTATGGTTCCCAAATACATTCTAACTACATAATGCATTATACAACTCAGTGTTTTTCAGACTGTGTCCTGCAACTCTTCCACACTGTATTAGGAGAAACTATTCCACGAAACACTGATTGGGAAACTTCAGTGTATGTGGGAAACCACTGTCATCTGTAGATATAACATTCACAACTTGGACTCACGGGTGAAAAATAGGTCACCAAATTGCTCCCCCATGAAAGTGATAATGATTTATATTAGCAGTAGCACCACATTCACACATACACACTCCTTACTATCTTGTTGTTGTCAAACTTTCTGATCCTTTCCCATCTGAAAAATGAAATGGATTTTCTCAATGTAGTTTTCATTTCTTATTAGTGAGACTAAGCAACTTTTCATATGCTTAAGAAGAAGCTTTGTTTCCTGTGCCATGCACTCTCTTCATATCCTTTGCCCATTGTTCTATGAAGTTCATGGCCCTTGGTTATTGATCTGCAAGATCTCTTTATATATTAGAGAATCCAGCCCTTCCTCTGTGACATAGCCTGCAAACATCTTGCAAATTTGATGTTTGTCTTTTCATTTTATTTATCATACACTTAGCTAAGTCCATGTTAATGGAATTGAATTTATTATTTTGTGGCTCCTGAGTTTTGCATCATATTTTAGACATCCTTATAAGGAAAACATCTTTTGCTGTTTCTTCAGTATGCCATCTTCAAAATACTGATCCAGGCCAGAAATCATTCAGTGGAAAAATATTCAAAGAAAATCATGATTTAACATGGCTCTTCCTGCAAGCAAAGATCACAGTACAGAAAACTGACAAGACACATCTCTTTTCAAGGATGATCCACAATAGAGCTTCCCATCTGAGGGACTATTTCCTATGAGATGCCATAATATAGGATTCCAAGCTCCAGTGTAATTAAATGCCTCTACATACAGAGGTCCTGGTGACATTAGTCTTGTTTATTTCTAAGCTGTTGCAAAAATTCTTCTAAGATTAGGAAGGATCTCTTTCTATCACACCAGTAACTGCCATGTCAGCTAGGGTCTCCCAGAAAACTTCCATCTGGTAATAACTGCTTGAAACAAGTGAGACTCCCTGGGTCACAATATAGCATGGTGGCTTTCTCTTGGGAACAACTGACTATAGGGAATGAAATGAGGTTTCTTTTCTGGGTATTTGGACATGTTTCTTTGTTTCTAGGGATTCCATTCCTCTCCAGTGTCATCAAACCCTACAAGACTTTCTGATTCAGCTCAGTCTTCAAATATAACTCTGGGCACGGATGCCCACCATGTGCCCAGCATGACACCTGCTCCAGCCCATGCCTCCATCAGTCCTGCCTTCTCGTTCCAGCCAGTCCAGACTCCAAGGGGAAGAAGCCATCCTGGAGGTGCATGAAGAGACACCCTCATTTGGAAACAGACTTCCGCCCAACTGACTTGCTCCACAGACTCATACGACACATGTACTGTGTGCAGATGCTGGGGAAGCCAAGGCACAGGACAGGTGTGAGTCTGGCGGTAGTGGAGCCCGGAGCCTCTCTCGAGCATCAAACGAGACTCCCAGAAGTTTGGACGCACCCACGTCACGAACACCTGTTTGCCCTCCACATCCCCTGGAGCCCAGGCACAGTGAGCAGGCATCCTGAACCTTTCATAGGTCCTACCAACAGAGCTGGTTCCTCTGCCCAGACTTCCTCACCTGCTCTTCAGGGCCCATCGTTGCTCCTCTGACCCCTCCCCTCAAAAAACCCAGCCCCTCCTAAAGTTTGCATGGAGTATAGAAACATCTCCACAAGATGATCCTCTAAGACAGCATCACTCCTAAATGCGAGTTCTGCTAGCCGGAGCAATCATTCACTCGTGCAGGAGGAAACTGAGAGCTCAGAGAGGGTGAGCCTAGCCTGAGGTTGGCAGCTGATAGGTTTCCAAGCCAAAACCAGTACCCAAGCTTGCCAACTCCTGGCCCAGGGCACCCTCACCCTGGGCCTGAGCCACGCTGTGGCTCCCAGACCAACTGTCTCCCACTTCCTTGGGGGAGTGTCCTGGTGAGGACTCTGCTTTTTAATTCTATCTAGGATGAAAAGAGAACAGGTTGACTTTGTAATGTCATCAAATATTAATCTTGATTTTCCCAGTCACTGACATCCAAATTGCCAGCAAGCTTGAAAGGCCCAATGGAGCCTGTCGACTGTGCTGATAAAAACCCAGGCTAGTGGCTGGGGGCAGGGGGACACAGCCCCTCTCAGCTGCGAGAGGACAGGCTTGGGAGGTGGGGGCCCCTGCTGAGTCGGTGACCAAAAGGAATTCAGAGACAGGGTGAGAGCCAGAACAGACAGTTGGGGGTAAGGGTCCTCCACTAAAATTTTAAACCACAGGCTTGACACAACCACGCATGCCTGAAATGCCATCCCTGCGAGCTGGGAGCCCAACGGCAGTTGAGGTTACTGTGCAAAGTTGCCAAAAGCTGAAGACATAACACATCCCTTGTCCCTTGGAAATTTTTTGAAAGAAAAGTTCTCCATGACATGGAAGACACTGTACAGATGGGGGTAGAAAAATAAACTTTCCTGAGAGGAACATCACAGCGTCATGTTTTTTAAGAGGATAGAGCCGGAAAAATCTCTGGAGTTAGAAAAACGGGCTCCAGTGTTAGAAAAATCTGGATTTGGTCTCTGGCTTTAGAAATGTTTTCACAGGACAGGCATAATCTCTCAGAACCTTGGTGGACCCATGTGTAAAACAAGGATGAGAACTCCTTCCTAGAAGGAGAAACGGAGGGGACCTTGGGCAGGGCTTGGCCCCAAGTAGGGCCTTATGAGCCGGTCCTGCCTCCTCAGCTTTGAGAGCTTGAAATGGACTTCATAATTCACTTATCTGGTTGCCTTAATTTTGCATATACGGAAATGGGGGCTTATCTACGGCCCTTGGCAAGCGAGGGGAAGAATGGGATTCAATTTCTCTGATTCTCTGGCTGTATGGAGGTGGGAAAGATTGGGGGCAGCAGAAGGGGGCAACAGAGGATAAGATGGTTGATGGCATCACCGATTCAAGGGACATGAACTTGGGCAAACTCCGGGAGATAGTGAGGGACAGGGAAGCCTGGCAAGCTGCAGTCCATGGGGTCGCAAAGAGTCAGACACGACTTAGTGACTGAAAACAACAACCTTCCCCCCATCAAGAAACAGCGCCTCTCAAACCTCTCCTTTCTTCTCTTCCCCATGAGCTCAGCATCTCTTAACTATGTGGTGGGAGGGATACAAGACAAGTGGCCAGGTGCCCCTGAGGTCATCCTCAACATCACTACCTTCCCAGGCAAGGCTGACAGCTAACCCTGCAAAGTAAGTGACGCCTCCATGCGACTGCCCAGGAAATCCGAGTCTCCGGTGAGAGTAAGCACAGGAAGTAGAAACAGAGAAAGAAGGGCAGAGAGAGAGACTCTTGGAATCCAGAGGAGCCCCCGAGGGACTCGCAGTGAGATAAGGGCGATTTGCTTTGACACTGTTTTCAAACAAGCACAGAAGGAAAGAAACCACAGACAGCTATGGCTGGATGCGTGGAACCAGTGAGGGGGAGAAAGAACACTGGGAGCCCAGAGAGGCAACGTGGTAGGGGAGTCCATACGAATAAATACCGCTTCTGTGCAGAACGGGGTGGAACCATCCAGGAACCCGATGATGGAAGGGCTGAGGCGGCCTCCTGAGCTGAGTCCTGGCTGTTGTGCTTTTGTTGCTCTTATCAATCTTGATGGAAATTTTCCGGTCTTTGCATTGCCAAACACAAGTAGAATTTAAAAAGCCACTGTCAAGCAATTTTGTGTGAATCTCGGCTGTTTCCAACAATTAAAATAGTTTCTCCTCTAAGTAACTGGGGGAGGATGGGGTTAACTACGTGCTCCCCTCATCCTGCTTCTGCCCTCAGAAGGGATCCTGATTTTACTGCTGCGCAACTGGAAATGGAAAAATACTCCTGTGTTTCTCCTCGCCCGTTCATACTGCTGCCACATTCCCATTACTTCTGATGCCAGATGTGTAGACCTTGAAGAAGTCAAGCCATTCTCTGATGCCGTCTGCATGTCCTCCAATTCAGTTCAGCTCCAACACTGTCCACCTAAGCCTAGCATCAGAACCCACAAGTCAAGTGATCTGACCCACAAAACTGGTCCCACTTCAGAGGTCAACTGTCACCTGTACTTCTTACCAACCAGCTACATGCTGGGGTTCCCATGAGCCCCTCCTTGGATTCAGTCATTTATTAGAATGGTGCACAGAACTTAATGCCTATTTTTGTTTGCCTGTCTGCTCAGTCATGTCTGACTCTCTACGACCCCACAGGCTGGAGCCCACCAGGCTCCTCTGTCCTTGGAATTCTCCAGGCAACAATACTGGAGTGGGTTGCCATTTCCTCCTCCAGAGGATCTTTTTGACTCAGGGATCAAACCCAAGTCTCCTGCATTGGCAGGTGGATTCTTTATTGCTGAGCCACCAGGGAAGCCCCTCTCACT
This sequence comes from Cervus elaphus, assembly GCF_910594005.1. NCBI lineage: Eukaryota > Metazoa > Chordata > Mammalia > Artiodactyla > Cervidae > Cervus > Cervus elaphus. Next base: position 34,695,667 of record NC_057818.1, read on the forward strand.
TTTTACCGTGAACCAACTCAATCACCCCAGTCCCAGACCTGGTCTGCTTGACACTGGCCATGATACAACTGGCAGTTGCAACAATTGGTAAATTTTACACACTGATTGAATCGACAAAGCATTGCTGGTACGCTGGGCCCAGCAACCCACCAAAAACACCCCTCACCCACATGTCCATGAGAGAAGGTTTTCAACAGCTGCCACTAACAAATGGGTGAGCTGGGGTCTGGGGTCCCCTCCCCAGCAGGGGACTTAGGCAGCCTCCACTGGATGCCCCCTCCAAAGGGCAGAGACTGTGCTGGAGTGGGCAGGCAGGCTGAAAGCCTCCAGAAAAGTCTGTCCCGCCAGGGGACTCTGTTGATATGTAATCAAATTGTGTTTCATTAAACAGGAAGTCTCTAGAGGTTTCCTGATGGCTGCAACTCTTGCAAATTAAAGCTAATGGAGTTAACAGGGAACAACTGTGAGTCAGATACCAACAGGTAAGATAAACCCCCAGCAACTTTACCACCTGGATGCCCATCCTGTGGGATGATCCCTGCTCAGGAGGAGCCAGGCTGGATTCCATCTTTGCCCAAAATCATGGGTTCAGGTTAAAAACGGCACTGCTGCCCCCAGACGTATGATTTTGAGCCAAACCATGATCTTGCCTCTGAGTCTCTAGACAAGAAAGATTTGTAGGGTGACCAGATGTCCCGTTCTGCCTAGAAATGTGTCCATAGTGGGGAATATAAGAGGAGGGTTTCCCAGGTACAGGACTTCAGTGATAAATTCAGGAAAGTTCCAGGCAAACCAGGACAGGCTGACCACCCTATAAGGCCTCCCAGGACCCCTGACTGTGTCAACATTCCGATTATTCTAACTCTAGTATTTTTGAGAGCTACTGGATCACAAGAACTGGAGCCCTAATTCACGTGTCCTGAGCCCAGTAGAGCTTCCAGCAAACATCAAAGTCTCTGCAGGTGCTGCCCCTTCCTGTGTTCCTGGCCAGCAATGGTCACCTATGGCTGTGCTGAGACCTTGGGAGTCCTGTGCTGCTGGAACCACCCACAATCCTCACCAAAACCCCAGAACTTACTAAATTCCTATTAATATCTTCCATGTGAAGAAACATGCTCAAGGCAGATGTGAGACTGGCTTGAGGCCACAAGGCTGTCAGACTAGGGAGCTAGGAGTTCACCCCATGTCCTCTAGTCCAAGCCCAGTGGCTTCTTGGCCAGATTAGGCTGCCGTGTGCCCCCCCATACACACAGCCAGCCATGGGCCCAGGGAGCCGCAGACTGTGAGCTCAGGCCTCTCCTGCATTTGGGCTCCTCCTACCAGAGAAGCAAGAGCTTCCTTGATGGCTCAGCGGGTAAAGAATCTGCCAGCAATGCAGAAGACACAGGGGATGTGGGTTCAGTCTCTGGGTTAGGAAGATCCCCTGGAGGAGGAAATGGCTCCAATGGTAAAGAATCTGCCTATAATGCAGGAGACCCGGTTCAAACCCTTGGTCAGGAAGATCCCCTGGAGAAGGGAATGGCAACCCACTCCAGTATTCTTGCCTGGAGAATTCCATGGACAGAGGAGCCTAGTGAGCTACAGTTAATGGGGTGGCAAAGAGTCGGACATGACTGAGAGACTTTCACTACTGAGAAGCATCTGCTCACTGCCCCATCCTTTTAGTCCAAAGCTCCCCGCTTCTTCTGTGCCTACCTACCACCTACATGGACAACTGACTGCCCAGTGGGGAGGGAGGGGGTGGTCAGAGTCCCAGCAACCCTGTGTCATCCCCTGACCATGATGAAACACAGGCCTTCTCTGGGGCACCAGGACCTCAGTCCTTGCTCCCTTCCTCACCCCCAACAACTGCCCAGGAGGAAGGGAAAAACCTGCAAGGGTAGGCAGCGAGAAGGAGGGTTGGGTTGCCCCACCCTGTCTTAGTCAGGGCCTCTCGGAGCAGAAACCCTGCAGCCTATCATCCTCTGAGGCCCAAACTGGGCTAGAGAAACCTAAACCTCCAGCCGTCTGGGATGGAAACTCAGGAGGAACCCGGCCTGGGAGGAGGTGGCGCGTGTGATTTTTAATTTACTTTTTCTTGCCCTGAGACAAAAATTAATTTGACTTGGAGAAAAAAGAAAAAAAAGTAACTTCTTACTTGACTTTTTAAAGTAAAATTTCTGCAACTCTTTTTCCACTTAACAGAATATTTCCTTGACTTCTAAGGCATAATGTTAATATGCACTGAAGATGGGGAATTCCCCGAGCTCGGCTCACATATCACTGAACTGATTTTTTGCTTAATTTCCTAGTAATCCTGGCTGGGTTATGCTAACAGGAGAGTTAACAGCTAATTTTGCTACAGGGAAGATAATAACAGGAAATGATCTTTAATAATGAATTAAACAGACTCCTTGGATCCTGATTCTTTTTATTAGATAAGGTCAATGGCATCTTAAATGAGCAAATCTATGCTAGGCTGGCAACGAGACACGAAGAAAATTGTCAAGCTGATTTACAGGATACAGTGCGAGCTCTGAAGATCAAATCACAGTCTGACACGACGGGAAGATCATGAGTTTTAGACTCAAAACCAGACAGGAAGTCACACGAGCTGCGTGACCTTGACCAAGATCCCCTCCTCTCTAACATAATAATCTTGATCTTTCATGGCCATAAAAATCCCCACCTTCTGGAGATTTGTTATTTTTCCTGAGCCAAAGTATATATAAAACCCAGTGGAGCACATGGTGCAAGTATTTGCCCCCTTGTATTCACCCCATTCATTAGAGAGGGGATGTAGTTTACCGAATAGTTTCGCATGCACTAGGTAACTCAGCCTTCAGAAGATCCTCCCTTATAATGAACTCTCCAGACCAGAATTATTTCGGGACAAGGAAGGTCAAGCACTGCCAGAAGCCATGCATTGAGTCAGAGGGAGGACCAGGATCCTGAAGGAGGTCTTCAGATTCCAATTTATTTCACCTATAGGGTCCTCCCTCTTCACACTAACTGCCTCTACTTATTTTTCTTAATCACACAGAATTTTTAGCTAAAAGTTTTTACAGACAGGACACATCACCAACCTATGTATCAGTATTATTTATTATATTAAGTATATATGTGTTCTATTCTATTATTAGCTATATATATAAAGAGTATATATATGTGTGTGTGATGCATATAGGGGTTCCCCAGTGGCTCAGTGGTAAAGAATCCACCTGCAATGCAGGAGACACAGGAGATATGTGTTCAATCCCTGGATGGGGAAGATCCCCTGGAGGAGGGCATGGCTACCCACCCTGAAGGAAAGTTACATGGCTCCAAATAGCCTGGAGTTAAAACTCCCCTCCAGGTCCTCCCCACCATTCTATGCAAAACAAAGAACTCACTCACCTGAAGAAAACAACGGACAATAAGGTTGATTATGCTCAGCTCCCAGCTGGTCCAGCCTCTGGCCGATATCCAAAATTCCTTGTCCTAGCGGTTTAAGAGATAACTACTCCGAACAACCTTGGAGAAGAACAGGCCCCCTTAAGACAGTAACTTTCCACATTCATGCCTATATATACTTACTCTTTTCTTAAATAAGTGCAGCAGCTCGCTAATCTGACTGCTGCCCCTTCTCACCTCATTAAAGGTAATCTGCTCCTGTAAAGTGCCAGTCTCGTTCTTTTTCTGAACCTCGCCTTCTCTAACTCCCTTACCTTACACACCCCAGTATTCCTGCCTGGAGAATCCCGTGGACAGAGGAGCCTGGTAAGCTACAGTACATAGGGTCACAAAATACATATATATATATATGGGGTTTCCCTGGTGGCTAAGCTGGTAAAGAACATATATATATATATATATATATATATATATATATATATATATATATATATACACACACACACATGTATATTCTAACATATACAGAAATATAAGAAATAAATATAACCTAAATATAAGCTGAAGCTCAATGTTTTCTTGTCGGACGAGGAGAAACTGCAGGATTGGAAGGCGAGAGCCCGGTGACGGTTCTGGAAATCAGCATTCCTTCAGGGCTGGTACTAGAACTGCCTCCTCAAAGAGGAAGCAGAGGGTGGAACTGCTTGAGGCACTGCAGAACCCACCTCTCCAGGCGTCCTGCCCAGTTCCCTCTCCTCTGCACACAGTGGAGTTGGTCTGATGCCAGTAAGCCCTTTGGAGCCACTGAGTGTTAAGAGTGAGGGCAGGGCAAGGCATGGCCTGCTTCTGAAAGCTTACCCCACAACTTCCACTAGCGGTAGTCATCCCAGCAAAGTACTGGTTCACAGTCCTCTCAGCCAAAGTCCATGTGTAGGGTTTCCGGTTCCCAAAAGTTTCCAAAGCGGAGGATGCAATTACAATGTTTTAAAGCAAACAAACACACACCCGAGTGGGAGTACTGCATATTTATTTGACTAATTAGAGGGAACTCACTAATAGGATGTACAATAACATCGGCTTCATTTTTTGGGGGGTGGGGGCAGTAACCCTAATTGACATTTTCTTTTGACATTTATTTTTATGGCACTCTCAATAAAGGTACCAAGGCTACGCGTCATACTCTCTGGCAACGATCGAGTGTGAATAATGCATCAGGCACAGAGCAGTGACTCGAGAGGCCCATGGTGCTGAGCGCCAGTTATCAGCCTGAGGCAGAGAGGGGTGGTCACTGCTCCAATTTGCTGCCTGGCTGCCAGGAGCACTGGCTCTGCTCACCCCTGCCCCCAACAGAGGCCACTGTCAGCACTCCTGGGGCCCAAGCCGATACAGCATCCCAATGACCAAGGAGGACACACGAGCCAATAGATTTCTAGTCCCTCCTGCCACTTCCATATGCTCACCCCAAGAAAGAGCCAAGAAACCAGAATCTCACTTCAGCAAAACTAATACGTGTTTTCTGAGAACCTAGAATGTGTCCAGATAAGGTGTCAGGCCCTGCACAATGTAGCTGAAAGAGCAACTCGGAAACCAACAAATCTGGATTCAATCTCTATCTGTAAAATGGAGATTAAATACCTACCTCACGGGTTGTACTGAGAATTAAATCAGAAAATTACATAAAGCATTTAACACAATGGCTGATGTGTTCCTGTATCCCAGGAAGAATTGCCAAGAGCTGATAGAAAATACAATTAACGCAGCTCAGGGAACTTCCCACTAGGACGCAGTAGGTGCATAATAAGTGCCTTGTTAGATCCCATAAAAACTCTTAGTATTGAAGAGAGAGGCGGGCAGAAACACAAATTACTGTAATATATAGCTGGCTCCAACAGATGGGACAAAAGGGAGCCATGGAAGGTCTTTGAGCAGAGGAGGTTGTACTAAGGGCAAAACCAATACAGCCCATAGCTACTGAGCCCTTGAAATGTGATGAGTCCCAGTTAAGATGTGTTATAGATATAAAATACACACTGGATTTGCAAGACTTTGTACAATAAAAATAATAAAACTTTCCTCTTTATATTGATTATGTTGGAAATATTTTTACTATATCAAGTTAACTAAAATAAATTACCAAAATAGAGTTTACTGATTTCCTCTGTAGTGACTAGAAAATTTAAAATTACATCCATGGGTCATGCATTCTGTTTCAACTGGACAGCACCTCCTGGGAGTGTTTGTGGACGTATCCACGCAGAGCTCAGCTGGCAACATCTGGGCCATTTCTCTCTGGCCAAGCCCTGCTGTCCTCCACTCAGCCCTGCCCGCCTGCTGCCAGCTCTCTCGGTAATTAAGATGCCTTGAAGCAAAGAGCCCAGCCCCTGAGTGTGCTCAGAGCTTTGCTGTGTTGCTTCAGCAGGGAACGTCCAGCCATGTTCTCAGACCCCCTCCCTCACCCCCATGTCCTCCTGAGTAGGGACCTGGCGCCAAAGTGCCTGGCTCTCGCCTGCGGTCTGATGACCGTCACTCACGCCCAGCAGCAGCCATTTCACAAGGTAAACTAAAAAGCTACCAGCGTTTTCCTCTCCAGCTGGCGCTGAAAGGACTGTTTTTCTGGGAGGATCTCCCTTGTGGAAGGCACTCTACAGCCTGCAAGATCCATTCCAACAGATCCCAGGCATGGCACTCCCAGGCGTGGAGAGGGACAAAGCAGATATTGTCCCCTCATTTGGATTTGGTCTGCAAGCCCCAGGCTCATATTTGAAATTAAACCCAATAATGCCCCGATCTTGAACTTATGCCCACCCTTTCTCCATCAGCAAAACGTGGGGCTAGGTTGCATGGTCTGGAACCTTCTGGGGGTAGGCCTTTACCTGAGTGGTGAAGTACTTGTGCTATGCGGTCTGCAGGACCTTGTGCTCAAGTCCCAGCTCTGCCACCTGCTGGCCATACTACCTGGGGCAAACTAGCCAGCCTGTCTGAGCCCCCGTTTTTTCTTTAAAATAGGAATAAAATGGAAATTCCACTAATAGCAGTCTCATGGGTTGTTGGGATGATTCAGTTAGATAATAGAGAAAAGATACATAGTGCAATAATTGGTATCTGATGGTTATGGTTTACTCACTCAGTCCTGTCTGACTCTTTTGCAACCCCATGGACTGTAGCCCCACCATGCTCCTCTCTCCATGGGATTCTCCGGGCAAGAATACTGGAGTGGGTAGCCATTTCCTTCTCCAGAGGATCTTTCCAACCCAGGGGTCAAACCTGGGTCTACCTGAATTGCAGGTGGATTCGTTACCGACTAAGCCACCTGGGAGCTAGTAAGCACCCAAAAAAAGTCATCTGGTAAATAAAGACTTCACAGTTTGTCTGGAAAATGTTTAATCCAGGCTTCTGGTGGTCCTGGCCAGCAACGGATTCTGACATCTCTCCCAGCTGCTAACTCACTCTGAGGGGCTCTGATAATTCATCCAGGACAGAGGTCTGCACCCTGCAGAGGCAGAATGGGGAAAGACGTCTCTCTCTGGAGACTGCTGTCCCAGTGGCCACAGCTGGGAGTGGGGTTGGGAAATCTGGACAAGACCCGAAGGGGAGTCCGGGGAACATGGTGACAGTCACCCAACTGGCAGGCAGAGTCTAAGGTGGTCCCCAGGATTCCCGCTCCCTGGTGTACACACGCTGTATAGTCCCCCTCCTCTTGCATATGCACAGAATCTGTGAATACACTGGAGTGTCTGTCTCCTCATTAGGTTACTTGATATGGCAAAGCTGAAGAGATGTTACCGATGGAATCAAGGTCCCTAATAGGTTGTGAAGCTGGTTAATCACAGGGGAGCTCTTATTACAGGTTCAGAGATAGAAGTCAGAGAGCGTATCTGGCTGGCCTGGGTGAAGTAAACAGCTATGCTGTGAGAGGAGGGGGCCAGGTGACAAGGACTTGAGGGCTAAGAGCTGAGAGCAGTCCCCAGCCACTACCAGCAATGACAAAGGGACCTCTATGGCTCAAGGAAACGAATTCTGCCAACCACCAATACGCTTGGAAGAGGTCTCTGAGGTCTACAACTCAGCCTGGTGAGACCCGAGACCCCCACTTAACCCACTCTCAGACTCCTGAGCCATGGAAACCATGAAATAGTAAATTCTGTATTCTTTTAAACCACTAAGTTTGTGATAATTTGTTGGGAAGAAATAGGAAACATACATCCAACTCAGCCCATCCTGGACCCCACTCCACCCCGGCCCAGTGGGTCACAGAGAGCCTGTTTGGTGACCCTATTTGCCTAAACCAATCAGCAGAATCCGATCCTCTCTAGCCTCGGTGATTGGCGGAAAGATGGGCACGTGACCCAATCGGCCCAATCAGAGCGCAGCCCCCCCCCCCCCCCGCCTTTCTCTCCAGGGAGTCCTGAGGTGGAGGATATGAACGGTCCCAGCCCCGAAGGCTGAGATAAGAGCGGGCTGTGGACGGCGGCACCATAAACCTCAGGGACTGGGGAAGCACATGGCCCGTAAGACCGTGGACTCTGCAGACACGTGAGTCAAGAAATTCCCCTAATTCTCTATATTACTTAAGCCATTTCACGTTGATTTTTCTACTCCTCACAACCTGCAACTAAAAGCATTCTGATTGATACGTGGGGGGGCGGGGGCCGGTGAGCACCCTCAGTGCAGGACCTGACTTCTCAACAGCTCCCTCATGCTGCCCACTGGGTAATAATAATGATGATGCCTCGTGCTGTACTCTGTTCATTCACCAAGAATTGACAGGACTTACAAATGCCAGAAGCTGCACTGTTGAGCTGAGGCAGAGAAGTGGTAACACAGCCTCTGCCTCCTGCGTGTCACAGTCCAGTGGGGATGCGGACGGGTACACTAGCAGTCACCAACTGCACGCCTGGTGCAAGGCAGGCGCACTGTGGCCAAACGGCCGTGTCACAATTGGCATTTAGTCCCAAGTGAGGCCAAATGACGCCATCATGGAACTTCCTTCTGAGACCAAAGGACAGTTCTGGCATCTTTTTAGATTTCATTATTATTATAATTGTATAATGTACGTTTTAGCACTCACATGCTGAGCATTCGATGTCTTAGGGCAGGAACAGTGATTCCTCAGAACTGTCAGAGGTCAGGTGGCCCTGTGGACACCAAGCTCACATTTGTGATATTAAATAAACACTCCCTCTTCACTGAGGTCATGGGAGAAGCAAGATACTGGGGGCTTGCCTCATCTTTCTCCAACACTTTCTTTATATATATATATATATATATATATATTCTGAATTATATATGAGTCAGATTCATCATGAACATGGTACATAATTTTGGATTTTTCCTTCTATTTCGAGGTAACAAAGGTGACATTCTATTTATTCATCCTCCCAGGATATGGAAAAATTTCCAAATATTTTCTTCAAATTCTCATGACCTAAATAGAATTCCTAGACAGAATTAAAGGACTAAAAATTGGATGCAGTTATTACTTTATTTTGTTTAATGTTATGCATGCAGTTACAATAATAACTCTAAAATATTATAATTGTGATATAATCTAATTTCTATTATTCTGTTCTGTATTAATATTTAAATTTTACAAAGACTGGTTGGCTTGGAAAGGAAATAATATTCTTCCTAAAGTTATCTAGCTGATACTCTCAATATTTGTACTGACTGTTACTCTATCTCCCTATTTGTTTGTCAGCTGAAAATATGTCAAGATGACTTAGCAAATAAAAATAACTTTCATAATCAAAATTAATTATTACAGTACTCCTGCAATAATTTATACTTCAACAATTGATAAAATTTCTAAATACAAGTAAACAAAAATATCAGACTTTATCTACTCCAAGAATGCTTGCCTATATATAGATTTTAAACTTTTTATTAAAGTTGCTTTATAATGTTGTGTTAGTTACCTCTGTACAGCCAAGTGAACCAGTTATAAGTACACATATATCTCCTCTTTTTAAGATTTCCTTTCCGTCTAGGTCACCACAGAGCACTGAGTAGAGTTCCCTGTGCTATACAAAAGGTTCTCACTAGTTATCTAAGGAATGTTTACCTATATTTCATTGTGAATGTTTAGATACTAATAATACATACAAATAATACATACATACAAATACACACAAACTTGAAAATACATTTCAAATCCTAAAAGATGGTGCTGTGAAAGTGCTGCACTCAATATGCCAGCAAATTTGGAAAACTCAGCAATGACCACAGGACTGGAGAAGGTCAGTTTTCATTCCAATCACAAAGAAAGGCAATGCCAAAGTATGTTCAAACTAGCCTTTCACTGTATGGATCACAACAAACTGTGGAAAACTCTTAAAGAGATGGGCATGCCAGACCACCCGACCTGCCTCCTGAGAAATCTGTATGCAGGTTAAAAAGCAACAGTTACAGCTGGACATGGAACAACAGACTGGTTCCAAATCAAGAAAGGAGTACATCAAAGCTGTATATTGTCACCTTGCTTATTTAACTTATATGCAGCATACATCATGTGAAATGCCAGGCTGGATGAAGCACAAGCTGGAATCAAGATTGCCAGGAGAAATATCAATAACCTCAGATACGCAGATGACACCACCCTTATGGCAGAAAGCAAAGAAGAACTAAAGAGCCTCTTGATGAAAGTGAAAGAGGAGAGTCAAAAAGCTGGCTTAAAAGCTCAACATTCAGAAAACTAAGATCATGGCATCCGGTCCCATCACTTCATGGCAAATAGATGGGGAAACAATGAAAACAGTGAGAGAGTTTATTTTGGGAAGCTCCAAAAATCACTGCAGATGGTGATTGCAGCCATGAAATTAAAAGACGCTTGCTTCTTGGAAGAAAAGCTATGACCAACCTAGACAGCATATTAAAAAGCAGAGATATTACTTTGCCAACCAAGGTCTGTCTAGTCAAAGCTATGGTTTTTCCAGTAGTCACGTATGGATGTGAAAGTTGGACTATAAAGAAAGCTGAGCACCAAAGAATTGACGCTTTTGAACTGTGGTATTGGAGAAGACTCTGGAGAGTCCCTTAGACTCTTGCAAGGAGATTCAACCAATCCATCCTAAGGGAAATCAGTCCTAAATATTCATTGGAAGGACTGAAGTTGAAGCTGAAACTCCAATACTTTGGCCACCTGATGCAAAGAACTGACACATTGGTAAAGACCCTGATGCTGGGGAAGATTGAAGGTGGGAGGAGAAAGGGACGACAGAGGATGAGATGGTTGGATGGCATCACCAACTCAATGGACATGAGTTTGAGTAAGCTCTGGGAGTTGGTGAAGGGCAAGGAAGTCTGGTGTGCTGCAGTCCATAGGGTCACAAAGAGTCGGACACAACTGAGCAACTGAACTGAACTGAATACATAAAAAAGATATATATTCTCATATTATTACCCAACTGTTTTGCAAACTAGATATAATGATCTATATATAATGATCTCCATGATCACTCAATCGTTGATGACTCACAATTCCACAGATTCCAGAAATGACACTGAATTAATAAGCATTTGTCTGTTCAGCAACCCAGACCTGAATACAAAGGTCAAAGTTAAACTTTCTCTCATCCCTGCATCAGTTAAGGTTCAATCAGGGAAGCAGAAATCAAAGTATTTTGGTCCCAACTGGTTTGGTTCCCAAATTCTCTCTGCTCCCTGCTCCTCCATGCCAAAATTCATATTCATTTCTTATAGAGAAAAGTCCTTTTTGCTTTACTGTCTCCTTTTAGCTCATACCCTTAGAACTTCACACTCATCCAAGGAGTCTCTCAAGGGATTTTTCCAAAAGTCTCTTCTCTAAAAGAAACTTGGTCCTTGAGGGCAAGATAATCACTTCCTTGCCCTGCATCATGAGTAAGACTTGCTTGAAGTGTTCTGCCACCAGGGGGAAAAAAAAAAATGATGAAAACCAATGCCCCAAATAATCCTCAGGCCTCTTTCCAGTCTTTATGTTTTGTTCTAAGAAGGCCTTGAGGGAGAAATGTCCCTAGTGTGTCTCCAAGAAGGACTCCTACCCCAGGATTCTGTGACCAGAGTCAGAGGACACAGGGGTCACTGTTTCTTTCTTTAGAGGCACAAAACCCTCCCTGCACCTCCCTCCCACGAGGCGAGGAATAGCCAAGAGTTAGACAAGGTCACATCCATGGCTCCTCCACCCCAGGAGAAGGGTGGCCAGGATCTGAGTAACCAGCCAGACACCTCCCTGTCCCCTGCCTCTCTTTTCTCACTATTTTTATAATAAAAGTAATATAGCAATTGTTATAAAGAATTTGTGTGTGTGTGTGTGTGTGCGCGCGTGCTAAGTCACTTCAGTCATGTCCAACTCCTTGTGATCCTATGAACTGTACCCTGCCAGGCTCCTCTGTCCCTGGGATTCTCCAGGCAAGAATACTGGAGTAGGTTGCCATTTCCTTAGAAAGTCCAAAATAGGTAGAAGAGAACTGTCCCTAACCCCTCACCCAGAGGCTCCCACCATTACAGATATTTTCCTTTCTAGACTTTTTTCTGTGTGCAGCAGACATCTTCCCCTGTGAAAGTGGATCAGGTGGGACATGCAGTTTTGTGTCCTTGAGTTTTCCATCTCTGTGGTCACCGTGAGAGGTGGAGTGGTAGATGGGAGGAAGCAATTGGGATTCAAGACCCCAAGCACCACATGAACTAGTAAGTTCTGGCTCTCCACCTTCCTGGGCTGCCCCTTTCTCATCTCTCATGTGGGCATCGCTCTGCTGTTGTCCCTGAGTCACCATGTTACTGGGTTATTCCTTGACACTGTGCTTAGAGCAGTGACTGGCCCATTTGAAACACTATTACCATGATTATTATGTTTCCATGACAGCCAAAAACCCACAAGCATCATTTTAAATGGATGCATATCATTCCATTGAGTAGATGGACAGATAGATGGACACAGGTCATTTAACCACTTGCCTATGGTTGGACATTTAGGGTCTTTCCAAAGTTTTACTACTATACCCAACGATAAACAACCTCATAAATAAATCTTTCTGCATCTGTTGATTTAGCTAACTTCCATCCTAGAAGAACAATTGCTACATCAAGGGTAGGAGCTTGTTTAAATCTTAATGCATGATGCTGAATTGCTCTTTGGGGAAACTGTGCCATTTATGTTTCACTTTGGTGGGGCAAGATCCTGCAGTCTGGGCTTTTTCAGGTAGTTATCTCATTGTTGTTAACAGTTTTGAATCAGGGCCAACTGGATAAGCAGTAGCCCATATCTTGTCATCTTGGTTGATACATTCTTATTTCAGTTCCTCCATGAAACCCTTCTACCATTCTTCAGGGCTTCCTACCACCAACTATGTCTTTTCTACCCACACATCCTGGCACAGACAAAACATCAGCATCCCAGCCATCAGTTGAGAGGCTCTAAGAATAGCTGCTCCCTGGGGCCCCAGGTCACCCAAGATGCCCAAAACATTGCCATCCTGATTGCTCTTGGGATTGGTTAGTAACAGTGGCACAAGTCAAAAGAAGGAAGACAGTTTTCCAAAGTAGTTGGAAGAAAATACTTCTGGGACCAAAGCACGAGATGAACCAGGACCAGAGTGTCCAGGAGGCCACGAGGTGTGTGTCCCCCGACGGAGGGGCAGGCATCGGCAGGGAGGTACAGGTGGACAGGAAGCCCTGCAGAGCCGGGGCTCCAAAGGCCGCAGGGGAGCAGGAATCAGCGCTGTGACTCCCATTGGAGAGGCAGGGTTTCCAGCTGTGACTTCTGGGTTCCTCGGAGGCCACCGCAGGGGCTACCCAGAGGATTTTACCCAAATCCCAACCAAAAAACTACTTTTTCAAAACTACAGATGTAATTAGTGTCTATTCAAGATGGAACGGAGCAAATAACCCTGCAGCATGTCCCAGGTACGCAGGGACTCTCAGCAAATGTTTACAGAATGAATAACATAGGAGGGAAAGCTGGTTTGGGATTCGTCAGAAGTTCTGATTGAACTGAACTCTCTTGTCAAGACTTAAGAGATCATTAATGGAGGCGAAAATCAATATGTTTTAACTGGCTGTTCTGTGCGAGAGATAACAGAGAAAAGAATGAACAGGCCCTGCCCTCCCGTTGTACCCACAGCAGGGCTGTGGGGAACGGCGCATCCTTGTGCTTGAGCCGCAGCTCCCCAGTTCAGTAGCTGAGTGTGTGTAAGCAAATATCAGTTGCTCAGTGTCTTCAACCCTCAGTTTTCTCATCTGTGAAATGGGGCTCCAACAATAATGGCCTGGCTGAGCCATGTGAGAAGAGAGATGATGATGCAACTTGCCTGGCACTGAACAGACAATAAACAGAAGCTGCTGTGATTTATCGTCTTTTTACCAAGACGGAGGAGAAGAGGCTATTGCTCTGATCAGTTCACCACCCAGAGGTAAAGTCTCTACAGAGGAAGCCCAACTTCAAGCTTCATCAGTGATCAGGTGTAGGGCCCATCCTGTCATCTTAGCTCCCACTTGATTTATATCCACAAAGGCCCTGTCTCCCATAAGATCACATTCACAGGTCCCCAGGGGTTGGGTCTTGAACATATCTTTTGCCGGGGACACGATTCAACCCACAACAACCAGGAACATCCCTCCCTCTGGCACCCGCGTGGCTTACTCTCTCTCTTGCTTCATCTCGGGCTCTGCTCCAACATCACCTCCCCCAGAGAGGCTGTGGGGGCAGCCCTCAGCTCCCCGGGCCCCCCTCAGCTTTCCTTTGCTCTAGAGGACTTGTCTCCACCTGCCACATCATACATTTTACTGTTTGGTATCGGTCTGCCCAGCTAGAACATAAACTCCCAGAGGGCACGGGTCAGTCTGGCCTACAGTTGGCCCTTAATAAATGTTTGTACAATGACTGAGACAGCGAACAATGGATGTTTTGTCTCTCCAAGGGGGCACGAGGGGACACCCATGCTGCCTTGCGGATACCATGGTAGGCTGAATAATGCCTCCCTAAAGATGTCTACATCCTGATCCCCAGGACTGTGATATGACCTCACATGACAAAAGGGAGGGAATCTGCAGGTGTGAGTCACTTGAAGGCACTTGAGATGGGAGATTATTCTGGATTAACTGGGTGGGTCCAACATGGTCACAAGGGTCCCGACAAAGGGGAAGCGGGATGACCAGAGTCAGGGCAGACATAATGACAGAGAAGCAAAGTGATGTGCTTTCAAGACGGAGGAGGCAGCCCTGAGCCAAAGGATGTGGGTGTCTTCCAGAAGCTGGAAAAAGGAAAGAGATCTACCCACACCGTGCCCCCACCCCGCCTCCCCTGGAGCCTCCAGAAGGGACACAGCTCTGCCAACACCGTGCCCGTAATGCCCTTAACCTGCTGACACCCACTGGACTTCAGATCTGAAACAAAACAGTCATCTTGGGTTGTTTTCAGCCACTGAGGCTGTGCTGATTTGTTACAGCAGCAAGAGGAAACTAATACTGACTCCTTGTTCTGAAGCTCCCAAGAGCAGTTCTCCGGGGGTGGTGGCAGGTCAGCTAGGTGGCTAGGATCTGCATGGGAAGAACCAAGGCCCAGGAGGGTCAAGGAGCTTGCCCCAGGTCACACAGTTGGGCAGTGACCAGCCCCAAATTTGAGCCCTTGTTGTTGCCCCAGCACCAGAGGGTAACTGTGCAGCTTCGCATGGCTGGTGAGATGGCCTCAGTCCTGCCCCAGCTCCCAGGGTCACCCTGGAACTCACACAGATGGCTGTCTGAGGAGCAATCTGTTTCTAGATGGCTTGTCCTGGTGGAAATGTGCTCTGAGAGATGTGTGTGGACACACTGGGGCCCCGTGCAGTCCAGGCTGGAGCCTGTGGTGTGACGTGCCCAGATGCCTTCACACACAGCCCTCCACACAGCCACCCTCCAAGGACAGCCCGGAGCCCAGGCCGAACGGGGAGGGAGGACGGGCAGTCCCCAGTGCTCGAAGATCGCAGAGCCTTCACCTGCCCAGGTCCCCTCGGGGTCTCTCATCAATTCCTGGGAGGTATCACCCCATTTTATAGGTCAGCAAATAGCAGAAAACAGAAGCGTGAGGAGGCTGGTAGTTTGAAGAAGGTCCGCAGAGAGGAGGCAGGGCTGGGCTCTGCACCCAGGGCCTGAGGAACTCAAAGACTGTCCCTCACTGGTCCCGAGAGTCATACACCCATGATTGTGCCGGGAGGCTGTGGCTATAGTGCAGGGTATGAGCTGAGCGGCACAGCCACCTGCCCGTAGTCAGGGCCATGGGCCAGGCATCCCACGATGTCTCTAAATACCCCAGACATGTTTTCTCAGAGAGCCTTGTAAAGAAACTGAACCCCAGCTGCATACACCCACCATTTCTCTCTCACACACACACATCTGCACACACAGGCACACATATGTACACATATATACATCCCAGTGCATGTGTCTTTACACTCACACATACCCACTTGCACAGATATGCTGTACACTCACTCATGAAGACAACATATTCTCACACACAGAATGCACACACATACACACATTTAGAAACACATGCACACGCACACATACACACATTTAGAAACACTCACACGCGCACACACACACACACATTTACAATGACACCAGAACACAAACACACAAACATTCAGAGAAAGGCACACATTCTCACCCTTGCACAGACGTGCACACAGACACACACATGCACATTCATCCACACACGCACACACACACATTCCCCAGCATGAGAACACAGACACACTCACAGCTGGGCCACGGATGCAGTTCTGAAGACTCATCCACTTGTTTATTCAGGAAGATGAATCGACCTGGCCCACTGTTGACTCTCCTGACAGAAAGACAGACTACAAAATCCTGGCTTAACATTCTCTAATCCAGGCTCCCTACCCATCGATTCCTCTCTGATGCTGCCATCAAGCATGCACATTTCCATGAGACGTGCATCTGATCTTGGAGAAATGGCAGGATTAGTCACCTGGCCTTACACGCACCCTGCTCCCCTGACTGGGGCTCCTGAGGGCCTGATGCCCTTGCTCAGGGCGTGTCTCCAGCATGAGGTGTCCTTTCTTGCCACACAAGGAATGGGAGGGCCAGGAGCAAGGAGGCCAGGAAAAGCCCTGCCGGTCCCAGCTACAGTCACAGGCACCCATGCCCCTGGAGCTCTGGTCTCATTCCCCAGGGGTGAAGATCCCTGCCCCTCTGGACAGAAAGGGGGATGAAGCGGAGACCTACTGGACCCCAGGGAGCAGGACAGAAGATGTCAGAAACCCAAGGAGGTGAGTCCAGAAGAGCTGCCGCTGCAGAGGTGACGAGGGGAAATGCACAGCAGCTGATCTGACTTCTGCGCCTGGTCGGCTCCTGCAGTGCTCAGCACTTGCCATGCGGTTCTGAGGATGTGCTTACTAAGAGGCGTTTCGCTGCCCTGGTTTCAGCCTCTCCGGGGTTGTCTGTCGTCAACTTGAGGCTCTGGCTCCCAGGACCCACCAAAGTGAATTCTGTGTGTATGAGGAGACCTATCTACCAGCTAGGTTGAATTCTGCAGCTGTGCATTCTCATGAGATGCAATAACAATGATGAAGCTTAAACATTCACTGACCGGCCTCTGGAGCATTGGGGAGACAGCTCTGACTTCTGGAAGGAGCTAGGGTCGGGGTGGAGGGGGTGGTGGCAGATGATTCTGTCCAGATCCCAGCTTTGCCCCCTACTTACTAATAGAGTCGCCTTGAACAGATTTCTTAAGCTCTTGGAAGTGCGGTTTTCTCATTTGTTAAATGGGAACAGCACCAGTTCCCACCCCACAGGGTCTCAAGAGGGCCCGAGGACTTGCATATACACAATGCCTGGCACATAGTGGGCTCTCAGAGATGTGAGACTGCTCCTTTCTCCCGAGCCCTGCTGCCTCCTACTGGCCAAACTGAACCCAAACCCAGAGCATGCAGAAGCCCAGGCGATGTGGCCACAGTAGACAATCCCGGGCACACGGCAGTGTGGAGAATGATCTCGAAAGGCAGACACGAATATCTAGCACACCCCCGGTCTCTTGCTTCCAGGTCCTCTGCTGCAGTTTCCCAGTGAATGAACATCTCGTGACAGGAGACGCATAAAAGTCAGGTATCTGTTAAGCTTGCATTTCCTTCAACTTGCTGCACACTTTTGCCTCTTGTGCCAAACCCTTGAACTCTAGCCCATGCCTGTCCTAAGTCCATGATGTCCCCAGAGCCAGCAGTTCGTGGAACCTGGCCAGACCCCCCTACCACCTGCCATGCCAGACAGAAAGAGACCAACTGACGGTATTGAGGGGTAGGACAGGAGAGTCTGCGGTTACAGGACTGAACCAGGGAGGACCCGGCTGCACGTCACCCACCACCAACGCAGCGCGGAGCCTGCAGCCAGAACACAGCCCGGCCACACCCGTGGCCAGTGCCGAGCGCGCCACCCACTTCTGCTCAGCAGGCTGGAGCCCGAGTATCGAGGACAGGATCCCTGGCCTGAGACCCATTGGATAAAGGGGTCCTGCCCCCCACCAGCCCTCTAGAGTTCCACCCAGAGGTGTCACCTTGTCACCCAGGCACAGAATCCCGCCCCCTGGGCCTCGCTGCGTGGCAAACCTACAAATCTCTTCAGCTGCTATTTCCTCAAGTGCCTCAGAACAGAATACACTGCAGAAATCACACAGCAGCTCTGAGGAGGGGCCAAACAGCCCTCCAATTACTGCCATGTAACCTTCTCCAACTTGATCTCCCTTATCGTATCTATAATAGATAAACGCCCAGCCCCAGGAAAGGGACTTAAAAAAAAAAAAAAAACTGAGCATAATAAACCAGAAAAGTACCAGCTGTCACCAGCAGGAAGCTGTGCCCATTTAGTGGGCTCAGAGCAATCCACACAGGCCCCTGCCTGCAAGCCCCCAGTCTAGGGAGGAATGTTCTGGAAGTCCCGGCTCCCTTGGTCAGGAACATTATGACAAGCCCACCCTGAGCCAGGCAAGAAGGGGCAAGGAGCCCAGTGTCTGCCGTCCTCCGGCAACTCCCAGCACGGGGGGATGGCATCTGAGCCACCAGCAGCCAGCCCGGAGATGTCCTTGTCGCTGGAAATGTCGTGGGCACAGGCCCCGGATTCTCTCCCCAACCTCCTGTCAGCCACTTGGAAGGGCCTGGCGGGAGGCTTGGTTAAATCCGCCCTCTCCACAGGAGCTGCACATTCTAATTTTGCCTTGGCAGAGCCTGGAGCGGCCAATGTGCCAGGCCATCGTGGGGGATGAAGCGCAGAGCCAACAGTCGAGGGGGGAACACAGGGAGGGGCTGCTCGTGGGCCTCAGCATCTCCTGCCTGGATGCTCAGAGTTAACTCCAGAGGCAAGGGGGGCTGGGGCCCTGCTGCAGAGGCTGCAGGGCTCCAGGAGAGAAGCGGGGGCCTGCTGGAGGGCGCCCAAGGTGGGGACTTCTGCCTCCAGTCCATTCCAGACCCACAGCCACCAGGGCCCTGCCGCTTTAATGGTGAACACAGCCCTTTTCACTTTCTCCATCCAGAAACCCTGTTGACCCTTCATCTCAAGCGTGGGGGCAAAGGGCAGAGTAGCCAGTAAGAGAGTAACGTCTGCCCCTGGACGCCCAAGTCCAGCACCTGACTCTGTATCTTGGATGAGTGACTTAACCTGCCGAAGCCTTGGTTTCCTCATCTGCAGAGTGGAGCCAGTGATAGGATCCACCTGAAAGTGCTGGAGCCTCAAATGGGAGGAAATGCAAGAGGTGCGCATAGGAAGCCTTCTGCTGGGCAGTGGCACAGTCGTGTCCAACACTTCGCAACCCCATGGACAGCAGCGCGCCAGGCCTCCGTGTCCACGCGTCCATCACCATCTCCCGGAGCTTGCTCAAACTCGTGTCCATTGAGACGGTGATGCCATCCAACCACCTCACCCTCTGTCACCACCCTTCTCCTGCTCTCAATCTTTCTCAGCATCAGGTAAGGAAGCGCTCATTAAATGACAAATGTTAGTACGGTTACAACTGTTAGGATCTTCACGTGGGGCGCTGAGGGCCCAGACAGGAGACTGAGTTGGGCACCCCCCTACTCCAGGCACAGAGTCAGGCCCGGCTCACTGCTAGCCGCACTGTGTGCCTCCTATGATACAGCCTCCACACTGCACAGACATGGCCCCATCACAAATAAGCTGCATTTCCAGGCATCCAGGCGAGGCTTTAAAACGGCTGACTGGACACAGGCCAGCCGGGAGCCCTCCCACGTCGCGTGGCTGTGTGACTTTCTCTGGGCTGCTTTCTCAGCTCTAAGATGAGGGGGCAGAACTAGATGGTTCGACCACCGTCTGTGACCAGAGAACAATCCATTTCAACCCCAGACCCTCACCCCCGCTCGCTCCGCACCCCCCAGCCCCCAGCACACTTGGACACGCTGGCACTTCTTCAGTGAGGTCCGTTGCCGCCTGACGTCAGAGCAAGAGATGGCAAGTTGCTGGAAATGTTTAAGTCATGGAAACGAAAGTTTCACAGCAGAGGGTGGAACGTGAGCAGTCTTCAACGAGTACTTTCAGGACCCCGTACAGGCCTGGAGTCCTTCTGATTCGTTTAGAAACAAAAGCACATGTGTGTCTCAGGTTTGCCTGATTCAGACGTGGGCGGGCCTGGAGGGAAAAATGGCTTCCCCCTGCCGGATTTTCTGATTTGTTGGGAAAAGCCAAAAGGTTCTTCAGAACAAAAAGACAGTCCTCGCCCCTCAGTCCCCAGCCTCCCGCCCCGCTTCCTGTTCTTTTCTTTCTCCTTGGCCTTTCTTCCCTGCTTGGAGGGGGTGTCTGTGGGCCCGGGGGAGGTCTCCAGCGCTCGGGCATCCAGCCCTGACCACAGCCTGAGCCCCGCCCGGCAGCTGGACACAACTGCTTCCAGATGTGTGCAGGCCAGGAACTGCGCTGGCAGCCAGGCTGAGAGCCGAGCGGTGAGGACTCTGCCCGGCCCTCGGGCTCCCAGGCCCCACCACCCACCTCCAGAGACATTCCTCTCCACCCACGACAGGAAAGAACCGCTGATCCGGATGCTGATCCCCGGCTCCGCTGAGCTGGCCTGAGCGCTCATACCCCATCCCACCCAAACTCAGGAGCCGTCACTTGCCCAGGTTTCCAGATAAGCCCAATGAGCTCAGAAACACTAAGGGGCTCGGAAGCCACAGCGCCAGAGGGGAAAGGCGGGTCTGAGATCCCACTGTCTGTCCCCGGCCTCCTCTGGCTCCTGGGCACACGTGCTGCAGACAGAGGTTTGGGTGGGCAGCCGCAGCTGGGGTGGGCAGAGTCGGCGTTTGGGCGCGGAGGTCCCTCCACTGAGCACAGGCCGAACCCTGGCAGAGGGAGGTCAGGAGCTGCCGCCCACACGGACACACAACTCACACAACCGCACGCTGGCGCCTGCAGGCCTCCACCCGCGCCTGCTTCCCGTCCCTCCTGCCGCTGCCTCTTTGCTGTAAGGGACTCCAGGCCTTTCTGGAAGTGGTCAGCACACACATGATGACTACTGTAGCGTCTCTGTGTCCCCAGGCAGCACATACGTGGAGACACACACGCAGGAAGTACGCGCACACACACACACAGTCTCACTCCCCTGCCGGGTCAGTCTCTTGGCAGGCCCTGGGACAGGTCAGCCCCTTGGGGGGCAAGGGGCTGCTTCTGTTACTTCTCTGCCAGCCCCCCAGAAGACACCCTGACATCAGTCCTGAGTTGGAGCAAAGGGAGGGAGATTTAAAGAAAGAGCCAGAAAAGAACAAAAGGAAGAGGAAAAAAAGAGAAGGGAGGGAGGGAGACAGGAGGAAGGGGGCGAGGGAATGCTGAAGCCGGCACCCTTGAGCCCCAGAGAGTGTGTCTGGAACCAGACATACACCGAATCAGATCTCCATCAGCTATGTGATTTTACGCAAGTTACTAAACATCCCTGAGCCTCAGTCTCATTTTTTTGGAAAGTGGGGATAACACAGGAGCTGTGTCAGTGAGAAGCACAGAACAGCTCTGGGCACATCGGAAGGGCCGGAGGAGAGACTGACCAGGGTTCCTGGAGGCCCAGGTGACTGGACACATCCCGCGCCCGGCACGTTGACTGCTGCTGTTTCTAATAGTGCCATCATCTGCACCACATGCCAGGCGTGGCTCCAGGTGCCTCTGTAATTACTCCCCTGACCCTCCAACAGCCTTGCAGGGGTCAGATCGTTATCCCCATCCTGCAGATGGGGGAGGCAGGGCTCAGGAGGCTGAAGAGTCATTTCCTCAAGAGCACACAGCTGGCAAGTGGCGAAGCCAGGATGTAAGAGGGTCTCTGGAGCCTGTGTCTGTTGCATGGCATCACTACGGGGGGTGAGACGAGGTTTAAATTTAATTGTGCTTTTTCAAAATGAGGGGAGAATTTAATAATTAACATTTACTGAGCATACTGCATACCAGGATCTGCGTGGACTGTTTTCGTCTTTGAATCCTCACAATGAACTCATGAAATAAGTGTTAATACCCTAGTTTTTCTAATGAAGGGACTGGAACAAACCATGGTAAAGCAATTTGCCCACAGTCACCAGCCGGTAAGTGATGGACCCTGATTCAAGTACGGGCAGTGTCCCCAGAGACATGCTTTTACCTACTCAGCTGGGGACAGATCAATCTCATAGAGCGATATGAAAACAGCCTCTAAGATAGATTTTTTAAATTATTTTTTTAAGTCAAACGCAAGGGGCAGAACAGGCTGGCTCATGTGCTCTGTGTCACAGAGAAGACGCAGGGACATGTATGCTTTAACATGCACAGAGCATCCAAGAAGAGGAACTGGGAGGATGGGGTCAGGATGAGGGGAGAGACATGCTTTCTGTACCCTCTATAGATGCCTCTGAAAGTATGAATGCATAAGCCCCCTGTTCAGAAAAAAAATCATTCTCATTACTCTGCCAGCTTTATGGAAATGTGGTGTTAGCACGTACTTCAAGGGGGCTAGCCCTCCAGGCTCTGTCCATGGGATGTTTTAAGCAAGAATACTGGAGTAGGTTGCAGTTTCCTCCTTTAGGAGGTCCCTGCCCCTCATGGAGGCTCCTCCACCTCCTCCCTAAAGATGAGCACGTTCAGGTCTGGGTCCACAGTCTCCGGAGGAGACTAGCCATGGCCCCAGGGGCTCTCCCTGTTTCCTCTGCTCCAGGCCCAGGAGGTGGATTACAGAGAGAGGCCTGCAGGCCTGTGACCTGCCACCCTCCAGCTGGAGAAAAGACCTTCTCATCCTGGAGAGTGCTCTAGAACTTACTACAGCTCACTACTGCCTCCACCAGGCAGGCGGGCAGTGGAAAGTCCTCTGACCTGGGTGATGGGGCTCCTGGCCGCCCGCCCGCCCGCCCGCACTGCTGCCCTTGGCAGGACTAGCTTCTGGATCGAGATCAGCTTCCCTGTCAATAGAGCAATGGGGGCTTGGAATAAAAGGTCCCTCCTGGCTCAAAAAACATGAAGACCCAAGGGCTCCAGTGTCCTCTGCCCGTCCCAGGCCCCCACAAGCTGCCCTCCCACTGCCAAACCACGGGGCCTTCCTCCTCACAGACCCGTTCCTCCCACCCAGCCCTGCACTCCACATCACCTACTGGGGAGGGGGCGGGTCCACACAGACTCACCCACCTAGCAATCTCTCGTATAGATCTGGTTACAAATAGTCTTGCATGTATTTAGCCTAACACCTGAAAGGTAAATCTTCACACCCAGGTCAGGGGTCCATACTCTTCCAGCGCCCACAGAGGCCTTCAGAGCAGGGGCTTTCAACATTTAGCATCTCCCGGCGCTTGTTCAAAATGCACATTCAGGGACCACCTCGGAGGGCCGGCTTCAACCAGCGCTTGGAGTGGGGCCCCAAACGTGCCCACTTTAACACTCCCTGAGTCCGATGCAGGGGGTAGGTGGGCTTCAGGACAGCCCCATCCTCAGGAGCCTAAGGTTTTGTCCCCTCTTGGGGGGTGGTGGGGACACCGAGAAAGGGCAGGCTGGGACGAGGGGGTGGAAGTGACGAGTTCAGGTCTGGACGCATCGAATTAAAGGTGCCTATGAAGGTGCCCAGGTCTGGCGGCCGCAGGATCAATGCTCCAGGGCATGGAAGAGCATCCACCCCAGCAGAGAAGAGACCCGGGATCAAACGCAGAGTCTTCTGCTGAACCCGAGCAAGAGAGAGAGAGGAGAGTGAGGGAAGAAGACTGCGGGGAGCAAGGAGAGATCGCTAGCTCTGAGGGGGCAAATGAAGGGGCCTGGATCTGTGGGCACCGAGTTCCAGGGTCCGTGACCTTAATTAAGAACACAAACCAGAAACCAGCAGGCGTGGGACGGAGGTGTGGCCGATAAGGGGGAGGGGATGGTGGGCGCGGAGCCACTTTGCAGACGAGCAAACTGCGGGTTGGGCGTTAGGTCTCAGCGGGCTGTGGAGGCTGGGGCTGGGGCTGGGGCTGGGGGCTGACGCCGAGCCCAGGCTGAGCGGCGTAGGCGGGCAGCTCGCGGGAGCGCGGCCACGGCTCTGCCCGGAGGCGCGGCTCGCTGGGCCGGGTTGGACGGGGCCGCGAAGGGGCGGCCGCGTGGCCACAGCGCCCCCTGGCGGCCCACGGAGCCCTAGCGTGCAGCGGGCAAGTCCCCGCGCCCGTGCTGGGTGCTGAAGGTCTCTGGCGGGGCTTCCCGGTACCCCAACCCCACCCCACGAGCCCCGAAACGGCCGCCATTAGGTCCCAGGCAAAGTCCCCCCTGTCTATATATTTAAAAGGAGACAACAGATGCCCGCTGCCGTCACACACACACCCCCAAAGAGGATGGACGTTTCTCTTGTTGAGATTTTTACCTCTTCTCCCAAAGAGTGGTACCCAAATGCAGAATCCCACATTCCAGTGTGAACCCTGTCCTCACCGGACCTTACTTTAAATTCAGGTAGTGGAGAATATGTCTGAGGGCTCCCCTTTTCTGTGCTGAATTTAAGGTCCTAAAAGGACAGAAGCCACGTCCTGCCCTGTATCATCCTAGTAATAACTAACAGGCGACACTTCCTCACAGCCGGGCTGTTACAAACACCTTGTGGGCATAAATCCTCACATCAGCCTACTGTTATCCCCATATGAGTGAGGGACTCGAGGCACAAAGAGGTTTAGGAACTTGCCCAAAGTCAAGGGGAATATAGGATTTTAATTCAGGCCATCTTGATTCCAAAAGAGAAAAAGCGATAAAAAGGAACCGTTTGGAGCGGGCGGGGGAGGGGGGGGGTCGGGCAGGGGATGAGAGGAAGAAAAAGAAAGTTCACTTCTGAGACAAGGCAGTACTGGGGTGCCAGGGCCTCTATTTTGTATGAAGATCCAGGACGCCTCACCGCAAGTTCTCTGGCATCCGGAGTCTGGTGATGAGCGTGTCCTGACCACAGTGAACTGCCCAGGCCAAGGTTTGGGCAGCAAGGTGGAGGGATGGTGAGGGAAGGGAAGGGAAGGGGAGGGAAAGGATGGGGAGGGAGGGAGAGGAGTTCCGCCCCACCCCAACCTGCCCACCCAGGCCTTGGTGTGTCCAGCTCTGCTGGCCTGGGAGCGGTCCACCAGGATGGAGAAGGAAAGAGGTTTCCAGGAAGAGCAGAGCATGGAGGATGTGCCTGTCAGAATGATTTCTCCAAGCCTCGTCAGCGCCTGCGGCACAACTGCTGCTCACTGCACCTTCACCTTCAGCTGTGGTCCTCCTTATTCCGGCCCACCCACCCACCCTGCCTGAGATGCAAAAACAGAAGCCTCGCGAGGCACCTGACTTCTGCCTGGCCTCCAGCACAAGAGAGCTGGGCTCTGCGTCTTCTCGGGCTTTTTCCTCCCCAGCTGAGGTCTGGAATTTCTACAAGTTTCCCAGTCAATCTGTTAAAAACCCACCCAGGTCTTTGCATGCCTCTCCCCCCACCACCTGTGTGCTGCCAGCAGGCTACAGAGCTGAGCCCAGTGCAGTGGACGGCCCAGTGGGAGAGGAAAGAACTGCAGCAAGAAACAGGGGCCACTGCAAGTCTGGGCTCCTGGGCTTAACCAGAATCCTTTTTGAGGTGGAAAGGGAAACAAAGAATCCAGTTTCCTGATCCTGGGTGAGTGCTGTTGGAAACCAGGCAAGGCCACCACTGTGCCAACTGGGCCCACAACCCCAAGGACCCAGAGAGGGGTGAATCTTGGGGAAATCTTGAAAGGAAGTAAATAAGAGGGAAGGGACTTCCCTGGTGGTCCAGTGGTTAAGAATCTGCCTTCCAATGCAGGTGACACGGGTTTGATCCCTGGTCAGGGAAGTAAGATTCCACATGCCAAGCAACTGGGCCCACATGCCACAACTACTGAGCCCACAGCCCGCAATGAAAGGTCGGGCTTGCTGCAAGGAAGATCCTGTGTGGAGCAACTAAGAGCTGCACACACACTGCATGCTAAGTCACTCAGTCACGTCTGACTCTTGGCAACCCTATGGGACCGTAGCCCACCAGGCTCCTCTGTCCATGGGATTTCCCAGGCAAGAATACTGGAGTGGGTTGCCTTGGGGATCTTCTCGACCCAGGGGTCGAACCCACATCTCTTACGTCTCTTGCATTGGCAGGCAGGTTCTTTACCATTAGTGCAAACTGGGAAGCCCATAAGACCCAAGGCAGCCAAAAATAAACAACTGTTTTAAAAAGAAAACAAGTGAGGAGGGTATACATTTTACACACACCAGCCTGATTATCCCCTGCTGTTACCACTACCCTGGAGAAAGCAAGCAAACCGAACAGCTTACTGAAACAAACTACCTGAGTCTCTCTGCCCTTCTCTCTTATGGGATCTCACCCAGCAATTCCCTGGAATACCCCAGAACTGAAACGCAAATGTGTCCACACTCAGATATACTCTCCCCTTGGTTGTAAATGGCTAGACCTTGACGAAAGGCACACTGGCATCTTGGTTCTGTGGGTTCGTGGGGACAGGAAGAGTGTGGAACCAGCAGGAATAGGGACCTGGGGGACTGCTAGATGCCCTCCTAGAACAGGCCATGCTCCTCCCACCAACCTCAGGGCCTTGCCCAGACTGCTATCTCCTCACCCCTTTCACCCACTAAACGACGAGTCTTTCTTCAGCTGCAGGAAAATGTCTCTTTCTCAAGGAAGTGTTCCTGGTGCGTGTCTGCCCTGAATCGAGTGCAGTGTCAGGGCAGCGGGACTCAGGTACTTTAAGTGGGGCTCCCAGAAGGCACAGCCCAGGCAGGACTGGGGTGCAGGTGGCGCACTGGGGAGAGGTTCCCAGCGTGCAGCAGTGAGGGCGTCGGGAGAGCGACGCAGGGAAGAGGAAAGGAGCATTAAAAGATGCGTGTGGGCAACGCGGGGGCCTCCTGGGAAACAGTGAGAAGGCTCCAGGACTGCCCCCACCCCCACCCGCCAAGGACAGGAGCTGGAGCTTTTATCCACCAGCTCCCGGTCCCCTGGGTTGAGAGCTGCCCGAGGGGTCAGGGAGATTAAGGCCCTGTATTGACTAGAGTTTCTAATTTTCTGTGTTCTTGGTGCTCTGGGATTTGAGGCCTGGACCCTGGAGACACTGGCCTCCCAGAGCTGGCTAATTCCTGTAAATCACTCATACAAACCAACCAATCGAGTGCACATCCCTGGGCTCTCACACCCCATGTCAGTCTTCCCCCTGCCCTAAACCATCCCAGGGTCAGGCACAGCACCACTGGGGACCAGCCTCCAGCCCAGAGCCCAAAGCCCGCCCAAACTATCCAATTCTAAACTAGCTCAGCCGACCTAGCCTGCCTCTCTCCTTCCTTCCTGTGAAATCCAAAATAAAAGCTCCAGGCATGGCCTGCCCTCTCCCTCTTCTGTCTCCTGACCCACCCTGGTCCTCCCCCACGTGACCCTGTTTCAAGGGACCTGTGGGTGTAAACCTCTTCCTTCATGACAGTCGTTTCCGTGTCTTACAGACCTGATGAAAGCATGTCCCGGGGACATGTTCACACTGCCAGATGAGGGGCCCCATGACATTGGGGACTGCCTGAGACAGCAAATGAGCAGGATCTGGAACCCATGATGTGGCCACCGTAAGAGCAAGGTGAGGCTGAACTGCGCAAACTGGCCACCAGCTGCCGAGCTCAGGCTGAAAGGGGAGCTGGCCCAGGAAAGAGGGGAGCAGGGTGCAAGAAGCAAGGGGCCTCACCTGTGCTGTTCACTTGTTTTTCTCACCACTGACCACCACCACCGCCCACCCCAGGGCCTAGCACCATGCTAGCAGAGTGTAGGGACCAAACTACCTCCTGAAGTAATGAATCAATGAGTGACTGAATGAATGAACATCGTTAAGACTGATCCTCCAAAGAGAGTAACTAACAGTCCGTTATAAGACATTCAAAGGGTCCCAGTCAGGGCATCATATAATACAATCAACAGTGTGAACAGGCAGCCAACATGATGAGAGAAAATATTTGCAAATCTTTTATCTGTTTAGAGGTCCACATCTAGAATATATCAAGAACCCTTACAACTCAACAATAAAAAAATCAAATAACTTGATTTTAAAATGGCCAAAGAACTTGAATAGACATTTCTCCAAACATGAAATACAAATTGCCAACAAGCATGTGAAAAGATGCTCAACATTAGTCATCCTTATATAAATGCAAATCAAAAATCACAGTATCACCTTCATACCCATTAAGATGGCTACTATCAAAAAAACCCAGAAAATATCAAGTGTTGGCAAGGATTCTGAAAAATGAGAACCCTTGGGCACTGTAGGTGGGACTATAAAGAGGTACAATCACTATGGAAAACAGTATGACACTTCCTCAAAAAATAAAAATAGAATTACCATGATCCAGAAATCTCACTTGGGGGTAAATATCCAAAAGAATTGAAAGAAAGGTCTTGAAGAGATATTTGCACACCCATGTTCATTGCAGCTTTATTCATAGTAGCGAATGGTTGGAAGCAACCCAAATGTCTGTTGACAGATGAATGGATTTTTTTAAATGTGATATAGATTCACACACACACACACACACACGAATATTCTTCAGACTTAAAAAGGCAGGAAATCCTGTCACATCCTCCAACCTGAAATTATGCTAAGTGAAATAAGCCAGTTGAAAAAAGATAAATGCTGTATGATTCCACTTATATGAAGTACCTAAAGTAGTTAAATTCAAAGACACAGAAAGTAGAATGGGGGCTGTCAGGAGCTGGAGGAGGGGGAAAGAGGAGTTGTTGTTTAATGAGTACAGAGTTTCTGTTTTGCAAGATAAAAAAGTTCCAGAGATCAGTTTCAAAACAATGTGAATGAATTTCCTTGCTACTGAATTACATGCTTAAAAATGGCTAAGCTGGTAGCTTTTCTGTTATATGTTTTTTTACCAAAATTTAAAGAGAACCCTGAACCACCCTTAGACGCCCGTGAGAGGGGCTGCTCCCTGGGACCATGCTTTGGAGTGCGTGCTAAATCGATTCAGTAGCATCCAACTCTTCTCGACCCTATGGACAGTAGCCCGCCAGGCTCACATTAATCAAACATTAAAATCTTCCTAGCTTGTTTCGGTCTCTAGAAATTTTTTTGAGAGTTCAGTAACCAACTGACAAACAGGAAGGAGAGAAGAGAGCAAGAGCCAAATGCCACCCGGCCAGAGGGTGAGGGGCTGAGGGCGTGGGTGGGAATTGGGGTGGGGGCGCAGGGTGGGGGTGGGGGGCTGCAGGGTGGGGATGGGGGTGGGGGTGCAGGGTGGGGGTGGGGAGGGCGCAGGGTGGGGGTGGGGGGCTGCAGGGTGAGATTGGGTTGGGGGTGCAGGGTGGGGGTGGGGGGGCTGCAGGGTGAGATTGGGGTGGGGGTGCAGGGTGGGGGTGGGGGGCGCAGGGTGGGGGTGGGGAGGGCGCAGGGTGGGATTGGGGTGGGGGCGCAGGGTGGGGGTGGGGAGGGCACAGGGTGGGATTGGGGTGGGGGCGCAGGGTGGGGGTGGGGAGGGCGCAGGGTGAGATTGGGGTGGGGGTGCAGGGTGGGGGTGGGGGCGCAGGGTGGGGATGGGGGGTCGCAGGGTGGGGGTGGGGAGGGCGCAGGGTGGGAATTGGGGTGGGGTGCAGGGTGGGGATGGGTGAGATTGGGGTGGGGGGCGCAGGGCGGGCCTAGAATGGACAAGGGCGTGTGTGGCGAGGACGTTTCAGCCTGAGGACCTTGCGGACAGCAAGGCGCCCACGCGAGGCATCCCGCCCACAGGGCAGAACCTCAAGGGCGTAAAGGGGACGCTCCCGGAAAGGAGGGCGAGGGTCAGAAGGAAGGTGTGAGCACCAGGCTAAGGAGTGGCTGAGGGGAGCCCCTGTCGGCATGGTTAGCAAAGAAATGTTCACCCGTCTCTGCATGGAACCCAAAACCTAAGGCTCTAAGGAGTCACAGTTCTCAAACCCACGTGACCTCTGACCGGCCCACAAAGAGGGGAGCCCCGCTGGCCCCACACACCTTCAGAGGCACACACACACAGGGGCACACACAGGCACACACAGCTTCCCAGGAGCAGGCCGACTGCTCCCCTGCGCCCTTTTAATTAAGGGAAGTGGGCCAGGAGTTACACTCCTGCAACATCCCAAGCCTTGACATCTGTCCAGTGGGACCATGGACCCCGGGACCCAGCTGCTTGCACCAACCACGCCTGCCCGAGGCCGCGGGGTTCCTTCTGGGAACAACGCCATCTGCTGGCCGGAGGAGGCTAAGGAGAGGGAAAAGACCGGCGGTGGCTATGGGTTTGTTCATTCCTCACTCACCCCCTTGTGGCTCAGCTGGTAAAGAATCCACCTGCAACGCGGGAGAACTGGTTCGATCCCTGGGTAGGGAAGATTCCCCCGGAGAAGGGAAAGGCCACCCACTCCAGTATTCTGGCCTGCAGAATTCCATGGACTGTGTGGTCCATGGGGTCACAAAGAGTCGGACACGCATGAGCGACTTTAACTACTACTCACTCACTCCAGGGATACTTTAGGGGGCGCCTGCCTCTTGTCCAGCACAGGGCAGTGAACAAGGCAAGGCTGTCCCCGCCTTCAGGGAGCCCATGCTTCATAGTGGGGACAGAGCTTCGTAATTCATCACAGACACGAAAACGTTATATTGTTCTAACGGGAGCTGGCCCCCTACTACTGGGCAGCGAGCTGGTCTGTGCCAGATGAGTCCTGGTCTCACTTAATCTCCTCAGTTACCCATCGAGAGCTGGGCAGCACCCTCAGCTCCTTCCTCTCCATCAACCCCCTCAAACCACTCGTCCACGGTCCTGTTGCTTCTGCTCCCAGTCCTCCCCAGCGCTTATTTCTCCCTCGCTCCCTCAACTCATCAGCACCCCCAGGATGCTCTCTCAGCCTCTCCAGCCCCCCACTCCCCGTGTCTGCTCCCAGCCCCTCCAATCCAACGTCCAGGCTGCAGGCAGAGTCAGTCTTTTGACCTGTCATTGTCCCACTGGACTTCTCAGTGGCTCCCACTGTCTTCCAGGTGAAGGTCAGACTTAACAAACGGTCCGTCAGATCCTGCAGCTTCAAGTTCCCTCCAGCCTTAGCGCGTCTGTGCTGCAGGGCTCCGCTTCCACTGCAGCACAGTGAACACCTGGGAGCTCCCGGTGCAGGACGTGGGCCCTGCCTTCCCCCCAGCTTAGCTGGGAAGCCAGCCCGGCCTTGGGCTCTGCGGCAGGCACAAAGGATTTGAAAGTCTCACACCTGTACCTGCGGTGACCAAAGACCCCTCAGAGGTTCCAGGTCATAACAGACCCCTGATAATGCTTCCTCCCACCTCCTTCCTTCCTCCTTCTCCCCAAACCGCTGCGGCTCAGGGTCCCTGTAACCCCTGAACCTCAGCTCTCTCCCCATTGCCTTGCTCCCTCTGCTCCTGCCAGGGCCTGTAAGCCCTCCCCGGCCCTTCTCCCTCTCTCCTCCACTTCTGTCTCTCCTTCTTTCATCCTGTTCTTCATAATAAAAGCAGGGGACTCCCTGGAAAGGTCCCACTCTCCTTAGAGCACACAGGTGAGGCAGACACCATGGGGCAAGGAGAGGTCTCTCCAGCGAAGAGGAGGGAAGTTCACACAAATCTACTGTGCCCCCTTCTACCACCTTCCACCAGCCTCCACCAGCCCCCACCAGCCTCCACCACCTTCCACCAGCCCCCACCAGCCTCCACCAGCCTCCACCACCCTCTACCACCCCACCACCACCCTCCACCACCCTCCACCACCTTCCTGAACTCAAAGCCCTCCGTTGTTCTTCCCAGCTCAGACTGGCCCTTCGCTGAGTCACCCACAGGCAGGGTAAGTCCCCCTCCCTCACACTCCTCAGGTGGCCTACGGATTGTCCTGTGCCCCAGGCTGAGGTCCTGAGCAGCACCCTGCTCCTCACCCCCCTCCCAGCACTCCAGAACCTTCGTTAGGGTGGATTCAATTGAAATGAACAAGTTAGCCAATCCAGTACCATGAGAGTAGAGGAAAGTGTGGGCTCTGTGTGTGGGGTGTGTGTGTGTGTGTGTGTGTGTGTGTGTGAGAGAGAGAGAGAGAGAGAGAGAGACCTACTTCCGGGAAGGACGGTTGACATTGGAGGGCACCACCCTTCTTGTCCCCTCTTAAGACTCCACACTGGGGTTGCATTTATATTTCTAAAGTGCAGCCCATTTATAGAACCTACTGATGGACAGTGGGTTGGCTTCAGAGAGAGACAGACTGCATTTCCCAGCAAACACAACAACATGCCCCCCTCCCAAATCCTCACCACAGTGTGGCCTTAACACTCTTCCCACTGAGAGGTGGGGTCTACTTCACCTCTCTGGGGTCTCAGTTGGCATGTGACTCCTTCAACAGTACAATGAGGCAGAAAAGGCCCTAGGGCTGGGTCCTTCAAGGTCACTAGGCTTTCATCTTATTCTCTGAGACACCTACCTGGTCCCTTTGACCGGCCATGTAAGGCATCAAACTAGTTTGTGGCCCCCCTGGCTGGGAAGAAGCCAAACTATGTAAGGAGACCACAGATAGGTGGTCCAGCTCAAAATCCTAGTCTTCCAATCATCCCAGCTCAGACAGCAGACGAATGAATGAATGAATGAATGAATGAACCTCTTGGTGACTCTAGAACCTGCTGCCAAGTCACTGCCCAATTCAGAGTCTCTGCAGCTGACAGTGCTACCTGAACTCCAACCACAGAATCTGAGAGCACCATTAACTTGTTTTTAGCTTGCTAAGTGTTGCTGTAATTTGGTACACAGACATACTAACCAGGGCAGGTAGAGTCCAGGCATGTGCTACATAATTCAATAGGCTGGGAAAAACCCTTGCTATTAGAACAATGACTGTATGCGTGCTAAGTCACTTCAGCCGTGCCCAACTCTGTGACCCCCATGGATCTCATGGACTAGCCCACCAGGCTCCTCTGTCCATGGGATGCTCCAGGCAAGAATACTGGAGTGGGTTGCCATGCCCTCCTCCAGGGGCTCTTCCTGACCCAGGAATCAAAATCAAACCCACATCTCTTATGTCTCCTGCATTGGCAGGCATGTTCTTTACCACTAGCGCCATTTGGGAAGCCACAGAACAGACAGACCTAAACTCAAATTCAAGTTCCCTCAGGCCAGTTGCTAAACCTTCATGAACCTCAGTTTCCCCATCTATAAAGTGAGGACAAGTCCCCTTGTTGTAAGGACCTAAGTAGCTGTTAAAATTCTCCCCCATGAACTCTGAGGGAGATGGAGCCAGTGCAGATGTGGCGGCTGCTTTGATAATGACACCCAGTATCCATTTGTGGGTGGGAAAAAAACATGTTCTGACATGTACAATGTACTGACCCAGTTCTGTGGGTAATCGAGCCTCCGTATCTTTCCAGACTACATGAAGAATCTGGGGCATCGCCCGGATGGCAGAAATCAGTGAAATTTCATTTATTCTCTGTTTTTGCCTTAATTGGTCTTTTTTTTAATGCATGGAGAAATTCACTGTCAAAATACAGGAAACAAAATGGTCCACAGAGGAGCTGCAGAGGTAAACATGATACGAAGTCTCTAAGATGATTTTTCAGAAATGGTAACTGAACTTGTGTCACCGTCCAGCAACAAGGCTGCTGCTGCTGGAGTCTAGAAACTCTGAAAACAGCACTTAGGGGTGTTTCAGATCAGGAAAGGCGGATGAAGGTCCCAGCCCTGGAGGGGACCTGGCAGCGTGCCCGAAGTTTGCCTTTATCCCTACGGAAGGGTCCCCCACCACGTGGACCTCCAAGCACAGGTGGCTCTGATGGGCCGGCACTGGGACACCCCCACCCCCACCCCCACACAGCGGGCGACACATCTAACACCCAGGAGGAGAGAAGCTTCGTGCCGACCTCTGCAGGTTACACAGTGTACCCTGGGCACTTGCAGGACTCAGGGAACGGGGGTCCTTGGGGGTGGGCATCCAGGTGAGCCTCAGGAGAGAGCTCTGAGCATGGACGATCTTCAAAGCTGTTATGGGCTAAGTCACTTCAGTCATGTCCGACTCTTTGTGACCCCGTGGACTGCAGCCTGTCAGGCTCCTCTGCTCATGGGATTTTCCAGGCAAGAACACTGGAGTGGGTTGCCATTTCCTTCTCCAGAGTGAAGTTTTATTTGGGGCAAAATGAGGACTGCAGCCCGGGAGACAGCATCTCAGATAGCTCTGAGAGACTGCCCCCATA
Organism: Cervus elaphus; assembly: GCF_910594005.1. Lineage (NCBI taxonomy): Eukaryota > Metazoa > Chordata > Mammalia > Artiodactyla > Cervidae > Cervus > Cervus elaphus. The sequence continues at coordinate 34,729,652 of NC_057818.1, forward strand.
AGATGTTATAATTCATGGAAATCAACAAGGTGGGTAGGAGGAGCAGGAAGACGGAGGACGCTATGAAAGGGCAGAGAGGGGCTCACAAGTATCGGGGACTCTGAGAAACCCCCAGGTGAGGCTGAAGGTCCTGTAATAGAGGATGGAGCCCAAAGTCAGAAAAATCAGGAGGTGGGGGGTGGAGTACAACATGACACAACCAGGAGGAGGGGATGGCATGAGCAAGTCCAGGATTTTGTAGAAGGAAGGTATTGGTACCTACCAGAGGGGGTCCTGGGGGTTTGAATGAGATCATTCATTCACAAAATAGTCACTGAGCACCTGAAAAGTGCCAGAGGCACAACAGGATACGTGGCTGGCCCTCAGCCCTCCCAGAGCGGCACCATCGAACCCTGGGCACTGGAGCGGTGGCCTGACGGCCCTGGCTCCCTCCCTCTCCCTCCCAGGCTGCATTCCCGTCTCCTGGGAGTCAGTCATTCTTTGAGGTATCTGCTTCTGAAGCCAAGAGACAGGTAGGAAATGTGTTTCCTTTAATAAATAAAATAGAATCTCCTTCGCCTCACCCTCGCCTCCAGGCAGATTCTGGTAATACAAAGTCAAGAGGATTTCGTTGTGTGTGTATGTTTTAATAAACAAGAATCATTTCCCCAGCCTCATGTTAAACAGAGATGTGTTCTTCAGGATGATGCTATGGTGTGTTTCAAAAACAAAAATCTGCACATTATAATAGCCTTGCCATCACCCGGAGTATGAGAACGGTTCCTCCAGACCATGGCCTGTAAAAAGGCGGGGATGAAGTCACTCCTACCCCACCCCACCCTTGGGGCTCCCCAGACCCGGTTAGATGATCCAGACGTGCCTCTGACCGATGGCACCCCCGGTGGCTTTCCCAAAGGCATGTCCATGTCCCACTCAAACCCCGCCACCGCGGGTCCCTCTCTCATCGGCGTCCCTGGCGTTCCAGGGCCTCCACTCCTCAGCTGGCCCCTCCGAGCCTTGCAGGTATTGGAGCCAAGGCTGCACCTGGTGACTGTCGGATTCTTTTATAATGAGGTAAATAATATCTCCAAGGCAGACATCTCTAAAATGAGTTGTTCCACCTCAGTGAGGCTTGTCACAAATACGAGGGCTTGTTCTTTTCAAAATTCGCCAACACCTCATGGGTATGAAAAAAAAAAATCCCCCCCCTCAACACCCTTAACAGACTGACTCACAGTGGTTTCTGAGCAAGAGCCGTAGCAGCCAGCTAGGAGGGCACTTCAGAAAAGATTCCTTCCCCCTATGGCTCCCCTGAGAGGTCCCACGCCCTGCCTCCATCACCCAGTGTCAGTAGCTGATTTCACTCCCAGAAGGAGGTGCTTGGGCACATCCAGGGCCACGCAGCCCCAGATGGGAAGCAGGGCTGATCGTGGGGCATGAGCTGAACCTTCCTCATGCAGCCCAAGAGGGGCCTGCTGTCCAGAACACCTGCTGGAGAGAACTAAAGGCCTGTTTTGCCATCGAGAAAGCATCCAATCGGCTGTTGAATGCCCAGTGTGTGCCCAGCCACAGCAAGGGCTGTGATTGTGGAAAAAAAAAAACTCCTTTGAAGACAGAAAAGGAGTCATCCTGAGGGGACGATGCAGGATGCGTGCCCCAAGTTCAGTGATGACTGAAACAGTATTCATTAGCAGCCGTGTCGTTATGGAGGAAAATCACCACCAAATGGAAAACGTATTTTCCATTTTAATAGCGATGGAGGCTAATCAAAACCAGCTTCAAATCTGAAATGTATTAAGGATCCAATAAATAACTTTGATTCAGGCAATTACTTAAAATTGAAATTTGCTAAGTGAGGAGAATGAGTCGTTCATTAGCAGAGTGACACCTGGTACCCGGCAGGGCAGGGAGTCTGGGGGGTGGAGGGATGCGCTGGTGGAGGCTGGTCACTGCCTCAACCTGGGTACCTCTTTCTGCAAGGGGTGGGTGGGGGAGGTGCTCACCCCCAGCGAGCAGCCCCAACGAGCCAGGGCCAATCACTGCTGCTTTCAGTCATGGGTCTTTGTAGCCTGGGTTTACTTTCTCTCTGAGCTGTGTCTTTAATTTAAAAGCTGTATTTGTGTATTGGTTTGATCCCTCAATCCTCAAAGAAGATCCTAAAACACAGTTTCAAATAAAAGTGAAGGGGCCACCACAGGTGTGGAAAAGAAAAGACAGTCAGTGGAGGGTGTGCTGACAACCCGTCATCACAGGGAAGACACAGAAGGCAGAATAATGGCCCACAAAGATGTCCACATCCTAATGGGCAGAGCCTGCAAATACAAGGCTACATAGCAAAGGAGAATTAAGATCCCAGATGGAATTACATCAGCTGATCTTAAAATGGGGAAATTAACTTGGATTATCCAGGTGAGACCCATGGAATTATCAGGATCCTTTATAATGTGGAAGGTGGGGGGGAGAGAGTTAATCTGAGAGATGAGATGTGGAAAGACTCAGCTGGCTTTGCAGATGGGATGGGAGGCCATAAGCCAAGGAATGTGGGAGCCTTTAAAAACTTGAAAAGACAAGGGAACAGATCTCCCCTGGAGCCTCCTGAGAGGTCCTGCCAACACCTTGATTTGGGCCCAGCAAGACCTAGTTCAGATTTCTGGCCTCAAGCACTGCAAGATGGTGAGCTTGTGTGGTATTAAGCCATCGAGTTTGACATGACTTACTTATTCCAGGAGCGGTGGAAAATACAGGTGACTCTAAGAAACCCCTGTGCTTCCCATGGCCACGGGCTGTCTCAGTCTGTTCAGGCTGCTACAATGAAAATATCACAGACTGGGTGGCTTATAGACAATGGAAACTTATTTCTCACAGTTCTGGAGGCTAGAAGTCCAAGTTCAAGGTGCCAGAAGGTTGGGTGTGTGATGGGATCCCAGTTTTTACAGTTGGCTATCTTCTGTGTCCTCACACAGCTGAGGGGGTGAGGGGGCTCTCTGGGGGTCTCCCTTGTCAGGGCACTAATTGCATTCACGAAGGCTCCACTGTTATGAACTAATCACATCCCCAAAGCCCCACCTCCAAATACTGCCCTGAGGGTTAGGTTTCAACCTGTGAGCCTGAGGAGGACACAGTCTATGGCAGCATGTAAATGGGAAGAGGCAGGATGGCCGTTCTTATGCATGTGGTCCACAGGGCCTGTTTCCACCTTGGATTCCCCAGCAGGATGTAGGAAAAATCCCTTAGGTCTGCTGAAGGCCAAGCTGAGTTCTGGATCCAGCTTTTACCAGAGGCCAGCACCTGCAGAGACATCACTTTGCCGACAAAGGTCCAAATAGTCAAAGCTATGGTTTTTCCAATAGTCAGGTATGGATGTGGGAGTTGGACCATAAAGACTGAGTGCCAAAAAATTGATGCTTTCCAGCTGTGGTGCTGGAGAAGACTCTTGAGAGTCCCTTGGACAGCAAGATCAAACCAGTCAATCCTAAAGGAAATAAACTCTGAATATTCATTGGAAGGACTGATGCTAAAGTTGAAGCTCCAATACTTTGGCCACCTGATACAAAGATCCCACTTATTGGAAAAGCTCCTGATGCTGGGAAAGATTGAATGCAGAAGGAGAAGGGGATGACAGAGGATGAGATGGTCTGATGGCATCACCATCTCAATGGACATGAGTTTGAGCAAACTCTGGGAGATAGTGAAGGACAGGGAAGCCTAGCATGCTGCAGTCCATGGGGTCACAAAGAGCTGGACACGACTTGAATGACTGAACAACAACAAATCACCTGTTTACCCAGGATGGAGGTTTGTAACATTGTACAGGAGGCAGTGATCAAAACCATCCCCAAGGTAAAGAAATGCAAAAAGGCAAAATGGTTGTCTGAGGAGGCCCTACAAATAGCTGAGAAAAGAAGAGAAGTGAAAGCAAAGGAGAAAAGGAAAGATAGAGATACCAAGGGAATATTTCATGCAAAGATGGGCACAATAAACGACAGAAACAGTAGGGACCTAACAGAAGCAGAAGATATTAAGAAGAGGTGGAAAGAATACACAGAAGAACTATACAAAAAAAGATTTTCATGACCGTGATAACCACGATGGTGTGATCACTCACCTAGAGCCAGACATCCTGGAGTGTGAAGTCAAGTGGGCCTTAGGAAGCACCACTATGAATAAAGCTAGTGGAGGTGATGGAATTCCAGCTGAGTTATTTAAAATCCTAAAAGATGATGCTGTTAAAGTGCTGCACTCAATATGTCAGCAAATTTGGAAAACTCAGCAGTGGCCACAGGACTGGAAAAGGTCAGGCTTCATTGCAATCCCAAAGAAAGGCAAGCCAAAGAATGTTCAGACTTGTACTCATCACAATTGCACTCATCTCACACACTAGCTAAGTAACGCTCAAAATGCTCCAAGCAAGGCTTCAACAGTACATGAACAAAGAACTTCCAGATTTTCAAACTGGATTTAGAAAAGGTAGAGGAACCAGAGATCAAATTGCCAATATACATTGGGTCATAGAAAAAGCAAGAGAATTCCAGAAAAAAATCTACTTCTGCTTCACTGACTATGCTAAAGTCTTTGACTGCATGGATCACAACAAAACTGTGGAAAATTCTGAAAGAGATGGGAATACCAGACCACCTGACATGCCTCCTGAGAAACCTGTATACAGGGCAAGAAGCAACAGTTAAAATCAGACATGGAACAACAGACTGGTTCCAAATTGGGAAAGGAGTACATCAAGACTATATATTGTCACCCTGCTTATTTAACTTATATGCAGAATACATCATGCAAAATGCCAGGCTGGATGAAGCACAAGCTGGAATCAAGATTGCCAGGAGAAATATTAATAACCTCAGATATGCAGATGATGCCACACTTATGGCAGAAAGCAAAGAGGAACTGAAGAGCCTCTTGATGAAAGTGAAAGAGGACAGTGAAAAAGTTGGCTTAAAACTCAACATTCAGAAAACTAAGATCATGGCATCCGGCCCCATCATTTCATGACAAATAGATGGGGAAAAAATGGAAACAGTGACAGACTTTATTTTCTTGGGCTCCAAAATCACTGCAGATGGTGACTACACCCATGAAATTAAAAGACACTTGCTCCTTGGAAGAAAAGTTATGACAAACCTAGACAGCATATTAAAAAGTAGAGACATTACTTTCCCAACAAAGGCATCTAGTCAAAACTATGGTTTTTCCAGTAGTCATGTATGGATGTGAAAGTTGCACCATAAAGAAAGCTGAGCACCGAAGAATTGATGCTTTTGAACTGTGGTGTTGGAGAAGACTCTTGAGAGTCCCTTGGACAGCAAGGAGATCAAACCAGTCAATCCTAAAGGAAATCAGTCCTGAATATTCATTGGAAGGACTGATGCTGAAGCTGAAACTCCAATACTTTGGCCATCTGATGCCAAGAACTGACTTACTGGAAAAGACCCTGATGCTGGGAAAGACTGAGGGCAGGAAGAGAAGAGGGCAACAGAGGATGAGATGGTTGGATGGCATCACCGACTCGATGGACATGAGTTTGAGCAAGCTCCCGGAGTTGGTGACAGACAGGGAAGCCTGGCGTGCTGCAGTCAACGGGGTTGCAAAGAGTCGGACACGACTGAGTGACTGAACTGAACTTTACCCAGCTCTTAACAAGCCTCGACGGTCACACTCCCTCAGGCAAAATCCCGAGACAGAGACAAACCCAGGCCTGAAAGAAGAGCTCAGCCCGTACCCAGGCTGTAATGAAGACCACCCAGAGCCCCGCAGGAATCAGGTCCAAGGAAGAAGAGGGATCCTGGGGCTCCGGTCATGACACTCCAGGCATCCGTATCGGAGGTGTTCCTCTGGGCTGCCTCATCACCCACACCCTCTCAGTCACTCCCTGACAGCTGGTGACCAGGAGGCCCCTGTTACCGCACAGTTGAGAGGGGTTCTTAGAGCAGGTTCCCTAGAAACAGACTCTGGGATGGAAAGTCCGTGAAGAACATTTATTGCCAAGTGATCCCGGGAGACACATGAGAAAGGGAGAGAGGAAGGTGGGGTTGGGCAGAGGGAGGAGCTGACCGCAATGCAGTGGGTGGTGGGGTGGTAACTGAAGCCTCAGCTGATTCCACGAGAGCTCTGGAGCCAGGGTGGTCCCCTGGAATTGTCCTAATCAAGGCCTCCGGAACTGCAGCCTGTCTTCCATGAGCCTCTTCCATAGCTAAGGGAATGGGCTACACGAGGGGTAAGGCAGGCCCCCGCAGCCCAGGGCAATGTCCAGTGAGGGGTGCAGCTGGAAGACAGTCCCAGCCTCTGGGAAAGGGGTGCAAAGTCCCTGAGGATGCAGGGGTGTGTGCAGAAGCCCCATCGGTCACTGAAGAAGAGGGCCCTGCAGTGGATGGAGCCTGGGCGGAAGGGGTAGCTCTCGTCCCCTCCAGTCCGGGCGGGCTGTCCTCAGCCCCCCACACAGGCCCCAAGACCTCAGTGAGCCAGCCTGCATCCCCCGCAGAGGTGCTAACAGAGACATCAAAGCTGCAGCACCTCGCTTTCAAGAAGCTTTGAAACGCGCTTCTGAAATGGCTGTGCCCGGGCAGATTAAAAGTCTTCCTACTGAGGGGCTCAGGCGTCAGAACAGAGTGGGTGGGCTCAGGGATATAAAAAGTGGAGTGCTATTGTGCGCCAGGCAGTGCAATAGAAAAGCCAGAATAAAAATACATACAGTGAATCGAAGCAGTAAAGGCTTAGCTCCAGAATCTCTGAAGTAGCAATATAAGTGTGCAGGGCCCCAGCTGGGGTCAGGGAAGTGAGCAGATTGCCAAGAAATCAAAGCCCTTCATTAATTCGCTCAATCACTCATTCATGCAACGGTGACTAATGAGTACCTACTAAGTGCCAAGACCCGGGGAACAGAGGGGACAGCACAGACCTGCCCCTGCTCCCACATCAGTGATGGCCTGGTGGGGAAGAGCTGAGGGTAAAATGTGCTGAGATGCGGAAGCACAGGGGCCACAGGCCTCAGAGGGACTCATGGAAGACTTCCTGGAGGAGGCAAAGCCTGAGCTGAGCCCCAAAGGATGTGCAGGAATGACTCGGGTAAAGGAGGGTCAGGAGAAGACAGCATGAGTGCAGTGAGAGGGAAGAACGGTTTGAAAGCGAAGGTGGGGTGGGGGGATAAGTATGCGTAATTACGGCTGGTTTGCACTGTTGTGGGCTTCCCCGATGGCTCAGATGGTCAAGAATCTGCCTGCAATCCAGGAGACAGGGTTCAATCCCTGGGCTGGGGAGATGCCCTGGGAGGAGGGAATGGCTACCCACTCCAGTATTCTTGCCTGGAGAAGTCCATGGATGGAGGAGCCTGGCGGGCTACAGTCCACGGGGTCGCAAAGAGTAGGACATGACTGAGCGACTAACACCTTCACTTTTCACTTTCGGTGTTGTTGTATGGCAGAAACCTACACAACGTTGCAAAACAATTTCCCTCCAATTAAAAATCTTAAAAAAAAAAAAGAAGGGGAGAGAGGTGAGGGAGGGGGAAGGGGTGGTATCGGATCACACAAAGCCATGAAGATCAGGCCAAAAGCACGGGCTTCCTTCGTCAGGAAGGCAGAGAGGAGGAGGGGTCTAGAGTGGGGGCATTACGGGATTCCACCTGTGATGGGAAGCCCCCCCAGCACTGCCAACCCACACTGAAAACACCTCTGTGTTCACAACCCCAGTCCCGCCCCAAGACTAGGTGGGGGACTGGATTCGGGGGAGTGGTGGGGGGCGCTTGAAGGATACGGGTCAAGGCCCTACACCATCTTATCCTTTTCTACAAACCCAGGCCTCTCTCTCATCGCTCCCCGATTCCAAAAAAATGCTATCCCCCAGACACCCCTAAATCCTTCCCCACAGCACCCTGCCATCCACCCCTCCAGGCCTTTGCTCTGCCTGGGATTCCCTATCCCCCTGCTCGCCTCACCTGGCTGACTCCTACCTGTCCTAAGCTACTACCACCCCCAGGCTGGTCAGGCGCTTCCTCTCGGAGCTTCCCTGGGGCACAGATTCCTGCTGCAGTCACCTGTTTCCATGTGTGAGAGTCTACCTGTGTGTCTACCTGCGTTTAAGAGCCGGGCTCTGGAAGGGCAGGGACTCACCCACGCAGAGCAGCCTAGCGGTGTCCATATCCTGCTGGCTCTGGGCTCCAACGAGGACATGGCCTTTTACAGACATCTTCTCTGGTCATCTTCAGACATCAGAGGGGTCAGATACCTCCCGAGGTCACAGAGCCAGTCAAGAGCAAACCCAACTGGGACTCAAACTTGGCCCTTCCCAAGGCTCCTTCCTTGTTACTGTCCAGCCCAGTTCTCAAAGTTCTCCCTGGAAAGGCAGGTGGCACATCAGTCACCGTGGTCTTCAGTGCCCCAGGTAGAGGAGCATCTCCTGCCTCCTGTGTATTCACGGTCACACTGCCTCCCCAGTAGGGCTGCAGATCACCGAGTGAGACCCATTCAGGTGAGAAAGGAAGGAACATATCCCTGGGCCCCAGGTTTGTCCTGGGAGCTCACGCAGGTCAGCTTTCCTCCTGGCTCCCCCCGGGGCTTCCAGCAAGCAAAACTCAGCATCCTCACAATAGCCATTTCTCAAAGCCCGAGGCTCACAAGCCCAAGCCAGTAACCACGTCTCCTTAAGGCAAGGAAAGTAAACCGGAGCAGCGGATGGTTCAGCATCGTCTGTGGGGCCAGCAGCCACGTGACTCAGTGGCCCAGGCAGCCAGGCACAGCACCTGCCCCCCCGGGAGAGGCCGTCTCGGTGCCCGGCTCAGGTGGCCCCTTGGCCCAACCAGATTCTCTGTGAGACTTGAGACGCTGTCCCTATTTATAACAGGTGGTGCTAGTGGTAAAGAATCTGCTTGCCAATGCAGGAGACACAAGAGATGTGGGTTCGAAAAAAAAAAAAAAAGAGATGTGGGTTCGATCCCTGGTTTGAGAAGACCCCACCCCCCAGAGGAGAAAATGGCAACCCACTCCACTATTCCTAGCCTGGAAAATTCCACGGGCAGAGGAGCCTGGCGAGCTACAGTCTGTGGGGCCACAAAGAGTCGGACACAACTGAGCGAGTGAGCACACACAGCCTGTTTATAACAGCATCTTTCATCTCACCTGGAGAGCCACCAGGTTATGGCCAGAGGGCAGGGCCACCTTCTCAGCATGAAGAGCTGGTCGAGAAGAGCGTCAGGGAGGCTGGCAGTGACCTGGGCCCTTCAAAGCAGCCACTTTTTCTAGGAAGCGAACCTTCTGAAGGTGCCTGCACAAGACAACCTGAGAAAAACCTTGAATCTTTACATTTGAGCCCAAATCATGTGATGGGCATGACCTCTCTGAATGGAAGGACTGGGGAAGTGAGGATCATCTGAGCCACGAAGGACCATCAGGTGCAGCAGACGCTGTGTCGTGATGTGAACAGCGTCCTCCCTTGTTGTTCTTATTTATATTTTATTAGGACTTTATTGAATGTTTTCTTGTAGGTCAGCTGAAACCCTTGGGGGAATAAAGCAAAACAAAACTAAATAAATGCTTTGAATCATAGCGGAGGAGGGACGGCATTCCAGGGATAGCAGTGAGCACTCAGGTAATCAGAGGGGGGCTTTGTACAGAGATGCCAACCCCAGCCACAGGCAGCAGCTCCCGTCTCCATGTGGCTAAACTTGCTTAATGCCCACCAGACACCTCCTACGTTAAATCCACCACCCAGCATGCTTAACCCGGCATCCTGGCAGCCTGGGCTTTTGGGGACCTGCTCCTTCCTCGGCTCCCCGAGCCGGCACTGTGTGTAGGGCGGTGGGGCGGGGGGGCATCCAGAGAGTGAGGCTCTGATGCCAGAGCACCTGAACGCCAGCGCTAGTTCTGTTTCTTCTGCTGGGTGACCCTGAGCCCAGCTGTCACCTCCTCACCTGAAACGGGGTCAGTCCAGCCCCTGCCTCCACAGGAGCTCGTGGATGGATGCGGAACGAGCGTTCAGCAAATATCCCATCCTGAGGCCCAGTCACCTCCCCAGTGGGGAGCCCAGCTGATCCAGGGCCAGTGGGCTCGAGGTGGGGGCTGAAACGTGGGGCCTCAGGGCAGGGAAGCCCTGGAGAACCTCAGGGCGACTTCCTGCAGAAGGAAAAGCCTGGGGTGTCTCCAGAAGTGAAAAAGAGGGAAGACAGCGCTCCAGAAAGGGGGGCACACACAAAGGCGTGATGGCTGGAACTCACTGGGCATGGCAGACGGGGGAACGGAGCCAGCCTGGCCGCCTGGCAGAGAGAAGGAAGCACATCTCCTGCCTGGACACGGAAAACTGAGAAAGCAGGCCAGCAAGGAGAACTCACACAGGCAGATGGGCTCAAGGCAACCTGCGCGTGTGACCTGAATGCTGTGTGAACACTGGGGTCCGGTGAACCAGAGAAGAACTCCTGGGCTGATCCAAGTGACACGGAGCCTGGAATTTCTGCCTCTTGCTCATGTTTAAAGAACTGAAAGTAGGCCTCTGCCAGAGAAGGCACTCCTGGTTTTGACAAAGGTTAAAATCTGAGTGCCTGGTATGCCCTCAATAAACACTTCGGGAAGGAAGGAAGAGAGGGAGGAAGGGAGAGAGAGATTGAAAAGCTCATTAATATTTTTGGATGAACTCCTCTTGTCTTCAGGCTTCCTAGGAAGTGTTAATGGTAAAGCACCCACCTGCGAATGCAAGAGATACAAGAGATGCGGGTTCAGTCCCTGGGTCAGGAAGATCCCCTGGAGGAAAGATCCCCTGGAGGAGGGCACAGCAACCCACTCTTGCCTGGAGAATCCCATGGACTGAGGAGCTTTGCAGTCCACAGGGTCACAGAGTCGGACACGACTGAAGTGACTTAGCACATGTGCCCACACTCTTGTCTACAAGTTGGGGAAGAATTGTGATTTCATCAGCCAGAGCCCGCCGCTCCCAAAAGACACTGGGCCATTCTCCCCAGTGCACTAATACCAAACTTCAGGAGAAAAGAGGATCTTCCAGGCTGGAACTTTCAAGGCTAATGTTGCCGGGATCTTATTCTGAATATGCACACTTGTAGTTCTGAATTAAAATCCCGCAGGAAGGGGAGCTGGAGCGGCAAGGCAGAGTGAGGAGGCCACTCCCTCCTGAGGCTGAAGCAGAGCCCGCTGGCTTCTTCCCAGGGGCTCTGAGTGGGCTGAGCCAGGCTCTCCCTCCCTTGGCCCACAGGTCACTTCCTCTGGGTCCCCTGGTCCCTCCCAGACCATTCCTCAAGCATCCCACACCTCCTCCTGCCTCCACGCCCAAGGTGCATGCTGCCCGGGGCTCTGGCCCATAGTCTGCATCCCCACACACACCCACTACAAGCTAAAATGCCTAACAACGTGCAATGACTGAGCACCTACTGTATGCCCAGCTCTGTGCCAGGTACTCCTCATGCATCATTTCTTTTGCTCCTCATCGCCATTCCTCTGAGAAGGTCTTATAAACCCTGTTTACAGATATGGAGACTGAAGCTCAGAAGTCCAGGGCCACCACCAGAAGAATCACAGGATCTCCACCCATGACTCCAAACCTGGGCTCTCACCCCACTACAATCACTGGTGAAGGAGCATAGGGATTTTTACTGTATTCCTGCACCACCTGGACTATTGTTTATTTAATATTTTCCTTTACAGTGACTCCCTTTATTTGTAACTCAAATGTACTTAAAGGAAACAGAGTATCACTATGGTACATATATATAAATACCATCACTTCTCAAAAGCAACCAGGAAAGAAGACCCAGTGTAAATTGCTGCTGGGCTCTGCTGCCTGCTGAAAGCACCTGCTCGCACTTCATCTGAAAGGCAGATTAACACAAGCCAGAGGGGCTCATTGGCACCAAACCACGTCCCTCAACAAGGCAGGACTGATGGACAGTCCAGAAGGGGTCGGTCTCCCACTCTGTGACCCGGCGCAGTACACACCAGCGGCGCCTGACGACACCGCCCCATGACCCTCAGTGACATCCAGCCCAGCCTGTGGGAAACGCTGCCCCCTCCCGTCCTGGAGCCCACCCACTCCCAGGGCTTCAGTGCTCACCTTGCCCTGAGGGCCTCCAATATGTGTGTCCACAGCCCAGGCCCTGTGGCCAGCTTCTCAATGGTCAGGTTCTCCCCCCGGGCATCAGCCAAGACCCAAGCCCAGTCGGTGTCCACCTACGTGCACCTGGATGTACTACCATCAGCCCAGGACCCCAAACCGGAAAACGGTGAGGCATTCTCACCCCCTCCCTCACCCCAACACCTTACCCCAAACATCTGTAAACATTCCTGCAAATCAGGAGTCATGGCTGTGAGCTTAAACTTTCTTTTTTTCTTTTGGCCTTGTCACGCAGCTTTCGGGATCTTAGTTCCCTGACCAGGAATCGAACCCAGGCCCCCAAAGTGAAAGCGCTGAGCCCTAACCACTGGATTTCCAGGGAAGTCCCCAGGCTGTGAGCTGAACGAACCAGGCATATCCACCATCCCTACTCTTGAGTTCTCTGTTGAATGACAGGTAAATCTGGCTGTGCGTGCAGATGGCTCTAGCTGAGCTAGGAGAAGTGTGGGAAGGCAGACACTTGGTGGTGGGAGGGTTTGGGGACTTCACAAAAGAAGTGACACTTATTTCGCAGTTAAGAAAGCCTCTCTCTTCCATGGCCATATGTGAGTCTTAAAACAGGTCTGTAGCGAACCCAGGGGTGTCTGACCCATTTTACAGAGGAGGAAATAGAGACCAAGCAGGTTTAAGTAACACAACATCACCCTGGCTCTCTGAGGTGAAGCCAAGACTGAAAAACTCTGTCACCGGATCAGTTCTCTTGCCCCATGCTCTACTGTTTCTCATGTGGGCAGTCGGGTAATATTCACTGCATTGAATCAAATTTCTGTATCTCCAAACTGAGTGGGAAACCCTTGAATACAGAGCTTTGTCTCTCAAAGAAGTCCCCACCATCCTTTAGCACCCCAACACAATGCCCACTGTTGCCTGCAAATCAGAGGTGCTCAATCAAATGCGGGGGGTGGGCAGTTAACAGCAGGAAGAGGAAGAAGGGGAGGAAGAAACAGCACACATTCCTCAGCTTCCTCCTCGCTGGGGAGACGATGCCCGGGGACCTGGAGTTGCCACACGACAGGCACCTCTGGAAGGGTTCCGGGAAGAAGTCACCTTGAAGTTGGCTGTGTGCCGCCCGGAATGTAACTGCGCTTTTCCTATTCAGGAGGGAGGCAGATTGGCGAGGACGGACCCGGATATCGCTTAGAGACGGGGGCTCCTTTAAATACTGTCCACCTCTGCCAGGCCAGTCAGCGGCCACGCTGTCCCCAGCCCAGCCTGCTTTCCGAATCCTGGGTGGAAAAGGCACGGGTGCTGAAGGGTCCCCTTGGGCTTTTTACATTGCGGGAGAGCCGTTCTTGGCCGAGAACCTCGGCTCCCCCTAGTGGCCATCTTGGTACCAGCACCCGACAGAGCTATAGCTCGAAGGAGGCATTCAGGCCTCAGGCTGAAGACGAGGAAGGTCAAGTGTAGGCAGACAGGACCACCTGGTCCTCTCCCGTGGGCCCAGCCCCAGTCGGACACACCCCACACGGGGCTGTGTTGGAGGCAGGGTATGAACAGCACCCTGCATGCCCCCAGAAGTTTCCTTAGCTCAGCATCTGCGTGATTGTGAAAGTTCTCTTCCTCCGAAGGGCTTTCATAACCCGTGTTTTAAATACTATCCCCGAGCTGGAAATTAATAACTCTACTATTGACACTCTACAAGCTTTAGATGTGCTCCTAAGGGCTTTCCTCCCCAGATTCCTATATCTAAATAATTGATAGCTTTTAATAGCTATTGTCGAGTTAATGGCAGTTGCATATTAAGACACTTATCGATGAGTTTTCTGCCTCCTTTTGCCCTGGGAGTGAGGGAGGCGGTGTTCTGGCTTTCAGTAATAACAATGCTTTCGGGCAATCTCAGCACTATTCACTGGCCTAAGCCCCCCAACAGCCCGCGGCAGAGGGGAAGGTACAATCAGGAACGCCTGTGGTCCTCCCAGTAAGGCCTGCTCCATCCTCCCTGGCCGAGGAGGCACACGGCCCCCCAGCATGCACAGTCCCAGGTGGCTGGTGCAGGCTTGGCCCGGGACCGGTCAGGGGGAAATCTCCTAGCAGCAGTGAAACATCAACAACCCATAAGATACCTCCTTGGGGAGAAATTACCTTTGGGATGTCAGTTCCTTAACTGCCTGGTGGGCACAGCCCAGAAAATCTGCCAGAGGGTGGTGCTGAGCAGCAATAGGAGGGCCTTCACCAAAAAAAAAAGGTGCAAATAATTCTTGCCAAGGCCCTTCTAGGGGCTCATGCCTGCTATGGACTGGGCAGGAGGGGGACTTCCAGTGCATCAGTGATGGGCTTTCCTAGGAATTGGCTCCAACATCTGTGCCTTGCTCTGAGGCTGGGCAGCTTCCAGAGGCAGGATAGGGGAAATAACAGCACCAGGAAACATTCGCGGTGACTTCTGCAGATGACCCGGAATCCAGCAGGTATGGCGCTTAATAGTATGCCAACTGCTTTCTTTACATGCACTTTGAATATTCATTGGAAGGACTGATGCTGAAGCTGAAGCTTCAATACACTGGCCAACTGATGTAAAGAGCTAACTCATTGGAAAAGACCCTGATGCTGGGAAAGACTGAAGGCAGGAGGAGAAGGGGACGACAGAGGATGAGATGGTTGGATGGCATCCCTGACTGGATGGACATGAGTTTGAGCAAACTCCGGGAAGCAGTGAAGGACAGGGAAGCCTGGCGCGCTGCAGTCCAAAGGGCCACAAAGAATCAGATGCAACTTAGTGACTGAAGAACAACCACCACATACATTTTGGCACTAAATCCCCAAACACCTCCAGGACAGAGGCTGTGATCAGCCTTACCACAGAGATGAGGAGGCTATGGCTTAAAGAGATTAAGAGATTTATTCCAAGAGCAGAGTTCCTGAGGCAGGAGGCAGATGCACATCTGTCTGACCACACGAAACTTCCAGATGCCAAGCAGAGCCCGTCCACTCCTCCCGCACCCTCAGGCTCTCTGACCTCCCCCACATCATGCCTCTGCACCGGGACTCACCACCAGCTTGTCCATCCCAAAGCCACCTCCAGGGTCACACAGCCATGTCCATTTCCAGGCAGATACAGGGGCGGGGGGGCAAGGGAGGTCCACGTGTGGCCATCCAAAGGGCAGGATGCTTCTCTCCAGTGAAGCCTCCCTTCTGTCCTTTTTGAATGGTGATAGGATTGTGTTACTGTGACTCTAACTGTTCTCTATTTACATCGTGGCCAATCAGTTCTCAACAGCTCTGCTGGGAGGAGATGAGGCATTCCCTCCACTCCCATGCCCTCTGCCCAGGGTCAGACAGCCCCTGTCATCTCTCACCTGGACAGACCACAGGAGGAGTGTCCCACAGGTCTCAGGTTAAAGCAGCATACCCCCATCCATCCTCTTAGCAACTGCCACAGACAGGCGGCCTCCAGCACTTAACCCCTTGCCCTCCCCCATCTTCAAATCTTCCAAAAGCTCCCATTGCTTTCAGCAGAAAACCCAAGTTTCTTACTTGACACGTCATGTGTTTTATGACCGACGTCTCCAAGCTCAGCCCCCCAACAGCCCGCCGCCCACAGGTGGTGCCTGTAAACACGCGCATCCCTGAATCCCTTGTACTTTTCGGTGTCACTGGACATTAGCACATGATCTCCCCTCTCTCTGTGCTGCCCTTCCTTTCCACGTGGCTTTCTACCTTTTCTACCCGGAAAAGGCGATTCAGTTGGCAAACGCTGGTTCAAGCGTTACTCCCCTGAGACGATGTTCCTGGGGTCCCGCCTACACCCCCGCCCCCAGGCAGTGAAAGCAGTGCTCTTTCCAGGTCTCCCTCACACCTACAGAGCCCTGTGCATCCACCTGCGGTACATGCTTCTCACCACTTTGCATCCTAACAGCTGGAGCACATGCCTTTCCCCTGGTCTGGGAGGCCCTGGAGGGCAGGGTGATGCTTGATTAATAACTACAGTCTGCAGCTGAATGCAGGCCCTGGGAGTGGGTAACACTCAAAGAGTTTGTGTTGAGTGAGTGAGGAGGAGACGGCCCTGCAACAGTCCAAGCGAGATGTGGGGAGGGCTGGGATGAGGTCAATGGTGATGGACGTACAGCTAACTGCTGCCTGTGGACTTGAAGACCCTGTCTCCATCCTGGCTGTACCAGTAACTATGGTGAGTCAGCGGACCTTTCTCTTGCCCTCAGTTTCTGCATCAGCCAAATGGACTCAGTAGCAACACACTTGTCAACCTGTAGCGCCTTCCTGGAAGTCAGTGGGAGAACACGGCACCCTCAGTGAGAGAGAGTCACTGCTATTTGATCCAGCTCTGGGGTTGTTTCCATGGGTTGGGACACCGTAAGGAGCTTGGTGCCACAAGCCCGTGTTAAACTGGGCTTTCAAGGGTGAGTAAAACGTGGGCAGATGGATGAAGACGACAGGAAACCTGTTTCAGCAGAGAAAATGGTCTGGGAGGCCTTGGCCAGGAGGAGGGAGTAGGGGAAAGTAAATAAGCTCCTTCTGAGCACCTGCCGTATACTTGACACACTGCACCCTTTACTTCACACTCCCAGGAATCCTCTATGAGCAAATGCGGCGGGGCTGCAGCCAGTTTCTGCCACCAGTGACACCTTTAAGAAAACGAATAAAGCAGCTACAGACTGGGGAAGATATACATTCAAATCCACCTTCACAATGAACTCCTACACACCAACAATAAAAGGACAAACAACCAAATTTTTTTAAGTGGGCAAAAGACTAGAATAGACACATCACGGAAGAAAATATATGAATGACCCATGTGCAGATGAAAATAGGACCAGGATCATCAGTCACCACAGAAGTGTAAATTAAAACCGTAATGAGATACCACTATTTTGTCCACTGCTAAGTCACTTCGGGCGAGTCCAACTCTTTTCGACCCTATGGCCCTGAGCCCACCAGGCTCCTCTGTCAATAGGACTCTCCCAGCAAGGACACTGCAGTGGGTTGCCATTTCCTTCTCCAACGTTGTCCACTAGAGTGGCTAAATTTTTTAAAGAACACCACCACTGACCGTTGCAAGAGTGTGGAGCATCTAGAACACTCTTACACTGGGAGTGAGAGCATCAAATGGTCCAACTGCCTTAGAAACTGTCTGGCAATTATAATGTTAAATATACACCTCCCTATAAGCTCATGATTTCACCTCAAGCATCTACCCAAGAGAAATAAAGATGCATATCCACATAAGGTTTCGTAGGTGAATGTTCAGAGCATCTTTATTCATCTTAGCCCATGACGAATAGAATCCTATCCCCTGGAAGGGAAGAAATTCTAGAATTTACCCTAATGTCCATCAGTAGGTGAAGGGATCAACAAAGCATGGGGTATCTATACCAGAGCATCCTGCTCACCAATAAAAACAACCGACTATTGATCCATGCAGGCATATGGATAAATCTCAAAACACTGAGCTGAGTGATGGAGGCAGTATTTAAAGTACATATGAAGGAGTATACACACTGTATAATCCCACGCCTACAAAATTCAGGGATGAAGTGTCCCTATAGTGATAGCGATCAGAACGTGGGTGCCTCCTCGTGGGGAGCAGAGGCATGAAGAATGACGGGTGTGTCCTGTACCCCGTCTAGAGTGCTGCTTACATGGGTCAATACACCAGTCAGCAGTCATGAACTGAATACCTAAGATCTGTGCATTTTGCTATATTGTCATTGCCTCAATTTTTGAAAAGACATTATGTAGTCAGAATGCCTAGGCTCAAATCCTAACCCCAATCTGTTTCAGTTTTGTGACCCGGGTTAAGCTCTGAGACTCCATGGCCCTGTCTACAGAATGGGAAGGACACAGCTATTACCTGGTTACACCATGGCTAGTAAGTGAGATAATTCACCTGTGTGAAGAGTTCGCCTTGGAGTCCTGAGACTTGGGAAAGCATATGATTTGCACTGAGGAAGAGCATCTTGCCCAAGGTCCCCAGCAGAGGGAGGTCCAGGCGAGGATGACCCCAAGGGTGTGTGTGGACAGACCTAGGCATGTCACCAGCCCGCACTCTGCCCCAGGAGGATGAGGCCAGAACCCTTAGAAAACCCCATGGCCCCAGACATAAAGAGAAGTTGCCATTGCCATTTATGAAGGAGTCATGATTTCTGGGCTGCTGGAGGCTGCAAGGAGAAGATGAGTGGGTGCTATCTAGTGATTTGCTATGGGAGTTGTGAGCCTGAAGAGCAGGGAACATCCAGGCTCCGAGAGTGGTTGGACTGATGGGAGGAAAAACTGAGGCATATGCACAGGCCAGACATCAGGGTGGGGTGAAGAAGTTTTCTCTCCATGGCTCCCGTGAGCCCAGGGGGAGCGGGGGAACCAGCTAACCATGTGCCAAACATGCAGTCCCTAAAAGTGCCCACCTCCTGCTGGTGTTCAGGGGCTCACCCCTCTGCAGAGCCACGAAGACTGAGGTCAGATGCCCACAGGCCTGCCTTGTCCCTGGCAAGGCTGCCAAAGGGGCTTCCTCTTCACAAATGACACTAATTAATTTGTGATCCCTGGCAGGGGGTCCGCCACACTCTGCACCTGCCAAGCTAATTATGAAATGGCTGGCTCACAGCCCCAGGTGATGCCAGCACAGGCACCAGCAGCTGGAGGTAACAACAATGACTGCAAGAGAAAATGAATGGAAAGTCAGGCTTGTTGATTATGATAGTGTTCATCACACTAACAGTTGTTTATCCAGCTCCTGTAAGGTGCCCTGTACCTTATAGACATTACCCCCAATATTCCCAGTGACCCTAAAGGTTATAATTAGCACCCTTTTCCAAACCGGGAAGCTGAAGTTCAGAGAGGTGAGGAATTTGTGTGAGGTCACACAGTAGATTTAAGATAGGAGTGCAAGGATGGCATACTCCAAGGTCCGTGTTCTCACAGTGCCGTACACCTCCTAAGGGGTCCCTTGCCTCATTGTTAGGGGGACTTCAGTCCCCCCACAGCTAGACAAGGTTGAGTCCCTCAGCCCCAGTTTCCAGGAACAAAGCCTGTGTTATCACCCACATCAGTGGCTGGCTGGGCTCCAACAGCAACTCAATGAGAGCCCACTTTCCAGGGACAGAGGCTTGGGGTGGGGACCATTGAGAAGATAGATTGCACTTATTTTATTCCCAGGCCTCTGTCCTGCAAGCAGGTGCCAGCTTCCCCCTACTGAGGTCTCAAAACTATGCGTGTTCCACCTGATGAGCTCTGCAGCAAAGAGTAGTTAATTAAACTCCTACTGTGTGCCTCTAGCCTCATTCAAGTCACAAGGAGGTGAACAGTAAGGGAAAAAGCAGATATGGAAATGGGCAGAGATAAAAAGAGGGCGGGCTGTGATCAGCACTCAGCAATCAAGACAAAGGGTTGTGGGAGTGCAGGAGATGGGAGGCTGATGGCCCTGAGAGGAGGCTGGGGGACGAGGAAGCCTGTCTGTGGGACCTGGAGAAGCAGGTGGGCTGTGTGCGTGTGGAGCTGAGGCAGGAGGTACTCAGGGCAGAGGAACTAGTGGGAGCAAAGGTGCAGAGAAGATGGGTCTGCTCAAGACAAGGTGGGGATGGTTCATTCATACACTCCACAAACAGTTCATCCAGGAAGCCGAGGGCACAGGAAGGGAGAGTGATGGAGGGGTCCTGAACGCCAAGCCACACAGACATAGCCCCAGGGCAACAGCGAGGTTTGAAGGGTACTGGAAGGTGCAGAAGTCGTCACACAATCAGGGCCAGTGGCTAGAGAAGCCAGCAGTGGGTGGAGAGGACTGGGCTGGTGAGGTGATGCTGAGCTTTGTCAGCCCTGCATCCCGTCGGCCCCTGAGCATCCTGGGACCAGAGGGAGACAGTGGCCCCCTCCCCTGCTGCCATCACAGGAGGACGGGCTGCCTGAGCCCCAGCCCTGAAGCCTGCACCGGGCTTGAAATCTTCACTTCCCAATTCCTATAAATTATAGCACTTTTTCTTTCTCTCCACTCATTTACGTGGGGTCTTTGACATTCTCCTCATCAGAGAGAAAAATCATCTACAAATCAAACGGCACAGCAGCATATCATATTTGAGTATTAGGAGAATAAAACTGGCTCAAAGAAAAAAAGCTTATTTCAAGCTAATGCGGCACCAGTGTGTGCGTACGTACACACACACCCACCCACCCTCCCCTCTGAGAGGATGCCCATCAGGGGGCCCCTGAGAGGCCCAGAGAGTAGCAAGGAGTTTGGAAAATGCCCCCAGAGGACCTGCAAGGGCAGGGCGTTGGGGCAGAGTTAGGAGGTGTAGTGGGGGAGGGGCTGGGGTTCCCCACATTTACTGGGGGGCCTGGGGGCCCTGGCTCCTGCCTCTCCCCAACCACCACGACTCTCATGCCTGAGCAAGGTGTCAAAAAGTCAGAGTCACTCTATCCAAATCGGAGGTGGCGCCCGGGAACCTGTATTTTTACTGGCTCTTCCAGGTCATTTAATAATGCCCATACAGGTTTGGGAAAGCACACTCCAGCCTTGCCCTCCCAGTAGGAGGGACTGGCCTCCTCTCCCTGCCCAGGCCCACTTTCAAGGCCTCTTGGGGTCCCTTAAGGGACCCCACGCCTCATTCTGAAAGCCCTGTGCTGGGGATAAGATCCTGAGCCCTGCCTGGTTTCTTGGGGTGGGTGGGGAGTGCCCCTTGTGTGTAGGTTGAGTGGCAGTAATGCCTCTGACCCTGGGATGTTCTGATTACCCTGAGTTCCTAGCTTGAAGTTCAAGCCTTTTCTTCTACATCTGAGGAGGGGATGGGTCAGAGAGCCCTGGACCCAGACCCTTAGCTTCCCCAGGTGTCCCTTGTGGGCTACCTCTATCCCCCAAATCTGATGAAAATCCCCCCAAAAATCCTATGTCCTTATCTGAGGGAAACTAACGAGCCTTGGCTGCAAACCTCCTCCTCTTCCCTGGACATGGCGTGGGGGAAGGAGACACTGAACCTGGTAAACTCTCCTTACTAATGAACCCTGTACACATTTATGTTCGTTTTATTAAGGGTTTTTTTTTTAATTAATGAAGCTCTTTCTAGTCCACTGATTACAAACAAGTGGCTACAAAGGTAAAGCCACTTACTACTCTTAACACAATAAACAATCATGAAACAAGGACCCTCACTTGCTGAGGGTCTGCTGTGTGCCAGACCCCGTCATGGAAGCTTATTGAACAAGGGTAGTTCTCACCCCTCAGCTGCAGACCTGAGTCGCCCGGCAGTTTTTTTAAAATGCAGATGCCCAGACCCCGCTCCCCCGAAATTCTGATGAAATCCACTCAGGCTGGTCTCTGGGTGGACCCAGGCACTGATACTTGTTTTAATCATCATCGTGATTCCAAGTGGAATACCAGGAGTGAGGACCGCAGACTTGATTCCAGCCAGGTTTGAGTTACTAGTGTCCCTTTATGCAAACATGGGAACAGAGGCCCAGGGGATTTAGGGAGAGGTGGAGGTGGGAGGAGGGGATACAGAGCAGGGGGGTAACCAGACTCAGGAACTGGCCTGGCTGTTTGGGGGGGGAGCACTGCCCCCCACCCTTGCACTAAGCAGATCTCATCTAAGGGAGAGGATGGAGGGGGTGGTCTTGAGCCACTCACAGCAAGTCACCGGTGGTTGGCTCTGGGATAGAGGAAACAGCAAAAGAAGAGGATGCCCAGGTAGGTGTCCCTGCCTGCTTTTGCACCCACCTCCCCACGACACTGGCTGGCAGTCGCCCCAGACAACAGCCACGCTGGGCTCCCATACCTTCCCGAGGGCCGGGCTGCAGCCGCAGATCGCAGCTGGCTGGGTGGGGCTGATGGGGCTGAGGCAGGAAGTAAGAACAAATTTCAGAGCGGATCCAACGGGGAGGGGGCGGGGAGCAGCCCTTGTGAATAAAATGGGGGTGGGGGAGGGGGCAGTGCTCCTGCCCCACCCCCCATCATCCCGCTTCAATTCCCACAACCGGCAGTGGGGTAATAGCCAGGATATATAATTAGCAGCTGTTATTACACTAGCGTGTGTGATACATGTTGATGAGGCGCCTGGGTCTGTGAGAAAGCTTCAGGCCAGGGAAGCAGCGGAAAGATGGTGGGGTGGGGTAGCGGACCCTGGGCTGAGCCTCTGGACCTCTCAGAGTGGCCCCAACGCACCCAGGACACCCCCCTCCCCGCCCACTGACCACCCACCGGCCGGCCACCCCTGGGGCACCGTCTTCCTCTTAGGTGGGATGAAGCACGCCCTGCTGCCCTCTCAGTCTGCTGGACCTGACAACCGCTCCCCCTCAGCACATCATTCCAGAGGAGCGGTGGTACTTAACATTCCCCGTCAAGCTCTCAGAAGACGTTCTGCGTGTTAATCAATTCAGGACACTTTGGGATTCTGAGCAGCTGGTTATTTCAAAGCAGCATTTCACACGGTCCAGTGGGCAAACCCTGCCCAGAACTGAGACCAGAGAGGCCTCGGCTCTCAGAGCAGTTTTTTCCAGGTCTGCTGGGGCAGAAGCAAGTTGCACCCCCAAAACCACCAGCCCGCTTATTTACAGAGTAGGGTCTTTAAGGCTGGAGGAGGGATACAGTGTCTCCTGGGGTGCTGGGGGGCAGGGGTTCTAAGCCACAACTCCCAGTGTCTTCATGAGCCACCCATGTCTCATGCAGTGCGTATAAAAACACAGGCTCCAGGGTCCCAGTCCTGCTCTGCTGAAGGACTGCAGGGAGGCCTGAGAATCTGTATTTGTAACACGTTTCTCCCCCTACCCCACAACCCCGATGATGTGGATTCACACTGATGTGTGGGAAGCCTGAACCTAAAGATGTGGTGAGAAGCCACATGGTCACCAGAGAGAATAGCCAGATGCTAAGGGGGACTTGTTCAGAGGCCCAGAGGCCAAGCTCCCACAGTGGCCAGACCCTCCCCATGTACAATCTCATTTAAGCCTTACAGCTCAGGCAAGGCGCGGGGCCTCCATCACCACCTTGCCGAGTAGAAACCCAGGGTCACACAGGTTCAGCTCTCAGCACAGCTGCGTCACTTCCTCTCAGAGACAGTCATCACCCGGGTCAGCAGAGCCCATAGTCACAGAACTTGAAACTGCTGGAAATCACTTTGTTCAGGGGTGTGTCTGTGTCCACAATGACCTGGACAAGATCCTGTGTCACTTCAGCCGCAACACTGAGCCTGGTTGCTCCCTGTGGATGGAGGCGATGAGGTCAGGGTTCACGCCCAGGTTTGGTGACTCCAGAGGCAAGGCCCACCCCGGGCAAAGTGCGAGCAGGGCAGGCAGGTGCCCTGACTCCAAGCGGGGCACCAGGCGTGCCCATCAGCCCCGCCCTCAAGGCCCTGCCCATCAAGGAGCGTGCGTAGAAACATGAAGCTGCATAGGGTCTTCGTTCCCGGTCTGCAGAGGAAGAGGCCGAGGTCAAGGAGGGAAGTGAGCGACCCAGCGCTTCCCAACAGAGGAACACCAGGCTGCCGCCCACACATGCTCTTGCCCCCTCCACTGTCCAGGATGGGATTCTTCCCTGCGGGGAATCTGGGCGCTGCATCGCACCTGGGACTGAGTTCAGCCAACACCCAGCTCTCCAGGGTTCTGGAAGGGGCTGCTGAGCGAGGCGAGGCCAGAGAGGAATGTAGGCAAACAGCCCAGTCACGTCCCCCGGCCAAAGACAATGCAGTCAAGCCTCCTTCTCAGAGAGACTAATATTTATGCTGCATGTAAAGTGGCTGCGGCAGCTGGTCCACAGCGAGGCCTTCAAGCCCGCCCCACCGGCGCCGGCTCGGGCCCAGAAAATGGACTTTTAACAGGCGGCAAATGAACATGTCAAGCCCAATCATTCTACAGCGGGCGACCAGGCCTGTCGGGGGTGGGGAAGAGCCGAGGGACAGCGCCCCGATTACAGAGCTGTCCCCAGCAGTGCCGACTCCTCCCGTGTGTGGAAACCAGCTTGGCCCCTGGACCCTTCAGTCCAACCCTCGACACCCCGGGCCTGCACAGAGACCCCAGGGGAGCCAGGGTGGGGGGTGGGTAGGGTTGGGAGGGCGGGGGAAGGTGTCAGGGGCAGCTTGGGGGTGACACTCGGGGTCAGGGGACAGGCTGGGCCACTCTGGGAAGGGCGGGGCAGGAGCAGAGCCTCACACAGGCTTCAACAGGCCAGTCTACAGCCCCAGAGCCAGGGGGCTACTGTCCCTCCTCCCCGCTCAGGGCGCCAGGGCAGCAGGAACCTTCAGGCTCTACTCCTCTCGGAAAAGCTCCGAGGAAGAGTCCCTGATCCAGGGAAGACCACGGGAGGTCTTAGAGCTGGCGGACAGCTCAGACACTCCTGACAGGCCCGTGGACAGCTCCACTTTGCAGGCACAGCGTCAATCACTAGAGGGTGCTGGGGACCACCTCTGACTGTCCCCCACAGACCCCCAGCCCCCAGGCCACCTCTTCCTGCAGCCCTGACCGCAGTGGCCTTGGCACAGGGCTGTCGTCTGGACGGTAGCTTCCAGGTGAGAAAGGAGCGCTTCTCCCTGCATCCAAGGGTCAAGCCCAGCCAAGTCTCAGCTGAATCAACATGGAGAGGGCCCCTACCACATGGCAGCCGTCGGCCTGGAGCCTGGCCTCTGCCGAGCTCTTCAGATGCCACGATGTCCCTGACAGAGGACATCAATATCACCACTTTAACAGGAAAACAGGCCAGTGGTGCCCACAGGCTAACTGAACTCACACAGGGCATACCCAGAGCAGTCCAGGACAGCCCAGGACACCCCAGGACACCCCCAGGGCAGCCCAGGACACCCCAGGACAGCTCAGAACACCCCAGGACACCCTAGGACAGCCCAGGACACTCCAGCATAGCCCAGGACACCCCCAAGCCAGCTCAGGACACCCCCAGGACACACCAGGACAGCTCAGGACACCCCAGGCCAGCTCAGGACACCCCATGACAGCCCAGGATACCCCATGATAGTTCAGAACACCTCAGGACACCCCAGGACACCCCAGGACACCCTAGACAGCCCAGGACACTCCAGCACAGCCCAGGACAGCTCAGGACACCCCCCAAGGCAGCCCAGGACGCCCCATGACAGCTCAGGACACCCCATGACACCCCAGGCCAGCTCAGGACACCCCATGACAGCCCAGGATACCCCATGATAGCTCAGAACACCTCAGGACACCCCAGGACACCCTAGGACAGCCCAGGACACCCCCAGGACAGCCCAGGACAGGCACATTCAGCACACCAGGACTAGCAGCCCGGGGCCCTTCTCCCAGCCCTCCCCACCTGTGCTCACTTAGGCGCTGTGTGTCTACAACTGCAGCAGAGAAGTTGCTTCCTTTTCATACACAGGCACCGTCCCTTTTAAAACTGACCAACAGAAACTAGCCCCATTTACGCAGGTGATTATCCCTCACCTGCTTGGATTCTGCAGTGACTAGCCATCTGACCTCCACTACCTCGCCTCCCCTCTTCCCTAAACCTCAGTGTACATCCCGACTTTAGGTGGTGACTGGGTGGTGGATGGACACTGCCCACATTCAGATCTCCTGCCAGGCGGCTGCTCAGTGGTCATCGTGAGACCTCCCTTGGGGACAGCAGCTTTCCTCAGCCTGCCCCCCCCCCCCCCCGCCAGCTCTGTTCTGAAGGAGAGGAGGAGGCCCCCGCGGCAGGACCAGGGTCAGGCTTAAAGCAGGCTCTGGGGCAGACAGGCCCTCTGGGGGTGGCTGAATCACGCCAGCACAGAAGGGAGAGGGTGCCTGCAGGCCTGTCGATCTCTGGAAGAATTAGCTCCAGATCAGGATTGTAACTGAAGTGCACTTCCCCCAAGAAACAGACGTGGCAAGCAGGAGTCATGGAGAAGGTTAGGATTGGAGGGTGGCATTGTTAGAGGCTTTGAGGTAGAGCCACCTCTCTCCTTTCACAGCTGGGGAAACCAAAGGGAGGAACAGGGACCTGCCCATGACCACACAGTAACTTATGGTCCTGTCAGGGCTGCAAACACTACCCAGGGGCACAGCTCACAGGCACCCAGACACTGACCCATCCACCTGCCCATACACCAGCAGCCTGAGGCTCCAGGGCCCACCCCACCCGCCTCCACCCCCACCTCCCCACCCCAGCCACAGGAGTCAGGTGCAGTCAGCTCTCCCTCTCCAGGGCCACCCAGCTACTGCAGGGTTTTAAGGTGAGTTCTTCCGTCTTTTTCTAATTGAAATATTATTAGTAACATACAACATGATATTAGTTTCAGGCGTACATGATTCAATATTTGTATATATTGCAAAATGATCACCACCGTTAAGTCAACATTCATCATTACACAGATTCACAAATTTTCTTTCTTGTGATGAGAACTTTAAACATCTACTCTTAGCAGCTTTAAACTATTGAATCCAATATTATTAACTACAGTCACCATGCTGCATATTACTTCACCAGAACTTGTTTATCTTGTAACTGGAAGTTTGTATCTTTTGACCCCCTTTACCCATTTCACCCATCCCTCACCACCACCTATGGCAACTACCAATCTGTTCTCTGTATCTGTGAGTTTGGGTGTTTGTTGTTTATTTCTTTGATTCCCCGTGTAAGTGAGATCATATAGCATTTGTCTTTCTCTGACTTATTTCACTTAGCATGATGTCCTCAACGTCCATCCATGTTGTCGCAAATGGCAAGACACCCTTCTTTTTCTTTCATTTTTAATGAAAAGAGAGATTGAGTTGGTGCGTGAGCTACAGAAATGAGCAGGGGGTCCGAAAAAAGGACAGATGGGGCTCTGCCTCACAGCAGGACCCCACTCACTCCGGAGACCTCAGTGGATGCCGAGTCCTAAGGGAAACAAGGCGGCATCACTGACAGTCTTACAGAGGAGAGAACCAGCGCCAGACACAGCAGACAAAAGCGCAGGAGGTCCTGTTCCATGTGAGTTTCAGACAAACAACGGATAATTTTTATAAGTATATTTGTTTCCTAGAGTTGCTGGGACAAGGAGCACAAACCGGGTGGCTTTAATTAGCCTTTCACAGTCCTGGTGGCTAGAAGTCGGAAGTCGCGGTTTGGGCAGGGCCGCGCTCTCCCTGGAGTACCTGGGGGAGACTCTGCCCCGCACCTTTCCCTCCGCGTCCCGTGCTGCCATCAGCCCGAGGCTGGCCCATGTGCAGCGAGGACCTCTGCCTCTGTCACCACGTGACACTCTCTCCACGTCTCCACGTCCCCACGCAGCCACCTTCCCTTTCTGGGTCTCTTTTCCTCTCCTTACGAGGACACCAGTCACGTTGGGTTTAGGGCACACCCTACTCCAGTATGACCTCATCGTCACCTGATTACATCTGCAAAGGTCCTATTTCCAAGTGAGGTCTTATTCACAGGCACCAGGGGTTGGGACTGGGGCGCATTTTGCAGAGAGACACAATTCACAGCAGGGTTGGCCCAAATACTGCACCAGACACACTTATTTCCATCTTAGTCCATTTGGGTTGCTATAACAAAATACCCTCGCCTGGCTGGCTAAAACAACAAACACTTTTTTCTCACAGTCCCAGAGGCTGGGTCATCCAAGATCAAGGCACCAGCATACTCAATGTCTGAGAAAGGCTCACTTCCTGGTTCATAGCCAGTCTTCTCTGTGTCTGCTTATGGTGAAAGGGGCCAGGGAGCCCTCTAGGGTCCCTTTAATAAGGGCACTAATCCCATTCATGAGGGCCCCACCCTCATGACTTAACAACTCCCAACACCACATTGAGGGTTAGGCTGCAACATATGAAATTTTGGCGGACACAAACATTCAGCCTGTTGTAAGAACAGAAAAAAAAAAACTATTTGTTCTTTATCAGAAATTCAAATGTAACAGAGCATCCTATATTTAATCTGGCAACCCTATACTGACATCATGTGATCCTCCACAAAGCTCCACAAACTGGCTCCTGGCTCTGCCCTCTTGGAAGTCAATTATTTCACAAGAGGGACAAATGATGGGGAGGAGAAATGGACTATGAACAGAAGGTTAGTGTCCAAAGACACCAGAAAGTGACAGAAGATGAGGGTGGAATGGAAGCTGAGAGGGACCACCTGCTGTGTGTCCAGGTCTGTGGGGGGCACTCAGGAGCGACAAAGATACCCCAAAGGCAAGGTAAGGCAGGTGCTGCTATGTCTTCAATGACCAGAGGGTGTGCAGAATAAGATGGGTGCTCCAGGCAGTGCACCCGCATAGGACCTGAGCATGTGGTTTGAGAGACCATCACCTCTCCATCCATGGGGGCCTTAGCCCTTTAGACCCATCAACTCTGCCCCAGGGGAGCATCCCTGAGCATCGCTGAGCTCTGCAAGTCCCGGGAAATGCACCCAGGATGCCCCAGTCCCACCTGGTCCCTGAATCCACCTTGGCATCATCACACATAATAGGCCGTCACCTGCTAGGTCTCCCTGAGGTTCCATCTGGGGAGAGGGACCTGGTGGGTAGCAGGAGAGACAGGCCTGGCCTCCTGACCTGGAGGACTGGCTGGCACTTCAAGTGAGGCAAGGCTCAACACAGAATTCAAGTTGACTGAAACCTGTCTAACGGCCCCTTGTGAGTTAGGGTGGAGGTTGATCTCACTGGTGGGGTTCCATGGGGCTTCGGGGTTAGGGGTTTCTCATCTGCTGAGAAGTTAGTACTGAAACGAGGGAGATAGCAGAGCCACAGGCCCAATATGAAGATCTGAAAGCTAGGAAAGAAGGCGGGGTAACCTCGCTGACCTCCATCCACATCGACAACCTTTACTGAGGGCTTCCTTAACAGAGTACCAGATAACTTCACCTGCATTCTCTCTCTAAACTGGAAGGGCTGGGAGGGCGAAGGTTCCCAGCAGGGTGCCCCACATATTGCGTTGCTACATTAAACTAAAGGGCAAGTATCAGAGTGACCAGAGAATGCTACAGCTAAAAGCCACCTTTGGGCCATGTCCAGAGTAGGCCTAAATGATATGTGGCCATGACCCAGCTGGCGTGAGTAGGGCTGTGGTGGCCCCCACCTCTTAGAATGAACCACGCAATGAGGAGGGGAATCTTTGCAGCCAGGCTCATGGCAGAAGGACACTACCTGTGCTTCCAAGCTCTCAGCAGAGACCACACATATGAGGGCAGGAAAGCAGGATAGACGCAGCTCATCAAGGGTCCCGAGGAAGTTGAAACATCTGCCTCTAAATACAGACTCAGCAGCAAAGTGACAAGGACAGCGCGGGGCAGAGGGAGCTGGATGTTCATCCCTCAGAAAACCTCCTCCGGGACCCACATACAAACCAGTCCCATTCCAAATCCTCCTGCTGCCCGCTGCAGACCCAGCACGCATGCACTTACAAACCACATGCACATGCGTGTTCTCAGTCCCACCTATCTGCACACAGGACAGCGTGCGCACCTCACACACAGATCGGCACTTAGGCACACGCATCCTTCCACGGACACCAGCACCTGCGCTCACACACACCAACCCAGGACCGCACCCTGGGTCCCCTGGGTTTACACACACAGGGCTCTCACTCACAATGCCCAACTCTGCAACTGCACTCACGGCATATACTTAAAGCATTTCCCTGGCTCTCCAGTGGAAAATGCATTTCTTCTCACACTTTCTGGATCTGCTATCTTCAACTCGGTGCCAATTTCCCTTTAAAAGATGGCACCCAAGAAAGACCGAGAACCTAGAGAGGGAAATGAATCACAGCCTGACGGGTGCTGGCCCCAGAGTGTCCCTCTGGTGTGACTGACGCTGTTAACAGGCTGTCTTGGGGGCCAGCATGAAAGGGCAAGGACACAGGGCACTATCTGAATAGAAATATCGCGGTGGCACTGAGGCCAGCGAAAATGAACAGCAAGAGGGTTCACGGCCCACAGGAGGCAGGCGTGGGGACAGTGAGGCTAGCTGGTTAGCAGAGCAGAGGGAGGACGGGACAGAAGCACCCGTGAGTGAGTCCAGGGCTACCTGCCATGACGGTGACTGCACACGTCAGCAGGGGTGGGGGTGGGGGTGGGCATCTGGGTGACTTTCTGGAAAATACTCTGGCAGCTTGTGCCCTCATCAGGAAGTGAGACTTCTGCCCCTTGGCACGCAGGCAGGGTGCACAGAACAAGGTAGTTGACGAAACTCCCACTAAAACGGGAGAAATCAGGAATACCTGAGAAGGTAATCAGCTTGCTGGGGCTGCCACAACAAAGTATTGGGTTGGCCAAAAAGTTCATTCAGGTTTTTCTATAAGACATTACGGCCAACGCAACACCACAATCAAGGGGCTTAAACAACAGAGACGGACTGTCTCCAGGATCTGGGGATTGCACGTCAGATTCGAGGTGCGGGCAGGTTTAGCTCCCTCCAAGGACTGGGAACGAAGGATCTGCTCCAGGCTCTCTCCTTGGCTTAGAGACGGCGGTCTTCCCCCTTCTTCCTTCATGTGCTTTTCCTGCTGTGCGTGTAGTATACAGATTTCCCTGCTTTATAAGGACACCAGTCATGCTGGAGTAGGATCCACCCTGAGGACCTCATTTTACTTGATTCCCTCTGTCATCTCCAAATAAGGTCACATTCTGACTCTGGGGATGTCAAGAACACACCTCACAGCACCCCAAGACCAAGCCACCACCTTAGCAGCAGGACTGACCACGATGCGGGAGTGAAGTGTGGCCTGTGGTCCTGGCCTGAGCAGGTCAGCAGACAGACAGACAGACCCTGGTTCCAGGGCGCATCTCACAGTTGTCACAGAAAATCAAGGCTCCACCGTGTTTTCAAGATTTCTATGCTGTGTTTTTAATGTTTTCATTTTTCACTTATTTTCCTTGTGAAATAATCTTTCTAGAAGGAAGAATGCCTTTATGTACATTCCTAACTGAGAAGGGGCACCGTGGTGTGTGCTGGTCGGGCTCATTCAAACTCGATCTGTGAGGCCCATGTGGGCTCATCTTCACAGAGCTAGTGAAAGAAGCCAACCTCCTATAAAAATCGAAGATAACAACTTTAAGTAAACAAACAGTTTTCAACAAATTTTCTTAACAAATTTAGTTTCCCATCACGAATACTCAGTCTCAAAAGTGAAAGTTGACAGTCCTTGAAACTATTAGAAGAAACCTTTTGATATTTTAGGAACACTCCTTGTCCCCTCAGGAAATGCACTTGGACAGAAAATTGACTTTATGACAACAAGATACAGAATAAATATGGCTTTCTCTTGAACTCCATGACAACTGGTTATGTAAATATTTGTTGCACTTGTATCTATCTAAATAAAAGCTAATGACTAATTCAGGGTTCTGCATCCTTCAAAGTAATTGTGTCCACTCCAGGTACCCAGTCCTGAAGCTGGAAGCCTCTGACCTCAACTTAATTTTAATCAAAAGTCGGATTTTAAAAGTGCTTGGAGTTCATCATTTTTTAAAAAATTTGTACTGGAGTGTAGCTGATTTACAATGTGTTAGTCTCGGGTCAGTCAGTTAGTCAGTTTAGTCGCTCAGTCGTGTCTGACTCTTTGTGACCCCATGAATTGCAGCACGCCAGGCCTCCCTGTCCATCACAAACTCCCGGAGTTTACTCAAACTCATGCCCATCGAATCGGTGATGCCATCCAGCCATCTCATCCTCTGTCGTCCCCTTCTCCTCCTGCCCCCAATCCCTCCCAGCAGCAGGGTCTCGGGTAGCTTCTAGCAAAGATGCCTGGGGCATCTTTCTTGGAAGCTGTGACCTTGAGGGGGTCTTGGGGCAAACTAACTAAGACAAAGCCAGGTTCAGAAGCAGAGATGGAGGGGTGCTAGCCAGCCTGGGTTAGAATCACAGCTCTGCCCCACACTAGCCACGTGGCCTTGTGTAAAGCACATTCATCTTTCTCTGAGCCTCAGTTTTCTCATTTGTAAAATGGGGACAATAATAATACCAGTTCTATTAGACTGCTGTGAGAATTAAATAAGATGATATGTGGGTGATGAATGTTATGATGTGTCTTCTGCTTCAGATATGAAAGCCTTATTTCTGCTGGAAGACAGCCTCCAGCTGTCAGCCCTCTTTGTCGGGAGGTGGGGTACCTCAGGGGCAGAAAACTGCCTTGTCCAAGGTTCCATCTCTTTCCGGGGCAGCTTGTGCTAATGACTGATCAATGTAAGGGTATAACGGTCCATGCCCTTGTGGCCACTCAACCAGCTCCAGAGAACCATCCCAACTTCAGAGCTTCCCATGGGCCGGCTGAGCTCTTTGTCAGGATTACATCACAGCTCAAGTCCCCCTCTGCTGTCTGCTCTGTCTGCCTTCCTTCCCCTGGTGCTAAGCCCAAAACACCCCCTCCTCTTTCATGAAAATCCTGCCTTCAAGTATCTGACTCAGAGCCTGCTTCCCCAGGAAGAAGAATATGTAACAAGGTGTGAAGTGTGTAGAAAAGTGCCCGGCACAGAGTGAGCATCATCTAAGTGCACTGTAAATAAAAGGGTAGAAGATGCAGGACCACATTATGTCTTCCATGCCTTGGGAGTCAAGTGGAGTCTGAATCCAAACTTGCCTTTAGAGACAGAAGCTTTGGGGAAGATCTTAGAATGGGAAAGAGGGAACATAATCATACTGCATGCCCCCGTAGCAGGGTTCCCTAACACAACTCCCTGGGAAGGAAAGCAGAAGGTAAACATTTGGGGGCTGGTCTATACCTCTCTGCCTTGAAGCCCTGTGGCACAGATGGGTGCAAAGGTGGGAGCCTTGGAACTCACTTCCTGGTTTTTTCAAATTCCATTTTAGCAGAGATCTCTGGATGCTTCCTGCTGTTGTAGCTCAGTGTTGTTACCAGATTAGGAACACGTGGGGCAAACAGAAGAGCAGAATTTAGACCAGACTCTAAGAGACATCTAGGGCAGTTCTTAGCCAAAGGTGCCTAGGGCAGGATATGAGTTTCTCATTTAAAACTTTCAAATCCCCAGCCTTTCAAGCTTTTCACTGTGATATGGGGCCCACTCCCAGCCAAGGGATAGTAAGACTGGCCACAGAGAGCCTGACTCTTACCGCTACTCAACTTGGACAAGTATTTACTATCCCCATCAAAAACCAGATGTCATGGGCATGAGACTACTGATAATGCTAAAAAAAAATGGGGGGGAGGGCTATATATGCAGGGGAAGCCCAGAGATAACAGATATCAATTCTGTCCAGAGCAATGAGGGTGGGCTTCCTGGAGGAGGTGATGTTAAAAGTGGATTTTGACAGATGAGTAGAAGTTCTACAACCACACAAAGTACAAAGGGATTTCTAGGTGAAAGAAACAGCATATCCACTGACACCTAGACACATACAAGCAGGGGATGTTCAAGAAAAGTTTAGCTCATTTGGTTTGGCTGGATTTTGGAGCATTGAGAACTGGCTTGAGAGGAAGTCGGAGAATCACACAGGAAATCTGCCCATGGCTGGCCCAGAGTCCCAGATCAAAGAACTTGAACTTTACTATGAAGATGATGGGGTACCCACAGGAACTCTTGAGCAGGGGACTGGCCAGACCAGACATGGTTTTTGGAAATACAACTCAGGTGCCTGGCATAGGGGATGTGGTGAAGGGCTCAACCAGCCACAAGACATACCTTTCCAGTTTGGGCTGATCAACTAGGAAGCAAAACCTTGTGTTGTGCACATCTACATGAAAGCCCAATGACAAACACAGGTTTGAAAAGGACAGAAGGCCCACAGTTGGAGGAAGCCAGGGAGCTGGAGCAGTTTCCTCTTAAACAGCTGTGGTGCACAAGCATTTGGATTTGGCTTGATTATTTAAATGAAATGTACTTCTCGCTGCCTCTCCTTGTTTTATGTCAACATTGAAGGTGGCCACAACACTCTCCAAACGATCCGGGGGCTTTCTGAGCCAACAGCAGACGCTCGGCCATGAGCCGCAGCTGGAGGGCCTGTTTCTGCGAAATTTCCAGTCATAAAAGGACCCAGATGTTCTGAGATGATTTTCTTGGTGCTGAAAAGATGCCAATTCTTAGCAAAGAACTGCCAAAAAGATGGGTGTCTTAGAGCGGGTTCCCTGGGAAACTCTGGGATGGATCTTTGCACACAGGAGGCTTACTGGGGAGCGTTTCTGGGAGATACACTTGAAAGGAAGAGAAGAAAGTAGGGTTGGGTGGAGGGAGAAGCTGACCTGCAATGCAGCGGCTGAGGTCTCAGCCAATCCTATGAAAGCTTTGGAGCTGGGGAGGCAGGTCTTGGTATCATGCGTACTGGCTGCGGGGGACCATAATGCTGCACAAGGCAATTCCCAGTGAGAGATGCAGCTGGGGACTGATAGACTCAGCAGCTGAGGGATGGGGATGCGAGCCCTCAAGGTGGGGAACTGGGCCAAGCACCCCAGTATTCACCACAGTGTGACCTATCTACATCAGCCTGTGGTCCATGAGACCACAAGTGTGCAGCTAGAGCTAGATTCGGGGACAAGGGAGGAGGAGGGGACCACATGCTCAATTCAGTCCACAGACGATGGTCCCTGTGGTCCTCTGGGTCAGCAAGGTGATGTCCAAACTTCAGAATGGCCTTGAGGGACAATGACGCCAGGAGCCTACGAGCATCTACAAAGCCCAGCTGGAGACCCAGGATCACTCCAGACAGCTCATCTAGGGGGACCCACCCAGACAAGTGTCATCAACATTTTTACAAGATTACATGTCAGTCAAGGTACCACCAGACTCAACTGTGAAACTTGTCAAAAAATGTACATGCCTCCCCACCCCCACCACAGTTTCTGCTTCAGAAAATCTGGGATGAACCTGGGAATCCATATACAGTTGACCTCTAAACAAGGCAGGGCTTCAGAGCATCGACCCCCGACCTCAGACAGTCAAGAATCCAAGTGTAACTTTACAGTCAGCCCTCCATGTAAGCGGTTCCATACCTGCAGAGTCAACACCTGCTGATCGCGCAGTGCTGTGGTATGCACTTACTGAGAAAAATCTTAGTGTAAGCAAAAAATCTGGTACAGTTCGAACCTGTGTTGTTCAAGGGTCAATTGTGTTTCAGGAGCTACATGGTTGATTCTGACGTGCAGGCCTCTTTGTGACCTCTCTCCTAGGGCAGCCCAGATTGACCAGTGTTCACACTCAGGTAGCCCTGGGGTCATAGACTCAAAGGCCCAGAGGGCTCCAGCAGGCATCACTGTTACATAAAATGAGTGGCGTGGGGACCTCATCAACATAGACGGGAAAGGGTACAGGAGCCCACCTTGGGGATCGGGACTCAGCTCCAACTGAGAGTTGATGTTAATAAATGGGAATGGGGTCTCCGTGAGACCAGAGCTTTCCAGATAAACTAGAAATCTGGGTTTTTAATGTGAAATCTCCTGATGTTAAAAGGCTGGCATCTAATTCAAATATCCTTAAACTTTCTGTAAGCCACATAAAACCAATCTGCAGGCCTGGTTCTGTTCTTGGGGTACCAACTCATGGCTTCTGGTTTAGATGCCCCCAGAATGAGCAGGCTGAACAGTCCTACACGGAACAGGGGAGGCCATGGATTGAGTAATAGGGATGATTCTGAATTAGGCTAGCTATCCTGGAGTTGACAGCATGGGTAGTTTTGGAAGGAACTGTGTAGGCCACTGAATGTGACAGCGTGGACAGTCCCAGGTTGGACAGTGTAGACCTGTGATTCCCAGTGGGGGTGATTTTGCCCTCGAGGGGCCTTGTCAATGCCTGATATTTTCTACTGTCACAACTCAAGGTGGGTAGAAGCCTGGGATGCTGCGAAATGTCCTGCAAGGCACAGGGCAGCCACCCTCATCCCTAACAAAGTATCCATCCAAAAAGTCAACAGCACCACCACCAAGAAACAAGGGTGTAGACCATCCTGGATGAAAAGCCTGGACAATCCTGGGAAGAAGGGTGTAGAACTGCTCAGTCAAAATGGTAGCCTCTAGCCACCTAAGATGAGTGAGCATTTGCAATGTCACTAGTGAAACTAAGGGCTTCCCCGATAGCTCAGTGGGTAAAGAATCCTCCTGCAATACAGGAGACACAGGAGATGCAGGTTCGATCCCTGGATCAGGAAGATCCCCTAGAGAAGGAAATGGCAACCTGCTCCAGTATTCTTGTGTGGGAAATCCCACGGACAGAGGAACCTGGCAGACTACAGTCCAATAGGTCACAAAGAGTTGGACACAACTAAGCACACACACACATGGTGAAGCTAAGGAACTAAATCTTTCATTCTAATTTAATTTACATGCTATGAAATCTACATTCTAACCAAGTATTTCAAGTGAAATATTAACCTCTAAATTAAGATGTGCTCTAAGTATGAAATACACAGCAAATCTCAAAGACACAGTGCAGAAAAAGGTAAACGACCTCATTGATCATTTTTATATTGAGTACATGCTGATAACATTTTCAATCTGGTCAGTTAAATAGACATTATTAAAATTGATTTCACCTGTTTCTTTTCACCTTTTGGGATGTGGCTACGGGAGAACTCTGAATATGCGGCGCACGTTGTATTTCTATTGGACAGGGCTGGTGCAGAGCATCTTGAATCTCGAGCTCAGATAGTCTTGACTTGGGAAGAACAGATCACCTTGAATTCACTGACATGAATAACTCTGGTTGAACAATGTAGACCATTCTGAGTCTGTTGGTATGAATAGGCAGGGTGGATGGGAAGGGTGGCAGAGATGGGGATACGATGGAAGGGGAGGAGAGGAGAGATGACCCGAGGAGGGGGCAGGAGGGGAGGTGACACAAGAGTATCTGGTCCTCACCAGTTTGTACTTCCTGTGACCTAAATGAACAGGGAGGCCCTGAAGGGTTTTAGCAAACACATGATGTGATTGGATTTGTGTTTCAGGACAAGTCCTCTGGCAACAGAATGAGAAATGAACTGGAAAAAAAGACAAGTCTGGCTTTTCTGCAGAAGATGCCCCAGCAGAGACTGACTGGATTTTGCTCCCCTTTGCACCTCTCATGCCACCTGGCACACGGTGAATGAACAAATTCATGAACAAATAAACACCTGAATGAACAAATCAATGCCTCTAATATTCTCTTCCCCAGTTCAAGGCCACACCTGAGCATTGCCTAGCAGCTAGCAGCACCTTTGTCTTTTCTTTCCTGAGTACAAATTATTCTCAGCTCCCACCCTCCTGCATAAAAAAAAAAAAAAGAGGAAAAAGATATCATTTCTTGGAAAGAAAAACCTATCTGTGGCTGCTTTCCCTTTTCAAGTTCTTAAGCAAGAATATGTCGTTCAGAGAGAGATTAAAGATGGGAAACTCAGCATTTATGTCCCCCAAATAATCTGTTTATTTTCTGGGCAAAGAGATGAGAAGAGATGGTGCAGGTGACCAGAACCTCCAGCAGCTCAGAACAGGCCCCTGGGGAGACACAGGGGAAAAGAGGGACCCATCCAGCCATAGGGAACAGACTCTTCCTGTGAAGGGACAGGGGGTGGGGTAGGGCACAGTCCCAGGAACCCAACACCCGGGGCTGCTGGATTCCAGGCTGTGCAACCTTCAGCAAGCCTGCACAATCTCTCTGGGCTCACCTTGCTCCCCAGGGGTGGTTACTTTAGCTCAGGCACAGCTCTGGTGACCTGGAAGAAGTCTTTAGAGTCCAGAAGCACCAGGTGGCTCTAGTGGTAAGGGATCTGCCTGCCAATGCAGGTGATGTAAGAGACACAGGTTCAAACCCTGGGTTGAGAAGATTGCTGGGCAGAGGAAATGGCAACCCACTCCAGTATCCTTGTTGGGAGAATCCCAAGGACGGAGGAGCCTGGCAGGCTACCGTCCATGGGGTTGCAAAGAGTCAGACACGACTGACCATTTGACCACAGCACGGGCATTGATGGGAGGGGCAGAGGAGCAAATACAGGGACAGCAGACAGGAGCCTTGGTGTCCCCTGAAGTGAAAAATAAACGTTCATTCTGGATTTTGGGGGGTCCTCTCTGCCCCTCTGTTCCATAAGAAGGGGCTGGTATCTGGAAGGCAAAATATTTACTGAACACTTGCCGTGTGCTGCCCCACTCAGCATCTGCTACAAGGGTCCCCTGCCACATGCCAGAAACTGCTCCCCAACTCTGGTGTCTTCTCACCCCATCCTGCACCCTGCAGCCCCCTCCCCATCTCTGCTAGATTCCCTTCTCCCTGTCCCCCTACCCGGGGCCTTCACAGGCTGTAGTACCGCCTTCTCCTTGATGTTTCCCTGACCTCGTGGGTCTCCTTGTTCTGAATGCTTACCGCTTTTTAAATACCGACCAATCGCCCATAGTGCAAGACACTTGCACAATCAAAATTGGCTTCATCTTCGTAACAAGCTTTTGAAGCTGACTACAGAATTATCCTAACTCTTCAGATGAGGACGCTAAGGATCAGGGGGTTCAGGTATCCAGGCAGTGGCTGGAGAAGACTCGGGCTGTGCCCTCCTCCACCCTGTCACCAGCATCTCCGTCCCCCACACCTCCCCCATCCATGCAAGCTGGCGCCGTAAGGCCGGAAGAGCACAGACGCTGGAGCAGACAAACCTGGGTTCAGAACCTGACTCTGCCACTCACTGGCTTTGGGATCTGAGTAGCTTCCCTCATCTCAGAGGGACTCGGGCTGCAAACTGGGGGACGGTCACCCCAGTCCCACGGAGAGGCTGGAAGGGGGAGATGAGGCTGTGTGCACAAAGCTCCTTGCACAGGGTCAAAAGAGACAGCTGCTGTCATCACGGTGAGAGCGGATGAGTGCAGAGGCCCAGAGATGCCAAGCAACTTGCCCAAGGCTCCAAGGCAGGCTGGCAGCGGAACAAGGCTTCTCCCAGGTTTCAGGCTGTTCATTTTCCCTCTATTTCTTGCTGCAGTTGGTTTCAGAACAAAGCAGGCTGAGCGGCCCTGAGCCTAACTTCTGCAGAGACTCACAAACGAGGATTTTTTGCCTTAGACTTGGATCTGCTTCCAGAGCCACCGTACACCACCACCCCCCCCCCAACTCCCTTCCCCATCTCAGATGAAGATGATAAAGCTCAGCAGCAATGACTCTTCTGGCCCGTCCCCCTGAGGCTGGCTGGACGGCTAGTCACAACAAAACCTCTGGCGGGAGATTCAGAAAGTCACGATACAATGGGCACTTAGGGAGTGCTGGATATATTACACCCATTGTTTCCCTCCAGTGTCCCTGTGAAGAAGGTCAATAGCTCCCAATACTGGAGTTCATCGGTAAAAGAAAAGAAAAAAATGGGGAGGAGCAAAGAAAGAGTTGTCTGATGCTTTATTGTTTACACGAAATTGGATGGTGCCACTTTCACTGTTTGAAAGCCTCTAGTGATGCCCTCTAGTGGTAGATCTTATATAGCAGTCACAGATCATCAAAAAAGCAAGCTGCTGCTGCTGCTAATTCACTTCAGTCGTGTATGACTCTGTGCGACCCCATAGACAGCAGCCCACCAGGCTCCTGGTGACCTGGGATTCTCAAGGCAAGAACACTGGAGTGGGTTGCCATTTCCTTCTCCATTGCATGACTGTGAAAAGTGAAAGTGAAGTCGCTAAGTCATGTCTGACCTTTAATGACCCCATGGGCTGCAGCCTACCAGGCTCCTCCATCCATGCGATTTTCCAGGCAAGAGTACTGGAGTGGGGTGCCATTGCCTTCTCCAGAAAAAGCAAGAGAGTTCCAGAAAAATATCTATTTTTGCTTTTTGACTATGCCAAAGCCTTTGACCATGTGGATCACAACAAACTGTGGAAAATTCTTAAAAGAGATGGGAGTACCAGACCATCTGACCCACCTCCTGAGAAATCTGTATGCAGGTCAAGAAGCAACAGTTAGAACCAGACATGGAACAACAGCTTGGTTCCAAATCGGGAAAGGAGTACGTCAAGGCTGTACATTGTCACCCTGCTTATTTAACTTCTATGCAGAGGACATCATGAGAAATTCCAGGCTGGATGGAGCACAAGCTGGAATCCAGATTGCCAGCAGAAATATCAATAACCTCAGATACGCAGATGACACCACCCTTATGTCAGAAAGTGAAGAAGAACTAAAGAGCCACTTGATGAAAGTGCAAGAGGAGAGTGAAAAATGTTGGCTTAAAATTCAACATTCAGAAAACTAAGATTATGGCATCCAGTCCCATCACTTCATGGCAAATAGATGGGAAACAATGGAAACAGTGACAGACTGTATTTTGGGGGGCTCCAAAATCACTGCAGATGGAGACTGCAGCCATGAAATTAAAAGACACTTGCTCCTTGGAAGAAAAGCAATGACCAACCTAGGCAGCATATTAAAAAGCAGAGACATTACTTTATCAACAAAGGTCCGTCTAGTCAAGGCTATGGTTTTTCCAGTAGTCATGTATGGATGTGAGAGCTGGACTATAAAGAAAGCTTAGCGCCAAAGAATTGATGCTTTTGAACTGTGGTGTTGGAGAAGACTCTTGAGAGTCCCTTGGACAGCAAGGAGCTCCTAAAGGAAATCAGTCCTAAATATTCACTGGAAGGACTGATGCTGAAGCTGAAGCTCCAATACTTTGGCCACCTGATGCAAAGAACCGACTCATTGGAAAAGACCCTGATGCTGGAAAAGATTGAAGGTGGGAGGAGAAGGGGATGACAGAGGATGAGATGGTTGGATGGCATCACCAACTCAATGGACACAAGTTTGAGTAAGCTCCAGGAGTTGGTGATGGACAAGGAAGCCTGGTGTGCTGCAGTCCATGGGGTCGCAGAGAGTCGGACATGACTGAGCAACTGAACTGAACTGAACTGAGCTATTTGAACTAAATTTTAAAGAAGCTTTCCTCGTGACTTAGATGGTAAAGAATCTGCCTGCAACTCAGGAGACCTGGTTTTGATCCCTGGGGGAATATCCCCAAGTAAATTAAATTTTCAGCTCCTCATCTGCACCAGCCACACTCAAAAGTTCTGCTGGACCTAGAGCCCATCATCCCCATTTGGCAGACGAGAAACTGAGGCTCAGCAAAGGACAGTGATTTTTCCTCAAATGTAAATGTTAAAGTAAATGTTAAAGCTGAGACACAAACACACATCTGGCCCATAAGCCTTCACCATCTCTTTCAAGTTCTGAATTGCCCCGTGACACCAGGAAGAGCCCTTCATCCTGCTCTTCCCAAGCCCAGCTCCACCTCCTCCAGGCTCCCGCCCTGACAGCCTCTCACAGGGCAGAGCTGAGGTGCCCTTCTGCCCACGGTCATGCCAAGGTCAAGGGCAGACTACCCAGGGCACAGCCCAGCCCTTCTCTTTCATCAGCAGCAGGAGCGTTTTCCCCAGGCTGCCGGCTCATACTGGCCAAGAGCCCAGAGTAGACAGAACGGGGGCAGGAGGGATCCTTTTCAAACAAGAAAAAAGCTTTAAAGACATTTCTTTTTCTTTCTTTTGGCCTCACTGAACAGCCTGCCAGATCTCAGTTCCCCAACCACAGACTGAAACCAGGCCATGGCAATGAAAGCCCCAAATCCTAAGGACTAGGCCACCAGGGAACTCCAGCGAAGACATTTCCTGGTGACAGTAACTGTAAGCACATGTTCGCACACAGGAATGCACCCGCTGGCTAGCACATCCTCACACACAAGCACACCCACAGACCAACACACTCACACACACACACACACACACACACAGAGGAGCACATTCAAGGCTACAGGAGCTCGTTAACAAAGACAGCAGTGCCCACACCCAAAAACATTCCAGAAAGACAGCCAGGAGAGTGTGCCCCAGCTTCACGCAGAGCTGCTTCTCTGAAGGCAGCGGCCTTTCTAATTTATTTCTGACAAGTCCCCAAGCTCCAAAGACAAGTGCCCGTGAAGGTTGTTGAGTGGCACACAAACAGCCTCGCAGGTGGGCTGAAG
The DNA here is from genome assembly GCF_910594005.1 of Cervus elaphus. Taxonomy (NCBI): domain Eukaryota; kingdom Metazoa; phylum Chordata; class Mammalia; order Artiodactyla; family Cervidae; genus Cervus; species Cervus elaphus. The sequence goes on from NC_057818.1 coordinate 34,771,501, forward strand.
GCCGGTCAGCGCGGGGCACGGTGAGAGCAGTGGTCCCACGGCGGGCCGAGGCTGGCCTGTCGGGGGCCGTCTCGGGGGAGGACAGCAATGACGGGATACAGGGAAACAGTCAGGCATGTGGACCAGGCCGAGAGGATGCGAGAGCCGCCTCCCGAGCCCCCAGCAGTGAGGTACGAGTCCCCCCACACAGCCAGGAGCCCATCAAAGCCTCTTCAACATCGGTGGCTGAACAGGTGCTGCAGGGTGGAGATCAGGATGGGGTGAATTTCTGGAGCTCGTGAACATTTGCAAAAACACCCAGGCCAAGGAAATGTTCTGACTTCCCACAACAGCCCCCAACAGGATCCATCCATGAAGGAACAGACGGGGCACATTCTACGTAGCACCCAATGGAATGTTACTCAGGAATTAAATGAATAATTAAGTAAACCACTGACACTCAACAATGTGGACACACATCAGGGGCATAACACAGAGTGAAAACCTGGGCAGAGAGGGGAAAATCCTGCAGACGCTCTTTAAATTAAATTCAACAACTGGCAACACTAATTTGTGCAGTGAGAAGCCAGAACGGTGGTTCCCTCTGGTGGGGAGGGAGGTGGAATTCGTGAGCTACTGGAATTATCTGTTTTTCCATTGAGCTGTGCATTTAAGATGCATGGCCTTTACTGCACGTGTGTTATGCTTCAATATTTTTTTTTTTAAGAGGAAGGCTACATGATGGCCAGCAGGCGAGTTTGTCAGAAGCAAGGCTGGGAGGGCTCCCTGTAGGAGAGAGCGGGTGTTGCACCTGCTGAGCTGGCCCCAGGAGCCGGGGAACCTGAGCCCCAGCAGACCTTACAAAGGGGGTCTTGTAGGAGCCATTCCAAATCAGCTTGGACCCCACCCCAGCTTTCTCTCTCTCTCTCTCATGCACGCGTGCACACACACACACAGCCCTAATAGGGCTGAACTGCAGAGCCTGGGTATCACCCATTAGGGGAGCATGGCCTGGAGGAGGGATGACGTGGGCTCCGTCTCACCGAGCATCGGTGTGACTGTGTCAGGAGAAGCCGAGCCTACCACCCCCGACATCCAGGCCGGGGCCCCACCGTGTGGGCCTGCGTCCTGGAGCAGCTCCATCAGCCCCTCGACACGGCAGTCTGCCTCCTCCCGCCTCAGTCTCCATGGCTCAAGTTCTTGGGCTGCCTCCTTGAGTCTCAGTTTTCCCCATCTTTAAAATGGGGTTGTCATCACCTTGAAGGATGGCTGTGGGCACACAATGTGACCATGCCTACCCCAGCCCACATGTCCGCCCCTTCTGTCTGCCCCCTTCCTGTGTTGTGGTAAATTGAGTGTGTGACCAGTGTGGCGGGATCTCTGGACTGAGGAATCCCCTGGGCCCTAGTGACCATAGAGTGTGTCTCACACCCTCCCAGGAGGCTGGGGTGCAGTGGGGCTGGGCGGGGCTGGGCACTGTGCTCCTCACGAGCTGCCAGCGACTCTCACATGGGAGACATCAGGGAAACTCTGCCAGGTACGACGGGAGGACACGACTCCAGGTGGGACACTGGTATCTGCGTCATCTGATGGTTTCAAAAACTCCAAGATGGGGGTGTGGGTGTGGGGGTGTGTGTGCTGCATTCAGACCCCCACCCTCAAGGCCAAGCACAGAGGAGGTGCTCAGATGGTTGCATTATTGTAGGAGACTCAGCAACGGATCCAGGCAGGAGGGACCAGAAGGAAAAAAACAGATAGCAGGGCCAAGGCTGGGCCCCCACAGGCCTCTTAAATCAATGAGGTCCCAGACAGGTTATGAGGGGGTCCCAGAGTGGGGTACAATCTGGGGAACAGTGCAGCCCCCAACTGGGAGCCTTGGGTGCTCAGAAAGGAAGCTGGCCACAACCACAAAAACAATGACTGCCACCTTTTCTGACTCCCACTCTGTGACCCACACACCCAGGAAGGCGCTTTGGCAACGTCCTTTCACTGAAGCCCATCGCAGGCGAGAGGCAAGAAGTATCAGGGTAACATTCTGACTTTCACAGGTCCTCAGCATTTCCATCTTTGTGGGCACCTTTCCCCATCAAAAACAAACAAACAAAAAAGCATTAAAAGTTCTACTTATGACTGCACTGCTACAAAGAGGAATATAATCCAACTTGGTTACATTTATTTTTCTTCTGATCTTAAAAGAAATTAGAACGTTGTTGTGGGCCCCTGTATTTGTTTCCTACTGCTGCCGTAACAAGCTATCATCAATGTGGCAGCTTAAAATAACATTCATTTATTATCTTACAGTTCTGGAGGTTAGAAGTCTGAAATGGGTGTCACTGGGCTAAAATCACAGTACCGGCAGGGCTTCCTCTTCAGGAGGCTTTAGGGGAGAATCATTTCCCTGCCCTTTCCAGTCTCTGGAGGCTGCCCATGTTCCTTGGCTCGTGGCCCCTTCCCCTGTCTTTAAAGCTGCTTGAGTCTTCTCATGTAGTGTCACTCTGATGCTCCCTCTCTGACTCCCTCTGCCATATGTAAGGACTGTGGTCATCATGTTGGGCCCACAAGAATAACCCAGGCTAATCCCGCTAGTTCGAGGTCAGCTGATAAGCGACACTAGCTCATCTGCAACATTAACTCCCCTTTGTCATGTAGCACATCATCTTCATGGTTTCCAGGGATGAAAATGTGGACATCTTTGGGAGGCCTTCATTGTGTCCCCCACACCCCATCAATCAGTATCTTGGACCCTGGGTACTGCGCCTAATGGGTAAATTGAGTCTGAACATTACTGTTCTCACTTCATAGCTGAGGCTCAGAGAGTGCAAGCAATTCACGAGAGGCTGCACAGCTTGGAACTGAGATTGCCTACCTCTGAAGTGGGGGATGGGGTGGGCGGTATGGCCAGGGTCCTAGGGAAGGTCGTGCCGGGACAGCAAAGCCATCTGCACCAACGGGTAGGGTACTTGGAAAGGTCTGGGTTTGGTGGGGCTGGTTGGTGAGGGCTGACTCAGGCCCTCAAAGCTCCTAACACTCCGCAGGAAGTGATGCTGGCAGACGCAGACAATACAGGGCGGGAAGGTGAGGGGTAGCGGGGATCAGGGGCTCATGATTCATGGCCTAGCAGATGCCTCCCTGTACCAATATGCTGATTCTTAATAAAGCAGATTCATTCATCTCTGTTTTATCTCATTTATCTCTGGCATTTATGACCAGAGACAGAAATCATACTGGGGAAATGTATTACTTTTCAAATGCACACTTGTTTCTTCCTCATCACCTATCAGTAAGCAGATGTGGGTAAGGGTTATTTATCTGAGGTTCCTATTAGCCGGTAATTAGGTTGCTAACACACTATGGAAAAATGCAATTATCCAGGTGAGGGCATCCTCTTTGGGATGGGCAGGCCTGGCTGCTGAGTTGGCTGGAAACCCTGCTACCCTCCCGCAATGTGGGCACAGTGATCCAGGGAACCAGAGAGGCTGACAGCGGAAAGTGGGGAGGCTGGAGGTATGTCCAACAGAGGTCGAGGACCCTCGACTCTGAGACTGGGAATCTGGTGATTTGAGGGGCACCCAGGAAGGTGATGATGGATCATCCTGGTGCTGCAATGGGGCTCAGAGCAGGACACAAACGTGGCAGGAGGAGGATGGGCCCAGGTCTGGAGGGTGGAGGCCCCAAAGTTCCTTAGTGCATGCTCCAGAACAGTAACTCATGGCATCTGCACAGCACCTAATCTGATAACCATGGCTGACAGGTATTGGCAGGATGGCTATCTCTGCATCTCACACAACACCTGACAAAGTTTCCCAGGTAAAATAAGAATAATAAGGCACAGAGAGGTTAATTTATCTACCCATGGTCACACAGCTTGGGGACCAAGATTCACACGTTAGCGGCTATATACCAAGGGCAAAAGGGCTGGCCCCGCCTTGTTCTGCAGGGCTGCTCAGAGAAACCAAGTCTAGGGAGGCCCCCCAGGCCCTCCCTCACGTCCCCAAGTCCACCACACACATCAGGCCACCCTACCACTGGCAAGGATCCTAGACCAGGAACCGAAAGGGAGGCAGGCAAGGGAGGCAGGAATCGCCACCCAGAACCCCCAGCTGTCTGCACAGATTGCCTCTCAGATAATTCTCCCTAATGTTTATTGCTTTTCCACTTATTTATTAGCCAGGCTGCCTCAAAATTTATGCCAAATCCATGTCATAGCAACAGCTCAGCTGCAAGGATTGATTTCTTTTACTTAAGATGAAACCAGTTTAGCTTGAGGCCCTGAGCAAAATCCTCATGCTTGCTGTAAAGGTGGTGCTTGGCAAGGGGATTCCTGAGAAGAGTCCCAAAAGTGGGAACCCCTCGGGCAAGCTGCCATCCTTCCAGGCTCACAGTCCCAAGGCAGTGCTATCAATGCCACGGAGGACAAAAGAGTGGAAGATGCATCACTGAACCAGGCACCACCACACATACCACCTCCGTAAAGGGCATGCCTCCTCCCCTCCAAATCCTAAAGAAGGTCACGGAGGCACAGAAATGTTGAGAGACTCACCCAAGCCAGAGTGAGCTAGGTTTATTTACCTCTAAATATATGAGACTTCTCTGAACCTGGTGATGGGGACAGATTTTCCCCAAAGTAAATTCGCTGAGTTTCTGTAACCAGATCATAAAATGAATTGTCATGGAGCAGAACACGTTTCCCCACGGGAACTCCGCAAGGTATTCAGCCTGGGATCCTGATCAATGGCTGGGCATCCAGTATGTCATAAATATGACGAGCCCTGCATCATAAATATAAATGTACAATAACTATAAATGTCTTAACAATCAGCCAAAACATAAACCCTAAATGGTCATGTAAAATTTGTCACAAGTCCGAGGGACTTGGGAATAACTACAGCATGCATATTTGTCATAGCAGAAACCCTGAAGTATTATAAATAATGCATACATACAGTGGGTAAAAAACAGAGTGCTCTCATACCATAAACTTGACTTTAGAGTAATGAGTTGCTATAGCAGAAGTACAGAACTGCAGGAGAAAGAGGGGCCTTAAATTTTATTTATCCAACTCCCATTTGATGCTGAGATCCTCACTACAACAGCATTGCCAAGGTCTTCCAGCCTCTGCTTGAACACTCACCAGGGACAGGGAGCTCACTACCTCCTAATCTATTATAGGTTAAACTTCCTGTCACTGTTTCCCAGCATCCTACAGTTGCTTGAGAGGAACGGGCACAGCATTCTAGTCAGGGTGTGGCCAGCAAGCCTTGCGGAGGGATCTTGTCTTTGGTTAATGTTCTGTCCCCAGCAAGCTGTGTGACTCTAGGTAAGCTACTTCACTTCTATGAGCCTCCATTTCCCCATCTGTTGAATGGGCATTGATAATAGTACCTGCTGTAAAGGCCAAATAAGGTAATTCCTATTAGCTAATGTTACTTTCGAGGAGGGAATATAAAATCACTCCAGTATTCTTGCTGGGGGAACCCCATGAACGTATGGACAGGGAAGCCCGGCTGTCCATTAACAGGGAAGTGCTGTAGTCCACGGGGTCACAAAGAGTCGGACACCACTGAGTGACTGAACAACATCAGCATTACTTTTCTTATCCTAACTAATGACAAAGTGTCCTCAGTGTCTCTCCCGTGTGTCTCCCTTGTCTCTGGGCAGATGCCCTTGATTTGTTTTTTTAAGCCCAGGTGCTGGGTCTCGAACTCATCCCTGTAAAATCACATATGGTTACTTTGAACCATTTTTTTTTCATTTATTTTTATTAGTTGGAGGCTAATTACTTCACAACATTGCAGTGGGTTTTGTCATACATTGACATGAATCAGCCATGGAGTTACACGTATTCCCCATCCCGATCTCCCCTCCCACCTCCCTCTCCACCCGATTCCTCTGGGTCTTCCCAGTGCACCAGGCCCGAGCACTTGTCTCATGCATCCAACCTGGGCTGGTGATCTGTTTCACTATAGATAATATACATGATGTTCTCTCGAAACCTCCCACCCTCGTCTTCTCTCACAGAGTCCAAAAGTCTGTTCTGTACATCTGTGTCTCTTTCTCTGTTTTGCATATAGGGTTATCATTACCATCTTTCTAAATTCCATATATATGTGTTAGTATGCTGTAATGCTCTTTATCTTTCTGGCTTACTTCACTCTGTATAAGGGGCTACAGTTTCATCCATCTCACTAGAACTGATTCAAATGAATTCTTTTTAATGGCTGAGTAATATTCCATGGTGTATATGTACCATAGCTTCCTTATCCATTCATCTGCTAATGGGCATCTAGGTTGCTTCCATATCCTGGCTATTATAAACAGTGCTGCGATGAACATTAGGGTGCACGTGTCTCTTTCAGATCTGGTTTCCTCAGTGTGTATGCCCAGAAGTGGGATTGCTGGGTCATATGGCAGTTCTATTTCCAGTTTTTTAAGAAATCTCCACACTGTTCTCCATAGTGGCTGTACTAGTTTGCATTCCCACCAACAGTGTAAGAGGGTTCCCTTTTCTCCACACCCTCTCCAGCATTGATTGCTTGTAGACTTTTGAATAGCAGCCATCCTGACTGGCGTGTAATGGTACCTCATTGTGGTTTTGATTTGTATTTCTCTGATAATGAGTGATGTTGAGCATCTTTTCATGTGTTTATTAGCCATCTGTATGTCTTCTTTGGAGAAATGTCTGTTTAGTTCTTTGGCCCATTTTTTGATTGGGTCATTTATTTTTCTGGAATTAAGCTTCAGGAGTTGCTTGTATATTTTTGAGATTAATCCTTTGTCTGTTGCTTCATTTGCTATTATTTTCTCCCAATCTGAGGGCTGTCTTTTCACCTTGCTTATAGTTTCCTTTGTTGTGCAAAAGCTTTTAAGTTTCATTAGGTCCCACTTGTTTATTTTTGCTTTTATTTCCAATATTCTGGGAGGTGGGTCATAAAGGATCCTGCTGTGATTCATGTCGGAGAGTGTTTTGCCTATGTTCTCCTCTAGGAGTTTTATAGTTTCTGGTCTTACATTTAGATCTTTAATCCATTTTGAGTTTATTTTTGTGTATGGTGTTAGAAACTGTTCTAGTTTCATTCTTTTACAAGTGGTTGACCAGTTTTCCAAGCACCACTTGTTAAAGAGGTTGTCTTTTTTCCATTGTATATCCTTGCCTCCTTTGTTGAAGATAAGGTGTCCATAGGTTCGTGGATTTATCTCTGGGCTTTCTATTCTGTTCCATTGGTCTATATTTCTGTCTTTGTGCCAGTACCATACTGTCTTGATGACTGTGGCTTTGTAGAAGAGTCTGAAGTCAGGCAGGTTGATTCCTCCAGTTCCATTCTTCTTTCTCAAGATTACTTTGGCTATTTGAGGTTTTTTGTATTTCCATACAAATTGTAAAATTATTTCTTCTAGTTCTGTGAAAAATATCATTGGTAGCCTGACAGGGATTGCATTGAATCTATAGATTGCTTTGGGTAGTATAGCCATTTTGACAATATTGATTCTTCCAATCCATGAACACGGTATGTTTCTCCACCTGTTTGTGTCCTCTTTGATTTCTTTCATCAGTGTTTTATAGTTTTCTATGTATAGGTCTTTTGTTTCTTTAGGTAGATATACTCCTAAGTATTTTATTCTTTTTGTTGCAATGGTGAATGGTATTGTTTCCTTAATTTCTCTTTCTGTTTGCTCATTGTTAGTGTATAGGAATGCAAGGGATTTCTGTGTGTTAATTTTATATCCTGCAACTTCACTATATTCGTTGATTAGCTCTAATAATTTTCTGGTAGAGTCTTTAGGGTTTTCTATGTAGAGGATCATGTCATCTGCAAACAGTGAGAGTTTCACTTCTTCTTTTCCTATCTGGGTTCCTTTTACTTCTTTTTCTGCTCTGATTGCTGTGGCCAAAACTTCCAAAACTATGTTGAATAGTAGTGGTGAGAGTGGGCACCCTTGTCTTGTTCCTGATCTCAGGGGAAATGCTTTCAATTTTTCACCACTGAGGGTAATGCTTGCTGTGGGTTTGTCATATATAGCTTTTATTATGTTGAGGTATGTTCCTTCTATTCCTGCTTTCTGCAGAGTTTTAATCATAAATGGGTGTTGAATTTTGTCAAAGGCTTTCTCTGCATCTATTGAGATAATCATATGGTTTTTATCTTTCAATTTGTTAATGTGGTATATTACATTGATTGATTTGCGGATATTAAAGAATCCTTGCATTCCTGGGATAAAGCCCACTTGGTCATGGTGTATGATTTTTTTAATATGTTGTTGGATTCTGTTTGCTAGAATTTTGTTAAGCATTTTTGCATCTATGTTCATCAGTGATACTGGCCTGTAGTTTTCTTTTTTTGTGGCATCTTTGTCTGGTTTTGGAATTAGGGTGATGGTGGCCTCATAGAATGAGTTTGGAAGTTTACCTTCTTCTGCAATTTTCTGGAAGAGTTTGAGTAAGATAGGTGTTAGCTCTTCTCTAGATTTTTGGTAGAATTCAGCTGTGAAGCCATCTGGTCCTGGGCTTTTGTTTGCTGGAAGATTTCTGATTACAGTTTTGATTTCCTTGCTTGTGATGGCTCTGTTAAGATCTTCTATTTCTTCCTGGTTCAGTTTTGGAAAGTTATACTTTTCTAAGAATTTGTCCATTTCTTCCAAGTTGTCCATTTTATTGGCATAGAGCTGCTGGTAGTAGTCTCTTATGATCCTTTGTATTTCAGTGTTGTCTGTTGTGATCTCTCCATTTTCATTTCTAATTTTGTTAATTTGGCTATTCTCTCTTTGTTTCTTCATGAGTCTTACTAATGGTTTGTCAATTTTGTTTATTTTTTCAAAAAACCAGCTTTTAGCTTTCTTGATTTTTGCTATGGTCTCTTTAGTTTCTTTTGCATTTATTTCTGCCCTAATTTTTAAGATTTCTTTCCTTCTACTAACCCTGGGGTTCTTCATTTCTTCCTTCTCTAATTGTTTTAGGTGTAGAGTTAGGTTATTTATTTGACTTTTTTCTTGTTTCTTGAGGTAAGCCTGTAATGCCATGAACCTTCCCCTTAGCACTGCTTTTACAGTGTCCCATAGGTTTTGGGTTGTTGTGTTTTCATTTTCATTCATTTCTATGCATATTTTGATTTCTTTTTTGATTTCTTCTATGATTTGTTGGTTATTCAGAAGTGTGTTATTTAGCCTCCATATGGTTGAATTTTTAACAATTTTTTTTCCTGTAATTGAGATCTAATCTTACTGCACTGTGGTCAGAAAAGATGACTGGAATGATTTCAACTTTTTTGAATTTTCCAAGACTAGATTTATGGCCCAGGATGTGACCTATTCTAGAGAAGGTTCCATGTGCACTTGAGAAAAAGGTGAAGTTGATTGTTTTGGGGTGAAATGTCCTATAGATATCAATTAGGTCTAGCTGGTCCATTGTGTCATTTAAGGTTTGTGTTTCCTTGTTAATTTTCTGTTTAGTTGATCTATCCATAGTTGTGAGTGGGGTATTAAAGTCTCCCACTATTATTGTGTTACTATTAATTTCCTCTTTCATACTTGTTAGCGTTTGCCTTACATATTGCAGTGCTCCTATGTTGGGTGCATATATATTTATAATTGTTATATCTTCTTCTTGGATTGATCCTTTGATCATTATGTAGTGTCCTTCTTTGTCTCTTTTCACATCCTTTATTTGAAAGTCTATTTTATCTGATATGAGTATTGCGACTCCTGCTTTCTTTTGGTCTCCGTTTGTATGAAATATTTTTTTCCAGCCCTTCACTTTTAGTCTATATGTGTCTCTTGTTTTGAGGTGGGTCTCTTGTAGACAGCATATATAGGGGTCTTGTTTTTGTATCCATTCAGCCAGTCTTTGTCTTTTGGTTGGGGCATTCAACCCATTTACATTCAGGGTAATTATTGATAGGTGTGGTCCCGATGCCATTTACTTTGTTGTTTTGGGTTCACGTTTATACAACCTTTCTGCATTTCCTGTCTAGAGAAGATCCTTTAGCATTTGTTGAAGAGCTGGTTTGGTGGTGCTGAATTCTCTCAGCTTTGGCTTGTCTGTAAAGCTTTTGAATTCTCCTTCATATCTGAATGAGATCCTTGCTGGGTACAGTAATCTAGGTTGTAGGTTATTCTCTTTCATTACTTTAAGTATGTCCTGCCATTCCCTTCTGGCCTGGAGGGTTTCTATTGATAGATCAGCTGTTATCCTTATGGGAATCCCTTTGTGTGTTATTTGTTGTTCCTCCCTTGCTGCTTTTAATATTTGTTCTTTGTGTTTGATCTTTGTTAATTTGATTAATATGTGTCTTGGTGTGTTTCACCTTGGGTTTATCCTGTCTGGGACTCTCTGGGTTTCTTGGACTTGGGTGGCTATTTCCTTCCCCATTTTAGGGAAGTTTTCAGCTATTATCTCCTCGAGTATTTTCTCATGGCCTTTCTTTTTGTCTTCTTCTTCTGGGACTCCTATGATTCGAATGTTGGGGCGTTTCACATTGTCCCAGAGGTCCCTGAGGTTGGCCTCATTTCTTTTGATTCTTTTTTCTTTTTTCCTCTCTGCTTCATTTATTTCCACCATTTTATCTTCTACCTCACTTATCCTATCTTCGGTCTCCGTTATTCTACTCTTGGTTCCCTCCAGAGTGTTTTTGATCTCAGTTATTGCATTATTCATTTTTAATTGACTTTTTTATTTCTTCTAGGTCTTTATTAAACATTTCTTGCATCTTCTCAATCTTTGTCTCTAGGCTATTTATCTGTAACTCCATTTTGTTTTCAAGATTTTGGATCATTTTTATTATCATTATTCTAAATTCTTTTTCAGGTAGATTCCTTATCTCCTCCTCTTTTGTTTGACGTGGTGGGCATTTTTCATGTTCCTTTACCTGTTGGGTATTTCTCTGCCTTTTCATCTTGTTTAGATTGCTGTGTCTGGAGTGGGCTTTCTGTATTCTGGTGGTCTGTGGTTCCTTTTTATTGTGGAGGTTTCACCCAGTGGGTGGGGTTGGACGATTGGCTTGTCAAGGTTTCCTGGTTAGGGAAGCTTGCGTTGGTGTTCTGGTGCATGGAACTAGATTTCTTCTCTCTGGAGTGCAATGGAGTGCCCAGTAATGAGTTTTGAGACGGGTCTATGTGTTAGGTGTGACTTTGGGCAGCCTGTATGTTGACGTTCAGGGCTATGTTCCTGCGTTGCTGGAGAATTTGCGTGGTATGTCTTGCTCTGAAACTTACTGGCTCTTGGGTGGTGGTTGGTTTCAGTGTAGGTATGGAGGCTTTTGGACGGTCTCTTGTTCCTTAATGTTCCATGTAGTCAGGAGTTTTCTGGTGTTCTCAGGTTTGGGGCTTAAGTCTCCTGCCTCTGGATTTCAGTTTTATTCTTCCAGTAGTCTCAAGACTTCTCCAACTATACAGCACTGATAATAAAACTTCTAGGTTAATGGTGAAAAGATTCTCCCCCGTGAGGGACACCCAGAGAGGTTCACAGAGTTACATGAAAAAGAGGAAAGGGAGGAGGGAGATAGAGATGAGCAGGAGGAGAAAAAGGGGGACTCAAGAGGAGAGAGACAGATCTACAGTTGTCTGTTCTCAGAGTGTTCTCCGTAGCCCAGACACCCACAAAGATTCACAGAATTGGATTGGGAAGAGAAGGGGAAAGGAGGAAATAGAGGTGTTCTGAGGTAGAAAATGGAGAGTCAAGACTGGGAGAGAGTAATCAACACACTCCTGAATAAAAATGGGAACTGAATATTGGATTCTTAAATGTCCACAATTTATATCATATACTGAAAAACAAAGATTAAAAATCTAGAGTAGAGGTTAGACTCTTAAAAATACAATATTAAAAACAAAAACCAAAACACAGAAAATTTTAGAAATACATATGAAGTTCAGTTTAAAAATAGGGCTTCTCTCTTTTTTTTTTTTTTTTGCAAGGTTATAGTGTAATGAAAATGAAAATTAAGGAGTAGTAGAGGAGTAATACAGGACTTTAAAAGGAAATAAGAGAAAAAGAAAAATAGAGAAAAGAAGAGAAAAAGGAAAAAAAAACAAGAAAAAAAATCTTTTTTTCCTAATTAAAAAAATCGTAACAATCTATGAAAATGAAAGTTAAGGAGTAATGGGGGAGTAATAGGGAATTTTAAAAGAAAATAAAAGAGAAAAAAGAAAAAAGAAAAAAAATGTTTTTAATTAAAAAAAAAAAAGTAAAAATATATCTAGGAATTTCTCTGGAGCTGCTGCGGTCAGTGTGGGTTCGGTTCAGTTTCAGATAGCTCCTCGTTCCCGCTTACACTTCTCAATATCTACAGGCCCCTTCCAGTGTAGTCGGTGTTCTCTACAGGGATTTTAATCTGTTGCGCCGGTCCCTTCTGAAGCAGTTCCCTTTGTTTATTTGGCTTCTGTTTGCTGGTCTCTTCAGTGCCTAATTTCCGCCCTGACACAGGCGGGCGGAGGTGGACTCTTATTCAGGTTGCTAGTTCCGTAGCGCTGTGGAGAGGGACTGGCGCTGCTTTCCCCGTCTACGCTGCTCAGGCTCCCGGCTGTTCTATATTGAGCGTGCCCTGCGATGCGCGCGGTTCCAGCCCTCGGGTGTTCCACAAAAGCACGGACTCAGGCAGCCAGGAGCTTGATGGGCGCACTCTCCCCGGGTGCGGCGCGCCTTCTCCCCTCCGCGGTCCCAGCCTCAGCTTCCGCCCGCGCCAGTCAGGTGCGTGTGCTTTCTCCCCTCCGCGTCTCCAGCCCCAGTCCCCGCCTGCGCCGGTCAGGTGCGTGCGCCCTGTGTCTCGCCGCGACCCTCCCGGCGGATGTCGACCATCCAGAATCTCAGGAAATCTTTGGTTAGAAACTGGAGGCCTGCTTGCAGTGCAGTAGGGGATGCGGTCCTTGGGGCCAAGCCTGCCCCTTTCCCCTCCTCCTGCCTCCAGTGGGGCTGGGCCGGTCCGCAGCCTGCGAGCTCTTCTCTGGACTTGCTCAGAGCCTTTGTTCTGCGAACGGCCGACAGTGTGTTCGGGCCGGTTAATTTTCTCTCTCTTGCTATTCCACAGTTTAAGTTGGTAACTCACAAAGGCTCCCTCCGACTGTCCTCAGGGCACTCAGGCCCGGTCCTTACCCTAAGCAATACCGCCCGCTCCTCTCTGTTCCGCCCCCTCTTGCTGGTGGCGGATGCGGGCGTCTGGGGTACTTTTCTGCTGGGAGTTGCTTTTAGGCAGTAATCTGTGGGTTTTATTTATTCTTCCCCTCCCAGTTAGGTTGCCCTCCCAGATTCAAAAACTTCCCCCAGACCCACCAGTGCAAGGGTTTCCTGGTGTTTGGAAACTTCCTCTATTAAGACTCCCTTCCCAGGACGGATCTCCGTCCTTAGCTCTTTTGTCTCTTTTTTTTTTTTTTTTCAGTGGGTTTTGTCATACATTGACATGAATCAGCAATAGATTTACACGTATTCCCCATCCCGATCCCCCCTCCCACCTCCCTCTCCACCCGATTCCTCTGGGTCTTCCCAGTGCACCAGGCTCGAGCACTTGTCTCATGCATCCCACCTGGGCTGGTGACCTGTTTCACCATGGATAATATATTTTGTCTCTCTTTTTATCTTTTATATTTTGTCCTACCTCCTTTCGAAGATAATGAGTTGCTTTTCTGGGCGCCTGATGACCTCAGCTAGCTATCAGAAGTTGTTTTGTGAAGTTTGCTCTGTGTTCAATTGTTCTTTCGATGAATTTGTAGGGGAGAAAGTGGTCTCCCCGTCCTACTCCTCCGCCATCTTGGTTCCTCCTCCTGAACCATTTCTTTACCCTGTTAAGACATCTTGGATCCCAACACTGTCACCCAAGGCATTCTCCGTCCCATCAGGGTCTGAACAGCCCATCAATTTGATTAACAGATAGTCAGTGTCTTCTTCTCAGTTACTGATGAAAAATGCTGATGGAGATGGGCCTGAGGTAGAGCCCAATGGCATACCACCATATATCTTTCTCTAGGTCAGTCTTTCCCAAATTGTGTTCCACAGAACTTTTATCTTCTATGAGATGCAAATGTGTGTTTGGGAATAAAGGAGCCAGATGAGGTTGACACACACTGATAATAACAGCATTTGTATGAAAAAGCAAAGATATAATAACATCTAATGGTAAGCTTCCAGGCTAGATGGTTTACCTTCCAATAGTATGGGAGGTGGTATTCAAATCCCTTTTGTCCACTAAAATTTAATTCTATAAAAGAATTTCAAGCTACATGTAAAGATATTTCATGTTACTAACAATTTCAGACATGAAAATTAAAACCACAATGAAATATCTCACTTCATATTCATAAGGATGACTACTATGTAGAACAGAACAGAAAGTAACAAATTTTGTGAGAATATGGATAAGTTGGAAGCTCTGTGTACCACTGACAAGAATATAAAATGGTGTGGCCACTATGGAAAATTGTACAGTGGCCCCTAAAATATTAAAAATATAATTACCACATGATTCAGCAATTCTACCTCTGAGTTTATACCCCAAAGAACTGAAAGTAGGGTCTTAAACAGATATTTGTCTATATTTGCCATGTTTATAGCAGCACTACTTGCAGTAGCCAAAAGGTAGAATCAACACAAGGGTCATTCGACACATGAAAAGAAAAAATAGTATATATATACAATGGATTATTATTCAGCCTTAAAAAGAGCAATGAAATTCCGACATAAGCCAAAGTGTGGATGAGCCTGGACGACCTTACGCTAAGTAAAATCAGCCAGTCACAAAAAGACAAATACTGTTTCATTCCACTTAGATGAGGTCCTAGACTAGTCAAAACCATAAAGACAGAAATAGAATGAGGTTGCCAGGGGCTGAGTGAGGGAGGAATGGGAGAGACTGTTTAATGGGTATAGAGGTTTGCTTTGCAAGATGGGTGGATGGAGAAGAGTAGTGGTGATGGTTATACTTAACGCCACTGAACGCTACATTTTAAAATGGTTAGGATGGTAAATCTTCTGTTATGTGTACATCCTATGAGTGCCTTCCCCATGGCCAATCACTCCTTCCTTTCTCAGACACTTTATTTCTTTCAATGCCCCTGCCCTGGGCGAGAACCCCAGCCACACCAGCATTTGGGATTCTTGTTTGGTTCTTTGGTTCTCCGGGGACCCTTGTTTGGTTTTGCAGTAGCCAGCAGTGTGGGCAGCAGCCATCAATTCTGACTTGTCTCTGTGGGCTGCTATTCAAAGCCTGGGCGTCAGCTTCAAGAAGTGAAGTGAAAGTCCCTCAATCATGTCCAACTCTTTGCAACCCCATGGACTATACAGTCCATGGAATTCTCCACGCCAGAACAGTGGATTAGCCTTTCCCCCTCCAGGGGATCTTCCCAACCAGGGATCAAACCCAGGTCTCCTGCATCGCAGGCGGATCCTTCACCAGCTGAGCCACAGGGCTGCCCCCAACTATAGCCACCTCAGATGCCCCAAAGTGGGGCGCTACTCCCTTCCCACCTCACCAGCCTCCCCTGGGGGTCCCAGGACCAAGAACAGGCCTGATGAGACCACAGGAGATTGAACACCCCAAATAGTCTATGCTTATCTCCTTGATGTCTGAGAGTCAGCACCTACCTGCCTCAGACGTGACCCAAAGTGGCTGTTTGTTGAATGAATGAATGCCCCCATGGAAGTGAACTGAGTTTTCCTGTCCAAATGAGTATCCACCCTTTCAGATTACTCTCTCCCTCCCTTTCCAGCCCTGCCTGGGACTCAGCCTTCCCAGTGTTAAAAGGAAAAAATGGATTTATGGAACCTGTTAAAGATGGCAGGGCAGGCTCTATTCAGGACCATCACCGAATGTGTGGAGATCACTGCAATATGACTTGCGGGGAGGGAGACTGACAAGTGGAAATTTATAACCAAGGATCAGGATGAGTGGGAGTCAGTGGAGGGAAAATTACTAAGACGAAACACCAAGGGTAGAGGGAACTCCGGTTAAACTGACTGAGTTCTTGGTGAATTATGAACTAACCAGGATTCTTGCTGAAGGCAGACCAGGGAGCTCAGACATCAGCTGGAGGGTACTGTAGGATGAGGAACCAGATCAGATTTCAAGGTTCTGGTTAAACTGACTTGGCAGAGTTCTGGCTAAAACTAGATTTTACAGGGAAGTGCCCAGATGGGCCCAGGAGAAAGTTAGGAAACCTGACTCAAGTCTGATCAAGAGATTCTGTCTCAGTAACCTGGAAACTTACATTACTACATGTAAAATAGTTAGCCAATGGGAATTTGCTGTATGGACTCAGAGAGCTCAAACAGGGGCTCTGTACCAACTTAAAGGGGGTGGGATGGGGAGGGAAATGGGAGGGAAGTCCAAGAGAGAGGGGACATATGTATACCTATGGCTGATTCATGGTGATATTTGGCAGACAACAACAAAATTCTGTAAAGCAATCATCCTTCAATTAAAAAGTAAGTTAACTCAGGGAGGAAAAAGACTGTCTCCAGCCTCTCCTGGGGTTTGTGAATGAAATCTAATCAGCAGTGCTTACACATGAAACCTGCCATCAGGCCACTCTATTTTTCATACACACACACACACACACAAAAAAAAAAAAAACCCTTTGGAAACAAAGGCCCACATCCCCTCAAAACTTCTACCTAAGCAATGTAAATGGTCACCTCTCCACCCCCTTGTGTCCCCTGAGAACAGTCACTTAAGTCCTGAAGATGCTCATCAGTTCTCATCAATGGCCACTAGATGGCAACATCGTGCAACTATAGAAACAACACCGAAGCTCTGTATTAAACAAAAAGTTGCAAAGAGCCAAACATGAGTGAAGCACCAGGGCACACAAAGAATAGGAGAAAGGAGAGAAAGTCAAAAGATAGGGACTTTGAATTCCAGCCCCCCCTCCTGCTATGTGGCTATATAATCTTGAACAGGGCCTTTATAATCTCCGGAGCTTCTGCACCTATAAAATGGAGCTGGTGGTGGTAGCTGCCCCTAAGGCAGTGATTAGAGTCCAGGGGTGCACATTAGGGTCTCCTGGGGAGCTTTAAAACACAGTGAAATCCAGCCCCCAACCTGATCAATTGAATCAGTCTCTATGGGTGCCTCTCCTCAAACTGGCACTTAGGACAGAAACAAGACAAAAGCTCCCCAGGTAATTGCAGTGTGCAGCCTGGGGAGAAGCACTGCTCAAGGGCAACAGTTCTCAAGCTTGAGTGCATCAGAATCACTTGACGCTCTTAAATAACACAGGTCGCTGGGCCCAACCCCCAGAGTCTCGGATCTAGCAAGTCTGCCTGAGGCCAGAGAATCAGCTGATGCTGCGGGTTGAAGCCATACTTTGTGAAAGCCTCTGCCCGAAAGAGACAGTCAGCCAATGCATCTACAGCACTGAGCACCACGTCTGGCACAAAGGAGACCTTCAATGAATGTCGGTTACTCTTTTCCTTAACCCACTGGCATGCTCCAAGCTACCTGTGGGTCACCCTGGCACCAATCTGGGCCCATATTTGAAGCTAGACATCCTGCCATCTACTCGCTATATGCCCAGGAAGGAACTGAGCCTCAACTTCACATCTGTAAAATGGGAGTAAAAGTTCCTGCCTTTCCAGGATATGATGAGGAAAGAGAATACATACATGGCACAAGGAAATCTCAAGAAGGTGGCTAATCTTCACAACCTTGGGTAAGGCAACGGTTTCCTAGGTTTGATACCAAAAGTACAATAAGCAAAAGGAGAATATATATATATTAATATAGACTGGACTTCATGAAAACTAAAAGCTATTGTATTTCAAAGGACTCTATTAAGAAAGTGAGGGACTCCCCTGATGATCCAGTGACTCCACGCTCCCAACGCAAGGGACACAGGTTCAAACCCTGGTTGGGAAACTAAGATCCTACATATGACACAGCACAGCCTCCCCCCCAAAAAAAGTGAAAAAACAACCCAGAGAATGGGAGAATATGTTTGTCAACCATACATTTGATATGTGGGACACATTTGATAAGGAACTTATATTTGGACATACAAAAAACCTGCAACACAAAGAAAAAAAGGGCAAATAACCCAATTAAAAACCGGCAGATGATTTAAGCAAACATTTGTCCAAAGAAAATACACAAATAGCTGATACACATGAAAAGAGGCTCAAAAATACCAGTCATTTAGGAAATACAAACCAAAACCAGAAGGAGATACCACTCACTAGAATGACTAGACTCAAAAGGACAACTATTAACAAGTGTTGGTGAGAATATGGAGAAATTAGAGCCCTTCTATATTGCTGGTGGAAGTGTGGAAGGGTAGACCTGCTTTGGAGAGCAGTCTGACAATTCCTCAAAGATTAAATCTAGAGTCACCACGTGTGTACCTGTGTGCTCAGTTGCTCAGCAGTGTCTGACTCTTTGTGACCCTTGGACTGCAGCCCACCAGGCTCCTCTATCCATGGGATTTTTCAGGCAGAAATACTGTAGTGGGTTGCCACTTCCTCCTCCAGGGTATGTTCCCAACCCAGGGATCAAATTCCTGTCTCCTGTGTCTCCTGCATTGCAGGTGGATTCTTTACCTGCTGAGTCATCGCGGAAGACCAAAGTTACCACATGACCCAGAAATTCTACTCCCAAATACATACCCCAAGAGAATTCAAAACATTTTCACACAAGGATGTAATCTAACTCACGCTATCGCACAGCAAAGAAAACTATAAACAAAAAAAAGAGACAGCCCACAGACTGGGAGAAAATATCTGCAAACAATGCAACAATCAAGGGATTAATCTCCAAAATAAACAAACAACCCATACAACTCAGTATCAAAAAGCAAACAACCTAATTTTAAAAAAAAATGGGCAGAAAAACTAAATAGACATTTCTCCAAAGAAGACATACAGATGGCCAACAGGCACATGAAAAGATGCTCAACACCGCTGTTAGAGAAATACAATCAAAACTACAACAAGGCATCACCTCATACATGTCAGAATGGTGATCACTGAAAAGTCTACAATAATGCTGGAGACAAGGGAATCCTGTTTCACTGTTGGTGATAATTAATGCAAATTGGTGCAGCCATTATGGAAAACAGTAGGGAGGTTCCTCAAAAAACTAAAAGTAGAGCTATAATATCAGCCAGCAACCCCACACCTGGACATATAATCCAGAAAAGATAAAAACTCTCAATTTAAAAAGATACATGCACCTCTATGTTCAGGGCAGCACTATTAACAACAGCCAAGATGTGGAAGCAACCTAAGTGTCCATCAACAGATGGATAAAGAAGATGTGGTATATATGCACAATAGAATATTACTTATCCATAAAAGAGAATAAAATAATGCCATCTACAGCAACATGGCTGGACCTAGAGATTGTCACATTAAGTCAGACAGAGAAAAACAAAACATTACTTCATTTATATGTGGAATCTAAAAAATGGTACAAATGAATTTATTTACAAAGCAGAAACAGACTCAGACATAGAAGACAAATTTCTGCTTATCAAAGGGGAAGAGGGAGGATAAATTAGAAGTAAAAGATTAACAGATTAATTATGTATATATGTGTGTGTGTATGTGTGTGTGTGTGCTTAGTCGCTGAGTCATATCCGACTCTTTGTGACCTTATGGACTGTAGCCTGCCAGGTTTTTCTGTCCATGGGGATTCTCCAGGCAAGAATACTGGAGTGGGTTGCCATGCCCTCCTCCAGGGGATCTTCCCAACCCGGTGGAAGGGACCAGGGATTAAATCCAGGTTTCCCGCATTGCAGGTGGATTCTTTACCATCTGAGCCACCAGGGAAGCCCATGAATACTGGAGTGGGTAGCCTGTCCCTTATCCAGGGGATCTTCCCGACCCAAGAATCAAACCAGGGTCTCCTGCATTGCAGGCAGATTCTTTACCAGCTGAGCTACCAGGGAAGCCCATATATGTGTGTGTGTATATATATCCAGATCACTTTGCTACACACCTGAAACTTATACATTATTGTAAATCAACTGTACTTCATTTTTTTCAAATCTACACAAAAGCTTATGCACAAGTGGTCACGGAAGTCTTATTCATAGTGGCCAAAAAAGTAGAAACAACCCAAATGTCCATCAACTGATGAATGGATAAACAAATGTGGATATCTACACACTGGAATATTACTCAGTCATAAAAAACAACAAAGTATTGATACACACTACAACATGGATGAACATTAAAAACATGAAGCTAAGTGAAAGAATTCAGTCATGAAAAGACCACATGTTGTGTGAGTCCATTTACATAAAATGTCCAAGAAGGGCAAACCCACAGAGATAGAAAGGAGATTGATTCTCAGGCTAGGGGAAAGGGGGACTGGATTTCCTTTGGGGTGATGCAAGTGTTCTCGGAATAGATAATGGTGACTAATACACAACTTTGTGAATATATCAATATGAAAAAAAAAACACACTAAATAAAGGTTCTTATATATATAAAGTGTCCTAGAAAAACACCAACAAATCTAAACCGTCAGAATCCCAATCAAACAGGTGTCTGAGGAGAGGAGACAAGCAGGGAGTACGAAAGGGCATAAGACAAGCTTCAGAAGTGATAAACATGTTCAATATTCTGATTGTGGTGATGTTTCCACCATCGCATACATATGTCAAATACTGCCAGACTGTATACCTAAAATGTACACAATTTATTGTGCACTAATTACTCCTCAATAAAACTTTTAAAAAATAAATAAAGCTCAATAAAGCTGTTTTGCTTTTTCAAAGAGAAGGAAACTCTATTCTTTATTGTTGTTTGCCATGGAGAAGATGAAGTTCGGATTGAGTTTCAGGGAGCTGGAAGATCTAGAGGTGCTTTGGGAGGTGGAATTCCACAGGGCTGGCACATGTCAAGGTCCTGTGGCCTGACAGAGCACTGTGCTTGCAGAGGGCCAGAGCTGCAGGGTACGGAGCTGGGCAGGAGAAGGCGGCAGGGCCTTAAACACCAGGCTAAGGAGCTTGGACCTTGTCCCAAAGAGCAAAAGACGGTGGTCATCAAGCAGGAGCTAGCACCAAACAGCCGACTAGTGCGAATGGGGGTGTGATGTGGTAAGACTGTGCATGACCCTCCCCATCACAGTGAGGGAGGGCCAGAGTGACGGTCCCAGAGCTGAGCCCTGCAGCGCTTGGGCAGGGGCAGCAAACAAGCCCCACCCAGCCTCCCTTGTCACCAGGAGTCTGGACCCCTCCCCAAACCTCACCACCCTGACTCCAGTCTTCCTTCTCTCCAGCCATATGTTTCCTGTGAGTGACCCCGGCTGGGACTCACAAGCGGAAGGAAACTTTCCCAGAAGTACAAATAGACTGGGAGGAGATGTTCTCAGAGGTGGGTCCTCAGCCCAGGGCAGGGGAACCCCTGGTAATGGCCAGAAACTCAGACACAAGGGGCTACAGAAACAGCCCGAGCCTTTGAAGAGTCATCCACACAGACCAACAGATCCCCCATTTCCTCCTCTCCACTGGCAGGACTGCCACAGCACCGCCCTGCATCTTTGTTAGAACTGGATGTAAACTGAGTGCTCACAGGCTCAGAGACACCCCTGTGGGTGCCAGCTTGAACCCAGGAGCTGAGGAGAGTTGCTTTGGGCTAGTAGAGCCTCTCTTGGTTCCCTTGTGGTTCTCAGTTGCATGGCAGGTGGGTGAGGCTGTGGGACCCCCAAGACCTCCACCAGCTGCCTTGGTTCCACCCAATCCGCCTTGAGCTCTTCCTGGCAGACTCCTTCCCCAGGGCCAGCCCAGACTCCTCATCCCCTGGCTGAACGGGTCCACAAGACCTGCCTCAAGCCACAAGGGGTGGGGTCTGGAGATGGCTGAGGGACCTGGAGATGGGCCGGGCCACCACAGGCAGGAGGCAGACATCCCACGCTGGATAGGTTCTGGCCTTGCCGCCACACTGCCTGAGGCTGTGGCCTGAGCCGGGTCTGTTTACTCCATCAAGAGGCAGCCCCTGACCTACCTTCCTGCCCCGCAGAAGGCCAATCCTCTGACCCATTGTTCTCCGGGACAGTTGATGGAGGGTGCAAGGAATGTGGGGCCCAGAGGCAGGAAGTCCTGGCTTCCGCGCAGGCGAGCTCTCTGCCAGACTCAGGCATGCCCTCCAATCAGGGAGGAAGGGCCCTTGGTCCCATCCTGCCACTCCCAGCTCCCTGGGCCACCCTGGAACAAAGCCTTGAGCTCTCTGGGCTTCTTCAGGAGACGAGGGTGCAGAAGCCTCGGTCAACAGGGTAATAGAAGCAGATGATTTCCAGTTAATAGAGGAGGAAGGGGCTGGCCCCAGGATCGGCCCTCCTTTGGCCCAGCTGTACCCCTTGGCCCACTTGTGCACGTAAACTCACACGTCACATTGATGTGGATGCCTAACACAGTCCACACAAGCTCTGGCACGTACACATGTCCGCACAGCTGCCAAACCAACGCCGTGCACATGCTCACACCCTCACCCGTGCACTCGTGCGGCCTCACCATCAACCTCTCTGCGGCATCCCTGTCATACTAACACTTACCGAAGACCTACTGTATGCCAGAGGCAGCTTTACTTGAATCTTCTCAATGACTCCTTCCAGCAACCCCACAAGGAAGGCATGTGGTCACTCCCAATTTACAGAAGGGGACACTGAGGCACCCAAGGCTTGTCCAGGATCAGCGGGACAGTAAGCAGCAGGTGTGTCTGGGACATGACCACAGGCATCACTCTGAACCCTCACGTCGGGAGGGGGCCGCTGCTCCTGGGTACCCCTCAGCCCCAAGTGTGAACACAGCTTCCTAAGAGCCTGCCCGGATACAGTGGAAGAAAAGTGAGAAACAGCTGGGAAAGTGCTGTGCAGATAACCCATTGTTCTCACCAGGAATTCAGTGCCTGCTCCAGGGGTCCCTTCCGAGCCAAGGAAAGGCCTCACTTAGTCCAGCTCTAGCGACTGTACACATAACGGCCACAGCTCGTGGCTCGCCAGCCAGGCCACTGACCATCATACTGAACGGGCGATTAGCCTGGCATTCAGTTTCTCAGAGGCCCTGCCTGAGTTCCCCCATGCACCTTGTGAGGCCTCGGCCACCTGGCTTCACCCTCAGCCAGTCCTTGAATCCCCCTCCCAACAGTTCAACGCTTCCCCCTGGGGAATGGCTTCTCCTTTCCAAACAGGCAGGAGACACTGGTTGGATTCCTGGGTCACGAAGATCCTCTGGAGAAGGGAGAGGCTACCCACTCCAGTATTCTTGGGCTTCCCTGGTGGCTCAGATGGCAAAGAATCTGCCTGCAATGTGGAAGACTTGGGTTCAATCCATGGGTTGGGAAGATCCCCTGGAGAAGGGAATGGCTACCCAGTCCTGTATTCTGGCCTGGAGAATCCCATGGACTACAGTCCATGGGGTCACAGAGAGTCGGACATGACTGAGCGACTTTCACTTTTCACTTTCCAAACAAGCCTCCCTGCTAGACCTTGCCCTTCTCTGTGGCTGGTCAGTCTTTCCTCTTGCCCTGCTCCTCCTTTCAGAGCAGCCTGGGCACCCTGTCCTCTGGCAGCTCCCAGGCTACCTCCTCCAGGCACCCCCAGCATGGGGCACATACCTCTGTCACCAACCTGACCCCACCCAGAGACGCTCACCCTGGCCTGACACGTCAAAAGCAGAGAACCCGGCCTGGGTGATGTCTGCGTCCTCACCCTCTCCCCCATGCCCCCCTACCCCCGGCTTAGAGCGAGGCAAAGCCTGCATATCATTAAGTGTATTTTTAAAATAATATACAAGCACAAAACATTGTCAAACAATGACATGTTGCCCAGATGCAGAGTGAACACTCAATTGGGAACCGGAAGACAAGGGTTGGAATCCTGGCCCTGCTACTCAGAAGCTGTGTGACCTCGAGCAAGTTACTCAGCCTCTCTGAGGCTCAGCTCCCTCCTCAGGGAAATAGGAATATGAACAGTGCCTACACTTCTCAGGGTTGTAGTGAGGAATCATTATATAAGAGGGGAGGAGCCTAGCAGGCTTTGGAACTGAATGAATGGGGCGCAGGCAGGGTGGGAGCTTCCACATGGAAAGATGCTTTCCAAGAATGGGAATCTGGAAGGGCTGGGTGGAGGGGCGGTGCGCTGGAGCTGGGAGTGCAGGAGGATTGGGCTGGCGGAGGTAGGAAGGAAGGGCATCCTGGGTGCAAGGACAGCACAGGGAAAGGCCTGGAGGCAGGTGGCTGCAGCAGCTCAGCCTGAGCGGCCCTGGGGTGTCCAGTGGGGCTCAGCACACTCATGGGAGCCCTGGCTTGAGGTGGGCAGTGCACTGGGTCAGTACTCAGTGCTGTCAGAGGGACAGGGTCATACGACCTTTCAAAGTCACTCTGAGTATTAAAAATAAGGCACAGAGCCTGGGACGGGGAAGACACATAATGGGTTGCTGGCTGTAACCCAGGCCACCCCAATCTCAGCGTCTATCCAGGGACCGTCTCTCCCACTTCCCAGGGTCCTCACCTGCAGCTGGCACAGAGCTGGGCACCCAGCAGGCTGAGCGGCCGCCTGGCTGACTCTGTGCCCTATGTGCTGGAAGGTACCACGGACCCCAGGTACATGGGCCCCATGCCCGTGTCTGCCTCCACGCGCCAGGGACTCATGCACACACTCGTCCATGCATTCTTTTGTTCAGCGACCCAGCTCTGTGCCCACCCTGAACTCTGCTCTGAGCACCCAGAGGTGAGCCTAGCCCAGGCCCTGCTGGAAGTGTTCTCCCTGGTCCTTGTGGAGCCACAGCTGAGAGTGAGACCCCTCCCCTGCTCCTGAGCCCCTGCAGCCTACCCTACGCTGACCCTTCATCTGTTTCTGTGAAGGTTGTGTTCACTCCCCTTTCCACAGCCAGGGCGCCAAAGGTCATAATGTTTTCCTTTCATCCAAACCTCTCAGCAGGCGGCTCACACTGCACCCTGCGCTCCATTCCGGTTAACACAGCCTTCTCCCGCCCACTCCATCCCACCCCATCGGGCGGCCTGGGAGCCCAATGAACTCAACTGTCCCCTCTGACACCCCCACTCAGCCCGGAGAAAGTCTGAGCCTCGGGTCCCCACACTCTTCATCAGCCACAGATTTCAAGCAATTATCTGGAGAAAAAAGGAAGGGATGGAAAAATATCTCAGCAGACAAATCAAGCTACAGACAGAATCTCGGCATACATCCCAGGAACTTTCTCCCCAGAGCATGCAAACTTCACCCCTCCCTTGTGCTCTGTGATAACGTGCACTGTGCTCACACGCTCACTCAGGGCTTTGCCTCCTGGTCCGGGGCCACCACGCACTCCCAAAGGCCCTGCAGACGTCGCAGGTCTGATCCGCAGCGGGCTGACTACCCTTCCACGAGTCCATGGTTTCAACTCCTTGTGAGCAGAGTGCTCACGCTGTGCTGGGCGCCCGCTGGGAACTGACAGGCACAGGAGACACCATCACAGTGCAGGGAGGGGAGAGGGGCCGATGGGCAGGGCGGTGCGCGGTGAAGGGGGTCCCTGTAAAAGGTCCCTGGAGCCCAGAGGAGGCAGGGGAGAGAGGAGAGGGCAGAGGAGACAGCTCCAGACGGAGCAGGGGGTTGGGGGCTGGGGGGGGTGCGGCGAGGTCTGTAGGCAGGCAGGCGAGGAGGCAGTCCAGTGAGCAGATCTGAGCATGGGCAAAGGCCCAGTGGCCTGGCTTCCGTGTGCCTTCCTTGGGCCTCCCACACTGTGGGGAAGAACGAACAGGATCACCTCTTGATAAGCCCCTTTTGTGCACCAGATCCAGACGGGCAGGAAAGCGTGGTGGGCGAGGAGACAGCCTCTGGAAACACAGGCTTGGCTGGGAATTTCCCATGTGCCACTAACGTGCTCTGTGATTCTGGGAGCACTCGGTTCCCAGGTTCTGGTTCTCCATCTGTGTAGTGGTAGTAACAATAGAAGCCCCCTACCCACCCCCTCCCCACCCCCCTAACGCTGCAATCCTCGTGGTTTTCCTGAGGACTGAAGAGGGAGCCCTGTGGAGGGAGAGCTCCTAGGCCACGGCCCTCCAGTGTGAGCGTGCACACACAGGGCCTGGGAGCCACAAACGCGTAGGTCTCGGGGTTCCATTGGCAGCCATTCTGCCTCCACTGCCCCGGGGTGGGGCCCAGAAGCCTGCAATTTCAATACATGCCTTTCTGGTGATTCTGAGACAGGTGACCACACTTGGAGAAATACCTGTTCAACTAAGCGTGCTATTACCATCATTTGTTTTTCATTGTCTCATTTGCTGCTCAGACAGCCCTGCAAAGTCTGAACTGATAACTCAGATCACAGGTAAGGAAAGAGGTTCAGAAAGGCAAGTCTGCTGCCCCAGGTCACACAGTCAGCAAGGGGCCCGCTCAGGATCTGAACCGGGTCTGCGCACCCCCAAGCCTGAACCTCTCACAGCAGGATGTCATGGGGCCACCTCCCTGGTCAGCATTTGTCTGTGGCTGTCACACTCCCCAGCCCAGCCCTGCCACCTCCATTGTTGCTTCCCTCTCCAGCTACTAATCAGGCCTTGCAGACCATCTTGTTTTCTGCAGGTCGACTGGCTGCCTCCTTTGCTCCTAGATGGTACCTTCCTGGCCTTTACCTTCCTGTCACCTCCTCTGCCTCCAGAGGGGATTGGAATCGGGGTTGGGCAGTGGCAGAAATCAGGCAGAAGATCCTCAAAGGCACCAGCCTCCCTCGCGTGGCCTGGACCACCTCTGTGTGGCGGCCCCATGCCCGCCGCAGGGGCACATGCCCGGTCAGCCCTTCCCTTGTTCACAGACAGCAGGAACCGTGGGCTTCAGGGCAGAGTCAGCATCCCCATGGACTGAGAGCACAAGGGGTCCTGGTGGGTGGAGGCAGGACAGACACCATCTGTCTGCCCCCAGGGTCAAGTCGAAGAACCAGCAGGAAGTGGACTCCAGGACCTGGCCCGACCTCATGGGCACGTCAACCATGAGGGCAGGCAGCAGGCACGGGCGGGGGTGAGGAGCACTCAGGCTGGGGCACCAGGGGCGGAGCCCTGGCCAGCCCTGGCTCCTCTGGGGCCACCCCACCCCCGGCAGGAAGTGCGGAGCCTTTGTTTGTGCATCCCACAAACAGGGAGCGAATAAGCTGCATCCCTCCTGCACAGAGGCCCACCTCCGGACCGGCCTCTCTCCAGCAACGTCTGCCTTCCC
This sequence comes from Cervus elaphus, assembly GCF_910594005.1. Lineage (NCBI taxonomy): Eukaryota > Metazoa > Chordata > Mammalia > Artiodactyla > Cervidae > Cervus > Cervus elaphus. The sequence continues at coordinate 34,798,599 of NC_057818.1, forward strand.
TTCCCTGCTGCGGGAGTCCCCTCAGTGCACAAACATGCCAGCAGAGCTTTAAAACCAAACCTAAAAGCCTGCCATCTCTCTGTGCCATTCGCTGCAAGTCTGGGGGAAGGAGCGGTGACCGCACATCCCCACTTCCTGGTCCCCCACACCAGCGCCCTCGGGCCCTCATGCCTACTCCTCCTCCCTGGGCCTGCTCTGGTCACAGCCATCAATGACCTCTATTGTCCAGTGGTCAAGTCTCAGTCCTCCCCTTTCCCAGGCTGACCCAGCCGACACCATCCTTCTTCCCTCCTGGCTTCGGACACACCTCCTGGCTTCCCTCCTCCTTCCCTGGGCTCTCTCCTAATGAACCTACAGATCTCAGAGGCCAGGGCCTGCCTCCCTGTAAGCTCATCCACCACCACGGCCTCTGGTGCCAGCCATAAGAAGCTCAGGGCTTCCAGACCTCACTTGAGGGCGGACTGCATCCACCTGTATCCAACTACCCACCTATCTCCAAATGCCAATCTGACCTGGCCACTTGCGGGCTAAAAGCCATCTCAAACAGGCCTAGCACAGAGAAATCTTTATCTCCCCCTCCCCTATCTCCACACCAGTGGCCGCTGACTTAGTGCCCCTGGGCAAGGCTCTCTCCCTCTGAGGTCTCATGTTTGTCCAGCTATATAAGGGATCTGGTGCGGGACTTCCCAGCCATTCATGCATCCATGGAAAAACAGAGGCAACTATTCACAGATTCCCACTACCTTCCCTGGGAGATTCCAAAGTCAGCTGCACTGGCTTGGGGCCCTGGTCTCTGCAGTTGGTAAAATCTCCTCCTGTGACTCTCACGACTGACAGAATCTGAGCACCTCCTGCCCCTGGCTTCCTGGTTCTAATAGTCCTTGGTCCTGCCTTCAGTTTCCCTTGTCTTCCACGTTATCTTGGACTCCTGTTAATCTCAACAGCCATGTGAGGCTGAATTTCGGACCATCCCCATTTTACAGCAGAGAAAACTGAGGCTGGGATGGAGGTGCATGACTGGCCCATGGTCAGCTCAAAAGCAGAGTCGAGGAACTTGACTCCACTCGGTATTCCTAAACCCAAACAGGCTGGCACCTCCCAGCTGGAGCCCAGGTCCACCCTCACCAGAAGAAGCCGACCCACTGCACACGGCCAAGGGTTGCAGTCTGTTTCCTTTCTCCCGCTATCCCCCACCCCCACCTCTGAGGCTCCCCCCAGGCCTCCCCAGCACCTCTGCAGTCGGTCCTCCCCCAGCATGTCATGGGGTCACCTGGGAAAATCTGGCTCTGGGCTTGGGGTGACCCAGGCTGGAGTTCTGGCTCTGCTTATGCCCCAGCTTAGTAGACAAGCACCTTAAACTTGCTGAGTCTGTGTCCTGAGCTATAAAAGGTGGGTGATGGCACCTGCCCTCGGGGTTACAAGGAGCATGAACGAAGGCCCTTGGCGGGTGCTGGGCTCAAAGCCCCAGAGCTGAGGCCTAGGGTTGGGGTCCGAGTTACATATCCGAGGCCAAATCTGAGACTAGGCTTCCATGGGGGCAGCCCGCCTCCCTGCAGCCAGCTCGGCCCTCACAAACGAACAATAACAGGAAACCCTCCTGAGGGGGGTGGCGGGGGGGCCATGGGCTGGGGCCAGTTGGAAAACCTGCAGGGGCGGCGGCCAGGCCTCCCTCGCCGCTGGGTGGGGCTCCCCTCCAGAGGCTGTCGGCCGAGCTCCGCGCCACTCCACGGCACGCTCAGCGCCAGCCAGCCAGCCAGACGGAATAGACACACTCTGAGCCCACGGACACGGTGAGTGAGGGGCCTCGGCCTCCCCCTCTGTAGAATGGTCATCATCGACTCCCCCAGGAAGAGCCGCGACTGAGGTGGCCTGCGTCTCCTAGTCGGAGCGGGGCGGGGAAGGGGTGCCTGGTGGTGGCACGGTGGGTACAGGCGGATGTCCTCGGGCAGGGGGAAGCTCGGCTCTCCCACGGGTAGACTCCCAGACTCGAGGGCCCACAGGCATCCGTGGGTGCCGAGCTCAGATGCGAAGAGGACAGGATTCCACCTGAGTCTCCCAGCACACCAGGGGCGGCAGACTGGCACCCGGGCAGTGCCCCTACTCCCATGAGAGAGGACTTGTCCAGGCTGACATCATCCCCTCTCCCGAAGGCCCTGTGCTGGGAGTGGGTGAGGAGCCCTGAAAGGGGAAGGCTTGGCTCTGGGTACTCGAGGCCCTGACTGTGGAAACCTCTCTTCTCCCTCCCCAGACCATGGGGGCTGTGGATTCTCCCCCCAACACCCTGATACCCGTAGATCGGTTGCCAAGAGACCTGGAAGCCCTCATATTTTAGAGACGTTCTCCCAAAAGACTTGAAGGCAGGCAGTCTAGGGTGAGAGCCTGGCTTGGAGACCATCTTCCTGGGCACAAGTCCCAGCTCGACCACCCACTTCTGTGATTTTCGTTAAGTTACTCAGCATCTCCCAAACTCAGTTTGCGTGTTGGAACAGTGGAGGTGGTGGTTCTTTTGTGAGAATTTATTGGGAGGGCTGGAGATGAGGGCCACAGAAGGCCCTGAGGCACTGGGGCCCATTACTGTATATCACACCAGCAAGCTGATGAGTTAGACACAGCCCTTCTCCATTTCTCAGTCAAGGCAACTGAGATGTGAAGCAAGATCCCATTCCCCAAAGCCCAGGTTCTTCCCAGAACCACACAGCTTCTCACATGCCAGCCTCCTCATCTGTAAACCGGAAGAAAGGGTCTTTTCTTGAGTCAAGGGAGGTGATGTATACACTGGCACTGGGAATGGATCGTGGGAGAGGAGCTTTAAGAAATCACAGCGGAATTTACCTCCCACCGGGAACTAACTAGGGCTGGAATGTCATTAAGGTTATGAGCCCTGGGGTTGGTCAGTCCCCAGCAGGTGAGGGATGCGTCAGCCCGTCCTCCAGTGGGCACTCTGGGCAGCGACTCCGTGCCAAGCACAGTGTCTGTTCCCCACCCCCCACCCCGTGGACATTTCTGCCGTGGGTGGGGGGCAGACAGGATCCTGACAGGAGATGAAGGGCATTCCAGGGGAGGCAGGGAGCCTGGGCGGCTTGACGGACCTGGAGAAGCCAATGTGGCCAGAAGGTTTTAAGAGCAGGGAGTGGCGGGAGGGCAAATGACACTGAAGACCAGGGGTAAGTGCCAGGACGGAGAGCTCTGGTCCATCTTCAGGCAGTGGGGAGCAGTGGGACCCTCCCGACTGACCTGAGTCCAGCCGCGTGTGGGTCCCAGCCTGGAGGGCAGCAGGAGATCAAGGGGACCAGGAGCTGCTGTGCCCCCAGGCAGCCCCGCTAATTCTGGCTTACCATGGTGAGGGGGTAGGCGAGGCGCCCACCAGCCTGGCAGGGGTTAAGTCGCCCGCCCCACAGCCTGGACCTGAGCGATTGTGCTGCTGAACAAGGGCCGGACATGGGGGCAGGAAGCCGGAGGGGCCAATGCTTTTCTTCTCCCGAAGCTGGATGACTCACAGCCCTGCCGCTACCCTGAGGATACACAATGGACACAATGGCCACTAGCTCAGGGGAAAAATCTTTTGAGCCCCCTTGCCCATGGACTCCATCCCTGCTACCTCCATCACCTCTCTGCACCTCCGTGGCATCTGTGAAGCTACTAAAAGAATTCCCAGTTGAGAGACAGAACCACAGAGGCCGAGAGAAACTGAGCAGCCAGTCCAAGGTCACACAGTTACTATGAAGTGAAAGCAGGATATGAATGAGGCCAGCCCCTTCTGACCCCACTGCCCTGCCACACTCCATAGGGAAGCCTGGAGGGGGAGAAGCCGGGCTGGGGTTTGAACTGGACAGTTCAAACCCACAGAATCAGGCACCAGACTGAGCCAGGAGCCCAGCAATCCTGGAAAGGAATGTTCTAGGAGACAACTGCAGCCCTGAGTAACTGGCTTCTTGCTGGAGAGATACTGGCAAGCCCATCCTAATCCAGCTCCCAGACGATGTTGTGTGAAGAAATCACAGAAGGGTTCCTGGAGGAAGAGCAGGAGCCCCAGGAGGTGCTGGAAGGTCTTGGGTGTGCTCTCTGAGCTTCAGTCTTCTCATTTCTCCAGGGCAGGGAATGGACTGCATGGTCCCTAAACTCACATGAGGACCACTAGACCGTGCGCCACAGCATAAAGGTCAAATTCTGGCAGGTGCAGACACTGGGAGGAGGGGACAGTAGGGCCCATGGAGCTGGGCCAGGAAGGCCGTGAATGAGATTTCCTTGCACAGGCAAACAGAAAGGAGCAGGAGGTGAGCCCAGGGCAGAACCAGGAAATGAGGTCAGGCGTGAGTGCCCATGGCAGAGCCAGGAAATGAGGTCACACCCAGAGCTGCCAGGCCAGGCTGAGTGGGTAAGGTGAGAGTTGAGACACCCACACTCTTACTAAGCACCTACTGTGTGCTGAGCTCGGCACCCATGATCTCATCAACTCTCCATTAGAGACGAGGAAGCTAGAGTTCAGAGAAGGCAAGGAACGGGCCTAAGGCTACACAGCCCATGAGCAAAGAGCTATGTGTGCAACACTTGTTGCCCCCACTGACTGCCTCAGAGCCCCAGGCAAAGTCAGAAATCCCAGAGGAGGCTGGGAAAGGCTCTCCCAACGGTGGGTTTTCTCTCCTTGAAGCTTGGAGCTGCCCCTTTGGGATATATCAGGGTGACCCAGAGACCGTAGCATATATTTGTTTCAAATCACAAACTAGTTCTGGTGAACTGGTAGTCTCTAGCTCAAATATTGTCGGAGAAGGCAATGGCACCCCACTCCAGTACTCTTGCCTGGAAAATCCCATGGATGGAGGAGCCTTGTAGACTGCAGTCCATGGGGTCGCTAGGAGCCTGACACGACTGAGTGACTTCACTTTCACTTTTCACTTTCATGCATTGGAGAAGGAAATGGCAACCCACTCCAGTGTTCTTGCCTGGACAATCCCAGGGACGGCGGAGCCTGGTGGGCTGCCGTCTATGGGGTCGCACAGAGTCAGACACGAATGAAGCGACTTAGCAGCAGCAGCAGCTCAAAGATTGTACTGAGGATTCAGGAGCTGAGTTCGAGTTCAGTAGGAATGAACACTGTGATTTATCAGTGATGTCTGCCATGAGTATGAAAAAGGCTGAGTGGCAACCCAGGACTTCTGTTTTGTCAGTCCTGCTTTCAGAGGTGCCCTGCACACGGGTGTATGTTCATCAGGGACCCATAAGAAAGATAATCTGATTGTCCTCAAAGGGTTGTGTGTCTGACAAAGCAATGGGCTATCAGAGATGCTATGTGAGGACAGGGAGGAGTTTCTCTGAGTTGTTTCAACTATTTGTACCTGCTCTGAGCACCCAAGGTGTTGTCTGCAGATGTGCAGATTTGTTTGAAACTCTGTGAGTGAGGAGGGAAGGAGTGAAAGATCAGAGCAGGAGACCAAGGCGGGCTGACAGTCAGTGGTGGGGACACTGGCTCCTCAAGGTCCTCTGGGCCTTGAGTTCACACATCTGGATGCTGGGATAAAGGGGACACTGGCTCAGGACCTGCCTGGTCAGAGACACTTGGGAGTCTGTCAGAAGACGTGGAGGATACGAACTGGGGCTTGAAAAGAAGCAGAGCGTTCGCCCTGGGGCCACAGCAAGGAAAGGCATTCCAGGGAACAGCCTGAGCAAAAAGCCTGTTAAAGAGAGGAAGAGCACTGTGTACTCCAGAAACATCCGTTCTCCTCTTGGCCGGGAGGGGCAGGGAGGTGAAGGAGAGGAGAGCCAGAGGGTGGGCAGGGATGTTCAGGAATGGGACCTCGTCCTGCAGGGAGTGGGGAGCCAGGGAGGAGCAGTCAACAGGGGAGCGGCGTGGGCAGCTCTGAGGGGAGCCGAGACAGGCGGGCTGTTGGCAGAATCCCGAGGAGAGGGGATCATCTGGGACCCTCAGGAGCAGGTCATGGGGCCGAACAGAGCCCCAGTTCAGGATAAAGCCCCAAGGAGCCAGCTCACAGCTGCCCAGCCCCACCCCCAACACCTCCCATCCCTGTGGCTCTCAGGGCCTCACCCTTCATCCTCCCAGTGTGGGTGAGTGCCAAGGCCCAGCCATAAATGCTGGGGCTCAAGGAGACAATTTGGGAATCCCTGAATGAGTTTGGGGAATCACTGGCTCCAAATTCTGCCCTAGACTGAGGCTTGAGGTGGTGAGAGGGCGCTGGGGAGGGTGGTCCAGGGCCACACAGGGACAGGGGCTCCAGTGCCCACCCCCCACCCACAGGCACACCTCCTGCAGGCTCTGGGCCTCTCCTCCCACCTCCCAGCCCCTCACTCTTGACCCAGGGTCCCTGGGCCAGAGCCCAGAGCCTGCAGGAGGCTGGGCTGAGGTGGAGTCTTCCTCTAGCCCATACCCAAGGGCCCTGCAGTCTGCTCATTAACCCCCCAAACCCAGAGTCAACCCCTGAAACCTAAGGCTTGAACAGGTCAGGGCAGAACTAGCCCAGGCCTTTGCCAGGCTGTCTGCCGAGCAGTTCCCAGCTGGTCCAGGCTGCCTAGGGTCCATTCAGCTACAAAAAGCACAGCCTCTACCTGCCCCATCTCCTCCTATATCCCCCCTTATAAAGAGCGCAGAGTTGAGCAGACTTCACAGCCCCTTCAAGGCCAAATCCTAGTGACAGATGGAGGCCATGAAGAGAAAGGGACCAAAAGGAGTTCTGCCTGCTGTCCCACAACGGGTCAGAGAGAGGCGGGGTCACTCCTGGGCTGAGACCCTCCGAGGAATCAGGGGCCCCCACCCCCACCTTCTCACAGCTTCCTCTCCTCCATCACACCACACAACACAACCTGAAACTGTTTCTTATCAAATGGTCAGCGTCTCTACACGAGGGTGCAGCCTGTGTTTGCTGTCCACGGGTAGGTCAGTGCCTAGCATGTAGTAGATGCTTGATAAACGTTTGCTGAATGACTATATTACCCCTGGGCTCTACAGAGGGCTTCAGAGAGGTGGTGACATGTGACCCAAATCCAGGCAGAGGTGAGAGAACATCAAGGGCAAAGGCGGGAGACTGTGACTAAGCCTGATGGGCGTCACTGTCCTCCAGGCTGGGGCTACTCTTGGAGGCTCACCAAGCACCCTCCAGGCCCAGATAGGGAATTGGAGAGGAGCAGAGGCACACAGCCACCCCCCTGAGCCCAACCTCCACCAACTTAGCTCAGCCTTCAGAGCCACACTGCTGTCCTCAGGCCTAGGCATCCAGGTTCTAAGCTCAGTGGTCCCACAAACTGTGGACACAGACCCAGACCCGGGAATTCTCCAAGGCCGTGACCTCCCATCCAAGCATGCCTGAGCCCAGCTGGCCCCCACATGCTCCAGGGTTCCCCTACCCCTTCTCCTGGGCTCCACATACCCACTACCAGGGGGCCCCCTGGGCCTTCCCAGACTGACCAAGGGCAAGAGGACCTGCATTCACCCATCAGTCCACTAGAAGCTGCCCCTAAAGCCTCTGTCACAGCTCCAGGGAGGGAGCATCGTCACAGATCCTAGATAACAGGGACAGAGGCTGGAATCTGGCCTCTGGGTGCCCAGCAGGCACCTCTGAGTAGCTGAGCAAATCCCCCATCCCCAAGGCTGTCGTCAGGCAAGTTCCCGGGCTGCTTGGTGGGCATTTCTCAGCACAGACATCACTTCCAAACTCCTCAGTCCCTCTGCATATCTGTGGAACCCAAACCCAACTATCAACAGCCTAATCTCTCCAAAAACTTGTGAGAAACACCAAGAGACATGACTTCTGCTTACAGGAGAGGAAAGGGCTAAAATAAGCCTGACCCCAGCTGTGCGCTAACCGCACCTCCAGAGGTACAGCCAAGGGCAATTCTGTTTCCAGCTGTGGGTCCAACAAATCCTGCCGGCTGACTTCCTCTCCAACTGTAGGATGAACAGGAACAACTGTTTCATAACCAACTCTTCCCCTCGGCACCCATTTAGGTAAATTTCTAACCGAAAAGGCAAAAGACAGAAATAGATGGGGCTTTTCAGAAGGAAAAGTCCCACAGGTCCCTCTGAGATTGGGTGTAAGAGAAGCTCAGGATTTAGGAAAAAAGACACATCTGCATGAGGGTTCCAGATGTACGACTTACAAGTTGTTATCTGAGCCTCACTTTCTTCCTCTGTGAAGTGGGGATGATAATTCCTACATGCTGGGGATAATGTAATGACTACATGAGATAGAATCTATGAAAGCTGGCATGGAGAACAGCTTCTTATTATTACTATTATTATTACCACTATTATGATGATGATTATTATTACATGATAGAGACAGAGTGCCATGAGGGGAAAACACTACTTGAGGTGAAAGGTAACCTAAGTTCGAATCTTGGCTCTAACACTTGCTGCTGTGTGACCCAGGAGGACTCCCTCTACCTCTCTGAGCTTCATCTGCAAAACAGGATTACTGACAACTCTCTCACAATTTGCAAGGTTTAAGTGAGACGAAGTTTCAGTATGCCACTGAGGAGGCTTTCAGGAATGATGCCCCCGGCAAAAAGGGCAGACCTGGGCAAGCACACCAGGGTCCAGCAGGGGAGTGAGATGGAGCACACAGTCCTCCTCTCCCAAGGGCCCCACCTCCAGGGTCCTGGCCCCTCACTCACTGCTCAGAGAGCTGAGCATGCAGAGCCCAGCAAGGGACACCCCAGTGACATGAGGTGACGCTACAGGAGCAAGCACCAGTCCTGGGTGCCAAGGGATTTCTCTCCAGGGCTCACAGCAGAGATTCCTCTTCTAGACACACAATAGGATCCAAGCAGCTTTTCTGCACATTCAGAGAACATTCCAGGGTTGGGGGTCAGCCAAAGCCACTGAGAGGATGATGTCTCCCGTGAGCCACGTGACTAGCCTATGACTAGCAGCCTCTGCTGTACTGAAGGCCAGTGTGGTTATTTGTCTGTTTGGCTGCTGCCTGCTGTCAGCCCCAGGACAACTACCCTATTCAAGAGGCTGCAACAAAGAGAAAACTGCGTCCTCTTCACTGTATCAGATGGAGTCCCAGCTGGAAACATCAGTTACCCCTGGCATTCCAAAGAAGAGATTTTATGAAGGAAACATAGAGCTGTGAGCTTAATCATGGGAACAAATGGGATGTTGAAGCCTGCAGAGACAGGAAGCAGGCCACCCCAGGACCCCCCAAGAGAGGAGGGTGTTTCCAGAACCCAGTGAGGGACTGATGGGAGTAACAGAGGCCAGCAGGATGGACAGATGCAGCCACAGGAGGAAACAGGAGCCAGAGCAGAGAGCAGTGGGGAAGAGGTTCCTGACTTTCCTCCTATCCTCAAGACGCCTGCCGCAGACCCTACCGGCCAAATATCTGAAGCTCAAGCCAGAAAGCCCAGGGTCAGTCCCCTTGACACAGGGCAGAGGTCAGGGGAGGGGCAGGGGGAGTGGATCCAGCAGGGTGGGAACCTGCAAAGCCCCTAGTCAAGTGACTAATAAGGAATGAAAGTGGCAAGCTGACTACTCAGTGGAGCAGAACAGAGCATCAGCAAGGATTCATACATGCTTAGTTTCATTCTTACCTACTGTTTTGGCCATGTTATGATTTTTTTTCTTTTAATTCAGGCCTGAAAACAACCCTGAGAGGCAGACACTAGCGTTCCCATTGTACAGATAAGGAGACTGAGGCTCAGAGAGGTGAAGTGTCACGTGTACAGTCACACAATGACAATGCGACGCGACTGACATTCTCTAAACCATAGAGCCTGCCTGCAGTCACAACCATCACCCTGCTCCACGTCAGCCCACAGAGGAGAGAGCCATGTGCCATGCGTGACTGGGCCCTGGGGAGCAGGGAGGATGGAGACAGGGCAGGTGGAAAGCTCTTCTCCAGGAAGGGAAGGAAACTGTGATTTGAGCCCCACTGTGGGAACTGGTCCCCAGCCCTGGGACCAACCCCAGGCGATGATGTAGTGGAAGATGCCCATGGATGCAGGAGGTGCAGGGTGGAGACCAGAGATGGCTCCCCAGAGGAGTCTGTTTGGGCTCAATCCCGGATGACAAACTCACCAGACAGAGAAAAGAGGGAAGACCTGTGGGGCTATCCTGGGTCACTTCTCCTCCCTGGTCTCCTCCACATTCCAGCCTCCCAGCCTGAGCACCAGCCACACGACATGACTATCTGTAGCTGCTCCAGCCACGATTTCTCTCCCACTGCAGATGGGGTCTCTGCCAGGTCCCGGCCATGGGCACAGAGACGTCTCATAGCAACTCCAACCTGATACAGCCCACACAGACCTTGTGGCATGACCACCCACCCATCTTCCAAATCACAGCAAAAGCCCTGCCCCGCAACTGCTCAGGCCAAAGACTGGGGAGGCGGCCTCGATTCTGCACTCCTTGGTCTGGGGCCCATATCTCTTCAAGCTCTGTTTTCCTCATCACATCTCCTTTTTTCTTGTTCTGATCTTCCTCCCTTCATCTTTTTAAGGATGCTGTGATTGTACTGGGTCTATCCAGGAAAACTTCCCTACCTCAGGGTCCTTAACTTGACCCTATCTGCTACAAGTCCTCTGCCATGGAAGGCAACTAGGGTGGGGGGACATGGACATCTTTTTTTTTTTTTTTTTCATTTATTTTTATTAGTTGGAGGCTAATTACTTCACAACATTGCAGTGGGTTTTGTCATACATTGACATGAATCAGCCATGGAGTTACATGTATTCCCCATCCCAATCCCCCCTCCCACCTCCCTCTCCACCCGATTCCTCTGGGTCATCCCAGTGCACCAGGCCTGAGCACTTGTCTCATGCATCCGACCTGGGCTGGTGATCTGTTGCACTATAGATAATATACATGCTGTTCTCTCAAAACATCCCACCCTCGCCTTCTCTCACAGAGTCCAAAAGTCTGTTCTGTACATCTGTGTCTCTTTCTCTGTTTTGCATATAGGGTTATCATTACCATCTTTCTAAATTCCATATATATGTGTTAGTATGCTACAATGTTCTTTATCTTTCTGGCTTACTTCACTCTGTATAATGGGCTCCAGTTTCATCCATCTCATTAGAACTGATTCAAATGAATTCTTTTTAATGGCTGAGTAATATTCCATGGTGTATATGTACCACAGCTTCCTTATCCATTTGTCTGCTGATGGGCATCTAGGTTGCTTCCTTGTCCTGGCTATTATAAACAGTGCTGCGATGAACATTGGGGTGCACGTGTCTCTTTCAGATCTGGTTTCCTCAGTGTGTATGCCCAGAAGTGGGATTGCTGGGTCATATGGCAGTTCTATTTCCAGTTTTTTAAGAAATCTCCACACTCTTCTCCATAGTGGCTGTACTAGTTTGCATTCCCACCAACAGTGTAAGAGGGTTCCCTTTTCTCCACACCCTCTCCAGCATTGATTGCTTGTAGACTTTTGGGTAGCAGCCATCCTGACTGGCGTGTAATGGTACCTCATTGTGGTTTTGATTTGCATTTCTCTGATAATGAGTGATGTTGAGCATCTTTTCATGTGTTTGTTAGCCATCTGTATGTCTTCTTTGGAGAAATGTCTGTTTAGTTCTTTGGCCCATTTTTTGATTGGGTCATTTATTTTTCTGGAATTGAGCTTCAGGAGTTGCTTGTATATTTTTGAGATTAATCCTTTGTCTGTTGCTTCATTTGCTATTATTTTCTCCCAATCTGAGGGCTGTCTTTTCACCTTGCTTATAGTTTCCTTTGTTGTGCAAAAGCTTTAAGTTTCATTAGGTCCCATTTGTTTATTTTCGCTTTTATTTCCAATATTCTGGGTGGTGGGTCATAAAGGATCCTGCTGTGATTCATGTCAGAGAGTGTTTTGCCTATGTTCTCCTCTAGGAGTTTTATAGTTTCTGGTCTTACATTTAGATCTTTAATCCATTTTGAGTTTATTTTTGTGTATGGTATTAGAAAGTGTTCTAGTTTCATTCTTTTACAAGTGGTTGACCAGTTTTCCAAGCACCACTTGTTAAAGAGGTTGTCTTTTTTCCATTGTATATCCTTGCCTCCTTTGTTGAAGATAAGGTGTCCATAGGTTCGTGGATTTACCTCTGGGCTTTCTATTCTGTTCCATTGATCTATATTTCTGTCTTTGTGCCAGTACCATACTGTCTTGATGACTGTGGCTTTGTAGTAGAGTCTGAAGTCAGGCAGGTTGATTCCTCCAGTTCCATTCTTCTTTCTCAAGATTACTTTGGCTATTCGAGCTTTTTTGTATTTCCATACAAATTGTGAAATTATTTGTTCTAGTTCTGTGAAAAATACTGTTGGTAGCTTGATAGGGATTGCATTGAATCTATAGATTGCTTTGGGTAGTATAGCCATTTTGACAATATTGATTCTTCCAATCCATGAACACGGTATGTTTCTCCATCTGTTTGTGTCCTCTTTGATTTCTTTCATCAGTGTTTTATAGTTTTCTATGTATAGGTCTTTTGTTTCTTTAGGTAGATAAACTTCTAAGTATTTTATTCTTTTTGTTGCAATGGTGAATGGTATTGTTTCCTTAATTTCACTTTCTGTTTTCTCATTGTTAGTGTATAGGAATGCAAGGGATTTCTGTGTGTTAATTTTATATCCTGCAACTTCACTATATTTGTTGATTAGCTCTAATAATTTTCTGGTAGAGTCTTTACGGTTTTCTATGTAGAGGATCATGTCATCTGCAAACAGCGAGAGTTTCACTTCTTCTTTTCCTATCTGGGTTCCTTTTACTTCTTTTTCTGCTCTGATTGCTGTGGCCAAAACTTCCAAAACTATGTTGAATAGTAGTGGTTAGAGTGGGCACCCTTGTCTTGTTCCTGATTTCAGGGGAAATGCTTTCAATTTTTCACCATTGAGGGTAATGCTTGCTGTGGGTTTGTCATATATAGCTTTTATTATGTTGAGGTATGTTCCTTCTATTCCTGCTTTCTGCAGAGTTTTAATCATAAATGGGTGTTGAATTTTGTCAAAGGCTTTCTCTGCATCTATTGAGATAATCATATGGTTTTTATCTTTCAATTTGTTAATGTGGCGTATTACATTGATTGATTTGCGGATATTAAAGAATCCTTGCATTCCTGGGATAAAGCCCACTTGGTCATGGTGTATGATTTTTTTAATATGTTGTTGGATTCTGTTTGCTAGAATTTTGTTAAGCATTTTTGCATCTATGTTCATCAGTGATATTGGCCTGTAGTTTTCTTTTTCTGTGGCATCTTTGGTTTTGGAATTAGGGTGATGGTGGCCTCATAGAATGAGTTTGGAAGCTTACCTTCTTCTGCAATTTTCTGGAAGAGTTTGAGTAAGATAGGTGTTAGCACTTCTCTAAATTTTTGGTAGAATTCAGCTGTGAAGCCATCTGGTCCTGGGCTTTTGTTTGCTGGAAGATTTCTGATTACAGTTTTGATTTCCTTGCTTGTGATGGCTCTGTTAAGATCTTCTATTTCTTCCTGGTTCAGTTTTGGAAAGTTATACTTTTCTAAGAATTTGTCCATTTCATCCAAGTTGTCCATTTTATTGGCATAGAGCTGCTGGTAGTAGTCTCTTATGATCCTTTGTATTTCAGTGTTGTCTGTTGTGATCTCTCCATTTTCATTTCTAATTTTGTTAATTTGGCTATTCTCTCTCTGTTTCTTAACGAGTCTTGCTAATGGTTTGTCAATTTTGTTTATTTTTTCAAAAAACCAGCTTTTAGCTTTCTTGATTTTTGCTATGGTCTCTTTAGTTTCTTTTGCATTTATTTCTGCCCTAATTTTTAAGATTTCTTTCCCTCTACTAACCCTGGGGTTCTTCATTTCTTCCTTCTCTAGTTGCTTTAGGTGTAAAGTTAGGTTATTTATTTGGCTTTTTTCTTGTTTCTTGATGTAAGCCTGTAATGCCATGAACCTTCCCCTTATCACTGCTTTTACAGTGTCCCATAGGTTTTGGATTGTTGTGTTTTCATTTTCACTCATTTCTATGCATATTTTGATTTCTTTTTTGATTTCTTCTATGATTTGTTGGTTATTCAGAAGCGTGTTATTTAGCCTCCATATGTTTGAATTTTTAACCATTTTTTTCCTGTAATTGAGATCTAATCTTACTGCACTGTGGTCAGAAAAGATGACTGGAATGATTTCCATTTTTTTGAATTTTCCAAGACCAGATTTATGGCCCAGGATGTGATCTATTCTGGAGAAGGTTCCATGTGCACTTGAGAAAAAGGTGAAGTTGATTGTTTTGGGGTGAAATGTCCTATAGATATCAATTAGGTCTAGCTGGTCCATTGTTTCATTTAAGGTTTGTGTTTCCTTGTTAATTTTCTGTTTAGTTGATCTATCCATAGTTGTGAGTGGGGTATTAAAGTCTCCCACTATTATTGTTTTACTATTAATTTCCTCTTTCATACTCATTAGCGTTTGCCTTACATATTGCTGTGCTCCTATGTTGGGTGCATATATATTTACTATTGTTATATCTTCTTCTTGGATTGATCCTTTGATCATTATGTAGTGTCCTTCTTTGTCTCTTTTCACATCCTTTATTTGAAAGTCTATTTTATCTGATATGAGTATTGTGACTCCTGCTTTCTTTTGGTCTCCGTTTGTATGAAATATTTTTTTCCAGCCCTTCACTTTTAATCTGTATGTGTCTCTTGTTTTGAGGTGGGTCTCTTGTAGGCAGCATATATAGGGGTCTTGTTTTTGTATCCATTCAGCCAGTCTTTGTCTTTTGGTTGGGGCATTCAACCCATTTACATTTAAGGTCATTATTGATAGGTGTGGTCCCGTTGCCATTTACTTTGTTGTTTTGGGTTCACGTTTATACAACCTTTCCGCATTTCCTGTCTAGAGAAGATCCTTTAGCATTTGTTGAAGAGCTGGTTTGGTGGTGCTGAATTCTCTCAGCTTTGGCTTGTCTGTAAAGCTTTTGAATTCTCCTTCATATCTGAATGAGATCCTTGCTGGGTACAGTAATCTAGGTTGTAGGTTATTCTCTTTCATTACTTTAAGTATGTCCTGCCATTCCCTTCTGGCCTGGAGGGTTTCTATTGATAGATCAGCTGTTATCCTTATGGGAATCCCTTTGTGTGTTATTTGTTGTTCCTCCCTTGCTGCTTTTAATATTTGTTCTTTGTGTTTGATCTTTGTTAATTTGACTAATATGTGTCTTGGGGTGTTTCGCCTTGGATTTATCCTGTTTGGGACTCTCTGGATTTCTTGGACTTGGGTGGCTATTTCCTTCCCCATTTTAGGGAAGTTTTCAGCTATTATCTCCTCGAGTATTTTCTCATGGCCTTTCTTTTTGTCTTCTTCTTCTGGGACTCCTATGATTCGAATGTTGGGGTGTTTCACATTGTCCCAGAGGTCCCTGAGGTTGGCCTCATTTCTTTTGATTCTTTTTTCTTTTTTCCTCTCTGCTTCATGTATTTCCACCATTTTATCTTCTACCTCACTTATCCTATCTTCTGTCTCCGTTATTCTACTCTTGGTTCCCTCCAGAGTGTTTCTGAGCTCATTTATTGCATTATTCATTTTTACTGACTCTTTTTTATTTCTTCTAGGTCTTTATTAAACATTTCTTGCATCTTCTCAATCTTTGTCTCCAGGCTATTTATCTGTAACTTCATTTTGTTTTCAAGATTTTGGATCATTTTTATTATCATTATTCTAAATTCTTTTTCAGGTAGATTCCCTATCTCCTCCTCTTTTGTTCGACTTGGTGGGCATTTTTCATGTTCCTTTACCTGTTGGGTATTTCTCTGCCTTTTCATCTTGTTTAGATTGCTGTGTCTGGAGTGGGCTTTCTGTAATCTGGAGGTCTGTGGTTCCTTTTTACTGTGGAGGTTTTACCCAGTGGGTGGGGTTAGACAATTGGCTTGTCAAGGTTTCCTGGTTAGGGAAGCTTGCGTCGGTGTTCTGGTGCATGGAACTAGAAAAAAGAAGAGAAAAAGGGAAAAAAAACAAGAAAAAAATTTTTCCCTAATTAAAAAAATCATAAAAATCTATGAAAATGAAAGTTAAGGAGTAATGGGGGAGTAATAGGGAATTTTAAATGAAAATAAAAGAGAAAAAAAAGTTTTTAATTAAAAAAAAAAAAACTAAAAATATATCTAGGAATTTCTCTGGAGCTGTTGCAGTCAGTGTGGGTTCAGTTCAGTTTCAGATAGCTCCTTGTTCCCGCTTACACTTCTCGATATCTACAGGCCCCTTCCAGTGTAATCGGTGTTCTCTACAGGGATTTTAATCTGTTGCACCGGTCCCTTCTGAAGTGGTTCCCTTTGTTTATTTGGCTTCTGTTTGCCGGTCTCTTCAGTGCTACTTTCCGCCCTGACACAGGCAGGCGGAGGTGGACTCCTATTCAGGTTGCTAGTTCCATTGCGCTGTGGGGAGGGACTGGCGCTGCTTTCCCCGTCTACGTTGCTCAGGCTCCCGGCTGCTCTATATTGAGCGTGCCCTGCGCTGCGCGCAGTTCCAGCCCTCGGGTGTTCCACAAAAGCGCGGACTCGGCTGCGCCACGTTCTGTGCCCTCCCCGCCCGAGCGGCTCAGGCAGCCAGGAGCTCAACGGGCGCACTCTCCCCGGGTGCGGCGCGCCTTCTCCCCTCCGCAGTCCCAGCCTCAGCTTCCGCCAGCGCCAGTCAGGTGCGTGCGCTTTCTCCCCTCCGCGTCTCCAGCCCAAGTCCCCACCCGCGCCAGTCGGGTGCGTGCACCCTGTGTCTCGCCGCGACCCTCCCGGCGGATGTTGACCATCCAGAATCTCAAGAAGTCTTTGGTTAGAAACTGGAGGCCCCTTTGCAGTGTGGTAGGGGATGCGGTCCTTTGGGCCGAGCCTGCCCCTTTCCCCTCCCCCCCTGCCTCCTGCCTCCGGCGGGGCTGGGCCAGTCCGCAGCCTGCGAGCTCTTCTCTGGACTTGCTCAGAGCCTTTGTTCTGCGAACGGCCAACAGTGTGTTCGGGCCGGTTAATTTTCTCTCTCTCTCTTGCTATCCCACAGTTTAAGTTGGTAACTCACAAAGGCTCCCTCTGACTGTCCTCAGGGCACTCAGGCCCGGTCCTTACCCTAAGCAATGCCGCCCGCTCCTCTCCGTTCCGCCCACACTTGCTGGTGGCGGATGCGGGTGTCTGTGGTACTTTTCTGCTGGGAGTTGCTTTTAGGCATGTAATCTGTGGGTTTTATTTATTCTTCCCCTCCCAGTTAGGTTGCCCTCCCAGATTCAAAAACTTCCCCCAGACCCACCAGCACAAGGGTTTCCTGGTGTTTGGAAACTTCCTCTATTAAGACTCCCTTCCCGGGACGGATCTCCGTCCTTAGCTCTTTTGTCTCTCCTTTTATCTTTTATATTTTGTCCTACCTCCTTTCGAAGACAATGGGCTGCTTTTCTGGGTGCCTGATGACCTCAGCTAGCGATCAGAAGTTGTTTTGTGAAGTTTGCTCTGTGTTCAATTGTTCTTTTGATGAATTTGTAGGGGAGAAAGTGGTCTCCCCATCCTATTCCTCCGCCATCTTGGCTCCTCCGACATGGACATCTTTGAGGGGTCATCATTCAGCCTACCATCCTGACCCGGTCACCTCTTCTGGAGCCCCCACAAATTGCTCATTTCTATCTGACCCAAGGGCTTTCTCTTTTGTTTCTTCAGACAAAGGAACCATTTTTTTCTACCTTGGGGCCTTTGCACTTGCTGGTCCTTCTGCCAGGGATATCCTCCCTTCCCCTGGTATTCCAAGGGCTGACACTCCGATGTTGGCCCAGTAGTCATCTCTCTTGAGAGGCCTTCCCTGGCCTTGGGAGTCTCAGCCAGCTGCCCCCTCGCCCTCTGCTGTGCCTCCCAGCGTAATTCCCTGAGGACCTCTGATCAGCAGCTGATGCTTTTCCTCATGTCCTTATTTTCCTGGGGTCCCCACGACAGTGTGCACTCCCCAAGGACACGTCCTGTCTTTCCTGCTCACTGCTGCCACTAACGCTGAGCACACAGCAGAGGCTCTGTTCATGTTCCCTCTGGGCTCGGCCTCGGGACCTAGTCCTGCCCCGGGGCCTGAGAATTCTCTCTTCCCCTTTCTCAATTTCACTTCTGTGTGTTTCACTTTTTTATTTTTTTAGAAAAAAACTTTTTCTTTTATATTGGAGTATGGCTGGTTAACAATGTTCTGATAGTTTCAGGCGGACAGCAGAGCAACTCAGCCATATGTATACACGTATTCATTTTCCCCCAAACTCCCCTCCCATCCAGGCTGCCACATAACATTGAACAGAGTTCCCTGTGCTATACAGTAGGTCCTTGTTGGTAATCCATCTTATTTATTTTTGATTTTATTTAGTTACTTAGGCTGTGCTGGGTCTTTGTTGCTGCACGGGCTTTTCTCCAGTTGCAGCGCACGGGCTTCTCATTGCGGTGGCTTCTCTTGTTGCTGAACATGGGCGCTAGGGCGCAGGGCTTCAGTGGTTCTGGTTCCTGGGCTCCAGAGCGCAGGCTCAATAGTTGTGGCACATGGGCTGAGTTGCTCCGCGGCATGTGGGATCCTCCCAGATCAGGGATTGAACCGGTGTCTCCTGCCTTGGCAGGCAGATTCTTTACCACTGAGCCACCAGGAAAGTCCGGTAATCCATTTTAAACATAGCAGTGTGTATACGTCAGTCCCAAACTCCCTAACTATCCCTTTCCCCCCCCCACCCCCACCCTTTCCTACTTTTTCATTCTTGAGTCACTTCTCACTTGAGGGATGCAGAAAGCAGTAAGACATGCAGGTCATTTCCAGGCAAAGAAGGAAATGACCTATCAGGCCTGAACCCCGTGAGGCTGGCCAGGGGTCACAGCTGCACTGCCTCTGAGTTAGGACAGCTTCCTGGCAGGACTCTCAGCTCCCCGTGCCTTTGTTCACTGCCCTCCTCCTGCCTGGAGCAGCTGCCCTTCTCACAGCCCACCTCAAAGGGCATCAGATCCCTTTCGGTTCAACCGCCTCATTTAGGACTGAGGAAATGAACCCAAAAGCCTTCCCAGGCACATGGCACTTGCTCTCCAGGCACTGTCCCACCCCAGCCCTGCAAGCCCTCTTCCTCCCGGGCCTTCAGCAGGGGCCACAGGGATGCTGGGTGCTAAGATCAGCAGGCCCAGGAGCCAGTCTACAGACACCCTCAGCCATCACGGAGGACAGCCTGGCGCCACTGTCTCAGAGAAAATGTTACTAGAGTTTAGAAACTTCCTGTGCTGTGCAGAATCCAGCCCCTCCCTCCAGCCAGGGCAGGAGACGGCCAGGGTGGTGGCCTCCCACCCAGCACCCAGTGGGTCCCTCCCTCTCTCCAGATGAGAGCCCTGGTTCTCCCATGCAGCACCCCTCTTCCTCTGAACCTTCCCAGGAGCCACAGGTCAGTCACACGGGGCCCAGCATGGGTATAGGCTGAGGGGTCAGGGCTGAGAGGGCACAGTGACACCCTCCATGGGACAGTGAGAAAATCCCCCTTCCTTTTGGAACTCAGGGTGAAGCCAGGCCCTCTCTCTGCGTGACCCCAGATTCCTCCAGGGTGATCCCACACCCCAAGGGTTGCCTTCAATGGGATCTTGTGCTTAAAAGGACCTCGTCCTGAGTTTCATGTTCTTCCGTCTCTGTCCTTAAATTCTTAATAATTTTTGTAAAAAGGACCCCATGTTTCCACTGTGTACTGGACCCCACACACTATGAAGCTGGTCCTGTAAGCCCAGCCTCTCAACACTCCCATCCCACCCCACCCCTGCTCTCGTGACAGCTCCTAAGCTGATCACCAACTGTGAGCTCCGGGTCTGGTGAGGGCCTGACCCTCTGGGTTAAGACATCCAGCTTTCTTAAGAGCCTTCTGAAGACAGCATCAAAGCAGCGCTGCCACAGGGGTTCTTGGGCCGGCCGGGGGGCATATTTGCTCAGACAAGCCTTTAAATCCCACCCCACAGCAGGTGCTAGGACAAGAGAAAGCAGAAAGAAAAAGCAGATACTTTGGGGCCAGGCCAACTCAGTTTGAGTCTGACTCTGCAGCTTAGAGTCTGGGTGAGCTGGGAAATGTTACTAAACCTCTTTTCCTCAGCTTATCTATAAAGTGAGGGCTATACATACCCACCTCCAGGGTTATTGGGAGGATTAAGTGAGATAACACATATAAAGTTGATATTTATCATTCTGGTGACATTTTAATTTTTTTATGACATTTATTGATAAATGTTGGCTGTTGAGGTCAGACAACTGGGCTCTAGGCTCAGTCCCACCATTGACTCCAGTGTGAACATCACATGTCTGTGCCTCAGGTTTCCCACATGTGAAATGAGGATAAGCTGGGTGTCCCCTGCACAAGGCTCCGAGAGCTCTCGCTCACATCAGCATCACCCTCTCCTCCAGAAAATCTCCCCTACAGCTCTCCTTTGGGCTCCCCGTCACCCACGCTTGCTTCCCCACCAGCACATGCGACCCTTAAGAAGGAGTTGTTTCCATGTCCGCCCTCCCCTCTTGGACTGGGAGCTCTGTGGGGGCAGGAACAGGCTCTGGTTCTGCTGGTCTGAGCAGAGAGTGGAGGACGAAGGGTTAAACAGTTCAGTGCTCCCTCAGAGATGCTCGCACCCCACGCGACCTGATGGCGTCTCCCCTCTTCCCTCAGACCCAGCCTTCCCTCCTGGGAAGATGCAGGTACTCGTGATGCTGCTGGCCACAGGGGCCACCTACTACCTGGGCCTGCTGGCAGCAGCTGCAGCAGCCGTCAACCCTGGCCGACCCGACACCCCTGGCTCGCTGCCCGCTCACCGGCGCCAGAAGAGAGACTGGATCTGGAATCAGATGCACATCGACGAAGAGAGAAATGACTCGCTGCCCCATTACGTGGGCAAGGTAAGCCTCGGGCCCTGGAGCAGGAGAGGCCTTGGCGGCAGGCAGCCCACAGCGTTGGTGGTGATGGGAAAGACTCTGATGGGGTGGTGGTGGTGGTAGGGTTGGAGATGATGGCTGTGAGGGTGGTGGTCATGGTGGGAGAGACAGTGGAGCTGGTGGAGGCAGTGACTAGGAGAAACGAGGCAAGGAGAAAGCGGTGTGGTGGTGGTGATTGGGAAGGGGAAGGTGGTGGGGGCGATGATGATGATCGTGGAGGTGATGGTGGTAGTGGAGATGACGGTGGTGGTGGAAGTAATGGTGCGCACAAGGGTTCGTTCTTCTCCCAGCCTTTGGTCTGTGACCCGAATACCACCCCATGCACAGCTGAGGAGGCCAGTGTAGTCTGAGGGCTCAGGGCTTAGGGTGGGACCAGTCAAGGCTGCTTTAAATCTGCCCATCTGAGAGGTCTTCAGGACCTGAGCAGACGTCTACGAAATTGTGCAGGTGACAAAGCTCATCATCCAGGCCACAGCTTGCCATCTCTAGTCGAGGCCTTTGAGCTCCTCAAAACCCCTTTTCTCTCAGGCCATCCACTCCCCAGATTCTAAGACAGCCGTAACAAGGTGCCTGACCCAAGCCTGCCCTCCAGGGCAGGATCTATGACTCTAACCCTCACTTCATCCCTTTGCAAACACGTCCATCCTCAGTCACCTTCCCAGGGCTTGGAGCTACACTGAGTAACTAGTGAACTATCTTCCTGTGTCAAAGGACTGCTGATGTCAAAACCACTCCATTGAAAGGAAAGGCTCCAGTGGTGGAATTTCACACGTGACAACAGGGAGATGGGTTAGGTATTCCAAGAGTTTTCACTGAGGAGAAAAACTCCATTCAAGTGCTTTAAAATCTCACCATGTCAGTTTCCTGGAAGCTAAGCAGGGTCAGCTAAAGAAAGATCAGTGCCCTGGTGAGAGGAGGGGTGGTCCCAAGCACAGACCGGGCTCTAGAAGACAATGTGGGGCAAAGACAGAGCTACTCACCCTCACAGAGCTTGTGATTTAAAACAGGGGTTGGCCACATATCAACCAGTGAAGTTAGGACACTCCCTCACACCACACTCAAAATGATTTATTACAGACTTAAATATAAGACATGACACCATAAAACTCCAAGAAAGAGAACATAGGCAAAACATTCTCTGACATAAATCACAGCAATGTTTTCTTAGGTCAGTCTCCCAAGGCAAAAAAAATAAAAGCAAAAATAAATAAAAGGGACCTAATCAAACTTACAAGCTTTTGTGCAGCAAAGGAAACCATAAACAAAAAGACAACATAGAAACTGGGAGAAAATATCTGCAAAAGATGTGACAGACAGGGGCTTAATTTCCCAAATACATAAACAGCTCATATAGCTCAATATTAAAAACAAAAACAAAAAACCAAGCCAATCAAAAAATAGGCAGACGACCTAAGTAGACACTTCTCCAAAGAAGACATAAAGATAGCCAACAGGCACATGAAAAGATACCCAATATTGCTAATTATTAGACAAATACAAATCAAAACTATACCTCATACCAGTCAGAATGGTCATCAGCAAAAAGTCTACAAACAATAAATGCTGGAAATGGTGTGGGGAAAAGGGAACCTTCCTATACTGTAACTGGGAATGTAAAATGGTGCAACCAGTATGGAGAACAGCATGGAGGTTCCTTGAAAAGCTAAAAACAGAGTTACTCTCTGAGCCAACAATCCCACTTTTGGGCATATATCCAGAAAATATGACAACTCTATTTCAAAAAAATACATCCAACCCAAAGTTCACAGCAGCACTGTTTGCAATAGCCAAGACATGGAAGCAACCTAACTGTCCATCAACAGATGGATAAAGAAGATGTGGAGGTATGCATGTATGTGTGTGTGTGTGTGTGTGTGTGTGTGTGTGTGTGTGTGTGTGTGTGTGTGTGTGTGTGTGTGTGTGTGTGTGTGTGTGTGTGTGTGCGCGCGCGTACCATAAAAAGAATGAAACACTGCCATTTGCAGCAACATGGACAGACCTAGAGGTGAGCAGACTACGTGAAGTCACACAGAGCAAGACAAATATCATATGACATCACTTATATGTTAAATCTAAAAACATGATATAAATGAACTTAATTACAAAACAGAAACAGACTTACATGGAAAACAAACTTATGATTACCAAAGGGGAAAGAGGGGAGGAATAAATTAGGGGTTTGGGGTGAGCAGATACAAGCTATCATATATAAAACAGACAAACAGCAAAGTCCTACTGTATAGCACAAGGAACTATATTCAGTAGTTTGTGATAACCTATAATGGAAAAGAATCTGAAAATGTGTGTGTATATATATATATCACTCTGCTAAACACTAGAAAGTAACACAACATCGTAAATCAGCTATATTTCAATTAAACAAATACATACATAAATAGGGTCTGAGGGAACTGCCCCACCACATGGTTTTGAAAGTGAAGTTGTGGTTGCCTTCATGCTACAATGGCAGATTTGAGTAATTGTCCAAAGACCATATGACCCACAAAGTCAAAAATTTTTACTATCTGGCCCTTCACAGGAACAGTTTGCCCACCCTGGTCTAGAAGGGCAGCATGTATTAGACAAAGAGCCTCAAACATGCCAGATGGGGCTCCCGGTGATTATAGAGAAACAGGCCAGAAAGGATCTTTAAATGCGGGAGGGTTCAGTCTGGCCCTGGTACCAGAAACGCCCCAGAAGGTGGCAGTGAGGGCCAGCTTGGGAATCTCCACTCCCAGCCCTGCCCAAGGCCAACTCCCTGGGCCCAGGCCTCCTCTGGCCATAAAGAATGGCTAGGAAATTTAGATCTTTTAGTCTGCCTTCAGAGGGGAAGAAGTTTGCCCCAGGGTCACACAGTGAAACCAGAAAAACCCCAGGAAAGCGTAGGGCTCCTGACTTCCCACACTAGAGGAAAATGTCATCAGACCACCTACTCCTCCCCATTGGGATGACTGGGCCATGAATCAGCTTCCAAAGAGAATGGCTGCCCCCAAGGAATACCGTTGAGCTGAGTCAGGAACAGTCAGCAGAAAGCGGGGCTACGAGCAGCCCTGACAGACTCGGAACAGCTCGCCTGATGTTCTTTGCCCAGCAGGAAGAGCGTCAGGCCTGCTAGTCACCTGCCACCACACGCACTTGGCACCTGGTATGGGGCAGGGGGTGGGAGGGAGCCCCGTGCAATCCTCACTCTGGGAAGCAGCAAGGCTGCCCGGAAAAGGCAAGGACAGGGCTCCAGGGCTCACCTCCTTGCTCCAAAGACATCATCTGAGGGAAGGAAGTCCCTGTTTATCAAAATCAGAGCCACGGAGCCTTTGTTTACAGAGCTGTTTGCTGGACAATGGGAATGAGACCTGAGCGGCCTTCTGAATTCACAAATATGGGTCAGCATAGCTTTTGGCATTGAGAGGTTACATCCAAATATAGTGATAATTTTTAAAAGGGGAAGGCCCCCCAAAACCTATAACCTCAGTCTGTTTAATCATGAGCAAAACAAACTCTAGTAGGGGGGCATCTGACAGAACACCCAAGCAGCAGTCCTCAGAACTCTCAAGGTCATCAAAAACAAGAAGAGTCTCATAGAGAAAATAAGCTTCTGTTACCAAAGAGGAAAGTGTGGTAGGTGTGGGGGAGATGACTTAGGAGTTGGGGATTAACATCTACACATCAACATATATAAAACAAGTAAACAACAAAGACCTACTGTATAGCAACAGGGAACCATACTTAACATCTTGTAAAAACCTACAATGGAAAATAATCTGAAAAAGAAAATGTATGTATGTATAACTGAATCACTCTGCTGTACACTTGAAACTAACACAACAGTGTAAATTAACTATGCTTCAATTAAAAAAAAAAAAAAAAAAAAAGGACAGTCTGAGAAACTATCCCAGCCTAGAGGAATTTAAAGAAACATAACAACCATTAATAGATGTAATGTGGTATCCTAGGTGGGATCGTAGAACAGAAAAAGCACATGAGGTAAAAGCTAAGGAAATCTGCCCAAACTATAGACTTTAGTTAATGATAATGTATAAACACTGGTCCATTCATTACAACAAATGTACCATACTAATGTAAGATGTTAACAACAGGGAAACGGGTAGCAGGACGTATGGGAATCCTCTGTACTATCATCTCAGTTTTTCCATAAATCTAAAACTGTTCTAATATATAAAGTCTGCCTAAGAAAATTTGGAGGGAAGGAAAACAGAAACTTACCTTCACAGGATATCTTTTTTAATGCTGTTGATTTGATAATATTGAGAAATTTTTACCAAAGTGGTTTAAGTATGAGTCGGATACAAAATGACAACTAGAAGAAAAAAAAAAAAAGCGCAATCTAAAAGTTGAGAGTCCTATTTTATTTGGTGGACATTCTGAGGACTTCAAGCCTGGGAGACAGGACTCTCACATCCCTCTAAGGGACGTCTGCAAAGAGGCAAGGTGGGGAGCCAGGGTATACAAGAGCTTTTGCAACAAAGGTCAGGTAGTTGGAACTTCAAAAGATCACTGTTAATTAAAGAAAAACAGACATCTCAAAGAACTGAGCCCTTTTTCCACGTATGAGAAGATGCCAAGGTCAGGGTTCACTGAAACCATTCCTTTGATGCACAGCTCAGCTCTCTGGGGTCAGTATCCTGTGCTTTCTCATCCTGAGTCTCCTCGGGTGCACCATCTGCTGGGAGGCGGGGTAGGGGGAGTTGTAAGGTGATGGCTTGATGGCTGTAACATCCCTTGTTTACTAATATGGCAGCCAACATTTTTTCCATTGCCACAATCTTAGAATTCCAATGACATATCCAAGCAGACTCACGCCCCCCTGGCTACCTTTCCCTACCTGGGTCCTAATGCACCCACGCAGCCAGGTTTGGAATGACCATCCTATCCTAACCTTGAGTAACTCACAGGGCCCCACACTGCCCCTCCTCCTTGATCCCCACTGTCTCCTGCCCAGGTCACAGGCTCCAGAGCAGTGCACCACTTCTTGCCTCCAGTCCATCCATTCATCACATGTCCTGGCTGCTGGGTTTTGGGGCCTCCCCATGAACCACCTGCCCCCTGCACACTGTGCTCTAAGATGCTTCACCACCTCTAGCTACAGCCCCGCTTCTCCCTCTCTCTGCCCCCCAAAGGGAAGGAGCCTCCCTCCAAGTTCCCCCTTCCTCACCTCTGAGACTCTTCTCTAGAAGCCTTGTCATCCGGCTTCTCATCTACCACCCTAACACTGCTCTCCCCCAGGGCTCGGATGACTGCATCGTTGCTAAGCCTGAGGATGCTTTCCAGACCTCATGGGACTTCACTGTGCCCATCTTGATGCCACCTCTTCTGTCCTGAGATCCCTCTCTCTCTCCGGTCCTCCTCCAGCCTTTCTGATGTGACACCTTCACTCAAGGCTCTCATTCCAACTGACCCTTAAATGCTGCCCATCCTCAAAACCTCAGCCTCTGCAGCTTCAAACCAGGTTCTGAGAGCAAGAACACGGTCTGCACTATCTCTGTGCTCCCAGGCTGGCACTTCGTAGGGATTTGATGATTTTTTTTTTCTTTCATTGAATTGAACTCTGTTTTTTGAACATCCTAACCATCCATTAGAGAAGCATTCAAGATGTATGAAATATCATTTGTTTATGCTCCTAAGAATTTCTAAGATTCTATCAATGAAATGTTCAGCAATTCTAACCTTCTAATATCCTTTAACATGTGGCTCTAGCATGAGTAACAACTAGCATTTATTGACAGCCTGAGCAAATTCCTTCACACACATTATTTGCCAAATCTTATTCCTAAGGACACTAATAACACGTGTTACAAAGGAAAAGGATTCAGTGGTCTAACAAGTATGGGAAATCCTGAGTTAAACAAAGCTCACTGGAGTTCTTTTCTGCAGGACTACACATTGAAAATACTCAAGAGGAGAACATTGTTTTTTTCAAGAAGAGAACATTTTATATATCGTCCCAAAACTAAATGGCAGGGGCCCAGTGATGGGCTGATAAACAGTTGACAACTGGCTTTTGAAGGGAAAAGACCCTGTTTATAGCATTTGCCAATTTCCTTGGTGTAAACACTTTCCCCACATCTTGTTTCAAGCTACCAACTTGAAGGCAGAGTTGGAAAGAGATGTGCATCGACACACCATTAGTATTTCCATGATTAGACAGGATCAACATAAAAACTCAAGAACATGGTGAAATGTAGTAAAATTATTAGGAAGCAAAAAATGTTGAGTACATTACCTTCATTTTTAATACAGTTCATTTAATTGTAAGCTTATATAATTGATTTTTCAACAATCCCATACACTCACACAGGCACACACACACAGACGGCACTGCTGTCTCCAGCTCACGGCGCCTCTCCTCCCATAGATTAAATCGAGTGTGAACCGCAAAAATGCCGAGTACCAGCTCAGAGGGGAGTCTGCCGGCAAGGTCTTCCGGGTCGACGAGCACACAGGGGATGTGTATGCCTTAGAGAGGCTGGACAGGGAGAAGATCTCCGAGTACCACCTCACTGCCCTCGTGGTGGACAAGGGCACCAAGAAGAACCTGGAGTCTCCTTCTAGCTTCACCATCAAAGTTCATGATGTCAACGATAACTGGCCTGTGTTCACCCACCGGGTGTTCAATGCCTCCGTGCCCGAGATGTCAGGGATAGGTATGTGCCTGGTCTGTCCCTCTCCCTCTCCCCTTGCACATCCCTGATCCAGAGGCACCTCTCCCATCAGCAGCTTCACTGCCTGGAACAGGATTCAGTGAGTTCCAAGCAGTGATGGGGATGCATGTAGTGCCAATTTCTGTGACCTGAAAGGAACGCTGGTCCCTAAAGACTAAACTCTGACCTGGCCCCAGACAGAGCCCTGATTGTCACACACACCACACACACACACACACACACACACACCACACACACATCCCCACACACACACACACTCCATACATACCCACACACACACCACACATACACACACACACACCTTGTTACTCTTTGAAGGCAACCCCACCTACTGCTCTGACTCTCAGGGCTGGCATGCCGAGAGCATAGACTTCACACATGAAGGAGGCCAACTCTGCAACCAAGATAAGGAATCACCATTAGGGTCCATGCAGGAGTCGGGGTAGGGGGGCGCAGTGGAGAGGGACACAGCCTCATCCCCAGGTATATCACCAGCCTAGACCCTAGGCCACCAGAGGAGACTGTTTCTTCCTCAATTCTACTCCCAGCCTCCAGGGGATGCAAGAAAAGAGCTCCCATCCCCACCCGTTAGTCCAGGCTCTCTGGCCAGGGCTCAAGACCAGACGTTCTTGTTGAGCCTGGGGAGCCTGGAGTTCAAGGGGAAAGAGATGCGACCCCCAAGTCTTTTGAGGCCCTTCCTATTCTCTTGTTCTCATGCTTCCGGGAGCAAAAAAAAAAAAAAGCTCTTCCTCTGTTTCTCCCCATGACACCAGACACTCACCCCTCCCTCACTTCCCCCATAAATGAAAACCACCTGTTCTCTTCACCCTTCACGTCTGACTGGGCTGGGCCTCCGGCACTGCCAGCCCTTCAGTGCCAGGCAGGCTCCTCAGAAAACAGGACCTGGGGGAGGGGGTTCGGGGAACAGCCTGAGCCCCATCTGCCCTCACCTGGGAACGGGGCGAGGGGCTGGCAGTCACAAGGCAGCAACCCCGGATTCTCTCCTGGCAGGGACCTCGGTCATCCAGGTGACTGCAGTGGATGCAGACGACCCCACGGTGGCAGACCACACCTCTGTCGTGTACCAGCTCACGAAGGGAAAAGAAAACTTCGACATCCGTGGTCCTGGTCTGTGTGACTAGCCCCCCCAGGCAGCACTGGCTGGGAGGGGGTGGAGGTGCAGGCACAGAGGGAAGCCCAGTCTGATAGGTGTCACCAACCACTGACGCACACTTTCCTGCAGATGCGGTCGGTCCCACGTGTCAAGACAAGGGGGCTGGGGAGGGCAGGAGGAGGCAGACATGAATTCAGGACGTGAATTCAAGTTGAGGGGACAAAAATCCAGATGCAAGCAGTGATGCGAGAGGCGGACAAGAATGCTTGTTGGCAGCTCTGGCTATGGAACCACACAGATCTGGTTTCCAGCCCCATCTCTGCTGCTCACTGCTTCTAAAGACCTTGGGCAAATCAACCAACCACTGAGCACTGGCGAGTCCTCATGGTGAAAACCGGGAAGGTTATATGCATGCACCTCATACAGGAGCTGTGAAGTCTGAATTAGATGACGTATAAAGAGCATGTGGCTCGTTGTCACTAGCCATCCCATGTGACCTAAAAAACTGTACGGACTGAGTCTTGGGAGAAAGACAGAAGTCCAAGAGGTCAGGCCTGGGGCATGCCACCATCCAGAACAATGGCAAATACACAGTACAACCTACGCTGCACCGAGGCCCAACCCATGACAGCACTCTGCTCAGTCTGAGCCTAGATGTGGCCTCAGGCTCTTTCTCAGCCCATAGTGGACCAAAGTGCTTGTGTGGCTTTGGCCTAGCAGTGCAGGGTGTGGAGATGGGTGGTGGATCTCGCCTGGCTCTTGGCCCTGGCTGCACAGGGAAGTCACCCAGGAGCTCTGAAGTCACGGCTCTCTGAGTAGTGTCTGGGCATCCGTATTTTTTAAAAGCTCCCCAGGTAACATGGTTCCTGACAGGACACATTTTGCAGGACTCATTGTCACCATGAACAAAAACCTGGACCGAGAGATGCAGGACAAGTACGAGGTTGTGGTGGAAGCAGAAGATGCCCAGGGCCGCCGGGGGGAGTCAGGCACAGCCACCGTGTTCATCACTCTGCAGGACGTCAACGACAACTTCCCCATCTTCACCCAGAGTGAGCCCCTCTCCCTGGGCCCTGGCGGGGTCGGGGCGGGGAGCTCTCAGGGAGGAGCCTGGCGTCCATTTACCTCTCCCTCCACCCCAGAGTGGGCCTACATCAGAGATGCCTTCCCAGTACTCCCCGTCTCTGCACATACTCCCAAGGCTGCACACCTGGCCTGCCAGGACGCCCTCCTGGGCCATCAGCAGGTCACACTCCCTGCTGTGTGTCCAGGACGCCCTCCTGGGCCATCAGCAGGTCACACTCCCTGCTGTGTGTCCAGGACGCCCTCCTGGGCCATCAGCAGGTCACACTCCCTGCTGTGTGTCCAGGACGCCCTCCTGGGCCATCAGCAGGTCACACTCCCTGCTGTGTGTCATGTACCCAGAGTCCCACTACCAGACAGGACCAGTTTCACCTCAGGAAAACCCATGAGCCGGGGAGCCAGGGTTCAGCAGAGCACCAGAGCCAGGGCTGGGCCCTGACCCACCCACAGACTGATTCTCCCCACAGGAAAATGTCCAACAAGAGCTCTTCCCATGCGCTGGGTGGGCTGGGGAGGAAGGTCAGATAGATGGCTCATCACCTGCACCTCCAAGGCTGATGTCACTCAGAGGCTCAGCCACTGCAAGAACAGGCCAGTTTACCCTAAAACAACCTCACTGTATACAGTGAAAGCTCCTCAAAGGCAGGGCTTCTCTCTCTTGGCAGCTGACAGATCCCCTAGCAAAGTGCCTGACATACAGGAGGTGCTTAATAACTACCTGTCAGATGGATGAAGGGATGAAAGGACAGATAGAATGGAACCTCTGTGCCTTGGGACCCAAAATTCCAGAGGAATTACTATTACTACTGCTGCTCCTTTATTGTGACCGTTTCCTGTATCAAAATATCCTGGGATAGTATATGTGACAATTACCTTGTCTGTCTCATTAACCCAATGCCCTTTGGGGCGCCCCTTTTGCATCAGCCAGGTACACGTTTTCTGTGCCAGAAGACATCCGTGTGGGCAGCCCCCTGGGCTCTCTGTTTGTTGAGGACCCAGACGAGCCCCAAAACCGGAAGACCAAGTACAGCTTCGTGCAGGGCGCGTACAGGGACACCTTCACCATCGAGACGGACCCCACCCACAACGAGGGCATCATCAAGCCCATAAAGGTTCACAGGCCTGCAGCAGGGGCATCAGATGGGGGGCTGGGGGCTCCTGGCATGCTCAGGACTCAGCCAGGGGCTGCTCCCGGGCCAGAGGCCACCAAAGGTCCACATCTGGGCCAGTGTGGAGCAGGCCATGTGCTCGTGGATCTTGTGACCCTGGAGCTGGGACATGGAGCCACAAGAGAAGGGTCAGTCCCTTGGGCTGGGCTACCCCAGAACCAGACCTTGAGGCAAAGACTTAGGTGTATACAGCTTATCTGGGGGGGTGATCTCAGGAAGCCTCAGGAGCCGTGAGATGGAAAAAGGAGGAGAGTTAATACAGGCTCCTTAGTGAGCAGGTACTCACTGTGGGCGAGTGGGGCACGGTCACACTGAGACATCTGGGCGACTGTGTGGAATAAACTTCTGAGTCGCAGCAGTTGTGGGCTGCCTGAGGGTTCCTGGGGGCTCACTTCCTGGCACTTTCTGATCTGCCCTGGGCGCCGCCAGGAGAGCCCTGGTAGATTACAGGTGCTTGTGGCCAAAAGCCGTCAGTGCGTAAGGAAACAGTGAACACCATGGGGATGGGGTGCCCACTGGCAGTGGCTGGTGTAGAGAGAGCAGTCAAACCAGCTGAATCTAGAAGAGGAGAGGTCTGCCAGGGGCACAAACTGCCTTCAGGATGGCCATGCTGAGGACTAGGGGGCCCAGGCCAGGGATCACCTCCTCAGAGGGGACACTCAAACCCATGTCCCTGAGCCACACCGCTCCTCCAGCAGACCTCTCTGGAGTCCCTCTCTGATCCAGCCCTGTGCTGGGAACTGGATATACCCAGGGGAGTTGGACAGCCTCCATGGTACCAAGGCTCTCGGCCAGTAGGGAGAACACACACACACCAAAGGGGACCCAGGCAGGGAGCAAAACTACCTGCGTCAGGAGGGGCAGGAACAGGCTCTATGAGGACATCTGGTTACGTTCGGACAGGCTCCTTGATGGGGTGAGGAGGAGTGTGGCAAGCAGGCAAGAGACTTGAGCAAAGGCACACAGAAAAGGCACGGCTTTGAGGAGCTGTGGGAAGAACCACTAGCCTGTACTCCCCTTATAGCAAGAGTATGGATGATCCGCTTGGTGTCCCCAGTACTCAGAATAGAGCCAAGGTCAGGACAAAGCTGAAGACAGCCAGGCCACAGGCCCCTCATCTGTTTAACAGGTGTCATCCCAGCACTACCTTGCAGGGCCTGGTTCAGAGAAGGAGCTCACCACACTGTTTTCTCCCACAGCCCCTGGACTATGAACGCATCCAGCAATACAGCTTCACCATCGAGGCCACGGACCCCACCATTGACCTCCGCTACCTGGGCAGCACCTCCCCCAAGAACATCGCCCGTGTCATTATCAACGTCACAGACGTGGACGAGCCTCCCATCTTCCAGCAGCCTTTTTACCACTTCCAGCTGCAGGAGAACCAGAAGAAGCCTCTGATTGGCTCAGTGCTGGCCAAGGACCCTGACGCTGCTCAACGGGACATCAGGTAAGGGGGTGGAGGTCATGAGAATGGTGATGATCATGACCACACCCTGGCACCGAGGTTCTTACAATCAGCTGGGCTGAGCCCAGGATGCCAAGGGGGAAACTGGCTCCTCACAGCACGGACACTGGGTGTGGGCAAGGGCAGGACAAGAAGCCCAAGCTCTTCCACTAACCCACGTGGCCAGGTATAATCTTGTCCCACCCAGGTACCCACCTAGCACAGTCCTGGCCATTTCAGCTGCCCATTGTCTGCTCTACCTTGAAGGGGAAGTACAGGTTCCCACAGGTCCCATCTGGGGAGATCTGACAGTTAAGAGGACAACCAACTTGACATACGTGAAACCCCTTCACTAAATATGTTTCATTACAAGTGTCTTCCCAAAACCACAAAAGGGGAAAGTTCATTTCACACAATGAAACAACACAAAGATTTACAAAGAAAGCATCAGTAACCCTGACTTCCAGACAACTCATGTTCACGGTGTGCTCTGATCCTGTGACGCTTTTCTCCATGACCACACAAACACCTACAGACATTTGTGGTGGATTTGTCATTTGTTTCAGGGCTCTGATTGTTTTAAGTTTTTTCTGGATCATAGTATGCCCATTTCAGCTTCTCAGGGGTAAAGAATCCGCCTCCTAATGCAGGAGACGGAAGTTTAATCCCTGGGTTGGGAAGATCCCTTGGAGAAGGAAATAGCAGCCCACTCCAGTATTCTTGCTTGGGGAATCCCATGGACAGAGGAGTTTGGTGGGCTCCAGTCCATAGTGCCAAGAGTTGGATGTGAATTAGCAACTAAACCACAATTATGACCATTTCATCACTACTTGTTCCTCCATCTCAACTAGGCACCTCTACCCTCTGTGACAAAAGATGTAGTTCCAGCCCATACTTTCTAGGGCCACATAACATTTTAGAGTATGAAGTTCATGCAGTCTCATTTTATTCCAGAGCTGGTAGCCAACTGTGCCAGCACCGCTAATCAAATAAGTCATCATTTTCTCCCTTTGTTACATACTGAGTTCCTGTATATCCTTGAATCTATTTTTGAATCCTTTGTTCTGTAGCAAAGTCATTCCATTTTATTGTAGCAGCTTTCTACTAAAACTTGGTATGTATAATGCAAGTCCCTCCCCCAAGTATTTTTTCACTTTATATAACTTTAATGCATTCTCAAACATCTGTTCTTTCTTGTGAACCATAAAACTCTTGAGTTTTATAAAAAGCATTAGAATTCTAATGAGAATTGTGTTTGCATATCAGTTTGGGGAGAGTTAACGCTTCCCTGGTGACTCAGATGGTAAAGCGTCTGCCTGCAGTGCGGGAGACCCAGGTTCAATCCCTGGGTTGGGAAGATCCCCTAGAGAAGGAAATGGCAACCCACTCCAGTACTCTTGCCTGGAAAATTCCATGGACCGAGGAGCCTGGTGGGCTACAGTCCATGGGGTCGCAAAGAGTTGGACACGACTGAGCAACTTCACTTTCACTTTCAATGCTCTATTAAGGACAAATGTGTCCCTCCCTTTTGACCACATCTCATAAGTTTGGGGATGACTGTTTTCATAGCCATTCTATTTTAAATAGTCTGTAATGATAATTTTTATTTCTTCACTGATCCAATGGTTTATTTAAGAGACGTTTTTTCCCATTTACAAGTGGTAGGGCATTTTTTTGGTTTTAACATGTTCTGTGGTATAACACAACTGTCCTTTTGTCCATTTTCCTCTGTAATATCTAAGCTTCTGCTTTATGTACTTTAAATTTTTCTATTCAGTTAACAAAGGTTTATAATTATTTTACCTTCATTATGACTTGTCTCTTTCATCCTTATGACAGTACACAGTTTGTCCTGCTTAAATATTTTGTCCTCTGCTCCATGTTGCCCGATGTAAGGTTTGTCAGTACTGTTTTCATGTTCCCGATGTTCGCCTGAACTTTTCCGACCTTTGCTCTTTTTATAGATAATTTTATTTACTTATTTGGCTGTGCTGCATATTCACTGCGGGCTTGTCTCCAGTTGTGGCAAGCAGGGGCTGCTCTCCAGCTGCTGTGTGCGGGCCTCGCATGGCAGTGGTTTCCCTTGCTGTGTGCAGAGCACGAGCTCTAGAGCTTGAGGGCTTCACAAGTCACAGTTCCCAGGCTCGAGAGCACAGGCTCAGAGTCGTGGCACATGGGCTTAGTTGTTTTGCAGCATGTGGGACCTTCCCAGACCAGGGATCAAACCCGTGTCTCTTACACTGGCAGGCAGATTCTTTACCACTGAGCCATCAAGCCCCAATCTTTACTTTTAATATTTCTAGGTCATTCGGCATTTAAGTTGTGTCCTGAAACTGGAATGCAGATGGCTTTGCTTTTCAATCGAAACTGAGAGGCTTCATGTTTAACCTATTTACATTTTTCATCATAAATGATGGGTTTGATCTTATTTCTTTTAGCCTGTTTTACATTGGCTATTTCTCAAAATTAATGACTTTTTTCTCTTCCCCATCTTTGTTGTAGTTTATTTTTTTCACATTTTTTCTCCCAGGTATTTGGATGGAATATATGCATTTTTACTTCTGCCAGTGACATTATTTCTAACTGTAAAACTTAAACTGGTCTCCTGGACCAATATTTTCTACTTATAAATCTCTCTCTCTCTCACACACACACCACCACCACCACCACCACCACCACTGCTTTCCTATTTATGATAAAGAAATCAACAATTTCCATTTAATTCCTCCCAAGCCAGATTTTTTACTTTATTTTGAGACATTTCTTAGATGAAGCGAGTTTTCACAAAAAGTTTTTGAGGACCCATCTTGTGGGTGATATGCTTCCTGAGTTCTTTCATATTTACAAATCAAAAATATTATCAATGTGTTCTAGCGCTTAACATTATGTGAATGTCTAGGATTAAGTCTGATTTCTCTTTCTTTATAAGGATGTATTTTTCTGTCTGGCCTCTCTTCAATTTCTTTACACACCTCTGATATTCCAAAGTATCATCAGAATATAGCTAAATATTGATCTTTTTTCCACTATGCCTGATATCAATGACCTCTTTTAATATATAAACTTGGGTCTTTGTTCAGATCAAGAAGTTTTCTTTTATTACATCATTTGTTATTTCTTCTGTTCTCTTTGTTCTGGAATTTTCCTTAGTATTAGAAAAAATATATCTGGAACATTATGGATTTTTTTCACCTCTCTTTTCTTCTCTTCATGCCTTTTTCTTAAGAACTTTTCAAAGTTTTACTTCACAAATTTAATTTCCTTTCAATCACTTCTTACCTCTTCTGGTTCCTTTTTTTTATTTCTTCCTGGCTCTTACCCAACTATCTTTTCATTAATCACAAAATCCAATTCAAGCTGAAGTAAAGCTGACTACAGTGCCACCTGCCTCAACTCTGAAGATACTGTTGATGGAGTCTCAGGGTCCACCCTCATCCCAGTGATCGCAACAGTGCCTGGATCAAAGAGATTATCTCACTACTCTGATGCTCTCTGGGTGGTCAGGTGCAATGAGCAGTGAGAGAAGGGGTGGGGGATGATGCAAGGGACAGATCCTAAAGGGCCTCGTCTGTCCTTCTGGGGAGTCTGGACTCCACAAAGAACAATGGAAAGCCATGAAATCCCTTGAAACTCTTTCCCCTGGACAGGTACTCCATCCGTAGGACCAGTGACAAGGGCCAGTTCTTCGGAATAACCAAGAAAGGGGATATTTACAATGACAAAGAACTGGACAGAGAAGTGCACCCTTGGTACAACCTGACAGTGGAAGCCAAAGAGGTGGATCCTAGTGGTAAGTGGCCCCTTTCACCAGATGACCTGGGCTCTTCTCCTTTCCTCATTCTTTTAAAATTGGCATAAGCTGTCATTTGAGGCCTCCAGAGGTACTATAAAGCACTGCTGGTGCACCACTTGGCTGGGATGCTACAGGGCCTCCAGCCCCAAGTGTAGATGGACCAGCCATATCCATGTCACCTGAGACTGTGTTAGAAGACCAAAACGGCAGGCGCCAACCCCAGACTGAGTCAGACTCTCATGCACACTACAGTTTAAGAAGCACTGCTCCAAAACAGGCTGCCATATGTCCCTGTGACGGGAATCACATGAGTTACCTCTTAAACACAGAGCTTCTCAGATGCCTCTCTGGAGGCCCTAGTCCAGAGAGTCAGAAACAGCAGGGAATGTGCACTGAACAAGTGCCGTGTGATTTTTATTATCATGGACATTTGGGAAAGGCTGCTTTGGAGACGGTTTATGTGCCAGTTAGTGGGTTGAATTCAAAATCTGAAGCACTTGCCAACTCTAAGATTGTTAGTCTCCAGAAAGTAGGGTAACTGTTGCCAGAGGGAAAGGCAGGTGTTGGAGCTTTGCATTCTTAGCCTATGTGAAAAAAACACAACTGCTCTCCAGGAGAAGGATCAACATTCCACACCCTTCCCAGAGATCAATGGGGCCCAGAAAAGGGGTGACTTGGCCAAATTTCCACTGGTGCTAACCAGGAGGGTCCCTGCCTCCTGCTGGCAGCATGTCCCCCACACGGCAGCCAGGCCAACTTCAATAGACTTCTGAGTGCTTTCCAGATCAATCTTTGCCCCTTTCTTCCCCATCTAATCTCACTCATACAAGTTTTAAATCTTATAGTAATAGCTTACTGTGGATTTTAAAATATAGAAAATACAAAAAAGAAGAAGAAAAGTATCCCCCCGCCATAACCCCACCATATAGCTATAGTTACCGGTAGCACTCTAGTATGTTTCCTCTGGTCTTTTTTCTATCTGTCATTTTATACAAGTGAAATCATAGTACCCTGAATTTCTACTTAAGCTTATTCCAGAATTATTTTCTCATGGTACTAAAATGTCTTTATTAAAGAGATTACAACTTTTAAAATGTAATTTACATGGTCCATTCTTTTAAACTGGCCCTGTTTATTAAAGCAATTTCACACAGACTGTTTACCTTTTCAATTATTCTGTAGTTAATTTATTTAAACTGGTTTGATTACTTAAATTGCTGCATTGATTTAATAATTACTTAATTGATTTAATTAAAACCTTTAAAAATACACTTATGTTTTTCTCTTTTTGACTCTTACAAGTAATTCTCTAGCAAATATCCTTATGCATGAGGCTTTACCCCACTTCCTCTTCTGTTCCTTTCATCTGGAACGCCATCCCTGGCCGTCCTTCTAAATGTCCACAGCCCCCTCTTCCAGAAAAAAGAGCACCCCTCCAGGACTCCCACCAATACACCTTCTAATCTCAGGGCTGACATCTGCTAAATCCACTGTAGTGACGAGTCCTTTCTCCTGCAGGGACTCCCACGGGCAAAGAATCCATCGTGCAGGTCCACATTGAAGTTATGGATGAGAATGACAACGCCCCAGAGTTTGCCAAGCCCTATGAGCCCAAAGTGTGTGAGAATGCCCCCCAGGGCAAGGTGAGTCTGGCTCAGGTGGGAGGGTGAGGCAGTGCCTGCCTGGGTCAGACCAAAGGGGCAGCCCCTCCCGGTCACAGTCAGCTGGCACTTCATGAGCTTAATGTAACCTGTACAACAGCCTTGAGGAAAGATGACATTCCCCCTATAGATGGTAAAACTGAGGCTCAGAGAGAATGTGTAGTGAGCAGATTGGTGGGCAGGCAGGTGGCAGAAAGAGTGACTTTTGGAGACCATTGAGATTAGTGTTACAAGTGAGAGGCAGCCACAGTCAGGTCTAAACCCAAAGTCCCTCACCATCACTGAAACCCCAGCCAGCTCACCACCACCACTGACCATCCCCGTCTTCCACCCTCCAGCTGGTCGTGCAAATCTCGGCAATAGACAAGGATATAACACCACGAGATGTGAAGTTCAAGTTCTCCCTGAGCACTGAGGACAGCAACTTCACCCTCATTGATAATCACGGTGCGCCTTGAAGCAGTCAGTCTGGATCTTGGAGTGGGTGGGGTTGGGGGTGGGGAGGTGGCGGTCAGAGATGGAGTTATTTGAGTCTTGAGATGTCAGGGTCAAGGACTAAGCCAATGAATCAGGTGCCCTCCCTGGGGCTATCAAGTTCCAAGATATTGTATACAATTCCCACCACATACCTTATTGGTCTGTGTAACAGTCAGAGCCACCCTGGCCACACTGCCAAGTCCACATGGCTTTGCCTTTTCCCTTAAGATGCCCAGGTCACTGAATAGGCACAGAATAGATATGGGGTGTAGACAGCCTGGTTCACAAACTAACTAAAGGACTCCTTCCCATGGGATCTCTGTGGTCAGTACAACTGCAAATTACTCTATGACATGGAACTTTGAGGTTGCTCCCAAAGAGCCAAAATGGGACATTTGAAACCAAAATGCCAACAATACAGTGTTTTGATTTGGCCACAATGACTACTTAACACCAGGTGTCCTCAGGACAGGATCTGGTCTACCAGTCACATCCCAGAGTCCTGTGATGTCAGCAGTGGCCAATCAGAGCTTCTGATGAGTATGTGCTTCCCAGAGTGATGAGGCTGAGTTGGCTGGATTCCAGCCAAAAACAGACAGGCTTCCATGCTTTCTGCACCTTCCTCAGAAAAAAACATAGAAAATCCCCCTTGGGTCTAAAG
Source organism: Cervus elaphus (assembly GCF_910594005.1). NCBI lineage: Eukaryota > Metazoa > Chordata > Mammalia > Artiodactyla > Cervidae > Cervus > Cervus elaphus. The sequence goes on from NC_057818.1 coordinate 34,837,507, forward strand.
AGAGCAATCCTTCCTCCAGAATGGGGTGGACTCCCTGCCCATCCCTAACTGGCAACATGGTGGTTGGTGAGGATCCCACCATAGAAACAGCCATTGCCACCTCTGAGGGAGGTCAGGGACTGGGATCCCTGAGAGTGAGGGGGAGACCCAGGGGACCAGCCTCAGACTCATCCTGAAGGGATGAGGATGGTAGCCAGGACATGCTGACAGTAAGGGCCATACCATTCAACATTCTGCTGTCTTTAGTAGTAAATAATGTGGAAAAAATACCTGTCACAACCATCCCCAGTGCCCACCTCAAACCCACCTCACAGGAGGTCAGCAATGGAGTCAAAAGCTTAAGTGTCACCCCAAAGACACCCTACATGTGATCAGGAGATAAGTTTGTTGGTCTCAGACTACTTATAACATGAATGTCCTGCTACAATATTAAATGAGTATAGCAAGAAATCTCTAATTTCTCTCATACGGTCTCAGTGGCCATACTGTTATTATTTTCTATTACAGTAGATATGGCTACTTAATAATGAAATGTAAATTGTCTTCCATTTGAAATCTATAAGACGGCCTCCTTTGCTTTTGGCTTCCTGAGTATGCCAACCCCACCCATGTGGCTATATAAAGCCTGGAGGAGGGAATCCCTGCACCTTTGACCATCACAACCTCCCAGGAGCCAGTAAAAGACACATTTTCCTGGCCTCTGCCCAGAGGCACTAAATCAGAAATTCAGGAAAGGAGAAGGGGGAAAAAGAAGGAAGGAGGAGTAGAGGGGAGGTGGGTGGGAGTGGGGTCTGAGAACCAACATGTTTAAAAATCTCCCTGGGGAATTCTGTACATGGACTGATTGGAGTTGAAAGGGAGAACCAATATTTGGGCCAAAGCACAGTCCCAATTCCAGGCTGCCCAGGGAATCCTCAATTACAAGTGTAATCACTCCCCCAGTGCTTCAGGGGACCTGTGCATTCGTCTGACTTTCTAATGGATTTTCAGGGATAGCAAAAACAGCCTTAGAAGTTAGCCTAATGCTAGAAGACTTTTTAAATTTTGTAAGACTTTGTTTTCCCCTGATTGTTCATCAAAGCTTGAAACAATGCATTAATTAACTGAGAGTTCTCTCTTACTGAAGTAGGGTTAGGGGTCAGGTATTTCAGTTACCCATAGAAACAAAAAAGCAAGGATTTTAAGTACTGGCCAAGTCCTTCTTAGAGGCCAAATCGAAGCAGCTGCCCAAAACATCCCCTCTCTGGAGGAACAGACCTGCCCTCAAATGGCTAAAACATGAGGCAGGGTATAAAGGGCAGACACATGGCCCAGGCAGCACATGAGCTGGTCCAGTTACTGAGGGCTTCCTGGAGGAGGCGGGCCATGCTGTCGGTGTTGATGAGAGAATGGGCACTCCAGACAGCAGCGCCTGACTCCGAGGCCTTGGTGTTTCCAGATAACACGGCCAACATCATAGTCAAGTACGGGTATTTTGACCGGGAGCGCGCCAAGGTCCACCACCTGCCCGTGCTCATCTCGGACAACGGGAGGCCCAGCCTCACGGGCACCAGCATGCTGCACGTGACCGTGTGCAAATGCAACGAACAGGGCGAGTTCACCTTGTGTGAGGAGGTGGCCGCCCAGGCGGGCATCAGCATCCAGGCGCTGGTCGCTATCTTCCTCTGCATCCTCACCATCACAGGTCAGTGCCCAGAAGGATGGGAGGGGACGGTGAGGGGGCTGCAGGGGCGAACAAGAGGCCAGGGATCCAGGCCCAACCCTGCTGCTTTCAGCCCAAAGTGCAGCCTGTGCCGGGTGAGGTCTACCTCCCTGGGTGCTGCAGGGTGGGAGTGGATGACAGGGGAGGAGGAGGTGCGGCTCAAGACCCCTTCCCCAGTTTAAAATACTTTATATAACATTCAGTCATTCAACTGACATATTTTGAGCACTTATTGTGTGTCAGGCACTGTTCTAGGCACTTATTTATATAAAATCTCATTTGAAAAAAAAAAGAGGATCCAGTCTCTCTCTTGGAGAAAAATGAGAAGTGTAAAATTTCTAGTTTAAATTATCACCTGGGTGGGGCTTTCTTCTCTTTTTTTAGGATTCCTCCAGCCTTGATCTCTGTCTCTTTTTTTTTTCCCTTGTTTGGGCCTCAGAAATTTTAGGGGCATTTTAAACCTGGCCTCAGCACAGGTTCTCCAGGAAGTAGACCCTGGGAAAAGGATTGGGGTACACGTGATTTGAGAAATGGTCCCAGGAAGGCCCAGAAGGAAGAGTTGGAGTTTTGACAGGGAAAGGAGGCGAAGGGCAATGAAGATCATGAAGGGAGGTGAAAGGAGCTGGTGAAGGGCAAGCTGTCACACAAGTTGCCACCACGGGTCACCAGAGCTTCTTCTCCCTGGGGACTGGGCGGCAGCACTCACAGTCATGTTCATCTACCAATGCCCACCAGCGGATGGCTGGGGCTCCTCCTGCTCTTTGGCTGGGGCAGGAGCCAGCCATCCAGAGGAAGCCCCTGGGTGGTCAGAGGTCACTCTGCGTACTACAGTGACAGGACCGGGGACACAGTGGGGCACCCACATTATCTGCCCCAGGCCTTTCCTGCCAGTGGCTCCTCTGAGAGGCCCCCTGGCAGAGCCCCCCTTCTGTGGCAAAGAGGACAGACTGAGATTCCCCTCTCAATAAAAATCTGTAATAATGATGATCCTGGCATCCCCACCAAACATAGAATTGCACTTAACCTCGCAGCCACCCTATCAGATGTAAACAGAAGAGGAGTCATCACTTCCATTTTACAGACAAGGAAACAGACTCAGAGGGCCATCCTGGCTTGCCTAGTAAGAGTTTCTTAAGTATCTCCAGGCTAGAAGGACAGAGTCTAGGGATGTTCTGGGCCTACTTCCAGGAGCTCTCTGCCCCACATGGTCCACCCCTCCTAGGGCTGGCAACCCTTATGCAGTCATACCCCTCAGAGCTCTGAGCAGGGCCAACCTCACACCACTGCCTGATCATGCGACTCTGGGCAAGTGACTCAGCTTCTCTGAGATCAGTCCACTTATGTAAAATGGGATAATAATACCCACCTTGAGTAAAAGAACATGAAAACGTGCCACCACCATGCCAGAATGTACACAATAGGTGTGCTCAAGAGTGGTTGCTGCTACTGCAATGGGTGCCATGTCCACCAGCTCCGTCATGGCCCACCATCCTCATCATGGCTCAGAATCTTTGCACCCCAAATTCCAGCTCCATCTTTCCCCCTCTTCTGCCCCAACCTCTAGCCTCCTAGCCTTTGCAGATGACAGAGAATTTGTCACAGTGCTAAGACGTGGGAGGAACTGAGGCTGCAGTTAGATGGGAAGGAGAGTGGCAGGAGAAAATGAACTTGAGAGGAGGTCCACTGCGTTCCTCTCCTCCCATCCCCACTGTGGTCAGTGACACCAACAAGGATCATACCCTGGGGTGGGGGTGGGATGGACATGACTCTGGGCTGGGAGTGAGGGTGCTGAGGGTGGACCCACCATGAGTCCAGATGGAACCAAAGCTTCTGTGTTGGCCCAGGTGTCACTGGGAGCTGGGCTGGTGCAGGGATGCCCAGGGAGGAGGGGAGGGAGCAGGTGGACCTGGGAGGTGGAAGGCAGGGGAAGCCTCCACCCGGCCTGACCAGCTCTGGCTCACTGACCAGCAGTGATCACCCTGCTCATCATTCTGCGGAGGCGGCTCCGGAAGCAGGCCCGCGCCCATGGCAAGAACGTGCTGGAGATCCACGAGCAGCTGGTCACCTACGATGAGGAGGGCGGCGGCGAGATGGACACCACCAGCTACGACGTGTCGGTGCTCAACTCAGCGCGCCACGGCGGGGCCAAGCCCCCGCGCCCGGCACTGGACGCGCGGCCGTCCCTCTATGCTCAGGTGCAGAAGCCACCGCGGCAAGCGCCCGGGGCACATGTGCCCGGGGAGATGGCCACGATGATCGAGGTGAAGAAGGACGAGGCGGACCACGACGGCGGCGGCCCGCCCTATGACACGCTGCACATCTACGGCTACGAGGGCGCCGAGTCCATTGCCGAGTCCCTCAGCTCCCTGGGCACGGATTCATCGGACTCGGACATTGATTACGACTTTCTCAATGACTGGGGACCCAGGTTCAAGATGCTGGCCGAGCTGTATGGCTCGGACCCCCAGGAGGAGCTGGTGTATTAGGGGGTCACAGGCCTCTGGGCCTGGGACCCAGACCACTTGTGGCTGGGGCTAATCAGACACGAGGCATTGAGCCCTCTGATTGTAGCACTCCTGTCCCAGCCTAACAGCCCTTCCTTGTGGGTCCCAGAGACTTCACCACCTTGGTTGGCAAAATCCAAGTTCCTGAAATGTCCAGGAACATATTTCAGCCATGGCTACTCCCCAAATGCTGGAAAATCAAGGCTGGTATGCTGTCTGGGTTGAGACATCCATATAACCCTGTCACCTGAAATCGCGGGGTCCAACTCAAAGACTCTCTCTGACTCTTTAAAGCAGCTTATGCTCAGTTGCTGCAGGGGGTGGGGGGTGGGGGTGGGGTCTTTCCTTGAGGTCCCTGGTGAGGCTGCGGAGGCCCTGGTGCCTGTCAGCCTGGAGGCAAAAGGCTGGACAACATGACCGTGGGGCAAGACTCTCTGTAGCCCTGACCTACCAGAGACTGGGACCACCCATCACACTTGTCCCACCTCAGCCTCCTCATGCTCCCAAGTACCCCCGCATTCCTCAGCCTCTCCCCAGGCCTGTCCAGAGAGAGAAAGGGCCTCTTGACATCTCCCAGCCTTGGGTCCTGAGGTGACCTCGCTGGCCTGCCGTGCCTGTAACTATGCTGTACTGTGTATTGAAAATCCACCCAAGGTCAGGGAAGTGGCTCATTGAACTCTGAAGCAACTGTGAATTCTCCCTGGAGGAGCAGTGGAGACCAAGTGTGACAAGAGACCATAGGGTGAGGGCCACCTGCACACCCACTCCCTCCAGAGGGGCTGGGAGTCACTGTGACCCCAATTTGAGACTCATGACACCCCTCCAGTTTTGCCTGGGAAGCAGGGCAGGTGTTCCCAGAGCAAAGACTTCTCCCCATCTCTCCTGGTCACGCGTTCATGCTCTTTTTTTCTTCCTTTCCATCTATTCTTGATCTCTTGGCTTAGTGGCACTTAGGATGTGACCCGTGACTGCACAACAGAGCCGTGCCATTTGTCTTCACACCTCACTGCTGCCACATCTCAGGGAACCCCAGCAGGGCCCCCTCCCTGCAGAAGGCAAGGCCCCTGCTCAAATCCTGTGGTCACCTGTGTCTCTTCCACTTTCAGCCACATATGGAACTTTCCATCGCAAACACGTCTTGGGGAAGGGGCATCACTCAACAGAAAGGGGGAGGGGGGGAAGGAGGCAAATTCCTCAATTCACCCTCTGTCAGGGACCAAGGCTCCTACTGTGGGCAAGGCCCCTCAATTCAGGGGATTGTAGATAACACTGACTTTTAATCTTTAACTAATAACTAGTTTTTTAATATTTTTATACTAATAATACTTAACACATTTCTAGCTCTCACAGACATATAGAATAAGGGTATTTGCATAATTAGCAAGTTGCTATTGAGGTTAACAATTTTATTTCGGGTTTTTTAGTTGGATCAAGAAATTTCTGTAACCATCTGTTTCCTATCATTGTAGTAATTGATCTAGTAATAATGACTATATATATATATGTATATATATATATATAGGCTACACTGGTGCATGGAACATACTGTATTTTTTTTAATAACTAAATAAAGAAAAATCTTGAAATACGTCTCTTTCTAGAGCTAAGTGAACTCGTGAGAAATAGAAGCACATACACGCCGCCACCACCACCACCAGCATCAGAGGGATCCAGAGTGCAAGGTGACACTTGCTGTCAGGATTTCAGACACGCACTGTAGGAATGTGACTGCAGCAGAGAACAACAGGGACACCTCGTCCACCCTGGCCGCCTCCCAGAGGCCCATGCCTTCCCTCAGCCTGCACATGCCCCCCAAGGCCCACCCTGACTCTACACAACAGGCAGGGCCTCCGGCGGCTGAGCTGCCACATCTTGTCCGAGTGACAGATGGGCCAGGTGGGTGAGATGAGTCAGCAGTGAGGGGGATCAACCTCTGATTAGCAGGCTAACGACAGTGACAGCAGCTGGCACTTCACTAGGGTGTGTGAGCCCCAAACGGAGGCCCTGCCTGGAAGTCAAAACTGAGAACAGGAAGCCTCCTGCCAGACTTAGGACTGGAACTGGGGAGGCGAGAGATGAAACTCAGGCCCCTGGCTCCTTCAGCCCCACCAGCAGCGTTTCCTGGGCAGCGTGTCTCTCAGGGATGGCATTTTGAAAACTGCGCTCTGGATAAACACTACTTCTTGGAGCTCTCAGGGGGTCAATATGTCTTAACTCCAATTTTGTTCTAATTTCCCTTGTGATTTCTTGATCCATCAGTTATTTGAAATGTATTGTTTAATTTCCAAATATTAGTGAATTTTCCAATTTCCTTCCATTACTGATTTCTAATTTCACTCCACTGTGGTCAGAGAATTTTTATGATTTAAATCCTTGTAAAGTTTATGATTTAAAACTAGTAAATTTATACTAGTTTTATACCCTAAAACATAGTTCATTCTGAAAAGTGTTCCACATGCCCTGGAGAGGTACATTATAAGCCCATATGCCTCTAACAACCATCTACTGTTGTGATGGAGTGTTCCATAGTGGTATGTCAGGGTTGTTCAAGTCTTTTGTTTCCACATTGATCTTCTTTCTCGCTACTATTTAAATTTTATTGAAAGTTTAGTGCTAAAATCTCCAACTAGTACTGTTGAATTGTGTATGTCTCCCTTCATTTCTGTCAGTTTTTGCTTCATGTATTTTGGGTCTCTGTTATTAGAGGCATATAGGCTTATAATTGTTATATTTTCTTCTTGATGGACTGACCCTTTTAGCATTATAAAATGTACCTCTTTGTATGTAGTCACAATTTTTATTTCAAAGTCTGACTTGTCTCATGTTAGTACAGTCACTCCAGCTGTCTTTTGCTTACTGTTTACATGGTATATCTTTCCTATCCTTTTCAACCTATTTGTGTCTTTTAATACAAAGTATCTTCTGTGAATAAAATATAGTTGGATCGTGGCAGTTTATCCATCCTACCAGTCTCCACAATGTTGTCTTTTAATATAAACTGTATCTTCTGTGAACAAAACAGAGTTGGATCATGGCAGTTTATCCATCCCTACCAGTCTCTGCTATTGAAGTATTTAATCCTTTTACATTTAATGTGATTACTAGTAAGGTAGGATTTATGTCTGTCACTTTCCTATTTGTTTTCTATGTCTTGTCTTTTTTGTTCCTCTGTTATCCCATTATTGCCTCTTTTATGTTAAACAGGTATCTTCTAGTGTACTATTTTAATTCTCCTGCAATTTCTTTTACTGTATTTTTTCTTATTTTCTTAGTGGTTCTCCTAATGATTATACCTAAAATCTTAATTCTTAACTTAGAACAATTCAGGTAAAATCTGTACAAACTCAATTTAAGTTGTGTACAAAACCTTACCACTAATATCTCCACTTCCTCCCCGCCTCCTTTGTGGTGTCACTGCGCATAATACAGTGTTATACATTGTATGCCCACTAACATAGATTTGTATTTATTGCTTTATGCAGTTGTCTTTTAAATCATATAGGAGGGGAAAAAAGAATTACAAACTACATATACACTGTCTTTTATATCTACCTATATAGTCACTTTTATCACTGATCTTTATTTCTTCATGCGAATTCAAGTTACCGTCTACTGTCTATCACTTCAGCCTGAATGATCCCTTTAGTATTTTCTGTAGGGAGAGTCTTCTAGTGAGGAATCTCTCCATTTTATCTGGGAAGACTTGATTGCACGTTTATTTTCTTTTTGTAGGATAGTTTTGCTAGATACCAAATTAATGGTTGATATGCCTTTTCTTTCAGCCCTTTGAATTTCATCCCATGGCCTTCTGACCTCCCTGGTTTCTGATGAGAAGCTGACTGTTAATCTTACTGAGGAAAATTTTATGTGATAAATTATTTCTCTCTTGCTGCTATCAACAGTCCCTCAGTCTGTGATTTTCAATAGTCTCATTATGATGTGCCTAGGATAGGTTCTAGAGTTGATCTTTCTTGGAATCCACTGAACTTCTTGAATGTATCTATTAATATTTTTATCAAATTTGAGAAGTTTGGGGCCATTATTTTTTCAAATATTCTACCTCTCTCTCTCCTCTCCTCTGTGTGTTAGTCACTCAGGTGTATCCGACTCTTTGAGACCCCATGGATTGGAGCCTGCCAGACTCCTCTGTCCATGGGATTCTCTAGGCAAGAATACTGGAGTGGGTTGCCATTTCCTTCTCCAGGGGATCTTCCCAATCCAGGTATCAAACCCAGGTCTCCTGCATTGTAGGTGGATGCTTTACCATCTGAGCTATTAGGGAAGCCCTCCTCTCCTCTGGGACTCCCATTATGCTTTTGTTAGTATACTAATTTCCTATGGATATCTAGATTTCTATTCATTTCTTTTTTCTTTCTGTTCCTCAGACTAGATTATCTCATTTTACCTATCTTCAAGTTGGCTGACCCTTTCTTCAGCCAACTCACATTTGCTCTTGAGCTCATCACCTGAATTTTTATTTCATTCACTGTACTTTCAACTCCAGAATTTCTGTTTGGTTCTTTTTAAAGCCTCTTTATTGACATTCCCTATTTGATGACACATCAGTCTCATGCTCTTCTTTCATTCTTTAGACATGGTTTCCTTTAGTTCTTTGAACATATTTTAAATAACTGGCTTAAAGTATTTGTCTAATAAGACCAACATTTGGGTTTCTTTAGGGATAGTTTCTGTGGATTGCTTGTTTTCCTGTTAATGGGCCAATTTTTCTTATTTCTTGGCATGTGTCATAATTTTTGTATAAAATTGGATATTTAGATAATACAATATGGCAACTGTGGACACCAGAGTTTGCTGTTGCTAGATTTTCTTGGTGCTACAGTTTGTTTATTGACTTTCGTTTGTTGTGTGTAGCTACTGAAGTCTCTGACTATTGTTGTTCTGTTGTTAAGTCATGTCCAACTCTTTGTGACCCCATGGACTGCAGCACACCAGGCTTCCCTGTCCTCCACTATCACCCAGTCTGCGCAAATTCATGTCCATTCAGCTGGTGATGCTATCCAACAATCTCATCCTCTACTGCCCACTTCTCCTTATGCCTTCAATCTTTCCAAGCATCAGGGTCTTTTCCAATGAGTTGGCTCTTCACATCAAGTGGCCAAAGTATTGGAGCTTCAGCTTCAGCAATAGTCCTTCCAATGAATATCCAGGATTGATTTCCTTTATGTATTACTGGTTTGATCTCCTTGATAGTCTAAGGGACTCTCAAGAGTCTTCTCCAGCACCAAAATTCAAAAGTATCAATTCTTTGGCACTCAGCCTTCTTTATGGTCCAACTCTCACACCTGTACATGACTACTGGAAAAACCACAGCTTTGACAATATGGACCTTGTCAGCAAAGTGATGTCTCTGCTTTTTAACATGTTACCTAGGTTTGTCATAGCTTTCCTTCCAAGGAGCAAGTGTCTTTTAATTTCATGGCTGCAGTCACCATCTGCCTGCTATTCTCTTTGGTAGTAGTCAGTTAGTGACTGGACAGAGTCCCTTAAACGCCTGGAATAAAGAAGTCTCTCAGCATTTGCCAAGGGGTTCTTTGTGTGTGTTGAGGAACTCCTTCAATGCTCAGGCAGACAGTTTACAAGTCTGTCTTAGCCTTCACTTTCTGTTGCACAGAGTTTCAAGATAAGTCAGAGGTGAGAGCTTAGGGCCTTCCCAGGTCTTCCCTGAGAATGTGCACAGCCCTACACATATGAGTGGCCTTTTAGATTCCTAGGAATATGCCAAAGTTTTTCAAAGCCCTCTGCGGACAGCTTATTCCCTAAGTTTTCCTTTAAAATTTTTGGTCGTCTTCTTGTTTGTCCTGCCTGTTATCACTGCCTAAGGCAACTGTGATGTTAAAAGACTGTCACCAATCATTTTCGACCAATGCTCTCAGGAAAAAAAAAAAAAACAAAAAAACACTTGCTTGCATTAAGCAAGCTTCAAGTTGGGTCAAATACACACAACCTTTCAAGGGAGCTCACTTAAGGAAGCACCAGATAGGTCAAAAAACACCAGGTATCTAGGAACTGAGCTTTGGAGGAGTTTATATTCTGTTCTGCTCCTTCCAGTGGCTGCCAGGCTGCTGATTTTCACTACAGCTGTGGAGCTATTGGGTTTCAAGGTGACTACTCGGCTATAGAGAAGTGGATGGGACTAAGGCAAGTTCAGTTCAATTCAGTCGCTCAGCCGTGTCCGACTCTTTGCAACCCCACGAATCACAGCACGCCAGGCCTCCCTGTCCACCACCAACTCCCGGAGTTTACTCAAACTCGTGTCCATCGAGTCGGTAATGCCATCCAGGCAAGTTATAACTCTGCAAAGTTAACTATTCTTACCACAATTTAGCCATTGGTTTTTGCCACTTCCTTTTTTGTTTTGTTGTTGATGTTTGTTCTTGCTTGCCATGCCAAGCAGCTTGTGGGATCTTGGCTCACTGACCAGTTTCTGGCCCCCGGCAGTGAAAGCACTGAATCCTAACCACTCCTAAGCACTGGACCGCCAGGGAATTCCCTTAGCTATTTGTTTTCGATGAATACTCCTTGGATTGTTTCAAGCCTTTGGGTAATTTCCAAAGGTCCGAAAAGGTTGGTTTTGACCATTTTTTCCAGTGTTCTCCTTGCTTTTATGGAAGAGAGGATTTCCTTATTCTGCCATTCCTGCTGATGTCACCCCCTCAGATTGGTTTTTGAGCTCTATTTTCCTGTTTGAAGGGCCTGCCCTCTGAACTCACAGTTGTCCAACCCCTGAAGCCCATGAGATCTGTGTACTACTTTCTTCCCCAAGAAGTCTCCCAGGCACTCCCACATCAGGGAGTCCCTCTCCCTCCAGCCTTCCAGAGGGGCCTGGCTCTGAGCACGCTGCCATGCTGGCCACATTCTCTCTGACTCCTATTTACCCTGAGGTGGTGGGAGTGATCCTCATGAAACCAGACAGCTCATCTCTCAATTAGCAGCCTTTAGTGGATGCCATGAAAGGGCACAAACCCAGTGCTCCCTGGAATCTGCTTACCACACTGCCCGTACCTGCTCCAGCCAACTCTGGGCCCCCCACCAGGCCAAAGTGGGCAGGAGCTAAAGAAGTTCTGAGCCCTTCCTCAAGTCAAATGAGGTCAGCATCACTTTCCTCATTTCACAGATGACTGAAGTGAGACCCTGGAGAAGGGAATGGCAACCCACTCCAGTATTCTTGATCAGAGAATTCCATGGACAGAGGGGCCTGGCGGGCTACAGTCCATGGGGTCGCGAAGAGTCAGACATGACTGAGCATGCATGCATGCAAAATGAGACCCAGAAGGGGATCTTTCTGGAACTCTATCTTTCTAGGAAGGCCCTACGCTCTCCCCTCTGGCCGACCTGAGGCTCTGTGAAATAAAAAGTGGCCAGAGTCACACAGCAAGTTAAGAGAGAGTTGGGAGTAGCACATGCCTTTTGGCTGCCAGGAAAGTATGGATCTGCGAGAGATTTCCCTAGATCTGGGAGCTTAGAGGCTGCCCCAAACTTCATCCACGCCCATTGTGCTAGTAATGGAGAAAGTGACCACGAGGGGGCGCAGGGCCTCAACACATGCTCAGGACTCTCCAGAATCCCGGAGATGGAACACCTGGGTATCCTAACATAACAGGGTAACCTAACCTAGGTAAGTGGTTTGAAGGGCCTGGACCTTGACAGAACCTAGATCAGACAGGGAGCTACAGGGTCTAGCCCCACAACTTGCTCTGCATCTCCCCTCATGCCACTCTCTAATGGGAAAAGAAAAGCAAGTACTTGGTTCCCCATCTTCTCGAGTAGATGGTTATCTGTGACCTCCAGTAGCTCTGATGACATGGAGAATCTCAACCAGCGGGAGCAGCTGGCCCTGGATGTGCACCCCATTATCCCTTCATGCACCAGGAGCCTTTTCCCTTAGTGTCCACACTCAGCCCTCCAGCTCTGTTGCACCCCACTTTTGCCAAGTCAATCCTGGAGCATTGACTCTTGGGCCAGAAAGAGCAGCCATCCTTGAGCACCCTGGTTCCAACCATCTCCCAGGTTAAGAATCCTTACCATAAATTCTACCGTCCTCAAAATGACAGGCTGAATCTCTGATCTTTACAACCAAAACCCCAGACCACCCAGCAAATCCCCTTCTAAGGACATAGACTAAGAGAAAAGCACAGGGTATTTCTGCCACAGTGTTAATTTCATATATACATAGAGTGAAAAACAGGAAAAAACAGAAATGGTCAACAATAAAAGACTAGTAGCAGATCCACAAAACAATACTGGGCCGCCATTAAATCACGTGACATGGTCATGTTGAGTTGAATTCAAGGTCAAACAAAAAAGCTGAACCTAGTGCATTATTAACAGTCAGATCTCAACATTTTTATTTGCAGATACCCATCTCTGGGTTTGGAAATTATGAATAATTTTTCTTAATTATGTGTTTTGTAATTTTCTATAGTTAGCATGCTTTAAACATTAATTATGTTTATAATTTGAAAAGAATGTTATTTTAATGGTAACTTGTAAACACTTTCTTCTCATTGAAAAATAGTAAATTTGATAAGCAAAGTTTGTCTCCACATATCATTTAAAGTTTAATTTTTGAAAAAAGTTTTTTAGTTTACTATCTACTAATGCAACAGATAGCTTTTTAAAGTAATTGCTTTTGAACTCAGCAAAATGGTTGTTGCTGTTTTAAATCATTCCTTTGAATTTTGTCCTGTGGGATCTGCATCTTTGGAGCCTTTGAAGCTGTTTAACCCCAAATTTCCAGCAACTTTCTGGATCTGAACTATTATAACCTGTGGGATGAAGAAAACATGGTTTTCTAGCCAAGTGACCCCACAGGATTCTGCAATGCATAGAAAATCTTACATTACTCTTATACTACATTACTCAAAGATATAAGAGAAAAGGCTGAGACCAATTTCCGCATTCCATCCAAAGGCCATCTGGAAATGTCTGGGAAAGTTGAGTGTCCACCAGCTCTCAGTGACTTCACAGGACTTTGCAATATGCTTTTGCAGTATAAGGTGTAGGAAGTGCAATTAACCTCTGATACTCCTGAGTAACGGCTGCTGGTGGGATGTTTGATGATGTTACACAGGAAGCTGTGCAAGGGGGGGGTTGTTTTCATATGGGACTCTAAGCAGGAAATGAGTCCTCATGTCAAAAAAAGAAAGCAGAACGCTACCTTTCAGCCTAGGGAACCAACCAGAAAAGGCTTTTCCTGACTGAGCACAGGGAGACCAAAGGACACAAGGTGTTCAGCAAGAAACAGAAATGCCCTGCCTGGGGTAGCACATAAAAAAATCAACATTTCAGGGTATAGAGAATAATGAAAAGTGATCTGGGGCATTTAAAAAAAAAAATACATGTGGTACAGCCATACAATTAAATACTACTTAGTAATAAAAAGGAAACACTGATACATGCAAAAACTTGAATGAATCTCAAATGCACTATGCTAAGTAAAAGAAGGCAGACTTAAAAGGCTACCACGTGTGTATGTGTATGTTAGTCCCTCAGTCCTGTGGGACTCCTTGCAACTCCATGGGCTGTAGCCCACCAAGTTCCTCTGTCCTTGGCAACCCACTCCAGTATTCTTGCCATGCCCTTCTCCAGCTACATACCATATGATTCCATTTATACAACATTCTGAAAAAGGCAAAACTATATCAGCAGAAAACAGATCAGGGTTTCCAGGAGTTGGAGGGAAGGAATGGCTTAACAAAGAGAAGCTCCACAAGAAAGACTTTTCATGATCTTAACTGTGTAGTGGTTATACAAGTCCATGCATTTGTCAAAATCATAGAATATATACTCCAAAAAAAGTAAGCATTAAATTTTTTTTAATTATCAAAAAAAATTTTAATGGAGAAATATTTAATCAGGGCTCACTCTATAAGCAATTAATTTATTGGTTACTTCATTGGTGCACAAGGTGCCACTGGAACACATTCTCTTTCGTTCCTTCTCTCTGAACTATCTGTTGAAAAATAACTCCCTCAATTCTAGTCCTGACATCTCTTGAAGCCCTCTCTTCCTCTTCTCTCCTGTTCCAACCTTAGTTGGAACCCACTTTGTTCTCTGTACTATGGTACCCCCAACATTTCCCAATTGCTCTTCCTATCTCAAGCCTAAACCCCTGCCAGCCATTCTCCTGCTAATACTGAAATGATTTTTCTAAAGTGCAGATAAGATCTTAACACTTCTTTGCTGAACAGTCCTCAATAGAATTTTTTAAGCCTGCCATGGCTCTCCACTGCCAGACATGAGTCCAAACTCTTCAGCCCGGTCCTCAAGGCTGTGCATGATCTGTCTTCTCCTTAAAATTTATTTTTTTAGTTGCCCTCATATTGGACATTCCTGTCATATTAAGCTACCTTTCCTCAGATCATATGGTAGGTTGCCTTATTGGTCAAAATATGCACTGCCCTTCTCTGTGGGAGGTTTACCCATCCCTAACCCACTGATGTCAAACTTGGCCAGGTGATGCACTTTCCCAAATGAGAGTGGAAGAGACATTTGCCTCTTTGGAGCAGAATCTTTAAGAGCCAGTTCACGGGTCTACCATCTCTCCTCTTTGCCACCAGCAGTGAACACATAACTTGAGTGAAAAATAAACCTTATGGGACTTCCCTGGTGGTCCAATGGTTAAGGCTCCACCTGCCAATGCAGGGGACATGGGTTCAATCCCTAGTCTGGGAATATCCCACATGCCATGGAGCAACTCAACCTTTGCACAATTATTGAAGCCTGTGCCTACAGCCAGTGCTCCACAATAAGAGAAGCCACTTCAATGAGAAGCCTACTCACCACAACAAAGATCAGCCCTCACTCACCACAACCAGAAAAAGCCCAAGAGCAGGAAAGAAAACCCAGTGCAGCCAAAAATAAACAAACAAAAAAGTTAATAAATAAACCCTGACTGTCATAAACCACTGAGATTTGGGGGTTGTCACCAAAGCGTAATTTAGCCGAAAGTAACTAAAACTCTCCATGTAAGGTCCATAAATTGTTCACTTTGAAATCTTTATGCATAGTACAGACACATAGCTGGTATTCAATACATATTTGTTGAATGAATAAATATAATAAGTGAATGAATAAACAGATGACCCCTGAGCCTTGGCACATGATACTCTCTCTACAAAGAGTGACCATCTCTGCTTCTTTATTGCTCATTTCCTTTTCCAATAAAACCTCAAAGACATCCTCCTCCAAGAAGGCTTCCCTACCATCCCTCGCTCCTCCCTAAAGCACTATGTATATGAGTGCTCTCATACTAACTGTACAGCTCCCCACCCTAGCTGTGAGACCCTTAGGCAAGGCCAGATCCGCCTCAGCTTGGTGGCCCTGTTCCCAGAAAAGCTGGCCCAGAACAAGTGGGTAGATGAATGAACGAAGGAGTGAAGGTGTGGGGAAGTTTTCTATTTCTTCAGCTAACTACAGGCTTTCTGTACTCCAGGCCCTTGCACGGGCTGTTCCCCTAGATGGAACATGAGTTCCTTCCCTGTTTGTCAGCCTAACCCTTCCAAATCCTTTAGCATCATCACCTGCCCCATACACTGCACATCTTGTCACAATTAAGTCACTCCCTCTCCCTTGTTCCCACAAACTTAACAAATCCCTTCAACAGAGCCCTTGTCACATGATGCTGAGGTCTTCTGTGGCTTGCCTCCCTTCCTCCTCACCCCCTCCAGCACTCTGAAGGCAGGGCTTGAGTTGTATTCATCCCTATGTCCTTATACTTAATGACAGCAATAACCAAAATAACAATAAAAACGAACCAAAAAAAATAAATAAATAAATAAAAACGAACCAGGCCTTACTCTGTTCAAATAAATGGGTGGATGAAAATTTGAGTGAATGAACTAAGTGACTGGATCCTAGGATGCTCTTTCAGCATTCCTTAAAAACCCCAGGATTGACTGAAAGTGCTGTGACTGAATGTGCTGGGGCTGAGCTGACTGACACTTTGGTACCGCAGCTGCCTCCTCTCCCAGGCCTCTGCCCTTGTCCCTAACTTCATGGGCCACACAGCCCATCACTGGTGAGTAGCAGGAGGGCTATAAGGCTCAGCACATGTCCCCCTTACGCTTGCACACCAGCCAGTCCCCGAGCAGACTTGGCAAAGGTATCCCAGAGCGTGACTCCAGGAAAGTGTATGCACAGGTGTGCCAGTCCTAAAGCCTCCTCCTCTCACCTCTTATCAACAAGGACAACTGGGCAAGGGGAGATGGCAGAGGAGGAGGAGGAGCAAGAAAGAGTCTGTGTCATCCCAAGGTCAATGTGCATGGTTAACTGTATAGTTGACTGCAGATGTGATTGGGAACTCTGACTATGAAGGTGACCAGCCAACGTCAAGAAACACTGGTCACCTCCACAGAATGGCTTCTTCCCCTGACTCTTGCTCCAGAGAATCCCAAGAGAAACAAGCAGACTGAGAAGGGAAAGGAAGAGGAAGCACTTATGCAGAACTCACCCTGACCACACACCTCAGGGAACTTCAATCACCTGGAAACTAACCAGAAGCAAAGAAAACGCTTCTACGTAACTGATCGGTACTCCTTAACTGATCGGTACTCCTCAGAGATGTCAAGTTCATAAAAGCAAGGAAAGAAATCAGTAACTGTCATAGACTGGAAGAGTCTGAGACACAACTAGGAGCAAGTTGGGATCCTGAAGCAGATATTGAAACAGAAAAGGAACATTAGGTAAGAACTACAGAACGTCACATAAGATACAATAAAAATATTGTACCTGTGTTACTTTCCTGGTTTTGATCACTATACCACAGCTGTATAACTCGCTATCACTAGTGGAATCTGGGTGAAGGATATCCATGAACTCTTATTTTTGCAATTCCTCTGTAAGTCTAACATTATTTTTGAAATAAAAAGAGTATGTTTTGCTTGACTTCTAAAGGACTGCTATGCAGTCAGCAATGTCCTGGTAAGAATGCAGTCATTCTAACCAAACCTGGTTTGTGAATATAGCATATTAATTTAGCAATCAAGGATACCGTTCTCTCAAGAAACCTACAGTTCTTCTGTGAAGCTTATAACTATCAAATGGGAGGAGAAGAAAAGCTAGAAGAGATACCCTGAGAAGCAAAAGGGAGGGAAAAGGACTAGAACAACACAAGAGCAGACAGAATGCTCAAGAGGCAGTCCCCTGTTCCAGCACAGTTGCAGGTATCGTTATGCTCCAACCCCACTGGTGCAACAAATGTTTACGGAGCCCTGGGCCAGACCCTGAGCTGGGGACACAGTACTGAGTAACTCTTGTTCTTCCCCTCCAAAGGCTCACAAACAGGGTGGCATGTATGTACAAGCACAAATGAAAATCTTACGCAATTTCTATCATTTTGACACATGAAGTATGTTGTAGAGCCCCAGATGAAGGAGATATTAATTCAACCTGAGGGAAAATAAAGTCAGAGAAGCTGCTGCAAAGGGGACTTTCAGATGTTGGAGATGGGTGGAGCCCAGGGGGTGAGGGGGAAAGGGACTGGAGTAGAACCTAGAGAGGCAGGCAGGGACCAGATCAGAAAGGATCTTGACCCTTTCAAGATCAAAAGCATCAATTCTTCAGCGCTCAGCTTTCTTTATAGTCCAACTCTCACATCCATACATGATTACTGTCCTTTCTAATGGAGACCTGACCCTGTAGCAACGAGAAACTACTGAAGGGCTTAAGTTAAGGGGGTGGCTTGATCTAAGGAAGCGCCAAGGCTACAGTGGAGGGGTGTCCTTTCTCCCAGACTGAGTTGGGAAAAGGTTATACTGAGGGCAGCATGTGCCCTGCTTTAGGGGGTGCAATGCTTATAGCACATTGTTCAGTTCAGTTGCTCCGTCCTGCCCGATTCTTTGCGACCCCATGGACTGCAGCACACCAGGCCTCCCTGTCCATCACCAACTCATGGAATTTACCCAAACTCATGTCCATTGAGTTGGTGATGCCATCCAACCATCTCATCCTCTGTCATCCCCTTCTTCTCCCACCTTCAATCTTTCCCAGCAATAGGGTCTTTTCAAATGAGTCTGCTCTTCGCATCAGGTGGCCAAAGTATTGGAGCTTCAGCTTCAACATCAGTCCTTTCAATAAATATTCAGAACTGATCTCCTTTAGGATGGACTGGTTGGATCTCCTTGCAGTCCAAGGGACTCTCAAGAGTCTTCTCCAACACCACAGTTCAAAAGCATCAGTTCTTTGGTGCTCAGCTTTATTTATAGTCCAACTCTCACATCCATACATGACCACTGAAAAAACCATAGCCTTGACTAGACGGACATTTGTTGAAAAGTAATGTCTCTGCTTTTTAATATGCTATCTAGGTTGGTCATAACTTTCCTTCCAAGGAGTAAGTGTCTTTTTATTTCATGGCTACAATCACCATCTGAAGTGATTTTGGAGCCCAAAAAAATAAAGTCTGTCACTGTCTCCCCATCTATTTGCCATGAAGTGATGGGACCAGGTGCCATGATCTTAGTTTTCTGAATGTTGAGCTTTAAGCCAACTTTTTCACTGTCCTCTTTCACTTTCATCAAGAGGCTCTTTAGTTCTTCTTCACATTCTGCCATAAGGGTGGTGTCATCTGCATATCTGAGGTTATTGACATTTCTCCCGGCAATCTTGATTCCAGCTTGTGCTTCTTCCAGCCCAGTGTTTCTCATGATGTCGTTAAAAGGAACAAGGCAATACAGTCCAAACAGAGAGGCTAAGAAACAGCTTATTCCCCAGAGGGTCAAACTCACAGGACTCTGCAGGACCTCGGCCCTGCCTCCCCCAAGGGCAAAGGCTCAGCCACTCCAGGCTGGGGGTGCAAACCTTTCTGTACTGCATTTGTGGGACATGATTAACATACTTCTGGGAGATGAGTTCTCCTAGCAGCATTTCAAGTCCACCCTTGTCAGCTCAAAACAAAGAGCATACAGGCTCCTCAAATGAGAGGGCAAGAGAGGGGGCTGGTCTGTGTCTGTCTGCCTGGGTTGCCAGCTCCCCTAGGCTCCTGAGCTGCTGAGCCTGCTTAAGGGGAGCAGGCACACAGTAAAGCACCCCCAGCCGTCTTGCTGGGTTCTGTGCCTGTTCTTCTGAGTCCTATGAATGTGAATAGGTGGCACTGGATGTTCCCAAGTTACCAAGCATCCCCAGGAACTCTGGTGGAGAGAACCAAGATAGAAAGAGGAGACAGAGTTAAGAGTCCCCTTCAGAACCCTCATACACGGTGGGGATGTAAGCTGGTGCAACCACTGTGGAAAACAGTATGGAGGCTCCTCAGAAAACTAAGTATAGAATTACCATATAAGCCAGCAATCCCACTCCTGGGCATTTATCTGGACAAAACTCCAATTCAAAAAAATACATGCACCCCTATGTTCACAGCAGCACTATTCACAATAGTCAAGACATGGAAACAACATAAATGTTCATCGATAGATGAATAAAGATATGGTATACATACATACAATGGAATACTACTCAGCCCCTTGGACTACAAGGAGATCCAACCAGTCAATTCTAAAGGAAATCAGTCCTGAATATTCATTGGAAGGACTGATGCTGAAGCTGAAGCTCCAATACTTTGGCCACCTGATGCGAAGAACTGCCTCACTGGAAAAGACCATGATGTTGGGAAAGATTAAAGGGAGGAGGAGAAGGAGATGACAGAGGATGAGACGGTCGGATGGCATCACCGACTCGATGAACATGAATTTGAGAAAGCTCCATGGGTTGGTGATGGACAGGGAAGACTGGTGTGCTGCAGTCCATGGGGTC
The DNA here is from genome assembly GCF_910594005.1 of Cervus elaphus. Classification (NCBI taxonomy): domain Eukaryota; kingdom Metazoa; phylum Chordata; class Mammalia; order Artiodactyla; family Cervidae; genus Cervus; species Cervus elaphus. The sequence goes on from NC_057818.1 coordinate 34,857,481, forward strand.
ACAAAGAGTCAGACATGACTGAACAACTGAACTGATGGATCTAATAAAAGAATGAAACAATGCCCTCTGCAGCAACATGGATGCAGAGATTATCATACTAAGTGAGGTAAGTCAAGAAAGACAAATACCATATGATCACTCACATGTGGAATCTAAAATATGACACAAATGAACCTATTTATGAAACATAGAGAAGAGACAGGGGATTTCCAAGGGGGAGTGGGGTTGAGGGAGGGAGGAGCGGGAGGTTGGGGTTAGCAGATGTAAGCTTTTATATACAGAATGGATAAACGACAGGGTCCTACTGTATGGCACTGAGAACTATACTCAATATCCTATGATAAACTATAATGGAAAAGAATATTAAAAAAGAATGTGTATATATATAGGTAGATAGATAGGTATAACTGAATCACTCTTCTGCACAGCAGTAATTAACACAACATTGTAAATCAACAATGTTGTTTTCTTGGTCACTAAGTTGTGTCCAACTCTTTAAAACCCCATAGACTGTAGCCTGCCATGTCCCCGTCCATAAGATATCCCAGGCAAGAATACTGGAGTGGGTTGCCATTTCCTTCTCCAGGGGATCTTCCTGACCCAGGGATTGAACCCAGGTCTCTCACATTGGAAAGTGGGTTATGTACTACAGATCAACTAGGGAAGCCCATAAAGTCAACTATATTTCAACCAAAAACAACAACAACAAAAAAAAGACAGAGTCCCCTTCATATTTGGTTGCTGCTCCAGGGGAGGGACCATAGTCTGGACAGGAGACCCAGGCCCCAGGCAGTGCCTGATAGAGACCTTCTCCTGGACAAAGGTTCTTAAAGGACAAGGGATTTGTCCCAGGACAAGGATTTGTCTTGCAGCCCATGAAAAAGAGGGTGAATGGAACCCAGATTTTCTAGCTCCAAGTCCAGAGTTACTGAACCAGACCAGAGTGAACTTCTCTCTGCTTTCTGGCAGTTGGAGAAAGCAGAGGCCTCATGTGGTCCTCTGAGTTCCATCCTTGCCCTGCTGGCCAATGCCTCACCAGTGTATTGGGCACCTTCTATGTGCCAAGTCAGCCCCTCCAAACCACACTCTTCCCCTGTAACATCCTCTGAAATAAGTGGTGGAAATGCTCAACACATGTAAGGTTGCTATCCATGTTTTCTGCACTGATCTGTTTATTTGTACACCATTTTTCTCCAAAAAGAATCAAAGCCGTTGAAAGGCACACATATACTGGGACTTCTCTGGTAGTCCAGTGGTTAAGACTACATTTTCAATGCAGGGACCTCAGGTTCAATCCCTGGTTGCGGAACTAAGAACCTACACAATGCACGGCATGACTGAATTGTGAAAAAGAAAAAGAAAAAGACACACACATACTATCATGTTTTCTCTAACAAATGAGTGACTAGGGGTAAAGGAAAACATACACCTCAACTTTTAAAAATTAAGTGAGTGAATCTGGACAAAGGAAACACATGCATTACAATTTTTTTTTAAACAAATGAGTGAATTGGAAAAGGAAGACAGGAAATAAAAAACTCAGGGTGACATCTAAAGATACAATTCCTGCACTTGCCAGAGGCAGACCCCAAAACTCTCAGTAGCAGCCACTGCAGAGGAAAGTGCCCCCTGTTGCAACATTTACAATATTCAAGAGATATTTTAAAATAAACAAAAAGAGAAAATTATTGTCCAGAAGACATGAAAATATTTTTGTTACTGAGCCTCAAAACAAAGTTCTCCACGGACTGAATAAATATGACTTCCTTTCCCTTTATCCCCCTGCCTGGAAATCTAGTTCCTTCTCAATCACCAAGTAGGGAGCCTGCCTCTCCTGCCTGGGCTGTGCAGGTACAGAAAGAAGGGGCACTCTATCAGTTTTTAAAACTTTTTTATCAAACTATATCAAGCATACATTAAAATGCACACAAGTGTGCTGTCCAGTAAAATTTTACAAAATATACCTGTGTACTCGGCACTTAGCTCAAGAAACAGCACTACCAACATGCCTGGAGCCCCCTCCCAGCCAACGCCTTTCTGAGGGCAAACACTGCCCAGACTTACAATACCATAGATGTGCTTTTCCTGTTTTGGAACTCATATAAATAGAATCATTCAGTGTCTGGCTTCCTTCACTCAACCCTGTGTTTGTGAGTTGCCCATACATAGCTTGCGGTTGAAGTATGTTCATCTTCATTGCAGAATTCTGTCGTGTGGCTATACCACAACTTAGGTCTCCTGCAGATGGGCAGATCTGCCCATTCTTGGTCAGGAAAATAAAGACAATCACATGTTGCACATGGGTATTTTTAACTTAGCTAACTCTTAATGATTTAAGTGCCTGCATTCAGAAGATGCCAGTGTTATTTTATTTGCCAGTTATTCCTAAACTTTTAATTCTGACTTAAAAACAACATCTGAAAACTATCAGTCTGGCAGCTGACATTACTTTGATCAATAAAATCTATTTTTTGTAACCAAACATGGCTGAGTCCTGTAGCCAAGTGACCAAAAGACACATAGAAAAAAATGTAAGAATTTTTCTCACTCTTTTTCAGTTAGACTCAATACTTATAGACAAACATTTACTGAAACATTATTGTGAGTTAGGAACTGCACTAAATATTTTGCATGTATTATTTCTTTCAATCCTGACAAAAACCTCAACAGGACCTTAACAGCTTTGTCCTAAGCACCTAGCATAGGATCTAAAAAACCACACCCTAAAAAAGTGCTTATTAAATAAGGCAATGAATGAATAATAGCAGATACCATTCATAGAGCCCAAAGTATATGCCAGGAACTGTGCCAACCGCCTACATTCATTATCATACTTAGTCATCTCAACATACCTGAGATAACCTAGGAGACAACTTCAGGGGCGCTGCCCACCTCAAAAGTCCCCACTCTCTGAAAATCATGCCCTGCTTCAGGCAGGGTCTTGGTCGACAACCAGACTGGAGACCAACCGCGCTGACCAGACCACCCACGGCTGTCAGCCTGCCACAACAGAAGGCCCCGCACCTAGAGCAATCAGCTCTGTGACCAGAGGGCAATGTGCTACTGGGATACACAGGATGTCTTGTACAAAGGCCACTTCACCAACGTCAGGAAGCACAGCCTACCAGACACAAAGAAATAAAAACAGCAACTTAGGCAACAGGAGGTGACACAGGAACATGTTCCAAATGAAGGAACAATAAAACCTCAGGAGAAGAATCAAGTGAGGTAGAGACAGGCAACCTATCCAATAAAGAGTTCAAGGTAATGATCATTAAGATGATCAAAGAACTCAGGAAAAGAGTGGACAATAAACAGAGTGAGAAGCTAGAAGTTTTTAACAATGAGTTAGAAAATATATAAAGAAGAACTAAAGAGAGATGAATAATATAATAATTGAAATGAAAAATACACTAGATGGTATCAATAGTAGATTAAATTATACAGAGGAATGAATCAGTGAGCTGGACAAAAGTGGACATCACTGAAGCTGAACAGAAAAAAAAAAAGGACAAAAATCAATGAGGACAGTTGACGAGACCTCTGGAACAACATCAATCACACTAATACTCAGGTTATAGGAGCCTGAAAGAGAAGACACAAAGAAAGGGGCAGAGAACATACCTGAAGACATAATACCTGAAAACTTCCCTAACCAAGGAAAGGAAACAGACATCCAGATTCAGGAAGCAGAGAGTCCCAAACAGGATCAGCCCAAAGAAGACCACACCAAGACACATTCTAATTAAAATGGCAAAAATTAAAAATAAAGAGAGAATATTAAAAGGTCAGAAGGGAGTGGCATGATATATTTAGGGTGACAAAAGGGGAAAATGTACTACCTAGAATACTGGACCCAACATGGCTTTCTTTCAGATTTGATGGATAGATCTAAAGTTTTACACAGAGGCAAAAGCTGAAGGAGTTCACCACCACCCAAACCAGCTCTACAAGAAATGTTAAAGGGATTTTGAACTGAAAAAGAAAAGGCCACAACCAGAAACATGAAAATTATAAAAGGAAAAAGCTCATCAATAAAGGCAAATATACAGTAAAGGTAGTAAATCAATCATGTACAAAGCTAGTGAGAAGGTTAAAAGGCAAAAATAGCAAAATCATCAAGATCTAAAATAATCAGTTAAGGGATACAGAAAACAAAAAGATGTAAAATACGATGTCAAAAACAGTAATCATGAGGGGAGGAGAATTTTAAAATTCAGGGATGTTAAAATGCATTTGAAATTAAGAGATCAGCATCTTAAAACAATTATAGGTAGGTAGATAGATAGAACTCATGGTAACCACAAACCAAAAATATGTAATAAATACACACACACACAAAAAGAGAGAGACAGACAGACAGACACACAGAGACAGAGAGAAAGGAATCCAAAGAAAGAAAAGAAAGTTAGCCTCACTCAGTTGTATCCAACTCCTTGGGATCCCACAGATTGTAGCCTGCCCTGCTACTCTGTCCACGGAATTCTCCAGGCAAGAGTACTGGAGGGGGTTGTCATTTCCTTCTCCAGGGGCTCTTCCCTACCCAGGGATCAAACCTGGGTCTCCTGCTTGCAGGCAGATTCTTTATTAATTGAGCTGGTAGGGAAGCCAAAGGAATACAAACATAACACTAAAGATAGTCATCAATTCACAAGGAAAGGGAACAAAAGAAGAAAAAAGGAGCAAAAAAGAACCTACAGAAACAAGCCCAAAACAGTGAACAAAATGGCAATACGAATATACCTATCAATGATTTCTTTAAATGTAAATGGGCTGAATGCTGTAATCAAAAGACACAGATTGGTTGAATGATACAAAGTCGAGACTCATATACAGGCTGCTTGTAAGAGAATCACTTCAGATCTTAAGACACATACAGACTAAAAGTGAGGAAACAGAAAAAGGTATTCTATGCAAATGGAAGTCAAAAGAAAGTCAGGGTAGCAATATTTGTATCAGACAGAACAGACTTTAAAACAAAGACTGTAACAAGAGATAAAGAAGGACATTACATAATGATCCAAGGAGCAATCTGAGAAAAAGCTATAACAATTGTAAATATATATGTTTCTAACACAGGAGCACATAAAAAAGAATAAAATACCTAGGAATAAATATAACTAAAAAGGTAAAAGACACATCTCTCATGCGTGCTCAGTCATGTCCAACTCTCGAGACCCTATGGACTGTAATCTGCCAGACCCCTCTGTCCATGGAATTTCCCAGGCAAGAATACTGGAGTGAGTTGCCATTTGCTCCTCCAGGGGATCTTCCTGACCCAGGGATTGAACCTGTGTCTCCAGCTTGGTAGGTGGATTCTCTTCCACTGAGCCACCTGGGAAATGCCAAAGGACATACACTCAGAAAGTTTAAGACACTGAGGATAGAAACTGAAGACTACACAGATGGAAAGACGGGAATCCATCTTCATGGACTGGAAGAATATTGTTAAAGTGACCATATTACCCAAAGCAATTTACAGATTCGGTGCAATCTCTACCAAAATACCAATGGTATTTTTCACAGAAGTAGAACAAATAATCTTAAAATTTATATAGAACCACAAAAGATACAGAATAGCCAAAATCATCTTGAGACAGAAGAACAGAGCTGGAGGTATCACATTTCCTGACTTCAGACTACACGGTAATCAAAACAGTATGGTAGGGACCCAAGAAACAGACACACAGAGTAATGGGTCAAAATAGAGACCCCAGAAATAAACCCCCACACTTATGGTCAGTTAATCTACAACAAAGGAGGCAAAAATATACAATGGGGAAAACACAGTGTCTTCAATACTGGTGCTGGGAACACTGGAAAGCTACACGTGAAAGAATGAAAATACTGTCTCATACTATATACAAAAATAAACCCAAAATAAATTAAAGACCTAAATGTAAGGCTGGAAACCATAAGACTCATAGAAGAAATCATAGGCAGAACACTCTTTAATATAAATTACAGCAAAAAACTTTGGACCTGTGTCCTAAGGCAAAAGAAAAGGAAAAAATAAACAAATGGGATCTAATTAAACGTAAAAGCTTTTGCATAACACAGGAAACCTCAACAAAACAAAAAGACAACCAACAGAATGGAAGAAAATATTTGATGGAAGAAAATACTGGTCAAAAGATATGACCAATACAGGCTTGATATTCAAAATATATATGCAACTCATACAATTCAATATAAAAAAAACAATTAAAAATGCAAAGAAGACTTGAATAGACATTTTTCCAAAGAAGACATACAGATGTGCTAACAGTCACAAAAAAAGATGCTCAACATTGTTAGTCATCATAGAAACACAAATCAAAACCACAATGAGATATTCCCTCACACCAGTCAGAATGGCCATCACCACCAAAAAGACTACAAATAACAAATGTTGGTGAGGATGTAGAAAAGGGAATCTTAGTTCACTGTTGGTGGGAATGTAAATTGATGAAGCCACTACTGAAAATAGTATGGAAGGTTCTTTAAAAACTAAAAAAAATTTAAAAAAAAACTAAAAATAAAACTACTATTGACCCAGAAATTCTGCTCCTGGATATATATCCAAAGAAAACAAAAACATTAATTCCAAAAGGTACATGCACCCCAATGTTCACAGAAGCACTGTTTACAATAGTCAAGATATAGAAGCAACCTAAGTGTTCATCAGCAGTTGAATGGATAGAGAAGACGTGCTTCATATACACAATAGAATATTACTCAACCATAAAAAGAAGAAAATTCTGCCATTTGCAGCAGCATGGATCAACCTGGATGATATTGTGTTTAGTAAAGTAAGTCAGAGAAAGAAAAATACTGTATGTTACCATTTATTTGTGGAATCCTAAAAATAAAAACAAATGGAAGAATGTAACAAAATATAAACAGACTCACAGGTAATTGAGGACAAATGAGTGGTGACTAGTGAGGACAGGAGAAGGGAGAAGGAACAATATAGGGGTAGAAGATTAAGAGGAACAAACTACTATGTATAAAATAAGTAAACTATGAGGATATCTTGTACAGCACAGGTAATATAGTCAATTTTTGTAATAACTTCAAAAGGAGTATAATCTATAAAAATTTTGAATCACTATGCTATACACCTGAAGCTAATATATTAATAACACTGTAAATCAACTGTACCTCAATAAACAAAAAACTACCCGCTGCTTACGCATATGTCCACCAGCTGCCACATTTGTGCTACATGCTCCCTCCCCAACCCCATCACAGCTGACTGGATCAGATGTGAACACCTAATACAACTCAGCCAATCAGATTATCTCTTGGGTATTTGGACTTTCATCTAAAGAGGGTCAGTCAGATCTGCTTGCAATTAAAATGAGCTGCTGTGAACTCACTCCTAAGCTGCAGTGTGGACTTTTTTTTTACAGAATAATGGAGAAAGAGGGTCTGCAAGGTGAGAAAAATTAGGACAGTGAGCAGACAGATGCAAAGACAAAGAGGCAAAGTCTCACCAAGGTTCCCATCCGCTTCTTTGTTCTCTACTCCACTCCACTCCACTCCACTCCAAAAGCCCAGACTTGGGTTCTAGTAAATTTCCTTTCTGGCTTAAAATGACTCAAGTTGGTTCTCATCAGTTGTATTAATTGCTATCCAAAAAAATCCAGACTAAGAAAAGGTAAATATTATTTTTCCCTTACTACATAGGAAGTTCAGAGGAAATGAAGTAACTTCCCTAAGGGCACAATCCAGTGAATGGTAAAGACATAAACACAAGTCGACCCAATTCTTCAACCTGAGCAGTTTCTCATTCCATATGCTGGTGTTTCTCGGCCCAAATCAACAGGACCCCCAGATCAGTCTTCCAACCCACTGGCAAGTGTTTTGAGGGCTAGGGCCATCTCTGACTCCCAGGAGCAGCTCTACCTGGGCTAAACACTGTCATGTGTCACTAGCCAGCCTGGTGAGATGGAGATTTCACGGGACCAAAGGAAACATCACGGTGTGACTGATGGGACGTTAATAGGTTTTGTGGATGCAAACTGTAGAGGCAAAAAAGTGAGGCATGGAACTGAGATCCTAGTAACCTTGACAGATCAGCCAGTGAGCAATTCACAAAAGTCCAAGGCAGCCTTAAAGATGGAGATGGACCACAATAAGACTGAAGACCTTGGTGGGGGGTTCTGCATGCCATCCTCAAAAATGCAGAACATCTAAATCTTCCTCATGCCACAAGCCTTAGCCTGGCTGCCTTGACTTCAGCCTTGGCAGAGTAAGTGAAATGAGAATCAGGTTTGGGGCCAGGCCAAACATGGTGGTTAGGCCACCCCAAGGGCTGGATCAAGAGCCCATCATGGGCAAAGTCCTCATTCAACAGAGACTGGACTATCTGATCTCCTCGGCACACACATAGCCAACCCCATCTTCTACAAGACAGCCAGAGAGATCTTTTTAAAACACATACCTGACCACATCACTCCCTCTGTAAGCTCCTACATGCCCCCGAGGGACCTCAGCCTGTTATTCAAGGCATTAGTCTGTTATCCAAGGCCTTTATGACCAGCTGCAGTATAATGAGAAATATATTTGGTCTCTATCCTGGCTTCCTGGCACAGAGCAAGTGAAAACCACATAATTTCTTGAATGTGAAGGGTGACATGAGCATCTTTTGCTATAATACTTAGTTTTTTAATAAAAACCCTAAGCCTTTTGAAATTTCCTAAGTGATAGGAGTGTCTTTTATTAATCATACCAAGCCCTTTGATCACAGCTGAGTTTGTGCTAGTAGCGTGACTTCAAGTAGGGCCCTAACACAGCTCAGGATGGTGAGGGTCACCAGAAATACCAAGTGATTACAGGGCTGGAAGTTCCAGCCCTGGAACTACTCACTGTACTATAGCAAGGGGATGGAGTGGGCAGGGGCTGGAGATTCAGCTCAAAAACAATGAGACTTGATGAACTTCTCAGTGGGCAAACACATCGAGGTGCAGGGAGGTGGTACTCCCAGAGAGGTTACAGAGGCCTCACACACCACTCCGCACCTTCACGCCTTTCGCTATACATCTCTCCCTCCGGCTGTTCCTGACTGTGCATTTTGTAAGAGACTGACAAACCTAGGTAAAGTGTTACCCTGAGTTCTTCAAGCCATTGGAGCCAACTACTGAGCCCAAGGAAAGGATCATGGGAACTTTATATTTATAAGCAAAGGGTAGTTTTGCAACTGATAACTAAAGTGGGGAGCAGTCTTATTGTGCTGTGCCCTTAAGCCGTGGAATCTGTGCTAACTCTGGGGAGTTGAAGAGTTGAACCAAGTTGTTGGACATCCGCTTGATGTCTGGAGAGCTGGAGGATCAATTGTTGGTGTGGAAAACACCCCAGACCTGCATTCCAATCTTCTCAAATAGTATATGAGTCATTCACACTCAACTATGCTCCCAATATTCCAAATTACCTGTGTTTCTAGAATTACACTGGTCTCTAGACAGATACATCATCACTGCACACACAAGCTATTCTCCCTCCTAGAACATCACCCAATCCTGTCCATCTTGCGAAATCTTAATTAAACTTTAAGCTCAATTCAAAAAGCACAGTGCAGGCGTTTCTAACTTCCTCACATTGGGTTAAATGCCCTTTCTCTGTGCATATCTGGCACAGAAAATATATCATTCTGTGACCACTGTCCTGCCTCTCCTGATGGATTGTGGGCTCCTTAAGAGCAGGGAACTGGTTTTCTACATTATTTTGTTTCAACATGCTGGGCCTGGAGTAGGCATCAGTAAGTATGGATGGATGGGTGCAAATGGGGTAAACAGATGAATAGATGGGTGAATAAATGGAGTCTGTAAGGATAAATGGATGGGTAAATGGACATAAGGAAAAATAAGTGGGTGTGTGGGAGGTGGATGGATGACAGAAAGGTTAGATGGATGGATAGATGTCAAAGATTTCATTTAACTCATGAATACACATCAGTGATTTTATTTAACTCATTAACTAATTAGGGAACCAATAAGACATTATACACAATTTAAAGTCAAATCCAAAGTACAGCCACAACTACAGCTTTTAGCCTACCCACTCCCACAAGATACCAACTGGCCTCACCTGAAGAAATTCAGTTGCATCTCAATGGACTACAATAGTTTTCATCACAATCAGTTTTCTACTATTTCCAAAATAACCAAAACAGCTCAGAGACCATGAAAGCTACAAACACCTACAGAAACATAAAACCATGTGACAGGTTAACACCCATCAGTCAATGAGAGGGACATCTGGTAACCTTTTCTGTCTATTTCATAGTGTCTCATCATCTTACCTGGCATGGCTTAACCAGGAGTGCATCTCTGGAAACCCACTTCATTTCAGAGGGCCTCAGTCTCCTCATCAGCCAAGTGGGATGACAGCACAAACCCCTCCATGCTTCTAGCAGAGAGCAGCTTCAGAAGGTCTTGCTCTAGGTTTTATAGGTATCTCTCCACCTCCTGAGCTTCCTCCCTCCACTTCAGCACCGCCTCTGAGCCTGTTGGCCTTAGGAGGGCCCTGCTACTCTCCCCACACCTCAACAAGCGTGAACCAAGGCCTCTTTCTTCATCTCTCCTTAACACCACCAAGACATGTTCAGGGGATGGATGGGTGGATGGACTGGAAAGACAGGAGTCGGGAGAGGTAGAACAGTGAGAGGACAGATGGGCAAACAAGTGCATCAACAGATGACCGCAGGATGGGAGAAAGAACACATGAATTCATGGGAGGATAGATGAATGGATGGACAGACGGATGAATCAATCAATTCTAATGCCTGCACATCTAAGTCCTTAGGTTATCTTTCCATCTAGACTCCTCAGAGTTCTGCTGCATGCCAGCAACTCCTGAAATTCAACACGTATAAAATCAAACTCATATTATTCTTCCCCAAACTTGATTCCCTTCCAGTGCTCTGCTCCTCAGTGAATCTATCCACCCTGCTGCACCAAACAGAAATCTAGGCATCATCCTCACTCCACCTGCTCCCTCAACCCCCACACCCAGGACATCACCAAGTCTTACTGATTTTACCTTCCACATTTATCTCCAATCCATCTCTCCACCTCCAAGGGCACCATTGCTCCTCTCCTAGGCTAGTGTGATCACCATTTCTCAGCCTCCTTGCCTCCATTCTGTCTTGCCCCCAACCATCTCAGCACTACCAGTAAAACTGTCTTTTCAAAACGCAGGTCTAATTATGCCACCACCACTCATTCAAGCAGAGACATCACTTTGCCAACAAAGGTCTGCCTAATCAGACCTTTGGTTTTTCCAGTAGTCATGTACAGATGTCAGAGAGCTGGACCATAAAAAAAGCCTGAGCACCAAAGAGTGACGTTTTTAATTGTGGTGCTAGAGAAGACTCTTGAGAGTCCCTCAGACTGCAAGGAGATCAAAACAGTCAATCTTAAAGGAAATCAACCGTGAATATTCATCGCAAGGACTGATGCTGAAGCTCCAATAATTTGCCCACCTGATGCAAAGAGCCAACTCACTGGAAAAGATCCTGATGCTGGAAAAGATTGAGGGCAGGAGCAGAAGGGGATGACAGAGGATGAGATGGTTGGATGGCAGCACCGACTCGATGGACATGAGTTTGAGAAAACTCCAGAAGGAAGGGAAGGACAGGGAAGGGAAGCCTGGCACGCTACAGTCCATGGGGTCGCAAAGAGTCAGACACGATTTAGATGATTGAACAACCACAACAGTAAGTCCAATGTTGTTTAAGACACTCTTACGCCCTCCACAGCTCTCAAGATCAAAGGCAGTCCTGGCCCCAGCCCACTTCTCCTGTCTCCTCCCCCACCCTGACAAGGTCAGACCTCCTGTAACACTCACTCACATGCTTCCCAAACTTGTGGCGTGTCTCATCGTGGCAAGTTTACATTTATCCACCACGCCTTGGTTAGTGTCTGCTCCCTCCTCTACACCGTGAGCCCCACAAAGGAGAGACCATTGACCGTTCTGGTTTTGTCTTGGGATCGAGCAGGCTCATGTGTAAATCTGGGTTCTGCCTCTAATTAGCCATGTGACAATGAACAAGTTATTCAGCCTCCAAAAACTCCTTGCTGCACAAAGAAAAATGGAGAAAGTATCACCCCCTCTACAGGAAACCATGAGGATAGAAATAAACAATTCACACAGAGTGGTTGACAGAGGGTCTGGTAGCTGGAAGGACATCTCATGACTGGTTGGAAACAGCGGCAGAAAGGTTTACATACAGACCCTACTCACCTCTCAACCAGCTGACCCTGAAATAAGCCCTGTCCCGAATACAGATCTTCAAGCAGGCCCAGAAGTAGGCTCCCCGAGCTGGGTCTCTGGAAGGGTGACCCATCAGGGTCCTAGAAGGGTGGCCTCCCTACTAACAGGAGACAGTGAGGAGCAGTCTGCCCCAGCCCTCCACCTAGGAGAAAGGGTGTAGGGGGCCAAAAGGGTTTAGGAACCCTGAGGCCAGCCCTCTTAATAGGTCCACTTCATCAAGTCCCCTCCTCCCTCAAGAGTCACAGTGGCTCCCCGCTGCCTAGAGCATCAGAGGCAGCCTCCTTTACCCGGAATCTCACCTCCATTCTCCATTTGGCACCTGGCACCCCAGAACCCACCCTTCATTCAGAAAGGCCTCCTCACCAAGCCTCCATACCCCTTCCCGACTGCAGGCCCTGCCGCCCCCCATTCTGGAAAGCCTTCAGTCTCCAGGTGTTCCTCTCTAAGTCCTACCCCCCCTCCAAACCCTCCTCCTCCGTCTTCCAGAAAGCCCTCTAGGACTCACCCAGCCCACACTAACTCCCTTCTCTTCTGAGGGCTTTGGGTCTGAAATCTCCAATGAAAGGCTAAGCTCTGATGTAAAACAGATCCATCTGGATACAGTCACAAGCTTACTACTGTTTGCGTTTCTTAAAATATAAAATCAAAACTGTTATACAAATATAAAATGAACTGCACAGGTCAAAGATTTCATTTTTAACTCATTAATTAATGAGGGGGAAAAAAAAGACATTTTACACAATTTAAAGGAAAATCTGAAGCACAGCCACAAGCATCGCTCTTAGCCTCCTCTCACAAGATCTCCACTGACCTCACCTGATAAAATGTATTTGCATCTCAAGAGACAGGAACAGTTTCCCATCAGAGTCAGGTTCCTACAACTTCCAAAGTAATTAAACAGCTCAGAGACCATGAAAGCTGCAAATTCCTATTGCTGTTTGTTGTTGTTTAGTCGCTAAGTCTTTGTGATCCCATCGACTAGCCTACCAGGCTCCTCTGTCCATGGGATTTTCCAGGCAAGAATCCAGGAGCAGGTTGCCATTTCCTTCTCCAGGGGACCTTCCCAAGCCAGGGATCAAACCCACGTTTCCCCCTTGGCAGGCGGATTCTTCACCACTGAGCCATCAGGGAAGCCCTAGAAAAACAGACAATCATGTGCCAGGTAACACCTAACAGTCAATTAGAAGGACACCTGCTAATCTTTTCTGCTGTTTTGAAGTGTCTCATCATCTTACCTGGCATGGCTTAAGCAAGTGTGCATCTCTGGAAAATCACTTACATTTGGTGGTTCTCAGTCTCCTCACCCGTAAAGTGGGATGTGAGCACAAAATCCTCCAAGCTCTCAGCAGAGAGCAGCTCCAGGAGGCGCTGCCTAGGACTTCACAGGTGTTTCTGTGCCCGCCCTGCCCCGCCCCTGCTTCCACCCTCTGCTTCAGCACCACTTCTGAGCTAGTCAGCCTTGGGGGGCTGCACTCCTGGGCCCCACACCCCACCAAGCAAGAATCAAGCCCTCTTCTTTTCCTTCATCTCCCTTAACATGTTCAAGGAGACCATTAGCAAAATCAGAGGGAGAGAAAAAGATCTTTTTAAAGCTGGTGGCAGGGGTGGCGGGGGAGGGGGCTGCTTCCCTAGTGGCTCAGTAGTAAAGAATCTGCCTGCCAATGCAAGAGACACGGGTTCAATCCGTGATCCAGGAAGATCCCACATGCCTTGAAGCAACTAAGCCTGTGAGCCACAACTACTGAGCCTGTGACTCCGGGAGCTGGTGATGGACAGGGAGGCCTGGTGTGCTGCAGGCCATGGGGTCGCCAAGAGTCGGACACGACTGAGGGGCTGAACTGAACTGACCCTTAGTATTAAACATCAGAAGACTCCTCCCAACATTAGAATGGATAAGTTGGCCAAACCTAGGAGTGATGGGGATAAGAGAGCACACTCTAGGGCAGGTCCCCACAGCCTGGCACTGGACTCCCGAGGCACCTCACTGTCCTGAGATGGAACTGCATGACCCCTCCCAGCTCCTTCCTCCAGTGTTGCTACTCTGCCCTTGGTGTAACAGACACTGAACAACAGTGTGCTTCCCTGGTGTCCAGAAGATGTCCCTCCTATGACTCTGACCCCATACAGAAGAAAACCTCAAGAATATATGGACATACCCATTGAAGTCAAGAATAATCACAGACACGCACAAACTTACCCACAAGGATGTTCACTGTGGTGTTGTCTGGAAGTGTGAAAATCTTAAAACTGAACACCCAGCAGTAGAGAACTGATTCAATACTGGATGGTATTTCCGTAACATCTTATAGGAGAACCCAAGTGCACCTTTTGGACAACCCAATAAAATACAGTAAAGCCATGTGACACAGCGCTAGGCAGCCATGAAAACTGTGATGTAGGAGAAAAGGGTGAGCAAGCTCACTCCATTAAGGACACTTATAGAGTCGTGAGATTTAAAAGGAAGAAAAAGAAACCTCAACATTAATAGTGATCAGTATTTGTGTTCTTTTTTCACTTTTTCAAGTTTCCCAAGTGTCCTACATGAACATGTGTGTGGATAGGCAGATCAACACAAGCCTGAAGCTAAACCCCAACACCACATGCCCAGTGGAAACCATTCTGCGTTCCAGTGCAAAGAACAAGTCAGATCTGTCAGCTCAGCAATGTTCAAATGGGGTAGGAGGGAATGAACTCTTTTTCAGCTAGGGCCTTCCACAAGGGCCCCACAAAATACACATACACACAATCTTGCCAATGGGAGAAGGAAATGGCAACCCACTCCAGTATTCTTGCCTGGAGAATCCCAGGGACAGAGGAGCCTGGTGGGCTGCTATCTATGGGGTCACACAGAGTCGGACACGACTTAGCAGCAGCACAGTCTCGCCAAAGGGGACAGATTAAAGGTAAAACCACTCAACAACCAGAATATCCATCCTGCATGGATCAGCAGGTGTCTACTCAAGACGGTCAAGGTCATCTTTAGCAGGGTGGTGCAGGGGGCAGAGCCCTGGCCTGGCAGCCCTAGAACCACCAACCCTAGCTGGTCTGTCCCCTCCTTTCTCTAGTCCTTTAATTGTTCATCCATAAAATAAATGCGTGAGGTTGAACCTCTCAGGTTCTATTTCTTAGGACTGGGAGATGTTTCCCTATATTCTGCCCCGCCCCCAACAGTTCTGGATGGAGGTGGAATCCTCCAGCCTGGGTCCCTCCATCTCCTTCAGTCTAGGGCGATAGGGTACACAGTGCAGGAGTCAGAGCCCGGAATAAACAGTTAGCAAAGGGAGCTGGGAAGAGCCTCAGTCACCAAGGCTCTAGACCATGCAGGTCCCTCTGCCACCACCCAGGGAAGCCCAAGATATAGTGACTGGCAGAGCTGGGGTGGAGGGAGGTTTGTTTTCTCAACCAGAGCCTGCTCTGCCCCTACCCTCCACTCAGTGCCAATGGCTGCCTGGCCTCTCCTCCACCCCATCCCTCTGGCTCCTCTCCTTCCCCACATTTTATCATCAACATCTGCAGCTCCTTATCCTCATGTTTCATTTTTGGTAACATGACCATCAAGGAAATGGGGGTTAGGAGAACTGTCAATAAAGTATTTCATCAATTAATTCATCAGATTTAGAGTGCATGCTCTGGGCAGGCCCCCAAGGGTCTCTCCCTCCTGAGGCTCCCGGTTAACTGTGGGAGTGCTCAGTCACTTCCATCATGTCCAACACTTTGCAACCCCACGGACTGTAGCACACCAGGCTTTTCTGTCCATGGGATTCTCCAGGCAAGAATACTGGCGTGGGTTGCCATGCCCTCCTCCAGGGGATCTTCCTGACCCAAGAATCGAACCCGCATCTCCTGCACTGCAGGCAGGTTCTTTACCCACTGAGCCACCTGGGAAGCCCTCCCAGCTAAGCAGAGGAGATTCAATGATTCCACAAATAACTGAGAAGCACCCAGACTAGCAGGGGTGCAATTATCAGGAGATCTATTGTAATAAAGAAAGGGAGGTCTGGGGAACGGGGCTGGTCCACGGACCCTAACCAGAGTTGGGACAGAGCAGGAAGGCCAGGAGCCCCTCCCTGAGTCAGGCTCCAGGGTCGGGGTCAAGCTCTATGCCCAAGGTTTGGGTATGGCGGGGTGAGAGGGCACAGGGTTGGGCGAGGGGAACAGGAAACAGGCAAGCTGGTCGCTCAGGAGAGGAACGCTTCAGCCCGGCCTAGCTGACACTCCGGAACACCCAAGAATCACCGGCGGGCAATTGGGAGCAGGAGGCCCTGCCAGGCTTGTCTGCTTCGCCCGGTGGCCATGACAGGGCTCCCCTTCCCCGGGGCCCAGGCTGGCCTCTGGAAACCCGTCTGGACACCCTTCCCTGCTTATATTGGTTATCTGCTCTCTTCTGCAGGTTTGTATGTCCGCGCCTCTGCTCCCGCCTGTCTGTATGTCACACTCTACACAGGTCTGTCCGTCTGTCCTCACACGTCTGGCGCGCTGGCCTCCCAGCTTCTCTCGGCCTCCTGGCCGTGCGCCCCGCCTGCCGCTGTGTGGGTGTCGGGCTGGCAGTGCGCAGAGGGGCGCGGCTCGGCCCTCCCCCTCCGCCGCTTCCCCTCAGCTCAGGAATGACCCGGGCGGCGGCCCGGCGCTGCTGAGGCCCCGGAGTCGCGGCGCAGGGCGGCGGGAGCGGGCGGCCGTGGCGTGGGCGGCTGCGCGGGGCCGGCGGAGGGCCGGGCGGGGCTGCTGCAAGGCAGGGCCGGCACCGGGAAGCCACTGCCGCCGCCGCCGCCACCGCCTCGGCCGGGGATCGCGGGCCCGGGTCGGCTCGGCCGGGCCCCGCCCCGCCCCGCCCCGCCCCTGCACGCCCGGCAGGCCGTGGCGGAAAGACGCGCCCCCCGCGACGCCCGAGCCCGAGCGCAGCAGCATCCGAGCGGGAACCGGAACGCGAGCGGGAGTTGAGCCAGAGCGGGAACCCGAGCTGGAGCCGAAGCTGGAGCCGGCAGTGCGGCGCACGGAGCGGAGCGAGGCAGCCAAGCCGAGTAAGGGGCGTGGGGCCGGGGGCGGCGCTGGGGAGGGGCGGGGAGGGGGTCCCGGCCCCCTCCCCCGCGCTCTGCGGCGGCCCCAGCGCACGCACACACCCCGGGGGCGCTCAACGCTGTCCCGGGGAGGAACCGCAGCGCGCTTCGAACGGGATCCCCGCTCTCCCGCGGATCCCTGCCCCGACCCCCGCGCCCCCGGGCGGGCCACCGGGACCCGCGCCGACCGTGGCTGCCCCTGAACATGCCATCAGGCCCCGGGATGGAGAGCACTCCCCGATTCTTGCCTGACTGGAGTCCCACACCAACATCCACCCTATGTAGGGGGCAAAAAATCAGTCTCCACGACCCCGCGCTCTTGGTTTCCCGGACCCCTAAACAACCTACCCAAGAAGGGGGAACCAGGACGCACTTATGGCTGGGGTGGAAGAGGAAAGGGGCTCCAGGCTTGAAGAGTTTGAAGCTAGAAGCCACCCGCGACCCTCGAGCAGGGAAGTTTGACCCTCCAACGGGCGGGTCACTAGGGCCATGCCCCCGCTTCAGTGCCTGCCTGCCGCGCTGGTCTATCTCAGTACCATCAGTGGGAGAAGAGGTGTCCACACTGCACCTTCTCCAGCTCTGGGTCAGACTTTCCCTGGCGCGGTAACTGAGGCTGAGTCCGAGGCGGCTGCTCTGGCTGGCTGCGCAGCGCCAAGCGGTATAGCCGCCCCTCCCCGCGCGCCCTCGGAAGTTGGTTAGTGCCCACCCGCTCCACGGCTGACTCGCACAGCCCTTCCCCTCTCCCCATCGGCCAGGCGGTCCTGAGGCTGGCTCGCGGAGGATCCAGGGCTGCCCTCCTGATGATCCCACGCGCCGTGCCGGCGGGGAGAGCCAGGCCCAGGCTGGGAAGAGGAGGGCACGAGTGACAGGTGTCAGCCGCGGGGGCTCCAGGAGCTTGGTCCTTGGTCTTGATTTCACATAGTCCCACAGGCGCCTGCCTGTGAGCAAGCCCCTCCTGACTCTCCACAAACATCCTGACTGCTCTACTGGAACAAGTGGCTTCACCTCTTTGTGCCTCAGTTGCTCTGCTGACATGTACCTAGGATTCTGTTGTGAGCAACGTGTTCAAGGGCTTCCGAACCAGAGGGTGGGCTTGGCTGACTTTCTAGCTGTGTGGCATTAGGCAAGATACTTAACCTCTCTGAGCCTCAGTTTCCCTATCTGAAACATGGGGAAGGTGGGTGGATTGGAGGGAATAAATGAGGCGATGCCTGGGAACGGGTGCAGGGCTGGCATAGTGGTTGGCACACAGCTAGCTGTCAATTCAGGCTGACCACAGGTGACATTCTGTGAGGTGTCCAGCACCAGTGGATGCTAAGGCAGAGCAAGGTCCTCTGAGGTGGTAGGGACACCACCCCTTCTCAACCCTGCTCCGAGGAAGTCTTGAATCCCCTAAGGCCTTGTTGACACATACTGCAATGGCAGAACCCTCTCCTTAGGGCCCTTTCTCACTGTTCCCTCCTCCCTGGATGCTCTGCTTCCCAGCGGGCACTGGCCTCCTCCTACCTATCATCTCCATCCCAGTTGAGAAAGACTATGTAACCCACTCTTTCTTTGGCCCTAGTTTGAGGTCTGTCCCCCAAGCAGAGGGCTCCCCACGTCCTTCTCACACTCTGTGCAAGGGAATTCACACCTCCCTCCCCTCCTGGGTTTGGGCCTAGGGAAGACTGCTTTCCCTGAGGCGCAATCAGACAGTCAGGTGGCTTGGATGTTCCAGTGGTGACAGTTCAGACAGGCAGTGAAGAGCAGCAGAGGGAGCAGCTACTAGGGCAAGGAGACAGCGGGAAGTCGGAGGGGGTCCCAACCCTGAGGCTGTGTGGACTGGTATGTTCATCCAGGCGACTGAGCCACGAGGCACCAGAAGTGATGAGCCTCGGGGAGGAAGCGGGGCCCGTGAATGACTTTGATAGGTTAGAAGTTCAGAGCTGGAAGGTCTCCAGGAAGAGATCTGCCCAGTCTGTGCAGCAGACACTTCAGACCCAGGGCAGAACCCGGGAGGCACCCGGGAGGCCCAGGAGCTAGGGGAGGATGCTGGAATCCCTGGGGTGGCATGGAGGGTTGAAGGTGCTCCAGGTGTTAGGAAGAAAACAAATTCCACCACTTATGGACACCTGTATTAGTCCTACTCACCAGTGCCCCTGCTGCCAGAACAGAAGGGAATGTTGGGGGGCAGTCTGTCCACATGTTGCCTGGTGGGACACACAGAATGGGCTGCCTCCTCGAAGCTCTTACTACACAGAAACCCCCTCTGTCCTCTTCTTCCTCTACAGCCTACTCCCCTCCCCCATTCACCCACCAGGGTGTCACACCTTGCATCTTCCATAACTCTCACCTCTTCTTCCCAAAGGAGTTAATCAGAAACTAATTAGGAGGTTTGTGTCCCCTAGTTCACACAGTATTTGGAGCATAGCCAGGCATCAGCGTGATGGGGATACAGGCACCTCCTCCAGTCTTGGGGAGTCATTAGTTAGACACATTCAGATGCCTGTTACCTGAAGCCTGTGCCCTGGAAGTGCTCAGAGCACAAGGTGTGGGAAGGTGGCAGTCGGCTCTCAGCCTCCTAAAGGGAGAGGGCTTTCACCCTCCTGAAGCTTCCTGAAAACCAGGAGGGCTTCTGAAGCCCCTTGGCACAAAGGAGAATTGTGTCTGAGAGCACAGCTTCTTGGAGCTGGACTACCTGGGTTTATGGCATGTGATTCTAGGCAGGAGAGTCACCCTTCAGAGCCTCCATTTCCTCTTGAAAATGGCAACAAATACTCTAGACCCCTTGCAATGGCCTTGCTATGTCTGCATTAAGAACATGCATTGAACACATGCTGTTTCCCAACCATAAGTATTTTCCCTTTGGATTCTGACAACAGCCCTCTGATCTAGGTACTATAATTGTCCCTATTTTATAGATGAGAACACTGAGGCTTAGGACTCAGTGGACTCCAAAGTTAAGGACTAACTTTGCTAGGTATAGGAAACTTAAAACATCACTATGACTCATCATAATTTTATAAGTTTGTAAAATTGATCATTAGCACACTGTATTTTAGATAATATGTAATTAGTTACTGGAATGTTTCCTCCCTGGGTATCTCCAATCATTGGACATCTGTGTTAATTGCCCATGGGCAATTTTTTGAGACACCTTCATGTTTTTATATTCAAACAGTATCAAACTGATTTAAAAGAACAACTCCCCCCATTTATTCCCTATCCTTCCTCTCCATTTTTCTCCATAGCCCTATCACCCCTAACATTTATATATCTTATTCATCTGTTTATTGTCTGCCCTCATCCATATAATGTAAACTCCCCAAAGGCAGGGACTTTTAACCATTTTGCTTACTCTCATATCCCCAGAGACAAAAACAACCACCAGCACTTCATATGCTCTGCAAATTATAAAGTGTTTTACAAACATAAGGTCTATTATTGTTATTATTTTTGCCAAATGTATAGCTTGCCTGAAAATAAAACCTTAAGGTTCATGGCAGAAACTTCCCTCAAAATTCTGGCAAATAGGACCTGCTCAAGTGCCAGGGAAAATGTGATGAAGGTTAAAACCAGTTGGAGATTACTTTCCTAACATGTTAATAAAGCTCCTTATCAGTAAGTTGAAAGACAAGTTAATTTTTTTTAATCTTTGCAACAACAAATGGCATGCTCAAAGGCAATTAAATTAGCATTTAAAATTTCCAATGAGTTAACTATCACTGATTTATTCACTTACTCTTTGTTACAGAAAATCATTTGTAAAAAACAAAAGAACACAACAAGCCTCCTCAATCCCACCACTGTCCAGAGTATGGATATCCACATGACTGGATACTTCAGTCTATTTCCTTTTCATCTTTTTCTGTGTGTGAATATTTTCTCTCATTTTTTCCCTTAGAAAATAAGGGATCATGTTGTCAGCAGTTATATAACCAGCTTACTTGGTGACATCCCCTCACCATTGACATTAAAGTGAAAGTCTTTATATTATTAAAATTTCTTTAAAGCATGACTCCATGGCTATATAATATTCCATTATAAGCATATGCCAAAATTTTCTCAGCCTGTCCTCTGTTATTGGACACTGGGGTCGCTGCTGTAATAATGTTTTTCTATATCCTTACTGGTGTTGTCTAGGCCTTGAATGAGTCTTCTCTACATCCTTGGTCATGACCTACTTGCTGGTTTGCAAATAGACTGGTTTATGTAGTTAATGAATCCATTCTTAGAGGTTGGGCGCTGGTGGCAGTGGGGAAGGCAGCTGATCCAACAAAGCGCTACTCCAGGTAAACTAAGGCAACATGGAGACCCTGTAAGCTCCAGGCATTTCCTGACCAACCCAGGATAGCACACATGTGGCCAGATGTTGCATGGGGGCAGAAGGCCTCTTTGCTGCCAGGGCTGCCAAACATCCTGGATCTCTCTTCTAAAATCAGTACCAAGTTACTTGCTTGCAAATCTATGTGTACTCTGCCAGCCTCTCTGTTATCATCCTCTCACTCTTTTTCTCCTCCACTCCTGAGTTCATCTGTGTCTTCATTTGATCACATGACAAATGTTTACAGGCACACCTTGTTTTATGGTGCTTCACAGATATTGCTTATTTTTACCAACTGAAGGTTTGGGACAGTCTTGAACCAAGCAAGTCTATCAGCGCCATTTTTCCAACTGCATTTGCTCACTTCATGTCTCTTGTGTCACATTTTGGTAATTCTCACATTTCAAAAATTTTTTTCTTGTTATATTTGCTATAGTGACCTGTGATC
Organism: Cervus elaphus; assembly: GCF_910594005.1. Classification (NCBI taxonomy): domain Eukaryota; kingdom Metazoa; phylum Chordata; class Mammalia; order Artiodactyla; family Cervidae; genus Cervus; species Cervus elaphus. The sequence continues at coordinate 34,879,544 of NC_057818.1, forward strand.
AGTGATTTTTGATGTTGCTATTGCAATAAGGGGCTTCCCAGGTGGCACAGTGGTAAAGAATCTGCCGGCCAACACAGGAGACACAAGGGACATGGATTTGATCTCTGGGTGGGGAAGATGCCCTGGAGGAGGAAATGGCAACCCACTCCAGTATTCTTGCCTGGAAGATTCCATAGACAAAGGAGCCTGGCGAGCTACAATCCCTGTTGCAAACAGTCAGACACCACTGAGTAACTGAGCACACAACACAGTAAGATTACCACTTGCTGAAGGCTCAAAGGATGGTTACCATTGTTTAGCAATAACGCATTTTTAAAGTAAGGTATGTACAGTGTTTTTTACACAAACGGCTACTGCAAACTTCATAGACTGCAGGATAATGTAAACCTAATTTTGATACGCACTGGGACACCAAAAAAACTGAATGACTCGCTTTACTGTGGTGATCTGGAATCTCGCGGACCACCAAACCAGTTATCTCTGAGGTATTACCTGTAATGACATCTATCTGCATTTGCCATGGAATTTTTTTCTCCATTAGAGGGACCATCAGCTGGGTCTCACACTTCAAGACCAGCCCCCCTCATTTCTGAGACTCCTTTCTGTGTAAAATGGCGATTTGTTTTGAGATCCAGTGGTTTGAGCACGCATCGCAAAGACGTGGCCCATCCCCCAGGCCAGCCACTGCGTGGCCCTGCCCAGTTCACCACGGACCCTGGCGAAGCGCAACCCTCCAGTATGGCTGCCTCTGCTGCGCATGCGCGAACCATCCCGTCTCGCGCAGTTACCCGGCTGCTTCTGCCAGGGCGACGGAGCCGGTCCCCTTAACCACAAGCTCGCTGATCGAGATCGGAGTGTCACGGTGAGCCACGGAGCGGAGGGATTCTGGGAGCAGGGACGCGAAGAGAAGTGGGAGTGACGTGGACTTACCGCCCACCATTCAGCCACTTCAGAACCTGGAAAACTGCAGTCTGCCGGCCGCCCGCCTGCCCGCAATCCAGTCGGAGATGAGTCACAGGCAGGGACGCGCCTCGACTCAGATGCTGGGCGCTGAGTGAGACGGGCGCGAGGGAAGACGTGACCTGGGTGTCAGATCTGTGGTGTGGGGTGTCCCTGGCAGTAACCGCGAGGTAACAAGGTCCCTCTCTGCATTTCTCTCTCTCCATCTCTTCTCTGTGACTTTGGGTGGGTTATGTCACGAGCGTATGAGTTTTCTTATTTGCAGTATGAAAATGTTACCTACTTCAGGAGACCTGTTGCAGTAATTTCGGTGATATTAACTGGCACGTGGAGGTGCCTGGTGAACATGAGCCACCCTGAAAGCTGGAGTGCCCAGATTATCTCCATTTACAGAAATGTCTACTTGACCGGTGGCAAAACCTGCCAGCCCCTTGCCAATCTCCTAGCCCCCTGGGAACTTACACAATTTCCACCACCCACCCAAATTGACCATGGAAAACCATATGTAATGCAGGGATTCTTTGTGGCCCCTGCCCTGGGAGGTCATCTCCCACCTCCCCATGCCCTGTGAAAACCCCAGTCTTAATCTCATAGTCACAATGCCCAGTGAGAGGAAAGAGGGGGTACAGGGGACCTCTGATAGACATGTCACCTTGGGGACGATTCCTTGAAGCATGGGGGTGGTCAGCACCCTTTGTGGCATCAGATGCCACCAGGGTAGCCATATAGAATGTATACATTCATTGTGCATTTACTAACTGCCTACTCTACGCCAGCTCACTAGAAAGGGAAACAGAGGCTGGACCTGTGGAGGCTGGGGCAGAGGCTTGGGCATTTTCCTGAGGGTACTGGGAGCTACCAAAGACATTTCAGCAAATGACCTGATCCATTCTGCCTCTCTGGAAGTGGTACAAGAGATGACCTGTCAGAGCACTGTATCCTCCTCCCCACTCACACACAGCCACAGTGCACACCCGCAGAAACGAACACAGACATAAGTACACACATGTATTTTTAGAAAGCACAGATCCCAGGCCCTGAGATGCTTTGTGAATTTTCTGGTGTGAAATCACAGTTCCCCAAGCAGCCTGCCACACCAGTTCTAGAGGCCAGTTCTACTTTCACTTCCCCCATCAGAACTCTTGACTTGGGTTTCTATGGGGACTGGGAGTGGGTGTCAGGCCAGCATAGGGTTCACACCAGGACAGACTGAGCTGGAAGAAGTCACCTGGAGAGGGATTCCGAGGTCAGCAGCAGTGATGGCCCCTCCCTCCCACCCGCCTCAGGCAGCAGAATGAACATTTTGCAGCCACATACCTCATGCCAGGGACTGTCTGTACATAACCCCAGTCCTCATAGCAGGTAAAGTGTTCTTACTCTGCTTTCCCCAGGAAGACACTGAAGTTGAGAGGTGAAGTGCTTTGCCCAAAGCTACACTGCCAGGAAGTGGGAGAGTCAATATTAGCACTCAGGAACTGGATTTCTGAGCTTGGGCTCTCCAAAGACAGGTGTTTGTTTATTAAGTAAAAAAATGAATTCTTAGTATAGTTTAACCAATTGGCTCCATCAAAACATGGGGCCCATTTAGAGGATATATACATATATATAATAAAAAGGATCCCTGGAGAAGACAAGAGTGGGAACCTTTGGAACTGCCTCTTACGGAAAAGCTCTGTCCACAATGATATCATCCCCGGGATTAGGGAAGCCTGCTCCCCCTGGGATGTAGAGGGGCCAGGCGCTCTGCCCATTGGCTTTCAGCCAGCAGCTTCCCCTGCAAGTGCCTGCTGGGCTCCACATCCATCCAAAGGCACGGTTTGGTTTCTCCCAAATCAAGTGACCACACTCCCTAGGAAATAAGAACTCTTAACTCCCTAATAGTCCCATGGCCTCCTATCACTTGGGGACCTACCAGGAGAGACTGAATCAGCTCAGATCTCCAGCAGCATGAGAGGATGAATTACTTTCTGAAAATGTTTCCTCCATTGCAAACAGGTACTAGAGTGACGTGGCAGTCCTTTACTGCACAGACATCTTGACACATGGATATTCACATAGGGGTGTGTGGGGGGGGGGGGGATGGTATTGGTAAAGAGACAGTTGTATTCACTAGCTCTTTATTTCTGAATTGGTAATTTAATCTAGTAGGTACCTTCTAAGGAAGTGTGCTGGCTGACAGTGTGCGCTTTGGAGTCACACAAACCTGGGTTCCAGTCCCAGCCTGTAATTAGAAGTTGTGTGACCCTGGAAAGCTTCATAACCTCTCTGAGCCTCAACTGCCTTATTTATAAAATGAGAATGAAAAAAGCATCTTTCTCTTAAAACGGTTTGATGATAATGATGATAATAATAAGGTTTGAGCTAGGCATTTATGAATACCCTTCCAGAGCCAGCTGCGGGACCTTGAACTAGTTTCTCGCTTTCTCCAGGTCTCAGTTTCCCCTTCTGTGAAATGAGGACATTGAGCTGATCTGTTAGGGTCTTTTCAGCCCTAACAGTTACAGGATTCTCAGAGGTCAACCCAGGAGAGACATTCGCCCCCTTCCACCAACCACTGAGATGCCAGCACACATTTGTACCACCTCTGCCCTAGAACCCTCATACTTCCCCCCCCCCCCCAGACTAGGCACATGCTATCAAAGTCACAATCTTCTCCCCAGAGGTTGACAACCCAGGGGAGACAAGCCCCCAGCCTGCAGGGTGAGCAGGTGCCATGTGGGCGCCCCCATCACCTGCCTGTTTGTGTCTCTGCAGGTGAGCGGAGGGTCCTTCCCTGCGAGAAGTCAGAGCTCTGCACGTGGGCAGGCTGGCTCCACTGTTCTGCTCCAAGGATTACATGTCCTTCAAACGCCCCTGCCCCTGTAAGTCTCCTCCTTCCATGGACCGGGGCCAGCATCGCAGAGTCAGGATGCAGAGAATGTTTCTAGGATGTTTGGCCAAAGAGCTCCAGGGGTCTGATAGGGGTTCGATGTGATATGATGGATGGGGGGAGGGCAACACAGCAGACCCCTGACAATCTGCAAGAGATGTCTCACCTTGCCAATCCCTCCATATCAGCACTTCCCAGAGTGTGGGTCAGGGTTCTTCAAGGGATTAATATCAAGGGATATTAATGAGGTTACTTTTTTTTAAATTCCATAGTCAAATGTGTGGGAAATGCTGAGTGACACAAGTCAAGTCAGTTTTGCTGGACTCTTCAGAGCCTTTAAGGTGATGCTGTGTTGTGAGGCTCCACTGGAAAGAGAAAGCCCAGGGGTCTACCCAAACTTAGCTGACAACAAGGAATGTCTCATGAGATGGGTGCTTCACAGAACACATTCCTTGGGGTTCAGTGTCTGAGGAAACCCTTCCGAGAGCAGCCTCACCAGACAGTCCCTTGTTTGTTATTAATAATTCATTTTTTCATCTAATGAAGCCACTAGATGATTTTGCACGTAACATTCTTCTCATGGCTCCCTGATGCCCACACATCTAGATGATGGACTCAATCAGATATACCCTGGGGCTCAAGGCTGCAGCCCCTGTGGCTTACTCCCCCACTCACCATCAACCCTGCCTTCACGACTTAAGCTGCCACCCTGACCCCAGAGTTGCCTCTCTCCCTGGCAGCCACCTGCTTCCTCCCATGATGTCCCCTGAGCCCCCTCCAAGGCACCATCATTTGCTGCATTTTGGGAGGACGTGCATAACCTCCCCCTCCCTTCTCCCTGGTGAGGTTGGGACTGTGAGTCTGTGCGAGATCAGGGCCCCCAGCTGAGGTTCCCTATCTACCTGTCAACTCCCTCACCCTGCTCACCAGTGTCTGTTCGAATCTGTACCATGTCCTACATCCTGGGGTTGAGGAACCTCTCCTGCAGAGTCAGACTGCCAACTGTCAACTCTGTGAGCATCAGGGGGCTGCTGTAGTGGAGGTAGGGAGAGCTGGCCTATCCTGTCTGGGAGCGACCATCACCAGGCGTGCCGGGGGAGTAAGGTGGCAGTGTGTTCATTGTGCAGGGAATGTTTTCAGGAGGTAAGGGAGCACATCCTGGCTGCTGGCTGCCGTGGGTATCGAGGAGGGCATAGATCAAGAGCGATAAGCTTTCTGATACATAGGACAAGCTCGGTAAATTACTGTTACTGTTACCACCATGTCTGCTGATCAGCTATCAAAACCTCAGGCCAGGTGAGAAGGCTGCCATGGGAGCAGGTCAGAGCCCAGGAACACCTGCCCCACAGAGGGTCGGGGTGGTTGTACTGTCACCCCCAGGAGCAGCTGGCAGTGCAGAAGGCTGGGCTGCTGAGTGTGGAGGACTTTCCAGAATCTTCTGGGGTTGAGCCAGGCCCTGTGGAGCCCTGCCGTCTGCACTAACAGGGGCCATCACCCCAGGACAAGGCTCCGTGCGAGCAGCTCTTGAGGACTCCAGGGTGTGGTCATGGGTATCCTGGGCTGGTCAGGAGCAGTTACTGCACTTCTCTGAATCCCCCTCTCCCTGCACAGACTCGGCACCTGGCATGTAGTAGGCACTCAATAAATGTTCGCTGAATGAATAAATGCAGTCCGACACTGTGGATGAGGCCCTGGAGGGGGAGAAGCTGAAGCTCCTGACTCTGCCACCAGACTCTCTCCGTAGCTCTGGCCAGCCAATCCTCATCTCTAAAATGAAGCCGTTATCTGAGGCCAGGGGGTTCCAGGAGCTCAGAGCAGCTGTGAGGCTCCTTGGAGGGTGAGGGGAGACCAGGTGGGCAGAACCCAGATGCCCCACCACCCGCTGCTTCAGCCAGAGCAGCTCTGCTTAACATCTCTGGGTTGGGGGTCTGTTCAGATTCTGCTTAGAGGAGGAGGTCCCAGGCACTGGTAGGCCAAGCCCCATGTGGGTATCCAGGCCCACCTCTTCCTCTACCGTCTCTTCTCTTCTCTGCAGGATTCTTCTCTTCTCCTCAGTGTCCGGTCGGACTCTTTACCTTTTTTCCGAGCTAAGAAGTGCTCGCCATCCTCCCTTTCAGCACCCCTAATCTGCTTCAGCCTGGCTCCTGCACCCTCACCCCAAAATGACATCAGCGGCTGTGTCACCAAGTCCGTCCCAGAGTTTTCAGTTCTCAGCTGCATCTGACCCTGTTGGTCCCATCAACCCTGCTGGTGGCTCGTCGACTGGGTTCTGGACTCTGAACCCTGGGGTTTTCCTCCAGCCCCTCTGGCTCTCTGGGCTCTGATCATCCATTCATGGTCTCCTTTGGTGCAAGAGGAGGGTGCATTCTTCCCACACCTGCCCAGGGATGCTAGGTCCCCCAGGACTCTAACCCCACTGGCCTTCTTGCCCTGTACTCCCCAGACCATTTCATCCTCACTCTTCTTTCAACTGCAGCCCATAGGCCAGCAGTTCCCATGACCCTCTTCCACTCCGGTTTCTGCCTAAGCTGATTCCTTCTGCCTGAGCTGATTCCTTCTGCCTTCCACTGCCTGGCTCCCCTGGGTAGCCCCACCTCCACTGCTCAAGTACAGCCTGTCCCACACTGAACTCCTTGCCCTCCCCTCCATGCCAGCTTGCTTGATTTTGCTGTCTTGGTTTAGGGCACCACCATCACCACCACCCAGTCCCACTGGCCAGAAATCTACAAGTGACCCTCAGTTTCCCTCCAACACCTGCATCACTACCAGCTACCCAGGGAGACCCCAGGGTCTCCAAAGTAGGTCAACAGATCTCTCTCCTGACTTCCCCCCACCCTAGTCCAACCCCCTCCTCAGACCCCATCCTGGAAATTGCTGCCTCAGTAGATATTCATGGAACAGGACAACCAGACAAGTGAACAAATGGAGTGAAGCAGACTGCTTGTGGTTGGCCTCCTGGGCTCACAGACCAGAGGCCCTCACGTGGTTTTCTAGGAGGGATGCAGAACCACAAGAGTCCCTGATGCCCTGATTCCCCTGGTCTGAGAACACTGAGGGACAAAGCCAGAAGTCTCAGGCTTCATCATCTAGCCACACACACCCTCTTTTTAAGCACCTCCTCTCCTGCTCTGTGAATTTAGACACCTAACAGGGAATCGCTTGAACCATCTTAGCTCACAAAATTATCTTACATGTGAAGATGCCCAAGGCCATTAAAATCTGGAAAACTTAGGACAGGAACCATAGCTTGTCCCTGTCTGGGTTTCCACACCCCTACATCCTGCCAGTTGAGAGGGGCAAAGAGGAAAGTCCCCAGAAGGAAAAACAAGTACCAAAGGCTCCCTAGCAAGACCTGGCTCGTTCAAGTTAAGAGTTCAGGGAAGTCAGGGAGTGTCAACAGGGAATGTGAACCTGGGGCAGGGCAGTGGGCACAGGTCTGGCTGGCATCCACAGCTTTGGACACTGGGTGAAGTGGGACCATCCACTGGCCTCTCAGGAGCTGGGCAGCCCTTAATCAGACCAGGCTGGGCCGACTTCTCCCAGGCCCTGCCCACATCCTGGGCTCCCCCAACCCCTATTACATCCCAAGGATCTTAGCTCATCTCAGCCTCTCACAGAGAGAGCCCCAACAAACCTCCATGTCCCTCCCTCTCAGTCAGGCAGATGAAAAAAACTAAGGCAGGGAGAGGAGGCAGGAACAGGAGAGGGGAAGCCCTGAGGGATTTGGCTGCAAGGCTGCAGGAGGGAAATCTGGTCTCCTCCCTGCAAGTGCAGGCCTGTGAGCCATTTCCAGCCTTAAGCACTGAGTAAGAAGGACCAGCCCGGCTCCTCAGAGAGGCTGGACGCGTGGGAGCCTCCTCCATCTGGCCCCAGCTGGGCAGGGCAGCCCAGGATTTCCCCAGGATGCAGGCTTCAAGAACAGATGCTTCCTAACTACTTCTTTACCACGAGCACATGGGAGCTCCACAGAGCTTCCTATGGTGTGAAGTGGAGGTGGCCTCAAGGGACAGACCTGGGGGGAGGAGGGGCTCTGGGGCCTCAGGGGAGACTGAGGATGCAGCGAAGCAGGGCTTAGAGTAGAGGGTAGCAACCACTGGTCCACAGAGGAATTGGATGGGGCTTGTCTCTGCTAAGTTCACAGGCTGCCAGCAGGCCAGAAGGAATCATAGCCTAGAAAAGCCTCTGGGTGGGCTTGGGCCTCCCTCAGAGTTGTGTGATGTGGTCGACAATGCTTGGGTTCAAGGACAACATAGCATTGACACTTGCCAGCTGTGAGATCTAGAGCAAGTTTCTTCACATCTAGAAACCTCAATCTGCTCATCTGTAAAATGTAAACAGTCATAATAGCCTTTTGGTTTGATGCCCAGATTTGATATGTCACAAGGAGAATCTAGCTTGGTGCCAGGCACTGAGAAGATGCTTGAGAAACTTGAAAGTCATATCCTTTTGACCACCCTCTCTCTACAATGCTTAACATGACCCAAGTCTTTGGCAACAGAATGGCGAAAATGGAGAGAGATGGGGACTCTGGAGATGAACCTGGGGTGTGGACCAGATACTGTTGTTTTCTGCTCTGCTTATTGTATTACCTCTGAAGAGATTTCACTGTCAAGAGAAGGAAGAACTTGAGAGCTAGCTCCTGAACCCCCAGCCCTTGAATGGAGAGTCCACTCTGTGGCCCCATGAACATCCTGGCTACCCCTCCTCTGAGTTCTCTGGTCGATCCCAGAGTCTGACTGTAGCAAGTGCTTGGCATCTGACAGCTAATCTCAGTTTCAAATGCACAATCATTTTATATTAATATTAGAGCCTTGACAAGAGGGCATCAGCTTCAGCTTGAGTGCTTAATGTCGTACTGTTAAACAGCAGCAGTACCCCAGCTTTTGCAGAGCACTCCCAGCTTGCAGAGGTTTTGTGTCCCAAACTTTCTGAGTTTCTACTGCTCTCCTTTCTCTTCTACCCCAAACCAATTAATCTGAAAATCCTAACAGTTTCACTTTGAAATCTGACTCCATCTTGCCACCTCCACCACTAAGCCCCAGGACCAAGGACACCATTGTCATCCCCTGGACCACTGTTCTGGCCTCCTAACTGACCTCTCTGCCACCCTCTTGCCCCCCTCCAGCCTATTCTGCCAGCCTATAACCCTGGGAGTGTGGGAAAGGGAAGGATCTAGAGACTGAGCCTTGAGTTGGTTTCTGTATCTAGAAATCTTGCCAAGCAAGCGTAATCCCTGGAGTTGTCACCCACAGCACCCCAAAGCCAAGTACACTGGGGAGGATTTACCTGCAAACAGGAATGAGTAAGGACATTGCCATTTCTCTGCCAAGGACTACACTACATTAGCTACCCTCCTGTACCTGGAAGCGTGCCTAGGGTGATTAGGAAAGGCTGGTCATCCTCTGTGACATCACCCCAGAAGTGTGCAGGACCGCATGCTTCCCAGTCAGGAGAGAGAGGCCCCAAGAGAGAAGTCACATGCCCTGTGGGCCCAGGGACCACTGGAGGTGGCAGCATCTACAAGCAGAAACTTCCAGGCCCAAGCTCAGGGCAGTGGCCACACTAGTCCCTCTGAAAGCCTGATACATTTTCACCTCCTCGAGTTCCTTCTGTTTGCTTCTCTCTGCATTTAAAGTACCATGTCCTCTATTAGCCCTGGTTTCATCAGCTTCTAAGGGCTGCTCCCTCTTCCCACCTGGACTCCGTATCTGTAGGTGACCTCCAGGCCTTGTTTGAAAAAGTCATTCCAGAGCTTTCCTCTGCCCATCCACCAGGCCCGTCAGTCACTGGATGATACTTGTCTCCCCTAGGAATGGGGCTAGGGCTAGAGATATAGCTGATTACAGTAAAAACAGCAAGAGCTGGATGACACAGGTTCCAAAACCACTGAAGCGAATGTATTTAAATCATCCAAGCCTCTGTTATTCAGCTATGAAATGGGATCATGAGACGCACTTTCCAGGGTGACTGAGAGTGTAGTGAGCACACAGTCAGTCAGTCAGGGTTTGTTCTATCCTCCTCCTCTGGCTTCTCTATCCCACAGTGAGAGGAGGTCTTCCTGCAGGGTCCTCCCAAGACTGTTCCAAGAAGAGATCAGGTCTTTCCTCTCTGTTTCCAGCTGGGTATGCAGACACAGCATGGCATACTTGGCTGTACTTCATCTGACAGGCTCTCATCAGGGGCTAGCCAGGTGCCAGCCTTTCACCAGACCCCATCACAGGCACATAATGAGACAATGCAAGCAAATGGGTTCTCCCTACCTTCTAGACTGGATGTAAGAGGTCTTCTGCTGACCCTATGGGACTTACCCAGGGACTCCACCCCAACTGCCTCTCACCAGAGATGCAGAAACTGAGATGCATACTGGGGACTGGACCAGGTCACCTGGCGTGTCTGCAGCTGAAACGCTGATGCTCCCAGCATGACTCCACATGAAGTGCTCTTTCCACGAGGAGCCTGCTCTCCTCTGTTCTCAGGGAAGATACCGAAAAGAGGATAACTATGATAACATGCCATGTCTTTAAAAAAAAAAAAATTTAGACCTTACTTCCACATGGGGAGGGAAATCCTGAGATGGAGCAGCTGTAGGGCTTCAGGTTCAGTGGTCAGAGATGAACATCACCGAGGAGCCAGGTTCTTTCCATCTTCTTGCTCCACTGTAAGATGGCCATTGTAAGATTGCTGCATTGAGAGATGGCCACCATTAACCCAGGCAGTGACACAACTTTTCCCAGAAGTTCCCCAGCATACCACCCTCATGTCTTACTGGCCAGAATTTAGTTGCATGTCCACCCCTGAGATAATCCTAGTTAGGGAATGGTAATACCAGGACTGGTTTACCAAGCTAGTCTTTAAAAGGACAAAGGTTGTTAGAACCTGGTCCCCCCTCAGTCTAAAATGGAGGCAGTGAACAGTCAGGCCAACAAAACCTTCCCCTTTTGCCTTCTCAGTCCTTGCTCTCTGGGCCTCAAGTCTTCAGGAGGACCTCTAAATATCTGAAGAGAGAACTGAACTGAACTGAGGAGTCCCTTTTATGGGGATTCTCTAGGGTTAGGTGTTTTTTTCTTTTTTTTTTTTTTATTTTATTTGTGTAGTAGAGAAATACCAGCTCACAAGAGTAGCTAAATATTCAGGATTAATGACCCATTTAATCATTGGTAGCCAGCCTGAAATCCATCATGATGGGAGTTTTACACCATAGAAATTGGCAAACAACACCAGAAATCAAGAATTTTTTTTCTTTTTCCTGGAAAGCTGGTTTGCCAGCACACCACTGTATAAAACACACACACAGAAATATGCACAGATCATTAGTGTACAGCCGAACCTTCACAAACCCAGCACACTCAGATCAAGAAGTACATCATAAGCTGCAGCTACAACTCCTGCCACGTGCTCTCCCAGGCCCTACGCCACGCCCAGCTCTGCCACCGTCTTAACATCTGTCACTATAAATTGGCTTTTCCAGGTGTTGACCTTTATATGTTTGGAATCACACAGAATGTTCTCTTTGATCTGGCCTCTTTGGCTCAATACTCTGTCATGAGATTCAGTGACAGTGCTGCATGTAACTGTAGATCACTTAGTTTCACCAGTGTGTACACTGACATATTGGAATGTATAATATTCCACTGTGTTGATATATCACAAATAACTTATCCATTCTACTTTAATGGACATCTGAGTACTCTTCAGAGTTGGGCGATGAATAGTGAACGTTCTAGTAGTATGCTGTCCAACAGAGCTTTCTGCAATAATGAAAATGTTCTATATCTTCACTGCCCAGTGATAGCCACTAGCCACTTGCAGCCACTGAGCCCTTGAAATGTAGCTAGTGCAACTGAGGACTAAATTCCTTAACTGAAGTACAGCTGATTTACAATACAGTTAGTTTCAGGTGTACAGCATACTGATTCAGTATTTTTTCAGATTATACTCCATTATAGGTTATTACGAGATAATGGGTACAATTCCCTATGTTATACAGTATATCCTTGTTGCTTATCTATTTTATGTATGGTAGTTTGTATCTATTAATCCCACATCCCTAATTTGTTCCTTCCTTCTCCCCTTTGGTAACCACAAGTTTGTTCTCTATATCTGTGAGTCTATTTCTATGTTGTATATACATTCATTTGTATCACTTTTAAGATTCTGCATATAAGTGGTCTTATTTGCCTTCCTTGTCTTATTTCTCTAATATTCTCTAGGCCCATCCATGTTGCCACAAGTGGCATTATTTCATTCTTTTTTATAGCGTAACAGTATTCCATTCCATACATACATACATACATATATAAAATCACACCTTTTTAATCCAATTGTCTGTTGATGGACACTTGGGTTGCTTCCATACCTTGGTAACAGTGAATAGTGCTGCTATGAACATTGTGGGGGCTTCCCTGATAGCTCATTTAGGAAAGAATCCGCCTGCAATGCAGGAGACCCCGGTTCAATTCCTGGGTTGGGAAGATCCACTGGAGAAAGGATAGGCTACCTACTCCAGTATTCTTGGGCTTCCCTTGTGGCTCAGCTGGTAAAGAATCTGCCTGCAATGTGGGAGACCTGGGTTCAATCCCTGGGTTGGGAAGATCCCCTAGAGAAGGGAAAGGCTATTCTGGCCTAGAGATATCCATGGACTCTACAGTCCATGGGGTCTTTGGGGTGCACGGATCTCTTATAGTGTTTTCATTCTCTTCAGATATATACCTTAAAATGGAATCATATGGTAGTTTTATTTGTGGTTTTTTTGCTGGATCATATGGTAGTTTTATTTGTAGTTTCTTAAGGACTCTCCATAATGTTTTCCACAATGCCTGCACCAATTTACATGCCCACCAACAGTGAACTAGAGTTCCCTTTTCTCCAAATCCTGTCCAGTATTAGTTATTTGTGTTTCCTTTTGATGATAGCCATTCTGACAAGTGTGAGGTGATACTTCATTGTGGTTTTGACTTGCATTTCTCTAATAATTAGCAATGTGGAGCATCTTTTCATGTGCCTGTTAGCCATCTGTATGTCTTCTTTGGATAAATGTCAAGTCTTCTGACCATTTTTTGATTGTTTTTTTATATTGAGCTATATGAGCTGTTTATATATTTTGAACATTAATCCCTTGTTGGTCTCATCATTTGCAAATGTTTTCTCCCATTCTGTAGGCTGTTTTTTCGTTTGGTTGATAGCTTCTTTTGCTGTACAAAAGCTTTTAAGTTTAGTTAGGTCCCATTTGTTTATGTTTGCTTTTATTTCTTTTGCTTTAGGAGACTGGGCCAAGGAAATGTTGCTACAATTTATGTCAGAAAGTGTTCTGCCTGTGTTCTCTGCCAGGAGTTTCATGGTTTCAGGTCTTACCTTTAGACCTTTAAACCCTTTTAAAGTTTATTTTTGTATATGGTGTGAAGGAATGTTCTAATCTCATTGTTTTACCAGAAACTGTCCAGTCTTCCCAGCACCACTTGTTGAAGAGACTGTCTCTTCTCCATTGTAGATTCTTGCATCCTTTGTCATAGATCAATTGACCATAGGTGTGGGGGGTTATTTCTAGGTTCTCTATTCTGTTTCATGGATCTATGTATCTGTTTCTGTCCCAATACCACACTACTTTGCTTACTATAACTCTGGAGGACAGTCTGGATTTGGTAGTTACACTTCCAGCTTTGCTCGTTTCTTATTTACTGGAGTGTAGCTGATTCTCACTGTCCTGTTACCTTCAGGTGTACAGTAGGGTGACTCACTTATACGTATGTATTCATTCTTTTTTAGACTCTTCTCCTATAGATTATCCCAGAACACTAACTAGAGTTCCCTGTGCTATACAGTAGGTCCTTGTCAGTCATCTCTCTTATGTATAGTACTGTGTGCGCTGCCAGCTTCGTTCTTTTTCCCCAGGACTGTTTTCGCAATTTGGGGTCTTTTGTGGTTCCATAAAAATATTAGGATTATTATTTGTTCTAGTTCTACAAAAAATATCATGGCTATTTTGGTATGGAATATACTAAATCTGTAGATTGCTTTGGATACTATGGCATTTTAATAATATTATTTCTTCCAATCTAGGAGCATGGGACATCTTTCAGTTTCTTTGAATCATCTCTGATTTTGAGGAATTAAATTTTTAATTTAATTTTCATTAATTTAAGCAGCTATATGTGGCTAGTGACTATCATATTGGACAGCACTGTTCTAGTATGTGGCTTCTGGTGAACATATTGATGCATTTCTGTTGGAGGATTCATTCTGCCCAGGAGTGGAATTTCTGGGTTATAGGACATCCATATGTTTGGCTTTAATAGATAGGGCTAAAACAGTTTTCCAGAAGGGCAGTACCAGTCCACTCTCCTGTAATCAATATATGAGAGTTCTAGTTGCCCTCCATCCTCACCAGTGCTTGCTCTGAATTTTTTCACTTCAGCCATTCTGGAAAATAGTAGAAATATCACCTTGTGGTTTTCATTGGAGTTTCTCTAGTTATTAAATACAGTGTACTAGCACCCTGGATATACTCTTTTGTGAAGTGATTATTTAAGCCTTTTTCCCAGTTTTTTTTAAATTGGGCCTTTTTAGTATTAATTTCTAGGAGGTCTTTATATATTCTGAATACCAGACCTGTGTTGGATATATTATTGCAAAAATCTTCTTCCTCTTTGTGACTGCTTTCTTTTTTTAAGATTTTTTTTAACATGAGCCATTTTTAAAGTCTTTATTGAATGTGTTACTATATTCCTTCTGTTTTATGTTTAGTGTTTTTGGCTGAGAAGCATATGGGATCTTATCTCCCCAACCAGGGATCAAACCCGCACCCCCAGCATTGGAAGGCAAAGTCACAGCCACTGGACCGCCAGGAACGTCCCTGGATGCTTTATTGACTCTTATAACCATGCCTCTGCATTCAAAGATATTCTCAAATTTTTATAGAGAGAGTATTTATCAAGTCTTACATATAACTGTTTGCTTTATTCATATTTAACTTTAAAATTTACAGAAAATAAAGTGATATGGAGCATACAGTTAGGGGATACCATACCCTCTTGGACTTCTTAGGAGCAGACGATCCTATTGATGCACTTCAAAGAATATGTTTTTATAAATGTGAAAGCCAAGGTGGGCACCTTTTTAAGTTGGATGGCAGTCTTATTAAAGAGTTTTTGTCAATTATTGAAATTTTAGGTGTTAGGTTAAATGAAATTTAAAGAGACTGCTTGTGAAATAACTTAAACTTTTAAAATTTTTTCTTATTTTTTCCAAGATACAAAAGTACCTCTAACACTAAAATAATGACTATGATCCCAACAGTTTAAGGACAATTACAGTACATGCGGCTATATACTTGCACAGTATGTCACCAACACTCTCTAAACAATAAGAACAGTCACGTTATCCTTGCCAGAGAGCACAATGATCAATTACACCTGAGCGATCCTAGCACACTGCCATATCTACCAAGCGTAAAATCCAATTATCTAGAACAACATGACTATCAAATTCTCAGCCAGTATGGAATTTCTGAGTCTGTATATTCAGAAACCTATGGAGTGTTCCTTAAATTCTTTTAAAATAGGAATTATACTGAGCATTAAAAACACTGAACTAAATAGTTCAATCACCATAGTGGCTGATATTCAGTGTCTGATTTAACAAATGTTTACCTATCATTTCAAAATCAATTTCTGCTCAATCCTAGCACAGCCAGCACTTCTCCTGCAGTGGCATTTATTTTTAAGTGCTCAAGAATGAAAGGCCCAGCTATATACCATAGTCTTATTACAAGAGCCATGGGGAAGGCAAGCCCATGGAACACACACAAGAGGAGAAAGACATGCCCAGCATCATCCCTTTGTTCAACGTTGGCTTTGATTTAGAGGAGAGGAGAACACATATCATATCATATCATAAAAACTGAATGAGGATCATGTTTAGTAGGTAAGAAACTAAACTGTTTCCAAGTTTAGTAGGTAATCAAGAGTTATACTTCCGCTGCAAAAATCTTTACAGGATTGGAAGTACTAAAGTGACACTAATACTGAAACATAGGTAATCAGAGGTAGCAAAGGCACTGGCGATATGAGTCATCATCAAAAGACAGCCCGGGTAAATATCGCACATTTCCTGTCAGCTGCTGCGAAGACTTGCATTTTTCAAACTGAAAAGGAATACTGTGGGGCTTTTTACTTATCACTTACTTGAAGAAAGGGTGTTTTAGGTCCCCTCACTGAACATGAGACCAAGGTTTCCAAATGAGTTTTCCTCTATCATCACAAGCTGCATCATACTCAGTTACTACTGTTTGACATTGAACTGCTATATGTGATAGTGTAGCTACTCTCTTGAGTATGCCACAAAGAACTATTAGAGTGCAAGAGCTAATTGTGCAAAAAATGTAGGATCCCATAAGAATGTGAAGGAGAAGCCTTCCATGTCTTGGAATCTATTATCTGGTTCCAGGCACCTGCACAGACAGGTTCTTCCCTGAGAAGCATTCGCCAGTGTCCCAGGGCAAGTTACAAATTATTTAGAAACTCTTTCAAAATCTTCCCCTTGCTCTAGCCATGTCCTTGATCCTGTTCACATCTCAGTCCCCATGCCCCTTGCCCACCCTGAAGCCCAAACTCCCACCAAAGATCTTTATTTTAATATAGTACAACTTACCCGTTGTTTCATAGTCAGTATTAATACCTTTGTATCCTGTTTAAGAAATCCAAGGTCATAAAGATGTTCTATAGTGCCTTCCTATTGAAGCTTTACTGTTTTGCCTTTCATATTTAGTACTATGTCCAGGGAATGTCTTGTTAAGATTTTAAGGTTTGTCATATATTGAGCACCTACTGTGTTCCAAGCATCCTGCTAAGCAGTGTGCTTTAATTAACTCAAAGAATTGCTGTTCCCACTTTGCAGTTGAAGTGCTAGAAGCTCAGAGGGGTAAACTGCCCAGAGACCACCTGCAAGAGGCAGGGCCAAGATCTGAACCCAGGACTCTGACTTGGCAAGATCTGAGGACCAGATGCATGTCAGCTTTGGTGGAGGAGCTCTGGGGTTTCCCCCCACACCACCACTGCCCTGAGGAAGATGACTGAGGAGTGACCCTTCTCCCAGAGGACACTAGGGCCATTCACCTCAGACACTGAATGCTGGTGAATAAAAGGCATTAGGACTGGGGCTGGGGTGCCCCAGCTCAGGGCTACAAAGCAACCCTGGGGACTGGGGGGATTCAGGACTTCTCCACAAACACTCCATGTTTTTAGAAATCTACGTTCCATGAACCACACACTGAGAAACTACTCCAAAGCTCCACGGTTCAGTGTGATGGTGTCAGCCATTTGAGATCATTCATATCTACTGTGGCCAAGAAGTATCTATCTTTGCCTGGTCTAGTAGTTTTTCTCATTCTACCTACTGAAGTGACATGTTACATTAATACATTTCATGGTCTTAAACCATTCTTGCATTCCTGGAATAAGTCTTTTCTCCTCAAAATGTATTATTTTTAGTACACTGCTGCCCTGGTGGCTTCCCACATGCCCTTGTAAGTTCTAGGAGTTGAGGCAACTACTGTGGAGCAGGGGACAAAGTCCCGTGATATGTTCCAGAATCAGAACCCACTAAAGCAAAGGGCCAGAACAAAACCAGGGATGATAGTACTTGGGGTGGGGGCTCAGCCACTGGGGCCCAAAAACACATCTCTAGGCTGGCCCAGTTTGTGGGACAGTTGATAATTTGAAGCATTCATGAATTTAACATTTTATATATCAATTATTCATGAACTTCCTGGAAAGACCACATTGTAGTAAGTGATCATTTTCTGAAGCCACGATTTTGAGGCTCATAATGCAAATGAGAGGGAAATGGCATCCCACTCCAGTATTTTTGCCTGGAGAATCCCATGGAGAGAGGAGCATGGCCAGCTACAGTCCATGGGGTCGCAAAGAGTCGGACACGACTAAGCACAGCACAATGCAAATGGGGATGTGATAGCTAATTCCCTAGCTGATGGATGGGCCAAGCCAGCCCCCAGCTCCCATCCAGCTGCTTCTCCACACAGTTCCCCTATTTCCTACACATCAAGCAGGCACAGTGACTGCTGGTGTTATAAAAGTCTGTGTCCTCCATGGAAAACAGCCAAAAAGCCAACTCTAGGTGATGATGGAAGAGTAGAGAAAATGAGTTCTGGGCCACCGATGACTCTAGCAAGAAAATGGGAGATTGGTGGTGTGGCTTCAAGTTGAAAGTCTCATTCTGCTGTGGTTTGATTTTGTAATGTCAGCCAGTTCACCACTTCCTCTGCAGAAACAGGGAAAAGTGGTCTGTGATACTGTTTCAGTGAGTTTTCCAGCCAACAAATAAATTGTTCACCAAACTGGAGATAAACCCTTAGTGAACGATGACAGGATGGTAAGCTATGGAGCCTGGATATGTAGAAGTACATGTGAGTTAATTATGGTGAGTTTATTTAAGTGGCAGAATCTATCTTAATAGTGGAAGAAATCATTTTTATCTTATATTTATAGAATCATGAAGGGCCTGTGGGTGGTCACTTTTATTTTTCCAGTTATATTTTAATGCAGTGGCTAAAAGTCTTCTACTTGGCAGTGGCGCACTCTCCTATTAACTCTGATGTATAAACAGAGAGAAGCAGGGCTACTCTGCGTAACATGAGAGCAGAGAACTCCATGATGTACCAAGACTCTCCCCTGAGCACCAGGGTATTTGAGAGGTTCATTTTAGCTGATTCACATACATGTTCCTAGTGCCTAGCATGTATCCAGGCACAGAAGCACTTAGTGAGTACTAGTGGGTGGATGGATGGATGGGTGGATGGATGACTGAATATATGGATGGATGCATGGATGATCAAGTGGATCCTGAGTAGATGCCTAGGTACATAAATACATGGGAGAGTGGATAATCAGTTGGTTGAGTGAATTAATGGCCGGGGGGGGCGGTGATTAATAGGTGGATGACTTCACATTCTAATCCTCAGTTTCCACTATAACCTACCCTACTTGTAATGTCCCAAACAGCCAAGAAAAACACATCACGGCCTTGACATCTTGCAGAGATACATTTCCATTGTAAGAAGAATCCTAAACACTAAGCAGCCATTTCCTCACCCTCATAATCCCAATGTTCATGTGACATCCCACAGCCTCACCCCAGGAGCACCTCCTCCTTTCCTGAGCTCTTTTGCGACCTCACCCTTCTGTACTCCTGCCCAGGCCCCTTCCTCCCTCCCCTGCTCTTGTTCTGCTGGTTCATCCTGCAAGACCCAGCCCCTGTGTGGATGTTCCTGACCTGCCCCCAATGCCCTAACATCTCTCCCTCACAGTCTCCTGGTGACAAGAGAATAGGTATCGCCAAGTGGGCTGAGAAGTTGCCCCAAAAAAGAAGAGGATAGGACTCAGAAGCGCCCAAGTGTAATGAGCCTGCCCTGCCATGTCCCCTACCCTAGTCCCAGCTGGGAGGCTGGGACCAGCCGTTGGTGAGCAAAGAAAAGACAGTGCCCGAATCCTCTTCCCCAGATTTTCTCCAATGACTTCACAGCCTCCCCCCTGGTGGCTTCAGCAATGGAGAAAGAGGTGCACTGCTGAGGCCAGACTTAGAGAAGTGGACCCATGACAAATGCGTTCAGAATTTTTTGTGACAGGGACCATCAGTCAGATCTCTGTCCGTGGCCCCCTTCTTCCTCCAGCCAGCATCTCTGAAGATATGGGCAGGCCTGGAGAACTAAAGACGGTGGCTCAGCACCTTGGGTGTCTCGGTGCCCTTCCTTTGCCAGTGATCCTAGGTGGCTTCAAGCTGCAAAGAGCAATCTTCTGATCTCACTGCCTCCCCCATTGCGTTCACCGGGCTCCCACCTCCTCCCTACCGCTTCAGGAAGAATGATTCAAGACCCAAGAATAAACATCTTTCAGATAAACAGTCAGCAGGTCCAGAGAGGGCAGAGAACATGCCCAAGGTCACACAGACAGTAACTGGCAGAACCAGGAATGTAGCCCAGTTCTCCCACCTCCGCCTCTGCCTTGGGCCACTAGTTCATGGACACACCCAGGTTCAAATCCCAGCTCTGCCTCAAAACCAGGTGGACAAACCAGCCCACCAAGATTCAGTGTCCTGTAAATGGGACTGGCTAGGGTTTCACACAGAGAGGAGGCAAGCGCCAGACCCAGCCCCAACCCCGGCCCGGGGTCACTGAGGGCCTGACTCACCAGTGGTTCCCAGTCGCAGCCTGGAGCAGAAGTCCGGAGGCGCAAGCGCAGGCTTCTGCCTGGCCCGGCGGCGGCGCACAGACCCAGGCACCATGCCAGCCCCGACAGGGGCCTCAGGACCCCATGCGCAGAGTGGGGAGAGCACCAGGGCTGGGTCTGCAGCATGCTCACAGGACTTCTGCTTGGCGCGGTGGAAGAACTCTCTCAGGAACAGCTCACTGTCTAGAGCTTTCAGTTGAGCCTGGCTCCACTCACAGCCCGGGAGCCGAGGCCTCAGCCTCTGCCACGCTCCACCCACGCCCCACGCTCCACGCATGCCCCACGCTCGCCCACTCACGTTCTACGCTCCACCCACGCTCCACCTACACGCCACGCACGCCCCACGCTCTCCCTCTCACGTTCCACGCACGCCGCACGCTCCACGCACACCTTTCGCTCTACGCACCGCTCCACCCTCGCTCCACGCTCACTTGGAGCCTGGCAGCAGCCTTCGTGTGTTTATGGTATATCCCTTTCTTGGGAAGATTCCTTGGAGAAGGAAATGGCAACCCACTCCAGTAATCTTTCCTGGAGAATTCCATGGACAGAGGTGGCAAAGAGCCACGATTGAGCGACTAACATACACATACACTATCCCTTTCTTCAGCCAGAAGGCGCCTCTAAAACACTTGGACCAGGCCCCTCGAAGTCTCTTCTTTGCCACTGAGATAAAGGACAGCCTTTTTCTTTAATTTAGATGTGCTTAGTCTTAATTGCCGCACATGGAATCTTTAGTTGTGTTATCTGGGATCTAGTTCCTGACCAGGGATGGATTCTGGGCCCCTGCATTGGGAACATGGAGTCTTAACTACTGGACAACCGGGAAAACCCAAGAATGGTCTCTTAACTTTCTAGATCCTCTAATAGTGGGCCCCTGCCAGCCCCTCAAAACTCTGCGACACCATGAACTGTAGCCCACCAGGCTTCCCTGTCCATGAGATTTTCCAGGCAAGAATACTGGAGTGGGTTGCCATTTCCTTCTCCAGGGAATCTTCCTGACCCAGGGATGTTTAGCTGTTTAAACGCTTAGTTTAGCTAAACATGACATGCAGTGTTTAGCTGTTGATATACTTTCACCCTGAATAAGACTTAGGTCATGGTCTACGTTGCTACATATAAGGTGGCCAGGAGGAAGCAAAGCTTCATTTTAGGGAGAGGAAAATTTCACTTTAGCAAGATCCCGAAAACATGAGTTCTGTCGCACAGTGCCTGTTAGCCACAGCCTCACATCTTGCCTAAGAGCATAGGGCTTTGGCTGCCCACTGACTTGGGTCCCTCTTCGTGGGCTGTGTGACATTGGACAAATCACTTAACCTTTCTGAGGTCCAGTTTCTCTACCTGTTAATTGGCGTTCCCATCATGGGCCATCGTAAGAATTAAATAGTACATGAAAAGTACCAAGCGTGGTGCAGGACACACAGTAGGTGTTCAGCAGAAGTTAGCTAGTCATGCCGGTGTGTGGAAGGGCCACATCTCAGGGTGCTATTTCCTCTTGGTCATCAGCACCTTTGTAGAGGCTACTTGGGAAGAAAATCTAGGCTAGAGGCAAAGCTAGACTCATTCTCCGTCCTTGTCGCAGCTGGTACGGGGGACAGGGAGGCAGAGGGGTGGGAAGGGGTGTTAGCATCATGTCATTTTTCTGCAGTCATTTTTATCTTGTTGATGAAGTGGACCCTGCATTTGAAAATTGGAAGAATCTCCCTCATAATTTAAAGCAGCGCATACCTCTGCCGGTCACAGTGACTGGAAGATTAATTTCTCACCAGCCATACAGGCGGATGCCTGCCCAAACTGGCTTCATATGCAGGCGCGGGTGTTGCCATCTCCACGCCTGGCTGGTAATGAGCCCAGCACTGCCAAGAGGGTGAGGCTCCCCTTAGCAGCTGAAGCAGGTGGCAGGCAAGTCATCTTCAAGGTGACCCCATGGGACTGGCACCTCGGCAGAAGGTACTGCATGCTGAGGAGGGCGGGCATGCACACACATATATCCTGCCCTAGGTTTTTATTCTGGGCACCCACAACCTTGCCTTGGCCAGCTTTTTAGTAGCCCATCTGCCTTGGATCATGGGGTGGCCAGTGTGTCCCAAGCCGTCCCAGCAGCTGGGACATACTGAACCAGTCTAGAGCAGCGTGGACCCCATACACTCCTGTGCTCCCCAAGGAGGACCGCCTGTCTCTGACATTCCCAAGTCCTGCCATTGGCTTCTAAGAGGAGAGGACACATGGTGATGGGAAGATGGTGACATTGGTTGGATGGCCAATTGGCTTGTGCTTTATTAGAGAGAATATGGTAGCACAGTGGCCACGGGTTCAGGTCTAATCCAAGCCAAAGCCTGGTCATTGGCTCAGGAGTGGCAGTACTGTGGACTAGATGAGTGGTGGCCGCAAGCTTTGTTTCATGACCCAGGTAATCACTGTGTGAAGTGCTATGTTGAAACGGATGTTTAAAAAAAAAGGAAAGGATGCTGAGGCTGGCTCCTGGGCCAAACAGAAATAGAATGGTTATCAAGTAGTCATATACTGGCTATATGACTGTGGTGGGTCATTTAATATTTTTGAGCCTCAGTATCCTCACCTCTAAAATGGGGAGAACATAGCTTCAGGGATGAAGTGAGCTCTTTAAACAGAGCCTACACATAGCAGGGGCTCTCAAAACAGTGGTGTGTGTTTGGCCCCCAAAGAATCCCAGAAATTCGCATACCCTGACATTCTCCTATCACGGGGTCAAGAAGCATACATGCCCAGCCAAAGCCAAGGGTCTCTCCCTCTCCCCAGTGAATGCACCTGCAGGGGAGCAGCTTACAATGAACTTGAGCAAGCAAAGGCTTAGTTCTCAGGTTAGGATGACATACTGGCCCAGAAAGTAAGGCTTTCAAATCAGCCCTGGCTAATGAATGTCAGTAGGCTTCAAGAGCTACCAGCATGGGCAGAACTGCTGGGAGGGCATCTTCACAGCTCAGGCAACAACTCCGAGTTCCTGCTTCACCTACCTGTCCCTGCCATGGGCTGAATGTGGGAGAGGCTTTTGGACATGGTGTTGGAAAGGGATAAGAAGGGACAGGTGGCCACAGCTGAGCTTCCAGCTTGATTTGCCTAAGTCCAGGCCCTCACCTGGGAACAAAGCCCTCCTACAGCTACCCAAGGAGGTAGCAATCCACACCCTGCTTGATTCACACCCAAGACAGAGACCTCATTCCCCTGAGGCAGCTCAAGGCCTCCCTGCCACTTCATCTGGTCTAAGGCTGGAGCCACCCATTCAGTACATGCCTTGGGCACCTTTGGTGAACTCGGACCCAGGGCTGAGCTTGAGAACACGGAGGGCACGCAGACACAAGCCCTGGAAACCATGCATGATCATACATGACCGATGCAGAACAGGGACTGGGACATCGGCTCTGAGAGGGCAGACAGGGGGACCCCTTTCAGGACAGGGTCCAGGAATGCTTGCCCTGCCCCTGTGGCTCACCGAGTGTCTGCAGCTCACTCCCCCTGGGGAGGTGGGATCAGCATGCCAGGGATGGGGACACAGAGGGCAGTGAGCTCTGGACTTCGAAGTTTGGGCCTGGGTTCTTGCTTGACTTGACCACAGAGTAACACAGTGACCGTGGGCTGGTCACTTACCAGTCCTAAGCATCAGCCCACACATCTGTTAAAGAGGAAATCCACGCCCCAGCCCAGCTGAGTGGGAGAGAATTAAGAGGCAGTCATGCAGACTCACTAATGAGGTGCTGGTTCTCCCTGGGCAGAGGCCCGTGGATGCTCTTGGCTGATTCTAACCCCTCCCTGGAGCTCGAGCCCCCAGGACTCCATCCTCTTTTACTGTGGTAGCACAAATCCATCATGGCTCCCAAAAGCTTCCTTTAATAGGGCTCTCAGGGACCCAGCTGTTGGTCCTAGAGAAGGTTCTTTCATCTTCTCATACTCTTGCCATGTTAAACCCCTTCCTAGAAGCCCCTTCTTACCTCTCTGCACCTTTGCCCTTGCTCTTCCCCTGCCTGGAATACCTCCAAACTTCACCTTCTCTGAGACGTCTTCCCTGATCTGACCCAGCCCCCTGACTTGTCTGGGTCAGTTACTGCCCACAGCCCCAGGCTCGCCTGATATCCATGGTGTCCCCCAGGGAGGTTTCACCCCCAAAAGCAGGAGACCAGTGTTGAAGGCCAGTATGGTTTGTCGTCGAACTCCAATGCCTGAGTATCCTCCATCCATTCCCAAGACCTTGGGAAAGTCACACTGACCTTCCAACTTCATGTCTTGATGGAGCAGAGTCCTGGTCTAGCACTGGATCTTGGGTTCAAGCCTCAGCTCTGCCATTAATTTGCTGTGTGACCTTGACCAAGTCCACTGCCCTCTCTGGGCTTCCTTTTTCCTATCTGTGAGTTGGCTGAGCTCCCAGGGCAGAGGCTTCAGGGGACAGGAGAAGAGGTCAACCCTCACTAGTAGAGGCTCCTGTAGATGTGGGTGGTGGGGGGGGGGGGGGTTTGGCAGGATGGTGGGCAAGGCGCTACCTTCCTCCCTGGCAGAAGCAGTCAGGATAAAGTCCATGGGCCACATTAGCCTCCAATTACTGAGGGATGAGGGCTTCCCAGGTGGCACTAGTGGTAAAAAGCCTGCCTGCCAATGCAGGAGACTCAGGAGACACGGGTTTAGTCCCCGGGTGGGGAAGATCTCCTGGAGGTGGGCACAGCCACCCACCCCAGTTTCCTGCTTGGAGAATCCCACAGACCTAGGAGCCTGGTGGGCTCTGGTCCGTAGGGTCGCACAGAGTTGGACACGACTGAAGTCACTTAACACGCGCACACACTCTGAGGGAGGAATAACTCAGGGCAGCAGGGAGGGAGGAGGAAGGTGTGGGGCAGGATCTTTGGCCCTGTTCAGTGTCTCTCTCTGTCCACAGTAGCTCGATACAACCGCACCAGTTACTTCTACCCCACGTTCTCGGAGAGCTCAGAGCACAGCCACCTGCTCATCTCTCCCGTGCTGGTGGCGAGCGCCGTCATAGGCGTGGTCATCATCCTCTCCTGCATCACCATCATCGTGGGCAGCATCCGCAGGGACAGGCAAGCCCGGCTCCAGCGCCAGCGCCGCCGCCACCGCCGCCACCACCATCGCCACCACCGCCGCCGCCGCCGGCGCCATCGAGAGTACGAGCAGGGCTATGGTGAGCTGCCGCCCGTCCCGGGCACCCCCAGGCCCCAGGCAGCAGCAAGGAGGTGGCGGCTCTGCCATGGGCGGGACAGGGTGGTCAGGCTGCTTCGTAGAGGTCCTGAGTGGTCAGGAATGAGCCCAGAGGCACTCAGCCTGACGCCTCCGTGGCATAGGAAGCCCAGCTGTCTGCCAAGGGTGAGGCTAAAGGTCAAAGGGTGGGTGTAGGGCTTCTCCCCAGCCCCGGCCACTGTGAGACCAGGCCTGCCTGTTCCTGCCCTTGAAGCACCAGCCTGACCCTTGGGGAGCACAAAGCTCCTGCCCAGAGCGTGCCCACCCCCAACAAGGAGCCCAGTACCACCCTCGACCTCTCCCACCCCAGGATGGAGCCAGTCAGGCCCAGGATGGCCAGCCTACCCACCTCACATAGCCCAACCCTTGCCCTCTACCCCTCCTGCTCCGCCACCCAAGGCGCCTCCTTCCTGCTCCCTCCCTCCTCTGCCCCTCTGCACCACTCTTCCCATCACCTCCCCATCTGAGAGAAGCCTGCTTGTCCTTCCAGACCTGGCACAAATGCCTCCTCCTTTTAGAGCCTCTCTGCCGCTCCTCACGCCCTCCCGCCCAGGCAGGGGTGATTCCCACTCCCAGGACTTCCTGAGCACCACACCCACCCCTATCAGCGCCCTGACACGGGACAGCCGCAGCTCCCCTCGCACTGAGCTCACAGCCCAGCACAGGCCTAGCCCAGCGCGACCTGCTCCACAGCAGAGGAAGTCACCACCCCATCTCACTTTCCCAGCGAGAGCTGCACTAGCCCATTTTAAAGACCAGGAGCTAGAGGGACTTGTTGACTGGCTTGAATATGCCTGAGCCTGAGCCTGGGACCTAGAGCTCAGGAGAGAGGGCCAGGGGAATTTCCAAGGTTGAGTGCAGAGGTCGACCTTGGCCTTGAGGAGAGAGAGAGATGCCTCGGGGCAGGCTAGTCCATCCTAAGGGTGTGGTGGGGCTATGGGGCCAGTGTCACCAGAGCAAGCCCCCAGCCCTGACTTTGGAGCAGGTGGGGTGGTAGCAGGCTGCCGCCAGGCTGCGTCTGAACTCAGGCCTTTGCTACCTGATGCTGACTCACTGCAGCCCCGCAGCAGTGACCCGTGGAGACCCTGCTGTGGGGCTCCCACCTCCCTGCCTGCGGCTGTTCTCAGCTCTGGCTTTGGCATCTTCTTGGGGCCTCAGCAGGAGGCCTGGAGGTGCTGATGCCCCCATGCCATCCCCCAGCCTCAGGGGGTACACCAGGGACTGCCAGGAGGCTTGGAAAGAAGCCAGGGCAGAGGGGACCCAAGAGCCACCAAGCTCCAACAAGCACCGGCCTCCTGGCCCTGGGGACCCTCTGTCCTTCAGACGCCCTCCCTGGCTGCAGTGACTCAGCCTCTCCAGGCTCTCTCCCATTGCTCTGGTGGCTTCTTCTCAGACTTGCTGGTAGATTCCTGGGAAGAGGAATCTCAAGGTTGCTCAGAGCCCCACCCTGGGCCCTGGGTCCTCTCTCAGGAGGACCCACCCCTGCTCCATCTCCCTTACCCTCCAGCTCCAGGCCCCACCCATCCTCCTCACCCGATGCCCCGAGGCTCTTACATCTCAGACTTAGAGGCACCTCAGACGCAGGGTCCACAGCAGCCTTCGTCTCCACTTCTTACCAAACAACCTCAGGAAAGTCGCTCAACTCTGTGAGTCATCTATACAATGGGTACATGGGGACCCTCCCCAAAATTATTGTCAGGTCTAAAATAGCACAGTGCCTGGTTTATGAGTAAGTGCCCAGTTAATGTTAACTATTTTCATTATCTCTTCCCCTTGAGAGAGCCTGCTTCGGGATCACTTCACTAATGCTGCAACCCCCACACCTGCCAGCCACTGGCCTGGTACCCCCAAGGTGTTCTCCATGGGACAAGCAACATGATTGAACTGTGACCTCTCTCAGTGCCACTCAGCAGCTCCCCACTGCCCTCGGGACAGAGTCCTTCCTCCCCTGTCTACCCACAGGACCCTTCTGCAGGCTGGTCAGGTGCAGAGAGAGGTGCCAATGAGTGTTTGACAATGAATGAAGGAGTGAGTGAATGAATGAGGCAGAGACTGGGGAAGAAAGGAGGAAGAAAAGAAGGAAGAAGAGGGAGAGAAAGAGAGAAAGAAATTTGTTCTCTTTCCATAAGATGGAAAGATCTTGAGTTTGAGCTTTAGTGGATGGATCTGGCCCTCTCTCACTTGCTGGAGGTTTAGAGCAAGTGACTTCATATCTGTTTCTTCCTCTGAAAGAAAGAGGCACCCACTGTGTCCCTCTCACAAACCCTTGTGAGGGTGAATAAGATCCTGAGGCTACTGCACAGTGAAGCTTACGGATGCAAGTTCCTCTTCCCTGCTCTCCGGAGCCTGTCTAAGGTTGTTACCCTTGGACTGGGGCTGAATAATGAACAGAGGTATACCTTAACTTGGGTAAATAAGGGAAGAGAGAGATTTGGGTCTCCCTGGAATATTTGGGTGTGTGCTGATGAGGAAAACACAAAAGGAGTGTAGAGGAGAAAGGAATTTGGGGAGTTCAGATTGGGGGAGTGGAGTTTCTTTCCAGCTGTTCCTTGAGAACTCTACCCACCTGGATGTCTGGGGCTGACCTGGGTCATCTCAGGACTGGGGTCTGGGCTAGGTGAATGCCTCAGGGTGGCCTCAGTTTCCCTAAGATGCTCAGCCTGTGGGGGCGGGGAGGGGCCAAGGAAAGTAACCCCAGGAAGAGAGAAGTAAAGAGCAGCATGGTTCAACCCAGTCGGCTCTCAGGCCTGACCACCAGGAAACAGCCTCAGCTTTCCTGAGGTCCAGACAGCCCTGGCTGCCCCCAACCCCAACACACAGTGGATGGGGCCCCGCCCGCCAACACTGGTGGGAATGGGACCCAGCACTGGAGTCCAGTGGCCAACCACTGTGCCACTTCTGTCCTCACCCAGTTGTTTCATGTTTGCCTCTCTGCTCAGTTTCTTCCCCAACTTCTTCCCCAAATTCTCATTCTTCAGCTAGTGACCTAAAAGGAAACAAATCTCATTTCAGCATCTTCTCAGCATGTTATTGGAGTCGTTTTTCCTAGTAGAAGCATAATGTGTGATCACTGTGGAAAACCTTTAAAATACAGAAAACATGAAAAATTAAGGGCTCTGTTCCTGTCCTCCAAACAGAGCCACTGGGATATTTTCTTCTGAGAGCCTTCGTGATGTCTGTAGATAATCCTGGGACTGTACCCGCAGATGGAGTTTTGTATCCAGATTTTTCCACTCACCATTGTGTCAAGAGTGGGAAAGAGAGTTTGGGGAAAGGCAAGGAGCAGTCTTTGGGGTTGTACAGACAATGCGTGAATTCCAGCTGCACACTCTACCAGCCACAGGACCCTGAGCTCCTGGCTATAGAATGAGAGGGGCAACCCAACAGCGGTGTTGACCTCAAAGAAAGGTCGCCAGTCGCACCCAAAGCAGGCAAGCCCCGCCCACTTCAGGCCCCACCCTCTGAGGGGAGGGGCCACCTGGGAGGCCAGGGCGGTCCGGAGACCTCGTGTCTCAGCCATCTTTGCAGCTCCCACTGTCCTCCAGCCTCTACCAGGCCTGTTGGAAACTGGGAGGTGGAGCGCTTCTAGGGTTAGGAGCCAGGACATCCAGTCACCCTCTGGCCCTACCAGTAATTTGCTGTGTGGCCTCTGTCAAGTCACTGATCCTCTCTGAACCCCAGCTGTAGAATGAGAAGACTGTCGGCATTTCCTAAGCAGTGTTACTAGGTCTAAGAAAATAAGATTCTGTTGGTAAATGCTGCACAAGCAGTTAAATGTTTCTCAGCTTCAGGACATTTGAAGAGCCTTTGATGTACTTGTGCGATAAAAACAACAACAACAGAAGACAGTGTAGTCTGTAAAGTCACCAGGATTCATCATAGAAGCCCCGTTTTCTCCCTGGGAAACCTAAAGGGAGGGAGACCTAACCCCAGAGACCTCTGCAGTCCTCATCCTCCGACACTTCCTCCCCATTTGTCATGCCCCAGCCCTTCTCCACAGCTCAAAGCATGCTGTTGACACTTCAGTCTTCTTTCCCATCTCCCCGCACCCCCACCGCCCTTGACTTGAGCTGTTCTGTTCCCTCTGCCAGGCTTGCCCCTCTTCCCCCTGACTAATTTCTAGACAAGATTCAGTTCTGAGAGCCTTTCCTCCAGGAAGCCCTCCCTGATGTCCTGGCTGGGTTGGGCCCTTCTCTGCTCCCACAGCCCTGGTACGACATCTATCAAAGCTCATGATGTGCTGCTCACGACCTGGCTGTCCCCAGGACAGGCTGCTCAGTACCCTGGGAGCCCCGCCAGGGCTGGGCCAGCTCTGCTTCCTCTCTGTGACCACCCCCCACACACCCAGCAGGGCACTGGCACCATATTCTGGGGCTCGCTGAGGGGATGAAGGCAGCTGCGCATGGTGAGGGAGGGCCAAGATAGTGAGCTGGAGAGAACAGAATCTCAGTG
Source organism: Cervus elaphus (assembly GCF_910594005.1). Lineage (NCBI taxonomy): Eukaryota > Metazoa > Chordata > Mammalia > Artiodactyla > Cervidae > Cervus > Cervus elaphus. The sequence continues at coordinate 34,909,280 of NC_057818.1, forward strand.
GCCGCAGGCAGACCCGTGAGAACCCTCCCTGGCGCCAGCCTGAGACCCAGGCCGAATGTCCGTCCATTCCCTGCAGTGTCAGACGGGCACACATACGGCCGCCCGAGCCACAGAATGCAGTACGCCTGCGGCCCCGCCGAGGACTGGCCTCCGCCCTTGGACCTTAGCTCTGATGGGGACGTGGACGCCACGGTGCTCCGAGAGCTGTACCCAGACTCTCCACCCGGGTAAGGAGGCCACGCGGGGGCGGTAGGAGGGTCTGAGACGGCGGGGCTCCGGGCAGGAAGCCCCGCCCCCACGGGAACTGGCAACACCCCAGATGGTACAAACGCAGAACACATCTGCTCAGTGGGCGTGGCCGTCTCCTCACCCTCCTGACCAAGTGAGGCGGGGTGTGACTCCGCAGATGTCACCGCGGGACACTCCAAAAGGCATGTCAGGCTGGGTGAGGAGCTGAGGTGGAGGGTCCAGGCCCGAGCCCCTTAGCTGTTGTTGTTCAGTTGCCTAGTCCTGTCCGATTCTTTGCGACCCCATGGACTACAGCACACCAAGCTTCCCTGTCCTTCACTATCTCCCGGAGTTTGCTGAAATTAATGTGCGCTGCATCGGTGATACCATCCAGCCATCTCATCCTCTGTCACCCTTAGTATGAGCCCCTGAGTCCATATCACACCCACTGGGACAGGTGTCACTGTCTCCAGTTGTGCTCATGGCCCACCAGGTGGCCCTGTCCTGGGGGGATTCTCTTCTGGGTCCCGTCCTGGCAGCCACTCTCAGGCACCTCACCACCACTTAGGACCTGGAAGGAGGAGTCAGGACACCAGCACTTCCCACCCTGGGGATCCCCTTGCGCCCTGCACACAGTCCCATCCTCCCCATCACCTTTTTACCCTTTACCACCACCACCCCCAGGGTCACTGGGAGGGATGGACTTTCCCGGAGGATGGGTGATTTTCTGCCCTGCAGCTTCAGGTTCAGAGGGGCCCCCAGGGAGTCCTCCCCAACCCTTGAAGGAGCACTTTGGGGTGACCTGAGACCAAGGAGTGTCTGGCTGCCCCCACCAGTGCTCCCCCACACTGGGAGCCCCACCTGGAGATGCTTCGGCAGTGGTGGCTGCTGCTCTGAGACCTGGGACTCAGCATTCGGTGACTCGCTCACACATGTTCACAGGGACACCAGGGCTGAGTCAGGGCCAGAATCCAGGCCTTGATGTGCCTGGTGCTCCTCCCCAGGGACTGGAGGGGTCTCACTGGAGTCAGTGGGACCAAGGCCTGGCCTGCTTCACTCCTGGGCAGCCTGTCACTGTGGCTACTAGGCCTCCAGCCCTTGGCGGGGAGACCCCACCACCCGCCACTGAGGCCAGCTTGCACAGGGCCTGAGGGAGCTTCTTCTCTTGCAGTTACGAGGAGTGTGTGGGGCCAGGCGCCACCCAGCTGTACGTCCCCACGGATGCCCCGCCTCCCTACTCACTGACCGACTCCTGCCCCGAGCTGGACGGCACCCTGGATGCGGGCAGTGACCACAGCCCCGGCCGACACCAGCAGGCGCAGAGGCCGCAGGGCCAGAGTGGCCTCCGCACTGTCTCCATGGACACCCTGCCCCCTTACGAGGCTGTGTGTGGGGCCAGCCCCCCATCAGGCCGGCTGCCACTGCCTGGACCACAACCAGGCCCGCAGAGCTGCCAGGGCTCGCCCGCCACAACCCAGGCCCCGGCCTTGGGCCCAGAGCGGATCATGTGAGTGACCTGGTAGTCAGGTCCTGCCGGCCCCTCGGGGCTGAGTCACATCTTTCAGGCACACAGGGGCGTGTACACACACACACACACACACACACACACACACACACAGATGCTCACACAGCACCCCCACATGCACACATATACACACAACTTGGACAGAGACACACTGACACACCCATGTGCGCACACACATCCAGACATGCCCCTCACGTGTGCAGACGTGCACACACACACAGGCCTACCCCCCCCCCCCCGATACACAATCCCACCTGCAAAGATTTCATTGCAGACGAAGCTCTCCTGACCTCCAGTCTCCTCCCCAGCCTGCCAGCAATGCCCCTGGAGCCAGTACTGGGAGAAGGGAGGCAGAGAAGGAGCTGGGGTTCACTCGGCCTTCTCCCCAGGCCGTCTGCCCTGCTCTCACTGGGCAGGCTGGGCCCCAGCGCTGGCTCTGCCCCCTAGAAGCCGCTCAGCTGTCCCAGGTCAGCTGCCTGCCCAAACTCACCCCCCACCCCCAGGAGGCAGCTGGTCCTCCCGGTTGGCAGGACAGGCCTCGGTGAGGCTCAGCTCCACGCTGTCTCTGTCCCCACCCTGGGGCAGAAGAGCCACAACACCTGCCACTTACAGGGTGAGGGACACGGGACTAGGGGCCCAGGCACAACCTGGAGACCCTCGCCTCACCCTGCCCCATCCCTAACCCAGCCCACCCTCCGTCTGGTGGTGCTAGCGGAGTTGTCTCCAAAGCCCCCACTCCAAGCCACAAGTGATGGACAGGGCCCTCAGCGGGCATGCGGCGGTGGTGGGGGGGGGGGGTGGTAGTGAGTCACAGCTGTGCCCATGTCTGTCTAGCCACTGCCTGGGACTGAGGGTCTTCAAAGAAGACGGGGTGGGGCCTGCCTGGGGACAGGCGCTGAGGCAGAGGAGCAGCCCCTCACTAGGTACATGCCCTGCCGACCATTAATGGCCTAAGCTTGAGTGGGCTGGAGACAGACCGCAGGAGCAGTGCTGTCCCTCTGGGTGGGGGCTCAGGGTTCAGAGTTGGGAGCCAGCACCTTCTGGTCTGCCCTCCATGGTGCTGGAGCAGATGAACTCAAGGGGATGTGGGCCCCACCGTGCCACCGCGAGAGGACCAGTGGTTGCATCTCAGCCTTGCTGCTGGGACTACTGCAGAAAGGGGTACGTGGGCCTGGTTGTTGACAGACTCAGACCTTGGCCCCTGAATCCCAGCAATTTCCATCAGAGACCACGCAGGTAACAGAGCTGATGCCTGCAGATCCAGCTTGCACGAGGGTAGCAGCCCAGCGCCGAGGAAGAGCGTCCCTGCTGGCATCACCAGCGGCAGTCCTCCAACCTACCCTGCCTCCCTTCCCACCCCGTCCGTAAACTGCAGCACCCCCAACTAGCCTCTCCCCCACATTTCCATTCCTCCAATAAAGGGCTAAGACAATTTAGTAATCCCTTTCTTAAGAAGAGAGGTGGCGAGGAAGGCAATCGTGAATCTTATTTTCTGTAGAAATAGCATTTCTTCTGGTGCAGAACTGAAAGGAATTCACCCAGAGGTTCTGTAGCATCCTGGAGCCCCTGACTCTGCCCGGGGAAGGGATCTTGTTTACACGCAGTCTTGTCCACCTTTGTGGTGTACTGTTTTCTAGGCAAAAAAATAATCTCTTGTCTGTTGTACTGTATAGCCTTTAAAATGCACTCCAGAGGTGAGGTTCTTTTAAGAAACACATCTTGCTTCTGCAACCCTAGAGAGTGCCAGGGTTGGGGGGGAAGGTAAAAACCCCCACATGTTCATCAGTGTTGAAGGGATGGAGCCGAGCAGCTTTTCTTGTCCCTGGATTAAGCGCTAAATAAGCAACAATGTATCTTTTCTGTGTTCAAAATAAATATATCAATAAAAAATGTTGCAAGAAGTAGCCTGAATAAGGAGCCCATGGTGGGGTTGGCACCATCTGACACTTGTAAGAAAAGGGTTAAATAGCAGCAAACTGAAAATATGTTACTTTTCTCAAAATCAGCAGTCACCGAAACCTTGTTATTCTTCTAGGACAGGGATATTTGGGTAGTCAGTGATTTACACCAGTTAATTTGTTGTTGTTTAGTGGTTAAGTTGTATCTGACTCTTGGCGACCCCATGGACCAGCAGCCTGCCAAGCCCCTCTGTCCATGGGATTTTCCAGAAAGGAATACTGGAGTGGGTTGCCATGTCCTCCTCCAGGGGATCTTCCCCAAACCAAGGACTGAATCCACATTTCCTGCTTGGCAAGTGGATTCTTTACCACTGAGCCACCTGGGAAGCCATAATTTTTTTTAAACCTCTCTAAAACATGGCATCGATTCTCCAAGACTTGGCCAGTGTAACTGCCACCAAGACAGGCCACAACCTTGCAGGGCTTGACTCCAGGAACACCAGAAGACTGGCATTTCACTCCACACTCTGACAGCTTTGACTACCAGGAAGCAGTGGGGAAGGTGTGGGGGAGGAAATTAGGCTGAAATAACTGAAATAAGTCATTTTCTCCCCCTTTGCAGAAATTCTTTTGTCTTTACTTTCCATAAGACTTTGGCTTTGGTTGTTGATCCCTTGTCTGACAGGTTCCCTTTCTCTGTCACTCTTCCCTCCTACTCAAATTCAGGTAGAGTCCATCAGCATAATCCTAAACCCCCAAGGGCCCTGAAAGTGGGGTGCGATCTTGAAGGCAGGCACAGCCCTGTCCTAGGCCCCACTGCAAGCCCACACTGCCACCTGCTGGCTGCCTGCCGCCACTGTTCAAAGCCAGTGAATCAGCCCCTGAAAGATGCAAATTCCCTTCTCCCCGTTTCTAACCCACTGCCTGCGGACACTCCTAGTTGTAACAGAACTTGTTTTGGTCCCGGGCTTGTCCTCCACCCTTGGGATGTTCCATGAGGTTTAAACCGTTCAAGCATTCCATTTACAGGAATCATTCCTGCCACCACCTCCCACCCCCAACCCGCGGCATCTCTCTGGGCACAGCCAGATAGCTCAGCACCTCTCACGGTGTGCAAAATAACCACTCTCCTGTCCTAAACACCACTGTGCACAGCTCAGGTGCCACCTCTGTACTCTGAGGCCCCTTCTGGGGATGAATGTGGCAGCCTTCATGGTGGTGCTGCCCAGCCCATCTGGTACCCATGGCAATCCCAACCTGAACGACCCCACACCCACACCCAGTTCCAAAAGCAAACAAACTCAGGATCCCACCGCCCCCCAGGGGTTATCAAGCTCAGGGTTCTCCACCTCCATCCACAGCATGCCTTGTGTCCACTCTGACACACTATGGCGTGTTCACCTATGGCACCACATCCAAGTTCCTCACACTCCTAGAAGGAGACTTGATACCTGGCTCTCTCCGCCAGGGGGCCCTGAGAGGTTGGGCCCACATGAGCACTGGGCAGTGGGGCTCATCGGGGCCCCAAGAAGACGGGAAGTGAAGCTAAATTCCCAGGATGGTGGGGATGGGAGGAGGGGCAGGGCCAGCCCTGGGAAAGGATGGGTGTGCAAGGGGTCGATGAGGAAGGTGACCCCAGGAGCAGCACCAGGGAGTGGGACGTGAAACTGGGAAGGGTGGGAAGCCCAGGCAGGGTGTTGTTGAGCTGGTTGCCACTGTGGGCAACTGCTCTCCGTCCCCCTGGCAACTCCGAGAGCCAGAGTGGAGCTTGCCTCAGGGTTAGTTGGCCAGTGGGGAGAGAGGTGGGTTAATCACACACGGCTCTCAGATTCTCAAGGGTCACTGTCTGAGGCTGCCCTTCAGCCAAGAATGTTAACCCCTCCATCTTGTGCAGCTGAGCAGCTCCTCTGGCCCAAGTCTTCAGACTGGGGACCTTCAGCTGAGGCCATCACCCTGGCCTGCGTGGGCTGCCACTGGGCCATTAAGCATGGGCACACTGCCTTCCACAGCCTCCAGACAGGCATGCGTGAGCAGCAGGAATCACTCTAGAGAGGGAGGAACAGGGTGGATGCCGAGCACAGCTGTCCACAGCGGCCCCTTGGGACACCCACTGGCTTGCACCAGCCAAGCCCACCCATGTTTACACACACACAGGGGTCTCTCACATCAACTTCCTAGAGACTCTCAGACACACACTCATGTGCATCACTCAGTTCACACTACCTGTGGCACACACAGCTCACACACACACACTGTGCCACTCACACTCAGAGCTCACACACCCAGAGGTCCCACCCCAAGGCTACCCACACTCATGCTCAGGTATCATCGTCGGTGTCCCCCGAAGACTGACCAGGCTGGGGGCATGAGCGGTGGAAGGACCCACAGCGTCATCACCCAAGAGAGCAAATGCCCTGTCCAAGGTTTGGCTCTGCTGACTTCACAGTGCTACTCCCCAAGCCCAGGTGAACTCTCTCAATTGGGACGGATTGCCTGGGGCAGGCCTGGTGTTTCTGGGCTGGGGGGCTGGGCACGGGGGTTGCAGCCCAACTGTGCCTGTTCAGCATCTCTTCGAGGACACCCAGGTCTGCAGGCCTCAGGCCCCAAGGTCACAGCCTCAGCCAGACCACAACAAGGCATACATCCAGCCTGCCTCCTGGGACCTTGAGCCAGTCCCCATCCTCCCGGTCTCAGGACCCACTCCCCACCAGCCTACCCTGAGTCAAAGCAGGATGCCAAACGTCCACCTGCACTCTCCCACCCAAGCTGACCTATGTCTCCTACCCAGAAGGGTGATCAGATGTGACCTGGGCCAGTTACCTAACCTTGCCAAGGTTCAGGATCAGGTGAACTAATGTGTGTCAGAGACTAGCATCTGCACCAGTGGACCTCAGATGATGGATTCAGACCAGCCGGGAGACCCATTCCGAGGTAGCCCTCCCATTGGGAAGCAGTTCCTAATGGGAGAGGTAGGAACGCTCTGGCCACTGAGCTCAGAAAAGGTGGCAGGGGAGTCGGGGGCTGGGAGCAAAGAGACCCTGGGTGTGGCCAGCCCAGCTCTGAGCTGCTCTGAGGCCAAGCACCAGGCAGAACAGATGCCCTTCCTGGTGACCAGAGGGGCAGCAGGCCAGCAGAGCCTCCCAGAAAGCCAACGATGGTCAAGAACCAGGTCTTCCTCGGCTGTGTGACTGCCAGGTCACAGCCAGCTCGTGCAGGCCACCGCACCTTCCACCAGGCCCTCCAGACAGTGAGCCACCGAGGTCAGGCTCCCATCTGCCTCGGAAGCTACACCCCTCCCCGTCCCTGCTCCAGGCCAGTGTGGAAGGACATGGGCCACCGGCGGTACTGCCCCAAGCACCACAAGAGAGCCTTGAAAGGACCCAGGGTCTGAGAAGTCAGGAAGCAGTACACAGGTTGCCCCCTCCTAGGAACTCACACCCCTTAGGAAAGGTCCTGATGCCAAGAAGCCGGGAGATATTTAGTCCAGCAGTTCCCAGATGCATTTGGCCACAGGAAATATTCACTCATGGGAGATTGATTAAGAACCTCAGATAAGTGCTCTTCCGTGGAGCACACTTTGAGAAATGCAGACCCATGTGGAAGGAAGGAGTGAGTCACCGAGTGACTGAATGAATGAGTGAATCATCACTGAATTAAGAAGTAGGTGAATGGAAGGAAGGAAAGAAAGGGGGAGGGAAGAAGGGAGGAGAGGGAAGGAGGGAAGGGATAAAGGCTAGATGAGAGAGCGCATAGGTGATTGGTCCATCTCAACGCCTTCAAAAACCTGTGCCTGATTCAACCTCTGGGTCTAAGTAGTTTATGTGGGAGGTGATCCCAGGAAGTACAGTGAAGGAACCGGGAACTAAGACAAGGGAGGGAGCCGAATCAACAGAGACAAACTTATGAGCAGGTTGTCGCTGTGGACAACTGGGGTGGTCCCACGGGGGACACTCTCAGAGACAGGGTAGAACACACCTCAGAACCATCCCACCCATGGCAGGATGCCAGGGTTTGCACACACAAAGCCTCCTTGCTTGGCCGCAGCCTTGGCCAGCTCCAGGATGAGGAGTAGCGACAGACCGCAGAAGGTCCCGCTTTCTCTTTTGCTAACACAACTTCCTCCTCGGCTTCCTGATTGAGCTGTGGGGCGGGACAGAGACGGGCCGGCCTAGGCGGCCACGGGACTCTGGTCTGCATCCAGCCCCTCACAGCCGCCATGAGCTGGCCCCGGGCCCCTGGCCCCAACGAGGACTCTCTTGAGACCCTCCTTGAAGACCTCATCAGTTTCTACCTGGAGGGGGCAGGAGAGGGCCAGCTCGGGGTCTGCAGGCAAGCCACTCTCACCAGCAGGGCCCAGCAGCTCCTGGACACAGGGCCCCCTCTTCAGCTCTACCTGCCTGAGGAGGTGGCCCCTAACTCGGGGGCTCCCTGCTCTGCCCACCATATCAACCACAAACTGGTGCGGGCGCTGGAGTTCCTGGAATTGGTCTCTATCCACCTGCTCCTGTTTCCCTGGAGGAAGGAAATCAGGTCCCTGAAGGTAGGTGTCGCCACTACCCTGGGAGAGAGGGTCTTGGGGAGGGGCCAGGGCCCTGCCTCGGGGTGGGGGAGGAAACAATGTGTCTGTCATGCCCACTGACTTTGGTCCCATTTTACAGTTGGAGAAACTGAGGGCTAAAGAATTTAATACAACTGATCTGTAGTCTGAGTCGCTTCAGTTGTGACCAACTCTTTTCCATCCTACGGCCCTTAGCCCACCAGCCTTCTCTGTCCATGGGATTCTCCAGGCAAGGATACTTGGTTGGAGAGTCGTTTGCCATTTCCTTCTCCAGGGGATCTTCCCAACCCAGGGATCGAACCTGAGTCTCTGATGTCTCCTGCATTGGCAGGAAGGTTCTTTGCCACTAGTGCCACCTGGAAACTGATCTGTGGTCACCAGCTAATACACAGCCCAGACTCAGACAGTGCCACTCTGAACCACTAGGCTCTACCGCTTCTCTAAAGAACAGGCCATGAGGAGGTCACAGGAAACCAGGGAGTGGCCTTGGCTGTGGAAAGCCACTGGAAAGCTTTCATCGCTTCTGGCTCCAGGCCAGAGCACAGGCTGGCTCGTTCTTCTGCTGTGTGACTTGAGACAAAAGTCCTGCCTCTGAGCCTCAGTGTGTCGTTCTGTAAAATGGGACAGGGGTGACATGCCTGTGGGCCAGGTTTCCTTGTGGCCCCATGCCCTGGCCCTCCTGCTTCTCGGGAGCCTCCGGGCCAGTCTTTGGTCTTTCCCCTCACAGCCGCTCTGCTCTTACGTGTCCCACCCTAACGAGCACCCCTGTTTGTTCCAGACGTACACAGGGAGCTTTGCCTACTGGGTGCGGCCTGCGCTTTCAGAACACACGCTGCACACCCTCCTGGGCCGGCTGGGCTACATGGCCACCTCCGAGGTCGAGTTTTCCCTGGTCCAGCCTCTCAGCAAGGAGGACACCAAACAGATGGTGTTTGAGATCTTCCTGACGAGAGTCGCGTGTGAGGCCGTTCTCAGGACCCCGGGCAGGCAGCTCCTCGGGCCGGGCAGAGAGAGGGTGGCCGTGCCCCACCATAGGCCTGGCTCAGAGATGGGGCTGCAGGAGACCCCGTGGGAGGCCCAGCTTGGCCCAGATCCCTCAGCAGGGGTGGGAACTGAGAGCGTCCTGGCCGAACGCCCTGATGCTCAGTGCTGCCTGCCTGTGGCTTTGAACCTGCCTGAGGTCTCGACAGCCCCCCATGGACTCCTGACTGGCCCCCTGGTCCCCTCGGGCCCCCTGCACTGTGCCAGCACATGCTCCGACAGTGAGGAGTTCCTGACTTGCTACAGCGACCTCGCACTGCACCAGACACCCTTGCTCCCCTGGGACCAGCCCTGGAGCAGCCTGGAAGGGAAGCAACTCCAGGGCCCAGGCCCCGGGCCTGGCCCAGCTCCGGGGGAGGTGGCCGCTGCCTCAGGTAGCAGTGGTGAGCAGCCCTGGGTCCCCGACAGGGCTTCTGAGTGTATAGGGGCCACCATCCCCAGCCAGCTCCGCCAGAGGCCCGGGTCCTATCTGTCAGAGAATTCCTTGGCCCCAAAGCCAAATGCTCTGCCAGATTCAGCTGCCCTCGGCATGGACACTGAGCCTCCAAGCGCTTCCTTGGAGATGGACAAGCTCTGTGAGCACCTCACCCACCTCCTCAGAACCTCAACTCCAGCGGGCTATCTGGGGGACGCCCCTGGCCCCAGTGTTGAGGAGGAGGGACAGTCGGAGCTTCTCGTGGGGCCAGAGCCAGCCAGCGAAGGCGGCAGCCCAGACGGTAGAGTTGCTCTGCTCTGGAGGTCTCCGCAGGCCCCCACTTCATGTACAAGAGCCCCCAGTGCTCACTACATCCCCCTTAAAGGGCTGGAGGAGCCAGTTCCCACATGGGGCTCCTACACGGACCACAGCTGAGCATGTCACTCCGAGGGAACAGGGGCGGACTCCCTAAGCCAACCGCTCTTCCAGGAAGATGACATTTGAAGAAATGATGGGTCTGGGACCACAGTGGGGACACCAGCCAAATCCCCAGCATGTCAGCCGCGGGGACCAGTCTGCTCATCCCAGCCAGCCCTGCCACCTACAGACTGTGTGACTCTGGGCCACTCCCCACACCTCTCTGAGCCATGCTTCCTTGTCTGTAAAGTGGGGGTGATGTCAGATCTGCCTCACAGGGAGCTGAGATGGGTTAGGAGGTGTGTGCACACTGCCAATCTCAGGAGTGGGGGCACTTCCTGTCCCCTTCACATCCCAGCTCAGCGTGTGACCTTGGGAGCACCATCACCCTGCATCTGAATGGCAGCCTCCCTTGGCATCCTTCAGGCACCTGTCACAGGGCAGATTACACAACAGCTGTGTAGACAAGCAGACGTGTAATCCGCCATCCATCTGTTCAGGGTCGTCTTGTCTGCCTCCCTCTTCTCTCAGCTAACTTCTGGTTGACAGAGAGCAAGGCCACAGTTGGGAGCCCAGGGTGAGCTCACGGGCCTGCTCTGCATCCAGGGTTGGGGGCTCCATCACCCAGGCTGCATGGAGTGAGGGTGCCCCTCCACCAGCCTTTCCTGCCCCCACATATGCATGCATCCATGCACACAAGTGGGTGCACCCAGGCACGTGTACACACATGCACACGGGCATTCCTCACGGCGGCCCAAGAGAGAGTGGTCTCCCTCTCCAGCCGAGAGCCTCTCTATGGAGTGGCAGGTGGCACCCACCCAGGACCTGCCCCTCGGCTTTGCTTTTGTCCAGTGGGGAGGATGACGCCTACCCCTGAGAGTGGTGTTGAACAGTAAAGTTTACTAATAAAGGGGGTGGGAAAGCCCCTTCTGGGGCTCCCCAAGTGGCTCAGTAGTAAAGAATCTGCCTGCCAATGAGGAAATGTGAGTTCAATCCCTGGGTCAGGAAGATCCCCTGGAAGAGGGCATGACAACCAGTCCAGTATTCTTGGCTGGAGAACCCCACAGACAGAGGTGCCTGGAGGGCCACAGTCCATGGGGATCACATAGAGTCGAACACAACTAAGTGACTGACCGTACCTGCAAAGGCCCCTTCTGGGTATACAGCAGGTGCTTAGTAAATGTTGGTGCCTGCCTTGTTGTCCCCAGAGCTGAGCATATGACTCTACCATTTTCAGTCCCAAAATCAAGGGGGACCACAGGAAGATTTAAGGAACACTGGCCCCACCTCCCTCCCAACCCGACAGCTGGTAAGGCCCTACACATACTTTGAAACAAATCAGAAAGCAGTCTGCACTGGGAAGAGAGAGGCATACTGGTCAGGCATCCATCCATCCATCCTTCCTCCAAGCCACTCGTGCCAATTACTCCGCACAGCACCCAGCCATCAACACCCAAACTGGTGAACTGTCAGTGTCTGGAGCCAGTGGAGGTGGGAGTGGTGGTTTTAGAGCAGACCCCAGCCAGCCTCCGTCCTAGGGAAGAACATCGGGACCAGGCTGGGAACAGGCTGGGCTGGACACAAAGAGGGTCAGGAACCTCAGGAGAAAGGATGAGGAGGGAGCGGGGATGGACCTGGGAACCATAGTCACCAGGGCACCCAGTCCTGGGTCTGATTCACAGCCCTGTCCATTCTCTATTCATTATTTTCTGATTATTAACATAATGAATAGGCTCAGTCCCAAAGCACAATAGAACTTCTTCTACTCTCTCCCCAGGCCCCTGCCCCCAGTGTTCCCCACTTACTGGAAAGCTGAAGCCTAAGGTAGACATCCTTCTTGATTTCTCTCTTTCTCACATCCTTCATCCAACGATAGTTCTGTCACAACAAGAACCAAATCTGACCATGTCCCTCCTCCTTCCACAGAAGGCTGAGCCCCTGACTGAACTACCAGGCCTCTCACTCAGATCCCTGGAGGACACCAGCCCCTTCCCTGGTCTCCCGGCCTCCACCCTCATCCCCTGCAGTCAGCTCCTCCAGCTGCTGAGGATTCTGTTAAAACCTAGATTCCATCATGACTCTCTGGTGTTCCACTCCTTCCTGGGGCTCCCAAGGCCATACCAAGCCCCATCAGCAGGGCACGTCCTACCCTTCAGACATGCTCTCATGCCCCCTTCCCCACAAGCCCCCTGCAGCCGAGCTACCCAGACTTCTTCTGGGCTCTTTTTTTTTTTTTTTTGGGGGGGGGCTCTTGAATAAGCTAAACCCACCCCTACCTCACAGCCTCTGTGAAGACTGTTCCCTCTGCGCTCTCCCCATTGCACGTTAATCCCCATCTTCTCTTTCTTGTTAGTCACATCTCACCTTATACGTCACCTTCTCACAAAGGCCTTCCCTGGCCACAGATCACATCAGCTTAGTTCAGTTTTCTGCACAAAGATATCTTCAGTGTATTTATTCATTTTCCCTTTCATGCACTAGGATATAAACTCCATGAGGGAGACGCTTGTCTCATTCACCAGTGTTTCCAAGTCTCCAACAAATGAAACCATCAAATGGGTAGAAAACACAGAGAAGACAGATGAATGTGAAAACAAAAGCAAAAATGACCATAATTTCCACCGTTTGGAGACACCCAACATTATGTTGTGGATGCAGTTCCTTTCAGTCTGTTTTTCTACACATATGTGTATTAAAACTGGGGGATTATAATGTTTATAGTATTGTGTTCTGTTTTCATTTCCCATGAAAGGAGTCATTTTAAGCTCATTTTAGACTTGGGAAAAAGTTGCAAAATAGCACAAAGAATTTCCTCCTCTTCCTCACCTGGTTGCCCCTGAAACTGTCATCGTACATAACCACAGTATGATCATCAAGAACAGGAAACTGATATTGATACAATTATTGTCAAACTATGTTGTTGTTTAGTCACTAAGTCATGTCCAACTCTTTTGCGACTCCCTGGACTATAGACAGCCAGGCTCTTCTGTCCATGGAATTTTCTAGGCAAGAATACTGGAGTGAGTTACCATTTCCTTCTCCAGGGGATGTTCCCAACCGAGGAACTGAACCCACGTCTCCTGCATTGGCAGATGGATTCTTTACCACTGAGCCAAACTCTATTTAAATTATACCAGTTTTTCCATTAATATTCTTCTCTACTCCAGGATCCTCTCCAGGATCCCACATGACATTTGTGAGTTTTCATCCCCTCCAATCTGTAATAGTTTCTCAGTCTTTTTCTTCTCTTTGATGATCTTATGCTTTTGATCAGAACTGAATACCATTCAGTTATTTTGTTGAGTGTCCCTCAGTTTGAGTTTGTCTGGTGTGTTTTTATGGCTGGAATGAGGTTAGACATTTTGGGCAGGAATACCACCATTTAAAAAAAAAAAAGGCTGCTGTGTCCTCAGTGCATCTTATCAAAGGATGTATGATGTCTATGGATGTCCATGGATCTTGTTACTGGTGATATTTACCTGCTCATCCCTGGAATAAACCACTACAATCTCTGGTTCCTTGTATTAGAGAATGATGTTTAGAGACCAAGATCTAAGTGCCAGGTCTACACAATGTTACTGGGTGTCACTCCTTCTAAGCCCACTCACAGGACAGAGTTAGGAAACACACGTATGTATACTAACCCACACATATGCACACATAGCTATATTTCCATATCTAGCTATATATAATTTTAAAATGATGAGTTCACACTGAGACCTCTGATTCTAATCCAGTACCACAGGGTTTATTCTACCCTTCCTCTTATTTATAACTTCTTTCTCTAACAGTGAGAAACACATCTCTCATAATCTACAGATTATTTACTTATTTGTTTTAGTCTATTAGATTGAGTCTACTAAATAGATCCTAGTATAGTTTCAGAATTGCTAAATATATCCTTATGAGAAATACTTTTAATAACTGTATTTCAGCACTTACGTGAAGTAACGTTTACCTTTACTCTTCTCGTGTCCAATCTAGATAGTTTTCCAGGGTTACTTCAGTTAGTTCTTCCCAGCACCTTCGATGTGGTCATGACTCGCCGGTGCTTCACCTGTGTTTGCATTCCATCTTCTGTTCCCCCTATATCTTAGTCAACTGTTTATTTGGGGTGGGGGGTGGTATGTGAGACATTACTATGGTTCTAAAAGTCAGAGTTACCCAAAATGATATATTCACTGAGTACATCCCCCTCTCATCCCAGTAACCCTGAACCCATTCAATTTTCCTTCTTTCCAGCCTTTTCCCACCAATCTGATTATTTTCTGGATTATATTTCCTGTACTCCCTATACATCTGTGTATTTTTCTTAGGCTAGGATACTCTAGGTACTCATTTGGACATTACTTACCTGAACAGTATGTCCTGGAAATCTGTATCACATCTGTTCAGAGAAATCCTTCTCATTCTATTTCACAGCTGCACACTACTCCACTGTATGGATGTACCATGGTTTATTTAACCACTCCCTTATATATGAGTCTTTAGGTTGTTTTCAATATTCTGCAGTTACAAACAATGTTGCAGTAAATAACCTTGTGCATATCTAGTTTCACATCCTAGAAGTAGGGTTGCTGGATCACAATCAAAATGTATATACATATGTAGTTTGTCAGGTGTTGTCAAAATTTCCCTCTAGAAGGGTTGTACAAACTTGCACACTCACCAGTAATGTATAAGAGTGTTTCCCCAGCCTCAATAATAGAACGTGTTGAGATGTGTGTCTATTTTTTTTTCTGCCAGTCTAGTAAGTATCTCGGTATTCTTTTAATTGCTGTCTTAGTCTGTTCAGGCTGCTACAACAAAATACCAGAGGCTGAGGGCCTTATAAACAGCAGACATTTAAATCTCAGGGTTCTGGAGGCTGGAAGCCCAGGATCACGGTGCCAGCATGGTTGGGTTCTGGTGAAGGTCTTCTTCCAGACTGCAGATTGCCTATGTCCCTCTGTTCCCTCATATGGTGGAAGGGGCTTGGGACCTCTGTGGGGGTCTCTTACCAGAGCACTAATCCCAACTGAGAGGGGTCCACCTTCATGACTTAATCATCCTGCTCCTATAGTCCCTCTTCCTCACACCATCACCTTAGACATTAGGTTTTCAACATATGAATTTGGGGGAGACACGGTTAGACCATAGCATCTGTATTTCTCTAATTGAGTGAATTTGAGTATTTATCTTTCAGTGCCATTTTAATATCTTTTTTTGTAAATTGTTTGGATAGTTTTCTCATTTTTCTATTGGAGTTTTGGTTGTCTATTTTTAAGAATTCTTCAAGAATATTAATCCTTTGTGATACATGTTTTGAATATCTTCTCCCATGTCGTCAGATGTCTTTTGACTTTGTTTCCTCATGGCTTTTGTCATATACATTTTTAAGCCAGATTTATCAGTCTTATTATTCCTGGATTTGGAATCATAGTTACAAAGTTCTACTACCTTGAGGTTTCAAAGAATTCATTCTTATAGTATGTGCATGGTTTCATTTTTTACATATAGATCCCTAAACCACCTGGAGTTTATTCTTGGGTATGGTGTGAGATATGAGTCTATTTTTATCTTTTTACAAATGATGACTCAGTCATCTCAGCACTGTTTATGTAAAAATCCATCTTTACCCCCAATAATCATTGAGATGGCACCTTTATCATGTACTTACATCTACTTCTGGGCTTTCTAGTCTATCCCACAGGTCTATTCATGCACCAGTACCACACTGTTTTAATTATAGACATTTTATGTTTCAACATCTAGGTCCCCAAAGGTAAGATTTATTTAAAACTTAGCACTCGCCCATCCATGCTCTGGGCCCCTGCCTCACATCAGGCCAGTTATCCTCATAACACTAGAAGTGAGCAACGCTCCCATTTGACAGATAAGATAAACCAACACTCACAAGAGATTCAGTGATGCGTCAGGTTTTCATGGGAATTCCTGGATGTCCGCTTCTAGAAAACCTGAAGCTACCAGAAGTGGTCCCCAAAGTGTGCTTCCTGACCAGCAGCCTCATTATCACCTATATAGCCATTAGAAAATAAATTCTCAGGCATATCCCAGATCTGCTGTACTAGAAACTCTGGGGGTAGGCCCTGCAGACCATGCCTTAACATGCCCATCAGAGGATTCAGATGGCCTAAAGAGAACCAGAAGCTACAGCATCTCAAAGGGTCCAGAAGTGGGAGTCATCAGCAGCTGCAGACACCCTAAAACAGTGCTTACCAACATGCGTTCCAAGGAACACTCACTCACCTGGAAGTTAATAACCCCCTAAACGACAGGTTCTACTGTCAAGAGTCTGAGAGTCCCTGGCTAAAGCAAATTTCAGAAGGCATTTTCATTGCAGGACTTCCTGACTTTACCTAGGCTAACATACTTTGTGCAGCTCAGAGAGAATACCCAGGTGGTGGATCCCAAATTTGCTGGACTACAAAACCCTCTTTTCCCAGAGTACCTATTACTATGTCCCCAGACACATGTGTTCCGTGAACCTGTCTGGGAGAAGAAAAAGCCAAAAGATGCAGAAATTCAAGAGGACAGCATTAAGTGCTAATACCCATTCTGATCCCACAAGCTTAGCTTCTGTTTAATGACAGCTTTGGCCAAGTTCACCATCTTACGGAAACTAGAGGAACACAGAGTTTACCCCAGCCTCAGGGGGGACACGGGGTTGAGGTTATTAAGAAGAAAAAATTGTGTTCCATTGACCCTGGCCTTTGGTAAGTGAGTAATCCACTGCCAAAGCCCAGAGGCACTGGATGCAATATAATTGTTGTTAGATTCTCAACGGTGGAGGCCTGACATTTCCAAGAGCTTGTCAATTATTTTAATAACTGTTAACTCTTCAGTGTGGAGAAGCCAAGGGAACAAGTGTTACTCATTCCGCAGATAATATAAGCATTTGACGTGAGCTCCCCCACCCGGCTCCAGGAAAACGAGGGTGATGCAGATTCAATAGCACCCAGGGGTAGACAGGTTTTGAAAACACCTCCTACCTGCTCTCAGAGCAATAAGTACCTCAATCCTGCCTTCCCCAGGTGGGATGCTGGGAGTCTGCAGGAATCCCAGGAAATGTCTCGACTATGCACTCCCCAGGCAGGGAGTTCTCATCTAGGTGAGGGGTTCTGGTGGAAAGGAGGCAGGAATGGGAAAAACAGGCTGGGTGACATCATTTCCCAGAGTCCACGTTTAGCAAGGGGCTCCTGAGAGCTCCACTGTGGGAGCCCACTGGCCAATGCTGAGGACCTCACAGTACCACCTCACAAATGGTGAGGGTGGGGTGATGTGAAAGCAGAAGGGAGGGGAGGAGGGGCCCAGAGGCACCACGGAACTGAAACCAGACTGTGTGGTCCAGCCTTCCCACTTGCCTGTCCCCCACCTCCGAGGTCTCTAGCAAAGTCCAGTTAGAATGTTCCAGCTTATTTTAGTTGTACAAAAGTCACCATCCACATCTGAATTTAGGTGTGAATGGTAGGGGAGAGAGGGCAGTGTGCCCTGATGCCAACACTAGACAGAACAGGAACTCCAGAGCCATCCTGGACAGGAAGGCCCCTGGAGGAAGAAAGCTTCAAACCAGGAAGTCAATCTGGGGACAGAAAGGCAGAAAGAGGCTGGGACCCGATGGTCTTGAGCCACCACACCAGCCCTGGACCACCCACAGCTGCACTTCTGTGTGAAGGAGATACATACTTCTATTTTTCTTTGTTTTTTTTTTTTAATCACATTTCCCCCCAGTACAGATGCTCAAATTGAGCTGTGGGGAAAACTGGACCATTCGTCTGCAAAGTCCCAAAGCTGGTCCCGGCATGTCCAGGTGCCTGGTAGCAGCGGCTGTGCTTCCTGCTGGCCCATCACTGACGTCTAGGCTGAGACGCATCCCCACCTGTGCACTGGCCCAGGATCGGTCCCGCCAGGAAGGGCCAGGAGCCAGAGTGCTGCCCTCCGAGCGCTGCCTCTGGGCCCGGGCCACCAGGGGCACCTGTCACCAATCTACAGCAGCGAGTTGTGTGCACTGGTGCCTCACTCACTCAGAAGCCGAGACGAGACCTTCCAACCTTCTGGCACCCTGACCGCCACTCAGGAGAGGCCAAGTCCTGTTCCCCCAAGTTCATAATCAATCCGCAGCCCTGCATCCGCACACCTGCGTCCGCACACGGCCTTCTGGAAGCTCTCTCCACCCACCTCCGAAGTTCAGGAGCTCCAGTGCTGCAAGAGCCTTTGCTTGCAAGCCCCATCCTTCCCGTCCAGATTGTCCTCGGAGAGAATGTTCTTTCTGTCTCTTGCTGCTACTTGACTCAGGAGACAGCTGTGCCTTTGACGCACTGTTACAGCTGAACACCGCTAAGACAGTCTCTGAGCTAATAAAGATGGTTCATCCTCTGTGGCCCGCGGTGTCCCCTTGGATGGAAAAACATTTCAAAAAGACTTAAGGCCACTGGTGTCTCTCCCCCTGGGCCACAAACTCTCAGGAACTCCAAGAGTGAAGCTCATCATGCAAGCCACTAAGGAGGGAGGGAGCCTCAGAAGCCAGGCTGGCAGCCCCTTGCCCCAGCACTGCACTGGGCACAGCAGCCCAGGGGGCCACGAGCCACTGCCCTGACAGGTCATCAGCAGCCGCTCAAGCATGACCTTTGTCACCAAGGAGACCGAGCACCATTCAAGAGCCAGTGCATACCTCTCCTAAGTCAGGGAAGTCCTGATGAGGTGTTAATCAGCCTCACGCTAGAGAACGGATGAACCCTGGGCTCAAGCCAAACGTGGCACAATTTTGTGAAAGTCAAGAAACGCTAACTGTCCTCAAGGATGGCTCAAACTATGAGAAAATAATGATGCCGGCTGCACACACAGTTGGCCCTCCCCATGCACATGTGAGGGTCTCCAGTAGGCAAGGTGGGGCTCGGGGGTGAGGCAGCGACGGGCTGGGAATAGCCAGAAGTCTGAACGGTGCTGACCCCACCGTCACTGGCTGTGTGACCCTGGGGAGTCTCTCAGTCTGTCTGAGGTGTAACTTCCTCCCCTGGGATGGAAGACCGCTACCCTGCCCTCTTGGATGGCCTGAAGGGCTAGAGACCACAAGGCCAACACAAGTCAGGTGGAACTGCCCTAGCTTAGAAGGACGCAGCGGTGGGAAACCACCAGAAGAATCACCCGGGGAATGCAAGGCGGTGCCACCAGAGGGCATGGCAAACCCATTGGTCCCATTCACCCACGAGGCCCGGGATCCCAGGATGAAGACACTGGGAAAGGAGAGAAGGCCAGGAGGAAGACAACTGTGGGCAGATACAAAGCCCTCCTGAGAGTGCAGTTTTCCAAACTGCTCCTAATAGCTAACCTGGCAGCAGCAGGCATTTCTCAGGCATGATCCTCCCTATCCTATGGACCACGCTTCCGATTCCCCAGAGTTAGGATTCGGTGCCGGTTTTGTTCAAAGAGTTCTAACATTTTCTGCATGTTGTGGTCAGCCTCGATCACCTGGAAATGAAACACAGGGGTCACAGGGCTGCACCTGACCTCAACATCCTCCTCCCTTCACAGAAGGAGAGAGAGAGAGACAGAGGCGGGCAGGATGAGGCAGGGAAAGGCGCAAAAGCCCAAGGTCACAGGCAGGGGAACAGGGAGGTCAGAGCCAAGCCACAACCAGTTCAGATCAATCCACATTCTCAACTGTATTTTCACTTAAGAATCCAGGACAGTCGTCCGCGAATGCTTTATTTTCTCATCATTTTATATCACCTACTTTTCTATAAAGAGGGGAAAAAATAAACTCTCTAGAAAAATCCAGTAGAGTAAGACCTCACTTTCCACCAACCTCACTGCCTGGAAGAGCCGTGAGCGCACTGTGTGAGCAGCCCAGACAGATGTCCCCAAGGCCAGGCACACGAGTTGGTGCACAGCCCTCCTCAGCTCCCACACGGCACACACATTCCTAACAGCTCGTGGGACCCATCTGCCCGCCTGGAGAAACTCCGAGCAGGAGCTAATCAGAAAATGAGGGAGAGGGAAGCAGGGAAACACTGACTGGGCAGAAGCATCAAACAGTTAGAACTAGTGAGTGTCGGCAGGAGAAGGTGCAGAAGGGGAAAGCACAGGGACTCAAAGGCATTAGTAGTCTGGGGCAAACAGTCCTACACACCTCAGCACCTCCTAAGGGCACCACTCTGTGACAGACCAGAACAGCAACTGACGTTCCTTCGGATGCCCTGGGTCACCATGAAAAGGTGCAATGAGGCTCTGGGCCAGCCACCCCCTGGAGGACGGACAGGTGCATCAGGAAGACCACCATCCCAAGCGGTTAAGGCCAAAACCCAGGTCCAGGGGCTCCGGCCATCTGGAACATTCCTCCAGGGACGATGCTGGATAAGTGAGATGCTACTGTGTCACGGGTGTAGTGACACGGGGACAGGTCACCTTCTCCCAGGTGCGTTCAGCTCACTAAGACTCAATCCAGAATGGGACTGAGACAGAGGGTCCCTTCCCCCCTCCCTGCTTCCTTCTCTCAAATTCTCCAGGTCTGAGGGACTTGGTCCTTCCTTCCACAGACTGCAGACTGGCCAGCATGCCCGCGGGTCATTCCTCCTTCTAGAGAATTTTTTGCCCCCTCAGGGGAACTTACCAGAACAGGGGCTGCCACTGGGAAAAGGCTCCCTTTGATGAGCCACTCCTCGTATAGGTGGTGAATAGCATCCAGGTACTCCTGTGGGGGATGGGGAACACAAGAGCTGTCAGGAGCAGGGAGGGGGGCAAACCTCTCCCCTTGGGGGGCTCAGGCAGGTGAGGTGAAGGTCAGTGAACACAGGGAACTGGCCTGGACAAAGGAGCCTGCAACAGCCAACCTGACGCAGGTGGACCAGGATGAACGCGGCCAAGCACTCCACCGGCCAGCCCCGACATCACAAGTCAGAATTGTCCCTTCAGGGGCTTCCCTGGTGGTCTAGTGGTTAAGAATCTACCTTGCAATGCAGGGGACACCAGGTCGATCCCTGGTCAGGGGAAGATCCCACATGCCGCAGGGCAGCTAAGCCTGTGCACCACAACTATGAGCTCATGTGTTGCAACTACTGAAGCCCACGCTCTGGAGCCCACAGGCTGAAACTACTGAAGTCCACAAGCCCTAGAACCATGTTCTGCAACAAGAGAAGCCACTGTAAGGAGAAGCCCACACACCACAACTTGAGAGCAGCCCCCACTCACTGCAATTAGAGAAAGCCTGCTTGCAGCAACACAAAGACCCAGAACAGCCAAAAACAATTAATTTAAAAAAAAAGAATAGCTAGTTAAAAAGAAAAAAATGGCCACCCACCATCCCTCCAGCATACTTGGCTCCACTGGTGCTTCGGACACACCTTCCCACCTGGCTGGTCTCATTTTCTGCCACTTCCCCATCAACAGGGCCATCATGATTTCATGGGGGCCTGGGAAGCCTCTGAACCCTCCCTCCATCCA
Source organism: Cervus elaphus (assembly GCF_910594005.1). Taxonomy (NCBI): domain Eukaryota; kingdom Metazoa; phylum Chordata; class Mammalia; order Artiodactyla; family Cervidae; genus Cervus; species Cervus elaphus. The sequence goes on from NC_057818.1 coordinate 34,930,801, forward strand.
TCCCACCGAGAGGACTGCAGCCCTCACTGGCCCAGGAGCCCCGCTCGGCTGCTCCCACCCCAACAGGCAACTCGTAACCTATGGATCCTCGAAGCCATCAGGACCAACTTCAGCTGGCAGACAAGGTGAGACTCAAGGGAAAAGAGGCCCAGCCCTGCCTCAAAGGCAACCACGGCAGGACCGGGTGGCTGAAAGTGAAAACTGCTCAGTCGTGTCCAGCTCTTTGTCTCACCATGAACTATGTCCATGGAATTCTCCAGGCCAGCATACTGGAGTGGGTAGCCTTTCCCAACCCAGGGATTGAACCAGTTCTCCCACACTGCAGGAGGATTCTTTACCAGCTAAGCCACAAGAAAAGCCCAAGAATACTGGAGTGGGTAGCCTATCCCTTCTCCGGCAGATCTTCCTGACCCAGGAACCGAAACGGGGTCTCCTACATTGCAGGCAGATTCTTTACCAACTGAGCTATGAGGGAAGCCCACACTGGTTGCCAACAAACACCTCCTCCTCCCAGTCCTGAGGCCCTCGGGTAAACTGCACTGCTGCCTCTTTATCCACTAGCAGGTTCTCTCTTGGCAGCAACAGACATGTCTACAGGCCTCGTCAAAACCATAAGACAGTGTTCTAGATAATGACTTGGAAGGACTCCAGCCTTGTCATTTCTTCCAAACATCTGGGTCACTGCACAGAGCTGCCACGCCCTGGCCAGCACAGTCCAGCCCCACCACGTTGCACCCTCCCTCTATCACTCCTGTCTCCAGATTGCAAAGAACCTGCTCAGACCAAGGCTCGGGACTTCATGGCTGGAATCTACCCTCCGGGTGCCCAGCAGGTCTCTGGAGCTGGACTGGCTATCTAGACCCCAGTCTAGCTCCCCCTGAGCTCAGACTCCCATATCATCCCAGGAAACGCTTGCCCAGCCTCTGTTCCCCTCCAGTGGCATTCACACAGGGCATTCAGTTCAATATTAACTGAGTAACCCCTAGGTGCCAAGCCCTGGGACACATGCTAGGGATGCAGAAGGGGTAAGATCTAATCTGAAAATGTTCGTAGCAACTTTATAAGGAATGGGGAGCAAACACATAAACAGTTTCAGAGTATCTGTCCCAAGGGCTGTGATCATAATAAAGCACAGAGGCTGGGGAAGCATAACAAAGGGAAGGTCAGGGAAGGCTTCCTGGAGGAGGTGATACCTGCGCTGAACCTGGAAGGCAAACGAAACTGCTATGCAAAGACACATGTGTGTAAATCCATGGTAAGGGGCTTCCCTGGTGGCTCAGCTGGTAAAGAATCTGCCTGCAATGCGGGAGACCTGGGTTTGATCCCCGGGATGGGAAGATCCCCTGGAGAAGGAAAATAGCTACCCACTCTAGTATTCTGGCCTGGAGAATTCCACGGACTGTATAGTCCATGGGGTTGTAAAGAGTCAGACACGACTGAGCCACTTTCACATGGTAGGGAGTAGAGGAAGAGAGTGTGTGTGTGTAACCAAAACTAGTTCTTTACAGCCAGAGCATGAAAAGGCAGGAAGTGGAAGGGGATGAAGCCAATCACGCAGGCTCTGGATGGCACGCTACAAGTGAGGATTGTATCCTAGAGAGTGGCGAGGCCCTGAGGGGGTGGGGTTAGGAACTGCACGTGTGGTGTTCTGTATTAGATGCCTCACCGAGCAGCAGTACTGGGGCTGGATTTCTGGGGGATGTGAACAGTGAGGGACCAGGTCAGGAGAGCCATACAAGCCGGTTGCGACAGCCTGATTAGAGTTGACATGGCCCTGAGCCAGAACCTGGAAGGGCGAGGCACTGGGCAAATACCAGTGAGTTCCACCTCCTTGCTGGGCACAGTGCCAAGTCCTGGAGATCCAGAAGTGAGCAAGCGGGCACATCATAGTGAGGGTCTGGGGGTGAGAGGGCAAGGCAGGCCATCTTCAGGAGGTGGACCGGACAAGCCCTGGGGACACCCGGGGTGCCCACCACTGAGTCTGGGGCCACAAGAAGTAAAGTGGACTTGGACATGCACAGGGTCTCCAGCCTCAGAAGAAGTCAGAGTTCACCCTCCCACATGCTCAGTTCCTGTTTCTCTTCCTGCAACAAGGGCACGATGACCTCGCAGAGGGTGGGGCCAGGCGGGGATGGAGCTGCCCCTTTCCTGAGTTAGAGGGGCTCTCACCAATGGGATGACCTTCTCCTCTTCCCTGCATCTCATCTTCAGCCTCTGGTAACAGGTCTCAGGAGTGGTCCGGAGATAAACTGAGATTTAAAAAGATATATACATGTGGTTTTCACTGCTCCATTCAAAGCTTGGAAATGAAAGTGAAGGCACCCGGCTGGGCTCAGTAACTGTTCAGGTTCCGTCCCTCCTCCCTCTCTCACAAACGAAGAAAAACCCATCACATCACAGCAGACCCAGGGGAAAACAGTTTGAGAAACACAGGCTTCTCCAGGAGGAACCAGAAGCCGGGTTCTGAGTGCCCTTGGGGAGAAGGCTGAGTTAACACTGGAAAAGAATCACCTCTGGAGAGGGCCCCACCCACCACCCCTGCTGGTTGGGGACTCAGCCAAGCATATCCTCGATGGGCCCAGGGGAGGGAGGCTGGGGAGGGGCCGTCTCACCTATCAAGTCAATGGACACGTCGATGTTCTTCACAATCCAGTCAAACCATTCCGACAGGACCACGTAGTCCACTTCGGGCATTTTCCCACTGTAATGAGAGTTGTGAGGGTTTTATTCTCCTATGAGATAGCTCCTGGACTACGTCACTCCCCCCAAAGCATCTGGGCATGGCTTCTGCTGCAAGGGCACTGCCGGGGCACCAAAGCAGAGTGTGATCACAGGACACTGGGCGGGCAGTGACAACAGGGACCCTAAACACCTCCAACCTCCCGCTCCCTGGGACGGTTCGTGGGACCAGGTTGGCCAGTTAGTTTGCTTCCATAACACCTCATGGAAAAACCCAAACAAGCTTTCTGGTCAACTCAATAAAACGCAGCAAGTGTCAAGGCACTGCCTGAGGGGAGAAATTCAGGATTTGAACTCTAAGCCAAGGAAGGGGCTATAAAGCCTGTCCCCAAAGCACAGGGACAGTGACCAGGCTGGGAGGTGGAGTAGAAAACCCATCTCACCTTTAGAAATTTATTTTATGGAAATAATAGTGAATGCCCACTGCAGCATTCTTTGAAAAATAATGAAAAACTAAACCATGGTACATCTATGAAACAGAAAAACCATGCAGTCACTGAAAGATGATGCTATAAAATAATACTTAATGACATGGAAAACACTCATAATCAAGTGCTCATCATTCAGTGAAAACAGTAGGATATAAAACTGTTGTATATGGCATGACCCAACCATATTGTCAAGAGAATTCATGCACACATTCTGAAAGACTGGAAAGAAAACCACCAAAACATTAACACAGCTTTTCTTTGAACAGTAGGGCTATTGGAAACGTTTATCCCTTTCTGTATTTTCTAAAACTTAACAGCATACTAGCTCTCAAATCAGGGAACAGAATAGGGGTAAGAATTACTACATATTTAATGTGATAACTGGAAAAGGGGACTTCCCAGGCGGTCCAGTGGTTAAGACTCCATGCTTCCAATGCAGGGGGTGTGGGTTTGATCCCTGGTCAGGACACTAAGATCCCACATGCCACACTATTCAGCCAAAAAAATTAAAAAATCATAGTCATAAATAAAAAAATAAAATGCTATGCTAAGAAAGAATGCCTGAGAGACAGACCCAGCGTCTGTCCTCTGCCCTGGTGGAAATGAGCATGAAGAGGTGGAAGCAGGGGCAGCAGCTGGAGGAAACAGACTGAGAGAGGAATTCGGCCTTTAAACATCCTCCACCAGTCTTGAATATCATCTTGGATGGACCCAGAACTGGGGATGACAAGGCCAGCTACGGGGGAGTAGAGGCGGCTGAGCTGTGTGTAGCTGGGGGAGCTTCTGACTGTTGACTAAAGAAGGGGAGGTGGGAGAAGAGCCTGGGAGAGAGGGTGGTCTGCAGCAGCCTGCCCCACTCCCCACCCCCTGCCCTGCTGCCAGGTGCTGGGAACTGGCTCCCACCTGGGGCAGGGGGCAGGGTGGGTATGGACAGAGGCGCTCTGGAGATGACAAGCTCGAGCAGCCCTGCCCGGGGCCCAAGTGACAGAGCACAGCAGAGACTGGAGGGGGACTCCTCCTCCTGTCCTTGAGTCCAGCCAATGCCCTCAGGGTGAAAGAGCTGCACCCGGCCAAGCAGCAGTGGGTGGGAGGATCCCACCAAGGCGGGAGACCTGTGTTTGATCCCTGGGCTGGGAAGATACCCTGGAGGAGGACATGGCAACCCACTCCAGTATTCTTGCCTGGAGAATCCCCATGGACAGAGGAGCCTGGCAGGCTACAGTCTTGGGGATGCAAATTCGGAGACAACAGGGCGACTAAGCGCAGCACAGCACAGAGCAGACGTGTGAGGACCCCCACCCTGAATGAGTAGGGGAAGCTTCGAAGGGGAGGGGAGAGGGAGGAAGTCCTGGGATATTGCAGAGGGGACTAAAATCCAGGTAGTAAAGGTACCAACTTTGAGATCACAGGCTCTCTTCCAAGACTGCCAGGCTGGTATGGTTGCCCAATTCTTTCTTCCTATCTCCTTAAAAGTAGCCCATGATCTATTCAGGGTCCATCCCACAGGCCTGAGTGTTTACCTTCAGGGCAGACCAACTGGTCTCAGAGACATGCTCTCCCCTGGCCAAGGTGAGCTGATGGATGTAGGTCACAGGGGCCCAACCTGAGCAGTGAGACAGGAGAGTTTGCTGGGGTTTACGGTAACCAGGCTTCCTCACTCTTAGAGGAAAGCACTGGCAAGATACCCACCCTGTAGCCAGCAGATGAGAAGCCCGGTTCTGCCACAGCCATTTTGTCACCAAGAGGGAATCATATCTTGAGGACACAAACAAGATACAGAGTGCTGAAACACAGAGAAACAGCACTTTGCTGTTATTGTTCAGTCACTAAGTTGTGCCTGAATCTTCGTGACCCCATGAACTGCAGCATGCCAGGCTCCTCTGTCCTTTACTATCTCCTGGAGTTTGTTCAAATTCATGTCCATCGAGTCAGTGATACTATCTAACCATCTCATCCTTTGCTGCCCCCTTCTCCTTTTGCCTTCAGTCTTTCCCAGCATCAGGGTCTTTTCCAATGAGTCAGCTCTTTGCAACAGGTGGCCAAAGTATTGGAGATCCAGCTTTAGCATCCATGCTTCCAATAGAAACAGCATGAGGGCCACTGAATAAAACTGACCCCCAAGTCTAATGTTAAGACAGCCGGTAACAACCTCAATGTTCACGTTACTCTGAGCTGGGCTGCAGTTAGCTGCAGCTGAGAGTATTTGATATTCAAAACACCACACCCCTCTTCTTGACATGTTTTCCTTCTCAGGAGCAAAGCTGACTCCAAGCACATGAGGATTTGCAAAAAGGAAGCTGCTGATCAGCCCCACCCCCTCCAGCAAACACACGGCCTGGGGGACACAGCACAGACTGGCAACTCAAGGGTGGGGGCAGTGAGCAGCGCGGAGGGAAGGCTGCCCCACCGTCTCCCACATCACTGACACTGGACGGTCTGGGGTCAGACTGCCCCAAGGACTTCACCACTGTCTGTGAGGATCCCCTTAGCTGTGAACACCAAACTGAGTCACAACTCAGGACACATGTAGCACAGTCCTAACTAAAACCAAACTGATCAACAGCACAAAAGGGTCATGTGTGCAGGGAGACACACGGAGATATGGGGATGGGGTTCATTCCTGAGGGGTCTCTGGGGCCTGAGAGCTGCTGCTCCAGGGTCTCAGGACACCTCCTGGGTGGCCCAGGCGAACCCAGGGCTGAGGGGAGACAAAACAAGCAGGCCTTCCTTTCCCGAAGCTCTCCTTGGAGGTCCTCCGTGCAGGTGGCTCCAGGGAAGCCTCCCGAAACCTCTTCCAAGATTGCCAGGAGCCACGTGCTGAGAGCTCCAGGACCACTGGCTGCTGGCTGAGCTGAGTGAGGAAATGGAAGCTGGCTCCCATGATTCTGGGGGATTTCAGTCAGCAGGCACTGTTTTACCTGTATCTAGTTTTCCTCCTGGGGTCTGCCCAGCTCCTCCTGTGTCTGCCTCAGGAATGGGGTGCCCTGAACCACTCCCAAGGCACTGCTCTTATTTCCACAGAACACACACGGAGGGGGGAAGCCTCTCTGCAGATCCACCACTGGTGAGCTGAAGGGGATTCACCGTGCTGTCCCCTGATCCCAAGGAGTAAAATTTGAGGTCCTGGGTCCACAAGAATCCTGCTGACTGGTCTGTTTGGCACAGTTCACTGCCACCTTCCCCCTGAGGTCCAGAGAGCCCCCGGGTTGCACAGCACAGATTAAAACAAAAATCACAGACTCAAATGCCAACCTCCTGTACACATTACTTTCTTTACAAGACCTTGTGCGGTCAATGTCAGCCCCAATTTATAGATGAGGAAAACTGAGGCCCAGAGAAGACTGGCCTAACTCTGTCTGAGAAAGCCTGGCTCACCATGTCCCCCAAACCCATATGTCCCCGGCTGCATCACTCGCTCCCGCCTCCCGTGTCCCAGGGCACGTCCAGTGTCTCTCTGGCCACTGCCTGAGGAAAGTCAGAGCTCTCAGGCCTGTGACCCAGGCAGTGGGTGCCCACTCGGGACTGAGTAAGGAGGAGTCCAAGCCCAGGACCCACTGGGGTGGTGGGAGGATCTGCCTGCTGTTCCAAACGCCGGGCCTTAATGGATGTCCCTGACCCCAGCCCCAGGTGAGTCAGCGTGTCATTTCCCCAGCTGGGCCCCACTCAGTCCCCCTCCTTCTACTCTTAGAAAACGCCAACCAGGCAATCCTGTAAAACCTGTGTGCTCAATGACTCCGCCCACAGGGCCGGGCCACACAATGGCCTGCGTGGCCGCCTTGACTGCCGAGTCTTTCTCTCCACCTTCAGCTGTTCATTCCAGCACAGTTGCCCACACCTCAGGTGGCAGCTCTGTGCTGGGTCCCAGCTAGGCCAGCAGACCAGACATGCTCCTTGTCCTCAAGGAGCTTACGGTCCAGTTGGTGGGGCACATGATAGACAAGAATTACATGTATACTAAGCTAAGCTGCATGAAACTGCCATTTTTATAGGTCACAATTGGTCAAGTTTTAACAATTTCATATGGTTCAACCTAAGTAGAAGTTGTCTTAAATACTATGAAAGAAACCAATACAAAGAAGTGATTTTCCCTGGTGGTCCAGTGGCTAAGACTCCATGCTCCCAATGCAGGGGGCCTGGGTTCAATCCTTGGTCAGGGAACTAGATCCCATATGCTGCAACTAAGAGTTTGCATGCTGCAACTAAAGATTCTGCTGTAACTGTCTGCATGCTGCAACTAAAGATTCCACATGCCATCAAATTAATTAATTAAATTTAAAAAAAAAGAGTAACAGGCTCAACCCATCTAGACAAGGGAGTTGGGGAGGGTCAAGAGAGGCAACATGTAGGACCACAGTTGTAGATGGGAGAACCAGGGAACTGGGGCATACAGAGAGGAAGCAAGATACTGGGACCAGCTCTGAGAGGGATGATGTTCAAGGCGGGAGGAGGCAGTGATGTGGGGGAGATGGCAAGGAGAGGGGAGCAGGCACAGAGCTACCAAGGAGGGAGGGGCAGGGAAGAAGCTGAAACTTCAGACCCCAGCCTGCAGCCCATTTCCCCCAAGACCCCCAAACATCAGCAAAGAACTGAGCACAGGCACGGAGGGCCCCACACCTCTGAGGCTGCAGCACTGCGGGCACCCAGCCACGTCTGTGCGATGGAGTCTGCTCCCGTAAGGACAGAAGACATCTTCGAGTGAAATCGCAACAAGTTCCATGCACCACTGTGCTGGCCTGACAGCTCTAGTCGCTCTGACTCTTCACCCCACCGTGTCTTGTCCCGCTCTGCCACGTAACCCACAAGGGCCCTGCCCCCTCTCAGACTGGGGTCAGCTGCTGTGACCTGCTTTGGCCAATGGAGGTCAGCCAACATGAAGCAGACACCTGAGAAAAGACTAGCGCTTCTGCCCTCTGGCCATCGCCATGGAAAGTGAATGCCCAGGCCAGCTCGCCGGTCCCAGGAGAGGGTCAGCAAGCAGACGAGAGATGAGTCACCCCAGTCACCTTCCCCGGGCCACCCCAGATCTGCCAACCCCTGGATGTGTCATCAAGCCCAGCCAAGGTCAGCAGAGCTGCCAGGCTGCCCAGCCTGGATGGTCAGGCCATCAGTATGGTTGGTGGCTATACCATGTATCTGTCAATCAGTAAACCAGTTCCAATTTTATTTCTAAAAACTTAATGGTTGAATGAATTATCGATTGTGCAAACTACGATACCTTCTGTATAAGTTTTCTACAAAAACGTATCTTGCACTGTGAATTGACCGCTCCATCAACCGTACAGGCAACGTCTAAAAGAAAACAAAATGTTATTTACTAAACTCGGGCAGGAAGGAAGGTCAGGAAGCCTGGAAGAATGACTGTTGCTCCCCTGCCCCTGGCCTATGCTGAACACAGAACTGAGACGCCACCGGGGAGGGGTGGGGGGGACACCAAAGAACCGTGTGTCCAGCCTCCTTGGCCCTGGACCCTCCCTACGCCCTGAGGCTTGGTGGTCAGTGTAGCAAGGCAGGGCGGAGAGCCTGTCAGCTACAGCCTCTTTCATGGGAGGGATGAGGCTCCACTGGACTGTGGGTTTGGAGAGTGCTAGAAAAACTGCCAAATGCCACCCAGGAAAGTGGTGGCAAGCGTGAAGTGTGGTGACTATTAATGACCCAGCAGGTGCATCCACTGAAGCAGAGGCAGAGCTTTGAGGACAGGGTGTGGCTTTCTGCAGCCCCAGCAGCAGCCTGCCAACATCTGCCTCCACTCAGGGCTGGTGGGATCACGCAGTCCTTCACAACTGTAAAGGACCATGCCCTACAGCAAGGAGAGGAAAACACTGATGGAGCCACTCTCTGCCAGCAGGCTCACACCCACAAGGGAGGCCTTCCCATGGTGTCCCATTGGGAAGGGAGAGGTGCCCTGACTCAGACACTTGAGTGGGCAAACACTGCTCTCACTCACTCACCTGCCCATGGCACCCGCTGGGACCTGGACCCACAAATCAGAGGCCGATTCAAAGCCACAACCTGATTCAAAGCCATGTCCTCTCTCTCCCATCTGTCCATCCGTCTTCCTTTCTATTCTTCCATCCTCTCCTTCCTTTCAACTCTCTCCTGCCCATCTTTTGTAGCTCCCCATTTATCCCTCTTTTATCCTCTTTCCTAGTCTGTCCATCTCTCTCTCTCGCTGCCTCCTTCCTGATACATTTCATTAAACAGAGGAACACACATATGGCCCATTATATTTAGATATACTAGACACAATTTCTGTTTGCAACTGAGTGCCCATGCAGGAAAAAGTAGGGCGACTGCCAACCTCAGATCCTCTGACATGTAACTTTTAGACAGATCTTTGGGCTTCCCTTGTGGCTCAGCTGGTAAATAATCCGCCCGCATGCGGGAGACCTGAGTTTGATCCCTGGGTTGGGAAGATCCCCTGGAGAAGGGAAAAGCTACCCACTCCAGCATTCTGGACTGGATAATTCCATGGACTGTATAGTCCACAGGGTCTCAAAGAGTCAGACATGACTAAGCGACTTTCACTCACTCACTCGGGGAGACAGAAATTCAAACAGTTCTGCTTGTATCTTTTTTTGTTTTAAAAAACACACAGATTTGTAGAAGGATGAGAGCTATGGCTGCAAATGCCCAGCCCTGCATCAAACCGCAGGCCGAGTGGCTGTGTCAGAGACACGGGTGGATGGATGTCCCGTCGCGTGGATGTCCCATCTCCTGTAAAGAGAGCCTCCAGAGCCAGTCTCTCAGGCTGGGCTGCCACTTTGCCACATCTGTGGCTGAACCACAGATGCCCATCTGGACCTCCTCAGAGACTCTGCCCCTATTCACACTCCCCGGCTGACGAAAGGGGCTGAAGCAGCCATCTTTGTGCCCAGGTGATCTGCCCCAATACCTGATTGGCCCAGGGCTGGACACCTGACCCAAGCTGAGCCAATCAGGTTCTTTCTCTCAAGAATCTGAACCAAGAACGTTAACAGGCCTTGTAAAGGTTAGGTCCGCGGTTCTCCTGCAAACAAACACGGCGTGCGTTAAAATCACCTGGAGGGTGTGACAAAACCCAGATTGCTGGCCTCATTTCCAGAATTTCTGATTCAGCAGGTCCAGGATGGGGTCAGAAAATGTGCATTTCTAACAAGTCTCCAGGTGCTGCTGCAGCTCCTAGTCCTAGTCTGGGGACCACACTTTTGAGAACTGAGTTAAAGGGCATTGAGCCCAGGAGCCAGCAGGTCATGAAGCCTTGGGCTCACGGGGCATCATAGCAAGTTCTTGGCTAGCTGAGGGTGGGGCTAGGGGCCCTGAAGCCTGGTCCTCAAAAAGCAGCGGGACCAGACACCTGGACTCGAGAGACAGAGAAGACTTAGCAGCTCCTTGTAAGGTTTCCCTTCCTGGCAACCAAATGCCCCTCATTTGAGGAAAATTGAAACCAAGCATCTGAGCTGTACCTGCGGACGAGTGTGCTGGTCGAGCATGGTGAGCTGCACGTAGGTCTGCAGCGTGAGGCCCCATCGACAGGCATCCTGGTACATCAGACCCTGCGGGGTGGTGGGGGGTGGGGGGAGAATGCAGTGCTGTATCTGCAGGACTCCCTGACTGTGGACCCAGACCCCACCCATCCCTTTCCAGCAGCCAGAGCTGAGCCTTCTGACCGGGAAGGAGGTGGAAGGGAGCACAGGCACATTACAGCCCCTGCTTGCTGGGTCCATTCTTGGCAAAGTGCACAGGGTAGCTTCAGAGGGAGCGTGCAGCAGCCCGCGGCATAGCCAAGTGCAAATCCCAATTGGAGGTTTACCAGGGAAGCTGGTTACCAAGGAGACCTGGGTTTCTTCTAGGAGAGGGTCGGGTTAGAATGAGCAGCTGGAGACTACTCCCCCACCCCCACCCCACGCAGCCGGGGCAGAGCACTTGCGATGGTTTGGGATAGCTGACAGGAGGGCTCTGGGCTCCTTACATGCCCAGCCAGGCCTCAAAGAACCTTGACCTCAGAACATCAACCTGCCACCATTTTTCCGCTGTCCCTTTGCCTGGTGCAGAGCAAGGACACGCCTGGATGGGGGACTAGCTCATGCACTAGCACCGCCGTTCCTGTACACTTGAGAAGCTGGCGGCTCACACAGCAAACAGCACACTCACCAGAGGATTATGGCCTCGGACATTTCTCCACTTGGGCACAGGCTCTGTTAACACCTGCCAGGAGAGAAAACGTCAGAGAGCTGCTGCTCCTCAGTTCTGAGCTCCGTGAAGGCGGATTAGTGTTAGGGGTGGGATGGGGAGAGAGTCAAGACCTGGGCACCCAGGTAGGGCTAAAATAGGAGAGCAACCCTCCCTGCAAGGACAGAGCTCCATCTAGACATGGCTCCTGGTGTGACTTCCAGAAAGGATCTAAGACCCACCCTGTCCACCCCTGTATACAAGTATATGCACACATCCCCTCCTCTGTGGCCATGGGGGCTCCTCGGGGACAAGGGGAGTTCTCCCAATCACCCCTCCTGTTTTCCATCCTGTCCCTTACTGCCCACCATGGAGGGCAGGCAGGGAGGTGAGAGAAGCCAGGAGGGAGTTTGCTTCGTGCAGCTTGAGCCCAGCTTCTGGTTTGGGGGCTCTCCTGTGACCCTGGCAGTGAGCTCTGCCTCCATTTCCTCTCTCTGATCTCTGCACTGGACACACCGATGGGCAACGGATCCTGTTTCTTTTAGTAGCTTCCCTAAACTGTGCAGGTGAGTTCTGGGAACGATTTAAATGGTGTTCTTGGAGCCAAGACTTTTGAGAATATCTGGGATATTTGGGGAGCTTCAAGTGCAAGTGAGCAGGTGCCACAGGTCACAAGAGATCAAAGGAAAGCAATGCATGGGACCCTTGAGGAGGAACCTCCCCCGACCTTTTACCCTTTTGTGCCTTTGTTCATGCTGTTGTTATGCCCAGTATGCCCACCTCAACTTATTTCACCTCAACTTTCATTACATGGAAAACTCATACATATCCTTCAAAAGCCACTTCAAATATCCCTTCCTCTGTGACTCATTCCCAGCCACCTCCCAACCTTCCTCTCCTCCTTCTGGGTCTTCATTCCATTCCTATCCTGTGAGTAGCAAATGCTGCACCACTCAGGCTCACCAGAGGCTGAGACAGAGGCAGCCTTGACCGGCGCCCCATCTGTGGCACATTCACTCAATACACATTGAGCATCTGCTGTGTCAAGTACCACACGAGGTACCAAGGATGCAGCAAGAGCAGAACCCCCCAGCCCGGCCTTCACACAGCTTTAAACTGGCTAGGGAAGCAAACATTAATCAGATCATCACAGAAAGTTAGCACGTATTTTCAAACCCTGAGAAGTAGTATAAAATAAGGATACAGAGGGGCCAGAAGAACCCACACCAGGGAGGGTAACCTAGCTGGGGAGGTCAGAGAGCAGAGCTGAGAGCTGAAGAGTGGTTTTCTTAAAGCCAAAACATTTTCGTATGCTGTGGAGCCAAATGAGGGCACAGGCCCTTGAGCAGACAGCCTAGGCTGGGACACAGCACCACAGGCACTAGCCGTGCGACTCTGGCCAAGCCATGTGACCTCACTGAGCCTCAGCTTCCTCCTTTGCAACTGAAGCGATAGTAGGACCTGCATCACAGGGACTACTATTGTAAGGATGCAGTCAATTAGATCATGCAATCATTAGCCTCAACACAGTGCCTGGCATAGAGTACCACCCTCATTAGCTGTTAACCCTCACTGCTGATGGTGGTGGTGGTGGTGTTCATTGGCTCCAAGGTCTTCAGTGAGAATATAAGCGCTTCTAAAGCCAGGGGGCAGGAGGGAGAAATTTCCCTGGTCCAGTGGTTAAGACTCTGCACTTCCACTACAGAGGCAGGGGTTTGATCCCTGGTCAGGGAATTAAGTTGCCGCATGCCACTCGGCTGGGCTGAAAAATAAAGTGCCAGTGAGAGTTACATTGCTCAGGACAGGTGTGTCAGGAGGCCCCCAGAGGCCCACCTCCCTGGGTCTGAGGATTCACGAGGAGGACTCATAGGATCCAGCATATAGTCATACTCACAGCTAACTACAGTGGGAGGTTACAAAGTATAATCAGCCAAGGAAAAAGGTGTATGGAGCAAAGTCTGGGGGAAACCAGGCCCAAGCTTTCAAGAGGCCCCTCCCTCCTCTCACACAGGATATTCTCAATTCCCCCAGCAGCATTTCTGCTGGGTAGGGCTGGTTTGCACCCTTTATGAATCCACCAAGCTTTTGTAGGTTCCTTCAAACCTAGTGTGGAATCCGTACCTCGATGTCTGTTGAGTTGGAGAAGAACTCCAGGCATGTTGTCTTTCCACTGGCAATATTGCCCTCAACACAGATCTAGCAAAAGACAAATGCACATTAGGACCAGAAAGTGAGTGCCTGAGGGAGCATCAGGACAAACTTCTAGGGAAGCGCTCCGGTGAACAGCATAACTTGTTCAGCCGAAGACCTCAGTGTGAACACAAAACCTCCACAGGAAACCCCGAGGTCCGGTTATTAGCAATTAACAACTTGACTCTTTCCACCAGTGGCAGGCTCCAGACCCACCAGACCACCACCCTCCAGGACAGATGCTCCCTTATGTCAACCCACAGACCCCACAACTTGTCCTCAGCCACCCTAGCTCTGCCTTTCCCTAGCTCAGTCCCTCAGACTATTAGATTTTAGGCCAAATGGAATATTACTGAGCCATTAAAAAAAGAATGGAATTGGGTCATTTGTAGTGATATGGACGGACCTAGAGTCTAACATACACGTTAAGTCAGAAAGAGAAAAACAAATGTCATATATTAATACATATGTATGGAATCTAGAAAGATGATACAGATGGGTCTGTTTGCAGGGCAGAAACAGAGATGCAGACGTACAGAACAAACGGGTGGACACGGGATGGGGAAGGTATGGGTGAGATGAACTGAGAGAGTGGTACTCACATATAAACACTACCGTGTGTAAAACTGATAGCTAGTAGGAAGCTGCTGAATAGCACAGGGAGTCCAGTTTGATGCTCTGTGATGACCTAGAGGGGTGGGATTGGGGGTCTTGCATCTGCTCACTGAAGGCCTTCCATGGGCCAGGCACTGTGGACTCAGGAGCCAGTCCGAGCTCCCACTGAGCTCATAGGTGTGAAGATGGGGAAGAAAGTAAAAGGGAATTACAAGAAAAGATGTTCATGGTGCCACGGGAGCACAAGGCCAGCCAGCATCACTGCTCTGGAGAATGTGCCAAAGTTTACCTCCCCCTTCCTCTGCTGTGAGGCCTTCATTCCAACTTCCCATAATTGTAACTGATGCTGTGATGTGCCATCTATCCTTTTTTTTTTTTTTTTTGGGGGGGGGGGTGTTGCACAGCTTCTGGGATGTTAGCTCCCCAACCAGGGATTAAACCCATGCCTCCTGCATGGGTTGGAAGCATAGAGTTTTAACCACTGGACCACCAGGGGATTCCCTATCCTTATTTTTAAATAATAACATTTCATCTTTTCTGAAAACAGATTTTAAGCATTCTCACAGTAAGAAATACAGGGAACTGACAAAAAAAAAAAAAAAACCACTCCTAATTCCAGAGATAACCATAATTTAAATGTTTAATCAGAATCAAACTTTTCAGAGGCAAACAAGTTTGAGCCCCAAAGCCCCCACCGGAAGAATCAAAATATATATTATCCTATTAAAGACCCTGAGAAATCTGCCATAAAAAGGAAACTTGCCCAAATGTCCAACCAAGTGGGATCCATGCACATGAGAGAGAATTATCACCATTCAGCAATAAAAAGAAATGAAGTGCTGATAAACGCAATAATGTGTATGTACCTCAAAACATTATGAAAAATGAAAACAGCTAGTTACAAAGACCAAATGCTGTATGATTCCATTTTATAGGAAATGTCCTGAAAAGGCAAATCCTCAGAGACAGGAAGCAGAGTAGTGGTTGCCTGGCTCTGGGGGAGTGACTAAATGGGTGCAAGGTTGCTTTTCTGAGTGATAAAAATGTTCTAAAATTATACTGTGATGTTGCAAAACTCCATACATTTACTAAGAAATCATTAAGCTGTAAACTTAAAACAAGTCAATTTGGGGGTATGTACCTAACTTAATAAAGTCATTCTTTAAAAAAAAAAAAAAAGGAACGCAGTTTAATTTTAATCTAACAGTCAAAAAATTAAGACTTTCCACTCTTACCCCCTCATTCTCTCTCCCTCTTCCTCATACATACCCACTGTTACGACTTCCCAACTTTCCTTTAACTAGACTAACAATTTCTTTCCTTCTTTCCCCCCTATAGACAGTTTATATATTATTTCATGTGGATCATACTTTATATATTTTTATCCTCTTCTTTTTTATCTCTTACAAAGTACTTTCCTAGGATGTTAAGTATTTTCAAAAACATGATTCTGAATGGCTAAATAATATTTCATCACATAAGATATACCACGAATTATTGAAATCCTTACTGTTGAATGTTACATTCTCTCCAGTTACTTTTATCATAAAATTGTGCTGTGATATTTTTGATACAATAAACTGTGCTGTAGTGAGCCTTCTTGTACGTAAATCCTTGTCACTGGCTCCAATTATTCCCCTTCAATAGATTTTTGGGAGTATAATCAATGCATCCAAGGATACGTGAGTTTTTACGCCTGTTGATGATGATGCCAAATTACCCTCTAAAATGCTGTCCCAATTCACACCCTTTTTTCTAAATGAAAAAGATGGATGGAAGAGCATGTGCCTTTTACCATACTGTGCCAATACTGGGCATATCCCATCCTAAATCTTCAATCATGAATAATAATAATGTCTGTCACTAGGCATTCAGTGTTAGCCCCTGTGGGTTCTGTACTTTGCCAACATTGTCACATGATCCCTGAAACAATCATAGCTAAGAATTATTTGCATAGATGGGGAAACTCAGGCTCTGAGAGGTTAAGGACTTGTCTACCTCTACTGAAGAGCACAACTGGGGCTTGAACCAGGTTGTCTGATCCACACTTTCCTTACTCCATTTCCAAAAGCATTTTTCCTCTCTTAGGGAGGTGGAGCACTTTCTTCTGTTTATTAGCTATTAACAAATTCCCTCAGGAAAAGTCCGTTCGTATTCTGTTCAATTGAAAACATTAGTCACTTCTTTTTAACCCAACTTTGGAATTTATTTTGCAATTCTGGGCAGTGACTCACTCTCGAGCTGTAGCTCAGCCCAGATATTCCCTGTCCAGTTCAATTCCACGGGATGTTTCATGGGGACCTCAATTCATGACACCCCCAATACCCATTTACGGCTTCTGTTTCCATTCCTGTCTTCAGGAAAGGCTACACCATCTACCCAGACATTCAGGGCCTTCTCTCCTCACCCATCAACTCACAACACCTCTCCAACCCTCCTTGTGGGAGCAGCCTTCCTGCTGGCCTTTCTGCCTCCAGTCCAGCCCGGCCAGGCCCCCTATTCCCTATCTATGGTCCACCACCTCTTCCTGAGAGGTAAACCAGATCACATCCGGTAAAGTCTTTCAGTGGCTGCGGGTGCTGGGATCTTCCTCCAGTCCCTGTGCCTGACCAAAGGCTCTCCCCAGCCACCTCTCTGGGATGACCACAAGCCTCAGGCTCTCATCCCCCTGTGACTTGCCCCTGCAGTTCTCGCTGCTCCAACACTACTGCCTCGCCTTGTCCTCCTTTTCCCAGGAGGCTTGAAGACTCCCCAAGGCTCCCCTCAGTCATCATCCTCGAGAACCTCTGCCCCTACTCCCTGCGGCTCTAGATTCACCATTGTCCTATTCACGCTATCTCCCCCATCAGGCCACAGGCTCACTAACAACAAAGGCTGTTGGAAGTCCCAGGTCCACACAGGAACTCAGAGGATTTGTATAATTAAGAGCAGCTCTGGACCGGACTGCAAGCTCCACACCACTTCCTACAGACCACCTACTGTGTGTCTGGGGGATACCAGACCACACCCAGAAAGCACCAAGGACAGGCCTGGCTCACAAAAATGCTAGCTCAATAATTAATAGCACAACAATGCATCAATACCCACCTGGCTCAACTTACCAACCCCTCCCCCAGCTGTGGTGCCTGTCATCATACCCTACCCCATGTATAGTTTCAACAAACTTTCATAAATCTCAAGCATTTTCATCACCAGTCCTCTCCATGTGACTGCTCTCCTTCCCAGGCCCTCTCCATCACCCCAAATACCTCCAGGGGGCCTGCCCACACGTTCCACCCTCTACAGACCCCAGCCAAGGTACTCCTGCCCACACCCACCAAGTAACTCCCTCTCCAGCCATTGTCTACCAACCTGCAGCTCCCTGAGCCTCTGGACCAATGGTGACCAAAATACTGCTCCACCACAGCCAGCTAAAGGCTTAAACATCCCATGGGCATGTCCAGTTTGACCCTCCTTTGACCTTCAACCTCACACCAGACGCAATTCCACCCCAGAGCTAGCATCTCGAAGTCACTGCACTGGCGGAACCCATGTCTGTGGACCCCCAGGAATTCTTTGTGGCCTCCCACTCACCTACCCTTCTCAGCATTGGTGGTCTGGGGGGCAGCAGTCAGAAGACCTGCCCTCAAAGCCAGGCTGTCACCTACTGGCAGTCAAACTAACCTTCCACCTTACAAATCCTTTTGTAATCATTCATCGATTCAAGTTAATAGTCCAAATTCACCCAGAGGCTATGAATACATGTATTCTCCTACCTGTGCAGATTCTTAGCAAAGACACACCAGAAACTGGTAACAGAGGTGGTCTCTGAGGAGGGAGCCTGGGGCACAGGAGTGGACAGCTCTTTATCCCTGGAGATCCCCTTGAATTTGTTGTTGTTTTTATGTGCACATATTCCTTCACTCTTCTCCTCAAAACATGTATTGTGTGTGTGTGTGTGTGTGTGTGTGTGTGTACTACACATACATAATCCTACACTGGAAAGAGTGCACATTAGAGAGACTTACCACTGATTTTTTCTCTTTTTCATTTTCTCTATCTTTATCTAGAAAAGAAAGAAACCAATTTTTAAACGCGATTTTAAATAGCTCACTCTTCGGTCATTGTTATGCTTGCTCCCTGACCTACAAATGTTTTCCAGTAACACCTGGGACCTTCCCTCGTTGGAGGGAGGCAGACCCACCACTGCTGTCCATGCTTGGAAACGGAAACTGCCGCCCGGATCCTGTTGGCATGTCTAGGCCACCAATGTGCTCAGCTTTGTTCACAGAGTATATAATGCTTTCCATTTTCCACACATTTTATATTTATGACCCTCACTGATGGGTGTCCAGCCACTTAAAACGCAGAGTGGCCTCCACTCGAAGCTCCCGGGTAGGAGAGGTCGGTGGGCATGGACTTCGGCACAGGACTCAAGTTTCTCCTGCAGGCCCCGGGGCTGACATCGCGGCCCACCCAGCCCTCGGCGGGTTCTGAGGTGCCACTGAACTCCAGAACTTGGCTACAACGAGGGCTCTCAATTCTGAAGGGCAGGGTCTCCAGTCCCAATGGAAAAGGGAGGGCACTGAACCTAACCGACTCCCCCACGCCCCGCTTGCTGGCACCTCCCCCAAGGCCAAAAGAATGGACCAGGAACGGCACCGGAAACCCTCGGGGAGGAGGTTTTTTCCACTCTTTAGAGGGTTCCATAGCTCCGAACAGGAGATGGGCGCAGAGCCCCAAGGCCCCACCCGCTACTGCCGGCCAGGGTCCGGGGCACCTACCACCGACCGCCCCGCCCCTTCCCCAGGCCGCCCAAGGAAATCCCGGCGCCCGGAAGGAGGGATTTCGGGTTCGAGCCGGTTCCGCGAGACAAGGGCGGGGAGTGGGGCTGATGGCCGCATCCAGGACGCCTGCAAGGGAAACTGAGCGACGCGTTACCCCGAGGCCAGGCCCAACGCTGCGCCCCTCGAGACCCTGGGCAGGAAGCGGGACTCCCGGGCCGATCGCGGCGCAGCGCCCGGAAAGCCCAGCTCCGCAGCGGCCGCAGCAACACAGCCCGGCTGCCGGATGCCACAGGCCCAGCCATTCTTCCTGCGCGGGCCTGCGCGAGCGCAGCCGCGGGACAGGGCCCGCCTCCACGCGCCGCCAGCAGCCCCAGCCCGCCCCGCCCCGCCGCGCCCCGCCGACTCTTAAAGAGACCTCATCTCATTTCGCCCTCTTCGCCGAGAAGGTAAGGGATTCGCCGTTTGCAGCCTGGAAATCTCCCCGCCAACCAGACGCTGGCAGAATGAACCCATGATTTGGCAAACTTCGGGGCTTGGGTGGCCAATAACACCAGCGACTGGTTTGTTAATTAACTATTGAAAGTGAAAGTCGCTCAGTCAGTGTCCGACTCTTTGCCACCCCATGGACTACACAATCCGTGGAATTCTCCAAGCCAGAATACTGAGTGGATAGCGTTTCCCTTCTCTAGGGGATCTTCCCAACCCAGGAATCGAACCCAGGTCTCCCGCATTGCGGGCGTATTCTTACCAGCTGAGCCACAAAGGAAGCCCTAATTAACTGTTGGAGGTTGCTTAATTGAGCATCTGTTGTATCCAGGAGCCAGTGACAACTCACACGCTGTCATTTATTTTTCTCAGCAAGCCTACAGGTGGGTGCTGTCACTCCCATTCTCCCAGCTGAGCTGATCCTTGGAAGCAGGTAACTTTTAAAAAGTAAACAGAAGCATTCATTAAGCGGTGGAGCTGAAATTCATGCCCATCTATCTTGCTTCACAGCCAGCGCTGTTTTCTCTGAACTTTGACATTTCCAGGATCTGGACAGTAAATATGCTAGATCCTTCTGGAAGCTATTAAAAACCTAGACAACAGGACCCAAAGGACTCGCTTATGCTAAGCCCCACTCACCAACCAAGACTTAAGTATCGTTTTGGCTCTCCAGTCAATCAGCCATCATCTGATCAGCACTAGTTAGATCTGTGGTCCCCATCCTTTTTTGGCACCCGCGGCCGGTTTTGTGGAAGACCTCCCCTGGGGAGGAGACGGTTTCAGGATAATTGAAGTGCATTACACTTATTGTGTAATAATATTGTGCACTTTATTTGTAGTATTATGACATCTGCTCCACCTCAGATCAGATCATCAGGCATTAGATCCCAGAGGCTGGGAACCGCTGAGTTAGGTAACCTGATAGACCCCCCGCATTCCCTAGGAAAGGAATCTTGCAACAACCAATTTCCTTGTTCCCGCTCCCTTCTGCCTTTAAAAGTCTTTCATTTTGTACACCTCTTCAGAGCTCCTTTCTGTTGGACTGGATTGCTGCCCTATTTGAATCATTTTTTTTTTGTTTGTTCAAATAAAATCTTGAAAATTTTAATATGCTTCAGTTTATCTTTTATCAAATATACAATCAATACGTGGTCGTCTGGACAGACAACTAGGGGGTGGGGAGAAGCTGGCCTTCGTAGCTCCCCTGTAGGTTAGCGGAAACGCAGATTCCGCAGAGCGGGAGCCTGTGGCAGGGTGTGGGGGACCTGGCGTGCACCCAAGTGCGGCTGCAGTGACCTGCGCATGCACGCGCCAGGGCGGGAAGCCTAGAAGCGCTGCACGTGGCCGGGGTGGCCGTTGCAGACTTGGCACAGGGCCTGGCAGAGAGGTGCGCTGAATAGGGGGACCGGCGGGAAAGTGCTGCTGCTGGGTCTGCAGGGGCGATGCAGACCCTGAAACCGAAGTCGAAGTCTCGGCCCTTCTGCTTCAGCGTGAAAGGCCACGTGAAGCTGATACGATTGGTGAGGGCGGGGCTGGGGGACTGGGGGGCGGAGTCCCCGCGCACTCCCCTGCTAGGAGATCAAGCTGCCAAGTATGAAGCTTATGCTCCTTAGTCTCCTTCTCTCTTTCAACTTTGTTTCTATCAAGGCCTTCTTAAAGGGAAGGCATTTCTCCCTACACCCTGGGGGTGGAAGGAGAGAGAGCAACTGTCGTCTTCATCAGAGGCTTTCTGTACCCAGTGGTAGCCAGGGGTTAGTCGCTCAGTCGTGTCCCACTCTTTGAGACCCCATGGACTGTAGCCCGCCAGGCTCCTCGGCCCATGGGATTCTCCAGGCAAGCGTACTGGAGTGGGTTGCCATGACCTTCTCCAGAGGATCTTTCCTGGTAGCTCGAGACGGTAAAGAATCTGCCTGCAATGCAGGAGACCCGGGTTCGATCCCTGGGTCAGGAAGATCCCCTCGAGAAGGGCATGACTACCCACTCCAGTATGCTTGCCTGGAGAATCCCATGAACAGAGGAGTGTGGCAGGCTACAATCCATGGGGTCTCAAAGAGTCGAACACAACTAAGCGGCTGACACTTTACAGACCCACTCATAAAACAAGTTCTGCACACCTGCATGAATGGCCTACACTTGGACCCCCAAACCAGTTACCCAGGTTACCATGTGAGGCTGCTGCAGTTGTACATTCAGACGCCAATGAGATTAAAACCAAAACCAAAAAATGCACGGAGGGGTTTCAGAGGATGCTGTGTTTACTTACTATAACTCACAAGTTTTTTGGGGTTTTTTTTCCCAAGCTTTATTGAGATACTTCATATATGATAAAGCTTACTAATTTAAAGGGTACAACTAAATGTTTTTAGTACACTCATAGGTGTGTAGTGATATCTCATTGTGTTTTTTAAATTATTTTTTTAATTGAAGGATAATTGCTTTACAGAAATCTGTCAAACCTCAACATGAATCAGTCATAGGTATACATATATCCTTCCTCCCTTTTGAACTTCCCTCTCAACTCCCTCCCCATCCCACGCTTCTAAGATGGATACAGAGCCTCTGTTTGAGTTTCCTGAGCCATACAGCAAATTCCCCTTGGCTATGTAAGTTTCCATGTTACTCTTTCCATACGTCTCACCTCTCCTCCCCTCTCCCCACGTCCGTAAGTCTATTCTCTATGTCTGTTTCTCCATTGCTGCCCTGTAAATAAATTCTTCAGTACCATTTTTCTAGATTCCGTATATATGTGTTAGAATACGATATTTATCTTTCTCTTTCTGACTTACTTCACTCTGTATAATAGGCTCTAGGTTCATCCACCTCATTAGGACTGACTCAAATGTATTCTTTTTATGGTTGAGTAATATTCCATTGTATATGTACCACAACTTCTTTATCCATTCATCTGTCGATGGACATCTAGGTTGCTTCCATGTTCCAGCTATTGTAAATAGTGCTGCAAAGAACAATGGGATACATATGTATTTTTCAATTTTGGTTTCCTCAGAATATATGCCTAGGAGTGGGATTGCTGGTCATATGGTGGTTTTATTCCTAGTTTTTCAAGGAATCTCCATACCATCTTCCATAGTGGCTGTATCAATTTAAATTCCCACCAACAGTGCAAGAGCATTCCCTTTTCTCCACACCCTCTCCAGCATTTATTGTTTGTAGACTTTTTGATTATGGCGATTCTGACTGGTGTGAAGTGATATCTCATTGTAGTTTTGATGTGCATTTCTCTAATAATGTGCAGTGTTGAGCATATTTTCATGTGTTTGTTAGCCATCTGTATGTCTTCTTTGGAGAAATTTCTGTTTAGGTCTTTTCCCCACTTTTTGATTGGGTTGTTTTTCTGGTATTGAGTTGTATGAGCTGCTTGTATATGTTGGAAATTAATCCTTTGTCAGTTGTTTCCTTTGCTATTATTTTCTCCCATTCTGAGGGTTGTCTTTTCACCTTTCTCATAGTTTTCTTTGCTGTATAAAAGCTTTTAAGTTTAATCAGGTCCCACTTGTTTGCTTTTGTTTTTATTTCCATTAATCTAGAAGGTGGGTCATGGAGGATCTTGCTTTGATTTATGTCATCGAGTATTCTGCCTATGTTTTCCTCTAAGAGTTTTATAGTTTCTGGTCTTACATTTAGGTCTTTAATCCATTTTGAGTTTATCTTTGTGTATGGTGTTAGGAAGTGTTCTAATTTCATTCTTTTACATGTAGCTGTCCAGTTTTTCCAGCAACATTTATTGAAGAGGCTGTCTTTGCCCCATTGTATATTCTTGCCTCTTTTGTCAAAAATAAGGTACTCATAGGGGCATGGGTTTATTTCTGGGCTTTCTATCTTGTTCCATTGGTCTATATTTCTGTTTTTGTGCCAGTACCACAATGTCTTGATGACTGTAGCTTTGTAGTATAATCTGAAGTCAGGAAGGTTGATTCCTCCAGCTCCATTCTTCTTTTCAAGACTGCTCTGACTATTTGGGGTCTTTTGTGTTTCCATATGAATTGTGAAATTTTTTGTTCTAGATCTGTGAAAAATGCCATTGGTAATTTGGTAGGGATCTCATTGAATCTGTAGATTGTGTTTGGTAGTATAGTCATTTTCACAATATTGATTCCTCCTACCCAGGAACATGGAATATCTCTCCATCTGTTTGTGTCATCTTTGATTTCTTTCATCAGTGTCTTATAATTTTCTGTGTAGAGTTCTTTTATCTCCTTAGGTAAGTTTATTCCTAGATATTTTATTCTTTTCGTTGCAATGGTGAATGGGATTGATTCCTTAATTTCTTTTTCAGATTTTTCATTGTTAGTATATAGAAATGTAAGTGATTTCTGTGTATTATTTTGTATCCTGCAACTTTGCTAAATTCACTGATTAGCTCTAGTAATTTTCTGATACTATCTTTAGGGTTTTCTATGTACAATATCATTCATCTGCAAATAGTGAGAGCTTTACTTCTTCTTTTCTGATCTGGATTCCTTTTCTTTCTTTTTCTTCTCTGATTGCTGTAGCTAGGACTTCCAGAACTATGTTGAATAATAGTGGTGAAAGTGGACACCCTTGTCTTGTTCCTGATCTTAGGGGGAATGCTTTCAGTTTTTCACCATTGAGTATAATGTTTGCTGTAGGTTTATCATATGTGGCCTTTACTATGTTGAGGCAGGTTTCTTCTATGCCCATTTTTTGAAGAGTTTTAATAATAAATGGGTGCTGAATTTTGTCACAGGCTTTTTTCTGAATCTATTGAGATTATCATATGGTTTTTATCTTTCAATTTGTTCATATGGTGTATTACATTGATTGATTTGCATATATTGAGGAATCCTTGCATCCCTGGAATAAACCCAACTTGATCATGACGTATGAGCTTTCTGATGTGCTGCTGAATTCTTTTTGCTAAAATTTTGTTGAGGATTTTTGCGTCTATGTTCATCAGTGATACTGGCCTGTAGTTTTCTTTTTTTGTGTTGTCTTTATCTGGCTTCAGTATCAGGGTGATGGTGGCCTCATAGAATGAGTTTGGAAGTATTCCTTCCTCTGCAATTTTTTAAAAGAGTTTTAGAAGGATAGGCATTCAGTTCAGTTCAGTTCAGTCTCTCAGTCATGTCTGACTCTTTGCAACCCCATGAATCACAGCACGCCAGGCCTCCCTGTCCATCACCAACTCCTGGAGTTCACTCAAACTCATGTCCATCGAGTCGGTGATGCCATCCAGCCATCTCATTTTCTGTCGTCCCCTTCTTCTCCTGCCCCCAATCCTTCCCAGCATCAGGGTCTTCTCCAATGAGTCAACTCTTCGCATGAGGTGGCCAAAGTATTGGAGTTTCAGCTTCAGCATCAGTCCTTCCAATAAAAAAGATAGGCATTAGCTCTTCTCTAAATGTTTGATAGCATTCTCCTGTGAAGCCATCTGGACTGGGCTTTTGTTTTTTGGGAGATTTTTGATCACAGCTTCAATTTCATTGCTTGTAATTGGGTTGTTCATAATTTCTATTTCTTCCTGGTTCAGTCTTGGAAGATTGGACTTTTCTAAGAATCTGTCCATTTCTTCCAGGTTATCCATTTTATTGCCCTATAATTGTTCATAATAGTCTCTTATAATCCTTTGTATTTCTGCATTGCCTATTGTAACCTCTCCTTTTTCATTTCTAATTCTGTTGATTTGATTCTTCTCTCTTATTTTCTTGATGGGTCTGGCCAAAGGTTTGTCAATTTTGTTTATCTTCTCAAAGAACCAGCTAGCTTTATTCATCTTTACTATTGTTTCTTTCATTTTTTTTTTATTTCTGCTCTGATCTTTATGATTTCTTTCCTTCTAATAATTTTGGGGTTTTTTTGTTCTTCTTTTTCCAGTTGTTTTAGGTGTAAAGTTAGGTTGTCTATTCAATGTTTTCCTTGTTTCTTGGGGTAGGATTGTATTGCTATAAACTTACCTCTTAGAACTGCTTTTACTGCATCCCATATGCTTTGAGTTGTCGTATTTTCACTGTCATTTGTTTCTAGAAGTTTTTTTATTTCCCTTTTGATTTCTTCAGTAACCTGTTGGTTATTTAGAAACGTATTGTTCAATCTTCATGTGCTTGTGTTTTTTACAGTATAACTCACAAGTTTGGATCTGAGTGAGCTCAAGGCTGATAGAGCCCAGAGCAAGGACAGTGGAACTGCACATTCCTGGGGTGTCAGACCTGCCAAGAGATTGCAGCTAGTTCTGGATAGAGATTTGGGAGAGAATGGACTGTCATTTGGAGGATGATGACTGGCTAGTTAGAGAAGTGGAAATTATCCTAGGAGACTATGTTGAAGAAACTAAAGAACAGGGGAAGGAAAAAAAAAAAATTCTTAAATTTTAAAGAGGTGACCTATAAGTAGAGGGGATAGAAAGTTAAAGCTTACAAGGAAACAGCCCCGCTTAATATGAGAAAGAGTTTTCTATTGGGAAAGTGCCAAAATAAGTGGCCACTTGGGAAGGCAGTACATTCCCAGAGAGAAGAGGTACCAGGTAGGTGCAGGCAAGTTCCTGGTGAGCACGTTGTAATGGCAGCTCAGACTCCAGGTGAGTGGGCAGAACAAACTGTATGCAAGGCCCTACCGCACCAAAGTCTGTGATTCTGAAAAACATAACATACTGCAAGTCAGAAGGCCTGAGGGAAGTTTAGAAAACTACTTGAGTTCAAAGAGCTTCCCTGGTGGCTCAGAATCCCTGGTAAAGAATCCACCTGCAGTGTAGGAGACCTGGGTTTGATCCCCAGGTCAGGAAGATCCCCTGGTAAAGGAAATGGCAACCCACTCCAGTATTCTTGCCTGGAGAATTCCACGGACAGAGGAACCTGGCTACAATCCATGGGGTCGAAAAGAGTTGGACATACTGGGCAACTAACACACTTTCACTTCAAAGAACAGAGAAATTCCCTTGGGTTGGGAGTAAATAATCAGGAAAGAAGTGACTGGAAGTTCTGGGGTTCTGAAAGCTCTGGAACACTGGAGGAGAAACAGGATTTTGTGAGAAAGTTTTGGCTTTTGACATATGAATTTCCTCCAGAAACATTTTGAATATTTACTGTCTTCCCAGCCCTGAGTTAGGACTTGAAACAACAAAGACACCCAAGATAAAAGTCCCTGACTCATGGGGTCCTTCAGTTTAGACAGAGTCAGACACACAAGCAGATAGTTTTGATGTTTGATAAGATGAAGTTAGGTACAGAGTGAGGCATTTAAACAAGGAGGTATCAGGAAGCTTCTTAGGGGGACACAGGTAGGGTTTAAGGGACAGTCACCTGAGTAAAGGCTTGGAGGCAAAAAAAAAAAAGCATGATTTATAAGAATCCATAACAAGTTGAGTGCTGCTTTATTTTTTCCATTCAACAAATATTTATGGAAAGCCTGCCATGTTCCAGGCACTGTTTCTGGCTCTTGGGAAGTATCAGGGAACAAAGCAAAGATCCTTGTACTCATGGAGTTTATGTATTGGGGTGGGAGGAAGGGAAAAAAAACAACAAACAGAAAAAATAAATAAATGATGTAGTGTTCTAGAAGGGGGTAGGTGCTATGGAACAAAAGAAAACTAAGGCCAGGTAAGAGAGCATAAGAGAAGGAAGGGTTGAAGAGGATGGTTGCAGGTTGTAAGACTAGAATGGTCAGATTAGGCCCTGTTGAGATGACTTCTGAGCAAAGTGTTAAGGGAGATGAGAGAGTTAACCATGAATACATTGGGTTAGCCAAAAAGATTGCTCCGTTGTTTCCATAGATGTTATAGAAAACCCCAAATGAACTTTTTGGCCAACCCAATGTGAAGGAAAAAGTGCTTTAGGCAAAGGAAAACCCAGTACAATGGCCCTACGGCAGGAATGTACCTGAAGTGTTCAAGGAAAAGCAAGAAAACCAGTACAGCTGGGGTGGAGTGACATGGGGACATGACACAGTGGGAGATGAAGGTTTTGAATAAAGTTTTATATGCTCTGACTAACACTTTTAAAAGTGCACCAGCAGCTATGGTGACAATAGACGGGGCTGGGGGGTTGGGGGACAGGAGGATTCCTGCAGAGGCAAGGGTAGAAAAAAAGATGATCAGTTAGAGCTACTGCAGTAATCTGGGCAAGAGATGACTGTGTCTCAGACCAGGCCTCTAGCAGAGTAGGTTATAAGAAATGGTCACATTTGGGATATATATTGAAAGTAGCCCCAACAAGATTTGCTGATGAACCAGGTGTGGTGTGAAAAAGACAGAGGAGTCCGAGATCCCACCAAAGTTTTTGGCCTAAGCAACTGGAAGAATGGAACTGCCATCCACTGAAAGCCTGTGGGTAAAGCAGATGTAACCAGAGAAACAGAAGTTCAATTTTGGATTTCACTGTTAGAGATGTCTATTAGACATTCAAGTGGCAATACTGAATAGGCATTTGGAATATACAAGACTGGATTGTAGGAGAGATTGGCACTGCAGAAATGTGTTCTAAGTCCCTTCAGTCATGTCCAATTCTGTGTGACCCTTTGGACTGTAGCCCGCCAGGCTCCTCTGTCCATGGGATTCTCCAGGCACAAATATTACAGTGGGTAGCCGTGTTTTCCTCCATGGGATCTTCCCGACTCAGGGATCGAACCCAAGTCTCCTGCAACTCCTGCACTGCAGGCATATTCTTTACCATTGAGCCACCAGGAAGCCACTGCAGAAATAGAGGTATTTAAAGTCATAAGACTGATGAGGTCATCAAGAGG
This sequence comes from Cervus elaphus, assembly GCF_910594005.1. Taxonomy (NCBI): domain Eukaryota; kingdom Metazoa; phylum Chordata; class Mammalia; order Artiodactyla; family Cervidae; genus Cervus; species Cervus elaphus. Next base: position 34,958,891 of record NC_057818.1, read on the forward strand.
TGATTGTACATAGAGTGGAGAAGAGGACCATGGATTGAGCCCTGGAACACTTCAACATTAAGAGGTTGGGGGGAGGAGGAAGAACCAACAAAAGAGAATGAAAGTGAAAGTCGCTGAATCATGTCAGATTCTTTGTGACCCCATGGACTGTAGCCTGCCGGGCTCCTCCGTCCATAGAATTCTCCAGACCAGAATACTGGAGAGGGAAGCCGTTCCCTTCTCCAGGGGATTTTCCTAACCCAGAGATCGAACCCAGGTCTCCTGCATTGATGGCAGATTCTTTACTGTCTGAGCCACCAGAGAAAACTTTGGTTTTCTTCTCTCTCTTCTGTGGAAGAATGAGAGAAAGAGCAATTAGGAAAGTGAGAGGAACCAAGAGTACGGTGTCCTAGAAGCCAAATGAAGAAAATTCTCAAGAGAATGATCAACTGTGACAAATACTGATAACAGTTCAAATAAGATGAGGACTGAGAATTGAACACTGGAATTATCCTGTAGATAAATTGTCAACAGCTCTTTGCTAAAGTAGACGGAGCTGAGTCATGGAAGATTTGAACACCATGGTGAAGGGAGGCTCTATTCTGAAAACCATGGGGACCCCCTGAAGGGTTTTAAACAGGTGGAGAGTTGCACAGATCTTCATTTTAGAAATTTCACTATAGTATCTTTGTCATGTTAGTTCAAGGAAAAGATACTGAAGAGCAGTAACTGGAGTGACTAAGTGGATTCCCAAAATGTTTAGGCATTAAGTCAGCAGGACCTGATGATTGGTCTGTTGTGGGCAGTAAGTTGGAGCAGTGATCTTAGGTTTCCAGGGCAGGTGAAAAGAGAGATGGTCGTATCACCAATTAAGATAGTGAATACAGGAGCAAGGGACAAGGTGACATCAGTTTTGCCCACGGTGAATTGAAGATTCCTGTAGGTTATTCAGATGTTCTAAATGGCTGTTTATGTGTGAGATGTTAAAGATACACCTGGGGTAGAGACTCAGATTTGTTGAGTGGGTTGTGGATAGAATCTAAACAAATGTCAGTATTTTAAAGTGATGTGTAAAAGGAAAGCCCACCAAGGGAGAATGGTTTCAGAGGAATAAGAACTCAAAGAGGTGACATGGGAGTCAAGAAGTAGAAAAGTAGGAAAAAGCCAATAGCAAGTAAGTCATGGGGGTCCAGTAGCATAAGGATTGAAAAATGTTTGTTAAATTTAGTAATTCTGAAATCATTGATGATCTTGGCAAAAGCAGTCTACATAGAGAGATGAAGAAATGTTTGAGATATTAATGAAATATTGAAAAATTAACTGAAAATGAATGCCAGGAGACAGGAAAATTATAAGAGCTGTTAAGTATGGATTGGGGGAGAATCCAGGGTGACTGAAATCATGGGAAATGTGCCCAATTCCAAGGTTACAGATGATGGGGACTGAAAAAGTGACCCTTGATTTTATAACCCATGAACTCAAGACCTTATTTGGTTCAGTAGAGTAAATGAAGTGATTTGAGATATGTTGCTGATAGTAATTATATTAATTATAAAGAACAAGTTATTTAGTAAACTAGTTATATTTACTGTAAAAGAAACTGACCAATTTAGAAGTTTCAAAGTAAGCTACTTTTACACTAATAAAGTAACTGATAGACTTATGAATAAGTAGCCTATATAGATCCAAGGTTAAAAAGAGAATGTGGATGCTGACAGACTGATCATAAAAGTCTAATCAGCAAAGACTCCTGCCAAAATCATTTTCCAAGTCCACAGAGACTTTGAATAAAGCTGTATCTCCTGTAAGAACATTACAACATCAACAGACTCTCAGGGACCTACCAGCTTATTTTTTCCTTTAAGTCACTTATCAGTTCTCTTTTCTACATCTTCATTTGGAAACAAGGAAATTAGATTAGATTAATTATCTTGGTTTTTTTTCACTTAAATTTTTGTTCATTCTGATTGCATTATGTTTACATAAGAGAAAATGCATTAAAAAGTGATGTACCAGAATTGGGTTTTGTTTTGTTTTTTTTTTTCCTTTTCTTCTCCACAGGGTTCTTCAGAGAATTGTTTTTCTCTGACACTTTGTTTTAAACTTTCCTTCCCAGTATTTTTCTTTTTAAAAAATTAATTTTTATTTATTTTTGACTGTGCTGGGTCTTCATTGCCACATGGGCTTTTCTCTAGTTTCAGCAAGCAGGGGCTACTCTCTAGTTGCACTGCACAAGCTTTCTCATTGTGGCAGCTTCTCTCGTTGCAGAGCACAGGCTCTAGAGCTCGTGGGCTTCAGAAGTTATAGCACGTGGGCTCAGCAGTTGTGGCTCCTGGGCTCTAGGGCACAGGCTCAATAGTTGTGGTGCTCAGGCTTAGCTGCTCCATAGCATGTGGATCCTCTCAGACCAGGGATCGAGTCTGTGTCTTCTGCATTGGTAGATGGATTCTTCACCACTTAGCCACCAGAGAAGCACCCCCAATGTTTTTCATGTCAACACTCTAAGTTTAAATTTGACAGTAGATTCCAGATTTTTGTTACATGTTAAGGAGTGATGAGGAAGATAAGGAATTATAACAGCCAGTACACAGGCTTTTTTTGAGAAGCATTATAGGGAGAAATAGAAAATGGGAATTTCTATGGGGAGCAGATGAAAGGAAGGGGTGTGTATGTTTTAAGAGAAGGTAACTTAGAGACTTCCCTGGTAGTCCAGTGGCTAAGGCTCCATGCTCCTAATGCAGGGGACCCAAGTTCAATCCCTGGTCAGGGAACTAGATCCCACATGCAGCAAGTAAGACTCAGCACAACCAAATAAATAAATAAATATTATTTAAAAAGAGAGAGACAAGATAACTTAGATATGTTGATAAGATGATGAGGAAAGCAGCTAGTGGAGGAGGAGAGATTGAAGGTATGAGAGGGAAAGGGAGCTATTTAGTGGGAAAAGATCAAGGGAATGGATGTGGGAAGTGATGGTATTAGGTATACAAGTGGAGAAATTAATTAAACAAAACAGAAAGGGATACCTAGTTCTCTAAAATGAAAAGAGAAGTCGACATCCGTACATTTTAGTCTGCCTCTTTTAGATGTGTGTGTGAGTGTATAAAGAAAAAACCCATTTATTTTGTCATTTAGAATTGATCATTTTTACAGCTTAAACTTGTTCAATAATCACTGAAGAGATCATGTTTTTTTTTTTTCCTCTAGGCACTAGTTGTGACATCTATGACCCTTTTCATCCTAGCACAAGCGCCAGAGCCGTACATTGTTGTCACTGGATTTGAAGCCACTGCTACTTTATTTTTCATAGTTTTATATATATTCAGACTTGATCAATTAATTAGCTGTTTATTTTGGCCTTTACTTGTAAGTGTTCAGTTTCATTGTTAACTACTTTTTCCTGCCGTAAAGAAACATTTTAATAAACTCTGTTGTTTAGTTTTCATAAACCTTTAAGGAATCTTTAACAGGCTTAGGAAGGAGGAACTCTATCCACTGCTATTGTGCTCTGGGGAGATCCTCAGGGAACCAGAGCAACCGTTGAGCATGGATTCTCTTCGGAGCTCCATCTATCGGTAGATACGGCTGATGTTTCTGTTAGGGAAATTCACTTAGGGTAGATCATCAAAATAAATTTAAATTTAAGATCATGGTCAAATAAAATCATAGAGCATTCTTAATCTTTACCTCCCTTTAAAGTTCATGTTGACATGACCTCAAAATTAGGGAACAGAGATGGAGCCAGATACACAAGTATCTACATCTTACATATCCCTGATCACTAAATGGAAAATCAAAATAATTTAGAGGCTGAATAAAGCACAATGTTATCTTACTTTAAAATGTCTGTCATCATTGATGCTAAATCATTTTTAACTCATCTTGTAGAACCTTATTCAGTAGCATAGGGACTTTACCTGTCATACTCACAGCTTTAGGAATAGCTGCCCAGTGGAGCACCCAAATGGTCCAGAAACTCTTGAAATAGGCAAGTTGAACATATTAGCTAAGATTCTTGGCCTGTCAGCCTAGACCATAAGCTGATTCTAGGAAAACCAGAGCAACTTCACTGCTCCTCTTTCAAGTCTTAGCCCCAGAATCCTATCTCCTTAGGTCTCCTTTCTGAGACCCCTGCTGCCTTTCCACCCTTTGGCCAGACTGGTAGTTGCACTGGTCTCATCCTTTTGGGTTCCAGAGCACTCATATCCAAGCTGACTAACCCTGTATTAGGGGACTTGCCTGGTGGCTCAGCAGGTAAAGAATCCTCCTGCAATGCAGATGACCCAAGATCCCTGGGTCAGGAAGATCCCCTGGAGTAGGAAATGGCAACCCACTCCAGTATTCTTGCCTGGAAAATCCAACGGACAGAGGAGCCTGGCGGGCTTCTGTCCATGGGATCGCAGGGAGTAGGACATGAGCACCTAACACTTCACTTCAACTCGTATTAAGGAGAGAGGACTTTAGAGCTATTCTCAAACCATAAACATGCCTTAAGGTGGCACTTTCTGACCACTTTTGAAGGCCAATGATGAGCACTTCAGGCTAATCACAAGCTGAGAAAGTCCCCAAAGTGGAGAGCTAGGGGAAGGATAGGATCTCTGTGGCATCTCTCCAAACTCCTCCTTGTGCTCCACTGTGGAACTGGAGCTGACTACAGCAAGGTCTGGACAGGAGATGACAAAACCTTCCTTAGGTGGTCCTGTCACATCATTTAGCAGCAGAAAGGACTCAGCTAAATTATCCCAAAGAGATGATGAACATGGTTCACATCCTGTTCATCTTATACCCTAAAAGTTATATAGTGCTCTTCACACTCTGCTTTTCCAAGGTTAATAAAACTTAACACATTTTAGCATTTATATTTTTCCCCCAAACTGTAATAATTCTCTGGAGCTTCTTACATGTCCCAGTAATAAACTTGGAAAATAAATTTCACAGAATACGCAGAGAGGGAGCGTGGCCTACGTGCAGCATACTGAAAAGTAGTCTCCAAATCTCTGAGACTCACCCTGGGCTGATACTGTACTCAGAAATGATGCTGTCTGGTCAACTCAGTTATCACACCGTCATGAAACCCAGACTCCTCTCTGCTCTTGAGCCCATGAAATCATTTATTCCGCAAATATTAAGTATCTACTAATCCCAGGTTCTATACTAGGCTCTTTGAGAAAACAAAACACAAATCTTGCAACTGACAGACTTTCCATATAGCCAGGAAGCAAGATTGATGAGCAATTCAGTATAATATTAATAGGTGCTCCCTGGATGGTGTGAAGGTTCCTAGAGGAGAAGGAAACCAAATCATAATAGGCTTGCCTGAGGAAAACTACGCCTGAGTTGAGGGCTGGAGGATGAAAAGTAGTCAGCTGACTGATAACAGGGCTGAGAGTTCTCCCAGTAGAGGGAACAGTGTGTGTGTGAGGTTCTAGGTGGAGAAAAAGCTGGACCCTCAAGGAGCTGCAGGAGTTCTGAGTGGCCACGAAGCAGAGAGGGGGCAAGAGTACAGGTGTGAGTGGCAGTAGGAGGTCAGAGCATGCAAGAATTTGAGTGTCCTGGGTTTTAACCCAAAAGCCACTGGAAGCTTTGGGAGGTTTTTAAGTAGAGTGACACAATTAGCTTATATTTGAGGAGATCGCTGGTGGCAATGTCAATAATGGCTTGAAGAGGGACAAACCAGAGGTGGGTCTCATAGACCCCTTAAAAGTCTGTTATCATAATCCAGATATGAAAACGAGAAAGGCCTAAATCAAGGTTAAAACTGTACCTGGAGAGAAAGAGTGTTGATGAAAACTGATAGGATTGGGTAACAGAAAAATCAAGGAGAGCTGCCATTTAAAGAACCGTCTTAAGAGGGTAACAAGACAGGAAGTTTAGGAGGAAGAATAGGTTTATTCGAGGGGAGAGGTGGATAATGAGTCCGGCTTAAGAAAAAGAAGGTTTTAGTGCCTTATGGGACATTCAGATGGAAATATTCAGGTCTGAGGCTTAGGAGAGAAGTTAGAGCTGCAACTTTGGGGGAATTATCACCTCGTGATGGGAAAATGGCTCTGAGGGAGAGTAAAGCAAGATGAAGGCAAGACTGGGAAACACCAACATCTGGCATGAAAAGGAGTAAGTGGCGAGAGAAGGACAGGAGAGGACCCGAGGGAGACCCGTGTCCCAGAAGTCAAGAGAGGAGAGCATTTCGAGAAGAAAGGAGAGGTGACTAATGTTATAAGTAAGGAGAGAAAGCCCAGAAAAAATTTATGTATATATATTCACTGTATTAATAGAGGCCCCGGTGTGGACTAGTGGCAGTAAAGTGGTGGGAATAGTTAGACTGAGCAGGTCAGGAGACGGCTGTGGGCAGAGGGACAGCGCTGAGTTGAAGGAACCTGGCCAGGGACCAAAGAGGGTAATGAGCAGAGTGAGGTCCCTGCAGGGTGGCAGACAGGAGCAAGGCCGGAGCACAACTGGGGCCAGTGCCTGTGACATAAGTGAAGGACACCAAGATGGCGGAAGACTCCGATTAACCTGTCGACACTTCTGTCAACGGCCACTGTCTTCACTGATCAGGAAAGGGCTTGGTCACCTGCACAACAGGTCTGTGATGCATGTCATTGTCCCAGAGGTATAGTACCTAACACAGTTCATAGAGCAGGTGTCCTCTGACTGGTCCCCTCAAGTGCTCCAGCGACAGAAAACACACACAGTGAGGCAACCCAGGTTTTTGTGGTGATATGTAAGAACAGGTTCAAAATTTCTAAGAAACCTCCATTTTTGTAATTAAATTTATAGTCTACTCCATGGCATACTGATGTTTGGTTTTTAATAGACAAACAAGGCTTGAAACCACTATTAAGGATCACTGATATTCTGGGGCAGATGCATGCTTCCCTCTCCCGCTATCCCACCCCCAGCTGTTATTCTCTACCCTTCCTAGAACACCATCTTTATCTGAAGCCATTTATATACACTTATTCAAATTACTACCAGGAGGCCGGCTATCTGTCTGGAGCAGAGGTGTGGTCTGTTGCCTTGAAACAGCAAAATACCCAGCAGAAAGGAGCACTAACCTAGGACAGCTAGTCTCAATATCTCCTGCAGATGAGGACTTTTTTCCTGCCTAAGTGTATCATCCACTCTTGCCCTGTCCCCATTGAATCTCTTCCTGTTTTCTTTGTAATAACTACTTTTCTAAGTTACCAGGGTTTGGAAGATTTCTGTGTTAATAGTTCCTTCCTGCTACAGTTATCTGCTAATATACATAAACTATTCCAGAATAAAGACGACTTATCTTTTCCACAGTATACATCCATTCCAAATGTAAGTTGCACCTCTTAAAGCCACAGTTCAGAAATGCTTCATTTCAAGAAATTATTACATGAATGAGCTACATCATCAGAAATGATTGTGTAAGTGGCCAGCTGTTGCATACAGATGTGTGGGAGTTTTTTTTTTCCCCGAAAATTAAGTTTATCCCGCTCAAAGTTTTATTAATTGCATTTGGAGTAACATTATAAAGTTGTTTTATGGTGTAGACCACTCCACACTTACTAAAACTGAGCATTCTGACTTCTACTTTAAACCTTCCACATAAGACATACCCAGTCCTAACCAGATGAGTTCTCTCTCCAACTACCTTTCAACAAAAAGCAAATAAGCCCTAATAAGGAATTAATGATTGGTGTGTCATACATTAAGAGACCCATTAGACATCACTGTAGACCAAATACAATATACATGTCATTTTACAATAGCAGTTTGACTTCCTAAAACTAAGTTATTTATTTAAATTTGTTTTTAAAAAAAAATGGAATTTTCAAAATCTTTAGGGAGCAGATTCATTCTCTTGGTGATCTTCATGCAACTCTGATCTTTCTATTCTGTTTTTTCAGGATATTATCAACTCAGTGGTAACAGCAGTATTCCTGATAGTTGTATCTGTGTTGGCACTGATCCCAGAAACCACAACATACACAGTCCTTGGAGGGGTAAGTGGAGGTTCTTTAGAGTTTCTCCCTTCAGGTTCAATCAGAATTCAAATTTACTTGAAAAATAGATAGAGGAACAGAAAACTAGATGGTTTTCATCCTTGAGGCTCCTATCCCAGTACACAGTACCTAGTGGCTTAATATTTTTGTGCATGAACACATGCCCTGATTAATGTGAAGGAATATGATTTCACACTAAATTTGAAGTTAACCAAATAAAGAGGTTCCTCTGTATTTCTCACAGATATATAGGGTTAGGAATCAGTTACAATACTAAGCTCTCAGAAACCAGATATCAAGCAAAAATAACAAATGGTGGATGAATTTCATAGCTATCCCTTTTCAAGAAAATTATACATCCCGCTTGTTAAGGAGAGACACACAATTCTGAGCTCAGTTATTTCTGGTCCAGATACTGCTACAGATGGAATAAACATGTGTCATGTAAGGGAATGGGTGGTAGGAAGACTTGTAACAAAAGGATTATTTTGAACACTGCTTGAAGAAAAGCTAATCAGTTTAATTTGGAAGGCAAGCCAAAACAAACCAAGAGTCAAGTAATTTAGTTACAGTTTCATCTGATATTCTTCTGAGATTTCTTAGAGGGGGTTCAAAATCATGACTTTTCTAGGTTCCAATTTAGAGACGTGAATTAGAAAGTTCTTAAATAAATCTCCCTCCAACTTCCTTATCTTTTCTTAGTATGGGCCACTTGGGAGAAGTGGCCACATATGTCAGAATCCAGTCCATGTAGTCAAAGCTATGGTTTTTTCAGTAGTCATGCACAGATGTGAGAATTGGACCATTAAGAAGGCTGAGTGCCAAAGAACTGATGCTTTCAAACTATAGTGCTGGAGAAGACTCTTGAAAATCCCTTGGACTGCAAGGAGATCAAACCAGTTACTCCTAAAGGAAATCAACCTTAAATACACATTGGGAGGACTGATGCCGAAGCTGAATCTCCAATACTTTGGCCACCTGATGTGAAGAGCTGTATCACTAGAAAAGACCCTGATGCTGGGAAAGATTGAAGGCAGGAGGAGAAGGTGACGACAAAGGATAAGATCGTTGGATGGCATCACCGACTCAATGGACATGAGTTTGAGCAGACTCCAGGAGATGGTGAAGGACAGGGAAGCCTGGCATGCTGCAGTCCATGGCGTTCCAAAGAGTCAGACACGACTTAATGACTGAACAACAGCAAAGATTTTTCCACTTCACTAGGCCCAAAGCAATTTCATGAGGGATGAGAATTACCCTAGAAATGAGATGGTGCTGTAACAGCAATTTCCGCTAGCTATCTTTAAAGATTATTTTATCCCTCCATAGGGAGAAAGAAGGAGGAGGCACAGAATTTACTTTCATTTCCTCATTAATTCATTGATTCATTCTTTAAGTGCACTTTGGTAGGTGCTGACAAAGTATAGAGCCGTAAGCCACAGGTGGCTGAGCACTGGAAATGTGGCTGGTCTGAACTGAGATGAGCTGCACATGTAAAATACACACTGGATTTCAAAGACTTACTACTCCCCCCAAAGAATGTAGAATATTTCACTTATAATTTTATTATATTGTTGATATGTTGAAATTATATTATTTTGGATATATCAGGCTGCTGCTGCTGCTAAGTCGCATCAGTCGTGTCTGACTCTGTGCGACCCCATAGATGGCAGCCCACCAGGTTCCCCCGTCCCTGGGATTCTCCAGGCAAGAATATTAGAGTGGGTTGCCATTTCCTTCTCCTATATCAGGCTAAATAAAGTATATTATTAAAATTAATTTCACTTGTTTTTTCTTTACTTTTTAATGTGGAAATTGGAACTTTTATGATCAATTATGTGGTTTACATTGGTAACTCGTATTTCTTTTGGATGGCTCCGGACTAGAATGTGACCCCTATCCTCAAGTTGCTTAAAGCCTAATACAGGAGACAAAGTGCAAACAGCTGTATTTAAGTTGTTAGTGGATTACTATGGAGCACAAGAAAAAAGAAGCAACTACCTCTCTCTGGCAGGCTTCTCAGGTGGCTCAGTGATAAAGAATTCACCTGCCAATGCAGGAGACTCGAGTTCCATCCTTGGGTCAGGAAGATCCCCTGGAGAAGGAAATGGCAACTTATTCCATTATTCTTCCCTGGAAAATTCCATAGACAAAAGAACCCAGTGGGTTACAGTCCATGGGGTCGCAAAAGAGTCAGACACGACATAGCAACTAAACAACAACAGGCCCTCTCTCTGGCAGTGGAATCATAGTTTGCCAGGAATAAGGGGAAGAAAGACAGATGCTTACCGGCAGAGGAGCCAGCAGCATGCTCAGTAGCAGAGTCATGAAAGCATCTGTAATAAGTGTTGGGTTGGTCAAACAGCTGATTCAGGTTTTTCAGTGACATCTTATGGAAGAACCCGAATGACTTTTTTGGGCAACCAAATACTTAGCGTGATGAGAATCTAGGAAGCTGTGTTTGAGATTCAGGATGGGAAAGGGACAGAGTCTGAAGCCAGACCTCCTGGGCAGTTGGATGGAGCTGGTGGTAGCACTGACATGCCTCTCTCCAGCCCGGGTGCCAGTTCTCAAATAGCCATCAGAGAACCTAAAGACCATGTTCCAGTTAATTCCCTTTACTCAGTTTTTCCTGAGGCTTATTTAGAATCTCACCCCTTATGTGGATGCGGCCCAGCCTTGGAGAGCTCACTTTGGATCATCTCATCACTCCAGTTCTCCAAAGTTCTTATCACAGCTTAAATCTTGAGCTGATGTTAACCCTGACTTTTTATCTGGTACAGTTCGCAATAGAAAAATGGAACAGTTGAACACTGGGTATAGAAATGTTGATTAGTGACTAAATATTATCAGTAGGGCTTTAAACAGTAATACTGGCGAACAGGAGATCCAGACAAGTATTTGCTTCAGAGCCCACACCACTTCAGTATTGGTTTCTGCTCACTTAAATGATCTTTCCCTTTCTCTAGGAAGGTACTGGGAAACCTTGAGAATGCAAATAAAATGATCTCTGAAATCTCTTCCCATTCCAGTATTAGATGACAAATAGGGAACCCTAACAGGAAAGGAAGCTGGCAGGCAGACCACTTAAAACCTGTGTGACCGTGGCCATCAGCAGTGACACTGTGTCTTTGTTTCAGGTGTTTGGACTCGCGGCCTCAGTGTTCTCTATTGCCGATGGGGCACTTATTTACCGGAAGCTGCTGTTTAATCCAAGTGGTCCTTATCAGAAAACTGATGCTCATGACAAACTATGAGTTTTGTAAATTTATATCCTTTTTAGTCGATGCTAAGTATTAAACATATCTCTTTTTCTAACACATACTTTCTGCAGTTCTCATTTTCATCTCAATATGGGAGCTGGAAGAAGAGATTCAGGAACTGTGCGTCCAGCGCTCACTGGCACCATAACTTCCAAGGAAGCGCTGGGAATCCGGCCTGAATCGGATCCGATCCCTTTTCCTACTCCTGGGCCCAAGGTGGGTGGCGGGCGGGGAGGCAGAAGGAGAAAGCCCCCGGACCACCGAAATGGTCCCCAGAGCTCACTCCCCTCGGCTGGCTGGCAAGACGGAGGTGGCGGCATTGCGGGGATCTCGAGTTCCCCGGCGTCACATCCCGGTGGCTAGGAGGGTGCCTGGGGGGCTGGGTTTATCCGCGGGGAGCGACAGCTGCGTGCGCCCGCGAGGGAGAGGCGGTCAGCAGCCGTTGGGGCGAGACGCCGGTTCCCAGAGGAGGGCTGGCCGCCGCCGTGCAAGGTTCAGAGCCGCAGGGCCCGTCAGACACCACCAGGCCCAGGGGTCCACCATGGATGCTGAAAAGGACAACCCACCTTCGAAGGGCTCGAAATCCCGGGGGACTCTCTTGCGCTCTGTACACATCGCAGAGGGGGCGCATCCCGAGCGCTCGGGTCGATCCACACCCTCCAAGCGCGGCGTCAGCGCAGCGCCCTCAGCATCCATACTCAAGCCGCCTTCAACCCCCACGACCCTCAGCCAAGAAGAGAAGGAGGCCATCCAAAAGCGTGCTGAGGGCCGGGCCAAAGTCCCGCCCAAATTCAGGGACAGCATCAAGCGTTTTTTCTTCTCGCCCACAGGAGCCTTGAAGATCATTAGGCTGGTGAGCAGAGAGAGTTGGTGACCCGCTGGGCAGATGCAAGGGTGGAGGCAGGCCGACTTGGCCTCTGGGAGTGAGTGATTCCCAGGGGTGTGCCACCTGGGGGGAAGCTTCCCTAATTCCCTTTGGCAGTCTTCACCTTTCTTCGGCCTCTCCCCTGACTCCTCCCACGCACTCAAGCCTTGCTACTAAATTTGGCACGCTAACCACCCACCCCCAATCCCTCACTTTTATATTTCTCAGGTTTTCCCTCACAAAGGGAATTAGGGAAGCAATGGGGATAATAGCAGGAAAGTGTAAGTTAGCAAACAAAAATAATAGAATTGACCAATAAAACTGGTAAACCACTGGTCCATATAACAGGAAAAAAGTGGGTGGGGTGGGAGAGGACATATATTTAAAGTTAGAAACCAGAAAGGGAAAATACTGTAAATGGGGAAGAAACTGAAAGGATTCACAAGAGTTACTTTGCAAAACAAATGTGAATAATTGGGTCCAAGAGTTGATTTTCTAGGAAAATGTGTTACCAAAACTGATCCCAGAATAGAGAAAAATCAAAACAGACCAATATAAACACAGGGAGGAAAATGAGAGTATCTTTCAAAAATGTATCAGTCCCAGAAGATTGAGGGCAAGAGAAGGGGGTGACAGAGGCTGAGCTGGTTGGATGGCATCACCAACTCAATGGACATGAGTTTGAGCAAACTCCAGGAGATAGTGAAGGACAGGGAAGCCCAGTGTGCTGCACCTCATGGGGTTGCAAAGATTAAGACAGGACCTAGCAACTAAATAACAACAACAATCAGGCCTAGACTTTTTCACAGGTTAACCCTTTCAAACCTTCATAGGATGTAATTCTGATACTATTCAATAGTTTTCAAGGACTAGAGAAAAAAGAAACACTTCTAAACTGTTTTTATGAAGTCAGTGTAACATTGACCTCAACCCTGACCAAATTCAGAAAAAGAAAAGTAAAATATTCAATAGAAATCTCACTAGTACCAAAGCAACAATATTAGCACGTTAGCAGAAAACATTCATTGGTACTTCTTAAAAACACATCATGAAGAAGAAACATAAGGATGATTCGATATTAGGACTCTGTTAGACAAATCCATCATAAGTAAAAGGAGAAAAAATCAAGACACTCTATCAAAGAGGGTATAGAACACATTTGACAAAATTCAACATTCATCTCTGATTGCAAAAAAAGTGAGCAAGGGAAGAAGAGAGAAAGACCAGTTAACTAGGAATATATCGATATTTCACTGACATTATAAAATAAACCCCAAAATCAGTATCATATATAATTAAACCTCAGAAGTATTCCCATTAAAATGAGAGAAGTATTCCCATTAAAAACAAAGAGGATGCCCACTATTAATGCTATTATTCAGTGTTTTGCTGGAAACACTAGTCATCACAGTCACACAGGAAAAAGGAATAAGTAAGACTATTTGAAAAGGCAAAATATATCATTTCTTACAGCTGACCTGATCAAAGATCTAAAAATAAAATTGACTGGGAAACACTCTAGAATACAATAATTTCTACTAACTTAGTAGAAATGAGCAAGCACTTAGAATAGAAGAAAATGTTTCTCTTTACAACAACAATCAAGATGGTAAAATATCTAAGATTAAATGAAATAAATGTGAAAGACCTATACAAAGAAAACTTTAAAACTCTATTGAGAGATATTTTAAAAACCACTAAAATAACTGGAAAGGCATACTTTGTTCTTGAAGGGTCAGACTAAATTTTGTGATCTTTCTATATTATAAGTTAAAGGAAATTCCAATTAAAATACCAACAGGCTTAGTTTGGGGAACTTGATCAAGACAAAAATAAGAAACATAAACAACCTGAGAATGGGTACTGAAAGGGGGTCCAAGCCAGACAAAAATACAACATAAAATAAGTTGCTTGTAATTTCAAAAGTACTAGAAAAGTCAGCAACTCAATAGAGGAAAAGAGTTTCAAAATCAAATACATATGAGAATTTAGTATATGATAAAGTTGGATTTCAGATCAGTGGTGTTTCCCAACAAATGACGTTGGGATAATCAGCAGGTGTTTGGAAAGAAAGAAAGGTGGGACTTTATCTCACTCTTTCTCTCAAAATCAATATATATTTACTTCACTTGGCCTATATATACACAGTTCTTTCTGGCATGAAATATACACAGTTAATAGTGATTACTTTTAAGGAGATATACTAGGATTGGGACAAGGGAGGAGAAAGAAGCTTCTGTACTGTGTGCATTTTTTATTTGTGTGTGTTATTTCATTTCTTAAGAAACATAAGGAATTTTAAAACTAACATATATGTGCCAAACAATACAGGCCATTGCAATATAATCAGATTTGCATTCTGACCATTTATGGTTTTGTTCTGTTTTTTGGTTTTTTTAATAGCCCATTTGCATTAAAACAAATCCTGTTTGTTTGTTTGTTTGTTTGTTTGTTTGTTTACTGCAGGGCCTTCTCATAGGGGCATTCATTCTTTTCATCATCGCCGAAGCCCCAGAGTCCTACATAGCAATCACCATTCTGGAAACCTGCATCGTTGTTTTTTTCATTCTAATATATATGCTAACCCTTCAACACTTGATGACTTATTTACATTGGCCCTTACTTGTAAGTGTTCCTTTTCATAATTTGCATATAAACTTTGCCCTCAGCCCCAGGGTAAAGGCTCTCCTCAACTGAGCACAATAGAGGGATCTCTCTGGACGAGGACAAAACTGAGCTGTGATACTGTTGCCCTAATCCCAGAGAAAAAAATAGCCTAAATCCAGAAAGATTCCTGGAACCCCTCTGTCTATAGGACAACCAATATACACACCTGCTTCCATCTGATTATGGCCCTGAACATGTGGTACTTTTCAGCTGGTCCTAAAGAAAATTTTACTTAGTATATTCAGTAATATCCCTCTCTCCTCTCCGTGCATCAGTCAGTCATGTCTGACTCTTTGCAACCCCCATGACTATAGCCCACCAGGCTCCTGGGATTATCCGGCAAGAATACTGGAGTGAGTTGCCATTTCCTCCTCCAGGGGATCTTCCCGAGCCAGGGATCGAACCTGCGTGTCTCCTGCATTGGCAGTCTCATTCTTTACCACTGTGCCACCTGGGAAGCCCATATTCAGTAATATATTGCTTTATGAAATAGCACACGCTTTTCCTACTTTTCAAAGAGTGCCCACTCTAACAAATTACAAACATCCCTCTGAAAATTTTCTACAACATGGCAAAGTTTAGAAAACTGTCATGTGTGCCCTGAAAGATTGCAAGAGTCAACTTTTTCATGTGTGCTAAGGGTCCATTTGATGCTGAAGCTGAAACTCCAATACTCTGGCCACCTCATGCGAAGAGTTGACTCATTGAAAAGACCCTGATGCTGGGAGGGATTGGGGGCAAGAGGAGAAGGGGACGACAGAGGATGAGATGGCTGGATGGCATCACTGACTCGATGGGCATGAGTTTGAGTAAACTCCGGGAGTTTGTGATGGACAGGGAGGCCTGGTGTGCTGCAATTCATGGGGTCGCAAAGAGTCGGACACAACTGAGCGACTGAACTGAACTGAACTGAACTGAAGGGTCCATCTTCCCAAAGGAGCGCCATATGGTGGGGAATTCAGGAAAAGACATTGCATAGCCTTCTTCAATAGTTTTTTCCCCAAATCTCATCATTTTTACCAGCTGAGAAATTCCCGAAGCTAATTCCTGAGGTCTCAGAAAAAACAGTATTTATTTCGGAGCCTGAGGTTCTGCAACCTCACAGACTAGAGAGGTAGCATGGTTTTGGTCCAGATACAGACACGGACCCAGTTCCTGGCGCTGCCACCTTCCTAGCTGTGAAAACTTTAGCCTCAAGTTTCCCCATTCAAGGAAGGAATTTCAAGGAAGCTGGAAATTCAAGGAAGGAAAAGTGTGATGATAGAAACTGTCTAATAGGGTTCCTGTAACTTTAAAGATGGTTAAAGCAAAGATCACAAAGGCTTGCCACAAAACTAAACATTCGCTACAAAGTGTCCGTGGACCCCAGGAGGCAGTTGGGTGGCTTTTACCCTTTTATCCTCTGCACCATGAACCATCCTAACTCTGAAGGAGCTCACACCTCTTCCACATTCCACTTTGTTATGGTGCCCTTTTCTAACCATAAAGTAGGATTGGTTGTGTCGACTTTAAAAAATTGCACAACATGTGAGTTGTGAGTTAAATTTTATTTGGGGCCAAATAAGGACTGCAGCTTGGGAGACAGCATCTCAGGTAGCTCTGAGAAACTGCTCCAAAGAGGCAGGGGGGAAAGTCGTGTGACTCTGGTGAAGGGGAAGTACATGCCATCAAGCACTTATTTTTCCAGACGGTTTCTATTAGTCTCATGATGCTTTTGCTAGGCACAAGGAAGAGTCGTCACTGTGAAGGATTTCAATGCTTTTCTAGATATGAAGAGGAACAAGAATTGGACTCATAAAATCAGCTCCTGAAAATATCTATCTGAAGACCTGTCCTGCCAGTTTTTTCCTGAGCACAGAGTGCCTCATTTCTGCTCTCCACCCTGAACTCCTTTCAGGAGGTGTTGAAAATCAGCAGCTGCATGATTTAATCCTTGTAGAGGTAGACAGCAAGTGCCAATTTGTAGCTGATGGTTGCTATTGAATTGAAACTCAAAATGCTTTCTTGGAGCATCTGAGGGATTTTCTAAACAGGCCGCTGAGCTCTCTCTGTCCCACAGAGTGCTGAGCAGTGGGAAGCAGAGCAGGCAAACTGTGAGCAGCTTTAATTGGACACGTGGAAAGGCCTCTCAGTTATGGAGAGCTATAACCATGGAGAGGTTTCTGAGGGGAAACTAAAATCTCTGTCCATGGAATTTTCAAGAAGGGAAGGTAAAGTAACGGTCTTTGAGTACATTCCACGTACCCGATACTTCTTCATACAGATTGCCTTATTTCATCCTCACAACAACCCGGTGAGGTTGTGATCACCGCCCCGCTCCCACCCCCAACCGCCACTGCACGCTTAATGGATGAGAAAGTTGGATTAAAGAGACCATTAATATGACCATTACCCATGGTCATATGTAGGCACGTGGAAACTCAGATTTGAGCCAAGGTCTGTTTGACTCTTTCCAGACTTTATACCCTTAGTGCCTTGTGATGTTTTCTCTCAACCCTTTTCCCTATGTCTTTGCCCTCCTCACATTTTCTAAATTTTATCTTCTCTGAAGATAGAAAGAACCCAGTTCTCTCATGGTTCCTTAAGATGTGGAGCAAACCATGAACTGATTATTCTGGGGTGGGGGGCAGGGTACAGATTTTGGGGGGTCGGCAAATGAGGGCTCCACAGCACCGAGGTCAGCAGCTGTGGTCAAGGAGGACTAGAGCCCTCTAAGAAAAAGGTCTACAGCCATAATGCTGGAGAGAGCCTCAAGGCCCTGTGCTTTGCTGGAGGGTCCAAGGGGGGTGTCCAGGAAGAGTTTCAGGGAGAGGCCGGAGCAGGGTCTCCTCAGCATGAAAAGGAAGGTCTCATGAGAGGAGCTGTTCCCACCGTCATGGGCAGCTCAGGCCAGCCTGTGTAGGGCTGCAGGCCTTCAGTCAACCCTGGTAAAGCCAGGCCCCCTTTTGCTACTTCACTTCTTAGGGGAGAGGTTTCACTTTTCTTTGGATAGCTATGGGACCCCAGAGTGTGATGCAGAGCCCCCCAGGGGGTGGGCCAGGCCCAGCTTTCCTCACCCTACCTGTGTTGGCATCACTGTCTTCTCTGTTAGATTTCATTATCGACTTTACCCACCCTCTTCCAGTATCATCTATCAGTATACCCAAGAAAAGTATGAATTATAATCACTGTCTTCTAAATAGCCCATATTTTAACACTTCTACATTGTAAAAAATATATATATTTCCTGACACAGTCAGAGAAACTGAATTCTGGTCAAGTTGATTTTTCTTTTTTTCCAATAGAAAACAATTTAGAAAAAACGTATTTACTTAAAATTCTATCAAAGGGATGATTCCAAAACTCTCAGCAGTATCTTTACGTTTATAAGTAAAAGGTATCAGCTTTAGAATGTCCCCTTCAAATTAATGAAAAATAATTGTAGTGATGTCTGATTAGGTTCTGCCATGTGTCTAGAGAACTCCAAGGCACAAACAGAACCAATGAAAGTTGTTGTTAGTCAAATACCATGTACTGTTTATTGTATATACATTCTTGTTAACAAATACCACATTTTGTGAAACAAATTGTAAAATGTTTGACTCCTTCCTAATCTTCAGTGATTAAAAAAAAAATAACCATTCACCATCAAAGCATCTTTTTTCCCAATTTTAATTCGACACAATTTTGTTTATCTCTGGGAACAGTTTGGGCACTTTATGGAAAAATAATAGTCAAGTCACAAATCTATTTCGTCAGAGGCAACTATTTGAGTCAATAAGATAATTTAGTCAAAGATAAAAAAAAGGATGATGAGTAAGGATGGCATTTATGGGGAAACTAGAAGTGCTTTTGCACGTGGTAAGATTCAGCTGCAGTTTTACTCCATCTGAGAAGACATACCTTTCTCTCTGTCAAACATGAGGCCAACTTAGAGGGTCTGTGTCTAAGGCAAAAGGGAGTGGGGTTAGTCAGGAGAAGGCCCTTGGAGTGAGGAGGATCATAACCACTTACTGACTGAGCAACTCCAGGCAAGTCGCTTACCCATCAGTAAACTGGGGATGATAAGAGTTTATTGTGAGAATCAAATGAGATCACATATGAACACCCTGGCACAGTATGCAACACATAGCAAGTGCTCAAGACATGTGAGCTATGATAGAAATGTTCCATACAAAGCAAGCACTACCACCAAGAGACAGTTTGGGACAGCACTTCCTTCCAAGTAAGAGTCCAAAACTCCAATGAGGAGATGGAATTCTGATGAGGCAGTCAATGATTGACTAGGGAGATCAAGTCTGCATTTATTATTATTATCATTATTAATATGCCTTCATCCAAATTCTCAATGATGAAGACCACAGTTAACTTTTTTTTTTTTAAAGTTCACACTCTGCTTCAATGTCCCTGGTCACATCTTTGAATATCTTGGTTTACACAATCCTCAGGTGCTATGCTTTCTGCAAAGTTGCTAACCATTGTACCTGCCCCACTGTGAACAGACCTCTCACTCAGCCTACAGAACCCAAGTGGAACTGACTTCCAACCCTCACCAGCCCTGCACCAATGTGCCCCCGCCAGTGTTACCTCTCACGTGCCCAAATAGCAAACATTAGTGCCTTTCTAAGAAGCAAGTCCCATTCCACAATAGGGCTCCTTGCTCACCAATCTCAACAGGAAGAACACCTCAAGTTCACAGAATGTTTACTCACTGTGCACATTTTGAGGGCAGATTATCAGGAATCTGCACTTTGATGCACTCCCACTACCAACTAGATGCCAGGTACCTCATCTGATGCTTTCAGATTCATTATGCCATTTAATCCTCAGATGAAGTCAATGAAGCCCAATCATTATACCCATATTCACCCTGAGCCTGTTGGGGGACTTCCCTGGCAGCTCAGTGTTTAAGACTCTGTACTTCCACTGCTGGGGACATGGGTTGGATCACTAGTCGGGGAACTAAGATCCCACATGCAGCATAGCTGAAAAAAAAATGAGCCTGTTGGCACAGAGGGGCAATAAAACATGTCCCAGGTGATACATCTAGTACTTGGTAGGCCAAAAGAGCTGATCAGCAAAGAACAGCCTCACCTTGCTTGTCCCGCGCCACTTTGATCCTCCATTACTCATTCCACAGAAAATGCCAAAGACAGGTGCTGCACTTCCAACCTAGGGGGACAGGTCATTTCTTCCTCATTTGGGTGTCCCTGATGGAAGGCAATAGGGAGCTGAGTTCTGATTCGGTTCCTTCGCAGATATTCAATCATAGGCAATTTAATGATCTTCTCTAAGCCTCTGTTATGTCCTCTTAAAATGGGGATTCTAACAGTACTGGCTTTGTGGAGGGTGTTTGTGAGAGTTAAATGAGATAATGACAGGAAAATGCTCAGCACACCATGGAGCTCCACTCAGACCCAATATGATTAGACGGCAGGGCTCCATTACTGACATCCAAAAAGGACACAAATAGCCTATAGATGTCAGGACAAATCAATTCTGGCCATGTGTTAGGAAAGAGAGAAAGTCAATTTCATTCCAGAATACCAGGTCAGCTCCTCAGATGGGTTCCTGTCTTCTTGGGATGTGTGACCCTACAGAATAAATACAATCCAACTTCCAAAGTTTCAGTTCTAGTGATCTGCAGATTTGGGAGTGGAATTAAATCAGTCAAATGTTAATTTAAATTTTTATTTTTATATTAAAACAAACATATTATGGAATAGAATGAAGAATTTACATTAAGTTAAAATACAAAACTTCAATAAGATTGTATTTATGGAGGGTCAGTCTGGGTCAGGTCCTCAGACCTCTGGGTTTTTTTTCTTGCCCACTTTCCTATGCACTTTAAAAAGCCTGATGGGAAAACTGTTACAAAAAGAGTATTCTTTAATGAAGTTAAACCCCTTTCTGTTGACAGTCCTATTCAGGACCTTATAATCACATAAACTCACATCTCTGGAAGATATAAGAATTATGCTGCTGAGGGTTTGTTCCTGTCAATATTAATCAAAGAGAAAGTTTTTAAAAGGCATTCATCCTTAGATGGGTAATTGACTAATTTAAAGACTTTGTGAAATGACATTTTCATGTAAACTTGACCATTTTCAATTCTGTGTTGCAGGATCTTATCAACAGTTTCATTACTGCAGTGTTCCTTTTAATAGTTGCCATCTTGGCGATACAAGAAAAGGAAAGAAGGCATTTGTTCTATATTGGTGGGGTAAGTAGAAGCCTTCACAACTCCATTTAAGATCAGTATTTCAAGATTCTTTAAAAAGGGAAACTAGCAGACCATCATTATTTCATTTATAGAACACCCCCCACCAACCACCCCTGCTCTTTCTTGTGCTGACTTCTTCAGAAGACTTGAAGTTACACAAGCTCTAAGCTCATGAAGATCTTCATTCTAATACTCATTCTCCAAATAAGTACAAAAACAAGTCTATGGAAACTTTTCTGAAAATCATACACACTACTTTTTTAAAAGTTGCCAAAATGTATTCCAAAAAAATGATTGTAGAGGAAAAAAAAAGTGCATTGCCAAAGTGAGGAGGGAAGACATTCCCACACTAGGCTAGGAATCTTCTGTCTTAATCTTTACAACTCTCATTTTTACAGATAAGGGAATGGAGGTTAAATACCTTACCCTGGGTCTCAAGGCTGGGACAAATCCTCATCGTATGACGAGCACAAGAAATGACAGATTAAGTGCCTGGAAGATAGGGGGTGGGGAATAGGGTGGTGAGACTTTGACTCAAGAAGTTAAGTGATGGGAATAGAAATTAATCCAGAAAACAAAAACCAAAAAACTATAAGTTCTTCGAATTCATCCTATGATCTGTGAATATTTGTCAATCCTGTGCCAGGCCTGAGCACAGTGCTGGGGATTGAGTCCCTTCCCACTTAGGGAGCTCAAGATTAGTTACAGCAAGACCTACCTAGGAAAAGTTCATGAAAGCAGCCAGGGATTAAGTGACCACAAAGAGATACTGGCAAGCTACAGTGCATGGGGTCACAGGGTTAGACACGATTTATCCACTCCTCAACAAAGAGAAACATGTGCTTCCCAAGTGGTGCATGTGGTAGAGAACCTGCCTGCCAATGCAGGAGATGTAAGAGATGAGGGTTCCACCCCTGAGTCGGGAAGATCCCCTTAAGGAGGGCATGGCAACCCACTCCAGTATTCTTGCCTGGAGAATCTCATGGACTGAGGAGCCTGGCAGGCTATAGTCCATGGGGTTGCACAGAATTGAACAGGACTGAATCGACTTAGCAACCCACAAACACAAAGAGAAACATACAAGGCAGACAGGAACTGAGGAGTACTTGGAATCTTGGGTGTTACAGGCCGTGATCCCTATCTGTTAACTCAGCCATCACGCCTTCTCAGGAGTTCCCACCCCCAGGTCTCCATCAGTACTTACCTGGATGGTCGGAACAACCCCACCTCCACCCCACCCCCCTCAACACATACACTGGTCTCCCTGCCTCCAGCCCCGTTCACTCTCCATTCATCTTGGGACAAATGGGCTTCCTGAACCTGGAACCTCCCCTCCCACCTTGATGAAGTCCCAGATCCTGCACCTCCCCAGCCTCAACTCTGCCCCTTCCCTCACCAGCTCCACAGGTGTCAGACACACCAGATGGAGAACCCAGTTGGGTACCTGGAATTCTCTTCCTCCCACTTTGTCTCTTTGCAAACAACTACCTGCCCTTTCAAATATAGCCCGAGAGTCCTTTCCATCGAGGGGCCTTCTCAGGACTCCACCGCCACCTGGGGCCCCTTAGGATCAGTGCCCTTTTCTCCTCCTAGGGACTCAGGCCTTAGGCAAGGTCATCCCTGGTGGTAAAGCCCATGTCCAAAAACCCTTTTTCTGAGAATGCCCCAGTGGGCTTGCAGCAGCCAAGTGGGAAGACACCAAGGAGGTAGTGGAGGGTCAGTGGGGGACAGGGGGCCACCCACAGGCCCCTCCCCACACTCTCCCACACCCCAGGATAAGGAACACAGGGTGCTGCAGAGCTGCAAAATAACCCCATTTTTCCTTCCTGCATCTGGTCTTGTGTCTGCCAGGCCCTGTGTCTCACAGCAGCAACCGTGTGTATCATCGATGCGACTCTGGTCACCAAGACGATGAGGAATAACTTGAAAAAAGCCCTGGGAATCAAAATGGAAACCAGTAGACCCCTGACCCCGGAACCCATCCCACCCACAAGGACACCCACAAGGGCAGGCCCAAACGCACCTACAAGGGCAGCTATGAAGCCACGCAGCCGCCGGGGGCAGTCACCCTCGAAAGCAACCTCGCCGGAACCCTCCTGGACGCCTATGAAAACCCCGCCAACTCCTTCCTCCGGCGGCTCTCGCCGCTGAACTCTCACGCTGTCACCCATTTCGGCCCACATGTGATCATAAAATCGGGACTGCTAAACCGGTAATATTCCTGCTTGTTCGTGCCGCCTTGCGTAAAAGTCGCGTTACGCTTGTCGGCGTAAACCCTGGGCCGCCTCCAGAGGCCTCGCGAGGTCGAAGCTGCAAGGGGAGCTCGGCGCGGCAGCTGAACCACCAGCCCACCTGAGCCGGAGGCGGGGCGGCGGCTTCCGCGCCGCGGGTGGGCGGCCCGGAGACGCGCGCGGTGCCCGGAGGGCCGGGGGCCGGGGGCCGGGGAGGGTGGAGGGGACTCGCGTGGGGAGACCAGGCGCGCGCGGGGAGGGTGCCAGGCGTTGGCTTTCGCTCCTCCTTCCTGGCAGTTGGCTGAGCGCGGCCTCTAAGTAGGTCGGTGGGCATCTGGCTCGCGCAAAGGCCGGGCCTGGCCTGGGACGACAGGAGAAATTGGGCAGGCCCTGAGAACCTAAGAACTCCACGGTCAGATGGCTGATAAAAAGGGCAAACCCGGGGAACCGGCAGCAGCCCCAGCACCTGGAGCGCCACCGCCTGGGCCGGACGCCGCGAAAAAGCCAGACGAGCCCAAGAAAAAGTCAGAGCAGCCCAAAGATGAAGTGGGAACGAGGAAGGGGTGTCGCCGTTACAAGTGGGAATTCAAGGACAGCAATAGAGAGTTCTGGAGTCTGGGGCACGCTGAGGTCAAGCTCATTAGCTTGGTAAGTTGGGCCTGTATCCCTGGGTGGGAGCGGGATGTCCAAAGACGGGAGGAGGGAGAAGGAGTGGGCTCCCTGGGGCTCCTGTGGCCTAAACCCTTGGCCATGGCTCAAAGGGCATGTCTCTCGGCAGGCCTGCCTAATAGGTTCGCTGATAATGTTCACGGGGACCACTGTGCACCCCATCCTGACACTCATCATCACCATGGAGATGTCCATCTTCATCTTTTTCATCATTGTCTACACCTTCGCCATCCAGAGATACTTGCCCTTCATCCTATGGCCTATTTCTGTAAGTGAGGGGCGGTGGGGAGTGGCTGAGCCTGGTGTGACATCCATGCGTGTATCTTGGCACTTGAAAAGTGACTGAACAAAGAGATACACTTCATCTCTCTTATTGTGCTCCAAGCATGGGCTTAGCACCTTCATGTGGGGCCAGAGCAGGGGCAACTGAAGTTAGGTAGAAAAGGCTTCCAAAAGCTCAGCTTGAGGGTGGAGGGCCTCTTCCCTATGGGGTGGTCAGAGGAAGAAGTCTTTGCTTTCCTGAAGCTTTGCTCTCCTTGGCAGCAAGGGGGGTGTAGCAACCAGTGGTTCCTTCCAACCCCTATGCCAGCACACTTGACTGAAAAGATCACTTCAAAGGTACCCTGTCGCCTGAAATCCAAGGAAGAAATCAGTCATATAAAATGAGAATTAAAAAGAAAAATCACATCTAAAGTAGCACCAGATCACCAGTGATTATCCTTGTAAAGGAATGTTAAGCCCAGAAAGATGTTCGGCCCAAAGCAATCATTCACTGCAATGGGACTGAACTGGGCAAGTTACCACTCCCAGACTCTGTTTCTTCATCTGTAACATGAAGACAGTAATAATCTTGTATTAGATTGTTGCTAGGGAGTAAAAATAAAGTGCCTGATGCTTTGCCTGAAGACTCACAGACTTGAACCCCTGCCCATTACCTAGGTAATCACAAAACTTACCTACCTAACTTCCAACTAACCCAAGGTCCCTTGTTCATTGCTCGATCACAGCATGTCTCTACAGTCTTATGCTCACCATTTTCACTCACTTTATACACGAAATGGTTTCAGAATAGCCAAGCAACTTGCCCCCAGGTAATTCAGGTAGTAAGTGGCAGAAAAAGGATTCAAACCCAGCTTTATCAGTAGACTCCGAGTCCCTAACTACACTCTGTCCTCCTACTTGTTAAAAGTTTTTAGAGTCCAGGGACCCACAGGTCTGGAGAAAGGTCTTGGGAAAGGGATAAGCAGAGGACACATTTCCAGCCCAAGTCCTTGAGAAGATACTGGTAGTTCCCACAAGATGAAAAATCGCTGAACCCTGAAAATCCTTCTGCTGCACTTACATAAAACTATTAGGGGGGAAATGTAAACACTTGATTTAACTGAATGGCTGAGCTGGCAAAAGAAAAAAAAGAGAGAAAAGGGGGAAACACACAGATGCCAGAAATGGGAAACAGGAGTGGTAATCTAATCAGCTGCTTCAGTATGGGTGGAGATGGCCCAGAAGTGTTAACCCAGGAACTCTGAACATGGATTCTCACATACTCTCAAGTTAAGAGATGTGGTCTTGGTCCCAGGCAAAGTGGAGATTTAGAACCAAGAATCCCACATAAGGCCAGCATCCTGCAAAGACTGTACCCTGAAGGAAAAGACAGAGGAGACACCTTTTCCTTACACAGAGGAACAAGAAAGCATACTCATCTCTACCTGAGTTTTCAGTGAGGAAAAACCAAAAAAGACCTTGAGAAATATGAACCTTGACCCTACACTTTCTATGTGTGAGTACCTGTTAAGGAACTTCAGTCATGTCTGATTCTGTGTGACCCTATGGACTGTAGCCCACCAGGCTCCTTTGTTTATGCGATTCTCCAGGCAAGAATACTGGAGTGGGTTGCCATGTCCCCCTCCAGGGAATCTTCCTGACCCAGGGATTGAACCCACATCTCTTATGTCTCTGGCATTGGCAGGTGAGTTCTTTACCACTAGCACCACCTGGGAAGCCCTTTGTATAGATTTGGATTAAGTTTTTCCTGCCTTCAGGCTGGAAACCTTCATGAAGTTTAGAAAACACAGTGCCTGGGAACTGGCATAAAAATCAATCCCAATTTTATATTATTCTGAAGAAATCCATAGGATTCCTGACAAACAAGTGCAAAATCATAATCAAAGCATAAACAAATCTCACAAGACAGGTTACAGGAGTGTTCAGTCACCCAATCATGTCCGACTCTTTGTAACCCCATGAATCTCAGCACGCCAGGCCTCCCTGTCCATCACCAACTCCTGGAGTTTACCCAAACTCATGTCCATTGAATCGGTGATGCCATCCAACCATCTCATCCTCTGTCGTCCCATTCTTCTCCCGCCTTCAATCATTCCCAGCATCAGGGTCTTTTCCAATGAGTCAGCTCTTCGCATGAGGTGGCCAAAGTATTGGAGTTTCAGCTTCAACATCAGTCCTTTCAATGAACATTCAGGACTGATCTCCTTTAGGATGGACTGGTTGGATCTCCTTGCAGTCCAAGGGACTCTCAAGAGTCTTCTCAACACCACAGTTCAAAAGCATCACTTCTTCAGTGCTCAGCTTTCTTTATAGTCCAACTCTCCCATACATGACCACTGGAAAAACCATAGCCTTGACTAGGCGGACCTTTGTTGGCAAAGTAATGTCTCTGCTTTTTAATGTGCTCTCTAGGTTGGTCATAACTTTCCTTCCAAGGAGTAAGCATCTTTTAAATTCATGGCTGCAATCACCATCTGCAGTGATTTTGGAGCCCCCCAAAATAAAGTCAGCCACTGTTTCCACATCTATTTGCCATGAAGTGATGGGACCAGATGCCATGATCTTAGTTTTCTGAATGTGGAGCTTTAAGCCAACTTTTTCACTCTCCTCTTTCACTTTTATCAAGAGGCTCTTTAGTTCTTCTTCACTTTCTGCCATAAGGGTGGTGTCATCTGCATATCTGAGGTTATTGATATTTCTCCCGGCAATCTTGAGTCCAGCTTGTGCTTCCTCCAGCCCAGCGTTTCTCATGATGTACTCTGCATATAAGCTAAATAAGCAGGGTGACAATATACAGCCTTAACGTACTCCTTTTCCTTTTTGGAACCAGTCTGTTGTTCCATGTCCAGTTCTAACTGTTGGTTCCTGACCTGCATACAGATTTCTCAGGAGGCAGGTCAGGTGGTCTGGTATTCCCATCTCTTTCAGAATTTTCCACAGTTTGTTGTGATCCACACAGTCAAAGGCTTTGGCATAGTCAATAAAGCAGAAATAGATGTTTTTCTGGAACTCTCTTGCTTTTTTGATGATCCAGTGGATGTTGGCAATTTGATCTCTGGCTCCTCTGCCTTTTCTAAAACCAGCTTGAACATCTGGAAGTTCACGGTTCACGTATTGGTGAAGCCTGGCTTGGAGAATTTTGAGCATTACTTTACTAGCATGTGAGTTGAGTGCAATTGTGTGGTAGTTTGAGCATTCTTTGGCATTGCCTTTCCTTGGGATTGGAATGAAAACTGACCTTTTCCAGTCCTGTGGCCACTGCTGAGTTTTCCAAATTTGCTGGCATATTGAGTGCAGCACTTTCATGACATCATCTTTCAGGATTTGAAATAGCTCAACTGGAATTCCATCGCCTCCACTAGCTTTGTTCATAGTGATGCTTTCTAAGGCCCACTTGACTTCACATTCCAGGATGTCTGGCTCAAGGTGAGTGCTCACACCATCGTGATTATCTGGGTCGTGAAGATCTTTTTTGTATAGTTCTTCTGTGTATTCCTGCCACCTCTTCTTACTATCTTCTGCTTCTCTTAGGTCCATACCATTTCTGTCCTTTATCAAACCCAACTTTGCATGAAATGTTCCCTTGGTATCTCTAATTTTCTTGAAGAGATCTCTAGTCTTTCCCATTCTGTTGTTTTCCTCTATTTCTTTGCACTGATCACTGAGGAAGGCTGTCTTATCTCTCCTTGCTGTTCTCTGGAACTCTGCATTCAAATGGGTATATCTTTCCTTTTCTCCTTTGCTTTTCACTTCTCTTCTTTTCACAGCTATTTGTAAGGCCTCCTCAGAGAGCCATTTTGCTTTTTTGCATTTCTTTTCCATGGGGATGGTCTTGATCCCTGTCTCCTGTACAATGTCATGAACCTCCGCCCATAGTTCTTCAGGCACTCTGTCTATCAGATCTAGTCCCTTAAATCTATTTCTCACTTCCACTGTATAGTCATAAGGGATTTGATTTAGGTCATACCTGAATGGTCTAGTGGTTTTTCCTACTTTCTTCAATTTAAGTCTGAATTTGGCAATGAGGAGTTCATGATCTGAGCCACAGTCAGCTTCCGGCCTTGTTTTTGCTGACTGTAAGAGCTTCTCCATCTTTGGCTGCAAAGAATATAATCAATCTGATTTCAGTGTTGGCCATCTGGTGATGTCCATGTGTAGAGTCTTCTCTTGTGTTGTTGGAAGAGGGTGTTTGCTATGACCAGTGTGTTCTGTTGGCAAAGCTCTATTACCTTTGCCCTGCTTCATTCTGTACTCCAAGGCCAAATTTGCCTATTACACCTGTTACATCAGGTGTTTCTTGACTTCCTACTTTTGCATTCCAGTCCTCTATAATGAAAAGGGTGTGTGTGGGGGGCAATCAAAAATGAATTCACAGTCAAAGCTACAAAACCCATTCTTGACTAAGAATCAAGAACCAGCAAAAATAACAAATGGGAGGATTAGAACCATTAGAATATGAGATAGTAAAAGAATTGTCTGAAAACAATTTATAATACATTTAAATTATAAAGACATAAATAAAAGCCTGAATAAAAGAATAAGACATTAAGAGGTCAGTATAGACAGATTTTTTAAAAATTACAAGATATAATGTCTAGAACCTGATCATGTGGTTATGGAAATAAACATGTCAATAAATGGGTTAAAAAATATATTAGACAAAAACTGCAGAAGCAATGAGCCTAAGAATGTGGAAAAATTACCCAGAATATATTACTGATGGATAAAGAGAGAAAATATGAAGAGAGAAGTTGAAACATAGAATATGGAATGAGAAAGTCCATCATAAACCTAATAGGAATTCCAGAAGAAGACACACAAGAGAATAGAGAATATTCAAAGTGATAGTAACTGAGAACCCTCCAGATTTAATGAGTGACATCACTAAAAATGGCAGAATAGGAATTTACCTGGCAGTCCAGTGATTAAAACTTTGCACTTCCAATGCAGGGGGTGCAGGTTCAGTCCCCTGAGATCCCGCATGCTGTGCAGCAAAAAAAAAAAAGGACAGAGTAGGAATTCCAAATCTCTGTCCTTCCACTAAAGCAATGATTAGGGGCTCAAAAACTGTCAAAATCAACTTTTTCAGAACTCTGAAATCTAACTAAAGAAAAACAAAATGCTTAATGGAGAAAGAAGTTGTTGAATTTGGTAAAAGAATTTTGTAGCATTATAACTTAACCTGCCTGCCATCCCTCAATCCCCAGCTTGTCAGTGGCCATAATGACCCCCACATTCCGGGCCATATTCCTTGCTAGTGGCAGAGGGAACAATACAAATCTTATTCCCAAAGAATTAAGTGGTATGATTGACCTATCTGGTGGCTCCCTGAAGGACTGGCCAGGGACTTGACTTTGTGTCACCTGCCTCAGAGTTTTCTTAAGGCTGAAGCAGCCTCCTAGATAGCATTTGTTAAAAGCATTTAAAGGCATATGTACTAATCATAGAAACCTGGGGCAAGGTTTTCCAAGAAGTAGACAGATCAGAAGTTTGGAAAGGAGATGCATGGGAGAAATAAGAACTTTGAAAAGCCCCCACCTCTACCAGGTAATCTAGGACAGCACATGCCCAGAAAAAAAACAACAACAACTAAGCTTTCACCTTTGGCTGACCTTTAGGCTCTGCACAAGCAGTAACTAAACCTAAGAGATCTAAACAACTTGGAGAGGTATTGAAGGAGTGCCCTAATATAAAGCCAATTTGCAAAGACTTGTTTGTTTCCAGTATTTAAGGAAATATCCATCAAATAATCTCCTGATTATTAAGTTGATGAAAGACAAAGACGTCAGTGGCCACACAAGAGAAAGAATACAATCTTTTAAAACATAGTTTAGGAAAAAACATTAAACATACAAATGACTTTTAACTCACAACAAACAGCAACAACAAACTCTATAGAGGAGAGGCAATATGGTTTGAGAGTAACTATATTATAATATTCAAAATGCATAGTTTTCAAAGAATTATAAGGCATGCAAAAAAAGTTTGGCCCATTCACAGGATATATATATATATATATATATATATATATATATATATATATATATATGTAGAGAGAGAGAGAGAGAGAGAGAGTGCTATTGAGGAAACCCAGATATTAGTCTTACTAGACAAAGACTTTAAATGAACTGTCTTTAAAATGCTTACAGAACTAAAGGAAACCAAGAGGACAATCATATAATGTCAGTAAAGAGAAGTTTAAAAAGAAACCAGATAGAAATTCTGGAACTGAAAACTAATATAACTGAAGTGAAAAATTCACTAGAGCTTTTTAAACAGCAGATTTGAACAGGCAGAAGAATGAATCAGTGAACCTGAAGACAGGTCAATTGAAACCATTCAGTTTGAGAAACAGAAAAAAGAATGAAGAAAAAATGAACAGAGTCTAACAGACCCATGGGACACCATCAAGCATACTAACATAGGCAGAGTCCCAAAAGGGGAAGAACGAGAGAAAGACAGAATATTCAAAGAAATAATGCCAAAATCTTTCCAAATTTGGTAAAAGATAGGAATCTATGCATCCAAAAGGAACAAAGTAGAATAAACTCAAAGTGATCCACTCTGAGACACATTATAATCAAACTGTCTAAAGATGAAGACAGGAGAAAGTCTTGAGAGTTATAAGAGAGGAGTAACTCATCTTGTACAGTCCAGTTCAGTCGCTCAGTCGTGTCCGACTCTTTGCAACCCCATGAATCGCAGCACACCAGGCCTCCCTGTCCATCACCAGCTCCCGGAGTTTACTCAAACTCACGCCCATCGAGTCGGTGATGCCATCCAGCCATCTCATCCTCTATCGTCCCCTTTTCTTCCTGCCCCCAATCCCTCCCAGCATCAGGGTCTTTTCCAATGAGTCAACTTTTCACATGAGGTGGCCAAAGTATTGGAGTTTCAGCTTCAGCATCAGTCCTTCCAGTGAACACCCAGGACTGATCTCCTTTAGGATGGACTGGTTGGATCTCCTTGCAGTCCAAGGGACTCTCAAGAGTCTTCTCCAACACCATAGTTCAAAAGCATCTTGTACAAGGGACCCTTAATAAGATTAACAACTAATTTCTCATCAGACACCATGGAGACCTGAGGGAGTGGAATGATGTACTTACAGTCCTTAAGGGGGGGAAGAGAAAAAAAAAAAAACTATCCACCAGAAATTCTATCTTTTAAATTTGCTGTCTGTTATGGGTTGAATTATGTACCCTCCAAATATGGTGATGTCTTAACTCCCAGTTCCTGTGAATATGACCTTATTTGGAAATAAGGTCCTTACCGATGGTCAAATAAAGATGAGGTTATCAGAGTGGACCCTAATCCAATATGACTAGTGTCTTTGTAAAAGGGAGGAACTTGGAAGCAGAGACAGATAAAAACAGAAAGAAGACAACGTGAAGAGACACAGGAAGAAGATAGGAAGACAAGACAAGAAAAGGAATGCCTCAAGCTACAAGAAGCTAGAAGAGAAGCCCAAGACAGATCATTACGTAGCATCTTTAGAGGAAGCAGGGCCCTGCATACTTCTCTATTTCAGACTTCTGGCCTCCACAACTGAAACATTAAATTTATGTTGTTCTAATCCATGCAGGTAGTAGTACTTTGTTTTCACAACCTCAAGAAATGAATACAATAACCTTCAAATTTGAAGTTGCCCTTCAAAAATTACCATTCAGAAATGAAGGAGAACCTTTAAAAAATAAATTAAGAAAAATGAGGGAGAAATTATGATATTCCCACATAAACAAAAATTGATGGAATTTGCTGCTGGTATACCTGCTACAAGAAATGCTTCAGGCTAAAATGAAAGGACATTAGACAATAATTTGAAGCCATAAAATAAATAACACCAGTAAAGGTAACTACATAGGTAAATATAAAAGCCAGTATTTTTGTATTTTTGGTTTGTAACTCTTCTTTCTTTTCTGATATGATTTGAAAGACAAATGCATAAAACAACCGTTTAAATCTATGTTAATGGACCACAATGTATAAAGATACAATTTGTGACAATAATAATTTCTGTGTACTACTGAAGCTCAGCTGGTATCAATACAAATGAAACTGTTATAAATTTAAGATACCAATAATAATCCCAAGGTGACCACTAAGGAATTAACTAAAATATATAGACAGGAAATAAGAGAATAAAATTGGCACATTTCAAAAAATTAAATACAAAAGAAAGCAATAATGGAGACATTGAGGAACAAAGAAATATGAAATATAGAGAATAAATAGCAAAATTATAGAAATAAGTCATCAGTAATTAAGTGTTCATGGATTAAACTCTTCAATTAAAAAGTAAAGATTATCAGAATAGATTATATTTTAAAAAAAACGTAATTCTACTATATGAGAATCACAAGAGAATTCCTTTAAATCCAAAGATACAAATAGGTTGAAAGTGAAAATGGAAAAAGATACTCCATGAAAAGAGTAACCAAAAAAGAACTGAGTGGCATATTAATATTAGATTTAATGAGAGACATGAATTCTCAAAGAGGGAGCAAGAAGAATAAATAAAGCCATACCTAGACATGTCATAGAGGCATAGCTGATCATCAGAGGCAAAGGAAAATAAAATCAAACCAACAGAAAAGACAATTTACCTTAAAAAAGAAAGCTCAAACTATTAGACTAACTTTATATTTTTCAACAGCAACAAAAGTGATGACCAAAAAACAATGGAATAATTTCTTTAAGAGACTGAGGTGGAAAGGGTAAAAGACGCAATTAGAATGAGGAAAAAATGTTTCCCTTTCATTGACCTTCACTGAAGGAACTAGTAAAAGACTTCAGGAAGAATGAAATTAAACCCAAAAGAAATGTTTGCGCTGTAAAAAAGGAACAGTAAACAAAGAACCTAGTGAGCTTGTAGATTGACTTTAAACATTATGACCGAGGTTGCTTGGTTTTTAAAAACTTATTAATAGCTTTATTGGAGAGAACAGTAAAACAAGGTGGAACTAAAGTAGCAGCAACACAGTAACATGTAAGTCTATAGTGGTGGTATGTGATTAGAAATGAAAGTCCTTTATTGGGAGTAGGGGTAGATTTGGTAATAATATTAACATTAATATATTAAAAACATAATATTATTTTGCTAAAGAATAGAATTCCAGGATGTGTGTGTGTGTGTGTGTGTGTGTGTGTGTGTTGTTAAGTCACTTCAGTAGTGTCTGACTCTTTGCAACCCCATGGACTGTAGCCTTCCAGGTTCCTCTGTCCATGGGATTTCCCAGGCAAGAATACTGCAGTGGATAGCCATTCCCTTCTCCAGGGGATTTTCCCTGACTCAGGGAGAGAACCTGGTCTCCTACACTACAGGTCAGATTCTTTACCATTTGAGCCACCAGGGAAGCTGCAGAATTCCAGGATATATAACATCCAACCTGTTGAAAAGAAAGGGTGAAAAGAGAATCAAGGGAAATGACTCAATAGAAGGTAAAAGGGGGGAAATAAAAAGGAATGTGTGTTATATGTTAAAGAGAAAAAAATATAATGGTGGACATGCATCCAAATATATCATAAATGATGACAAATGTAAATGGACTATATCATTCATTTAAAAGAGAAAGGACTCTAAGAATAGTTTTTTAAAATCCAACAATGTACAAGGTATGTGGAAAAAGGTTGCAAGTGATAGAAAAAAAATTAGAGGAAAATACTAACTAAAAAAAAGCTAACATAACTTTACCATCATATTAAACAAATTTTATGTTTTAAAAACTAAGTATGTAAAGAGGATCACTACATATAGCAATTCTGAACTTGTATGTACCTAACAATGCCTGTGTGCTCACTCAGTCATGTCTGACTCTTTGTGACCCTATGGACTGTAAGCCTGCCAGACTCCTCTGTCCATGGGATTCTTCTGGCAAGAATACTGGAGGAGGTTGCCATTTCCTCCTCCAGGGGATCTTTCCAACTCAGGGATCAAACCTACCGTCTTTTGCATTGTCTTCTGCATTGAGACATTGTCTTCTGTCTTTAGCAGTGAGCCACTGGGAAAGCCCATATACCTAACAATATAGCTACCTAAATATAAAAGGCAAAAATGAACTTAATTATAACCATAGTGGGAGATTTTAACATGTCTCCTTCAGTAATTGATAGCTTGATCCACTGCTATATATATCAATAGAACACATAGAACCCTACACCCCAGAGTAACAGGCTACACATTCTTTTCAAGTGTACTTGGAACAATCACAAAAGTTATCCTCAATGACACCACAATGCAAAAATAAACAAATAACAAGGAACTGATATGATATAGACCACATTCTCTAACTTCAATGCAATATAATTAGAAATAAATCAGTAAAATTTAAATCTTTATGTATTTGGGGAAAATTTAATGGTTTTCCCCAAACACATGGGGATTTAGTTACATGTAACAGGTAAATTTGGCCTTGGAGTACAGAATGAAGCAGGGTAAAGGCTAATAGAGTTTTGCCAAGAGAACACACTGGTCATAGCAAACACCCTCTTCCAACAACACAAGAGAAGACTCTACACATGGACATCACCAGATGGCCAACACTGAAATCAGATTGATTATATTCTTTGCAGCCAAAGATGGAGAAGCTCTTACAGTCAGCAAAAACAAGGCTGGGAGCTGACTGTGGCTCAGATCATGAACTCCTCATTGCCAAATTCAGACTTAAATTGAAGAAAGTAGGGAAAACCACTAGACCATTCAGGTATGACCTAGATCAAATCCCTTACAATTATACAGTGGAAGTGAGAAATAGATTTAAGGGACTAGATCTGATAGACAAAGTGCCTGAAGAACTATGGGCGGAGGTTCATGACATTGTACGGGAGACAGGGATCAAGACCATCCCCATGGAAAAGAAATGCAAAAAAGTAAAATGGCTGTCTGAGGAGGCCTTACAAATAGCTGTGAAAAGAAGAGAAGCGAAAAGCAAAGGAGAAAAGGAAAGATATTCCCATTTGAATGCAGAGTTCCAAAGACCAGCAAGGAGAGATAAGAAAGCCTTCCTCAGTGATCAGTGCAAAGAAATAGAGGAAAACAACAGAATGGGAAAGACTAGAGATCTCTTCAAGAAAATTAGAGATACCAAGGGAACATTTCATGCAAAGTTGGGTTTGATAAAGGACAGAAATGGTATGGACCTAAGAGAAGCAGAAGATATTAAGAAGAGGTGGCAGGAATACACAGAAGAACTATACAAAAAAGATCTTCACGACCCAGATAATCACGATGGTGTGAGCACTCACCTTGAGCCAGACATCCTGGAATGTGAAGTCAAGTGGGCCTTAGAAAGCATCACTATGAACAAAGCTAGTGGAGGCGATGGAATTCCAGTTGAGCTATTTCAAGTCCTGAAAGATGATGTCATGAAAGTGCTGCACTCAATATGCCAGCAAATTTGGAAAACTCAGCAATAGCCACAGGACTGGAAAAGGTCAGTTTTCATTCCAATCCCAAGGAAAGGCAATGCCAAAGAATGCTCAAACTACCACACAATTGCACTCATCTCACATGCTAGTAAAGTAATGCTCAAAATTCTCCAAGCCAGGCTTCACCAATACGTGAACCGTGAACTTCCAGATGTTCAAGCTGGTTTTAGAAAAGGCAGAGGAGCCAGAGATCAAATTGCCAACATCCACTGGATCATCAAAAAAGCAAGAGAGTTCCAGGAAAACATCTATTTCTGCTTTATTGACTATGCCAAAGCCTTTGACTGTGTGGATCACAACAAACTGTGGAAAATTCTGAAAGAGATGGGAATACCAGACCACCTGACCTGCCTCCTGAGAAATCTGTATGCAGGTCAGGAACCAACAGTTAGAACTGGACATGGAACAACAGACTGGTTCCAAATAGGAGAAGGAGTACGTCAAGGCTGTATATTGTCACCCTGCTTATTTAGCTTATATGCAGAGTACATCATGAGAAACGCTGGGCTGGAGGAAGCACAAGCTGGACTCAAGATTGCCGGGAGAAATATCAATAACCTCAGGTATGCAGATGACACCACCCTTATGGCAGAAAGTGAAGAAGAACTAAAGAGCCTCTTGATAAAAGTGAAAGAGGAGAGTGAAAAAGTTGGCTTAAAGCTCAACATTCAGAAAACCAAGATCATGGCATCCAGTCCCATCACTTCATGGCAAATAGATGTGGAAACAGTGGCAGATCTTTATTTTGGGGGGCTCCAAAATCACTGCAGATGGTGATTGCAGCCATGAAATTAAAAGATGCTTACTCCTTGGAAGGAAAGTTATGACCAACCTAGACAGCATTAAAAAGCAGAGACACTACTTTGCCAACAAAGGTCCGTCTAGTCAAGGCTATGGTTTTTCCAGTGGTCATGTATGGATGTAAGAGTTGGACTATAAAGAAAGCTGAGCACCGAAGAATTAATGCTTTGAACTGTGGTGTTGGAGAAGACTCTTGAGAGTCCCTTGGACTGCAAGGAGATCCAACCAGTCCAACCAGTCCATCCTAAAGTCCTGGGTGCTCATTGAAAGGACTGATGTTGAAGCTGAAACTCCAATACTTTGGCCACCTCATGCGAAGAGTTGACTCATTAGAAAAGAGTCATTGGCTAGATGGCATCACCGACTCGATGGGCTGAGTTGGAGTAAACTCTGGGAGTTGGTGATAGGGAGGCCTGGCGTGCTGTGATTCATGGGGTTGCAAAGCCGGACACAACTGATCAACTGATCTGAACTGCGTATTAGCAAATACTATCTGTAGAACGCAGTTAAGCAATCCAAATTCAAGTCTATATACTGAGAAAAGAACAATGAAAATTAACAATCACATATCTATATCAAGAAGGTGACAAAATAAGACAAACCAAAAAAGAATTTTGAAGTCAGTGTCAAAGAGCTACAATTAATGAAATAGGAAACAAAGGTCCATAGTGAGGACTAATAAAACCGAAATCTAATTCTTTGAAAAGACTAATAAGGGAGATAAACCATAAACCTCAAGAAAAAATGAGGACAAGGAAAAATATTAGTATAAAGAAGAGGTTTTAAAGATCATAGGGAAAATATGAACTTTTATGCCAATAAATTGGAATATAGAGTTAATTTCTCAGAAAAATATATGATGTATGTGTTGCAGAAAGGGGGACCCCTTCCAGGGCCTGAAACTGGGCTCTTGTCTAACACTCAGAAATGAATTGTCCGAGGAGACACATGTGCTGACAAAGCAAGAGATTTTATTGGGAAGGGCACCCGGGTGGAGAGCAGGAGGGTGAGGGAACCCAGGAGAACTGGCTCACAGTCTCAGGTTTTATGGTGATGGGATTAGTTTCCGGGTGGTCTTTGGCCAATCATTTTAATTCAGAGTCTTTCCTGGTGGCACACGCATCGCTCAGCCAAGACGGATGCTAGCGAGAGGGATTCTGGGAAGTGGACGGACACGCATTGTCTCCTTTTGACCTTTTTCGAACTCTTCCGGTTGGTGGTGGCTTATCAGTTCCGTATTTCTTATCAGGATCTCCTGTCATAAAACAACTCATGCAAATGGTTACTATGGTGCCTGGCCAGGGTGAGCGGTTTCAATCAGTGTGCTTCCCCTAACATATGTGGTGGTCCAGGCGCGGGTTGGAAAAGAATTTCCAGACATGAGACAGAGTGAGAGGGAAATAAAATTTATTAGAGTGGGAGATGCTGTTAGAACAGTGGGCCAGCTCAAGGGAGAACTGACATTGAACAGGGATCCTTAGTCCACTTTTATACCCAGGGTACAAGGAGTGGGATAGGGGTCTTGCAGGTCATTTGCTGATTGGATGAGGCCCGTATACTGGGTGGAGTAAGAGTAAGGTAAATACCTTCTCCCTGTGTGGGGTAAGAGGGGAGACAGGTTATACTGCTCAGGAGGACCTGAAATCCGTTAATAGTTACAACATGGGGGAGGGAAGGACAATAAGGGTCTGGTTTGTCCCTTCCTGCATTCCAAGACCCTGCTTGGTTTTAGATAAAACCAAGCAGATGCTCTTTAGTCGTTGGGTCACCACAGTGTACAAAATGGACTCAAAAAGAAATAGAAAAATAGGTTATAAAGCAATTCATCCATGTTTTCATCTGGCACTTATTTCATTTCTTACATTTAAATCTTTTGATTTATGTGGAATCGTTTGGTAGATGGTGGGAACCATGGCTCCAGCTTGGTATCCTGATGGCTCTCCAACTATTTCACCCTGTCGCTCAGTTTATTCATTTATTGAACAGTACAACTTCCCCCCCTGCTGATTTGAAATGGCATTTTTGTTAAATGCTAAAATCCCATATGAGGGACTTCTTTGGTGGTCCAGTGGTTAAGAATCCATGCTTCCAAAAAAAAAAAAAAAAGAATCCATGCTTCCACTGCAGGGGGCATGGTTTTGATCTTTGGTCAGAGAACTAAGATCCTGTATGCCACATGCAGCTAAAAAAAATTTTTTTTTTAATCCCACATGCAGTTAATTTCTAGACTTCATATTCAGCTCCACTGGTCTGTGCCTTTTTTCTCCTTAAAAAATGGGGGATGGGGTAGGTTTATAATATATTGTACCATCTGGTAAGGCTTTGATCTTAAAACCAGACATGATAAAGAAAGTAAACTATAAGCCTATATTATTTTAGTATAGCAATAAAAATTCTCTATAAAACACTAGCAAACTAAGTCAAGCAATACATAAGCAAGTAGTGCATCATGACATCATGATCAAGCAGGGCATCTGCCAGGAATATAAAGGTGGTCTCATCTCAAAGTTCTGTTAACATAATTCACCATCTTTTATTTAAAGGAGAAAACCATTTAATCATCTCATAAGCTGCAGAAAAATTATTTAATAATATTCAACACTACTTTTTGAAAGCCTCTTAGCAAACCAGGAAAAAGGGGAACTTCCTTAACTTAATAATATATACCTACCCAAGCCTAAAATGAACGTTATATTTCATGGTAAAACATTAAAGGCATTTCCTTAGAGATGCCTACTGTCCCCACTTCTATTCAACATTGTGCTGAAGATCTTTTTTTTTTAAGATCTTGGTACAATATGACAAGAAAAACAAATGGTATATGGATTGGGAAGAAGAAAAAAACTAGCCTTACTCACTGATAATATGATTCTCTACACTGAAAATCCAAGAGACTCAAATTACTAGAACTGATTTAATTCCACAAGGTAATCAGAAACAAATAGTATCCCTGAATGCCAGCAACAAATAATGAGAAAATGTGGCTTTTCAAAGAAACCATTTAAAGCCGCAACAGAAACTCTGGGTGTCTGAGAATTAACCCATTCAAAGGCTATAAAACTTCATGTGGAGATAACAACATTTTGTTAATGGACATAAAAAAAATCTAAGTAAAAGAAGAAATATACCACAGTCACAGATGTGAAGAGTTACTATCATAAAGATGTTAATTTCATTCCAAAGCAGTGTCCACATTAAATGAAATTTCAACCTAACAGAGGTTGTTTGTGGAACTTTGCAAGATGATTCTAAAATTCTTATGGAAGAATAAAAAGAATTACAAGGATGGGCCCACCCAAGGAGATATTGGAGTAAAGCTTTGGTACTAGCTCAGGGGTTGACAAAAAGACTAACTGAATTGTAATGGACTGAATGTATGTGTACCCCCAAAATTCTAATGCTGAAATCCTAATCCCCAGTGTGCCTTTACTTGTAGATGGGGCCTTCAGAGTGGTAATTAAGATTAAATGAGGGGCTTCCCTGGTGGCTCAGTGGTAAAGAATCTGCCTGCCAATACAGGAGACACAGGTTTGATCCCTAGTCTGGGAAGAGCCCATATGCCGCGGAGCAACTAAACCTGTGCACAACAACTATTGAGCTTGTACTCTAGAGCCCACGAGCCAGACTACGGAGTCCATGTGCTGCAACTGCTGAAGCCCACGTGCCCTAGAGCCTGTGCTCCGCAACAAGAGAAGCCACCACAATGAAAGCCCACGCATCACAACTATGGAGAGTAGCCCCCACTCACTGTGACTAGAGAAGAGCCCACACAGCAATGAAGACTCAGCAGAGCCAAAAATAAATGTATAAAACAATTTTTAAAAAATAGGTTAAATGAAATCCTAAGCATGGAGTCCTGATCTGATAGGATTAGTGTCCGTATAAGAAAAGATAACCAAGACCTTGTTCTCTTTCCTTCCTCTCCTCTGCCCTCTCCCCTCTTCCTCTCCACCCCCACCTTGCCCACCACGGAAAGGCCATCTGAGAAAATGGTGAAAAGGCAGCTGTCTGCAAACCAGGAAGAGTCCTCACCAGAAACTGACTTTGCTAGCACTTTGATCATAGACTTCTAGCCTCTGGGACCTGTAGGAAAATAAAGGTCTGATGCTTAAGCCACCCAGTCTATGGCGTTTTGTTATATGGCAACATGAGCACACTAATACAGGTAGTAAAAAGAGAGAGCCCAGAAATAGACCTATATACATATGGCAACTTGGCATGTGACACAGGTGGCATAACACAGCTGAATGGAGTATTGAATAATTGTTCATTCTTGCCTGGGAAATCCCATGGACAGAGGAGCCTGGCAGGCTACAGTCCACGGGATCACAAAGAGTTGGACACAACATGACTGAGCACACACGCACTTGGGACCATGAGAAAAAGAGAAAAACCATGTATATCATTAAAGTTAAAACTTTTACAAAAGAAGACATCATGAAAATTTTAAAATAAGCCCATAGAAAATTGGGGCAAGGGATATGAATAGACAGGAAACCCCAATGTCTAAAACATGTTTTTTAAAATGCTTCATTAGCAACCAGTGATCTGAAAGGTAAAACAATGAGGTACCATTTCAACTCATCAGATGGGCAAAGAAAAATAAGACTGGTAATCCTAGGCCTTGGCAAGGACATGGGAAACAGGAGCCCCTATACATTTGTGGGCATAAGTGAACACTGACACAGGTCCTTTAGACAAAGGCTTGACAGCACCTCAACAAGGAAAAAATGTTCATCAGAGGCACAGACAAAAGTGTTCACTGCAGACACATTTGGCAATAATAATTTCCTAAAAGGCAGAAGTACCCTAATGTCTCTAGTTTGGTTTATTCATGCATCAGCTAAAATTAATAAATTCAGTCTCATTCATCTCAATCTAATCTATTTCTCAAGATGGGTAAATCTCAAAAACTGTTAAGTTTAAAAAGCACATGTTATAAGATACACTTTTTATTGAAATTTGAAACACAAAATAGTATATATTATTTATGAATATATAATATCATGGTAATCCAAGTCTATGCCCAACCAGTAATGCTGAAGAAGCTGAACGGTTCTATGAAGACCTATAAGACCTTTTAGAACTAACACCCAAAAAGGATATCCTTTTCATTATAGGGGACTGGAATGCAAAAGTAGGAAGTCAAGAAATACCTGGAGTAACAGGCAAATTTAGCCTTGGAGTACAGAATGAAGCAGGGCAAAAGTAATAGAGTTTTGCCAAGAGAATGCCCTGGTCATAGCAAACACCCTCTTCCAACAACACAAGAGAAGACTCTACACATGGACATCACCAGATGGTCAACACTGAAATCAGATTGATTATATTCTTTGCAGCCAAAGATGGAGAAGCTCTATATACTCAACAAAAACAAGACTGGGAGCTGACTGTGGCTGAGATCATTAACTCCTTATTGTCGAATTCAGACTTAAATTGAAAAAAGTAGGGAAAATGACTAGACCATTCAGGTATGACCTAGATCAAATCCCTTACAATTATACAGTGGAAGTGAGAAATAGATTTAAGGGACTAGATCTGATAGACAAAGTGCCTGAAGAACTATGGACGGAGGTTCATGACATTGTACAGGAGACAGGGATCAAGACCATCCCCATGGAAAAGAAATGCAAAAAAGCAAAATGGCTCTCTGAGGAGGCCTTACAAATAGCTGTGAAAAGAAGAGAAGCGAAAAGCAAAGGAGAAAAGGAAAGATATACCCATTTGAATGCAGAGTTCCAGAGAAAAGCAAGGAGAGATAAGAAAGCCTTCCTCAGTGATCAGTGCAAAGAAATAGAGGAAAACAACAGAATGGGAAAGACTAGAGATCTCTTCAAGAAAATTAGAGATACCAAGGGAACATTTCATGCAAAGTTGGGTTTGATAAAGGACAGAAATGGTATGGACCTAAGAGAAGCAGAAGATATTAAGAAGAGGTGGCAGGAATACACAGAAGAACTATACAAAAAAGATCTTCACGACCCAGATAATCACGATGGTGTGAGCACTCACCTTGAGCCAGACATCCTGGAATGTGAAGTCAAGTGGGCCTTAGAAAGCATCACTATGAACAAAGCTAGTGGAGGCGATGGAATTCCAGTTGAGCTATTTCAAGTCCTGAAAGATGATGTCATGAAAGTGCTGCACTCAATATGCCAGCAAATTTGGAAAACTCAGCAATAGCCACAGGACTGGAAAAGGTCAGTTTTCATTCCAATCCCAAGGAAAGGCAATGCCAAAGAATGCTCAAACTACCACACAATTGCACTCATCTCACACACTAGTAAAGTAATGCTCAAAATTCTCCAAGCCAGGCTTCACCAATACATGAACCGTGAACTTCCAGATGTTCAAGCTGGATTTAGAAAAGGCAGAGGAGCCAGAGATCAAATTGCCAACATCTGCTGGATCATCAAAAAAGCAAGAGAGTTCCAGGAAAACATCTATTTCTGCTTTATTGACTGTGCCAAAGCCTTTGACTGTGTGGATCACAACAAACTGTGAAAAATTCTGAAAGAGATGGGAATACCAGACGACCTGACCTGCCTCTTGAGAAATCTGTGTGCAAGTGAGGAACCAACAGTTAGAACTGGACATGGATCAACAGACTGGTTCCAAATAGGAAAAGGAGTACGTCAAGGCTGTATATTGTCACCCTGCTTATTTAACTTGTATGCAGAATACATCATGCAAAATGCCAGGCTGGATGAAGGACAAGCTGGAATCAAGATTGCCGGGAGAAATATCAATAACCTCAGGTATGCAGATGACACCACCCTTATGGCAGAAAGTGAAGAAGAACTAAAGAGCCTCTTGAAAAAAGTGAAAGAGGAGAGTGAAAAAGTTGGCTTAAAGCTCAACATTCAGAAAACTAAGATCATGGCATCTGGTCCCATCACTTCATGGCAAATATATGGGGAAACAGGGGCAGAACTTTATTGTCTTGGGCTCTAAAATCATTGCAGGTGGTGACTGCAACCATGAAATTAAAAGACGCTTACTCCTTGGAAGGAAAGTTATGACCAACCTAGACAGCATTTTAAAAAGCAGAGACATTACTTTGCCAACAAAGGTCCGCCTAGTCAAGGCTATGGTTTTTCCAGTGGTCATGTATGGATGTGAGAGTTGGACTATAAAGAAAGGTGCGTGCTGAAGAATTGATGCTTTTGAACTGTGGTGTTGGAGAAGACTCTTGAGAGTCCCTTGGACTGCAAGGAGATCCAACCAGTCCATCCTAAAGGAAATCAGTCCTGAGTGTTCATTGGA
This sequence comes from Cervus elaphus, assembly GCF_910594005.1. NCBI lineage: Eukaryota > Metazoa > Chordata > Mammalia > Artiodactyla > Cervidae > Cervus > Cervus elaphus. The sequence goes on from NC_057818.1 coordinate 35,002,513, forward strand.
AGGACTGATGTTGAAGCTGAAACTCCAATACTTTGGCCACCTGATGCGAAGAGCTGACTCATTTGAAAACACCCTGATGCTGGGAATGATTGAAGGTGGGAGGAGAATGGGATGACAGAGGATGAGATGGTTGGATGGCATCACCGATTCAATGGACATGAGTTTGGGTAAACTCCATGAGTTGGTAATGGACAGGGAGGCCTGGTGTGCTGCAGTCCATGGGGTGGCAAAAAGTCAGACACGACTGAGCGACTGAACTGAACCAAAATAAGAGGAAAATACTGCTATACATCTGGGAAGACTACCTGTAGACTTGGAAGTCATGCAAAAGGCAGGGAGAGGTATGGAATGGTGAAACTGGCTCATCCCACAAAGCTTTTTTGTTTAGCATTTGTTTTTTTCTTTTTGTTTTGAGGGCCATGAGGCAAATACTGCAAGACATTAACATCTATTTAATCTCAGTGGTTCATGGCCGGTGGAGGTGGCAGTAGGGTTGGGCTCTTCTATAATTTTCTGTATGTTTGAAATGTATTAAAATCCAAAACACTGAAAAAAAAAAAATCCAAAACACTGAAGAGGAAAAGAAAAGGCCTGAGACAAGGTGGCCAGGGAAGGACAACCCACAGAAAATGGCATCAGAGAAATCAAGGGGAAAGATGGCATTGCCCAACTCTGCAGGGTCAGCCACTGCCCACAGGGTTAAGAAGATGCACAAGCTCTGGGCCCCAGGAGTGATGGGGGAGAAAGCCAACTTACTGTAGCCCTGGTTTGGCCAACTCTGACTTAAGTCTGGCTGTGCCAGGGAGCCACAGTGGGTGGTACTTGAGGGGAAGACAGCATAGGAGGCAGCCCTTTTGCCCAATCTGGGAACATCTGGACCTTGTCAGTATAGGGTCAGGGAAACAGATATGAAGCAAGGGCAGGACTGCAGCCACAAGGGATGGGAAGGAGGGTGGATGATGAAGAAGTGATGTGGCCTTACAAAGGCTCAGGGGAGGAGTGGGCAGAGGGTGAAGATGCCACTGCCAGGCTTCCAACTGAAGTACCAGACTCCAACAGAACCTCCTGTGAGCAATGCAGCCCACCCTGGATTCAGAAAGAGGCACTGGCCCCAAGAGTAGAAAGACGTTGGGTGTTGCAAATTTATTTAAGTGAGCACTGGGGAGAAGCATAGCTAAAAACATAGCCACCAAATGTGCGATTTCACAGGATAGTAGCCAAGGCAGCCCATAACGGCAGATGAGCATCCCGGACTTTGCGTCTCAACTCAGAGTCCAGCTGTTGAACTACAGATATGTCCCCCTAACCCTCTATACATTCAGCTTCCTATGTACCTTCCTATATCATCTGACCCTGGTGGCTCAGGTAGTAAAGACTCTGCCTGCAATGCAAGAGACCATCTACAATGCAGGGGATGATATGGGTTTGATCCCTGGGTCAGGAAGATCCCCTGGAGGAGGGCATGGCAATCCACTGTAGTATTCTTGCCTGGGAAATCCCATGGACAGAGGAGCCTGGTGGCGACTAACACACACACACATTTTAGATGAGGCAGAAGTTCGGAAACCATTCCCTTTGGCAGAAGCTCGGCCATTTTTAAAACCATTCCCTTTGGCGGAAGCTAGACCAGCAAGTGTTGAAGGGGCCTCAGCCCTGTTGAGAGCTGACTTATCTCTCCCATGCTTTCAGGATCTTCTCAACGACCTGTTTGCCTGTGGTTTCCTCGTGGGGGCCGCGATCTTTGCTATCAGAAGTCGGCAAACAGTGCCACTGAACTACGTTGCCGCTGTGGTGAGTCTTGCACATTGGGCTATTTATTTGCTCAGAAATCAGCACTTTGGGAGACCAGTTATTTTCCCCGAAGGAAAAGACCCTGTTTTCACAAAGTTTTGCCATCCAAGCAAAGTTTGAAAGTAAAGTTGGTGTTTCTCGTGGAAAAGCCATTTAAATAAAGATGATGTCCAGGGAGCCCACCTAGCTAATGGTTTCCTCTTCAAAGCGGCCTGCGGACCCCCAGAGCAAAGGGCCCCACCCTAGCCGGGTCTGCAGAGAAAAAGAAAATGCGCTGAGGTGACAGACAGAAGGGATGGGGCTCAGCTAAGGAAGCTCAGGCCGGTGGTGGGGGGTCGGGGCGGGGGCAAAGCGGAAGTCTCTCTGGGATCTGGCAGCTTGAGGGTTAAGCTGCAGCGACTGATTATGGAAGCCAGGAAGGAACTCTGACATTTGGAAGGGAAAGCCCCCAAGTTAACGAGGATTCTTTTGTTTCCCAGGTCTTTATAGGTGTGGCCGCCCTTTTTGCTTTAGTCGACGTTTGTCTTCAAAGAAAACACTTCAAAGGCAAGAGGGTCAAAAGGAATGTGCTGGTTCCTCCACCAAAGGAGGTTGAAAAGCCACAGCCTCCAGAAAAAGCAGGGGAAGGAGGAAAACCGGAAGGAAAAAAACCAAAGGAAACCAAGGCAAAGGCAGATGCCAAGGGGAAGGCGGACGCAGACAAGGGCAAGGCGAAGGGAGGCAAGAAGTGAGGCGGCGGCGCACAGGTCACAGGCGGCCGGCATCTCACCACAGAGCACGCTTCCTCTGTCTGCCCTGTCTTCTCTCTAGAATGGGCTTCTTTTCCATTTCAACCACCATCTCTGATTAGAAAAGAAATTTCTTCTTAAATGGATTTTGAAAACCTTAAAGTTGACGTGAAGGTTATTTTGTTCATTCAACAGGAGTAGCCAAAAGTTTTGGTATGGAGGGCAAGGCTGGAGGGGGGCCCAGGGGATTTGGGGGACCAGAAGTGTGGGTGACACCCACTGTCCACACGGCCAGCCAGAGTGGCCAAAGGAAAAACAGAGACTGGATAACAAAAGGCTGCAGTTTGTTCACAGTGACCTTTTCATGTCACATTTTTATAAATTTCAGGAACAAGGAAAAACAGAATCAACTCTGCAGGGTCTCTGCCCAGAGAGGAAGTAGAAAGCAAGAGGCATTGGCAGAAAGCGGTTAAAACCTCTGGAGGTGGTTCTTGCTTTCCCTGTGTCAAAATATTGTCAGGCACATGAGATGGTAAAGCAACTATCCTCAAATTAAAAATAGATTATCAGGAAATCCAGACCAAAAGAAAAATAAGACTGTCAAGGGCAATATAAAAATAACCTGATTTTTTAGGACTTGAAAATATAACTAAAGCGCAAGTGCCTGGAAGGAGTTGAAAATGGCAGAGAAGGACCCTGAGCTCATCTCCCACTAAGAATACATCAAACACACATCTACAGGTGGAGCCGTCCTCACTGAAAACAAGCTGGAGACTGGCAAAAAAGATTCGATCCACACAGTGTTGGCTAGAAGGGAATAGAAGCAATGAGGTCAGGACCCATACTCCTGGGAGGAGACACAGAAGAGGGAGGAGAGTTACATGGGCTCAGAGATTCTCCTTGAGGAATGAGCAGTTCAAACCATATATGGAGACACCCCAACCCTGGGGTCTGATACCAGGAATCTCTATTGTTGTTCAGTTGCTCAGTCGTGTCTGACTCTTTGTGACCGCGTGGACTGCAGCATGCCAGGCTTCCCTGTCCTTCACCATCTCCTGGAGTTTGCTCAAATGTACGTCCATTGAATTGGTGATGCCATCCAACCACCTCATCGTCTGTCGCCCCCTTCTCCTCCTACCCTCAACCTTTCCCAGCATCGGGTCTTTTCCAGTGAGTTGGCTCTTCACATCAGGTGGCCAAAATATTGGAACTTCAGCTTCAACATCAGTCCTTCCAATGAGTATTCAGGGTTGATTTCCTTTAGGATTGACTGGGAGTCTCCAGAGCAGGTTTGAAAACTACTGAGACAAACAGGAATTCTAAGTAAGGGCTTCCCAGGCGGCTCAGTGGTAAAGAATCCGCCTGCGATACGGGAGACCTGGGTTAAATCCCTGAGTTGGGAAGATCCCCTGGAGGAGGGCATGGTAACCCACTCCAATATTCTTGCCTGGAGAATCCCATGGACAGAGGAACCTGGCAGGCTACAGTCCATGGGGCCACAAAGAGTCACACAGGACTGAAGCGGCTGAACACACACACACACGCGTGAGAAACCTAGACCACACTGGTGAAGAGCGCGCATGTGCTCACTTACTCCCAGGAACAAGGCGGAGGAAGTAGAGTGAAACTGCCCAGAGCTCTAGCTGGTTCCCCACAACTACCCTTGCGTGTGCCCCCACCCACGATGAGCCCCTGCTCCTGCCCCTCTTGCTTCAACACTCCTCCCCTCTAGGGAGAAGGTGTCAATACTGGGATGGGAGAGAGTGTACCCTTAGAGGGAACCTGAGCTTCAGGGCTTCTGCTCTGGTGCCTTGGGACCCTCTCCGACCCCCCAGTAGGGTGGTGTCAGCCACTCAGCAGATAAGTACTGGCTTAGAGTGGGCTCTGGCTCTGGCCCCTGCATGTCCAGCCTCATCTTCCACCAGGATGACAGCTGACAGCACACCCTGGGGAAAGACATGACCTGTGCTCATTTCAAATTCAGCTCTCCCATCAAAGCCACTGGTACACAGAGTTTGCATAGGGATGCTCCTACACAAGTAACTGTTTCACCTAATTGCTTATGAGAGACACAGGAATTTGTTTCAAGTGAATAAGGGGGGAAAAAACCTGCTGTAATAGCACAATAGCACAGGAAATTGTACTCAATACTCTGTAATAGCCTATCCATATGGGATAAGAATCTTAAAAAAAAAATAGTGGGTATGTGAATATGTATAACTGATTCACTTTACCGTACACCAGAAACTAACACAACATTGTCAATCAACTATACTCCTATTAAAAAAAAAAAAAAAAACAAACTAATGACACAGGGATTACTTACTACCTAAAGAGTTCAATGCATTTGTTTTTTCAAAGCATTTGTAATAAGAGTGCTATCTGAATCAGGGAAAAGAATACATGAATGCAGAACTGTTAACAACTAGAAAATATAAAGAACCAGTTAGAGCTGAAAAGTAAAATAACTGAAATGAAAAACACACTAGAAGGAATTAACAGTGATTTATATAGGTGATACAGAACACATAAGTGGTCTGAAAGGTAGAAAAATGGAAATCACTCAACCAGAATAGCAAAAATAAAATTTTTTAAAAGATGAGAATAAGGGACCTCTGGAATAAGATCAAGCACACTAATATTCACAGGAGGAAAAGAGAAAAAAGGGTTTTAAAAAAAGATGAAATTATGGCTAAAAACTTCCCAAACCTGAAGAAACAGATATCCAGGTTCAGGAATCACAGAGTTCCAAACAAGATGAATCCAAAGAGACCCACACCAAGATATGTCACAATTAAAATGGCAAACGTTAAAGACAATTCTAAAGGCAGCAAGAGAAAAAGACTCAGACACAAAGAAACCCCCTCAAAAGGCTATCAGCTAATTTTTCTAAAGAAACTTTGCAGGTCAAAAGGGAAATGGCATGACATATCTAAAGAGCTGAAAAGGAAAAAAAAAAAAATCTATAATTTAGGATTCTCTATCAAGCAAGATATCATTCAGAATTGAAATTAGAACATCTTCGTACACCATATACAAAAATAAACTCAAAAAGGACTTACCTGGTATCCCAGTGGTTAAGAATTTGCCTTGCAATGCAGAGGACACAGGCTTGGTTCCTGGCCAGAGAACTAAGGTCCCACATGCCACAGAGAATCTAAGCTCAGGCACTACAACGACTGAGACTGCCTGCCTGGCTGCAAGGAAAGATCCTGAATGATGTAATGAAGGTGCCGCTTACCACAGCTAAGACCTGACACAGCCAAATAGATATTTCAAACAGTAGATAAACTCAAAAGAGATTAAGGCCCTAAATGTAAGACTGGGACCCATAAAACTAGAAGAAAACATGTGCAGAACACTCTGACCTAAATCATAGCAGTCATTTTTTTTTTTCTTGTTTTTTGGAATCTGTCACCTAAGGCAAAGGAAACAAAAGCAAAACCAAGTAACTAGAACCTAAAGCTTTTGCACAACAAAGGAAACCATCAACAAAATGAAAAAGCAACCTACTGAATGGGAGAAAATATTTGCAAATGATATGATCAATAAGGGGCTAATATTTAAAGATATAGAAACAGCTCATACAAACTCACTATCAAACAACCTTATTTAAAAATGGGAAAGACTAGTGATCTCTTCAAGAAAATTAGAGATGCCAAGGGAATATTTCATGCAAAGATGAGCACAGTAAAGGACAGAAATGCTATGGACCTAACTGAAGCAGAAGAGATTAAGAAGAGGTAGCAAGAATACACAGAAGAACTGTACAAAAAAGATCACAATGACCCAGATAACCACGATGGTGTGATCACTTACCTAGACTAGACATCCTGAAGTGCAAAGTCAAGTGTGTCTTAGGAAGCATCACTACTAACAAAGCTAGTGGAGGTGATGGAATTCCAGCTGAGCTATTCCAAATCCTAAAAGATGATGCTGTGAAACTGCTGCACTCAATATGCCAGTAAATATGGAAAACTCAGCAGTGGCCACAGGACTGGAAAAGGTCAGTTTTCATTCCAATCCCAAAGAAAGGCAATGCCAAAGAATGCTCAAACTACCACACAATTGCACTCATCTCACATGCTAGCAAAGTAATGCTCAAGATTCTCCAAGCTAGGTTGCAACAAACAGTACATGAACAGAGAACTTCCAGATGTTCAAGCTGGACTTAGAAAAGGCAGAGGGACCAGAGATCAAATTGCCAACATCTGCTGGATCATAGAAAAAGCAAGAGAATTCCAGAAAAACATCTGCTTCATTGACTACACTAAAGCTTTTGACTGTGTGGATCACAACAAACTGTGAAAAATTCTTCAAGAGATGGGAATACCAGACCACCTGACCTGCCTCCTGAGAAATCTGTATGCAGGTCAGGAAGCAACAGTTAGACCCGGACATGGAACAATGGACTGGTTCCAAACTGGGAAAGGAGTACATCAAGGCTGTATATTGTCACCCTGCTTATTTAACTTCTGTGCAGAGTACTTCATGTGAAATGCCAGGCTGGATGAAGCACAAGCTGGACTCAAGACTGCCAGGAGAAATATCGATAACCTCAGATATGCAGATACCACCATCCTTATAGCAGAAAGCGAACAGCAACTAAAGAGCCTCTTGATAAAAGTGAAAGAGGAGAGTGAAAAAGCTGGCTTAAAGCTCAACATTCAGAAAACTAAAATATGGCATCTTGTCCCATCACTTCATGGCAAATAGATGGGGAAACAATGGAAATAGTGACAGAGTTTATTTTCTTGGGCTCCAAAATCACTGCAGATGATTACTGCAGCCATGAAATTAAAAGATACTTGTTCCTTGGAAGAAAAGCTATGACCAACTAGACAGCAGATTCAAAAGCAAAGACATTACTTTGCCAACAAACGTCCATCTAGTCAAAGCTATGGCTTTTCCAGTAGTCATGTACGGATATGAAAGCTGGACCATAAAAAAAAAAAAAAAAACTGAGCGCTGAAGAATTGATGGTTTTGAACCATGGTGTTGGAGAAGACTCTTGAGAGTCCCTTGGACAGCAAGGAGATCAAACCAGTCAATCCTAAAGGAAATCAGTCCTGAGTATTCATTGGAAGGACTGATGCTGAAGCTGAAGCTCCAATACTTTGGCCACCTGATGCAAAGAATTGACTCATTGGAAAAGACTGTGATGCTGGGAAAGATTGAAAGCAGGAAGAGAAGGGGATGACAGAGGTTGAGATGATTGGATGGCATCACCGACTCAATGGACATAAGTTTGAGCAAGCTCTGGGAGTTGGTGATGGACAGGGAAGCCTGGCATGCTGCAGTCAATGGGGTCACAAAGAGTTGGACACAACTGTGTGACTGAACTGAAAAGGTCTAAATAGACATTTATATATACACACACAGAGACATACACACACACTCATATATATATACACAATGGAATATTACTCAGCTATAAAAAGAATGAAATTTTGCTGTTTACAACAACATAGTGGATATCAGGGCTTCCTTGGTGGCTCAGACAGCAAAGAATCTGCCTGCAGTGTGGGAGACCTGCATTTGATCCCTGGGTTGGGAAGATCCCTGGAGGAGGGCATGGCAATCCACTCCAGTATTCTTGCCTACAGAATCCCATGGACAGAAGAACCTGGCAGGCTATAGTCCATGGGGTTGCAAAGAGTCAGACAGCTATCCTTCAATAAAAAAAAAATAAAAAACAAAAGCCTCGGACAGGACTGAGCGACTAAGCACATAGCACAGTGGATATTGTGCTTAGTAAAATAAGTCAGAGAAAGACAAATACTGTATGTTTTCACTTATCAGTGTAATTGAAAAAGTAAACAGGACTTCCCTGGCGGTACAGTGGATAAGAATCCACCTGTCAACTCAGGGGACACAGGTTTGATCCGTAGTCCAGGAAGAGTTCGCATGTCGAGGAGCAATTAAGCATGTGTGCCACAACTATTGAAGCCTGCACATTCCAAGGCCTTCAAGCCACAACTAGCCAGCCCTTGCACCCTAGAGCCAGCAAGCGGCTGCTACTAGGTTCATGCACCTGGAGCCTGTGCCCTGAAACAGGAAAAGCCACCACAACAAGAAGCCCGTGCACCTCAACGAGAGAGCACCTCCCGCTGTCTGCAACTATGCAACTAGGGAAAGCCTGCAAAGCAACGAAGACTGAGCACAGCCAAAAGTACAACTAATTAATTAATTTAAAAAATAAATTTCAAAATGAATGAATGTAACAAAATAGACTCCCAATAGAGAAAACAAATTAATGGTTACCACTGGGGTATGAGACATGGCCAGGCACAAGATAGAGGGAGGGAATTTAAGCTTATAAAATAAATAAGCTACAAGGATATATTTTACAACAAAAGGGATAGAGCCAATATTTTATAATTTTAAGTGGAGTATAACCTATAAAAATATTAAGTCATTTAATACATACACCTGAAACTAATATAATATTGTAAGTCAACTAGCTTCAATAAAAAAAAGAACAAGGATGTTGGTGGGAATGCAAACTAGTACAGCCACTATGGAGAACAGTGTGGAGATTCCTTTAAAAACTGGAAATAGAACTGCCACATGACCCAGCAATCCCACTCCTGGGCATACACACCGAGGAAACCAGATCTGAAAGAGACACGTGCACCCCAATGTTCATCGCAGCACTGTTTATAATAGCCAGGACATGGAAGCAACCTAAATGCCCATCAGCAGACGAATGGATAAGGAAACTGTGGTACATATACACCATGGAATATTACTCAGCCATTAAAAAGAATTCATTTGAATCAGTTCTAATGAGATGGATGAAACTGGAGCCCATTATACAGAGTGAAGTAAGCCAGAAAGATAAAGACCAATAAAGTATACTAACACATATATATGGAATTTAAAAAGATGGTAACGATAACCCTATATGCAAAACAGAAAAAGAGACACAGATGTACAGAACAGACTTTTAGACTCTGTGGGAGAAGTCGACGGTGGAATGTTCAGAGAGAACAGCATTGAAACATGTATACTATCAAGGGTGAAACAGATCGCCAGTCCAGGTTGGATGCATGAGACAAGTGCTCAGGGCTGGTGCACTGGGAAGACCCAGAGGGATGGGGTGGAGAGGGAGGCGGGAGGGGGGATCGGGATGGGGAACACATGTAAATCCATGGCTGATTCATGTCAATGTATGGCAAAAACCACCACAATACGGTAAAGTAATTAGCCTCCAACTAATAAAAATAAATGGGGAAAAAAAAAAAAAAGAACAAGGAAAAATATAGTGAAAGAAATGGAAACTGTAGTTCCCTCAGGAGGTGGAGAATGGAGACAGATTACAAAGGGGCAGGAAGGAGCTTTTGGGAGCATGAGAAAGCTTTATATCTTAATTGGAGGAACTGCTTACACAGGTGTATACATTTGTCAAAACATCCAACTATATACTCAAGATCTGTGTGTTTCATCATAGGTAAATTTTATCAAAAAGCATAAGCTAGGGACTTCCCTGGTGGTCCTGAGGCTAAGATTCCACACTCCCAATGAAATGGGTCTGCGTTTAGTCCCTGTCAGGGAACTAGAGCCCACATGCCACAACCAAGACCCAGCTCAGCTAAATAGGTAAATATTATTTTAAAAGCATAAGATAAATATGAATATGGTCATAATCCAATGGAAAAGGGTGGACCTTCCTAAACTTCTCCGTGTAGCCACTCCTCTCAACCCCTGGCAGTGGCTCTCGGAAGCACATTTTTCCACACCCAATCAGAGAAGGTACAATACACTGGCAGCCACTTGTCTTGCTGAAAAGAGGACCCCAAGTCAGGGATGTGGTCACCAGAGATTGCAGGACGATGCCCCTTCAGAGCAAAACCACACCAGGTATCTGCCAGGAACAGCCTGGGAGTGCGCATATCACCTATGGAACTAGTAGCAATGTAGATTCTGAAAAATCCTATCAAGTACATTCAGAATAAAAATGGGGACTTCCCTGGGGGTCCAATGGTTAAGACTTGGAACTCCCAATGCAGAGAGCCAGGGTTCAATCCCTAGTCAGGGAACTAGATTCCATATTCTGCAACTAAGAGTTTGCATGCTGAAACTAAAGATCTTGCATGTCGCAAGTAAGATCCAGCACTGCCAAATAAATATAAAAAAAAAAAGAAGAAATATGGATGCTGTGTCCATAAAACAAGAAAGACTGTAATGGATACGAAAATCTGTTTTTTCCACCAAATATCTCAGTTGATAGGGTATTAATTTTTTTGTACATTTTCCAAAGCATGTTAATGAATGTTTATTGAGTATTTATATACACAGAGAAGGGAATGGGTAACCCCTCCTGTGTTCCTGCCTGGAGAATTCCATGGACAGAGGAGCCTGGTGGGAACGCAAAGCAACAGACACAACTGAGTGACTAACACTTTCACTTTTCATACTCCCCCCCAAAAACTTCAGCAATTCCCCGCCTAAGCATATGTTCAACAGAAAATATTTATTTACCACAAAGGCATTGACTAGCCTAATAACACAATTCATAATAGCCCCAAACAAGAGACTAGCCAAAACACTAGTAACATTAGAATGAGTAAGCTGTGGTCTAGTCACACGATGATTGCCATAAAGCATCAACAGCTGTATGCAATAAGGATGAATCTCATGAAATGTTGGACAAAAGTTGCCAGATACAAAAAAGTACATACTGCATAATTCTATTAACATAAAATTCAATAACTGATGAAACTCATTTTTTAATTAAAAAAAAAAAAGTGTAAAAGGGCAACAAGCTAACAGTAGTTTTTCTGGGGGGTGGGAGGAACATTTTTAAACAGAAAGGTTGGATGCAATGGAAGATCAGTGCTCTGGAAAAATTAAGTCCAGGAAATTTCCCAGAAAGTAAAGCAAAAAAGCCAGAGACTATTTTAGAAGAACTTAAGAGAGACAGGGAGGATAAATTCAAGAGGTTCAACAATCATCTAAAAGAGATACCAGAAGGTGTGAACAGGAAAAAAAAAAAAAGGTGGGGGAGGGGGGAGAAAACAAAGAAACAATAGGAAAACATTGTTATATTAATAAAAAAGCTAGTCTTCTGATGTAAAGGGGCCACCTGGTGGTGAGCAAGTTTACTGGAAAAGGATCTTCACATCACATTTCTTGGTGAAATATGGGAACTCTAAAGATAGATGCTGACCACCTGATAGAAAGAACTGACTCATTGGAAAAGACCCTCATGCTGGGAAAGATTGAAGGTGGGAGGAGAAGGGGATGACAGAGGATGAGATGGTTGGATGGCATCATCAATTCAATGGACATGAGTTTGAGAAGCTCCAGGAGTTGGTGTTGGACAGGGAAGCCTGGTGTGCTACAGTTCACGGGGTTGCAAAGAGTTGGATATGACTGAGCAACTGAACTGAACTGACTGAAAGAAAATCCTTCAAGTTTTGAGTGAGAGAAACAGTAAGTCTCTTGTTACCGACAAGAGGACAATAGGGAATATCAAAGGTCACCCTGAATATTAGAAGACAATGAAGCAGTAGCTTCAGAATTGGAGGGAATTAGCAATTAAGTGAGAAAGCAAATAAAAATCTCCATCCCCTTCACCCCAGGTAATGACTCTTAAGATTACCACTGACAAACATTTGCTAAAAAATAAATTAATTAATTAAAACATAGGACAGCCCTGGTGGCCCAGTGGTTGGGAATCCGACTGCCAATGCAGGGGACATAGATTCCATCCCTGGTCCAGAAAGATTCCGCATGCTGTGGATTCCACACGTGTAAGCCCGTGCACCACAACTACCAAGCTCCTGAGCCTTGAGGCCCATGCTCTGCAACAAAAGCCACCTAATGAGAGGCCTGTGCAACAACTGAAGTGTGGCCCCTGCTCACCGCAACTAGAGAAAACCCATGCACAGTGATGAGCAGCCAAAAATAAATAAATTTTTAAAAAATAAAAAGGATAATACAACAAAAAAAGGTTTTTTTAATTCTAAGAGAAACTTCTTTTGTCTAATCCTTTATTTGCTTATTAAAAAAAAGCAAAAGAAGAAAATGAAAAAAGAACTGCACCTCAGCCCTAGACATATCAATTTGAAATCCGTGGTAAAATACACATAAAATTTACCATTAGTGACATCTAGTACATGAACAGTGTTCTGAAACCATCAACACAGATCTAGTTGCAGAATTATTTCATCACTCCAAAAAGAAGCCCTGTACCCATTAAGGCATCATTCCCCATTCTTTCCTCTTCCCAACCCCTGGCAACCACTAACTTCCTTTCTGTTTTTATGGATTTGACTACTTTGGGTATTTCATGTAAATGGAGTCATACAATATGTGACCTTTTGTGTCTCCTTCTCTCACTTAGCATGTTTTCAACTTTTGTCAATGCATAGTATCAGTACTTTTTCCTTTTTAAAAAGGACTATTTAAAATTTTTATTGAGGTAAAGTTTACATAATATAAAATTAACCATTCTAAAGTGAACAAGTCACTGGCATTTGTTACATTCACATACTTGATGTATGAAGAACCAGACAATGTCTCATGAAGGAAAAGGCAATCAACAGATAATAATTCTAAGAGTAACACAAATGTTAGGAGGATTAGACAAAGATTTTACAGAGAACATTATAACCATGCTATAATAATACATGAAATAAATGGAAAGTCTTAGAGAAGAAATAGAAGATTTTTTTAAAAAGAAGAGGAAATTTTCAAACTTATAACAATAATCAAAATATGTAACTCACTGAATGGGCTTAATAGAAGACTGGAGGAGATAACAGAAGAGTCGGTGAACTTGCAGAAAGTTCAGTAGAAACAATTATGTTTCACAAAAGGGAGTAAAAAGATAAACAAAAAAAGAAGAGTGTCTCAGGGACATTAGAGATAATTCCAAAAGGTCTAACATTTGTATAAATAGAAGGAGAAGAGAAAGTGAAGAGTCTCTTGATGAAAATGAAAGAGGAGAGTGAAAAGCCTGTCTTAAAACTCAACATTCAAAAAACTAAGATCATGGCATCCGGTCCCAGCATTTCATGACAAACAGATGGGGAAACAATGGAAACAGTAAGAGATTTTATTTTCTCGGGCTCCAAAATCACTGCAGATGGTGACTGCAGCCATGAAATTAAAAGATGCTTACTCCTTGGAAGAAAAGCTATGACCAACTAGACAGCATATTAAAAAGCAGAGATATTACTTTGCCAACAAAGGTCCGTGCAGTCAAAGCTATGGTTTTTCCAGTAGTCATGTATGGATGTGAGAGTTGCACCATAAAGAAAACTGAGCACCAAAAAAAAAAAAAAAAAAGCTGAGCACCAAAGAATTGATGGCTTTGAACTATGGTGTTGGAGAAGACTCTTGAGAGTCTCTTGGTCTGCAAGGAGATCAAACCAGTCAATCCTAAAGGAAATCAGTCCTGATTATTCATTGGAAGGACTGATGCAGAAGCTGAAGCTCCAATATTTTGGCCATCTGATGTGAAGAATTGACTCATTGGAAAAGACCCTGATGCTGGGAAAGATTGAAAGCAGTAGAAGGGGATGACAGAGGGTGAGTTGGTTGGATGGTGTCACCGACTCAATGGACATGAGTTTGAGCAAGTTCTGGGAGTTGGTGATAGACAGGGAGGCCTGCTGTGCTGCAGTCCATGGGGTCACAAAGAGTCAGACATGACTGAGTGACTGAACTGAACTGAAGAGAAAGTGTGGCAGAAAAAATTGAAAAAGTGATGGCTGACAACTTCCCCAGATTGGCAAAAGACATAAATTTACAATTTCATGTTCAGCAAATTCCAAATAGAATAAATTTTTAAAATCTATGCCCAGATACATCATAACTTGTTTGAAACTAAAAATAAAGAAAAAAAAATCTTGAAAGCAGCCAGAGGGAAATGATGCACTACTTTTAGGAAAACAAGAATTTGAATGTTTGAGGATTTCTCATCAGAGACCATGGAACCCAGAAGGAAGTGGCACATTTTTCAAGTGCTGAAAGAAATTAACTGCCAATCCAGAATACTATATCCAGTGAAATTATCTTTCATCAAGGGAAGCAAAATAAAGACATTCTCAAAAAAGAGTAAAACTGGACTTTCCCATTGGTGCAGTGGATAAGAATCTGCCGGCCAATGTAGGGGACACAGGTTCCATCCTTGGTCCGGGAAGATTCCATATGCTGCCGAGCAACTAAGCCTGTGCACCACGACCACAGCCCTCACTCTCAAGGCCTGTGAGCTTCAGCTATGTATATATATGTATACATATATCCCCTCCCTCTTGAGCTCCCCTCCCACCCTCACCGCCATCCCATCTTAGCTCATCATCCTAGCTCATCCAGCTCATCACAGAGCACCAAGCTGAGCTCCCTGTGTTACGTGGCAGCTTCCCACTAGCTCTCTGTTTTACACATGGTGGTGTACATACATGAATACTACTCTCTCAGTTCGTCCCACCTTTTCCTCCCTCCCTGCCACTGGTCGTGTCCACAAGTCCATTCTCTACGTCTGTGTCTGTATTCAATATTCAGTCTTTTTAAATACTCATGGAACATTTACAAAAACTGACTATTGGACACAAATACAAATTATAAAAAGCAGAACATATAGAACTAGTCTCTGAATAAAATAAATAAAATTAGAAACTAACCACAAAGTACAGTCCAAAATTTATCTAATTAAAAACACCTTTTAAAAGTTATTCTTGGATTAAGGAAGAACTTGAAATTGAAACAACCAGCTAGCTGGAAATGGATTGAAAACTAGAGCAACATTTTGGGGATGTATCTGAAATTATTCTCAGAGAAAAAAAATTACAGCTTTAAATCTCTTCATCAAGCAAAATAAAGGATAACACAAAAAATAAAATGAAACAAAAATTAGAGGTCAATTCTATTTATGAAAAATTGGCCAAAATCCCAAGTAAAGTACTAATAGAGTGAATCCAGCAGCATATCAAAAGAGGAAAAACACCATGACTAAGAAAGGCACATCCCACAGATGTAAAGATGGTGAGCATCAGGAAGCCTAATACTGTCATTCACTACATTTATAGATTCAGGGAGAAAAACAGCAGGTTCTAAAGGAAAAAAACCTGTGTGGCAAAAAAACCAAGTAAAAGACAATTGACAAACCAGAAAAAATACTCATAACTAACATTCAAGATTAATTTCCTGAATATATACACTCTTAGATACCAATTTTTTAAACCAGTAATTAATTGAAAAATATGCAAAGGATGTGTAAAGTTGGTTCTCAGAAAAGGAAATGCAAGTGGCTCTTCCACATGTAAAAAACTCAAGTTTGATCCACTCATAACTAGAGAAATGCAAATTAAGACTGTCCCAAGAGATCTCGGTTGCTAAACACCATTCTCCACTAAAAAGCACTTTTAGCTTCTTAGAAGAACAGTTGATTCTAGGATTGGGATGGGGAGAATATAAAATGAACCCGAAGCATCGTATAGCATCAGGAAATAAGAACATGGATGGGACTTCCCTGACAGTTCAGTGCTTAGGACTTCACACTTTCACTGCAGGGGGTCACTGCAGCTTAGATCCCTGGCGGGGGAGCTAAGATCCACATGCTTCTCAACATGGCCCCCCCAAAAAAAGAGGAAGTAGGGGGGAAAGTACATGGGGCATGTTAGATATAGAGGCTCCCACCTGAAGGAGATAGGTCCTAATGACCAAAGATGGAACTGTGTAACCAACAAAATTAAGCATGATAGTATTTAATTATAACCTGAAGAATAAGTTAAGATAAATAAGGGAAGGAGAAAATATTCCTTACATGAAGAATATAAAAGGAGAAGGGCCACCCCACTTCATTCCACAGCTGACATTTCTTAGTGCATCCTGTGTGACGGGTTCTGGGATGGGGCGGGCCACGACGACTGGCCCCTGGGAAGCTCAGAGCCTGCCGGGGGTGCACAGTGGTCACAGGTCACCCCACGCAAGGGCACCCCCCTGTCTCTGCTTGCCCTCTCCTGGGCCGTCTCAGCCAATCTACTCAGTCCCTGTATTTTCTTTTTCCTCAGAACCCCTTCAGTATAAGAGATATAAGTTACATGAAATCCTAAGTGCCCATTTTAAGTGTACAGTTCGGTGTGTTTTGACAAATATAAGTTCCTGTAAAACCATCACCCCAGTCAAAATAAAGAACATTTTCAGCACCCCAGAAAGCTTCCTCATGCCCCCAGGTAAACACAGATCTGACTTTTGTCACCATAGGTTCGTTTCACCTGTACTAAAATTTCACAAAAATGGATTCAAAAGTATCATCCCTTTGGGTCTGACTTTCTTAATTCAATACAATATTTGCAAAATGCATCCATGTTGCTGCATGTGTCAATCATTTATTTCTTTTTATTGCTGAGAAGTATGCCATTGCATAAACATCCCATGGTTAGTTTATTCCTTTACCTGCTGATGGACCATGGGTGATTTCCAGTGGGAGCTATAAAAATAGGCCTACCATAAACATCTGTCTACAAGCCTTTGTAGAGATGTATGCTTTCATTTCTCTTGGGTAAATGGCTGGGTTATATGGTAAATCTCTGTTTAACTTTTTTTTTTAAGTTTTTTATTTAATTGAATAAAGCTAATTTACAATGTTTTTCTGCTGTACAGGAAAGTGATTCAATTATATAGGCATATATATATTTTTTCCATATTATTTTCCATTATACTTTATTAAAGGATATTGAATATAGTTCTCTGTGCTATACAGTTGGACCTTCTTATTTATTTATTCTATATATAATAGTTTGCATCAGATAATCCCAACCTCCCAATCCATCTCTCCTCCACCCCCTTGTCAACCACCAGCCTGTTCTCTATGTCTGAATCTTTTCTGTTTCATAAATAAGTTCATTTCTGCCATATTTTAGACTCCACATATAAGTGATATCATAAGATATTTGTCTTTCTCTTTCTTACTTTGTTCAGTGTGATAATTTGTGGGTCCATCCATGTTGCTACAAATGGCATTATTTCATTCTTTTTATGGCTGAGTAGTATTCCACTGTATATATGTACCACATCTTCTGTATCCATTCCTCTGTTTAACTTTTTAAGAAACTGTCAAGCTGTCTTCCAAAGTGGGGGTAACAACTTCCACCCTTATCTGTGTCTGAGAGTTCCAGCTGGTCCACATCCTCACCAGCACTTAAATAGCAGCATCCCCTTTTACAAAGCCATTTTGATGGGTGTATAATACAATGTGATCTCATTGTGGCTTTAATTCACATTCCAAGATGTCTAATGATATTGGACATCTTTTCATGTGCTTCTTGGATGTTCACATACCTTTGTTGAATTGTCTGTTCAAGTCTTTGGCCCATTCTTTAAATTGGATTGTCTTCTTCTTACTGAGTTAGTGTTGAGTAGTGTTTAATTAACACAGATCAGAACCAGGTCATCCTCTATTCTAATCTTCACCTGACCACCTCCCAGAGAAAATCTAAACCCCAAGGCCTGGTCTTCTACAGTCTGGCTCCTCCTCTTGTCTGATTCATCTTCTCCCCCCAGCTCTTAGCTCAGTCCTTTCTTCCACACAGGCTGATTGGCTGCTCGGCTGCTCTTTGAACCAGCCACTCGTTTATTACCAAGAATCATCTTACTCAGGAGTCTCTGGATACCTTTACCCACCCACCCTGCCCCCTCAAACAAATCTGGGGTTTCCCTGCCTCTTGGGCTTCTAGCACTGGTGTGGAATGAATAAATAAATGACTCAATGACTCTTACCTAGCTGGGAAGGTCCGGAAGTCTCCTTTGAGACAGTGACAATGTGGTTATGATCACAGAAGAATAAAGAGTTAATCAGATAACATTTCTCTTCTTTGTTATCTGATTCCAGGCAGAGGGGTCAGCATTTACAAAGATTCCTTTGCAAGAAGTAGCATGGAGGAGATAATCAGCTCTACAGGTGGGAGAGACAGAGGAAAGCGTAGCAAGGGGCTGTTTTAACTCTATACCAAGACCACAAGCAAGATGGGAAGCTATCAAGGTCTTTGCAGGTGAGGACATGGAAGCAACTGTCATGGATGACTTAAGCATCCCTCTGTCTCCGAAGAGAGGAAGCAGAGAGGCCCCCTATAAGGCTCCCTCACAGGACTTCCCTGGTGGTCCAGCTGTTAAGACTGTTTTCCAATGCAGGCGGTGCGGGTTTAATCCCTGGGTGTGGAACTAAGATCCCACACGCCAAAAAAGTAAAAAAGAAAAGAAAAGACACCCTCACAACAGTCCAGGAAGGAGACAGGAGTTGTCTCAAGTCTAGTGGAGGCTGTAGTGGTTAAGACGTGGACAGAGACACAAGAAAGCTTTAGGAGGTGAAGATGGGCGGGTCACTGGCTCTTAGGGGTAGAAGGGCAACTGGCACAGCCCATTGCAGAGGCTCAGGCGCATTAAGAATGTCTTGGGCGGGATTTTGGTCACACTGAACTCCATGGAGACATGTGTGTGTGTTGTGTAGGGGCTGGGGCTCCGAGGTCTAAGTATGGGAGTCCTCCCAGGATGAAGATGCGTTGGGGCGGGGGGGGGGGGGGGGTGCCGAATCCAGGGCTGGGGCAGCCAAGGAAGAAACTCCAGGAGGTTGGGCAGGCCAAAGAGGGGTGGGGTGGCCAGCGGACAGAGAGAGGGAGTGGGGCAGGGAGCTGACCGCGGGGGTCAAAGCCGCAGGAAGACAAGACAGTAGTCTCGCTCTTTGAAGGCCTAAGTTCCTGGGTCCCCAGCACGCATGGGCAGGAAGTTAGACGGGAGATAGCGAAAGCCGACAATCTTCTGGGCAAGGAGGGGTGGTTTCAGAGCTCCGACGGAGTGTTGGGGGCGGCAGTAAGAAGGTCTCCGGCCGCCAGGACAGGGGTGAGGGGAGAAGGCGGGGTTCTGAGTAAGCCCCCGGCCAGCGCGGGCTGCAGGAGTGCGGGCAGCCGAGGTCCGAGGGGTAGGAGGGGCGGAGGAGGAGGAAGGCGGGCGGAAGAGGGGAGAGAAGAGAGGAGGGGGCAGGACTCAGGGAGGACGGCTGCAGGCGAGGAGGCGAGGAGCGCACAGGAAGGGAGGAGGGGCGGGGCGGGGGCGGAGCGGCAGGGATGCGCCCCCGCGCCCTGCGAGTCTGGCCCCGCTCTCCTTCCGCACAGTCGGGGTTTCCGCTTCCCTCCGGAGCGCAGGGTGAGAGGGAGCGAGGGTGAGAGGGAGCGAGGCCGAGCCTCAGCATCGGCCGCCGCCGCCGCCGCCATGTGGCCCCCAGACCCGGAGCCCGACCCGGACCCCGAGCCCGCGGGCAGCTCCCAGCCCAGCGCGGCCCTTCCCGGGCTCCGCGCCCTCCTGCCGGCGCGCGACTTCCTCTGCTCGCTCAAAGGCCGCCTCCTGCTGGCGGAGACGGTGAGTGCGGCGCCCACGGCCCCCTCCAGGCGGAGCCCAGCCCCCGGCGGCCGCCCCCGCCTGCAGCCCCGCAGAGTTAGGCTGAGTTGGGCAAACTTCTCCCGTTTGGGATGGGCTCGTTGAAGCTGACCCGCGCGCCGGTCGCAGGCGATGCGGGGGCCGCAGGGGAGACCGGGGAGGGGGCTCACCGACTCGGCGGCCGGACCCCGGGGAGCCCAGCCCGGCGCTGTGTGACCTCCGGCGCCTCCGCCCTCTCTGGGCCCCTGGGACGAGCTGCGTCCCCGCATCTTCAGGCCTCCCTCACGGGCACCCCGCTCCGCAAAACCTCCCGCCACGCCCCGGCGGGGTCCGGGAGGCATCGGCCCTTTGCGACCCAGGGTGGGCCCACTGCTCCTTGGCTCACTTCCTCGGGCGCAGGGAGGACCGTCCTGGCCTCGAGTTGCTGGGTGGAAGCCAGAGTGGAGTCCCGCCAGCCGGGAGGGGGGACCCCCCGGGATTGGGTGCGGCCCGGGCCACAAGGTTGGGGGGCGCGCAGGAGCCTACCCCCACCCAGACTGCGGAGGGGCGGCCGGGGGAGATGACTTCATCCCCCGCCCCTTGCCCGCCCGCGTTGGGACCCAGCCCCAGCCGTCCCACCCTCGCTGAGCTCCTTCCTTCTTCCCGCACCCCACACCCAGGCCCGTCAGCCCTTTGTCTTTGGGACACTCTGAAAACCCCTCGCACTGTCGGCCTGTGGGGTTGGGGGTTGGATCTGGGCCTCCGTGGAGGGGAGAGAAGGAAGACGCCTAGCGGGGAGGCGGGATGAGACAGACACACTTGTTACTTAGATCTCAGCAGTTTGATAACCCCTGTCATTATTCCCACTTTGCAGATGGGAAAGCTGAGGTCCCAGCGTCTAGGGGATTTGACCTAGATCAGTTGCGAGTCAGGTGACAGCATGGTTGAGAACAGGAGGGATCAGAGGGAGGAGGACTCTGTCCCCACCTCTCCTTTGGGCTCTCAGGGGGCAGATGGCAGGCGTCGGTCCTACCACCTCCTCTGCCTCTGGGGTCAGCTCAGAGGTCACAAGGCCAGCACCTGTCCAACTCCCCACATGAGGCACCCCAATCGTGGACTCAGCTCACACTGCTGGGAGTCACCTCCTGGTTGGCCACTTTGCAGACTGATAGGAGCCACATTTGTGGAGAGAAGCCTTGAGTCCACGGCCCACTGAGGGGACCCCAAACACACCCGGCTCAGACCCTCCTCATGGGTGAGGACGGGTGGCCAGAGCGTAGAGGAGGCCCTTGGCAAAACTGGGCACCAAGATCCTAGGTCCAGGTGGATGAAGAGGGGAGGAAGGACGGATGAGGGATGGGCACTGAAGAGGCAAGGGGAGCCAGTTGAGATCACTCCTGCCTCCTCAGGTCACCTCCGGCTGCCCCCAGGCCCAAGCAAGTGGGAGGCTGACATGGGCAGGAAGGAGGAGGAAGTTGCCACCAGGAATCCAGGGAATGAGGAACAGAATCAAAAGGGGGATCCCCAGAATCAGGCTCTGGGAGGGGAAAGGAAAATGAGGGCCACAGATAACAGCCTTTGGCACAGGAAGTAGAGGATAGGGTTGGGCCGGAGTCCCGTGGCCTTGTGTTCTTGGGAGGCCCCAGCAGCCTCTCAGCACATCTCTGTGCCTTAGTTTCCCATCTGTTCAAGCTGGGCTCAGCTACCTCCATTGTCATGCTCAGAGCAGACGCCCGTGTTCCGCAGCTTTCGTCTGAAGTCACCATGGTGCCCCCTGAGGGGCATCTGGGTGTCATCCCTACCGAGCCCCCCAGGCCCCGCTCTGAGCTACTCAGCCATGGATGTGCTCAAAGCCAGCCAGAGTGACCGAAAGCAGGATGGAAAAGAGCCAGCAACCACGGAGCAGGATTGCTTAAGAACTCCACACGTGGAGTCAGCCAGACCAGAGTTCAAATTCTGATGCCCTTTTATTAGCTGTATGACACTGAGCGAGCCACTTCATCTCTGTGAACCTCACTCTTCTCACCTGCAAAGTGGGCTGTGAACAACGGCACTGGGTGCACGGGTGGCGGTGAGGAGCTCTCACAAGCCTCGTCAGGCCCTGGCCCTGTGAACAGCCCCATCAACCCCGTCTGCACTTCCCAGTGCATGGTCTGCAGAGCTGACAGGCCTCAGCATCCTCCAGCACCAGTTGCAAAGGCTGCAGCGAACATCTCATTCTCAGTCAGTTCCTCATGACACCTTGCCCCTCCTTTCACAAAGGCTGGACCAGTGATGCAGCAGGGCATGCAGTGTCAGTGTTACCACTCCCTCTCCCTCTGGATGTTTTTTCCTTATTATGAAAATTTGAAAATATACAGCAAAAACATATGCCCACCAATTATACAGTTGGTAACACGTTGCCTTATTTGCTACTTATTTTCTCTCATATCTCTTTGCTACCTGGCTGACTCTTTGCAACCCCATGGACTATACAG
Organism: Cervus elaphus; assembly: GCF_910594005.1. Lineage (NCBI taxonomy): Eukaryota > Metazoa > Chordata > Mammalia > Artiodactyla > Cervidae > Cervus > Cervus elaphus. The sequence goes on from NC_057818.1 coordinate 35,024,870, forward strand.
TCCATGGCATTCTCCAGGCCAGAATACTGGAGTGGGTAGCTGTTACCTTCTCCAGGGGATCTTCCCAACGTAGGGATCGAACCCAGATCTCCCACATTGCAGGCAGATTCTTTACCAGCTGAACCACAAGGGAAGCCCAAGAATACTCTAGTGGGTAGCCTATCCATCCCTTCTCCAGCAGATCTTCCTGACCTAGGAATCGAACTGGGGTCTCCTGCATTTCAGGTGGATTCTTTACCAACCGAGCTATCAGGAAAGCCCCTCTCACATATCTCTCTGTCCATAAGTCCACTTTCTTAAATTTTTTATAATTTATTTTTGGTTGCACTGGGGCTTTGTTGCTGCTCGCCGGCTTTCTCTAGTTGTGGTGAGCAGAGGCTACTCTTCATTGTGGTGCATGGGCTTCTTATTGTGGTTTTGCTTGTTGCTGGAGCACAGGCTGTTGGTGCATGGGCTTCAGTAGTTGCAGCACACACAGGCTCAGTTGCTCCTTGACATGTGGAGTCTTCCTGGACCGGGGGTAGAACCAGTGTCCCCTGCATTGGCAGGCAGATTCTTACCCACTGTACCACCAGAGGAGTCCAATCCGTTTTATTTTTGGTGCATCCAAAGTAAATTGCAGACATTGGTACGTTTCAACTGTTGAATACTTCAGCAGGCATATTATTAACTAAAGTGCCAGATTTGTGTCCTGTTTTTCATGTAAATTCTTCATTCATTGAAAAACAGATCTTGAGTTTTGGGTGTAATTTTCTGAAACTGGCTCTTGCTTAGTTGACTGCCTTTGAGAGGGCATAGGTTTTATTCTCTCCTGTGGAGCACCATCTGGGTTGGGTGGATTCTGCCACAGAGCCTCAGAGGTGGGTGGCGGGGAGGTGGCCTTCAGGGGGACTGGACGCCGTGAGAGGCTGGGGCTTCCTCATTGGGTCCTGGCTGGGAGCTAGCCTGAGTCTGGGTGCAGGGCCATGCCCAGAGGCACTGGGGCAGCACCGTGTGGGTTCTAATCCTGCGGCTGCAGAACTGGGCAGGTCACTCCCTGCTGGAGCCACCTCCCTTCCTGCCTGCAGGGTGGGGCTGTGCACAGCCCCTGACCTCTCCCTCCCTCGCCTCCCAGGGTCTCTCGTTCATCATCTTCGTCTGCTATGTGGCATCCTCAGCATCTGCCTTCCTCACGGCGCCCCTGCTGGAGTTCCTGCTGGCCCTCTGCTTCCTCTTTGCTGATGCCATGCAGCTGAACGACAAGTGGCAGGGCTTGTGCTGGCCCATGATGGTGAGGGCTGGGGCCCCAGGAGGAAGGGGTTGGCTGGCCCTCACACTCCCTTCAAGTCACTGGAGGCCATTTGGAGCTAGTTGGAACCTGTTGGGTAGGTCTGGCCTTGAATGATCCAGGCCTCACAATGCAGCAGCCAGGGGACCCAGAGCAGGTTGCCCGCCTCCTGGGCCTCCAGGGTCCCTCTGTGAGGCTGTGAACCCAGGTGGCATTGTCACCCTTGGCCATCAGGTGGCGCTGGTGCTCCCAGCTGGGCCTTTCGGAATGAGCCTCGTCCGCAGGAATTCTAGCCATTTCCATAAGGGGCAGGGCCGGTTAACTGAGGACTTGCAGGGCTCCCCCAGATCTCAGCCATCTGGCAACTCACTTTATCACCTGGGAAGGCCCAGAAACCCACCCTGGACTTTGCTGTATGAAATGAGTCAGAAGGGACAGCAAAGGTACACTTGAAACACTTGAACCCTGGTCTGCAGCTTTCTCCCCTGTCTCCATTTTAGGGATCAGTAGGTGCAAACCATGGTACAAAAATGGATCTGCCACAAGCATGTGGCATAGCAAGGCCGGTGACCAGATCTCACTGTTGGAGAGCCAGAGGGAGCGGGTGACAAGGTTTCCAACTTCTCGCTCCCCACCAGATGGGGCGATCTGCATCTGGGCCAGGCCCCAGGGTGGGCTGCAGCCTGGTCCATACCCTGTTGTCCACCTGTCAGAGAAGGGCAGGCAGGGAGCACCTGAACAGGGCAGGAGTAGAGGTTGGAGGAGGACCAGGGCGTTCAGGTGGGGCCTGGAAGGTGGAGTGCATGGATGCTGGTTTGGGGGCCCCGCCTATGTCCTGGATCTGACAGTGGGATTCCAGCCCTGTCCTTGGCACATACTGCCCTTCTGAGCCCCTCTCCCCTGCCTCAGCTCCCCACGGCTGCCTTCCCATGCTGTGTGCCCCACGCCAGGGAGCTCACAGCCGTGCGACTGCACCCCTGTCTCCCCAGGACTTCCTTCGCTGTGTCACGGCAGCCCTCATCTACTTCGCCATCTCCATCACAGCTGTGGCCAAATACCCAGATGGGGCTTCCAAAGCAGCCGGGGTGAGTTGCTCCCCAACCTCTGGGAAGGGGGGTTCCCCACTCACGTTCACCCCACTCCTAAGTGGGTTCCCCTTCTAGCTCCTTGGGCACAGTCTACTTCTGCTGAGGTACCTTGGCCTTTCATCACGGATCTCAGCAACGCCATAGTCCTCTGGTTAAAGACTTCCTTTGCCCAGAATTTGGAAAGGCTGTTGGCCAAACCAAATGAACAGCTCGATTTCCTATCTGTCATTAACGGGAGGGGTCTGTGCTCACCATTCTGAGCTGCTTATCCAAGCAGATGAAGACAGGCTATGGGGACAGGGCGGCAGCTGCCCGGGGCAGCCTTCCCCATTCCCAGGCCCCCCGCTCCTGCTGACACGCGCCATCTGCCCCGCCCCTGTCTCCCCCAGGTGTTTGGATTCTTTGCCACCATCGTGTTTGCCATTGACTTCTACCTGATCTTTAACGATGTGGCCAAATTCCTCAAACAAGGGGACTCCGCACACGAGACCACAGCTGACAAGGCAGAAGGTGGGTGGCCACCCTGTGGGTTCCACCAGCGAACTGGGCTCGTCACCTGGAACGGTCGCTGTGGGGACCCTGCCCTCCCTTGGGGGCACTTGGCTAGTTTAAGGCTGGAGTAAGAGCATTTCCTCTCTCCTCACGGGCAGGAAGTGTGTTCACAGCCTGGTTCTAATATCTCTTCATGTGGCACTGATGATAAAACTGGTCCCCTCTGGGGCTTCAGCCTCTCCAGGAAGGGCATGCTGAGGGCACCCCGGCACGTCCTCGCCTCATGACACCACTCCTGGACTCTGTCCACTGGGCTGCAGAATGGCCACCAGTCCCAGAGTAGCCCCCCAGTCTCCAGTCTTGCCTGCCCCCCAGCTTAAAGACCAGCAAGCCAAGCTCTTATCCACAGCACCCAGGCAAATACAGGGCAGCTTGGGCTTGTTTTATCCAAGGATGGATATTTTTTGTATTCAGGGAAAAGTGCCACAGACTTTCTGGCCACCTCCAGCCATCCTTCAGCTCAGAATGGCTGTTGTGCCATTACCTAACTTAAAAAGAAAGAAAAACCCTGCAAGCTGGATGGCTGGTTTTTCCATCCGCAACAGCAGCCATACCAACACATCACATCCTTGGGGTGCATGTGCAGCACAGGGGGGCCCTTGAGGGACATGCCCAGAGGGACCAAGCCAGTTGGGAGATTGTGATCTCTCAGGGCTTCCTCAGCCACAGCCTGGGGCTTTCCTGCCCGGGGAGGCCATCAGAGGAGGTAGAGGTCCCTGCCCAGAGGGGCGGGACCTGGAGAGGCTCCAACACAGAAATGCAGGGAAGCCCAGGAGCCCATCTGGGATGGAGGGCCCAAGCTGTTCACCTGCCCGTCCCTCTCCAAACCCCCAGGCAGGCTTTAAATGGACAGACAGATGTCAGCTCCTTGCAAGTGAGTAAATCGGATGTTTGGCTCAGCCCAACTCCTCCCCCCAAGCCTGGTGTCCCTGATCCCTCCCAGCCCTTCTGTCAGCATCTGTTGACCCAAACACCTGCTGAGGCTGCCGTGTGCTGGGCCCTAGGGATGTGCAGATGGGCAGGCTAACTGCCTGCCCTCAGGGAATTGAGAGGGCAGGAATCAGACCCAGAGACAGAGTGGTGGTGTACAAACATGGCACAAACAGGGAGCAGGAGGAACCCAAGTGGACGTCAACTATAACAGCAAAACGAGAGCTCACAGCGGGGGATGAAGCAGCTGAGGGAGCACCCCTCCTACGGGCCAGCTTGGAGGCTGTGGAGGTGACTCTAGAGCTGGGTTTTGATAGATGTGTAGGAGTGTGCGGGCAAAATAAATGGGACGGGGGAGTGAGGACCACAGACTGTAAAGGGCAGGTGCCCCATCCAGGTGAGGTGCTTCTCTGGAACAGGTGGTCATGCCCTGTGAGGATCAGCAGTGACATGGGGCTGGACAGAGACAAGGGGGGTTTCGCGGGGCATCTTTCCACTGAGGGCCTGCTGTCCCAGGCAGGTGACATTGAAACTTCTGGGGCAGGGGAAACTGAAATGGCTAAAAACAAGCTTCCTGCTTTTCCAGTATGTTTTAGTTTCTCGGACAACAGCCAGCCCCACTGCAGGCTGGGGGGCGGCGGCGGGGGGCGGAGCGCAGAGATACAAGCCTGCCACCTGCAGTGAGAACAGCCAGGCAGATTTGGGAGGGCCTGGGGCCCCAGAGGAAGGGGCATCTGGGTTCCCCGCCTCCCTTCTGCTGCAGCCTAGAGGGTCCCAGGCACTCATAGTCCCCACACCAAGCGGACACCACCACCAGCTGTTGTGGCCTGAGCCCAGGGTTCCAGCTGACAGCGCCTCCCCGGAGTCGGCTCTCAGTACCACTGGCCCCAGAACTCCTGCCAAGCGTCCTCTCTGCTTTCCTTTCAGAAGAGAATTCCGACTCTGACTCCGACTGAAGACCTGCCCTGCCCTGGCACCTGAGCCACGCAGGCCTCCACTCCCGCACCTTTTGACCAGGCCGGCCAGAGTGTGGCCAGGGAAGCGTGTGGGGAGGGAGGCAGTGATTTCTCGAGCAGCAGTGGGAGCTGCTGGCGGAGCAGGCCTCCTTACAGCCCCAGGCAACATTCCTGAGCCCCATATTCACAGTGGCACCCCTTGGCTTAGCACTGCCAGCCTCTCTGCTGTGAGAGCATTGTGAATATTCCGCCCTTTCTCATTTCTGCCCCCGCAACCTTAAGCCCTTTAACCTCTCTGCCAAAAATAAGCACGGGGGACAGAGCAGATAGAGCCTTGTTACCCCATCACAGGGGGCCCTTCATGCTGTGGCGGGTGTGGGGGAGAGAAGCAAGATAAAGACTGCCACAGGGCCAAGCCCTGGGCCCCAGTGGTTTCCGTCTGCGGCTGGGGCCCCTGCCTCACGCCAGGCACTTTGTCAAGAATGATCCTTCCAAAAATTCTTGTGTTCAAGGAACACCAGTTCCCTCTTCATTCTTGAAGCAGGGAGAAAACTAGCCTTTACCCTGTGACCTAGGAGAGAGTAGGTCCCATTGCCCACCCCACACTTTTGGAGACCCTGACCATGACTTCAGGTGACCTGCCTATTCTGGATGTATGACTCTTTCAAAGCAAAGCTTGTAGGCTAGCTCACCAGGTCCAGAAGATTGAGGGCTCCAAGTGACAAGTGGCAGCGAGAGCGCCTGGACAGCTGGGCAGGCCCAGCCCAACCCTCTCTTTCCCCAGGGCCGTTGGCAGGTGAGTGGCTCCCAGGCCCTCAGGACAATGTACTTCTGGACACCTGACCCATGAGGGGTGAGACGTGCCTTCTGTGTTCACCTAAGGACCTTATGCTGTGCATATATCTTCAGTAGGATTTTGTAACTTTATGTATGATTTTTTTTTTTTAAACACAAAAGCAGCTTCTTCAGTGGCATTTCCTGTGACCCAAGAGACCTTGTGAATGAGCCAAAGTTCTGGACCCATGTTTTGGGCATTTGTAGTCTTTTTCTTCTTCTCTTGCATGTGAATCTCCTATCCTGAAAAAAGCCATCATGGATTAAACCAGACTGACTTCCTGCTTGGAGTGTGTGTGTTTGATAAAAACCTTACACACCCAGAGCAACGCTGTCAGGTGTGATGCATCAGCAGAGGGTGGTCCCACGCACCACGTGGATCCTGCGTCTGCAGGTTACAGCAGCCATGCCCACGCACTTGCTCCCGGCCAGGCATCTTCGTGTGGGCTCTTTACTCCTCACATGATCCTCTCGTAGTCCAGGAATCTGACGGAAGCTTCGGTGACTTGCTCAGGTCTCCACGAGAGGCCCGGGGTCTCAGCTTCTCGCATCAAGCTAACGGTCCCACAGTGAGTCAGTGTCTTGGCCCAGGTGATGGGAAGGATCAAGGCACCCTGCCCCAGCTTTTTGCACAATATGTAATGTGTTCTGAAAACACGTATGAAAGTAGAACCTGGAAAAGCCGACGGGCTGCCGGGGCTGGCTCCACTTTGCCAGCCCTGGCCAAGCCACCAGTCAACAGCAATACCAAAGTGTCCTCACCCCCCACTGTGGCTGTTTGGCCCCCAACTCACAGGCCTGTTTCAGGAACTGGGCCACAGCCTTTGAAGGGGCGGGAGCAAGGCAGAGTGAAGAAAGAGACGATACCGTTTTTACACGTCCGTTTATTAAACAAGAACTCCTTCATGACAATATTTATTAGCGATTAGTGTTGAGAAAATTATTTCCCTCTACATACAAAAATACAGATTTGAACACTATGAAAACAATCAGGACAAGTACCGTGAAAGAATTGGTCCTTCAAAAGAAAGAAAGGGGGAAAACTGAGGGCAGTGTGAGGCTCTGTAGGCTGTCAGGAATAAACCAACAGGAGCGAAGGCTCTGGGGCCCCCAAACCACTCTGAATGGATAGTCAAATCTGGGGCTGGTGGGAGCTGGGTGGTGCCCACACCAGCCTCAGAAGCCAAGATGGGAGCTCAGACCGACCAATAGCATAAACTGAAGTTTGCTGAACACACATCACCTCAGCTCACCCCACAGCTGCATCTACACTGTTAAAGGAAATAAGACTTTTTAAGAAGCAAAGTGTAGTAGTTATTAAATTAACATTGCCCCTCCCCCAAGTACCACTGGGCCAAGTACCAGAGTAGTCACATGGGAATTATCAGCCATCTGACTCGTCTTCCTTTGTTACAAAACAATGACACATTCTGTCTGACCCTTCAAAGCGGAAAAAAAATAAAATTTATGTTTCAATAAATCCATTCCTTCATTTTAAATGGGCTCAGCTAGTTTCCTCAAGATTTCTCTTGACCAGACATAACTCAGTCCTGCAGGGGCGGGAAAGCAAAAGGTCATCCGTGTCTTCATCAAGTTCGTCATAGCACGGAATCTAGTATGTTTGGGCCAGAAACCAGAAAGGGCCATGGAACCTATCCAGGGCATCCGTGAACCAATCAGAGATCCGAGTGGAAGATGAACCCGAGACCAGCAGAGTCCCCACTCCCATCCTGCCCCAGGACGTCTCACACGGGCAGAGGGAAGCTGGTGGCCAAGGAGGAGGATGGCCTGAGCGGATCTGGAAGACAGGCAGCAACCGGGAAAGGGCTTGTCACCATTTCAGACCCAAAGAAGGGGAAGTCAGAGCACCGAGAATGATCTGTTCTGTTCTCATGGAACCACTTTCCTCTTACCATTTGAGGTGAGCAGTGGCTGTTCAGAAGTAGCAAGTGGGTAAAAAAAAAGGCCAAATGCAGTTATACTGATTAATAACTATTTCACAGAAATATACTCTTACTCTCAGACTGTTTAAGCGGAAACAAGATGTTGGGGAGAAAGCAGCAGAGAAGAGACAGGGAAAGCTGAGGGGTTGGATTTTTTTTTTTTCTTTTTTAAAATACATAATGAAGTTTTAAAGGGAAAATGACCGAACCTCAAAACTAGCATTGCTGAAAGCAATATTAAAAGGACACAATCTAAAATCATGCTATAAAAATAGTGTTATCTTGTTTAACCAAATGTACATCTTTTTCCAATTCCATGATTGACGGGAGTGTTTATGTGACTGACACACGGAAGGCACCAAAGGTGAAGTGATTATTATTTGTCTTAAAATATACAAAGACATAATTACCTACTTTGGGAAAAGAAAAAAATACAGTCATACTTGTAATAAATAGCTAAGTGTTTTTGCCACGGGTTCCTGAACCCCTACAAATTTCAACATATACAAATAGTTTCGCCCCCTAGCGTTCTCTTATTGCTTAGGAAAAGCATTGGTTTTATCCACATACATCAGTTTCATCATGAGGCAGGGTTTGAAAACTCGTTTTCAAACGAGTGACAGAGCTGGGAGCGGGGTGAGGCCTTGGACCTGGGCCAGTCCTGGGGGGATTGGGGCGGTGCACATGCGTCCCACCCTTGAGCTCCCCCAGGAGGCCTTGGACCAGTCAGTTTTCCCTCCAAGCCCCGAGTATCTGCCTTCTCACATCTGCAGAGAGAAGAGCAAAGTCCTGAAACTTGCAAAGTCGATTCTGGAAAAGGCAGGAAAGCAAAATGGGCCACAAAGGGAAGCAGCCAGACGCGGCCCTGCCTGCCTGGGCACCAGGCTCCCATGCCGTCCTCGCTTCCTGACTGTTCCTTCGGGTGGCTGTCCTGATAAAATGGGCGCCTCCTACTGGGTTTCAGCAGCATCCTCCCAAGATGACTCAAATTGGATAGTTTCAGATTATTACTGAATCCTCGTCAAATCAATTGTGTCACGTGTTCTCTCTTCTGAGGCGCAATGGTGAAAAGAAACTTCAGGCCTCACCCTAATCCTGCCAGCAAAGCCGATTAAGGTCATTTGAGACAAGGTCCTACTCTAAATGAAAGTTCTGATGTAGCTCACTAGAGTCCAGGCTATTAACCCCTTCATGAAGGCTCTCGGCCCTGTGTAGAATGCATCCCAAAGGAGACACGACACGCCAGGCTGTCCAGATAGCACGTCACCCAGACTGAAGTCTTGGAATAAAAACTAGACAACAAACTAACCCTGTGAAAAAGATACATGATTCAAGGATCCATAAACTAAATGTTAGGCAAACTGCCACTGATTTAGACTCAGCGGGCTGGTGGGTAATTTTTTTTAATGTTTATAGAATAGTAAAAACAAGAAAGGAAAAAATAAATCCCCAAGGCTGAGAAATTACATCCAAATGAAAAGAGAATATAATCTAAACCAAAAAAGGGAGTTTCAAGCCTATAAGTATATAAATGCCATTTACTGATATGAAGAAAAGCTAAATAAACATTAAACTTTGAGAAAAAAAATTATTCTAGATCTAACAGATATTGAGGGCAGAAACAGTTTCTAAATAAATGTAAAGAGTCACAAAGATTTCCAATTACCTTCTCAACCAGACAGTTACAATTTCAGCTACATCTTCTGAGGAAAGAAGAAATGGGAGGTTTTACAAAGAGCCAGGAAGGTTTACACGGCTCGAGGCAGGCGGTGTTAGGTCTGTGTCCCCTCAAGGGGGGCCCCAGATCAGAATCTGAATCACCTGTCCACACCTGTGAGTTCCCAAACTCACACAAAGAGACCAGCAGTGCCCAGGCACGCTGGTCCCAACATTCGGTTCCTGCTCTCAAGTGGGTTCCAGAGTACAAGACCTTGCTTTTCCAAAGAGGACAGGAAGGTAGTTAACCAACTACAGCCTGGGTGGGTAACTGTGTCCAGCGCTCTCGACAGGCCCACAGCAGACGGTCTGGGCCTCCTCCTCCCTCCTCTCACCTCTCAGGCCCGCCCCTGCTCCCTCCTCGTCAGCTGTCACTGAGCTGGTCCTGGGAGTGGGTGCTGATGAAATTAGAGAGCCCCTGGGTTCTGCACACTTCACCAGGAGCTAGAAACGTGTCTGGAGATCTCACTTGCTAACGGCAGTCACTAGAGCAGGAAGCAATTTTTTATGTGGTTGAGACAATCAATTTAGAAGCAGCCCTCAGCTGAGTTGTTTTTGCCTTTTGCTATCTGCTTAGTGTCACGTTTTCCTGTAAACCACATGTGGAGAAAATGACTATCGGGCCTGGGCACAAAGACTTCATGGTTGCTTTGTTTGGAACATGGGTGGCACACCGGGACCCACTTACATCATCACTGCCTCCCAGAATCACTAAAGTGGCCACGCGTTGTCTCCACACTCTGTTAGGGCAGATTCTAGGAACAGCCCACAGAAAATCTTGCACAGCCTGAGATGAGGAACTTGGTCCACCTCTTAAACACATGGAGAGGCGAGGGGTTCCTTCCCAAACAGCAGGTGAGTCTATGAGAAAAGGTGAGCGTGGGCCACACACATGACACATGGAGGGGGGATTCAAGGGTCATTTGCTGCAAGCAGGAATTCACATACATGTGCAGACCAGAGTTAGTGCTTTATCTCCTCAGAGGCTGCCTGTGGCTCAAGCTAAGACTGAGTCACTCAGAAAGCCTCAAAGAAAGGAGAATGAAACTGCAAACTTTAAAAGACTAGGAATGTTTTCAACTGAGTCACCAAGCTCTCTCAAGAAGCCTCTGACATGGGGTGGGGTCAGATGCACCCCATGCCTGCCCACAGGAATGAGCCTTTAGCCAAGGGACAGTGATGGTGTCCAAAGGGTAGGGGCTGACATCCACGTCCCAAAGCCGAGCCCCCAGAACCAGACTGGGTCCCCAGCTTCCCTGCGGCCAGCCTGGGCTCCATCCACGTTGGCACTTTGGTTCAAGCTGCTAAGGAAGACATGGATATTGGGACTGGGCAGGCGTCAACATTCTTGCCTTTCTGTGGGCAAAGGTAGTCTCTCTTGAATGACTTGCTGCAGGGTGAAAATCTGTTTCCTTTACTTCAAATAGAACTTCTGCTATGAGGTTTTAATCTGTAACTGCCTGTGCCTTCCCCGGCTTTATATAGAGCTGACAAGTATCTTTAGGCTCTCATGACTGGAATCTCTCTGTATGAAAGGGCTAAGGTACCCCACCCCCCCTTCCCATGTCTTCGGCAATGTGAAGGGAGGCTAAAGGAGAATCAGAGAAAAGAAAAAATACCACATCAACCAGATCGATGCCAGGATAAACTTTCTCTGAAGACGTCAGTGTTTGCATCCATCTAAAACCACCAGAGGTTCCACCAAATGCTTGAGGGTTTCAACCATCCAGTCTCCAGGAACAAATTCAAACATATACAAGTTGGGCATCAACTGTGAATGCCAACATCATCCCACCAGAAAATTAAAAAACACTAAGATTGCCTCAATCTTAAAAATTCCCCAAACCAAACTGACACTGGTCCATATTACAACTATTAAATGCAAAAATAAGCTTATTTCAATTTGCAAAAAAAAAAAAAAAAGCTCTTTGAAGCCTCCCCAAATCTAGATAGTCTTGTTCATACACAGAAACAACATAAAGAAAATGCAAGTGTCTTTCCATTCACACTAGACAACCATATTCCTTCCTTCCTTCTCACCACGTGACAAGACTTATGACTCTATAGTACGCCAATCAGCATATCTGGTCACTTTTGGCTATACTGGGGGCTAATTAAATATAAAGAAATATATTTACAAAAACCATGGGAGAGCCTCATGGCACAGAGGACATTAAATAGTTACAGGGACATAAATAATTCCAAGACTCTAACACTAAGATGTAAATTAATTCCTAAGTGGTCTATGGCACAAGGTGTCACCACTTTTTATCATCTGTCAGCATGTACAACTTCAGTGGGCTTCAGAACTGTTCCTTGCAGCTGACAACACATTCTCAGGATACCAACAGACTCCTTTCAACCAGATGATAAACTGGTTTTATTGAAGTGACTTGGAAAAATTTGGGCAACAACCCTCGCCTGAAGAGTCTTCTTTTTTCCAATCTCACTTCAAAGGCAGCTTTTTATTGAGGCCAAGTAACATGAATCCCAGAGGGAGATTTCTGATAAAGTTCAGGGTGGTCCTTCCAAGTGGGCCCCATCTGATGCAAGGCTGAGTCTTTGTAACCCTGTTTTTAAATGGAACTCTCAGAGAGCAAGAAGCCCCATTTTGACGAAGCATACACACTCCACAAATGCAAAATAAATATATAAAATGAACAGATAAAATCCAGATGTCATAATCTCCTCGAAAGTCACTATACATAATAGGTATGAGGTTTGTGAAGCCTGGTTTGTACTGCCTCACAACATCCATGGGAAGAGGGCTCAGTCAGACCCGCCGTGACCAGGCCTGGCTGCCCTAGGCAGGGACAGTGGGAGGTCAGTTACCCCCAGACAAGCTGGGTCTCTGAGCAGACCAGGGGCTTGAACAGGTGGCCTGGTTCACGACCCCAGAAAGGAACTTCAGCAGAACTTGAGTTGTATAGGATGTTCGGTTCAGGGAGCCCTAACCCCGACCCTTCAGAGACGGCACAGTACCATTTCCTGCAGGGTCCCCAGCCAAGCAGTGCTTCCTGACGAAGCCACCCGTGCAGGGAATTGTACACTGCTCCGCTCTGCAGAAGGCAATGCCAGCCTCACACAGGCTCTGCTCCCCCAGACCCCCTCTCTCATGCCTGCTGCTGAAGCTGTAAGCGCTCACTAGCACAAGATCCTGGGGACTCTCCTCATTAATGCAAAATCTTCCCACCAGCAGTGAGCGTTCTTTTCCTTGGTGAGGGCGAAACACAAACTTATTAGAGCTAGAGAGAGGTCTGTAAACATTAAGGACAGTTCAAAGAGTGAAAACCCGACAGGTAAAAACAAATTTTCTGTAAGAGGAACAATTAGTCTCCAACAGAAAAAAACAAAAAACTACAGCATCGCGGGGGCTTGTGTAACTTAGTCACCACAATAATCTCCACTTTATCGAGAATTCATACAACACCTTACGTAACTAGAATGTTCCCTGACAGCCTTGAAGATCGACGCTCATAGTTATGACCCTGAGGTACAGGGTCGCCGCCCTCCAAAACATCGGTGAAAGGGGGTGTCGCGGTGCAGATTCAAGTAGTTTCCAAATCCTAGACAGAGCCACTCAGAATTCACTCTAGAACTCTTCTCAGGCTTGCCTTGAAAATCAAGACACACCCTTGAAACAGAGGTGTGTCCCCATCTGTGGTCTGTGAGGCCAGCAAGTGGGCAAGGGTCCAGGCTGGTGGAACAGACTGTATTTCTTCTGTGGCTTTTATCTGAGAAGGTAAGATGACAGAAAATCTGCAGTCCAGCCTCCGCGTATTCAGGGAAGGTAGGAAACTGGAAAACAAGATGGTCCCCGTTTTCTTGGAGGAGCCTCTGGGATTCAGGAAGATGATTCCAGGGACAACTCAGCAGGGTAGGAAACAGATGGTGACCTCCTGAAGGTCAGCAGTGCAGCCCAGCCAAGAGGCTGCCAGCCTCCCCCACCTCCATGAAGCCCAGAGCCAGCAAAGCACCCGGCGGGCACACCCACCGCCGAGACCCTTGGTGTCACACCCGGCTTTCCATGCTCGTGCTGGGGTCCCGGTGCCCCCAGGCATGGAAAACAATGGGGAGAGGGGCATCCTGGCAGCTAGACTAAAGCACATCCAGGGCCTCTATGGGGGTTGCCCAGAAATCACTGCTGACCCACCGTTCCAACCATAAAGTTTCACTCCTTGATATTTGTTTTTTCCCCTCCTAGCAGCCCCCATTTAATCCAAAGTCCTGACCCATCATGAATACACATGTGGGGGTGGCTCAGAGTCAGCCGCGAAGCCTGTGCTCAGGGACAGTGAAGTGGACACGGCGGCCCGCGAGGACACTGGCTCCCACGACCACCAAACCAGAGGATGGGGGGAGGGGAGAGGCCCCTCCCACCACCTCTGTGTGCAAGGCTGGGCACAGGGTCCCCTGCCTCCTGCAACCACCATCAGGGCCACCGTGAAAGCCCTTTCCCAGAATGAACTGTTACCAAGGAGGACAAAATTCGACTTAGTCACATGATAATCTGATGTGATGAGGAAAAGAAAAACTTGATTGAAAGGACGGGCACGAGGACCAGAGGGAAGAAGACTCCAGTGCGTCCTCACGTGTCCAGGCGCTGGATCTCGGGCCTGCTGTCCACGTCTCTGGACTCAGTACGAGCGCGGATGTAGTCGTTGGCGCTCTGCTGCCGGAGGCTGACCCTCCACTTCTGCACAGCCAGGAACGTGTTCACCGCGTAGGCCGCTGTTGCCAAGAAGCCGAATATCTACAAGACACAAGCCGGGTTAGTCCGCGGGGCCCCTGGGCAGCTTACAGTGGGCAAGGTGCGTTAGCCTCTCCTGGCTGTAACCCCAACACCCAGCCCCACTAACTGTCCAAATGTCAGACCCTGGCCAAGTTCATAGTCGTGTGACCCACAGAAAGGCAGCCTCAGGTCTCTTTCGAAGTATTCTGGATCTACAAGGAAAAAAAGATCACAGAAGGGCCTCTTTTACAGACCTTCATGACACTGGTCCCCGGGAGAAATACCATGTAGACAAAACACCATGAGATGAAAAATCAGGGTCTCAAGTGTGACCCCAAATCAAGCCACAAGGCCCAGCATTCCATATCTTAGCCCCCCAGCCCCACTGCCTCTCATGTGGGCAGCTCTGGGGGGACAGCTTGAGAGTGAAAAGTGGTGGTGTTTTAATGATTAGATAATGACTGATGAACCTATTGAGTGATACCTTGGAGAGCTCATAGTTTAGTATTCTCACTAAACCTTTTAACCATCCTCTCAGTTATAAAAGTGCTGCATATTCTTTGTAAATACCAAACAATAAAGAAAGGCAGAGCACAGAGAGACAGTCTTACATTACCTGGTCCCATCCTCCGCCCCCACCCCCTACTGTGCTGGCTGCCATGTGGTGTCCAGGCTGCATCTTCTTCATGAACGCCCCACCCTGGCAGGGAAGGCCCTTGAAAGCAACAGCCCTTTCAGACATCCAGGGTTCCGCTGGGCAGACTGAAACAGGGGTACCCAAGCCACAGTGTGCATCTGAGAGCTTGTTAAAACGCACTGCCAATTCGGCAGCTCTGGGGAAGGCTGAGAACGTCATCTCCAACAAACTCCCGGGTGATGCTGCCGTTGCAGGGACCACACTTTAAGAACCACAGCACTGAAGGAACCGGGGCCTCCACTGGCCCAGCGACATCATTAGCAAAGGAGAAGCTAAAGGAGAAGCAATAGGACACAAGCCCAGGGGACAGAGGAACAAGGCACAGAAAGTGTATGGACCAGCCTTGTTTTGACCTCTTGAGTTCACTTACCACAGCAGCGATTTCTGCTCCGGTCTTGTGGTTTAAAGCAGCCAGTACGATCGAAGCAATAAAGAAAAAGAAAGTGCTGAGTCCAGTGTTGACCAAATCCTAAAGAATAAGATAAAGTCACTTGAAAAGGATCATTGTAGGTTTTGTCTGAAAAAACCACTGAAGAACTTTTGACATAAAAAGCACAATACCCAGCCTCTCTGATGGCTCCTTATTTTTGTTTTGGTGGCCCAGGGGTATTGATCACACAGAGGAAGGCAAAGAGGATGCTATTAATCCTCTTAAATTTAATAGTTAATAATGCTGCTTGATAAACCACCACAGAAAAAATCCACATTTTAACCAAACACATCATGTTACCATTTCTTTCTTTCTTCTTTTTCGACCTTGCCTCAAGGCATGTGGGATCATTTTTTCTGACCAGGTATTGAACCCACGCCCCCTGCAGAAGAAGCTCAGAGCCTTAACCACTGGACCACCAAGGAAGTCACCATGTTAAATTACCATTTATTAATGACCTATTATAGAAACCAAACTGCTAACCCACAAGGATACATTCACTAATTACCAGGTAGAGTTCTATTGTCTTCTTTTCAAAACACGTTCAAATGCTCTTAAGGACAAGAATGGATTTAAACTGGTGAAACCCCTTCATGCATTTGTGACATATAGAGAGTACTGCTTTCAGACCTAAGAACACACTTAGCCAGGCCTCACACTTCTCTTCCTTGTGCGTGGTCTCTCAAGTCTCCACGATGCTAAAGCCTAGAGGATTTTCCCCTAAGCTCCTTGCAAAGCAAATCAGGTTACAAATCCAACGCTTCAAAGATTTAGTTCCTGTCTTACTTGTCCAGGGGAATACAGCACAGTGATTCATAGAAACACCCAGACGAGAGTCCTAACCAACCACAACTGTGGATGGGCCACTTTGCCTCTCGTGTCATTTGTGGGCACAGCCTCCCACCCCTCCGGAGTTGTTTCAAGGACTGGGTGGAACAGCGTACATGAAAAGCCAAAAAGCCAAGCGTGTGCCTAGCCCACACTTAGGGTTCCCTGCACGTTTATTGTTACTTCTGGTATTTCCACTTGTGTATTAGGCCCCCACAGCTTGGGTCATACCAGAGCACCTCTATGATCTCTACAGCAAAAGAGAAACCAGGCAAAACCCTACACTGCTTAGGCGCTAGCTCGACTGTATCATCAACACCAGGTGGGTCCTGCCGGCTGGCCTGGCTTTGGGGGCCATCTCCTCCTTAAAGATGGCAAAAGGCAACATTCACCTCCTAACAGTCCTGAGCCCTGTAGCAGCTCCTGCCACACTCCTGGCCAGCGCCTCTGCCCCTGCTCATGGACATCAGTGAAGTACAACTACAAACTCTACCCAGAGAGGTCTACCAGCAGCGCAGTGTTCAGTGGTGACCAGCGTGAAGCCAGGACAAATGTTTCACGTTAAACCTGGACGCATTTAGTTACACCCAACTCTGGGTAAGGAGCTGCAGGGATAAAGACAAATATACTTTCTAAACCAAAGGCTACTCAGAAACAGGGGAAAATGTTTTTATGATAAAATGCTGAGATTTTGAAGAGGTTCATGTGTTTATAGCTACACCACCCTGAACATGCTCAATCTCCTCTGAAGATGTGCATGTTATTTGTCTATGAATTCCACATTTGGAAATCTTAAACAGCATACTTCTTCAATCCAGTTCAGTGCAGTCGCTCAGTCGTATCCGACTCTCTGCGACCCCATGAATCTCAGCACGCCAGGCCTCCCTGTCCATCACCAACTCCTGGAGTTTACTCAGACCCATGTCCATTGAGTCGGTGATGCCATCCAGCCATCTCATCCTCTGTCGTTCCCTTCTCCTCCTGCCCCCAATCCCTCCCAGCATAAGGGTCTTTTCCAATGAGTCAACTCTTTGCATGAGGTGGCCAAAGTACTGGAGTTTCAGCTTCAGCATCAGTCCTTCCAATGAACACCCAGGACTTATCTCCTTCAGGATGGACTGGTTGGATCTCCTTGTAGTCCAAGGGACTCTCAAGAGTCTTCTCCAACACCACAGCTCAAAAGCATCCATTTTTCGGCGCTCAGCTTTGTTCACAGTCCAACTCTCACATCCATACATGACCACTGGAAAAACCATAGCCTTGACCAGACAGACCTTTGTTGGCAAAGTAATATCTCTACTTTTTAATATGCTATCTAGGTTGGTCATAACTTTCCCTCCAAGGAGTAAGCATCTTTTAATTTCATGGCTGCAGTCACCATCTGCAGTGATTTTGGAGCCCAGAAAAATAAAGTCTGACACTGTTTCCACTGTCTCCCCATCTATTTCCCATGAAGTGATGGGACCAGATGCCATGATCTTAGTTTTCTGAATGTTGAGCTTTAAGCCAGCTTTTTCACTCTCCTCTTTCACTTCATCAAGAGGCTTTTTAGTTCCTCTTCACTTTCAGCCATAAGGGTGGTGTCATCTGCATATCTGTGGTTATTGATATTTCTCCCGGCAATCTTGATTCCAGCTTGTGCTTCATCCAGCCCAGCGTTTTTCATGATGTACTCTGCATACTTCTTAAATCATCTTAAATAGCATACTAGTTGCAAAAAGGTCTAAGCATAAGGATGCTCATCATGTTATTTAAAAGAGTGAAAAACTGAAGATAAAATACTTAAGAATCAAGGACTTGTTAAGTAAAATGCTATTTCCAGTTGGAACAGTATGCAGTCCTTAAAACTAATGATACAGTTATATTTAACATGGAAGACACTCAAGATAGTTCAAATGGGAAAGTTTGACTTTAACAGTTTCATTTTTTGGCATTCACATATCACAACATACATCTACTTGTGAAAGACAGTCTAGGGAATTCTAGAGTATTACACCCCTGTATTAAGTGGTTACCCCTGGACGGCTGCTATCACATATGATTTTAATAACAGCTTTATTGAGATGTAATTCACCACAATCTAATTTTAGAACATTTTTAGCACTTCCAAAACAAACCTCATACTCATTAGCAGTTAATTCTTCATCCTTTCCCTGAATCCTAGGCAACTACGAATCAGTTTTCTGTCTCTAAGGATTTGCTTATCCTGGACATTTCATATAAACAAGAAACTTCTTTAAAAGAAAAAATAATCCAGGGACTTCCCTGGTGGTTAACAACCCACCTCCCAGTGCAGGGGATTCGGGTTCAATCCTTGGTGTAGGAACTAACATCCCATATGCTGGCTGCGGGGCAATTAAGCCCATGCATCACAACTGCTGAGAGTGTGCCACAGCTAGAGAGAGTTCTCACACTGCCACGAAGACCCAGTGCAACCAAAAATTAAAAAAAAAAAAAATCCAACTTTCAGCTGCTCCTGAAAAATTGTCCTTAAAAGTCCCGTGAAGTAACACAACTGGCTGGGACTTAGTAGGAGAACCACCTCTGGGTCTCACGGACCGCTGGCCCATCTCCTCACTTGCCCATTTCCATCACATACCCAGCCCCCCAGGGCCGAGTCCACGATCCTACTCCAGTCCCAGAGAATGGGCCATCCTTCAGCATGCCCCACCCTTCCATACCCTGTGCCCAGCAAGCACCTATTCATCCCTTGAGGCTCAACTGGAATCTGGCATTTCCTCTGAATTTCCCCAATTGACCTGTTCCAGGCCCCCTCCCCTGAGGAACCCACTGTGTTCTCCCAGACCTCACACAAAACTGCATCACACACGGCACACATACCACGGAAGAGCAGCAAGCATCTACCCTGGGCTTGCTTTCAGTTCCTGAAGCCTGGCCCCGGACAGGTGTTCACCACCACTGGGCTCTGTGACTGGCTGAAGTCAGTTCTACACACCCATAAGAGAGGAGGTTTACAACCCTTCAGCCCATACTGCGCCCTGACGGCCCCAGTACCGTGAGATTGATCACAGTACTGATGAGAGAGTGATAGAGACACAGTACAGGGACAAGGTAGGTAATTAAATCGCTGATCCCACTAAGGGATTGTAAGTAAAAAAAAAATATGGGAGACCCCTATAAGTTAATAATCACTTAAGAAAACGGGTTTAAAAAAAAAAGAAAAAAGGTTTGCTTAACTACAAAACCAAGCAGGCTTCCTGAGCAACAAAACCGTGCGGTGAAAGCATGAGACATGCCCCAAGACAATAAAACAATGGTGGCATGAGACCCACATCCTGCCCAGTGAGCTCAATAAGTTAATGACCCCTAGGACATGCTCTTTGCACACATAAAAAAACAACAATTAAAAAAAAAACAACAACAACAATTTATGGAAAGGTGACATTTCAAAGTAAAGACCCTCATTGTACTGAGACCTGAAATAAAATGTCCACAGTGCCATGACCATCTTGGCTTGATTAGGTAGGGACAAAAAAAACTCCCCCACTCAACCTGGAGGAGGAGCTGATGATGGAGGCATGACATCTACTAAAAAAAAAAGAAAATGAGGAAAAAGAAGTCGTCTTTTTCCCCTCCCACTTTTTCTTTGATTATAAAACTGTAGCCCTCTCACCCAGCTGCTTATAAGCCTCACAAGCATCCTGTTCTAATAAATCACTTCTTATCTATCACTTTGCCTCTCGATAAATTCTTTTTGCACTGAGACTTAAAGGACAAGAACTCCTCTGTGGAATGGTTTAGTCACTAAGTTGTGTCCGACTCCTGCAATCCCATGGACTGTAGCCCAGTCCATGTAGGACCATGTAGGACCAGGCTCCTCTGTTCATGGGATTCTCTAGCCAAGAATACTGGAGCGGGTTGCCATTTCCTTCTCCAGGGGATCTTCCCAACCCAGGGATCAAACCCAGGTCTCCTGCACTGCAGGCAGATTCTTTACCTTCTGAGCTACCAGGGAAGCCCCTTTGGAGCCCCCTGAAACGCCACCTTATGGTTTCAGGGGCAGCTACCATCTATAGAGAGCCTACTGTGCCAACCATACAACCCCCAGTGTTGCACTGAGTCCTAACCAAATTAGGATCCAAGACACCTCTAATGAAGGGCCTTGAGGAAGTTGAGTTCTAGAAAAGATGAGTTTGGCATAACGAAAAATATATATTTGGTCTGTGTCCCAGATTCCTTAACATTTCCTGAGTGCCCTTAGTTGCCCTTTAACCTGTGGGGTCTGCATTAACTCCAGGAGTTACTGTCAGAACTAAATTGAATTGCTGAATACCCAAGAGAATCCCCATGGACAGAGGAGCCTGGTGGGCTACTGTCCATGGGGTCGAAAGAGTCGGACACGACTGGGCGACTAAGCAAATTACTCTGTGTGGAAAAACTACACAGATTTGGTGTAGGGAAAAAAAAACACCACAACCTATATATTTGGTGCCAAAAGTAGTGTCAGAAAACACCACACAGTCAGTCACAGCGAAGCCTCAGGACTCTGCAGGTGGCCCCTCTGGGTGACTCCAGACTGTTCTCAACTCACCATAGCACCCAGCCTGGGTTCTCAGGTCAGGAGACACCTGTGTAGACGAGCAGAGGCCACAAAGGCCATCTAAGAAGGAACACAAAGAGGAAGAAGAAAAACAGACTGTGGTATCATCAGAGGCAAGAGAAGAGAGTGGGGCAGGATAGAGAGTGAGCAGAGCATACTCCAGGGCTGAAACGACTGGTGGGGGGTGCGGGACTGGGAAGTAAGCAGAGGACCCGGGAGCTCAGCAATCCCCCCGTGATCCTGACCAGAGGATTTTCAAGAACGGAGGGTCGGGAGAGTGGATGGCAGAGGGGAAGAGGTAGTCCCTGCGTTTGGAAGAGACACGTGGGAGGCTTGGAAGGTGTTGACACTGTCCTAACTCTTGACCCAGGGGTCTGGCTACATAGTCTTTATCATTCTTCACTAAACTCTACTTTGACTTCTACAGATTTCTCTGAATACGCTGTATTTGACAATAAAAACAGAGAAAAGAGAGATCAGGATGTAGGGAAATAGAGCAGACATGTGCGGACCTCCCTCCTCTACAAAGTCTGACTGAGCTTCCAGGGCTGGAGGGCTCTGAGTGCCAGTTCCGGGGAGGGGGAGACCCCAGCGGTTAGTGGTAGGAAAAGGATGGAAGGACGGAGGGACAGGGTGGGAGAGGAGGCCAGGGGCACCACCCAGTCATCTGCCCCAGCCAACCGCATCCTAAAGAAAAGGAGGGATGTTAACTTTCCAGTGAAAAAGATGTGTTTTGATACAACCCCCAACATGTGGTTGCCAACTAGTGGAAAGACTTTTGCAGTTAAAACAGAAAAACTAGGTATTTAAGAAAGCTCACCAAATAGGTATTTCTGGAGATAAAGGCCTGAACAAATTAATCAGAACCTGAAGTCTTTTTTGTTGTTATGGTGATCTGGGATCAGGGGTCCTTTTAAAATTAACTGTTTATTTATTATTTTGGCCACACCACACAGCTGGTGGGATCTTAGTTCCTCAACCAGGGATTGAACCCGGGCCCACGGCAGTGAAAGTGCAGAGTCCTAACCAGTGGACTGCCAGGGAAATCCTGGTGATTCTTTCTTGAAAAAAAAAGAAATAATTGGAAGTGTAGTTGATTTACAATATTGGTTTCAGGGGTACAGCACAGTGATTCAGTATTTTTGCAGATTCTACTCCCTTATAAGCTATTGTAAGACAATGGCTATAATTGCCTATGTTATACAATAGAGTGAAGTATGAAGTCTTCTAACAGATTTGTGGCTATCAAATAAGTAGATAAGACAGAATTCAGGGTGTGAAGTCAAAGCTGGTGAAGTCTATAGGAGAATGACGTGGCTGACAGACACCAGTGGCCTCTGACTCACAGTAAAGTTACTATTTCTCATACTGGCAGCAGTGCCCACTGGTTTGGAACCTTTGTACACACTTGTCTCATTTTGTTCTTAAAACAACCCTGCAAGAAAAATGCTACCATCTCCACTTGGGGGCTCTAAGTGACTACTTGCCCAGGGTCATATATAGCTCTTAAGAGCCACCTCGGACTTGAATACAGACAGGGCGGCCTGACTCAAAGCCCCTGGGTCTTAATCATCCTAGCAGCTGCTTCTTTGTCAAACAGGATAAAACCAGTGTGGTTTTATTCACAGCCCAGCCCAGCGCCTCCCTCAAAAGTATTTACTTTGGCCTTAGACACTCCAGGGGTCTGGGTTTCCAATGTGCCTTGCCCCATGACGATGACCTTGCCCACGGAGCCTGCATGCTGGTTGGGGGAGGTTTGTGAGGTACTCTTGCATTGCCTACTGCCTGTTCATTACACTGTCAATTTAGATCACAACACTGGAAGCATTTTCTTTAACACAGACTTTATCTTAAGAAGAGCTGAGACACTCAAACCCGTCACCAAGAACTGTGACGAAATGCCTCCAGTAAATCTTGAGGTTTTAGAGCTTATTTCTTCCTTTTCAATGTCAGGACGAAACCAACCGAGTTTTCAATGGACAACTTTTCTAGCCCAGTTCTCCTTTTATTTTTCTTCCTAAAAGAGTCTGAATGACGCAGACAGCACTCTGTCAGGAAGATGATCACCTCTTGGTTCCCCCACACGAACACCATGGGAGTGGCCCTGCCAGGCAAGGTGACCATCCAGGCTGCCTCCCTGGGCTCCGGCACTCCAGGCCACGCTCGCCACAGTGCTGCACGGGCCAGCAGGAGGAGCCCATGTGCGGGCAAGTGGTCTCAGAGTCCCTCCCTCCCAATCCAAGGCAGCTGATAGGGCCTGTCTGTGTCTCCCTAACTGGTTTTCTTTGAGCTCCTGCACGTGCTTATTTGCAAAGAAATATCAAGAAAACAAAGTGCTGTTAAGTTCACTCTTCCACTTGGCACAGCAGGGACAAGTAACACAAGTCCAGGAAAGGAGGTCTGGGAGTGACCAGCTCTGATCCCGTGCTGATCAGAGAGTAAGGCTGTCAGAGTCAAGAGCCCCAAACCATGAAGAGAAAAGGACACATTTCCTCAAGACTTGCTGATCAACCCAGCAAACCCTCTGGGACTTCCCAGCTGCTTTGAATTTAATAATAATAATATTCCTAGGTTTCACAAGTTAATGGCAATTTCATTCATATTTTCAGCTCTTCCTGAATCAGTACTTTTGCAAACGGCTTTCAGGTCCAGTGTGAAAATCTGCAAATGTATTCATTCCATGCTCTCTTTCCCATATTCTATAAATATCAACATTACCAATCGTCTCAAAGGATCCGCAAATCAAAATGACATCTTTAAAGAAGTCAGAATAATTGTTAAGTTTCTGTCATTAGTGAAGGTCCTATTAATTCTGTAGTCATGTTATTCAACCCAGGAAGGAAATTTAAAATTTCACAGTTGCATTACAAGGGAATATTTATGTATCAAAATGAACCGGAACCAAACATGTCATAGAATGATTCCTGATTTTCCTGGGAGCCGTGGAGCCCTTGATCCTTTCCTAGTCAGAGAACATGACTTTTACTCACCGTCAGGTTCCAGTTGATCTGGGGAATTCTCATGTGAAGGTTGAGGCTGAACAGAATCAGCAAGACTCCGGTCACCACAAACGCACTGCAGCTCACAAACTCAAAAAAGTAGAGGCCTTCACACGGGGAGCATTCCATGATGGTCTCTATGCAAATGAATGCGATCAGGGCCAAGATCTGGGAAGAAAATTGCAAAAACACATGTATGTGTATGGTTAGCACACGTCTGTAGACACACGTGCCTGCTGCCTTTAAAGAAAACTCAACCGCCACCACCACATAACAACCATGGAGTTTTCCCCCTGGGGACAGCAGTATCACGGACAGGAAAGTGACCTGATCCAATTCTTACATAAGAATAGGTACAGGGGCCTTAATGAAAAGATCAAATTCCTCATGTGAACAACCATGCCACCGCAGGATGCTGACACCAGTGCGGCCCCCCGTGAGGAAGCGGAGAGGAACAGGCTCAGAGTGTTTCTAGTTCTGCCTCTGCCACCAGTGAGCGGACACCACCTACGCGCGTTTCTCACTCACAGTCTCTATCAGGGTGATGTCAAACATTAACAGGGCAGGGTCCTGGGGGTGTCTGTGTTAAGATATTTGCAACTACCCTTGCTGGTTCAGCTGATGTCACACAGGCTGACTGAGACCTGTGTAAGGTCTGACAGTGAGGCTGACTGAGATGGCTTTAGAAGGACTTATAGAACCCCTCCGTTTATAAGTCCTACCCCCAAATAAGGCCCACCTAATTAAATCATGTGTGAAAGGAGAAATCAGTGGCAGAGGATGAGACGGTTGTAGAGCATCACTGACTCAATGGACATGAGTTTGAGCAAACTCTGGGAGATGGTGAGGGACAGGGAGGCCTGGCGTGCTGTAGTCCACGGGGTCACAGAGAGTTGGACACGACCTGGTGCCTGAACAACAACTACAACTAATTTATGAGCCGTGCTTTTTAAAATGTTTATCATTGGAGGGACTTGCCTGGCGGTCCAGTGGTTAAGAATCTGCCTTGCAATGCTGGGGACAAGGGTTCAATCCTTGGTTGGGGAACTAAGATCCCATTTGCTGCAGAGCAATTAAGCCTGAGCACCACAACTAGAGAGTCAGGGTGCCTGAATGAGAATCCACATGACGCAACTACAACCGTCTGTGCCACAACTAAGACTCAGCACTGCTAAATGGATGAATGATTCTGCCTTGCAATGTGGGGGATGCAAGCTCATCCCCTGGTCAGGGAACTAAGATCCCATGTGCCTTGGGGCAACTAAGCCCGAGGGCCACAACTTGAGAGCCGGAATGCTGCAACGAAAGATCTTGTATGTTGCAGCAAAGATCCTGCATGCCGCAGCTAAGACCTGATGCAGCCAAATAAATTTTTTTAAAGTTTATCATTGGATTTGATCATGAAGAGACAGCCTGGGAAGTTTATAAAAACATTTAAAATCTACCAACATTAGAAACACTTTCTTTCTGAAGGACCAAAGTAACACTCTAGCAATATGTCCTAAGAGATCAGAGATCGTGAAGGCAAACAGGTGTCAATGAAAATCACCAGGTCAACTTTTAAAGCGAGATTTTTGGAACAGGAGGCGGCCCAGGGACTGAGTTTAATGGCCCTGTGATCAAGGAAAAGTCACGTGGCCTTACACCTAAAACCAGACCAGTCTTGGGCTCCAGGCCTGTACCCTATACTTTTGTAACCCAGATCCTCACCACCTACCTACCACCTGTCAAGCCTATGCCAAAGCTTCCAGGCTGACCTCCGCCTCCAAGGTGGAGGAAGAATGGGCAGGCAGCTCTGTGGTACCAGGCCTGTCCTCAAGAACAGCAACATCAGCCTCACCAGGGAGCTCATTACAGATGAAAACGCAGACTCTCTGCCTCCCCTCCTTGACCCCCAGAGTCAGAATCTGCTTTTTGACAAGATCCCCAGATGACTGAAGTGTGGGGAGAACAGAAGGCCCAGGCTACTCTGGGGCCCTTCTTTTCCTCTAGGGGTCCCACTTGTGCCTTGATCAGCTCACCTCCTCCCCCTGCCCTCCCTGATGTTGCTTCTCCCCGCCAGACATGACTGATCCCACCCTTCCCCAGGAAAACTTGGTCTGCGGTTGCATCCCATCTTTTATACCTGCCACTACGCACCTCTCTGCCTCCTGAGCTCTCGGAGGGCAGCGGCCAGCCCACCTCCCTCCACTCCCAAGGCACCAACCACGCGAACCTGCACAAAGCAGGTAAATGGGGGCTCAGGGAGCCACTACAAACCCACCCCAACAATTCTTGACAGACTCGTCAGTCTCCACATGAAAGGAAGGGAGGCTCTCCTTTTTCCAAGCCTTTTTAACAATATGTAGTCTTTCCATATTTCCATGTCAACACGTTACAAATACGGCCTTTTAAGCACACACTTTCTGCTTCTCCTCATGGCTCTCCTAACTCTCTACAGAACCAGACACTTTATTTTTTTTTTTAATTTATTTTTATTAGTTGAAAGCTAATTACTTTACAATATTGTAGTGGTTTTTGCCATACACTGACATGTATCAGCCATGGATTTACATGTAGAACCAGACACTTTAATTCTCCATCTGAATTACATGCCTGACTTGCAATCAATTCACAAAGAAATAGTTTATATAAGGGAAACTCCAGAAAAAAAAATTTTTTTTTTACCCCTGTAATTGGATCTAGTAATCTTAGGCAAGAAATAATACACTCTACTGATGAGTTACAAATGTTTCTGGTATGCTAACTTCAACCATATTTGTGTGGGAAGGTAACACATACATTCTTACATATTAAAATAAATATGATTTCAAGAATATGCAAATCAGATAGGCCATTCAACACAGGAGTGCACAGAACAGACAAAATTCCCTGTTCTCTAGCTCATATGCTAATGAAGAATTTTTTTAAATTAAATTTTAAAATGTAGCATATTAGACAGTGATAAGTACAAAGAAGAAAAATCAAAGCAGGGAAGGAAAATGAAATGTAACCAGGGCAAGGATGTTGGAAATTTTAGGCAGAGTGACCATGGGAGGCCTCTATGAGAAGGTTCTAGATTTACTACAAAGTTTACTTTAGTTTATTATAAAGTTATTAAAGGATACAATTGAAGAGTGAGAAAAAGAGATACACAAGGCAAAGTCCAGAAGGGTCTTAATTACAGGAACCTCTGTCTC
Source organism: Cervus elaphus (assembly GCF_910594005.1). Lineage (NCBI taxonomy): Eukaryota > Metazoa > Chordata > Mammalia > Artiodactyla > Cervidae > Cervus > Cervus elaphus. The sequence continues at coordinate 35,051,582 of NC_057818.1, forward strand.
CCTGGAATCTGAAGTGCACTCACCCCCAGCAATTGGATGTGCTTTGGCTCACCAACGTAGATGATCAATCCTGTTCAAGAGTTTTTATAGAGTTTAATGTGGAGTCCCCTTCCCTTTCCAGAAGTCAGCGGGTAAGGTTAAAAGTTCCAACTCTCTTATCACCTGGTTGCTTCCCCTGGCAATCAGCCCCCATCCTTAGGAGCTTTCCAAAAATCATCTCATTTAACACAAACTCAGGTGTGGCTGAAAGATATTTGTTGTAAGTATAAAAAATATAGATATCAAACACCTCTTATCACTTAGGAAATTCCACGAGTTTTAAGAGCTCTGTGCCAGAAATGGAATGAAGACAAAATATGTATTTCATTATTCCAAATCACAGTATCTCAAGAGTTAGACATAAATACACACATATACACAACTATAGACATACAGTAATACCCAGTGATAGGTGTTTAGGTGGTTTGTAATACTCTAACATAAACTGTACACTGTTTATAAAAATTTGGCTGTGTTGCGAGTTGTCGATCTCTTCTTGCGGTGCTGGGGCTTAGCTGCTCCTTGGCATGTTGGGGGCTTCCCTGGTGGCTCAGATGGTAAAGAATCCGCCTGCAATGCAGGAGACTGGGGTTTGATCCCTGAGTTGGGAAGATCCCCTGGAGGAGGGCACAGCAGCCCATTGGAGTACTCTTGCCTGGGGAATCCCCACGGACAAAGGAGCCTGGCCGGCTACCGTCCACAGGGTCGCAGAGTCGGGCTGAAGGGACTGAGCAGCAGCAGGCGTGTGGGACCTTAGCTCCCCGACCAGGGGCCTTATGGTTTATCCATTCTGTATAATAGTTTGTATCTGCTAATCCCACACTCCCAATCCATACCTCTCCACCCCATCTCCCCCTTGGCAACCTCAAGCCTGTTCTCTATGTCTATGAGTCTGTTTCTGTTTTATACATTGATAAGTTCATTTGTGTTATATTTTAGATGCCACATGTGTCAAACAGTGTTCTGCCTATGTTTTCTTCTAGGAGTTTTATGGTCTTACATTCAGGTCTTCAATCCAATTTTTAAATTTTTGTATATGGTGTTAGAGAATGTTCTATTTTCATTCTTTTACACAGAGCCATCCAGTTTTCCCAGCACCACTTATTGAAGCGACTGTCTTTTCTCTATTGTATATTCTTGTCCCCATTCTCATAAACGAACTGACCATAAATTCTAGTAAGGAAAACACTTTTTTTTTTTTGCCTGCCTTTTGGTACAGAAAATGTCAAATTTCCTCCAGCACAGTCAAATATAACAATCATTGTTGAAGTAAAACCTGTCTAATAACCAATAAGGAAACAGAGACTCAGGCAGTCCAGCGGTTAGGACTCCGCACTTCCACTGCCGGAGGCATGGGTTCGATCCCTGGTTGGGGAACCAAGATCCCGTACGCTGTGTGGCATGGCCGAAAAGAAAGAAAACAGGGACCCAAAGTTATACTGGAAGCCAACAACTTCGAAGCACCTACAGAATCAAAAGTAATTCAACTTATAGCAATTCTGCAGTAGACAAAGATACATGTAAAACTGTACAGAGGAGCTGCCGCCGCCGCCACCACCGCCTGGAGCTCGATGGGCTTCTCCTGCGCGCCGCCCTGTGTCTGGCCGAGTCCAGGGAGCCGCGGCGCCTCGTGCCGGGGAGCCATCGCTGCAGCCCAGGGCCGGGTCCCGGGTCGGGGGCTGAAAGGGGAGCGACGACGGCAGCGGCAGCCGGAGCCCCACCGGGGGGGGGGGGGTCCTGGGACTGGGGAACTGCCTCCGGCTTCACGGTCAGTCGGGTGAGGAAACTGGGATCGGGTGAGAAAGCTGGGGCGAGACGACAGGCGCGGGCCGATTCCGGAGCCCGAAGGACTAGCGGTGGAAGAGGCGTAGGGCGCAGTTTGCTCAGAGCTGGAGTTGAAGTGGCCGGTCGTGTGCGTGTGTGTGTGTGTGTGTGTAAGAAAGAGACCGACCCCAAGTGAGAGGTGGCGGACGTCGCGATTGGCCTGAGAGAGGCTGTCTCTTGGGTCTCCTTCCTGCCCTCTTGTCTTGCATTTCTCTGGCCCATAGGGTGGTGGGTAAGAAAGAGGCGATCAAGCCCTCTTTAGGTCGTTCTCGGTGAGAAGGGTCTGGGCCGGGAGTGAATGCCCGCTAGTCCCGAGACGTCTTCAACTGCACCCCAGGGACTCCCCTACCCCCACCCCCTCTCTCTCTGGGGCTGGCTGACCGAACGCAGACCCCACCGGAACCTTGCAGGATCCCCATGCCCCGGATGGTTGCCGTAGCTTTGTCCCAAAGAGAGTAGAGGGGAGAGTCTTGGTCAACGCTGGCGGGGGGGGGGGGGGGGGGGTTGCGGGGGCGCAGTGCCCCGGCGTCCCCAGCGCTTCCCAGCAGGGACTGGAGGCCCTGGCTTGACCGGGTGATCGCTGGGAACCTTGGACAAAAAAAAAAATGCCGGCCCCGGTCGTGACCAAGTAGGAATATGGGCCTTGAATATCCAGAAGGGATACCTGCAAGGTGAACGTGGGGTCACTGAAGGAGCCCATTAAGGCGGGGTTGATAAGGCAGGGAACAGATTTTAAAGGGGCCAAGTAGATAAATGGAGGAAAGTTAACCCAAAATGATAGTAGCAACGAGGGGATCTGATGACTTTTCCAAGTGCCCTACTTTTGAGGAACCTCCCTGTTGTCAGAAGTGAAACTAACCCTTGACTGCTTGATGGTCCAAAGAATGGCCGGTGTTTCTCAGATAGTAACCTCAGTACAGTTTCACAGATAACTCTTGGGAGCCGACTGTTGATGGTCTTTGTGCTAGCTTTGAGACACTGAAACACAGCTTCTGCCCAGAGAAGCTCCCAGGCAGAGGGAAGGCTCCAGACCCAGCATAAACGTGGTGGTGAAGAGCTGGAACAGTGGCACCAGTGAACATAGTGGGATAGGGAGGTGGTATATCCCCTGAAGAGGGTATGGAGAGGAAGTACCTGCCCACATTCTGAAGCACTAAACTGCTGGGCCCCCAAATTGATGGTCTCTTCTTAGTAGACTGGGCATTTAGTTGTTTCCGGTGTCTCTCCGTAACTCTCTGCAGGTGTACCTATAGGGAGGATGTCTTGCAGTGTTGAATTTTGCCCTCCAGGAAACTCGGAGAGGTAAGCCCGGAAGGGTTTCCTCCTTCATGAAAGTACAGGTGCCCCACCTGTTGGGACACATGCACTTTGAGGCTTTTGTGTGATTGAACGTCTGGATTCTAATGAGCACCTGGGTGATGAGATAACAGGGGACTTCTGATGTTAGAAGTGGTGTCTTGTGCTTGAGATCGCTCAGAAAGAAGAGACCCCGGATGTGAAATTTTAATAGGCAGGATATCTAAGAGGATCGAGGATTTAAAAAGTGGCAGCGAATAGGTCAGAAAAGACATGGATAGAAAATTCTGAGTTTGGATACCATGGGATCATCTTTATGTAAAAATCTTTCAGTGCGTCTTGAAAACTATAGAACATACATTTGAAGTGTTTCCCAGATAAATGACTAAAGATTATCTGCTGGAGAAGGATTGGCAGTATTTGCTAAATAAAATTACAAACAATGAAAAAAAAAAAAACTGTACAGAGATGTTCAAAAAGATGTAAATAAGGAAGAGCCATTGCATTGCTCACCAGGAGATCACAGGGGCACCCGGGAAGAAAGTCTGCTCTGTGTAGCACCTACCGACGGCTCAGGAGTAAATGTTTGCATGCCTGAAAGGTACTGATGCTAAAAGGCTGTCAGCGCTCTGTAACAACCTCAGGGGATGGGGTGGGAGGGGCTTCAGGAGGGAGGGGACACAAGTATGGCAATGGCCAGTTCATGTTGATGGATGGCAAAAAACCATCACAATATTGTAAAGTAATTGGCCTCCCATTAAAATAAAAAACAAAAAAGGTTGTCAAATTTCCACAGCTATGGCTAATTATGACTGGCAACATCAAAAAGCGTGGATGGGGGGCAAACAGCTGGCTGATTAAGATGACATAAAACTTTTAAAAAATTCATAACCCCCTGTTACTACTGGTGGGAGTGAAAACCATCAGGACGCTTCTGGAGCACTGTGCTAACAACAGTATGCTTCACAGTACAGCCCGTTCTCTGACTTCCGGGCTCACGGTAGGGTTGGAGATTGGGGCTGAGTTTCCCAGGGAAAATTTATTTTCAGGATGATGAAACTTCCCATCCATTACAATGCCTTTTGCCAGTGGTGATGGAGTAACAGTGGGCGTTTTGGGGAGTCGGTTAACTGGAAGCTGAGAGAAAGAGACTGAATTTGGGTCTAGCGGTCGCTTCCACCTACAGCCACTGTAGTCTTCCCTCTGTAGGAATGGCCTCCAGATATGCGCTGATCTGACATCATGATGAAGAAACAGGCCTTAAAATTCACAAGATCAACATGCCCTTCCATGCCAAACTAAAAGTGTCTGAGTGGTGAGGAAGAAAGGGTTTGAATCATAAGGGGCCAGAAGCTAGAAGTTTTTAGCAGGAGAACTCTTCAGATCATCAAATGTGTGAAACAGTAGTCAGTGGACAATTCTCTTTTCATCAGCGCCTAAATGGAAGTTAGGTGTTTCCCAACAGGGATATACCCCATAATGCACAGTATCCAATTATAAACACACTATACCTTTCCTCGCATTTTGGTGGGAATCACATGAAACAGAACTTATGAGAATTCCGGGATTCATAGGGCAGAAACTCGTAGCAGTACTATAAGGGGAAAATACCTATATGTGGGAGATTAATATAATTTATGTAGCCAGTGTATCAGATCACATCGTAAAGTATCTGAAAAATCTTGAACTGACAAAGTCTGACAGCCCCAAATAAAATGGCACACCAAGTTGCCTCCAACGCATGGCAACAGCCTGAAGAGACAAACATTCCAATGACAGCCTCCTACACACACCGATCAATAAGGTGATGTATGCAGTATAAGAGCATATCGATTGTGTAATGACATCACCCGACACAAGGGAGTGGGCAAACTAAAACTTGAATTGGCCGGTGTGTGCCATGTCCCTCAGTCGTGTCCAACTCTTTGCCACCCCATGGACTGTAACCTACCAGGCTCTCTGTCCATGGGATCCTGCAGGCAAGAACACTGGAGTGGGTTCTCCAGGGGATCTTCCCAACCCAGGGATCGAACCCACGTCTCTTGCATCTCCTGCAATGGCAGGTGGATTCTTTACCTCTAGTGTCACCTAGGAAGCCCCAGATTGCTCTGATGGCCTCTGAAATTTCAGATCAATTTTTGTGCACTTTTTCAAAATTAACTGATTATACTAATGTTCAAATACCATCTATCTTAGTGGAGGCCAAAATAACAGAAGGAAAATACTTCTAAAATTTGTAATTTTCTGTGCTTCTCATTCTTAACAATGTAAAACTAGGTAGAATAGTATTTAACTCTAAATCTTTTTCCTTAAGAGTGGGTCTCCAAAATCAGATGAGTCTCAAGCCTCTCAAAACCCGACTCTGCTTCTGAGTTTGGGCAAAGAAAGGTGAGTGGATGAGACACCTGTTACCTCTGGCTTCCTTCAGGAACTGTGAGCACCTTCATGATGCTCCTTCTCCAGCTGGCCAGTAGTGTTTCTGGTGGGGGTGGCCTCTGAGTGGGGCTGATGGGGCAGCCAGCTTCCCACTGCCCTGAGATGAGCGCATGACATGGGGGAGAAGGAAACCTCCCTCGTCCTAAGCCATGGAGATTTTAGGTTTGTTTCTTACTATGGCATACTCGAGCTCATATTGACTAAAAAGGGCACCTTGGCATAGAGTTAAATTTGCACAACAGGTCCTGGGTATTTACTACAATGAAAATTCTTGCATGATAGATACATTACTATACCACTCACTCTTAAAGATACCAGATTCAAACGGTTTTACAGACCAATTCTTTTTTTTTTTTTGGCTGTACAGCTTGTGGAATCTTAGTTCCCTGACCAGGGATGGAACCCAGGCCCCTGCATTGGAAGTTCAGAGTCCTAATCCCTGAACCGCTAAGGAATTCCCTACAAATCAATTCATAACAGACTGTTAAGGTAAAGATATTGACTATATTATTTAAATTTTTTCAAAACAAAGAAAAGTATAAAACATTTGGGGAAAAAAACATTTGGAATTTCAGGGATCCATCTATGTGGCAGGATTGTGGGTTTTTTTTTTTTTAATTTAGGCTTCTGTTACTTTCCAAAATTTTTACAATGAGTATGTGTGGTTTTATTTTAAAAACTAATAATTTTATGTGTAAACACTTTGGGAAAACATCCATATTTATTATGAGTTACATTTTAGTGACTTCTAAGAATCATTTGTTTTGAAACTAGTCATGAATATTTTAAAATGATATTATACACTTGAATGGAAAATGAAAGTCACCCTCCAAATGCACATCAGTCCCATTTCTTTATCAGAAAAGTTCATCATCTCCAAGGCCAAACATATGATATGCTTATGTATGTATACGTGTACATGTATGTATGTATATATATATATATATATATATATACATCTGAATCTTATACTTTGTTGTACACCTGAAACCAACATAATATTGCTAGTTTCATTTTAAAAAGAAAGAAAGGAAAAAGGCAGCTGGGGCTACCCAGGTGGCGCTAGTGGTAAAGAACCCGCCTGCCAATGCTGGAGACAAAAAAGATGCAAGTTTGATCCGTGGGTCAGGAAGATCCCCTGGAGGAGGGCATAGCAATCCACTCAAGTTTTCTTGCCTGGAAAATCTTCATGACAGAGGATCCTGACGGGCTACAGTCCACGGGGTTGCAAAGAGTTGGACATTACTAAAGCAACTTAGCATGCACACACACACTCTCACCAATGGGATGGCAAGGACCCTCCCCCCTCACACCTAAGTGAACAGTACCTGTGCATCTATGAAAGCATCTTGGAAGATTAGACAAAATCCTAACCTTCCATGATCACCAGTTTATCAAAGGACTTCATGAAGCTCATTTAAAAATACACCTACAAGCAAAAGTCACAGCTTTTAAAAACAATTTTCAGGAGTCTTAAAAACCACCAGGTGTAAAAATGACTTTCCATTCAAAGATGTCTGAAACAACTTTAAGCTGTGTGGCTCCTATGTAGTCAGACGGCTTCTTCACTGACCCTGACAGCTCGGTGGCACCTGGGGGCTTGCTGTGCTCAGAGTCTCCGTTCCAACCCAGCCACCACACCCCAAAATACACAGATAGGAACTAACCAGGTACCAGGGGCTTGGGGCAGGGTGGGGGGTGCGGGTGGAGGTTTGGAAGGCAGAGGATGACTGAGAGTTTGGGGACCAGCAGAAGGCTCTAGGAGGTTTCCTGGAGAGCAGCAGTCAGTGAACGCTTGTGTCTGGCAGGGCCTCGCTTCCACACTGAATTCCTTAGCTGGGGGTGAGGTGGAGCGTAGGCACAGAACCTAGCCCCTCACCCAAGTACCTTCATTTTAGTGGTTCCTAAACTCTTCTGACTGTGTGGATCACAATAAACTGTGGAAAATTCTGAAAGAGACGGGAATACCAGACCACCTGACCTTCTCTTGAGAAACCTATATGCATGTCAGGAAGCAACAGTTAGAACTGGACATGGAACAACAGACTGGTTCCAAATAGGCAAAGGAGTACGTCAAGGCTGTATATTGTCACCCTGCTTATTTAATTTATATGCAGAGTACATCATGAGAAACGCTAGGCTGGATGAAGCACAAGCTAGAATCAAGATTGCCGGGAGAAATATCAATAACCACAGATATGCAGATGACACCACCCTTATGGCAGAAAGTGAAGAGGAACTAAAAAGCCTCTTGATGAAGTGAAAGAGGAGAGTGAAAAAGCTGGCTTAAAGCTCAACATTCAGAAAACTAAGATCATGGCATCTGGTCCCATCACCTCACGGGAAATAGATGGGGAAACAGTGGAAACAATGTCAGACTTTATTTTTCTGGGCTCCATAATTACTGAAGATGGTGATTGTAGCCATGAAATTAAAAGACGCTTACTCCTTGGAGGGAAAGTTATGACCAACCTAGAGAGCACATTAAAAAGCAGAGACATTACTTTGCCAACAAAGGTCTGTCCAGTCAAGGCTATGGTTTTTCCAGTGGTCATGTATGGATGTGAGAGTTGGACTGTGAAGAAAGCTGAGCGCCGAAAAATTGATGCTTTTCAACTGTGGTGTTGGAGAAGACACTTGAGAGTCCCTTGGATTGCAAGGAGATCCAATCAGTCCATCCTAAAGGAGATCAGTCCTGGGTGTTCATTGGAAGGACTGATGTTGAAGCTGAAACTCCAATACTTTGGCCACCTCATGCGAAGAGCTGACTCATTGGAAAAGACCCTGATGCTGGGAGGGATTGGGGGCAGGAGGAGAAGGGGACGACAGAGGATGAGATGGCTGGATGCCATCACCGACTCAATGGACATGGGTCTGAGTAAACTCCGGGAGTTGGTGATGGACAGGGAGGCCTGGCGTGCTGCAATTCATGGGGTCGCAAAGAGTCAGACACGACTGAGTGACTGAACTGAACTGAAACTCTTCTGATCAAAGAACAGAACACCTATTTTTATTTTTTGGCCATGCTGTGTAGCTTGTGGGATCTTAGTTCCTCAACCAGGAATGAAACCCATGCCCTCAACAGTGAAAATGTGGAGTCCTAACCAGACCGCCAGGGAATTCCCCAGAACACCTGTCAATAGTCTCCTGAACCAACGCTTCAGGAAGCATAGTTTGCAAATCATCAGTCTGGTTTATACACTGGGAAAATATTTCTGTTGTGCTTTAAAAAAAAAAAAAATCCTTTTAAGTTTGAAAACAACTACTGCAGGCTGACTCTTCCAGCTACAGAGCAGCAGTCCTGAATTCACACGGGGTGCTTGGCTATGGCCCCCACGGCCACCCAGCCCTGGGTTTTCTCATGCTAAGCTCCATGCCTGTTTCCATCATAATGACATCCCTCCTGGTCTTGGGGTCCTCAGAACACATGGGCATGTTAACCTTTCTGAAAAGCCTCACAGTCAAAAACCTGTTTACCTTCATCTGACACGTGGACGACATGACCTGAACACAAAATGTTTTTATTTCTCAGGATGCCTATTAATACTACATAGCAGTGTGTAGAGGGAAATGAGTTTGGGAAACACAAAAAGGGTGTGCTGGTCAGTATCCAGGTTTGTCAGGTCATACACAATTTAAATGCACAGAGTCATCTACCTAGAGGGACAGGGTGGTGAGGGTAGTGGGAGAGGGGTTCAGAATGAAGGGGACACATGCATGCCTGTCACTGATTCATGTTGATGTATGGCAAAAATCATCACAATATTGTAAAGTAATTATCCTCCAATTAAATTAATTAAATGCACAGAGTAAAACACAGAAGCTCATTTACTCATCAGGGTGGCAACGACCAAGGACCTGTTAACTGAGTGATACACACCACACACACAAGCAGGGTTCAAAGTACCTTCAGAATCAGACCAAGCTCTAATCAACTCTGGCACGTGCAAAATTAAAATCTCTCTCTTCCCACCCGTGGCGCTACCCAGGTGGCTCAGGGGTAAAGAATCAGCCTGCAGTGCAGGAGATGTGGGTTCAACCCCTGGATTGGGAAGATCCCCTGGAGAAGGGAATGGCAACCCACTCCAGTATTCTTGCCTGGGAAATCCCATGGAAAGAGGAGCCTGGTGGGTTACAGTCCATGGGGTGCCAAAAGTGTCAGACATGACTTAATGACTAAATAACAACAACAAACTTCCCACCAGTACTGAAAAAAATATCTGAAAGATGAGCACGTTTGGCATTTAGTCACAGAGATCCAACAGGTAAGTTGTTAAAATGCCACTGCACTTCAAGAAGCAGTTCCATTCTAACCACTCTCAGTGGATGCTCAGATGGGGTCCCTGAGACCAGAACTGCAGAAAAGGCACAGCAGGTCCTTCCCTTCCATCTTTCTGAGTCTGGAGACCAGGGAATTTAAGCTGCTCTATAGCGGGCCAAAGGACAGATGACCCTAAAGCATAAGCAAGCTCTCAGGTCAGGAGCCACGCGGCATGGTATGCAAAGGGTCTCAACTAGCTACCCGTGCAGCAGCAGTGCTGCAGAAAGACAAGGGCTGGCGTTTAGGCAGCATCAATAGTGTAATGAGGATGTTCTCAGGCCTCGTGCTGGGCACGGTCCACTTGTCATTTCTCTCTCTCTCTTTTTTTAAATACTTATTTCCTTGGCTGTGCCAGTCTTTAGTTTCGGCATACAGGCAGTAGTTGTTCCCTGCCCAGGGATTGAACCTGGGCCCCCTGCATGGGAGTTTGGAGTCTTAGCCACTGGACCACCAGGGAAGCCCCATTTCTTATCTCTGATACTCATGCCTCCCCATGAAGCCAGCGGTACCCAGAAGCTCTGTCCCAGAGCCCAGAGCTGGTTTCTCTGCACACCTCATTCTTCTACTCCAGATGCCTAATGGTGGACTTATCCAAGGTCCAGAACTCCCTGCACCCTAGGCCACGGGAAAAGGCATCCGTGCATAATTTCTCTTCAAGGAACATAGTAAGAGACACCAGGAGCCAGTCATGAGAGTCTCTGACAAAACACACAGCTTGATTACTCAAAGGGATCTAACAACAGCAACAACTCAATTTTTCTAAGAAAAATAATCTTTGAGTTATTCCACTCAAGGGAGGTCATCCATCCCTTGAGCTAAAATATAATCCTCCCTCCCCTGAGACAATAGAGTCACAAGCAAACACATTTTGGTTCCGAAAGGAAGGAGCTAATTACAGGTGTAAATTATTTAACCTGCAATCAATGCTTTTTCCCCATGATTTCTGGTTCCATTATTTTCCTCCAGCTAACCAATGTCCAAGCTTCAGACCTGAGAGATGCAGAAATTAAAAGGAAACTACCTGCTTGGGAAAGGCAGGGACGCCCCCAGGAGCTAAAGTCACCCAGCCTGGCAAGGGACACAAATCAGGCAGTAGTTAAGCAAGGGGGCCAAGGGGGCCAAGGCAAGTAAGTTCCTGACTGTTGAGGAGAAAGGGAGAGATGAAGACAAAAGTGGGGAGGCTGCTGAGGGCTCAGGGCAGTCACAAGAAAAGCAGGGACTCGGGAGGCCAGCTCTGACAGGTACACTCCAGGCTGTGCTCGCTTCAAACCTCTGAGGGCTTTGTTTTCACTGAGGACAGAAGGCTGCTGTTGCTTCAGAAAGCTGTCTGCTGGCTGGCCTGAGGCTGGCCCATGTCACAAGGCCAACTCCAGCCAGTACTCTGACCTGTTGTTCAAGCTGGGTTCTACTGTGTAAATAAGTTTGCTATTTTGGACTCCTAAACCCATATGTAAGTTAAGAGCCAAACTCAGCAGACTGCATTTCCATTTCTTTTTCTGGCAAGACTTACTTTTACCATAAATTATTATACTTAAAACAGCGTGAGCTCTAGGGCACGCATACTAAACCCACACACTACTTGGTGGCAATGGCTGGCCACAGTCTATCAGTCTCAGACCAATTAAAATAGGCTTCTTTGGGGACATTCAATGACTGAGAGCACGTTAAACAATATTATCCAGTGAAGTGCAAAAACATTTTCTTTTCTTTTTTTTTTTTTTTTTAAAAGAAGCCTAGAAAACCTTATTATGTGGCTGATGATATAATTGCACATGATTTCAGAAAACCACAGGACGGTCAGCATCTTTCCTGCCAAAAGAATGCCCACAACATTTTACTGAAAAAGCCACCCTGCCCCAAAGCTGCGTTTTCAGACCATGTGAATCAGAAATGGAGTGAAAACGATGCGTGTGTAGAGGACACAGGAAACAAGCCCTTCAAACCAAACACATCTGAAGCTGTTTAGACGCTGCTGGCGTCTGGGCTTTCTCTGCCCGCTTCCTCTCTGGTGTCCTAGCTTCACAGGTGAAGCAGTGTCACATCACCAACGTGATTCAAAAAAGCAAAACCTTCCCCCCCACTTTTCCTTCCTCCCCCTGCTTTAATTCCTGGGCACCTCCTACCCCAACATCTCTGACAAACTACCTCAACAGATGTGAAGGACAGGACAGCTTTTCTCAGCGAATGAGAAAGCAGGAGGCCGTGAGCAATTTTTTGCTAAAGATTAACTGAGGGCAAAATAGAGATGTAAATGGTGTGCCTGAAGAACTACGGACAGAGGTTCATAATATTGTACGTGAGATTTTGAACAAAACCAGCCCCCAAAACAGAAAAGCAAGAAGGCAAAGTGGTTATCTGAGGTTTTACAAATAGCTGAAGAAAGAAGAGAAGCAAAAGACTAGGGAGAAAGGGAAAGGTACACCCAACTAAACGCAGAGTTCCAAAGAATAGCAAGGACAGACAAGAAGGCCTTCAATGGACAATGAATAAAAATAGAGGAAAACAACAAAAGGGGGAAGACTAGAGATCTCTTCAGGAAAATTGGAAATCTCAAGGAAACACCTCACCCAAAGATGAGCACAATAAAGGACAGAAACGAAAGAGATGTTGAAGAGACCAAGAAGAGATGGAAAGAATATATGTACATAAGAACTGTACAAAAAAGATCTTAATGGAACAGATAACCATGATGGTGTGGTCAGTCATCCAGAACCAGACATTCTGGAGTGTGAAGTCAAGTGGGCCTTAGGAAGGACGGCTGTCAATAAAGCCGGTGGATGCAATGAAATTCCAGCAGAGCTACTCAAAACCCTAAAGGATGGTGCTATCAAAGTGTTGCACTCAATATGTCAGCAAATCTGGAAGACCCAGCAGTGGCCACAGGACTGGAAAAAGTCAACCCTCATCCCAGTTCCCAAGAAGGGTAGTTCTAAAGAACGTGCTAACCATTGGACAATTTCACTCATTTCCCACGCTAGTGAGGTCATGCTTAAAATCTTGCAAGCTAGGCTTCAGCATGGGCTTCCCTGGTGGCTCAGATGATAAAGAATCTGCCTCCAATGTGGGAGACCTGGGTTTGATCCCTGGGTTGGGAAGATCCCCGGGAGGAAGACATGGCATCCCACTCCAGTATTCTTGTATGGAGAATCCCCATAGACAGAGGAGCCTGGCAGGCTGCAGTTCATGGGGGGTCACAAAGAGTGGGACATGACTGAGCAACTGAACTTAGAGAATTGCATAGTCTAAGAGGCCAGGAGAGAGTCCACCTAGAGAAGCCCAGCACAGCCCGAAGAGCCCCCAGCACTGCAGCAGCAGCAGCCAGCTGAGGAAGGGTCCCAAAGGAGAGAAGCCTCCTTAAGTGGCCACACCCCAGGGCCTTGTGCATATATTCAGGGACTTAGACATTCAGGTACCTCCCCCTGCACCTTAGCACACAAATCCAGGCACTGGATTACAAATTCAGCACAGTCTTGGTATACTGGTGTCCCCAACACCGAAGGCAATAAAGACAGTGCCCTCCAGAATGTGTGACCCTGTGGCCCTCCTCAAAAATCCAACATTTGCTGGGTCTTCCCTGATGGTCCAATGGTTAAGAATCTGCCTGTCAGAAACCGACACAAAATTGTAAAGCAATTTTCCACCAATTAAAAAATAAATAAAATTTTAAAAATAAATAAAAAGGTTTAAAAAATGAAGAAGAAGAATCCGCCTGCCAGTGCAGGAGACACCACCAGTTCAATCATTGTCTGGGAAGATCCCAAATGCTGCAGGGTGACTAAGCCTGTGCGCCACAACTGCTGAAGCCCACGAACTCTACAGCCCTCAATCTGCAACTGCTGAGCCCATGTACCTATAGCCTGTGCTCTGCAACAAGAGAAACCACTGCAAAAAAAAAGAAAAAGAGAGAAAGAAGTCACCGCAGTGAGAAGACCAAGCAACCCCAACTAAGACAGTAGCCCCCGCTCGCTGCAACTAGACCAAGCCTGCGTGCAGCAACAAGACTAGTGCAGACAAAAATAAATAAATAAATAAATAATAAATACATAAAACTTTTTAAAAATTCAAGATTTGCTGAGTCCTTCTACCACGGGTCAAATGCTATGCTGGGCAGTGTCACAAGATTCTGTCCTTTTACTTAACCTGCACCTGATCCTGGGAAAAACATGGTTGGTTTGCTTGTTTTTAATTGAGATGTAATTTACTCGCATCATAAAAATCATCCACTTCAAGTGTACATAGAATTCAGTGGTTTTTAACACATTCAGTATCATGCAACCATCACCATTATGTAATTGCAGGATGTCTTCATCACGCCAAGAGGAATATCATTTCTAAGCCCCACCCTATTGATAAGGAAAATAAGGGAGCAATGTTAAACAACCCAACCAGGATCAGCAAGTCTCTGGCAGAGCTGCGGCGAAACCCGGTCCCTGAACCCCTCACAGCACTGGCCATCACTGATCACCCTCCCATCCACTCTTGGCTTCCGCTCCTTCCTTCCCATCCTACAGCCCTGCAAATGGTGGGTGCTCCCCGGGCCAGTTCCCTCTGCTGTTTTCTCACCAGACGTGTGTACCCACAGATTTCCCTGACCCCGACTCCCACTCCCAAATCTGCTTCTCTAGTTCGAGCTCCCATCTAAGCCCCGGATGCAGGCTGCGACACTGCCCCATGTTGGACACCTGCACCTAAATGTCCCCAGTCACCCACGAATGTGAACACAAAACTCCCTCCCTGACGCAACTAATGGCATCGCCAGCCGTAAGCAACAGTCACTCAGCACAGGAGTTACAGAGTTGGGGCTCTGGGGTCTCATGATCCTGAGTTCTGACTTCAGCTCTGCCACTTACTAAAAACAGCTCTGTGCCCTGGGCACACCGCTTCTCTTCTCTGGGCCTCTGTGGCTGCTGAGGATTAAACACTCTAAGACACTCAGCAGCACACCCAACACATAGTGAGTGTGAAGTACAATAAACAGTAGCCCTTGTCATGACTATGCGGAAGGTCCAGCAGAACTCACACACAATCCAGTCTTCATCAAGCTGACTCCGGTGGGGAAATGTGTCCAGGTTGCAACATTTGTCAGAATTTCCTTGTGAAGGACAAACGAGATTCCATCATATGTGTATACCACACTCTGTTTATTCCTCTGTTGATGGACACCTGAGTTGCTTTCATCTTTTGACTATTGTGAATAACACTGCTATGAATGCGGCTGTAGCAACACCCCGTTTGAGTCCCTGCTTTCAATTCTTTTGAGTTCTCCTCAGGAGTAGAACTGCCGGCTGTTGTTCAGCTGCTCAGTCATGTCAGACTCTTTACAACCCCATCCACGGGCTGCAGCACACCAGGCCTCCCTGTCCTTCGCTACCTCCAGGAGTTTGCTTAAACTCATGTCCATTGAGTCAGTGATGCCATGCAACCAACTCATCCTCAGTTGCCTCCTTCTCCTCCTGCCCTCCAGGCAAGAATACTGAAGTGGTTTGCCATTCCCTTCTCCAGGGGAACTGCTGGATCATTTGGTAATTCTACTTGTAATTTTTAGGAGTCAAAAACTTAATCATAAAAGAAAAAGAAATGAAAGTATAAAATCAAAGTAAAGTAAAATCCCTTAAATTTCAATAGAAAATATTAATATGAATTTATTTATTTTAAAAAATAGCTGTATCCATTGAAAAGGGCTAGAAATAATAACTCAATAATGATAAGCACCTCAAGTGTCCAGAACAAGGTTCTGAATATTATTTCCCACTAATAAGAACGGAAACTTCTTGGAGAAATGACTGATTCCAGGTATGTGGCAGGACATACACAAGATGAGTATGTCAGAAAGCAAGGATGCTCTAAAGACTACTGGGACTAAGGATACAAGTCAACTTGAAGGGGCTCCCAATGGCCAAGAGGACGACATAAGCATCAAAATATTTATTCATTAATTTATGTATTTCATTAAAACAACACCCAAATCTTGGTTTCTAAATACCATTGTTTTTCACTGAAAGGAACCAGGGTTCCTTGGAGCTGAGGTAGAAGAGTTTGAGATGAGTCTTTAAAACCTTGTGGTAGAGAGTGAAGTGAACATGTCTAAAGGGCACTAGAGCCAGTTTAAAAGGGATTTCATTGGCCAAACCCAGAACAATCTGATCAAAATAAATAATGATAGCTAAGTCATTAAAACCCACTGATAACATATGAATTCATGAGTCTACACTGATGTAAACAAACAGGGGAGAAGGGAAAATTCTTCCTTAAGATAAAAAATCCTGCTAATAAATACAAAAGGAATGATGGATTCATAAAATTGCCATCACTGGCAATCGTCATAAATAATACTTGGTTCAAGCAAGAATCATCAGTGGATATTAAAAATACTGAGTGAAAGCTGGAGAAGTTATAGGATATTTACAGTCTAAAGTATCTCCCCCACAAAAATAGTTACTAATGACAGGAAAAAAACAACCTCACAGCAGAGAAGTGTGGCACACATCACTTTAACAGAGTTAAGTTCATCAGTAACGGAACAAATCGGTATCATTTGCCTCTGGGGTGATGCACTAAAAAGAATGCATCATCATTTCTGTGGTATTCCTGACAACACCACAAAACAACCAGGATCGAAACAGGAGACAACATCAGACAAACCCAAACTGAGGGACTTTCTACAAAATAACTAGACTGTATTCTTTCAAAATGTCAATGTCATGAAACACAAAGGCTGATACTCCAGACTCAAGGAGACTGAAGAGACATGATGAGTGAATGCAACATCAATCCAGGACATTCTTGTACCATAAAGATCAGTTTTGAGACAATAAGGGAACACAACTCAGGTGAACAGGTTAGCAATTGTATCAGGGTTAACTCCCTGACTTCCATCATTATACTGAGGTTACTTAAAAAGTGGTCTTGTCTTTGAGGATTCTGAAGTATTTAGGGACAAAGAGGCATCAAGTCTGCAACATATCCTCAAAAGATTTAAAATATTATGAAAATACACAGATACACAGGTTCACATATATACATATAAGCAGAGGGAAATAGAAAGGATAAAGCAAAAATGTGGTAAAAAAATTTAACATTTGGAGAATCTAAGTGAGAGTATGTATGATTTTATATTCCTGCAATACTTATGTAATACTGAAATTATTTCAAAATAAAGTCTTTTTAGATGATCACAAAATATTGAAATATATTAAATACATAAAAATTCACAAGTTCCCTGGTGGCTCAGACAGTAGAGAATCTGCCTGCAATGCGGGAGACCCAGGTTCAACCCCTGGAAGAGGGAACAGCAGCCCACTCCAGTATTCCTGCCTAGAGAATTCCAAGGACAGAGGAGCCTGGCAGGCTACAGTCTATGGGGATGCAAAGAGTCAGACACGACTAAAAGACTAACACCATATCACAAGTTTGTATGAACATTACAAGGAGGAAGAACCCATTGTTCAACTGTGGAAGTTGCTAAAGCATCAGCTTGTTATTAGGAACACTGATAAATAAAGGGAAAAAAATCAAGCATGTACCCTGCCTTTGCTGTATAAACTGTATTTCAGGGTAATCAAATGGATGATGAGGGCAAGTTCCTTACAGAATCCCAGCTAACAAAGGCAGAAGGACTGATAGAGAATCACCATTGTGTAATGGACCAAGGCCAGAGTTTCTCAATCCACTTGAAAACTAGATGGTTTTAACTTTGCTGGACTCAACCAAAAACCTTCTTGTTCTGTATGTTCACATATCAAAGTCATTCTTCTAACTCCAATTTGAGTCAGTCTCCACTAAAGCTTTCTCTGGCTCTTTCTTCTGCCAAACCAGTCTCATCTCTCTCTCTCTGATTTACTGTAGCTTTTGGTCTATGCTAGTGGTTCACATCCTTGGTTCATCGTTTCAAAATTCTGATACCCACACTATACCTACCCTGCACTCCAGGTTTTCATGAACTCAGCACTACTGATACTGTGGGCCAGATCACTTGTTGCAGGGATGGTCCTCTGCACTGCAGATGTTTAGCAGCATCGCTGGCCTCTGCCCTCTTGATGCCAATACTTACTCCAACTGTTGCAAGAAGGGGGACCCCAGTGGTGACAAACAAAAACTGTCTCCAGATACTGTCAAATGTTCAAACGGTTCTCATGGAACAATGGACTGGTTCAAAATTGGGAAAGGAGTATGTCAAGGCTGTATATTGTCACCCTGCTTATTTAACTTATATGCAGAATACATCATGTGAAATGCCAGGCTGGATGAAGCACAAGCTGGAATCAAGATTGCAGGGAGAAACAGCAATAACCTCAGATATGCAGGTGACACCACCCTAATGGAAGAAAAGGAAGAGGAACTAAATAGCCTCTTGATGATGGTGAAAGAAGAGAGTGAAAAAGCTGGCTTGAAACTCAACATTCAAAAAACTAAGATCATGGCATCTGGTCCCATCACTTCATGGCAAATAGATGTGGAAACAATGGAAACAGTGAGAGACTTAATTTTCTTGGGCTCCAAAATCACTGTGGGCAGTGACTCAGTTCAGTTCGGTTCAGTCACTCAGTCATGTCCAACTCTTTGCGACCCCATGAACCGCAGCACACCAGGCCTCCCTGTCCATCACCAACTCCCGGAGTCCACCCAAACCCATGTCCATCGAGTTGGTGATGCCATCCAACCATCTCATCCTCTGTTGCCCTCTTCTCCTTTTGCTTTGGATTTTTTCCAGCGTCAGGGTGTTTTCCAATGAGTCAGCCCTTCACATCAGGTGGCCAAAGTATCAAAGCTTCAGCATCAGTCCTTCCAATGAATATTCAGAGTTGATTTCCTTTAGGACTGACTCACTTGGTCTCCTTTAACTGTTAGGGATGCATACTAATAAGCATTTACAGTTGAAATGCTATGGTAGCTGAGACTTGTTTTAAAATAATGCTAATGTGGTGCTCTGACTCTCTGTGACCCCACGGACTGTAACCCACCAGTTCCTCTGTCCATGACATTCTCCCTGCGAGAATACTGGAATGGGTTGCTATTTCCTCCTCTAGGGGATCTTCGCAACCCAGGGATCAAACTCAAGTCTCCTGCATTGGCAGGCAAATTCTTTACCACTGAGCCAACAGGGAAGCCCCGAAAGATATACTATCTAATGGTTAATTTTATGTGTCGACTTGAGTGAGTCACAGGATGCCCAGATTAAACACTCTTTCTAGATATGTCTGTAAGGATGTTTCCAGGTGAGATTAGCATTTGAATTGTAAACTCACTAAAGCACACTGCTTCCCCTCAAGTGGTTGAGCTTTGTCCAGTCTCTTGAGGGCCTATATAGAATAAAAGGCGGGGGGGGATTTGTCTCTTTTTCCAGCCTGTTGAGCTGGCACATCTCATCACATCTTTTCCTGTCCTTGAATTCATTTCCAGCTCCCTGGTTCTCAGGTCTTCAGCTTCAGAGTAAATTACACCACTGGCTTTCTTGGGTCTTGAGCTTGCAGAAGATCAAGGGACTTTCTCAGCCTCCATAATCTCATGAACCAACTCTTCAATAATAAATCTTTCATAGCCTACTGTTCTGTTTCTCTGGAGAACCCTGATTAACACAATTAGTAAACATTTGAAAGTTTCCATAATAAAAAGGTAAATTTAAAAAGAATATTGAAGGACTATATCCAGAATACACAGATGACTCTCAAATCTGTATAACAAGAAAACAATCCATGGGAGTTCCCTGGTGCTTTCATTTCATGACCTGGGTTCAGTCCCTGGTTGGGGAACTGAGATCCCACAAGTCACGCAGCATGGCCAAAAAATAAATAAAATAAAAATGAAAGGAAGAAAACAAACCCAATTAAAAAGTGGAAAGAAGATATGAACAGACACTTCATGAAAGAAGATAACATTACAGCAAATAAGCACAAGAAAAGATCCTTAACATCATCAGCCGTTAAGGAAATACAAATTAAAATCACAGTGATATGCCACTTCACACTCACTACCATGGCTATAATTTTTTAAAGTTTTAAGACACTATCCAGTGATGGCAAGGATGCAAAGCAACTGGAACTCTCATACACTACTGGTGAGAATGCAAAATGGTACAGCCACTGTGAAAACAGCTTGGCAGTTTTTTATAAAGTTAAACATACACTTGTCACATGGCCCAGTAATCCCACTCGTAGGTATTTGCCCTAGAGAAATGGAAATTATAACCCTATACCTCAATGTAAATGTTTACGTGCTTAGTTGGGCCCAACTCTTTGTGACCCCATGGACTGTAGCCTGCCAGGCTCCTCCATCCATGAGAATTCTCCAGGCAAGAATGCTGGAGTAGGTTGCCATGCCACCCTCTAGGGGATCTTCCCAACTCAGGGCTCAAACCCAGGTGTCCCTCATTGCAGGCAGATTCTTTACTGTCTGATCCAGCAGGGATAGCACCTCCATTTATAACTACCCACAAATTGGATACAATCCAAAATGTCCTCCAATGAGCAAATGGATACGCAAACAGTGGTATGTCCATAAAATGGAATACTACTCAGCAGTAAAAAGCATCAAACCGCAGATACACATATAAACATGGAAGAATATCTCACAGACATGGTGCTAAGTGAAAAAAGCCAGGCTGAAAAAACTACACACTGGAAAAGGTAAAACTTACATGGATGGAAACATGATCACTGGTTGCCAAGGGTTAGATCAAAGAAGAGAGGGACTGACCAAAAAAATGCAGCATGAGACAATTTTGAGGGGTGATAAACATTCTGAACTTTGCGGTGATAGACACATGACCATATGCTTGTCAAACTCACAGAACTGTACACTATGAAAAGTGAGTTTATTGTATATAAACTAAAAATAAAGAAAAACAGAAAAAAGAAAATGCTGTTAAGTCTGTTGGTAAACAGAGGCACGTATAAAATAGTCATGTTATAAAGCCAGTTATAGTTAGTGTGCGTGTGTTTATGCATGCGTGTGTACACACCCATATTTACACGTTAGTAAATACACAGGCAAAAGTATCACATGTGCAACATGAATAATGCTCATCTCTGATTAGCAAAATTCCAAGAAACTTGCTTTTTTCTTTTAACTTACTGCTGTTTCCTGATTTTTTTCCCCTAAAATAAATTAGTACTATTTGTATGCTTTCTTTAAAAAGTAATGTTAAAATCAACAGATAAAAAGAAAAATGCAAGCTCCTCTGGGAAGCTTTCCCCGGCTCCCTCCACAAATTAACCTTTCACCTTTCAGGCTTCCTCTCCATCTCCTCCAAGTACTTGACCGCGGGCTGCCCTGCAGCCTCAGTCTCTCTGAGAATGAGGAGCCTTAGTCTCTACTGAGCTAAGCGAGGAAGTGCCTCCTCACCAGCCTTACTCCTGTGTTCATGGCAGTTTACTCCAGGGGGCGCCTGCCTCAAGACTCAAGTGTATCCGGTTCCCTGCTTTATTCCACAAGCAGCCCCCAACAGGCACTCACTAAAGTGACTCACCACGCAACTGGGAGTGCATAGGCATCTAATAAATGACCAGTAAAGCACATCTACAGGTAACAGGATACTATCCAAAGGGTGATGATTAATGTTTCACATCAACTCACAATATGCGCTCAGGTGAAGGGCCCTTGAAATGACCCATGCCCATTTTAGTTTCTAGAAATTATTTGGGAGAGAACATACAAAGCTGGCTTATCACTTACCATATTTGTGGATAAGACTTGGGATTGTTAATACTTAAAATTAAGTTTCAAAATCATTCCAACAGGTGATAAAGTGGATGCTACCTGGAATACACTGAAAGTTCAAAGAGCCAACTGAGAGAGATTCGATAAAAACAAGTCATGATAAAACAGATCTGGTGATCTGAGGTGACATCAGTCACGTTGAAGCTAAATGTCTGTCAGTAAAGGATGAAGTTACAAGACAAAATTTTGGTGGCAGGCCCCAGGGTTTGACAGTTTGGCCCCAGGGTTGAGCTGAGTGATCATAAATCTTTCTCATCTATGACCCTTCATTTTCACATCCACAGGCTAAAGTCTGTGTATTAGTCTAAAAAGACATTAAGTCCAAACCTTATTAAAATGATCATTTTAATGATTCCATTCACATGTCAGGAATATTCAGAGTGACGTTTTAAATATTTCCTTACTTCAAAAACAAATAACAATATAAACAAACCAAAATATGACAGCATTCTAACTTCTCTCTAGCCTAAACAGACCAAGGTCCCAGCAGCCTGCAAGCCAATAATCTCTCTGCTGAATAAAAACATAACAGAAAGCTTCCAAACGTCACAACTTCAGTATTTCAGTTCCAGTTAATGGAGTAAGTACACTCTTCCCTGAATGCTGCTATCATGTCTGCAAACAATGCATGGAGCAGCTATTTCAGGACTCTGAAAAATAAACAGTAGCAGGTAAATGGGAGGAAGAAGACCAGAACACAAAAGTTCCACTGAGCAAGCAGTCAGTTTCCTATTTTTCCTCCAAGATTCCCCAGCTTAGACTCAAAGTAGCCTCAAATTCAGGAAAGGGAACCAGGTGTGGACACAGAGAACTCCAGGACAATCCCTCCTATTCTGGCTGGGGACGTGGGCAAGGGGATTCTTAATACTATAAACACTGGGAGGAATCCTGGTTTTGTTTTCTTTTGTTTTTTATTGAAGGATAATTGCTTTACAATATTGTGTTGGTTTCTGCCGTACATCAACATGAATCAGAAACAGTACACATATGTTCTCTCCTTCCTGACCCCCCTCGTTATCTCCCTCCCCATCTCACCCTCTCGGGTGTCACAGAATACTAGGTTGAGCTCCCTGTGTCACACGGCAAATCCCCACTTGGCATCTATTTCACATATGGTAATGTACATGTTCCCACGCTATTCTCTCAATTCGTCCCAGCCTCTTCTTCCCCCACCGTGTTCACAGGTCTGTTCTCTACGTCTGCGTCTCCACTGCTGCCCTGCAAACAAGTTCATCAGTACCATCTTTCTAGATTCCATATACATGCGTTTAATATAAAATATTTTGGTTTTGCTTTCATTTTTTCCCCTTCATTCTCTCCTATTCCAGATTCTAGGCAATCCTGAAGTGGCAGAAGCAGCTGCCGCAGCAGGAACCTACAGATGCCCGACCCTCTGAGGGAGGGGACTCTTCCTGCATGATCAGAGGAATGAGAATTCTAAGAGAGTGGGTGAATCCTACTGCTTTTTCCTATCCCTGTCCTCCCAGACAGTTTGGCCCCAGACAAACAGTTGTGATGGCAATTACACTAGTAACTAAAGGGCCAGCTTTCTGGACAGACCTGAAAGGGGAGTTACAGAGAAATGGACAGAGACCGCAGAAAGGGAAACAAATCCATAAGGCTGCTGCTGCTTATACACGCAGGGTTCACTCCAAGCTGTACATGCGTACCCTACTTGAAACAGCACAGTAAAGACTAAAATCTATGGGACAGGTCACCACACAGGTGAAAGACTGGCCACTGGGTGGTACACACAAAGGAGAGGTCCACAGAGCGCTGCAGAGGCTTTGCAACAACTGACACTGAATCCTTAATCCACAGAAGACTGGCCACAATGTGCCACCTAAACCCAATCAGATTGACTGCCTTATAAAATAAAACAAACTCAGGATTCTTCATAGGGTTTAAATAAGGCCAGAATTTCAAAACGTAGTAATCAAATGCTCATGATATAATCCAAAATTAGTTGAAATACAGAAACTAGGAAAATCCCACCTCACAGAAAAAAACAACTGACAGATGGCAATGGTCAGATGACAGAATTGTTGGAATTATCAGATTATAAAGCAGCTATAATAAGAATAATCCAAGAAAAAAGGATGGACACTCTTCAAAAGAATGGAAAGATAGAAAGTCTCAGCAAAGAAACTGAAATACGAAGAACAAAGTGATAATTTCAAAACTATAAAATCACAATATCCAGAATAAACTCAATGTATGGGCAAAAAAAATGGAGGTGATGAAAGAAAATAATCAGTGAACCTGAAGATAAATCAATATAAATCACCAGATCTAAACAACAAAGAGAGAAAAAAATGAACAGAACTCAATAGAGCCTTGAGTAGACCAAAAGGTCTACTATTGGTGTCACTGAAATCCCAAAAGTAGAAGAGAATGTGGAATGGAAAAAAAGTGTTTGAAGAAATAATGGCAGACAACTTCCCATATTTGGCAAAAAAAAAAAAAAACACATAAATTTAAAGATTCAAGAAGCTCAGCAAACTCTAAATAGAAAAAAAAGAATAGCAAAACCTCAAAGAAATTTATGCCCAGATTCATCAAAATCAAACTGCCTAAAACTGAGAAAGACAAAGTCCTAAAAATAGCCAGAGAAAAAATGGTGTGCTATAATACATAGCAAAACAATGATTCAAAGGATGCAGATTTATCATCAGAAACCACAGAGACCAGAAATAAGTGGAATAACATTTTTAAAGTGCTAAGAAACAAATTGACAATCCAGAATTCTACAGCCAGCAAAACTGTCCTACAGGAATAATGGTGAAGAGACTTCCTTGATGGTCCAGTGGTTAAGACTCTGCACTTCCAATGCAGGGGGCATGGGTTTGACCCTTGGTTGAGGAGCTAAGATCCCACATGCCTTGTGGCCAAAAAATTTTTTTTAATTAAAAAAATTTTTTAAATAATAAAGGTGAAATAAAGACAGTCTCAGACAAAAGAAAATTGAAAGAATTCACAGCCAGCAGAGAGGCTCTAAATGAAATGACAAATTTTCATATATTCAGATAGAATGAAAATGATACCAGAAAGAAACTTGGAACATCAGAAAGGAACAACTGAAAAGGTAAAAATCTGGGTAAATAAATAGACAATATTTCCCCTTTTGAGTTTTTTAAAATATACATGATGGTTGAGAGCATCAAATAGATAAACAACAAGTATTTACTGTATAGTACAGGGAACTATATTCATTACAAGATATTCAATATCTTGTAATAAACTATAATGGAAAATAATCTGAAAAAGAATATATGTATTAATATAAGTGAATGACTTTGTTGTATACCCAAAACTAATACAATATTGTAAATCAACTTCAAATGGATAAAAATAAACAAAATATGCAGAGAGAAAATATGTTTTGCATATTTTGCCTATTTTATCACAATTTCAATAATATAAACATATTGAACAATATCATCTACCACCTGAATCTCATGTTTATAAAACACTTCATCCATCTAGAGGAGAGAACACATTCTTCATAAATACATATGGAACATCAACGAAATACAGTTTCTTTTATTAGAAAACATACTTGAATAAATTTTAAAAAATCAAAATCACATAAAGTATGTTATCTGCCCATAATGAAACTAAACTAGAATAATAGAAAGAAAATTGGAAAAATCTCCAATCATTTGGCAATTAAACAACATATTCATAAATAATTGATGTATTAAACAAGAAGTTTCTTTTTTTTTTAAACAAGAAGTTTCAAGAGAAATTAGAAAATATTTTGAACTGAATGAAAATAAAAACATTATACAACTTATGAAAAGCTTGTGATATAGTTAAACTAGTGCTGAGGGAAACTTATCACACTGAACACTCACATTAGAAAAGAGCAAAGATCTCAAATCAACAACCCAACTTTCTACCTCGAGAAACTAGAAAGTAATCAAAATAAGTAGGAGAAAGGAAATAATAAAGAGCTAAAATCAATAAAGTGGAACAAAATAGACAATTGTCAGTGCAACAAAAAATGTCAGTTCACAGAAAAAAAAGCAAAAAATTTACCAATTATCAGAAATTAAGAAAACACTACCAACAAATCCCCACAAACATTAAAAGGCTAATACAGAAATACTACAAACAATCCTATACACATGAATTAATAATAATTGGGACCAATTTCTTGAAAGCCATGAACTACCAAAACCCACCCAAGAAGTAAAAGATGACTATATTCCTCATGAACACAGACACAAAAATCTTCAACAAAATATGAGGAAATCAAATCCAACAATATTAGGTAAAAAGAGTAGTATACCCCAATCATTGTGATTTATTCCAGGAACTTAAAAAATTGGCTCAGTTTTCCAAATCAACAGAAGTAATCCAGCATAGAACACTTGATTATTTCAATGGATGGAGACGAAAAAAAACAAAAAAAACTCACATTTGACAAAATTTAACATTCATTCATGATAAATGTTGCCAGCAAACTAGGAAGATAAGCGAACTTCCTCAACCCAAGAGGCATCTACCAAAAATCTACAGTTAACATCATACTTTGTCAAGAAAATGAATGCTTTCCTCTTAAGATGGGGAGCAAGGCAATGCAGTCTGTTCTATTCGACATCCTACTGGAAGTGCTAGCCAGTGCAAGGAAAACAGATAGAAGGCATACAGGTTGGAAAGAAAGAACTGCCCCTATTCACTGATGGCATGATTATCTACACAGACAATTCCATGGGAATCTATTAAAAAAACTCCAAGGACTAATATGTAAGTTAGCAAGGTTACAAGATATCAGGTTTACACACGAAAATCTATTGTATTTCTATATCCTAGCAGTAAATCATCAAAAACTGAAAATTTAAAAATATATATTAATTACAATAGATCTGAAAAGAATAAAATACTTTCATATAAATCTAACAACAGGGATCTGCACAACAAAAACTATGAAACATTTGAAAGAAGAAATTAAAACAACCTAAATAGGTCGATAGACATACAGTGTTCCTGAACTGGAAAGCTCAATACTGTGGTAATATCAATTCTCCACAAACTGATCTGTAGGTTTAACACAATACCAAAATCCTAACGAGATTTTTTTGTAGATAGAAACAAGGTGATTATAAAATTTATATGGAAAATCAAAGGAATGGTCAAAATAATTTTGAAGAAGAACTAAGTTGAAGGATTCACACTACCTGATTTAAGAATTACTATAAAGCTACAGTAATCAAGACAGTATATAGGAATAAAGGGATGGACACATGTATCAATGGAACAGAGTCCAGAAATAGACATACACAGTGTGGCCAGTAGATTTTTGACAAAGATGGAAAGGCAACAATAAAGGATGACCTTTTTGACAGTGTTGGAACTAGACATCAACAAGTATATGAACCTCAAGCTAAATTTTTCACCTTGTATAAAAACTTACCAAATCTAGATCTACATAAATGTAAAACATGAAACTATAATTCTTAGAAGAAAACATGGGAAAACTCTTTGTGACCTGAGATTTGTTCTTAGATATGACATAAACAGGCAAATCCATGAGAAAAAAAAATCTGTTGATTTTCATCAAAACTAAAAACTCATTCTGCAAGACAGGGTTAAGAGAATGCAAAGAAAAGACACAGAATGAGTTTAAAGTATTTTCAAGTCATGTATTTGACAAAGTTCTTGTATCCAAAGTATATAAAGAATTCTTTTTTAACATTAAATTAAATTAATTAATTCACCAGGTCTTCATTGCTGTGCATGGGCTTTCTCTACTTGTGGCAAGCAGGGACTACTCTTCATTGCCGAGTGCGCAAGCTCAGTAGTTGCGGTCCACAAGCTTAGTTGTTCCGCAGCATGTGGAATCTTCCCGGACTAGGAACCAAATCCACGTCTCGAATCCACGTCTCCTACATTGGCAGGTGGCTTTTTCAACCACTGGACCACCAGGGGAGACCTACAAAGAATTCTTAAGGGGGGGAAGTTCAGGATGGGGGACACATGTAAATCCATGGCTGATTCATGTCTATGTATGGCAAAAACCACTACAATATTGTAAAGTAATTAGCCCCCAACTAATAAAAATAAATGAAAAAAAAAAAAAAAAGAATTCTTAAAATTGTCGGGATTTTCCTGGCAGTCCAATGGTTAAAAATCTGCCTTGCAAAGCAGGGGACACAGGTTCAATCCCTGATTGGGGAACTAAGATCCCACATGCCACGGGGCAACTAAGCCGGAGCACCGTAACTAGAGAAAACCTAGGCACTGCAGTGACAAGCCCATGTGCCACAATAAAGACCCAGCGCAGCCAAAATAAAAAAATTTTTAAAGCAAACTAATAAGAAAAACAGTCAAAAGACTCCAATTCTTCTCCAGAGAGAATATACAGATAGCAAATAATTGCAAGATGCTTAAATCATTGGCTATTTAGGGAAATGCAAATTAAAACTGCTGTGAGATACCACCTATTACATTGATTTAAGAAAAAAGATGGTAACACCAAGTGTTAGCCAGGATGCAGGGCAACTGGAACTCTCATATACTGATGATAAAATGCAACACGGTACAGACACTCTGGAAAACTATTCAGCAGTTTCTTACACATGTAAGGCTTCCCTTGTGGCTCAGATGGGAAAGATTCTGTCTGCAATGTAGGAGACCTGGGTTCAATCCTTGGGTTAGGAAGATTCCCCTGGAGAAAGGAATGGCTACTCACTCCAGTATTTCTTGCCTGAAGAATTCCAGGAACAAGAAGAGCCTGGTGGGCTACAGTCCATGGGGTCACAGAGTCAGACACAACTGAGCGACTAACACTTTTACCACACGTGTAAACATACACATGCCATATGATCCAGCAATTTCACGTCTAGATATTAACCCCAGTGAAATAAAACCTGTGTTCACATAAAAACTGTATATTTACAGCAGCTCTATTCATAATCACCAAAAACTGGAACTCAAATGTCCTCCAACAGTAAATGACTGTAAGCAAACTGCAGTACGTACCTACAGTGTGAAACTACTTAGCAATAAAAAAGAATGAACTACTGATAAAACACAACATAAATGAATCTCAAATGCACCACACTGAAACACAAAATCAAAAAGTTGTATACTCTATGACGCTCTGGAAAAGACATAGCTATAATGATGGGGAAGAGATGAGTGGTTGTCAAGCGGGAGGGTGTGACCACAAAGGAAAAGAATGAGGAAATTTTGTGGGTTGATGTAACTGTTCTGTATCTTGATTGTGGTAGTGGTTACATGAATGTATGTATATGTTTGTTATAACTCACAGACCTGAACGTCAAAAAAAAGTCAATTTTATTGTATTTGAATTTCAAAAAATGAACATATGGAGACTACCAACATCCTTAGCATGTTCCCAAACCTCTAGAGCTCAAACTTCCATCAGTTTTCTTACACACTCAGAAAGAAAATAGTGTGAATTTCCTTACTAAATTTTTTTTCTTGTTGGTTTATTTCTCAAAACCACGATGTGACAAATTTCAAATTAGCTTTTAAATGCTGTTTTTCAAGAATTCAAGATACAGAATGAAAGCCTTCAATTTTGCCACTCAATCACGAAACAAAAATAATCTAAAGAAAGAAACCGATCCATTTCCAAAATGGCAACCAAAACAAAGCAAGACTGAGTTGACTGGATGGGCCCGACCAGCTAGAGTCTAAAGCACTTCTGAGGCTTCCCTTGCGGTTCAGTGGTAAAAAATGTGCCTGTCAGTGCAGGAGACACAGGTGTGATTCCTGGTCTGGGAAGACCCCACATGCCATGGAGCAACTAAGCCTGTGTGCCACAATTATTGAGCCTGTGCTCTAGAGTCTGGGAACTACAACTATGGAGCCCATGTGCCCAACTACTGAAGGCCTCGTGCCCCAGAGTATCTGCTCCACAAGAAGCCACTGCCATGAGAAGCCCAAGCACTGTGGCAAAAAGGAGCCCCTGCTCGCGCAACCAGAGAAGAGCCTGCACAGCAAGGAAGACCCAGCAGAGTCAAAAATAAATTAATCTTAAAAAAAAAGATTTGTGCGGTTTTCTGAATATATACAACTCCATAAAAAGTCCTTAAAAGCAATAACATAAATCTATAGTTGTAACTCAAAAAAAAAAAAAGAAAGAAAGAAAACACCACTCTGTGCCATACCTGAAAGCAAGTTACTGAATGACATCCCATTTTTACAAATATGCACACAAAGGCGTAACAATAGGTACCCGATCATGGAAGTGGGATTCCCAGGCGGCTCAGTGGTAAAGAATCTGCCTTCCAATGCAGGAGAAACGGGTTCGATCCCTGGGTCAGAAAGATCCCATGAAGAAGTAAATGACAACCCTCTCCAGTACTTTTCCCTGAAGAATCTCATGGACAGAGGAGCCTGGCGGCCACAGTCAATACTATTGCAGAGTTGGACACAACTGAGCAACTAAACAACAATGGAAGTTCTCTCTAGCTAATGAGAATATTCCAGATTTTTACTCTTTTCTTCATTGTTCTATAGTGGGTTTTTTTTTTTTTTTTTAAATAACCACAGACACAAATACTTTTACAATCAGAAAAGATGTGGGTTGTTTTTTTTCCCCCATTTTGGAAAACAGCATTCAAGTTGAAAATCTGATATTTATACTATGGTTCCATCTATGTATGACTTATGCTGTGGACTCCTTGACATAACGGGGCCTTGTAAGCCTCACACAATACCAGTTTCCCAAAAGACACTTAACCAGATGCATGACTGGAGAAGGGAGAACAGAAATATGGCAAGTTTGTCATGAGAAGTGGTAAGTTCTCTAGCGCCTCTGAATAAACAGAGGGGAAGAAATCAGGCAAGTGGCAAAAGTATTCAGATGGGGGAATGCCCAAAAGTGATAGCAAAGAGGCAGAATAGATCCTGACGTGGAACAAAGGCAGGGGAGTAACCAAGGTGGGGGACCAGGAAATCTAGAATAGGTGAGAAGGAAGAGACCACTGTGCCCACTAAAGATCAGAGAGCTAACTAGTCCATCCCTCTTCCCGCCCCTGCCTCCCCACCCTTAAGGGAAGGGACCTCAGGCTGTTCCTTGCACAGGGGTGTCATGCTCAGGACCCCAGCGCACAAGAGGCATGGGCCCTTGACCCGAGGACAGCCAACCCACAGGCCGGCGAGGCTGTCTCCTCTGGCCTGCCTGGGAAGGCTCCACACAAACAGAGGCAGTGGTAAGCAGGCCAATCCGACGCTTTCTGGAATTCAGCTGCAGTGAGCAAGTGAGCATTGGAAAGGGCAGAGAGACCTGGAAGGGGCATTTTAAATAATCGATCACAATCTATTTATAATACGTACATCAGAAACCATAACACCTGCAACTTTACCTAACCGTTCTTTTATGATTCCTCTGAATTGCTTTTTGTGTTACACCATCATTTACAGAAAACACCCAAGGGCGCACACTGCAGAGCCTGAATGCTGTCCTGCACTTTGGTGCCGCTACTCAACAGTGAGATGTGCTTGTTCCACAGGCGATTCCTAACGGCAGGAGATTGTGTTCCCCACAGCTAACAAGTCAGGCAGCAATGTTTTTAACATGCTCCTCCTTGCACTCTTTCCCTCAGCCAGTTTTCACTTCTTGGAAGCAAGCAAGCGGAGGGTTCACATTTTATTAAGAAAACTGTCTCCCTGTGCATAGTTTTCAGCCCCCACTTGGATCCCTGACCAGACTCACTGCTAGGATTCTTCCAGGTTGACAGCATCCAGCCCTTGGTGGCCTGAGACAGACCCCCTACCACGGGCTGCACTCCACAGTGGGGCAGGACCCTGGAGCCCCACCAGCCAGTCCGTGCCCCCAACTTCTCAGACCAAGGCAGTCAGTGCTCAGAAGCCCCTGCAGCCAGACCAGCCCAACGGACAGATGCCCACCCCTAAGCAAGCCCAGCTGTCAAAAAGATGAGGCGCTTGGCAGGCCTCGGGCTAGAATGGGGCCAGCTCGGAGCTGGGCAGAGCCCAGTCCGTTTCAGATGTGATGAGGTCACAGGCCAGGGCATGGGCCCTGTGGACATGAGAAGAGAGGACATGGGCTCTTTGTGGCCCAGGAGCCACGGGCTGCCCTCAACCCGGCAGCTAGAAAGAGAAACAGTCCTGCTGAATCATGCACTGACCCGAGTAAAACCCCCAAGATTCATGAGGGCCCACTGCTTGGCCCTGCCAGGGTTCCCTCCAAGGTTTATCTGGTCTTGCAGTCCACCCAAAGAAACCCATGCGTCCCTCTGTTCCAGGCAACTCAGAGCGGACCCACACTGCACGGATGGGCTCGGCTATGCGAGCAGCCCACCCGGTCAGTCCTGGAGGCCCCTCACTGCTCACACCCAGAGCTCCTGGGGTAGAAGGCATGTCAGGGGATTGGTACAGCCTTGATGACCCAGCACACACCATCAGTTGTTGGACAGATGTTCCAACAAACAGCGGGATTGCAAGTTTAATTTCAACAACATGGGAGCTCTCGTTGAAATGAGTCAGAAGGTTACCTTTTTATCTGTATTCACCTATGTATTCAGCACTGAATACATCACCATCTACATACCTCACAGAGGACCACACAAAAGGCTAGAAGGCCCTGCATATGCTTACTAATCTAAATAAATTTATTTACTGAATCTGGAAAATTAAACTTCAAGTTCACACTTTTGTTTTATCCGGTCTTATTTTAAAATGCACTTGCCCGACTTCCCTGGAGGGCCAGTTAAGAATCCACCTGCCAGTACAGAGGACAAGATCATCCCTGGTCCGGGGGGACTCCACATGCCACGGGGCACCTAAGCCCATGCACCACAACTACTGAAACCCATGCACCTCTAAAGCCTGTGCTCACGAGAAACCACCGCAGTGAGAAGCCCATGTACGGC
This sequence comes from Cervus elaphus, assembly GCF_910594005.1. Classification (NCBI taxonomy): domain Eukaryota; kingdom Metazoa; phylum Chordata; class Mammalia; order Artiodactyla; family Cervidae; genus Cervus; species Cervus elaphus. The sequence continues at coordinate 35,084,084 of NC_057818.1, forward strand.
AACGAGAGGAGCCTCTGCACAGCAACACAGACCAGCGTAGCCAAAAATAAAAATAAATTAAAAATTTTCTTAAATAAAAATGCACTCTTGTATCTAACTTAATATCACAGCTAAGCCATGCCTCTAAAATAAGTTTCCCAGTTAAATAATCAACACATAAGCTGCTTCACATAGCACCTCTGTGCCAGTCAGAGACATTCCAGTCTGGGTGGCAACTTGGCTTGGCAAGAGGACAGCAAATTAAAAACAGCACCTGCTCTAGGCTGATGAATTGGGACGCTGCCCAGTACCAGGGCATGTGCCTTGGCAAAAGAGTATGCAGGCTGGATCTCAGCCTCCTTCACCCTCTTGGCCAGACCCACTGTGCAGCACACAACCTGCCCAACTGTACAAAGTAGCCATGGACAATACAGATTCAGAGCAGGATCTTGGGGACTTTCTTTGTTCCTCTAGAACAATAACAGTAATACTGAACCAATCCTGCTAAATCCTGTATTTGGCAGGTCTTGATGATCTGTTTGTTAAGTATTAAGAAGCTTACTAATAGGTAGAATTTTAAAATATTGTTTTACTTTGTTTTCATTTATATGGATCTGATCTGGGACTCAACAATAGATGTCACTGTCCATTAAAAAAAAGACAAAACAAAGGGGCTTTCCTGGTGGCTCAGTGATAAAGAAACTGCCTGTCAATGCAGGCGACACAGGTTCGATTCCTGATTTTCCCAGGGAAGATCCCACATGCTTCAGAGCCCATGCATGCACCTGAGCCTGTGTGCCACAACCACGGAGGCTGTGCTGTACAGCCTGGGAGCTGAAGCTGCTAAAGCCCACACGCCCGAGAGCCGGGGCTCTGCAACAAGAGAAGCCACCGCGATGACCAGCTCGTGCACCGTGACTAGAGAGCAGCCCCCACTCACTGCTAGAAAAATGCCCGAGCAGCAACAAAAACTCAGCACAGCCAAAAACAAACAAACAAATGAAATGATTAAAAAATAAAAATAAGGACAGCAGGTCTCCTGCAGAACTCCATGGAGCTAAACACAGAGGAAGGCCTCATAAACTATTGCCCCTGATGAGGTCCCCCAGGTTACCCTCAACCTAGTAATTCATCATTCTCTGTGGGCTTCCCTCATCTAATAAGCTTGGCAGTCCCAGGCCCAAAAAACCCCAAGCTAAGAGCTGAAATTTTTCCAAAGCATCTAGGGAAGGTGAGACATGTGCAGCATCTCCCCAGCTACCTCACCAAAACCAACTCTGAGCACCCACACCACCAGCAACACCCTCATCACCACCTCCACACCATCGCACATTTTGGGACCCGGCACAGAGCCGTGTGGAGGAGCCCACCTGTGACGAGTGGGGGTCTGTCTCCCTAGTTTCAGCTCTAAAACCAAACTCTAAAGGAACACACATCAATCTGCGAAAAATTATCTGGATCTCAACTTTTTAAATAACTGTATTTATTATTTTGGGCTGTGGGAGGTCTTTGTTGCTGCGCAGGCTTTTGTCTAGTCTCAGAGAGCGGGGTCTCCTCTATGTCTTGGTGCGCAAGTTCCTCACTGTGGCTTCTCTTGTTACAGAGCACGGACTCTAGGACGCTTGGGTTCAGTAGTTGTGGCTCATGGGCTTAGTTCTTCCATGGCATGTGGGATCTTCTTGGATCAGGGATTGAATCCATGTCTCCTTCATTGGCAGAACTCTTTGCCATTAAGCCACCAGAGAAGCCCCTCTGATTTCAGTTTTTAAAAAATTATTTTTTGACCTCTCTGTACAGCTTGTAGGATCTTAATTCCCTGACCAGGGATCAAACCCAGGTCCCTGGAATGAAAGCACCAAGTCTTAACCACTGGACAGCCAGCAAATTCCCCCTGATCTCAATTTATTAACAAATTAAGGAACTAAACTGAACCAAACTGAAGGAACTAAAAGGCAAATAATATCTATCAACATCAGGGCTTCGTTATAATCCAAGCTTTGGGGGTTCCCAAGTCCACTGCCCACCCTAGTACATTCACTTGAGCCATGTGCCTGGGTTGGGTAAAAACCTACACTTTAAACTGAATTATCACAGGCAAAGACTTGATTTGTCATATACAGCTGTTCCTGAAACTACTGTCCTAGAATGTGCCTGAGGCTATTAACCATTCATCTGTCTTCCCCATAATCACATAAAGGATAAGAAAGATGATCAGAATTCAGAGCTGTCCCACAGAAAGGAATCAAACTGTCACCAAGAGCAGCAGCTAGTTACAGGGGCAAGCACACCGGTCTGAGACCCAGGTTGCAGCACCATCAACAAACTGGGCAGCCATAGGTTAAGTTACAGCTTCTCTAGGGTCCGATTCCTCACCTAGGAAACAAAGGAGGGGCACACACGGATGGCTTCTAGATTCCTTCTAGTCTAAAACTCTAAGTTGGAGTAGGAAACGGCAACCTGCTCCAGTATTCTCGCCTGGAGAATCCCATGAACAGAGCCTGTACATGGGATGTACAGTCCATAGGGTCACAAAGAGTCGGACACGACTGAGCACACATACAAAATTGTATTTTAAGTTGGAGTTTCAAGATGTTTTGAGCCATCTTAAACCTCTATTACTGATTTATACCATTCTCTTACCTTGCTATGGACTGAACTGTATCCCCCTAACCCCCTAATTCACACTTATCACGGCCAGGCTCTATGCTAGGCAGTTTCAGTTCAACTTCACATCAATTCTACAGTGTCAGGTAATCTTAACTGTGCCTGTGTGCTAAGTCACTTCAGTAGTGTCTGACTTTTTGCGACCCCATGGACTCCTGCCAGGCTCCTCTGTCCATGCCTATTCAGGCAATAATACTGGAGTGAGTTGCCATGCCCTCCTCCAGGGGATCTTCCTGACCCAGGGATCAAACCTGCGTCTCTTATGTCTCGTGCATTGACAGGTAGGTCCTTTACCACTAGCATCATCTGGGAAGTCACGGAAGGGCCAGGCTGAGGCCTAAAATGTATAGTTCTATGGATGGGTGATCAGGATCTATTTTTGTGAAGAACAGTAACCAGGGAGAAGTAAGAAAAACAAAAGAGAAATCTAGAGTAGGGTGCAGGAGGCCATAAAGAATGTTCCTCCAGCCACCCGACAATGTGGAGATCAAACATCAGGTTGGAGGAACACAGGAAAGAGAGTAAGGAATGAATAAAATCAGGAGGTTCTAACATATACAGGATGGATAAAAACCCTGCCCACTCAGACCCCTCCCCATTTATTTCCCTTCTCAGGATAAACTGTGGACAATTTTGAAAATAGACCAAAAAGACATATTCAATGGATGAATAGGCCTTGTTAGGACATAACTTTGCAAGTTATCTGATCCCATGGTTTTTATACTTTTCACAGTCTTTTGAGATATTTTGCAACTCTGTTAAGTTGTACATAAATGATAGCAATGCAAATAATTCTTGTCTGAAGACAGGTACATGAATTGTCTGGCAGAGAGACAACAGATTCCCCCCTTCCAAAGTCAAAGCTGCATCTACTGAAATTCATTTCATGGTATGTGTATGTGTGCCTACTCTGAATTTTCCTTTGAACAGGCTATAACATCTTACTGGCTCCTTTAATTAATCTTTTTAATCTTTTTAATTAATTTGTATGTGAGTCATAATTTTATCTTTTAAAAATTATCCTCTAATACCCATAAACATGGTTTCCCAGATGGCGCTAGTGATAAAGAACTGGCCTGCCAGTTCAGGAAATATAAAGAGATGTGGGTTCGATCCCTGGGTCAGGAAGATCCCCTGGAGGAGGGCATGGCAACCCACACCAGTATTTGTGCCTGGAGAATCCCATGGAGAGAGGAGCCTGGCGGGCTGCAGTCCAGTGGGTGGCAGAATCGGACATGACTGAAGCGACTTAGCATGCATGTGCCCATAAATGAGCTAAGTCCAAAAAGGTGCCCAAGGGTGTATTAGCTGCTCTAAGGGGAAAAAAAAGGTTCCAGAAATCAATAATCCTTCCAACCCCACATACTTTGAAGGCCACTGGCTCAAGCAAACAGGAAAATAAAGCTTCAATCTTTACCCCTCTACCCCTCCTCTACCAGAAATTCTTAAATTTCACTGATAATCCAAAGAGTTAGAAGAGAAGGACTAAGGGGCCTCGCTCTGTAGTACCACCCACCCCTCCCAACTATAACAGATGTGATTCATGTATTGTGCAAGAACTGACAGCCAGAAGGCCTCTTAAAGCTGCCTGGCCCACCAGGAGCAATATCGGCAGAAGAGGGAAAACAGAAACGGGCTAAGTCCCTGTAGAGCGGGAAAGACGAGTGATGTTGGAACAAATCTCATAATCTGTCTAATGGTTGGATTATAGAATCACACACATGTAGGGGTCCAGGTGTGGTCTCCGAAGGCAGACTAGTGAGCTCCCCACTCACTAGCTGTGGGGACTCTGAGTGAGTGATTGAACTCAGTAAGCCTCTGTTTCCTCAGCAGTAAAGTATCTGCCTTGTAGGACTGCTGTGAGCATTAAATGAGATAACACATGTAGAACACTAGCAGTCTGGACGTGGTAGAAGTGCAATAAATGTTAGCTTCAATATTTCTTTGTTTGAGGAACAAACAACGAAAAGTAAAAACAAGGGATATAATAAAACATGATTGCCATCTCTTCTCTCCCACTTGTCACGTCCTTTCCGCCTCTGATCCTCACCTGAGTTACTCAAAGTCTCTTAGCAGGCCTTGGATCATCTCATCCTTCTCAAAGCCATTTCTCACACTCTCTAACCCAGCGAGGGCCAATAGAAACACACAAGCCACATGAGTAATTTCAAATTTTCTAACAGTCATACTTTAAAAAGTAAAAAGAAATAGGGGGAGTGGACTTCCATGGTGGTACAGTGGATAGCAATCCACCTGCCAATGCAGGGGGACATGGGTTCGATCCCTTGTCTGGGAAGATTTTACACACTGCAGAGCAACCAAGCCCGAGTGCCACACCGCTGAGCCTGCGCTCTACAGCCCACAAGCTGCAGCTCCTAAGCCCTGAGCCTAGAGCCTGTGCTCTGCAACAAGAGAAGCCACAGCAATGAGAAGCCAGCACACCGCAACGAAGAGTAGCCCCCTTCTCCACAACTAGAGAAAGCCCTCGCACAGCAATGAAGACCCACCACAACAAAAAAAATAAATAATTTTAAAAATAAGACTCCAAAATGGAGGCCTTTCCTTGACCCATGGTTTCACATTTTAAAAAAAGAAACAGGTGGAGCAAATTTTAATAGTAAATTTAATTTATCCCTATGTAGCCAAAATATCACCATTTTGACACATAATTTTACATTCTGGTTGTTTCCTATTACATCCTTAAACTCTAGCATGTATTTTACACTTATGCACACCTCAAATTCAGTATGTCAGCAAATCTGGAAGACTCAGCAGTGGCCACAGGACTGGAAAAGGTCAATCCTCATCCCAATTCCCAAGAAGGGTAGTACTAAAGAATGTGCTAGCCATCAGACAATTGCACTCATCTTCTATGCTAGTAACGTCAAGCTTAAAATCTTGCATGCCAGGATTCAGCATTATGCAAACCAAGAACTTCCAGATGTCCAAGCTGGGTTTAGAAAAGGAAGAAAAACCAGAGATCAAATTGCCAACATTTGCTGGATCATAGAGAAACCAAAGGAATTTCAGAAAAACATCTACCTCTGTTTTGTCAACTACACCAAAGCCTATGACGGTGTTCAGTTCAGTTCAGTTGCTCAGTCTTGTCCAACTCTTTGAGACTCCATGGACTGCAGTACGCCAGGCTTCCCTCCCTGTCCATCACCAACTTCTGGAGCTTGCTCAAACTCATGTCCATTGAGTCGGTGATGCCATCCAACCATCTCATCCTCTGTCATCCCCTTCTCCTCCTGCCTTCAATCTTTCCCAGCACCAGGGTCTTTTCCAACGAGCCAGTTCTTCCCATCAGGTGGCCAAAGTATTGGAGCTTCAGCTTCAGTCCTTTCAATGAATATTTGACTGTGTGAACCATAATGAACTGTGGAAAGCTCTTAAAGAGATGGGAATACCAGACCATCTTACCTGTCTCCCAAGAAACCTGTATGCAGTTCAAGAAGCAACAGTTAGAACCCTGTATGGAACAACTGAATTGAACAATTTCAATTTCAGGATTGAAAAAGGAATACGACAGGACCGTCTGCTGTAACCCTCTTTGTTTAACCCATACACTGAGCACGTCATGAGAAAGGCCAAGCTGGATGAGTTATAAGCTGGAATCAAGACAGGCAGGAGAAACGTCAACAACCTCAGACATGCGGATGATACCATTCTAATGGCAGAAATCGAAGAGGAACTAAAGAGCCTCATGATGAGGGTGAAGGAGTAGAGTGAAAGAGTTGGCTTAAAACTAAATATTAAAAAAACTAAGATTATGGCATCTGGCCCCATTACTGCCTGGCAAATAGAAGGGGAAAACGTGGAAGTAGTGACAGATTTCCTCTTCTTGGATTCCAAAATCACTGCAGACAGTGACTGCAGCCATGAAATCAGACAATTGCTTCTTGGCAGGAAAGCTATGACAAACCTAGACAGTGTGTTGAAAAGCAGAGACATTACGCTGCTGACAAAGGTCCATATAGTCAAGGCTACGGTTCTCCCAGGGGTCACGTATGGGTGTGAGAGTTGAACCATAATTACAGAAGGCCAAGCGCTGAAGAATTGATGCCTTCAAACTGCGGTGCTGGAGAAGACTCCTGAGAGTCCCTTGGACTGCAAGGAGATCAAACCAGTCAAATCTTAAGGGAAATCAACCCTGAGTACTTGTTGGAAGGACTGATGCTGAAGCTGAAACTCCAGTATTTTGGTCATCTGATGAAATAGCCAACTCATTGGAAAAGTCCCTGATGCTGGGAAAGATTGAGGGCAGAAGGAGAAGAGGGCATCAGAAGATGAGATAGCTGGATGGCATCACCGATTCAATGGACATGAGCTTGGGCAAACTTTGGGAAACTATGAGGGACAGGGAGGCCTGGGCTGCTGCAGTCCATGAGGTCACAGAGTCAGACACCACTGGGAGACTGAACTACAACAGCACCTCAAATTCATACTAGCCACATTGCAAGTGCTCAACAGCCACCGCTCTGCCTGCTCATGTCTTTCAGAAGATTCAAATTCATTAGCCTAACATGTTGGGCCCAATTTCAGTGCCCCCATACCCTCCCCCATCCCTGCCCTTCCATACCTTTGCCTGGTGAACCACACCTGGTACCTCCTCCTCACCCCTTTCCTGGGCTCACCCTTGACTCCCAGGACCTGGTATACTCCTTCTCCACAGGACACACCCTACCTGGTTCCAGGACCTAGCCATTCAACATGCAAATATGTCCATTTCCCACAAGGGCTTCCTAGCCAAGCCCACTGTCCTGGGCCACTAGTAGAGCACCTGGCTCCAGTGGTCAGGACAGACGGTGCACCTTTTCTGCCTCACACCAAACCCTCCAAGCCCCTCAGAGGCAGGGCTCTGTGTCCTACTGATGGGTGCACAATAGTACCTGGCCCAGCCTAGGTGTTCAACACATATATAAAGCACAGATTTTTTTTTTTAATGGAAAGAATATGTTAGAATTTTTACCAACATCTAGTTAGTGACCTTGATCTAACTCTAAAGTCATTTAGCCAACTCTTAATCTGAAATTATACACAATGTGTAGGGCTTGGACCAAAAATGGTTGAAAGTAGACCAGCTATAAAGAAGCAACTACTGCTGGAAGAGCCATTGTTCCTGAGGTTTGTTTTTTTTCCACTGGCACAAAAAACTTTTAGCCTTAAACTGTTTTTCATAGCTGTGCTGGAATAAACGGGAAACCACAAAAATGAAGGCTTCCCCTGCACCAGTCATCAAACTGTAGTGGCAAGAAAGAAAGCATCCAAAATGATCCACGTTTGATTAAACCCAACATTTTAAGTGTTTATTAACCCACTGAATTCCCAAATTGAACCAATCATTTGAAATGCTCAGAGACACCATTCTGGATTCCAGTATTTCCTATGGGCCTCTGCGGTCTTCACTGAAGATCAAGGCCTCCCTTTCTCAGGCCTCACAGAACTGCTATTCTTCTGTTTTCATCAGAGAAGCCATAAAAACAAGCACAAGGACCCTCAGTTGTGACTTCTTCTTTGCACGTGTTAAGTGTCTGCTCTAAGGATTCTCAAAACACTGACTTGGCAGATCCTGAGTGACCCTGTCGCCCAGCAAGTCAATCAGAAAGCAGACAACTTTAATAATAATTACAGAACCCCTGGTTTTCATTTTATACTTTCCTAAGCAGAAAGTTTGGCAAAGCCTCTTATGGTTTCCTCTTCTTTTACAAAAATCTGTCTCCTAAGCAAAAGCTTCTGTTTCCTAGTAGCACTCTACACACTTTTAAAACTCACAGTTTAAGGAAAAAAAAGAAAAAATAATTACAAAGGCATTTTGTCTCTATACTTTCTCCCCAATATTTTCCATTTACAACAGAGTCCAGTTTATCTGCTTAGAAATACATGTTATTGTTCTCTGATAGATTCCATGTTTTCAAACAATTGGACCTTTTAGGAGCTATGTTAAATACTACATAAACTGTGACTTTTTTTCTTTCTTCTATGAAACAAATATGTATTCACCTGTTTATTCAGGGCCTCCCTATGGGCAGGCACTGTTTTAGACACAAGGGATATAGCAGGGAACTCAAAACAGAAAGCTTCAGCTCTGGTGCAGTTGAAATTCTAGTTGGGTAGTAAATGCCGCAAAGCAAAGTAAAGCAGGGTGCGGGGGATAAAAAGTGGGAATGGGGGGACATCCCACTTTTGACAGGGTGGTCAGGGAAGGTCTCCTGGACAGAACAGAAGAACAGCAATTCTGAAGAACAGAGCCAAGTGGGCATTTTGGGGAAGGGATGGATGGCGGAGAGGGGTGGCAGGGTGGGGTCTACGGAAGACTGAACTTCAAATGCAAAGACTCTCAGGCAGGAATATGTTAATCCAACAGTTAATCAAAGTTTCTGGTCAAGTGAAATAATCAGTACCGTAAAACCCTAGTCAAAAAAGAAACTGGGGCGGGGACGGCGTTGGACAGAGGCTCGTGAGGGAGAGGAGATATATATATATATAGACATACACATACTTATGGCTGATTCACATTGTTGAATAGCAGAAACCAATACAACACTGTAAAAGAATTATCCTCCAATTTAAAATAAGAAGAAGAAAAAAAAAAACGGATGCTGGGCTTTATATGAGATTTTCTGAAATACAATTGGTACACAGTCCCTCAGTCTCTCAGTCTCCCATTTCTATCTTGATAACCTTAGAGCTCCCGGGGGACACCCGCACTCTGAAAACGAGTGGCAGACTCGACCACCTAATGTGAGCACATAAGGCCACACACAAGAGGAGCTGAGATGAGGGCTGGGCCTCCCTTTGAGGGAGAATTTTTCACACAAAAATCCTCCCCCTCAAGAAGTTAAACTGGGCCATTCTTACATTTTGAGATGGACTACACTCTGTGAAGTGTGTTTCTCTAAATAACCCACTTCTTACCTATCACTTTATCTCTCACCGAATGCGTTCTGCAATGAGCTTCATTAAGTTCTGAAATCAGGTGTGTGATCTCAATTGGAAGACTGTGGGGTTTGGCCAGGTTCCAGTCCCCGTGTATGGGTTCAAGTTCTAATCGGAGGCGAACAGTCGCAATGGATACCCAGTGTGTGACCAGCAAAGCCTGAAGTTGAACCTTGGCTGTGCCACTCTAGCGTGCAGCCTCCATGCTGTAGTGTTCCTAGCCAAAGTGCCCACAGCAGTCTGTACAAGTATCACCCCTGCGGTATCCTGCAACTATCTGTTTACATCTTTCTCCCAGCCTCGAGGTGCTGTTAAGAAAGAGCCATTCATGGAAAAGGAAATGGCAACCCACTTCAGTGTTCTTGCCCGGGAAATCCCATGGACAGAGGAGCCTGGTGGGCTACCGTCCTTGGGGTCGCAAAGGAGTCAGACATGAGTTAGCAACTAAACATGACTATGCTAAAAATATTTTCAAGAGTAAAGGATATTTTCTTACCTCCATTATAGCTTTAAAAATAGCATTAAAAAAAAAAAAGAAGTTAAACTGTTTCACAATAAGATGGTTTCCAAATGCTGAGAAGGCAAGCTCTTCTCCCAAAAGAGGTGTCACTTTCTGACTTCTGTACTACTTATCTGTCCCCTCTTCAGTCAGCTACAGGCCTGCTCCCAGCTCTGGACCACTTTAAACTGAGCCTCTGAAAGTTTAAATTGGCTCCTGGCCACCACATGAGATGCTGAGGCCATGCCCTCAGCCAGAGGTGTCTTGTTCTCTCATTCTCTGCCTTTCTATTCTCCTATTCTAGACTCCTCTATTCTCCTATTCTCCTCCTTCTAGACTCGCTGAAGGCTCACCCTGCTAAGGAATCCAAATCCCAGCTTGTCTCACCCGCTTTTATCTCTTCTGCACACACAGGCTGTCCCCCAAGAATAATCTTACTTTCCAAAGAAAAACCTCAGAACACACTGTCAATACATGAGCCCTTGCTGCTCTGATTTCAATGACGGGACTATTTCATAGTTTAAAGTACAGTAATTTTTTTTAAAACTTAGGACGTACTTACATAGAGTCTGAGACAGCACAGGAAATCAGGACTGTCTGGGAAAATGTAGGATCTGTGATCAGGCCTTTGACTGTTGCTCTATTCTCTAAAAAACAACTTTATTTTCTAAAGACACATGACATCGTTCTACAAAAGGATTTGGAGCTACTTCTAGGAGTAAGGATAAAGAGTCAGCAAGTGATAGCTGTGGGTTGAAGGCCAGAACGCTGGTATTTCCAGCCATTTCAACAGCTCAGGAAGCTAAATGGACCATCATGGAAAATAATCAGCTCTGGCCGCCACACAGACCTCAGCCCTTAATGGGGTGAATCACACACTCCATTACCTGTGCTGGAGCTCAGGTAAACGCAGCACTAATTCCAGAGGCTGGAATATGCCTCTCCCCAGCATGCAGGAAAGTACCCATTCATTCTACCAGGAGAAGCCTCTTGGATCTGACAGGGCATGTACACCTGACCCCTTGACCCCTCTAAGCGTCCTCTGAAGTGCCTTGACATGGGAAAGGCTCCTATAACTTTCTAATTAAGAAAAAAAGTCACCATAGTGATAATTTTGTTTTTTTTTATAATGATAATTTCGAAATGTACAGAAATACCAAACTCTATCTTGTATATAACAGGAACTAACCCAGGGACGGCGGAGCCTGGTGGGCTGCTGGGGTCACACACAGTCGGACATGACTGAAGTGACTTAGCAGCAGCAGCAACAGTGTGTACGCGCCAAGTCACTTCAGTTGTGTCGAACTCTTTGCGATCCCACGGACAGTAGCCCGCCGGGTTCCTCTGTCCATGGGATTCTTCAGGCAAGAATACTGGAGTGGGTTGCCATGCCCTCCTCCAGGGGGTCTTCCCGACCCAGGGACTGAATCCGTGTCTCTTACGTCTGCTGCATTGGCAGGGGGGTTCTTTACCAGTAGGGCCACCTGGGAAGCCCCAACACAGGTTTGTAGGTCAATTATACTTCAAAATTAAACTCATAGAAAAAGAGATCAGAATTGTGGCTACCAGAGATGGAAGAAGGAGAGGAATGAAGGCAGGGAAGGTACAAACTTCTAGTTACAAGATAAACAAGCACTAGGAATGTTATGTACAATATGGTAAGTATAATTAACAACGCTATTGTTATGTACGAAAGTTGTCAAGAGAGTAAATTCTAAGAGTTCTTCTAGTCACAAGGCAAAAAAGTTTTTTTCTATTTCTTCTTTTTTTTTTTTTTTACTGTGCCACATGGCGTGTGGGCTCTTAGTTCCTGTATCAGGGATTGAACCTATGCCCACTGCAGTGGAAGCACAGAGTCTTAACTACTGGGAAGTCCTCTATTTCTTTAATTTTTATCTATATGAGATGGCTGTTCATTAAAGTTAACTGTGGTAACCATTTCATGATGTATGTAAATTAAATCATTAAGCTGTATACCTTAAACTTACAGTGTTTATGTTAAGTATATCTCAATAAATCAACCCACTCCGGTATGTTCTTGCCTGAAAAATCCTAGGGACAGAGGAGCCTGGCAGACTACAGTCCACAGGGTCACAAAGAGTCAGGACACGACTGAGAGTCCACTCACACACATATGTCAACAAAACTGAAAGGACTTTTTTTTTTTTTTTTTTAAAGAAAGAAAGAACAAAGGTCTTCCAGAGCTGTCAATTGAGAATTAATTTGGTCCTGGGACCCAGGAGGAGTCCTGAAGGTCTTACCGAGCTCACCATTTCCCACTGGAGGTTCTTGTGAATAAGCACATTGATAACTCGGAGTAAACTGAGACCTTTAGGTATGTTGTATGACCAAGTTCATAATTTTTTTAAAAAGTGTTCAGAAATGTAATGATATTGCCCTTTGATCTAGTAGAAGTACTCCTTGAAATTTAACAACAACAACAAAATAGTAACAATTCAAAAGAAGAATGCCGGACATTTACTGAAGGATCCTTCCTTTTAGCAAAAAATTGGGAACAATGATCAGGGGAAACCATGATCAGGGGATCTTATGCAGTCTTCGGAAGGGAAAAATTCCAAAATTCTTTTCATTGCCTAAGATTTTTTTCCCTAATTTCTTTCTAAGTTACAATGGCTTTTTTTTTTTTTTTCATTGAGATTTACCTGGCATGTAACATTATACTAGGGTGTACAACAAAATAATTCAATATCTCTATATACAAATATTTGTATCAATAATGATGTAGACATCACCACATGATCAGCACAACAGGTCTTATGTAACATGCATCATTATACATAGTCAAAAAAATTTTTCCTGTGATGAGAGCCTATCAGATCTATTCTCTTAGCAACTTTCAATTGCAATACAATTGCAATACAGTTTTATTAACTACAGTCACCATGCTATAGGGTAAATTCCTTTCAAGTGGAAGAAGTTTTCCCATTAGCATCAGCAAATTTATTAAGCACCTGCTATTATACAGAAGGCTTTTTTTTAAACAGGAAGATAGACCGAAAAACTTCTTAAACTTCAAGTTTCTTCAAGATGTCTGTATTGTTGATATCACTCTCCCCAAGGGCCTCCAAATTACAAAGTAAGGAAAGTAATAAGAGGTTAACTAAAGATTATGATTGGTACAACAGCTTTAAGGCTAATCTATCCTGAGGTGGAGCCAGTGACAGCTGGCGCCCTGGGAAGTTTTGAATAGAAGACATTTGCATGTGATGTACAAAAGGATGAAGAGTCATACAGTGAAAAACAAGTCTCCCTTCCACCCTGACTCTTGGTCACCCAGTTTCCCAACTGGGACCATGTCAGAGATACGTCACAGTGCCAACGGGCTCATGTGACTTCTGTGTGTGAGACACGCTGCTGAGGACTTTGTACAGAAGGCTCACGGCTGCCGTGCCAGCAGCACTCTGATCAGCTTCGATTTACAAATCAGGAGACCTGCTTGTGGCCTGAAGTGAACAAGCAACTGCCCAAAGTCCTGTGGTGGTAAGAGACATAAAGTCGGTACTTTCAGACCCCCTCCTCATCCCCCTTCCCCCTGCACACACCCCTAAACTCCACATTCTCTCTTCCTGTTGTGCTGTGTCCTCTGCCCTGGAAAGCAATCCTTCACCACGCCTCTGCCTGGTTAACCTGACTTTCCATATCAATTTTAGAATCATCTTGTCTCTTAAAAAAAAAAAACCAACCTTGCTGGGCTTTTGGGATTATGTTAAACCTACAGATCGATTTGTGGAGACAAAATATTTTAGTAACTATATTGAGTCTTCCAATTCATGAATATGTCTTCCCACTTATATCGGTAGTCTTTGATTTCCTCCTTCAGTGTTTCATAGTTTTCAGATCCTGTATGTGTTTTGTTAGATTTAGACCTACTTCATTCTTTTCAGAGCTATCATAACTGACATGGGTTGCTTCCCCCCACCACCCCCCCACCAATTTCAGCTTCCAGTGATTTATTGCTAGGATATAAAAATATGATTGATTTTTCTGTGTTGACCTTGCTAACTCACACATTAGTCCTTGGAGCTTTTCTTTTTATGGATTCCCATGGGATTGTCTATATAGACAATCATGCCATCTGCAAATAAGGACAGTTGTTCTTTCTTTCCAATCTGAATGCCTTCTATTTACTTTTCCTGCACTGGCTAGCACTTCCAGTAGGATGTGGAATAGCAGTGGTGAGAACAGACTTCATTGCCTTGCTCCCCATCTTAAGGGGAAAGCATTCTCTCACCACCAAGTATGTCAGCTGTAGATTTCTGGCAGATGCCCTTTTCTGGGTTTGCTTGGCAACATTTATCATGAATGAATGCTGAATTTTGTCAAAAGTTTTTTTTTACTGCATGCACTGACATAATCAAGTGTATTTTGCCCTTTAAACTGTTAGTATGGTGGATTATATCTCCTGATTTTGGAAAACTGAACCAGCCTTTTGTTCCTGGGACAAACCACAATGATTGTGGTGTACTATTCTTTTTACATAACATTGCTGGATTCTATTTCCTCGTATTTTGTTGAGAATTTTTGTGCCTGTGTTCATGAGGATGACTGGTCTGGAGTGTTCTTTTCTTGAACTGTCTTTGTCTGGTTTTATAAAACAGATGTGTCCTAGACATTTTTCTGAGGCCTTGAATGATAATTTTACTATTTTAAGCATCATAAAAACTTATGAATGGTTTTAATCTTCGATTTTCTGCTAGAATTTCTTTGACTCCAAATTTTTGAGCAGGAACACAACTTTCAAAGATAACAAAATTCCCAAGGGGAAAGAAAACTATTCTAACTATTCTCACCTTAAGGTACATGTGAGAATCTCATGCAGTGAAACTATTTCACCTGCCATTCTCTGCACATCCCCGCCCTGCTTCAGTATAGTCAAGGAAGCAGGAACTGTACTCCCCAGCCTGGGATGAAAAACTGACACAGTTTCCATCAAATAAAAGATACATTATTACCCAACCCTGAAATGCAAATACTCACAGTGGTCCTTGAGTTACTGAAGAAAGCACCTGCAAACATTAACCCCTTTAGTTCTTAAAATTCCCCAAACGTTCAGTCATTACTACTCACGTTCTACTATGGGAGAAGCCCAAACACAAAGGGATTAAGAGATTTCAAGGCGATCAGCAGAGCTAAAGTCTGAATTTAAACATCACCTACTATCCAACTTTGTTTTAAAAAACAGTCCTAGACAAATGCAATGCAAGGTCAGAAGGTCAATCAGGCATGGGAGGGACTTCAGAAAGGGGTTCAGGGACTTTCCAGATGGTCCAGTGGTTAAGACTTCGCACTTCCACTGCAGATGGCACAGGTTCCAGCCCTGGTTGGGGAAGTAACATCCCTCAAGCTGGGCAGCACAGCCCAAAAACATTAATACAAGTGTTGTAAGAAAGGAAGGAAGAGAGAGAGAGAGAGAGAGAGAAAGGAGAGAGAGAAGGAAAGAAGAAAACTAAGAAAGAAAGGAATGTGATGCAAAAGAGCTCACTGAGGGGTGTTTTAGGAACTTAAATGCTGATTCTGATCTTGGCTCTTTTGACAAGGCCCATCCCCTCACTGCAGAAAGTGAGCAAGACTAATGGCTGAGGAACAGAACACCACACAGGAACTGCTCACCTAGGGACGGCACAATGGCCACAGAGAAATCAAAACCCTTGTAAAGTGTCTCATTTCAGCATGTAAAAGTCAGCCAAAAGGTCACCCAAAAGTCGCCCAAAAGGGTGGACCAAAGACCACAGAAATGTCCCTGGACTCAAGATCTGTCCTGTTGAGTGGAACAACTCAAAGTCATGTGTTAAAGAGGCAGTAAAGGATACATGAGCATACATGCTAAGTCACTTCAGTCGTGTTTGACTCTGTGCAACACTATGGACTACAGCCTGCCAGACTCCTCTGTCCATGGGATTCTCCAGGCAAGAATACTGGACTGGGCTGCCATGCCCTCCTCCAGGGGATCTTCCCGACCCAGGGGTCAAACCTGCATCTCTTATGTCTCCTGCATTGTCAGGCAGGTTCTTTACCACTAGTACCACCTGGGAAGCCTAAAGAGCATACTGCCTGGGTTCAAATCCCAGTTTCACCAACCACTAGACACAAGACCTTAAAGGAGTCACAACCTCTGTACCGCTAATGTTCTCATCCATAAAAGTGGCAAGAGTAAGCATTCATTAACGATGCCTGCTGTTGTTATTACTCAGAAAGTTGTCCCACTGAAGGCCGGTGCTTTTCTGACACTGTCCTAACATCGTGGTACCCCTTTCCCATCACAAGAGCAAAATTTTGCCTTCAACCAAGTGTGCTTGAGAAAAAAAAATCAGAACAATAAACAAATAAACAATAAATAAACATTAACTATTTCATTAAATGATGTGTGGGAGCTAAAAACCAATAAGCACTCACAGAATCCACATCCAAAAGGAAGAAGAAGGTATTTAAATCTATAGCTTAAACCAACTGTTTTCCCACAAAAAGTACATTTACATTGTTTGAGATATTCTCCCCAACGAAGAAACAGGTATGAGCTGTATTTTTAAAAGATATAAACTATGAAAATGCACTGATTAATTTCCATACTATTTCAGATTAGTTTTACGATCAAATAACATTCCACTTCAAAGATCAATTTAACTTTTAAATCACTAGGAAGTAAGCTATCTTTAGTTCAAATATGTAATTTTAGGACTTCCCTGGTGGCGCAGTGGATAAGAATCTGCCTGCCAATTCAGGGAACACAAGCTGGATCTCTGGTCTGGGAAGTTTCACGTGCTGCGGAGCAACTAAGCCCATGTGCTCTAGAGCCCATGTTCCCCAACCAATGAAGGGTAGCCCCCGCGCATGGCAACCAGAGCAATACCTTGCAGAGCAACCAAGACCCAGTGCAACCAAAAACAAATAAATAAAACTTTTTTTAAAAGAGGGACCAGAGAGCTGGTGAAAGTTTATTTTTTAAAAAATTTAATTATAATTTTGGGGTGGCATTTTCATCAAGTTTCTTTAATTAATTAGCAACAGTGACAGCTAACGTTTTATTATACACTAAGCGCCTAATAAGCCAGGTCCTAATTTCTACGTATTACCTCATTCTCTTAATCCTCTGAGGAAAGTATAGGCTCATTTTACAGAAGAACCCCAGCCTTGATGCTGACTATTTACGATTCTGATTGCCAGTACCTGTATATAAAGTTTTAACGCTAAAATGATATAGAGCTTCCCTGGTGGTTCAGCTGATAAAGAACCCGCCTGCCAATGTAGGAGATGCAAGAAACGTCTGATCCCTGGGTCAGGAAGATCCCCTGGAGAAGGAAATGGCAACTCGCTCCAGTACTCTTGCCTGGAAAATTCCATAGACAGAGGAGCCTGGCGGGCTACAGTCCATGGGGTCATGAAGAGTCGGACACAACTGAGCACATATACACGGGTATAAAGTTTTAATACTAAAAATGATTACAGAAAGGTAAGTCTCAAACTCTAACGTGCAAGAGAACTCCTGGCGAATCTTGCTAAACTGTAGATTATGATTCATAAGGTCTGAGGTGAAGCCTATGATTCTGCAATTCTAACAAGCTCTTAGGTGCTAGGAGTACTGCCGACCACACTTGTAGCAAGGACCTACAGGTAGCAATAAGCCACAGACCACAAAAAAATGTCTCTAAAGACTAATACAAAATTTTAAAAAATCAAATTTTTCACAAAAGCCACAGAATTAGAACTTATATTAAAATATTTCTTGATGGGATATTGCAACATCTTAGAAATATCTTCAGGGACTTCTCTGGTGGTCCAGTGAATAGGACTCCAAGCTTCCAATGCTTCCAAGGCAGGAGAGATGGGTTCGATCCCTGGTCAGGGAACTAAGACCCCACATGCTATATGGGGCAGCCAAAAAAAAAATCTTCATAACGACTCTTGTTTTCTTTTTCAGTTTAAGTCAAGAGTCCAATTTCTTAGAGTTTTATGGAGGGGTTTTTCCCCTAAAAACCCTGATTTTTCAATCAAGGCTGAAAAGCTAAATGCATGGGAGACTATTTCATGTTGCCACACCCTTCAAGCAGATCCCTGTCCTTCACTCACCCACATATAACACAACCTCTCACTGTTTAAATTCTAGAGGCAAGAGTTAGTGGAGATTTTAGGAGCTGGACACCAAAGTTCTTCTAGATGAAAAGCAAAGTTCTACTAAAAATAGCACCTTACAAAAAGGCAATGATAAATACCATTTATCATTGGCTTCCATTTATGGCCTTAGGTGACCAAATTCCAGCAATGAGGTGGTAGCTAACATTCTATACAAACTACTGGATTTCATTCTTTTACCAGATCCCTTAAGTGGCAAGGTCTATTTACTTTCAAAAGTCCAGAGTGAACAAAGCCAGGTACTTAACAGGATCCCTAAATTCCACCTGGGTCCAAGTTCCCTTTCTCCCAGCCTTTATTCATTTGTGATTATCTGTGTTGTACTCAAACATCAGCTAGCTGCCTCTTCTAAATGGCACCTCCCCCACCTTCTCCATTCTCTTTACTAACAGCAGTGCCTAAGTCCAGAACCAATATATCTCTGAGAACATTCCAGTTTACCAGATAAGGTCAGTTTAAAATTCTAGAGAGGAATAACCTGCTCCGTTTGTCTTTCCTGAGAGCCCTTCAAAAACTACCATCTCACAATCAGCAGAACAAGCCTTTCACCCAAAAGAAAGATAAAACATTTTTCTATGATTCTGCAATTTACAAACCTTTATTGAAAGGATAGTCACGTTAAATAATTCCCAAGGAACCTTTACCGACGTGCTCAAGTAAGCACAAGGAGACCAATGCTTGGAATAAACAAAATGCATATACCGTGCAGGTCCGTGCAAATGGCTTCTCTAGCTAAGAAGTCAATGAAGTTTTGCTAAGCGGCCCCAGAGGAAGGCCTACCTGTGTCAGGGAATACCGGGACACAGTTTTGTCCCAACCCGAGCATGGTCCATCCACATCAGAGCTAAGCAACCAACCAAACAGGCTCGTTAGAAACCCACAAAAGAGGGGCAGAGGGGACAGGACCCTGCCCTGAACGCCCTGGAAGCTAAAAATAAGTATTCTGAGGAATGAGCTCTACCATAGACAAGCCCAACAGAAAGTTCTCTGTTTCTATTACCTCCAAAACTGGCTGCCCTCCCGCAGTGATTTAACTCTGGGTACCAATTGGGCAATGCCAGCCACCGTGCTGGGGCGGAGGATTCAGAGATGCCGGTTCTATCTTCTGGGCTAATTAGAAGGAATCAAAACCTCTGCAATATAAACTGGAGACTCTGCGGGCAGAGTCGGGCTCCCTCAATGCTTCTAGACTACATGCCTCCATTCAACCAACATTTATCTGAGCGTCTACCATATGCTCAGCACTCTGCTGGGCACCGGGGGAAGAAATCTTCCCCAGTAGTGGAAGCAGAGACAAACGAGGACGGTCCGGAGGAGTGGAGGACGTGCGGCCCCCGAAAACCTAACACAAGTTATTGCTACGACCAGCAGCACCCAGGGGAAGGCGTGACCCCCGCCGGGTTCCGCGCACCACCAAGTCCAACAGTGAAAGAGGCCCGCTATAGCGAAGGTTGGCGTGGACAGGTAGGCCCGGGGGCAGGTGTTCAGGTAGAAGGCGCACACCTGAGACGGCAGGGGTCGGAAAGGTGGGGTCCCCAGGGGAGAAGGGAGGGAGGCCCGGGGATCCGGCTAGAAGAGGGGGCGCAAGGAGTCGGGAGATGGGAAGCCCGGGGCGCGGTGGAGGCCGGCCGGGCCTGCGCCCCCTGAAGCGGGAGCAGCGAGAGAAGGCGCGCGGCTAGGCCGCCCGCCCGCACCTGGGGCCCCGCCCGGCACCTACCACTTGGGCGACCTTGAGGCAGCCGAGCGCGCCGCGCAGGTAGTCGGGGTCGCAGCGCAGGCCGGCCAGCCCGCGGCGCTGGCTCACCGGCTCGGTGGTGGGCTGGTACGGGCTGCTGGCGCCCGAGATCATGGAGGTGCTCGAGGCCTCGCCCTCGAAGCCGTCCAGCTCCTCGCCGCTCCGCATGCTGCCGCCCGGCCCAAGCCGCCTCGCGCGGCTGGCTCCCGGCGCCCGGAGCTGGCGGGCTCAGCAGGGCCGCCGCATTGCCGCCGCCGCCGCTGCCGACGGAGACGACGACAGACTGACTTCCCGCACCAGCGCCGCCGCCGCCTCTGCACCCGCCGCCCCGCTGCGGCCGCGGTTCGGTCCGCTCGGGCTCGGCTCCCGCCGCCTCAGCAGCGGAAAGGGAGGGAGGCGGGAGCGAGTGGAGAGAGAAGGAGGCGGGAGCCGGCGCGGCGGGCCGGGAGGGGGCGGAGCGAGCGCCCGCCCGCTGGCCGCTCGGCGGCGCTCTGCTCGGCGGCTCCCGCGAGGGGAGGCGACGGCCCGCGCCGCGGGGCCTCGGAGAGGCGGGGCCTCTAGCCAGACCGGGCTGGGGGCGGGGCGCCGGGAACTCCGGCCCCGCCCTCACCTGCCCGTGCGGGGGCCCGGGCCGCGGCTGCGCGTCAGGCCATCACGGCGTGGGAAGGCAGGGGTCCAGGAGACTGGGGATTGTGGGGACCCGGGACAGTGGGGGCTGTCGGAGGGTTGAGGTGGGCCTAGAGGGGCACGGTGTTGCTTTCTCAGGGCGCTGCCTCAGTTTCTCCCCTGGAGGAAGTAGGCTAGAGGACTTTCTGGTGAAGGCCAAGATGTGCGGCCTCAGTGCTGAGAACAGTAAGAAGTCCCGGGTGGACTTGACTTGGACTGTTTGACTGACAAGAGGGGGCACAGTGTCTGGGCTCCCACACCGGGCAACAAACCGGTTCTGAGGTCAGGGACACGAGTGAGGAGAAATCAGGGTGAGTGAGTGAGGGGGGTCGTTTAGTACTGGGTCTGCAAGACAGACACACAGTAAGATTGGTGAATAACTCCCAGTGTACGTTCTGGGTCCACCTGCCTGACCGAGGAGTGGCCGCTTGCCCATAGGAGACCCTTGGTGACGAACATTAGTTTCCTCTCTTAGATGCAAAGGTTTTGCCATCTCTGTCTAATCATCAAGGCAAGTAAAACACAGATTTTTTACACTGAAGGGCATTAATTAGGGGCCAATTTGCAATTCAAGTGTGAAGGCTAATTTTGAGCTTAAGTAAAACACTGACTTTCTAAGAATTGTCGCTTTGGTATCAAACCCTTCCACACCTCAAATATCTAGAGCTTATCATGCTCTGAGCACCGAGGAAGACACTTGAAAGTGTTATTCCCATTTTACAGAAGACTCAAGTAAGGTTTCAGACTGGTAGTCCCAGGCCACACAGTTGGTGGGCAGAGCCGGCTCATGTCCAATTTTTTTTCACTACACGTTGTTCAGTTCAGTTCAGTTCAGTTGCTCAGTCATGTCTGACTCTTTGTGACCCCATGAACCGCAGCACGCCAGGCCTCCCTGTCCATCACCAACTCCCAGAGTCTACCCAAACTCATGTCCATTGACTAGTATATATTTCAGATGAGGTTGTGAAGTGAGAAGCAGTAAATGCCGTAACTAAGGAGATCTCAATTTAAACAGCTCTCACCTTTTGGTTACCAAAGATGGGAAAGACAAGGACTCTAACACTCTATTCAACCAACAAATATTTATTGGGCACTTCTATGCTAAAGGATATGTTAAGACCTGGAGATTGCCAGTGAAAGACAAGGTGAATGACTGGATGCAGGCTTTGGCCTCTGCTTTCTTCCCACATCCCAGTGAAATGACAGTTACACGGATTTATGTTTTAAAGGCATAAAACCACAGGGACAAAGAATGAGAGAGGAGAAAATGGCAACAAAATGTTGGAAGCAGAAGAGCAAAGGGGCAAGTGGTAACTGACTTAGCAGATCCAAGAAAGCTAAACCCTAAGCTGGTACAGGGGAAGGCTGAAATGCAACCTAGGTCATATCACAGGAAAAAACGCTTGGGAATCATGACATCACCAAGCACATCTAGAAGTGGGGGTGAAAGCAGAAATCTAAAAAACAAACTAAAAGAAGACCTTAACTGAAAGTCTTTTAAGAAGCAAATGGATTCCTGGATCCTCTCCCTTGCTCATCCCCCACAACTAGAACTTTTTTCTCTAGAGAAGGTAAGACAGAGTGTCCCTTAGCTAGGGAACACTAGGCACAGTTGAGGGTAGGGGGTACCATATTAAAAATTATATGTATTTGTGTCTTGGATATTAAATAATATGAAAGCAAAACAAATTTTAATTCATTATGAGTTAAAGCATTACTTTGCCAACAAAGGTCTGTCTAGTCAAGGCTATGGTTTTTCCAGTGGTCATGTATGGATGTGAAAGTTGCACTGCAAAGAAAGCTGAGCGCCTAAGAATTGATGCTTTTGAACTGTGGTGTTGGAGAAGACTCTTGAGAGTCCCTTGGATTGCAAGGAGATCAGTCCTGGGTGTTCATTGGAAGGACTGATGCTGAAGCTGAAACTCCAATACTTTGGCCACCTCATGCAAAGAGTTGACTCATTGGAAAAGACCCTGATGCTGGGAGGGATTGGGGGCAGGAGGAGAAGGGGACGACAGAGGATGAGATGGCTGGATGGCATCACCGACTCAATGGACATGAGTTTGAGTAAACTCCGGGAGTTGGTGATGGACAGGGAGGCCTGGCGTGCTGCGATTCATGGGGTCACAAAGAGTGGGACACAACTGAGCGACTGAACTGAACTGATGAGTTAAAGAAAATCTCACAGGAAAAAGAATCAAAAGACAAAGAGGTGGAAAATGAGAGAAAAGAGACTAATAGAATAATAAGACTCTCATAAAGTTAGAACAGAGAATATGGAGGGAAGAAAACAAAAAATAATAATTCAGGAACATGTTTACAGAGCCGAAGGATATGAGTTTTGGATTTAAAGGACCCATCAGTGCCCAGCACAATGAATCAACATGGACCAGCATCAGATACATCAAGATCACTGAGGCAAAAAGAAGAGCCTCAAGGTTCCAGACAACGAGCAGATTTCATTATAAAGGATCAGGAATCGGAAAAGCATCAAGAAAGAAAGAGAAAGGCATCAGACCTTTCAAAAGCAACTTAGGGAAGTACAAGGGAATGGAGTAAATCATTCCATATCCTGAGGAAAAATGACGCCTATTTAGAAGTCTGATTCCAGCTGGAGTATCAACTGCGTATGATGACTTATGAAAGACTCTTTTGGACATGAAAGACTCCTTCTGTCTCTTCTCAGGAAGCTGCTGGAGAACACCACGAGTACAAGGATTTAAACCAAAGAAGCAGAGGACATGCGATCCAGGAAAGGGTGGATGCAGCCTAGAGAGAGGTGATAAGGGTCCTTATGGTGGAGGGGACATAGGCCCCTGTGCAGCAGGGCTGGGGGTTAACCAGACCAGATTAGAGCAG
Organism: Cervus elaphus; assembly: GCF_910594005.1. NCBI lineage: Eukaryota > Metazoa > Chordata > Mammalia > Artiodactyla > Cervidae > Cervus > Cervus elaphus. Next base: position 35,107,573 of record NC_057818.1, read on the forward strand.
CTAGAGGCTTCGGGAGACACCTTCAAGATGAAATTATTCAGTTCGTCAAAAAATTCGTTCAGGTTTTTCACCATCTTACCCAAAGAACTTTTTGGCCAACCCAGTAAGAATGTGTCTGAATATACAGAAAAGAAAGATTCATAGTTTCAGTAAAGTTTTCAGATAAATTAGTGATAAATGTGTGCTTCCCAGGTGGCTCAGTGGTAAAGAATCTGCCTGCCAATGCAGGAGACGCAGGAGACGTGGGTTTGATCCCTGGGTTGGGAAGACCCCCTGGAGGAGAAAATGGCAACCCACTCCAGTATCCTTGTTGGGAAAATCCCATGGACAGAGGAGCTTGATGGGCTACAGTCCATGGGGTCGCAAAGAGTCAGGCACAACTGAGTAACTGAGCACACACACACATATAGGGATAAATGCACAGAAAATTAAGGAAATATTCATAGATGAACTGTGGGGAAATAAAATGATACATAGAAAAGAAGTACGGTAAATCACAGGTGAATAATACCTGCATAATTATAAGAATGTAAACAATGAGTGCTGACCTAACCACAGTACCTGGTCATATTAGGAAGAAAGGACAGAGAGATAGAATGTGTCCATGTGGGATAGGAAGAAGGGGAAGATGGGCAAGAGACCTAAAGACTCATCATCCATGCTTAAAACTCAAGAGGTAGCAGTATATGCATGTCAATTAAAAAGATAATGCTAAAGGGACTTCCCATATAATTATGAATACGATTGGTTAAAAGTTTTAAAATGTCAATTCTGGGAAGCAGGAAATGTAATGGGGGTTATAGGCCTTGTAGAACTATTTGATTCTCTCAACGATGGGTTCATGTCATTTTTATGTGTTCATATAATTTTAATAAATGCTAGATCTTAAATGATTTTTTAAAAAGAAACTTGAGCGTTTGATATCATCCCTGCCAGCACAGACGTGGGGAGCAAGCATTGAAACCAATAAAATGTGTGGAGGATTGTTCATGGTGGTAAGGGAATTTCCAGGAAGGATTTCACTGAGTCTGTGGGTCAGAATTTCAGCTGAGGTCTGAAATAGGAAGAGCAGTTAGCAAGGCAAAGAGATGATAAGGATTGGTGGAAAAGTGTTTCAGCAAGAAGGAACAACATGCACAAAGACCCAAAGATAAGTGAGAAAGCAAAGCACAATGAAGAGGGTGGAATGTGGCTTTGGGCGTCCCTGCAGGGCCTCGGGGGCCATGTAAGAGGATGGATTAAGCAGTGTTAAGCAGAAGAGTGACACCTCCCTCTAGAATGTTCTCTTGGCTTCATCAAAGGAGATAGATTGAGCGGAAGCAAGACTGGAGGCTCCTCTCCAGTCCTCATTAACTGTTCCCTGTTCCTGGACACTTGCCTACATTTATTTTTAGTTCTAGGGACACATGCAAAATTTTTCCTTCTGGTTTTTAACAAAAGTTCACAGACTTTCAATGGGCGTTGTTGGGAATCCCACATAGTAGATAAAACTTGGCATCGTTGCCTTCCTCAAGTGGTCAACTGTAATAGAGCATGAGCTTGTGGCTAGAGCTGTGCTTCCAGGTGTCTGCAAATGCTGAAGACAAAAAGAAGATGAGAAATGACAGAGAGGTGGGTAGCCCTCAGGTCCCTAGGTTCCAGCATCTGGTCCACCTATCCAGGCCTTACTCAAGGAAACCAGACTCAGAAGAGATTGATGAAGGAACCAGACGCTACTTCACTCATTGCTGCCAGTGGATAGCCTCTGCCAGCAAATATAATGCTGATTCTTAGCTCAGTCCCTGAACTCATTGTGAAAGAGCTGCTCAAAGCACATCATCCTTTGTTGTTCAATTGCTCAGTTGTGTCTGACTCTTTGCGACCCCATGGACTGCAGCACGCCAGGCTTCCCTGTCCTTCACTATCTCTTGGAGTTTGATTGAACTCATATCCATTGAGTCGTTGATGCCATCCAACCCTCTCGTCCTCTGATATCCCTTTCTCTCCCTGCCCTCAATCTTTCCCAGCATCAGGGGCTTTTCCAAAGAAAAGGTACTGGAATAAACTCTTTAACCTCTGAAGGTGCACATTATGCCCCAGTATCCATTGCATTACCTGCATCAGGCCTGACCTCTTGCCAAGTCTCTCAGCTTCTCATTCAGCCCAAAGGTAACCACCTCCAAGTCTGGGGGACTCCTTACTCTAGCCCTCCCCCCCAAGCATATGGATTCCTTGGAGAGTACTAACCTCAAAAGCATTGATACTACAAGGGCTTTAGATTCTAAATTCCATGAAAGGCTGGGAGCAAAACCTTCCCCAACTGGGGTCCCTGTCCCTGAAGGCATTGCCTGATGATGATGAGAAGGGCTTCCAATTTCACTTTGTTTCTTACTGAGGCCCCCTCCCCAGGGTAACCCCCTGAGTGTTGGGGGCTGGGGTAGCTTTTCCTGTGACTTCAATTAAGCAGTAGATCTAATCTACCACTTTTAATAAGCTCAGTAATTAGCAGGATCCCTAGAGACTTCCACCTCAAACAGAAAAACAGACAATGGTAGTTAAGTAGAACACTGCAAGCATAAAGCAGGTAGTGGGAAGACTAAGTTGATCATGAACGATTATTAATATTAAGCATGATCTGAACAACCAAGAAAATCATGTTTAATGTTTCCAGACTATGAGCTTGGCCTGAAATGATTCTCTACTTTTAAAGAAAGGTACCAGTATAAATTCCTAATGTTTGAAGGATTCAACTCAAAGATGTAAAAATAAACAAACAACCTCTTTCCCTGTTTGAAAGGAGCCGATAACCCCCTCCCCCATCAAACACCCCACCCCCCACCCCGACCTCGAGTGTTCCCATGAGCCTGGAGGGCCTGGGTCGATTCCAGGCGGGAGCGGTTCAGGGGTTAGAGTTAACTGCTGCTTCTGAAAGAACTTGTCCCTTCAGCCGGAAAAATGCTCTCCAAGTCTCCTCTAAAAATAGTGCTTGCCGGGATTTTCCAGTTTGACATTCCTTCAGTTCCTATGACCAAGGACAACCCGGGCCAAACCATCTGTGCCCCTCATGGGGGCCTCCAGTGGAATCCCAGCCTCCGTGGGACCCCAGTTTGTGGTTCCTGCCACCTCCACACCCTGCTGGCACCTGACGATTCAGGGATTCAGGGGAAGATTGGCCCGCTCAGCAGCTGCCTGGCTTCTCCCTAGCTGCCTTCCCCCATCCCGTTCTCTTCCCAGGGCAGGCGCAGGGGAAAGGTTTTCTGGGGAAGAAAGAGGAAAGTGTGGCTACAAGGGAAAGGGGACACTGCGTACACTTACCTCCGATACCTGTGGCCCCCACTGGCCTGGGCTGGCTAAACTAGCCTATGAGCCTCCAGGAGCTGCCCAGGTTAGCCAGGAGTCAAGGCACATAAAGTAAATATTTGCTGACGGCCCTCCCCCGGTGCCCGAACCCCATGCTGGAGCTTGGAGGCTCTCTGAAAAGAACTGTGGAAGCACAGAGGACATCTGTCTGTCCAGCACAATCCCTGCTCCTAGTAACAGCAGCTCTCCCGTTCCGGGGCCATTCCTCTTCTACTCCAGCATCCACCTCCCACCTCCCACCATGCCCACCTGGGAAGAGTCGGCACCTGACCCAAGAATGACCAATAAGGGTTCCCTTCAGGGTGGGCGTGGGACTAATGAGAATTCTACCCTGGGATTCTTGTCTCTAGAAAGCAGGCTTCTGCAGGCTTTAATGTGCACAGGATTCAGTCAAGGGGTAGATTTTCAGGACCTCCCCCAAGAGTCTGATGCTTAGGCCCTAAGGTGGGGAATGGGAATCTGCTGCTGCCACATATGCAGGACTACAAGGCCAGTACAGTCGCCCAGGGTGAGAGAGGAAGAGAAAGCTTTGCAGAGTTACACTGCGTCTGGAAAGCTAAGGAGGAGTTCACCAAGCAGCACGTGATCCTGCCAACCGCTTCTGCCTTCTTGTGACAATCTCCCTGCGTGGCACAGACGGCCCCAGGCTCTCCTGATTTTCCTCTCATCTCTCTGGTGGCTCTCGTCAGTCATCTTTATGGGCTTAGCTCCTAGTACTCCGTGTTCTTCAGGGTGCTAGCTTCATCCTCTTTCCTATGACCTTTCTCCCACTAGAAGTCACCCCTGGGTGTCCTGAATTCCATCAGGCCAGAATGTAACTCATAATCTCACCTGCTGCACCCCCTTCCACATTAAAAACAGCCATTCCTTTATAAGGCCAAGAGGAAGAGGAAGAAGAGGAGGGGAAGGTGGAGGTGACACTCTTAGCATGCTTTCTACATGCCAGACACTGCTCTACTTGTTCTCACATCTTAAAGCATTTAAACCTCGAAACAGCAGAGGGCTACGTCCTGCATATCAGGAACACCTTCCTGCATTCCCAGGCTGGGTCAGGTGCTCCGGCTCCGGCTTCCACGGCTCCTAGGATCAAAGTGTTTGTAACACTGTGTTATGACTCACTGTTTACCCATCGGTCTCTGACCATGAGCTCCGAGAGGGCAAAGGCCTCTCTGTTGTATCCTCTGGCCTGGCTCAGGGCCAGACATGGGGTGGATGTGCAAAGAAGCATTTGTGGAACACAGGATTGTATTCACTGGCTGCATGACCTCAGACAAGTCGTGAACATCTGTGAGCCTCAGCCTCCTCATCTTTACCTTGTAAAGGCTCTAGTATCGTGTCTGAGACAAAGGAGACTCTGAGCAAATGTTTACTCATTATTGTTGCTGTCACCATTCTGAACAAGCAAGGCATTCTGGAAAGAGGACCCAGCCTAAGAAAAGGCCCTGATGGAAAGGCTGTAGCGGTTCAGAAAGAGGGGAGCAGTCTGGGTTCTTGTTCAGATAGAAAGGGGTTAAAAGGCATGTGAAGGGCAGGGACAAGGGCAGATACTGCAGGCCCCTGTAGTCAGGGGAGCCATCGGAGCCGCGCTGTGCTCTTTAAGCAGGGAGCTGACGTGATTGGATACGGGTGAAAATGAAGCACCGATGAATAATTCAAAGTCCTATCTCTGCTGTATCAAATGGGCACTAGAGCTTGTTATCCTGAAAAATGTACAGAGCTCTTTGAAAGAAGAAATGTCTCAGAGGCCCCTAAGAATACTTCTCTGGATGCCTAGGGGGTCCCCAGACCTACTCAGGGAAAGCCAGGGGGCAGCCAGAAATGCTCCAGGAGTTCTTTGACCTGGTCTTAGAAGGGGCATGGAGGCCCCTGGACCCATGGGCAGGAAAACAGATGGGACTTAGGTAAACGATCAGAGTGGGCAGGAAAGGATGATGGTAGGACATGCCAAGGACAAAGTGTGGAAAGTCAGGAGACTTGGGGAGGAAGAATGAAATATGAGCTGAAAAAACCACAAAGAAGTGGAAAGGTTTTAGGAGTTACTATGAATGGCCTGAATGTCACACCACCTGATTCTTTAATCCACATACATGGGCAGACTCAAAGGTGGTTTGTTTGAATTAAATGTATTTGAAACCAGTCTCCAGAAAAGTTTTAAGTACAGAACAAAGAACTTCCCCCCACCCCAAACTATTTGAGAGTAAGTTGCCAACCTAACACCACATCACCTCAAATACTACATACAGGGATGTTTTCCTCCTTTACCAGAATACAACCATCAAAACCTGAAAGTTACTCAAGATACATTACTACCATCCAACTGTCGATGACATTACTTTGCCTACAAAGGTCTGTATAGTCAAAGCTACGGTTTTGCCAGTAGTCATGTAGGGACGTAAGCTGGACAATAAAACAGGCTGAGGCCAAAGAATTAATGGCTTTGAACTGTGGCGCTGGAGAAGACTCTTGAGAGTCCCTTGGACTGCAAGATCAAACCAGTCAATCCTAAAGGATATCAGTCCTGAATATTCATTGGAAGGATTGATGCTGAAGCTGAAGCTCCAATATTTTGGCCACCTGATGTGAAAAACTGACCGATTAGAAAAAACCCTGATGCTGGGAAAGATTGAAGGCAGGAGGAGAAGGGGACGATAGAGGATGAGATGGCTGGATGGCATCATCAATTCAATGGACTGAGTTTGAGCAGGCTCCAGGAGATGGTGATGGACAGAGGAGCCTGGAGTGCTGCAGTCCATGGGGTCACAGAGTTGGACATGACTGAGCGACTGAACGATACTGACACTTATATTACTAATGGCGTTTACTTCTAGGGATTAAGCTTGGGTCTCCCAGGCTTGTCCTCCACTGTTACTCTTCCCCGCTGCTCTCTTGTAATGAACAAATAAATCTGAAGCAATCAAATTAAGTACTGACTGTAATGAATTATAACCCACCAAAGAAATCACATCCATTGAAATTTTGAGGAGGCAGGGAATGTTGTTTCTTATTAAACTTTCAATTAATTTATATAAATATAGGCTTCCTTTTTTTTTTTTAATGGGTTGTAATCCATTACAAATTTTGTTTTTTAATGCTCAAATTGTCCCTCAAACCTGGCCACTGGACTGCTGGTTTTTTTTTTTTTTTGGACACATCTCCATTGCTCTGAGCCCTTTCTGTCTGGCACAGATGTCCAAGCTCACTTATACTTTCCCTATCCCAGCCCTGACTTCGTTTTTTGGAAAGGGGTACCTCAAAAATGAGCCTGGACCTGAGGTATGTTCAGTAGGCTGTTGCTGCTCCCAGGCCTGAGCTATCCATGCAACCAGCTAGGGAATGTGTATGTAAACACACACATATACATGCACATACTACATCTATATATTGGTTCTCTCTCAGTGTGAAAATGAGTTCATAACGCTATATCCAACTCCAATTCAGCATTCTAGTTTTCTCTCTTCATTCTTTGTAACTCCCTTCTCCAGTGGTGAGGACCCTGGTTACTCTTTCATCTGGTAATTTGCTTAATCCATGTCTCTGTGTTCATCCATCTCCACATCACTCCCACCCCTACCCAGATGCACTTCTACCACGCGGCCCCACTCCGGGCCACCCCTCTCCTGTGGAGGCTCCCTTCACCTGCCTCAGGTTCTGACACCTCCTGTGGATGCTCGCCTCACCCCACCCACGCTGACAGTCTGAGCCAGTTCAGCTCCACGCCACCCTCCCTCTGGCGGGCTTGCTCTCCTCACCTGACTTGGGCTCCGACACTGGTGTCCCGCCCAAGCCCTGCCCTGGGCAGGAAGCTGCCCTCCTCACCCTGCTCAGGTTAATGCTCCATGCTGGGCCATTCCCTCATCCCCACCCACAGGGACACTCTCAGGTTCCAAAGCCCAGCCCGGGGTCACCACCCCACCACACCCTGACCTACCAAGTTCTGCCCACCTAAAGGCTGTAGGGGCAAGTCGGTGGGGAACAGGAAGACCACAAAGACCTCAGTGTTTATTTGGAGCAGAGAGCGGACTGTGGTGGTAGAGACGGCAGGTGTCTGTTGCTCCCAGCAGACTCTAAGCCCTGAGGGGAAGGCTCACCTTCATCACCAGCATCTTGAGTCACCCTCTCTTGCCCATGGTTTCCTGCGAGAGGGCAGTGGTAGCTGAGGGGCAGGGAGGAGGCGCCAGGAGACCCCATACCTCACCACGTATTCAGGTGCCCACGCGCGCAGATGGTGAAGCACTGCCTTGCCCAAGAAATCAGGCAGTTGCCCAGGTGATGGAATTTATGGTGTGCTGAAAGTGTGCCTGCCCTAAAATAGCTCTCTTGCTCACAGTCTAAACTAGCAATTTATTTCTTCGGATTTAAGACCTGGTGTTTAGCTCGACTGGGTGGGGAAGAGGCCTCGGGTAGAGGAAGGCAGGGACGGGGCAGCAGTCACAACTCTGCTCTTCTGTGTGACCGGGACACGTCTTTCCCCTCCCTGGCCTTATTTCCCCACCTTGAAAGTGGCGATTTCTAAGACCCTTCAAAAACTAAGGTGTGTCTCTCACAGCTGGGACAGGGTTGGCTGTTTCAGGATGGTCTGCACACCAGGCACTCTGCTGCATGTCCATTCCAGTGCATCCGGCCTCCCTGTGAGGCAGGTGAGAATCTGTTCACCGCTCTCCAGATGAAGACACTGAGACTCAGAGGGGTTAAGTGACTTGTCACCCAAGTCCACCTAACTCAGGGTTCGCAGCTGAGACCGTCCAGGCTGGAACTGTGGGCCGTGGTTTTCCTTGTTATGTCAGAGCAGCTCCAGTTCAGCTCAATGCCAGAAACACTTCTGGTTCCAAGTGTGGGCCGAGTGGCTGGTCTGAGGCTGTGCTGGTGATGCTCCCCCTTAAGGACCCACAGCCAGTTGTGTCTGTTGTACTCCTTTTGTGCCTAGGGCCACGATGGCTGTGAGAGCCACTGGAGAAATGTGCTCCCAGGGGCAAAACCTCCCAGGAGTTGTCCTAGTTATGATGAACTCACCCGTCTATGGAAGCTGATCCCCACTGGGGTAGTGAGAGGGAAGAGAAGGTGGGGCAGGAAAGAGGACACCGAGAAGCCACAAGCAAAGATCACCAGCGTCCAAATTCCATGAGTCATGAAAACATGGACCTTGACCCAGCCTCACAAACCCTTCATGTGGAAGTTCTCAAAGGGCGTTCTGTGAAACCTGGAGGTTTGTCCACAGTCATGCTCAGCTGGAAACGCCCACACTTGAGCCTTTCTGAAGAGTCACACCTACCCAGTCCCCTGTAAAAACAAATCAAGACTGAAAACCTGTTTCCACCAAGTTAAACCTTGAGTCTTCCAATCCTTCTTGACTGCCTATACTATGACATGGCCAAAGGACACTCTGGGAAACCTAGATTTAGGTCTTCACAAATGCAAAGAGCAATGTTAAGAGCAAGGCTGCCTGAGAGGGGACCACAAGTCAGAACCACAGCTCCGGGCTGTTACCAGCACAGTCGCTTTATTACAGAGCAAAGTCTGGGCGTCTGCTGGCCTCCTGCAGCTCTGCTGGAACAGAGGACAGATCTGCTCAGACGGGCCTGCAGGGCGCAAAGCCACCTGGTGCTAATTGGAACCTTGGAAATACCTCCTCACCACACATATATCGTCTGTATACACAGTTTAAACAATGACAGTGTTCTGTTTCCCATGGACTCCAAGGATTCATTCCAGGCCAGCATTTGTTAGATGATTCTGAGTAGGTCAGAAATGGATTCACAGGAAAATGGTGCCAAATATTTTAAGTATCAAGGACAGATGTAACACACCACAAGCTGCTGACAGATGTGCCAAAGCACCCCCCACTCTTTAAAATAAATTACTGCATTCAACAGGGACATAGTTTAAATTGTTAAATTCTTCCCCACACGAAACTTAAGATGCTTAAAATCTGAGGTTCACATCATGTTTGCCTTTCAAGGACTTTAAAATAGATAGTTCCACAGAGAAGCTGACTGGGTGAGGGGGGTTTGTGGGGAGGCAGCCTGAGGAAGATGGTGAAGGCTGACCATCATTTAGGAATGTTAACTCAGTCCTACACCCAAAAAGTCAGTTCAATTAAATGTTCCAGGAAAACATCTTTGACATAAATGAATAAATCATAAATGAAAAACATAATGAAAACATCTCACGTCGCTCCTGTGATTTATCCTGACTTGCTTGATGAGAACAATCAAGATGGAACACAAAAGTTAATTTTAACCTTACCCACATAGAAATTTCTTCACAAGATTAGAAACACTTTAAAGGTTAGGTTCTTCTTGTCTGAAATGCTGGCCAGGGTTGGGGAAAGGACCTTGTGACTTCTCAACCCTCCCACACAGCACCCTGGTTCCCACTTATCTGGTGACCGCCCCTCCCCCCATTCCTGGCCTCTCTACCCCCTGCCACCTCAGCAGTGTCTCCTCTCCCATCAAGCTGTGAGTCCCTCAGTCAGAGCCTAGGGAGAGACTTCTGGGCTATGCCTCAACCGGAGTCTGGCTCCGTGTACCAGCAGAAAGCAATGTCCACCCACGGTGGAGTTTTGGCTTCTTCCTCCTGCTCCCAACAACCCTGCCACAGGCCTGTCATCTCCGTCTCCTCCTAGTCAGAACTCACCATCTGTGCCTCCCCCAGCAAGTCAGAAAGAGCATCCAAACAGCACTCTGCATCCTCATGGTTATCTGCAGGCCTTCACAGGGTAAGGCACACAGCACAAAGTAACAAGCACTGTCCTTGCCTTCAGAATCCAAGGCTCTGGTGTGGGATCCCATGGGTACAGTACCAAACAGTTACAGGATATCCATCCCTCCAACCTCTATTTTCTTCAGAGATGAGACGATCTTTAGACTACTAATTGTGAAATCCCACAAATGGATAGGGTAGATTCTACAGGGATACAAATGGGGTTGCTGGAACAATATTCACTGGAGAGCTTCCTAGAGGTATTTTCAGGGTCAACCATCACACTGAGGACCTACCACATACCGGGCACTTGTGTGCCTCCTCTAATGTTCACAACAACTGGGAAGAAACTTTATCCCCACTTTACTATGAAAGGAGGCCTAAGAGGGGTGAAGTTCCCCAAGCCTCATTGTTTTCTTGTTCTACTTCTTGATCAATTTCTCATCTACCTAAACTGTTACTTGCCTGATTCAAAAGTAATGAGACTTCCATAAAGTCAGAGGAAGCACCAGGATTGGAACCTACTCCCCAACATTCTAGCTGCCTCAGTCCACGTGCTGTCCCCAGTCCACAGGTGGCCGGAAAGGGAATGGGGGGGGAGGGTGGTGGTGGCGTGCGGTGTGTGTGAAGGCCAGGTGGACAGGCAGGCTGGCCTCTCACATACATTCAGGAGTATCTGTACTGATGCAGGTCTACATCTCAGGGCCCGCCAGGAGCCCTTACCACTTGTGACCCACCAAATCACTCATACCTAAGGGGCAGAGATCCTTCCAAGGGGAGTGGCAGGCATTCCAACCTGCCTTTCTCAGGAAAGTACTGACTGCAATCCTGTCCCCTTTTGCATAGGTGTACTGTATACTTTTCCTTTGGGTACATTCTCTGCCATGTTTTTCCCCACCTAACAAGGACTCCTTCATCCCCAACAGAAAAGGGTAAAGGCTGTGGAGGAGCACCATGCATGCTTATGACGACAGATGAAAACACCCTCAATTGCTTTTATTTTCCCCATTTGCTTCAAAAATGAGCACAATGAATCCAAGCGTAGCTCCGCTGACTGGGTTCAAATTCTGGCTCTGACCCTGGTAGCTGCCTAACCTGTCCATGTTTAGTTTGCCTCTATAGGGTTTTTGTAAAGATTAAATCAATTTACATAAAACATCTAGAGGAATCACTGGTATCATCAAATAAAGCAAACTCTATTTACTCACAAAACTTCCTAAACTAAATTTTAAGCCAAAATATAACAAGTTAATAATTTCCACAACTGCTGACAGCTGTACAGAATGATGTGATCTTTATGAAAGGGACGCGGAAACATTTAACAAAAACTACATTTACGTGGGGATTTCCTGACAGCCCAGGGGTTAGGACTCTGAGCTCTCACTGGCAAGGGCCTGGGTTCTATCCCTGGCTGGGGAACCAGGAACCCACAAGCCGCACAGTGTGGTCGGCCAAGACAAAAAGAAACAAGAAAAAAACAACAACAAAAAACACGAGTAACGCAGTAAAGGAAGTCACAGGAAATTTAAAAACAAAACAAACTACATTTGCCTTTTAAGGAGGAAGAGCCACACTAGGAATTTACCCTGAAGATGCATCTCCACAAATAAAAGCAACACATGCACAAGGCTACTCACTGCAGCATTGCCTAAAAACAAAATGACTGGAAATGTCCCAAATGCCTAGCTACAAGAGACTGGGTCAGTAAACCAAGGTACATCCGCATAATCAAGTACTGTGGAGCCATAAACAACAATAATAAACTGAACTGATATATATATAAACAACTTTTAGGCAACTTTTAGGTGAAAAAGGACATATTGTATGTCCACTGAAAGGGCCTAGAGGCAACAGCATCCATAACATGAAGCATGCCCACAGTCTAGATCTTGGTTTCTAAATACCAGCCCTCCCTAAAGGGACCAGGGGAAAGACAAGGTGAGCTTGGAACACCTTTTTTGTGGCAGAAACTAGAGAAATGCTCAAAGAACAATGATGGAGTCAAAAGGACACAGCTCTATCTGGGAGAGTCTACTATCCAGAATATATAAAGAACTCTTACCATTCAACAGTAAGACAAATAGTTTTAAAGTGGGCAAAGGATTTGAACACACACCTCTCCTAAGAGGCTATGTAAATGGCCAACAAACAAGCAGATGAAAAGATGCTCAACATCATTAGTCACTGAGATACCATTTCACTCACTAGGAGAGCTATAGTCAAAGCAAACAAAAAACTCCCAGAAAGCAAGTCTCGGCCAAGATATGGAGAAAGAACATTATACACTGACAGCAGGAATATAAAGTGGTTCAGTTGCTATGGAAAAGTTTGGGGATTCTCTGCTAAAACAGAATTACCAATTTAGCCCTTCCACTTGTAAGTATCTGCCTAAAGAACATATGCTTACATAAAATCTTCACAGTAGCCTTATTCATAATAACCAACAACTTGAAATAACCCGAATGTGCATCAACTTATGAATGGATAAAATATGGTCTTCCATGTAATGGGACATCATTCAGTCATAAAAGGAATGATACAATGTTACAACATGGATGAACTTAGAAAACATGCTAGAATGAAATAAACCAGATACAAAAAGGCCACATGTTGAAAGAGTCCAACTATGTAAAATATCCAGGATAGGCAAATCCCTGGTCAGATCTGTGGTTGCTAGGAATGGGGAGAAGGAAGTGGGACTAGCAGGCATGGAGTTCCTTTTTAGGGTATTAAGTTTGATGATGGCAATAGGTGCACAATATAATGAATATACATACTAAAACCCCCTGAATATTCTAAAATGATGAATTTTATCTCAATAAAAGGGAAAAAAGGACACAGCTGGTTGAAGAAGCTCCCACTCATCAAATCTGGAGCCATCTGAGCATCAAATAGAGCAAGCTATTAGATTACAACAGTTCGAATTAAAAAAACAAAACTAAATTCATAGTGAAAACAAGAAGAGTAGAGGGACAAAAACTTTTTTATAGATGAATGCCAGCTGATACAGGCAGGGGATGATGGGATAAGAAAATTACCATTTAAGAATTTCTCATGTGGTTATATATGGAATTTAGAAAGATGGTAACGATAACCCTATATGCAAAACAGAAAAAGAGACATGGAAGTACAGAACAGACTTTTGAACTCTGTGGGAGAAGGTGAGGGTGGGATGTTTCGAAAGAACAGCATGTATATTATCCATGGTGAAACAGATCAACAGCCCAGGTGGGATGCATGAGACAAGTGCTCGGGCCTGGTGCACTGGGAAGACCCAGAGGAATCGGGTAGAGAGGGAGGTGGGAGGGGGGATCGGGATGGGGAATGCATGTAACTCTATGGCTGATTCATATCAATGTGTGACAAAACCCACTGAAATGTTGTGAAGTAATTAGCCTCCAACTAATAAAAAAAAAAAAAGAATTTCTCATGTGGTAACTGGTTTAGGAAAGGATCACCAGTGGATGCTACAAATGATGTGTAAAAGGCGGCTGAGAGCCAAGATCTTCAAGGGTATCACCTCAGTTTGACAGACATGGAGGACATACCTTCACCAAAGCATCACCAACACAGAAATAAACCTGATGTGCCATACTGGAGCACATTCGACTTCACTCATGTAGCGTTCTTACAAAAACTGTTTAACCTAAATGAAATCATGAGGAAACACTAAGACAAATCCAGACTGTGAGATATTCTCACAAGACAACTGGCCTGGATCCAGCTAATATATTTAGGGGTGAAATATCCTGGTGTTTAAAACTGATTTTAAATGGCTTGGGGGGAGAAAAAGTGAGATAGATATAAGGAAGGAGGGAGAGAGGAAGAGAGGCAAAGAGAAAAAAAATATGGCAAAAAGTCAATTACTGGTGAATCTATGTAAAAGAACACAGGTATTCAATATATTCCTCTTTCAACTTCTCTGTTGAAAATTTTTTTCAAAATAAAAAGTTGGGGAGAAATTTTCTGTAATCAGCTTTAAAAGAACAGAAAATTCAACATGCTTAAAAGTGTAATAATCAGAAACACAATTCCTCTCCAATATAAAGTATCTGATTTTCTCAAACATACTTTACTGTTGCCCATTTCAGTAAGTGAGAAACATTATGGTATAATTGCTCTGAAATTCCTCTATGAATCCTCAAGGTTTCTAAAAAAGTTAAGCGAAAATTTCTTAGCCCAATTCTGACAATCAAAAATTTACCTAAGAGGCAAGAAACTATGCTGGACAACTCACAACCCTTGCACTTTACCCACAGCCTGGAATTCCACATACCTCAGAATATGGCTTTAAAATGTTCCTTAATAGAATTTTTGATATTTTCAAGTGAGAGATGTATACATTTTTAGCTACATGGCAGACACCCCACATATGACTAGTGGACAACTCAATGTATCTCCAGCGGGATGATTTATCATAAATAAAGTCACCAAAAATTGTAAGCAGTCTGGATTCGTGTTTATTGAAGCCAGTAATTAGAGACATCTTCTTTTCAGCACTAGAAAGCAAGGTTCCACATGACTGCATACTGCATCCAGATAGAGTCACACCCCTGGACTAAGGCTGGTTGGGGAATATATCTGCAGTCCTAATTTTTAAGTTAAAAACACCAATAAACTTAGTATAGAGACAACAGTGAACTTTCACTTACAGCATCAACATTGTTAAGGTCATGATGTACAGAGCAGTCACTTTCAATTAACTAATAAAACACATCTTCAGTTTAAATACTGGTTTAAAAATGCCAATCCAAAAAAAAAAAAAAAAGTGCAAATGAAATTAAATAATTCTAGCAGCATACCCGTTGCATTTTTAGGAAAGACCAATTCATGGCCTTTATCATGGCCATATCTTTAAGGTTGGGCTTGTTTCTTTGATTTTTCCATTTTGAAGACAAACTGCAGCAGATGTAGCCACTACAATGTATATAAATAGTCATAAAATTATCTTTAACAGTCTACCATACAAGTGTATTCTGCAAATAAAATGAATTTTACTTTAAAAAGTAAAGGCTGTTTATTGTTTGGCCTTTGGTTCCAATGCTTGAAGACCCCCAAAATAACAAAAAATATGCCCCCTCCTCCCACCCTCCCTAAGAAGAACCCTGCAGCTCCCCAAAGTTGGTAGACTTTGGCAACCACTGAGCACATGACACTATACATCAGCTTCTTCTGATCCTAGGAGTAGCCACTTGTCCCAGGAAACTAAAAGTGATTGCCAAGAAATCCTCCTTCACAAGACAGGTGTCTTGGCATTTCTTCGGTTTTAGTACATTTTATACTGACACAAAAAGTGCTTATCAGTTTAAGTGATAAAAGTAAAGTCTTGCATTAAAATTTTAAATCACACTGTATCCCTCCTGGATATGTGGCCTTTCAAATAATTTTTCTGAGGTCACTTATTTTGTGGCCTCAGCCCGCCCCTGCCAGATGCTAGAGAGGGATAAAGTGACCCCATCATTCGTGTGGCCGCAAGCTGTTTGGCATCTATTGGTCATTATACCACAACTATCATTCCAAGTCAGTTTACTGTCATCACCTGGACAATCTGGTAACTGGAAGCCACAATACATTTAAAAAAAAAAAAAAAAACAATTAAAAAAGGGGGGTAAAAGTGTATTTTCAACAATAAAACTGGCACGAGAAACATATTTTTATGTTTGTCAGAAAGGTAAGTAAATACTCAGCTTTCTCCTTAACAGTGTTCAGACCTTTACAAAAAAGCAATTCAAGACAGTCTTAGAGTCTTATTATATAACACAGGATATTAAGTTATACCCAGTACAGTTAGTGGTCAGTCAAATCTGGTATGTAAAAGTAATGATATTAGGGAAGTTATGCTCAGAAACAGTACAACAAACATTCATATAAAAAAAGTAAACTCCACAGAAGTGAACTGTGGTTTTCCCTTGGTTTGACAACAAAGGTTTTATACATTAAATTAATGGTAGTGTTTGCATTTCAACGTTCTGTGTCATGTATAAAATTAAAAGTGCTGTTTTAAATCCACAGAAGTCACTTCCAGGGTGATGTGAGACGACAATGTGCATGAATCTGCCCTAAATGGAAACACCTGAAACACTTATTTCCATAAGAAAAAAAAATGCTAGTTTATGAAAGACATAAAACAAGAGAAATGCATCATTTCCATCCTCAGTACAAAACATTCATACTCATTTGTTTATCTAATAGCACTGATCAGACCAGGGAGCTAGGACAAAACCCTTTTGCATCACTGGAACTCCATGAAAGTTTCCAATGACCTTAAGGCAGGGACAGTGTGAGCTAATTAATCAAGAGTGCAATTACATTAAAACCTCCCTCATACTTTCTGTAGCACACTGCATTATGGTAAAATGAGAGGTTGGTCACCCATTCTCTACTAATAGGCCAGCCTGTGATAGTAAAAAAAATAAAATAAAAAATGACAAAGCAGAAGCTATTCAGAACACACAATTCAAGGTAAACTAATGTTGTAACTGCTGACTTTAAACACGCCCCACAGTGACTGACTGCCCCACGATGCACATGTGTGGAGCCCAACACCTCCCACGAGGACATGGCCTGAGCCACACACATGAGCCCTGGGCAGCTGCATCTTCCCCACCCCCACATCAGCTCTACCTGACTCAGGCATCCCCACACCAACACATCTTCCGTAAGGTAAAGATGCATTCAGAACAAGTCCAATTCCTACTCTGCTTAGTGTTTAGTTTGGAAATGCTTCTGATTTTTAAGTTTTAAAAATGATTTGACTTCTACTGAACACACGGTATTTACTAACATTGCTCATCTCCTCCTCCGCCTCCTGCAACGTTCAGCTTCCCCAACACTTTTCTCATTCTTCCTTCCAGTCTTTCTCTTCCCTGGACTTTCTGCTACTTAATCTGCTTCCCATGAAGAAGTGAATCTGTTAACATGCAATTGGTTGGACTAGCCACCATCTGATCAATGACTTCCTGGTCTCATTGGCTCCACCCTAAAAGAAAGTGGGCCCTCTTTCTCTCCATCTATCTTCCCTTCCACAAGAGGCCCAGCTGCACTTGCTGCCCACAAGAGAGCCACACGCCTGAGAGTCCAAGGGTTATCCATCACAAAGGGGTCTGACACACAGCCTTCCTAAAGGTGCATTTCACACTCGGACAGCCACTCAAGTTTTTTTTTTTTAAGTTCATCTCCCCTGCCCCCAAAAACTGATAGCATGTGCCATATCAGAAAAATCCTGGTCTTAGAGAAGATCAATATACATAGTTATTTGGTCATTTTACATATGCACTTTTTAAGGAGGATCAGGCTTCATTTTCTGTTGAAGAGTTTGTTACCATGGAGTCTGGCTTTCGAGTCATTCTATCCAGTTCTTCCTGAACATTTGTCAACACAGTCTTTTGTCCTTAAAAAAAAAAAAAAAAGCAGTAATGATGAGACCAGAAAAAAGAAATTTTTTTTAAAGGAACATTTAAAATAATACAGATTTCTATAATCATTTCTGGTGATAATTCCAGTAAGAATGAGAAAAGTCTTTTTTCATTGTACTGATTATAAGGAGACAGACTCTGTAATTCAGCCCTTCTTTATTCCAAATGCCACAGGTCTGGGCTCCCGGACTACATTACTGCCCCCTGCCTGGGGATGCCTTTGTGCCAAAAACAAAGGCCTTTCTGAAAACCCTCTGAGCCCTATGCACTCTCATCACCATCTTCCGAGAGGTGATATTTGAGTTTCTGGCATGCAGCAAACTACTCTCTGTGCCTCAGACAGATGTTTATGTTTTGTTTCTAATACAGTGGACTCATATGGAATCCTGGAATCACCATATTTCAATAAGAATATTAGACTAAGGCTGACAATTTCAACCTTGCACAAAGTTGGTGCACACATTATTGAATACTAACTGGGGCCTAGAAATGACCCCTATTTCCTCCCAGGGAATACCAGCTTATAGCCTGGGCCACCAGACCAGACTCCTGAGTCTCCAAGGACACAAGAGCCCCTGAAGGCCCAGGCTGACTTGAGGATACAGTGATTTCCTGAGGGCTTTGATCAGAAAATACCAATTAAGGAAAACACTGTATTAATTGATATTTCTTATAGCTAATGGAAAACTTAAAACCCTTCTGAAATGGCCTCAAGCTTCCTGAGAAAACGCGTAATCTTTGAGGAAGCTGGTTCTTTTGTTTCAGAGACCTCCAAGTCATAGACTTGCCCCACCTGCCCATCTGGAAGAACAGATGAGTGGGCAGTCACAGAGCTGGCTATGTGTGACGAGACAGGGAGAGTCAAGGAGGAGAATGCCTGCAGACTTCACAGGCAGCTGATGCTGAGACTGGGGGGGGCAACAGAGTGAACAAAACCCTTATAAAGCAACATAGAAAATTAAAAGGTAAATAGGATGTCAACAGTACACTCTAGACCACACTTCCAACGGACAGAGCTTCTACACCAGGGCCATATGTTTAGGATCTACTTCAATTCACCCAGTACTCAGTTCCTGAGAACCAAATATACATAAAACCCACATTAAAAAAACAAACAAACAAAAAAACCCACCTCAAATGTGCCAAGAAACATGCATGTTAATACGGTAATTCTGTTGTAAAGTATACTGCTCAGTATAAACCAAACACCTGTTCAGAACATCGAGGGTCTGCAGGTCAGTCTACCACCTCATCTTCCAGCACCCTTCCATCACAAGGGTCATAAATCTTTGGGGCCCTTCAGTACCTGACTTCTTGGATGTGCTCTGCACCCCACCAGCACCAGGACTTCCAGGAGAGCCTGTTTTTTTACTCAATAGACTATTGAAGAAGCTGGCCAACACCCCTTCACTTGCTGCATTATCTAAGGAAACATTAAAGAAAAAAGCATCATACAAACTGGATGACTCAATTAAACACCAAACTATTTTCCAGCTTAGAATTATCCACTTGTGGTTATGATCTTTGATACTGAGCACATTCCTTCACTATTATGCCTTATATATGGCTACTGCTAAGGCTGATTATGTGTTAGCATAATTAAGTGAAACTTGTTTATATTTCTCACCGGGGAACCTGTACTCCATGAGGCAGAAGTTTTATGACATTCCATGACATTCCAAAGGTGCTGTGAAAAACTCTCATTCAGAATATAGGCACCAAACATGCAAGAACTAAATACAATTTGAGCGTTTTACTAAAGCCAGTATCTTGGGATATTTATTAAGTCACTGGGATGAGGGCCAAACTAGTAAGCGATTGAGCTTGACAAAAGAAGTGACAATTCATAATTGGTAAAAATATATACCTATTAAGAAACAAAACCAAGGATTCAAAATATACATTTTAAATGACTTCTTATGCTGTATTCTTCTCTGAATACAGAGAGGCCTAAGCAAGGCCTTTACAAAGCCAGGTGTGAGGGGCCACCAATTCCAGTGAAGGAACAGGCCTTGGTCTCTGCCAACCCATGAGCTCCCTCTCTCTAAGACAGGAAGTGGAAAACAGCCCTTGTGGGGAAGAAAATAGCTCAGCTGCCTTAAGATTCCACCTACTAAACCCACCAACTCAGCCCCTAAAGCAAGAAAGGGCCAAGGACCCTCCAAGGAGACAGGACACATACTTTTGATGTTCGGGTCCGGCTTCTTTACTGACGTGCCTGGGGAGGCGCTGGGCACGCTGGCTGGCCCTCCCCGGCCCTGGGTTCTCGGAGAGCCGGAGGGTCCTCTTGCAGGGGATTCCTAAGTCCAAAACCAGGTCGAGTCACACACAGGCATCAAAATAACAGAAAATACATATTCCAAAAACAAGGACATGCCTCTGCGGGGTATTTTTCACAGTCTAGGGAGACAGGTGGCAGGAATGGGAGCTTGTGCTCAGCTCAGTTTCTTTTTAGATCCTAGTTTCTCCTGAGAGAAATATCAAGGTAACAAAGCCTGTTCACTCTAATGCCCAGAGCTCTGTATTCCTTCATCAGACATTTTCTGATTTTCTACCATGTTTCTGGCCCTGGGCTTTTAGGGGGACAACATTCCCTCTGAAAATATAAAAGCCCACACAAATATAAGTTCTCAAAATAATGGTACAAAGCTTGGACACCCATGACACTGGCCCTGGACCCTCAGCTTAATTTAAGGTACTTACGGAGGCTCTAGTGGGCGTGGCTGGCTGCTTGGCAAGGAGTGACTGCAAGAGAGGGACACACCGGCCATTAACACACGCCTGCAGAGTGAGCGGGTCTGGAGAAACACCTGAGTATTCCACTAGAGGGCACCATTAACAACACGCAAGTCATAGGGTCTACACTATAAATGCAAACAGTTTAATCGAGCAACTTGATAGATGGTGGGAAAAAAAATACTTCCAGGAACCAGTTTTTAAGCTAAAAAAGTAAAGAGAGCACAGAAGGGAGGAAAAGC
Organism: Cervus elaphus; assembly: GCF_910594005.1. Lineage (NCBI taxonomy): Eukaryota > Metazoa > Chordata > Mammalia > Artiodactyla > Cervidae > Cervus > Cervus elaphus. The sequence goes on from NC_057818.1 coordinate 35,128,004, forward strand.
TGGCAGAGGAACTATCGACTCCCTCTGCTGACCTGCCTGCACCACGGGGTCTAACAACAGTCTCATTGAAACAGACAGGTGGGACTGGGTCTGCAATCTGAACCGATCAGCTTGGCTTTACTCCCCTCACCTACAAAGTGTGTATTGGCTCACCTCCTTCACGCACAGGGCTGTGTGGGGGCTATGTGACAAACTGGAGGTAAGGTCAGGGCATTTGGTAAACTGTTAACATGGAAAATGTTATGTCAGGAAATGTACATTTACAGACAGAACAGGTACTTAAGGGACTTCCCCAGTGGTCAGTGGTTAAGACTCTGAGCTCCCAATGCAGAGTGCACAGGTTCAAATCCTGGTGAGAGAGCTAAGATCCCGCATGCCACTCAGCACGGCCAAAAAAACCCTCCAAAGAGAAGGCACTTAATAAGGCAGTAAGCCTACTGCTGTAAGATAATCTGCAAGGCAGGTACCTTGTACTGATCTGACAAACAAGAGAGAATGACGAGAACTGGTAACAATCCCTTTGTTGCTGCAGGCTCTTTGTGGTATCCCCTAACCTTGCCCCAGGGAGCTGGCCTTCCACTCACGAGAAAGCCTCTGCTTCAGCCTCACTGGTCTTCTTACCTGTTGCTTCATTAGAAACACCTGCTCATCCTCCGCTGCCAACTCTTTGTCGTGGACCAGCTGTGAAGTGAAGCAACACGCTCATTTGCAGTCACAGGCCAAGAACACCCCAACTACTTGTCAAAATTCACACCGAAAGGAGAATCTTGGGTTCATGTCTCAACAAGGGTTTTGGAAGTCTCTGCAGAGGTAGGTTTTTCTAGCCTAGCAAAGACCCTGTTTCAAGGCCAGCCTTGGCATGTGAGCAAATGATATTTTAAGTCTGGCAGGTTCTAAACAATACCTCCCAGCTCAGGGTCTGCAGGTGATCTCAGGAGCAAAGGGCATCTACGAACAGTAACCCAGAGGCAGTGGAGGCACTCCGTCCCTCATGCCGCACCACCCAGAGCCATTTACATAACACCACATTTCATCTAAAGCCTTTTTAAAGGCCCCTGGATTATTATCTATTTTTTACTCCCTAAGTGGTTCAATGTGTAAGACTTGTATCTTTATATGTTAAAAAAAAACACCTACAACTCTTAAAATGATTGATTTGGGTACCTTTCTCACAGGAGGTTTCACAATAAAGTCTTCATATGCATCTTCTGGCTTAACAGTTGTGAAATTTTCATGTAAAATAGCTATTTTCTTTTCATTGTCCCAGCCTGCGGGTCTAAAGGCAAAGAGACAGAGACTGACTTGCTTCTCCTTAGACTGAATTAGAGAACACTCCACACACTCTGGGTTAGAGAGGACCCCCAGCTGATACCCTTTTCCCCCAAGTTCTGATACACAGTTGCTGGGCTGGCTGGTAGCCTCTGGCAGAGAAGCCAATATTCACTGCAGGTCCAGTTCCATACTGAGGTCACAGGGCCAAGGCCTAAGGAACCAGCAAAAGATCTGACTGTACATGCTGACTGATCCATAGCAAGTGTTCAGAGCTTTCCCACAACTCCGCCCAGAAGAACTAGGACACCGCGGGGCCCTGTTCTGACAGAGGGGAGAATACAGAGCAACAGAGAGCTCAGGGTGAGACTGTTTCTCTTGGACTCTGGCACAGAGACCCTCGTGAGTCGTCTGAAACCTCTTCTTTCTGACAATGGTTTTTTTACAATGTGTGAATATGTACCCTGGAGCAAAGGGGAGTGGTAGGATCTGCACTTCCCTGGGCCTCAAAACAGAGGAACAGAGGAGTTTTTGAGGGCCCTAAATGGGTGCTGCCCAGCTCAATATCGCAGGACAGGATGGCACCCAGGTTCCATTAAGTTAAGCTGCAGCCTAAGGTAAGGAGCAACTGTAAAATGCCCTACATGACAAACTTTTCTCTAGGCTTCTCATTCTCCATCCAACTCTAGCTCTACAGCTCTATAGAGGTGCTTAGTCAGGGCGCTCCCCACAAATGGCTTTGCTGACTTCACCAGCTCCTCAATGGGCAACGACCAACAGTACCCCAGGTGCCAAAGACACTGCCGTGACCTATGTCACCCTCAGAAGCTCTGAGCTTCTTCTCCACTCCAGATTGCCCTGAACACGACCAGTCTCCCTGTATCTCTTCCTCCTGAGATCTTAAGTGACTTGGGTATTGACTGACTCCAAAAGCATACCACTCACTGCGTGCTTGTGGCTTTGGTGCTGGCCTGACTGCTCTGGACAACGGTTCTCTGATATCAGTCCGTGTCTCTAAGTTTGCTGTCTGGGAATCTCCTGACAGCAGGCAGCCAGCCTGTTCGGTACCCTGAGCACTCTGGGCTTCCACACCTTCAGGCGTCTTCCCCACTGTCCCTCCTGCCCTTCCATTCCTCTGGCTTGCACACACCACTCACCCTCCCGGCGTCTCTCTGCTCTCCCTGTGGCACCGCCTCTCCTACCCCACCAGTGACCTATCCCCCCCTCCGCTGTGTCTCTTACAGGCCACATACAGGGACCACATCTCATTCATTTCTGTGTCCTCAGCAAAAAAACGTGGTCACCTAGGAGGTACTCAGTGTTTGCTGGATGAACTGCCATTCTTTTTTAAGTCAAGAGGACATCTAAGCCTAAAAACGCACAAGTCCTCTCAGAGACCACACCTCCAACATTTATTTATGCATCCACCATACTTCTCATTCTCCAGTGAGAAAATGACACAGGTTCCAAGTCTCTGCCCAGGACAGTCGGCCCCAGTGGCTCCCAAGTGTGAAAAGCCAGAAACACAACAGGCATTCAGTATAGCCAAAGCCCAAGCTGATGAGGTGCGAGGGAGGGGGCAGGCAGTCATCCTGCCAACAGATGCCAGTAAACCAGACGTTGCAACAGAAAATGTCCAGGATCCCCAAAGTGCCAATTCCCTATGCTGGCACTCCTTTGCTCAGCCAGTATTTTACCAGAGTTGACAGTAAGTTGGCAAAAATGTTTTGTCAACTTGCTTTCAATGAAGAGAGGCAGCACACCTGACCTCACTCCATCCACTTCCTTCAGACAGGAGGCAACGACAAGTAATCTGGAAAGGAGCGGAGAGGTAAAGTTGGGTGTATCTATGCCCTAGGAGGTCCAACTCCAAGAACTTTGCCAAGCAAGCTGGCTATATGAGAGAGAAACAGAGGCACCTCACTTGGAAGGATAAAATGTAAAGAGCAAATGTACCATAAAGAGAAGCATTCAAAAGCACCACTCTCTGCCCTCTTTAGATGTCTCTGTCAAAAGCTTCTTCTGTCCCTTTTTCACTATAATAAAACTCTGCTACACACACACACACAAACACACACACACGCATCACCTACAAAGAACTCACATAAAAACTGCTTCCTTTTCCACAACTAAGGCAGGCGTGGTAAAGTGGAAACCGTATGTTTTATGAACAATGTACTTATACAACAAGTCGAGGTTCTTCTCTTCCTTCACTGATGTGTATATCAAAGCCGCTCCATCTGATCAATCTGCTTAAGGAAAACAAATTCACTGCAGGAGACAAAAACAAACACATACAAGAACAATCCTCAAAGTATTAATCACAGGTTGCTCAGTTTTGATCAATATATGATTAACAGAAAGTGTTAAAATTTTAACAAAAAAGGGAATAGTAGCAGAGGAAGTAAGTTGAAAGCATAGAGCATGTTGATGATAGTGGGCCACGTAGGTCTTTTTTTTAAAACATGTAAACTGCCATCTTCTGACCCATTAGGCTGTGTCCCAAGCAGTCAAGTTACTGGTTCTAAGGCTAGCCTGGGAAAACCTTGAGCACCGCCCAGGCACACAGGCTCTTTCCCAGACAGATGCCCACATGTGATCAAGTGTGCCATTAAGCATAAGAGAGATGGGTACCACCATGTCACTGCCCTCACCACTGAGCGGGACAAGTTGAAGAGCCCGAAGGAAGCAGTGGAACCCATCCTTACCCTCCCCAGCCCAGGATGTGGGGCTACTGGATTGTCACAGAAATAAAGACTCAAAAGACTGTTGACAAAGCATCTCTCTCATTGACAGGACAAAACATAAACATACAGGAAACCCTGAAGCATCTAAAACACTGTCATTTGGGTAATTAACCTTTTCTAAAAACAAAAAAAAAGTGAAGTTTAGAAAGATTTCCAAGATACAATAAAGATAATTTGTAATAAAATTATCACATATCAGCTTTCTTCTTAATATGAAAGCCTATCACATGTACACCATTAAAAATAGAAAGCAATCAAAAATAGGCAGAAATTAAGTCTCAAATACCAACACTGTTAAATTTTAAAAAGTAAAAACATGTATACAGTTTCATCCCAGCATGAGACTATTCTGGGTTCAGGAAGTATTTCGTCTCTTTGAAGATGCCCCATCTGGAGCAAGACTGGATCAACACACAGAGGGAAGCCTGTGCCCCTGGGCCCCAGCTCAGCGCCCCAAGGATACACTGAAGGCAGAACCTCCGTAGGTGTGACTGGATGAAGTCAAAGTGCTCGTCCCTGTAATCATGCTCCTTCTCCAGGACACTCACTGCATCACACTGCAGGGAAGATAGAAAGAGAAGGCAGTTACCTTTCTGCCTCTCTGCCTGCTGAGATGAGGACCACTGGCTGCTTCAGAAATAAAATTATCACAGCTTCAAAGAAGGAAGCCACAGCCCAGAGTCCAAGCATTAATTAACTAAACAGACAAGAATGAAAAGCAACTGGAGATTTCCCCCTTCATCCTGGGCCTTAGCTTCCGCATCTGTAAAGTGGGATAAAACAGCCCTGATCAAAAAAAAAAAAAAAAAAACAGCCCTGATCATCTCACAGTTGTTCCAGGACTCAAACAAGGTCACATCAGGGAACAGGCAGGTGACCGTGCGCCGCACACTCCGAGGGCTCCAGTCTCAGAGTATGGTGTGAACAGCTCATGCTGTACTTGGGCAACCTACCAGCTCCGACTAAGATCACAGAACGTCTGAAACCCAGAGTGTTTTTACAGCTATTTCCTTTTCATTTCTAAGAGACACAACTTTATGTCTCTATGACTACCCTTTATTTCTATTCCCACCTCATTATCTTACAAACCCTGAATCCCCTTTCTTCTTTTTCGAGGGTTGCTATGTTCCTTTCTGAAAACAAGCCCGATAGACTTTAGAGACTAAAGGCCAAAAGAATTCTGCTCTTCTGTGTTCCTTTTGCACCATTAGTTTGATCTAAACAAACTGGTTTACACAGCCTTAAGAAAACTACTTTCAGTTCTGAATCTGAGTCCCTCAATAGAGTTGACAGTGCTCCATGAGGAGATTAACTCAAGCTATAAGTAAATGTCACATTTCTAGCAACAAGGTAAAATGACAATATTTTCTATACTAATATATTCAGTGTACCTTAATGAATCCTGAATTAGCCCAACATCCCCTTGGGAAGACACCTAATTAGAGCCTCTCAAAGTTTCTTACAGATGGTGAGTGTTCACTGACCAAACCCAGCCAAGCTTACGACTCCCACCTTTGCGCACACCACCAGCACTGGGATCCCGAGGTTATGAGTCAGCATGTTGTCACCGAGAGGCAGGGCAACATTTTCTTCATCAGGACCTGAGGTCAGAGGCCCTCTTCTTTGTGGGGAACCTTGACAACCTTCCTCAGGCTCGACATAGTCTTGAAAATCTTTCACAACTACAGGTGAAGAAGGAAAAGAAAATTACACACGCATTCACACAATAAAAAATGCACAAGCCAGCTTTAGAAGACGAAAGAGGGAGTAATAAGCACAAAACCTTAAGAGTTGTGACAAACTTCCTAACTGCATCCAACTTAACTGCTGTATTAAGGATTTAGGGGTACTGATGCAAAAATCTCAATTCTGACATATTCAGTCTGAGCAGCAAAGATACTGACCTGGTCATCTTCAACTGTATCCAGCTCTTAACAATTAAACAGGTTTTTAAAAATCTAAGGCTTCAGTAGTTCCTACTATGAAAACAAAAAGCAAACACTTTTTTTTTTTGGTCCACACAGGGAGGCTTGCAGGATCTTAGTTTCCCAATCAGGGATTGAACCCAGGTCATGGCAGTGAAAGCGCTGAGTCCCAACCATGGGACCACCAGGGAATTCCCAACGATTTTCTTATATGTTTTACACTTTCAAAACATTAGGATAGTTGAACTGTGTTAATTCAACAGAGGCAACCACTAGAAATAGGTTATAACTTATAAAACTCCCCAGCTTTCTCATTAGAAATAGTTAAAACCACTTGATCTACACAAAAACATGCTGTTTCCACGCAGAGGAGGTGTGTCCCTGGTAAAAAGTGAGGCTGCATCTGCCCAGCACCACCTGCATCTCCTCGTCATCCTCACTCTTGCGGACGTTCACCTTTAAGAGATCCTGAGGTGTGTGTGTCATGGGCCTGTCCCTGCCTAACACAAGGAGGGGTCAGTGGTACCACATTCACCCCCTGGCACACACAGCCACTACTCCGGCCAGGGATGCAACCCCACAGGAGGGCCTTCAAGCTGAGAGAGGTCTATGGCCTTGGTTCAGGCAAAGCCCACAGACCTGCACCTTTTTCTTGGTGCTTCAAAGTCACATGCCAAGCCAGAGAATAAGGACATGGTGATTAAAGCTACTTCGAGCCAGAGGAACAAACGGGCAATTTACAGAGTTTAGGGTATCATTATCCAAGCTTCTGGAATTATCTGGGGACACACTGTCTTTCACATAAACTGAAAATCACTGATTAAGCCCAAAAGTGTAGATGTAATATTTCATCTCTACAACTTCTCTCATATATATATAATTAAGCTCATTCATATAATTTCATTGCCAATATAAACAACTGACTGAAGAGATCTTCACTGCATTGCATTTTGGACAAAAACAGAGAAGGGTTTTTTGATAACTGCTGAAGGATCTTGAAGCAATCAAAGGTTCCCACTTATTTTTTTAAAATCTGCTTTATTTTAGCTTTATGGAGCCAAGACTGACACACAACAAACTGCACATGTTTAAAATGTAAATTTGAAAAAAAATTAAATGTAAATTTGATTTGGGGGGAGGGATGGGAACCTGACTGGTGTTTTGCGGGAACTCAGTTTCCTGACCAGGAATTGAATCCAGGCCACAGCAAAGAGCCTGGGATCCTAACTACCAGGCCACCACGGAACTCCCTAAATTTGGTATTTCTGACATTATGAATACACCCCTGAGTCAGTAACACCATCAAGATGGTACATGTATCTATCACTCCCAGAAGTTTCCTTATACCTTTTGGTAATCTGTTCTCCCCACCTCTCCTCAACACCATCCCTAACTCCATGCAATCACGGATCCACTTTCTTTCAATACAGATTAGTTTGCATTTTCTAGAATTATATATAAATGTAACTGAGAATATGTTCTCTTTTTAGTCTTCCCACATTTTCTCTTTAAAAGCATTTTAACAGATCTCCAGGTCAAGGAAAAATACAATGGCTTAACTTGGTAGTATCTGTAACTCCCCAAGGTCACAGGCAGCACTCAAACAGGCCGCAAGACAGTGAGCACGGCAGAGCCTGGAACAGGTTACGGGTGAGCTAGGGGACTGCGGGAGGGCAGGCAGGGGCGGGCAGCTCCAGCAGTCTGCTCCATGAACCTCCACTCCCAGCACGCTGTATCAACTCTGTTGTGTTCTACACATGCCATGATATGAACGTGGGTGGGAAACCCTGGGCTGGGCTCCTTATTCTCTGAAGGACTGGCTTAACTACTGCTATCCAAAAACAGTAGGAAACGCACACATGTTTTTAATAATCCAGCATTTAAAAAATAAGTTGGAAGACAGAGCAGATATTCCTAACAGAGGTGACGAAAAGGAATGATAAAAATAAAGTGAGGACTGTGTAATCTGAATAATAAAATGTACATTTCACTTAAGGCACACAAATTTGTTGTTGTTTAGTCACTAGGTGGTGGCTGACTCCTTGCGACACCATAGACTGTAGCCCGCCAGGCTCCTCTGTCCATGGGATTCTCCAGGCAAGAATACTGCAGTGGGTTGCCATTTCCTCCTCCAGGGGATCCTCCTGACCCAAGGATCGAACCTGCATCTCCTGCATTGGCATGCAGATTCTCTACCACTGAACCCAGGGAAGCCCAAGTGCACACATACTATAGGATTAACAGTTTCTCTCCGGCAGGTGGGATGGCCAGGATTTCACAGAAGCCATCTGCCCACCTGGGGCGTCAGATGGGAATTGGTACAGGAAGGAGCAGCGCTCTACCCTACTGCTGCCACCTCCTTCTGTTCTCTTCCCTCCTATCTCACTGATCACCTGTTGGTTCCATAGTTCTGAGAAGACTCAAGAGACAGTACCTAACTGTTTTCCTCTACCTGATAAGCAAGGGAAGCCCCAGACACAAAGCTGGAAAGAGAAGACCAACCTACACACAAGCACCACCTTCTGGCAGCTTCAGGGACTGCTCTATCCTCCCCCATCAATCCTGCTGCCAAACAGCTGCAATGGATTCAGGACCACTGGGGACCCTAATCCAGAAAGAACAACTGGCCAGGGAGCAGCCTTCCAAACTCAGCCGACTGGAGACTGAAAGCAGGATGGGCGACAGCCTTTTGCTTATTCAATACAATACCTAGAGCGCAATTAATCTGGAAAGTGGGAGTCCTTCAAGCGAAAAGATGGCCAACCACTTTATTAAAATGTAACCTAAAACCAGCACTAACAAAGGCACTCCTTCAACGGGTAACACAAAGGCGTGAATACCATTCCAAACATCTCAGACGAAGGGCAGTGAGAACAAGAGAGGCCCTCAGAAGGTTAACCAGAGTCACGAGGCATGGATGCGGTGCCAGCAATCTCTAGCTGCCCTCTAGTGTCCTCCTCTCCTTCCTTACAACCAAACAGAACACACGGCCACACCGACTACATTTCCTAGGGAAATGTCTTCTTAGGAAGACCATGGGCACACGCCCTTCAGTCCTTTGCTTTTCCTCCATCTGGCTGCCTGCAACACAGATGTGAAGGCTGGAGCTCTAGGTGCCAAGAAGTGAACCACACCCTAGAGATGACCAAGTAGTAAGCAAAAAGGAGCCTGGGTCCTTGACCTGTCTTCCTTGAGCCACTTTCCAGGCCTGAACTTACCAACCACTTCTGGATTTCACTTGCAGGAGCGAGTAATAAAACCCAGTCTTGTTTAGGCCACTGTTATTTTGGGGCTTGTGTCACATGCAGCTCAATCTAATCCTAAAAGATACAGACATCAATGACTAAGACCACAAAATGAATTCTGTGTGTCATGGGAACACAAGCTCCCCAGGATTGGGCACCCTGTCTGCTGTATGTATCCCAACACCTAGAACAGACCTGGCCCAAGGCAGACACTTTCCCTCTCTGGGAAGTAAAAATATCCTTGGCCCAATCTCTTCCTTTTTTTTTCTGTTTTAACAAGCCTTTACAAGGTTTATAACTCTCAAGAAAACAGGTTCAGAGACTGAAATCTCTTGTGCCATTAATCTGGGTATGATGGTAAATGTGCAATGAAAAGGAAAATGGCTCTTCAGCCTCAGAAGTCTTCTCAGAAGTTGTCTTCAGGGTCTCTATTTCAGGGGCAAGATCGGCTTTATCTAGAAAGATCAGTGTTTGAGGACTGATGAGCTGAGCTGCATAACAATCACTGCAGCACACAGGCGGGTGTCCCAGGAAACATATGCACATAGCAAACTAAACAATCACCCATTAAACTCGTTTTAGCTAATCTGAGACAGGGACAAGCTGAAGTTATGACGGGAAGACACTCCCGTCAAGAAATCTGATTTGAAAAGCACATCGAGATTCCCGATGTGTCTCTGCCAGTAAGTATGAAGGTCCCGTGTGCCATGCCCCAGCAGCCCTCACTAATTCACTAAAGGGAATGATGTCATCCTGTGGAAATAAGCCAGGTGGAGCCAAGACTGCCCTGGCCAAGAGAGCGCTGCTGCCGCTCCAGCCCCTGCCCCTCCCATTTCCCTGGCAAGTGGACAGAAGCTGATGTAACTGCACAGAAGCAAAGACAACGAAAAACAAGCTTCTGAATCACAAAAAGGAAAAACAAAAACGAACTTCCTTTAAAGTTTGCTCTCAAAAGGCCTTGGATATCCTGAGTCTTAAAATATCCTTTCATTTTAATGACCAAAAAAAAAAAAAAAGAACTTCCTATTTTTTACTAAAATCGTATTTGCCGGATGGCAAAATGAACTAAGGTAAGAGCCGAAAGATTTATCTCTTGTGAGGCTTCCTTTAAACCTGCAAACGAAAGGGTCCATAGAACCTCAATGACATCCAGGGCAATGAACTCGCTACAGAAATCACAATAAATCTCCAAACCCACAGATGTGAACTCAGCAGACAAGGGGTAAACAGAAGAGGAAAAAGACTTATAGAACCGATCACATTTTAGGGGATGAGGCAAGAACACTTATTATAAAAGAAAACCAATGACAATAAGGAACACTGATTCATGTATTTTCTTCAACTGTGACAGCTGAGACAAAGACTGCCTTGAAGACTTTTTTTTGGCCATGCCACACAGCTTGCAGGATCTTACTTCCCCGACCAGGGATGGAACCTGTATCCCTGCAGGGGAAGCATGGAGTCCCAGCCACTGGACAGCCAGGAAATTCCCTGCTTTGAAGACTTTCTGACCACTGAATCAACAAAAGCAACTCTGAAATAAATGGTGCAAACAAACACTCTAAAAGGGGAGCTTTGCAGCCTCTTGATCCTGTTGAAAACGAAGGTGGTTGGAATCATCCAAAGTGAGCAGGGAGCTTTCCAATTAAGAAAACCCTACATTACTTACACTTCCGTTCCAGCTCCCTCATTTCTTCTGGTGGAATTTTCATTTTATCAATGTGCTCACGTAAAACACTAGCCCATTTCTGTAGTGATTCCATCACAGTCCAAGGCCTAGACATATCTGCAACAAAGATGACCAAGGTCTCCGGCAAGGATTCAGCAGAAACTGCAAATTTCAGCAGGCCTTTGTGGTATAGATCTCCATCCAGAATCCACACATTGCAGCGTGTGTGATCTAAGAAAAGAAGCGAAGTGAAGTTACTGACGATGACCATCAGCACAGCTGAAAAGGAGAGTCACAATAGGAATAAATTTGAAGATGAGAGCCACAGAATTCCACACAGAACACAAAAAAATCCTAACCAGGAAACACAACGCTTCATCAAGATGTCCTGTGAACTGTCCAAACTATAAAATTTCTTTAACAACCATAATATACTGTGCCCACATCTAACAGAATTGCTGCAACATCTGAAGACCAAAGAATAAAGGACATTTTAGCTTTCAGTAAGGATCAGGAAATATGAATAAAAGCTACAAAAGTTCCCTGGACAACTGTGCCATAGTCTAAATAATCCATTCTAAGATATCAGCAATCTGTGAAGCAGCAAGCTGGGGCCAAGAGCCTGTGGTTAAACAAGCTCTTCTTCTGTCAGTCACACTAAACAGTGAGCTCACATACCACAAAGGGTGCAAAGAAACAGGACCTTTGTAATTAAACGCTGAGATAAACTCATTACTTACATAACTCAGATATGGATTATGGGATGCCTGATGATATTAAGGAATTACACTTATTTTGGGTATAATATAATTACATTTTCAAAAGCCCTAATCTTTTAGAGATACATTTGGAAGTAGTCACAGATAAAAAGACATAATGTCTGTGAAGTCTGCTTGAAAATAATCCAATGTGGAGTAAAAAGAGGGTGTAAAGTATAGCTGACGTAACACACCAAGAACTGGTAACCTGAAGGCAGCGGATAGATATACTGGGGCTCATCAAACTAGTCTGTGTTTTAGGTAGTTTGGTTTTCCCCCGTAAAGTTAAAAACGCATTTGCACAAATGTGCAAGTGCTGACTTTTAATGAAGCACGATTCTAAAATTATACCTAAATAATCAAACTGTAAAATTCTCCAAATTAATAATAAAGTTTTTAAAATATCTTTTTCAAGAAAAAATTTTTTTAAATATAAGCACCTCAAGGGAGCCATCCTACTATCAAAATATAATTTTATTAATTTCTTCCCCAAAAAATTCCAACTTATACTTTAAAAAACCTGTCTTCAAATTCAGGAAAGGTCAAAAGGAGATTCTAGATGTCCTACTGACCTCCCGGAACCCTCCTCGTTGGAAACATTTTGACTGAGCAATGTGTGTGCTACCAGGAAGGACCCTGAGTCAGAGTGACTGGCCAGAGACAAACCGGAAACTAATCCTATCACCATAAAATCCAAGAATTCGAGCCATGAAATCTGAGAAATGGCAAAGCATTTCTCCTGGGTTCCCTTACCATCCTGTGCTCCACCTGGGGGCCCCTCCCCAATGAAGTCTCTTGCTTTAAAAAAAAAAAACAAACAAACCTATCTTCAGTTAGCCACCTTTTTCTGATATAATCAATTCATTTACAGGCTGTAAAAAATCTTATATTCATGACTTTATTTCAATAGTACAATAAAGGTATCTACATCCAACTATGCTTTCAAAACTCTTAACACATTTCAGATAGCAGTTTTGATTTGGATTCTACGAATGCCTTCAAAAATACTGCACTATACCTGAAGTCTGCAGATTTTAATGCCTGCTGCTCACAAAACATAGCTCCTTTCTTCCCACTGCCCATTACATATAACTCACCCGTGTGCATGGAGGTTACACACACCACAAGTGGTATCAAATGGATACCCCAAACCCTGAAGGCAGAGGTCCTTTGACATGTCAAGTCCTACCACAAATGAAGGACAAACCAGATCCTATATTCTCTACCTAGGTGATTGCCTGCAAAATGTATATTTATAACCCAGTCATAACACACAATTAAAAAAAGGGAGGCTGAAAGATGTATAATTAACCACAGGTAAGGACAACTCTTTCATCAAAGAGGAACTTGCAAGTAGGCGGCCTAAAAAAATCCTGTAAATGCAGAGGTCAAGAAGTTTTTAAGGCAAGTTTAAGGAATCTGAAATAAAAATTAACATGTACTTCAACTCAAAAGCAAGTGAACATGGTTACTTTGAGGCTGGGATGAGATATGTTTATGCCCTTTGAAACAAGCATCTGTAGACATGTAAAGAGTATATACATGATGTTTCATATACTTTCAAAAAGTTACTAGATCACTTTGCTGTTCCCCTGAAACTACAACATTGTTAATCAGCTATATCCCAATACAAAATAAAAAGTTTATAAAGTTTTTTTGGGGGAAAAAATGGGTACTAGACCTACCACTGTGTTTCAAGCACTCAGCAACACTTAACACACGCCACCTCTCATTCTGTCAACTTACAAACTAGTTTCATTGCCCAATATTACTAATGAGGAAACTGAGGAACAGAGTGGTTAAGTCAGTTACAACTAGTGACTACAGGAGTGGGATCTAAACCAGTTCTGCCTGGCTACAATGCCCAAGTTATTTCCACAATAATCATCAAAGACAGGAATCAAAAGACTCAGACATGTAAGGCCCCCTAGTCTAGCTCAGTGACCCCTGAGTCCCAACCCTACTACCTACACAAACTCCAGTGGGCCTAGGCAGGCACTGGAAAGCCTCTGCTCTCCTTAGACAAGGAGTCTCAGCACCTTCCACCTCTCTTTCACAATGAACACAGGGAATGTTCAGTAAGGCAAAGGAAGCCAAGGAAGGAGGAGCAGGAAAAAAGTCCTTGGGGTTCTAAGATGACCATAAAGTTAAGATTAAAGGGTTTTTTCCCCTTTATTTATATGATTCTTGGAACTTAAAGAATTAAGGTAGAAGGAACCATCTGAGATCAGCTTCTTCATTCCAGCAATAAAGAAATGAGGGACTAGAGATGGTGGAATTTGTCCCCTTGTAAAATCACTGTTACATGGTGATTCTTACTGTTTAAATGGGTAAAGGCAATTTTAAAGAAAGTAATTTAATGAAGATATTTCATCCTTAGGCTACATAGATAACTTTCCTACAAATTAAAAGACCTAGGCGCTAATAATTATTTATTCTAGAGTCATTCAAGATCTAACATAAAATCTGAAAGTTTAGAAAGGAGGCAATACTGACTAGTGGTAACCAAAAACCATTATTCCTACTGGACTCATAAGAAAAAACTTGTAAATGATATCTAATCCTTATAAGAGAGTTTACCATGCACTTTTAATCATCCCAAATACCCAGAAGGTAGAAAACGATTACTATCCACATTCTACAAATGTGAATTAAAAGAGAACATTATTGCCTCTGAGTCTCTATTCTCTCCACTTGGGGAAAACAAAAAATACTAAACAAATATCCCCCAGGAAATCAGCATTTCTACACTATCACACACACACACAAAAACCTCCAAATTCTCTTGTGAATATCTGTTAAGCAGGTACATTTTGAATTACACTATTTTCAGATTTTCCACTAGAACCAGACAGAGTAACAATAGTGCCCAGATCAGCGAGCCAAGCATTTCTCTCAAACAAAAGTCTAAGGCACTTAAAAATTTCTTAGTTTCTTACATTCATGTGCATCTGAAACTTTACCCTCAGTATCTCCTTTTAAATGGGGCCAGCCAGCTAACAGGCCCATTCCCCATTTTGCTAACATACTCTATATAAAGAGAAGTAGGTAAAGTCCTACAAAAACACACACTTCATCTCTTCTCCTGTGACTAATTCTCTTAGAACTAAACAGAAAATTGAGAATGCCTGGCCATGTTGCAGGAGTGGTAACCAAGGACTCAGACACCTGCATGGGTATCAATGCTTCACTCACCATCTCGGTCCTCATCATGGACGCTGAGGTAGAGATACTCTAGGCCTCTTCCTTTTTTGCCATGCTCAGCTCCTTGAAGTTTCGTCATGAGGGTTGTTTTACCAGAACCATCTTCACCTGCAAGTGATGCACGTAAGAAGACAAAGTGTACTGTTTATTCTAGGCAAGGATGGGGAGTCTGCAGTCACACAAGGAACTTTCATACGGAGCTTGCTACAGAGGTCTCATCTGCATTCATAAACAAAGCAGGACCTGCTGCAAGAGTAGTCAGGGTGGGGAGAGGTGAGAAAGGTGGCAATTTCCAAGATCTCAAACGACAATCTACTGCAGCCATCCTTACCTCCCAAGGAAAGGAAGAAGGCAGGTCCACAGACCCTATCTACAATTTGTAAGACACGCAAATGGAGAAGTGAAAGTAAAAGGTGGGGCCAGTGTCTCACAAAATAAACTTCTACCCCAAGAAAAGCAAATCTTCAAAATATAATCAACCTTAATGAAAAAAACTCTAACCCTGCCTCATAACCATGAATGATGGGGATGCTTTTCACTTTCAGTTTTCATACATTTCCTTCACAAGCACCCTGAAGGCCAGGAAACCAATGAAAATAATCACAGACTTAAGCAAAACTCTTAAAGCGCAACCTTAATAATTACCAAGCCTCTCCTCGTCCCCCTCCACCCAGTGAACAACTCCCCTCCCCCAGCCTCAAAAGAAACCTTAAACATCAGAAGGAGCCACCACCAAGAAACACTGCTGGCACTCCTGGGATTTAATACTACAGAATTATGGACCAAGAATACTGAAAGGCAATCCACAGATCCAAGTTCTCCTCTCCACCCCCAATGCCTCTCACTCAGGCCCTCCGCATCCCATCTGGACACGGTGAGCACTCAGCCTGACTTCAGGCCACCTGCCGCTCTCTGCCAGAGTCCCCTTTCTAAACATAGATCTGGTGCCCCGGATCCCCCAATTTGTGAAGACCTCTAAGGGTCTTTCATTACCTGGTGCAGTGGTCATCAACTAAAGAGGGCCATCCATTCTCCTCAAAAACAGTGGGAAAACCACCCTCCAAGTGATTCCCATGAGAATCAGACCGAAGAGGTGAAATAAAATGCCCCCAAGAATCAAGTGGCTTCAGGAAAAAGCAGCGACTCTTCAGCCTTCCACAGTGTACCTCCACCTTACCTCATCAGTCACCTTCCACAAGGAGGCTGTGCTAGCTTCCACCCTCCTCCATCCTCCTCACCTCTGTGTTCCTGAGAACACTAACCCTCTGCGGCCCTGCATGTTGACACTTATCTTTCAAAATACCTACCTCCAAACAGCAGCAAGCCATGGCTGATGCTCCAGAATCATCTACCTATGCCCAGGACATCTATCCCCCTCTCACTAGACTGAGATTCTTGTGTACTGTCTGCGGGATGTCTGCACAGTCCCAAGGCCCAACCTGGGCAGTACATGACTCACTCAACAAATAGGTATTGGCTGTATGAATGAACCCAGCCAAAGCCTCTCACTCGACAGAGATGTTGAGGGACCTAAGCCAGGTAACCCAGCAGTAAAGCCTTCAACAATGCAGGAAAAGTCCCTGGTGGGGACTCCAAAGCCTGCTGCCCTTTGCGGCGTCCCTCTCACCTTACACTGCTTTATCAAGATCGAGAAATGGCTCCTGTGGCATCTCCTCCCAGTCCGACGACCCCCAGTTCACCTCGTTCCCCCAGCCTCCTCCGCTAACCTCCTCATCCAGTCCCTCCCCTCTTTATGCCCAGTTTGGTGAACTTCGAGGCTATGAGCGGAGGAAGTCAGGGACATTTAAAGCAAAGCTAATATTGCGGCCAAGCGACTAAGGAATGTGCCGAGAAGCACTTGCCAGCATCCCTGGGCTCTCGAAAAGGGGCAGCGTCCCGACCTCGGCCGTGGTGACTCGGCCACACTAGGACTGTCCAGCCAGGGTCTCCAGGCCCTCCCGAGCAGGCAGGCGGCAGAGGAGAGAGAAGGCAGGGACGAGGGAGAGGGCGCCCCGCCTCGCCCACCCCAGCTCCCCGGACAACGCCCCGCCGGCGGCGCTCACCGAAGACCAGAATGTTCTTGCCGGACGGTAGCTTGGATCTGGCGCGGGTGGACACCTCGCTCAGGATCGAGGACCTGTGGGGAAACGGCAGAGCGGTCGGCCCCGGGGCCAGCCTGAAACTGACCGGTCCGCGACTGCCCGTCAGTCCGTCCGACGGTCCGCCCCGCCCGGGCGCACCCTCCCCGGACCGGCTGCCGTAGCCCGGCCGCCTCGCAGTCTCACCATAGACTCTGGCCCTCCTCCTCTTCACTGGTCAGGTCGCCGGCGGCCGCCACCGCGGGCCCGTTGGGGCCCAGCAGCAGCTTCTTCTCCACCCCCACCGGCGCCATCTTGCCAACTGCAGCCACAAAGAGGGCCCTCCCCCGGGCCCGCCGAGGACCCGCGAGGACCCCGCCGGGCCGCCCGCGCCCGCCGCACCCCGCGCCACCCGCCCCGCACGGTCCGCGCCGCTCGCCGCGCTCCGCCGGGCTTGCGAAGTCCGCGGGCTCCTACAGGGTCGTGAGGCCACCGCGGTGGTGGGAGGTGGGCGGTGGTCAGGCAGCTGCCTGGGCAGCCCTGCTCAGGGAGGCGGCGGTGCGAGCGGGAGCCGCCCGGGCGGAGGTCGCGCTGGCGGCCTCTGCCGGCCGAAGAGGGCAACAGCATCCCCGGTTCCCGGTCTTCCGTCCAGTGGCCGCTCCGGCTGCGCTGTCCGAGGACTGAGGCACCGGACGGAGGCGCTGAAGCGAAAAGCTCAGGCTTTGGAATGAGAACAATACAGAATAACGCCGTTTGTCGGGCGCTTATCGTGTGCCAGAGTCCCACGTTATCTCACTAAATCTCGTCAAACTCTTTAACGGTGAGGAACCTGAAGCTCAGAAATCTTAAGAAACCTGACCGAGGACTCAATGCTTTCCAGCTATCTTTTGATAGCATCCTGGTACTTCCAGTCTTACTCACCAGTTTTAACCTATTATATATACCATGAACTCTGCCTAACCCTAATCGAGCCACGAATTGAAAGATCGGCCTTAAACGAGACTCCCCAAATACAAATATCCTGCTTTTCACGTCGTTCTTCCTTGACCCTATTAAGACCACGAGGCAGTGATTTTTACCGCAATGAAGAATACACTTTTTTTTTTTTCTGGGAGCCACCGTTTGACACCAAAAATACTAGGCTTTAATTTCCTTTCTTCAGGAAAAGAAAGAAAAAGGAATAGATGTGAAAGGAGAAGGGGCAGGGGAGGAAAGGGGAGGAAGAGGGTAATGGGAAGAAAAGGAAAGAAAAAATACACTTCACCTGTCCAGTTTCACTTTAGGTGTGACTGCTACCTGAGGGCTCTGTGGACGCAGAGGCATTTTACAAGGCATTTCTAAATATCACAAGGAAGTAGGATATAGCAGAAAAGCAATCAAGTATGTGGGTTTCAGATGAGTAGGACTCTGATCCTGGCTCTGCCAACATGATGGCAGCATGAATTAAAGGATCTAACAAATCAGCATATATGCCAACCTGAATGTAAGGTTCAAACAAGACAATGGGAGTGAAAACTTATTTATAATTATACCTCGAAGTCTAGGAAAAGCAGAGAAAGTGTTGTACATCATAAGTAGTATCAGAATTTTCACAGGACAAAAGATGGAGTTGAAAACTACAGGCCAGTGAAATTCATCACCCCTAGGTGAAATTCTCTAATGTGACCAGTTGGAAAAGGAAAAGATAGCACCAGATTTAGTTTCTTTTTTTTTTTTTTGCAGGAATACCAAGTAGGAGGATGCTGCAGAGTTAGCAAATTCAGATTTCAACAGGACATTTGCCAATGCACATTGTAAACGAGAAAGTGAAATGTAGGCTGGATGATGGTATCCAGGCTTGTTAAAGACCAGGCCCAGAGTGGGCTGATAAGCAAGCACCCTGCTCCCTTCCACCCCGAGGAGGCTGCTAGGAGCCTGCTCCAATCTCCTGCCTTGGCCCAGTCAATTCAGGGTATACCATTCGTGACTTGGATGAGAATGCAGCCACACACTCCTAGAAGTTGTGGATGACCTGAAGCAGGAAGGGAGGCCTAACACACTGGATGACAAATGATTACAGAATAAATCTAAAATTCAATTTAACAGGGACCACTGAAGTCTTGTGGGGCTTCCCTGGTGACTCAGATGGTAAATAATCTGCCTGCAATGCAGAAGACCCAGGTTTGATCCCTGGATTGCAAAGATCCCCTGGAGAAGGAAATAGCTACCTATTCCAATATTCTTGCCTGGAGAATTCCATGGACAGAGGAGCCTGGTGGGCTATAATCCATGGGATTACAAAGAGTTGGACACAACTGATTAACACATACAAACACTGAAGTCTTGTAGTGGAGTTAAAATAAGAAGGTAAGAATTAGTAAAAAAAAAAAAAAAAAAAAATCATGTCTTAACTATATCAATTATAATTGGAGAGTTGGTCATGTAGAATGCCAAGAAGCATGTTAGGTAAGGTCCATAAAACCTTTGGCGCTTCCCAGGTGGCACTAGTAGTAAAGAATCCACCTGTCAATGCAGGAGACACAAGAGACACAGGTTCGATCCCTGGGTCGGGAATATTCGTGGGTTGGGAAGATCTCCTGGAGATGGAAATGGCAACCCACTCCAGTATCCTTGCCAGGATAATTCTATGGACAGAGGAGCCTGGTGGGCTATAGTCTATGGGTCTGCAAAGAGTTGAACATGACTTAGCACACAAGACTCACTGAATTGAGTCCATGCTCACTTGCTCTTATAAAACCTTTGGGAGAGCAAAGAAACTGGTCCTTATACTCTGCCAGTCAGTCCACATTTTTGGGTGGACAGTCTATAAACAAAAAGGTGCCCCGTGGTCAGTGACTAAGTTCATAAGGGGACATGACACTGTTCTGCTGAAGCAGGAAGTAGCTAAGATTCAGCAGCATGGAAGATAAAGGATGTAGAGGGGAAACTGATGAACATCTATCTTTAACTCTCTAAAGGGCTGGTATGTGGAAAAGAGATTCAACTTTTGTGGTTCTGCAGGAGGTACTCCAGAAAAGCATATTTCATTTTGGCATAAGGAAGAACTGACCATCAGTTTTCACCCTGTGAAACAGTAAATTCCAGGTTTCTGAGCATATAGGCAAAACTAAAGACAGTCACCAATGTCCGGATTGTTGTACAGCAGTTAGTTCTCTGGCATGAACTATAACTGAGGTAAGCTCCAACTCCAAGGGTCTGACTTCTTGTTCCCTGTGGAACTGGTCGGGTTTGGGTTCCTAAAACCAAACAGTCCTCTAATATGTGATCATTCTTTGGCTTTCCTTTTGATGTGTATTTATTTACTATCAAATTCCATTTGAGGGGAAAAAAAGCAGTTCACGTTAACCAAGTTAGCCAAAGGTTAGGATAAAATTTCAAGGTTTCAGAAGGCAATGTAAGTTATTTTAAATAAAGTGTCAGTGACGGATACAAAACATCTTCCAAGTTACAGTGTGTCATGCTCTTGGGGATGTAAGTAGTATTTGATTTTCTGTTACAGATAACTTCCAATTAAAACAGAAAACAAACAAACAAACAAAAAACTATTGCCAGCAAGGTTGAGGCAACAAAATGTCTTCCCCGTTGACCTAAAACAACATTCACACATCTTGAGAATTACACAGCACAGTAGCCCAGCAGACCATTTAAATCACCTCCATAGAGCTTAGGAAAGACTGATAATGGACTAAATTCACTCACACTTTAAATGATGCAAAGAATTTTCCTAACTGTAAATTATTCTTAGGCCTAAAGGAACTTTTGGATTTTAAACAGAGACTTTTCTGCTTATTGACCCTCCGGTATTTTCATTGTACAACAGAAATTAATAAGTAGACATACTTTATCTAAGTAGACATACTCATGATCTGAAAGGATCCAAGAATACATGCTTATAGGAAAATACCCTTCAGTATTTTAAGAATGACATCAAACAGTGAGCCAATGTGTACAGACGTGCAGCTGAACTTTCAGGCCTTGATGCTTGATCACTGCCACGGTATTTTAAGTATAATGAAGAAGGCATTGGTGTGATGGAATATAAAAAGAGTAAGAAAAATAGAAGTTTGAGATTTAATAGTTTGGTTTCCAACTGGAAGAAAACTTAAAAGCAAACAATCAAAAATTGTTTCAAACTTTGAAAATGCAGAAGCAAATAAATATGCACCAAAAAGAAGTGAACCTGACAATAGAATCTGGAGTATTTGGAGCAACTGCACAATTGCCTGTAGAAGGAGAAACATTAGTGTGTGGGAACATAATTTGAACAACCTGGGAAACTAAGTTCCAGGGAGGGACTTTCACTGGGTAAAAATACTAAATCCAGTGTCTCATATAGTATATAATATCAAATAATGTTTAAAGGCCAATAATTTTTTTTCTCTGACCTGGGTTGAGCTTAAGGGAAAAAAAGCGTAATCCTATACATATGTTTCACCTCATGTGGAATTTTGTCCTACCAATCTACACATTGAAAATGTATTTGTTTTAGGGACTTCTCTGATGGTCCAGTGGTTAAGAATCTGCCTTCCAATGCATGGAACATGGGTTCGATCTCTGGTCAGGGAACTAAGATCCCACATGCTATGGGGCAACTAAGGCTGCATGATACAACTAGAGAGCTCTCGTACCAGAACTAGAGAGAAGCCCACACATCACAACTAGCGCAGCCAAAGATATGATAAAATAAAATTTTTAGAAGAAAATGTACTTGTTTTATAATTAAAAAATAATAATTTTATTTGGCTGCACTGGGTCTTAGTTGCAGGGGATTTTTAGTTGCAACTTATGGGATCTAATTCCCTGACCAAGAACTGAATCCAGGATCCCTGCATTGGGACCACAGGGTCTTAGACACTGGACCACCAGGGAAGTCCTTATAAGTTATTTTAATAGTCTGATGAGCTACAGCATCACAAAAAATAATTAAAACAGTATCCCCATTGCTGCATTTCCTGTCTCATGAGAGTGTCTAAGAATATTTAAAATTTTGTATTTTTAACACACTGTTTTTCAAGGTGTCAAACTAACAATTGACAAGTCTTCTTCCAATCAAGGAGCCACACACTTGGGGCATTTGGTCAGCTTATGGTATTTGTGAGCAAGGTCCACAGCCTTCCGTCCTTGCTGAAAGGGGAAAGACCACAAAATTAAATTCCAGTGATTTCCCATTTTCTTAACTCCATTGAAAAGGTAATTTATTTCTTCTTTGGTAAAGTTTTTACGAACTCTTCTTTTCTCTGTAATTAATGAGAATTGTAGAATATATTAGTACTTGCTAAAAAAGAGATCTTCTTGAGAAATAAAAACTTATTCTAAGGATATGGATTATACAGTGAGAAAACTTCATGCCTGGGCTACTCATCATATGAAAATACACTTCAAATGAAAACAAACAATCTCTGAGTGCCTACTATCAACCTAGATGCTATCACTGTGATCTCTGTAATAACTGTAACTTAATCTTATGATAAGAAACACAAAATTTTATAAACATTTGGTTGTTAACTCTTTCGACATTCCTGTGAGGACAGTTAACCACTTACCTGTCTTACAGCTACAGTCTTCCCAAAGGGCTCCATAACTTCATAGAAAAGAATATCAATACTTGTTACTTTAATTATCATGCTTGATTAATATTTTTAAAGGATTAAGGGTCTTTTTTGAAATTTGACTTAAAGAACATGTTCATCACCTATATGAGGGCTAGCTTGATTAAAACTAAAAAAAAAAAAAAACAGGCTGCACAAGGAGGAAGTTTTATCTGGTTTTTAGGGGTAATTTCTACAACAGAAAGAATACACAGTTGATATCCGTAAACAAATATTTTCTAGTCATGACTACCTGGAAATAGTCCTCCTTTAAGGTTTTTATTTTATTGTGAATGCTGATGAGGAGGAGTTTTTGTATTTCCAATTAAGGCTGCTATTCACTCTAGTAGGACCTGGAATAATTGCTGGGACAACCTTAGAAAATCTTGCCTTTGCAGGTCAGGACTGTTAGTCCATCTCTCCTAAAATAGGAGCCACAGTTCAGATCTCTTAAATCAGAAGAGAAAAATCTTAGCAGCAGAAGGCCAAGAAATCAATGAAATAATGTCTAATTATTACCGAATGGTATTGCTTAGAATGCGAGATCCATGAAGACTGGGATTTTTGTCTGTTTCACTCACCATTATGTCCCCCGTGCCTAAAATTGTGTCAGACACACGGGAGGTAATCAATAAATATTTGTTGAAAGAAAAAAAAGTTACTACTGGTAAAAAAATTTTTTTTTAATTTATCACTGGGACTTCCCTGGTGGTACAGTGGATAGGAATCCACCTGCTAGGGCAGGGGACACAGGTTCGATCTGTGGTCCGGGTAGATTCCACATGCCTCAGGGCAACTAAGCCAGTGTGCCACAGCTGCTGAGCTAGCGTGCTACAACCACTGAAGCCTGTGTGCCTAGACTCTGTGTTCCCCAAGAGAAGCCACCTCAATGAGAAGCCCATGTATTGCAATGGAGTAGATCCCGCTCTCCGCACAACTAGAGTGCCTGCACACAGCAACAAAGATGAAGAGCAACCAAAAATAAAATAATATATATTTAATATATTAAATATATTTTAAATATAAAATTTATATATATACATATAAGTTTTTAAAAAACTCATCAATGAAGTTACTTCTTACTTTTAGGTCTACTGGGAAACTGTAGTTCTCTGAGAAATAGATGATTTCAATTTCACTTGCTAAATGATCTCAAAACTCATTATAATCAGAACCAGATGGGTTATTATATCATTCAGGATATTGGGTCTTGGGGTTGTTCATGTAGAGCCCATCCCCACTTTTCCACTGCAGTTGCCATTTCACTGACTTCTAACTTAAATTAACATCTGTGCCCAACTCCTCAAAGGTCTCCACAGCAGAGCAGTGGGCAGCCTAGAAGGGGAAACAGCTCTCTACACCACAAGGCTCCCTTCTGTGGCTTCTTTAGTGCTCTTTTTTATACTGATTGGGCATTAGAAGAAAGCAGGGGGAAGAAAATAGTAGGGAAAAGTAGGCAAGAAGACTCAGTTTTAGACTTATTTTTCAATCCATCCTAAAAAAGCCTTGTCCCCAAGACTCTTTTAAATACTTAGATGCTGCAATGGTCCCTTCTCAAAAGAATAGTCTCAAATTTGAGTGTAACCTATAACCAAATGAAAGGTAATGAATGTCTCTAGTAAAAAAGGGAAATTTATTAACGGGGGAAAACAGTACATCAAATATTCCTGGCCTGCCTGTAAAAGAGATATGGATGCATACTAAGTCGCTTCAGTCGTGTCCCACTCTTTGTGATCCCATGGACTGTAGTCTGCCAGGTTCCTTTGTCCATGGGATTCTCCAAGCAAGATTACTGGAGAGGGTTGCCATGCCCTCCTCCAGAGGATCTTCCTGACCCACATCTCCTGCCTTGGCAGGCAGGTTCTTTACCACTAGTGCCACCTGGGAGGCCCCATAAGAGATATAAGACCAATCTAATCACCACCTCCTCAAGATGCCTAAATTTGAAAAACAGCAGGCCAACTTATTATTTGATTTTAACTAAGCAATTCTAACCTACAAAAAAGATGTAGGTGTTTATGAGTTGAAAATGATCCTAACAGTATTTAGGATCCCTCTGTATAATCAATATATAGGAATAATTATGTATATTTCATGAGGTTATGCAAATGACTTTACTATGAAAAATGATTATCAAATATTTTTAGTTGTTTTATATTTGTTTTAAGACATGCTGGTGAAGAAATTCTATTGTTAATTTGATGCTAACTCCTTGTCAAAGACAAGACTTCCAACTGTAACATTTCTATGGAAAAATAACTATTTTCTAACAGTTTCTACAGAAAATATTACTTTAAGAAGTGGGCTACCCTATACTGGTACTGCACTTAATTTATATGCAGAATTTTAATCTTGAAAAAGACCCAGTTATAAAAAGTAAATTTGAAATTTCTTTCAAGGTTTTGGCAGTGAAAATGGCCAAACAAAAGTGAGTGGCAAAATGTTTCCTGGATGGATCAAGTCCAGACCTCTTCACAATAAATAACAGAATGGCTCTATAGTTACTAATGGCTATTAATTTCTAGGTTACTTTGACAAGTAATGTACTCAATTGCTTACTCTTATTCTGCAGGTACTAATTCCATACAAACAGAAGAAAATGGTAACATTCTTTAAGTCTCATGATAAATTTGAAATGGTGATAAACCTGAACTGTTAACCCTGTAGTTTAATAAAACCCCCTATAAGTTAACTCATAGTCAGAGAAGTATATTAACTTTTAAGCAGGGATCTAAGCTTTATACTATTTGTCTTTCAATTTTGATTATTTGAAGTGCTATAGATGTAAACCAAAATCTTCTGCAAAACCTTTCTGAAGCACTTGTGCATAGGAGAATAAACTTTATTCTTAAAACAGAAATGTGATCTAGAGGAATGAACCGGGGGTTCTGGAGAAAGACAAACTTGCATTTGAATCTAAGTTCTGCCATTTGTTCACTGGCAAATTTTGGCTATTCAGGGATTTTCCTATTGTTATGCAACCCAAAAGAAAGTAAAGTAGAAATAAAATAATACCTTATCTTACAATTTTATTTTATGAAATAAAGGAAATAATATCCATAAAACACCTAATACATAATGGGTTCTTAATAAATGTTGTTTTCTCTTGCTCCTTCCCCAACTAGAAAGCAAGAGATGAGCGAGTGGCATGAGGAAGGGAGGAGGGAAACCTCTTTTCTCAGGAAATATGACTCTTATCAGAGCCAAGGGTTATTATTTAGAAGCCATTAATGATGTGACTGAGAACAATCATTGAGCTGTTCTGTTTCAAGAGTATATTAAATTTAAATTTATTTAAAAATTAAGTATATTCACTTATTCTTCCAGGGGTAGTAGATTCACTACTGAGTTGATGTCTTCTACGCGGGGTCAGCAGAATTTCTGAAAAATACGAAAACATTTAGCCTACTTAGAGTATTAATCTGAGTAGTATCACATCAATTCCATTAGTATGATATTTCGTTTTTTCCCCTTCTAATGGGAATCCTTAGGTGGATTAGGAAGAATTTTTAAACCACCAGAGACTAAATCTACTCCCTGGGAACATTTTAAATCATAGTTGCTCAGAGACAGATTTTCTTTTCAACACTTTTTGTACCCTTTAGCTTTTAATATACTTAACGTTCTAGATCATAGTTCAGAAGGTACAGTCATAATTACAGTTTTAAAACTGCTGAATTAATTACTTTTGTTACAGATAAGTGATTTCCTTAGTTCACTTTTATATCTGTCTTCAGCTTCCACAATGACTTTGTGACGATCACATTGGTATGGGCAACAGTGCAAGAGCTTGCTAAAATTTCGACTATTCAGGGATTTTCCTACTGCTATGCAACCTAAAAGAAAACAAATTAAAATGATGCATAGATGTTATAAAATATTTAATAACAAATTTATGAAAGCAAATATCTTTATGATGGTAACTGAAGTGAAATCAGAAAGTTAATTATAAATACATTACGAAACTCAAAGCCACATCATATGAAAGAGTAAAGACAACAAATACAATACAGGGAAACGAGTGTTGCCACAGAGGTGTAAACACTTATGGTGATACAGGAAAGGGCGTCTAGCTTGGTCTAATTCTGAGCAGGAGTCACTGTCAGGGAAGATATCCAAAAGAAGTGACCCTTAAGCTCAGTCATCTTTTTTTTTTTTTAATATTATGGAACACTTCAAATACATGAGAATCAATGGAAAAGAATAATGAACCACCATGTAACTAGCATCTAGCTTCAACTATTCTTAACTCAAGGCCAATCATATTTTATCTCCCTCTACCTACTCAGCTCTGCCTTCCTGTACACACTGGATTATGAAGCCTGGAAGTTGCATTTGAGTATTATTTCATATTCATTCTTAACAGATAAGAACTCTTTTTAAAAAGTACTTATTTTGTCTTATTTCTTTAAATGGCAAAACCACTATCACACCTAAGAAAATTATGCTTAATATAATCTAATATCCAGTCAGTGCTCAAATTTCCCCATCATTTTAAAACTTTCTCTTTATGGTCGGTTTATTTGAATCATGATTCAAACAAGGTCGACCATTACATTCAGCTGATATGTCTCTTGAGTTTCTTTTAATCTATCACTTCTCCTCTCTTCCTCTTTGTCATTTGCCTGTTGGAGACACCAGATCATTTGTAATGTGCAATTTCCCAAAATTGGGGTTTTGCTGATTACATCCTAGTTGTATCCTTTAAAATGCTCCTATGTGCCCAAGAAACTGTTAATTAGATCTAGATGACTGATCAGATTCAGATTAAGTTGTTTTTAGTAGAATTCCTCACAGGTAGTAGTGTGGACTTCTAACTGTATCATATTAACAGACACATAAAGTCTGACTATCTTTTTTAAAACGTTAACATTGATCAGTAGCTTCAGGTAATGTTAGCCACATCCATACATTATAAGGTACTCTATCTGCCTGTTGCCTAAAGGAAAAGTTAGCCAGACAGAAAGTTGGCAGGGATGAGGACATTTTAAGTACAAAGAACACGTGCAAAAGCACAGAAGAGTGAGAAAGTGTAGTGTGTCTGGAGTATAAGGTATGAGAGAAGTGTGGGAGAAAAGTTGAGGCTGATAAGGGTTGCCAGGGGTCGATCAACAAGAGTCTTGAGAACCATCCTAAGGATTTTTAGCCATCTTCAAGTCAATGGGAGAACTGAGGGATATTTATCAAGCAGGGATATGATGTAATTTGTCAAAGAGAAAGCTCAGCTGAAAGTAAGAGAATCAGTTGAGGGGTAACTTAAATAGTCCAGAAAACAAATGAGGGGATTCTGAAATACAACATTTGCTGGGAGAAGGCAGAGATTTCTGAGGTAAAATTGATGAATAATGAGCTATTAGGGTAAGACAGACGTTTAGGACAATGCTCAATTGTGATGGATCGAATGGTAGGGTCTGGAATAAACAGCACATTTCTGGTAGAACAAATGTGCAGTAAAATTTTACAAGTGGAAGCAGAAAAAAATTCCACACAATTTTGAAAGCCAGGCAGAGAGTTTGATTTGGTGAGTTACAGAGAAGCACTGAGGGTTCTTTACCCTGGTAACATGATAAAAAGCACATGAGGACGAGAAGTTAATAGCAATATGCATGACTTGGGGGTTGGTGAGACTTGAGACTGAAAGACTGCTAGAGAGTTGCTGGAGTAATTGAGGCATGAAGGAAAAGAGGCCTGTGTGGGAAAGAAAGAAACAACCAAATCTGATAGACTGGAAACAGGGGATGTAAGGAGAAAAGATAGTTATAGATGACTCAATGTTTGATATCTGGGGGGGGCCGGAAGAATAGTGGCAATATTAACAAAAATGAAGACGCTGGAGGGAGGGAAGTTTAAGAGGGAGAAAGTTGTTGTGTTTTTAATATATTAAACTTGAAATAACAAGATATTAAAGTGAGTATGTCCCGGATACAGCTGGAAATGGCAGAATGTGGCTCTAACCCAAGGTACAAGTGAAGTGTGGAGATACAGATTTGAAAATCATTGGTAAAATGAGAGATGATACCACAAAAGTATATGTTGCAGCAGAGTTGAGTAAGTGCTGTAGATTATTTTAGTGGGGGAAATATCTGCAGAAATTTGGCAGGAAGAGAAAGGTCAAGGAATAACAGATGGCTCAGTAGTAAAGAATCTGCCTGCCAATGCAGGAGACACAGACATAGGTTCGATCCCTGGTCAGGAAGATCCCCTGGAGGAAATGGCATCCCACTCCAGTATTCTTGCGTAGGAAATTCCATGGACTGAGGAGCCTGGCAGGCTATAATCCTGCAAAGAGTTGGGCACGACTGGTGGAAGACAGAAGAATAGTAGTATTTTGAGCCTACTGTGGAAGAGCCTCAATTTTCTCCAAAGGGCAGAGTGCAACAATAAGAGTAAACAAAGAGCAAATACTTGGATATGAAGGAGAAGAGAGGATGGAGTAAGCACTGAGGACCCTGAAGAAAAAAGAAATAATGGGACATGGAATACTAGAAAAACTTATAAATTTACTCTAAATATAAAAATAGACAATTAATGCCTATGATTTTCAGAACATAATCCAGAATATATACCTATCTATTGACTCTCTGAAAATACAAAAAATGTTTACCTTACTCAGTAAAGCTAAACTTATAGATGGTGACAAAAAGAGAATAAGGTAATTTTTAAAAACTATTAGCTGTGTTGACTCATATGAACAAATATTGGGAACACAGGCTACTGTAGATAAAACGTATTGAGTTTTTTATGACACCCAAGATTGTTATTTCTCCAAAGGGAATGAAGTCTAAATCACACTGGTAGAACTATTACAAATTCTGGTTAACTTATGTCATATAAACTTTAATTATGAATTACAATTAAAAAAATACTTACCTGAGCATCTATACCTCAACATTTTGGAACAATTGTCTGTTTCTAGAAAACTGATGACTTCTTTATTTATTATATCTGAACATAATGTAAATGGATCTGGAGAAAAAATTGCAAAATGCAAGGTATTTTTGATCAGTAAAAAGTATGTGACATTTACAAGATTTATTAATTCTGAAAATTTTCATAAACTGTAGCCCGGGACTACACATCCAGTCATCCTAGTGGATAAACAGAAAGGTTCTGGATATTAACAAAAGGTGACTGAAGCACTTCGTTTAGAAAGAGAGGTAAAGGCATGGCTTGTATGTTAGAGAGAAGATATACCAATGTACATTTTTAGCTATATTAATCACCTGAATATGTTCAACAATCAAAGAAGAAACATTTTTAGTCATACCTGTTACTGGTAATTGCTGCTTTGTATTTTTGGCAATAGGAGTTGGGTGTTTAAAAATTTGGTCTCTGAAAGAAAATAGACACAAGATTACTATAAGTAAATATTGGTGTGTGAACAAATGTTTCTATATAAGCAGAGTTTGGCAGACAGAAGGAGCTGGAACCAGGATCTACTGAAACCCACCAAATTCTGCCAAAGTATGGTATGCAGCAGTTACATACAACCTTGTTTCTAAAAGTGGAGTTAACTATTATATATAAATAGATGATAAGGGCCTACAGTATAGAATGGGGAACTATATTCAATATCTTGTAGTAATATGTAATGGAAAAGAATCGGAAAAAGAACAGTAAGTGGATCACTGCTGTACAGCTGAAACACTGCAACTGTAACATCAACTCTACTTCAATTTAAAAAAAAGCGAGAGTTAAACAAGACTCCAAACAGCAACAATACTGATGTCAGCAGAAACATGGGGGAAAAAAGAGGAAAATAAGAAAGAAGAAAAGCAAAAAAGAGGAAATAAAAAATTCAGTGGGCCAGAGGGCAAGAAGGCTGGCCCAAGAGCATATCTCACTAATTCCCAATTCTACATGCCTAAGAAATCAAGTTAAAATTACATGGTTTGGAAAAGGAAAAAGGGAATGTGATGATATAATCCATCTTTCTAACACTTGTTTTACCCTGCAACCTCCCAAAACATGGCAGCATCCTCTTCCGTCTCCCTCATAGTCCAGTAACTATCAGAAGAGCAGAACATAAGAAAGGTTCTAAGAAGAAAGGCTATGATCCCAGGTCTAGTCCCGTAGGCTACCCGTGAGGGAGAAAGAACATGTACTGGAGAGGAGATACAGGGGACAAATGAAAAGGTAAGCCTAAACCAGAGCTTAATCACACCTTACTGCCATTTATCAAATTAAACTTACAAACTGGCTTTTGCCAAATTGCTGATTGATTATCAATATGTGTATCATTATTTCAGCTATAGACATTCAGTTTAAGTTTTCTGAGTATCCCTTCTAAAATTCAAATCTGGTTATGCCATTTGATTTAAAATTATCAATGGCTCCTTATACCTTTTAAGTTAAAACAGAAAATCTTGAGTATGACATGCCAGACCCTAGACGAACTGGCCAAGACTGTCCCGTCCAAACCCTTTTCCCAAAACTTCCTACATTAGGTTCCTTCCCAAAACCATGTTTTATCATTTCTATATCCCAGTGCTTAGGAGTATAGCACATTGTACTACACGCACACACACACACAAATGCTGAATAAATAAGTAAAATAAAAGTTAGAAACAATTATTAAATTATACCTTGAGTGAGAAACAAAGTTCTTTTTTTCAGAAGTTGTTTCTTCACATAGGTTTTGTTTGCAGCTTGAATTGGCTGTACATAAAGTCTTATTTTGCCCACTCTCCCTATAACAAGCATTAACTGGATTTGCACTCCTTAACACCATCTTCACTTGATCATCATTTGTACATGCTTTAGACATGACTTTATGGGACTTAGAACCATGTAGCTTTCTAGCCTGGCTTTTATCTTTATCTTCTGCTTTGGGAACATCACCGCTGCTATCTGCATGGAGGTGTTTCAGTGTATCTTGAATATTTATGTTCATAGATGAAACATTATTCTTATAATTCTCTCCTTGTACATTTTCCTATAATATAGAAATAAGTAAATAATTTCAAAATAATCAGGTTTTATAATCCAAATTACACTCCCTTTAAATAATGCATAAAAAGTTTATGACTGTCAGTAGAATAATACATTATAAAAGATGAAGTTTACATTAGGGAGAAAGGGGAGAATATTTATTAAATGATTTGGGGACTTTTGGGTAGTCAGATGGGAACATATATCTCATGATTTACACAAAAATAAAGTCAAAATAAGCCATGTATGAATAGATTCAAGCAGTTCAAACACCTGTTGTTCAAGGGACAACTATTACTTCTCCATTCTTTCTCTTTCTCAAACCCTTACTATATAAATGGTAGATCTCGTGACTCTATCTTCCATGTCTCTTATTTTTTCAGTCACTATTTCCACTTTTTTAAACATCTATTTTAAGCTGCTTTACAGTTGTGGCACCTAGGCTTCTCTGAAGTTGTAGAGAGCAAGGTTCTGGAGTGCCTGGGCTCTGCCATCTGCAGCAGGAAGGCTCTCTAGACGTGAAGGCCAGGCTTAATGCCCCCATGGAATGTGGGATCTTAGTTCTCTGACCAGGAATCGAACCTGCATCCATTGCATTGGAAGGCGGACTCTTAACCAATGGACCACCAGGGAAGTCCTTCATTTTCACTTTTTAAAAATATTTTTTTTTTCTGTGTTCAAGGATGATTCCTCAAGTATTACTATTGAATTTTAAATTTAAAACCATAAAAATAAAAAGCAAATATGTAAGAAAAATATTTTACCCTCCAACCTCTATTATTAAAAAAATTTTGAAAACAGTTCTGTATTATTTGAAACAAAAAAGCCAACCTCATTTCCTTCTGTTTCAAGTTCTTCTATTCTGTGTAAAATTTCCTTTGCTTTCTTCCAGTAATCTTCAAGATTCTTCTCTTTCATATTTATGTCCTTTAAACGCTCTTCATTTTTATCAAAAGAATATTCTCCTAGACTTAGAGATAACTTCTCAGCTTTGTAATATGGAAAAAAAATAGTGAGTTTATCCATTACAAGAAATGTTATTCGAACACTTTAAATAAGGACAAACTCATATCCCACAACCCCTTCTCTAAATTTTGCACATCCAAACCATCTTAACTGCCTAATTGGTACTGAAAATAAGTGGAAAGTGCTTGGCAGAAGTTGAGGACCCGAAGAGTCATAAAATAGACTTTACTTTTTGGAATTATAGGTAAAAAATAGCATGAAAATATGTTATACCAGACATATAAACATGCTCAAGTTTATGGATACTGGTTTTATTTTTTTTTTAACACATGTGGATTATAGGTTCCTTCCTATAATTTTAAAATTTTTTACGTATTGTGGCTGCAATTTTTCTTTCAAAAGACCAAACTCCTTTTCATGGCTATTTCCTCAATGCTCCAGCCATCAATTCTTGGATGTACCAGGTTCTTTCCTCTCACAGGACCTTTGTGCCTCACCGTTGCTTATGCTTGAGACACTGGACCAAGACAAACTCCCTTCTTTTCACCTAATTAACTCTACATTCAGATCTCAGGTGAAGAATCACTTCCTCCCAAAGCCTGTTCTGCTCCAAGTCTAGGTCACCGTCTTTTATTACAGGTTAGGATCTGTGTTCCATCCACTCTTAACCTTTGCATTAATTTATAATAATATATTCATTTACTTCATATTTCTCTAGTTAAACTAAGTTCTATGAGCACATAGACTGCTATATCTTATCACTGTCTCCCTTAAGCTTAGCACAGTGCCTGGCAAATAAGAGGCACTCAAATATTTTTTAAATAAATAAATGAACATACTTTATATTATGATTTAATCCTAAGTCACCTGTAACCCTCAGATTTAAGTTCTAGAACTAAATCTGTCCACAGTGCATTAAATAAGTGAATTATCTATACTGCTGCTCCCTTCCATAGAAGTTTTTTATATGCTGTAATACTCTAGTTGTCATGTCAAAATTATATAGTCTACTTTTCAAATGTAAGAAGAGGCTGGGAGCTAAAGGGGCTTGGTTCATCAAAGCAGATATAAATTGCCTTTCAAAAACTTTGGTAGGTTTTTTTTTAAGTAATAGTAAACTTACTAATTTTTTTGCAGTTGTGAAGCACGAAAGTGGCAGCTTTGTTTAGTTCCTCACTTTGAGATTCAGTTAAGGCTTGTATCATGAGTGGAAGGCCATTGTTTTTAAAAAAATCATACTGATTTTCCTCTGGAAAACACATCAAAAATTAAAGTAGAAAATAGTTATTTCATCTTTTTTTTGGCCGTACCATGGGGCTTACGAGATCTTGGTTCCCCAACCAGAGATCGAACTGATAGTGAAAGTGCCAAGTCCTAACCCCTGGACGACCATGGAATTCTGAGAGTTATTTTATCTTAAGCTATATGCATGAGGTCATAATTCTTTCTTGTGATAATTATGAACACAGTTCAAATTTAAAAATACAGAAAAACAAAGTTTCAAAAGTATTTTCAATCTAGAAAATAATCTACTTACGTAAGATACCTAAGTCTCATAAGTTATAATCTGTGAAAAACAGCCACAGAATAGTGTCATATCTCATAAGAGTAAATGAACTGTCCTCACTTGGTTTAAAAAAAGGTTTAGTTGCCAATTATACCGCAATTAAAAAATAAAAATTAAGAATTTTAAAAGTATAGTAAACCCTAAATTATATACAGGTAAAGAGAAAGTATAGAGAAATAAATGAATGGAGAGAATGGAAAATGAGGGAAGAGAGAGAAGAAGCAAGAAAGCACGAAGAAAGGGAAGTGGAAACATGGGAGGAGGAGACAGAGAAAAGTAAAGAAGGTTAGAAAGGAGGCAAGTGAACAGGGGAACAATGGCAGGAAACTAGAGAGGGAAAAAATGAAAGGGGAAGAGAAAAATAGGAGAGAATGAAAAGTAGCGAAAGAAAGATAGAACTTTTGAAGGCTTTCAACAAGGGAGAACAGGATCATATCTGTGCAGCAATGTGAGGAGTAGAATGAAAAATCGGAGACAGAAGGAAGAGGACACAAGGACGACTCTTGCAAAAACACTGATGAAAGATGTTGAGGGGCTGAGGGCGTAAATTGGGAAAGTAGCACTGGAATTGAGCAGAAAATGCTAAGGAAGGATAAATAGATGTATTAGTAGAACCACAGGTCTTAGTGACTGACTGAATACCATGGATGAAGAAGGATGAGGCCCGATGACTGGCTGAGGGACTAGGAGAAAGGCAACAGTACTTTTAAGCTGGGGAGGAAATAACAGTGTATTTCCACTCTACTGTTTTAATAAACATGCTAAGTAAATCCAGTACTTACCACAATCCTCTGTACAATGACCAAGAGTAAGTATGACACTAAATTTTTCTCCTGAATCCAGACTGTCAAGAAGCAGCAATGCCAGAAGTTTTGAAACAATGTGGTACTTGGATAATACAACACCAAAAGTAGCTTAAAAAGGGGAAAAAAAAGAACAAGTACAAACTTACAACTTATCCCTACCTATACATATTTTCCAGATATTACATATACTATTTTTCAGATCTTATCCTGGGAGAATGATATTATGTAGTATCTAAAATTCACATCTCATATAACATGCAATATATATGTATGACTATAAACAAATGCATTATAATAAGATGGAGGCTTATAAAGCTCTCATTAATTCCTCTTCCCATACTAAAGACATTATACTAAAGCAAATTTTTTGAAGAATGCTTTCTGCTAAGTTGTCCTATATAGTGTTATGAATATGAAGTAATACTACCTTCCCTAAAAGCTGCTTGCTCTCATCTTACATACCTTGTCTTATCTAGACTGACAGTATAGACCTTCCTATGTAATCAATTCCTGCCTGTCATTGAAATACACTACTAACAGGTCATGGTTCTATTGATGTTAATGATGCAGTGAAGCATACTTGAATCTATACTGAGATGTGAAAAATTCAAGAAGTCTACCATTTTAAACTACACTTCTCATGGGTTGTGTTTTTGTTTTTTTTTTTTTTGCAGTTTTTAAAAACAGAGTTCAGAGTCTAACAGTCCTGATAGCAACAAAAAGGTTGTGAACTCCTCAGAGGACTATGTCATAATCATTTTTTTTATCTCTAGAGCTTACATAGAGCCTAGCACATAACTGAATTTTTAAAAAATGATCTACCATGTTTTTTCAGTTATTCATGAATGTCAAGAACTGCTTATTACAAAGATTTGTGGACTATCATTCTTCAGTATTTGTACATGTGAGAACAGCCATGAGTTCTAGTCTGGTTCGGCCACTCGCTCATTATGGTAGGATAAGTCCAACTCATACTTACCAGATAAGAGGCGTACCTTAATTCTTTATGTCATTTTTAAAAATCTATAGCCATGAATTCTAGTCTGGTTCAGCCACTCACTAGTCGTGGTAGGATAAGTCCATCTCATACTTACTGGATAGAGGCATACCTTAATTCTTTATCTCATTTTTTAAAATCTATAAATTGGGCTTTCCATTCCCTGTGTCTCCAAAATGTCCCTTGATTCCTCATCTAATCTTTTTCATTTAATGCTGCTTTTTAACTGAAACAAAGATTTAGGACTGATAGGCTTTTCTCTTGATTCTGTCATCAAACCTGAAATCAGAAGACCTAGATTTGAATCCTTAGGGACGTCATAACCTCCATGAGAAAATAAGTAGTTGGACTAGATAATTTCTAGGTTCTCTCCCACTTATGTGAAACTAGAAGTCCAATCCATGCTTGTGTTCAATCTACCATTTCAACACTCACCATGCTGAATTCAAACAAAATGCAACTGTGGAAAAATTACTAAGCATTTTCACTCACGATTATCAGCAATGCATGCATCCACTGTCTTTGTCACCACCACTGCAAGCTTAGCACTGAAAGGAGTCTTGTGTGAATCAGATTCCAGTTGCACAAGAACTTGAGACAATACATCCAGTCCACCCACAGATATAAAGTATTTCTGAACATAAGCTTAAGGAATAAAGTAGCAGAACTATTAATACTTCAAATAAGACAAGTATATGGTTTCATTAAATTAACTTGTACTAAATATAACATTAACTTGACTTTTAAAAATACTTACTAAAAATCCCAAAATTAAAGAATGAAAAATCTAATCCTTACCTGTGCATATACATAATCACAAGATTGATTCTATTTACTTATATAAGAAACTCATTTCAACATAGTACAACCATATGTATAGTATAGTACTTCTTTCTTGTATGTTAGACATCTCATTTCATTGATCAAGACTGGTAAATTTTGCAAGAATGATATTAAACTCAAGTCCTACAAGAGCTATAGATTCATTCATTTAGCTTGGTATTACAACTAGCAAGCTGCCTATTTTCTGAATTCCAAAATAACTCATTCCTCAGATTGGCTAAATCAACAAAAAGGTAATTTAACTGTTTCAAAAAAACTCACATATTTCATCCATCTTATTTAGGTAAGCCTAATTCTTTTACTTCTTAGAGCATTAGAGTATAACATATTACTGAGAGTCATAACAACTATTCCAAGCAAAGATTCAATGACAGATATATTTTTTAAAAGCCTTCAGTCTTTTATTCCCCTGTTGAAAATGATTCTGATGGGAAAGTACCCCATGGGTCTGTGCATTCAATAGTCTCTATAGCCCCTATCCCAGCAGGGGACATATAACAAATGAATATATGGGCTAATGATTATAATTCTGTGATAAACCTTCTTCCTGGTCTACCCTAGAACCACAAATTAAGCCAGGATGATTTAAACATAAAAGTACTTTTTATATTAAAATTGTTTAATAAAACACAAAGCTCTTAATCTAAAAAGAATCAGGTTCAAAAATTTCTACATCTGGGAACAGACTGTTAGAAAATGTTATTTAAGGATATGTAAACATTTTCAGTTTCTTCAGTTTCCCTGTGGCTTAGATAGTAAAGAATCTGCCTGCAGTGTGGGAGACCCGGGTTCTATCCCTGAGTCAGGAAGATTCCCTGGAAAAGGAAATGGCAATCCACTCCAGTATTCTTGCCTGGAAAATTCCATGGACAGAGAAGGCTGGTAGGCTATAATCCTGCAAAGAGTCAGACATGACTGGTGGCAAAGAGTTGGACACGATTAACCGGCTTTCATTCATTCATTCAAACATTTTCAGTATTACAGGGATGCCAAAATAGGTTTCTTTACTAAAAAGTATTTTCAATTATATTCTGTGTAATGAAAAATCAGACTTATAAACAGAACATCCTAGTCTATACTTTGTACAGAGTATTTAAAATTGTTGTTCGGTCACTAAGTCGTGTCCAACTCTTTGCGACCCCATGGACTGCAGCACGCCATGCTTACCTGTCCTTCACTATCTCCCAGAGTTTGCTCAGATTCATGTCTATTAAGTTGATGATGCCTCTAATCTATTTCATACCAGTCTGCTGAGAGTAATAAGGTCCTATATGTATTATTCATTTAAGTTGGTATTTAAAGAAAGAGGAAATGTCAAAGCATCACGGAAATAGGTTTCAATTTTTGAAATTATATAGAGATATGTTCCTTTGCACATAAGCATGTGAAAGACAACTATTTGCTTTAAATATCTGAATATAGATATACCACCAGCAATGTGTGAGAAAGTTCAGTTGTTCTACAACCTCAATATTTAATGTCACTAGCCTTTTTACTTTTAGTCATGCTAATGGGTGTATAGTGATATTTCCTTGGGGTTTTCCTGGGCACAAGTTCTTTATCAGATGTACATTTCACAAATATTTTCTCCCAGTCAATGGCTTGCCTTTTTGCCTTAACAGGAACTTCTGAAGAATAAAACATTTTTATTTCAGTGAACTCCAAATGATCATTTTTTCTTTGGTGGCTCATGTTTTTTCTATCCTAAGAAATGTGTGTCTACTCCCAAATTATAAAGATTTGCTCCTGTTTTTGTCTAGAAGTTTTATAGTTTATTTCTTATATTGAGGTATATGGATCATTTCATTTTTGTATATTATGTTAATTTTGTATACCAGCTTCCCTAGTGGCTCAGATGGTAAAGAATCTGCCTGCAGTGCAGGAGACCCAGGTTCAATCCCCAAATTGGGAAGATTCCCAGGAGAAGGGCATGGCAACCCACTCCAGCATCCTTGCCTGGAGAATTCTATGGACAGAGGAGCCTGGCTGGCTACAGTCAATGGAGTCACAAAGAATTGGAAACGATTGAGCAACTAACACTTCACACTGTTTAAGGTAAGGGTTGATATTCATATTTCACAGATAGGTAAATACTTTTACCAGCATCATTTTTTTTAAATACTACATTTTCCAACACAGAGTTACCATGGCACCTTTGTAGAAAATCAACCATATGTGTGTGTGTGTGTGTGTGTGTGTGTGTGTGTGTGTGTCTATTTTTAGGCTCTCTATTTTATCCCATTGATCTATACCTACACTTACACCAGTACTACACTGTTGATTACTGTATAGTACATACTGAAATCAGGTAACATAAATTCTACAATTTTGTCCTTTTTCAAATAAATTTTACTATCCTAGCCCCTTTGCATCTCCATGTAAATTTTAGAGTCAAGTTGTCAATTTCTATAGAAAAGCCTGCTGAGATTTTTATAGGGAATGCTATGAATTTAGAGACAAATTTGAGAAGTGACATTATGACAATATTGAATCTTACAATCCATGAGTATGATATCTCTCCCATTAAGTTTTAATTTTTTTTAATCTCAGCAATGTTTTATAGTTTTCAGCATACAGACATTCCACATATATCAATAAATATATCCCTAAGTATTTTGAGTTTTTTATATTATCCTACATGATAGTCACTTTAAGTTCCTAATTGTCTCCATATGACCTTGTATCCTGCAACCTTGCTAAAATCACTTATTAGTTTTGTAGCTTTTTGTAGATTCTTTACACAATCAGGTCATCTATGAATAAGTACTATATTTTCTTCTTCCTTTTCAATCTCTATGTCTTTTATTTCATTTTCTTGCCTTATTGCACTGACTTGGATGTCCAGTTAAATAAAGAGAGTGGCCATCCTTGTCTTCTTTCCAATCTTAGGGGAAAAGCATTAAGTCCTTCACCATTTAAGTATTAGCTATAATATTTTGTAGAGGCCCTTCATCACATTGAGAAAGTTCCCTTCTGTTCCTAGCTCACCAAAATCTTTTGTCATGAATGTATGTTAAATTACGTGAAAAGCTTTTCCTACATCTCTGAAGATCATATAGTTTTTCTTTTCTAGTCTATGAATATTGTGAATTTCCTAATGTTAAACCAACCTTGCATTCCTAAAATGAATGTCACCTAATCAGAATACATCATCCTTTCTATATTTTGCTGGATTGATTTGTTAATATCTTGTTAAGGATGTTTACATCTGCATATATGTAGGATATTGGCATATAGTTTTCTTATAATGCTTTTTTCAAGCTTTAGTATGGAAATAACGCTGGCCTTAAAAGTTTGTTGAGAAGTGCTTCTTCTACTTCTACTTCTTGGAATAATTTATGTAGAACTTTTTTCCTTAAATGTTTGGTAGAATTTACCAGTGATGCCTTTATGACCTAGAATTTCCTCTGTGTTAAGGTTTTAAACTACAAATTCAATTTTTCTGTTAGATACTGAATACTCAGGTTATATATTTCTTCTTGAGTGAGCTTTTGTAGCTTGTCTTTCAAAGAATTTGTCCAGTTCATTATCTAATTTAGTGGCATAAAGCTATATTCCTCATAATTTGGGCCTTCTCTCTATTTCGTGATTAGTCTGGGTAAAGGATCCATTTTACTGATCTTTTCAAAGATCTAGTTTTTGGTTTAATTGATTTATCTATTCTGTTCTTTTTATATTTCATTGATTGCTAATCTTCTCTTTATTATTCACTTTGTTATGCTTACATTTACTTTAACTTGTTTTATTATTTTGTTTCTTAGGTGGAAACTAATATAATTGATTTGGGACCTTTCTTCTTTTCTATGCAAGCCTTACTCCTATAAATTTCCATCTAAAAATATTATGTTTTCATCGTCATTAAGTTAAAAACATTTCTAATTTCCTTTGTAATTTTTTTTTGACTCATAGGTTTGTGTTTTTGTTTTGATGTGGGTTTTTAGTATTTTGTTGCTTAATTTCTAGATATTAGGGACTTTTCTAGATGTTTTACTTTTATTAATTTCTAATTTTTTCAGATAACACTCTATGTGGGTTTTTATAGTTTTGCTATGTTTTTCTATGTATAAGATTGTAACTTATACAATAGTAAAATGTATCCAAAATGACCCAATTTACTGGAATTCATTAATTAATTCAATAGGTTATGCTTTGAAATTCAATAGGTTATCTCAAATAAAGCCTGGAGAATAATAAATACTTACTGTTATTTGCAAGAGTGAGTCCAATAAATGAGCAAATAGGGCGAATTATCTCAGCTTTCATGCAATTTATCAGCCAGTCATTAGCATGCGTAAAAAGTGAGCAGCAAAGCATTTGATTTTCATCTGAAAGGGATAAAGGCAATCATATTTTAGTATACTCGGAAAATATCAGCTTTTTATTTGTTTTTAGTCTTTTTTTAGTATTTAAATATTTGAGATAATTACCATTTTGAGGATTGTTGACACAGACACACAGAGTACTACACACTGAAGACCACAACTGATAACTCTGCAAAGCACTTTCATCTGACAAATTCAACTCATATTTTGAAAGAACAGTCCTATCAGGTTAAAGAGTAAAGAAAGTAATTAATACATATGTGTTAAGGTATTAAGTTATGAATAATTAATAATAAGAAACATCTTTTTACTTACTTGAACAACTGTGATAGAACTGAAATACAACCTGTTTCTCTCACAAGTGTCTGTCCAGTCCCTTAAAAAAATTGCCATGTATTACATGAAAGATTTCTGTTTAGAAAATAATTTTGCACAAATGGAAAACAACATTTAAGCAGTACTTTTAATAAATAACTTTCAGTCACTTTAAAGTATTATAAAGTACAATACAGAATTACAGTAGGTAAAAATTTATAATCAAGATTATTATGGAAAATATATTACTTATGCTTAGAGAATGACAGTATTCAAATTTCCTCTAAAAATCACAAAACATTTATTTTGCATAGTTCTGTGTTATAGTACCAAAATATGCTCCAAAATAGAAAAAAAAATTTAAATATTAAAAAATGAAAAAATAAAATCTAGAAGCATTTAAATGCATATAAAATTTCTAACAATTTGAAGATCTAAATAAAGCAACAAAAAAAAAGCCTTTAGCCTGAGCAAGAGGTATACAGGAACACTCTATATACTATCTTTGCAACTTTTTTGTGAAGCTAAGATTATTCCAAAATAAAAACTAAAACAACAAAAGCAAAGTAAAACTTTAGCCAAGAGCTACATGAAATTTAAGGTCATTGCTGACTGATAAAATGACCTTAAATATGATGATAACTGAGTGGCCAATTCAATGGAAAATCAACCAAACTAATTCATTAAATGGGGCTTCCCTGGTGGCTCAGCAGTAAAGAATCTGCCTGCCAATGCAGGAGACGTGGGTTCGATCCCTGGGTCAGGAAGATCTGGAGAAGGAAATGGCAACCCACTACAGTATTCTTGCCTGGGAAATCCCCTGGACAGAGGAGCCTGGTAGGCTACAGTCCATGGGGTCACAAAAGAGTTGGACATGACTTAGTGTCAAAACAACAATAATTCATTAAATGCTTCTCTTTTGCTTTTAATGCCATTCCTTTGCAATGCTAGTTAAATAATACAAATCACTTTACTATTTTTTAAATTAATAAATATTAAATAATTAAAATCATGCTATA
Organism: Cervus elaphus; assembly: GCF_910594005.1. Taxonomy (NCBI): domain Eukaryota; kingdom Metazoa; phylum Chordata; class Mammalia; order Artiodactyla; family Cervidae; genus Cervus; species Cervus elaphus. Next base: position 35,170,253 of record NC_057818.1, read on the forward strand.
TTGTCTTTAGAGCCAGTAGTTCTAAGAAGTTAGTAAAGTTTTAAAAGGCACTGACTAGAATAAAATGATTAATAATGTCTGTTCCAATTTATTATTTTTAAAAATATTTCTATAACATAAGAGAATGTACTTACTGTTATTTGAAACCAGAACCAAAATAACATAGACAGACATTCTTTTCAGATTTGTGTTTGAATCACTGTTAGATAAGAACCAAGTTAAGTCTTCAAACAATTCTGAAGTACACAAAGTCTGCTGACAGTAAACTGAAACATGAAAATATAATTTTAATTTCTATGTATTAGCACAAACAAGTTTTAAAATATGCTGAACAAAATATAAAATTGCCATTATGGATGGTTCTCAACCGAGTCTCATTTCACTGACATTCATCAGTCATATAGCAAATTCTGACAAATTTAAGTGCTTACTCAATTAACAGACCAAAGAAGCAGTATCTTAATCAGAAGTACTTGACCTAGTTCTAAAGCACGTATTACAATCTCAGAATTTTCAGTAACTAAACTTCAAAATTAAGCCTAACAAAAATTTGGGATAAAACATGACCGAAGAATTTGAGGATAAGTAACAAAATGTAGCCAAAGAAAAATTTAAGAAAATTCAGAAACCTGCTTTAGAAGAGAGGGGTAAATGATAGTTGTGCTATTTTTAAAGACTCTTCTAGATATAAAAATATCTTTTCAAAAAGCAAAAGTGATACCTACCTGATAAGGAGGGGTTCTTTGGTGATAATCATGCAATAAGCAGAATTGTAAAAAATAATTTGAACACATATATCCAGGGTCTAGAACAGTTTTTAGACAATCTCAAAGGCAAAGACAATGTCTTTATTTATCCCCAGTGCCTAGAGCATAACTTAGTCTCAAAACAAGTGATGAAGTTAATGGATGAAAATATAAGAATATAAAGTTATTTGATAAACATGATTTAGATTTAACTTCATTTCAGGTACACTACAGAAAAAATATTTTTGTCAGCCACACCCAAAACATGGAGAAGAAAATGGCAACCCATTCCAGTGTTCTTGCCTGGAGAATCCCATGGACAGAAGAGTTGGCAGGAAATAATCCACGGGTTGCAAAGAGTTGGACACAACTGAGTGGCCAAGCACCCAAAACATCTTTATCCACATACAAGATGGTTGTGGGTTACCTTCATATTCTGATTCAAGTACCCGGATATACAGACAATGAACAGAATAGAAAAACTAGAGATAGACTCATTAAGTGATAGTGGCTGCATCTCAAATCAATGTGAAAAAGATCTCCTTTACAATAAGAAGTGCTGCAATAGCTGGATTGCCACATAAAACTGGAACCATTCATCATCTCATACCCCAGGAAAATTCAAAAAGAATAAAACATGCAAAAGTAAAAAATAAAGTCATACAAGTACCAAAAGAAAATGTGGGTGGATTCCTCTATAACCTGGGAATATGGGAAAACTTCCTCTGATTCAAAATTCAGAAACAAGAAAGGAAAAGAATGATGAATTTATTTTTATAAAAATAAAAAAACTTTGTATGGCCAAAAAAAAAAAAAAAGGATAAGCATAGTAAAAGACAAAGTTAAAAAAATGTTTCCAACTAATGGCAAGAAAAAAGCTGTGAAAAATTTCGAAATGGATGATAACAAGTACTGAACATCCTGTCTAGCCTTCTTTCCAGATTATTTGTGCCTTTTACAGTCTTTGGGCTAATTCATAACTCTAGAAAACTGATAGTGACACAAGTTATTCTTGTCCACAGAAATGCAAAACATTTTGACCAGTAGAACGCAACTCATCTTTGACCTGCAGACACTGACTAGTTATGTACCTGTTCATAAAATTCAGCTTTCTCAAATGCCTACAGCACTGTTTTTTGCCATTACTTTTGAAGCAGCTATAACATTTTACTGCTTCCCTCGTTAGTTAAAAAGTTAAATAAAATCTTTGGCATGCATTAATTTAAATAAAACACTTGGATAAAACTATCCAGACATGTAAAAAATTTAATTCTAAAATTGTATTTCAATAGTTTGTTAAAGTAAAACACAATGCTTAGGACAGTGAAATAAAGTTTTCATATTTTACCATTTTGTTCTGCAACAGCTCCTAATGTATATAAGGCTGCTTCTTTTACCATACTATGTTCACTTGACTTTGCAAGATTTTTTACAAACATCAAACCACCGATTTCCCGAAAATAAAGACCTGCATTACCTGTAAAATGTGCAGACAAAACAAAGAAGGATATTTATTATAATTATTCTTTTAAGGACAAGAAATCACATGAACATAACAACATATAAAGTAACTGAATAGAAGAGAAAGAACAATGCATACTTCATAATATGCATTGAAAGAACAACACATACATCACAATACTAAAAAGAATCACAAACAAAATTTCACTATCATGTCTTACTGTTTTGTTGGCAAATTGAATGAATAGTGACCAAAGCTTCCTTTTGTGAAAAAGCATTGTCCATTTGATACTTCAGACACTCCAATAATAAGTTCAGGTCAGTCTTTACTTCTAAAGAACAAAAATTTCATTATTTTAAACATTTCCTTAAAAAACTAATCACTTAAGTTTCACCCTCAAAATACATGTTTTTGTTTTCTAAATAACATGTATTACTTTAAAAAAATCTAACAAGGAATGAAAATATGTAAAGAAAGATGCTCCTTAAATAAAACAACTTGAAATGAGCTTCTTATAATTTGATTTTCTCCACACACAAAATATAGGAAAAGAAAATACAAGCATTATTCTCTTGAATTAAAGCTACTTTGGTTTAAATATTTATTTAGAATGAACTGAATGAAAATGAAATACAGTATATTAGAATTGGTGGGATGTACTAATTGCCTGGTGGTTCAGTAGTTAAGACTTAGCACTTTCAGTGCTGGGGCCTGGGTTTGATCCCTGGTTGGGGAACTAAGATCCCACAAGCCATGCAGCATACACCCCTCCAAAAAAAAGAATTTGTGTGATGCTACTAAATCAGTGTTTAGGAGAAATGTGTAATGCTAAATGTCTACATTATAAAAGAAGAAAGTCACAAATTAATGATCTCAGCTTCCACCTTAAAGAAACTAGTGAAAGAGTAAATTAAACCAGCATAAGCAGAAGGAACGAAATCATAAAGATCCAAGCTGAACTACAGAGCCGGGTCTTTGAGATCAGTAAAACCAACAAACCCCTAGACAAACTGATCAGGGAAAAAAAAGAGCAAAGACAAAAATCACCAATATCAGACTAAGACAGATGCATCAACATAGATTCTAAAGATATTCAAAAGATAATAATGGTCATGTACAACTTCATACCTACAGATTCAATGATTTAGGTGAATGGACAAGTTGCTTCAAAAAAACAAATTAACCAAAACTCGCCCAAGAAGAAATAAATATTATATATATATATATATGTGTGTGTGTGTGTGTGTATGAAATAGATTGAAATCATAGTTTAAAACCTTTCTATAAAGAAAACCCCCCCCCAAAAAAAAGAAAACCCCAGGTTCAGATGGCTTCATCTGTAAATTCTTCCCAACATTTAAGGAAGAAATAATTTCAATTCTACACAAAGTCTTCCAAAAAGTTTCAAGAGAAATAATACTTTACAACTTATTTTCAGTTCAGTTCAGTTCAGTCGCTCAGTCGTGTCCGACTCTTTGTGACCCCGTGACCCCATGCACGCCAGGCCTCCCTGTCCATCACCAACTCCCAGAGTCCACCCAAACCCATGTCCATTGAGTCGGTGATGCCATCCAACCATCTCATCCTTTGTCGTCCCCTTCTGTTCCTGCCCTCAATCTTTCCCAGCATCAGGGTCTTTTCAAATGAGTCAGCTCTTCGCATCAGGTGGCCAAAGTATTGGAGTTTCAGCTTCAGCATCAGCCCTTCCAATGAACACCCAGGACTGATCTCCTTTAGGATGGACTGGTTGGATCTCCCTGCAGTCCAAGGGACTCTCAAGAGTCTTCTCCAACACCACAGTTCAAAAGCATCAATTCTTCAGTGCTCAGCTTTCCTTATAGTCCAACTCTCACATCTATACATGACCACTGGAAAAACCATATCTTTGACTAGACGGACCTTTGTTGGCAAAGTAATGTCTCTGCTTTTTAATATGCTATCTAGGTTGGTCATAACTTTCCTTCCAAGGAGTAAGCATCTTTTAATTTCATGGCTGCAATCACCATCTGCAGTGATTTTGGAGCCCCCCAAAATAAAGTCAGCCACTGTTTCCACTGTTTCCCCATCTATTTTTGGAAAGTATTAGTTCTTCATTCTAATATTAAAACTAAGTCATTAGAAAGGAAAAAAGAAAACTACAGACCAATATCTCTCACAAACATACATGCAAAAAATGTCTAAACAATTTTAACAAATTGAACTCAAAAATAAATTAAAATTATAATGCATCATGACCAAGTGACTTTATCCCAGGAATGCAGGATTAGTTTATGATTTTAAAAATCAGTCAATGTAATACAACAAACTAAAACAGAATACATCATCTCAGTATATGCAAAAAAAGCATTTGATAAAATTTCATTTCTGATCTAAAAAAAAATTCAGCAAACTTGAAATAGAAAGGAACCTCCTCAACCTGATGAAGTATATCTACCAAAAACCCTACAGTAAATACCATACTTAGCAGAGAAAGAATGAATTCTTTCTCCCTAAGGAACAAGACAGAGATGTTTAGCATTGTACTGGAGAAGCTAGCCAGTGTCATTCTATTTAACATTCCATTTATCATTGCACTAGAGAGCCTAGCCAGTGCCATCAGGTAAGAAAAAAGAAAAGGCATCCAAATTGGGAAGGAAGTAATAAAACTATCAGTATTCACATACGACATGGCCTTCTATGTAGATAATCTGATGGAATCTACAAAATAGGTACTGAACTAATAAATGAGTATAGTAAGGTTTCAGAATATCCATCTAACATGCAAAAAATCAGTAACATTTCTATATACCAGCAATAAGTAATTAGAAATTGAAATTAAACACCAATGCCAATTAAAATGGCATAAAAAATATGAAATACTGGAAGCTCCCTGGTGGTACGGGGGTTAAGGCTCTGTGCTTGCACTGCAGGTGGCACAGGTTCAATCTCTGGTTAGGGAACTAGGATCCTGCACAAGGTGTGGCCAAAGAAAAAGAAAAAGAAATTTTACTAGCAAAAGATGTGAATTATATACACACTAAAAACTAAAAAATACTGTGAGGTATTAAAGAAGACAGAAATAAAGGAAGTGATACACCTTGTTCATGGGTCAGAAGATTAAATACTGTTAAGACGTCAATTCTCCCCCAAATTGATCTAGAGATTCAATGCAATCCCAACAGGCTATTTTGGTACAAATTGACAAGCTGATTTAAATTCATACGGAAAGGCAAAGGACCTAGAATAGCCAAACAATTCTGAAAGAGAAGAGTAAAGATGGAAGACTCAACTCTCTTTAATTTCAAGACTTAATACAAACCTATAGTAATCAAGAGTATAGTATGGCATCAACAGATAAATGAAACAGAATATAGTACAAAAATAAACCCATACATATGAGTGGCTGTTTTTTTTACAAAGGCAATGTAGAGAAGAAAGCATAGCCTTTTCAACAAATGGTGTTGGAACAACTGGATAATCATATTCAAAAAGACAATAAAACAAAACTTGAATCCATTATTCACACTGTATACAAAAACTAATTTAAAATAGATTGTAGTTCTAAATGTAAAATCTGAAACTATAAAACTTAAAATATACATGTATATATATATTCAGCTGTGCCACATCTCAGTTGTGGCATGAAGGATCTGCTACCTTCATTTGGAATGTGGAATCTTTTAGCTGGAGTATGAGGGGTCTTTTCAGGTGCAGCCTGCAGGATCTTGTTAGTTGTGGCATGCAAACTCTTAGTGCAGCATGTAGAATCTAGTTCCCTGACCAGGGAGAGAACCCAGGCCCCCTAGAGTGGAAGTGTGAAGTCTTAACCACTAGACCACCAGGAAAGTCCCTTCACAAATTCTCTTATCTCTGTACCTCTTATAAGATCCTTAACATTACAACCTCCCTCTAGTTACTGCCATATATTTTCAGATAAGCTCTGAAGAAGAGCAAGCTATTCATGGGAATCTCTGGTGCCTCAACGGTAAAGAATCCGCCTGCAATGTAGGAGATGTGAGTTTGATCCCTGGGTCAGGAAGATCCTCTAGAGGAGCAAATGGCAACCCACTCCAGTATTCTTGCCTGGGAAATCCCACAGACAGAGGAGTCTGGCAGGCTACAGTTCTTGGGATTGCAAAGAGTTGGACATGACTTAACAACTAAACAACCACCACCAAGCTATTCATACTGTCTCCAGATTATTTCCCACCCAGACCTCAATATACTGCAATCTGGCTGAAATCTATTAAGTTTACTATTAACAAAACAAATGAAAAGGCCAGTGGATACTTCAGTCATCATCTGTGACATTTAAGACTGAGCCTCTTGGGTAATGAGGGTAATGAGAATGCCTTTCTCAAAGCATTCTCATAAGGCTAATTTCCAAAATACCACATTCCTGTCTCTTTACCTTTCTGAAATGTTTTTCTTAGTCTTTTTTTGGGGGCGGGGGGTCTTCTTCCTCAGCCAAACCCTGATGTGATGGGGTCCATCAGGGAGTACTATTTCCCATCCTATTATATTTTAGTATTTCCTCTCTGGTTAACCTCCTCCATGTCCATGAATTAAATTTCCATTTTTCTGAAGACAGTCTGAAATTTGCTGGTGGTCCTCTCAGGTTTCCACTGTTCTTACATACACCTCCATTGAATCAGCTATCATATGGTATTCTAATTATCAGCATGCCATCTCCCATTAGAATGTCAGTTTCCTAAAGTCAGTGTGACTGGTACAGACTAGATGTTTAATAAATACTTACATAAATTAGTGAATAATTCTTTCAATTCCTGGAGCCTGTCAGATAATCTGTGGTGTATTCCACAAATAGACTAAAAAACAAATCCCAGATATATGATCCATAAATTTCTCACCTTGTGTTTTCTTTGTGTCCTCACTTTCCATGCTTGTCTGCATTCTTTTTCCTTATATTTCATCTATAAGATAAAGGTATTCTCTCAATTTAAATCTATTTTGAGAATTCCAGAAGTATAGTATGCAAAGGAGTAGGAAAAGAACACGTGTGCTCAGTAGTGTCTGTCTTTGCAACCCCATGAACTGTAGCCTGCCAGGCTTCTCTGTCCATGGGATTTCCCAGGCAAGAATACTGGATTGGGTTGCCATTTCCTTCTCCAGCAGATCTTCCTGACCCAGGGATCAAACCCACATGTCCTGAATTGGCAGGGCAGATTCTTTACCACTGAGCCACTAGGGAAGCCCCTGAAACTTACTAGATATTAGACTTAAGTTCTCTGTGGCTCAGTTTCCTCATCTATAAAATAGAAATTTCCAACTTCATAGAGTTGTTACAAGAATTAAAATTGAAAACATACACGAATGCACCTCACATTCTTAAATACTACAGGCATTCAATAGGTTTTATTAAACAAACACATGAATTATTGATTGAATCTAACTGCTCTGCTCCTCCTTCCTTATTTTCTTTTCTGTAAATTTTCATCCCATCATTTCAGATTGGCACCCTCCATGAATCAGAGGTTTAAAACACAAATACACACACACTCTTTAGATGTGCGTTTCTCTTCACAAGCTTAGCTTAATACTAAAATTTTTTTCTAACAACTTTTGCTTTCTTTCAAGCTTAAATCTTTGTTTATACATCATTCATTAGAAGAATTTTAAAAATAACTGGAAACCCTAATATGGCCTCTCACATTCTTTACTTTAAAATGCTAAGCTGATTTTTTTTTTTTTAATGCTAAGCTGATTTTTTTAGAAAAATATATCAGAGTCAAGTCAACTTCTTAGAACAATAAATCAGGACTCACAGAACTCAAAAATTCTTATTTACCCCAATACTATGTAGTTAAAAGGAGACAATTATTCTATTGTTCATTCTTACTCTCAAAATTAAAATTCACAACAAATTTAATGATAAATATGCAAATCTTTTATAAAGTAATATACACATATTTACTGGGGGCTTCCCAGGTGGTGCTAGCAGTAAAGAACCTGCCTGACAATCAGTTCAGTTGCTCAGTCATGTCCAGCTCTTTGTGACCCCATGGACCCCACGCCTGTCAGTGCAGGAGATGTAAGAGACATGGATTCAATCCCTGGGTCAGGAAGACCACCTGGAAGAGGGCATGGTGATCCACTCCAGTATTTTTGCCTGGAGAATTCCATGGACAGGGGAGCCTGGCATGCTACAGTCCACAAGGTCACACAGAGTTGGATGTGACTAAAGTGACTTAGTACACAAGCACACAGACATTTACTAGTTTTGCCAGTTTCTTAACCTAAATATTCCATTAAAAAAGGAATGGGTAGGTACACCATAGTATATCTACAGGATATGATATTGTTACAAGAATATTGACATTTACTTGAAATGTTTGATAACATGGAAAAATGCTTATGTTACAATATAATCAAAAAGAGCAAGACTCAAAATTTTATCTACAGTATGACCCCAATTATCTGGAGGCAAACATAAAATTTGATGGAAAACAGCAACATACACTTCTTGTCTTTAGCTGGTAGTGTTTTATTTCACTATTTTTCATTTTTCACAGGTTTTGTAAGAGAAGCTTCTAATGTTCAGCAAGCCCAATGGTAGGTCAGGCCCTGTAAACCCCTATAAATCTTATAAATATTATTATTTTTAGTCTTTACAGGAACCCTGCAAGGGAGCTACAAGGATAAAGATAGATGAGGAGAAAGTAAACAATTTGTCCAAATTCAAAGAGCTAGTAAGTGACAGAGCTGAAATGAGAATCAAGAAAACTAAGATAAGGGCTACACTCTTATCCTCCGTTACTCTGTTTCCTACATATAATTTGGAGACATGTTATAAACAGACATACCATATATACATAAAAGTATACAGGAAAATTTTCATTCTTTTCTAAATGTTGAATTGCCTATGAGCAAATGGGTTAAGATTTGGAAAAACACTAGATTAAAAAACAATCTGTTGAAAAATTAGTCTATTCAGTGGGGAAGGAGAAGGTGGGATGAATTGGGAGAGTAACACTGAAACATATACATTACCATGTGTAAAACAGAAAGCTAGTGGAAAGATGCTGAAAAGCACAAGGAGCTCAACCAGGTGCTCTGTGACAACCTAGAAGGGTGGGATGGAGTAGGGGTGAGAGGGAGGTTCAAAAGGGAGGACATATGTATATTTATGGCTGATTCATGCTATCCTATGACAGAAACCAACACAGCACTGTAAAGTAATTATCTTCCAATTAAAAATACTTCTGCTAAAAAAATAGTCCATTGTATCATACATGGAGGTTTTTGCTTTGTGAGAGTTTAAGGACTCGTTCCTTCATTTTAATTAGTCAATCTGCTTTTTAGTAAGATTTTCATTATTAAAGAGGGATATAACTTTTAAATTGAAACTAACAACACAAACTACCTTCTATTCCCCTGTCTTTTTTATACCATTTTTAATAAAGTTACACAGTAAAATAAGATAAAGTTTGCCAAATATCTAGTAACATTAAAAACAAGTCATTATATTTACTTGTTACATACTTAAAGACATCCACGGCAAAGGATAAATTATAACTTCCAAGTGATTAATAATTATAAATTAATTTTAAAGTATAAAATACAGTATATTCCCAAGAACAAAAGCACCTGCCCCAATAAAGCATATGGTTAAGTATTTTCAGAACTTAGTGAATAGATGCAAACTGTCATGAACAAGATTTCAACATTATTTACTGTATTCTCACAAGAGGAAAAAAGGGATTCCTCCCCCGATCAGCCCCCTCACTCCCCAGGTACCAACAAGAAACTATCCTACTTACAGGTTTCACTCAATTCCCCAAACTCAAATTAAAATTTAAGCAAGTAAAGGAGCTGAACATTACTTATTTATGTGGTCCAGAATATGTTAACATGAAAAGCTTTTTGAAATCTAAATAGCACCCCCAAAATATTAGAAAGATAAATGACATCATTCTGTGGATAAGGCTGGCAGGGGTGAAAATCCCACAATAAATGCCACCACTAAGTAGCTACAGTGGATCCCCAGCTTGGACTCATCCTGCGTAGAAATATTCCTCTAAAGCAGGCGAGGCAGGGGAGAAAGGGCCGATATGCAACTAATGTTAAACCTTCCCTTACAATAGTTTAGGTTGAGAAATAACAATCGATCCGGTCCAGAAACAGGTCGCCAGTACCAGAAGCCATTTCACTACAACATCAGCACTCCCAGCCTCAGGAGCACACCGGTCGACATCCAGCCGCATCACCTCATCCCAGTTTCCACGGGTAACTGATAGACGTCTCTCCCAGGAGGGAGGGCAAACTCCACCCTGTTCCGTCAATTGGCGCTCCTTAACCCCCGCTGGCCTGGCTCACCTAAATAACCGGAGGAACTCCTTTTGAAGAGCATAGGTGGTCCCTCGGGCCTTTCCCTCTTAGAACAGGATTCTCCAATTCCTGCAGTGAGCGGGGCGCTGGTTAGCGACCTGAGGCCGGCCCCACCACTTGCGATTCACCCAAAGGATAGTGGGTGGGTCCGAAAATCAGCCCCTTTAACATGCCTTCCCGCTCAGGTGATGTAGGACACAGGGACCCACACCCGACCTGAGAAACGACCTCCGCAGCAGCGCACACCTCCTTCATATATCAGAATAACCTGGGGAGACGCCCGGGGATTCTGAAGTACTATCGGGCGGAAAACTACCAGGGTCAAGCCTCCTAAGTGGTACGTGACAGTTCTTTTTCCCTGTGGGGGCCGCAGCCGGGGAAGGCCTCCTCCTCAGGAAGGCCCCTTCCCGCCAACTCATTCCATCCCCCCTTGTGGGTCTGTTAAGAAGGTTAAGGAGAGGTGTGCCGCACCCCAGACATTCCACAGGAAGCGACGGCCGGGTTCCCAGAAGGAGCTAAGGGCCCCAAGGCGCAGAGAGTGGAGGCCGTGACCTTTACCCTTAAGTCGCAGCGCGTTGGGTTTCGCCCTTTCTCCCTCGACGGGCGCCTAGTTCGACGCCGCACCCGGTTTCCCGCCGAGAGGGCGGGCGCACTTCCGCAGGGCGGGACTTCCGGCCGCCCCGCCCCTACTCGGAGCCAAAGGCGCGCCGCCGGTCACCAGCATTCCAAAGGGCCGGGGTTTAGTAACTGTGCTCCTGTTTAAGTGGTGGAAAGTCACAACGTGAAACGGGAACTCCTCTAACCTCGCCGCTCTCCATGTAAGGGGCTTTCTTTCCTTAAAGGGGCGTCTGCCTCAAGGACTCAGAACTGGCTGTAGAGTCGCTGAGGCCTTGGGGCAGGTGTATGCAGACGTGGGGACTAAGACTAGGCCCTAGGAGCCCCAAGCCCTGCCTTCATTCCTCTCTTCCAGTCTTCCCTCTCCCTCCCTTTTGTACCCTGTTTTTGTTTTCTGATAAAACTATACATTTGAAATACTTGTTTTCTTTAAATTGTATTAGTTTTAGCAAATAGTGATGGGTACTAAGATCTCCACAGCTTAAATCTGCAACATGCCTTAAATTCATTATTTAAGCCTAAGGAAAAAGTATTTTATGCTGTTTCTAATGTTAACACATTTCTATAAGTAACTTTGAAATAGCAAGCCAGAAATAATGAACTCAATTAGGAATGGATAACTTTTATTCTGAGAAAATTGTTTCCTTCCTCTCCACCTCAGCTCCCCATGCCCCCAAAGAACAAGATTACATTATTACAAATGAGAAAAATGTTTATTAAGGAAACAATTTAACAATTCTCCCCAGCAGAACTTGACAGACTAGGGCACAACCTGAAAACAATTACAGTTTCAGTCATTAACACACTACAGGGTACTTATTCTACAACTGAAAAGTTGCTGAAGTTTGTGACATGCCACTATAAATGTAAGTATTATTAAAAATTACAAATTGTTTGGTGATTATTTTGATAACCTCTTGAGCAGCAGCTCCTGCAAGGAAAAAGGAGAAAAGCAAATCTTTGAAAAAGGTAAATCTTAAAAATTATATAAATATAAAAATACTCAATTCTGTAAAGAAAACCTTTCCTTTCCAAAATCAGAGATGTTTAACAGTAATCCAAAACAGACATAACTTACTGAGTCATATCAAAACAAGGGACTATAAGCTTTTATAACTATGTTATTAAAGGAAATAAAAATTTTGTTCTATACATTCACACCTTGAAATAATATGCCATAGTTTAAAAGAAAGAAGTTTTTAAAATTATGGTGGTTTAAAAATATTGGCAAAATATATGCTGCAAGAAAAAGTCAAACAGTATTATAAATTACTGCTGTTTTTTAAAAAGGCTTTTTTAAAGACAGAAAAGATTCTCAAAGGATACCCTTCTGTTGCATTTGAATTTTACCCTGTGCATGTTTTAAAATAAAAAGGGGTTAAAGGAATATTTATAATTTGGAAAAGATCTATATTAAATACTGCTAGACTGCTTTACTCAGTAACAGTCTGAGGATATAGAGATAGTAACAAGTTTTAAAGTTACTGTTCAAACAACCTGGCTTCCCAGGTACCTGCAAGGCAGGAGACACAGGAGACTTGGGTTCTATCCCTGGGTCAGGAAGATCTGGACAAGCAAATGGCAACCCGCTCCAGTATTATTGCCTGGAAAATTCTATGGACAGAGGAGCCTGGCAGGCTATAGTCCATGGGGTCACAAAGAGTCAAACACAACTGGTACGCATGCACATTCAAAAAAAAGAAAACAAAGAAGCAACAACAAAAAACAACTAAGAAAACAATTTTTCATCTTTTATAATCTGAAGCTTCTGCTTTCATATTCATTCATTCAATAAAATCAGACTCTGCTCTGTACCAGATACTGTCTTAGGCACTAGGGATACAGCAGGGAACAAAAGACAAAAATTCTTGTCCTCATGGATCTTATTTTTCAGTAGTGAGGGAGAGAGAATTTACAAACAAGGAAAATGTCAAGTGACTAGGAGCTAAGGAGAAAAAGCAAGGAGGGGGGTGGATATGAGTGCAAGAGGAGGGACTATTTTAAATCAGGGAATCAGGAATGGCCTCACAGAGAAGATAATATTTAAACAAAGACCCCAAAGAAGTGACTTGTGCAGAATAATAATAGGATGCACGTGTTGTAGACCAAAGGCATGTACCCCAAATTTGTATGTTAAAGCCTTAACCCTCAATGTGACCATATTTGGAGATAGTCTTTGGGAGGTAATTAGGTAACTAAGGTCATGGGGAGGGGCCTTCTAAGAAGAGACACTAGAGAGCTTGTGTTCCACCCACCCTCACCTTCCTGCACAGAAAAGAGGTTATGGCACCCAGCAAGATGGTGACTGCCTACAAGCCATGAAGAGACAGAGGCCTCACCAGAAACCAATTATACCGGCCCTGATCTCAAACTTCCAGACTCCAAGGAGTCTTATGAAAGAGAAGGTATTGTTGAGTTGGGTCATGAAAAGCAGGTAGATTTTAGACATGGAAGAAATAGGGAGATTTAGGGCAAATGGGTCCAGAGAGGGGTAAAGATTCAAGAAGCAGGAATCAAAGGGCATGTCTAGGGGGAAAGCAAGTAACTTGAAAAAAACAAGGAAAGAAAGGCTGGGTAAAACCAGAACACAGAATGAAGGACTCTGGATTTGTTTTCCAAGGACTACTATAGTGTATATGTGTGTACTGGCAGGTCAGAGGGTTCGTTAAGTGAGAGAAACAATCAGAGCTATGCCTCAGAAAGATTAATTGCGCTTCAGGACAGCAGTGGGAGAGATGGAAAGCAGGGAAACCAACTGTGCTACACTGACCTCCTAGGAAAACAAAACTTCACAACTGTACCATATAACAACAGGTGACAGTCTTCTCATCTCTGGAACTTACCCCCTAAGAATGCAGCAGTGGTGTGTGGTTCAGCAGCTCCGTATCGGCAGCTACAGGAAAGAATGGAGACAGGAACACAGATTAACCATATGACACAACAGTATTGTCTCTTAAATTCCCTAAAAAAAAAGTACTCACAATTCATGGACATAATCGTCTTTCACCATTACAGATAATCCATATTCCTGAAGGAAGCCAGTGAGACAAGACTTCAACTTTCCTATATCTTCTTCAACTTGATAGTTAGATACCCCTAAAATATATATATATATATATAAATTAATTTTCATTGAAATAAATACATGATTCAAAATTGTTGACTGCCTCTTCTATTTAATCCAGTTTTAGCTGTTTAGTCAAAACTATAAATCTGAAATAAGAACAAAAATAATGTAAAGTATGAGACCAATAACTGCAACTATCACAAACCTGTAACAATCAAAGAAACCATCTAAAAACCTATTAAACATTTGAGTTTCACAAATCTGCTTTGTTCAGTGCTCTATACCCAGTATCTAGAAGACTATCTGACACATAGTTGGTGCTCAGTAATTGTTTGATAGAATTGAATGAATGAGAAAGTAATGTCATATATATATATACACATACACACACACACACACCCCCTTTATAAAAATTCTGTTTATTACCCTTTCCAGGAGATTAAATGACACTAAGGACATAAAGCTATAATAATAAGTAACACTTATGGAGCATTAATAGACGCTGGACATTGTTTTAAATACCATCTATATATTACTTCATTTATTCCTCACAACAACCCTGTGAAATAGACACTATTATTATCTTCATTTTACAGATGGGAAAACTGAGGCACAGAGAGATCAGGTTATTTGCCTGAGTTACTCAGCTCATAAGTAGCAAAAGTGCAATATGAGCCCAGGCAGTTCTTAATGATCAAACTATGATGTCGCCAAAGGGAAGCTGTTGTTATTACTACTGGAAGGAAAAATGTAATTACCATAATATCCAGGTACTGTTAAATCCCTCTAGTTTAGCTTTTAACCCCTCTAGTTTAAAAACTATCATTATTCCTTGTCCTCAAAATAGTAGCATCTACCCTTTATTAAGTACTTATAAACAGCTAGGCAGTGTGTTAAGTGATTTTCATACATCATGTACCTAACCCTAACAATCTAACAACAGAGTAGTTATTATTGTCACCATTCCATACTGAGAGAACTGAGACTTGGAAGGAAATAGTGACTCACCCAAGATCAAGAAGACAAGAAGTGATTTGAACCTAGGTTTAATTCCAAAGTCAGCTCTATGTAATAGCTAATTTCCCAAGATGGCTCCCCAGTGAACACCTCTTCATGCTCTCATGTGGTCCCCCTTCCACTCAATCTAAGCTGCGAAGCCAACAGGACATAAGTGATGCTTAAAAGCCACGTCATAAAAAGCTCTGTACCATCGAGCTGGGTCTTTTGAATTGTTAACTCTGGGGAAGGCAGCCACTATGTCAGAAATCTCAAACTGCCATGCTGAATGGAAGCCCCAATGAGCCACGGGGTGAGAGGTGCCTGAGCAGCCCCCAGCAGTCCCAGATATCCTGCCTGAAGTGCCACACATGTGAGTGAGTATGTCTTCTTGGACGACTCCAGCCCCAAGTGTCCTGCACCTCCATTCTTGGATGACTCTAGCCCTAGGCATCATGCATCTCCATGGGATCCCCTTTCCCCAGTGAGAACTATCTAACTGAGCCCAGCCAATCCTCAAAGTCACAGACACAATAATGGATTGTTTTAAACTACTAAATTTGGGGATGGTCTGTTATGCAGAAGATAACAAAAAATACATTCTAAGCAAACAATACAAATAAAGCAGTACATTTATTTGGTGTTTTATTCTTTTTCCTTTTCTGGTAAGCTTGCTCATTAAGATTATAACTCATTGGGTATACTACATCAGCTGGGGCAACAGACTTTATGACACACCCAGAATGTGCTGCTATGCAATAATCCTGCACAATTAAAACTATCATCTTAATAAAGATGTCCTGGACAACTGAAGACCTTTGAGCATATGCCAATACTCCAATTACTACATTTATAGATAACAAAAAATAGCTACTGAGCAAAGAAATATCTTTAGAGTTCTGAGTTCAGAAGTCACTGGCATACTTGTGATTTTCCCATTCTACCAAATCAAACTCAGTGTGAATCTAATAAGTCAACTACAGAAACTAGCAGAAAAAAGTTTTATCCCATACGCAACCAACCAACAGTCCCCTGTAATAGTTCAGAATCAAATGCTGTTTGCAGTTGGTTACGTTTGGCCTCACTGAGATGACCCATGTGTAAACTGTTTACAGTGTGAATTCAAGCATTGTACTACTGTAAATACCCCAAGATCCCTTTAAGATTTCATTCCATTTAAGTATTTATTTAAGATTTTATTGGGAACTCCCTGGCAGTCCAATGGTTAGGATTTGGAGCTTTCACTGCTCTGGCCTGGGTTCAATCCCTGGTAGAATTAAGATCCCGCAAACCATGCTGTGAAGCCAAAAAAAATATTTTCACTGTTTTTGACAATTTAATTGCTATCCTTACCTGGATATCTACCATGCTGTTTATGAAATCTATCAACAGCCCGTAACATTAAGTATAATACTATCTCATTATCTGGATTGTCCATGCTGGAAACTGAAAGGAAAAACATTTCAGTATAATTTGGGTAATTCATGATTTAAAAACAAGGAAAAACTGAATTTACTATATACTCAAGTTCCAGAATACAAGGTAATTCTATCACGAAATTTAAATATTTTGTGATAATAAAATAGAAAATGATACATAATAGTAAAATAAAGGGAAACATTAAAATAAAACCCAGTGGTATTACAGATAGTTATGGTCACATAATCTCTTAATATAGTAGTAAAATGCTAAATTTAGCTCTTCTACATATAACACCACTTACTCAGTGACATAAATATGATTATATATAGATACATTAAGTTTTTTAGGCTTCACTGATGGCTCAGATGGTAAAGAATCCAACTGCAATGTGGGAGACCTGGGTTCAATCCCTGGGTTGGGAAGACCCCCAGGAGGAGGGTATGGCAATCCACTCAAGTATTCTGGCCTGGAGAATCCCCATGGCAGACGAGTCTGGTGGTCTACAGTCCATGGGGTCGCAGAGAGTCAGACACAAGAGTCTGACACAACTGAGCGACTAAGCACCACACAGCACATTGAGTTTTATATTTTGAAATTACAACCACTTGGACAGGCTTATAGAATAAAATTTAGAGTATAAATATTTATATTATCCTTTATATTATCATCATACACTCTTATCATATCCTTAAAATTAATAACCTAGCATCAAAAGGTTATTACTCACTAATTTCATCCCTGTTAACTGTATCCAAGCTGTATTCTTCAGCTAAGGATCGACATCTCACCACTCGAAGAAATGCTGAATTGCTGCCTGAACGCAGGAAAGGTATGATGGAAATAAATGGTTAAGATACACTAATATCCTGATTAAGAACAGAAAATTTTGTGTATCCTCTTTACAGACAGAGAAATATGAAGAAGTGGCTCTAATGTTAGCAGAAATGGCACTACAACACAAGCCATCTTAAATTCATGTTCTTGGCGTTACAATCAGTTCAGCACTGAGTACGTGGGTGACGGTACTTGTCTGAGCCTCAGTTTTCATTTGTAAAATAGAAATATATTTTTAAACTTTGAGTTGTTCTGTGGATGAGAATGGCAACTATATAAAGTATATACCGAGCAGAAAGCCTGACAGGGCTCAATGAACAGTAATTTTTATTATTATTCTCGATAAGCAGTCCTGAAGGAGAGTGGTATATATAGTGTGCTCTAAGTATATGTTAAGGCTTTAAAAACAAAAAACTTTGTATTATGGGAATTTTCAAACATATTCCAGTAGAGAGACCAAAATAATACCAAATACCTTCAAATACTCTCAAATACCCAGTATCCAGCTTTTAATCTGGTATCATATAATGTAGTAGAACAAACACTAATGCATAAACAAGGTGCAAGATTAGTAGTGGAACAAAACATTAAATCTAAGCCTAAACAAACATTGCTGAAGAATCTTAAAATGGATAATTTGGATACATATATTTTAAGAATGGGTAACACACAAAACATGCTTTTCCAGAAACGAGAGGTCATAGCTACAGGGAAAAATTCTCAGATGGCATATGAAACAGACTTTATTATTCTTAAACTAACTCTTAAATACTCTGGGCCTACTCAAGAGTTATCAAAAAGACCCCAGGAGCCTAGCCACTCTGAAACTAAATGGCAAAATTCCTAATTCTATCACAGTCTGATCAAATACTGATCAAAATTAGTATTTAAGCCAATCTTGTCAATGTACATGTGACTCAAGACTTGATACCCAAACTCTTCAGATAAGACTGTTCCAAGTTAGTTAAAATTAATAAGCAGAAAACAATTCTGCACTACTGATAATTTTCAATGTATCGATATAGATATGATCTGTCTCTGACCAGTCTTAGAATACCCTCTCCTTTCATTATGAGAGAGAGAAAAAAACCTTACCCAATAATTACCTATATCGATACCACTGAGACCATGGAAAAATTTTAATTTCAATGATTTAAAATTGCTGGGAACATTTTCCATGTCACATTTTTTATCAAACAAAATAAGGAAATTTAAGTCAAGGTGACTTACAGAGTAATTTTAATTCTTTCTCTGAAATGGACTCTGGTGCCTGTAAAGAGATAAATGCAGATTTTGCTCCAGTGTAAAAGAAGATCAACAGAGGGTGCAGCACAAAGCCAGTCACTATGACAGGCCTTCTCATTAGGCAGGCGAGTGAAAGACCCTCTGCAGACGGTCTGAGCCAGTGCCACACCCTCTCTCTGAGCCCTTCCTGGCTGGGTTTATGCAATGCAATCTGGCCCATGTGGAGCTG
Organism: Cervus elaphus; assembly: GCF_910594005.1. Classification (NCBI taxonomy): domain Eukaryota; kingdom Metazoa; phylum Chordata; class Mammalia; order Artiodactyla; family Cervidae; genus Cervus; species Cervus elaphus. The sequence continues at coordinate 35,189,197 of NC_057818.1, forward strand.
CACTGTCTGCTAAAGGCACTGCGCCCAGCAGCTTACCTGGCCTACAGACTGAAGCAATTTGGCAACATGATTACCCACAGCAGCAGCATCTTTCTTTGCTTTTTCACGGTAACTGGAAAAGAACAACAAAAAACTATTAACAAATATTTAAATTGCCAGATTTAAATATCACCATGAAGCAAACAAAAAAATGTCTTTCCCTTTCATAAAAAAAATACTGATCTGGCAACATTATGAAATGTGACAATGCCATGGAAATGCTACCGGTAGCACCTGTTAGTGGGTGGTGATGGACTCTGGGACTTCACTAATACCTAGGCTCTCTGAGTAATTAACGGCACCTAACTTAAAACCTGCCCTCCTGGAGAAGTCCATGACCCATGCTCCTCTGATAGAGGACCTAACAAAATGTTCTGCAAAAGAACATGCTTAAGCTCCCTCGTGGCTCAGATGATAAAGAGTCTGCCTGCAATGCGGGAGACCGGGGTTCAATCCCTGGCTTGGGAAGATACCCTGGAGAAGGAAATGGCAATCCACTCCAGTATTCTTGCCTGGAGAATTCCATAGATGCAGGAGCCTGGCAGGCTTCAGTCCATGAGGTTGCAAAGAGTCGGACACGACTGAGAGACTTCACTTTCACTTTTCCAATCTCCTTGAAGTCGAGTCCAAGGAAAGTTAAACCCTTCAAAACCAGCCATCTAGCAAATGCATGTAAAACTTGAGATGGTCACCCTTAGAGATGATCAGCATTAAGCTGATCACCTCTGATATGAGGTCATACTTCTTTCTCTCATCTGACTTTTCCCAAGTTTTAAGTAGTTGAACTTTTAGGCTAGGGCAACAAAGATTTGTTAAGAGAATGACTGAGATGAAGAGTGCAATCTGTTTATGGAATAGAGACCTTCTCTGTGTGACACTATCTGGCCCTTGAAGAAGCCAGGCCAGTGGCCCTGCATTTATCCGCAGCATGCCCAAAGATACACAAGGGTAATATCTATTGAGACCCATCCTTATGACAGTGGATAGCACATGTCTGTCTATAGTCATGAACTCTTTAAATTATGAAACATTAATGACAAAAAATTTATCAAAAACTAAAATCTTGAAAGCTTTAAATTACAGATAAAAGAGTATAGGGCCATGGTTATGAGTACAGATCTGGGTTTCATGAATTCAAATCCTGGTTTTACCATTTACCAGTTGTCCTGCCCTGAATAAATTCTCTCTTCTATGCCTTAGTTTCCTCACCTGTAAAATTGGGACAATAACAGTATCTCTCTCATAGGATTTTTGTGAATATTAAATTAGTTAATACATAGAACAGTTCATAGCACAGAGTTAAGTGTTCAAATGTTAGGCTTTATCTTGAAATATGCAAGAAAAAGTCTGATGCCCAGAAAGCAAGTGGGAACTCTCTATACTTTCTCCCCAATTTTGCTGTGAACCTAAAATTATTCTTAAAAATAAAATAAATTTTTAAAAACATCTGCCCTCTAAGTTTTTTAGCTTATTTTTAAAGCAATGAGATTATAACAAACTTTCATTTGATTTCTGATTTCTGGTAGACTGATAAAACATGTTCTTCTCTAAAATAAACAGATTGATTTTTCTCTTACATAGCTTAAAGACAGGTGACTTACACATTTTGAAGTTTTATATATTTGCCTGAATCTGCAATCATATCAGGAATTGTGCCTCGAACAGGTAGATTTCCTTGACCCTCTTTGGCCACAAATTCCTTTAAGGCACGAGCTAAAATCCAAAATGTCGGAGTCTAAAAAAAAGAAGAAAAAATTTTCTATTAACTGACATTTTAATATGACCTGAAGGTTAAGGGGCACTAATTTTACTTTTTTGTTGTTACCTGTTTGGTGATATTTATGCAGCGATCATCATTAAATATATCTTCAATACTGCTTGGGATCTAATAAAGGAACACAAAACATTTACCTATACTAAGAATTTGCCCACCTTTATTTTAACTGTAATCTTCCAAACAAGTTCAAATACAAACTTCTGATTTGTTTGGACTTTTATTCAGAATTATCACCAGATGGAGATTTGTTGGGGAAAGAGAGAACGGAAGAAAGTCCCCTCCTGCCCACTCAGGTTAGCATTTAAAGACTGACCTATATTCTTACATCATATATGGAGTGAAGATGGAGCCTAAGTAAATCTTTTTACAGTTATATTTGAGGACAGAATGAAGAAAACAGACATTAATCCCAAGCTAGATTTGTAATCCTTCATGTTGTTTCAGCTTGTAAAAAATCTGAAACCTGTATACCCTAACTAGTGATGGTGGAAGGAGACAAGCACTCTGAAAAAAGCAAGACAGTTAAATTAAGAACTTTTAATGCAAGCAAGAATATCATGTTATAAAAACTATAGAAATTGTAGGCTTTGGTTCTACTGTTATGTGGAAAAAAGAAATTTCTTACTGGAAACTCCTAACTGGTCTCCCTGCTTCCACTCCCAGTAGTCTTTTGTCCTCAAAAGAGCCAGAATAACATTTTTAGAAATATAAATCAGGTCACTTCATTCCTCTGCTCAAAACACTTCAGTGGCCTGCACTGCCTTTATGATGGGGCCCTTTCTGCCTCTCCAAACTTAAATTCCTCCCACCACCTTCCCCCTTGTTCACTTCGTTCCAATCACAGCGGCTTTCATACCCATCCTTGAACAAACGCCAGGCGTCATCCCACTTCTGGGCCTTTGTACTTGTGCTTCCTCAGCCTGAAAAGCTCTCCTTCCAGACCTCTGCATGTCACACCTCACTTAGGCTTCTGCTTAAACACATCTCCTTCAAGTCTCCCTGGTCCTTCCCCTCATGCTCTACCCCTTTGTTCTGCTCTAATTTTGTTCATAGCACCCTAGTACATATGTCTGTTTGCTTAGCTCACTGTCCCCCAACCACAGAACCTTGTTTGTTTTTTTTCAATTGGGGTAAATTATACATTCAGTGAAATGTATAAATCTTAAATGACAATCTGATGCTTTCTTGTAACTATACATATACTTTTAACCATCACTCCAATTGAGACATTAGAAAATTTCCATCACCCCAGAAAACTGTGTGATTCACAGAGCACATACTTTTAATCACTCAGCAACACTACCTCACTGTCTCCAGAAAGTCTGCAGTAACACCTTAAGTGCTTTCCTAACTTGAAAGGCAGCGTGTTTTGCTGTTTTAAACTATAAGAAAATTCTAACTTAAACTATCAATTGTGTTATTCCAAAGTTCCCCAAAACTTCACTGGTCAGACTTCAACAATAAAGTCCTCAAAGTAATTTTTAAGGTATATGATGTCATTAAGAACATCTTCCAATGTATTCAAATAATTACTGTTAGAAGCAAATGCAAAAAAATAAAAGCAAATGCAGAGTAAGATTTAATTTTTCAGGCAACACTATTTGGACCAGCAAAACAACACTTTCATTATATAATTCCTACCCCTAAACCCTTACTACTCACAAATCCTGTACTTCAAACAATATATTATGTAAATCACTACGTAGATATTATATGCTGAAGCACTGACGTCCATTTTAACAAGGACAATACAGAATCCAATAAAAGAAGATTAAAGCTATATTATAATATTAATTTCTAACCAACTATACAATGTAAGAAATATTAAATTAAACCTAAAATCAACTATTTCACCTATGAGGACTTCAGAAAACAGCTTTCACTGGTGAATAATTCAGTAGCTCTTAATACCTGAGTTGTATTTAGTGCTGTATTCACATTTTTAATAGCTTCTTCAAAATTCTCTTCATCTTCTGGAGCCCCATTTTCATTCTTTAAAATTCCTATTAAAATAGAAACTGATTACTAGCAAAGGACAGCCCTTTTCTTTTCATTCCTTCTCTTTCCCCAACATTAAGGAAATAACCTTGTCAGATTCCAAAGGGAGGATTGGATACTGAACCTTAAGAAGGAATACAGCTTATTATTAGTCATTCTTAAAATTACACAAGGAGTGGCTCCTTAACCTCCCCTGAGGAAAATAAAAGCTCAGGATGGCATCATTCAACAAAAGTGCTGACAGAAATCCAGTAAAATTAGCTTCAAGCAATCTTTTTAAACTTTATATGAGGTTTAATCAAATCCCAAATTACCTTGTCTAATCAAATCTCTGAAGTCTTCTTTTTCTTTATACGTTTTAGGTATTCGTCCATTGGTCTAAATTGGGTTAAATAAATTTAAATATAGTTGTAAAAACTCAAGATATGGAAATTAAAAGTCCAGTTCCCCCCATTTTCCCATCCACATGAGACTGCATCAGCAAATTGATACCTCAGTGAAACCAGCTGACTTGATAAAAAACGAAAAGTGTGGGCCATTTCTCTACATTCATTCCTCACTGCCAGTTTCAGAAAGACATTTGTTCAAATTTCATTTTGTTAATAAAAATGTCAGTATCAAAAGAGAAAATGCTAGATTCAAACTGAAAAACACCCACCTTTCCTATAACCCCACAAGGAAAAAATATCAGTCTCCCATCCCCTCCAATGAAATTCTTTTTAATAAACTGAAAAAATACAGTCACATATGGAATGTCCTTTCTCAAAAAAGGAAATACTGGGACTTCCCTGCTGGTCCAGTGGTTAAGAATCCGCCTTCCAATGCAGGGGATGTGGGTTCGATCCCTGGTCAGGGAACTAAGATCTCACATGCCGTGGGACAACTAAGCCCACGCCACAGCTAGAGAAGCCTGTGTATAAGCAACAAGAAGTCCTGTGTGCCAACAAAGATCCCACATGCCACAACTAAGACCCAACACGGTCAAATAAATAAATCTTAGAAAAAAAAAAGAAGGACATACTTCACTATACCACTGTGCTAAGTATTTAGCTACGATCACAATCCATGGAGTGTGGCTATGGTCCTAAAAATAAAACAATCAAAGAAAATGTCAGTATTAGTTAACATTTATTTTTCACTACACCATATCATTTTCAATTCAACAATATTTTACACAATTATTCTACCATGTTTGCATCTCTCAGTATACGTGGAATAATGAATGGAGGAAAAATGAGCTGGGTTAATAAAAATTGCTTAACAAAGCTTTTCGAGGCAGTGTCCAATTTAATCCTAGTAAGGCAGGTATATACTACAACTGTCCCCTTTTAGCATTCAGAAAACAGCCTCAGAGACTGCCACTCAGAAATAAAGCTCAGGTAGAGCTTCCCTGATAGCTCAGTTGGTAAAGAATCCGCCTGCAATACAGGAGACCCTGGTTCAATTCCTGGGTTGGGAAGATCCCCTAGACAAGGGGTAGGCTACCCACTCCAGTATTCCTGCCTTGAGAATTCCATGGCCTGTATCATCCATGGGACTGCAAAGAGTCAGACATGACCGAGCGACTTTCACTTTCACATCTTGATTTCAGACAACAAGCCTAGACTAAGGACAAGGGATCTTTTCTGTGTTTGCTGATGAGGCAAATACCTGCATTTTAATTAATGTGTAGGTAGGAAAATACATATATATGCCTTAAATTACATGGCCTGTTATAAATATCATTATTTCTATAATGAAATATGCAGTTGCCTTGGTAATTCTCAAACTCTAAAAATAAGTTTCAACAGGAGTCAATTTCAACAAACACCCACCTCACATTCAAACTATTTTAAAAAGTACATCTCTTTGTTTAGGAGAAAAGAACCAAGAAGAGGGCTTCTGGGACATGTCAGTGTCCAATCCCGTGGTTAGGACTCCATGCTTCCACTGCCGGGGCACAGGTTCAGCCCTTGGCCAGAGAACTAAGATCCTACGTGCGGCATGGCAGGCAAACACACACACACCCGCACACACAGAGTCCAATTTCTCAACCTGAGTGTTGATTACACAGATGTGTTCAGTTAATGTCCTTTTCTTCAATAAAAAAGTTTTTAAATTTGGGGGAAAGATAGATTTATTTAAAATAAATCAGGTACAATGTTGTTACTGTGTGAGGTTTATATTTTCTCACTTTGTAATTCAAAAACCTTAGGTTTAAAAAAAAGGTTTTCAGTATACTTATAAATGAAAAGTCACACACACTACCAACCTTTTTTTCCATATGATCCAAATCATAAGACTGAAAATGTTCTCTCAGTTCAGGAAATGGCTTATCCAGTCGTAGATCCTCTAACGCATTATCTGGATGAGATTCTATTACTGTGAACCAAATAATCCCGAAAGATAAACTTATTTCCTTAGCAGTATTGCTGGCAACATCTATACTACAGGAACTTAGGAAATCTGGAATTTTTAAATGGACATAGGGCCTACAGGTTTTTCTCATTGTTTTGTTCATTACTGAGTTTAATTTACATATACATATAAACATATTTTACTAAACGCACAAATGATAAGTGGACTACAGTATTAATAAAAATAAAACCAAGAGTCCTTTAGTGCAGAATTTTCTTGTTATTGTAATTGGAAAAGATGAAAATGTGTTCAGATGGCACCCAAAAACCTACCCTTCTTCCTCCTGTGGTTTTCAACAGACAGCATCACCATGTACCTATACCTCTTCCTTAGGAATGTGATGGTCTTCCCTGATGTCGAGCGTCCATGGCCCAGTTATCTGTCATTCCCCACATCCTGATGTCACTTCGTACATAGCCCTCCATATAGGAGAGTACGGGGAAGTGTGTAATTTCAGTAAGTGTTTAGAGCGAGGCTCAGTGCTGTCACTTGCTAGTTGTGTGACCTTAGGCAAATAACTTAATTTCTCTATGCCTCAGCATCCTTATCTGTAAAAAGCAGATACAATAGTATCTACTTTATAAGGATTTGGGAAAGAGTAAATGAAATAACCCACATGAAGGCCAGCACACAGCTAGCAAGCTTAACCTTCTCTATCGTCTCTCCCCTCTTCCCTAGCCTCAGAACATCTGCCCTCAATCAAGGACGCTCTCTCTGTCTCTGTCTCTCTCTTTCTCAGACCTAGACCACTGAAAATCTCCTAAAAGCAATCCTTGCCTCCAGCCTCTGTCCCTCCAAACCCATTCATTCTCCACCAGGCTTCAGAGTGACCCATTTAAAACAAAATGTTTACCTTATCACTCTTCCCACAACTCTTAAATGACCCAGCCCCACTGCCAAAAGCTTATCCCCAAAAGCCACTCCCCAGCTTCCCAAGCAGACATCACTCTTCAGTGATGACTATCACTGCACTAACAGACGACCTGGCTTACAGCAATGCATGAGTCCTGAGTGAAAATCTTACAATGATTTAAGATCAAAATTGTGTAAGTAAGGAACTTGAGTTGATGCAAGCCTGCCTTTGAATGACTTTAGTCTCCTACTAACAGCTTCCTTGGAACAGTAGTTAATCAAATGCCTTGATTGTTGTGTGGAATTACACCTGAACTGGGGGAGCCTGAGGCCTATGTAAGAATAGAATAGAAAACTGGTGGGGAAAAGGTAGTGTAACCTCTCTGTATCAGTGTGACCCACATACCATGGCTCTTGCCTGTGCCAGTCATATATGCCCTATGTAGGTTAAGAGGCAAAAAAAGCTAGGTACATGCATAGCTGCCAGGCCTTCTAATAAAATGAAGAAGCTGTACCTATTTTATCTCCTGCTTTGTATTCTTCTATAATGCTTAGTAAAGGAAATAGGAAGATTAAAGCCTACTGATTCTGATTAGCACTTTAAACCTGTAACCAGAGTTGTGCTGCTATAAATTAACTTTGTGATTTCAAACTGACTTTCTAAATTATCAAGTTCCTAAAATTACAGCTAAAACAACCAACAGGAAGCCCCATATGTGCAACAATTTTACCTGGATGTTCTTTTATAATGATCCTCATATAACCAACTAGTCCATATGTCCTACAGATCAGAAGAGGGATTTGGGAATTCCAGAGGACATCTGCTAAACGTAGTAATGTACTGTAAAAGAAGGCATAATAGACACGAACATAAACAAATGGATATATGCCCAACATGAAAATGCCTTAAAATGAAGCAACTTCCTTACTAAATAATAAATGCAAAGATATATCTATTGCATTTACATAAACAGCATATTTACATAAAGATAGGCTGAAAACCAAGCAATTCCACAAGGCAGCAGTTTCAAAGTAAGTATATCTTTTGGACTAGAGAGATATGAAAGCCTTGTCTTTTGTATTAGGGAGAATGTTGCTGAAAAACATTTCTATAATAAAGAAGAAAATATTTATAAAACCTATTTATCTATCCTCAAGCACTCCCTATAATTGTTTTTTTTTTCCACTAAAAAAATAACCAGTGTTCAATTTAACTGTTCTAAGTTTCACATCTCAATGTTTTTCTCTTCTTTATCTTTTTAATGCTGGAGATTTTATTAGACCACTTCTAATTAAAGGTTTCCATGGAATTGAAGAATTTAAAGACTATAGACTCTGCAGAGAAAACAAACTATGCAAATCTAATAAGAGGTTAATATAAAAACAAATTAACTTAAACATTTACCTTTCAGAAAGCTGAGTTGTAACCACAATGGTAAACCTACAGAAAAATGAAGGATCGTTGTCTAGAAGGTTTTCTGGACTCTAAATAGGACAGGGGAAAGAAAATCCAACAATTTCACAATCATATTAAACATGACAGAAATGGTTAAGCTTTTTTAGAACAAGTGAGGCAAATGCTAGACTCCAATGTTAAAATAATTCAACTTTCAACATAAAAATACAAAGATTAAAAATTCTAAATTCCTAGGGCTCCGAATTACTAAAAAATTATATTTCTGTACAGAAATAATAACATATATACATATATACCTCTTCCACAAAACTCCCAGAGACATCATTATTTAATTCTTGTAAGAATTCCATGGCAGCTTGAGCTCGGTTCTTTAAAAAACAAAGCATTTGACTTCAATTAGAAAAAAATTTGGTTAAAATGTTACTCCCTAATTTACAGATCAGGCAAACAGACTGTAAAACAACCCAAATTCCATGTATAGATATGAAACGTCTGCTTTTCATAGTGTTTAAAAACTGAGATTAAACCATAATATTATTTAAAACAGAGCTAAACCATCATTATTCAGAATTCTTACATGACTACATGATTTGCACTCTACTTTTCTGATTAGACAAATGACCAGAAAACTCTGGGTAGCAGGCAGGGATATTCTAAGTCATGTTTAGACTTATGCTAATCTTCCACATTTACAATCCTGTATAAGAGAGGTCAGTCATTAAGGAAACTACATACATAATACTATATAATACATTATGTAGTACATAATATACATTAGTTGACCAATATGGTTTTGTAAGATTTTTAATATAAAATACAAAAATAAGACACATTCTAACTCTTGCAAAAATCTTAACCAAATACCCCAACTTCTGACCATTAACATTACTCAGTATTTATCTTTAATACAGGATACAATCTAAAACTTCTAAGTTCTTAAACTTCCAAGCACATAAACCTTTATAAGAGCAGAAAGAAATGAGATAATTAAATTTTTTCTCAGAGAAATAATAAGATCTTTTTTAAAAACAGGTTATAATGATTTTAATACAATTTAACAGTTAACCTCTTTCAAAGTAAAGCTTTTCAAGCAATCAAAACATAGTGACATCACTAGATGTTCAAATACAACTATATTCTATTACAAACTGATTTTTTACCTTGCCAATACTGCTTCTCTGAAGGAAAAAACTAAAATAGAATAAAAAAAAATTTTAATGGCTTCTTTGACTATAAAGGGAAGGTTATGTGTAATACCCTGTGCACTTCATTCATAGTTTAAAACAAACTATATTTTAATTTTAGACTGTAATAGACTTCCTAGAGGAAGAAAGCTGAGTGAAAACTTATAATCAAAGACAGGCTAATAAATCAATGTTTCCCAAAGTGTGTGCCATAGAATATGGATTTCATAGCATTTCAAATGTTGAAATGCTCTGAGAAAACAGGGTTCCCTGGCTTTAAAAAGTTTGGGAAATACCATGTGTTATATCCTCTCTTGGAAATTAACAGTATACATAATACACAATATTTAAAATCTTATACTAAGGAAATATTTTATAATTTGACCATGGAATCCATATGCCCGTTTAACAGCTATAAACATTTCCTAGAATCAAAGTTCCACAGACCCACCCTTGGGAAATGCCAGACTGAACAGTCTGCTCTTGCAGGTAACTATAACAGATTTATTCAGGCTTCCTCCCACACATACCCTTATCATGTCCTAAGGCCCAGATCTGAGAGTCAGGGTACTCTCAGAGTCAGGGTACTCTACCCAATGAAAGGATAACCAAGCTCAATATGAACCAAAATCTGATTTCCCTTGTATTTACTCATTGTTGATTTTTGACAAATATAAGAGAACCCAGACTCCAAGTTCCTGAAAAGGGAACCCTGAAATACAAATTTGGGAATGCCCTGACAGTCTATATATGATCATCCTTAAAGAATGATATACAAGCCAACTTTAAAATGGCATTTTTATAGAGACAATATAGTGTAGAAGGAGATATACCTGGACCAAGCTTAGAAGACACCACAAATAAAAGGCAGTTTTTATTATTCTTATAATCCCAAAATATAATTACTGTTAATTACATACAAATACCTAGGAATCAAGGCAAGGACTTAGGAAGGACACAGATTTCACAAATTAAGGAATAACGACTACTCTTTGCATTAATAACATCAATAAAGACAGTAATGATGACTATCTTTTACTAACAGCCTATTTGCCAGACACCTTGCTAGCACTTTACCTATATTAACTCACTCAATCCTTGCCGTAATCCTAAACGCAGCGTTGACTTGACTTTCCACCTGAAAGTCAAGTCACCCTGACTAAGGAGGTGAAGCTGGGATTTAGGCCTTGCTCTCCATGACAATGCACTACCTTCCCTAATGCATGTATTTGAAAAGAACAGAACATACTTATTTCCAGCATCTTCTCCGCTGACCTGATTTCCATCAATAATTGTAAATGAACCGATACCTGGGAAACAAAACAGAGTCCGTCAAGAACATATGTTTCCAGTTAAAAACCTTAAAGAAGTAAATTTACAACCACAAAATTATCATACCTGGTAGCACCAAATTTTTAAGGATTTCAGTTCCTGTGGCTGTTGCGTTTATTAGGCAAACATGAGCAGATTCTAGAGCCTCCTGGCCGTGATCACCCCACAATCTACAAAAGAAGACACAAATTTAACATTTTAAAAACTTCCATGAAAATACAACTTTATTTGAAGGGTGATCGTTAAAGTGTTCTTGCATCGAATAACTGATGTGACCAGCATGGCACACATGTGAGACAGGAACAGCAGGAGGTGTTATGGGAACCACACAGCTGAGTAACCTGAGACTTAGCTTGAGCCTGTCATGGTTAAAGGCGGGGTCAAATTAGAACTAGACACTTGGGTCTTTCAGCTCTTAGTCCATTCCTCTTTTCAAGTCAGGTAACTTACAGAACAGAAAGTCTTTATATTCATTAACATTACAGAAGTACCTTAGATTTAAAACCTATTATTCTCTGTTGTTATTAAAACCTATTATTCTCAGAAGGCTGAGTGCCGAAGAATTGGTGCTTTTGAACTGTGGTGTTGGAGAAGACTCTTGAGTGTCCCTTGGACTGCAAGGAGATCAAACCAGTCAATCCTAAAGGAAATCAATCCTGAATATTCACTGGAAGGGCTGATGCTGAAGCTCCAATACTTTGGCCACCTGTAAAGAGCCAACTCATTGGAAAAGACCCTGATGCTGGGAAAGACTGAAGGTAGGAGGAGAAGGGGACGACAGAGAATGAGATGGTTGGATGGCATCACTGACTCAATGGACTGGAGTTTGAGCAAGCTCCGGGAGATGGTGAACGACAGAGAAGCCTAGTGTGCTGCAGTCCATGGGGTCGCAAAGAGTCAGACACAACTGAGTGACTGACAACATTCTCTATTTTGGGTTTCCCAGGTGGCTCAATGGGTAAAGAATATGCCTGCAAGGCACGAGACTCGGGAGACACAGGTTCGATCCCTGGGTCGCAAAGATTCCCTGGAAGAGTACATGGCAACCCACTCCAGTATTCTTGCCTGGAGAATCCCATGGACAGAGGAGCCTGGAGGGTTACAGTCCACAGGGTTGCAAAGAGTCGGACATGACTGAAGCGACTGAGCACACATGCACCCTCTAGTTTATTTCTCCGTAAGTTACAGGGATCCAGTATAATTTAAGATCTTGACATAAGACTGATCCACCATGACATTTTCAAGAGTGAGAAAAGCTTTACCAAGAAAACTGAAGTACCATCTTGAAAAGCCTTCACACTGACTTCTACAGGAGTCCTTTAAAATGTTATTCCCAATTCTAACAGTATGACGCGTAAATGCATGTATTAACAAACAAAAAGATCTAATAAGGATTAGAAATGTGTTATAACCTGAAATATATGTTACGTCTTGTCACACCAGCATATCATTAACAGGGCAAGATATGTGACCAAACAGGCATCATGACAGCCAGGCTAACATAGCTGCCTTTGCCCAGAAAGTCTAATGTATCTTTTCTTGCAAGTATAGGAAATACAGGGGAAGCCCAAATCATTAGAAAAATGTCATAGCTTGGAGGACTGAGAGACTTTAAGCTGCTTCCTGTCCGTTGTCTAAAGCAGATCCTTTTCTATTATGTAGCCTGTACGTCCTCCAGAGCAAATCACAACGATAACTGCCTCATCTGGTGTTTTATCTGCTGAACATCCATCTCTCCATTCCACTCTAAGTTCTGTAAGGGCACAAACCACTCCCTATGTTCACCACTGAAGCCCCAGAGCTTGACACAGTGCCTTGCCCGGGATAAATAATCATTGAATAGCTGTCAAATGCATGGAGGATGAGTCTAGAAGAACCAGATAGACTGGAAACCTGTTTTTTTCCTATGAAAGTATGGCACACAGAAGACACTTGGCATATTTGGTTGGTGGATACTTGGGTAGCTAGAGAAAGAGCCTAAGAGAATATTGGTGTATCTCTAGGTAATACGTTTCAAGAAATGGCCCAAACGAAAATCAATCCTCTCCATTCTCTTGCTGGCTAAGGAAGGCAGGGCGGGCTGACTGCTAGCTGGCGGCACAATCTTGCTTGTAACTGCTTCCCTCTGACACTTCAAAACCAATAAATAGTTCTCACTGTTTGTTCCTTAAATGGACTGGATTCAGCAAAAACTCTTTTGTCACAGTTACTTAGTAATCTAAAATATTTTATCAGCTCTGTCATGTATGGTTACCTCTGCTTCAAAACACAAGGATCTCCAAGCATTTACAAGAGAACACAAGCTGGTTACTGTCTCTACCACCTTGCTTCTTTCCCCAGAAACTTTCCTTTCCCCTTCCCCAGGGAGCAGACAGTACCAGCTCTGGAAAAGCCAGAAGGTCTCCAGTTTACATCTTGGTTCAAACACATGGGAGACTCAGAGCAGGTTATCAAACTTTTAAAATTCAGCTTTCCCATCTATAAAGCAGACAGAATATCTGCCTTCAAGACTGCTCTCACAATTGAGTGCATAAAGCCCCTAACAGCACTAAGCCAGAGGTGTAAACGAGTTCCAGTCCTTAGGGACATACTGGAGCTTCTGGCTTGTGGGTCTTCAGAAAGGAGAGGGGCCACATAGTTGTTCTATTTCTGCTGCCTTTGGTGGTGGTTTAGTCTCTAAGTCACGTCTGACTCTTTTGTGATCCCAGAGATGACAGTCCGCCAGGCTTCTCTGTCCATGGGATTTCCCAGGCAAGAATATTGGAATTGGTTGTCATTTCCTTCTCCAGGGGATCTTCTCAATGCCGGGATGAAACCCACATCTCCTGCCTTGTAGATGGTCTCCTGCATTGCAGGTGAATGTTTTACCACTGAGCCACCATGGAAGCCCTTTAACCACATAGAAAATACTCAAGAAATAAGGAATGGGGAGTGTTAGGAGAAAAGGCATGGGAGGGGAAGTAGTCAAGGACTAGCCCGATGGCTTAGACCTGCAGTCCATTAAGTAGATATCCATTAGTCCATTAGCCACATGTGGCTACTGGGCACTAGAAATAAGGCTAGTCCAATTTGAGATGCACCAGAAGTGTAAAATGTTGGATTCTGATGACAGAATGAAAAAATGGTAAAATATCTCTAATAACTTTTTATCTGATTATGCGTTGAAATAGTAATATTTTGCACATACTGGGTTAAGCAAAATAAACTGAATTATTAAAATTATTTTTACCTGTTTCTTTTTCCTTTTTTAATGTGACTACAAATATAAATATTATATATTATATACATATACACACATGTATAACTATGTATGTGGTTCACATGAGACTGGCATTATATTTCTACTGGACAGCGCCGGCTTAGAACAATACCTAACATTCCGTGCTGCCCTGGGCGGCCGAGATGGGGTAGTCCCGAGCCCCTCATTCCGCAAAACCAGCAGCACAGCGAGGCGGAACCGGCAGCCGCCGCGGTGACTCGGCGGACGCTGGGGGCGGTGCACCTCGACCTGCACACCGCGTGGCGAGCGGGCGGGCGCGCCCCTCGGGGAAGGCGAGTGCCGGCCCCCGAGAAGCACCGGGGCCCCAGGCCGGAACCCTGAGCACGGGACGCACGGCCCGGCCCAGCCCGGCGGGAGGCCCGAGAGAGGCCCAACCGCGCCGCCCGCTCGCTTAGGCCCGGCCCGGATGCAGAGGAACCCGCTGGCCCGCCCGAACCGGTGAGCCCTGGCTCACCTCAGCTGCCGGTCGTACTTCTGCTCCTTAAGCAGCTTCCCCGGCTGCGCCATGGCCGCGCCCGCCCCACGGAGAACCGCCGGGCCACTACCGAAAACTGCCACCACCTCCGCGAGCGCGCAAGCGCACTGAGCGCCCCTTTGCCGCTGCCGTCTCCTGCGCGCGGCCGGCAGGGGGCGCCTCCACTGCACTGCGCACGCGTCGCCGGTACACCCGGGCGTCTGCGGCCAAAGCTCAGGAATGGGTCTAGTGACCATGGGGGCGGTGGTCGCGCCTTACCCGTGCAGCAGTCCTTCTGGTCGACCAATACTTGACTTTGCACGCTCGGTAGTTGTGGGGAACTTGGGCTTTGGAACCAGGCAGATTTATATTTTCACCACTCATTGGTTGTGAAATATGCTCTTTACCTCTCAAATCCTCAGTTTTTTCTATGTCATGGGGATAAATGAACCTCTGTCACAGAGTTCTGTTAACCTTAAGTGAGATTTTGAACACACAGGACTCACAAAAAAATCCTGTCGGAAGAAGAACTTTCATTATTATGTTCATTATTATTCACCCATTTCTTCCATCTTCTCAGACAAGAAGCCCACAGTGAGCGCCTATTTCCAACCACAAAGCTAGCTGCTCCTGGCTTCACATGCGAAGAGGAATAAGTCCAGGACTCGGTTCTTGGGGAGTTCACTGTCCCAAGAAGAGAGAGACAGTAAACGAGTACTCCCTAGACAATTTGAGCCTCCCATAGGTAGAGGGAAGTTGGGGACCTGAGAGGTGAGCAGAGGAACTCTACTTACTCCCCATCTTCCAGGAATGTGTTCACATGATGTGGGCAAGATAGAATGTATTAAGCAGAAAGAACAGCAGATGTCATCCCTGGGAGGTAAGGCATGACAGGCTGAGGCACTAAAGGAAGTTTGGTGTGGTGTAGGAGTTAGGTGAAGGGTAGGGAGTGGTCACCCAGGTGGTTCAGTGGTGAAGAATCTGCCAGCCAATGCAGGAGGTCCGGGTTCGACCCCTTGGTGGAGAAGATCCCCTGGATCCCCTGGGAAATCCCATGGACAGAGGAGCCTGGTGGGGCTACAGACCACGGGGTTGCAAAAGAGTTGGACACGACTTAGCAACCAAACAACAAGGAGTGGTCAGAGGAAGTTTCAGAGGTGGTAGGAGCCAGGTTGTGAAGACTGAGAACATAAAATCAAGGAGGAATTTAAAGCTTTGCACTTCCTGAAAAGAGCCATCCCTGTGGGGATGGCTGCCAAGGAACGGGGCTACTCCATAAGGAAGGTGGGGAGAGAGGGGACTGGAGGGACATAAGGATTCCTTCCTATTTCACAGACACTACAGGCATCTTCAGGTTAATGATTACCTCAAATAAGGTGAAAGTGAGCACAGATCTCCACCCCAACCCACCCTGGGATGGGAACTGGGTAAGGGGCACGGTTGACAGTAACGATGCAGCAATGATGCTGCAATGATAAAATTCCCCCTGGGTGCTGTCTCCAGGATCAGGTTGGGGCACACCCTCTCGTGACTTCCCTGACCCCTGCATAGCACCATGGAACACGACCGATGGGAAACAGAGGCAGGAGACTCTCCCAGCTTGTCATGTGCTTTTTCTGTCACATGCCCTCCAATTGGACAGGTGAAATATAACAGATAATAAAATACACCCAGGGAATGTGGGAAGGTCAAAAAATGATAGGTGAGAGTTCAGTGCAATCATGGACTGCATGAATAGAAACATCCCCAAGTTTGGCGGAGGGGAGTCATACTGACTATGAAGATATACATGATTTTGAAAAAGGTTTGTGTTGGTGGCAATCTGTAAAAGAAGATACTTCAGTGTATTAATTTCCTGGAGTTGCTATAACAAAGTTCCACAAACTGCTCCAAACTACAGAAATTCATTGCCTCACAGTTGTGAAAGCTGGAAGTTCAAAATTAAAGTGTGTGCACTGTGCTCCCTCTGAACTTTAAGTTCCCTTTAAGGGAAGAACCTGGCCTGGCCTTCCTAGCTTCTGGTGGTTGGCTAGTAATCCTTGGCTCACAGCCATATGTAGCACTTCAGTTTCCACCTGTATCATCATATGGTATTCTCTCCTCATGTCTCTGTATTTCTTCTCTTCTAAGTCACATTGGATTAGGGCCCACCCTAAAGACTGCATCTTTTTTTGAAAGATTTGTTTATGACTGCACTGGGTCTTTGTTGCTGCTTGCAAGATTTCTCTAGTTGCATCTACTCTGTAGATAAGATGCACAAGCTTCTCATTGCAATGGTTTCTCTTGTTGTGGAGAACAGGCTGTAAGTGCACGGGCTTAGTTTTCCCTTGGAATGTGGCATCTTCCCGGACCAGGGATTGAACCCGTGTTCCCTGCATTGGCAGACAAATTCTTCACCACTGAACCAGCAGGGAAACCCATGACCTCATCTTAACTTGATTAAAGCTTCAAAAACCATGTTTCCAAATAAGATTACACTCAAAGGTCCTGGACATTAGGACTTTAACAACTTTCTCGGCAGGGCATCTAGTTCAAGCCATAACAGCGTGTAAAAGTGCTGTGCTGGAGCCATATGCAGGGATGACCCAATACAAGCCCTACCACCTGGGAACTCAGGGCTCCTCACAAGTTTTTCCTTTTGCAGAAGACAGGCAATCAAAGGTATCAGACCAGGAAAGCATGGCTTCATTGACTTAGACCATTGGTTTTTTTTAAGGGTGATCCTGAACCAGCAGTATCAACATCACCTGGGAGTCTGTTAGAAAGGCAAATTCTCAGGTCCCATTCCAGACCTGCTGAAACAGAAATTCTGGGGTGAGGCCTGGGAAACTTTTAACAAGTCTCCTGGTGGCTCTGATTCATGCTCAAGTTTGAGAACCACCGACCTATGCCAATCTCCCACTGAAGGGTGGGAAAACTGAGCCCTAAACCCCATACACCACCCCATTTACTGAGACTCATGAGCCAGGTAGACCCTTGACACACATCACCATTTTGTGCTCACTGTATTCACCCAATGCAATAGATACTACTATTCACCCCATTTTATACCTAAGAGAGGAGAGGCTTGGAGAGGTGAGTAAAATTCCAAACTCTCACAGCTATTAAAAGGTGGCACAGGGATTAGAAACAAATACACTACAGATCTGGCCAGACCCCAGTTCAAGTCTATTGTGTTACCCACCCTGGTTGGTCTCAGCTGGAGGAGGCCAGATCCTTGAGCTGCCAGGAAGTGTGGGGCTAGCTCTGCCCTTCATGTTGTTTGGTCACTCATTCATGTCCAGCTCTTTGCGACCGCATGGACTGCAGCACACCAGGCTTCCCTGTCCTTCAACATCTCGCTGAGTTTGCACAAACTCATGTCTGTCGAGTCAGTGATGCTATCCAACCATCTCATCCGCTGTCGCCCCCTTCTCCTCTTGCCCTCAGTGTTTCCCAGCATCAGGGTCTGCCCTAGAAGAGCTTATAATCTGTGGGAAACCAGCCAGGAAGAATGAATCACAATGTTGGACACGCTCCCAGGGTGCTGTGTTGGGTCTTAGTTGACTCATGCAAGATCTTTCATTTCGGTGCACCGAATCTCTATTTGTGATGTGCAGGCTCACTAGTCGCAGTGCTCGGGCTTAGCTGCTCCATGGTTTGCAGGATCTTAGTTCCCCAGCCAGGGATCAAACCCACGTCCCCTCCATTGCAAGGTGGATTCTTAACCACTGGATCACCAGGGAAGTATGCCTTCTACATTTTAAAATGTCTTACCTGCAATGTGTTTATCATCTGATTTGGTTAATCCACTTTCTCAGGGAAATCATCAGCCACCCACACAAAGATGTATAAATAAGGCTGTCCACTGCAGTACACTTACAATAGTGAAAAATGGAAAAATCCACATACTAGAGTACTGTGCAGTTATTAAGTGTTAAGTTCTCCAAGACTGATGAAGCAG
This sequence comes from Cervus elaphus, assembly GCF_910594005.1. NCBI lineage: Eukaryota > Metazoa > Chordata > Mammalia > Artiodactyla > Cervidae > Cervus > Cervus elaphus. The sequence goes on from NC_057818.1 coordinate 35,207,870, forward strand.
GGAAATGCTTACCATAGGGCATTAAGTGACAAATACCTGGTCACAAAACCCCACATATGGTTCTGATTGTTTTTTAAGTACTACTAATATATATTGTCTTCCCAGGTAGTGCTAGTGGTAAAGAACTTGCCTGCCAATGCAGGAGGCACAGGAGACATGGGTTCGACCCACTGGGTCAGGAAGATCCCCTGGAGGAGGAAATGGCAACCCACTCCAGTATTCTTGCCTGGAGAATCCCATGGACAGAGGAGCCTGGTGGGCTACAGTCCATAGGGTCTCAAAGAGTCAGATATGACTGCATGACTGACCACAATACATACTGAAAAAGCCTGGCAGGATGGTCACTACAGTGTTTACAGTAGTGATTCTTGGGTGGTAATATGACCAGTGAATTTTCTTTACTATGCTTTTCTGATTCTCCTGAATTTTCTATAGTAAATAGGTACTACCACTGTAACTGGAAAATGACTATTTGGGGTTTTAAATTTCCCTGAAAAGCTAAGGAAAAGGGGAAAGAACAGAGGTCTGAGGAGTACATACTTTGTTCTAGAAGTCTCACAGATATGCTCACCCAACCATCCTATTGGCCCTCTTGACTCTCTGTTCGCATCTGACAGATCAGAAAACAGACTGAGAGGTGAAGCAACTTGCTCCAGATCACACAGCTAGTGATGCTGGGAGCCAGGACCATATCTGGCTGAGTTCACAGCCCAGATTCATTCCACATGTGAGTGCACACACATACATACTTGTTGCTGTTATTCAGTCACTCAGTCGAGTCTGACTCTTTGCGAGCCCATGGACTGCAGCACACCAGGCTTCCCTGTCCTTCACCATCTCCAGGAATTTGCTCAAACTCATGTCCACTGAGTCAGTGATGCCACTCCAACCATCTCACCCTTTGTCACCCCCTTCTCTTGCCTTCAGTCTTTCCCAACATCAGGGCCTTTTCCAATGAGTTGGCTCTTCGCATCAGGTGGCCAAAGTATTGGAGCTTCAGCTTCAGCATCAGTCCTTCCAATGAATATTCAGGGTTGATTTCCTTTTGGATTGACTGGTTGGATCTCCTTGCTGTCCAAGGGACTCTCAAGAGTCTTCTCCAGCACCACAGTTCGGAGGCATCAGGTCTTCAGGGCTCAGCCTTTTTTATTGTCCTGCTCTCACATCTGTACATGACTACTGGAAAAACCATAGCTTTGACTATATGGATCATTGGAGGCAAAGTAATGTCTCTGCTTTTTAATACACTAAGTTTGTAATTGCTTTTCTTCCAAGGATTAAGCGCCTTTTAATTTCATGGCTGCAGTCACCATCCACAGTGATTTTGGAGCCCAAGAAACTAACATCTCACTGTTTCCATTGTTTCTATATACTTGGAGTGGACATTTTTTGAAAAAACCTAAGAAGCTGTAATTTTGATCTTAGAGTCTCAAGGTCACAGGGCTTCCAGTCTGGCCGGTTGGCCCTGGGCACAACACACAGTGACGAGCAGGCATGATTCTGCCTGTTGGTGCAGCACTGGACAACTCTTGTCTCAACTGAAACTCACAGGGATCCCATGAGTTTGGGTAGGGCAGGGATGATGCCCTAATCACCTCATTACTGTAGAGCAAAGACACTTGTATCTTTGAGAGGGGAAGTGAGATCTGGTCAAGGTCAGGATGAATGAGGTGTGGCTATACAACCCTCCCCCAGCCCTTCATCATAGCTCTCACATCCCTATACTTCCTCTCCCCTAGAAAGAGCGAAATGCAGGAGGCCACTGACACCAATGAGACCAAAGAATAAGCTCCAGAGAAGTGAAATCAATTCTTATTTTTTTTATTCCACTTTTTCTTTAATTTTTTTTGGCTGAGTTGTATGGCATGTGGGATCTTAGTTCCCTGACCAGGGATCGAACCCACGCCCCCTGCATTGGGAGCACAGTCTTAACCACTAGACTGCCAGGGAAGTCCCCAGTTCCCTTTTAAAGACAGCATGTAATTGAGACAGGATGTGCCTGAATGGCCCAGTCGTTCCCAAGTTGACCTGAGTGGGCTACAGGGGCAACTGAGGCTTCACCTCAGACAGGCAGACTCCATCAGCTCCTCTCACCTACCTGAGTTCCCAGCTCTCCAGCACCTAGAGAAAACTGCTAAAGACAGGATGCAGGAAGGAAAGAATTGGAGCAACTTTTATTTGGTTGTTAAAGAGGCAATATTTTAATTCTTTCTGAAGGAGTGAGCAGTAAAGGGTGTCCCTCCCACTCCCATTCTGCACCCTCTCCTGCCCTTCCGGGCTCCCAGTCTCCACCCAGGAGGCAAACACTCTCCCTAGCTTCTCTTCAGTCACTGTGGAGGAAGTCTTACCTGTCTACACAAATGACAATCAAATTTCTAATCCACTTCCTCCCCCCTCCTGGTGATTTTAGACATGTCGAAGAAGGGACTCAGAGCCCTGGGTTTTTATCCTAGCTCTGTCACTCACAGTGCACCCTAACTCAACTCCTCTGAGCCCTGCTTTCCTCATCTACAAAGTGGGGCTACTGTGAGAATGAAGCTCGATTCAACGCTATATAAGTAATTCCATTTTTTTTTGTACTATAAATATGGAAATGTCTGGGTCACAGCGAGGGGGAAGTAGGTCAATGAAGTAGACACATTTGGGCCCAACCCCAGGCCCTGAGAGTGTTGCAGCTCCCCCAGGAGAAAGGTGGCTGGCTCTTCTGGGAGATGAACAGAGGCAGTCTTGGGGGCTACCCTCTGCATGTCTGTTATGATCCCCTGCCCCCTGTCTTAGAGTCAGATTTTTATTAAGGGCCCCTTCCAGCTCCTGGGTCAAGGAGAGGCATCTAGGCAGTGCTGGGAGGTCACTGACTGACCTTGGCCCAGCCAACCAGTTGTCACTTAATCTCCAAAGCTCCACTCGGGGACCTGAAGGGTTCAGGGCCTAAGAGAGGGAAACCAAGACAGCCACACAGATATAGGGGAGCCTGGCAGACAAGATGGCAGATTCCCTCACAAGGTCAGCCAACAAAAGGGTCTGAAATAGTCTCCCTCTGGTAGAGGTCAGACCAGCAGAGATTTCACAAATGGTCCTTCAACTCTGGTTGGGTACAAATCCCTGGGTGGGATCATTTGTCTCTCCTTCCATCCACCCATCTGTTTGTCTTCCCAAAAGTGCCTGCTGAGGCCTAGCCAGAGACAAGCCCTATCCTTGGCATAAGGCCACATCCTCAGATGAATCAGATTGGGCCGGCTGGAGCCAGTGGGTGGAAGACAGAGGACATCCCAGGCGGAGGGCACAGCAAGGACCAGGGCTTGTGGATGGGAAAATGTTGGGCCAAGGCAGATACTGAGATTGAGTGCAGGGTGGAGGGCCTGAGCTCCCAGCAGGTATGCCGAAGGTCATGGGCAGGCAAGGAAAGGAGGGACAAACAGTGGGCTGTAAAGAAATAGGCAAAGAGACCAGGACAGTGGAGGAAGCAAGGGAGAGAAGGAGAGGGTGGAGGTAGGGCTTCATACTTAGTTCCATGGGGTGAGCCAGCTGGTGTTCTGTGGGCCTGTCTTTTTAAGTATTTATTTGGCTGCGCCGAGTTTTCATTGCGGCATGTGGGATCCTGAGTTGTGGCATGTGGAATCTAGTTCCCTGACCAGGGATCCATTGAACCCTGGCCCCCTGCATTGGGAGCGCAGTCTCAGCTTCTGGACCACCAGGGAAGTTCCCTGGGGTCTGTCTGCCTTCATGCCCAGTGGTTAAAGTCCAAACTCCCCACTCCCATTATGAGACCGTGGTTCTGCCTAAGCCCTCCTCCTACCCCAGGGCTCCCAGACCCCCACAACCACAGGACTCCTTTGCCCCCCCCTCCCCACCCCCTCCCGCCCAACCCCGACACCAAAGGAAAGTAGAAAAGAGCACAAGAATCCAGGAGTGAGACAAATGGAGAATAAAGCCCTCAGTCTCTAGCTAGAAGATCTGTGGCGAGAAGTCACTTCACCTCTCTGGGCCTCCGTCTCCTGCTATATGCAATCAGGCTAGTGAAGTATACCACCCATTGCTGTAGGAAAGCCGAGCGGGTTAGGAAGCAGGAAGGATCCAAAGCTTGGCCCAGCACCTGGATCCTTCCCCAAACAGGGGAAACTCCATTCCTGGACACTTGATGGTCAGTGCAATTTGCAGTTTCAAGGGACCCCAGTCCAAGAGGACTCGGAGCCCAGAGCCCAGGTCTCCGGTGGTGGAATTGACCGCCAGGGACAACCTGGGAGACGGACCGGGTGTGGAGAAACGGAGGCGGCCCTCGATGGGTGGCTTCTCCTGCCCCACAGGCTGTACACGTACTGGAGGGAAGGAGGAATAGGGCTCGGCCAGGGTCAGGGTGGGGGTGGGGTTTAGGTCCCCTTGACACCCCCCACACAGCCCGCATCTCAACTCAGGGCTCAACTGGCTTGCGGGGTGGGTGGGAGAGGGCAGGGCGGGGCAGGGCCAGCCTCTCTCGCCCTACTAGGGGGGTGGGGGGGCGGGTCCCCTGGGAACCGCTCCTCCCGCCTGCCGCCGCTTTAAGAGGCTGCTCCGCAGCAGCGAGCGGGGCCGGAGCCGCAGCCCGAGCGAGGAGAACTGAGCCGAGCCGGCAGGTGACGGCAGCGGCATGACCGGCCACCACGGCTGGGGCTACGGCCAGAACGACGGTAGGCACAGACCCCAGCCGGCCCCCATCCACTGGGACTCGTCCCTGACCCTCCCACCCAGCGGGACCTGGAAGCCCCCTATCCTCCAGGCGAGATGGGGACCCTTCTCCCATCCAGCCCCCAGAGCCCGGCCCACCCGCTGGGTCAGAGCCCTCGCTCACCTGGCGCAAAGTGCGCGCTGCTCTCCGTCCGGCCCCGCCGCCAGCGAGCCAAGCGCGTCCTGCCTCCTCCTCCGCGCAGCCCCTGACGACCCAGCTCGCTGGGACCCTGGCCGGACACTCACTCACTCATGCCCGCCGGAGTGCGCAGCGGGTGGAGGTAGCCCAGGGCAGCTGGGGGCGGTCCGAACGCAGCGCGCTGCGCGGTGTCTGTGCGGGGAGCGCGCACGGCTGGTGTGCGGTGACCTCCCGGGAGCTGGACTCCGCGTGGGCAAGGGCGCGGTGTCCCTGGCAGAGTTTGCCCGTCGAAGTGTCCAAGCTTTCGAGTTGGCAGGTATGTGAAGGAAGGGAGCATCTAAGGGCGCACGGATGTGTCTGCGTGTCTGCCTCTGGCAGGATGTCTGAGCAGGTCCCGGTGTGAGACAAGGGAGCCGGTGGCCCACATCAGCCTCCTGGTCTGACCCGGAGAATAGCTCCTCCATCCTGCCTCACTTTCCTTAAAATGCAGAGGAAGGGAGAAGAGGCAGAAGGTGAGAGCCAGACCACTTGAGTGTGGGTCTGCGGCAGGGCAGTTCCTTTGGGGCTATTTCTTACCAAGCTGGGATGGGGATGTGGGATAAGAGTTCTTAGCTTTCCCCGAGGAACCAAGATCCAGAGGAAACCAAGGCAAGGCAGGTGGGGGTGGGAGAAGGGGAGTGCTGGTGTGAGGAACACCCCCATCCCTACTTATCTGCAGAGAGGCAGGCACTCTGTGAGGGGTGGATGGGGTCCTGGGTACCAAGTCTGGGGGTCTGAGGCTTACAATTGGGTCAGAGAGAGTTAGGGAGGTGCTGTGGGGTCTTTGCCCCCGCTCTGAGGTCCCAAGCACAGAGGAGCATATTTTGAAGGGGAAAACCCTGTTTGGACATGCAAAAGCTAGAAAGAGATTTTCAGAAAAAGGCAACAGAGATCCACAGAGATGCAGAGCGAGGCAGAGAAGGGGCAGGTTGACAGGACCCTCCTGATAGATTCTCTCCTCCCATCCCCAGCTCCTGCTTCCAGCCAGCTTCTGGGTGCCTCCCCCAGAGTCCAAGTCCCCTGACTTTAGCCTTCTTGCTAGTCCTGACCACCAGCACTGAATGTCCAGTATTGCATTAGGTCTGCCCTGTAGCTGGCCTCCCTGAAGCTGCTGTGCCTCACCCAGTCCTGGGTCACCCAGCCGGGGGACAGTGAGGGCGGGAAGGACAGAGGATGGAGGTGCCGGCATGCGGCATGCTCACAGGACTTCAAAAATAACCCACAGTGGGTCTGGGCCACGCTTCTGAGTCATCCGCTGGGGACACAGTTCTGTCGGCACCTGCTGCTGTTTTCTCAGGAAAACTTAAGAAGCCAAAAACGGGGAGAAGCACCAGCCGGCAGTGGCTCTAAAAATAGGCTGCATCTCAGGATGTTCCCCAGGGAGATGCCGAGCCTCTCGGCTGCAGATGGAATCTCTGGGAGGCAGGTGGTGGGTGCTCGTGGGTGTGCACACAGGTGTGCATGTATGTGCACGAGCATGTGTTTTGCTGTAGTCTCTTAGTGCAGACCTGGGTTTGCAACAGGGGGTATCTACATGTGAGGGTGCATATATGTGTGTCAGAGATACTTAGAAGAGCTGCACATTTGTACACATGTGTTACTGGGCCTGCCCACTCTGGATGCGGTGAGCTCAGGTCACTGTGCACATATGTCGGCGCTCATGAAAATCTCCCTGGACCTGCACATGCCCAAGGAGGGCAGCTGGGGGGCAAGGCATGCACACACTGTGTGTTTACCCCTGTACCCAAGTGTGCATGCGCACGTGCACAAGTGACTCTCAGTGCCCTCATCTGTGAAATGGGAATCACACTTGTCTCTACTTGACAAGGCTATTGTGAGAAGCAAATGCATGTCATGGAGCCAAAGTGAAGTTGATGTGAGCTTTTGTTATCATTATTATGAACACTGACTGGAACTTGGTCAGATGCAAGAAGAGGCCAGACATCTGGTAGGGTCGGGTCAGTGACCTCGGGGCTTTGGGGACCTCTCTACACATATGCTGGGTGTCGGGGAGGACCTGCTACCCCAAACTGCCCCTGAGCCTGTAGCTTTTGTGTGCTCCCTTCCGCGCATTAGCTCTCTGCATATCCTATCAGCTATGGGTAGAGAGCTTTGGGGGGGCCATTTCACAGACAAAAAAGTGGAGGCTAAGCGGGGAAGTGGCAGAGCTGGGAGTGACGCTCCAGACCATGTGACTCCAGAGCAGGGGCTGACCTCTGAAAGTATATAGCATGGAGACCATCCCCCACAGATGCCCTCGTCTGCAGCCCTGAGATCCGGGTTGGCCTGAGTCCTTACCCTCTTCCCGCCATCTGCAGGCCCATCACACTGGCACAAGCTGTATCCCATTGCCCAGGGAGACCGCCAGTCACCAATCAATATCGTATCTAGCCAGGCTGTGTATTCACCCAGCCTGAAGCCACTGGAGATCTCCTATGAGTCCTGCACATCCCTCAGCATCGCCAACAATGGCCACTCTGTCCAAGTGGACTTCAATGACAGTGATGACCGAACTGGTAAGTGGCCCCTGCCGGCCCCTGGCACTCTTCTCCCTGGAATCCTAACCTGACTGGGGTAGGCTCAAGAAGGGCAGAACACCATGCTGGGAAAGGAAGGCTCCACTTTTGACCAGCTGTGAAGCCTCAGTCTCCTGATGCATAAAATGGGGGCATTAAGACCCTGTTTCCCTCCCTGGGGTCACAGAGAGGAAAAATGAAAAAACCTGGAGTGATGTCTGTAGTGCTGGCATGTAGTAGATGCACAAGAAACACTAATTCTCTTTCATTTAGTGCTTGAGGTCAGGTTTGTTTCCACTCCCTGCCTCATCACTGATCTGCTGTGTGGCCTAAGGCCAAACGCTCCTCTCTGTGTGATCTGGTTAAGCCCAGCAGAAAGAGAACGGAGCTAAAATGTTCTGCGTGCCAGGCCCCTTGTTAAGGTCATAAGCAGTTGGCTTATTCCTCTCAAGAACCTGCCTGTAAGATGGGCTAGCAGAAACTTAGTGAACTGGGGAAGGCCAGAACCTGCCTGGTCCTACTCCGAAGTCTCCAGCCCACCTACAGCCTCAAATCCCAACCATCTTGGACCAAAGAGAACCCAGTGGGAACTTGTGGCAGCTCCTTCCAGGGTCTCTTTGGCCTGGGATTAGAGGATTCTTCCATGATAAATTCCTAGACAGAAGGCTTGGGAGTGTTCCTTAGCATAGGGATTTTTGTCCTTATGACCAGGCCTGTGAGGGGGTCGAGTGGGACAAGGCGGGAACCTGCTAAAGTTTCTTACATGAGGAAGTGACTGGTACTCTGCCCCTCTGTCTCCTACCCCTGCCCGCCATACATGCAATGAAAGTACTCAGGGGAACTCAGATTTCAAGTAGAGAATCAAAAGGCAGACAAGAGGAGGAAAGCCAGATAGGAATGATCTTATTTGCTTAGTCCCGAGTTCTCTGTTAGGTTAGGAAAAAAGGGAAAGTGGATCAGTTATAATTCTTGCTGCAGAAGGGAGGAAATCCAACAGATCCTCTGAAGAGAGACACAGCATTCCTGGTACTGAATTCTAAGTAAAAGGCTCTCACCCAGAGCTTTGGGGAGGGACATGGGGCTCTTGATGACATTGTTGTTGTTGTTTAGTCACTAAGTCGTGTCCAACTCTTGGCGACCCTGTGGAATGTAGCCCGCCAGGCTCCTCTGTCCTTTGGGATTTCCCAGGCAAGAATACTGCCGTGGGTTGCCATTTCTTTCTCCAGGGAGTCTTCCCAACCCAGGGATCAAATCTGCATCTCCTGCATTGGCAGATTCTTTACCACTAAGCCACCAGGGAAGCACCTAAGATCACAGTTTATGAAGGAGTAGTTTTCAAGTGACTGGACCTTCTGAATAACCTTCAGAGGACACTGAGGGGTCAATTCAGACATAAGGAGCTCAGTGAAGGCCACTCTTGGTAGGGGAGGCCCAAGGGAGCATTCCTCTGGACCATGGATCCAGGGGCTCACTTTCTAGCCTGGCTGGGGTTCCCTCCCTTAATAGAATGCCCAGGCCTGAGGGGTTAGGGACCCAGTGGAAAGAAAGTAGGCTGAGGAGTGAAAGAGTTGGGGCCCTGCCACTTCCCAGCTGTGAGACCTTGGGCAAGAGACCTACCTTTCTGAGCCTCTGTCCCACATCTGGCCAGGGCGGGTAACAGTGTGTCCCCCTCTAAGCCACTGTGGGGGTTGATGTCTGCAGAGTGCCTGAACACATAGTAAGTACACCGTGAATGGCAGTGTGTTCTGTGGTCAGGATGCAGAGAGCAGGCTGAGGAAGCCAAGCTCAAGGGTTAGGGAGGGAGGTCACTCTCTAAGAGGTTACACTATGGAGTCCCAGGTGGGGCATGCTTGGAAGAGTGAGCCTCCACAGTCCATATCAGAAGCTCAGTCTACAGGCCTTCCCCAGGATGGAGGCATCCTGATTGGGCCTCAACCCAGAGCCACAACCTTCAGGTTCAGTTAACCACCCAGCATTGCCATGGCCAGACCTGCTGCCCAGGTGAGGCAGGACAGTGAGACGGGGCCTCTGGGGTGTCCCATTATCCTCCTCCTTGAGGGGCCCACGGGGGTCAGGGCCCTGCCCCGGTCACCCATCCTGGAGGGGCCTAGTGGAACTCTGAGCCCAGGGCCGTCACCTGATCCAGGAGCTCACATTCAGACCTAGCGGGGGCTCCCTCCACTGCTAGATCTATTTCAGCTAGAAATTCAATCAGTCCCAGGAGGCCTTGTGTGTGGCCTCTGCTCGCTGGATATCAGAGTAGGAAAGTCACAAAACCAGCATAAACTGGCCCTGCCAAAGAGGCCATGAGGGCGGGACTCTGATCAAGACAGGGGCCTGACCCTTGGAGTGGGGACCCTCAGGAGCTGGCCTCTGGACATCAGGCCCTGGGGAGCCACCAGGTTCTGGGCAGGCAACACAGCCTGGTGATTAGGGCCTTGGGCTCTGGACTCACATGAAGTAGATGTGGGCTTATATCTTAGCTCAGTGCCTTGCTGTGTGTGACCTTGGACAAAGACCTTGCCCTCTCTGTCTCTCGGTTCCTCCTTCATACAATAGGAATAATAATAGGTTCTGTCCTTCTGAGTTACCATGAAGACTAAAGAAGAGAATCCTTCTGACCCAGCTCTGAGTCAGGGCTGCAGGCATGGGACGTCTACCATTAGTGGCGAAGAGGGTCTGAGAGGCAAAGTCCCAGCTTCCACTGGAAAGTGGGCAGGAGTGGGGAGGACAGCCTGATGGAAGGATGTACCCTGTCAGTACCAGACTCCTCTGCCACCTACAGGCCTCCAGGATTTCTGCCCTGGCCCAGTCAAAGGCATAAGGGAACTGTGTGGGGACTGATCCAAGTCCACTTAGCTCCAGGAATGTTCCAAATGAAAAGTTTACCCCCCTCCTGGGCACTGCCCCAATGCTAGTACTGCCACCTTCAGGCAGTGTGGGGTCTCTCGCGGCTATTGCTACAGGTCCCCCTTCTCCCCGCAGTGGTGTCTGGGGGCCCCCTGGATGGGCCCTACCGGCTTAAGCAGTTCCATTTCCACTGGGGCAAGAAGCATGGTGTGGGCTCGGAGCACACGGTGGATGGCAAGTCATTCCCCAGCGAGGTAAGACCCTCCTCTGCCTAAAGGGGGAAGGAGTGGGAGTACTGGGGAGTCAGGGGCTTGCTAGGTGCCCAGTGTGGGGCACTGGAGAGAGTGAAGTCCCCTAGGGGACCTCCACCCACCCTCAGCACAGGGTCTTCCACCTGAAGTTGGCCCACTGTTGTGCTGATCTGTGTGTCCAGAAGGAATTTTCTGAAGGGCAAATCCAGTCCCATCACAGCCTTGCAACAACCCTTCAAGGATTAAGCCTGGCCTTCAAGGGCCTATGTGACCTGGCTTTGCCTGGCCTCATCTCACCTTGACCTCTTCTCATACTGACCTGCATGTAATGAATCCCTGCCCGCACCTGGCTCTTTCATGTTGCCGTTGTTATTGTTTAGTGGCTAAGTCTTGTCCTACTCTTTTGCAACTGCATCGACTATAATTCGCCAGGCTCCTCTGTCTATGGGATTCTCCAGGCAAGAATACTGGAGTGGGTTGCCATTTCCTTCTCCAGGCGATCTCCTAGACCCAGGGATCAAACCCCCATCTCCTGTGTCTCCTGCATTGGCAGGCGGATTCTTTACCACTGAGCCACCTGCGAAGCTTGGCTCTTTCATACCTCTAGGCATTTACCTATGCTGTTCTTTCTGCCTAAAATGCCTTGTCCCGAGAGTTCCATCAGGCAACCCTCTTCTGATTCTTTGGCCTCAGCTGCAGGATCCACTTCCTCAGGGAGGTGTCACACTAGATGGTCGTTATCTATTTCATAGTTCATGGAGGGCAGGGCCTGAGCTCTTTGGTCCCTTGGGGCTCAGGAAAGGGTCAGACCTAGAACAGGGTAAATGCTCTTTGACCCATGGCTCCCAGAGGAGCCCCTCCTGCAGGGGGGCCAGGAGTCCTGTGGGAGTGAGGGAAGCCTAGCCCTGAACTCTCGCGGACCCTGGGAGGCACTAAAGCACTGGCCTGGCCTGTTGTTGCCCTGTAGCTGCACCTGGTTCACTGGAACGCCAAGAAGTACAGCACCTTTGGGGAGGCAGCCTCAGCGCCCGATGGCCTGGCTGTGGTCGGTGTCTTCCTGGAGGTGAGAGGGTTACCGGGGACCCAGAGGGCCATGGGAGGCCTGGTGCCACCCCGAGTCACAGAACACAGTGAATTCTGGGCTCACGCTGCCTTCTCTCTGACAGACGGGGGACGAGCACCCCAGCATGAACCGTCTGACAGATGCGCTCTACATGGTTCGGTTTAAGGTGAGACCAGGGGTCGGTGCCCTTGATCCAGAGCAGCCTGGGAGGGGAGGGAGGGCCAGGCTAGATCGTGGAGTGGGCCCTCCCACTCCTCCATCCTGGCAGCAGACCCTTGCAGAGGTGAAGGGTGCAGGTCCGCAGCTGTGGGGCGCTGCGACTGACTCCTTGTCATCAGGGCCCATGGCTCCACTGTGTGCCCAGCGTGCGGTCTGGTTTGGTATAGGATTCATAAGATGCTTATCACTTTAATGGTCCTCCAACAGGCAGCATTACTGAGGTTTGTCGAGGGCAAAGGAGAGAACATGATGCCCCAAGGGCTTAGGAACCACAGCTTTCTAATGCAAAAGGATGGGTAAAGAGGGCCGGCCAGGCTGGGAGATGGCCTCTGGGATCACAGACGTTTGCCCACAGTTTGCCTCAGTGGGTCGTATAAGCCTAAATCCTATTGACAGAAATGGGCAGGGAGGATGCTGCTCTCATCCTGGTGGGAGGTCTGTGCTGATTCCTGGGTCTTCCACCCTGCCCCAGGGCACCAAGGCCCAGTTCAGCTGCTTCAACCCTAAGTGCCTCCTGCCTGCCAGCCGGCACTACTGGACCTACCCCGGGTCCCTGACGACACCACCGCTGAGCGAGAGCGTCACCTGGATTGTGCTCCGGGAGCCCATCCGTATCTCTGAGAGACAGGTGAGTCCTCTCAGAGCAGCAGATGGAGGGAGGAGACACTCAGGTACACCTGGGCAGCGTGACCATAGCAGCCCACAGCCTGCGGTCCCACCGTCAAGGTTCCCATTTTTTGCTAATAAATGTTCAGATTCTTGGGTGGGGGTGAGCTTGGTTGTTAGTCATTAGGACCTGGACACAGGCTAGAAGGAGGGATCCCTGGATACTGGGACCACCCCTAGCGTGCTAGAATCTGAATGCTGCATTTGCGGACGGTTCTTAGCTAGAGTGAAGATTGGAACTGGAGCTACACAGAACAGGACCTGGGTTCAGAGGCTCTTTAGTGAATAAGTCACTGAGGTCGGGGGTCCCAACAGGAAATGAGTGGGGAGAAGTAGGGACAAGCCCTCAGAGCAGGAGGAGAGAAGGGCAGAGCTGGCTAGGCAGGGTATGTCAGATGATGTGTCTGGGGTCAGAGGGGACCACAGCTCCCCCATTCTGCCCTGAGTATCTCTCCTGCCTTAAGATGGAGAAATTCCGGAGCCTGCTTTTCACCTCAGAGGAGGATGAGAGGATCCACATGGTGAACAACTTCCGGCCGCCACAGCCACTGAAGGGCCGTGTGGTCAAGGCCTCCTTCCGGGCCTGAGCTGCCTACCTGCCCAGCCAGTCACCGGGGCACCATCTTCCCAAGGGCTTCCATGTCAGCAGACACCAAACCATCCGAGGCTCCCTGCCTGGGGTTGCTGTGGACCCTCCTTCAGCTGGCTTGCTCCTTGGCCACGCTGGAGGCTTCTTGATGGGACCCTCAAGTCAGGGGACACCTTTCAGCCACCCTGGGGACAGGAAGGGACCTGAGCCGAGTGTGGCCCAAGCCTGAGGCTGCCTTTGCTCCCCAAGACCCAAAGGCCCCTGGGAACCTCCTCTTGTCTTCCCCACTGGCAGTGGTAGCAGCCCTACCCCGAGCTCACACTGTGACAGATGAGACCAAACTCTCTGGGGCAGGCAGCTGGCACTCCCGGAAAGACTCAAGCAATAATTAGAAGAGTGGGCAGAGCTGCCCTCTCAGCATTACCTCTTCTGCGGGCCTCCGCCATGCACGCACCTCACTGCCAGGCCATTAAAATGGACTCAGCCTGCTGCGGGTGACGTGGCCTTCTCCTTCCAGCCACCTGCTGCCGTAGGCAGGCACTGGCTACAGCGTATGTAGTATCTCCCTTCATCCCCACCCAGCCACCAAAGCCACCTACATGACAATCCATCCATGCACTGATTAATAAATTCAATCATTCATGCAGCAAATACCCATTGAGTGCCTGTGTTCTGTCAAGTACCGTTCTGGACAGGCCTCTGGAGAGGCCATGGTGATGAGTCAAGCTCAGACTTGAGTGCCATGGGCACTGAGCTCAGACTGTGATATCTTCATCTGGTGAAGGAATTACATTCCAACCAGTGTTCCCAGGCAGAGAGATGGGAACAGTGTGTTTGAGCAGAAAGAGCAGGGGTGCCAGCTCCCAGGTGAGAGCCCAGGATGTCTGTAGAGTGGAGAAGCACCAGTGGGGCTGGGGCCCTGGGGGAGGGCCTGAGACTCTCTCCAAGGCTAGTGGGAGTCAGGAAGGATCTGGAGTAAAGGAAGGGGAGGCCGGATGTGCAAAGGGGGGATCCCTGGGGAGCGTTGGGGGGCAGGCAGGAATGGCAGCAGGGGGAGATGTTGGCCAGTGGCCAGGAGAAAGAATACAGTGTGGTGGAGGCTCGGAGCAGGGGGCTGAATGAGAGAGATTTAGATAGCATTTAGCGATCTATGAGGGAAGGGGGTGGGGGGAGTGCAGAGTATGTCCCTGGGTAGAGAAAGGTGACAGGAAAGCCTGGACAAGAGGAGACCAGGAGGGACACATGGCATTTGTGGGGCCCTGGAAAGGAGTGCTAGGAAGGAGTGGGGTGTTGGGGTCTGAGCCAAGAAGAGAGGTAGAGGGTGGAGGGAGGTTTGGAGCATCTTCATTCAAGGTGGTAGGAGAGGCCGAGGGGCAGGAGGGGGAGGGGACTCAGTAAGAGATCCAGCCCAGAACCAGTGCACAACCCTGGAGAGATGCTGCTGAGGGGGAAAGCCACAGAGTGAGGTCTGAGACACCTAATGAGAGTGTTTGGAAAGGTGTGGGGGGTGGTTGCAGGGTCCGAGGCAGGGCGGGGCTAGGGTGAGAGAAGTGATCTCTCAGGGTGCAAAATTTAAAGAGGCATGCACCCTCAGGTACCAACTCTGCATCTGAATGACTTTGACGGTGCCCGTTTCCTTAAATGTGCACCTGAAGTGCCTTGCTGGACTCACGGTAGTCCCAGCCCAGGTCCAGAAGGGTTGGAGACCCAGCTATTACTGCGCCCCAGATGAGCCAGAGCAGGGAGGATGGTGGACAGTGGGGGCACTGAGGAGTGGGGGGCAGTAAAGCTGGAGCAGCAAATGTATGCATGAGGTTGTGAAGGGAGAGCTGAGGGGACACAGGGTCAAGGACTGTGGAGAGATGGACCAGGGCATGCCTGGGAAGGAGGCTTGTTCAGGATGTGCCTGAGCATCCTTGGAAAGGAGGCCAACCTGCAGGTACTGCTGGGGCCGGGGGTGCATCTGTGTCTACTCACTTTGGCCACAGCTTGTCACGGTCACTATACCAGGAGGGCACTCCAAGGTCATGGGACACTTCTGAGCTTTGGCTGAGGCCATGAGGAGAGGGTGGAATTGGGCCTCAGACCTCTAGCTGCAAGCCCAGGGAGGCAGGGGAGGGAGAGGTTTGCTCTGTTGACAATCCCCCTTTCGGGTGGGTATGTTGAGCATACCCACCCGAGAGGTATGCTTGGGGCATACCTCTCCCCAGTGGGTTGGGGCATAGGGAGGCACAGGGTCCCTCGCCAAGGGCTGCTCCAGCGCAGGGTCAGACAGTTTTACTCCTGCAGGCACTCCTGGCCTCATCTAAGGACCGTTTTCTCCCTCCACATTGGTGATGTTGAAGGGACTGAACTGAACTGAACTGTAAGGGATGGTGTCTGGAGGACAGCGTTTGCTCAGCTTGAGGGAAGTGACGCTAGTGATGGGCCTCTGAAGGCAGGTAAGGGGCCTGGGGCAGGTGTCTGACTCTCTCCCTATGACCCAAGAGCTATCATTACCTCCATGTTACAGATAAGAAAGATGAGGCTGGGGGAGGTTAAATAGGCATGTGGCCGAGCAGAATTTGAAGCTGGATTTGTCCAGCTTGCTCTTTGCCAGTGCAGCTGGGCCCGACGGAAGGAGGGGTGAGCAGAGCGGTGGCCACCTGGAGACGGTACAATAGGCCTGAAATCACTGGCCCTGCCAGAGATCTTGGCCACCCTCCCAGGGATGGCAGCACCACAGGCCTGGCGCTGCGGAGGACTTGAGAAATGGGAGCTGGTTTTAAAATAATTATCCCAAGGCTGCCAAGATTCCTCACGCCTTTCATCCTTCCACTTAATTCATTTTTTAAATTTAAAACTATTTTAAAACCAAAAGTGGCCTTCTTCTGCTATAATTACAGTGCAAGCTTTGACCCTATTAACATCCAAATGGGATGCCCCAGCTGGATCCCAAATGCCTCCAGCAGACCTGACCTCAAGAGACACAGGACTGGATCCTGAATCCTCATCCATGGCAAGATTGCCTCCTGGAGGCACTGCTGGGCACATTTAGGGTACCCAAGACAAGATGGGCTCTGCTTACTCCCAAGACCCCAGAGACCCCTTCCCAGGGTAGCCAGGTTGACCCTCTAAGAGATTTGGACTGCAGGGCCCAGGCAAGTGGCCACAGCATGCCAAACCTGTGCCCAGGCTAGGGGGCACAATCTTCCCCCCGAAGCACCTCCTGGGCTCCAGAGCATCTCCCTTCTCTTGGCCTCACCCCATCTCAGGAGGTGGGGGGTGGGTGGCTGTGAAGACCCAGACTGCCAAGAATTTGCTCCCAAACCCAAAGTCATTCTCTACATCTGTTGCCTCAGGGGCCAGGGAAGGGGTCCTGCTATGGACTGGCCAGGAACAACAACTAGCCAGGATGCTTAACTGTGAGGAAAGTGGTCTGCGGCCTGAGCAATGTTTGGGAACAGGGACAGAGGGGGGTCTGAGGTAGAGGGTGCAAGATAACCTGATAGAGTAGCTGATAGGGTTGATGTCTGGGAGGGGGCCACACTGAGGTTCAAGTTGATGGGGCCTGGGGCAGGGCAGAGGCCGGCCCGCTGCAGTTGGAACTGGGGAGGGAGGTCAGTTAATGGTATCTGCTCAGGCTGGGCATCTTGGGGAGCCTCCCATGTTCATGGGTCACAGCTTCAACTCCAAGCCCACCCTCAAAGGCAGAATATACTACTGGTTGGTTAAGATTCCCAGGAGGAGGGGAACGTGACTGTTTGAGCATGGAGGGTTCTAGTATTTGTCCCACAGCCAAAGGGCCTGGGGAATGCATCCTTTTGGAGTCCTCTCTGCTCACAAATTCTAAAGCAGATTCACTGACTTCCGCGCTTGGGCTTTGCATCACACGTCACTCAAGCCCTCTGATGCTTGTGTCCGCCTCTGTAAAATGGAAATGATATAATGTGAGTTTCATATGTAAGTAAAAATTTTCTAGTAGCTCTATTTTTAAAAGTAAAAAAAGTCCAAGGTACAGCAATCAGAAAAGAACGAGAAATAAAAGGAATCCAAATCTGGAAAGGAAGAAATAAGCCTATCACTATAGCAGATGACATGATACTTTTTTTTTTTTTTCTTTAAAAATATGGAACGCTTCACGAATTTGCGTGTCACCCTTGCGCAGGGGCCATGCTAATCTTCTCTGTATCGTTCCAATTTTAGTATATGTGCTGCCGAAGCGAGCACTGACATGATACTTGACTTAGAAAATCCTAAAGATATCACCAAAAAACTACTAGAACTCATCAGTAAATTCAGTAAGGCTGCAGGATACAAAATTAATATACAGAAATCAGTTGCATTTTATACACTAACAATGAACTGTCAGAAAAAGAAATTAAGAAAGCACTCTTATTTATAATCACATCAAAAAGAATAAAATCCCTAGGAATAAACCTAAGGCAGTAAAAGATCTGTGCTCAGAAAACTATAAGGCACAGATGAAATAAACTGAAGATGGCACAAACAGATGGAAAGATAAACCATGCTCATGGGTTGGAAGAATTAATACTGTTAAGGTGACCATACTGCCCAAAGCAATCTACAGATTTAATGCAACTCTTATCAAAATACCAGTGGCATTTTTCACAGAACTAGAATGAATAATTCTAAGATTTGTATGGTAACACAAAAGACTTCCAAATAGCCAAAACAATCTTGAGAAAGAAAAAGAAGCTAGGAGCATCACACTCCCTGACTTCAAACTACGCTACAAAGCTACAGTATACTCCATACAGAACAGTATGATACTGCCACAGGAACAGATTATACAGCAATGGAACAGAATAGAGAACCCAGAAATGAACCCACACTTAGATGGCAATTAATCTATGACAAAAGAGGCAAGAACATACAGTGGGGAAAAGACAATCTCTTCAATAAATAGTGTTAAAAAAACTGGATCGTTACATGAAAAAGAACTGAAATGGATGACACCCTCACACCATGCACAAAAATAAATTCAAAATGGGTTAAAGACTTAAAAAATAAGTTCTGAAATCATAAAATTTCTAGAAGGAAACAGAGGCAGTACTTGCTTTAACAATTGGTCTTAGTATATTTTTTGGATATGTCTCCTCTGTCAAGGGAAACAAAAGCAACAATAAACAAATGGCATTACATCAAACTAAAAAGCTTTTGTACAGTGAAGGAAAATATCAACAAAATGAGAAGGCCACCTACTGAATGGGAGAAGATATTTACAAACAAATATCCAATAAGGGGTTAAGATACAAAATGTAAAAAGAACTCATACAACTCAACATCAAAAAAAAAAAAAAACAACAACAAATAGAACCTCCCTGATGGCCCAGTGGTTAAGAATCTACCTGTCAATGCAGGGAACATGGGTTCAATCCCTGGTTTGGGAAGATTCCATGTGTTATAGGGCAATTAAGCCCACAGGTCACAACTAGAGAAGGGCCCCCACTCACTGCAACTAGAGAAAGCCCATGCACAGTGAAGAAGACCCAGCACAGACAAAAAATAAAACCAAATAACCCAAATAAAAAATAGGCAGAGGATCTGAACAGACATTTTTCCAAAGAAGACAGGCAGATGGTCAAGAGACATTTGAAAAGATGCTCAACATCACTCATCACCAGGGAAATGCAAATCAGAACCACAATGAGGTATTACCTCCCACTTGTCAGAATGGCTATTACCAAAAGACAACAAATAAAAAGTGTTGGTGAGGGTGTGGAGAAAAGGGAACCTTCACTACACTGTTGGTAGAAATGTCAGTTGGTGCAGCCACTACAGAAAACCATATGGAGATTCTTCAAAATATCAAAACTAGAATTGCCATTTGATGCAACAATCCCACTTCTGGGTATTTATCTGAAGAAAATAAAATTACTACTGAGAAAACATGTATGTACCCCTATGTTCATTAGTTATTATTTATAATTGCCAATATATGGAAGAAACCATTTCATTTATATTTAATTGAATATTACTCAGCCATAAAAAAGAATGAAGTCTTGATTTGCGATGATGTGGATATGGGCTGAGAGGTATTAAGTGAAATAAATGAAATAAGTGAAATAAATCCAAGAAAGACAAATACTGTATGATTTCGCATATATGTAGAATCTAGAAAGCAAAGCAAGTGAACAAATATGAAGAAACAAAAACAGAATTATAAAATACAGAGAACAGATGGTTGACAGAGGGGAAGGGGGTGGGGGGAAGAAAGTAGTCGGTGAGGGAGATCAAGAGGTACAAACTTCTAGTTGCAAAATAAATAAGTCACAGGTATGAGATGTACAATATGAGAAACAGCCAACGATTATGTAATATCTTTGTGTGATGACAGATTGTAACCAGACTTATAGTAGTGAATATTTTGAAATGTATAGAAATATGGAATCACTATGTTGGGTACCAGAAACTAACATAGTGCTGTAGGTCAGTTGTACTTCAAGAACAAATAAACAAAAAAAGAGATCAAGCTTGTGGCTACCAGAGGCAGGGTATGGGGGTAGAGGGAATCGGATGAAGACAGTCAAAAGGCGCAAAGTTCCAGTTATAATGAAATAATCATTAGGGATGTAATGTACAATGCAATAAGTATAATTACACTACTGTAGGTCATATATGAAAGTTGTTAAGAAAGTAAATCCATAGAGCTCTTGTCACAATGAAAAAAAGTTTTTTCCATTTCTTTACATTTTTATCTACACAAGATGAAGGATGTTCCCTGAACTTATTGTGACCATCAATTCATGTATAAAGTCAAATCATTATGTTGTATCCCTTAAATTGATGTCGTGCTGTGTGTCAACTATATCTCAATAAAGCTGGAAGATGAATAAAATTTAAGAATAAAATTTTTATATAAAAGAAAAATGTATTTAACTTGAATACTATATTTTAGTTATATATATAATGTAATATACCTATTTTATATAAATATATATAAAATAACAGTATATATTTCAATATATTATACATATAAAATATAAATTATATATAATATAGTATATAAAATATATAAATTTGATGTATAAATATTATATTTATATTATAAATAATATTATATATAATATGTCATATATATTATATATTATAACTTTATATATAATTTATATTTATATATTATATTTTATATATTTATATATTATATATTATAAATATGTTATATATAATATATTTTATATGTATGTATGCTTATATAATATATATTATATACTATATTATATACTATATTATATATAAATATATTTATAAAATTTATATGTTATATTAATTATAATATATTAATATTATATTATAGAAATTTTAATATAAATTTTAAAAATAAATTTTTATATAAATATACATATATAAAATAATAAAATATATATTTCTATATATATTTCAATATATTTCAAGATATGTATTTCAATATATATTATATACATAAAATATATAAATTTTATGTATATATAAATATGTATATTTACATATATATAAAATAATAAAATATATATATTTCAATTATATCCAAAATACTTTATCATTTTAACGTATCATCAATATAAAAAATTAATGAGATAGTTCACATTATTTTTGGTGCTAAATTCTTGAACACCTGTGTTTATTTCACACTTTCTACATATCTTTCTACATATCTCGGCTCAGACTGGCCACATTTCAAGTGCCCAAGACCACATGTGGCCAGCGGCCACCATACTGGATAGCACAGCCCGAAACAGATGCCACTCTTTACAGGGCCATCTGCTAGCAAGGTGTCCAAGCAGGCCCTCTGGCCAGGCCCAGAGCCAGACAAGGCAATGTCAGGCATGAGTCAGACCTGCTCCAAGCCTCTATCCTCGACAAGGGCAGTCTCAGAACACTTAATGCCAACTTGGCTCTCTCTGTCAGGACGTCCCTCCTCTAGGAAACTGCCTAAGTCCCTTCCTCAGTCTGGCCTGGCTGGCCCTGTCCCAGGACACCCCATGCAAGACCCTTGCTGTTCCACTGGGAAAAAGATCAAGACCCTCAAGAAGGAACAAATGGCAAGAGACTGGGGGGAGGTGGGAGTGCCCCTGAGAAGGGTCATGGCTTGGTTGAGGACACTTGATTCGTTCGGGAGGGCTTCCTGGAAGAGGGGGCCAGGGCAAAGTTGTCGGAATCCGGAATCCGAGTGGAGGCTCAAAAGCCTCAGCAGCAGCGAGCCCTACGAGACAGAAAGAAGGGAGGTCTGGCCCTTGCCCAGCATGGATCAACATAGGGGAGATGTGTGGCTGCAGACACAGAGGTCCCCAGGCTCTGGAGGGCACAAATGCCAGGCAGGAGTCTACCCTTACATCCAGGGGCCAAGAGGAGCTACTGGGAGATCTACAGCAGGGGCTAAAGGGCTCCCAGATTGGAGGAAGAGGACTCTCTGAGGTTCAGAAAGCACTGGGCATCTTGGCCTGAATTCACCTTCCAACACAGGCTCAAGTGCAAATGTTGGCAGGTGTGATTCATCAGCTCCTCCTGCTGCCTCTCCTTGGCTCCTGGAAATGGACTCATGCCCATGCCCTGGCAGTTCCTGGCTTGGCAGTCTGTGAGTCTAATCTAAATCTCTCCAGCTGCAACCCAAATACCTGTCTTTAGTGGCATGTGAGGGTGAGCAGATGGCTCTTTCCCACTAAGCTGCCCTCCAGGGAAAAGCCCTGCAGGGACAGCATGGGTACACAGGAGCCCTACTCTCAGCTGGGCCCCCATAGATCCCTTGGATCTTCAGAAAGGGACTCTCTCCCCAGCTTCTTCTCTCAGCACCTGCTCTGAGTGACAAGTTGTTGCTCTGGACACAGGTGTCCCCAGAGGGCTCACTGCCCTGTCTCTCCAGCTATCCAGCCTCCAGGGGAACCAGGAGTGGGCGTGTGAATTTTTGCTGTGGTTGCTTCTTCTCCTGAGTGTTCAGGAGTAGAGTTTTAGGGGAACGCCTTTTTAAGCCAGAGGAAGCCGTGGCAGTAATCAACAAATTGCTCAGGGAATCTCAGGGCATCCAGGTCAAGAGGATTCCTGGTCTGACCCCACTCTACAGATAGAACAACTGAGGCTCAGAGAGGGAACAGCGTCTGTTCAAATGAGTTGGTGGGAGATCTAAAATTTATGACACCCAGTGCTATGCTCTTCACCCATCATGAGAGCCTAAACTAGCAGAAAAATCTCCCCCATACCAAATAATTCCTTCTTGCCTGTCATGGGGGCTTACCAGGTGGCGCAGTGGTAAAGAATTCACCTGCCAGTGCAGGAGAAATAAGAGACATGGGTTCGATCCCTGGGTCGGGAAGATCCCCTGGAGAAGGGCATGGTAACACACTTCAGTATTCTTACTTGGAGAACCCCCACGGACAGAGGAGCCTGGCGGGCTGCAGTCCATGGAGTTGCAGAGAGTCAGTCATGACTGAATTGACTGAGGATACACGCACACCTGTCGTGGAGCCTGAAATCCTGCCGTTTGAGCTACAGTGCTCATAGCTGAGAAAGGTCCTCTAAGGAAAGGCAAGTGTCCCTGGAAGGGGCACACAGCAGCACTTTATGGGTTAATGACTACCACCTCCTCTCAGCCTGCTCTGCAACCCCTTCACTTGGCCTCAGTCTCTGCATCTGTAAAATGTGTCAATGAAAGGCCCAAGAGGCCTAAGGTAGAGCTTGAGAGAAGAGGGAAAACAGAGTCCCCAGGGGGAAAGTTAGTCTGTGTCTGAGCTGGGGGGCAGATAGCTCTGGATTTCAGGATGTGGGTCGCCCTAGGCACTCCCTACACTGAACGTGGACGTAGTGCTGGGTCAAAACCTGCAGGGACAGATGATCAAAAGAGCCTCCCCAAACCCCCAGGGCTTTTCTCATCAGCGCTCATCAACCCAGGAGAATACCTGTGCTGAAATCCCCCCCAGCCCAATGTAATGGGAGCTTAGAGGTAGATTCAATTGATTTATGGAAAATAAAGGCATCTGATGTGTTTATCCAAGTCCATGAACTATTACCTCCTATAACACGAGGTCTGTACTTCAGGAGAAGTCAGTGTTTGGAAATGGTCTCTCCTAGGAGAACAGAGCTCTAATGGTATAATTTCAGGCAGGGGGCAGGTGAGCTGAAAAAATATCTGGGGGCAGCTAAGCCTTAGAAGCCTTGGCCCCCACACTCAGCCTGTGGTTTCTAGGGGCAGCAAAGGAGACTGGGGGCCTCCTCAGCCCCTGCAGCTCAGGTCTGCCAGGTACAGAGTTGCTCACATGCGTCCTTTGACCTTGGGCTGGGTCCAGAGTGCTGAGCGCCAACCTGGCTGCTTTAGCTGGAGCCAGGGGCGACTCTGGCAACTCTGGGGGCACGGGTCAGGGCGCAGCAGCCAGCTCTACAGTCTTCGGGGCACCTGCCTTGATCCTAGTGTCCCCTGAGGTCAGAAGTCACGCTGAGGAAGGGAAGTCAGGTGGCAGGCAGCTGGCAAGAACTGCCAATCCCAGCCAACTTCACTAAGCTTTGCTGTAGGTTAGGACATTTAGAGATGGGCCTTCAGCACCTATGGCACACAGCTCTGGCCTCCGTGTCAGGAAATGCCAGGCTTCACTTTCTTTCTTTTTCTGCCTCTCTTTGAAGAAGGAATTCATAGGGCCTGGACTCCATCTCAGGCCTGTCTGTGCTGATCGTGCACGGCCACCTCTCCAGTGGACTCTGAACTCTGTGCTTAGCGCCTGTGGGAATGACAATGGAAGGATAAGACCCCCCTCTGGGCAGGGGAATCTTGAAGAAGAGAAAACAGACACTAATCACCCCTGCCTCCGGACACTAGCTATCAGAATGTAAGCACAGGCTTATCAGTTATTAACTATTTGTTATGTAACTGCGGGCTTATTGATTATTGACTGTTTGAACACATAACACGTGAATGATGGGGTTATTGTAGTTGTATTTACCCTTCCTTTGTTTATGTAAGTCTCAAGGGAATTGGGGTAGTGGGTTTGGACACATGGGGTATAAAAGATTTTCACAAATGCTGGTCGGGGTCCTTGGCTAAGAGGAGACTCTGCCTTGGGCCCGCCGGTGTAATAAACTGCATTCCACTATCTGCATTGTCCTTCTGAGTTTGTTTCCCGGAAAGCGTGGCTATAACATCTTCACACTGACACCCATGAGAACTGGGAATAGAGAATGCAAGGAAATAGAGAAGGTGGTCATAGGAATAGAGAAAGGAAGAGTCAATGCTTAGGGTTCTACTATCAGACCTGGAGCCCCTTAACCCCAACATTTTACTTCAGCATAACTTAAGATTTATGGAAAAGTTGAAAAAAATACATTGAATACCCATAGACTAGCCACTCAGACTCGGTTTTGTCACATTTGCTCTCTCCCACTCTTTCTTCATATGCACATTTTAAAAAAACTCTTTGAGAATAAGTTTTGGTGATGATACTCTTTCACTCCTCAGTACTTTAGCAGTTTTTCCTAAAAACAAGGACATTCTCTTACATAACCACTATACAAGAATCAAAATCAGGAAATTCACATTGATATGTTGCTGTTATCTAATCAGTGTACCTCAATCAGATTTTGCTCATTGTCCCCATAATGTCTTTGTGAACCCCCCAAATTCCCAGACCATGCATTGTATTCAGTTGTCCCGTCCCTTAAGTCTCCTTTTCTCTGGACAGTTCCCCTATATGTTTTTCTTTCACAACCTTGCCATGGTTGGAGAGCACAGGCCAGTGATGTAGTAGGAATACATCTACTAGGGATACTGATGTATCCTTCAGTTAGGTTTCGTCAAGTGTTTCTTCATGGAGACTTATATACCTTTCATGAGAATATCACAAATCAATCCCACATTGTCTTCAGCACATGATATTGACTTGTCCCATCCAGTTCAGTTCAGTTCAGTCACTCAGTCATGTCTGATCCTTTGCAACCCCATAGACTGCAGCACACCAGGCCTCCCTGTCCATCACCAACTCCTGGAGTTTACTAAAACTCAAGTCCATTGAGTCGGTGATGCCATCCAACCATCTCACCCTCTGTTGTCCCCTTCTCCTCCTGCCTTCAATCTTTCCCAGTGTCAGGGTCTTTTCAAATGAGTCAGCTCTTCGCATCAGGTGGCCAAAGTATTGGAGTTTCAGCTTCAGCATTAGTCCTTCCAATGAATATTCAGGACTGATCTCCTTTAGGATGGACTGGTTGAATCTCCCTGCTGTCCAAGGGACTCTCAAGAGTCTTCTCCAACACCATAGTTGAAAGTGTCAGTTCCTCAGTGCTCAGCTTTCTTTATAGTCCAACTCTCACATCCATACATGACTACTGGAAAAACCATACCTTTGACTAGATGGACTTTTGTTGACAAAGTAATGTCTCTGCTTTTTAATATGTTATCTATGTTGGTCATAACATTTCTTTCAAGGAGCAAGTGTCTTTTAATTTCATGGCTGCAGTCACCATCTGCAGTGATTTTGGAGCCCCCCAAAATAGTCTTGATTCCAGCTTGTGCTTCATCCAGTCCAGCATTTCTCATGATGTACTCTGCATATAAGTTAAATAAGCAGGGTGACAATATACAACTTGACTTACTCCTTTCCTGATTTGGAACCAGTCTGTTGTTCCATGTCCAGTTCTAACTGTTGCCTCTTGACCTGCATTCAGATTTCTCAGGAGGCAGATCAAGTGGTCTGGTATTCCCATCTTTTGAAGAATTTTCCACAGTTTGCTGTGATCCACACAGTCAAAGGCTTTGGTGTAGTCAATAAAGCAGAAATAGATGTTTTTCTAGAACTCTCTTGCTTTTTCATCCTTCATTGGGAAGACTGATGTTGAAGTTGAAGCTCCGATACTTTGGCCACCTGATGCAAAGAGCTGACTCATTGGAAAAGACCCTGATGCTGGGAAAGATTGAGGGCAGGAGGAGAAGGGGACGACAG
This sequence comes from Cervus elaphus, assembly GCF_910594005.1. NCBI lineage: Eukaryota > Metazoa > Chordata > Mammalia > Artiodactyla > Cervidae > Cervus > Cervus elaphus. The sequence goes on from NC_057818.1 coordinate 35,233,799, forward strand.
AGGATGAGATGGTTGGATGGCATCACCGACTCAACGGACATGGGTTTGGGTGGACTCTGGGAGTTGGTGATGGACAGGGAGGCCTGGAGTGCTGCAGTTCATGGGGTCTCAAGGAGTCGGACATGACTGAGCGACTGAATTGAACTGAACTTGCTTTTTCGATGATCCAGTGGATGTTGGCAATTTGATCTCTGGTTCCTCTGCCTTTTCTAAATCCAGCTTGAATATCTGGAAGTTCACGGTTCACATACTGTTGAAGCCTGGCTTGGAGAATTTTGAGCATCGCTTTGCTAGGGTGATTTTGCTAGCTTGTCCCATTATTGGTGATGTTAACTTTGTTTTCTGTTATTGTTTTTTCATGGAAGCATAATGTATATATGGCTTCCCTGTTGGCTCAGACAGTAAAGCATCTGCCTGCAGCGCAGGAGACCTGGTTTCGGAGGCCTGGGTTGAGAGGATCCCTTGGAGGAGGGCATGGCAACCCACTCCAGGTATTCTTGCCTGGAGAATCCCATGGACAGAGGAGCCTGGAGAGCTACATCCCATGGAGTCCCAAAGAGTTTAACAAGACTGAGCGACTAACAACACACACATACATGCAGGGTATATACAGAAAAGTACATACACCCAATGAACTTTCACAGTCTGAAGACACGTGTGCAAACAGCACCCAGATCAACAAAAATACATTTCCAACACTGCAAACCCCCAAGTCTGCCGGGGTCCAGCCCCAGCGGGTCCAGGAATACCCAAGGGATGAGTGGCATCGGCGAAGAAGAAGACAGACACACACAGGTTGCATAGAAGAGGTAGCTTTCTTTTATTTTTAGGACAGCTTAGTTTTCAAAGAATGAACGTTACCTCCCCCTTAAGTCACCACATATTACATCAGATGTTGGTTTCGTGCTTCTGTCAATATTTTTCTTCCCCATGTTTTTCCCCTATGCATTCATCCAGAATGTTTCCGATTACAGGGCTTTTTCTTAAATGTCCCGTACGTAGTCTTCTTGCCTCAATGGTCTAACATTGTCACTCTAACAAAAACAATGTTCCATAGATTCCAGATATAGTATGAATTCTTTGGGTAATAAAACAATACATGGGAAGGGTTATGAAAAACATGTTTGACATTTCTGACAATAATACCATGTGAAAACCCTGATATTTTTCTTTACCTGAAATTACCAAGTCTACAATGATTAACTATGAAGCGGCAAAACACCTCTAAAGCAGCAAAACACCTCTATTAATAGTGAGATAATGGCAGTGAAGCTGGTTAATATAAATCTATTGAAATCCTATGTACTCCATTTTCTAAATCTACAAAAATACCCATAATATCCCATGTTGTTTAAAGAAAAGGAAACAATGAACAAATAGCAGCAAAGAAATAGCAATAATGAAAACCCTCTCAACCAAGGAGCAAGTAAACTGAAGCAGTATATCTACTTCTAAATCTAAATGCCTCTACTCTTTTCTATTCTGGAACATTATAATCTTTTAAGCAAGCAGCCAAACTATATCTGTGGCCTTTTTCTTTTTTTTGACTTGATGTTTATGGTCGTGTCCTGAGCCAAAGCAATCATGAGCATTTCCAAAAAGGCTTGGACTTTTCCAGGCAGGCCTTATTACTATATATTATATTTCCAAAAATTAATAGAAAGCCCAACAACAGTAAGACAGAAAGAAGAAAGGGACATACCGGGCCCCCAGGACAACCTCGAGGGGAAGAGCTGCCTTGCAGATTCCTTTCTCGTCCCGTGACCTTGTCCCTGGGACAACCTTGAGAGGAAGAACTCCCTTGCAGGTTCTTCTCTTGTCCCGTGACCTTGTCACGGCCTGGATACGTCCCGGTGATTCCCGAGGGGACATATTGGGCCCCCAGGGCAGCCCCGTGTGAGGAAGAGCTGCTTTGCAGGTTCCTCTCTTGTCCCGTGACCTTGTCACAGACTGGGCGCATCCCGGCAGCTCCTGATACAAGTCCTCATCAAGTTCCTATCTCCCCAAAGTAACCACCATTCTGACTTCTAATAGCATAAACTGCATTTGTCTGGTTTTGGACTCCGAATAAATAAAGTCATTTATTTCAGAAACATCTGTGGTTTCTGGATGTTTTGCTTATAGTATGTTTGTGAGATTCTCAGAACCTACTTTCTAAAATAATAAATGCCATACTTACCATTATGAGCCTTCAATGAAAATGGAAGAAAATGTAACATCTACATGTAATTTAAAAAAAAATCAGCATAACACTTTGCTAAGTCACTTCAGTCATGTCCGACTCTGTGTGTGACCCCATAGACAGCAGCCCACCAGGCTCCCCCATCCCTGGGATTCTCCAGGCAAGAACACTGGAGTGGGTTGCCATTTCCTTCTCCAACGCATGAAAGTGAAAAATGAAAGTGAAGTCGTTCAGTCGTGTCCGACTCTTAGCGACCCCATGGACTGCAGCCTACCAGGCTCCTCCGTCCGTGGGATTTTCCAGGCAAGAGTACTGGAGGGGGTGCCATTGCCTTCTCTGGCATAACACTTTAGTTGTAGATAAATCAGGGGTCCCCAACCTCTGGGATCTAATGCCTGATGATCTGAGGTGGACCTGATGTCATATTAATAGAAATAAATGTAAGCTCACTTGAATCATCTTAAAATATCCCCCGGCCCAGTCCATGGAAAAATTGTCTTCCACAAAACCGGTGCCTGGAGTCAAAAAGTTTAGGGACCACTGATATAAAGGACAGTCATTTATAATACATAATAAGATATATTTATATATACTAATATGTAATTTTCAATAAAAATATTATGTGTGTCAGTATGTAAATGCAGGGGGACAAGGATGTGAAGAAGTCTTCCTATGTGTCTGTGCCCATATTCAGAAGCCCTGTAACATGGCGGCCACACACACATTCCAAGCAGAGGAACATGATATTGTTGCCATCGTGGGGAGATTTTCCTATTTGGTGAACAACTCCTGGTGAAATTACAAATGACACAAAAGTATGATAATTTGCTGCATATCAAACCTGTGCAAGCCTTACTTTGCACTTCCAAATAAAATGGTACAAGGTTGTAGGCTCTGATGTAGATAAAGTTTCTTCACTTGATTGAATATCCAGGTGAGATGTTTGAAGGTGGGGCAGGACTCAGACATCCTCTGTGGCGTGAATTGTCCTCTAGGACTCCTAGGACCCTGACTGTCCCAGAAGCCAGGGTCTCCTCAACCATGTGACAACTACCCCCAGGTTCTCCAAATGCTTTCTGAGGTGGCACCACAAGTCTAGGGGACAAATGGGGAGGTCATCTGGGGGTCAGAGAACCATGGGGGAGGGGTGGGGGGGCAAGGGAAGTACAAGGTAGAATGTTGGGCATGACCTGAAGGAGGTGGGGGCATGGATGAGAGGACCAATGGGGTCCCTAAGGTGGGGCCTCCCCAAGGCCAGCTCCGGGGTAGGAGGCTGGTCTCTGGGGATGGAGGGATGGGGACCTATGTGGACCTTGCTACCCATTTCCACTCCTTCCTCAGAGGATGCTACCACTACCTACTTTCCTGAGCCCTGCATGCATGTCTGCTCAGTTGCTCTGGGCCTCACAGAAAGTGAAACCCCCTAATAGACATAGGTGGCCCCATCATCAGTAGCTCCTCTGGGGATCTTCCTGGGCTGAAAAACCCACATAAGTCATACATCAAAAGGATTACAGGACCCTCACCTGTGTAACTGGGGCTTCTCTGGTAGCTCAGACAGTAAAGAATCTGCCTGCAATGCCGAAGACCCAGGTTTGGTCCCCAGGTCAGGAAGATCCCCTGGAGAAGGAAATGGCAACCCACTCCAGTATTCTTGCTTGGAGAATCCCATGGACAAAGGAGCCTGGTGGGCATGGGTCCATGGGTTGCAAAGAGTCGGACACTACTGAGCGACTAAGCGCACGTGCACCTGTGTAATTAGATATAAAACCAATATGATACTAAATTGATACTAAAATAAAGAAGTTAAAGTTCTGATTTTTCCTATTATGCTTTTATTTTAATAAAACACTAAGTAACGAGTTGTTTTAAAGTACCTTCCTTTGCTGCCCCTGAGAACATGCTCCATGTGTCTGTGGTGTGACCCAACCAGTGAACACAACCCATGAACTGGCTCATTTAATTAAACTCAAGACCTTTTGAGATGGGCACCATTCTTTCTTTTTTAAAAAATATTCATATTTATTTGGCTGCCCCAGGTCTTAATTGTGGCATGGGGGTGGCATGTAGGAACCTGTTCCCTGACCAGGGATTGAATCTGGGTCCCCTGCATTAGGAGCATTGGAGTGTTAGCATCTGTACCACCAGGGAAGTCCAAGGTGGGGGCCATTCTTATTCTCATTTGGGAGATAAGATACTGAGGATAAGACTGATTAAGACGCTTGCTCTAGGGCACACAGCAAGAATTGCTGGGACTAGGATTGGCCAACATCCAGAGCTAAGCACCACTCTCTAAGTTCCTTAAAAGGCATTTAACCTCTCCACCACTGACTGTCAGTTTCTGGTGCTAAGCGCTATGGAAGGATGCATGCATATACACACACATTCTCTCTCCACCAACTAGGCAAAGTGGGAGGCTCAGGTGCTTCCTGTAGTGTGTTTACGCCCCCTGGTGGCCACGTGCAGCTTCATCTCTGGTCCTTCCCAGTCAGGGATCACCTGCCGGGGTGATCTCAGTTCATTTCCAAGGCAAACCACTCAATATCACAATAATCCAAATCTATGCCCCAAACACTAACGCCAAAGAAGCTGAAGTTGAATGGTTTTAAGACCTACAAGACCTTTTAGAACTAACACCAAAAAAGATGTCCTTTTCATCATAGAGGATTGTAATGCAAAAGTTAGGAAGTCAAGAAATACCTGGAGTAACAGGCAAGTTTGGCCTTGGAGTATAATGTGAAGCAGGGCAAAGGCTAACAGAGTTTTGCCAAGAGAACTCACTGGGCATAGCAAGCACCCTCTTCCAACAACCCAACAGACAATTCTACACATGGACATCACCAAATGGTCAATAGTGAAATCAGATTGATTATATTCTTTGCAATTGAAGATGGAGAAGCTCTATACAGTCAGCAAAAACAAGACCTGGAGCTGACTGTGGCTCAGATCATCAGCTCCTTATTGCAAAATTCAGGCTTAAATTGAAGAAAGTAGGAAAAACCACTAGACCATTCAGGTATAACCTAAATCAAATCCCTTATGATTATACAGTGAAGGTGACTAATAGATTCAAGGGATTAGATCTGATAGACAGAGAACTATGGATGGAGGTTCATAACATTGTACAGGAAGCAGTGACTAAAACCACCCCCAAGAAAAAGAAATGCAAATGGGCAAAATGGCTGTCTGAGGAGGTCATACAAATAGCTGAGAAAAGAAGAAAAGCAAAAGGCAAAGGAGAAACAGAAAGATATACCCAACTGAACGCAGAGTACCAAAGAATAGTAGGGAGAGATTAAAAAAATAAGCCTTCTTAAGTGAACAATAAGCTTATTTAACTTACATGCAGAGTACATCATGAGAAACACTGGGCTGGATGAAGCTCAAGATGGAATCAAGATTGCCGGGAGAAATATCAATAACCTCAGATATGCAGATGACACCACCCTTATGGCAGAAAGTGAAGAAGAACTAAAGAGCCTCTTGATGAAACTGAAAGAGGACAGTGAAAAAGTTGGCTTAAAGCTCAACATTCAGAAAACTAAGATCATGGTATCTGGTCCCATCACTTCATGGCAAATAGATGGGGAAACAGTGGAAACAGTGTCAGACTTTATTTTTTTCGGCTCCAAAATCACTGCAGATGGTGATTGCAGCCATGAAACAAAAAGGTGTTTACTCCTTGGAAGAAAAGTTATGACCGACCTAAGCAGCATATTAAAAAGCAGAGACGTTACTTTGCCAACGAAGGTCCATCTAGTCAAGGCTATTGTCTTCCCAGTAGTCATGTATGGATGTGTGAGTTGGACTATAAAGAAAGCTGAGCATCGAAGAATTGAAGCTTTTCAACTGTGGTGTTGGAGAAGACTCTTGAGAGTCCCTTGGACAGCAAGGAGATCCAACCAGTCCATCCTAAAGGAAATCAGTCCTGAATATTCATTGGAAGGACTGATGCTGAAGCTGAAACTCCAATACTTTGGCCACCTGATGCGAAGAGCTGACTCATTGGAAAAGACCCTGATGCTGGGAAAGATTGAGGGCAGGAGGAGAAGGGAACGACAGAGGATGAGACGGTTGGATGGCATCATTGACTCAATGGATATGAGTTTGAGTAAACTCCGGGAGTTGGTGATGGACAGGGAGGCCTCATGTGCAGTCCATGGGGTGGCAAAGAGTCTGACATGACTGAGCGACTGAACTGAACTGAACTGAACAATGCAAAGAAACAGAGGAAAACAACAGAATGGGAAAGACTAGAGATCTCTTCAAGAAAATCAGAGATACCAAGGGAACATTTCACACAAAGATGGGCACAATAAAGGACAGAAACAAGGACTTAACAGAAGCAGAAGAGATTAAGAAGAGATGGCAAGAATACACAGAACTATACAAAAAATGTCTTAATGACCCAGGTAACCATTTTGGTGTGGTTACTCACCTACAGCCAGACCTCCTGAAGTGTGAAGTCAAGTGGGCCTTCGGAAGCATTACTATGAACAAAGCTAGCGGAGGTGATGGAATTCCAGATCCTATTTCAAATCCTAAAAGATGATGCTATGAAAGTGCTGCACTCAATATGCCAGCAAATTTGGAAAGCTCAGCAGTGGCTACAGGACTGGAAAAGGTCAGTTTTCATTCCAATCCTAAATAAGGGCAATGCCAAAGAATGTTCAGACTACTGCACAATTGCACTTATTTCACATGCTAGCAAGATAATGCTCAAAATCCTTCAAGCTAGGCTTCAGCAGTATATGAACCGAGAACTTATAGATGTACAAGCTGGATTTAGAAAAGGCAGAGGAACCAGAGATCAAATTGCTAAAATCTGTTGGATCATAGAAAAGGCATTTTTTAAAAATCTACTTCTGTTTCATTGACTACAGTAAAGCCTTTTATTGTGTGGATCACAACAAACTGTGGAAAATTCTTAAAGAGATAGGAATACCAGACCACCTTACTTGCCTCCTGAGAAACCTGTATGCGGAATAAGAAGCAACAGTTTAGAACAGGGCATGGAAAAACAGACTGGTTCAAAATTGGGAAAGAAATATAACAAGGCTATATATTGTCACCCTGATTATTTAACTTCTATGTGAAGTTATACATAATGAGAAATGCTGGGCTGGATGAATCACAAGCTGAAATCAAGATTCATGGGAGAAATATCAATACCCTTAGATATGCAAATGATACCACTCTAAGGCAGAAAGTGAAGAGGAACTAAAGAGCCCCTTGATGAGGATGAAAGAGGAGAGTGAAAATGTTTCAGGAAGGGGGACCCCTTCCAGGACCCGAAACTGGGCTCTTGTCTAACACTCGGAAATGAATTGTCCGAGGAGACACATGCTGACAAAGCAAGAGATTTTATTGGGAAAGGGCACCCGGGTGGAGAGCAGTAGGTAAGGGAACCCAGGAGAACTGCTCTGCCGCGTGGCTCGCAGTCTTGGGTTTTATGGTTATGGGATTCATTTCCGGGTAGTCTTTGGCCAATCATTCTAATTCAGAGTCTTTCCTGGTGGCGCACGCATCGCTCAGCCAAGATGGATGCTAGCAAGAGGGATTCTGGGAAGTGGATAGACACGCGGTGTTTCCTTTTGACCTTTCCCGAACTCTTCCGGTTGGTGGTGGCTTATTAGTTCCGTATTCCTTATCAGGATCTCCTGTCATAAAACAACTCATGCAAATGGTTACTATGGTGCCTGGCCAAGGTGGGCGGTTTCAATCAGTGTGCTTCCCCTAACAAAAAGACTGGCTGAAAACTCAACATTCAAAAAACTAAGATCAGGGCATCTGGTCCCATCACTTCATGGCAAATAGATGGGGAAACAGTGACAGAATTTATTTTCTTGGGCTCCAAAATCACTGCAGATGGTGACTGCAACCACAAAATTAAAAGACTCTTTCTCCTTGGAAAGAAAGCTATGACAAACCTAAATGGTGTATTACAACACAGAAACATCATTTTGCCGACAACTGTCTGTAGAGTTGAGAGTAAATTTCTACATAGGTTGATAAGAATTGATAAGAAGTCTGGGACACCCAAGAAGGAGAGTGGGGTCTAGGGCTCTCAAGGAGGAGATAGGGGTCTGGAGTTCTCAAGGAGGAGAAAAGAACAAAGATTGTTTTCTACATATTTAGTCTTAGTCACATAAAATGTTTTTTCCCTTTAAGCCCAGAGCTGATGATTACACAACAAAACAACTCAGTTTAAACTCTGTACTAAGGATTATATAACAAAAATGTAACCTGCTTAGCTTTGCGCAGTGGCAGTATCGTAGCCAATGAGGTTTATCGGAGGCGCGATTATTGCTAATTGAAAAGAAAAAAAAAAAATGTAACCTGCTTGAGGACATGTTTCTCCTTCTTGAGAACCTTCTGACTAATCCTGTTATCTTAAAATGTATATTGTGGGAATGGGTCTGGTAAGACCTTTACAACCTTGAGACATTCTTTTGATTTACTGTAATACCCAACTGAAAAAGTATATAGCTCCCTTGCTAAAACTAGGGCGGCACTCTCCATTCCCCTTCTGATGTCTGTATCAGAAACTTTCTTTGTGCCTTTTCATACTTTAATAAAACTCTGCTACTCAAAAGCTCTTGAGTGATGAAGCCTGGTCCCTGGTCCCAAAGCTAAATCTTCTTTGGAGATCATGAATCGGACACCATCCACCCTAAGCTATCAGAGTCAAGGCTGTTTTTTTTGTTTCTTTTTCCAGTAGTCATGTATGGATGTGAGAGGTGGACTATAAAGAATACTGAGAGCCGAAGAATTGATGCTTTAGAATTGTGGTGCTGGAGAAGACTCTTGAGAGTCCCTTGGATAGCAAGAAGATCAAACCAGCCAATACTAAAGGAAATCAACTTTGAATATTCTTTGTGTTAGGTAGTTAGAACAGGGAAAAGGAGTCCAAAAGGGCGGTGGCTAAAAGACCTGGAAGGGAAAGCCCGCGAAAATAGAACAAAGGAAGGTCCGAGGACCGGAGTGAGAACCTCAGGTAAAACAAACAACGCTCCTGCCTAAGCCCAATTTGCATAGGACAGGCCCAGGGGGAACAACAACAACAAAAAAAACACATAAAAAGAGGAGCCAAAGCCCTCTTCTCCCCATCTCCCCCTCTCCCCCTCTCCCCCTCTCCTCCTCTCCTCCTCTCCTCCTCTCCTCCTCTCCTCCTCTCCCGCGCGATGGGGCACTCTCCTCTTTGCGTCTTTGGATCGACGTGCCCTCAAGCCTCAAAGATGGATTTTCCTGCTATTATCTAAATAAATAGAGCTGTAACACTGATTTATTTAAGAGCTATAACATGGTCTGTCCTCCAAGGGCTGTGACCCGCCAAGGGGGCTTCAATGTCTGTCACTCCAAATTTTTGTTGTGACGAGACAAAGAACCGAGGCGCATACACTCGCGTGACATTTGGAAGGACTGATGCTGAAGCTGAAACTCCAATATTTAGCCACCTGATACAAATTCATTGAAATGCCAATGAATTCAATGGAAAGCCAATTCATTGGGAAAGACCCTGATGCTGGGAAAGATCGAAGGCAGGAGAAAAAGGGGACGACACAGGATGAGATGGTTGGACCGTCTCAATGAACATTAGTTTGAGCAAACTCAGGGAGATGGTAAAGGACAGGGAAGCCTGCCTGGCGTGCTGCTGTTCATGGGGTTGCAAAGAGTGGACACATCTTAGTGACTGAACAGTAACAGTCGGGTGTGTGTGTCTGTGTGTGTGTCTGTGTGTGTGTGCGCGCACACTCAGTCATGCCTGACTCTTTGCAACCTCTTGGGAGCCTACTGGGCTCCTCTGTCCATGGAATTTTTCAGGCAAGGATACATTCCCTACTCCAGGGGATCTTTTTAACCCAGGGATCAAACCTGAGTCTCTTGCGTCTCCTGCATTGACAGGCAGATTCTTTACCACTCTGCCACCTGGTAAGCCTGCCCAGCTTACCAGGTTTTCAGTTGTCAAAATGTTTAAAATATTTTTGCTGTTGTCTGTGGTCCTGCTTTACTAACATCGTAGGCTCTTGCTTCTTCTGCTGCCCCTGGGGTCCAGCACCGGGTAGAGCAGGCAGCTGGTCAATGCTACCAAGGCCACTGGGCTACTTGGGAAAGGGCGTGCATGGAGGGCTGAGTCAGTGGCCCCACTGTTCCCAAAGGCATGGAGGATAGAATAGGGCATTCTAGGCAGGGGAACAGTAGGGACAAAGGCCTGCAGGTAGTTACATGGGACTGAAGTGAGCACAGAAAAAAAAGCTGAATTAAATTTGACCCAGTCTCCAGCAGAGTCTGGGGATGAGGGTGCCCTGATTACAGTGACAGGCCCTAGTTCTTTAGACAGAAATATCTCCAGAGCTAGGGAAAGGAGGACAGTTCTGCTTCAACACCCCCATATGCTATCCCTTGCCCCCATTCTGTAGTCACAACACACCTAGGGGGAGGGGTTCACCCCAACGACATACATGGGAATGGCTGCCCCCATTCAGCAGATGGAGAAACAGAGGCTCTAAATTCAGCTGAGGCCTCTGGCCCAAATAATGTATCCAGCTGATGGCTAGGGTTCTCATGTTCTGCCTGACCCTAGGTCCAGCCTCTGAAACCCCCACATTACACGGGGTGCCCTTTTGAAACAGAAGGGAAGGAGGAGGGGCACAGCCTTTGAAAGAAAGACAGAGCCCAAGGATACAACATAAACTGATTAGAATCAAATGGATCCAAGATGGTGGACGGGACAACTCCTACCAGACCTTGAACCTCAATATAGGCTCATTACAACACAGCAGCAAACTAAATGACACACCCACAGGTTTCATGACTGTTCCAAGGCCTTCAAAGACCAAAAAGTGGGCGGTGGCTCAATTCCTGGAAATCCCCGCCCCTTCCCCAAAAGAGTTGGACTAATCCTCCCACTCATTAGCCTATGAAACTACTCAGCCCATAAAATCTAACACACCACATTTTGAGGCCACTCTCTCCTGCGATGGCCTGCATAGTCTGTGAAGTGTGTTTCTTTTGGAAGTTCAGTTCAGTTCAATCACTTAGTTGTATCTGACCTGCGACCCCACAGACTGTAGCATGCCGGGTATCTCTGTCAATCACCAACTCCCAGAGCTTGTTCAAACTCATGTCCATCTAATCAGTGATGCCATCCAACCATCTCACCCTCTGTCGTCCCCTTTTCCTCCTTCCTTCAGTCTTTCCCAGCATCAGGGTCTTTTCAAAGAGCTGATTCATTCAAATGAATCAGCTCTTTGCATCAGGTGGCCAAAGTACTGGAGCTTCAGCTTCAGCATCAGTCTTTCCAATGAATATTCAGGACTAATTTCCCTTAGGATTGACTGGTTTGATATCCTTGCAGTCCAAAGGACTCTCAAGAGTATACTCCAACACCATGGTTCAAAAGCATCCATCCTTAGGTATTTCTTTTGGAAGAGGTGTAAAAAGTGCTGCGGTGGGGCTTGGCACTTCATAAATGAGGCCCAAGACCACAGTACCACACTGGTCCTCAGCAGGGAAGAAAAAATACCTAGTCTATGACACCGTTGGTGGGAATGTAAGTTGATGCAGCCACTGAGGTTCCTCAGAAAAATAAAAATAGAATTACCATATGATTCAGCGATCCCACTCCTGGACATATAGCCAGACAAGACTCTAATTCAAAAAGATACATACACCCTTATGTTCATAGCACCACTATTCACAACAGTCTAGACATGGAAACAGCCTAAATGTCCATCAGCAGATGAATGGGTAAAGAAGATGTGGTATATACATACAATGGAATACTACATAACCATATAAAAGAACAAAATAATGCCATTTACAGCAACATGAATGCAACTAGAGCTTACCATACTGAGTGAAATCAGAAAAGAGAAAGACAAATACCATATGATATCACTTATATGTGGACTCTAAACTATGCCGCAAATGAACCTATCTACAAAACAGAAACAGACGCACAGACATAGAGAACAGACTTGAGGTTGCCAAGGGAGAGAAAGTTGGGAGAGGAATGCAGTGGGAGGTTGGGGTTAGCAGATGTAAGCTATACATATAGAATGGATAAACAACAAGGTCCTACGGGATAGCACACAGAACTTTTAAAATATCCTATGATAAAGCATAATGGAAAAGGCTATTTTTTAAATGTATAGTATGTATATCTGAATCACTTTGCTTTATAGCAGAAATGAACACAACATACAACACAATCAAACTATACTTTGATTTCAAAAAATTCCATAGGAAAAAAAAAATCATTCCACAGATTCCCAGTCTTCTACAAGAAGTGGGGTGTCAAGTGGAAGTTTTGATTGTCTCTATCAGCTGATTAAAGTATATTTGATTTTCCATGAGTGTGTTTGAAATACATCAGCCTGCACTGCCCACTGGGGGACCAGGCTCAAGACACACACATTGTTAACACCCACGAAGATGGAGTGCCTATTTAAGCTACAGTCTTTACCTAAAGGTGGCTAAACAAAAACATGGCATGGTGAAAACTAGCTTCTCTGTACAGTGTACCGGAGTCTTCCTCTGGATTTGTCTGGCTTTGGAGAAGTCTAACCTGGTCCCTCAGGCTAGTAAATATACATAAGGTGCTTCCAGGAATGTGACTTGCCAATGAGTCCAGAGAGCAGGACCCAGACTCCTCTCAGCCACAAGCTTAAAGGGGAACCTGGGGAAGTCAGTTTAGGTCTTCCGACTCTATTTTGCTCTTCCAAGAATAGATATGTGGCATCTCACAAAGCACACAGGTTCTGCCAGATGTGACGAAATTTTACGGAAAAAAGGAGGTTCATGAGAACAGTTTTGCACTGATGCAATGAAGCTGGATGAATTCCTTTTACTGAATCATGTTGATTCAGCCAATAATTTTGACTAAGCCATTGTTTACTGTGCATCTCTGCCAGGGCAGAGTGGTATGGATGTGGTCCTTTTCTCTCAGAACATTTTCTGAGACCATGTTCCATGGAGCACACTTTAGGAAAGAAGTGGGGAGATGCTCCTTTAAGTTCTCTTCAGCCCTGGTCAAAGGACTGGAGATGAGACAGCCGGCTCTAGCCATAAAATTTAAGCCCTTCCCTTGACTGGCAAGGCCAGGACCTTTGTCCCTGATATTTTCTCTCTGTTGAATGTATCTCAGTTTCCCAGATATTGCCAGGTTCATTCCCTAACTCCCTTCAGATCTCTGGCCAAAGCCTGTCTTATCAGATGAAACTTTCTGATTTCCCCCATCTAGAAGAGCAGTCTCCTCTAGGACCCTGCTCCCCGCCCCAGCTGCCTCCCTTGCCTCAGGACAGTCTCTACCCAGGCCGCCTTGCTGTGAGTCCTTCCCTCCCACTCCTAGATGTAATTAGGTAGGATAGACAGGCTGACTGTTAAAAACATTTTTTTTTTTAAAAGGAAATAATAAATGAATGGAGAGGCTAAGAAGGTGAAAGTTCCTTCAGAGAGAAGCATTGTTAACTGCTGGCAAGAGTCCTACTACACTTTTCTTTGGAGGCAGAGAAAGGAGGGATGGGGAGAAATGCAGAGATAATTGCTGTTATTATCAAATGCCTTCTCTTTGTTGTAATCTAGTTTTTCCATCTGAGGTCTGTCCTGGTCAAAATAGCTCCTTTCTGGACTTTCCAGCCTGGCTCTTGGCTTCTTGTTGGGTGTGAGGGACCTGCTCAGGCCAAGGCGCTGATACTCCACTCCTAGCCTTTTCTATGGCAACCCACTCCAGTACTCTTGCCTGGAAAATTCCATGGATGGAGGAGCCTGGTGGGCTACAGTCCATGGGGTCGCACAAAGAGTCGGACACAACTGAGCAACTTCACTCACTGAACCGTGTCTGAAAGAGGCGCCCTGGGCACTTGAGGTGGGGCCTCCACGGGAGTGTGGGAGAGGCACTGGAAGTTTCCCTGGGGAACTACTGTTTCACAGGGGAGCACAGGACGGTGCTTCAAGGGAAAGAACAGGAAGGGTGCTTCTGCGGAGCTCCAGAATTGTCTCCCAACTTCTTCTTCCCCACACTAGGCCCCTATTGCTGTTTTTCTTCTGCTGCTAAGTCATTTCAGTTGTGTCTGACTCTTTGTGATCCCATGGACTATAGTCCACCAGGCTCCTCTGTCCATGGAATTCTCCAGGCAAGAATACTCCAGTGGGTTGCCATCTCCTTCTCCAGGGGGATCTTCCCAACCTAGGGATCGAACCTGCATCTCTTCCATCTCCTGTATTGGCAGGTGGGTTCTTTACCACTAGTGCCACCTGGGAAGCCCGTGCTGTTCTTGTGTTCCTCTCCAAATTCACTCTCAAGAAAGGATATGTCATGGGCAACCTAGAGTGCAAATGACAACTCCAAGGCCCACATAACTGCCCTCTCCAAATAGTTCTGTGGAGGCTTTGAGAGAGGAAGTGACTGGCCCATGATCACACAGCAAGTAGGTGTCAGAGCTGGGCCTCAGACTTGGGACTCCAGGGTGATGGAAAATTCTGAGCTCACCAGTTAATAAGGCCTGAGTGAGAATGGGTATGGGGTGACAGTGACAAAGGGAATGATTCGTTGATGGTCGCAGAAGAAGGTGCCCTCTGGCCTAGATCATCGCAGCCTTGGTAGCAGCTGAAAAAGATTAACTTATGTTTGAAGAAGGCTTAAAGAGACAGAAACACAGGTGTATTTCCCCAAAAAGGCTCTGCCCATCCTTCTCTACTGAAGTGCAATCTTAGCTTGACTCTAGGAGCTAGGAGCTTAACATAACCATTTTTGAAGCCTCCTGGCAAGCCTGTCAGTGCTGTTGCTTTACAACAGGTTTAAGAGGGCTAAGGCAGGACTTGTATTTTTCAAAAATTTCCAAGCCTTTGTCACGAGCATCCTCAAGACTGGCTAAATATGTCCCTGAATGTGCTGCTCTGCAGGGATTGGTAACCATCCCCTCTAACGAGAAGAGAGGTGGGGTGTGTGTGTGTGTGTGTGTGCATGTGTGATCAATCTGGGAGGGAACAGTGCCAGGGAAAGCCACCTGCTTAGCTAAAAGGTGGTGAAGTTAAATCACTTGATTTGGGATGGCACTGGTCTCTGGGACAACTGTCTCAGAGCACAGATGTGCTCAGATTAGCAAGAAGGCTTTTCTGGGCTTAAAGCTGCCTTGGGCAAGGGTGATGCTACAGAAACGCTGCATGGGCAAGCTCGTGCTGGCAAAAAAGACATCTGAGGTTTTTCTAAACTCTCCCAGATGATCAGGCCAGACAAATCCCCATCTCAATTCCTCCTGACATAAAGGTCATCTTCAAATCCAGCTTTCCTAATATTCCATAGGTGGGCTTATCTGCATTGCTAAGGAAACAGGGGACCTGCCCAGAATCATCTAAGAGATTTGTTTCCCTACCCCCACCACTCCTCTGCTTGCAAAATACAGTTTTGCTTCTTTTTTTTTTTTTCTGATTATACAAGATGATTATACAAGATGGGGGTAACATGTGTTTATTGTAGAAAATTTGCAATGTTTGCCTTTGATTGTCTCTGTAAAATTAAAAGACGTAGAATTAATGGATCAAAGAGCTGTCCCTTGGGCAGCTTCAATTTATACTCCCACCTGCCAAGAAGGCAATGCCCACTCACCAACATTAGGTATTAATCATGTTTTAATGTTCGTCAGTTTGACAAAAATCAGTATCTCATTCTAATTCACATTTGCTTGGTTTTGAATGAGACAGTATTTTTTACATATTTTCTTGGAAAATGACAGCTGAGCTGCTGCTTCCCCTTTCTCAAGGCAGCTGCTACTGCTGCTAAGTCACTTCAGTCACGTCCGACTCTGTGCGACCCCATAGACGGCAACCCATCAGGCTCCTCCGTCCCTGGGATTCTCCAGGCAAGAACACTGGAGTGGGTTGCCATTTCCTTCTCCAATGAGTGAAAGTGAAAAGTGAAAGTGAAGTCACTCAGTCGTGTCGGACTCTTCACGACCCCGTGGACTGCAGCCTACCAGGCTCCTCCGTCCATGGGATTTTCCAGGCAAGAGTACTGGAGTGTGTTGCCATTTCCTTCTCCAATCTCAAGGCAGAGATAAGTCTTTTTCCTTCTTCTTTTTTTTTTTTTTCTAATAAGACTTTGTGCCAAGGAAGCCTTGGGACACTGAATAGGGTTCTTGGGCTAGCCATCATGTATATATAGGGCAAATAAGCTCACTATAGGCTTTAAACAAAAGTACCAATGCACACAAAATCCTCAAGAGTGGATTTTTACTTTGGAAGTGGTGTACGTGTGGTAACTTAGAAAAACTCAGTGGTTTCAGACAGCAGAATGATGTAATTTTCTCAGGAAAGTGCTGTTGGGGCTGCCATCTGTGTTTCTCCAGTAGTCATCAGCCCAGGGCCTGACATATGGTAGACACCCAGAAACTGTGTTGCCCCTAAAAATAATAATAACTGCATCTATTTATTTGGAATCTTTTGGAGTCATTTTTAGTTTAAGTTGGAAACAGCTGTCTCAATATCCAGGAAGAGAGACATTGCAAATTCTGACTTACTGGTAGAACTTCTGAAAAAGGGCAAGGGTGAGTGGCAGTATGAATATCATATCACCAACAAGTCTGACAGGAACCATTTTATGGCTGTCATGTCCTTGGATCCAGGTGGGCTGGCCAGGCTCCCTAGATAAGCCAGTGTGCCTTCCTCTCAGAAGGTCACATTTTCAGGGTTCTAAGTGGCCTTTTCTGGTCATCTCCCAGTTTTCTCTGCTTCTAGGGAAGACTACACTTGATTTATCATAGGTAGTTGTTGTTTAGTTGCTAAGTCAAATCCCATTCTTTTGCAACCCCATGGACCATAGCCTCAGGCTCCTCTGTCTATGGGATTTCCCAGGCAAAAATACCAGAGTGGGTTGCCATTTCCTTCGCCAGGGGATCTTTCCCACCTAGGGATCAAAGCCGTGTCTCCTGTATTGGCAGGCGGATTCTTTGCCACTGACCTACCTGGAAAACCCTTATTTTCTTGGGCTCCAAAATCACTGTGGATGGTGACAGCCATAGTGTTATGGATGGTGACAGCCATGAAATTAGAAGATGCTTGCTCCTTGGAAGAAAAGTTATGACAAACCTAGAACAGCGTATTAAAAAGCAGAGACATCACTTTGCCAACAAAGGTCCGTCTAGTTAAAGCTGTGGTTTTTCCAGTAGTCATGTATGGATATGAGAGTTGGACCATAGAGAAGGCTGAGCACTGAGGAACTGATGCTTTCGAACTGTGGTGTTGGAGAATACTCTTGAGAGTCCCTTGGATAACAAGATCAAACCAGTCAATCTAAAGGAAATCCGTCCTGAATATTCATTGGAAAGACTGATGCTGAAGCTGAAGCTTTAATACCTTGGCCACCTAATGCAAAGAGTTGACTCATTAGAAAAGACCCTGATGCTAGGAAAGGAGGCAAGAGGAGAAGGGGATAACAGAGGATGAGATGGTTGGATAGCATCACTGACTAGATGGACATAAGTTTGAGCAAACTCTGGGAGATGGTGAAAGTTAGGCAAGCCTGATGTGCTGCAGTCCATGGGGTTTCAAAAAGTTGGACACTACCGAGCAACTGAACAACAAACTGGGAAGCCCACCATAGGTAGTAGATAGGTTCTATTAAAGCAATTTGTAAGGCAGCAGGTTATAACCTTAATTCTACAGGGACAGAGGGAGTATCTGGTGTTCTGGTTCTCAGCTTTTCTCAATCTACCCACCACTAACTATTGTGATAACTGTCAGTGGCCATGCCAATGTAATTGTCAGTTCAAGGCCCAGTGGTTGGTGGGCAGTCAATGAAGACTTTATAGTAGCAATTTGAATTGTAGAAGGGTTACCCTACCTTCTCTATAGAGGAAGAGCGTGCTCAGTCGCTCAGCTGTCTGACTCTTTGTGACCCCATGAACTGCAGCCTGCCAGGCTCCTCTGTCCATGGGGTTTTCCAGGCAGGAATACTGGAGGAGGTTGCCATTTCCTTCTCCAGGGATAGAGGAAGAGTGCCTAGGGCCAAGTTGAAGTCAGGGTGGAGCGACCAGATAAGAAGATTGTATAGAGTGGTAGAGCAGCTGGAGGCAAATATTTGGATTAGAGGGATATTTAGGAGGTGAGATGAAGAACAGGATCAGATAACCTACAGAAGAGGGGTGGGGGTTAGGGAAGAGGAGTCAAAATGACTCCCAGGCTTGGGGCTTGGGTCTCTGAGCATGTGGTGGGGCCATTACTGGGTTAGGGAAGGAGAAGAGCAGGTTTAGCAGAAAAAAATGAGTTCGAGACAAACTGTGTTTAAGGTGTACATAGGGACTCCGAGGGAGGCGTCTAAGGGGATTGTCTAAGAGGATATAGAAGGGTGTGGCGCCTGGGAGAGGGGTCTGAACTGGTCAGGACAGAAATGGAGAGGAAGCCTTGGGGTATGATGAACAACAGAGAAATGGGAGAGGCTGCTCTGTTTGAGGAGTGCAGAACGGGCAGGGTGTCACGTGGTGGGAGCGCTCAGCCGCAAGACTGCTTAATCTCAAGGCCCAGGGCCAAGCCTACCCGCAGTCAGAGACGGAGGGCGGGGTGGGTAAAGGTTGGCTGGGGTGGGCGGGAGAGGGGGAGGAACCGGATTTGGCCCATCCGGAGCCCGCCTTCTCAGTCTCTTCATCCATTGGACAATTGGGCTGTTCGTCAGGGGCCCGCCTCCACAGATGAACCAGTAAAGGCTGGCAAAAGGATGCTTCCTCCTCCAGCTAGATCAGCAGCACTAGAGGTCCCTTCGGGGAGCTGAGTCCGGGGTAGGGGTAGCCGCGGTACAGCTTGCGGGCGTGAAATTGACTGACGGACACGGCGGCCTCGGGGCTGGTGAGAGGAGGACGAGGGTCCGAGGTAGGGAAGGGGCGAGTGCGGGATGTGAAAGCCTCTAGCCTCCCCGCGTCTGCTCCAGCCCACGGCCACGGCTCAGGTGATGAGGTGGAGAGTGGAGGTGAAGTGAGGTGAGGGGGCGGGCCCGCGGCGGACTGCGAAGAGCCTGGGTCACAGCGACGGTCACCCTTCTCGCGCGCACGCGCCACGTGGGCTCGCAGTCTGGCATAGAACCTTTGGCTGCGTGCCGGAACATCCGCAGTAGCTGTTTTAGCCCTCGGAGCTCAGCATCTCAACTTAATTCGCCTTATCTATAGACTGGGAAGCTGGGACTCAGGGACGTGGCCACGCCAGGGTTTGAGGGAGATAGGGCTTGGTGGATTCCGGAGGTCGCGCTCGTATCTCTGAGCCTGTGGGTCAGAGACTTGACTTTGGAACCTGCTTTCTTTAGATACGCGAAACTGTTTGGGTCGGGTCTGTGGCAGACGGCCTTGCGTCGGACAACGCTGCCTGGCTTCTCTCCAGGGCTAGGGGTGGGGATGAGGGGCACGAGTAGGCGCCCTCCGCGCGCCGGGTCCGACCAATCCTGCCCCTAGTTCGGCGGGGTGGGCTGGGGAGACTGGGCGGTCCTCGAGTGTGGGCGTTCTCCATACTCCCGACAGAAAAACTTGTGGAGGGCGGGATTCCGAAAACACGTGGAGTGAAAAAAACGCTCCCCCCGCCCCACTCCCCCCTACCCCCGGTTCTCCAGAGAAAATAGTAAAATAGAGCAGCTTTTAAAAATTTTTTTCTAAGGAAAAATACCGCCAGAGGCTGTTGAAGGTGTAGGGTTTACTTCATGCCCTTACGGAGGCAGATGTGAACCATTTGGAAATCAATTTGGCAGGATGAGTCTACACTCTTTGACCTACTGATACTAGCCTTGGGGAAAAAGTAGGTTAAAACTTAAGTAGGGGAAATGTTGATGCGTTAGGCATTGCAGTTTGGTATTTTATAAATAGGGAGATAGTGGAAACAACTTCTAAATCTTCAGTGATACACCTAATAATAAAAGATTATTGCTAATAATATCTTTTTTTTTTTTTTTTGAAGCTGAAGGGTTATATTTCTTTAAAATCCTCACAAAACCCTATGAAACTAGTATTCCCATTCCACAGATGGATGACTGGAACTCAGGCAAGTGAAGTCGTGTGTCTGATGCTAGACAGCTAGTGTCATAGCAAGTGTGCTTTGGGACCTCTTGAAATTGATGTGTTTAGCCAGTGTTTGAGGCCTGGGCACTGGAAAGCCACTGGTAAATAAGGCAGCCATGTTTCCTGAACTTACAGAGCATGCATGCGTGTGTTCTTTACATATATGTAGAACAAGCTCTGGCCAGTTTTATTAAGGAAAATTTTTTCCTGATTTACTTTTCACCACTCTTCTAGCATGCTTCTGCTCATCACCTGGATCAATGATAGCTAGTGTGCATACTCTGTTATTTTCCACACGTTGTGTCCAATTCAGTAGTGGTATTGCCACTATAGTGATGGACACCAGTTTTTGGCCAACATGGCATACAAGTTGCCAGTGTTAGTTGCTCAGTCATGTCTGACTCTTTGCAACCCCATGGACTCCTCCTCTCTGTCCATGGAATTCTCCAGGCAGGAATACTGGGGTGGGTTCCCATTCCCTTCTCCAGGGGATCTTCCCAACCCAGGGGTCAAACCCCGGTCTCCTGCATTGCAGGCAGATTCTTTACCGTCTGAGTCACCAGGGAAGCCCCAACATGGCATAGTGCTCTATGCAAGATTTCCTCAAGGCTGGGCAGCTGTTGGTGAGGATGACCAGGTTCGCTTTGCCTTGTCTGATCATTTTCAGAGTCTCCTGTACCCCAGCACATACTTTTTTCCACTTATCATAACCAGTTGGAGCCTAGAGTTGATCTGACTCCAACGGCTTTTCTGTCTTATTTGCTGCCACTGTCTTCCTGCCTAAAGAGCTGGATGGCATCCAACTGAGAGTAGCTACCAAGATAGCTGGGGGGCAAGAAAGAGTTTGTTTGTATTTAAAGGAACACACACACAAAAAAAATAAATAAAATAAAGGAACACAGCCTACCTGGGAGAGGAAACATGGGAGCTATGCACTGGGCTCTAACAAGGGAAAGGATTTGGGAAGAAGGAAACAATTGTGGAAGCCCTCAGTGACTCTTAAGTGCAGTGTGTTTAAAAACCCATTTTCTGAAATGCATTTATATGTTATAATGGGATGTGTGGAGACTTAAATATTTTGAGATTAAGTGTTGGCAGAGTCATTATTTTTAAGAAATTAAATTTTTTAACCTCTTGGAATTTTCAGATTTAAAGAACCCTTTTGCGGAAGGAACATATTCGCTTATACGGTTTCAGAATGTCAAGTACTGTGTCCTACTGGATTCTCAGTTCTGCAAGGAAGACTGTTGCCACATTACAGGGGGGACAACGTTTATATTCAAGGTATGCCTCAAATAGGATTAAATCAAAATGGAGACTCTTTCCTCAGGGGCCAGCCACCCTAAAAGACAACACCGCTGCATGGGGTGGCATTGCTCTGCGGAAAGCCTACAGACACACATCAACGGAGGAAGAGGACTTCCACTTGCAGCTCAGCCCCGATCAGGTAAATGAGGTCCTCCGAGCTGGTGAGTCGGCCCACAAGATTCTTGACCTTGTCAGCAGAGCTCCAGATTCAGTGTTACGGTTTGAGAGCAACCATCTAGCTGCCAATTCCCCAGTAGAGGACCGGGGAGGTATAGCTGCCTGCCTGCAGACCAATGGACTGCTGTTTGGCATCTTTGATGGACACGGTGGCCACGCATGTGCTCAAGCAGTGAGCGAGAGGCTCTTCTACTATGTGGCCGTGTCACTAATGTCCCAGCAGACTCTGGAGCAAATGGAGGAGGCCATGGAAAGCATGAAGCCCCTGCTGCCCATCCTTCAGTGGCTCAAGCACCCAGGGGACAGTATCTACAAGGATGTCACGTCGGTGCATCTTGATCACCTCCGTGTCTACTGGCAGGAGCTGCTAAACCTGCACATGGAAATGGGGCTGAACACTGAGGAAGCATTAATGTACTCCTTCCAGAGACTGGATTCTGACATCTCGCTAGAGATTCAGGCCCCCCTCGAAGATGAGATGACTAGGAACCTTTCACTCCAGGTTGCTTTCTCAGGGGCAACGGCTTGCTTGGCCCATGTTGATGGGGTTCACTTGCACGTGGCAAATGCTGGTGACTGCCGGGCCATCCTTGGTGTCCAGGAAGACAACGGCATGTGGTCTTGTCTGCCCCTCACCCAGGACCACAATGCCTGGAACCCAGCCGAGCTGTCACGGCTGAAAAGAGAGCATCCTCAGTCCGAGGACAGGACGGTCATCATGGAAAACAGGCTGCTGGGTGTCCTCATGCCCTGCAGGGCCTTTGGGGATGTCCAGCTGAAGTGGAGTAAAGAGCTGCAGCGCAGCGTCCTGGAGCGGGGCTTCGACACCGAGGCCCTCAACATCTACCAGTTCACCCCCCCGCACTACTACACCCCACCTTACCTGACAGCCAGGCCAGAGGTCACCTACCACAGGCTGAGGCCCCAGGATAAGTTCCTCGTGCTGGCCTCTGATGGCCTGTGGGACGTGCTGGGCAACGAGGATGTGGTGAGGCTGGTGGTGGAGCACCTGGCTGAAGAGGGTCAGCACAAGCCAGACCTGGCCCAGAGACCCACCAACCTGGGACTCATGCAGAGCCTGTTGCAGCAGAGGAAAGCCCAGGGCCTCCACGTGGCCGACCAAAACGCGGCCACACGTCTGATCAGATACGCCATAGGGAACAACGAATACGGAAAGATGGAGCCTGAGCGGCTGTCGGCGATGCTGACGTTGCCAGAAGACTTGGCGAGAATGTACAGGGATGACATCACAGTCACCGTGGTATATTTCAACTCAGAATCGATTGGTGCCTCTTCCAAGAGGAGTTAAGAGTCTCCCACCCTGTTGCCAAGGTTAACTTCAATGTTCTTCTGAGACATTTTCCCTTACTCTGAACCTGGCTCTTTAGACCCTATGGTTGAAGGGCAGGCGGATAGATGCAGCTTGCTTAATTATAGACTAATGTGAGGAAAAAACAGCCTTGGGTTAAAAACAAATCTAGTGATTTTATGTGCCTGAGTGTTTTGGTCACCTCTTCTGCACAGAGAGGGTAGAGCACAGAGATGATCAACTTGTCTTGGGCTCATGTAACCCAAGTCCTTTTATAAAGACACTGTTAAAACTGTCAGCCTGAGCCTGGAAAGGGTAAATTTAATTATGATTCTAAGAATATGAAGGAAGTCCAGGATCTTCTGAGCTCTTGCTGCAAAATCTGCAGACTGATAATTCTCTCTGTGTAATCATGGACTTCTACACTATGAAGAGAGGTTTTTGTTTTTTATTCTGAAGTTACTAAAGACCTAGGTTTACAAAGCATATTACAGGACACTTCTCTATGCAAAATTCTAACTTGTGTGTGTGTGTTTAGTTGTGAAAACATTTTGTAATGCTGCATTCTAGTTCTGATTTAGTTTGTTAAAATTGAGTCCTCAAACTTGCAAAACAGGCGTGCTGTGAGCGAGCATGCTTGGAATGAGTTTTTTTGGTTTTTCAGCTGCGGGTGAAGGTGGCCAGGCCTCTGGACCAGCTGAATTTGTGTAGCTTTCAAGCCCTTCCTCTGTGTCTCACCCCTTGAACCTTTGAGCCATGCTAGGAGGTAACTTCTGTCTGAGCCTTAACTCCTGGCCTTTCCTTCATTAATAAAATTTCCTCCAGTGTTCAGTAAATCTCTACAGATTTACTCATAGTACTTAGCCTTTCTGATTATACTTCTCAAACATTCTTCTAATTCCTCCCAATGCTCCTTCACCCTCTGCTATGCTGAACTCTCTCACCCTGCTGACTGTGCAGTACTGTCTAGGAAGAATGCTCTCACTTCACACGGTTTCAGGGAAGCAGGAAATTCAAGACTGCATGACAGTTTAGGCAGGACTGGCTTATGCAGTGGATTCTAGACTTTAAGATTCAGCTTGAATCTGGAGAGGTAAAAATGTGAAGGACCTGAGAATAAGTTGCTAACCAAGGCTCCCTGGCTGCATCCCCAGGGGTAGTGGGGAGGAGGGAGGAGGGAGATTTTTTTCAGATGGGACATTTGCCCATAGACTAGTGGGATAAATGGCCATTGCTACTCCTCAGTAACTAGGCCTTATTTAGTATAGGAGTTGGGCCAAAACCCAATGTAACCTGTAGTAGCTTCTGTGAGCTGCACAGTCTGTGTTGATTTGAAAATTATTTTTAGGGGGATGAATTTTATGTTCTGAAATTGCTGTAGCATTTAAACAGGAAGTGTGTCTCTAGATGGAAATAAATATAATCCTGCAAAACTGACTTCATTTTCCTGCACTATCTTCCTGTTGATGGTTCCCTCATCTCACCCCCTCGAGCCACCCACTGAAAGGAAAGCAAAATAGCTAGGTATGACTTTCACATTCGGGACAAGGGACATTCAAGTGTTGAGACAGCCTAGGAATGTTTTCCTGTACTTTTAGTGATATTGCTTTGTCTAAGAAATTCTCTTTTGAGTGCTTAAGACTTTGTCCTTTTATTCTGAAAAAATCTTAACTCAAAAATAAAACCTGAATCCCTATCATTTAGCTTGCATGAAGGTTCATTACTAGAGCTGAACACTACTTGTCTGAAATTCTTCATTCTTTATGCCAGCTAAACCCTGGCACACCCTCAGAGCATTTACTGGGGTTACAGAGTGTCTGAATCCTGGTTTGGAGCCTCTCATGAGCTCGTAAATATACCTGATTAACTTGGGGAATAGCTGAGAGAATACAGACTCCCAATCTGTTCCTTCAAAGATGTCTGTGTTTTTTCTTAGCCTAATAGATTTGCTTTCTAATTGGCATATTGAGAGAAAAGAAAGGCTGGTTTATTCTCTGCCCTTTTTCCACTGTGAACTCTGCCATGAAGGCTTCGAGGAGCAGCTGCTCCTGGTTAACTCCAGTGTGTCTGACTCCCTGACCATCACTCTGCTGTCACTGGCCTGAGGCACATGGGCTACCACTTGAGCATGGATAGTGGGATTGGAGAGGGGGTTGGTGGTACTTGTCAGGTCTTCCAAAATACTTATCATTCCTTGTATGTAAAGATTTTGATATTGAGACTTCTAAAATGAACTAAAAGATGAGATTGTTTAAGGTGTCATTTTTGAATAAACTATGCTTTATTAGTGCTTTAAATGGCATATTTATTTATTTATTTCAGGTAAGAAATGTTGGTAATATTGGCGTACTTTAGATATTGTTATATATGTAAATAATACAGTTCTGCTGATTCTGGGGATTGATCAAAATGAATAGAGAAGTTCTAAGTTGAGGTTAGTATGTTAGGTCAAGTTATGTGTACAGTCTTCTGAGATGATATTTGGAGCATTAAAGCTAATTTATTATAATGAAAGTGTAAACTTTGAGGTGTATTAACATTTTCCCCAGAAGTATGATTGGCTTAAAAGGTCGACAAGAAAATGTTCAGAATGAATCTGGCTTGACTTGTTCATCCATCAGTCCCTAGTGACCTATTTTTCATTTGACATTTTAAGTGGTTCATTTGTCTCTGAATGTGGCTCTCATCGCAGAGGAAGCCCTGGTGTGGCTTTGGGGCTAGGAATAAAGGCTGGTGGCCCTGCTTTGTCCTCTGAGCTGCCACATGTGTCACCAAGTGCCAAACACAGGTGGCCTGCAGTGTGACCATCTCCTGAGCAGGCTCGAGGCTCTTTCCCTGACACCTTGGGCACCTGACATTTAACTAGCCTCCTGGAAAATATTTCGTATCAAGCATGTACTTGGAAAAATTAACCATGTTCTTTAATATATACTGATATTCGTAAACTGTATACCAGTGTTCTTTTTGACATTGATTTTCTCACCGTGAGAGATATTTAAGTGAAACTTGTAAATAAAAGAGGCAAAATGCGATTTGCTTTCTTTTGGTTTTGAACATTTGTATTTGTCAGGTCCTTGGGTTCGATCCCTGGGTTGGGAAGATCCCCTGGAGAAGGAAATGGCAACCCACTCCAGTACCCTTGCCTGGAAAATCCCACAGACAGAGGAGCCTGGTAGGCTATAGTCCATGGGGTCTGCAAAGAGTCAGACGTGACTGAGCAACTTAGGGCGCTAGATTAGGCCAGCCTTTGTTTTACCACCTGTATCTAGCCATGGAAGATTTTAGTTTGTTCAAGAGTTCACCCGAGGGACTTCTCTGGCCTGGTGGTTAAGACTGCCTCCCAATGCAGAGGATGCAGGTTTGATCCCTGCCTGGGGAGCTAAGATCCCACATGCCTTGCGGCCAAAAATCTGAAACATGAAATAAGCAACACTGTAACTAATGTGATAAAGACTTTAACAATGTTCCACATTAAAAAAAAAAAAAAAAAGGCCTACCCTAAAGAAGTTTTCTCTGCCAATTTTTGGTGTCTGCTAGCCACACAGGAAGTCCTTGCTTAGTGTTAACTTGTGTGGAGAGCTGAAAAGAAGGAAAAGAGAGGCTTTTGTTGTGACGGTCTCCACACACTCAGGCCTGAGGCTTGCTGGGACTTCACATTATTTAACTGGCCTTGTAAAACCAGCTTCTTTGTTAATTTTAAAATCAGAGCCCGCTTTAGGAAGGATCTAGCCAGCTACTTGAAGAGCCCACTTGATCCCACCTCCACTGACTGAGCCATATCTTATTGCCTCTGAGTGATACAGCTCACAAAGACCACTCTGATGGGTACTTCTTAAAATGCAAATACAACTATTAGGTTGGTAATTTTAGTGTGGGCTAGTGTGGTTAATTGGAAAAGACCCTAATGCTGGGAAAGATTGAAGGCAGGAGAAGGGGACGACAGAGGATGAGATGGTTGGTTGGCATCACCAACTCAATGAATGGACATGGGTTTGAACAAACTCCCGAAGATGGTGAAGGACGGGAGACTGGTGTGCCGCAGTCCATGGGTTGCAGAGTCGACACATCTTAGCAACTGAATAACAACAAAGGGTTGTTAAACTGGGCCTTGAAGAGCAGATTTGAGGGAGAGAAAGGTGAAAATAATGGAGCTGTTTTCTTCTTTGTAACGTGATAAAAAACGCCCAGAGGCTTGAAAACTTCCTGACACTACAATAGGGCACACATTGAACCGAGTCCACTGCCCCATGCACTTGTCCCAGTGCTGGGCTTTCAGAAAGGGAAAATGCAGGAAAAATCTCATGGCACAATTTTGGCCCAGGGTGGGTAGGATGGTGTGGAGAAGTAGGTTATTCGGACAAGAAGCTGATAGATAACCCATACATTCCCATATCCCATCATTTTAGAACTTAATAAAAATACGTGCTGACGACAAGCACTGTAGACCTCA
Organism: Cervus elaphus; assembly: GCF_910594005.1. Classification (NCBI taxonomy): domain Eukaryota; kingdom Metazoa; phylum Chordata; class Mammalia; order Artiodactyla; family Cervidae; genus Cervus; species Cervus elaphus. The sequence goes on from NC_057818.1 coordinate 35,261,257, forward strand.
GACCTGTTGGAACCAGAAGGTTGATAATTGGGATTACCAAAACATTACCCTCTTACCTCACCACTGACAAATCAGAAGAAAGTCACACACCCTGCAGCTCTCACCCTAAATGGTGCCTTTAAAAAACCTCTAGGGCTTCCCTGGTGGCTCAGTGGTGAAGAATCCACCTGCCAATGCTGGAAACGGGGGGTCGTTCCCTGGTCTGGGAGGATCCCACATACTGCGGAGCAACTGGGCCCTGTGCCGCAACTACTAAGCCTGTGCTCTAGAGCTTGGGAACCACAGCTACTGAACCCCACATGCCTGGAGCTCATGCTTCAAAATAAGAGAAACCGCCACAAGAAGCCTTCCTACAGCAACAAAGACCCAGAGCAGCCAAAAATAAGTAAAGAAAAAAAAGTTTCAATTAAAAAAAAAAAATCCTCCTCTGAAAGTTGTGGGGGAGTTTGGGTCTTTACAGCATGAAAGCTGCCCACACAGCTTGCCTGCAAATAAACGCTGCACTTTTTGTCACCACAACCCAGTACCAACCAGTAAATTGGTTTTGCCATGTGGCCAGTGACTGGACCCAGTTTAGTTCGGTAACATCCATAGACCAGGAAACATTACTTACCCTCACCTTCAGAAGAAGCAGCCTGTAGAGGCACTTTTCAAAGCTCACTCTATCGCAGATCTTAACTTTTCCTGCCTTCCTGGGATTCTGGAAAGTTCTCACTTGCCCCACTGAGACAAGAAGGAAGGAGGCAGGGCATAAGCTGAAATGTTGAGGACTTGATGAAAAGTAGTCAGAACCGATTAGGTCCAAGATGGCTGAAAATTCTACTGCTGGTACACCTTGGGCCTCATTATGTGCTCATTGTAATACATTAGCATATGCTAAATGACTCACACACACACACACACACACAATGGCGCCAGGACAATTTGAGGCAGACCATAAAATGCTGAAGCTGAAGCGCGAATACTTTGGCCACGTGATGCGAATGAAGAGCCGACTCACTCGAAAAGACCCCGATGCTGGGAAAGATTGAGGGTAGGAGCAGAAGGGGGTGACAGAGGATGAGATGGTTGGATTGCATCACCGACTCAATGGACATGAGTTTGAGCAAACTCTGGGAGGTGGTGATGGACAGGGAGGCCTAGTGTGCTGCAGCCCATGGGGTTGCAAAGAGTCAGACATGACTGAGCGACTGAACAACAATAAAAGGCTTTAAAGGGAGCGGTGGCCCAGTTCCCTGGAAGTCCCTGTCTCTTCCCCCAAATAATTGGAATAATCCTCCCCTTACTAGCCTATGAAATTACCCTGCCCATAGAAACTTACCACCCCGGATTTCAGGACTCTCTCACCTTCTGCCTCTGGAATAGTATCTCTGCTTTCACTTTACTGTGGGTCTCCAGCTCTCACTTTTGCTTTCCCACAGGAAGCCAAGGACATTCACTTGGCAGCCAGGCCCAGGAACTCACCAGAGACCTGGGACATGATCCCCTTCTAGCATCCCATTTCCATGCAACTTCTTTACAAAAAATATTAATAAATCTATTGCTTACCTGTCACTTTACCCCTCATTGAATTAATTCTGTGCTGAGATGTTAAGGACCTGAGCTTCATTAAGCCCTGAAACAGTTGTGTGGTTTCAGTTGGAAGACTGTGCATTCGGGTCCCATCTGCGGTGTACAATTTCCCGCTATTCTCCTTACAGCAGATGAAGATAGGTAATGTCTGCCACAAGCTGCTTCTCTCTCCAGTCCACCTGCACATACCTTGTGTGGCCCTGGGGCCAGGCAGGCTGAGCCACCCAGGCATTGCCCATGACACTGCGCACAATGGAGCTCAGAGGGCTTGGTCCAGAGCATCTAGGGATGCGCTCTAGAGACATCACAGAAGTAGGGCCAGAGTAGAGAAGGTTGAAGGAGAGCTGGTCAAATGTGGCTGAGTGAGAAAGAAGGAGCCTCTTGGGTAATGTCTGGGGATGGAGAAGTGGGTAAGGCCATGCAGCGACCTCAGAGAGGACATGGCTTGCTCTTCATCAGCACAGAGGTGGGGTGGGTGCCATGCAGAAAGTCCCACCTCAATCCCCCCACTTTCCCTGCGGTGTGACCAGCAGGTGCTGTTGGGTACCTGTCCTTGTTTTTTCCCTTCCTACCCTCATCCCTGTAATGTCAGACTTAGCCCCCGTCCCGCTGATTGCACAATGGATAAGGAGGGATGGGGGCATATGGGTGGATAGATGGATGATTAAGGGAGGAGCAGATGGAGAGGAACCAGAAAAAAAGAGACCAGAGAAGTAGGAGGAAAACTGTGAGCAGTGGCATGGAAGTGAGGAGAGGGGTGAGGCATATCCAGGCACAGAAGAGGCTGTGGGTGTGGATAGATGACAATGAACAACTAGCTAAAAAGAGCTCTAACAAAAGCTGAGGGCCATTGCATCTTCTCACATGGGACTCAGGACATAGGATGGGCCCAAATGGTGAGGTGCTGAGAGGTTGGTTCTGTGAATGCTGAGCTGCTGGGATGACCCTTCCTCTGAAACAAATCAGAGCAGTGGGTGGGGGGACAGGGAAATGTCATCAATAAGCCAATGTGCTCCTTGGCTTGTGGCAGCGGAGGGTATCTATGGGCTGATTTGGGGTTCCGGGGACCTTGCTGACCCCACTCTGGGCTTTATCAGGGAAGGATGGAGGAGCTGGGCTTCAGAGCTCTGCCCAGTGACTTGGCCACTAAATCCCAGGGTTGCATGAGGGGAACACCCATGTGGAGCCCTGGAGGCACAGGCCGTCGCTGTGGGATGCTGTAGTCAAGCAATGTGAGGCAGGTGTTGCCTCTAGGTGTCACCATCAGGCCGTGTTGGCGTCAGCTGCAGCAGGAGTAGGAGGAAAGTGTTCCAGAGAAAATGAGGCCCTGGGACTCACCACCAGGCAGAGCAGGGTATCTGGCAACTGCAGCCTGGAAGAGCCTTCAGGGAGCCTCTCCTGACCCTGGAAGTCTTTGGGGCTGGAATGAGTAGGTGGTAGGAGGGAAGGACCCTTCTCTGTTGTCAGTCAGCCCTGCCTGTTGGGGAAGGGGCTGTTGGGATCCCAAGAGAGGTGAGAGGGTGGCTGCCACCTTTTCTGGTCCCCCCCAGTGTGGGAGTTCTTCTCTGGGGACTGCCCCACACCTTTGAATCCTTCCCACCCCCATCTCCACTCCCTTCAGCCAGTCCCCACGGCCAACCCCCCACAACTCCGAGCCCCCCACCCAGAGCATCTCTGGGGTTTACTCCCTCCTGCCCCAAGATTGGTCCAAACCACTTTTATCCTCCTCCACCCCTAAACAACGGCTGCCCTCTCTGATCAACTCTACCCAGCACATAGCAGTCAGAGCGATCTTGGTCAGACTCAGCAGATCTGACCCCTTCACTCCTCTGCTCCAAACCCTTCCACAGCTCCCCATCACCTTTGGGAGAAAGCACAGAATCTTCCGCCCCAGGTATGGGGGCACTACAGTCATACACAGAGGAAGGAGCGGGAGAAGAGAAAGTAGTCTTTGTCTTATCTTGCAAGGCTGGAGTCACTTCTTCCATGGCCCCTGGTCTCCTCTGGGATATAGCCTAGAACCCTCCACCTTTTGCTTCTGGTTGTGGTTGGTTTGTTTGTTTTAATTTTTTTTTTTGGCTGCATCCAGTCCTAGTTGTGAGCACGTGGGCTCTGACGTTGTGGAACAGGGCGTGTGGGATCTTAGTTCCCTGACCAGGGATCAAAGCTTTGTCCCCTGCATTGGAATGGGACTTACCACGGAACCACCAGGGAAGTCCCCTGACTATGCTTTTAAGGTTGAGCACAAATTCTTTTCCACTCCTCCCATCAAGCAGTAAGATCCAATTCCCCTCGTCTTGAATCTGGGTGCTCTTAGCAGCTTACTTGTAAAGAATAGAATACAGCAGAAATGACACTGAGGATTGACGAAGTCAATGAGCAGCAAAGTCTTGGTAACTGGTGAATCTGATAGATGGCTGTGATGGTTTTACTTGTTAACTTGGTGGGGCTAAGGGATGATAACTGATAAAACATTTTTTCTTCATTTTTTCATTTTATTTTTCATTTACTTCTGCCCTGAGGGTATTTCCAGAAGAGATTAGCATTTGAATCAGGAGACTGAATAAAGAAGAGCCTGGACATCATCCAATCCACTGTGGCCTGGGATAGAACAAAAACGTGGAAGGAAGAGGAAAGTTGCTCCCTGTTAAGCTGGGACATTGATCTTCTGCCCTTGGACATCTCAGGCCTTTGGACTCTAACTGGGACTTACATCCTTGGCACCTGTGGTTCATAGACCTTTGAGTTTGGACTGGAACCACACCATTGGCTTTCCTGAGCCTCCAGTTTGCACACAGCAGATGGTGGGACTTCTCAGCCTCCATTATCACAGGAGTCAATCCCTTATCATCTCATAACTATATGAGGCAAGTATTATAAACCCATTTTACAGATGGTAAAACTGAGCTTGGAGTAGTAAAATGATGTCCCCAAGGTCACAAAGTTCATAAATGCACAATTGAATTTCGAAACTCTGGTGGTATTCTCCAAAGCTTCCTCAGATATTGTGCAATTGCTAAGAGATCATGCAATTCTGTTGAATATCTACTCATTTGATATTTTTAAAAATGCCCTATCTGTTCCCCAAAAGCCTGGGAGGAAGAAGTAAGTTGTTGGTCCATGGAAGCATTCTAGCAGAAGCTGGGGGAAGTTCATGGCCAGACATGAATTGGATGGATTTGGGGGCCCTTTGCTTGTGCCTGGGGTGGGGGCTGTGTAGATATAATACAGGATAGATCTTAAGTACAGCCTTTCCCTGCATCCCCAGGCAGCCTGGCCTATGGGACTGGGTAGGCAAGAGCAGGTGGAAGCTTGGGGTGGGGGCTGGTTTTGAGCAGCAGGAGAGACCAGCAGCCTGCCCTGCTCCACTGAACCTGTGGCCCTGGACTGGTCTTGGGTCCCCTCCCTGGGCCTGGTACCTCTGACTTAAGGGAGAGTTCAGAACTCAGCAGACACACAGTGAAGCCTGCTCTCTCACCCCAGTACCTGTTAGAATTTATCGAAAACAAAAAATAGACGGAGGGAGGGAGGGAAGATTAGGCAACTGTGCAAGAGGGTTTGAACAAAAATGGTCATAGCCCGATGTTTGTTAAGAAAGAGAAACTGGACACCGTGGACATGTTCTTCCTCAACATACTGGACAAAGAGATTCTAGTACATCCATCCTGGTGGACTTTAAAGTGATGGCGAAAAACTAAAGTGATGATGAAAGATCTTCATTATTTGACGGGAAACTACTAAATGGAAATACTGTAAAGGAGGGGATGGGAAATCAGGTTGCAAAACAGTATGCACAGTAAAACCCAGGTTGAAATTGTTCCCACCCTGGACCTCACACACACCCCTCCACCCTTCCACCAGCTCCCTCGTGACTAACACCATTGGCCAGGGGCCACCGCCAGGGAGGGGACCGCGACTATATTGGGAAGGGGATGAGATCATCGAAAGACTGGCTGATTTAGAACCGGGTAACTTTTTCCACCCGTGTGGCTCTCGATGTCTTCCATGCCGGATCATAAACCTTGGCGCCAGCCTAAGGGTGGAGGGGGGACATGTTCCTCCTCACGAGGGGCAGAGAGGTGGCTGAAGCTGGACAGAGCACAGGTGCTGGGCTGAAATTGTGATATAATGGCAGAATGTGTTTGGGGGTCTCCAGGGCCCAGCTGGGACCCTGCAAGAGCTTTGCTCCCAGCAGATCTGAGTGTTGCTCCCCCAGGAGTCTTTGTGAGCAGAAAATGCATTTCATGGATTCAGGAATATCCCAGAGGGTAGAATATCCCTTGTGATGTGCTGAGCTGGGTGCCCCCCAGGGCCAAGTCTAATGCCCTGTTATGTCTTGAGATTCCTATTTGCCAGCCGGGACTTCCCCTGAGAAGACTCCTCCTGTTTCTGGCTAAACCCAGGGAAAACCTTCGTGGTGGTAGCTGTGGAGGGGAGAGGCTGGAGTGGGAAGGGAACTGGGGTCCAATTCCAGCTAAGTAGATACAATGCATGAGGTCAGTTCAGCTCCTATTTGGACCTCAGGGCCCATCTGACTCCCTCAAACTGTTCTCCAGTTTCGCGGAAACATCACAGTACGTCCCAAACCTCTGAGCTTCTGCCCAGGCAGTTGTCCCGAGCTGGCTCCACCTCCCCGCTCCAGCCGCCTTTGTCATACACCCCCAAGCTGTGTTAGGTGCCACCTGTGCCCCAAATCAGTGTCCATTGTGTAGGTTTGCCCATGTTTATCCAAGGTGACCCTGAGGGCAGGTACTGGCTCCAGGGAAAATGCTAACACATGCTGGGTGAAGGAAAGGGAGGGCCCAGGAAGGGATGGCGACGGGAGGGCAGGATAGGACCAATTGTGTGCCCCTCACTGTTCTGTGTCAGGCCTCCGAGGGACCCCTTGGAACCTCAGGCACCTCATACTCCACAGAAAACAGCAAGAGAATACAGTGTGGGACACCCTGATGTGGGCTTGGCAGGCGAGGAGCAAGAACTGGGCAGAACCGGAATAAGCCAGAGCATCCCTCCTTAGGCTGAGCCCTGGGTGGCAGGGCCGGGAATGGAATTCTCCAGCAGGATGGAGTCTTCCTGGAAAATCCCCACAGGCCCTTGCAGAAACATGCTTTTATGCCTGACTCCGGTTCCTTCAGATTGGCAGGGAAGGGGCATTTTGGCGGTGAGGCTAGATGCAGGTAAGGCCCTTATCTTCTCTGGATTTTTTTTTCTTCTTCTTTTTTGGCCACACCATATAGCATGCAGGATCTTAGTTCCCTGACCAGGGGATCGAATCTGTGCCCCCTGTAATGGAAGCGCGGAGTCCAAACAACTGAACGGCCAGGGAAGTCCCTTCTCTGGATTCTGGAACAGCTGAAGTGAAGATTCATGCATTTATTGAGCACCATCTGTCAGCTTCACAGGGTTCTCTCAACCACCCTGAGAAGCAAAGATCAAGGTCCCCATTGTTTGAGAAGGAAGATTATGCCGGGAGATACAAGTGGCTTGCCCAAGATCACATGGCCAAGTCAGGATTCTAGGCCCACATATCGAGGATTATCAACCTGCTTATAGCTCCAGTGCCCCCATCCCATTCAGGATTCCCAAAAGGATAGGCTGCCACTTCCAGCTCAGCTACTCTTGACCAAGCCTGGGCTGGCCCTGTGCCTACCACTCTCAGAATAACCCTGGTGGTTCTGGGCACGAATTGCTGGCCATCACCTGGAATCTATTTTTGTCCTTCGGGTAACAAGGAAGTCTCACCTTGTGCAGTAACCACTTGGGGTGAGGGGAAAACATATGACCCCCAACCCCAGCTGACCTTGCTGCCCTGCTAGGAAATGACCCCAGAGGGGAAGGAGGAAGCCTGGCTCAGCCACGCTCCCTTTCTCACCTTACTTAGATACATCCAAGAATCTAGCTTCTTCCTACCTCATCCTTTCCTGACAGCCCACACCCTACCCCCATCCAACACACACAAAGACCAGGAAGCTGGCAAATGGATCATCTGTCCTCGTGATCCATTGCCTAATCTTAGGCACCTGAACCGCCAGAAAATTCTTTCTCACATCTAATCTGTGGAAATAAGCCCATTTCCTTAGGTGCGAGCCAGAGAGTCTTAGAGTCCAGGTGCAAGGGCTTTGTAAGGACCCAGCACCTAACTTTGACTTTCCAATTCTAGGACCCTGGAATCCTGTGGGGCAGTGGTTGATGACATTTGAGGAGATGACAGAAGCTGTAGGTATACCACAGACACTCTGGAAGGTCAAGTAAAACTTCAGAGGTCATGGACCCCAAAGGACATGTATAGAGGGGTGACCCCTGGGAGTGGGGGCCAGAGATGCAGAGAGAGGCATCCCAGAAGACATAGGGGCTCTTTTCTGCTGAAACCAAGTGTGGAGGAGGGAGGAGCTTTATGACCCGAGCTTGGCAACATAAGATAAATGCACAGAAAAAAGACTGGAAGGAAACTAGATAAACATGTTACCTTAACAACAAAGTCAAGAATGACAGCAGCTGTGATGACAATAATAACAGTAGCTATTCCCATTTTTGAGGGCCAGTTTTGTGCCAGTCCCTGTGCTAAGTAAGGTCTTTGCTTGTGTTATCTCAGTTAATCCCCACAATGTGCTCTTCCCTCGATGGCCAAGGCCAATGGCCTGTGGGGTAAGCGTCATAAACAAGGATGGTTTTTGCCAGGTCCGCAGCTTCCCTGGAGGTGAATAACTGAGCTCTCAGGCCCAGTACACAGGAGATGCTGTGCTTTCCTTGCCAGCAGAGCTGGGCCAGAGAGGGCATGTCTGGCCCCCTCGGGGATGCCTTCCGGGAGCCAGCCAGGCCCACTGAGCTGACCCCAGCCCCCACTTGGCCCTCCTCCTTCAGGCGTTGGGGCTCAAAATAGCGGCCGCTCGAGAGCTGACAATCAAAGGGCAGCTAAAAAAAGTCCCCTCAGTCTGGGCTCTGTCCCACACGGCTCGTAGGGCCTATTTTGGGGGAGAGGGTGCCGACGTGCCAGTGGAAAATCCACGGGGCGGGAGTCTCCAAGATGGGGAACCCACGTGCCTCCCTCTCTCCCCCTCCCCCTGCACCCACCAAGCATACTCGCTCACGTGCACAGACACACCCGTATTTGCAGCCCTCAGCCCACCTTCCTAGCTATTGGACTTCATCATCCCCACAGCAGCCCTGGAGAGGGTGAGGAAAGCGCAGCTCAGGGGAAGGGAAAGGACTTACCCAAAGTCACACAGCTGGGAAGTGGGCAGAACAGTGGTCAACCTGGACCCCTGTGGCTCAGTACAGTGCTCTCCCTGTAGAGGTGGCCCCTTGGCTATGGCCTCACTGGGGAAACCAATACCTCATCTTTAAAAGCTCTGAGGTGGTGCCCTCTGGGGTGGATGGGCTAGGAAGATGACTTGAGGGTCTTAATGACCATACGGAAAGAAATTGCACTGGAAACCTGAGGCTGGTGCTCATGGAAACTTGCCTGGCTCTAGGAGAGGTAGGTGAGCTGGCATAAGGCCTTGTCCGAGTGAGCCCACCCCGCTCCCCGTCCCTGTGACCACCTTGCCCGCCCTGCCTAGGCCCCCGGAGCCTGGTAGCCCCTGCCAAGTTTCCAGGGAACGTGTTCGATAAGGGACTGGTACTCATGACTCGCTCCCACCTAGCCACTATCTCTGACCCCGCTGCCACCAGCAAGTGGGTAAGAATAGTAACAGCCCTGCTGAGTGGGCAGGCACACAGGGACAACACCGCAACGGCTGCAGGCGGGCAGCTCTGGCCCGCCGGTTGAGGACAAATCTGCAGCTGTCTTTTCCCATCAGGCTTCGCCACCCCCCACCCATTGTCCTGACATCCAGCCACACCCTGTGATGTAGCGCCAAGCCTCGTCCTCGTCCCCTGCTGCCTCAGTGGCGGGACCTGCAGGGGAGCACACTGCCTTGTGCAGATCCTGGCCTGGGGCTGGAGCCCTGCCCTCCTCTGATAAGCTGCATGACCTGGAGCCAAACACTGTCCCTCTCTGGGCCCACAAGCAGAGTAAATGGCCCAACAGCCTCCTGAGGCATGGAAAATGGCCAGCAAGGCTTCTCTTCTTGCTAGGGCCCTTCATTGTCCTGGTACCTGCTGTGGGCCTGCCTCCTGAATGCCCCTGAGAACTCTGACCCTTGGACATCTTGGTCAGAGGGGATATGGATGGGGACATTGGAGTCCCTGGAATAAGGCATATGCTGTGGCTGAGTTCCCTCTATGAGTCTGCCTGTGACACGCCTGTTGTGTGCTCCAAAGCACAAGGGTGGCTGCATCACTCTAAGAGAAGAGGCTGTTGTCATGGAATCCAGGGTGAGCGTCACCATGACATTTGAGGCAGGGAGATTCAGGGAGGCTTGTGTCCAAGTCCTGAATCACTGTGGCACCTGGGGGTAATTAAAGAAGATGAGGCTGAGTCCCCCATCCCCCTGGACCGTGGCCCCTGAATCTCTCATAGCCTGACTCATTGCATGGCTCAAACCTGGACCCAGCCCCTCCCCCAGCCTTCTCACCCCTCCCAGCCCTCTTGCTCCCCTCATCTTCCCTGTTCTCTTGACCCGCAAGCCTACCTCCTGCCCCACTCCATGTCCCCCATAGATCCAAGAGTCCCAGGGGGAGGAGCCCAGGGATGCCAGGGAAGGGAAAGAAGAGAAGGGCTGGGGTGGGTTCCTGGCACGCTTTTACCACGCAGACTCGTGTTTAACACACACACACCCATGGACACACTCATGTGCACACAGGCACACACGGACTCCTAACGGAGTGATTGGGCCGCCATGGGGTCTCCAAGCTCAGTCTCCCGGAACTGTCTCTCAGATAGGCTTCCCCACCTGTCAGTCCTCTGGGTCCTCACACGTTCCTGAGACCCTCTCATTAGAAACATGCTATCCCACAGCAGCAGGACGTTGGGAGGTGAGATCAGAGAAAGAACATTGCCCTGAGGCCTAAGCTAGTCTTGAGATGAGTCTTGGTGGGTGTGAGTGGGGTTGGAGGAGGGGCTGTCTCTGAGGTCCCGAGACCATTTTTTTCCTTGTGAGCAAAGGGCCAGACTGACCTCTGGGTCTCTTGCTTCAAGAGCCCTAATCTCTGGGTCTGGAAAAAGTTTAAAAATATCCTCATGTTTACATTCTTTCCAAGCCCGCCTCCCAATCCTCAGTGCTGGGTCCCTTTGATCTGGCCCAGTGCCTCTGGAAGGAGCCTGGGAGAGGGAGACCATGAACTCCCCATCAGGGTGGACCCCACAAATCTCTCCAGATCAGTCTGAACCCCATGAGAACTCTCAGCGGCACCCAGAGAGAGCCATGGAGCTGGCGAGGAGCCAAGGCTGGAAGGGATGTCTCACTCAGGGTCACCCAGCAGGACCACAGGGGAGCAGGAGTTGGGGTCCTTCTCCACACTCCCTCCCAAAAGCCTGGGCCTCACGGGGCCCCTGGGGAGGGTGTCAGAATCTGTGACTGTAGGCATCTGAGGTGAGCTCCCCCAACCCACAGTCCATAGACCAGGGAAAACCATGCTGATAGACCTCCTGCTCTGTGCCCGCCATTGTCCTACACACGTTTTTTTTTTCAGGGATTACCTCGTGTAGTCCTCTCAACAGCTCTATTTGAGTGAGACCCATTTTATCGACAAGAACACTGAGGCTCAGAAAAGTAAAGAGATTCCCCTGGGAACACACAGCAGGGAGGAGGCAGAGCAGGAATCACACGTTCTTCCGCCCACACGGAGTCACCAGTTACCCCCCACCCCCGCTAACCTTGCCCTTGCAGGGTCCAAGCCCCGCCTGCAGAGTGAGCTCACTGACCTACCACCAAGCCCACAAAAAAACACCAGCTTCTTGTTTCTCTCCCTCAGAGAGCCAGGGGGAGCCACGCCCCTCCATGCCCTCACTTTCCTCTACAGAAGGAACTGAGAATGGCAGGAGAGGCTTATGTCTACAGGTGCTCAGGAAAATGCAGCCCGTGTCGTTGGGGGTTGTGGACCCTGTTGTCAGCCCCACAATCAGAAAGCGTCTGAGGTCTAGAGGCTTGAGAGGTATTGAGGCAGATGCCCTCATGAGCCCTGTTGTCCTGTCACCAACCCTGTTACCCACCCATATATTCGTCCACTTATCCACACACCCATCTATCTATCTGCCTGTCTACCCATTCATCTTGGGCCAACCCACCCACCCACACATCCATTCATCCACTCACCCACCTATCAACCTATCTACCTATCCAGAACCAGGACCCAGAAAGCAGCTAATTCCCAGGGCCCAGCTCAGCTGCTGCATCCCCTTGAATGGAGGAACTTGGGAAGCCTTCTCCACCTCTTTGGGATTTACTTTTCCAACCTGATAAGAAGTTGCTGGCCTGGCTGATCCCTAAAGCCCTTCTAGGGGAATCTCATGGGTGCAGAGACCTGCTGAGGGCTGTGGACACTGCTGGAGAGGTAACACAAACCTTGACTGCCCTGCTTCTGAGACTCCCAGTTGCAGCCCTTAATTTCCCTGACCTTCAAATTCCTTCACTGGACAAATGAGGCCAATAAACCCGCCCTTGCACATTGATGGAAAGATTCAATGAGATCTGCTTTCGAAGAGCTTTGTACCTTGAAGGCTTCTGAGTAGGTGCAGGCCAAGCAGAGGATCCTAAGGGATGGGCAGGAAGCTCTGCTTGGACCGTATTAGTCAGCAGAGCCTCCTGTGGGGCAGGAGAGGGAGGGATGACGTGGGCCCAGAGTGGCTAGGATCAGCTTCAGAGTCCATGCTTGGGCTGGGGATCCTGGCTGAGTTTCCCAGGCTCCCCTAGGCCCTCCAGGATGCCTGCTCCATATCTCTTGGCTGTGCTTGGCCTCCATCCCACAGAATCTGCCAAGAGTGAGGAGATTATCTCCTAAAAATAGGGCCTGGGCCCCACTGAGATTGTTTTTCTCCTTTCCCGGTGATTTACCATCATCAGCTCAGGGTGCCTGGGACAACAAGTCCCATCCCAGAGACCACTGGGATGAAGGCATGGGGGATCAGTATGTGTCTGGGGTCAGAAAAAGGGTCAGGGATGAGAGGTCAGTCTGGAGATGGGGTCAGGGCTTAGCACCAGGCCGTGGCTTAATCTCAGGCCAGGAGAAAGGGTTCTCACCTGGGGCAGGGGCAAGGTGAGCCATGAGGGTTCCTATTCCACCCCAGTGGTGTCCATCTGAGTGATTCTCTGATTTTTTGCAGACTCCTCATCAGCCTGTGTATAAAACTCAAAGGTGCCTTGGGGCCAGCCATGGGCAGAGAGACCCTTCCCCAGCCTCACCTCTACTTTCCAGCACCATGGGGCCCTCACCATTCCTACCCAGGCCCCTCCTGAGACTTAAGGACCTCTGCCCACCCCTGCATGCAGGTGATTCATGTATAGGGACTCGAGTGTACTCACACATGAGTACAGGACATGGACTCACAAGTTGCCTTCCAAGAGCACCTGTGAGTCCATGTCACTCTCAAGGACACCCTTCTCAACCATTACCTGGACAGTTAACCCATCCAGAGTCTGCAACCAGTGGTCTCCAAATGCCCAGAGAAATGACACATTTGTCTCTAGCCTCAAGATCTCATGTCTTTCCCCACAGGGGACCCCAGGCTCATTCCTCAAGCCCTGAAACACTTTCTGTGCAGCAGGAGATGGGGAAGGGGTTAAGGGGCAGGTGGACTTGGATGATGTACACGCAAATGGACACTTGGACATGGGCACATGGTCACTGAGGACCCATGGCCAGTTCTCTGAGGCTTTATTATTGGACAACATGAGCCGTCTGAAGTGGTTCCACGGGCACTTAAGTCAGCATGCAGGCTCCACAGACATGTCTGGTGATATTGCCTCCCTCATAGGGCAAGTGAAGGGGCTTCTTGCCCTGTCTCGGCCTCGTGGATCTGGAGTGCTGGGCTGTCTCCCAGTGGATTCGGATGCAGCCAGATGCCAAGTTCCCAGCAGGGGCTGCCTGGACCATTTAAACTGCCGCCTTCAGGGGCACACTGTCTACTGGCTGATCCAGGTCCTTCTTCCTCGCCAGGGTCAAGTGGGTGAAGATGAGGATGAGGAAGATGCCTGAGGAGCCAGAGAGGGATAGATCAGCCCTCAGAAATGGCAGTAGGACTTGTCTATCCCTGGGGATTCCTTGCTATTGGAATTGATTTAATGAAGAAGCACTTTCCTAGATAGCATCTCTGAGGCTTAATTGGTTATGACTCTGGTTCTGGTGCTGAAGGAGCATAACTGACTCATCCGGCCCTCACCGGGCACCCATCCCCTTGAGGCTGCCCCAGAATGCCCCAGCCTCCAAGGTCTCCTTCTCTGGGGTACAGACAGGGGGTCGTCTGGGAGCCAGTGAGTTGTCCCCATGGACCTCTGAGAGGAAGGCACATTGTAGCAATGTCCTAGCACCAGTAAAGAAAACCAGCCAGGAAAAAAAAAAATTAGGGGGCTAAAGAAACAAAGGGGATGGAGAGGGAGGCTTGAACTGAAGGAATTAGTCTGGAAAGAGTGAGCTCTGCCACACGCTGGCTGTGTAAACTCTGACAAGTTACTTAACCTCTCTGAGCATCAGTGACCTCACCTGGAAAAGTGGGGAAATGCCAGCATGACAAGGTTGTGGGAGGATTCAACTCAATAAACCTGTGCTTGGCTGATACACAGTTAAGGTGTAACAATGTAACAGTAAATGCTGTTATCAATGAGAATCACCTGGACTATGGTAAGAAGCGGCAAGAGCATAATGAATCTGAGAGTTGGGGGCGGGGGCGTGGGTTTCTTCTCAGCCCTGGGGGGAACCATGGGAACAGGGGCACTGTTTATCTGGAGGCTGTGGCTCTGACCCCCATTGCCCTCCCCCACGCAGGAGCCCAGCCTCCCTTACCTATTGCTATCAGGGTGCCCACGAGAATGCCCACCGCCGACAGCTTCGTGGGCATGCCCTTCATGCGGCCCACCTTGCGCATGCACTGCCCCTCCACATTGCAGCGACACACGATCACTGAGGACAGGCAGGGAAGGAAGGTCAGGGCAGTGGGGGAGGGCTCCCCAGCTTCTCAGCGGCTTAAGCCCAGCCCAGCTGGCTAGTGTGTGTGCTTCTGTGCCTATGTATGTGTTCATGGGTGTGGGGGTTGAAGCAAGCTCCTTTGTGCATGTGCCTGTGTGCACTGGGCTCTGCGTGCCCAGCCACACATGTGCAGGTGTGCACAGGTGTATGCTGTCCACATGAGCCTGCAGACATGCTGCCCAGTCCCTCCGCCTACGTCCCAGTGGCTCCGTCAGAAACTGCACGCCCCTGACCTTGGCCGCACCCCAGCCCGGCCTCACCTCGGACCTGGATCTGCCATATCTGGTCACTGTGGCTGACAACTATGGGGACTACGTGTTCACGAGGCTCCACCCAATGCAGGCCCAAGGTGAGGTAGGCATGGGACCCTGTTGGGACCATAAGCAGCGATCAGAGTCAGCAGCCTGCTTCCCCCAGGCCCAGCCCCACCCTCATGGTGAGAGGGTGTCTCACTTCCCAAAGCCACCAGCCCCCTGCCTTGGCCACAGCCTCCCCGCTTTCCCCAGCACACACCATTGAGAGCCCGGAGACGCCAGTCCCGCTGCACCGTAGGGTTGGGACCAAGGGCAAAGCTGTAGGGACCATGTCTACCAGCCAGGTCAGGGTCCTCCCTGGGTCCACTGACAACCACCCCATGGTCCTGGCGGGGTGTGCATAGGTGTCGGGAGGGCACGGGAGCCAGCGTCGGGGCTGGGGCAGAAAGGGCCTTCAGGAAGTGGATCACAAGGGTCGCAGAGGTGCTCAGCGTTGGTTCATCTGCAGAGGAGGCAGTACTGAGGTGACTCGGCCCCTTGTGGGGGAGTTGGGTGAATTCAAGTTCCCTGGGCTGGTCCCCTTCCCCACAGTCCATCTTCTCACCCTGCTGAGCCCCTTTCTTGCCCCTCCTTCCCACCCACCTCCACATCTCCATCCCCAGCATCTCCACGCTAGTCTCTTCCTCACAATGCCCTTCACCCCCTTCACCATCCAAACACCCGCCAGGCCTTCCTGTGCCTTTTTGGATGGAAAGTTTGCCTCACCCCCCACCCCCACCCCCGGCCCCTGGAGCCAGGGCCCAACAATGCAGAAATGCCCCGACTGCACATGAGCTCTCCCCTGCTGGTCTGTCTTGCATCACAGGACAGCCCAGCTCAGAGCTGAAACCTGACATCCCGCCCCTGGGCCAGCTCTTCATCCCGTCAACATGGTGTTTGGAGTCCTCCCCACCTGACCTCATCCAAGCTCACCTCCTGGCATGCCTCCCGGGGAGAGCCCCTGGCCCTTATCTGCCCCCTCACCTCCCGCCCAGCCCCCAACCCTCTGCTCCCAGTTTGTGTATAAAGCTGACACCCTAAGAGAGGCCCCCCCAGCCGTCCCAGGGTGAGGTTGGGGGACTATAAGTGTCTGGCAAAGAGGATGTTGGCAGGGCAGAGGCCAGGCATTCTCAGAGAAGGACACTGTACCCAGCCCCTTGTCCCTCCCTCCTGCCTGGGGCAGAGTGGATGCCAGCAAGGGCCCTGGGGAGGAGGCTTGGTCCTGCCCATCTGTGTGTCTGAGGCTCTCTCACCCTCCCAGGGGTCCCCACCATAGACTGGCCATACCTGCATCCTGGGCCTCTATGAGCACTGTGTACATGTCCCCAGGCTGGGCGCCCTGCAGGGGCCGGGCTGTGTGCACCTCCCCGGAGATCTCCTTGATGCAGAGCCAGCCCTCGGAGTCATTGACCAGGGAGAATCTGAGGCCCAAAGAAAATGGGCAGGGAGGCAGTGACCACATATGGGGTCTTGCCCAGAGACCTCCAGGGCCATGTGACCTGCCCGAGTCCCACATTCCCTCTGTGACTTGAAGGCAGCAGCAGCATCCATGATCTGTCTCCAGCTTAAGGGACTTGTTGGGGCGGGGCGGGGCTTAAACCACAGACACTGAGGCTGAGAGAGGGATCACACTAGAGCCTGTGGGACTCTAGACTTAATTCCACTATTCCCAGGTCAGCCCACAAAGGGCCAAGATGGAGCCAGAGGCCTGGGAATAGCACAGTGCTGCAGTCTGGGTGGGTGGCAGGAAGAGGGCCGGGTATACAGGATGGAATGAGGAGGCGTCATCTGAGCTCTCAAGGGGTCCCAGCACCCCTTCTCCCTGCTACCCTGGTGCCCCCAAGAGTCACAACCTGCAAATTAGCCAATGGTTTGAGGAACTTTCCAGGTCGTAAATAATGTGAGTTCCCTCTGAGGTCCAGGGGTCATTCCCAAGGAACAGAGGAGGTCCAGTCTAGGTAAGGCGCTGGGCTCCTGCCTTACCTGAGGGGATTGCTCATGGGGTCTGAGGGCTGGACAGTCAGCAGGAGGGAGCCAGCAGGGGTGCTGATGGGGACGCTGGCCTCATAGCTCTCCTGGTCCAGCTGAGGAGGCGGCACCACCCTTTCCACCAGCACAGTCACGGTGGCTGTGGCTCCTGGGCCTGGGCCTGGCCCCACCAGCTCTTCCACGTTCCGCACCACCACCACCAACTTGTGGCTCGGAGCTGCCTCATAGCTGAGGTTCTGGAACCAGAGGGACATGGGTCACTGTGTGGGCCAAGGCATGGCGCCCTCATGCATGAATGCGTGTGTGTGTGTGTACACCCATTCTCCACCCCTAGCCCCTTACCTTGAGGAGTCTCAGCTGGACATGACCAGAGTCTGGCTCCCAGTCCAGGCTGAAGGTCCCCTCTTCATCCCCTGCCTCGATGGCAAAGTCCATGAGGCGGAAGGCAGGCTCGAGGTCAGCATCAGTGGCCGTGAGTGTGGTCACCAGAGTCCCAGGCTCTGCATCCTCAGGGAGACTTACGGGCTCAATCTGGAGAGATGGCGAGGGGCTGTGAGCCTACCATTAGTGCCTGCTGAAGGGGTCCTTCCCTGTGCCTGCTTACCTGGGAAGTGGTGAACTCCGGGGCGTGGTCATTGATGTCCGTGATGGTGACTGGTATTTCACAGGTGCTGCTGAGGCCTGAGACAGAGGAGGGCATGTTGGGGAGGCCAGGGTGGGAGCTGAGGGGTCAGGGAACCGTGGTCACTACTGGGGCACTTACCACCATCTGCTCCTCCTAGGTCCATGGCCAGCACCTGAAGCAGGATGTTCTGGCCAGCTTGGAGCTGGGCAGCCCCCAGGGTCACGCTGCCCGAGGTGGAGTCCAGCTCGAAGGCTCTCAGTTCTGCCGGCTCCTCAGGCTCAGGGCTCAGTAGCTGATACACAACATGGGAATTGGGGGAACTGGGAGCATCTGTGTCCTCTGCCGAAATCTTAGCCACCTTGGTGCCTGCGAAGATGACACCCACCTGGGTGGGACCACAGCCAAGCCTGGAGGCCTTACCCCCCACTCTTCTTAGTGTATGTGTGTGGGTTGGGTCGGATGTTGATATAGCGGCCTGGGGCTGGCTGGCCCCATAGCACAGGAGGGTCACGTGGCATAGTTCACAAGGACTTTACCACTACCCCACCCCCTAACAGGGCCCATAGCCCACCTGGGGGGCTGAGCTCTGGGATGCTGACTGAGGGGCCTCGTGGCGGGCAGACGGGTGCGTTGTCATTCTCATCCGTCACCACCACCTGCAGCTCCAGTGGTTCTGCGTAGTCCTCACTGTGGGTGTTCTGAGCCCACACCCGGAGCAGGTACTGTAGTGGGTAGTGGGAGGGCTTCAGGTGAAGACCAGGGTCTTCTCTTCTCTTCTGAAGGGTGGGCAGCTCCAGTTCTTCTGCCTCAGTGCCTGTGGAGGATGTGACACCCCCAGAAGCCCCCTGACCAGGGACCAAACACCCCTCGGCCTGTCCTGGCTCCCCCTTCATCTCACCTCAGCCTGGGCTTCTCGATCCAGCTCCCGGGTCACGTAGAGTTTCCCCTCTGTGTCCACATCAAAGGGTCCCTGGGGCTGGCTCTCCAGGTGATAATGTACATCCCCCCCATTCCAGTGGACCTGCGAGGGAGACACAGAATGAAGGTCTCCAGGATGAAGGGCAGGAATAGTCCACGTTATCCCTTATGTTCCAACTGTTCATGGTTTAGGGAGCCTGCGCCCCAACTGCCATGTGACTCCAGGCACATGTCCTCTTGGGAGACCAGGTATGATCCTTTTGTTTAGGGAGGTTGTCGTGACAACCCTGTGGTGGCCTTGCCCTGGTTCAAGCCTGGATCCTGCCCAACGTGTCTGAATGACCAGATTGTTTTATTCTCTCCTCTCTGGGACTGAGCCTGACCCCAGGGCATTCCTCGAGGAGGCCTGAGACATTCCTGGCCTAGGTGACAATCCCCATGGCAGCAAGGAGGTAGCAGCTGTTCTGTGAGGAAGCCTGGGGTGAGCTCAGGAGGTCAGAGCAGAGAGCCACGCCAACCAGAGGACGGCCAACTGAGGAGCTCAGGGCCTGGTCCTTTAAACACTCATTGCATCGTGGAAGCTGATGGGGACAGAGGAGAGGGGAGCATAGTCAGGGGCGGAGCAGGGGTCAAGGTCAAGTTGCACCCCAGATCCAAACCCCAAACCTCCATAAGACTCAGGCCCAGCTGCATCATCCACGGGGTTATCTCAGCTGTAACAGCTATTTACTCACCTGAGCAATGTGGTGTGGGTATGGGACGTGGAGATTCTCTGCCAGGCGGACAGGATCTAGGGGCACCCAGGTGTTTTCCACTATAGAGACATCTATGGTGGCTGTGGCCTGGTGGCCCGAGGCCTGGTCACCCATGTCCTTGACCTGTACCAACAGCTGGTAGTGCCCCTCCAGAGACTTGTCTAGGCTGGTGCTCCCTAGAAGGGGAAGGCAGTCAGCTGGTCAGGGGGCCAGTGCATCCTTCTCAGCAAGGAACCAAACACAAAGACACGTACACGGCAGGTGTTCAGGATACTGTCTTGGCCAAGGGATGAGAGGAACCTGTAGCACCATCGTGAGCAGCCAACCTGGACTTGACAGTTTGCAGAATCACTTGCACATCTGTCCACACAATGAAAGCTTGATGTACTGGATTCGTGGATGGCCAGGATGAGGGGGTACATGGGTGGATATGTAGATGAGTGAATGACTGGTTGGATAAATGGACAGTTGACTGGATAGATAGAGGCTTGGGAGGGCAGATAGATGGGGATTTGGACCTGTGGATGGATGGTTGGGTAGATGGACTATATATGTGGTTGGGTGGTAGATAGGCGAATGAGAGAGTTGTATGATTGACTACTTTTTCTTTTCCCAATTTGTTTCTTTGGTCTGAACTCCCATGTCCAGGTCTCTCTTGCCATCCGTCCCAAGGTCTCCCAGCCACAAGGTTCTGGGCCACAACCCCTCAGGTCTCTCCCACCCTTGCCTCTTAGGCCCAGGTTTGTAGAATGTAGGGTTGAGGCACTTCCAGTCACGTGCATGCTTAGTTGCTCAGTTGTGTCCAACTCTTTGTGACCCCATGGACTGTAGCCCACCAGACTCCTCTGTCTGTGGGATTCTCCAGGCAAGGATATTGGAGTGGGTTGCAATTCCCTTCTCCAGGGGATATTCCCAACCCAGGGATCAAACCTGGTCCTCCTGCATTGCAGGTGGACTGTTTACCACTGAACCACCAGGGAAACCCTACTTCCAGGCACACGTTTCTTAACTCTCCATGCATGGTCCTGGCTCCACACATGATTTTGCCTTGCTACCCTCTCCAGCTGCAATACTCTTTCCTCCTCTTTTATCTCTTGAGCTGCAAACCCATCCTACAGCTCAGATGAAACCCAGCTCTCCCCGTCCCTCCCTTTTCACACTGAGCTCAGGCTCACCCTCAGGGCTCAGAGCCAGAGCGCCCAGCCGAGGCTCCAGCTGGAACATATCTGAAGCAGGCTGGGCTGGGGCCTGGTTCAGGATGTGGAACCGAAGATCTGAGTTGGCTGTGCCTGGCTCATCCCCATCGGAAGCCTCCAGGAAGAAGAAGGGGACACCTGGGAGTATGGGGAGAGTTTACCATTAGGGACAAAGGGGTGGGGAGAGTCTCCCAAGCTTCGCCTGTCTCTCCCTGGTTCTGCCTTTCATACCCATCATCATATCAGGATTCTGAAGGTGCGCCAAGACTCTTCACCCCACTTCACAGATGAGTAAACTGAGGCCTAGAGTAGATGGAACTCACCTGTGGACCCTCAGCTGGGTGGGGGGTGCGGATGGGACAGAAATGGGAGGGAGGCAGTTTGGACCCTGTTGCCCTGTCCCTATGCCATCTCTCTGGCCATCAGCTTCCTCTCTTTTCTCCCGTCGGTGCCCAACTGACCTTGCTGTGAGCTCACTGCGTTGGGCACTCACCCGGCCTAGTACCCCGGCTCAGCTGAACTTTGTAGGTGGCCTGGGAGAAGTGGGGCACCTGGTCGTTCTCATCCTTCACGTGCACACGCACAGGCTGCGGGCCCCACAGGACACGTCTGTCCTCGGTCTCCAGGGTGACCTGACAAGAAGGAGTGGTCAGAGCCCCACCCTCCCCCAGCGACTTCCCCCTCCCCCTGGCCCAGCCGTACCTGTAGCTGGTACTCTGTCTGTTCCTCCCGGTCCAGGGCCCTGGTCACCAGCAGGAAGCCAGATTCTGGATCCACAGCAAAGGGGCCCTCCCCTGCCACTCCTGTATCTCCTGACAGTGCAATCTGGCCCTCAGCCTCCTCACGGGGCAACGGCAGCTGGTGGGGGAAGAACAGAGGTAAAGCGAGCTAGGGGCGAGTCTGGGGGATGCCCCTTCCACCCAATAGCCCCGTTTTTTAATATGGGGAAACTGAGGCTCAGAGAGGGCTTGCACTTGCCCGAGGTCACAAAGCCAGTAAGGAACAGGATGGACATTCAAAGCCAGAGCTCTTTCCCCTGTGTTGGGTGCTCCCTTATACTCTCTGCCCTACTTCCTGAAGCTTGAAACCCCTCCTCCACCACTTCATCCTTTAATTAATTAATTAATTTTTATGTTTTAAAATGTTTTGGCCATGCCGTGCAGCCTCTGGGATTTTTAGCTCCTTGATCAGGGATTGAACCTGGGGCCCCGGCAGCAAGAGCACTGAGCCCTAACTACTGAACCACCAGACATGTCCCTCTCCTTCCGTTTGAAGCTCTACTTTCTTCTGAGATGAAAATCTTACTAGCCATTCACACTATACCACATACTCTCTAGAAAGCCAGAGCAATGAAGAGAAATGGATGCTGGAGGCAGGGGAAACAGGACCTGTGGGGAGGGCAGCCCACCCAGTCAGCTCTCAGACTCACCTTTGTCAAGTACAAAGGGAAATTTCCACCATAGTTCTCCGGGACTTCGACATACAGCTCTGCAGGCTGGGCTCTAGGGAGAGCCTGTGGAGGGATTCTCAACACGTCACCAAGCTGTACCTTCCTCCCATGGGTGTTACAACCCAACAGAGAAGGGGAATTTCTACTCCTCCCCTGGGCCTGGTCATACTTTATCCCTCCGCTCCCTGGCCTTTGACCTCCTAACCCCAAGACAGGCCTAGAACCACATCCCCCAGACACACCATCCATAGTCAGTGCAACTGGTCCAGGTGGAGTAGGGGGTGAAGGTACAACCCCCAAGGCCAGGATCTGAGGGCAAAGAGAGGGCCCAACTCACCTGGGGGACTAAGAAGCAAAGTAGCCAGAGCCAGGCAGGGACCATGGTCAGGATGGGCCTGTAAGGATCCAGCCCAGGTTGGTGGGCAGAGGGTCCCTCCCATAACCCTCCCTCGAGAAAGTGTTCCTCACCCATTCCCACAGCTTCCCCAGGCCCCCTGGGGTCCAGTGGCCCCCCCTCCTCTAGCTGGACCAGGGGGCAGGCAGTCAGGCCTCCTCCTGTGCCCTGCCTTCTGCTGCCCCAGCAGTTCTCAGAGCAGCCCCGCCCCCCACCACTTGGACACTGCCCCCACCCCCTCCCACCCTTGTCACCGGCCTGAGCCTACTGCACACACATAGCCGGGCTTCACAACAGACTGGCCTCCTCTTCCTCTGTTTTGAGGGACCTGTGGCTCCCCATTGCCTGCAGCGCAGTATCTAGCTCCTTGGCCAGGTCCACCAAGACCCCCAGGTCCAGGTGCCCTGCATCTCTTGGTTCTTGTGCCCACAAGGGTCTCCACGGGGAGCTTCACCTCCAGACTTCTGTCTCCTTCCCACCATAGCCTCCCCAGCTCGTAGATCCCAAAGTATTCATTTCCTGGCAGTCTCCCTGAATCACCAATGTTTGAAGCTAGAAAAACCCTGATGACCCTGTGGGCCACCTCCTGTGGTCGCCTCACATTGTAGGCAAGGCCTGAAGGGCAAGAGCTGACCAAGGTCACAGAGGATTTGACCACGGGAGAATTCTTCCTGAAACACAGGACTCAGGGTTCAGGGTCTCCAAGATTGTTTTAGCTCCCACTGTTATCCTTCAGACATGGAGCCCTCACAGGACAGGACCCCTGCCCTCACCTCAGTGTTTTCCAGCACTCAGCATGGCCCTGGGCACCCAGAGAGCGGACAACCACACCAATCACTCCCGGGGAGTCTTCCCTGGATGACAGGGCGGTGTTTCTCCCTCCCCTGCCACCAACCCCCGCCTCAGCCCTGACACCAACCCAGGTCCCAGGTCCCAGGCCCTCACCCGCTGATGCCCGAGGCTGGCTTCCCTTGGTCCAGCTGCCAGGTAAGAGGAGTCTTTCTACAGGAGTGCTGGCCAGGCCGAACTGGGTGGAACAGGGCAGGGCGGACACTTGAGCAGGTAGGCGGGCCAGCCACGCTTGCTCAGGAGTGGAAAACACCCCTGGGCCCACAGCAGCAGTCCTGACCCTGCCCAGCCCCTCAAGTTACTCATTGACTTTGAAAAGCTGGAGGTTGCTCGGCATCCATGACCGCCAACCCCAGGAGGTGGAGAGATCGTCGACCTGGCGCTTGTCCCACCCCTACACAGCTCAGTGGGTACTTCTCGGCCCCCTGGATTTGGACATGACCCTTTTTCCCGTGGCTCCAGGCTTGCTCCCACTTCTTCCCCTTATGCACCAGTGTCTGCAGCTTCACCTTGGCCCACGCTGTTCCTTTTTCCTGAATGCCCTTCTCACTCCTTCATCTGTCTGCTGATCACCTGCTCAGGCTTCTGCACTCAGCTCAAATATTCCCTGCTCCCAGGAAAGCTTCCCTGGGCTCCCAGGTTTGTTCAGGGCTCTCCCATGGAAATACTTCACCCCTACCCATGCCCATATGCCATAGAGATAGTACTATATCTATTAACACGAGGAGGGCACCAGCTTGTTATTAGCTATCTCTTCCATCAGACTCGGAGGCCCTCCAGGGCAAGACTCAGGGACCCAGTAATTAATGACCTGGTCCTTGCCTGGCTCTGGCAGCTCCCAACTGACTTGTGGAACTAAGATAAGGAGCTGGAGGTGCCATGTGCAGGATAGAGGAGTGGTGCATGACCTGAACCAGATATTTGGAGCTCCAGACCACCCACCAGTGTGACCAGTGGGTGGGGGTAGGAGGATAGCAGCCTGTGAGAACCCCTAAGGCTCCCTAGGTGCTCACACTAACCCCTGGACACAGACAGGGCTGGGACAATGGACTGTCTCGTGCCTTTGAGAGGAGAGAGGAGTTTGAGCCAGTTCAGGTGACCTTGAGGGAGTTGCAGGGCTGACAGGAGGCCCTTCCCCCACTGGTGCAGCCTAAAAGAGTCGGGAGAAGCTCCTGGGGCCTGAGTGTGTGGAGTGGTGGGAAGAGGGTGGGAAAGGTCAGGAATCTTGGTCTCCGACCTCTCCTGTGGTTTCCCCGGAGTCCTTCCCATTGCATATCTGGTTAATTTGTCTCAGGCTAGAAGGCTGGATCAGGACCCCTCAGCTGACTCCAACTTTGTCCATCACAAGCTGAGTTCCTGCCTCCAGGTCACTTGGGCACCCCAGCCTGGAGCAGTGCTGCGTGGGAATGTTGAAAGGGTCTCATAGTGTAATTAAGACCACATGAGAGGGGTCTCTAGCTATGTGACTGGCACTACTCTAAGCAGATACCGTCATTATTCCACCCATTCCATTCTGTACAGGGCATCGTGCCCATGTCACACACTGGAGCACAGAGAGGTTGAGTGACTTGCCCAGGGTCACACAGCCAATAAGTGACAGAGCTCGGAAGGTCTGGAATCTTCTTCAGGCCTCAGCATCCTCACCTGCTCTGAGAAATTTGCCTTGGTGCCTCTGCCTGCCATTTGCCTTAGTGAAGGACACTGAGACTGGGAGCGGGAATGCAGCTTTGAGCTGCCCTGGGGGCATGTGGTTAGTCACGGGGATCACACACCTGAGGAACGGCTTTCAAACCTCCACCTGCTATTGAACAACTGCAGTCAGAGTTCTAACCAAGTCCTGAGGGCTCCCAGGAGCCCTGAAAAAATTGACTAATATAGAAATGTCTGGATCCTGGCCCGGAACCTTTTCAGAAACCGTTCCCAGCCTTGTCCCAGGCTGCATCTGGGCTCCCAGTCCCCACTCAGCCACTTCTGCCCGTGGGGCCCCAGGTAAGTGCTTCGTCCCCCATCCGCCATTGTTGAATGGGGATGCTCACTCCTGAAACCATGATGGTAAATCCGAGCAGGCACCTGTGCCCAGAAGGCTCCCCTTCCCAGGTGAGAGTGGTGGGGAGATACACACCTCCAGCTATCAGCAAAGATGCACACATTTACACGAGAATGCAAGGCCTCTCATTCCAGGCAAGGAGGGCCCCAGGGACCTGCTCCTACATTAGGCAATGCCGAGCATGGAACCCTCTGGTGTGGCCACTCAGTGGGGAGAAGAATGGCCCTCCCTGTCCCCCCACCACTTCCTGCCTAGCAACCCAGCCTCTGCTAGGAAGTGGGGAGCCACTCGGAGTCAAGTCCACCTGAGTGTGCCTTCCTTGTGCATGTGTGTGTGCTAAGTCACTTCAGTCGTGTTTGACCTTTGTGACCCTATAAACTGTAGCCCACCAGGCTCCTCTGTCCATGGGATTCTCCAGGCAAGGATACTGGAGTGGATTTGCAGTGATTGAACCCTTGATGAGCTGGGCAATGCCAGGCCCCTGTACAGAAGAATCTGAATAACAGGTTGGGTGAGGTTCATGTCTCTTCCTGCTGCTTGAACCCCCACCCCCCACCCCGTTTACCCCAGCAACCAGACCACAACCCACACCTGCCCCTTGGACGCACCTGGGCACAAACATTAGAATAGTTAAGGCCACAGACTAGGGTGGGTCAGTGAGGCCCCTTCCTCAACTTAAGGATACTTTCCTGTTCCTACAGCCCCCAGAATCAAAGAAAACAGAGTCACCAGCCCTGGCCTATCAGGAAATAGTCTTTATTACAAAAATCTGCATGTAAACAAATAGCCACTGCACTGAACAGCCTCCCTCCAGGGCATGCACACCAGGGTGTAGAGAAAGGCACAGTCCTCTCCCCACTCATAGGCCCGTCCCCAAGGGCTGGCAGGAGTCAGCCTGCTGCTTGGGATGCACACAGGCTGGCACAGGCATCTCAGTGGGCCCAGCCCTCGACGGCCACTGGGAGTCGCCTCCCTGGGCAGCACTGTCTGTCTGTCTGTCCATGACAGCGAGGTGGGGGACGCCCAGAGTCTGAGCCAGCTCTGAGGCACCTCGGGCGGTTGGCTGGGCCAGCCCACCAATCTGCCCATCTGTCTGCACAATACAGCGAGGGCCCCAGGGCCTAGAGCACCGACAGGTCGTGGCAGGACTTGGACTTGGCACGCATGGCCATCTTGCGGCTGTTTCGAGCGACAATGCGGCCCAGGAAGCGCTTCGCCTTCTTGCCCAGGCTCTCTCGCCGCCGGGTACCCGCTTGCCGACGCGCGTTGGCCTCTTTGCTGTCCCTGCGCAGGCGTATCTGACGCACGACACCCTCGAACAGCGCCTGGACGTTGTGGTGCAGCGCAGCCGACGTCTCAATGAACTTGCAGTCAAAGACAACGGCACAGGCCCGGCCCTCTGGTGTGTGTTGCAGGGGTGGGGAGTGGGGGACAGGCACACATCAGTAAGCAAAAGGTGGGTGGGTGAGAGGCCCACTCCAACCCTGGCCACACCTGGCAGCTATCTGTGGGGAAGGGGAGGGGAGTCCTGGGTCCTCCCCAGGAACACAATGAACCCCGCCTCCTGTATGGAGGGGCCCAGGCATCACTGGGTCACTCAGCTGCAGAGCTTGCCCATGTTTAAGGAGCTCACAGAGGCCCACAAAAGAAGACTCATTTATCGAAATAATTCAAAGTTTGATATTTAAACGGTAGTGCTGTAGTACTCAACACAGGAAAATGACAACTTTGTTGGACAGCATGGTGTTTTATGGCTTGCTGTTATATCCTGATGAATGATGGGTGGAATGGGGGGAGGACATCACCAAGTCACTGCTGGTTCTTCTGTGGGGTTCAGGTCGAGGGGTCACAGAGGATGCTGAGCCCAATGTTGGGGGAGGGCTCCTCCCCAGGGGCAAGATTATGCAGAGACTGGACTGGGCTTGGAATCCAGGCTCTGGCCTCCTGGCCTGAGTCCCTGAACTCTCCTCACCCCTCATCAGCCAGGCCAGGGACAAAGAGGACAGAAAAGGAGGGCTCTGAGATGGTCCAGCAGCTTTCACTCCTCTAGTACATCTGGTCCCTTCCCCAGCACTCAGGACTTGGGAGTCCTGTGGGAGGGCAGAAGCTCTCCCCCTGTCTCCCTGAGTTTTCTTCCTGGACATTTTTAGCTACTGATGATCCCCAGAGACTCGAGCTGAGTCAAGGCTGAGTGGACCACAGCGCAGCCAGGATCTCCCTCCCTTTCTGACCCAGCTCCCTGCTCACCGTCCAAGGAGACCTCGCGAGAGCGCACCAGGTCGCTCTTGTTGCCCACTAGGATGATGGGCACGTCATCTGTCTGCCGCGCCCGCCGCAGCTGGACCCGCAGCTCTGAGGCCTTCTCGAAGCTGCCCTTGTCGGTCACTGAGTACACAATGACATATGCATCTCCCATGGCCAGGCAGTGGCCAGGTAGCCAGCGACCCCCATCCTAGGGGACACAAGACACATATTTACCCAACAGTCCTCACGCCCCAGCTACAATGCTGTCATTCCCAGCAGGCCCCTACCCCCAGCTCAACCCTCCCACCCTGCCCTGGGTCTCAGCCTGCATCCTACCTGATCCCAAATGTCATAGACCATGAGTGACGCCTCTTCTCCATCCACCATGATGGAGCGGTCATATGTGTGCCCTGGGCAGGAGACCAGTAGTCAGGTTACTTGCTGGCTGCCACAAGCCCCCCCCCCCCCCAATGCATCAGGTGTCCTTTTCTGGCCACACCCTTCAACTCCTCCCCAAAGCCCCCCAACCTTCTCCTCCACTGATGGCTGCTATATAGTAACAGAAATGACAGGGCTGAGAAATAGGGGGGCAGGTGAAAGGCATGGTGTGCGAGACCCCCACCTAGCTACCCCTTCCCCAAGCTAGCAATGTCCTGGGTGACCATTCCTGGGCTCCCTGCCCTCCTGTTGCCTGAGACTCAGGATAGTTTTGATCACAGTGGCTTGAGTTAGAACAGACATCCCCTGGAGACCTTGGTTACCTAGGACTCCTCTCCTAGACTCCCTCTGGCTGTGTTCTCCCCGGTCCTGGCAGGGAGGGCTATCCTGTCCTCACACTACAGAACCATTAAACATATGCCCTGGGTCTTCTACTCCAAGCATTTCTTTCCCTACTAAAGGCTGGGGTACCTTCCCCCTTAGTTTCCCCATCTGTGAAAGGGGGAGAGGGGGATAGACGCGATTCTCAAAGCGCCTTCAGAATTCCGTTGGTACTTGCTGCGTTTAACCCTGATCCCCAGTCCAGCAGCCCCCAGTCCTAACCCTATGTTCGCCCCTCCCTTGAACAGTCCCTCCCAGTCCCTCACCTGCGGCTTCCGCTTCAGGCCCGTCCTCTACACCTCCGAAGATGCGCGCCAGAGCGCTCTTGCCCACGCCAGGCGCCCCCAGCAGCAGCACCTTGTAAACGCTCTCGTCTGAATCGCTTCCTCCCGAGCTGAGCGAGTCGGAGGAGCCCTCGGGCCAGTCCAGCCTCGGACCCTGGGCCCCTGTCCCGGCTTCGGATTTTGTCAGAGCGCCCGGAGACAGCGCCGCCTGCAGGTCGCGCTCGTCCACCGGCATGCTTCGGCGGTGCAGCGGCGGCGGGGGGCCCCAAGGTGTGCTGCCCCGACGGCGATCGCGATCCCGGCCCCCGCCGCGGTTCCCGCCGGCTCCGCTGCCGCCGCCGTTCAGAGTCATCGCGTCAGACGCCGTCTGGGGAACGGGAATCCGGATGGCCGCGTAAGCCGCGGTGGACATGGAGTAGGAGGCCGGACCTGGGACACGCCTGCCTGACCACGGGTCAGGAAAGATGCTCGGCGTATAGGACCTGCCGCGGAAGGTCTTTGCGCCCTGACAAGTGACCCACCCTCCTGGCTCGTCCATCCCAGACGGTGAGATCACCCCCACCCCGCTCTGCCAGGACACTCACCCACTCAGACACGGTGAGGACTAGGTAGGTACCAGGCTCGGATACAGTCCACCCGTAGACCCAGGAGCGAACACTCGACCAGTCGCAGCCGCCGCCTTCTCAGTGCGTCCTGGGCTCAGGCTCCAGAGTCGCCTATTTAAGCCTCTTCCCGCCCCCGCCCCCACCCCCACCCCCGCGCTCGCCCCCGTCTGCGCGGTGCGGGGGCTGACGTGTCCGTCTCCCTCCCCCGAGGGGAAACCCCCACCCTCCTCATAGGCCCTCACACCCACCCAGCCCTCGTCTCACTCTCTAGGGCGGGGCAGGGGCAGACCCCGCAGACAAAAGCCCGGTCTGAGAGTGTGTGTGTGTGTGTGTGTGTGTGTGTGTGTGTGTGTGTGAGAGAGAGAGAGAGAGAGAGAGAGGATTGGGGGTGGGTGGAGGGCAGGTAAGGAAAAAGGAGAGGGTGTCTGTGAGGAGAGGGTGTCTGTGAATGGTACAAGGAGGAGGGGGACAGAGGTGGAGAGTGCCATCACGGGTGGGGGCAAAGCGCGAAGAAGCCCCATCAGCCCAGTGGGCCAAGTCCCCACTAGGGAAGACTTAGGTCTGGCCCTTTAAAAGCGATTTCTCCCTTCCCTCTCTCCCAGTCCTGGCCTGTTGCCCAAGCAAGCAGACCAGTTACAGGTCCACAGACTTCACCCTTCACTGCCCATGGCACCCGTTTATTTTGGGGCCCTAAATCCAAGCTTCTAACCTCAACACCAGGTCCTTCCCACTCTCATCCCTGCCCTTGGGAGTTGATGATTCTACCTGATGATCCTGCCCTTCGAGATGAGGGTTAGTGACACCTGAGCCCCCAAGGGGGCCCTTAGAGGCCTTTGGGGAAGGGGTGGGGAATGGAGGCCCTCTGGCAGTGTGGTGCAGGCAGAGGTGCAAGCTTGAATCTTGAGGAGAGAATGTGGGTCCAGAGAAGGAAAAGGATGGACTCAGCACCACCTCCCCCTCAGCACCCTCCAGGCAGCTGCCAGCAACTCTGCTAAAAATACCTGGTCATTCGGCTCCTGGCCTGGAGGTTGCCCAAAGTCAGGGAAATCCTGGCAGGCAGGTGTCAGAGACCAGCAGGAGCGGAAAGGGGTGGGACTAGACCAGATCAGGTCTGGTTCCAGTCACTCTGAGTCTTCAATGTCTCCTTCCTTCCCTTTAGTCTCAGACTGGGCCTGTAATTCAAGGCACACTCGGGGTCTA
Organism: Cervus elaphus; assembly: GCF_910594005.1. Lineage (NCBI taxonomy): Eukaryota > Metazoa > Chordata > Mammalia > Artiodactyla > Cervidae > Cervus > Cervus elaphus. The sequence continues at coordinate 35,291,559 of NC_057818.1, forward strand.
GAGGTTCATTGTCATAAAGCATGGATGGGTTCAGGCTTCCCAGGTGGCTCAGTGGTAAAGAATCCACCTACAATTCAGGAGACCAGGTTCAGTCCCTAGGTTGGGAAGAACCCTTGGGGTTGGAAAGTAGGAAATGGCAACCTGCTCCAGTATTCTTTCCTGGGAAGTCTCATGGACAGAAGAGCCTGGCAGGCTACAGTCCATGAGGTCGCAAAGAGTCTGACACGACTTAGCAACTGAGCATGCGTGCACACATGGATGGGGTCAGGTGGTTGAGAATGGGATAGCCACCGCTTGGTGCCAGCACTGCCCAGAGGTCAGCCCCCTCCTCAGACCCAGGGAGGATGCTGGGGCACAGAGGGGAGGAGATATAATGGAGAGACTTGGTTTCTAGTCCTAAATCTGTCCCCAGGCTCCTAGGTCTTGCTTCTCTCCCAGCTTCTATTATTCTATCCCAGCCCCTCTATTATTGCCCTGCTCATGTTTGGGGTGTGTGAGGACTGGGGGCAGGTAAGCTGTGAGGTACTTTGTGACAGGGACCTGCTATTAGACTGACGTTTGATTGTGAGGGGTATGATGCGGGGTGGGGGGCACCCATTCAGGGCTCAGGTGACATCACAAACGGATGGATCCTAGTGGGCTGCTGTAGGTTGTCATGGAGACCGGGGTCAGGGCTCTCTGGCTGCTGCATCAGTTTCCTTGGCAACATCTGAAATGGCCTTGGAATGAGCAGGGCCTGGTTAGGTAAGTGTTAGAGAGTTCACACAGGCCCCTCTAGTTCTTGACATCCTCAAAGCAAGCAAGGCCTGAACTGAGGGGTGGTCTATCCATTTGTGTCCTTCAGATGGCGTGGGGGGTCTTGGAGGACTGGGCAACCCGATGTTGGCTCTAGCTTCCTGGACCAGGTCCAGTGGGAAGATGGAGTCATGGGTTGAGCCTCTTGTCAAAGAACATAAGTCTTGGGACTTCCCTGGTGGTCCAGTGGTTAAGACTCTGCGCTTCCAGTGCAGGGGGCATGGGTTTGATCTTTGGTCAGGGAACTAAGATCCCACCATGCCATGCAGCATAGCCCCAAAAAAACAAAAAACAACAAAAGTCCTAAGAGTCAGCAAAACACTTTCCATCAGGAATCCCAGCTGGGCTGCTCATGACCCCTCCTAACCACCTTACACATGACCTTGCTGCTGACGAGAGCCCCTGGATGTCCGACAGAGGGTGGGTGTTGGGGGGGGTGGTGGCTGTGGTCATGTAAGGAATTAGGGCTGGGTTTCCCCTCTGATAATCTAAGCTCTTGACCTCAGCAATGTTTCCTCGTTGCCAAGGGAACTGCATCCACACTGGGCCACTCAGGCCCCAAGCATTCCTCAACAGGATAGACATGCCACATGCATCAGTATGGCCAGGGGCCCCGCGAACCATACCAGGACATGCCCTTGAAACACCCCCAATTCTCTGTCCTCTCAGTTCCCTGGGCTGAGCTTGGCTGCCCAGAAGGAACAAACCGAGGCAAGAACACCCCCAGGATAGCCTGGCCTTCAAATCCAAGCTCTGCACCTTGCTAGCTATTTCACCTCTGCCCATTTTGGCTGAGCCTCAGTTCCCTCCTGTGTAGAACAGAAATAATGCCTTCATGGCGGTTGTTATAAGATATGAATAATCTGAGGACTTCCCTGGTGGTCTAGTGGTTAAGACTCCATGCTTCCAAAGCAGGGGGCGCAGGTTCGATCCTTGGTTGGGGAACTAAGATCCCACCTGCTGTATGGTGCAGTCAAAAAAAAAAAAAAAAGGTATAAATAACATGAAATTCAGAGGTAAAGTGGTTGGTATGTGTCTGGCATATAGTAATATTGATATCTCAATATGAACACTTTTATTATCACCCTTGGTTGGACAGGACAGGTTGAGTGACTATATGGGCCCTCTCCTGCTGCTTCTCGCCTGCTCCTGCTCCTTTCTGTCCACAACAGTTGTCTGCCCAGGACAGGGGCAGGTACAGATACTTCTCCCCTCTCCCCACTACCCACCTTTTCTCTGTGGGACCCTATGCCCTTCCCCTTCCTCGGGTAGCAAAATGCTGCAAGGGGAACTTGGCTGGATTTCAGTGTCCCCACCCCTCCTCACACTGCAGTTCCATGCCCCAGTTCCTCTGTTCTGTTCTAAGGCTCAATTCATTCATTCATTTCACTGACCTGTACTAAGTACGTAACTGTATGCCAGGCCCTTGTGCTTTGGGCAGGATGATGAGCAAAAATGGACAGACCTGGGCATGTTCATATTTGTCCTCTAATCCCTGGGTTGGTCTCACTTAGCTGTGATTTGTTGTTCCCATTTTGTAGACATGTTAACTGAGGCCTGAGACGTCACAGGCCAGAAACAGCACAGTCAGACCCACCTGGTGGAGGGCTTCAGGAACCTGAAACTTCATTTCCCCCCACCCCCACCCCATGTTCGCAGATTGCAGCTGGGATTCCAGAAAGTTCCCCGGGCACTAGTCCAGTATTCACAAATGGTGTCACTGCAGGCAGCCGGGGGCCAGGCCCAGATGAGTCAAAACTGCAAAGGGGATATCTGATATGCTGACTGGCTGGATGTGAGCAGCTTGGTGTCCCTCATCCACTGTGGCCTGGCTGCCAGGAGGGCCAGCTGAATGACTCAGTGACACCTGTCTCCCCTGTGACCCCCCCCCACCCCTAGCTGAACAGACACACCACAGATCTTAAGACAGATCCGGGCTGTCACTGCAGAGGTACACAGGTGGCGAAATCTACAGCTGGGTACTGGTGGTTGGGAAGCCTCCTTGGGGCCTGAGGGACCCTGGGTGGTTGGTCACCTGCCTCTCTGGAGCACTAAGCTGCTTCATCTGTGAAAATGGGAGGGTGGGTACTCTGCCTGGAAGGTCATCTGAAATGGTCCTAGATCCACTTGCAATCCCCTCAGAGCAGTCCTAAGCTGTTGTCACCACTTCCCACATCACACATGAAGAAACTGGGTGACGTGGACTCATAGCTCCACCTCTCTGAGCAGCCAGATCTTGGTCACTGGGTGGCAAAGCCACTCCTGCCTGGAAACCAGGTGGTATTGGTGGTAAAGAACCTGCCTGCCAATTCGGGAGATTTAAGAGATGAGGGTTTGATCCCTGGGTTGGGAAGATCCCCTGGAGGAAGGCATGGCAACCCAGACCAGTATTCTTGCCTGGAGAATCCCACGGACAGAGGAACCTGCTGGACTACAGTCCACGGGGTCACACAGAGTGGGACACGACTGAAGTGACTTAGCAAGGCACAGGCCCCTCCAGCCAGGCAACAGCGCCCCCTGCCAGCTGAGCAGTGCCTGCTGAACTCCTGAGGTTCCTCCACTCCAACTGGAGGTCTTTGGGAGTCAATCACTTATTCTAGACGCTTCTTTCCTCACCTGCAAAATAGAGATAACAAAGAATGCCACACAGGGCTGGCTCGAGAATTGGCTGTCTAGGTACTTATATATCAAGGCTTCTGCCAATGCCCACTCTCAGGACAGGTTCAATATCATCAGAAGGCCCCCAGGAACAGATTTGCCAAGGGCCCAGGCTCCTTGCTGAGGCCTCTGGAAGGCTCTGCCGACCAGATGGGCTGGACAAATCTTCTTAATAACTGAATATTTCCTCAAAGAAATGGAGGCGGGGAATCACACTATGACTTCTGACTGGCTGATCCAAGGTCTAAGCCCCCCAGCCTATCCTGGTGACCAGCTGTGCTGGGGGAGGCAGAGGCCCCAGACCTGAGCACCTAGGGTGACGCGCTTGGACGATGCTGGTGGAGACAGTGCTTCAGGTGGCTTTCAACAGAGAAATCTGCTGTCACTGCCCTGACCAGACTGAGCATCACCAAGGGTGGGGACAGGCTGGCATCACACAGCTACTGGTGGATACTAAGAATTCATAGAACACTCCTGCGCAAGGTTCTCGTTAATAAACTCTAACCCGAACTCAACCAAGTTCTAGTTTATAGGAAACACTGCAAAGGAAGGAATCAGACCGTGGGACTTCTCCAGGACAACTCACATTGTGCTTTTCAAAACAGTGTCAAGAAAGATTAAAAGGTGAGGAGGTGGGGAGATAGTTCTAGAAGAGGCTAGAGAGATGACAACCAAATGCAATACACGGAACCTGACTGGAGCCTGATTAAACAAACAATTATGAATGACATCGTGGGGAAATTAATATATGACTGAATATTAGGTATTAGCTTTAGGGAATTGCTTGCTTTGGGACCAGATAACAGTACTGTGGTTCCAGGCTTAATCTTAGGAGATATAGGATGAAGTGCTTAGAAGTGAAGGGTCGTTATGTCTGCAGTTTTACTGTCAAGTATATTTATATTCTCCACACATATAAATAAAGCCAGTGTTGTAACATGTTAAGAACTATTAAATCTAAGTGGTGGATATACAAGACTGTGTGCTACCTTATTCTTTCAATTTTTTGGCATACTTGCAACTTTTCCCAATCAAACCACTGGGAGAAATTTTGAAAATGAACCAAACCTCCTTGACTCATCCTGTATAGGCACTCACTACCACCCCCATCCCAAATCGGGAGTGACACCACAGAGATGAAAGACTCTCAAGCATGCTGGGAAATGAATATAAATTAAGGGTTTATTACAAAATGCAAAATGTTTGTTTCTTATTGTCAGTGATTCAAGAAAACAGGGCCATGAGCCCTGTGTGGGGCTGGGAGCAAAATCCAGGCTCAAGACCGGGCTGATAGACACTGGTTCACAACCTCAAGCAGGTGGGTGTTCTCTAGGGCGGCTGCCACCCGCTCTTTATCCGCAAGCTGCTTGTTTACTAGGTGGAAAGAAGAGGGTGGTGAAATATATCTAACCCCCCCACCCCCAACAAAGCTCTCTTGTCACCTTCCCAGGATTCCAAGTCTTGCTCTGGCTACCCCAACCATCTCCCCCACCTTCTTGTGACCCCCTCTCACCTGGCCACTCTCGTCTGCCTGCTACACTATAAAGCCTGACACACCCTGGTCCTATGTACTTACAAGAGAGAGAAGGCAGGAGTGAAAGAACATGGTAAACATAGGAGACTCAAGTCAGGCCAACTTTGCTTTAGGCTGCCAGCTGCACTGAGGAGTCATCCGCCTAGGGCCATACCCCCAGTCTTGCCCCAGAAACCATCATGGCAACGGGAAAGCCTCGGGGCTAATGCCTCAATACCAGCCCACACTTACCTGCATGTTCTGAGGCATGGGTCCCTGGTGTAATGTGCACATCCATCTGGGAGGGAGAGAGGTGGGCCTGAGCACCTACACACCTGTCTACCCCTTTCTCCCCACTCACCCCCTCCAGTTGATCCTACTTCCTAATTATGCTTTTGGACTCTGACCTTCCAAATCCACTCACTGCCAGTCCATCACTACCCAAATGACTGGCCAACTGCTACTGACTTAAAGGCCTGCCGGCACCCTCCACCCCTGCTCCAAACTTATCTGTGGCTCCCTACTGCCCAAACTGCCACACTCCTCACTACTTTTCTGCACTTTCCAGCGTGGGTCTTTATTCTTGTCCTATCCAGTTAGAAAGCCTCCTCCAATTTCATCTCTGCTAGCCAGGTTCCTTCCAGATCTCTCTGATGTCCAGACTCATGCTCCCATATCCTCTTCAGTGACAAACACTCACAGCTGCCCCACCCCCAGGGCTAAGTTCAAACTCACCTTGAAACGCTGGGGAAGGGATCGCAGAAGCTTAACTTTGATGGACAGGCCAATAAGGGTGGCCATACTGCAGTGTGGAATGGTGGGTGTGAAGGCCACGGCCACTGTGCTCTCGGGGTCGCTCACCTAGTTCGGGAGTGGGATGTTAGGAGTCATGACCCATTCAGCCCTGAGCCCCTCTTTTTAGTCTGTTGCTTCAAACAAATCGTCTAATAAGTATGGGCCTCAGTTTCCTCATCCATAAAATGGGTGTGCAATGTTCCAAAGAGCCACTGAGGGAGGAGTCCGTGACCTGAAAGCACATCAACCCCTTGGTGCACAGCTGAGCTATTCTGACTCTCCCGGACAAGTCGCTACCCTGGACGCTGGGAGTGACTCACCTGAACCCGGACTTGCTCTACTACGTTCAGTTCTTCTAGCGTCAGGGGATGCTCCGGGTCATTGATGGAGCGAATCAAATGTGCCAAGTGAAGGAAAGAGGGCTCTGCGCCTTTGCCCACTGAGAACCCTCCGCCAGAATGCCCGGCCCTAACACAGCTCCACCGACTACACATCGTCACTTCATCCCCCGCATCCCATGCACCCGAGAACCGTCCCCGGCCCCCGCGTCCGGTAGCGGCGGATATCGAAGATCTCGCGCGCATCAATGCTGTCTGGAACCTGCTCGTCCTCCTCGCCCGCGGTCACTGGCCGGTCCCTAGAGCGCTCATAGATGAGGGGGTTAGCGTTCTCCAGGAGACCGCCCCCCACCCCGCCGCCGCCCACCATCTCGGAACCGCTGCCGGCGACCGTAGGCTTCCACTTCCTCTCCTACGGCGCACTTCCGGGGAACGGGAAGGGGGCGTGGCGTGGTGACGGGGTAACGCGAGGGACACGCGGCGCAGCCCGTCCTCCACCTAGGATATGGGTGCGACGGTGGCCGTTGCGCGCTCTCCACGCTGACCCAGGAATATATGGAGCGCTCCAACAAGGCACCATAGCGCTCTCGGAGGCACCGAGCAGGGAGCACGTGTGCGAGCCGGGAGGGTGCTGGGCACGGCAGGATAAGGCTGGAGCACTGAAGATCCGAATGAGATCGAGCCAGGCATCATTTCCTCCGAGAAACCTGCCCCTTAGGCTGGGCAGTTGCCTAGACTTGCCTCTGTCTGCCCCTGCACGGCTCACTGCAGCTCCAGCTGCACCTGGGGCCCGAGAGTGCTCTCCCAGTCCCAAGCGACCAGCAGACGTTCTTTAAATGTTTGTCCAATGAATAAATAACTGACCTCGATTTTGGAGAGAGCTGGGGACAGGGAAAGACCCGAGATGAGGTTGAGGCTGTCCTTAAGATGAGTGCCACAATCAGGTATGCATTTCAAAAGGGGGACCTTTGCTGAATAGGGCGGGGGGCTCACGGAAGACCCTCAGACCAGAGACAATAAGGGGATGAAGGTGAACCCAGTAAATCGATACCTGAAAGCAAGGAGGAGTTTTTGGAATGACGGGCAGTCACGCTTCCCTGCCTTTACTCGAGCGGTTCTTTGCCCTCTGAACGAAAGTCGTTTTGATATCTCTTGTCTGTGGGAATTCTGATTGTGCGCTTCCTCAAGGAAACGCTCCCGGTTGCCCCAATTACAGCTTATTGCTCCCTCTCCGCGCTCCTCGCACCGCCCCCCTCCGCCCCGCCCAGCACCACATTTGTCGAGCCGGTGACTGCAGAGACACTGAACCCAAGTTTGGGGAGAGGGGTCTTGGTATTGTGGAGGAACTGCAGAAGCCTCAATGCCCCTTCGAAGGAAGCCCAAGGGGACCCACACAGAAGGGAAGCGGCTGTGCTAGCCCCTGCCCGCCACTGGTCTTAACCCGTTTAGTCCCACTCTCCTGCCAAACCCACCTTTGCTCCCGCCTACGCCCTTCCCAGTCCAAACTCCTGGCCTGGGCGAGGCACTGACTGGTCCAGTCCCTGTGCAGCCTCTTGATGAAAAGCCGCGTGCCCGCCGGTAGTGCAGAAAAGACTTTTGAGCTCACGATGAAGCCGGACGGGCCTCGCTTGCGTCTGAGTTCCGTGGTCTTCGGGTTCTTGCTTCTCCTCGTCCCGGGCCAGGGTGAGGCTCCCGCGCAGGGCGACAGAGGGACCGGGGTAGGACTTGGCCAAATTCTGCAGATACTGTGAGGGTGGTGGGGGTGGGGTTGGGAAAGCGGTTACTGGCGTCGGGGAGGTGGGAGCCGCTGGAGCTACAGTATCAGAACCGTGATCCCATGCGTCTCTGTGTCCCGAGAGACGCAGAGAAAGTCTGGCCTGCCCCAGGTCTAGCTACCCTTAGGGGCAAGCTGTGAGACGCAGCCGGACGGGGTGGAAAGTTATTTGGAACATTTCCCTTCAAGTGTTCATGGTGGAGCTGGAGCTGATCGGTGATAACATCAACAATAATAATACCTTCCTGCCACCGTTTGGCTCTGAGCGTTGCACCCTTGGCCAGAGGGACGTCCTGACAGCCTCTGAGCCTCTCTCCATGGAACTGTAGGCAAGGTTACTGGCTCGGGCTACAGAGGCCCCCATCCCCAGCAGCCACATCTAGCAGGAGAGACTACCACATCCTCTTCACCCCATGCACCCACCCTTGGTGAGGTATGCCTTGGCCTTCAGGGCAAAGGTAATTGCTCTTTGTGCCAACCTTTATCAGTGGCTTTTACTGATAAGTAGCTTAGACTATTTGGGCACAGTACCCGGGCACAGCCCCAGCTCCTGTACCTGCTCTTGAACGCTATGATCCTGTAATTCAGAGGTTCTCTGCCTGTGACACTTGGCTATCTTGCCCACTCCCAGTCCAATCTGCCCAGGAAGGGTCCACACTCATGACTCCCCCGTGGCCCACCCCACTGGGCTTCCACCCTTACCGCTTGCTGACCAGGCTCTAGGAGGTCCCCAGAATCTTCCAGCACCACAATCTGCTAAGCTTGGCTGAGGCCTCTTTTTAAAAATGTTGCTCTGTTGGATTGGACCCACTTTCAGAGGAGAAGAATTGATAAGTACAGGTGATGGGTCTGTCCCTCTCCTGTCCTACCCAGTCCTAGCTTTTCGACAGGGACCATCTAGGTCTCCAGGGTTTTCCACACACTGCCCAGGAGTTCACCCAAGAATGGGTGTGTGCATGCATCCTTGGTTTTCACCTAAATGGTCACCCATTGCCTCCCTTTCTGGTCCCTGGCTTTTTCACTTCCTGACCCCAGGAGTGACCTCCACACCCCACCGTGGTAGAACTTCTTCATACTTTTTTTTTTTTTTTAACTTTGACAATTACAATTTGTAATTTGTACAATTACAATGTCAAAATTTGTACAAAAGCGTCAATGTACAATTTGATTTGCTCCAAGTTAGGGATGGATGATTTTCACATCTGGTGGCCTGCTTTGTCCTTTAGCCCCTTTTTATTCTTTTTTTTTCTTTTTTTTTTTTTATTAGTTGGAGGCTAATTCACAACATTTCAGTGGGTTTTGTCATACATTGATATGAATCAGCCATAGATTTACAAGTATTCCCCATCCCGATCCCCCCTCCCACCTCCCTCTCCACCCGATTCCTCTGGGTCTTCCCAGTGCACCAGGCCCGAGCACTTGTCTCATGCATCCCACCTGGTCTGGTGATGTGTTTCACCATAGATAGTATAGATGCTGTTCTTTTGAAACATCCCACCCTCACCTTCTCCCACAGAGTTCAAAAGTCTGTGTTGTATTTCTGTGTCTCTTTTTCTGTTTTGCATATAGGGTTATCGTTACCATCTTTCTAAATTCCATATATATGTGTTAGTATGCTGTAATGTTCTTTATCTTTCTGGCTTACTTCACTCTGTATAATGGGCTCCAGTTTCATCCATCTCATTAGGACTGATTCAAATGAATTCTTTTTAACGGCTGAGTAATATTCCATGGTGTATATGTACCACAGCTTCCTTATCCATTCATCTGCTGATGGGCATCTAGGTTGCTTCCATACCCTGGCTATTATAAACAGTGCTGCGATGAACATTAGGGTGCACGTATCTCTTTCAGATCTGGTTTCCTCAGTGTGTATGCCCAGAAGTGGGATTGCTGGGTCATATGGCAGTTCTATTTCCAGTTTTTTAAGAAATCTCCACACTGTTTTCCATAGTGGCTGTACTAGTTTGCATTCCCACCAACAGTGTAAGAGGGTTCCCTTTTCTCCACACCCTCTCCAGCATTTATTGTTGTAGACTTTTGGATAGCAGCCATCCTGACTGGTGTGTAATGGTACCTCATTGTGGTTTTGATTTGCATTTCTCTAATAATGAGTGATGTTGAGCATCTTTTTATGTGTTTTAATGTAAGGGCTTCTCTTCAAGAAGTAAGCATCCTCAATGTAACCAGCCTCTGGTCAGGAACATTTTAGCAGGTTTTGTCCTTTTGCTATAACGAACAACGATCATTAGGGGCTGGTGGAGGCAGTGAATTACATGGATAGACATTACAACCCACCAGGAACTAGAGAGCAGCATGTTCCTTGGGAGAATGGTGGGTCTTCTGACTTGAAAAGGCATTGCTCAGTTGCCCTCTGTGGAGCGTGAGAATAGCTGCTGATCTGGCCTCACCGACACTATGTGTCATCAAGCATGTTAATCCATGTAAATCTAATAGGTATAGGGTAGTACAGTCATGTGAGGCTGTTTTTTGTTTTCTTTCTTTAAAAAAAAAAAAAAACCGAACACTTATTATGAAACCAGGCTCAGATCTGCCAAATTCTGCAGACAGAACCTGAGCCTGCAGGAAGAAAGGTGCCAGGGAGGTGGGAACCAGTGGAGATAGCACCAGAGGAATTGGGAGCCTGATTGGATACCTCCCTGCACCCTGAGGCACAGAGGGTCAGGACTGCCTGAGGTCACATAGCCCTGCAGGGCTCCCCATCTGAGGTAGGGAGAATAATAGAGCAGACTCAGTATACCTTCAACAGTTATCAAGACCTGGGCAACTTAGTTTTGTTTGGATTATCGCCTCTCCTTTGCACTATCACTTATAAATTTTTTAAATTATGTCCTACTAAAAGAAAAGATATATATCTCTCATAATTTCTTAATGTAATCAAACATCAAGTCAAACATTCTTTTTTCATGTTATCTCATGATATTTATGACATTTTTTTAAAACCATGATTTATATAAGGTTCATACTTTAAGAACTGGTAGCTGTGCTTCTTTTTTTAATAGCAGATTTGAGATATAATTCACATAGCATTTGATATGGTTTGTAGGGACTTCCCTGGTGGCCAGTGACTAAGACTCCGTGATCCCAATGCAGGGGGCACATGTTTGACCCCTGGTCAGGGAACTAGGGACTTCCCTGGTAGCTCATCTGGTGAAGAATCTGCCTGCAATGCAGGAGACCCTGGTTTGATTCCTGGCTCTAGAAATTCCCCTGGAATTTCTACTCAATTCAGTATGTTTGGGCTTCCCTGGTGGCTCAGATGGTAAAGAATCTGCCCGTGATGCGGGGGACCTGGGTTCGATCCTTGGGTTGGGAAGATCCCCTGAGGGAGAGCATGGCAACCCAGTATTCTTACCTGGAGAATCGCCGTGGATAGAGGAGCCTGGTGGGCTACAGTCCATGGGGTCGCAAAGAGTCGGACACCACTGGGCAACTAAGCACAGTACAGGGAACTAAAGCCCACACACTGTGACTGAGACCCAGCACAGCCGAATAAACAAATGAATAAATATTTTAATATGGTTTTTAGTGTATTTATGGAGTTTACCACATTGATTTCCCTTTCCCCCAACATTTTGTCTTTATGAATATCCCAATTGTGATTTTGTATAAATTAAATCATCCAATATGTGGTCCTTTAGAACTGGCTTTTTTCACTTAGCATATTTTCAAGGTTTATCCATGTTGTAGAATGTTTGGTAATTCTTTTTATTGCTGAATAATATATTCTATTGTGTACATATGGTACATTTTATTAATCCACTTATCAGTTGATGGGCATTTGGATTCTTTCCACTTTTTGGCCATTATAAATAATCCTGCTATGAACATCCACACCCAAGTTTTTGTGTGGACATGTTTTCAATTCTCTTGAGTTTATACCTAGGAGTGGAATTGCTGGGTCATTTGGTAACTCCATGTTTAACTTTTTGAAGAACTGCAGGATGTTTTCCAAAGCACTTGCACCATTTTCCTTTCCCACCAGCAATGTACAAAGGTTCCAGTTTTTCCACATCCTTTCCAATGTTTATTATTACCTGTCTTTTTGAAGTATTTCATGAAGCTCAATCTTCAGATTCCTTCTCTGCCTTGCTTCTGTTTTCCTTGTAATTTTGTTGTTGTGTTGAAGAAACCAGCTTGTTCTGGAGAGGATCCCAGAGTTGGGATTTGGGCTATTTTTGTTTGTTTGTTTTCTTGAAGTATAGTTGATATATAATGTTAATTTAGTTTCAGGTGTACAGTAAAGTGCTTCAGTGATAAACATATTCATATTCTTTTCCCTTACAGATTATTATAAGATACTGAGTAGAGTTCCCTGTGCTATACAAGGGCTCTAGGCCCTTGATGGTTATTTTACATATAGTAGTGTGCCTGGAGAATCCCAGGGACGGGGGAGCCTGGTGGGCTGCCATCTATGGGGTCGCACAGAGTCGGACACGACTGAAGTGACTTAGCAGTGTGTATATGTTCATCCCAAACTCCTAATTTATCCCTTCCCCCTTTTTCCCTTTGGTAACCATAAATTTGTTTTCTGTTTCCATGAATCTGTTTCTATTTTGTTCATTTGTATCATTTTTTAAATTCCACATATAACAGAGTTTGAATTTTGCTGATATGGTGTCTTTTAACTGTTTCTCTGCCCCCTGTATGCCTGTAAATTTGTGTTTATATTCTAGAGTCTCGATCAAATTCAGATTTTACGTTTTGCTTTGTTTTGTTTAGGGGCAAGACTGCTTCATATGTGGTACAGTGGACTTCCAATAGAAAATATACAATGTTTGATTGTCTTGCTTTCTGTGACAAAATAAGTTGCTGACATCACATTCAGATTTCAGTATGCGTTTCTCTTAGCATGATTGAGACAAATATCTCCTCATTTGTGTAAGAGCTGTTTATTGGTATTCCTCATTCTATCTGAACTTGCACTTTCACCATTTCATGTTCTTTTCCCAAATGTATGTTGCTGTCATCTTTCTTATTTATAGAATTTTTTATCTATTAGGAATGTCAGCTCCCCATCTGTTAGGTGATTTTCTTTCTTTCTTTCTTTCTTTTTTGATTTTTAAACTTTTATTTTCAAAGAGCTAGTATTGTTTCTGCATAAGGTAGATGTGCTGGACGATCCATTTAAGCAAGTTCAGTTAGTCCAACTTAACGAGGCTGATGTCCTTCGAATACTAGTGGAAACGCTGGCGGCACAGTTTGAGGCTGTATTTTGGGATCAAACCATGGTGGTTTGAGCAGACCCAGCAAGAGTGAGAAACCCTGGCCGAATTTTCTCTGATGGATCCGTAGAGCTGCTGGTGACCCATGTTGCTTTCTTGGCTGCAATGAGGCAAAAGGTGTTAGGTGACTCTTAATCTCTTCCTGGCTCCCTGATCCCTTTAGCAGGGCGGGCTGTGCTTTCTAATGTTCTAGACACGGCTGCCCTTTCCTCTGTAGTTCTCCTCATGACATCACTCTTTATTTGGAGAATACTTGTGGGCTTACTTCTTGCCACCTGGAGTGTGAGATCCTGAAGGACAAGAATCTTGTCTGTCTGATTCCTACAGTTCTCCTGCTGCTCCTAGACCTGCACACAGTGAGTGGAAGGGACACTCTTACTCCCATCAAGCTCATATGGCTTTTTGAGGCTCCTGGGGCTAAACCAGGGTCCCAAGCCCCAGAGCGGTTCACTGAGCCTGATGGAAAAGGCTGGAGCAGTAAAGGCAGTGGGGGGCGGGGCAGAATTACAGGCAGGGAATCTGTAAAGCAAGTATTGGTAAATCAGTGTCCCTTGAGCTGAGCTGAGAACGGGAAGGAGGTGACAACATCAACAGTCTGGGAGGGCAGCTGAATGGGGAGACCCAACCCTGATGTCCATCTCTCTGCCCGCAGGCCAGGACTCTACCCGCCCTGTCCGGACCACACACACAGGGAAGGTGCAGGGGAGCCTTGTCCACGTGAGGAATGCTGATGTGGGGGTCCACACCTTCTTGGGAATTCCCTTTGCCAAGCCACCTGTAGGGCTGCTGCGATTTGCACCCCCGGAGCCCCCAGAATCTTGGAGCGGTGTAAAGGATGTGACTTCCCATCCAGCCAAGTAAGCAGGAGGTCCAGGAACTTTAGGCCCTGGTATAGAGGGTACTCTTGAGCTCTGGGCCAGGTTGCAGTTGTTATTTCATCTAAGTCACAGCCAGTTTTCCTTCTGAGTTTGATGGATATTCACATGCATTTTTATGATAAGCATGCTGAAGCTTGAAAGAGCAAAGTAACTTTCCCAGACTGAGGGCTTAGCACTCAAAAGAGCGCTAGATCTACATGCTGAAGGGACAAGCAGAGACATGTAACTCGCTAAGTTTTAGTAGTACCAAGTGATCTCTGACACCAGAGAAAGTGGCTCTGGAAGAGGTTTGACCCTTGTAGGAGCTCCTGATTCTAGCAGCACATACTGTAGATTCCCAAGGAGTGGCCGACCTGAGTCCTCACAGTCACTGTGCCAACCAACAGGGCCAGGTGCCGTTGACCAAGGAATGTGTGAATGTTCTTGCAGCTGGAAACTTTGAGGGAGAGATGAGGTTTCCTGAGAGATTGACTTGAGATTTTTAAAGGACATCGCACTGCCCTTCTCTTGAGAAATTAATCCATTCATTTTGGCAGCACATGAATACGGGCTACTCCCCTGTTCCAGGTCTGTGTGAGTACAGGGATATGGTGGTGAATGTAAACACATGCAACCAATAGTTCTTATAGAGGCCCTCAAGAGTCAAGATTTCTCAGCCTCAGGAGGATAGTATCCAAGGCCCTCATAAGCTTGAGGCTTCCCTGGAAGACTGGGCTCCTTCCCTGCTTTCCCAGAGTCTGTGGACTGTAACTTGGTGCAAAGGTCCTTTAGGGAGGGATCACATGTAAGTGGGGACCAGAGAAAGTGGGACCAAAGGTAGCTGGGAGTGAATCGGGGCCCAGGATCTGGTTATAGCTACTACTGCACAGCCCCAGGACTAACTGCCTGCCACGGCCACCAGGTGTCTGCAGGACGTCGACGGCATGAAAAGAATGACTGATAAACTATGGAATGTGACCCTGCCTTCTACCTCCATGTCTGAAGATTGTCTGTACCTCAACATCCACACACCTGCCCATTCCCACGAGGGCTCCAATCTGCCTGTGAGTGGCAGGACATAACTGGGTGAGGGGTGGGAGGACGTTTCTTCTGAAAGAAGATTGAAAAGGACAAGATCAGCTTGAGCCCCACTGCCCGTGGACCCTGTTAAGGCGCTGAGTGCTTCTTACCCAGCGTGGATGGCTAACCCTTGGGCACAGGGTCACAGAACCCTGGCTGCTCTCAGAGGTCAGAAACTTTGTCCCTGGGAGGGACCCTGGACTCACCCAACCAACTCATACCCAGGGACCAGTCAGGTACCTAGGGTGCCTAAGGCCTGCACTTTGAGGTGGCCAGAGACCCCAGCCTTGGATTATCCATTGGGCCAGTGAGAATGGACTACTCTTAATTAATGTGCATGCATGTAAGGTGATCAGAGAAACACCCCTTTTCTTTCCACCCCAGAGAGGGTTCTGGGGGAAATGGGGCCAGGCTTTGGTAAGTGAGACAGGCCTTACACGTGGGAGGCAGGTTTTCCTGATAGAACGTGGGTCACCTTCAGTCCAGGTAATGAAGACACTACTGTGTCTTGCTGGAGTTCTGTCCATGTGGTTAGGTGAGCAAAGTCAAAGTGGTGGTTCATTTAGGTAGCAGCCCTGGTGGTGTTTAGGGCCAGGTGGGAGCCACATGGTAACTATACCTCGGATTCCCCAGGTGATGGTGTGGATCCATGGTGGCGGGCTTGTCCTGGGCATGGCTTCCATGTATGACGGCTCTGCCATGGCGGCCTTTGAGGATGTGGTGGTGGTCGTTATCCAGTACCGCCTGGGTTTGCTGGGCTTCTTCAGGTGAGTCTGGGGCTGGGCTGGGCTGGGCAATGTGGACTGATGGAGCTAGGACAGTCCATGACCCTCATCCTTGCTACTTCTCAGCACTGGAGACAAGCATGCAACTGGCAACTGGGGCTACCTGGATCAAGTGGCCGCACTGCGCTGGGTCCAGCAGAATATAGCCTACTTTGGAGGCGACCCTGGCCGTGTCACAATTTTTGGCGAGTCTGCAGGTGGAATAAGCGTGTCTTTGCACCTCATGTCCCCCATGTCCCAAGGACTCTTCCATGGCGCCATCATGGAGAGTGGGGTGGCCCTGCTGCCTGGCTTCACTGCCAACTCATCTGACAAGGTCTCCAAAGTGAGTGCCCTCACCCATGGAAAGCCCAGACCTGCTCCCCACATCTCTTAGCCCTCAGCCCATTATGCTGTCTGTTAAGTGGAGATAACAGGGACTCCCCTGCCATCAGAGGACCTTGGGAACAGCCACCTACCTGGGGACTGCTCAGGGGTCGGAATTCACAGGACTTTGTCAGCTCAGAGGCTGAGTGCATTCTGTGGCCCACAGAACTCCTGCCCTGGGACCCCCATCAGAGGCAGGACCACCTAGGAAAGTGGGATGGCACCCCCCAGCTGAGTCCTCTGAGCAACAGGGAGGTTGGGACAATTTCAACCCTGTAGAAATCCATTTACAATACTCTGTGAGATTTGGGGGTATACCGCCTACACCTGGGGCATTGGGCATACCTCTCTCCCCTACCTGGAAGGATGAGCTGACCACTGCCTAATCTCTTCACAGGTGGTGGCCAACCTGTCTGCCTGTGGGCAGGCTGACTCAGAGGCCCTGGTGGACTGCCTGCGGCACAAGAATGAAGAGGAGATTCTGGACATCAACAAGGTTTGGCTGAATGGATGTGGCTTTGGAGGGAGGGGCCATCAGGTGTGCGGCAGGCAAGCCTGGGTACCCTTCACTGTCCTGGGCAAGTTTTTCTGGCTCCGCACTGTGGTGTTCTTACAGCCCTCTTACAGGAGCCTCCTGTAAGCCTCCCTTACAGGAGATGAGGTGCAAAATTGAGGCCAGGCCATGTTGAGGCAGATGTAGGACCTTCTGGGGTGGCTGTGAGCATCCTGGGATGAGCCAGGAAGGGGTGCAAGATGTCTGTGGCATCAGAAAGTGTCTGCAACCTGACCTTGAGGATCCTTAGCCCTTCAAGATCATCCCCGGCCTGGTGGATGGGGTCTTCCTGCCCAAGCACCCCCAGGAGCTGCTGGCCTCTGCGGACTTTCGACCTGTCCCCAGCATCATTGGTGTCAACAACGATGAGTGTGGTTGGATCATCCCCTTGGTGAGGCCCACTCCCAAGCCTCCAGGTGCCTGGGAGCCCATCCAATGGGAAGTCCTCAGGGCTTCATAGTTCTGGGCCCATCCTATTTCCAACTTGAGTCTCTCCCACCACCCAGACCGTGAACAGTTCTGACACCAGGAGGGAAATGAGCAGAGAGTCCATGAGGGATGCCTTGCAGGAATTGGCAGCAGTGACGGTGAGGTTCCTGTGGACCTGCCCTCATGGGGAGGGGTTCCTTTCCTATCCCAAGGCACGGGGAACCCATCACCCAGATATCCTGTCCATGCAATACCTCCCCCCTCCCTCCGCCAGAGCTTGGTCCTTGTCCCCAGTTCCCAATCCCAACCCAGAATCCATCTCCCCACCTCTGCCCCTGCTGCCTCCTGGCCCCTGCCAGCCTGCCTAACCTGACTCTCCCTCATCCACCTGGGGCAGGCTATGCCTCCTGAGTTTGGTGACCTGTTGCTGGAGGAGTACATAGAGGACAGTGAGGACCACCAGACCCTCCAAAACCAGTTCCATGAGATGATGGAGGACTACATTTTCGTGATCCCTGCACTTCAAGTAGCAATGTTTCATCGTGAGTACATCTTTAACTAAGGCCAGACTGGCAGGGGGGCAGCTTGGAACTACAGGTGCCAGGGGAGGTCTACCAGTGCCCAGGTCAACACCCATATATATTTATTGGGCCCCAGGTGCCAGTCACTTGAGATCCTTCATCTTGGTAAATCCTCATGGCTAGTCTAAGAGACAGACATTTACCCCATTTTACAGAGGAGGAAAAGAGTTCAGTGACCTTCAGTGACTTGCCCAAGACCACACCTTAGGAAGTTCCAAGGCCGCAATTTGAACCCAGGCTCTTCCCACTGCCGTTGCTCCAGCCTGGGACGCCCTCACCTCATTGTCCAGATTCCATCCAGCTTTGGACCTAGCTATGTCATCACCATGGATCATGCAGGAAGGCTCCCAGTGAGGGGCCGCCATGTCACAGCCCGTCTGCCCTACCTCCCCAGGTCCCCACGCCCCCGTCTACTTCTACGAGTTCCAACATCAGTCCAGCTTCTTCAAGGATGTCAGGCCGAGCCATGTGAAGGCGGACCATGGAGATGAGGTTCTCTTCCTCTTTAGGAATGAGCGAAGTGAGTCATCCTGGCTGGGGCTCCTTGTTCCCAGGACATGGGATGCTGGCTGAGACTCTGGGTGAGGGCAATCACCCTTACTGTACCAATGAGGAAACTGAGGCTCCGAGAGAGGACGGGATCAGGTATCCAAGATCTGACAGCTGGAAAGACTGAACTCCAGGGACTTATCTGATGGTCCAGTGGTTAAGACTCCACACTCCCAATGCAGGGGGCACAAGTTCAATCCCTGGTTGGGAAACTAAGGTCCTGCATGCTGCAGGTACAAAAAAAGAAAAAAGAAAAGAAAATTTTAAAAAAAGAAGAAGAAAAGGAAAGCAAAAAAAGACTGAGCTTGGAGTCCAGGACTCTTCAGACCAGAACTCACACTCCCATCTCTCCCCACCCTGATCTTAGGTGTCTGGCATGGGTGCAGAGAAAATATTTCAAAAGCATCTTTCTCTCTCTCTTTTTTTTCCCCTTCCTCCCTTCCCTCCTTTTTCCTATTTATTTATTTATTTTTTAAAATCACTGAGTCATGTCCAACTCTTTGTGACCCCATGGACTATACAGTCCGTGGAATTCTCCAGGCCAGAATACTGGAGTGGGTAGCTGTTCCCTTCTCCAAGGGGTCTTCCCAACCCAGGGATTGAACCCAGGTCTCCCGCAATGCAGGTGAATTCTTTACCAGCTGAGCCACCAGGGAAGCCCTCCTATTTATTTTTTAAATCTCTTCCAGTGTCAGAAGAAGAGAGCCTTCTAGGTCAGGGTTGAACCCAGTGTCAGGTCAGCCAGAGGCTGGTATGAATATATGGGGCTTAGGCAAGGACAGGGCCTGGGGAGTGGACAGAGCCCCAGGCCTGGGATGACAGGGCAGAGCCTGGGATGGTGGGGGGATGGGGGAATGAACCACGTGCTGGACTGAGCTGCCCTGACCTGGACCTTGGTCTTCTTGCTCTGTAGTCCAATTCACTGAGGAGGAGGAGCTGCTGAGCAGGAGGATGATCAAGTATTGGGCCAACTTTGCTCGAAATGGGTGAGATGCCACACCCCTACTTTAACCCCCATTGTGGGGAGGGCAGGGCCTGGAACCCATCTGGGGCTCCCCTCATCTATCTATGGTGACTCATGAGCGTAAATGTCATTCATTGCATGGCCCCCTCCCAAGCTCCAAGATCCTCTTGGACACTCTTTCCATCTCTGGTCTTTTGACCTGGATGGGGGTGGTGACAGTGCTGTTACCTACAGAGCATCCCTCTGTCAGGAAGGAACAAAGGCTGCCCTGCCCCCTGTAGAACTGATGCTCTGGTGGGAGGTGGTTTCTTTCTTTCCTACTTCTAGAAACCTCCCCTCTCATTCCCCAAGCCCTGTTTGGTTGCCTTGCCTGACCTGTCAGGGTGCTTGGATCTGAGCTTGGTAGGACTCAGAGTGACCCTCATGTCTACAGGAACCCCAATGGTGAGGGTCTGCCCCACTGGCCGATGTTCGACCAGGAGGACCGATACATGCAGCTGAACACGCAGCCTGCAGTGGGCCGGGCCCTGAAGGCCCGCAGGCTCCAGTTCTGGATGAAGACCCTACCCCAGAAGATACAGGAGCTAACGGAGACCAAGGAGAAGCACACAGAATTGTAGCTCCCTGCATCTGGGGGTGGGGGCTGGGGGCTTGAGTACAGGTGGGACTCTGCCGGATGTGCCCACAGATGCCCAGGGAGGAGCCAGCAGTTTTTCCCTTCATTCACACAGCCATTCATTCATTCATTCTTCTACCCATCTATCCATCCAGCAAGCATTGAAGAACCGACTGCCTGATGTTCCCAAGCCTGTCATGGGTCCTCTCTTCTCAGACACAGTCAATAAACCTTCCCAGGAAGCTGCATGAGCAAACACTAATGGAAGTTTACTTTCCTTAGCATTCCACCGGACCCTGGGCCCCATCTTCCCTTCCTTACTTCCACTGCCTCCCCAGCGTCTCTCTCCTCTCCCTCTGAAGGAAGGTGCTTCAGGAACCTTGCACAGGGCTCTCAGCAAGGCCGCCATGCTCTCCGTCTGTAAATGGCCAATCAGAAACCTGGACACCAGGATCCTGGGAGCACACATCTCAGCCCCGCCATCCACCCAGGCTCCCCACTACTCAGAATGTCAATGTCCCTATTCCCACCCTTTGTCTTCCTAGACTAAGTGCCATCTGTCACTGACCTTTAAACAAACTTCTCTTTCACTTCGTGTCCCACGGAAGGTGATTGACCCCGTTTTTTGTAGGAAGCAGAATTGGGCTTGTCCATGGGCTGCTGGAGCCTGGGCCAGCTGCACAGTGGCCAGGAGAAGTGGGCGGGTTCCTCAGTCACTGTCTCCTAAAGCCTGTCTTTATCCTCAGTGATTCTGCAGACATTGTAGGGCCCAGACTTTACATGATCGCAGCACATCCGTGAAGAGGTTTATCTGTGGGATATTTCCGGGAAGCAGGACTGAGGGGTCAGAAGATCTAGGATGTTAGGAGAAGAGACTTGTCTGTTGGCTCCCAATGGCCTCTTCATCCAGGGAGGTCTCCTTTGCTTTTCAGAATCCTCCTTGCTACTGCTGCCGCCCCCTCTACCCCTACCATCCCCTCTGCTGAGCATTCCCCAACTCACTGTGGGCATCAACATGATTAGTTTTCCTATGGACCTCATTCTCCCTAAACTTTTAATTCCTTTTCGCCATCTCTCCCCATACCCCCCCGCCAAACCCTATCTTATGTTTCATCTCAATATGCAAAGGCACCAATTATGTTCATTCTGCCTCTTTGTTCCACCAAAACACTTTCTTTATATCAATAAGAGATTGTATCCCTCTTCTCATAGATCCAGGACTCCCTACCTCTGACCCTCTGAGTATCAGGTTTCCCAGGAGAAATGTCCCCCTTCTTTCTACCCACTGTATTCAGCCCAACCAGAGCCCCCTGAAGTTGGGCTGGAAGGATGGAGATTCATGCATTGCCCACTATAGACACCAGATGGCACACAAGGACACCCTTGAGCTTGCAATGACCAACTCTGGATGAGAAAGGAGCTGCTGCTGCTACTAAGTCACTTCAGTTGTGTCCGACTCTATGTGACCCCATAGACAGTAGCCCACCAGGCTCCGCCGTCCTTGGGATTCTTCAGGCAAGAACACTGGAGTGGGTTGCCATTTCCTTCTCCAATGCATGAAAGTGAAAAGTGAAAGTGAAGTCGCTCAGTTGTGTCCGACTCTTCGCGACCCCATGGACTGCAGCCCACCAGGCTCCTCCGTCCATGGGATTTTCCAGGCAAGAGTACTGGAGTGTGGTGCCATTGCCTCTGAGAAAGGAGACTTCCTTCTAAAGAACACTTTGTTTTGTTGTTGTTGTTAATCACTAAGTCTTGTTCGACTCTTTGCAACCCCATGGACTGTAGCCCACCAGGCTCCTCTGTCCATGGGATTTCCCAAGCAAGAATACTGGAGTGGGTTGCCATTTCCTTCTTCAGGGGATCTTCTCAACCTAGGGATTGAACCCACACCTCCTGCATTGGCAGGCAGATTCTTTACCGCTGAGCCACTAGGGAAGCCCGTTCTAATGAACACTGCTCGGTCTAACGCTTCCCCAGCGTCCTGAAGCACCTATTGGCATGCATGCTTCTGTTTTTCAGTCCTGCATATGCACAGTATACTTCCCAAAAGTGGACTCCCAGGACTAGTTTTAGGTAAACTGATTTTTTGAACAGCTTATTGTGGAATTATTCACATACAAATTCACCCATTTTAGATGTGAAATGGGTATACAGTTTTATAAATTTGGATAAATGTATAAGATATACAACCACCATCACATCAAGTTTTAGGATGCATCCTTTGCTCAGAAAAGTTCCTTTGTGCACCCTCGCACTGTCCCGAACCTGGTTCCACACAACTACTAACTTGCTTTCTGTTGCTATAGTTTGTGTTTTTAAAAAATTCATATAAATTCATTTTTTTTACCAGCTTCTGTCTCTTAGCATAACGTTTTTGAGATTCAACCAATAGTTTTTCTCTTTTCTTGCTGAATAGGATTCCATATATGACATGCCACATTTTACCCATTCATCCACTGATGGACATTTGAGTGATTTCTATTTTTTCCCAGGTGGCACAAGTAGTAAAGAACCCACCTGCCAATGCAGGAGACATAAGAGACATGGGTTCCATCCCTATGTCAAGAAGATCCCCTGGAGAAGGAAATGGCAACCCACTCCAGTATTCTTGCCTGGAGAATCCCATGGACAGAAGAGCCTGGTGGGCTACAGTCCATGGGGTCCCAAAGAGCCAGACACAATTAAAGCGACTGAGCATTTTTAGGCTATTTTCAACAAAGTTGCTATGAACATTTTCAGACAAGTCCGTGGACATATGCTTTCATTTCATAAATAGTAAATCGCTAGGGCTTCCCAGATGGCACGAGCAATTAAAGAACCCGCCTGTCACTGCATGAGACATAAGAGACACAGGTTCAATCCCTGGAGGAGAGCATGGTAACCTACTCCCATATTCTTGCCTGGAGAATCCCATGGAAAGAGGAGCCTAGAGGGCTATAGTCTGGGCCATAGGGTTGCAAAGAGTTGGACACGACGGAAGCAACTTAGCACGCATGCAAATAGCTAACAGTGGATTCCCTGAGTCATATGGAAAGTGTATGCTTAACTTGGAAAGAAAATGTCAAACTGCCTTCCAACTTGACTATACCATTTTTGCATACTCATCAGCCATATATGTGAGTTCCAATTACTCCAGATCCTCACCAGCACCTCGTCTTATCAGTCTTTTACATTCAATTAATTTAATAGATGTGTAGTGGTATCTCATTGTGGCTGGTTACCTCCCTCCATCACCCCCTTCCTCCTTCTCAGTCTCTCTCTCATGAGCCCTTGCATGTACCTGGGATTCTGGGAGAGGGAATGGCCCCACCAGGGAAACTTCCAAAGAGGATTCAGGAAGCTGCCCTGGTTGTTTCTGGCAGGAGAGAAATTTTGCCTCAGGCTCTCCAACTTAAGGTGTGAGCTGGAACTCCAGGAGAGGATCTGGCTTCCAGTTCAGGCATGACCCTCACCCTGTCCCTCAATGAACAGCACATGCAGCTGTTTGAATTAGCAAATATCTGCCAGTGCATTGTACTCTCCACCCATACCCCCAGCTCTCACTCCCAGCCACTCACTGGGGCCCTGACACTGGGCCCCATGGGGTGGGGGTCCCCCAAGCCAGCAGAGAACCAGACATCCTGCTCTGACACAAGAACAGGCTCCCCTTGCCTCTGGTTTCATACCTCATGTTTTCGCACTGTAACCTCACTTTAACCCTGTGAGGAGGCTCCTCTTATCATCACTGTTTAATGGATGACAAAACTCGGCCTGGAACTGTGAAGTAACTTGTACTAGGTCACACAGCTGCCACCTGGCAGAGCCAGGATCTCAGTGCAGGAGGTCTGGCTCTGAAGTCACGTCTTCCCTGGGGGTGGAATATAGGATTTGAGTTGCTACAAGGAGGCTTCCTGCCCCATTTTCTCCATCATCCCTACCCAGGAGTCTCAGGCCCAGTGGAGGGTCGTGCCCTGCCTCCACCGCTGTCACGTGAGGCTCCTTCCAGAGAGTCAGCCTACCTGAGAGTTATCCCCAACATACACCCTGGGGGTCCTCAGTCCACAGGCCCCTTGGCAGGGCTGCTCAGGCCCAAGGCATCATTCAACCACCATGGAAAAGACCTTGTCTGTTTTTCAAAACATTAAACACAGAATTACCATATGACCAACAGTTCCATTCCTAGCTCTACAGCCAAGAGAAACGAAAACATAGGACCACACAGGAACTCATAAACAAATGTTTACAACAGTGTAATTCATAAGAGTCGAAAGGAGGAAACAACCCAAATGCCCTTCAGTGAATGAATGGATAGAAAAAATTTTGGTGCACCCACAGTGAAATATTATTTGATCATAAAAAGTAAGTACTGATATGTGCTACACCTTAGATGAAACTCCAGAACATCATGCTGAGGGAGAGAAGCCAGACACTAAATGTCACATATCATATGATTGCTTTAATGTGATACATCTGTTATAGCCACGCTTTCCGGGAAACAGACTCACTCAGAAGGACAATGCAGATAGTGGAGTGCAGCAGAGTCTCCTCTTAGCCAAGGACCCCGACCAGCATTTGTGAAAATCTTTTATACCCCATGTGTACGCGTCCAAACCCACTACCCCAATTCCCTTGAGACTTACATAAACAAAGGAAGGGTAAATGCAACTACAATAACCCCATCATTCACGTGTTATGTGTTCAAACAGTCAGTAATCAATAAGCCCGCAGTTACATAACAAATAGTTAATAACCGATAAGCCTGTGCTTACATTCTGATAGCTAGTGTCCGGAGGCAGGGGTGATTAGTGTCTGTTCTCTTCTTCAAGATTCCCCTGCCCAGAGGGGGGTCTTATCCTTCCATTGTCACTCCCACAGGCGCTAAGCACAGAGTTCAGAGTCCACTGGAGAGGTGGCCGCGCACAGACAGGCCTGAGATGGAGTCCAGGCCCTATGAATTCCTTCTTCACATCCAGAATAGGTAAATCTATGGAGTCAGAGAGCAGATTAATGGTTATCAGCTCATCAGGGGATGGGTGTATTGGCATGGAAGGTGAGGGGCAGGGGCAGGAATGGAGAGGGACTATTCAATGGAAAGGATGTATTGCTGGGGTGATGAAAGAACTTTGTAACTAGAGAGATGGCCCCAAAGCGCAAATACACTAAATACCACTGATCTCTTTACTTTGTAATGGTTCATTGTAATGTGAATTTGGTGGTGGTTTAGTCGCGAAGTCGTGTCCAACTCTTGAGACCCCATAAACTGCAACCCACCAGACTCCTCTGTCCTTGGGATTCTCCAGGCAAGAATAGTGGAGTGGGTTGCCATTTCCTTCTCCAGGGTATCTTCCCAACCCAGGAGCCAAACGTGGGTCTCCTGCCTTGCAGGCAGATTCTTTACCAAATGAGCTACAAGGGAAGACTCGATTTAAAAGGAAAAAAAAAAGGGACTTGCAGGCAGATTCTTTACCAAATGAGCTACAAGGGAAGACTCGATTTAAAAAGAAAAAAAAAGGGACTTCCCTGGTGGTCTAGTGGTTAAGAGTCTGCCTTCCAATGCAGGAGATGAGGGGTTCCATCCCTGGTCAGGAAACTAAGATCCCACATACCTCCAGGGATCTAAGCCTGAGGGCCCCAACTCCTGAGCCAGGAGATCTTGCTTGCACAACAAAGACCTGATGCAGCCAAAAATAAATAAATACTTTTCTTTTTTTAAAGAAAGGGGGCATCAACCCCAGTTCCCTCTACCCTGCGGCAGAGCTCAGGTGCCTCTCCAGCAGGTAGTGTTATAGCCACGCTTTCCGGGAAACAGACTCACTCAGAAGGACAATGCAGATAGTGGAGTGCAGTTTATTACGCCGGTGGGCCCAAGGCAGAGTCTCCTCTTAGCCAAGGACCCCGACCAGCATTTGTGAAAATCTTTTATACCCCATGTGTACGCGTCCAAACCCACTACCCCAATTCCCTTGAGACTTACATAAACAAAGGAAGGGTAAATACAACTACAATAACCCCATCATTCACGTGTTATGTGTTCAAACAGTCAATAATCAATAAGCCCGCAGTTACATAACAAATAGTTAATAACTGATAAGCCTGTGCTTACATTCTGATAGCTAGTGTCCAGAGGCAGGGGTGATTAGTGTCTGTTCTTCAAGATTCCCCTGCCCAGAGGGGGGTCTTATCCTTCCATTGTCATTCCCACAGGCGCTAAGCACAGAGTTCAGAGTCCACTGGAGAGGTGGCCGCGCACGATCAGCATAGACAGGCCTGAGATGGAGTCCAGGCCCTATGAATTCCTTCTTCATTCCCCCCTCTTGATGCTCTTAGTTTCCATAACGAGCATCATTTATTGAGATATATTGTACCTTAGCCTTCCTGCCACCCACATGAGAGAATGCTATCAACCTCTGGGTTACAAAATTCACAAGGCATTGTAGGAAGCAAGGTCCACAGAGCAGTATGATCGAGATTACTATAACAACAGTTCATTAGACATGGCTTTCACTTGATTTTGCATATCCTCCAAGGCAGCAGATACATCTTCAGACAGGTCAGG
The DNA here is from genome assembly GCF_910594005.1 of Cervus elaphus. NCBI lineage: Eukaryota > Metazoa > Chordata > Mammalia > Artiodactyla > Cervidae > Cervus > Cervus elaphus. Next base: position 35,317,993 of record NC_057818.1, read on the forward strand.
GATGTACACACAATTCGCCAAAGTCCCTCCTTGGGCTGCTGTGAGTATGTCTATAATGCCATCCTATTTTGAATTACTGCCTTCCTCATCTGAATCTGTTCTTCGTTCAAAGCTTGAATGGCTTTAGTACTGTCTAAGAGGGCCTGTTTAATGAAATTAGTTAAGGCCTCTACCTTAACCATGATATCCGCTGTCCCTACAGAGGGTATAAACAAGGCAGCAAGATAGTCATACCATTGGAACACAGATCGTGTCCATCTTGCATGCAGATAAGGCAGGTTTACTGGAGGCTGCTGTAGGCTAGGCTTAATTCTGCCATGGGCGAAAGCAAATCCTAATGTGCAACGCCCCACCCAGCCAACTGGTAACCATGGCCATAAGTTAAGCCCACAGAGCCACTGGGTCCCATTGGGGGCTACCCAGCGGATTCCAGGATTATATTTCCAGTCGGAACCGGGCCACTGAGCAGACTGATTGGGGTGATAGGTAACTTCCAAGATTTGTTTACTTTGTTCAGGGGACAAATAACAATTCTTTTGGGTCTAGGGGATGGTCTCCAAATCCAACTTTCTGTTCTTTTTGTTCCCAGCAAATGGTAGCAGGGGCAATCAACTGTCCTTTCTCAGGAGTCATCCAGAAATATTCATCCCAGACCTGGTAGTATTGCTCAAGGCACCGGGAGGCCTGTCCCCCCTTTTGTAAGGGAGCCCTTTTCCTCTTTAATTCTCATATATGAGGTATAAGCCTTTGTTATCTCCGTAAGGCTGGTGTTCATGTTAAATGTAACCCTATGTCCCCGGCCCATTGATGGCTTCTTCTAACACCAGAGGGCAAAGAAAGGTTATGGTTGGTGAGAGAGAGGAAAGTTCCTTTCTGTTGTTAAAGTCCCCATAACGGAGTGACGATACCCACCAGGGGAGTCTGTCTATTACTGACAGGGGCATAGCCCCACATACCCAAGTTCAAAATTGCATTGATGAGGCCGAGCAGCAGGAGTCGTTTACCCAGCTCCATCCTGTAGAGGGCTCGTCTGGGACCTAGTTTTCTTCTTCCTCCTCAGAATGATCTTGGTTTCCCGTGGGTCGGTGGGGTCCTTCTGGGTGGTCCACTCGGCGTCCTCCGGGTCAGCGTGGTATGTCTTCTTTGCTCTGGTGTGATGGATCAAGGGACAATACCTGCAACTTTAACTGCAGTAGGGGTAGTTAGAATAACATAAGGGCCCTTTCACCAAAGGGCTAGCAAATCATGTTTCCAATCTTTGACCCATACTTGGTCACCAAGTGTAAACTCATGAATCTGTTCCCCAAGGGGGAACGGCACCCTTTCTTGTACAAACTTAGTCACCCGATTTATTACCTTACCCAGTTCCATCTGCTGTGAAATCCTATCCCCCCTTACCTGAGGCAAATTTGTTGACACCTGTTTTCTTATGGGAGAAGGCCTCCCATACACAATTTCGTGTAGAGAATAGCCTTGGGACTGTGGGGTCATCCTGAGTCTGAGCAGAGCCATTGGGAGCAAGTCCACTCAGGAGCAGTCAGTCTCTCTGATCCACTTGGAGAGTCTCTTTAAGTGTCCGGTTGGTTCATTCCACCATCTCAGAACTCTGGGCCTCCTCTTGGTAGATCTGTGCCTTCTTCTTCGACACCCGGTAACCTGCTTCCATCAACAGCTGGAGCAGTGCATTTGTCCCTTTCCAGCATTTTTCCTTGGTCTCAGGCAGCCAGCAGCAGGTCATCCCCCTATTGTAGGAGCTGACATCCATACTCTTCCGGATGGAATGAGTCCAGATCAGAAGCCAAGGCTTCCCCAAAGATGGCTGGGAAGTTTTTAAACCCTTGTGGGGGAGTCCAGATGAGCTGTTGTTTGGTGCTCCCCACTGGATCTTCCCATTCAAAGGCAAACATGGGCTGTGACGCTGGGGCGAGGCATATGCAGAAGAAGGCATCCTTGAGATCTAGGCAAGTGTAAACTTTAGTCCTCGGTGGGAGGAGGCTAAGTAAGGTATAGGGGTTTGGAACAGTGGCGTGTAAAGTCACAGTAGCCTGGTTGACTAGCCTGAGATCTTGTACAGGCCTATAGTCCTGTCCTCCTTCCCTTTTGACTGGCAGGATTGGCGTATTCCAAGCCGACTGGCACTCTACTAGAATGCCTGCTTGTTTCAATCTATTGATGTGGGGCAATATGCCGGTTCAGGCCTCCATCCATAGTGGGTACCGGAGCCCTCTAACCGGCATGGTGCCTGGTTTGAGTTCCATTATCACTGGGGTGTGATGTTTAGCCAGCCTGGGGGGAGGAGGGGTTGTCTTCCACCCAGACCTCAGGGAATAATTGAGTTAGCTCCCTCATGCTCTTCTGGCCCACCCGGTTCTGCCTTCAGAGGCTCATGCAACCTCCACTCATCTTGGGTTGGTATTGAGAGAGAGGGCAAATAAGTCATAGAGTCCGTCCAGAAGGTGGGCCTCTCCTCAGGGGAGAAAGTCACTTGTGCTCCTAGTTTGGAGAGCAAGTCTCTTCCCAACATGGGTACTGGGCACTCAGGAATGTAGAGGAATTCATGAATCCCTTGGTGCCTCCCCCCCCCCCATCTGACATTTTCTGGGCTGGCAAAACGATTTAGTCATCTCTTCTCCCGATACCCCAGTTACAGCGGTAGTCTTTGTGGACAGAGGTGCCACAGGTTTTGTTACTACCGACAATTCTGCTCCTGTATCCACCATGAAGTCAATGTTTTGGTCCCCTACTTTTACGGTTACCATGGGCTCTCAGGGACCTGATATCTCTGAGCCCTGGCAGCCCTAGTTAATTTCCAGGTCAGCAAGCCCCACAACTGCAGGAGCTTCCTCTTCCTTCCTTGCCTTAGGGCATTCATTCTTCCAGTGGCCAAAAGCTCGGCACCGGGCACACTGGTTTGGCTGTAATGGGCCCAGGGCCTCCCTTGGGACCGGCTGAAGGACTGTCCTGTCCTTGGGGCAGATGAGGTTTTCTGGAGGGCCCGAGATAGACTTTCCCAGAGCAGCAGCTAGCACTGTAAGTCTCTTGTCTGTTCTCTTTTATTCCCTCCGGCTCTCTGGCAGAGCGCGGTCTCTGCTTAATTCCAACATCTCCCTCCCCCTCTTGTCAGTACTCACCGGGAGAGGCGGGTATAGCTTGGGCGGTTCGGTTGGATCCGGATTCTGGAAGTGCTGGCCAGAGGCTTCTGTCACCGGGATCGGAGCCTGCCCAAACGGCGGCTCTACGAACTCCGGGAAAGCTGGCTGTTGCAGAAACTTCACCTGGCCCTGGATCGGGCATTAAGGCGGCCTCCGGTCCTGGTGAAGCACTGGGAGGCAGGCGTGTCATTATCCAGCATGCGGGAGGGGTCAGGTCATCCCCGTCCAAATCCTGTAGAATTTCCTTTTTTATCATCAGTCAATTTTTGTGCCATTAATATTTTTCCCTTTCCCTTCTGGATACAGAAACTTGTCCAAGTAGGAGGGTCTCGAGCTAACCCTAGCCATGAGTCAATAGATGGATATTGATCCAGGTGTCCTGGCTCTCCTGTGACTTTAAGTTCACGGTGTTCTCTGGTGGCCATCCTGCTCCCATAGGGGTCCATTCGACCTCACAGAGTATGTGGAGGCAGTTAGGCTTCATCTTCACCCCATAGTCTCCTCCTAATCCCTTCTTTAAATTTTTAATCATGCACTCCAATACAGTTGCCTTAGATTCACTTTCCCCCATCTTGCTTACCTTCTCGGACCTTCTTCTACTTTTCCTTTTCGTTCTGTCTACGAAGTTCTCAGTACCCTATGTACTTCTGATATTTCCACTCAGTGACGCTTAAATTGCCATTCTGCCTCCTTCCTAATTGGGGCGAGAAGAGCCTTACCTGCCAGACCCCAGAGGGAGAAGGGGGATCGGCGTGTCTTCACCTGCCAGTCAGCATAGCTGAACCAGAACATCACATGGTCCAAGACTGTTTCTCCCTTAAAGTCCATTCTGCCTTGGTGGGCTTGATCAGAAACACAGATGGGTTAAATATCCCATGTCCCAGGCCATCTCCGGAAAAGCCAATTCATACTCACTTCTGTATCCCCCTCCTTCTAGCCTAACAATTCCGAGGGGGTCAAGAATTTCACAGCAGACAGGACACCTTCTGGGGGAGGGCAGAATACGAGCATACAAGGACCAGTTTCCTATTCTAAAAATCCCCTGGCGATCGCTTGGTAATAATATTCCCCGAGACGGCGTGGAAACACCTCCTAAATGACCTTCACAAATTTCCTTCCTAAACCCTAGCACGCTTGTCGACCTGTGTACCAAGCAATCGCCGCCTGCCTATTCCAGGCTCCTGTGGGTCCTTGCTCCTTCTAGTCCCTCCCAGGGGGGTGATCAGGCCCCCTCTTCCACCCTGCTGGGTGGGCTCCTCCTCACCTGAGCGCTCAGGTCCCCTGCTGCCGTCCACTACCTGCTGACGTGAAAGGTCCGGGCGTTGAGGAGCAGAATCCTTCCAGAGGGGCGAGGCGCCTTCCCCCCTCTAGGAGATTCAAGCCACAAAGCCTCGGGGTGGCCTCAAATGACACCTGTCTCCTCAAAGTGAGGAGTTTCCCGGCCCATGCACCAAATGTTATAGCCACGCTTTCCGGGAAACAGACTCACTCAGAAGGACAATGCAGATAGTGGAGTGCAGTTTATTACGCCGGTGGGCCCAAGGCAGAGTCTCCTCTTAGCCAAGGACCCCGACCAGCATTTGTGAAAATCTTTTATACCCCATGTGTACGCGTCCAAACCCACTACCCCAATTCCCTTGAGACTTACATAAACAAAGGAAGGGTAAATGCAACTACAATAACCCCATCATTCACGTGTTATGTGTTCAAACAGTCAGTAATCAATAAGCCCGCAGTTACATAACAAATAGTTAATAACCGATAAGCCTGTGCTTACATTCTGATAGCTAGTGTCCGGAGGCAGGGGTGATTAGTGTCTGTTCTCTTCTTCAAGATTCCCCTGCCCAGAGGGGGGTCTTATCCTTCCATTGTCACTCCCACAGGCGCTAAGCACAGAGTTCAGAGTCCACTGGAGAGGTGGCCGCGCACAGACAGGCCTGAGATGGAGTCCAGGCCCTATGAATTCCTTCTTCACATCCAGAATAGGTAAATCTATGGAGTCAGAGAGCAGATTAATGGTTATCAGCTCATCAGGGGATGGGTGTATTGGCATGGAAGGTGAGGGGCAGGGGCAGGAATGGAGAGGGACTATTCAATGGAAAGGATGTATTGCTGGGGTGATGAAAGAACTTTGTAACTAGAGAGATGGCCCCAAAGCGCAAATACACTAAATACCACTGATCTCTTTACTTTGTAATGGTTCATTGTAATGTGAATTTGGTGGTGGTTTAGTCGCGAAGTCGTGTCCAACTCTTGAGACCCCATAAACTGCAACCCACCAGACTCCTCTGTCCTTGGGATTCTCCAGGCAAGAATAGTGGAGTGGGTTGCCATTTCCTTCTCCAGGGTATCTTCCCAACCCAGGAGCCAAACGTGGGTCTCCTGCCTTGCAGGCAGATTCTTTACCAAATGAGCTACAAGGGAAGACTCGATTTAAAAGGAAAAAAAAAAGGGACTTGCAGGCAGATTCTTTACCAAATGAGCTACAAGGGAAGACTCGATTTAAAAAGAAAAAAAAAGGGACTTCCCTGGTGGTCTAGTGGTTAAGAGTCTGCCTTCCAATGCAGGAGATGAGGGGTTCCATCCCTGGTCAGGAAACTAAGATCCCACATACCTCCAGGGATCTAAGCCTGAGGGCCCCAACTCCTGAGCCAGGAGATCTTGCTTGCACAACAAAGACCTGATGCAGCCAAAAATAAATAAATACTTTTCTTTTTTTAAAGAAAGGGGGCATCAACCCCAGTTCCCTCTACCCTGCGGCAGAGCTCAGGTGCCTCTCCAGCAGGTAGTGTTATAGCCACGCTTTCCGGGAAACAGACTCACTCAGAAGGACAATGCAGATAGTGGAGTGCAGTTTATTACGCCGGTGGGCCCAAGGCAGAGTCTCCTCTTAGCCAAGGACCCCGACCAGCATTTGTGAAAATCTTTTATACCCCATGTGTACGCGTCCAAACCCACTACCCCAATTCCCTTGAGACTTACATAAACAAAGGAAGGGTAAATACAACTACAATAACCCCATCATTCACGTGTTATGTGTTCAAACAGTCAATAATCAATAAGCCCGCAGTTACATAACAAATAGTTAATAACTGATAAGCCTGTGCTTACATTCTGATAGCTAGTGTCCGGAGGCAGGGGTGATTAGTGTCTGTTCTTCAAGATTCCCCTGCCCAGAGGGGGGTCTTATCCTTCCATTGTCAGTAGGACCAGACAGTGGCCCCTACCCTGGTGAGCTGGCTCACTCAGAGCAGGACTGGCACCAGGGTCATGTCCACTACTCCCTCAGGTAGGTGATATGTGTGCCTGGCAGTGAGTGTCCAAAGTGTCCTGGAAGTCTTGGTGTCAGGAGAGCTGCAACTTGAACCCAGGGTTGCAGAGCACCTTCCCTTGCCTAGGGCTGTCATATCACCACGCCTGATGGCAGGGCTGGTCTCCCAGCCCCACCCCCCTCCTCCCCCAACCTGGCTGCTAGACTCCAGTCAGGTGGGGGTGGTCTGCTGAGGCTTTCCCAACAACCGTTTAGAGATTGGCTGTGCCAAAGGGCAGGGACATTGTTCCACCTTCTACCACTTCTGCCCACAGTTGAGTGTGAGTAAGAAGCATGGGCACAGTGGTAAGAACCAGGTCTGGGGTCCTGGTCTGGGTGGCCTGTCTGCTCCTGGCATTCTCTGCTACAGCCACTGGTAAGACACACCCTCAGGGCCTGCAGAGGTGGGAGCTTCTGGTTTGGTGGGAGGACTTGGAGGAGGGACAGGGAAGGTGGGCAGCCTGATCAGAGAAGGAGCCCTCTGTTCTGTTCACTTGTTCACCAGAATGCCAAGGGTTGAACATCTTCTCTGGGCAGGGGCAACCATCCGGGTAATGCTACTCCTCTCTTTCTTTGTTATGATAAAATATACAAAACATAAAATTTGCCATTTTAACCATGCTTAAGTGCAATTTGTCATGTTTTTAAGAGTTCCGAGGATTTCATTTAATCAGTAAGACACAGACGTAGAAATGATCATCATGAGAAAGAAAGTTTACTTGCCATTCCCTAGAAACAGGTCCACTCAGGGAAGCAGGGGTCCCTCAGGAAGCAGAGGAAATGAGCAGGGGGTGGGGGAAGGATGTGGATGACAGCTTTCATTGTTGTTCCCTGTGGGAAGGACAGGAGAGACAGGTAGAGCAGGTCTGGGTTAGCTCATTGGAATGGTTTCAGTAGGTTCTGGGGCATGGGGCTGTCCCTACATGTCCGGGACCTGGCCTTGCATTGATTAGGGCAGGTGGTTAGTTGCCAGGAGTACGAGGGTGCCCAGAGGTGGCCAGGAGCATGGCCTCTGGATGGACTGTGAAGGGCACGTCTCAGTGAGTGGTTTACCATCTCTAAGAAATGGCTATTCCTGAGAGGGCAGGGCCAGCAAGCTGGATGTCAAAATATCAGAACAGAAAAAAAAAAAAAAAGATAAGGTTGTCATGCCGTATTTAGCAGGTGAGAGGGCAAGTGGCCGGCCCAAGCCACCACCCATTGCCCACCTGGCAGGTCTGTGGGTCGCAGGGGGGTTTAGCTTGTTCACTAGGGGGAACTGACTCAACCTGGAGGAGAGGTGGGGAGAGGATTTGAGGGGTAGTCACAAGACCCATTTCACAGGCAGGCTGGGGCAGTTCATCAGAGTGCTCAGAACCCGGCCTGGCAGAGGAGGTGCTCAGAGTAGACTAGTGGGTCCATCTGCCACCCCATGCACACTCACCCACAGCCCCTCTGTCCTGCCCTCAGGGCCGGGGGTCACTCAGCCTGAAGTGGACACAACCCTGGGCCGTGTGCAAGGCCGGCAGGTGGGCGTGAAGGGCACAGACCGTCTTGTGAACGTCTTCTTGGGCATCCCATTCGCCCAGCCGCCCCTGGGGCCCCACCGGTTCTCGGCCCCGCGCCCAGCGAAGCCTTGGGAGGGCGTGCGAGATGCCAGCAGGGCCCACGCCATGTGAGTAGCCCCGCTGAGGTGGGCAGGCAGGCAGGTGGCAGGAGTCCAGCTGCCTGGGCTGGTGGGGCTGACCCACTGGCCCTCGGTCTCCTCCTCCGCCACAGGTGTCCACAGGATCTGGAGAGAATGAACAACAGCAGATTTACGCTGGACGGAAAGCACCAGACCTTCCCCATTTCGGAGGACTGCCTGATCCTCAACATCTACAGCCCGGCTGAGGCCCCCTCGGGGGCAGGAAGACCAGTGAGCTGCCCAGAGGGCCCGGTCCACCCAGCCAGCGCGGCCAGGCCTGATCCCTCCCCACCCCCGCTCCGAAAGCACTCCAGGAGTCCCCAGAATGCCCTGAGCCAGTCAGTGGGCAGTCGGGATCACTGACCCACGGCCATCTCTGCAGGTCATGGTGTGGTTCCACGGGGGCTCTCTCGTGACGGGCACCGCCACCTCCCACGATGGGTCCGCCCTGGCCGCCTACGGGGACGTGGTCGTGGTCACAGTCCAGCACCGCCTGGGCTTCCTTGGCTTTTTCAGGTGAGGCAGCACGCCTGGCGGAGGGCAGTGACTGCACAGGGTGAGGGTCTGGAGCTCGAAGCGAGACCGGGTCCCAGGCAAGCAGGGTGCTGGGCAGAGCGCAGTCAGCTGAGGCTCCACCCCCTTGGGGGAGGGGCTCAGCCAAAGCCTGGGTTTGACAGTGGGACTTGGACCTTTGAGCACAATACTTTGGCTCCTGGTCTGTGGGTCAACAGAGTCTGTAGGGTCAAGGAACAACACATTCCAGAAGCCGCTGGAGAGCCAGAGCTGGCGGGTTGCCCAGTCAGGCCCACCCACCCCACATACTGGGCATCTGACTACTGGGCATCGCTCATAGCCAGGCCAGATTGAGGAGCAAGGGAAGGTGGGGCATCCCAGGGGTTGATTCAGAGCAAAACTTCAGAGGCTGAGGAAAATCTGTCAGGGGATCCAGCCGGCCCTAACCACTGCCCCACTCAACCGCCAGCACTGGGGACAAGCATGCTCCTGGCAACTGGGCATTCCTCGACGTCGTGGCTGCTCTGCGCTGGGTGCAGGGGAATATCACCCCCTTTGGGGGTGACTTCAACTCTGTCACCATCTTTGGTGAATCCACTGGGGCCTCTGTCGTCTCTGCCCTGGTGAGTCACCCCAGGGAGGGAACCAGCAATGGTGTCTCCTGTGGTCCCAGACCTCTCAGATCTTCTGCCCTCCTCTGACAGCCATCTGTCCCCGACACTGCCCCCAGGTCCTGTCCCCACTGGCTGCCGGGCTGTTCCATAGAGCTATAGCACAGAGTGGAATCATCACCCTACCGGGGTTTCTGGATCCTGACCCCTGGCTCCTGGCTCAGGTCTGCATTTCTTTCACTCTCTCACCCCATGTACACCTGCCCTATGCTTGCTCTTGGCGGAGGTGTTACCACTAGCCAGCTCCTTGCTGGCAGAGAGGGACACACTAGGCTGAAGGAAGCACACAACTAGTGAGAACTCAGGGAAAACCGCCTGAGTTCCCAGGGTGTGGCATGGTCCCGGAAGCCATCCCTCCAGCCTCACGGGCTACCTGACCCTGCTCCAGCCTCAGCACCAACCATGGTCCCCTCCCTGCCAGAGCAGCGCACACATGACTCCCTCCCCACCTAAACCCTCTCTCCTTTCCTTGCATGCCTGCATACTAAATCACTTCAGTTGTGTCCAACCCTTTGCGACCCTGTGGACTGTAGCCCACCAGGCTCCTCTGTCCATGGGAGTCTCCAGGCAAGAATACTGGAGTGGGTTGCCATACCCTCCTCCAGGGGATCTTCCCAGACTTAGCGATCGAACCCACATCTCTTACATCTCCTGCACTGGCAGACAAGCTCTTTACAACTAGCATTACCTCCTTCCCTTACTCCACCGAACTTTTTTGAGCCCACTGACTCTGGGACTAGAGTTAATTAGATAATGACACTGTTCTCACAGGGGTAGAGGGGACCCAGACACACACACACACAGATAATGACAGTAATGACGTGATGGGGGACACATGGGGTGCCTGGGGACCACCCAAGCTGGTGGGCAAGGAAGGCTTATCTGAGTTGGTGGTAGATCTCTGGCCAGTGTCAAGGTCCTGTCTCTTACATCATTGCCCCAGTTCTCCTACAAATTCGTCCTCTCTCTGTGGGAGGCAGAGGGCTGGCAGTGGGCACTGATGGGCAAGAGGGAGTCAAGACACTTTTGTCTGTCCCCAGACCCTCGCAGACTCCTTGGCCTGCAACTCTGACTCCTCGGCTGGGATGGTGCAGTGCCTTCGGCAGAAGACAAGTGAGGAGATAATCCTTGCCTACAAGTCTGTATGCTCACTTCTTGGGGAACAGCAGTGGGCAGTGACACAGAGGGGGTTCTGTCCAGAGCCTGCAGGAGTAGAGGGGCAATCAGCAGTGTGGGGTGAGGCAGCTACCTGGGAGGCTAAGGGTCTGGGGGCATGAAGAAGGGGGGTCACCCCAGTCCTGAGGGTCTTCTAGCAAAGAAGACGGCTTAGAAGCATCACAGGCCTGGTCTCCTGACTCCCTCCAGTCTTCTCGCCTTGGTGATCTCATCCCCTCTCTTCTCCTTAAGGCTCAGCCACCCAGGCAGACAGCCGAGGGATCTCTAGGGTTCCATCTGTTGAGGGCCTGACTGGGAGGCTCTCTGCCTTGTTTTCTCCTGCAGAGAAAAATAGCTTTGTACAACATCGATGGTACCTTCTTTCCCAAGAGCCCTGAGGAGCTCCTGAGGGAGAGGCAGTTCCACTCTGTGCCCTTCCTCTTCGGAGTCAACAACCACGAGTTTGGCTGGCTCATCCCCAGGGTGAGTGTACCCTTCAAGGCCCTCCCTGCCCCGACATCATCTCCATGTGCTGTGAGTTCAGACCCTTCTGTCTCATAGGTGAGAAAGCAGAAGCTGACCCAGTTTCATTTTCTCAAAGCAAATATTTCCTTCTTAGGGACCACATTTTTTTACTTTCTAGGCAGTACTGATCCATGGCATATTCCTGCCTTGGTGTCTGGCTTATGAATCAGGCTCTATGAGACTAGTTTGTGTGACTCTGTACCTGAGGGGCCAACCACCCTAGATTCCCAGGTTTCTGACAGTGTCAAGTCGCTGGGAGACATCATGGCCCACATGCCTTCCAGTCCTTTTCAGCTGCACAGAATACCCCACACAGAGTGTCACCATCATACCTTCCTTCTAAGCATCTTCTCATATTTCATTCTCACTCTTTCGCCCATCTTCACAATTAATGAATTTAATGCCTGCAAAATCTTCCACAAAGAAAGGGTCGTCTCATAATTTTCCTTCATGTCATTGCTTTGGCAGCTTCCCATTTTAATCACTGAAGCTAATATTGCAGTTAACGTCTTCATGTCCACAGCTTTTGTCCTCTGACTTATTTCCTTGTATTTAATCCCCAGGGGCACATTTGGGTGCTTGTTAGATGAAAGCCTTAAGTAATGTTGATACTCATTGAAGTTTGTAGGAGTTTACAGTCCAGGTGTGTGTGTGTGTGTGTGTGATAGCAGAAGAGTGTTAAGGGGAAACAGTACCCTGACTCTGGTAGGCAGCCTTGCCCCCACACTTGCAACTTTGAGTTGTGAGTGTTAACAGTGAAAGGGAGCTGACTTGGCTGGCTCCCAAGACACGGGCAAACCTGTCTGGTGTGGAACGCTGTGCCCAGGACTTTGTGGCTAAAGATATTTCTCAGAGTTGGTGACTCAGAGGGCTGCTCACCCCATCACTAGTACAGGCGTTCCCTCCATTCTCTATAGCCATGGAAAGTAATCCGTATGCCTAATGGAAACCTCTCCACTTCTTACATGTTGCTATTGGTACAGCACTTTCTGAAATTACTCCACTGATTCAAACTGCCACCAGCATTGTCTACATGTTTTTTGTTTGGTTTTGTTTCATTTTGTTTGACTGCTGTGAGACTTGCGGGATCTTAGTTCCCCGACTAGGAATCAAACCCATGCCCCTTGCAGTGGAAGCACAGAGTCCTAATCACTTGACCACCAGTGAAGTCCCTGGAGTCTACAGGCTTTCTTGCAAACTTACCAGCATTTGCAGAGCACAGTTTTTTAAATGTCAACTTTTTAAAAATATAATTTACATAGCATAAAAGTTACCTCTTTGAAGTGTACAATTCAGTGCTTCTTAGTATGCTCACAAAGCTGTGCAGCCATCACCATATCTTATTCCAGAACATTTGCTTCACCATCACGCAGAAAGAAGCCCATACCCATTTAGCTGTCACTTCCCATCCCTCCCCATGCCCCCTACCCTAGCACTTGGCAACCATGAATCTACTTTCTGTCTCTGATCTACTTTCTGTCAAATCTATGGATTTGCCTCTTCTGGACATTTCATATAGTAGAATCGCACAATATGTGGGGTTTTGTGTCTGACTTCTTTCACCTAATATAATGTTTTTAAGGGCCATCTATGTTGTAGTGGATATCAGTACTTCCCTCTTTTTTTATGGCTGAATAGTTCAGTGTATGGATATACCACATTTGTTTATCCATTCATCAGTTGACAGACAGTTGGGTTGCTTCCACCTTTTTGGTTCTTATGGATTCCCCTAATGTAAATGTTTGTGTACCAGTTTTTGTGCAAACATATGCCTTAATTGCTCTTGGTTATATACTCAGGGATGGAAGTAAGTCTATGCTCAATCATTTCAGGAACTGCTGAACTATTTTCCAAAGTAGCTGCACCAGTTTATATTTCCACCAGCAGTGTATAAGGATTTCAATTACTCCACATCCTTGCCAATGCTTGTTAATATCTTTTGTTTTGATTGTAGTCATCCCAGTGGGTGTGAAGTGGTATCTCATTGTGGTTTTGAGTTGCACTTCCCTAGTGACTAAAATGGTGAACATCTTTTCATGTGCTTATCGGCCATTTTAATATTTTCTTTGGAGAACTGTCTTCTGTTTTGTCCATTTTAAAATTGAATTATTTGTCTTTTTATTGTTGAGTTGTAAAATTTTTCATATATTCCAGATAGACATCCCTTATCAGATATATGATTTTCAAATATTTTTCCCATTCTGTAGATTGTATTTTCACATTGTTGACAGTATCCTTTGCAACACAATTAAAAAAAAAATTGATGAAGTTTATCTGTTCTTTTGTTGCTTGCCCTTTTTTTTTGTCATACCTAAGAAATGATTGCTAAATCCAAGGTCATAAAGATTTCTCTCTATGATTACTTCTCAGAATTTTATAGTTTTAGCTGTTATATTTAGGTCTAGATTCATTTCAAGTTAATTTTTGTATATGGTGTGAGCTAAGGGCTCTTTGGCATGTGGTATCTTCTTGTCCCTGCGTGATCTGTTGAAAAAAACTATTCTCTTCTTATTGAACTGTCTTGGTGCCCTTATTGAAAATCAGTTGGTCATGAATGAGTCTATTTCTGGACTTTGAATTCTACTCCATTAATTTTTCCTTATGCCACTGCCATAGTATCCTGACTACAGCAGTATTATAGTAAGTGTTAAAATTGGGAAGTATGAATTCCTCAACTCTGTTCTTCTTTTTCAAGATTGCTATATTATTTTATCAGAGTTGCCATAACAAAAAACCACAATATGAGTGGCTTAAACAATGGACATTAAGTGTTTCACAGTTCTGGAGGCTACAAGTCTGAAATCAAGATGTGAGCAAGGTTGGTTCCTTCTGAGTGTTGTGTGAGAGAATCCATGCCTCTTAACTTTTCCTTTGGCCTCATGTATTCTTTGGCTTATAGATGGCTTTCTCTCTCTGGCTTCGTGTTGCTTTCCCTCTGACCCGTCTATCCCCTTTTACAAGGACTCCAGACATTCTAGACAGTGCTCTGTGCTCAGTCGCGTCTGACTCTTTGTGACCCCATAGAGCCCGCCAGGCTCCTCTGTCCATGGGATTTCCCAGGAAAGAGTACTGGAATAGGTTGCCATTTCCTTCTCCAGGGGATTTTTCTTACTCAGGGATTGAACATGTGTCTCTTGTGTCTCCTGCATTGCAGGCAGATTCTTTACCCACTGAGCCATCAGGGAAGCTGATACTAGACTAGAGCCCACCCTAATGATTACCTCTGTAATCATCAGAATTTGACTAATGGCCTCATCTTTACATAAGATCACATTCTGAGGTACTGGAGATTATGACTCCACATATTTTTATGTGGAGACACAATCAGTCCATGATAATTGTTTAGCTATTCTGAGTCCCTTGCATTCCCATGTGAATTGTGGTCAGCTTGTCCATTCCTGAAAAGAAAAAAAAGCAACTGAGATTCTGATTGGGATCACACTGAATCTCTAGTTCAATCCAGGAAGTATTGTCATTTTAACAATATTAAGTCTTACAATCCATGAACATGGAACATCTTCACATTTAGTCAAGTCTTCTTTAATTTCTCTCAATTATGTCTTCTACTTTTTAATGTACAGTCTTGTACTTCTCTTATTAAATTTATTCCTAAGTATTTTATTCTTTTCAATGCTATTGTAAATGGAATTGTCTTCTTCATGTCACCTTCAGATTGTTCACTGGTAGTGTACAGGAGCAATTGGTATATTGATCTTGTAGAACAACTGTTAAAGAAGTTTTGCTACTTTAGCTTCCATGGCCTTTAGTTTAGTACCTTAATTCCTAGTGAAGATTAACATCTCCCCTTGGGTATACACTTTTTGTGTTTATTTATCTGTGAATTTTTTGTTCCTGCTGCTACAAAGATTAGCCGAGTCTAGGAGCCATGAAAATAACTTTAATAACTTTGACCTTTCTATCCTGCTTACTCTGTCAGGGCCTTTGTACATTAACCCATTCCTCACAACAATCCCATGAGGCAAGATATTGTCACTCCTTTTACAGATTAAGAGGGGCTTCCCTCATAGCTCAGTATTCTTGGGCTTCCCTTGTGGCTCAGCTGGTAAAGAATTCGCCTGAAATGCGGGACACCTGGGTTCAATCCCTGGGTTGGGAAGATCCCCTAGAGAAGGGAAATGTTACCCAGTCCTGTATTCTGGCCTGGAGAATTCCATGGACTTAAACAGTCCACGGGGTCGCAGAGAGTCAGACATGACTGAGTGACTGTTACTCACTTACAGATTAAGAAACTGTGACACAGAGAGTTTAAGTAACTGGTTCATGTTATGCACCTAGTAAGTAGCGGAGCTGGGATTTGAACCAGAGACCGAGCTTTTAAAACTGTAACATGCAAAGCCAACATTTTAAAAACTATTTATTTATTTTATTTTTATTATTAATTTGGCTGTGTCAGGCCTTAGTTGCACCATGGGAATTCTTAGTTGCAGCATGTGGGTTTCCTGACCAGGGATCGAACCCAGGCCCCCTGCCTGGGAAGTACAGAGTCTTAGTCACCAGAGCACCAGAGAAGATCCTAAAGTCAACATTTAATTTTAAAGACATTTGAACTTTCTTTGTAACCCCTGCTACAGGACCTGGGGGTCTTGATAGTATTCTATGAAAATATTGAACAAATTCCGAGACTGCTGTTAACCACTTGCTTGTTGTATTTGGTGCTTTTCCCTCCCTCCTAAATTAGAAGTTTATTTTTAGGGAGGTCTTCAGGCTAGTGGGTTTGGCCACACTCGGCTCTATAATGAGCTCATGGTCCCATGGCTGTGAACACTGGCCTGCTCCAAGCTGGGCGCTGGCTGGGAAGGTGAGGGTGAGGGGCATGGGCCGTGATGAGGCTGTACTGAGAGGGCCTTGGTGTCTGCATAGGGCTGGGGTTTACTGGAGAAGATGGATCAACTGAGCCTGGAGGACATGCTGGCCATCCTGAGGCCCTTCTTGACCAATATGGTGAGAAAAAGGCAGGAACGGGTAGTCCAGTGGGGCTGAACCCAACACAGTCTCTACCCTCTACCCTCCAACACCCAGCTCCCTACCTGCCACCAAGCCTGGGGGACAACTGTCGGATTTTAGTTCTGCCTAGGAATTCCCTGGGACATGACACAACATGGTTCTCAAAGGTAGATCACCACCACATCATTTTCATCACAGACTACCCGTAATGAGCACACACACTCTCTGCCAGGACCTGTGCTGTGCTGAGCACCGGGACAGGCATTCAAATCCTCCAATCCTCGTTACAACTTTGTGAAGCAGGGACTTTCATTATCCTCATGTTACAGATGAGGAAACTGAGGCTCAAGGCCTCGAGGTGGGTAAAGGGCAGAGGCAGAGCTTGTGCCAGTCATCTGATCTCAGAGCTTAAGGTGGCACAGTCAGACCTGGAACCAGGTGGTGTGTGCGTGCTAAGTCGCTCAGTCGTGTCCGACTCTGTGCAACCCTATGGACTATAGTCTGCCGGGCTCCTCTGTCCCTGGGATTCTCCAGGCAAGAATACTGGAGTGGGTGCCATGCCCTCTTCCAGGGGATCTTCCTGACCCAGGGATCGAATTCGCGTCTCTTAAGTCTCCTGAATTGGCGGGCAGGTTCTTTGCCACTAGCACCTCCTGGGATGCCTGAAGCCAGGTGGACCTGGGGTCAAATCCTGATCCTGGCTTCTTGTCCACAATTAACCTTCCACTTCTTCACTCGTAAATAAGAATGCTAGTTCCCACCCATGTGAGCTGTTTAAGAAAGATACTGGATGCAGTATTGGAAGAGTCTCCCAGGGAACTGGTATCCAGGAGGTGCTCAATCGATGTACATTTCCTTCGAGACTCCCTAGATCCCTCCTCACTCACACAATCACATCGCTGCTCTCTAGAGCTGTGGGGAAGTCCCATGATTCATTCTTCCACTAACTTCCTAGTTAACTTCAACTGAGTGCCTGCTCTAGGCCAGAACTCTGTGATTCACAGAGGCTGCCAAACCACTTTACAGGGAGGAACTGACTTTCAGAGAGGTTCAGCAACCTGTCTGAGGTCACACAGCCAATCAGTCACTATGATTGCAGAGCTAGCAGTTAACGCCAGATTTGACCTCTTCCCACCCAGACATCATCTAGAACCCCCAAGGAAGGCAGGTGGCTAGCCTCCTGGCACATGAGTCCTGGGACATGAAAAAGGCCAGACAGGAGGATGCAGGACTTCTTGGAAGGGTCTGCCATGGCTGTGGGATCTGACAAGGCCTCTCACCCCAGGATGTGCCCACTGAGGTGATGTCCACCATCATAAAGGAATACCTAGGCAGCAGCTCAGATGGACAAGCCAAGCGAGAAGCCTTCCAGGAATTGCTAAGTGACGGTTTCATAACCTTACCCATGTTGCAATTTGCGAGACACCTCCAAGGTAAGCCTATCACTGCCTAAGCTGTCCCACCCTTCCCACTTGAGCCCAGGACCTGAGCTCTCACGGGGAACACGGCCTCAGCTCCACTGCTTCTCCCACTCACCACTTCCTCTCTGAGACGCAGTATCACAACAGTAAGAGGTGACTCTGGCAGACACTCTGCAGAGGAGAAAACCAAGGCACGGAGAGGTGCGGTGACCTGTCAGAGGTCGCCCAGCAGGGCTTCTCACCAGTTCTCTGGGACTCAGTTGACTCATGAGTGATTTTTTCTGCTTTCAGCCTTCCTCCTGGGAGAAAAGTCTTGCTTCCTCCAAGCTTCATGGCTCTGCAGTCCCCAACCTTTTTGGCTCCAGGGACTGTTTTCACAGAAGACAATTTTTCCATAGACAAGGAGTGAGAGGGGGATGGTTTCAGGATGACTCAAGCACATTACATTTATTGTACACTTTATTTCTATTTATTATGACATCAGCTCCACCTCAAATCATCAGGCATTCAATCCTGGAGACTGCAGACCCCTGTTGTGGCTAAACCCTAACATAGTCCTAAACAGTTCTGGGTTCCTGTCTTTGTGACCCCTTGGGCAGACACATAACCCTTCTGTGCCTCGTTTTCTCATTTCTAAAATGGCTATAGTAGGGGCTCCCTGATGGAGCCTAAGATTCCAGGCTCCCAATGCTGAGGACCTGGGTTCAACCCCTGGTCGGGGGGAACTAATGATCCTACATGCCACAACAAAATTCGGTGCAGCCAAATAAATAAAAATTTAAAGAAATAAAATGGCAATCATAATGCATAATGATCTAATCCATAGGTTATTATGAGGATGAACTGAACGATGACTGGTGCTGAACATCTAGCAAGTACTCAGTAAAGGCTTGCTGTTCATCATTTTGTCATCATCATTATTATCACTGGTATTGGTGTTACCGTGAGCCTGGCTTAGCAAAGATAGTGCCTGATCAGGCTGTGGGTGACCATCTCTCATGCAGCCCTCTCTCCACAGATTCTGGGGTCTCAATCTTTTTCTATGAGTTCCAGCATCGACCCAGTTCTTTTGCAAAGATCAAGCCAGCCTGGGTGCGGGCTGATCATGCGGCTGAGTTGACCTTCATGTTCGGCGGTCCTTTCCTCACGGATGAGAGCTCCATGTTGGGTGAGAATGGACAGACCAGTAATCCTTAGGTTTCTGGCTCCACCAGGGGAGGAGCGGGGCTTGCAGGAACAGAGGTCTCAGGTCAGCATAAGGGACCCTGGAGTCTCCTTCAGGACCCACCTGACCCTGATCCAAGTCTGTCCTTCCCACAGCCTTTCCAGAAGCCACGGAGGAGGAGCAGCAACTGAGCCTCACCATGATGGCCCAGTGGACCAACTTTGCCTGGACAGGGTGAGTAAGCAAAAAGGCCTGCCTGGCTTTGGGCCTAGGACTACTTAGAGCTGCCTGCCTGGGAGCAATACAGGAGGCCTTGGTCTTCATTCATTCATTCCTCCCACCCAGGGACCCCAATGGCAAGGGGCTGCCTCTTTGGCCCCCATTCAACCATGCGGAGGAATACCTGGAAATCAGCCTGGTGCCACGGGTCAACCAGAAGCCAAGGGAGGCCCGAATGCAGTTCTGGGCAGAGATACTTCCCACCAAGTTTGGGCAGTGGCAGCATAAGCAGAAGGGCAGGAAGGCCCAGGAGGAACTCTGAGGCAGGCCCTGGGCCTTCTGGGCTGGAGCTCAGCCCTAGGGGTGGCCACATCCCAGGCGGGCAGCCTCCTCCTCTCCCTTCTGTGCTATGTGCTAAATCACTTCAGCTGTGTCTGACGCTTTTGCAACCCCCATGGACAGTAGCCCGCCAGGCTCCTCTGTCCCTGGGATTGTCCAGGCAAGAATACTGGAGCGTGTTGCCATGCCTTCCTCCAGGGGATCTTCCTGACCCAAGGATCAAACCTGGGTCTCTTACATCTCCTGCATGAGGAGGCAGGTTCTTTACCTCTAGTGCCATCTAGGAAGCCCTCTCTCACTGCTAAGAGACTTTAACCCAAACCAGGCTGATGGGCAGTCATATCTCTTAAAGCAGGGGTCCCCAACCTCTGGGATCTAATGCCTGATGATCTGAGGTGGGGCTGATGTCATAATAATAGAAATAAAGTGCCCAATAAATGTAATACACTTGACTCATCCTGAAACTGTTCCCCCCTCCCCAGTCGATGGAAAAATTGTCTTCTGCAAAACCAGTCCCTGGTGCTGAAAATGTCAGAGACTGCTTGCTGCATTAAAACATCAGCCCCTCTGTGACTCCTGTGAAATGTCACCTGCTTCTCATCTAGGGGGATTTTGCCCAAACTTCTCCCTCTTCCCACTTGCTCCATGGAAAGTTCCAGCTCATACCTCAAGCTCCCCAGAGGATCCTCCTCCGGAAAGTCTTCCCTGCCTTCTCTGGACCTGGCCCGAGCTCTGTCTATGACAGTGTATCCCACTCTAGGCTAGCACCGTTGGTGTCAGTGTTCCTCTTCCCCTCTCAGAAGCTCTCTGAGAGTGGAAATCAGCCTGACCCCACTCTGCATCTCCCATACCAGGATCAGGCAGGACCTGGGGTCAAAGGATGCTTGCTGAGTGAGAGACTGAGAAAGTATGAGGATGGGGACTGTTGCATGTGAACCCAGGCCCTTTAGGCACCAAAGCTCTGCTTAGTTCTGGACAAATGTTGTCCTCTCTGATCAGAAGGGTGGGTGGACTCTCGTGGCAGAGACCTGGATTTAGAGAGGGTGGGTCCTGAGGCCTCAGGGGATCCAGCTGACAACGATCTCAGAGGCCTCTGACTGGGGCTGGGGGAGGTCCCTTTGTCCATGCTGCCCAGTCTTGGCCCTTGCCAAGACAGAGCAGAGTCCAGCAGGGCCAGGGTCTTGACCCTTGGACGTGAGATGCAAGCTTCCCAGCCCTAGTACCTCACCCGCTTATGGCCTGCCTGGGCTCTTTCTTCTCCCTCCAGCTGGGGAGACTGACTTCTGGGGCTGCACAGTTCTCGGGGCACCACCAGGACGCAGGAGAACAGGCTGGGGGTGGGTGTCTGGACTAGTGCATCAGTCAGGCTGCTGTCAGAGAGAGAAGACCAGGTCTGCCCTCTCAGGCGACAACAGGTGAAAAGCAGCCAGAGGTTTTTGAGTGGGGCACACATTTCTTTCTTTTGTTTGTTTTTGAGGATCAATATATCCTTCCCTTGAGACATCTGGATTTTAATACAAACACAATGACTTCCCCTCTGCCCACTATCTCATCCCACCAACTCTGGTCCCATATACACCCTTCCTCAGTCAGACTAAGTTCCTGGCTGCTGCTGATTGAATGAAAACTACTTGCAGTTGAGACCAATTCTGTTTTGTGCATGCATGCTAAGTTGTTTTAATCATGTCCAACTCTTTGCAACCCCATGGACTGTAGCTCTCCACGCTCCTTTGTCCATGGGGTTCTCCAGGCAAGAATATTGGAGTGGGTTGCCATGCCCTCCTCCAGAGGATCTTCCTGATGCAGGGATCAAACCCATGTCTCTTGTGTCTCCTGCATTGGCAGGCTGATTCTTTACCACTTGCACCACCTGGGAAGTTCTGTTTTGGGAAGTCCATTTGGGGCAGAAAAGAGTCACAAACCAGAGAGGTTCCAAGTCGTGCTGCTCGGCTACCCTAAAGCTCCCTGCCACCCTTGAGGCAAGTTCAAGCTCTTTATACGGCATTGAAGGACTCCTGTTCTCATCCCCTTGTCCCCACAAGCTGGTAAGAGAGTCTGACAGGTAGTTCAGTTCAGTTCAGTCGCTCAGTCGTGTCTGACTCTTTGTGACCCCATGAACTGCAGCACACCAGGCCTCCCTGTCCATCTCCAACTCCTGGAATCCACCCAAACCCATGTCCACTGAGTCGGTGATGACACCCAACCATCTCATCCTCTGTCATCCCCTTCTCCTCCTGCCCTCCATCTTTCCCAGCATCAGGGTCTCTTCAAACGAGTCAGTTCTTTGCATGAAGTGGCCAAAGTATTGGAGTTTCAGCTTCAACATTAGTCCTTCCAGTGAACACCCAGGACAATCTCCTTTAGGATGGACTGGTTGGATCTCCTTGAAGTCCAAGGGACTCTCAAGAGTCCTCTCCAACACCACAGTTCAAAAGCATCAATTCTTCGGCGCTCAGCTTTCTTCACAGTCCAACTCTCACATCCATACATGACCACTGGAAAAACCATAGCCTTGACTAGACAGACCTTTGTTGACAAATAATGTCTCTGCTTTTCAATATGCTGTCTAGGTTGGTCATAACTTTCCTTCCAAGGAGTAAGCATATTTTAACTTCATGGCTGCAATCACCATCTGCAGTGATTTTGGAGCCCAGAAAAATAAAGTCAGCCACTGCATCCACTGTTTCCCCATCTATTAGCCATGAAGTGATGGGACCAGATGCCATGATCTTAAATAGGCTCCAATTCCACAGTGTGTTACTGGAGACACAAAGGGCTATAGGGACACAGAGGCATAGACCAGCCTGACTTGGGGGACAAGGCATCTAAGCTGACACCGGAAGGACCAGCAGAAGTGGCTCAGGCCAGGGGGGTAGGCTTGAGTGGTGGGAGCAGGGAAGAGGGCATTCCTGGCAGATGGAACAGCAGGAACAAAGGGCTGGAGGTTGAGATGTGCTGAGAAAACACAGTTCTGTATGTCAGCAAAGAGGCCAGCAAAGACCAGACTGGGAGCAGCCGTGCAGGCTGGACTAGGGGCCTGGACTGGAGGGTGACAGAGAGCCTGGGAAAGGTTTAATCAGGTGGGGGTGTGTGACATGAATGGGCTGGGGGTGGTGATGAGAGAGGGGACAGGGAGAGCAAGAAGCAGGCCAGTGCAGGCTTCCTGGGCGGGACAGAAGGCACCAGTGGGCTCTAGGTTTAGAAGCAACAGGCTGACGTGGTAATTGAGGGGACAAGAAGGTGAGAGAAGGAAGACTCCTGGAGGGTAGGGGGTTGCCTGGGGGCAAGCAGGACCGGGTTGGGAATCAAGGGGTCGGTTTAGACCATGCTGGAGGTACAGACAGGCCTCTTCCTCCAGGCCTGAGGGCACACCACACCTGGCAGCCACAGGGATGTGCGGGGTGGGGGGCACATACCAGTTTCCATGTCACCACTGCCAGAAAGCTCCGAGGAGGGTGGGCAAGCCTGCTGGTGAGGCGTCAGACCATGCCCCAGGTCAAGTTTCCCCCTTCTTCTCCTCCTTCCCCCAACTTCTAGGGTTTTCTGTCCATGGGAGGGAGAGGAATGACTTGGCATGGTCCCAGTGGCTTGGGGTTGAGGGGGAGGCAGTGCCAGAGAAGAGGGTGCTCCTAGGATTCCAGTCTTCTGGCCTCTCTGCTCTCACTTCCCTGGGCCACTACTCATGGAACTCCCCTCCCTTGCTGGCAGAGCATCCTCCATCCACTGATGGTCCAGCCCCAGGACCCAGAGTGAAAGGAGCAAGCCAGGGGCACCCACAAATTCAGAAGGACCAGGCCCTGCCCTGCAGGGACCCAGGGAGCCTCCCCAAGGCAGGGTGACAGGAAGGACCCAGTGAGCAGTGTGAGTGTGTGAGCACCAGGGGGTACTGCAGGATCGAACGTGCACACCTGGACCCAGCCATCCGATAAGAGATTGGTAGACACTCCCAGTAGATGCAGACAAGTGTGTTCACACCCAGCGCCAGTCACACACACACACATCCACACACACATACCCTCACTAATAGGGTTCCAATACAGCTCAGCAATTTACTAGATATGTATGAGCAAGTTATTTAGTTTCTTTGTTCCTTAGTTTTCCCATCCGTAAAATGGGGGATAATGATAGTGTTTTCCCCCTTCATGGATCCGCTATGAGGACTGAATGATAATTAGTTGTAAAGTGCCTGGAATAGTGCCTGACACACAGCAAGTGCTCAACAATTGCCCCCTGGTGTAGGTGTGGACACAGATTTCAACTGCACTGTCTGAAAAAATCATATGGCTCCCTCAACCGCAGTTCAAAGATAGAAGAACTAGGGGACATTTGGGATCATATGGCTCCCTCAACCACAGTTCAAAGATAGAAGAACTAGGGGACATTTGGGATGCTATCATAATGTTAGTATGAGGCTTTTCCACTTTGAAATAACTCTTGGACCTGTGTCTGCCTAGAAGAGGTGGCAGGTGGAACTCTGTGATGTTCTGAATGAGTCTCTGGCCTTCCCTGAGGGTCTCAGGGAAGCTGTCATCCAAGTCCCTCCCCCACTGTACCTGCAGTCCCTCCTTTTGGATTTTATTTTATTTATTTATTTATTTATTTTTAATTTTTTTTATTTATTTATTTTTTTTATCCTTTTGGATTTTAGATGTACACCCTCCAGTCCCCCTGGACCCCAGTTCCCAGCCCAGCTTGCCCAGGCCCTGGGAAAACCATTCCAAGAATAGGAAGCTACCTGGCAGAGAAATACCAGCTCTGTTACTGGAGAAGAGTGGCATCCACACATCCCTCCTCCCTCTGTCCCAGCCATTGAGCTTCCTTTCCCATCAGCCCAGATTCCTCATGTCTTGAGATGGCATTGCCCACTGGAGCCTCTCTAGGGCTGTCCTTGCCCCTCCCTACTGTCCCTGAGCTGACTTTTCTGACTCTGGAGGTCTTGACCAGGGCCCAGGGCACCAGGCAATCAGAAGGCCAGGCCTCACCCACCCAAGGAGCCTTGCTGAGCTTCCCTCTGTGCTCAAGTTCACTCACATCCTTTCTCTCCCTCGGGGCTCTGGACCATCCTCTGGGGTCCTGAGTAGTCTTATAGGACCTTTGGGCCATCCTCTGGGGTCCCGAGTGGATCCCCGCTTTACAGAGGAAGAAACTGAGGATCAGAGAGGGGAAGCACCTTGCCTGAGGCCACACAGAGTGAGGATGGAGCTAGGACCCATTCCCAGTACTGTGGGCCTCCCTCCAGACTGTGCCCTCATGCCTAGAGTGAGCTCTCCAGCTGCCGGAGTGAGGGTCTAAGGGGTGGTGTAGGCAGAGGAACTGGGATTCCAATAGCTAGCACTGTCAGCAAGTGAGGCCCAGAGTGGGGAGTTTTGCAATAGTTCAGGCAGTACAGAAATGAGAGATGACCGCACCGCACTCACTGGGTCTGCAGAGCTCCAGGCACAGGCTCCTTCTCTTATCAGGAGCTTGGCTTCATCCTGTGGTCTGGCCCCTCAGGACACCCCACCCGACTTGTCATGAATCTTTGAAGCCCAGTCATGGACCAGATGAAGCCTCATTTCAGTTCAGTTCAGTCACTCGGTCGTTTCTGACTCTTTGTGACCCCATGGACTGCCGCACACCAGGCTTCCCCATCTTTTGATAGAGCCTCAGTTTTCTCTCACCAAACAGAGGGTGCTGGGTGACCCAGGAGAAGATCACCTAGCATTTCATGTCAGAATCTCAGGTTCTTACCCCTAAGATAGTGTTTTCCCAGGGCCACCTGACTGACCCAGCAACCTACTCAATGTTCCCTGTGCCCCATGCGGGCGTTGGATGGGACCCACATGAGTCCTCCACTCAGAAGCCTGGCCTGGCATTACTCCCACCCATATGGCCCAGGTGAAAGGTTGTTTCTTCCCCGGGGAGAGGGGGCACGAATGGAGCCAGCTATTGGCAGGACCGGTCCTTAAGGCCCACACAGAGCTGGCCTAGTTACTGCACAGCTGGGCTGAGGATCCTGCAGGTGACTGACCTCCAGGCCTGCCTGGCAGGTGCACTCACAGTCTTATCTGCCTTTTCCACCACCCACTTCCCTTGTCCTCCACACTCACACTCCCCTCCACCTCCCAGCTTGGCCCTTCCTTTCAGTAACACATGCTTAGTACAAACAGATAAACTAACCTTGTCAAGTGCTCAGGGCTGGTGCACTGGGAAGACCCAGAGCGATCGGATGGGGAGGGAGGTGGGAGGGGGGATCGGGATGGGGAACATATGTAAATCCACGGCTGATTCATGTCCATGTATGGCAAAAACCACTACAATATTGTAAAGTAATTAGCCTCCAACTAATAAAAATAAATGGGGAAAAAAAAAAAAAAACCAACTAACCTTGTTGGAGCCTAGGAAGCAGAAACAAGTGGCTCTGTCACTTCCCTCAAACCAGGCTCCATACTCCTAGTGATGTGGCCACACATGGACCGCAGGGGAGGCCAGCAGCTCAAAGTAATGAGAAAGGGAATATGATCCAGAAAGAGAAACGTGGCCCAGGACAGATGAAGCTGCTAGTAACCTGTGTTTCCCTGATCTTGCCTTCCCTGTTCTCTCCCATACCTGACTCTTTAAACCCCACAATGATAATGCATTCTTCATAATGCTGGCTAAAGAAAACGTAGAAACTACAGAAAATTTAAAGGAAAAAGAAGGAAAAAAAAATCAAGGTCACTGATGATGACTCTGCAACTCAGAGCCAACCACAGACACCATTTTGGCATCAATCCTTCCTGTTACTTTAGACATCTTTGGAGTATTTTGGTATGTACTTTCCATGGTCATATTCAATATACAATTTCAGATTCTCCCTTTTTCAAGTTATTAAACCACATCAGCCTTTCCCCAAGGACTAACGATGACAGCTGACGATGGGTTTTCCCTGTTTGAAGTGCTTTACCTACATGAACACATTTAACCCTCACTACAACTCAGTAATATTATCATGCAGGATTTACAGATGAAGAAACTGGAGTCCAGAAGACTCACACAGCTTGTAAGTGGCAATGCTGGGATTCAAGCCCAGTAGCCTGGCTCATAACCAGTGCTAAATCATTGGCTACTCTAGAGTCTCACGGAACATGATATTACTGACCGTGTAGCATAAATTACATTCTGTAGGTGTAACATCCTTCTTCACCCATCCCCTACAGCCTTACTGAGGTGAGGCTGTCGTCAACAAGGCTATAGGACACTCATCCTGTAAACAACTTTTTGTGTGTTTTGGATGGTCTCCCAGACCAAATTTCTTAGTCAAAGGATAGGGTAGTTTTTGTTTTGTTTTTAATATTTATTTGGTTACCCCAGGTCCCTGACCACCATCACCCAGTTTTGGACTTCCACATCATGGCTGCTTTCAGACCCACATGGTCCTGGCTGAGAAAGTCAGCATGTGTGAGAAGGGTTAGGGAGTGCCTGTGAAAGGGACTGCACAAACTGGAGGGAAGCCTCCGTGTATGTGTGTGTGGGCGGGGAGTAGGGCCTTTAAATCCGCAGGGAGGAAACCTGGGGGCCAAGAAACAAGTGCTCAGGGGTTCTGCTCCAAACTTAGTACCTACTGGTGCTCAGTGCTTGACTCACACTACCTCAACTTTAAGCCCATTGCACAGATGAGTGCAGTTTTTCACTCAGTTTTTCAAAGAGCCAAGACCATTGACAGTGACTTATCACCCCAACGCAGAGATACAGCTGTGGGCTGATGGGAGAGCTGGTTACAATTTCTCCCACCCTCTCACCTTCTATTGATGATTAAAAGATAAAAGTCGGACAGCCCAGCTCGCCGCAGACACATCCGCCATCTGACATCTGCGGGGTGGACATCGTCCCAGACTGTGGCAGGAGCTGGCTGGCCGGAGAATGAATTGGATTCTGTGCTTGAGCCTCACCCTCCTTCTGGTGGCGCAGACAGCCTGGGGTAAGCCCCTACCCTTCCCTGGTTCAAGAGGGACATAGGCCATAGGGACAGGTCCCCAACTCAACCTCTCCTGGGGGCAGCAGGGTAGGGACATTTAGAGATCTGGGTGGATGGGGGTGGTGGGCAGCTGGGAGCATGGACATTTATATTTACATTTTTATAAAATATATCTTATAATTTACATAACTCTATATGTTATAATTATGATTGTATACTTACATTCTTTATACAATTAATACTGTTTAAAAATCTTATTATATTAGTGTGTGTGTATATATATATATATATATATCTTAGTGTATGTGTGTGTGTAAAATCATTGTGTAATCACCAACCAGATCAAGATCTAGAACATTTCAGGACTTCTCTGGTGGTCCAGTGGTTAAGACTCTGTGCTACAATGCAGCAGGGTGGGTTACATTCCTGGTCGGGGAACTAAGATCCCACATGTCATGAGGCAAGGCCAAAAAAACAAAAAAAGATCTAGAACATTTCCAGCACCTGACATGCACCTTCCCAGGCAATACACTCCAAGTAACCACCACCATTCTGATGGCTATCATAATTTAGTTTTGCCCATATTAACACATTAATTTTTTTTTTCTTGGTTACATGCAGGAACTTAGCTCCCCAGCTAGGGATCAAACCTGAGCCCTCTGCAGTGGAAGTGCAGAGTCTTAGCCACTGGACCGCCAGGGAAGTCCCCACATTAAAAAATTTTTTTAACTTGAAACTTTGCTAAAACAACTTTAGCATTCTGGCACATTGTTTGTTAGTCTTTTTATTGCATATTTGTATATAGCTGTGATATAAGCACCTAAACAATTTTATTCTGTTTTTTTTTTTCACTTAAGATCATGCATAAACAGTTTATAACTTGAGTTCATAATTACATTTACTTTTCCTGAACCCCAGATACAAATAATGCTTCTTGTTCTCACTATGGCAAGTATGACTGTGATTCATAAAGTCTTTCTTTTAATACATTTCTGACTAGTTTCATAAGGGTGGACCTAGAGTGGAATTACTGAGTCAAAGCATGTGAATATTTTATGACTCTTGTACATTTTGCCAAATTATTTTTTCAAGGTGGTGTATCAGTTTATCTTCCACCAACAGCATATGTGGGTGTCCTTTTCATTGCATCTTTGCCAGAATTGGGTGCTATCATTTTTCAAAGATTTTTCTTTTTTTTTTTGGATGTGGACCATTTTTCAAGTCTTTACTGAATCTGTTACAATATTGCTTCTGTTTTATGTTTTTGGTTTTTTGATGGCAAGGCATGTGGGACCACGGATGGAACCACACCGCCCCCTGCATTGGAAGCACAGAGTCTTAACCACTGAACTGCCAGGGAAGTCGAGGTGCCATTGTTTTTAATTTATTAAGTGGAAATTGTAACTCTTGGTTTTAATTAGTATTTTATGACTTCTAAAAACATGGAATATTGTTTTCATAAGTGTTTACGTATTGCCTCAGGGTAGCAGAGGTAGGACCGGGAACACTCCTCATCAGCTCTGATTCAGGGGTGTAGAGCACTCTGTCACAGGCTTAGGTGCTCCCAGAGGCTGGGTGAGGACAGTAAAACATTACTGTTTAGGCAGAGCTCTGATGTGAGACAGTCTGTGTCACCCTGGACAAGTTATATACCACTTTGAACCCCCATTTCCACATTTGTGTAGTAGGAAAATACAAAACAGTTACCTTATAAATTTTTTAGGCAGATGAGGTGAGAGAGCATAAAAGTGTTTGGCACAGTGCCAAGCTATAATAAAAGATCAGTCAATCATAGTCATTAGCTATTCAATCATGGGTGGACCCAGAATTCAGGGCAAATCTGAGTAATATGATAGATCTTGACCTCCTGGCTCTGTCCTATGAGATCTCAAGCTGGTCACTAACCATCTCTGGGCCTCAAGGCCCCACCCCACTCCTCCAAGGGCCATTGAGAAGCCTACATGGGAGGACCATGACAAAGGGCCTTGTAAGTTGCAAGGGACTACACACACACAGAGGAGGTTTGAGATGGTCCCTTGCCCCCACTGGCACACACCTCCATGTTTGAAGGGTCACTATCACAGCCAGTTCTTTGTGCCCAGATATTACTCAAGTAAGACCTGGGGATGTGGGCAGAGAGGCCGCCTGCAGCTAGGGTGTGAGGGTGTGTTCTTACCACACCAACTGTTGTTATTCAGTTGCTCAGTCATGTCCAACTCTTTTTGATCCCTCTTTGCTGCCTGACTGCAGCACGCCATGCTCCTCTGTCCTCCACTGTCTCCCAGAGTTTGCTCAAATTCATGTCCATTGAATCCATTGAGTCAGTGATGCTATCTAACCATCTCATCCTCTGCCACCCCCTTTTCCTATTGCTTTTAGTCTTTACCAGCATCAGGTCTTTTCCAGTGAGTCAGCTCTTTGCATCAGGTGGCCAAAGTATTGGAGCTTGAGCTTCAGCATCAGTCCTTCGAATGAATATTCAGGGTTGATTTCTTTTAGGATTGACTGGTTTGATCTTGCAGTCCAAGGGATTCTCAAGAGCCTTCTCCAGTTCCACAGTTCGAAAGCATCAATTCTTTGGCACTCAGCTATATCAATGCTATTCGAAAAATGAGTTGCATCAAAATCTCCTAGAAGGGGTTGTAAATCTAATTTCCTGATGCAACCTGAGATTCTCTTTCAGAGGATGTAGAATGGGACCCAGGAATTTGAATTTCCTGATGATTCCTCCAGAGGATTCTAATGCCCAATCAAGTTCGATAATATTTTTATTAGATTTGCTTTCTGTCATTTTCTAGGGTGAGCCCCCAGGGAACCAGGGCACAGTAAATTTCAGCTTTTTGTTTTGTTTTTTGACCATGTGACTTGTGAGATCTTAGTTCCCCAGCCAGGGGTTGAGCCTGGGCCCTTGGCAGTAAGAGTGCAGAGTTCTAGCCACTGGACCATCTGGAAATTCCTGAAAAATTTAGTTTTGATAAAGGGGGAGGAGGAGAAAGAAATGACAGGGGTGCTTCAGGAAGGGAAAAACAAACAAACAAACATAGCTTTGATATCTTAAATCAAATACACTAGATAAAATTACTAAGAGGAACACAAAAGAAGTAAGCAATGACACAATTGTGAAAAGCTTCAAGCTGGTGCTGTGGCAGATGGGTCAAGGTGTCTCTGGTGTCCAGGGTGACCCTTCTCTTCTCTTTCTAGGTGCCTTGCACACCAAGGAGCCTCTAGTGGATACCAAATATGGGACACTCAGAGGAAAGCAGATACACGTGGGGAAGACACCCATCAATGTCTTCCTAGGAGTTCCCTTCTCCAAACCTCCTGTGGGTGCCCGCAGATTCGCTGCCCCAGAGTCCCCAGAGCCCTGGGAAGGAATCAGAGATGCCACCACCTACGCCCCTGCGTAAGAACCAGAGGACTGTGGGCTGGGAGGTGGGCAGATCCCAAGCAAGGCGGAGAACCCATGCCCGCTTCTGGGCCAGGGTTTGAACAACTCACCGAAGAGTGCACTTGTGCCCACGGGCAAGCCTGGGGACCATACTGGGCCTCAGTTTCCAAACCTATATAATGAAGTAGCTGGTCTAAATGGTACTTAAGTCACTGATAAGGCTGTTTTTTATTCTCTTGTGGGAAGGCTCCAGGCAAAGAGGAGATGCATACTGACTGTGCCCCCAGGACCTGCTGGGGAGCTGAGTGTCCCTAAATGTGTGTAAGGAACAGTACACACACACACAGAACCCTGAGCTCTTCCCTCT
The DNA here is from genome assembly GCF_910594005.1 of Cervus elaphus. Taxonomy (NCBI): domain Eukaryota; kingdom Metazoa; phylum Chordata; class Mammalia; order Artiodactyla; family Cervidae; genus Cervus; species Cervus elaphus. The sequence goes on from NC_057818.1 coordinate 35,348,785, forward strand.
TCCTCGGTGCTTGAACCTAAGAAGGCCACATGTCACCCCTAGCCCTTCACTGCAGAATATGGGGAAACCTGGACTCAGTTGCAGTTTCAATGTCCCAGGGTCTTCATGCAACCCCGAGCTGGGCCTGAGTCACATGAGCATGTTGGGACAATGACTGCCCTTTGAAGCACTGGGCTTGGCAGTTTACCAAGAACAAGTATATTCACTGTTCACTCAGACCATTGAGTAACGCACTGTCCAGAACATTCTGTGATGAACACTAACACTGTTCAGCATCGGTTGGATAAATTACTGGATTTAAAAAAATGTCTACTGTGAGAACCTGGGTGTCAGGTGATATAAAAAACTACAACTACCTGGGTATCTAGTTGTTAAAAAACAGGATGTCCACTGTTAGACCATGATTGACTGTTACTGGAACACTGGAGTGTTGGTTGTTAAACTACTGGCTATCACTGAGAGAAGCCTAGGCATTCTGAATATTGTGTGACAACTGTTATTCGGAACCCCATGGATCAGGTGACAGAACATGGAAAAACCATTGTTGGAACTCTGAGGATCAGGAGTTTCGAGATTGGGGTGTCCCTTGCATAAACATCTGGGTATCTGTTGTGGGAATATTGGCCACTGGCTGTTTGGAACACAGAGTGTCAGGTGTAAGAATTTGTGGATAACTTAAAACAGACTGTGGGTGGTAATTAAGGGGAGAACAGGGAGAAAGAAAGCTCTTACAGAGATGGTGGCTTTGACCAGGGTAGTTACAGTGGAGATGGGTGGGAGTAGTCAGGCTCCAGATTTATTCTGAAGGTAAAATTGACAGGATTTTCTGGAGAACTGGATGTGAGTCACAAGGAAAGAAGAATAATCAAGGATAATGACTAGTTTGGGGGCAGAGCAGCAAGGCAAATAGAGGCACAATTTACCTAAATGGAGAAGACTAGGACAAGAGCACGTTTGGGCAAAACAAGAGTTCATTTTGGGGTATGTTAAGTTTGGCATGTCTAATAGATATCCATGTGGAGATGTGGAATAGATGGTTTGGACAAAGGGAGCTGGAAGGAGACTAGTCATCAGAAGGTCAGTGGTGTGAAGCCCTAGGCCTGAAGGACATCAGCTCAGGAAAGAATAATCAGACTGAAAAGAGAAATGAGGGTTGAGGCCTGGGGCATTCGCCTGCTTAGGCTGGAAAGAAGAGGAGGAGGAGTCACCCATGAGGTGGCAGGAAAACCAGGGGAGTGGGATTACAGAAGCCTAGAGAAGGAAGTCAGGTGGCAGAGGATGAGATGGTTGGATCACCAACTCGATGAGTTGGCATCACCGACTCGACGGGCATGAGTTTGAGCAAACTTTGGGAGACAGTGGAGGACAGAGGAGACTGGCATGTTGTAGTCCACAGGGTCGCAAAGAATAAGACATGACTTGGTGACTGAACAACAACAGAGAAGGAAAGCTTTGAAGAAGCAGAGAATGGTCAACCATACAGAGGGGCTACCAGGGCAAGTAAGATGATGGGAGAGATTTAGCAAGATGGAAGTCATTGGTGACTTTGATGGGAATGGCTTTAGTGGCAGGTTGGAGACAGAGGCCTCAAATGCTTATAACCCCAGTTCTAGGCTCTAAGACCCCTGGCTTTCCTGCTGGGATGCTGGATGTGATTTATGGGACAGCATAAAGAAAGCTGAGCGCCGAAGAATTGATGCTTTTGAACTGTGATGTTGGAGAAGGCTCTTGAGAGTCCCTTGGACTGCAAGTAGATCCAACCAGTCCATCCTAAAGGAAATCAGTCCTGAATATTAATTGGAAGGACTGATGCTAAAACTGAAACTCCAATACTTTGGCCACCTGATGTGAAGAACAGACTCATTGGAAAAAGACCCTGATGCTGGGAAAGATTGAAGGCGGGAGAAGGGGACGACAGAGGATGAGATAGTTGGATGGCATCACTGACTCAATGTACATGAGTCTGAGTAAATTCCAGGAGTTGGTGATGGACAGGGAGGCCTGGCGTGCTGCAGTCCATGGGGTTGCAGAGTCAGACATGACTGAGCTATTGAACTGAACTGATCCTAACACCAATGTTAGCTGCTGCTGAGAAGTCAAGCAAAGACAATCTGTAGAAAGAGACAAGTTGCCTACCAGTGATCTTGGACAGGCTGGTAGGTGTGGAGGGAAAGAAAACTTATTGAAAAGTTTGGCCGTGAGGGGGAAGAGAGAGATAGATTAGTTGCTGGAGAAGGTGGGTAGTAGAGGATAGGTTTGGACCAAGGTATGTTGAAGTGCTGTGGGGAAGGAATGAAAAGGAGCATGTGATGATCTAGGGTTAGGGAGGTGGGGATGAATTACACCTACAAAAACACACATTCACACAGTGAAGACAGGCTGGCACAAGAGAAGGGAACAGAGGAGTAGGTAGACAGGGTTCCTGCATCCAGTCAAATGCGCCCAGCCCCACCTGTTATAAGAATAGCCATCCCCAGGGCTGGGCCAGCATGGAGGAAAGGTAAGATGGCCTGACAGCCCAAGATCCATACAGTGCATAGGTACAGGGCCAAGTGCCAGGAATCAGCTGAACACATCTCCATCCCTACCCTTTGAAAGCAAAAACAACCAATCAAAATTACTCCAAGTCAGTATTATAGTTAGTGGTGTATAGAGGTTTGGGAAGCCCAGAGGAGAAAGTGCCCAGCAGACACACACATAAGCTGGACCTTAAATGTGAGTAGGAGCTTGCTGGGCAGAGGAGAAGGCATTTGGTAGAGAGAACAGAGGCATGGAGGCTTGGAGGTGGGAGGCAAGAGGTCATGTGTATTTGGAGCAAAGAGTGACTGGGAGGAGATGACTAGATGGGAAGGAGAGCCTAGGTCATTGTGGGTGAACCTAGACTTTATCCTGGGGGCAGGAGGAACCAGGGAAGGTAATAAGGAGGGGAGTGACATGGTCAGATTTGTGTTATCTGTCAATCTTTCTGGCCAGGGAGTGGAAGATGAGTTGGAGGGGAGGTGAAGAGGCAGGGGCAGAGTCCTGGCCAGAGTGATGGTGGCCTTCACAGGGCAGTAGCCTTGAAGTGAACAGAGGGGGCCTATTCAAACGCTGTTTTGGAGTCAGAATAGAGACTGAGAGGAGGACAGGGCATGTAAGAAAGGAGGTGGCCCAGGGCACCCAGGTTTCTAGCTTGACAGCACCAACAGGTCTCCAACAGGAGCAGGGAACTGCTTCCTTCCTTGGGAACAGGCACACCAAGGTGCAAGGCAGGGAATGCCAACCTGCCTCTTACCCCTGGACCTAATGTTAGTGGAGGCTGCTAGGACAAGAATACACACGCACACACAGCCACACGTTGCCTGAATCTTGCCTCGGGTTCTAGTCCCTCAATACAGGAACCTGGGTTGAAACCATTCTCCCCACTATCATCACGGCACTGAAACCCAACTCATATCGTGTCCACAGGTGCCTCCAGGAGTCCTGGGGACAGGTCACCTCCATGTATTTCAACACACACAAACGATATAAATGGCTACACTTCAGTGAGGACTGTCTATACCTGAATGTGCACGCGCCAGTGCGAGCGCGCGGAGACCCTCTGCAGCCCGTGAGTACTCAGCCTTCAACCACCCACCATCCCACTCAAGCACCCCGCTGTCCCGCTCAGGACTCAGCCCTTCTCGCCCAGGTGATGATCTGGTTCCCAGGAGGCGCCTTCCTCGTGGGTTCCGCTTCCACTTATGATGGCTCCGAATTGGCTGCCAGGGAGAAAGTGGTGGTCGTGGTTCTGCAGCACAGGCTCGGCATCTTGGGCTTCCTCAGGTGGGCGGGACCGGAAACCCGCGCCTGGGGTCAGGGGCGGGGCCTCCTCGGCTCTTGGACTAAAGGCGGAGGAGGTGAGGATTGGGTGGAAGAAAGGGGGCGTGGCCTATGGAGCGGATCCTCGTGAGGGGCGTGGCAGGGAGGGGTCTAATACTTGGAGCAGACAGGTAGGTGCTAGATACCGCATGGGGCGGCGCCCAATTATAAGGAAGGAAATGCGGTGGTTAGGCCTAGTCTCTGAGGGATAGGGCGGGACAAGGCGCGGGGCTCCCCAGCACCCAGGCGTCGGGGCTCCTGACGCTGATAGTGAGCCCCGCGCGCTCAGCACTGGGGACAGCCAAGCGCGCGGAAACTGGGCGCTGCTGGACCAGGTTGCGGCTCTGCGCTGGGTGCAGAAGAACATCGAAGCCTTCGGCGGAGACCCAGGCTGCGTGACTTTGTTCGGCCAGTCATCAGGGGCCATGTGCATCTCGGGACTGGTGAGTGCAATGCCCAGATAGACCTAAGCACAGTCGCAGGACCGCGTGGCCCATGGGTTCTGCACATATACTTGTGCAGATTTGGGTATACTTTACATTCCAATCCACAGACCTGCCCTCACCACTGCCATGGGTACCACCCCTCACAGCCAAGGATATCTGTTCCATTCAGGGAGGAAACCAAGCCAGCCCAGAAAAGGCAATGCTAAGACTATGACTGTGGTGGGCCAGAAAGATCATCCAGCACTTCCTGCCTCTCCACATTCCCCCAGAGGTCTATGCCCGAAACAGAGACCACTGTGTGCCCTCTGGGCAGGGTTGGGGCCACAGATCAGGCGTAGGAGTGAGGCCTAGGTTAGAGACTGGGCTTTGCCCTTGACTTCTGGGGTACTGCTCACCTAGAGTTTGAGGGTAGGTCAGGTGCCCTGTGAGGGACATGTGGCTGGGCAGTCAGCGGGGAGCACGTCACACAGGACCTCGTGGGCCACAGTAATAACACTCAAACACTTGAGCACATTCCGTGTGCCAGTCACTTTTCTAAGCACCTTACATGTATTCATTCATTGAATTACCTCAACAATCCAAAAAGAGGACTATTCCCTTTCTGCACTCTACAAAAAGAAAAGTGTTCTCCATCTACAGAGGAAGAAAGTGAGGCCCAGAGAAATTAAGCAACTTTGTTGAAAATGCCTTGGAGAGCAGGCAAATATTTTAAGCAGGGGAGTGACACAATCAGATGTGCCTTTAGAGTTGGCTCTATCTGCTGGGTCTGGGTTAAAATGAAGCACAAACAGAGGCTTGGAGACCAGCTTGGGGTGAGGGATGGTGTATCTAATGGGGGCTAGTTCTGAAATAGGAGCGGGAAGGATGGACAATAGATGAGTGATGTGGGAGGCCAAGTAGACAGGACAGGGCCAACTGCAGCATGCAGATGACCAGAGGAGAGAGGGAAGGCCCAGGTGGATGGTGTGGATAAGGGACAACACCCAGATGGGGAGTGGCTGGAGCAAATTTGGGGCACATTAAGTCTGAGGTGCCCAGGGGACAGGATGGGGGTCCGAAATGGCAACCCACTCCAGTACTCTTGCCTGAAAAATCCCATGGACGGAGAAGCTTGGTAGGCTACAGTCCATGGGGTCGCAAAGAGTTGGACACAACTGAGCAACTTCACTTCACTTCTCCAACCTGGGTAGCAGGGGAAGGCTAAGAACTATCAGTGCAGGTAATTGGGGTCATGGGAACCATAGGGTCCCCTTCCCATATTCCTAGCCCAGTAGCAGAGGGGGGCCCCTATTGGTTTGTTACACCAGCAGAACCACTGCAGCAACACCAGATGCCCTGCGGGACCCCTGGGGCCATTCCACAGAGCAGGACATGGATGCCCAGAGAGTGGAAGGCACAGGCTCTAGGTTTAGGACTCCAACCCAGAACTCCTGTCTCCCTCCTTGCTTCTGCCCTTTCTGGGCCCCTTCAAGCAGCCCACCCAGGCCAGAAAGTCACCCCAAACTGCCCAAGTGGTCCCCATTTGTGCATGTCATGGCTGCCACTCCCCCCACCCCTGCAGATGACATCACCCCTAGCCCGGGGTCTCTTCCATCGGGCCATTTCCCAGAGTGGCACCGCAGCACTCCAAATCTTCATCACTCCTGACCCACTGAAGGTGGCCAAGGTAAGTGCCTCCTCTCTCCTAAGGTTCAGCAAGGGAGGCAGGATGGGCACACCCCCAAGCACCTCTTCTCTTCACAGAAGATTGCCCAGCTGGCAGGCTGCAACCACAACAGCACAAAGATTCTGGTAGACTGCCTGAGAACACTATCAGGGGCTGAGGTGATGCGTGTTTCCCAGAAGATGGTAGGTAGAACTTCCTTCCGGCCTCTGACCCAGCTGCCTGCATCCTTCTGACCTGGTACCCAGCCTCCCCAGGCACCATGCCGTAGAAGATTCCCTTTAGTCCCATCCTTTTCTCTTCCCACAGAGATTCTTCAAACTGCGCGGCCAGGAAGACCCTCAAGAGGTGAGCAGGCCCCATTCTGTCTGAACATCTTTTGTGAGCCACTTAGGATACTCAGGCCAAAATTCCTTCACAGGGCTGATGTTCCACTGGGGGCAGACAATAAACACTATAAATAAATGAATTATTCACTTCTTTAGGAGATGATAAGTTAATGGAAACAAAAGAAGGAGAGTAAGGAGGTTGGGCATGTTGGGAGGGGTAGGATTTTAAATAGAAGGAAAAGAGAAGTCTTAGCAAAGATTTTCAAGAGATGAGAGAATGCGCTATGTGAACACCTCTTGGTGTCAGCCGAGGGGTGGGAGATGGGGGAATCCTGAGTCTGAGTAGCCTGGTCCTGCCTGTGGCTAATCCTCTCTCACACCAGGTTGACTGAGCCCCAGCTTTTTCCCAGTCAAAGCACATATACTAGAATGATTTCTGGAACTTGCTGAGCTGTCATCTTAGACCAACGGGGTCCTAGGAGGGTAAGTGGGAGGATTGACTGGAAACCCCCTTGCCTTATAGATTGTGTGGTTCATGAGCCCCGTGGTGGACGGTGTAGTGTTCCAGGACAACCCCATTGTGGTCCTGATTCAGGGGCAGGTTGCACCTGTGCCTTACCTTTTGGGTGTCAACAGTCTGGAGTTCAACTGGCTCTTGCCTTTTGTAAGTGAAAAGGAGGGATGCCCATCACAGTAGGGGTAGCAGAGGATGCCTTATGAGCAGTGCTGGGTACCACGTCAGATTCCAGAGGTCTCTCTGGGGATGCCCAAGAGCTTGGGAGCCTCCTGCAGTCCCTGTGCAGTGAGAACTGTACAGGAATAATGAGAGGGAGAGAAGTGTAGTCTCTTGGAGGTTTGGGGGCCCCCAAATCCTTAGCTCATAGTGTGAATGGGTCCTCATATCCATTCCTTCCCCACCAGGCGGCTGTACATCCTGGGTCCCTCCCTTGCTCCCGGGTGGATCAGGGCAGATGCCCAAGCTCAGGAGGGCCCTCCCAGCCCTCACTGCAGCTCCAAACCAAGTTAGTGATGGAGAGGTTGGGAGCAGGAGTGCGGGAAAGGTCATGGGTACTCCTGTTCTGAGAAGAGCCTTGGGGCCTGATGTGGCACAGCTGGAATCCTTCCTAATGTTTGGGCCTGGCCTACACCTGGGCCCTTGCCTTGTGGAGCAGATCGTGAAGTTTCCAATGAGCCATCTGAGGAAAGAAACCATCATCAAGCTGCTCTGGAGTACCAGCACCCTGTTGGTGAGGGGCCGTGCTATCACGTGTGCTCTGTTTGGTTGGTCAAGGCAGCCTCCCTATTTTTACCTACTAGCTGCTCTTCACAAAGGGCTCCCAGCTAGGACAGAGATGTTCCTTGGGGGGGGCCTGGGGTTTTGCATGGGATCAGGTGGCTGCTACTGGGCAAGGCTCTCCAGACTTCCTCGGGGACAGAGCAGGCAGTTCTCATGCAGCTAAAACACTGGGGTAAGAATTGTCAAAGGGGGAGACCTTCCCAGGAGGCTCCTCATCCCCCCACACCCAGGCCAAAAACTCCTGGGGGTGCCGAGCCTGGATCCAAGTCACTGGTGTGCTTACCTGTGACCCAGCTGGCACCCCACACCTCAGGGTGGGTGTGACTTCCCCACTTAGAATGTCACCAAGGAGCAGTTACCACTGGTGATGGAGGAGTACCTGAGTGATGTGGATGACCATGACCAGAAGATGCTACAAAAACATGTGATGGACCTAGCTGGGGATGCTACCTTTGTGTACTCCACACTGCAGGCTGCCCGCTACCACCGCAGTATGTGGGGTTCTCAAGAGTGGCCACACCCTGTCCACTGGTGCTGCTTGCCACTGGGCTGACCAATCACTCACTCACCCTCTCTGTACCTCTGGGCTGATGTAGAATTCCAAGTGGCCACAGAAGAGACAGCATGCTGTCAACTGCAGAGAAGAGAGGCTGTTCCTTAGGGCTGAAGAGGGCAAGGCCAAGGCCAGCCCAGAGGAAACAACCTAGGGTGGTCAGGGAAGGTCTCCTGGCTGCAAGGACAGGCCTCTATAGGGGTATCTTGGAGATCCTACCCAGGCTGACCCAGGCTTGGGCAACACGTGGGTGAGAGGTCAAAGGAGGGGCTGGAGAAGGTAGACACTGAAGAACCTTCAGTGCCAAACAGAGAGAGGAGAGGTTCAGTGGAAGGAAGAAGAAGGCTTACCACAATCCCATGAACTGTTTTCACGTCCCTAGTCTGCAGATGAGGACTTGCAGCTCTGAGAGGTTGGGTGTCTTGCCCCAGGTCACGTGACTAATGAGTAGTATAGGTAGGATTCGAATCTGCTCCCTGGATTCTGAAGCCCAAACTCTTCCCCCTGCTTGATGCAGGTGGGTGGGATGTGTAGGGTGGATGAGAAGTCCAGGTTGAGTCTTTTTCAGCAGCCTTCATTGGGTTTCTTGTTCCTAGATGCTGGCTTCCCTGTCTATCTGTATGAGTTTGAGCACTACGCTCCTGGCACTATCGTAAAACCCCGCACTGATGGGGCAGACCACGGAGATGAGATCGGCTTCATCTTTGGGAGTCCTTTCTCCAAAGGTGCCGAAGCCCCACCTGACTCCCCGCTGGGTGTCAATCTCTCCATCTTTGTGTTCTGACCCCACCCTCCCTGGCTGACCACAGGGAGTTAGCTAGTAAATTCTTAATCTGGAATACTCTCTCAAATGAAAGCCTCCCAGCATGGAAGCAGTGGGGTGGGATGTCCCCACCCCATGGTCCGTTCTAAACCCTACCTTCCATTCTGCCTCCAGGCCATTCCTCAAGCAAGGAGAAGGCACTGAGCCTCCAGATGATGAAATACTGGGCCAACTTTGCTCGCTCAGGGTGAGTCTGATCCCCCAACACGTGTGGGTGGTCTTCCTACCAGCGCTAGACCCAGTGGTCAGCTGTTTCAGGTATTTGTCCTTGTATGTCCCATAGAAAAGGCACCCAGGCCTAAATGTCCCTAGAATGTGCCTCTTTCTGTCCCATGACCACATCCTTCATTCACTCAAGCATTCCATAGTCACTACCAATGCGCTTTTTTGTGGCCAGCTCAATACTGGGAGCTGGAATTCAAGGGTATCATAGACATGATCCCCATCTGCCAGCATCCTGTTAATAGTTAACAAAGATATTAAATTACCATCTGGCATGATGAGAATTGTGTTAGGGAAGCAGAAGGCACTATGAGAGCATAGAGGAGGTGTCTGACTGACCTGGGGTGGGCAGGGGCGGTTTCCTGGCAGAGATGACTTATGATCTGAGCTTTGGCTAGTCTTGCAACTAGTTTCCATCTTCACGTTCTCTCTCCTTTCTCTCCATCCTCCTGATGACACTCAAGGGATCTTTCTGAAATATCATTTGACCAAGTCACCCACTTAAAACTTCATGGCTTCCCTTTGTTCCCAGATAAAGTCCCATCCCCTTCACTTGGAACAAAAGTCTTCAAAATCCTTCCTGTTTCATCTCTTCTCCACACCTATTCTCTTGACACACTCTATATTTTCACCTAACCCTGTACTTGTGCTTTCTTCCAAAAGCCCTGGGCTTTCATACCTCCAACCCTTTGCACATACAGTTCCCTCTGCCTCAAAGTGCCCTCCCACCACACTTTTCCTCCTCTTTCTTAAAGATCTGTCTAAATATCATCTCTGTAAGGCCTTCTTGAACCCTACCTCCCAAAGGGAAAGTGTATGAGGGAAAAGTAACAGAAGGAGGCAAGATGAAGACGAGCTCATGTAATCCTCTCTCCTTCCTCCTGGGCAGAAACCCCAATGGTGGGAAGCTGCCCTACTGGCCACGCTACAACAAGGATGAGAAGTACCTGCAGCTGGATTTAACCACAAGGGTGGGTGTGATGCTCAGGGAGAAGAAGATGGCCTTTTGGAAGAGGCTGCACCAGAATTAAGGACCTGAAAAGCAAGGCAATTCTGAGAGCGGCTCTGCAGGAGGGAGCCTTAGGGATTGTCCCACCACGCAGGCTAGGAACACTAGCCGTGGACGTGTCTGGGACAAGCATCCTGCCCTCCCCAGTCCAGGTCCTGCAGAGGGTCTATATTCCTTCCATGACAGAGCCTTAGCCTGTTTGGGGCCCAGAATCACCCTCTTCAGCCTGACATCCCATGATGTCCAGCTATCTCACTGACCATTGGATTAGTTCAGGCCCTTTCTGCCGGATTCTGCCCAGCTACCCAGACTCAGAACAAACGCTTCTCTTCCTTCTCCAAATCCTCCCATCCATCAAGGTCAACTTCAAGCCACTTCTTATGGGAAGTCCACCCAGATTGCCACTGCCCCACCATTGCAAACAGTTTGCCGTTCGCCATTCATCCTGCTCAACCTTATGCCTTTTCACATTGGACTGAGGCCTTGGGCAGGTTATATGTTATAAGGAGTGATGCTTTGACAGCTGGGGATATTCTCCCCTTTCCATACTGATTTTTCCCAGGGTCCCTTCAAAGCCTGGCCACAGAGAGAGTCCTTAATAAAGACACGTTGACTTGCCCTGAATTTGTGTCCATCTGTGAAACAGTTGGGTGAAGCAGATGGTTTCTCGATTTGAGTCCTTGGAGGGAGGGAGCACTACTGGCTTCTCTCTGCTGGGCTGAGCCTGTGCTGCTCACTCAGTCAAGGAGAGCTGCTGCAAAGTTGCCTGGGCTGCAGAACACCTGGCTTTTTTTTTCACTGTCTCGAGTGCACCTCTCAGGACATCCACACTCCATGCTCACTTGTCCACTGGGTGAGGTCTTGGTGCTGCATTCAGACTCCTTACTCTCTGGTCTCTCTTGCAACCTGGGCATAACCCCACTGCCTCCCATAGGTTTTTTGTTTTATTTGGGGATTTTTTGTGGATTTTTTTATTTTTGGAAAATATACACAACATGCAATTTACCATTTTAACCATTTTAATTTCAGTGACATTAAGTAAATTTACATTATCATCATCATCATCCATCTCCAGAATTTTTTTTATCATCACAAACTGAAACTCAGCGTCCATTTAACAATAGCTTCCTATGCACCCAAACCCTGGTACCCACTATTCTACTTTCTAGCCTATGAATTTGAGTATTTCAGGAGCTTCGTGTGAATGGAATCATACAGTATTTGTGCTTTCGTGTCTGGCTTTTTATACTTTGCGTGTCTTTGCATGTTATAGCATATTTCAGAATTTTATTCCTGTTTAAGTCTGAATTATGTTCCATTGTATGTACATACCACATTCTGTTTCTCTATTTATCTGTGGATGGACATTTGGGTTGTTACCACCTTTTGGCTGTTGTGAAAAATGCTCTGAACATGAGTGTAGTGTTCCATGGGTTTTGTACCATAAACTATAATGTCGATTAGGTTCTTTATTCCTAGAGGGTTTCCTTAATCTCTGAGACAACTGGAGGCTGCAAAGCCCCATGGGGTGAGGGACACCCAATCCTCCATACCCTCACATCTAAGCCGCCAACCCAAAGGGATGGTTGGAGGAGGGAGAAGAGCCCCTTTTGGGTAAACATTTATCTTCACGACAATGCTGGCACATGAATTTTATTATCCCATTTCTTCAGACAAGTAAACTGAGACAAGAAACATAAAAGTCCCTGCTCAAGGTCATGAGCTAGTGGTGGCAGAGTGGGAATTTGATCCAGGCCTGTCTGACTCACCCTGCCACCTCTATCCAGACCTGGAACAACCCCTGAGAGAAGGTGGCCCCCAGAGGAGGTGTGACAGCTCCAGTTTCAGGGGAGGAATAGCCAGAAGTCCCTGTCTACCTCTAACCAGGCAACAGGTGACTAAATAGCCATTTTTCAGTGAAACCCAGAGTGAGGACTAGGAGCTCAGCCCCCTGGAGGGCAGTCCTGGGCAACCGATACAGAAATCAGCAGATGCTGGCTGAGGTCAAGCTGGGTTTCACACACACACACACACACACACACACACACACACACACACACACACACACACAGGATGCTTACATGGGACATCCTGCCCTGGGGATCCAGAGGCCTGACCTCACACACACACACACACACACACACACACACACACACACACAGAGGATGCTTACATGGGACATCCTGCCCTGGGGATCCAGAGGCCTGACCTCACACACACACACACACACACACACACACACACACACACACACACACAGAGGATGCTTACATGGGACATCCTGCCCTGGGGATCCAGAGGCCTGACCTCAGACTGGTCCAGGACTGCTTCTGAGGCTCCCTCAGTTCTCTCCTCAGGCTTTCTCATGCAGGGCTGTGAAGGGAGCTTATGTAAACAGTCACCCACCCATAGGGTATTCTCTTCGGAATCAGAGGGAGAGCGGCTGAATCACAGCCAGGGCTCAGCCAGCTGCAGGAGCTGTGGGGATCATAAAGGAATTCCGGGAACCCTGGCACCTTCTCTAAGAACTCAAGCCAGCAAGAACTCTGATGGGCAACCTGGATGGTGGGCTGGGCCCCTGCCTCCCATAGTCCCTGCCTCATATCCTCCCTTCTTGCCTGCTCTTCTGGGATGTCACTGATGGATGAAGGGGTTGGAGAAGGCAACGGACTGCCTTGTCTCCATCCTGTCTTCATGCCTTCGCTTGGATCCCCCGATGGCCACCCAGAGTCCTTCCGAAATCCCTTGTCGCAGGGAGCCCTTCTCAGAACTGATTAGATCTTGGTGAAGACCCCAGGGCGCTTCTGTGGCTTTTCCCCACGTTTACCTCGGCTCACCCGGACCACTGTGAGCACAAAGGCGCACCACTGCAAAGCTGGCCTGGGAACGGCGCGCACAGGCGGGGTTCATCTGGCCCCTTCCTCTCTTCCAACACCCCCAGCTCCCTACCCCCAAAGCAGCAATTACCGGCAGAAGCGGCCGGGGAAGGGCCAATTAGTGCGGGAGTCTCAGCCCCTCGGCTGTGCCCGCGCTGACCGCAGCCCCCGCAGCGCCGTCGCCGCCTCTCGCCCGCCGCCGCCCTCCCTGCCCGGCAGACAGCGCCAGCCGCCTGGGAGCCCCGGGGGACGCGCCGTCCGGCCTCCCGCCAACTGCAGTGATGGATCCAGCAGCCTGGCGTGGGGCCAGAGCCCAGGCGGACGCGAGGGCGCCGGGAGCTGCAACTTGCTGCGGCTGGGAGGTGGGGGCGAGCGGAATGGGGCCTCATTCCCTGTGAAGACTCCTGCGCCCCCGACGGCTCGAGCCTGGCGCCTGCTTTCAGTCGCCAGGCAGGCAGGCTGCAGGGGCTCAGTGGGGGGGGGGGGGGGGGGGTAAGAGGAGAGGTTCCTCTTACAGCCTCACGGTCCTCTGACTTGGGGGCCTCCAAGGTTCCTTCCTAGGGTGGCCAAGCCCAGGGCAGATCCCTGTTGGCGGCCTTAGCAGGGCCTGGCTTGAGAAACCCTGGGCTTGTGCTTGATAAAGCTCCCGCGGCAGGCAAGGTGGGCAGAAGGGTGGGTGGGCAGTGTGGGACCGCAGGACCCTTTTCACTGATAAGCCAATGCATGGACTTCCTCCCCTGGGTCCCAGCCCTGCACAACCTGCCTTGCTCACCTATAGGCTTTGAGACCCAAGGGGGATCAGTCTTGTCCTCCGGGAACCCACAGGCTGCCTAGACAGAAGCACCAGGGACTTGGCTGGGATCCCAAGCTCATGGAAACTCTGAGGTCCAGGGAGGCTTCAGGTGAAGGAAAGAGGCAGCACCGCCACTTCAAGGCTCCCCCTTCCCCAGCTGACTCCTTTCTAGCCCAGACTGGACACACTGGGGCCCTGCAGTTGGGGCGGGGTGGGCCTATGCCCAGGACACACTCTGGGTGAGGCTGGGGAATGGAAGAAGCAGGGGAGAAGGGTTTAATGGAAAGGCTCACAAATGGGGTTCACCAGAGATCCGCTGTACAAGACTCCCATTTCCTGTGCCACGCAGGGCCGGGTAAGAGGTGCTGGGACCTCTGACCAGTCCTGCACGCAGTGTCCTGGGGTTAAGAGTGGCCTTATTTCTATGCCCCCACGGTTTCCCAGGTGGTGCTAGTGGTAAAGAATCTGCCTGTCCATGTAGGAGACGTAAGAGACGTGCAAGTTCAGTCCCTGAGTCGGGAAGATCCCCTGGAGGAGGGCATGGCAACCCACTCCAGTATTCTTGCCTAGAGAATTCCATGGACAGAGGAGCCTGGCGGACTACAATCCATGGGGTCACAAAGAGTCAGCAACTTAGCACGCATGCATACACACCACTCAGGTCTGGTCTTAGTAGGGAAGGGCTGGAAGCCTGCCTTGTGCCCTAGAACTTCACTCAGACCCTGCTGGACCAGACTTCCTGTGAAGGAGAAGGGATCACTTCTAAGCGAATGAGAATTCCCCCTTTCTACGTACCAAGGTGATTAGCTGTATGGAGAGAAGGTGGGGGAAGACTGTGAGAAATTGGGTGTGGGGATTGAGTAAGGAAGAGAGACCATGACAGAGATACCACCTTCGGTCCTTTGTGGAATGAGGTGACAGTGCATTAAATTAAAGCATGAGAAGATTTCCCTGGTGGTTCAGTGGCTAAAACTCTGTGCTCCCTATGCAGGAGGCCTGGGTTCAGTCCTGGTCAGGGAACTAGATCCCACATGCCCTAGCTAAGAGGTCGCATGCTGCAACTAAAGATCCTGCCTACCACAACAGAGACAGAAGATCCTGCTGCAACTAAGACCTGGCACAGTCAAGTAAGGAGATAAATGAATGAAAAAAAAAAAAGCATGAGGGAAAGTATGGAGATAGGTGACAGAGACAGTGGAACAGTCTGCCAAGAAACTTAGAGGGTGGAGAAAAGAAACAGAAGCAGGCACACATACCCAGACAAGCAAATGAACAGAGAGCCAGGGCAGTGCTGGGGGCTGTCCTGGAGAAGGGCACTACCTGGCCACTTAGAAGGGGACAGAGAGCAAAGGATCTGTTTCTCATCCCCATTGTCTGACCGCTGAGACCCTTCAGGGCATGACAGAAGGGTCATCTGGAAAGGCTGTGGGAGCACAGAGATGAACCTCTCTTGGGCTAGGTTGGGGTGCTGGGAAAGGCTTCCAGGAGGAGCACCTGAAAGGATCAGTAGGAAAGAGTGGAAGGGATGAAGGTGGAGAGGGAAGGGGAGGAACCCAGGCCCGGAGGCAGGAATTAGCCTCTTCCATCCCAGCAGCTGTGCATCAGCGTGGCCCACACAGGAAGATTAAAAGAGGAACCAGGCCCAGAGCTGGAGCTCCTGTAAGCCTGGGAGGGAACACGGCCCCTACCCTGAGGTACTGGAGAGCCATGGGAAGGACAGGTACCGGGAAGGACAGGCTTATCTTCCAGAAGGAGCAACTGGAGGAGAAGGGAGAAGTAGAGAAGCCAGGGAAGGGTGGAGCAGAACTGGAAGTGAGTCCTTCAGAGAACAGAGCAAACAACCTCATAAAGCAGATGGGCAAGACTTGGTGACAGAGGAGGGGAGGAGAGGGGTGGTGGAAGTGGAGAGAAACTCCTAGGTGTCTCGTTGTTCCAAGGAGCTTTGGGCCAAGGCAGGAGGTCAGCTCTGAGCATCCACCTGCTGCCCTCCACAGGTGGGTCCTTGGCTCAGAGCTCTCCCACCCAGCCTCGGAAATCACGTGAAGCCGCCCTAGGGCCTGGGCCCAAGAAAAGGCCCAAGAGGGTGTCCAGTCCAGGTTGGGGGCACAGCCCAGAGGGCCAGGTGTTACTGGGGGAGCTCCTCCCCTCTGACCCCCTCTCCAGAAGCTAATCAAGGTAGTACTGTAGCCTCCAGCTGCTGACCCTCTATCATTGCAATGATAGCTCCATGGCCATGAGGGGTTGAGTTTGGGCCTCTTTGTCTATGGAGCAAATCAGAAGGGGAGGAAGGCCCATTGGAGCCCTAAAAGAACTCAGAAGCTGAGAGCAGACAGCCTCACAGAACAGAGTTCGACCTATCTCTTTTAGGCAGAGTTTGGGAGCTGTGTGTTCCCGTCTGGGCGTGTTCCTCTCTGTGTGTGTCCTCAGGCAAGCCACTGCCTATCTGGGCCTGGTTTCTACTCTCCAGTGCACTGCGAGCAATCTCTGGGGTAGGACACTGCTCTAGCCTCCCTCTCCTCCAGCTATGGTCCAGGACTCCTGTCTACTCTCAGCTTATTCATCCATAGGTGCTATGGAGGAGCATACCTGTGACCTCTTCAAGGAGTCACTGGGTGATCATTACATATTTCCTACTGTGAAGGAGCAAGGACCCTTTGGAAGGGGAGCCTGAAGATGGAAGAAAAGCCTTTCAGAAAATTAGCCCCAGTGGCAGGAAAATTCATCAAAAGCTGGCAGAATAGCTGCTGCTGATTCATGTCTCTTACCTAAGGAACAGCTCTCTGGGCTGAGGGCAGGACTGGTAGCTTCCAGAGTCTTCCAAAGACCCCAGACCCAAAACTTCAAAACACTGGAACTTTTACTGGAATTTTCAGCATCTGGTGAGGGGGGGGAGGGTGCACCATCATCTTTTTTTTGTTCCTGAATCATAGGATTCTACAGTGCTAGGAAAGGCTGCTGATAGACAGTGGCCTTGAGTTTGAATACAACTGCTGTGTGATCTCAGACACTCAGTTGACCTCTCTGATCCTCTCTGCCAGGAGAAATTCTGACCTTCCCTACCTTCTAGGTGACCAATACATCAATAATATTCAGTGCATGTGTGCTAAGTCTCTTCAGTCGTGTCCGACTCTTTGCAACCATATATACTATCGCCCATCAGGCTCCTCTGTCCAGGGATTCTCTGGAGTGGGTTGCCATGCCCTCCTCCAGGGGATCTTCCGACCTAGGGATTGAACTCAGGTTTAAATGGCAACCCACTCCAGTACTCTTGCCTGGAAAATCCCATGGACAGAGGAGCCTGATAGGCTACAGTCCCAAAGAGTCAGACATGACTGAGCAATTTCACTTTCACTTTCCTGAATTGCAGCCAGATTCTTTACCACCTGAGCCACCAGGGAAGCCCATAATACTCAATACACCTGGGAAAAGAATAATTTTTCGTGAAGAGTGAGGATGGAACCATATCAAAACAATTCCTGGTAGAGGGCCCATCCAGCAGGAAAACAGTCTGGATGTGGAACTCATTATTACAGTGGCACTTACCTCCCTCCCACTGCCAGGTATTATGGTAGGCAGAAGAGCTGTTGCAGGACACCCCTCCAGGGAGCACTATTTACCTGGCTTACAGTGTGAATGCGCCCCAAAATGTAACCTGAACTCCATGCCCTATGTACTCTGGACCTGCCACCTACATGCACACTTACACCACCCACGCTTCAGAGAAGCCTCTGATGGGATCTCTTGGTTACCATCTCACCCAAAACATCCACACTGGGTGGTCTTTATAGCCCCTTCCTCTTCCAGCCTGTCCATGGCTGCCTTCAGGTCCCAGAACTGGTCTGGCCACCAGGTCAGCCCGATCATTTGAAGCAGAATCCTTTGAAGGAGCTATTGATGTACAGAACCACAGAGAATCCCTTCCAGGCTGGTGAGGTGGCCGTAGGATAGTAACTCTGTCAGCCTATTTTTAAGACAGTGTTACAGCGCAATTGGGAAACCCTGCCTGCAAGGATGGTTTAGAGCTCAGTAAACTGGGGAAAGAATCCAAGAACAAGGCCAAGTTTCAAGGTATCAGCAGGGAGACAAAAGGAGAGAAGATAAAAAAGGATGCATTTGGACTCAGGCGTCGATAAATGAGCCAGAAGTGGTTGTTGAATTATTCAGCCTCCTTTATTGATCCATTGATCTCTTTCTGCAGGTCTTGGTTTATTCTTGGTTGGCATTTCCTGTGTCTGAGACAGTGGGAAGAGAAATGGAGAGAAGAAAGGAACAGGTTTTTAAGACTCCAGAAGAGAAAAGAGGCAAGGCCAAGAGAAACCTGGCAACAGGTATCAGGAACCTTAAAATGCCTGTATCTTTTGACATGGTGGATCTGTTTTCTGGAAATTGACCCTAAAAACACTATCCAAAACTTTTAAGAAAAAGCCTTCAAGCATCACGATATTCATAGAAGCCTTATTTTTATAGCAGTCAATAACGGGAAACAATCTAAATAGTTATGTCTGACAATAAAGGATCAGCCAAGAAGTCATTAGGAGTTTTATAAGATTACATGGAGAAATACTTATGCCATAGGATTAGGTCAAAATGGAGCATTCAAAACTGTGCCCATAGGGGAATTCTGTGGTGGTCCAGTGGTTAGGACTCCGTGCTTTCACTGCCAAGGCCCTGATTTCAATCCCTGATCAGAGAACTAAAATTCTGCAAGCTGCACAGCATGGCCAAAAAAAACACAAAACCCTGTACATATAGAATGTCATAACTGTGTGAAGAAATGTGGATGGAAGAGGGCCAAAGAAAATGTACCAAAATGTTAGCAATGATTGTCTTCAAGTGATGAGGTTCTCTTTTTTTTCCTTATAGTTCCTAAATTTTCTACAATATGCACAAGTTTTAAATAATTAAAACAAAATGCAAGGATGGAGCGAAAGACGCTCATATGAGGTGTCTGCACAGAAGTAAAATAAGCATAAAGTAGTAGGGAGCCGATTCCTTCTAGAACCCAGGGTACTGCTATGTCTTAGGTCTGCCGACCATTGCCCTGGCACGTCAAATGGACAGAAGTGATAGGATGAGGTGATACTGCAGGGCAGTCACTCTGCAGAGGACAGTCAAAGGCTCCTGAACTCATTATTTAAAGATAAAGCATGAGGGACTTCTCTGGCAGTCCAGCAGCTAAGGCTCTATACTCCCAGTGCAGGGGGCCTGGTTACCATCCCTGGTCAGGAAACAGATCCCGCATGCTGCAACCAAGACCTGGCACAGTCAAATCAATAAACATTTTAAAAAAGAAAGGAAAGAAAAGAAATAAGAGTTTTCCCTTAAGAGAAAGGGGAGGAGGTCAGGCTAGATAGAGGGGACAGTGAGAGAAAAGGCCCTGAGGCATGTGGGAACCACAAACAGGCCAGTGTGGTCGAATGGCAGGGTGCCGTGGGGAGACACAATGGGAGAAGGGATTGGGAAGGAAAGGAATGACTGTCAGGGCGGTCACATAAGCTGGGCTGACAGCCTTTGCCTCTCAGCCATAGGCAAATCGGGGACTTGGGGGAGGGTTTCAAGCAGCAGGGCGGTGTGGTTAGAGCTCTACATTCTCCAGTTCCCCAGTCTAGTCTGTTTGCCATCACCCTCCAGAAACTCAGAGAGGAGGGGAGGGGAAGGGGAGCCATCCAGCAGCTCTCACACGTGGTCAGCCAGACCTCCTGATCCCAGCCTGGCCCTCTGCCCACCACACCAGGTTCAGGCCCCACCTCCGGCCACTCAGACAAACCCCTTCACCTCCCATGACAAAGAGGCTCATTTGGTGCCTGGGCAAGATTTTGCAAACGTCAACCTTGTAATTACAAGGATGAAATCATCTGGTTCCTTTTAAGCAAACGGGTTTATTGATCCCAACACTGAAGAAAAGCTATTCTGGGGAAACTTGCTCCTCTCTGCTTTCCTCTCCCTCTGGGATGGATGAATTGATGGGGGTGTTGGGGGTGGGCGGGGGGGGCGGGTGGTGGTGGCAGG
Source organism: Cervus elaphus (assembly GCF_910594005.1). Classification (NCBI taxonomy): domain Eukaryota; kingdom Metazoa; phylum Chordata; class Mammalia; order Artiodactyla; family Cervidae; genus Cervus; species Cervus elaphus. The sequence continues at coordinate 35,368,645 of NC_057818.1, forward strand.
GCAGTTAAGAAAGGGGAGAACTTCCCAGAGGGAAAATTCTTATGGGCCCAAGGGTGAATTGTATGGTATGTAAATTATATCTCCAAAAAATTATTTAGGGCTCAGGAAACTGCCTCATTTAGGTGGATGATACCCCATCCTGGACTTCAGCCCATCTCCATCCAAAGACTAGAAGCTGAGTAGAGCTAGGCTTTGATGGCTCTGTGCCAACCACTAATTCCCCTCCTCTCCCACCCCCTCAACGTTCATTTGTGGCTCCAGATCCTGTTTCAGCTTTAAGATGGTACACTATTTCCTCAGTAATTGAATGGATGCTGTTTCTTTAGAATAAAGTGCACAGAGGTTCAGGGACCTGGGAGGACCTCACCCCCACTTTGAGGAGAGACAGATGTGGGTGGCTGCTGACACCAGATCTGGATAAAGCCATCCTTTCTGCTAGACCTGGGAGGCAGGATGTCTAGACCCTGACTGACCAAGCCAAGGAGGGACAAACAGTTGGGCTCAGGGGACAGGAATGTGCAACCATCAAGGGCAAGAGCCACAACCTGCCACAAGGCCCACAGTAAGACCCCTTCAGACCCAACCTGTTGGGGCCCCTTTGGGAGCATGGTAGGGTGCTTCAGGAGAGTGACCCCAGCTCTCTATAAGTTCACATGCAGTTTGGTGAAGGAGACAAGCTGGACTTTGGGCATCTTTACCCATAGAAGCCTTGTAATGGAATGGTTAAGAGCCCTAGCCCCTCTGAACCTTGGTTTCCTCATCTGTAGAATTGGGTCAATAACAACAAACTTTCAGGGTTATGATGAGGAGTGAACAAAGGATATATCCCCAGTGCTTAGCCATTTCATTAACTCTAATGGGTCAGGGTCTTGTCTGGGTCCTATGGCCACCTATTTACCTTTTCAGGGTCTCGTTTTCCTCATCTCAGATAGGGACAAGGAGGCCTGTCTTAGAAGGTGGTTGTGTGAATTAACTGAGATAAGGGGCATAAAAGCACCCTGCTCAGAGCTTCACAATTGAACCAGACAATTCAGGGTCCCCTCAACACCATGCTCAGCAGTGTCGTCCTTTTGCTGCCCACCCTTTCAAGATCAGTGGGAGCAGCTGCCCACCTGGGAAAGGAGGAGAGAGAAGGCCCTGGACTGACTGAATCCTTAAGAAAGGAAAGCTCCAAGCAGTTGGGCTTCAGAGAATTCAGCCAGGTTTATGGGGTTGGGAGGGTGTTTTTCGGCAGTGAACAGTCACCCTCAGGCTTCCATCTGTGGGCCCTACTAGAGCTGGCTGGTAGCAAACTCCTTCACGGGGTGGTGCCTGAACCAATCCATACCCACCAGACAGAAGCACAGAGCTGAATATATGTGATGTGGGTGAAATTTTCTTTTATTAATTTCCTTTAATCCAGTTTTTAAAATAAGGGGAAAAAATTAACAACCATTAAAAAAATAAAAAATAAAAAAAAGGCACACAGAGTTCAGCCGAGGAGCTGGCCTCCTTCAGCCTGCGGCTCGTTTCCCGGTTGTCCTGGCTGTTTGGATGCCAGACAATGCCGAGTGTGGGTTACCCTGTGGCCTGGAGTTGCCAAAGGCTGTCTGTGGTGCTGCTGTTCTGGGTCCGCCTGGCAGACTCTCCCATCCCTTTCCCTCCAGACGGCATCCCCCACCTCTGTGAGGCTGACACTTAGAGTACTCTGTCCTCCTCTGCACTCCCACTGTTCCCAGTCCAGCTCCCTCGAGCTTAGAAGGGATTTGTCTTGACCATCACCTTTTCTTTGTCAAAAATTCATGGTAGCTTTCTGCCTCAGCTGCTGCCATGGCCCCTGTGAAAAAGTTTGTGGCAAAGAGCAAAAAAAAGAAGCTGGTTCTGAAGTTTTACCTTTGACTACACCTACCCTGTAAAAGGTAGCATCATAGATGCTGCCAATTTTGAGCAGTTTCTTTAGGAGAGAATCAAAGTGAATGGTAAAGCTGAGAATCTTGGTGGAGGAGTTGTAACAGTCAAAAGAAGCTAGAGCAGGACTACTGTAATGTCTGAGGTGCCTTTCTTCAAAAGGTATTTGAAATATCTCACCAAAAAATATTTGAAGAAGCATAATCTACATGATGGGTTTCCCAGGTGGCGCTAGTGGTAAAGAACCTGCCTGCCAATGCAGGAGACATACATAAAAGACTTGGGTTTGATCCCTGGGTCAGGAAGATACCCTGGAGGAGGGCATGGCAACCGACTCCAGTTTTCTTGCCTGGGAAATTCCATGGACAGAGGAACGTGGCGGACTACAGTTCAAGTGACATGACTTTGTGACTAAACAACAACTACATGATTGGTTACCTGTAGTTGCTAACAGCAAAGAAAGTTAAGAATTACGTTACTTCCAGATTAGTCAAGATCAAGAAGAGTAGGAACTTCAAGGTTAAAACTCAATTATCTGGAATATTTTGTATGCATTCTTTAATATATATATATAATATATATAATATCATATAATTTTTTTAAAAACTTATTTATTTTTTTTCACCACATCTCAGTTGCGACATGTGGGATCTAGTTCCCACACCAGGGATCAAACCGACCCCTGCATTGGGAGGACATTTGGACCTAGTGATTGGACCATCAGGAAAGCCCCTCTGTATGAGTTCTCGAATAAAACTTGGGAACAGAAACAACAAAAAGTTCATGTCTGGTCTGAGCATCTAGGCCACTCTAGTGAGATTTCAACTTTTATTTATTCCACATCTCCCAGGGAAAAAACAATTATTGCTAGAGTCCAGACACCAAGGTCAGCTGCAGGTCTGTGAGCCCTACCTGGACCCACTGTGGAGTAGAGTGCTTCCTTGTGAATCATCTATCAGAGACAGAAATGAAAGGTTTTACTCTAGTATCTACCTAAACAGAATATGGTGACATTGCATGGTATTACATGGGATACCCTTTTTTCCTACTATGGACACCAACAGCAGAAACTCTGCTCTCTTGACCACAGTCCTTGTTGACTGACAGCAAACTCATCATCTTCCTCTTGTTCAAACGATGATTGTGTTGTCTTGATGCCCAAAGATCTTCTTAGCTGAACTGGGAAGATGTAAGGGAGAGGCAGCAGATGGATGAAAACTTCTGTTCCTTGTGAGTGGTTTGGTTCTGCCTTGGTAACGGGTAGAGGCTGCCTCACTTACCTGTTAACATAAAGTGCAGATACTTTAAGGCTGGTTTTGTCTGCACTTTGTGCTAATGTGAAGTTTCCCCCTTCAGTTTCACTGGAACCTTTAGGCACCTTTTGAAATAAATGGCACCTTTTGCCAGATATAGCTGATACAAGCTGTTCAGTGGGCCCACCACGTACTCTTACTCCCTCCTTTCGGGAAAACTGTTCTTCCCTTCTTTCAACCATTGGCTTTTCTCTGAAGTTGCCAATTGCAGGCCCCCAGTCCAAAATGGGACAGCATGTGACATAAGCTGGCCGATGTCGTCACATCTGCTTGGATATGGTGATTTGGCAGAGGGGAGAGTGTGGGACCCAGGTTAGGCTCCCAGGAGATGGAATCTTTGGAGACAGAAAAGTGGATGTTTCCATCCTTTGTCAGGAAATGAATGCGATTTATGAGAGGCTGAGAGAATTAGCAGTGAGAAGAAATGGAGAAAGGAAAGAGTCCCTCTCTGTAATTTGTTTACTTAAAACTGACACCTTTTTAGCTTTAAGTTGTTGTTTTTTTAATTGGTTTTCTGTCACTTGCAACTGAAAAGCACCCAAGGGAAAGATTCTGAGATACCTGGACCCCCCACAAAAGTGGTTGGTGACATCCATATCTATGTATACCCTTTCTGTTTGTGTACATACATACATTCACACAGGCTTGGTGTAGGCCAGAGAGCATGCCCTTGGAAGGAGTTGATTCTATGTTTGCTACTCAGAAAGTGTGTGTTTGTTAAAACCACTGGCCTGCAGGTTTGCTTTTGCTGAAAACTCCCCCTGATCTTGGGCAATCCACCATTAACTGGATCCTCGTTAGAGTGAAAAACCAATCCAGTTTGCCAGGAACTGAGTGGTTTCCTGGGACATGGGACTCCCATTGCTAAAACCAGGATAGTCCATCATCCTAGCTCAGTTCTGTATCTGTAAAAATGAGATTGGATTGGACTAGAAAGGGCTGGGAAAGTCTGCCAAATCCTGCATTCAGGCAGACCTTGCCAATTGCCCTTGGCACTAACTCCTGTAAGTTTAAGTGCATTCTTACAATCCTTTGCTATAAGACCAGCTACTGTCAAAATTGGCACCTATTTGCCATAGTTGGACTGAGTTTTTGACAAGCTGAGATTTTAAGGATCAGAATTTATTGAGGACCAACTTTGAGTAAAGCTCTGCCGTAAATCCCATGTCAGGCTGTCTCCAGCCTGAGCTAAATGACTTCCCTAGAACTTGTGGGTCTTGTTTTTTAGGATTTGATTGTACATTTGTGTGAATATATGAACCGGTATTGGGTTATTAATTCAGCTTGTTCTTTGAAAACTTAAATTTATTGAGTGCTCATCATGTGCTAAAACTATATAAAAGCTCTCATGCCAGCTAATACTGCGAGCTTGTGAATGCCTGCATTTTGGAAAAAAGCAAACTGAGGCTTTGTGATCCAGTGCCTATCTAAGGGCCCCAGCCAGCAGGCAGGGGAGTGAGTGAGGTCCCATTTGAGGCCCTTCTGATTCCAACAACTCAGACCTTTCCACCATGATGCGGATTCAGTTGCATCTGTTTGGTTTCTTTCCACCGTTAGTCTTTGATGTGCACAGTCTGCACCCCTCCTGGTCGGTTTTCGGAATCTCCAAGGACTTAAGTTTCCAAAGGAGACTTTGGAGTCTCTTTCAAGTCTCCAGGGACTTAAGTTTCCTGGCGTTCAGGTGACAATTTGGGGTTACTCTGCGCTGCTGGGAAGCCCAAAAGTTGCAGGCAGTGTAGAGGAAGGACTCGCGCGGGCCGCTCCCTATCTCCAAGAACGGGGCAGATCCCCCACTGAACGAAGTCGCCCGCGGGCGGGCCAGGGGAAAAGGGGCCGCGCGGCGCCCCGGGAGGAGCCGGGTTTCGCCGCAGTCCAGCGGCCCCGCAAGCAGACTTGCGGCGCATGCGCGGCGCGGTTCGCAGAGTTGTGAATGGTGCGTTTTGTTTGCCGGAGTTTGGGGCGGGCGGGCGCGCGAGGAGGAGGGGTGGGGCCGACGGGGGCGGGGCGGGGCGGGCGGGCTAGCGAGGTGGGCGGCGAGAGGAAGTGGCGGCGGCGGCGGCGGCCGGGGGCGGCGAATGTTGGGTCCGCGCGGGCGGTAGGCAACGGCTGAGGCGGCGGCGGCGGCGGCGGCGGCGTGGGCTGGGCTCGAGCGGGCGGCGGCACCTTAGACTCCCGGGCGCGGGAGCCCACGCGGGCGGGCGCCTGAAACAAAGGGAAGCGAGAGTCAGGGCGCCGCGGGTGGGCGGTCAGTCGGTCAGCGCGGAGCCGGCCAGCGGTGCCCGCGGAAGCCTGGAGCCCGGCGGCCGGCGCGGCCTCAGGGCGGGAAGATGCCGCGCGTCGTGCCCGACCAGAGAAGCAAGTTCGAGAACGAGGAGTTCTTCAGGAAGCTGAGCCGCGAATGTGAGGTGAGGCAGGCGGGCGGCGGGGAGGCCGCGGCGCGACCCGAGCGGGCCCGGGCGGAGAAAAGTTTGGGCGGTGCGGCCCCGGGGATCCCCGCGCCGGCGCGCCCGCGGAGGGGCAATCTCGCCCGGGCAGCCGTCTCCCCGCTGACTCTGCTTGCCCTTATCGGGGCGGCGCGGGGCGGACGGCGCGGATTTGGCTTCTGATTTCGGGCCGTCTCTGCCTTGCAGATTAAGTACACGGGCTTCAGGGACCGGCCCCACGAAGAGCGCCAGGCGCGCTTCCAGAACGCCTGCCGCGACGGCCGCTCGGAAATCGTAAGTCGGCGGGACGGGGGCGCGGGGGAGTGAGGCGCGCGCGGGTCACTTGTTGCACTGGGGCCGCCGCGGCCCAGGCCGGTTCCGGACGGCGCCGCGGACGCCGCGGCTCCCGGAACTGAGCGGGCGCCGTCTCACTTCCTACTCGGGATTCAAAATGCGAAACCAGACACTGGCGGGCCGCGTCCTCGCGGGGAGACGCTTCCAGGTGGCCGTCGGCGGGTGGATTATGTTTCCCACACACGACTCGGCGGACACTTTGCCGCGAGTGGATCTCAAATCCGAGCCCAACTAAACCAGGAAAGGTCACTATATGGGCTGTGACCCTGATTAAAAGAAAGGGTCGGGATATTAGTAGGAAGAAAACACCCGTAGGGAAAAAGAAGTGGGCTTCGTTCCAAATTATTTCTTGGGCGATAGTTTGTCTCGGGGGCTAGGTTTTGCGTAAATCTATGTGTGAAGCTATCTCTTTTTCATTGGAGCTGGGAATAAATCAGAGGGTAAATCGAGTTATCTGTTGTCCTAAGAGAGAAAAAAAGAAGCCCCCCAAAACGTGCCATCTTTTCTTCGCATCGGAGAGCAACCTTTTTTTCCCTCCAAACCTAAAAAACATATCCCGCTTAGGCCTGCAGTTTTTAAAGAATCGCATGGATTTGCAAAACCCACAGTCGATTTGAGGCCCTGTTTTAGATGCTAGATTTGGTGCTTTACCTCCACCAAACGTTATGCTGAAAAAAAATTCAAGTATCCTACTTCGCCTCATCTCCTTTTGGTTTGTCCTATTGGAGGTGCTAATGAGAGAATGATGGAGCCAAAAAGTGCATCGGAAATAACTAAAGAAAGGAGACTGGTTGTTAATTTTTTAAGAAGTTGAGGAACTGTATAATGGAATCTGATTATCTGCTCCATGACTTGGGCCACTGCATCTTCACACACTTGAAGCTACAGGCGCAGTTTGAATTTAGGTTAACAATAGAAAGACATGTTGGACCATTTGCGTCTCCCATTCCCTGTACAGTAGAGAATATTTTTATTGAGACATAGTTCACATATCATAAAATTCTCCCTTTTCATCACTGAAATCAAGTTTATTTTTTAAAAATATTTTGATGTTTAAGACAAAGGCTTTTTAAATTGTATTACAGATAATGAGAAGATATGACCAACTTTACTAGGAACTCTAGAATATTTGGTCATTATTGCACATTATAAAAGAAAATGTCTAGCTTTTAGCCCACTTGCTTGAGTAGTTGTAATTGTTATATGATTCAGATGTATAGGACGAATAGTTTTTGGTTTTGGCACTAAGTGGTAGAGGAATCTTTCCTTACTTAGTTGGTTCAGTGATTATATCATCCTTTGTCTGGATTTCCTTTTGGAAAAGGTGGATGGTATACCCAACCAATGGATTTCTTGGAAGTAATTGATGTAAGTATAAAAGATGAGCTATAAAATGCTATTGTAATTTTTTAGAGAAATATAGTTAATTTTTTAGGGAAATACAGTTAATAGGGTATTTTCTGTCATATCAAATTTTACTGCATGTGATTATGAATTGGTGGTATAATTTAAGTGTATTTGAATATATATGAATTCATAGTATATTTGAATTACTATATCATATATAACATGAGTTTCCTGTTATAGCAGTATTATAGGTTGCTTGTATTTGTTATAAATTCCTCTTCAGGGATAAATCAGACATTCTAATTCTAGGCCTTCTCTTCTTCCAAAAATCTGATCCTACAAATTTTAATAAGTTCTTAATTTCTAACAAGTATTTAGGTTAAAGAAGATAAGTAGTTTGAATTTCATCTAAGAATTGTAATTAAGACAGCACAGTTTAATGCGTTGAATAGTATAACTTTGTATTTGGAAGGAATTTCACTTTTTCCTCTCCAGTATTCTCCCTTTAATTCAATGTTAGCCATACTTAAATTAACAGAGTTTTAGCTTCTAGGGGATAGAGACCACATTAATTTCATATATGCCCCCTTCGTATGGGTTTTGCCCAGTATCTTTTGCATCATAAGCACTTGATTATTTGAATTTAAAGGTTACTTCATTTAATGCCCCAAATTTATCTTATGACTTGTAAACAGGCTGTGGCTTTTACTTATTTGGTGGTGGAAAATAGGTAGGGAAAGGCATTTTTTTTTTGCTTCTATTTTAATAGCAGCCATGTATGATAAAAATATATAGCTCTCCAAACTGTGTCCAACCCTTCCCCCCTTTTATTTCTTTTTTTTATGAACACCTTATCAGTGAGGTTAATGAAGAATTTATTTTGTATTTAGATGTAAAGCAACATAAGGCTGTGATGGTCATCTCTTGTTAGGTATAAAACTTTGCAAGACTCTATATCATAGCATAAGATAAGTGTGATTATAGGTGAGGGGTAGAATCTATTTTGTAAAATCAGATTTATTCCTTATATAAGCTCTTGTATTATAGTATTAAGAGATACCTTCAACACTAATGATTAATAAAAAAAATACTTATGAGAGGTATGGTGACTACTGTGAAAGTGGTAAAAACTGTTTTTAATCTTGAAGATGGAAGAATAAAAGGTATGTTGGATTGGCACAAGTGTGCTATTTTACAATTTAATGAAACCTCATGAAATATAATCAGGACACTTTGAGAATTCTCCATATAGCCATTTTTACCAGTGTGGATTTTTATGTTTTCAAACAAAATTTTCCCAACTCCTATGTATTGTAGATGTTCCATTAAAAAAAGAGAGTTCTGTGGTCAAATAAATTTGAGAAATGGTATTCTGGAGTGTGATCTGTTTTTACCACTTCTCCAGTCTCAGAGAGGTATGTTGATGAGATAATGGACATGAAGTGATGAAGCAGGAAATCTTCTGAGGTTGGCCTTCAGGCGGGAGGTGAGGTAATGAGTTGCAGAATGTCTTTACTTAGCCCGGAGCTGATTTGGGATACACTGTGACAGAAGGATTTGTTACTAGGTGACTACTGAAGAAACATGGCTGCCGATTTTGGCAGGGTATTCATTCGTGGGCAGGCTCTCTTATCTGTCACCATTCTGCTCTGTGAATTTCACTGTCTGAGACTGAAAGAATTGGCTGTCTTCTTCAGCTAAGAATTACTTCTCATTGTATTTAGCAAATAAATGTAGCATTTACTGGGTGGTGTTCTAAACACTTGACAAGTACTGGAAACTGAGGTTCAGAGTGAAGTAATTTGCCTCAGGTCAGCCTAGGCAGTTTGCCTCCTAGTGTCTGCTTTTCACTTCAGTGGTTGTTTTTTAAACTTATGCTATTAGTTGGCAAAGTTCTTAAGGTTAATATCATAATATTGATGTTTGTTCAGTCTATTCATATAAGTATTTGCCACAAGAAAGGTATCCCAGTGATGAGGGAAATGCCATTAAAGGTATCTATAGAGATTTAGCAGTTAGATTGACCACTGTACCTTCTAGTATCAATCATAGAAATAGGAAGTGCTGTAATTTTTATCTGTAAAGAATCTAAGCCCCTATCTTGGGGGAACTAGTGGATAGCTGAATCAGCTAATGCTTTAAACAAATTGCCCAAGAATGTGCACCCCTAGCTTTCAGATGAAGACTCTATACTTGGAAACAAATTATGTTTTAGAATTTTAATTAGTAAACTAAAACAAAAAGTTCTCTGATTTCAACAAAGAGTTTACATGCAGAATTTTTTTAATGCTTTTTATGTATTTCTTTTAGATTTTCCCTGGAAAAGAGGGACAGTGTTACTTCCATTTTTAACTAGGGGGAAGTATAGAGTTAAATTGCTCTGGGGCTACACAGAATGACACTTTATTGAAATGGTTTTAGATTGTTCTGTCGAGCTGTGCCATTCAAATCTTTTATAAATATTAGATGAATACTCTTCTGTTATTGTCAGATCCAGTTTTCCTAAAGTCAGATTTTCGAAAATGCATTTTTAAAAATTCATCCAAGGTTTTAGAGAGATGAGTACTGTCATAGCACATGCTAATGTATGGTTTATCAGAGGAGAGACAGTCCCAAATGCATTTTTTTTTTCAATAGTGGGCTATTAGTTAATTAACATTTATTTATATTCAGTGTGCAAGTGATTGGAATTTGGGAAACTCTGGATAAAATAGACACCTATAGGGATGAAAAAGTCTGTGTTTTTTAAGCTGAGCCTTTCCTGAAACTGGAATTTTTGTCTCTGAGAGTGAGTTCTACTGAAAACCATAATGGAGGATATTATCTTCATCTTATAAATTTTGGTTTTTAAAAATCATTGGAAATGATATTTGGTCAGTTTATTCATGATAATGAGATCCTCCCAATGTGATATATCGTGGAGATATTTTCACTTCCAGTCATCTCCAAGTGCATTTTTAGCATGGTTTTTGAAGCATAGTGTTTCTTTGAGCATGGAAAATCAAGAAAAAGTAAAGTGTCTCATTTACACAACTTTAAATTGTGGTATGCTTTAAAATTCAAAATATTCAGCCCTTCAGTGATTTTTATGTTTAAAAATACAAGTTCTTAAATGTAGTTATGGGGGCTTCTGGTTAGACATTAGCAGTGCGTTGTACTAACGTCAGCAAAAAATGACCTGAAAGAAAGTATTGATTCCATGTCTGATTTTATATTTAAGCAGCCAATGGCAAATGTCCTCAAAATGGAATCAGATGTTTGTAACTTAATACTTAAGAAAAATGATGAGTGCATGTTTTTTTACTTTTAAGTAATCTTGGTGCTGCCTGGCTTAAGACAGAAACTGATGTAAAAATAAATGACTGCCTGCATAATTTATGTAATGTCCTGCTCCTGATCCTGTTTGTATTGATTTTTCTAAAAGGCTTTTGTGGCCACAGGAACCAATCTGTCTCTCCAGTTTTTTCCGGCCAGCTGGCAGGGAGAACAGCGACAAACACCTAGCCGAGAGTATGTCGACTTAGAAAGAGAAGCAGGCAAGGTAGGAAACATTTCTTTGCAATTTGAAATACTGTGGATTGTTTTACTATTAGCAATTACCTGGTGATTTATATTTTAAGAAAGAAATCACAGGTCTGATTATAGACGTGTGATCAGATTTGCTTTCATTCCATATTAAAAAGATATAATACAATTCTTGGAGAAGGAAATGGCAACCCACTCCAGTATTCTTGCCTGGAAAAGTCCATGGACAGAGGAGTCTGGCGGGCTGAAGTCCATGGGATTACATGACTGAGCATGTGTGCACAAGGGTGGAGGGAAATGGGTTGGTAGCAATAAAGTGGTAGAACTAAAAAAAAAAAAAAAAAAAAGATATAATACAATTCTTAAAAATCAAATGTTTTATATAATTTCATTGCTAATATGATGCTTATGTCATTTGCCACAGAAAGTTCTCACCCTTAAAGAGAGTAGTGTGCTTTCTTATATGTAACATTTGAAACTTAATTCCTTTAAAAGTGTGGACAAGAAATTCTTTGTTTTACTAAAATGTGTGTAACTATAGTGTTTTTTTAAAAAAATGAAAATTAGAGAAAAATGGGAAAAGACTTAGGCTTAAAATTTAATAGTATTTAGAAATGATTCATGGATAGATTTCCACTTTTTAATGTAGCAAATTTAATTTTGAGAAAATATGAAAATGTTAACATGGAAATATTTTTTTGTTTGAAGGAAAAGCTTCTGGGAAACAAATATCTTAAAATTTGTATGTAGGAAGTTTTAGATCAAAGATACGAAAAATGTAGGTAGAGATGTTTAAGTTGAGAGCCCTATTAAAATCTAAGTTAAATGAATTATGTGCTTTTGATGAAATGTTAATGAATAGTGTCTTGGATTAGTTCATCTTTTAATGTAGAAACTGACTTCTTGAAATAAAATATTTAAAGAAAAAAATTTTTTTTACCTCGTTTTGTACTCAGTCTTTCTCCTGTTTCCTTTGCAGCATGTTTCTATACCTGTTTTTATTAACTTGCTAAAATTGTTTTCTAAGTGTCATTGTGACTAGTATAACCTATCACTTTATTTGTGAAACATAAGGATCATCTAAATATTCCTTTGAGGAACTTAAAAGATTTTCGTATTGGGCTGTATTAGAAAAAGGATTTTCATATCTTGTACATATACAATGAAGAGTTGTGGGCTTTTTTTCCTTTAATTTTGTGAAATAAAGTTTGCTCTTTTGTGAGTTACAAATCAACTAATCTTTTGATGGGAAGAGGGAAAATAGATTACAGAATTTTAAAATGAGTAATAAGTTTGAAGTTTGCTTTTCTATGTGTTAGACTTGTTTGCTTGGAAGATTAAAAGCAAATGTTCCAGGGTTTACTACTTGGTAATTATTAATATATACAGGAGAAGTTGGAAAGTAATGACTGTGTGATTATTACTTTTTTGTCTGTTTGGTGTATGAATGTGTGACTGTTTTTTTCCTTGTTCCAAATACTTCCTTGAAGTTTAACTTGCTAGCTCAGATACTAAAAACATAAACCAAAAAATTTCTTTCCTCTCAACTTTTATGCTAAACTCTTTTAGGATTTCATGATGACATCTCAATGTTACTAAAATCTCCTAGTATTTAATAACTAGTAAATGGGTGTTAATTCTACTAGAATATGTTTGCTTAAATTAATGATATCTGTTTAGTAGATTGAAGACCATATTTTCCTTGGACTTAAGCCGTTGAGATGTTTTTAGTTATACGATCAACAAGAACAAAAACCTTAGATAGCTTGTTCTAGAACTTAGCGAAAGTGTTTTCAAATATACCAAGAAAAATCATAGAACTGATGCAAGAAATCCGGAAACTTATATTTTATTAATATTTGTTTTATGATTTTCTTCTGTAAAGTGCCAGATTAAATATTTTCAGTTTTGCAGGCATATGATCTCTGTTGCAGCTTCTCAAGTTCGCTGTTACGGTGTGAAAGGAGCCATAGACAATGTGTAAACAAATGAATGTGGCTGTGTTCCAAGGATGGTAATACTGGCAGAAATCTGTATCTTTCCCTCAGATTTAAATTGGTAAATGTTTGTGTATAGATGATATATTTCTCAAATATAATTTTACCAGTACTTTCTACACCAGTAGAATCTAGGAAAAAGAAAGCGTTTTAATGAAAAAAACCAACAACATTAAGGGAAAAAAAAACAAAACCCTGCTAGTATTTCGCTCTTTACCACTGGGATAAGTATAGTAATGAATTTAGAGAAAAGATACTAACCCATGTTTTCTCATCCATAGAGCTCAGGCTCTGGGGTCTCTCATTTCTCTTCTGATAACCATCATCGTTTATTTCTGTGCCCATAGGACTAGAAGCAAAGCAAATTGAAGCAGTTTCCCTAAATGTTAATTATTTGCCTCTGCTCCTTATACTAAATCCAAAATCAGTGTCTCTTCCACATGCTTTCAACCTAGTTAGGTGCTAAAGCAGCTTAGTTCTCTTCCCATTCAAACCCAGCTTTGAGAAATTGAGCCTTTAGAGTTACATATAAATTGAGGTGAAGTCCTGGCTTCATATACTACTTCATTTATTCTGTAACTTTAGACAAGTTGTTTAATCTTTATGGTCCTCAGTTATAAAGTGAGGTTAATGCATGTGTCCCAGGGTGGCCCTAGGGATTAAATAAAACAGTGTATGTAAAGTGCCTAGCTCAGTAACTGGCAGAGTTATTAAAAAATTCATTCATTCAGAAGGTCTTTGTTTAACACCTATTATGTAATTTAGTGAGTACTGTTCTAGGCACTTGATATATGAATAAACAAAACAAAAGATCCTGCCTTACAGGTTGTTTTATGGAAGGAATGGAAGAACAGGCAGCATGCGCAGTTTATAAGTTATGTAGTATGTTACAAAGTGATAAATGCTCTGGGGGGAAAAAAGGAAAATTAGAATAAAATAAGGGATCAATGAACGGGAATGTGTGCAATTTTAAACAGGAAGGACTGGGTAAAGAAGGTCATATTTGAGCAGAAACCTAAAGGAAGATAGGGAATGATGAGCAATGCAGATATTTGAGGGAAAGGTGATCCAAACAGGTGACACAGCCTTGTAAAGGCCCTGGAGTGGGAGCTTGCACAGTGTGTGTGTTAAACAGTGAGTAGGCCAGTGCGGCTGGAGTACACTGACCAAAGAGGAGAGAAGTAGGAGAGATTAGGGAGATAGCAAGAAGCCAGTTTACATGACTGTGAGGGGCCATGGGAACAACAATGGACTTTTATTCTGAGTAGAGTGGAGAGTAGTTTCTGCTCTTTGAGCAGATGAATTTTCTGATCTGCCTTTAGTTTTGAAAAGATCACTCTAGCTGCTGGGTTAACAGCAGTTTTAGCAGGCAAGAGTGAAGCAGGGGGGCCCATTGGGCTGGTATGGTAATCTTGGTGAGAGACCAGGGTGGTAGCAATGGACACAGTGAGGAGGAGTCATAGTCCAGGAATATTTGAGATAGAGCCAACAGGATTTGCTTATAGATTGGATGTGAGGTGTGAGAGTCAAGAATGACTCCAACTTTTCTTGGTTAGAGCAACTGGGAGTATAGGATTGCAGTCATCTGAGATGAGAAAAGCTGTGGGTGGAGCAATTTTGAGCAGTTTAGGGCATGTGAGTTTGTGGTGGTAGCTTGTTGCAGCTTCTGTTTTCAGCACCCACCCGTAACTTCTTAAATGATGGCACAGCTTTTTCCTAAGTGACCCTTTGTCTGCTTATCTCAAGATTTCAGTGTCTTTTTTTTTTAATCAGCTTTATGAAAGTATAGTTTATTTACCAAATAATGACCCCATTTTGAGTGTATAATTTGAGTTTTAACAAATGTACACACCCATGTAAACACCACCCACAGTCCAGATAATATTTCATCCCCTTGAGCCCTTCCACAGGAATCTGAGAGTAGCTTAGCTGGTTGGTTCTGGCTCAGGGTCTCCCATGAGTTTGCAGTCCAGCTCTTGGGGCTCTTCAGTCTCTGAAGGCTTGATTGGAGCTAAAGGATCCCCTTGCAAACTCACTCACATGACTTTTGGTTGGTGGCTTCAATTCCTAGTCATATATTCCTTTCCATAGAGAGAAAAAGAATGAAGTCATCCTGCTTTTTATGACTTATTCTCTGATCACTTTTTTCTTCTTGTTCATTAGAAGCGAGTCGCTATGTCTAGCCCACACTCAGCAGGGAGGGGGTTGGTTTATTCACATATATGGGAGGAGGCTGAGATCTTTGGGGCCATCTTAGAGGCTGGCTCCCAGTGTTCACTTAAATCTGATGAATTCAGGAAAAAAATTAGAATGCTAATAGGAAACAGAAGTTCCATATTCTCTTAGATTTGAAATATGGCTTTATGATCTAAGAAAATGGGCTTCGCAAAATCAGTCTTTGTATTCATTCTTTCTGCCTTTGTGTTTGTTGGAATATTTTCAAACCTAGAGTCTTCAGTAAGAAAGGTCTGTTAGTGGGTAACTGACCATCAAGTCAGAGCACACACTTTTATAGTCTGACTTTCAAATATATTTAAAACTTTTGCACCCAGGTACCTAGTGAGCTATTAACAGATAAAGCTGACTCTTTATTAAGGGTCTTTCTTAGAAGAGGTTTAAAATAATACTGTATAATGGAGAGAGCTCTGGACATGTTTGGATTGTCAGAAGACAATCAACAATTGTTTTCCTTAGCTGTAAATGGGAATCAGAATGTCTTCCCTGTTCATAAACCTCATGTGAGGATTAAATGAAGTACCAGAATATGTGAAAATGCTGCCTTAATTGTCAAGCCCTATCCAAACCTATTTGATAGGTTTGTAGAGTGAGATCGTAGATAATCAAGGATTTTCAGTGCTCTAGAGGCCTTAGGTCGCTTCACTTCAAGTAGCAGTATGGTGTTGGGAGACTATGTCCTTCCCCAGTGGTCCATCCTGGTGTTTTATAAACCGAGACAGCCAAAATGTTCATCATTGTCCCTTAATTTAAACTGCTTTCCTCTAATGTAGCTGTCAGAAGACAAGAAATGCAACAGATCAGAATTTAAATCATTCTCTGTGAAATTTTGTTAGACCAAGCAACACCCTGTTCCTTTGATCTTTCCTCTTGGAACTTATTTCCAATTAACTTTTATTTCAAACAAATGCAAATGGTTATGGTTGACCATAAGTTATTAGTCTTGAGTGGTCAGATTAATGGTTTTTGCATGCATTCTGTGTTTTTTAAAGCGTCCTTAGATTTTAAAATTAATGATTATGCTTACTGCATAATCCTAGTTTGTGAGCATGAAGTTAGAGGGTATGAAAATCTTGTAAACTGAAGAAATTAACTTTATAGTGCTATTGTTTGTTTTCCATTTTTTCTATGGAAATTGAATATACTATCTAGTTTCATCTAGATATATTAGATGTGGTCCCAGAAAAAGAGGTTAAACTTTCTATAGTTTTTGTATTACTATTCATTACTTATGATTTTAATTGATAGATAACAATAGCAGACATTGGGAGTGGTTATATAATGGCATCAGAGCACTTAGCTTTTAAACTTTGATAAGTTATGTGTTTTACTTCTTTTTCTTTTCTGAACATTCATACTTAAAAATCTTTTTATCATTCATTTTCATCAGCATGAAATAACAAAGCAAAGTTTAATAGCATTTGATTTAACAAATAAAGACAAAAACTCTTACTTTAAATGTCTTAAAAAAAAAAATTGTCTTCAAAGTTCTGTAACTGCTGTTTCTGGAGCAGTTTGCTTACTTGCTTGCAGGATCTTTGTCCCAAAATAAATATTGTGTCTGTTTATATACCATCCACAATTTGGCAGAGTTTAGAGCACTCTCTTTAGCTTTGAGAAATTCCTATTCAAGCTCAGAAGCAAGTTTCTTTTCCTCCTTAGACAGCCCAGTCACTCCAAATAAAAGAAATCTGTGGTAACACTTTGGAATGTGGTTTTCCCCAAGAGAAACTGAGGCAACTTTACAACTAGCTTGTTGGATCTAGACTTTTAAGTACTTCAGTTCAACTAAAATATGAAGTATATTTTCTGGCACTTAGTTATCAACAGTTTAGTGTACTGAAATAAGTAATCTGGGCTTTTTAAAAAAGTTTTATTTCAACAATTTTTAAATCCAGGAAGAGTAGACTGACTTCATGAATAAATAATAATGTTTAAAAATTAGAATGTCGTAGTACCTTCCAGTTAGAGTTACATTAACTTGCATATATGATAAATGCCCCTCTGAAGTATTTGAAGACAATATACTCTTTTTTTCCCGTCTTCTTTTTTTTCTTCCAGTTTTATTGAGATAGAATTGATATACAGCACTCATCTTTTCCCCTTTTCTTGAATTGCATTATTTGCCTGGATTTAGCGTGAAGTGTAGTCTTGGCCATATCTCAATTATATTTTTCAAGTTAGAAAAGTCAGAATGGTATGTCTGAGAGAAACATCCTTAATCTTCCCTTTTTGTTTCTATTTCCTACCCCAATATTTTTGAATGATTAATTCAAACACTGCAAGGATAAAGATGTTATCAACTAAAGAAATCAGTTGTTGAGAAGGGCTGCTATGTCCCAGTTTTACTGCTTCCCATTGTAATTGATTTTTTTCAGTTGTCATTATTGAGATATGATTTCTATACAGTAGAATTCACCTATTTAAGATACACAGTTAAGTGACAAATATGTGCAGCCAGCGGTGTGATTACCACCACAGTGAAGATACAGACTGTTTCCGTAACCTCAGAAAGTGCCCTCGTGTGCTTTGCAGCCAGTCTTCCCGCCCCCCAGCCCAGGCACCCATTGTCTGCTTTCCGTTTCGTACTCTCTTATCTTTTCTTTTTACTGAGCAGTGTTCCATTGTGTGAATCTGCCACATTTCGTTTTTCCATTTAGCAGTTGATGGCCATCTGAGTTATTTCGCCTTGGTTTGGCTACTGTGCTGCTTTTAATGTTTATACCTGAGTCTCTTATGTGGACATTTGTTCTCATCTGTCTTGGGTAGATAGATACATAGGACTAAAATTGCTGGCTAGTTAGTTTCATGAATATGAACTTTTTAAGAAACTGCCATTGTTAATCACTCAGTTGTGTCTGATCCTTTGCAACCTGGTGGACTGTGGCCCACCAGGCTTCTCTGTCCATGGAATTCTCCAGGCAGGAATACTGGAGTGGGGTGCCATTCCCTTCTCCAGGGGATCTTCCTAACTCAGGGATTGAACCTAGGTCTCCTGCTTTGCAGGTGGATTCTTTACTGTCTGAGCCACCAAACTGTTCTCCAAAGTGGCTTTGCAATTTTGCATTCCAGCTAGCCATCTATGAGTTTCAGCTACTTCACATCTTTACTAATACTTGGTACTGTTAGTCTTTTTTTATTTTAGCCATTTTTGTGAGTTTGTAGTGGTATCTCATTTTGGGTTTAATTTGCATCTCTGTGGTGACTTGAAGGATGTTCAGTATGTTTTATGTGCTTGTTTGCCATTTGGCGAAGTGTCTGTACAGATCCTTTGCCTATATTTTGATACCAAATTATTATTGAGATGTAGGAATTTTTTTAATGTATTAAATACATGTTCTTTATCAGATATTTTTGCAATTGAAGTTTTATTATGAGTCACATTTAAAGTAGCTAGCCTTGACTGCATATCAGTTCAGTTCAGTTCAGTTGCTCAGTCGTGTCTGACTCTTTGCGACCCCATGAACCACAGCATGCCAGGCCTCCCTGTCTATCACCAACTCCCAGAGTCCACCCAAACCCATGTCCATCGAGTCGGTGATGCCATCCAACCAGTCCATCCTAAAGGAGATCAGTCCTGGGTGTTCATTGGAAGGACTGATGTTGAAGCTGAAACTCCAATACTTTGGCCACCTGATGCGAAGAGTTGACTCATTTGAAAAGATACTGATGCCGGGAAAGATTGAGGGCAGGAGGAGAAGGGGACGACAGAGGATGAGATGGACTGGTTGGATCTCCTTGCAGTCCAAGGGGCTTTCAAGAGTCTTCTCCAACACCACAGTTGAAAAGCATCAATTCTTCAGTGCTCAGCTTTCTTTATAGTCCAACTCTCACATCATATGTGACCACTGGAAAAACCATAGCCTTGACTAGACAGACCTGTGTTGGCAAAGTAATATCTCTGACTGCATATAAAATATTAGGAAGTATAAATACAGATTTTGTCAAAACTGCCCCTAATATAGTGATTTTGGCCTCCTTCGATTGTGCCTCTCAACTTTAAAAAAAAAAAAAAAACTCTTAATTTTTAAACAAAAATTTTGACTCGTGTTGTGTGGCATGTAGGATCTTAGTTCCCCTACCAGGGATCGAACCCACCACTTCTGCATTGAAAGGCCAGGGTCTTAACCACTGGACCGCCAGGGAAGTCCCTTGATGTGTTTTTGGGTGTTTGTTTTTTTTGAGCTTGTTTTGTTTATTATGTTAAAATGCACATCACATAAAGTTTACCATTTTATCTGTTCGTAACTATACAGTTCAGTATCATTAAGTATATTAAAATTCATGCTCTTGTCATCTTCCTTATACTAAAGCTCTGTACCCATTAACCACTAACTCTCCTTTCTCCCGTGTCCCCAGCGCCTGACAATTGCCTTTCTACTTTTTGTCTTTGGTAATTTAATTCCTCTAGGTACCTCATGTAAGTGGAATCAACATCCATAACCTACCGCTTAGAGAACCATTGTTAACGTTTTGTTATATTGCCATTCTTATTTTTTCTGTGTATATTTAAATTGTAAAATAAAATTATTCTATTTGATATGGCATTAACTTTTAATCTTTGGATTTTCTGCACATCTTATTAATAATTGATTTTACTAATAGAAAATCAGCAGTAAATAGATACCTTTGTATAAGAGAGAAGCAACAGAATGATTATCAGTGTAATTCTTGGAATAAAAAAGTAAGAAATGGCTGTGGATGTATCTAGTGAGCATACATGCAGTGTTCATTCACCTGGGAAACCTTTGCAGATCTAGGAAAGCTTTGCAGATCTAGAAAACAGTAGACAGGCAGTGCTGTACACATACATGGCAGTCATATGAAAAATCTCTCCTACAGAAAACTTTGAGCTTTCTAGTATAGGCATTTTAGGGGGCAGAAAATGTTTGTTTTAACTATCTCTGAGTATATGGGACTCCTTTTGCTACTGTGTACTCTTATTTTCTCAGTTTAAAATTAGAATAGTAATAGCAAACAGTTCTGTAGCACTGGCTATGTGCCAGGTACTGTTTTCATTGATACAAAGACCAATACTCTTATTATCTCGTTTTTACTGATAGGAAAGCATTTGTAAGTCTTAATGTGCTACTTAGTTTGAGCAGGCTCTGAGACTTTCTCTGACATCACTTCCTTGATACTTAGTTTTCTAGGGAAGAGTAGAAGCCACAGACCAGCTAACTGTGCTTCATGCTAGAGACACTGATTTGGTGGCGAGTTTAGTTATTGTTACCTTCTTTTATGAAGGTATACAATGTAAGTAGTTGGAAGTTATTACCTACTCTGATCTTTCCAGTTTAGGCTGGGCTTTTCCCAAATTGATGTGTATTTAGGAACAAAGAATTTAAAGTAATGCTTAAAATGTGCCTTTGCCAGTGAAACTGTGCTTTTCAGACTTAATATGACTTTCCTGTGCCATACTGTGTGTTCTAAGAAGAATATGGCCAAGTCTGGGAATGATTGGCTGGTTACTTTTATGGGGGGAAACATTTTTTCCATGTATACAGTCAACATAAGCCCTTTTGTGTTTTAAAACTTTAGATATGAAGGCAGATTAATCTTCAGATTAAAACAGAAGTGTAGCCTAGGAGTGTGACTTCAGCTTTTCCATTAGGAGAATTTAGATGTTTTCAAATAAACAAAATATTCTGCCCATATTAAATGATAATTTTTAATAAATGTCTGCCTCTTTTTTTAAAACAATATTGCAGAATATTGTTTTAAATAATGGGACTTTGGGAGAACCCTTCTAAATTTTTGGAGGGTATTGTTTATTCCAGCTTTTTAGTCCTGACCTGCCTTTCCGTTGCTATCCAGAACAATGCTGCTGGACTTTTTTTAAATTGTAGTAAATTCACATAGAATTCACCATCTTAGGCATCTGTTCAATTCCATGGTTTTTAATAAATACACAGTGTGCAGCCTTCATCACCACTATCATATTCAGAACATTTTCAGAACTCTGGACTGTTTAAAATATGTTTTGACCTTCTGCAAGCTAGTTTTCATCCTGATCACCACCACTAGTACCAGATGATTTATATCCTCAGTAATTCACTTAATCCTGCACTAGAGTGAATGAAGTCTTTTATTTGATTTTGGAATGCGTTTGGTGATAGCTTGATTTCACAGCTGAGGAAACTGGGGCCCAGAGAGGCTAACTAAATCTTCAGTAGTCATGTAATCTGTCTCCTAGGAAGAGCCAGCATCCAGACCCAGGTCTTTTACCCAAGAGTCTGTGTTGTTTGCAGTTTACCACATTGCTGCTAATAATCATTAGGTAAGTTGCTAGAAACTTCACATACCACCTTTGAAAGTTATTTTAGCCCACCAAGTTATTCTTCCCATTAGAGTCAGTATTTTAACATGGTCATTTTTGACCTCATTTTGATGACTTCAGAACAACCTTTCACTTCCATCTTTTTCCTTTCAACATTTAACTTTTCTTGAATTGTTTTTCTAACTTAAGGCTGCTCTATATTCTCTGATTCTAGGCTCGCCATGACCTGCCTCCTTTTTATATCCTTCCATAATTCTTTTCTGGAGAAGGGAATGGCAGCCCACTCCAGTATTCTCTTTTTTTTTCCCATTTATTTTTATTAGTTGGAGGCTAATTACTTTACAATATTGTAGTGGTTTTTGCCATACATTGACATGAATCAGCTATGGATTTACATGTGTTCCCCATCCCGATCCCCCCTCCCACCTCACTCCAGTATTCTTACCTGGAGAATCCCGTGGACAGAGAAGCTTGGCAGGCTAGAGTCCATGGGATCACAAAGAGTCAGACATGAATGAGCGACTAATGCATGCATATAACTCTTTTCATCTTATAAAACAAACTCCCTATTCCTTGACTCCCTCTCCCCCTTGTTCCTGGCAGCCACTCTTCTTTGTCTGTGATTTTGACTAAATAGCTCTTATAAGTGTTTGTACATACAGTATTTGTCTTTTAGAAGTTCTCTGTATTGATTTGGATGTTAATTCCTTAATAGGTATGTGATTTGTAAATATTTTCTCCCATTCTGTGGGTTGCCTTTTTACCCTATTGATAATGTCTTTTGATGTACAAATTTTTAAAATTTTAATGAAATCCAGCTTACCTATTTTTATTGTTGTTATCTTTGTCCTTGGTGTCATCCCCAAGAAATCATTGTTAGATTCAGTGTCATGAGGCTTTTATCCTTGCTTCTAAGAGTTTTATAGTTTTAGGTCTTAATATTTAGATTTTTGGTCTGTCATGAAGTAATTTTTGTATGTAGTATTAGGTGAGGGTCCAGTTTCATTCACTTCCTTCTAGATATCCGTTTTCCTAGCACCGTTTATTAAAAGGACTCTTCTTTCCCCATTGAATGGTCTCAGTACCCTTGTCAAAAATCATTTGACCACACATGTGAGGGTTTGTTTCTGGGCATCCTACTCTAGCCAATTAGTCTGTATGTCTTTTATGCCAATACTATACCATTTTGATTAATGAAGCTTTGTAGTAAGTTTTGAAATCAGAAAGTATGAGTCCTCAAGTTATCTTCTTTCAAGATTGTTTTGGCTTTTCAGGTCCCTGTAACTTTTTTTTCCCTTTCTTTTTATGTATTTTTATCCTTTTTCCATATGACTTTTAGGATGGAATTTTCTGTTTGGTTAACACATCCACTTATTGAGTGTGCACCTGCGTGTGTGCATGCACACGTTTGCATTCTTAAACTTTTAAGCTCCAGGCACATTCTGTATTAATCCGTGTTATGATTTCTCTAAGATGTACTGTTTTCTGTTTGAACTGTAAGAAGTATATTGGTAAATTACATTAAATCACTATAGAAGAATCTGGTTTTTTTTTAACACTTGCATGCAACCCAAGTATGATTCAGAGGCAAGTGAGATTGAATGACTGTCTGTAATGATTATCCAGCAGTCAGGCAGCTGACTGTACATTTCTAAATGGAGAGGAACATGTGACTAAAGGAGGATGAGTCAGAACCAAGTATCTTCTAAAGGAATCTGTTAAATAGACTACATAAATGATTACAGTTAACAAGCAAGGGGTACATACTTCCTTTGTGAAGTATCTTGTTTTCCTGGGTGCCTGTGGCCATCCCAGTATTAATGGTTGTCTGCTGATACTATTGGTGTGGTCAACTATTCATTGTCTCAAAAAAAAAAAAAAAAAGTTGCTTCTTTCCCTTGGAAAGAGAACACACTGTAAAATTTTAGTGGAAGTATTTTGTGTAAATTTCTGTGGTGCTTTATATGTTTCATAAGCTTATGGACATTGGTTTAATTTTTGTTGTCACCTATGAAGGAGGTGTGATTATTGATTTTATATGTGAGAAATTGGGAGACTTACTCATAATCTTAAATTATTTATCTCAAATACACTGTTAAAGCTAAAATTTCAATCCAGGTTTTATCTGATTCTAAAGCACATTTAATTTTTACTCTTCCCATGCTCTCTTGGAGTTAAGCATGGTGATAATATTCCTTTTCTTTAAAAAATAATTACAGTTGATTCTCCTAATTTATGGTAGTTGTCTTCTATAAAGTCCCTGCAAACACATGACCTGTTTATAAGAGGAAAATTCACACTTACGGCTAAAAAAAAAATGCCTTCCCCCAATATTAGCCAGTTTACTCCCTCTGCCAACGTATTAGAACCTGGTATCTCTCCTCATACACATTATTAGAATTTTTATTTTTTATATTTTTATCTTTCATTTAAAGATAGTTATATTGTTTTATTTTAATATTTTTAGCCATTTTATTTCAAACTGTTTTTTTTTCCCAAATGGTAGTCAGTTTTCCAGTCTCCACTAGTTAAGTAAAATACCCATTTACCATTGATTTGCAGTGTTGCTGTTTTCATTGATTAAATCCTTGTATACTTGGCTTTGTTTTTAATTTTTTTTTGTTTATTCCATTAAGTTGTTTCTAGCTGTCACGGCACTACTGCATGTATATTGATTGCATTGTTACATGTCTTAATATCTGAAGGGCAGAAAATACTTTCTTATATTTTCTTGGATAGCCTGATTCTTTTGTGTGCATTGTAGATTTATCCCTCAAAGTCCAGAAAACATTATTTTGAGATTATACTGGAATTTTGTTAAAATAAGGATTACTTTGGGGTTAATTGACATTGGTACTCTTACCATTAGAGAGCATGACATCTTGTTTTTCAAGTCCTTTTCTGTGTTTTAAAAATTAGATATTTTCTTCTTACAGAACCTACCTGTTTCTTATTATATTTATTTTTAATGGATACTTTTAATGCTATTTTAAAATAAGGACTTTTAAAATTTTCTAAATAGTTAACTATTGTAACATAGAAAAGTTGTTGGATTTTGTATATTTTTTATAACAAGTCATTTTATTGAACACATTAATTCACTTGGCTTTTTTGTTAAATATTATAGATTTTTCAGGTAGATCATCTTCAGATATTATGTCCTGGTTGTATTTCTTGTCCACTTTGTTAGAACTGTGGTCTTTAAAAGGAGATTGCAAAGCTCCTGGATCCAGCTCCTGACAGTTTTATCACTGTCAATGAACATTCCATTAATCTTAAGAGTTATTTAAGTCATACTTAAATGTAATAGCTGAATTCAGTCTTAATTCTTACAGTTCTTTTTGTACATATTCAGCTCTTCCTTATTACAGACTTTAAGATAACTGGTATTGGAATTTTTGAGGGAGGTAGTGGGATATGAATTTTTAAAAATGCATCATGTATTTCCCTCTAACCTTAATGATACTACCCTTTAAAAAATGACAGGTAATAAACATCTGTTGAATAGGTGAATCTTTTCAAGTTGAAATTATAAGGAAGCTATAAGAAAAGCATTTCTAAGTTCCAGCTGTCTTTCTGTTCTTCTGGTAATCATCATTCAGTTATTTACTGAGGGCCTAAGGAATACTGATCATTTCTTCCACTGTTTTCCCACTATCTCATTTTATAGACTAAAGTCACCAGTGTTTGAGCTCTGACAGTTTACTACAAGGAAGTGAAATATTGTTTCCAATTGAAATGGATTTTTTGAGGGTGAAGTGTCTGCTGCTTGCTTTTATCAATAGCTTTGACACTTGATTTCCATGTTTATTGATGTTACGTTTCAGCTCAGTACTGGTGTGCATGGAAATCTTTGCAAATTTAGTTATTCTATTTTAATTATCTTGAAATTACATTCTTTAGAAACTCAACAGAGGGAACTGTCTCTGCTGCCCCTTTGTACTCTCAGTTTCTGTTGTCTCTCTGGCTACCTAGGAGCTATTGTAGAAGAAAGGACAATTGAAGTTGCCACTGCTTATTCCAAATTTAGATACCCACAGAGAAGAGACTCCAGACTCTCAGATAGAACAGTTTTATACAGGTTGATAAATGGAAAGGTATCTTAAAGTTCTCTCATATCCTTACTCAGACTCTTGCATTTCAAAACCCAGGGTAACTTATGTTTAGCTGCTGAAGTAGTTTGGTCCCTTTACTAAAGGAAATGAGATTTATCATCTCGTAAGCTGTGCGCTGCAGAGACATTGGTGTCTGTGAGGGAAGGGAAAGTTGCATTTTTATTATCATATCCTTTTCCCCTTATACATTCTTTCAAGAATTTGGTGAAAGCATTAGACTTCTTTAGAAAAAGACACATGGACACAAACATATATTTTTATACAGAATTTTGAGACATTTCTGGTCTTCTTGAAACTTAACTGTAAACCCAAACTCATGTAGGTTGTCTGAACTCCAGACTAAACTCCTGCTTTAAATAAGAGCATTGCTAAAAGTTATGAGTGACCTAAGATCCTGTAACATGATACTTTGAAGTTTTATGTGGCCAAGAAAGGAGAAATTTTTACAGGGAGGCCTGTAACTTAACCTTTAGCCACTAGGCTCTTTGCATGCTTTCCTCTTTGTTCATAGCCTGCTCTGCTGGATTCTTCTCTTCTACATAGCATCTAAAAAATTGAATTGCCTCAGGTCTCTTCATGGGCTCCCCTCTTCTCTCCTACTTATTGTTGCTTGAGTAATCTCTTCCGTACCCCTGGATTGAAACACCACAGTGTTGTTGATGGCTGTGTGTGTGTTAGTCATGTCTGACTCTTTTGCGATCCCATGGACTGTAGCCCACCAGGCTCCTCTGTCCATGGAATTCTGGAGTGGGTTGCCACTTCCTCTTCCAGAGGATCTTCCAGACCCAGGGATCGAACCTGGGTCTCCTGAATTGCAGGTGGATTCTTTTCCATCTGAGGCACCGGGGAAGCCCTGTTGATAGCTGCCAGATTTATATCTTCAATCGGTATCTCTTCCCAGAGTGCCAAAACCCCACTTGCAGCTGCCTGCCCAGAAATCATTGTTCACATATCTTCGATGTCGCCTGTGTAACAGATGATAAAACTTAACACGAATATGTCTTATAATTACTCTACTGAGATGTAATTCATAGAGCATAAAATTCACCCTTCACTAAAATAAAGAAAAATTCAGGGATTTTTAGCATATTCACAGAACTGTGCATCATATTCACAGAACTGGAACTCTCATTCCAAAACATCTTCATCACCCTAAAAAGAAATCATGTACTTATTAATAGTCACTCCTCATTTCCACCACCCCACACACACCCCCTGCCCCCCCAACCAGCCCCAGCCCCTGGGAACCACTAATATCTTTCCTATTTCTGTATTTGCCTACTCTGGATATTTCATGTAAATGGAATCATGTAGTTTGTGGCCTTTTTCCAGTTTCTTTCACTTAGCATAGTATTTTCAGGGTTCATCCATGTTGTAGCATGTATCACTACTTTATTCCTTTTTAATGGCTGAGTGGTATTCTGTTAATGGATAATGCCATGGTGGTTCGTACATATTTTTGTTAACGCTTTACTGCTACAGTGATGTGGAATTTAAAGCTATAGAATGTGAAGATTAATTGATAACCATGTATAATTTGAATTGAAATAGCATTACAAATACTGGTACCTAGAACTTGAGCTGATTTTTTTAAATGTGCAATACTTTTGTGCTCATGCTTGGTCGTGTCTGACTCTTTGTGACCCTAACTGTAGCCCCCCAAGCACCCTCTGTCTGTGGAATTTTCCAGGCAAAAAGAGTGGAGTGGGTTGCCATTTCCTATCATTGTAATACTTTTACCTTATTTCCAAAAGAACGCAAAACATGAGGCTGCAGTCACTTTTAACTTTCTGTGAAGTCTTAAGCATATCCTCCTGATATTTTACTTTGGGAAAGATAAGCAAGCTAATGTTATTTTTGTGTGTGATTAGCTGAATATTTACCCATTTTAAAGGCTTTATATAATCCATTTTATATAAAATATTTAATTATTCTAGGACAGTGGTTTAAACCTGAGGTCATATTCTAATACATTTTCTTTTCACAGTTTGAAATGAATCATCATTACTTTCAGTAAAAAATGTCTGAATGTTTAAATGACATTATTAAATTACATTACAAAATGCCAAACTGTTGACAGTTTTATTTTCTTCGTACTTCGAGGTTTGTTATTCATGAATGTATGAAAGTGTCAAACATTTACTTTGAAGGTCTACACATAAAACTATTTATTTAAATGTGAATATCTAAATAAATCACAGGATCATCTAAATATTATTTTAAATTACAATTCCAGGCACTAGCCTTGATTATGAACTGTAGCCATTTTCTGAACTCATTTAGGAATTTTCCAAGGCACATCAGTGGTTTTCTTAGTCATGAGAGAACTTTTTTTTTTTTTTTTTTGAGAGAACTTTTATAAAGGAGTAATAAATCAGCTTTTTAAAAATATTTGGTAATTTCAAAAGGAAAATATTTCTTGACGATGGAAGTTAATTTGAATAAGTTAGGTTATGGAATCTTTGAATCTAAACGATGTGAGTCATTGATAAAGAATATATAATCTGATCATAAAATTGACCTTTCTCTCCTGTTAGATGAGAATCATCTTTATGTTTAGTGTGAGAATTTAAAACAATGAGGTAGACTGACAGTTGAAATGCTGTACTGTGTAGCACCCTCTACTCTGTTGGAAAGAGTAAGTGGGAATCTCGATTAGTAGATGTGGTAAGCCAAGTTACATTGATAGGCAATTCAGAGAGTTATTATAGATTTAGTCAGGTATCAGGCATGAGGTTGTCACAGTCACTTGTTCAATTAGGTGCACACCACTGGAGTTTTAAATTCACAATGTGGAAGGGAATTCACAATGTGCACTTATCAGAACAGAAGGAAATGTGTGGTTAAACGGTTTCAGCTATAACTGTAGACTGTTTCCCTTGGTCCACATGGGAGGAGAAATGGAACCTAATGTTTTTTACTTTTTTCCCAATATCAGTAGAAATTGACTTGACTCAGCGTGGTTTATGGGGGCCCTTAACAGGAAAAATAGTTGTGTTTAGTAGTGGAGGAGAATGACATAAATATGTACTAAGAAGGCATAAGTCCTCTAGGTTTTATTTTACAGGTGCTTCAGTAGTCATTTTTCTTGCATATTTATTATTACTGAGAGTCCTACTAAACCTCTCTAAAAACAAGAGTGCCTCAAGATTTTTTTGTTGAAGAAATTGCTGAATTGATTAAAGAAAAAGGTGTTCTCAGCTTTTTCCTCCTTTATTTTTTCTTACTCCTTTCTTCTTTTATCACAGTAAAATACTCACCTCAAGATAATAGCATCATCCATCTTTCATCAAGATGATCCATCATTTCTTGGTGGATCCTTAATTGCTTGAGAACAATTATATTTTCAGGCAATGGGAAAATTGATTTGGTAATCCAAAATGAAAGTGACTTAAATTTGGAAATCATGCCTAAAGTGACTTTTGCTCAAGGGTTATTTACTTGAAACATATTATGTGTTATATGCGTAAGTAAGTGTTGTATCAGTTAAGGTTCTTTGGCTAAAAGCAATAGAAATCAACTCTGGCTAACTTAAGTTAAAAAAAAAAAAGAAGGAAAAAGCAGCAGCATTACTTATCAGAAGTCTGTGAGGTGGTTCATTAGACAGAAAGGAAAGGAGAAGAGCCTGACCCTGGGTGGCTTCAGGTATCCAAGTAGAAACAGTGCGTTCGCTTCAGGGGCTAGTGAATTCCAGTTGTTGCACATCTACATGTCTTTCTACTCAAGATGCAAAAATTAAGGCAAAGTACCTGAATGTCCCAGCTTCAGCTGCAAGAGAAATGATGTCTGCTTCAAGCATCATCTTACTACAAACAGTTTTTATAAAATCTGTGAAACTTCCTTTTAAAAATAACTAGAAAAATTGTGACTAGAAATAAAATCCTGGTAAGCCAGATTAGCTTAATGTGTAGAACATAGTCAGAGGCTATGCTTTGTATACTTTCCTGCAGTTCTTTTTTTTTTTTTTTTGCCCGGCCCTCCCTGGCCCCCTGGCCACCCCCCCAGGTCCTTTCCTGCAATTCTTAATTTTATCATTGTATTTAGTTTTTCCCCCCCAAAGAAAACCAGTTTTCATAAGTAAGTTTATCCTTTGTTTCTTATGTGTCTGATAGCTCATCGTGGATTTTCATCCTTCTTTTCTGTGTCTTAGGTATATTTGAAGGCTCCCATGATTCTCAATGGAGTCTGTGTTATCTGGAAAGGCTGGATTGATCTCCAGAGACTGGATGGTATGGGCTGCCTGGAGTTTGATGAGGAGCGAGCCCAGGTAGGGTGACTTCAGGCTTTACTGACTGGTCCCTGTATTTGTCCCTAATCTTGCCTTTGTCTGGAGATCTATTTTACCCAGTCTTTAAGAGTAAGTATACGGTGCTGCCCTGGGAGCTTCAGTGGTCCCAGCCTTGCAGCTGGTGGGGGAGGCTGCCCAGTGGTGGCAGTGGTGTGTCCCTGGCCCGCTGGACTGTAGCTTCTTTACTGCCAAGTCATCTGTTCATCCATCCGTGGGGGTCCACAATGGCCACCTTCAGCCGCCAGGAGTTTTTCCAGCAGCTCCTGCAGGACTGTCTCCTGCCTACTGCCCGGCAGGGCCTTGACCATATCTGGCTGCTCCTTGCCATCTGTCTTGGCTGCCGCCTCCTCTGGAGGCTCGGATTGCCATCCTGCCTGAAGCACGCAAGCACTGTGGCAGGTGGGTTCTTGAGCCTCTACCACTTCTTCGAGCTGCACATGGTCTGGGTCGTGCTGCTCAGCCTTCTGTGCTACCTCGCGCTCTTCCTCTGCCGACATTCCTCCCATCGCGGCGTCTTCGTCTCCGTCACCATCCTCGCCTACCTGCTTGTGGGTGAGACGTACATGGTGGACACTGTGGCATGGCACAGGATGCGAGGGGCCCAGATGATTGTGGCCATGAAGGCGGTGTCTCTGGGCTTTGACTTGGATCGGGGTGAGGTGAGCATGGTGCCCTCACCTGTGGAGTTCATGGGCTACCTCTGCTTTGTGGGCACCGTCATCTTTGGGCCCTGGATATCCTTCCACAGGTACTTAGAGGCCGTCCAAGGCCGCCCACTGAGCTGCCGGTGGCTGCAGAAGGTGGCCCAGAGCCTGTTACTGGCCATTCTGTGCCTGGTGCTGTCCACATGTGTGGGCCCCTATCTCTTCCCTTACTTCATCCCCCTCGATGGTGACCACCTCCTTCGCAAGTGGCTGCGAGCCTATGAGAGTGCCATCTCCTTCCGCTTGAGCAACTATTTTGTGGGCTTTCTATCCGAGGCCACAGCCACGTTGGCAGGGACTGGCTTCACCAAGGAGAAGGATCACCTGGAATGGGACCTGACCATTTCTAAGCCACTGAACGTGGAGCTGCCCCGGTCCATGGTGGAAGTTGTCACAAGCTGGAACCTGCCCATGTCTTGCTGGCTGAATAACTATGTTTTCAAGAATGCTCTCCACCTGGGGACCTTCTCAGCCGTGCTGGTCACCTATACAGCCAGTGCCCTCCTGCACGGCTTTAGCTTCCACCTGGCCGCGGTGCTGCTGTCTCTGGCGTTTATCACTTACGTGGAGCACGTCCTCCGAAAGTGCCTGGCTCGGATCCTCAGTGCCTGCATCTTGTCGAGAAGGTGCCCGCCAGACTGTTCACACCAGTATCGTTCGGGCCTGGGGGTGCGAGCCTTAAACCTGCTCTTTGGGGTCCTGGCCATCTTCCACCTGGCCTACTTGGGCTCCCTGTTTGATGTTGATGTGGACGACACCACAGAGGAGCAGGGCTATGGCATGGCATACACGGTCCACAAGTGGTCAGAGCTCAGCTGGGCCAGTCACTGGGTCACTTTTGGATGCTGGATCTTTTACTGTCTAATAGGCTGAGAGACATCTGAGGCAGCTCCCTCAAGAACCCTCCTCAGGGTGGTGGGGATGAGGGAAGGCCCTCTCTAATTTTTGATCCTTCTCCATTCTTCACACTGCCCCCCATACCCCTACACACACACGTTCATACACACACACATCATTTCCATACCTTCCAATCCCCACTTCCACCACAGGACGGGAAGGGAGTGGTCCCTGCTGGGGCCTAGGGGTGGGGAGAGCCTGGGGAACAGAGAACAGGAGATCCAGGGCCTTCCTGCCTGCCTTGTCTCTTTGTATATACATACAGTTTGTTATCATCAAGTAAATTTGGAAGTTGTTTTTTTTTTAAGAGTAAGTATAGAAAGTCTCATGTTCTCATAATGTTGAGGAATTCTGAAGAGACTGAGACCCAGGTTTTGGTCCGTTTGGGGAAAGTTTTCCTTCAGTGGTTTTAAATTGTGTCGGATTACCACTGTGGGCTTAGTGGGGCACTTCAAAGTGGAGTAGATGGTTCTATTTAATATTTGCTCTGGATCTTTGGCACATTTTGGGGGGAGGGAGCCCAGTTTAAAATAAAATGTAAGAGCAGCAGTTTTGAAACAGCTGAATGAGGAGCTTGGCAAGTTCTCCTTCCAAAAAAGCAATTGTTAAACTTAACAAAATTGTCAACAAACAAGCAAAACCCATTTACGGTCTCTGGAAATTAACCAAAGGACATATATTGAGAGGCATTTATTTGAACAAAGCTAGTGAATCTCAGTATAAACAGTGATGATCGTCTAGCATGTTAGGAGATGCTCCCACCTCCCCCCTCAGCTCTGGTTCCTCAAGTTCTACCCTGGGCGTGCCATGAGGCCTGGCAGCTCTGTTGTCCTGTCAGAGGGAACTGATTTTATTTAGAGCAGCACTTGGAAAAACACATGCCCAGGGCTGTTAGGAAAACAATAGCAGTCTCTGTGGCAGACAGTCTGGGAAAGCTAATGTTGCAGGGAACAAGAAAATGGCAGACTGGCCAGAAATTTATCAGGGAAATCTAAGGAAAGAGATAGCTAAAGTGAGCCCTACTATTCATATCACACTTAGCTCTTAGGGTCCAAAAGGCTGTGTACATGTACAAGGCTACACCTATTCAGGAGAGGACAGAGGACCCTTGAAAGCTACTGGCCCCTGACTGAATGCAGGGTAGACTGATAAGCTCCCTACACTTTGAAAGTATCCCTCCAAGCCACACACAGACCCCATGGCAAAGGATTTGAAAGCCTTCTGGCTCAAGGTGTTGAAGCAAAACCTCTGACCAGTCATTGGCTGACCACTAAGTTATGCTGACCTGGGACAGCCCCCTAGAAAGCAAAGCTTAAAAAGAACAACAACAAAAAATTTAAAAAAGAACAACAAAAAAAAAGCAGTGACATCAGAATTTGGACACTGATGGGGAAACAGACTCCAGAAAATTAGGCAAGTCACTAAGTGAACAAACAGAAAACAGGCAACATGAAGCTGTAGGCAGAATTTCGATTTGCTACTAATTTGGAGTATTTCATTTAAAACACCCAGTTTAAAAAAAAATACCCAGTTTTTAACAGGAAATTATAAGACATGAAAATAAACACAAAAGTGTGACTGTTATTCAGGGAAAAACAAGCAATAGAAACTTGGAGGGAGCTCACTGGCCAATGATGGTTCCTAGTAACAAAAAGAGCAGTTTCTTTTTTTTTTTTTTTTTTTTAAAGAGCAGTTTCTTTTTCAATGTATTCAAAGAACTAAAGGAAAAATTCTTCCTTTTGCCAGTGACTCTTCAAAGAGAGGATTAATAAAGAGATTTGAGACTTCCCTCCTCCAGTGGTTAAGACTCTCTGTTGCCAATGCAGGGGGTGTGGGTTCGATCCCTGGTCGGGAAACTAAGATCCCACACATGCCATGCAGTGCAGCCAAAAGAGATTTTTTTTTTTAAAAAAAGGAATAAAGAGATCTAAATTTTTAAAAGGAATCAAATAGAAATTCTAGAATTTGAAAAGTACAATGACTGAAATGAAAAATTCACAAACTCAACTGATTTGAGCTGGCAAAAGAATTAGTGAATTTGAACACAGGTTAACAGAGGTTATCCAGTCTCAAGAACAGAAAGCAGAAAGAAAAAGGAAAACAATCAGTATCAGAGACAGTGGGATGCCATCACACAGAACAGCATACATGTAATGAAAGTCTCAGATGGAGAAGAGAGAAAGAAAGGAGCAGAAAATGTGTTTTAAGAAATAGCTGAAAATTTCTGAATTGATTAAAAATGCTCATCTCCGTATCCAAGAAGTTTAATGAACTTTAAGAAGGATAAACAGAAAGAAATTCACACCTAGATACATCATAGCCAAACCTGCAAAAGGGAAGCCTCATTACATGCAAGTGAGTCACAGTAAGATTAACAGCTGACTGACTTTTGTAATTATGGAGGCCAGAACATGTCAGTATATGATTATTAGTGGATGTTAATTTTTCAGTTGTTTAATATTAATCCACTTAGTGAAGTTAAAATGATGGCATGAATAAAAAGGAGCTCTCTTTTTGTTAGTTCTGTTATCTCTTTCCATGTTGTTGTCCACATATAGAAATGCAGGAATTGTCTCCTTAAGAGATCAAAAAAATTAAACCTTCCTAGTAAAAAAATTCAGATTCAGAGTTAAAATTCTTAAGAAAGAATCTCTGCTACTTTGATTTCCACAGGGATAACGAATACTTAATTCTTTCAGAAAAATAGTAAATAATTAGCAATTTAGAAGGCTGTTTTTGTAAAAAGTGATTAACAGCAGAGTGAAGTTATATAAGGGGGAATTGAGTTGACGTCTAAAACAATTATAAAATGATAGGTAAAAATTTTAAGTTTAACCCACAGTATTTTCCATACTTAGAATTTTCCAGGTTTTGTTGCCCTGGTCCACAGTTTGGGTTTTATTGCTATAAAGTGTCATATACTGTGGTAGAAAACTAATATAATAATAGGTCTTTAATAGTATAAAAATTTTAAAGCAAGGGGTGCCAACCATCAGCACTTTTGGAGCTTTCACCATCCCAAATCTTCTGGCAGATAATAAAAGTAAAAAGACAATATAGTATAGAAATTAGGAGTAGGAGCTTCATGGTCATAGAATTGTGATTCCTGGCCCCACCGCTTACCAGCTATTGTGAACAGCATGTTTGTGTTACCCCTAAGTTAGTATTTTGAAGCCTCAGCTTCCAATATGACTGTATTTGGAGATAGGGCCTTTATGGGGCATGTTCTTGTTGTTTAGTCACTAAGTTGTGTCCGACTCTTTTGCAACCCCATGGATTGTAGCCCTCCAGGCTCCTCTGTCTGGGGTTTTCCAGCCAAGAATAAAGTGGGTTCCCATTTCCTTCTCTAGGGTGTTTTCCTGACCCAGGGATCAAACCTGCATCTCACATACTGGCAGGTGGATTCTTTTACCACTGAGCCACCAGTGAAGCCCCCTTATGGGGTTGATTAAGGTTAAATGAGGTCGGAAGAGTGGAGTCCTGATATGACAGGATTAGTGTCCTGATAAGAAACACAGAAGAGAGCTAGCTTGCTTATTCTCTCTGCCATATGATAACAAAATTCTCTAACAGTTGCTGAGGTACCTGGTAAGCTAAGAGAGAAACAGAGGATAGTCACAACTCCATTTTAAAAAATTAAATTGTGTAAGTATTTCTGCTGAAATATTTTCACAGGTATTGTCTTTTTGCCTTTGTTCAGAGTATCTTTGACAAACATTGGCAAAGATATGGAAAAACAGTTATTTGATTACATAAAGTTGACAGAACATTTGGAAAACTGGCAGTAAATACTAAAACTGCACATGTGTGTATGTGTGATCCAGTAATTCTTTTCTGAGGCTTGGTATGCAGTAGAAATGAATGTGTGTGTGTGTGTGTGTGTGTGTGTAATCATCAAGATACACATACTAGGATATTTGTAACAGCATTATTGGTTAATAGCCAGGAACTGTATAAACTGTCCAAATGCCCACTAAACTGTCAAATCGGTAAATTGCATGTTCACACAGAGAAATACAAAGAAAATGAAAAACTACAACTAGCCCACCAATGAGTGAATTTCACAGATATATTAAGGGTATTAAAAAAACCACATGCTGTATGAATACATTTATATATCAAAGTACAAAAATAGGTAAAACTAATACTACATGGTGTTAAAAAGAATGGTAGTGATTTATCCTTGGAAGAGGAGGCTAGTTACTGGAATGGAGGAGAAGGCTTCCAAGATGCTGCTGATGTTCTGTTTCTTCATGTGGCTTTTAGTTAAAGAGCAGGTTCAGTTTCTGAAAATTCATCAAGCTATCTTTTAGGACAGTGCTGTCCAGTAGAATTCAAATGTGAGCCATATTATGTAATTTAAATTTTTCTAAAAGTCACATTTTAAAAAGTTTTTTCTAATTGCTAACTTGTGCATTTTATTTATCCCAGTATATCCAAAATATTATCATTTGAACATAAAGGATATAAACATTTATTGAGACATTTTACCTTTTTTTTGGCAATAAGTATTTGAAACCCAGTGTGTTTTCCAGTTACTCAAATTAGCAACATTTCAAGTATGCAGTACTCAACATGGCTAGAGGCTGTGCTACTGGACAACACAGCCCTAAGATGTATACTATTTTGTGCATATAACATACTTCAATAAAGTGTTTTGAAAGTTTCCCACAATGAAGATATATCTGAGTACAGTTGTATAAACTCACAATTGAATCATGTTTGCTGATTGTATTTCACTTCATTTTCTGTAATGTGTAAGGGGTAAATTTCAGTGTTGTTTTCCTATGTTTGATTTTCAATAACTGCAATTCTTTGAAAGCTGGAAAAACTGAAAAATTTGGCACTTCACCATTGAGTACTTTGATCAGAGATTTCCAGCTAGTTTTGAACAAAATAGAACTAAAAGGACTCATTCACAGGGAAAAAAAAATCAATGTCATTTTAGGAACTAGGTTGATTTCAGAGAAGTTCTTCAAAGGCTCAAATTTTTAAAATCCAAAGTGCTTGTGTAATGTCATGTGAATTTTTTTGTGTTCAGCATCAACTTTGTCACAGATTTTATAATTCAGCCACTTTGTGAAGACATGGATATATTTGTAGTTTATGCAATTCTAATGTCTAGTTGATTGGTAGAATTCCTCACTACTTTGGGAAAGAATTGTTCTGGTAACAATTATGAATTACTTGTGTACCACAACCACAATTCCTAGTAAATTTCTATTTCATCGTTTTAAAAATTCACCAAGAATATTATTCTTTATACAGTGTTTAAATGTTTGTACCACCGTTTGTATTTGTATTATCAGTTTAAGAACTAATAGCTTTATTTTCGTTGTTGTACTTTTTAAATTAATTTAGCAGTCACAAAAATGTTTTACCTTCAATATAATGACTTTCCAAAAGTTCTGTTTTGATTCTATAATAAGGTTAGAAAAATTTAGCCATTCCTGGGATGAATAGATTTTTCTATTTCAAGTACCTGATGACATTGATGTAAAACTGGTATCTTATAGCTTTTTGCAAGGTTTTTCTTTCAGCAAAGTCAGCATGCAAACAACTTTGCTTTTTGTATGTGCACAAGAATGTGAGTGAAAATTTAGAAGAGTCATTTGATTTAAATAAAAGTTATGTTCTACAGAGTGGTGTTAAATGTACCGTTTGCAGCTGCACATGCTAAATTATCGCCTTTGAAGTATATGTTGATGCTTCTTCAGCAGATTTATTTCTTCTGGTTTTCATGTGATCAGTGATAATCATCCTGGTCCCCACAGAGAATAGGAAATGTCATTATGTTGTACAGATTATGTGTTCATCATCAGCTTTCTTGGATACGAATTTTATTCTTAATTTTTCATTTAATATATACTTCTATTTTTTAAATTCATTGCACAGAAAGGTAAGTATTACCAAACTATAAAATAAATATAGTTGTAGATTTAGCTATACAATAAAGACAAAATCAACATAGCAAGAATGGTTGAGAATAGTCTATTTGTATGCTCTATGAGAGCTCTGCTAGACTTTTTTCCCATGTGGGTTTCACGAACACCCAACCACTCTTTATGATGACCCCACCTGACTGCTTTGTTCAGACTGTGGTATAGACTATGGAGTAACAGACTAGTATAGCAGGTAGCTGGTGGGGACCAGAGTGTTGAAAGCCTCTCCCACAACTGCCTGAGTCTGGCTGGTTTAGTTGTCCATATCTGTTTTAGCATACTTTATGGGTGAGTATGTAGTTTTATCAGCAAGTACTCTTTATACTCTCCTTGAAAGGGAGGTGTTATTTAAGTTCCCACCAGGAAAGGATCAAAATAATGTTGGGTCGCTGATTGTCTTTTAATTCAACCAGTTATTAAAGTGTAGACACTGTTCATTGCACATATATTTCACATCTTACTAGAAAAGACGAAGCTGGAATTATAGGTAGAGAGCTACCAAATCTCTCTTGGCTTTTTCTTACTACAAATAATAGTAATAATTCCTTTTTATTTTAATAAGGTAAAAACCCATGATCCTTGGTAAAATACACATTAGTGGCTAATAACTTCCTTAGGGAGTTAGATTACGTCTCATATTATACGCTCTCATTTTATCTTTCAAGTCTTGTCTACTGTTTTCAGTCACAACTGATAATTATTTATTGATTGTTGTAATTATTTATTCATTGTCCACCTGCCCTACTAGACCAGAAACTGAGGGAAAGCATTGTTTGTTCCCACTCATTGTATACGTGGCACCCAGCACAGTGACTTGGGCATCATGAAGACTCACTGGACATTTGTGGAATAAATGAAATTAAGTGAATGAATACAAAGAACAGAAGGGATATCCTGTTATCAGCAGACATGTCCTAGTTGATACCTAACTAAGAGAAAACCTTTAGGAGTTGGGAATAGTGTTCTTTTGTGGGTGTCTCTGGCTTATACATTACATTCTGAGAATACAGTTGGCATATATTAGTAATGTGTAGTCACATGTATACATTTTATCTGTCCACAAATGCTTATAAAAGAATAGGATTTACTGAAAGTTGTCAGGTATTGCACCTAAATTTTTTTTATGTTATTTAATCTCATAAAGTATTACGGCTATGTGCATTCTTCGTGAGAGTTTACTGAGGCTTAGAAAATGAAATACCCCTGGGTCACAAAGCTAGTAAATGCATCATAAGAGTGGAAACTTGCTCACACTTTTCGTTTTGTTTAGTCAGTGACAATGACAAGTATTGAACAACCCTACTAACATAGCCAAATAAAGGGTGTAGCACACAGAATAAGGTAGCAGCAGTATGCAGTTCAGGCCCGATGTAGCACATACCACAGGGGGCTGTGGTCCTTCCATTTTTCCTGCTGCAGAGTGCTCAGTGTGGATGGGTACATCCTCAGTAGTATGTGTGCAAGATGGATGCTGTATCTCTGGTCATTGCATCAGTTCCCAGGGAGAAAGAAAGGTGACATGTCTCTTAAATGACTCTTAGAGGCCCTATCAGGTAACTTACACTTGTGCATCATTGGCTAGAGCTTGTTACCTGGCCACCCATTCCTGCAGTGAAACTTGGGGCAGTTGAATATTGACTTTTTTGGTTTTGTTGTTGATATTTTAGTTTCATCAACTGTGCATTGAAAGTTCTAGTGTTGAGATGTATGTGGCTGCAAACATTGAGCATCCTTGTGCTGTAGACAGTGAGGGAGCTTTAAGTTGGGGGTTATTATGGTCAGGTTTTGCTTTAGAAGGCATGCTCTGATGGCTGTGTTATGGCTTGGGGGATGATAGAATGGAAGCAGTAAGTAATTGCAGTAATTTAGTGAGAGTTCTTAGGAGCCTGAACTAGCAAAATGTTTGTATGAATGAAAAGGAGACTATAAAGATTCAAAAAATAGGAGGTCACATGGATAGGATTTGGTGGTTGATTGGGTCTGTGAAGATAAGAGGAGAGTAAAGTGTCAAAGGTAGTTCAGGGAGTGAGTGGTGCTACCATCCAGACTAAAGTATAGAGGGCGAGTTTAAATTGGTTGCCTTTTAGACACAAGAAGTTTGAGGTATCTGGGTTTCCTTCATGAACAGATTTTTATTCATCCATTGGGAAAGGATTCAGGTAGATTTGTTACGTGTTACAAATAATTTTCCTTGATAATATCCCTTGGAATTTTCTTTTTGTTGACTATAAGTTTCTAACATTTGTACAATCAATTCTGTTAATACTCTCTTCTATATTTCTGGCTTCAGTGTTATAATTAGAGCATCCGGCCTGTCTTATCCCCACACTGTAGAAGTATCTACTAATTTCTTTTTCCTTATACTTCCGTGTCTTAAATATTGACTTGATTAGGATTTTATTTTGGTGAATAGGATGAGGTAAGGATGGAAAAGGGAAGAGCATTTTCATTTGTTAGAATGTGATTGAACATGATACGATTTCCAGGATGTTATACTAGCACACAAAAATAATTGAGGTTTTCTTGGAGAAGTTGCTCTAATGTTTTTTCATGGCTTTGATGTTTTGAGAAATCCTTTGTTGTTCCTTTCTTTCAAAAAATACAACACCCGCCCCAAATTTTAATTTTTTGATTATAAGTCAAAATTAAAATACCTATTTCATGTCTTCTTATGACAGCAGGAGGACGCCTTAGCACAGCAGGCCTTTGAAGAGGCCCGAAGAAGGACACGTGAATTTGAAGACCGAGACAGGTCTCATCGGGAGGAAATGGAGGTGAGAGTTTCACAGCTGCTGGCAGTAACTGGTTAGTACTTTCCCCCAAACTCTCAGGCTCTATTTGTGATGTTTGTTCATAATGTTTTTAAGTAGTTTAATGTCTTTCATTTTTAAAAAGTGGTGCTCTGTGACTTCCATGTTTATTAAATATAATTGCTAAAATGAAACTTTAGTCTTAAGGTTGTACATGAATTCCTCATTTATTGGTCTTCCTAAAAATCATTTACTGTAAGGTATATTTTCTATTCATTGATCCAAATATCTTCTTTTTTCTTAAGTATCTTTTATATTTTTGTGTAAAAACTATCTTATGTTATCATAGAACATGTGTTTTTAGAACATTATTAAAATGTTTGGGAAAAACATTATTTTCTACTTTTCTGTAAATATTTTGTCTTGATATTGTAGCATTTAATTTTCAGTCATCTGTATAGTCTCTTTACTAGAGGAGAATTGAATACTTTCAAACTACTCCAAAGAATGAAATTAACTTAGACTATTTTTATTTAAGTCTTTTTGTGATAAAGTGAAATAGACACCAAATCTACACCAAAAAAAAAAAAAAGTAGCTTAATTATTGGAAGGCTAACACTCTTATAACCATCTAGATTTTTTTTTTTTTTTTTTTTTTTTTTTTTTTTTATGCCCCGTGCCATGAGCATGACTGGTGGTGACAAGTGGACACTTGGAGAGGTTGACTGTTCAATGAAATTACGCTTTTTTTAATAATTTTTATTTTTTTGGCATGTGGGATCTTAGTTCCCTGACCAGGGATTGAACCTGTGCCCTCGGCGTTGGGAGCACCGAGTTCTAACCACCTGACTACCAGGGACGTCCCTAGATTTTTTTTTTTTTTTTTTTTTTTTTTTTTTTTTTTTAGATTTTTTTTTTTAAGTGACATTTACTCAGGTAGTCCCACCTCCATGTGTGCATTTAATTATGACCTTATCTTTCCACTCAAAAGTAATCATTGCCTCAGTATTTGTAGTGATCTGAAGTGATTACACTTCCTTGTGTCATTTTACAGTTTTATTACCGATGTCTGCTTCAGTCCTAAACACTCATATTTAGTCTTGTCCAGGACTTAAATTCGATATGACTATCAACTAAATACAATAATTTCCAGGCATTAGAAAGTTTTCTGAAAACTGGTTGCACAAAAGTGTGAATGTGCTTACTTAAACACTACTGAACTGTGTACTTAGAGATGGTTAAGGTGTAATTTTTATGTTATTTACATATATTTTTCCATGTTAAAAACATTTTTTAAGTCAATGTTATATGATAGAGAAAATTTGTTGTTTTTCCATGCACAAAATTATATGTACACTATTTAAATTAGCATAAAAGTGTCTGTGTCTCTGTGTGTGTGTACACAAAGACAGTGGTTAAGATCCCAGACCCTGGAGCCAGATAGCAAGCTCTGACTCTGACTGCCACTTTGTCACCTCTGATAACATGTTTCACCTTTCTGTGACTGAGTTTCTCATCTATAATTGTGCCTATCTCATACGTTCATCATAAAGATTAAATGAGTAAATATTAATACATGTGAAAGCACCTTTACAGAATGTGGCACTGACTAGGTGTCAGCTGACATTATTGGTATTACTTCATATATATGTTTGTTAAAATATTTTCTAAGGGAATTCCCTAGTGGTCTAGTTGTTAGGACTCTGCTTTCACTGCCAAGGGCCCAGGTTCAATCCCTGATGGGGGAACTAAGATCTCGCAAGCCATGTGGCATGGCTATATATATATATATAAAACAAATTAAAAAATCAAGTCTACTTAGTGCTTAGTGTATGAAACAATTATCATTTAATGGTTGATATTTCCCTTTGTCAGTGAGTAAATTGATTTACTTGGCTGATAGCGACTGATGATGACCTCAAAAATACTTTCTAGCCAGGGGAAGAGACAGGAGGGATGTAATGCAGTATATTTTTTTCTTTGAAGCTTTTACAATTATTGTAATCAAACTTTCCATGGCATTTTCTTCGAGGATACTCGTTTCTGTAATAGTAAGTTTTCAATGTATAATATGCATTTGTTATCTCAAGTATAATAAGCATTTGTTATCTGAACCTTTTTGCTCATGCTGTTTGTTCCTTGACTAAGAATTTACTCTTCTGCGTAATTCAAGGTCCAGCTTAAGTGTTATCTGTCAATCCCTTCTCTGATTTTCTTAATCATAATTAGCCCTTCTACTTTGTAGTTTCCAGAGCTCTTCTTATTTCTATTACTGTTCTTATTGAACAGTATGTTAGAACAATTAAAAACTTGTCTGCCCTCCACTGTAGTATGATCCCCAGTGAAATGGGGTCCCTGATGTTTTGAGCCATGGCAGTACAGAGGAAGGG
This sequence comes from Cervus elaphus, assembly GCF_910594005.1. NCBI lineage: Eukaryota > Metazoa > Chordata > Mammalia > Artiodactyla > Cervidae > Cervus > Cervus elaphus. The sequence goes on from NC_057818.1 coordinate 35,411,092, forward strand.
CGCTCACATCTGCCTCTGCCTGGGGGAGTCACTTGCAGGGTTTTGAAGGAGGAATGTGAACTTGCCAGCAGGACAAGCTGGGGAAAGCTTTCTGGACAGATGGAGCAATGTGCAAAGGAGTGAAGGACTAAGAGATCTTACCATGTCAGAGAATGGGTCAGTCTTTCTGGAACAAGCTAACATAGCTTTAAATGAACATCAGAATCATTTTATAAAAAGTGCTGCCCAGCTACATTATATTTGAAGAATAACAACTTGACAGCTGTTGAAACAGTTAATTAGAAAGTTTTTTTGTATGTGATTTGCTTTACATAAAATTTTAGATTATTTGAGGCTAAGAATTGTCTTCTCTAAAATGTTGGTTTGACTGTTCTTATAAATAATGTTTCTTGAAGAAAAACATGTTGAGACTGTATATATGTGTGTTTGTATTTGAACAAAAATATAGTGATATTTTTGTTGCTAAAGATGTCAAATAATTTCTTTCTCAGATAGTTTCCAGTGAGTTTTATGTCAGTGATTGAGCACGTGGGCTTTGTAGTCAGGGCTCGTTAAGATTCCTGGTCATCAGTTGCCAGCCTCTCTCAAGTCTGTTTTGTCAGGGAAATTGTGAGAATAAAATGGGAAAAGGCTTATCAGGCACTTGGTGTGTGTGTGCTCTCAGTAAATAATAGCTCTAAAGTACTTAGTACTAAAAGCTCTACCACCGTGCTGGTTCCAGTTAATTGAATTATCTGGCTAACAAGAACATCTTTTTCGTTCTCGATAAAGTGTATTGGGGCACTTTCCCTGCATTATGACCTAGAGCGTAGAGAAAATGGCTTGGTTTCCATCAATGATTTAAGATCCTGTAGTCCCTTATGGCAACAATTTAAGAAGTCAGTTCTTGTAGAGAACTGTCATCTAGAAAATTGGGCTGGAGTCTGACTCCAGAGCTCGCACTGGCAGTCTCTTAGGGGAGTTTTGGGTATGCATGTATTTTGGCACTTTGTAAATGTGTATTTTTCTTCCCTTGAAAAAAAAATTCCTAACAGACTCCTGATGTCAGCTTATTTCTTGTAATTTACCTCCTCTTTCCTGAAAGGAAAACATTGGAGAAAAATACAGTGGTGCCCCCCCCCCCCCACCCAGTAATTCAGGTATCTGTAAGAGGATCTTAAAAAATATAATCAAACATTCTTTTTGTTTTTAATTTTGTTTTTTAAAAAGTAACAATTTTATGAAAAATGGGTTTTTTACACTCACCTGGATAAAGTTCTTATTTCCATTTCAAGAAACTGAGACTCAGAAAAATTGACTTTCTGTCTTTCACATAGTTGGTTAATAAAGGGAAGAGTGAAGACTTAAACCAGTTTCCTAAGCAGACGTTTTCCACCAATACAGCCTAGCACTGGGAAATGAATTTGCACATCACCCACAAAGATGATTAAGTTGAAAAATAAAATCTCCCAGAAGAGGTCAGAAACCATTTTGCCTGGAAAAGAAAAAGCTGAGGAAGAAAAGAATAATAATGGTTCTAGTGGGTGGTCCTGACGCCTGACTGGAGACAAAGGCCAAGGAGCAGCAGTAAAGTCGTGGGTGGCAGTAACCCAGTAAGTGGGCCTTGGAGGCTTAAGATCCTGGCAGCACAGAGGCTTGGGGATGTCCTGCCCCTGTTTAGATAACCTCTGAGGCCCCTAGCCCTGGCTTGCTAAACTTGTAACAGTGGGCTCAGGAGCATTTAGTATGTGTAGCCAATTAAGGTTACTGACAGAAGGAAGCAGAACTCCAAGTGGTTTTGGTTTTCCCCAGTGTCTTTTTTTTTTTTTTTTTTTTTAATTTTTTTATTAGTTGGAGGCTAATTACTTCACAACATTTCAGTGGGTTTTGTCATACATTGATATGAATCAGCCATAGATTTACACTTTCCCCAGTGTCTTTTAATCTGAAATCAGTTTTAAAACTGCTGGAGTGATTACTTTTTATACCTTTTGAATTTTGCATCATGTGCATCTGTTTACCTGTTAAGAGAATGTTTGTTGGTTGTGTTAACACAGAATGATGAGAACAGAAGATTTTCAAACTTTTTTTTTAATGTGAACTTCTGTCTTCATTTGATATTTTACATAGAACTTTAATATATAAAACAGCTTAAAGGGGGCACTGCTCTGGGTGAAGCAGCGGGAGGGAGTATTCTGTTCTCCCTCTGGAGTCCCTGGGATATTTTCAGGGAACCCAGTAATTGGCAGAATGTAACTTGAAAACCTTTTAGGTAGTAGATGAGGATGAGGCTTCTAATAGACTGCCCTGGTTTTGAATCCTCGCTCTTCTACTTGTTGCTATGTGACATTGGGAAAGTTGCTTAAATTCTTGACCCTCATCTGTAAAATAGAGCTAACACTGTACCTCCCAAGATACTGCCTAACTCAGTATCTGACACTTAAAATGAAACTCATTGGAAGCTCGTTTCTTCACCCCGTCTTTCATTTTTGTTTATTTATTTTTAATTGGAAGATAATTGCTTTACAGTGTTTTGTTGGTTTCTGCCATGCATCAACATGAATCAGCCATAGATACACATATGTCCCTTCCCTGTTTAACTTCCCTCCCACCTCCCACCCCATCCCACTCTAGGTTGTCACAGAGCATCGGACTGAACTCCCCGCATCGTGCAGCAGATCCCCACTGGCTGGCTGTCTTACATATGGTCATGTGTATATTTCAGTGCTGCTCTCTCCGTCTGTCCCACCCTTTCCTTCCCCCACTGTGTCCACAAGTCTATTGTCTATTTCTCCGTCTCTCTTGCTGCCATACAGATAGGTTCATCAATACCATTTTTCTAAATTCCATGTATATGCATTAACATATGATATTTTTCTTTTTCTGACATACTTCAGTCTGTATAACAGGCTCTAGGTTCATCCACCTCACTTGAACTGACTCAAGTTCATTCCATTTTATGGCTGAGTAATATTCCACTGTATATGTACCACAGCTTCTTTAACCATTCATCTATTGATGAACATCTAGGTTGCTTCCAAGTCCTGGCTATTGTAAAATAGTGCTGCAGTGAACATTAGGGTACATGTGTTTTCTAGAATTGTGGTTTTCTCAGGGTTTATGCCCAGTAGTGGGATTGCTGGGTCATATGTTATTTTTATTCCTAGTTTTTAAAGAAATCTCCATACTGTTCTCCATAGTGGCTATATCAATTTACAGTCCCACCAACAGCACAAGAGAAGTCCCTTTTCTCCACATCCTCTCCAGCATTTATTCTTCATAGATTTTTTTATTCATCCCCTCTTTCTGTGCATCTTAGCTCACAGTGTATCTGGAGTGGCAGTAAAGGCAGGCATATCCTAACTTTATAGACTGTGAAAGTCAAAGATATGTTACCAAACTATTTTGTATCCTGTGCTGTTTCTTTTTTTCTTTGTTTTTTTAACAATAGTAAACAATTGTGCGCTTTTCTGGCTTCTCTTGGGATTGAGTAGTGATGAGGAGAGGGTACAAACTTCCTGTATTTAGTGATATTTCTTGATCTGAGGACTACACGGGTGTGTGTACTTTGTGAAAATGCATCAATCATATATTTATAATTTGTACACTCTTCAATACAGAAGATAAAAAATACTTTTTTAATAAAAAAAGTAGACTTTAAAATAGAAAAAGTAATCAAAGACATTTATTCTGTAAACTGCCTGCCCATTGATGTCTGTTGCCTCATAGAAGTAACCCCATGCCTCTTTACCTGAGATTCTTTCCACGACTTGAAAATATTGACATGCTATGCATGGCAGTCTTTTATGTTACACATCTTTATAACTAATTTCATTGCCTTACTTGGGGATTTTGTGAAAGAAGATTGAAGTTAATAATTTCATGAGCTAGAGGCTGGGTGCTTTGATCATAAATGAGTTGGAAGGACAGCTCTGTCGTCTGTTGTGTAGCAGCTCCCACACACTCGGAGTGTGTGCCGAGGCTGCCTTCAGCCTGACTGGCCTCTTAGCCTAAAGCTGTGATGTAGTACTGTTGGCTGTTAATTCAGCTGCAGGGTGACGGGGTGCTTAAAGAGATTTTTCTCTGTCATTATCTAGAAACTGCTTTCATTTGTTTAGGTTATAAAGCGTTAGCAAATTATTGTCTTTAATGTCAGAATGGGTAAACAAGTATTGCTTATTCTGCTATAGTCCGTTTTAGTACAGTTCAGCAAATCATATGGGAATTTTATGTGGAAACTATTTGGAAATAAAAACAGGCGAAAGACTATGTGGTTTTTATATTTATGTTTTGTATGTTTTTGGAGCCTTCGATTCTGTGTGGTCCAAGAAAAAACTTTCAGCCTCTTATTTATTTTAAATTCCCACAGACTTCAGTTTTCACATCACTTAACTCTGTCAATACTTATTTTTATGTAAGGACAAATTAACATAAAAATCTGTCTATACTGGACCTTCTTGGGGTGTATTTTGGACAGTAGATGAAGGTGAACTAGGAATATGAACTCAGACTAAGAGTCAGCATCAGAAGAGGGTTAGTGAGGGAGAGCAAGGGTGCTAGATCTGCCTTCTCCCACACAGAGGGAAAGGGCCTTGTTTGGTATATATCATAGGAGAGGTAGATTTTACTAAAATTCTTTTAATTTTAACTTTATTATAATTCATAAAAATCACTCTTATCTACAGGATGCATATTTTTTTTTAAGATTTGAAAAGTTCATATAGATAAATCGGGAAGTTATAAGCAGCTTGTAGTGATAGCAACAGTGTGAGTGCTTAGTATGTGCCGGGCAGTATATGCTGCAGTATTGGTTTTACATCTGAGTTGTAAATGCTCTTAGAAGATGCATCTCCCTTTTGCGGAGCTGAGGCTGAAAGAGGGCAAGAAGCTTATATAAGCTCACATTACTAAAGTGTAGAGCTGCCCCATCTAAGCCCGGAAATGTCAGTTATTTCCACTATCTCTTTTATTTTTTAAATGCCATTTTAAAGTTTTCCTGAAGTATACTTTATAAAAACTGTATTTTTTTTGATGTGCCTAGTAGACCAGCTCTTGAAGTCTACTATTGATTGTCTTCTGACCTTGTTTTTACCTTTTTTATGAGTTTGGAGAAAGTGCATTTCTTTCTGTTGTATTAGGACTTAAAATTTCTGCTTTGTGCCTTGTCTCGCCTTAGCAGTCAGGAGAAATAGCAGTTACTTAGGAGGCTGACATTAATGCTAATTGTAAGGTAAAGGTTCATTTTCTTTAGCGTTCACAGCTAACTGAGAAACCTTGGGGGAATCATGTAGCATTCTTGGTCTCAGGTCTGTCATGTGTGAGTGAGAGCTGAACTAGAGCTCTGTAGAGTACAGTGCTGCTCTAAACTTCTATCATGCTATGTTCCAGCCTTTAGCCAAGTGTCAAACATAAAGTGATTTGCACATTATCTTGGTATAGTATACACTTGATAAATTTGGATCTATTTTTAATTATTAGGGCATTTTCTCATGAAGAGTTTTCTGCAGTTTGATAATCTTGATAATAAAGGAAATCAGTCAGGTTTTATTCATTTTCACTTGGGTATCCCTGCTCTTGGCTACTTCTGCACGGCTCTGACCAGCAGAGAAAGCTCCAGCATCTGATGCATGTCTTTGTCTCTTCATTTTGAGCGCATCCCATGACTGCCATCTAGAAACTGGATTTGCCATGTTTTTGGGTGATAAAGAAAACAAGAGCAACTGGTAGTGAGGGGTCTGTAGTAAAATGTCTAGATTAATTCTTTATAAAAACTAGAAACAGATTTGTATTTTGAACAGGCTCATGGGTGTCTGCTTTTTATTAAAACCCAATTCTGAAATATTGTTAATAAAAAGTTAAAATCAAGGGCCTATCTGGATTGACTGGGGAGAAAGAAACTAGAAATTACAGGCTTTATGCTTTTAAAATAATCAGGTTCAGAGTTTCTTTGCCATCATCTCGTCTAGTTTGTTACTCATAGAATTCCTTCTAAAATACCCAGCCTTCATTAGAAAACTGCCACAGTTTAAAGCACTGCTTTTCAAGGCAGTGTATCCAGCTGTTAAATTCCAGTCGTGTGGAATCTATTTCATCGGACATAAATGTGTCTGTATTTGTCTCCTTCATATGACAGCGCATACATCTTCCTTTCTAGCATTAAATTTCCTCCCAGTCTCCCTGCTCTCTCATTCTTCTCTCTTCTGCTCTCATTCATACTGTCAGACTTTTCTTTTTTTCAGTTTTTGATTCTCCATTGTAGTGTCTTCTTTTACAGCTTCCTCATTCCTTCTTTACAGTGTAAATAGAAATTAAAAACACAGAAGGCAAAACAACTTTTCTTTCCAGGCTTTTACCAAAAATATGTTTTAAACAAATAAACCCATAGCAACCTCTGCACAGCCCTGACTAGTAGGGAGGACTGTAGCTGCTGATGACTGTTTTTGTCACTCATTTGGAGTCATCCCGTTATTAAAATAATTGTTTTTTCTTTTACTTCACTGAATTTTTTTTTAATTAATTTATTTTTTATTGGAGGATAATTGCTTTACAGAATTTTGCTGTTTTCTGTCAAACCTCAACATGAATCACCCACAGATACACACATATCCCCTCCCTTTTGAGCCTCCCTCCCATCTCCCGCCCCACCCACCCCTCTAGGTTGATGCAGAGCCCCTGTTTGTTTCCTGAGCTGTGCAGCAAATTCCCCTTGGCTGTCTATTTTGCATACGGTAATATAACTTTCCATGTTCCTGTCTCCATATATCTCACCCTCTCCTCCCCTCTCCCCATGTCCATAAGTCTGTTCTCTATGTCTGTTTCTCCACTGCTGCCCTGTAAATAAATTCTTCGGTACCATTTTTCTAGATTCTGTATATATGCATTAGAATACGACATTTATCTTTCTCTTTCTGACTCACTTCACTCTGTATAATAGGTTCTAGGTTCATCCACCTCATCCCCATTATTAAAATAATTTGAAAATTACTTTTATTACAAGACAAAAGCTGAAATACCTTTTTCACAAAGTATTACTGGTAGGTTAGTAGTAATTTATAAATATATAATTAGGATTGATTTTTCTCAGTGTTTCTTCATTGCTCAGCCCCTTTCTAACCTTCATTGACTGAAACCAGATGCTTATATTACCATCTCTTGATTTTGCAGAATTGATCTGTCCTTACACTACATTTAGCATTGATTCTGTAGAGAACATAACTTGTTTTTCTGATGCATATGCGTTCCATCGCTCTTTCAGTCTGTACCCATGTAGCATAACATTAATCTGACTAGTTAATCGAAAGGAATGTGCCAAGATGTAGTCAGCGTGTAAAAATAGTTAAGGTTTGCTAGAGGAATACATCACAGTTTATAAGAAAGACCACAGAAATTAGTGTTGGGTTTGCATTTGTTTGAAAGTGAATAAGGCAAGGTCATTTCTATCTAAACAGCATAACCTTTTTGAAAAATGATGATAAAACTGGAGCTTCCGACTAAACATGATTTTACAGCACAGGTGTGACTTGTTGAGATGTTTCACTGAAGGTCAAGGATGTTCATTCCCTAACAGCTGTTTTAGATCTTAATAATTGAAATCAGAACATTCAATTTTTGATTGTTTCCCAAAACTGACAGATAGTGGACAATCAGTTGGTAACAATAATACATGAGTCAATTTAGCTAAAGATGGCACAGGTTAATTGCAGTCAGTCCTGGTTGCTGGCATGTAACAAAGGTGGCTAAAACAAGATCTAGATGAAAGATGATGGTGGCTTGGACGAGGGTGAGAGTGGTAGGAATTAGTCAGAAGTGTCAGATTCAGGATTTATTGAAATGTGGAACTATCAGAATTTGCTGTTGGATGTGAGAGAAAGACATGTTGAGGGTTTTTTGCCTAAACAGCTGGTAAAATGGAGTAGCGTCTAGCATAGGAAAACTGTTGCTGAAGGAACTAGTTTCTATAAACAGATGTTTGTGCTTGACTGACATTTGTAGTCACTAAAGAACACTTATGGAAGAAAGATGCACTGGAATTTATGAGAAACTGAAAGTAAATATTATGTGTGGATCAAGCGGGGGCCCTTATATTAAAACTGTATAGTTCATGTTGATGTTTGGTAGAAACCAACACAATACTGTAAAGCAATTATCCTTCAATTAAAAATAAATTTAAAAAAACTGTATATTAGAGTGTGTCATGTACAATATGTTCATTCTTAGATGTTCTCTATTATTTCCCATAGTTTAAATAGAAATGTTTATTCTAAAGTGAAACTTGAAATCCTCAATGTTTATAATTGTCAAGTCTTTTAGTTGCTTAGTATTGTTGTAAAGATACTTCCGGGTATAAACAAGTGCACCAAGGACTCTCATATCATATTTTTTTGAGACAATACTTTATCCATAGTAATTCTGAATTTTATTTCTTGGCGAAGAGATTTCTGGTTAAAACCCAGATGGCATAGATAGAATACAGTGAGAGATGAAATTCGCTACTATATTTTTGTTATATGATTAATAAGCCATATACTTATTATGACTCAGGTTTTTTACCCATAAAATGGATAAACAATAGCACCTGTGTTATAGGTGGTTGGCAGGGATTAAATTAATTAAATTAATTAATTCATGTGAATTGCCTAGAACAGTGCCCAGCATATAGTTAGTGCTCAATGGATGCTCAGCTTTTTAAAAAATGATTTTATTTATATGTATATTTTATTGAAGAATAGTTAATTTACAGTGTTATATTAGTTTCAGGTATACAGCACAATGATTCAGATATGTATATAGTCTTTTCCCTTATAGGTTATTGCAAAATATTGAGCATAGTTCCCTATGCTATACAGTAGGTCCTTGTTGTTTATCTATTTTATATAGTAGTATGTAAAATGTCTGCTGGTATTAAAAGAGAAAATGGGAAAGTTTGCTTCTAAGATGTTTGGATGGTATGTTCAAGTTAAACCCTTTAGTCCCAAAACTATAAATACAGGATTTGTTGCTCTTTTATCCACAGTACATATTTTGATAATGCTCTTTTGCATATAATGAGATTTTTATTCTTGGTTTTTAAGGAAACTATAGCAAAATATTTCATACATAATCTGTATTCTTTTTCCTCTTAACATGTGGAGATACTGGCTGAAAATTCGTTGGCTGCAAACTTTCCTTATATGTGCTACTGTATTTTATATTTATTAGCACTTTGATTTTCAAAACACATTTTCACCCTAAATTATAATTTTGTCATTGCAGGCAAGAAGACAACAAGACCCTAGTCCTGGTTCCAGTTTAGGTGGTGGTGATGACCTCAAACTTCGCTAATTGGTGGCACAAAAGATGTGACCCCATCTTTACATATTCATTGTTTCTAGTCTGCAGAAATAATTAATTAAGACCAGAAACTGTGATAACTGGAGGTACTACGGTTTATTTCTCAACCTTAGGCAGTAACAAGACATCACAAACTGCCATGGTTTTGCACTATAATACCTGCATTTCTAATTTTGTATGCATGTAGCCAGTAATAATTTGAAATTTTTTTCTATGCAAGCTTACCTTGTTGGCATTATTTTAGTGAGTTGAAACTATCCACTTGTAAAACTTTGTTTTCCCTTCATTTTAATTTAAAAGTTCATGTCATTTTTAAAAAGTCAAGAAATTGAAATTTTTACCAGAGGGTTTTTTCCCCCTAATCAGTTGCTCTAGTTTTTTTGTTGTTGTTTGGTTTTTTTCAGTTTTAGATGTATTGGTTATACAGCTTCGTTTTAGATAAACATTCTTGGCTTTTTGTTTTGTTTCCCCTGTTTCCTTTTGTGTTTTTATAGTTTATGGCATTTTAAAACTGCTGATGGTTTGCATTATTTACAAGCTAAAAACCTTGTAGCATAGAGCTGTCTGCCATGCCTTCTAACAAAAAGTTTACAGTTGTTAAAGTTGCAGTATCCTTTTAAATGTTGATAATCAGCTCCTTTTCTTTCCTTTTTAAACAAAAAAAATTTTAATTGGTATTAACTCTAGTCTGCCCCAGATCGTTTTAGATTCTGTTCTATAATCATGAGTTTGTATGGAGATATTCTCAATATTCTACTGAAATGCCTAAAGAAGTCACAGGCTGGCTTCTGTTTTATTCAGGGATTTTTTTTTTTTAAGTCAATAAGAAAAGGGATACTGGAGCTTCTTCATGTATGTAACAGCATATTAAACTGGAGACAGTGATGAATCAGCTACAAAGGTAATATTGTATTAAAATCATGTTTAAGATAGCTGCTTTTATGTGTATTTTATAATGCATGCTTTTGTAAAAAACAATGCTGAGTGATGAAAGATTTGTCTTAGAAAATGTACATCTATGCAGAGGGTACATTTTCTTCCATTAATTATTCTGGAGAAAAATTCACAGGTTATATATATATGGTATTTTCCAAAAGGACTATTAATAGAACCTTTTGAGATGAATTAGTATAAGAATATTTTTTAAATAGGCTCATTGTCAAATTGATTGCAGCTTTTTTTTTAATACAAACTGGAAAAAAACGTAAGTCATTTGGCATCTCCTTACAAATATTTTTCATGGTTACATTCATTTAAATGTTACTGCATTTCTGAATTTTTGCAAAAATGTATTTTATCATAATAGAATGGCATTATTATAAAGAGTTTGAAAAAACTGACATGGTCAATTCAGAAAATGAACTGAAGTCTGAATAAGGTCGTTGCATTTAAAACATATATACACTTGACTGATGAGGGAGGTGTGACTTTCAATGTATATAGGTCTTATAATTCATAAACATATCCTGTATCTCAGAATAAAAGTATGTGTTATATATTTGAAGTCATGCATGGTAAGGAGTGTGTTTAAATCACTATAAACAATATGCATCATAAAAGACCATGCTGATCTTGTGTAACTAAGTACTATGAATGAATTGGTTGGATTTTGATATTGTGCAGCTCACATGTTTACACACTCAGTGCCCTAATTTCCCTTGAGGGAATCGCCTTTTAAATGATCCTTCCAGTGCTGTTTTAAGGTTACTTTATCACAGAGCTCCTTGGTTTTTGACTCTGCACTTAAATTGTTTTTTTTTTTAAAAACATGATAATGGCACATTTTTTCTATTGCTTCTAGCTAAGGGCTTTCAGTCCACCAGTAACTAAGATCAAACATTATTAAATGTTCATGTTACCATCCTTCTGTAAATACGGGATTGTTCTTGTCATTTAGCATTGTACTGCTTCCATCTGTCTTAATGCTGGCATTAAGATCATGAGCCCTTTTTCTCCAGTAGTGCAGGCTTTGAAAACTACTTTTATTAAGTTATTGATGCAATTTGATATTTTTCCATAATCTGTATTTAAACAAAACGACATCATTGCATCATCTTTTCTAAATTCATCTCCATTAAAACTTGCCTTAAGCTACCAGATTGCTTTTGCCACCATTAGCCATATTGTGTGTTTGTATGTTTAATTTACTTTCACAATAAACTTCTGTGTAGTGAACTTCTGGGTCTTGGTTCTTCATTAACAATAATCCAGCAATTTCTGTTTCAGTGTTCATTATGACACAAAAATTGATTTTGTATCTGAACTGTTCTTGCATCCTGCTATTTACCCTTAAAAAAAAAAACAAAAAACAGTGGCATCTAGTGGTCATTTCTGTTAATTCCAAAGAAAACTTTTAATGTAGGTAACAGAAAGAATACTGACTTTCTTTCCGATGTATATTATAGTTTTCAAAAAATCTGCCTTGATTTACCCAGCCTATGAGATATGACTATAGAGTAGTCAAGTTGGAGGGAAGGAAGAATTCCAGAAGTTACACATCCAAGTAACTTCCATCTTTCAAACTATTCATTTTAGGAATATACTTTGTTTGACTGTGCTGGTGTCATATCAAACATTCTTAGGACTTTTCTTGGCATTTTCCTACACCAGAAAATTAAACCACTTACTTTAGAAGCATACCTTAAGCATGATCATGAGAAAATAATTATTCACCACCAGACTTACTGCAAATAACAAATACCTTTAATGCTGAATTGACACCATGAAGCAAAATTTCAAAGAGTTAGATTCATAATGTGAGAGTTAATTTCAAAAATTATTTGAGCCATAGCATCACAGTTTCAGTAATTACCTCTAGAAACAGGTATTTGTATATGTTAATTTGGGATTACCTGGGAAAAGAAATGCCTTACTTGATTTATGCCTCACTTGGCACTGGGGAGATTTTTCAAGCTATAAGAAGCTATTGTGAATTATCCATTGGTGCATAACACATTGCCCCAAAACTTAGCAGCTGACAATAAACACCATCTCAGTTCCTGTGGGTCAGAAACTGAGAAGCAGCTAAGTCCAGTAGTCTGATCCAAGGCCTTTCCTGAAGTCAGATTGTCATCCTGGGCTATATAAGACACCTGTGGCTGAAAGATCCTCCCAAGCCCACTCGTAGTCATTGAATGAATGACCTTTCACGGTGTTGGGGATGGAGACCTCCTCCTTCCTTGGCACATGGCTGTCTCTATCGGGCAGCTCATGACTTGGTAGCTGGCTTTCCCAGAGAGTGATCTAAGATGAAGGCCACATCTTAATAACCTCATTTGGGGCTGCCATACTCTGTATGTTAAGTAACTGGGTCAGGCCCACACTGAAAGGGAGAAGTACTGAGCTTCATCTCATGAAGGGTGGGGTGTCAGAGTCTGTGAACATGTTTTTAAAACCACCACAGTCATTTTGCCACATGAGTGTAAGTATTTACAAGACAACGTAGGTGTTTTGATGTCGCAAACATTCTTTAAGACTGCAGTTATTTGCAGGTGTATTTCAAGGCATGATTCTCCTGGATAGCATCAGTTCCCTTTTCTGCATCACCATCACATATATGTACATGGCATTTCAAAAATATTCAAGTAGAAAATTACAATTTGTAGAGTAGAATCATTGGTGAAAGTGGCAGTTTGATTCGTTTAAGTGTAAGATAACTTGAAAACAGTTACTGTATTAGTCAATCCTCAACTTCTGGCTAGAATAATTTAAACAACTTAAAGTCATTATTGGCCTTATTCAGGTTTCAGAAACATTGGGAAATGTGAGAAGATAAGATACAGGCATAAATTTTTGGTTAGAGAAGATAATGTACATCCATGAGTGGTAGATGCTAAGCAAGTGTGGCTATCGAGCTTTTGAAATGTGGCTGCTAAAACCAAGAAACTGAATTTATTTTCTAATTTAAAAACTGAAGCTATGTTAAATATTTTTCTGTTATAACTTTGGGGAAGACTACATTTCATGTTAGCCTTTGAAAATCTTGTTTCCAGGTTGAAGTACACTAAAATACCAAATACCAAAAATCTAATACAAAAGAAATAAGGTTTAATTTACATTTTGACTACTTATTAAAATATACACTGTTATATTGGGTGAAATGAAAGTAACTTTGGTTTTTCCTTTTTAATGTGGCTAGTAGAAAATTTTAAATTGCATGTATTGGTTTATAAAAATATTAACATTGTAAGTAGGCAAAGGACATAGGTCATACTTACTTTCAAAAGGAAAAATAAGTTTTAAACAAAGGAAACTATTGAGTCTCACTGTTTTTAAAACAAAGTGTGACTATTTTACCTCCTAGGATCATTTAGGGAAGAAATGTATTCCAGTGCCCAAAATAGTAAAGTGAAAGTTGCTCAGTTGTGTTCAGATCAAACCATGTCTCCTGCATTGCAGGCAGATTCTTTACCAGCTCAGTCTCCAGGGAAGCCCAAGAATACTGGAACCGGTAGCCTATCCCTTCTCCAGCCTATCTTCCAAATCCAGGAATTGAATTGGGGTCTCCTGCATTGCAGGAGGATTCTTTACCAGCTGAGCTACCAGGGAAGCCCCAAAATAGACATGGTCTTTGCCCTCAGGGAACCTACGATCTGACTCAAAAAACGAACCAAAAGCAGACAAAATACACAACTTGTATTGGAAGTTGTGGCTCTTACAGGGCACATCTAACTTGGTCTGGGTGGTCAAAAAGACTTCCTTGAGGAAAAAAAAAAAGACTTCCTTGAGACATTTGAGCTGAGATCTGACTGTCAGCATGACAGAAGTATTATAGGTAGCATGGCAAGTTTGAGAAGCTAAGTGCAGTTGAGTGTGACTGGTGGAATGAGGCTGGGGGTGCTGCAGTGAGATGAATCCAAAAGGGTCAGCAGGGGCCAGGGTGAGGGTCACCAGCAGTGCTGGATGGACTCTTCCAGTCATGTTAAAGTCCCTGGACAATTCCCAAGGGCAAATAGGAAGCCAGTGAGGGGTTGGGGGTGGGAGGGAAAAGGTGTTTGATAAAGCTCATTTTGGTTGATAGAACTAGAAGCAGCAAGTTTGTCCCATTGATGATATGGTGACGCAAGAGGAAGATTAAGGATAGCTTAGCGAGCATGAAAACACTTCAAGTCCGAGAAAAAAGTACAGGAGACATAATTGACGATTTTTTCTTACCTGGATAAGTTGGTTGTGTTGCCTAAAACTCCTCAAATTTTATTGGCTTAAAGAATTATTTGCTAAATGTCCATCAGGTCAATACCTGCCCATTGACCTAGGCTGATAGATCACGGGAACATTGCTAGCCATGTGACAGAGCCAAGAAGACAGTGTAATGAAAGGGGCACTGACTTTTAAAACTGTCACCTGAAATTTGACACATGCATCTTCAGTTTTCATTTCACTGGACCTAGCAATCACAAGGGCCATGCTCAACTTCATCTGGACAGAGAACCACAGTCTACCTTTTGCCCAGGAAAGAAAATATCTGTGACTACTACAGGCCACCCTTTGAATTCTTAAATATTTAATTTTCCTGTCTTTCCCTCTTATTTGCAATGCAGAAATAGACGTAGAGAACAAAGGTATGGATACCAAGGGGTAAGGCGGGGATAGAATGAATTAGGAGATTGGGATGTACATATATACACACTATGTATAAAATAAATAACTGATGAAAACCTACTGTATAGCACAGGGAACTCTACTCAATACTCTATGATGGCCCAAATGGAAAGGAAATCCAAAAAGGGGGATACACACACACACACACACACACACATATAAACATATAGTTAATTCACCTTGCTATATGCAGCAGAAACTAAACACTGTAAAGCAACTAACTCCAATTTTTTAAAAAGAGGAGGGTCCTGTTAACACATATATATCATAGTTAGCCACTTCCCTACTGATGTACTGGAGTGGGTAGCCTATCCTTTCTCCAGCGGATGTCCCGGCCCAGGAATTGAACAGGGGTCTCCTGCATTGCAGGTGGATTCTTTACCAACTGAGCTATCAGGGAAGCCTGAACATCTTAATGACTCAGTTCTATTCTTTTGGCATAGGATGTTGCAAATGGATAGACTTCTCCGTGTTTATCGTCAGTAGCAATAACCTCAAGTTTTGGTAGAATCTCCCATGTTACACTCCTACCAAACTAGTCTAAGAATTCAGCATGTCACTCTGCTAAAAAACATTCCTCCGGGGCAATATAATGGAAAGAATTTGAATTCTACCCCTCGAACCAAAAGGCCTTCAGCCTCTCTGGGCCTCTTCCCCAACCCCACCCCCTACCCCCTCGCCTGTAAAGTGAGATAGGACCAATCTTGCATCCCAGGGTGGTTGTGAGAATCCAAAGATTCCGTCCATGAAGGGTAAGCTCCAGAAGAAACCTGGTCGTCTTTCAGTGTCTTTCAGTCGTCTTAAGAGTGCCCCAGGACATTGGCCAGAAGCTCAGGCTGAACAGGCTGGAGGACACCCTACTCCCGACTTGTAAATGAGGAAACGGTCACGAAGAGCACCAGAAGTTTGATGAAAACCACATAGCGCTGGCGGCAAAGCCGGTGCTCCGGCGGAGTCTGGGCGGCTGCCAGCAGTGTTCGGACTGCAGCCCTCGGGGCTATGCACAGCGGAAGGTGGTCGGCTAGGAGGTAGGCTACTTAGCTCCTCTCTAACCTAGTCCGCTCCCCCAACTCCCCCAGCAGCCCCACCCCCGTCCCACCCCAACACAAGTACTCGAACCCACTCCTCGCTTGCTTTGAGCTCGACTCAAGTCCCAGTGACCGCAGAGAGAAGGAATCATTCCTGGACAACTAGAGGCAGCTGCGGCCAGCGTCAGTCTCGGCCCCAACCGGGAGTGGTAAGGCGCTGGCGCGTCTTGAGCTTTGAGGCTCCATGTCCTCTCTCCCCGCTGCGCCTCAGACGGTGCGCTCTTGGAACTCGCCTTTTGCGTTCAGTGACTGTGAGTGGGACGTACATGTAGACGGCAGACAGGTTCTGTATAGCCATGTCACATGTATGTGTTGCGTGGTCACGCATCCTTTTGTGAAACGTGTTCACTGTGGTGTGCGGATGTCGGGGTGCACGGAGTGTGATGCTCCTCATTCCAACAGCTCCCGCACTTCCGGATGATACTCACAGGCCTTTCTGCTATTGCCGGACTGTCGCAACCGCCTATCCGGAGTTTGCGCTGGAGTGACTCCGCCTTAGCTCCGCCCCCGCGACTGAAATCCCGCCTCCGCCACACTTTACGGCCCCACACGCCACTTTTGCTGCAAACGCTCCTGCTGCTGCCGCCGCTGCCCCAGGCTGCTGCCGGTGAAGTGAGGTGAGGTGAGGTGAGGTCAGGTGAGGAGTGGTGTAGGGCCAGTAGCTCTGGCGACGGGGTAGAGGTGGAGAGCCGGGCCGTCGAGGGCCGGCGCGGGTGGTGAGTCACCTGCTGCTTTGTTTCTTAAGCTCCGGTCCGGTCTGCGCTGCCGCAGGGAGGCCGCCCCGGCCCGGCGAGCCGAGCCAATGCTGGATCTGGAGGTGGTGCCCGAGCGCTCTCTGGGAAACGAGCAATGGGAATTCGCGCTGGGTGAGTGTGGGGTCTCCCCCACGACCCTTCTCGCTGATCCTTACTTCTTTCCCTGCCCTTCCCACCTCTGGGCTCTACCCCTTACTCCCCTGCGCCCGCGGCACCTTGACTCTTTGGGACTCCAGTCACTAGATGCCGGCCCCGACCTGGCAGCCTATCGTTCTGCCGGGCCCTGACGCCCTTGCATCAGGCCTCGGCGGGGCCCCTCCCGGGGCAGTGCTACGGTAATAATAACAATAACAATGGCTGACACGCCCCAAACATTTACCCAGGGCCTGACCCTGTTCTCCGGTGCATGATTATATCTGGTTGCCACCGGGGAGGCCTGAGGGTCGCTAAGATTGTTATTTCTGTACCCATTTTACAGACCAAATAGTTAAGAAGTGACTGACACCCTTAAATACCGCCCAAGTAGCTCATCTCCCTTTGCTTTTCTGGGCCTTGTGTAGCCTCTCCAGAAGGAGAAACCTAGGCACCGTTCCCATCGCCAAATACTGGGGAGCTGGTCAAGGGAACTGAGGAGAGTTTTTGTGTGTTAAAGCAACTTCTGACTAGCTTCCTTCTCGTTTTTAATGTGGTCGATGTGTGGTGTAATCCTAAACCCAGACTTTAGCGGAGAGAGTGAAAGGTTGAATGAAATAGGAGTTTGGGTAAAGTAGCATTTGGTTTGTAAAAATGCAGGTTGGGCATTTTGTGGGATTTGGCCCGTGTTTTCCCCTTTTCCTCAATGTCGCTCCCTTTCTGTGTGCAAGTATTTGCATTCAGTAACCCCAGAGTGTGTTTACTTTTATGTTCCAGCACTGGGAAGAAGGGGTGGGGAGCAGGTGTTTGTGCAGGCCTGAACTTTTGTCACACTAATTTGGGCTACTGGACTGAGTCAGCTGCTCCATTGGGCTGCAGTTTATCCTTGAATCTGGAAGACTGCTGTCTATGGAGATAGGGTAGGTGAGAAACTGCAGAACAGATTTGCTGGTAAGATTCTACTGGTGCTCAGTGTCTCTGTGAACTGAACAGCAAGCTGCCTCTAGGTTGTAAGAGCCAGTTTTATTGAGAATTTGCAGTCACCTTCTCTCATACCTTAACTGGTATGAAACACTTCAGCTTCTTGTGAAGCACCAAGAACCTGATTGAGAGGCTAAGGATATCATTGCCTCCAGGCCCTTTTGTTTTGCTGATGCTGTTTGACTTGTAGTTAGGAAAGAACCTCCCCTAAACACAGCTTCTCATCCCAGGACTTCACAGGGCAGAGTGAAATCTATGACTATAGCTTCAACCTGTGCTTGATGGTGTGACTAGGTTGTGTATCTACAAGTACAGTCTCTGGGTCAAAAGTAGTATCATTTGAGATTTGCTAAAAATGAGGTGGGAGAGTAAGGTTTCTTCTATCAACTGTTGTTTTGATACTTTAACCCCTACTCCTAACTGCCAGTTTCTAGGATTCAAGGATTTGGATAGTTCTTTCAGGCTGTCTGAATACCAACCACAAATAGTGAAAAGAGCATTTCTGTATGTTGGGCCTAGAACTGAACTTTGAGGGAAAGTTCATACAGGGAATAAGCCTGATGATTCCTTTTTGGGTCTTGAAAGTCTGCACTTAGGGAGAGTTCCCTGGTGATCTAGTTGTTAGGACTTGGCATTTTCACTGCAGTAGGCTGGGGTTCAGGCCCTGGTTGGGGAACTAAGAGGCTCCAAGCTGTGCAGCATGGCAAAAAAAATCCACGTCTCCTCCAGGTGGGTTACTCTTGAATGACTCAGGACCCAAGATTCCAAGGCCAGGAATTTGATGTGGTTAGGTGTGAAATAACTCTCCCACAAGAAACTGGTTTGTGCCATGTGGTCTTCTCTTTCTCAGCACCTGAGATTATCTGTCTTGCCCACATGAATGTTTACCATTCCCCCTGGGAGAGACAGCGTAGATGCTCCTCAATTTCTGGAATGCCAAAGCTGAGGAATGAATGCATCAACTTGTTCATATTCTCAGTGAACATTTAAGTCTCTACTATGTTCCAGGCCTTGTGCTGGGAAGTACCTTAAGGTCTGGTTTACTCCAGCTTTCTTCAGACTGTAGAATGGGCCATTGAATAAAGGCAGGATCAAATTATCGTTTAAATGTAGATGGGCCACACATTTTTTTAACCTACTGCTTTCTCTGTGAACTCTTCTCTGCACATCTCTCCTCGAATCAGAGGTAAACTGATCTTGAATGTGAGCCACTGTCCTGGCCCAAGGTCATGTGGTGGTCTCTCTTCCTTTCTCTTATTACCTAGTCCATAATCCTTCAGTCTCACTAAATAAATGTTTATTCAACAGACACTATGTGGGTCCCCAGTGCTGGAGATCCAAAAGAGTGGCGAATAACACAGACACTGTCCTTGCACTCCTGAAACTTTGTTTTTGGATTGTTTCTGTGAGTTTCTTCTTGTCTGAAACATAATGCACTCTGTGAAAACATACTTTTTACTGTTCCCCATGTGTCCCTGAGCTTCCCTGGTGGCTCAGATGGTAAAGAATCCACCTGCAGTGCAGGAGACCTGGGTTCAATACCTGGGTTGGGAAGATCCCCTGGAGGAGGGCATGGCAACCCACTTCAGTATTCTTGCCTGGAGAATCCCTTGGACAGAGAAGCCTGGTGGGCTACGGTCCACAGGGTCACAAAGAGCTGGACACTGGAGAAGGAAATGGCAATCCACTCCAGTATTCTTGCCTGGAGAATCCCATGAACAAAGGAGCCTGGCAGGCTACAGTCCATGGGGTTGCAAGAGTTGGACATAACTGAGCGACTAAACTACCACCAGTTTCTCCATCTTCAGCTACAAAGAATGTAATCAATTTGATTTTGGTATTGGCCATTTGGTGATGTCCATGTGTACAGTTCAGCATCTTAGCCACTGGACCACCAGAGAAGTCCCAAGTGTTTGTTTTTTAAACCACCCAAGTCTATGGTATTTTTGTTCTAGCAGCCCAAACAGACTGACACAGTTACACATAGGGGTATATGGAATCTCTTAATGTTATTTCTTAAAACTGCATGTCAATTTAAAAAATTAACTCGAAATAAAAAGTTTCTGTAAATCCAAAAAAAAAAAAGAGTTGGACACAACTGAGCAACTAAGTACACGAGTCCCTGGAATCTTTGAGGTGTTGTTGGAATTTCAGTTTCTTAAACTGCAGCGGGGGTGCATATATAAATTTGTTTCTAATGGGCCATGAGTTAAAAAATCAAGTGTTAAGTTTTAGAGGATGTTTGTGGGTTGATAAGTGAGAATCCAGTGAAATTCTTGGTAAAATAAGTTGATTCTGGTTGACATATGATTCTTCGCTTTTTAAATGAGCGCTTACAAATCATGTGCTCCTGCTGACTCAATGAGGAGACAAATATCAGGAAAAGAGGAAGGACTTGCCTAGGTTATACGTAATCATGGCAGAGTGAGAATCAGAATCTTGGTCCCCAGAGTCATGCAGTCAGTGCATTTCTTTCTTCTTTGGTTCCTACTGACTTGGCTTTTTCCAACCCCTTTGCCTGTTTGGGGATCAGCATAGAAGTCCCCATTTCCAGGAAGTCTTTCTATTTACTCCTTCCCCTTATACAATCCAGTTTTTCTCTTAGTGCTTGCTGTTAACTTTATTCTCTAGATCTTACTGCTTATTGGACTTATTAAACTTTTATTTACTCAGTATGTCCGTAGACCTTAGTGGCCCCCATTCCCACCCCTGGCTTTACTGCAAGGACTAATGCCTAGTACACTGATAGATGTCAGTAAATAGATAGCCCAAGTAACCACACAGGTGTCCTTGCTTTATTTCAGGAATGCCTTTGGCTCAGGCGGTGGCCATTCTTCAGAAGCACTGTCGCATCATAAAAAATGTTCAGGTTCTCTACAGTGAACAGGTGAGTGGTAACTTATTTGTTTACTGAAATAGCATCCCTAATCAGTGACTCACGTCTGGTGGTTGATGCTCTGGGAGATACTGACTGGCAGGGATTCTTAGGTCAATGTGTTTGAATGGGAGTGTCTTCAACACTTAGTCACTTACCAAGTACATTTTCTTTGATTCTGAAACATTTGTAGTTTTGATCATCTAGTGCTGCCAGAAGGAAATGGCAGCCCACTCCAGTATTCTTGCCTGGAGAATCCCAGGGATGAGGGAGCCTGGTGGGCTGCCGTCTGTGGGGTCGCACAGCATCAGACACGACTGAAGTGACTTAGCAGTAGCAGTGCTACCAGAAGTTTAGATGAGCAGTAATAATCAAACTTGCTTTTTGATTATGTTTGACTTACCTACAGGCCCTTAAAAGGGGGGTTTTCAGTGGGAGGTGACTTCAGGGATTGTCTGGTCTTCTAGGGTACTTCCCTTCCACTTTCATGTTTAAAATAGTCTTTTCTGCTTTGTCGATTGCTTTGGTTTGCATTCAGGATTGTTGCAGTGCAGATTTCTAGCTAGCAGACCATCCCAGACTTGAAAAGAAGCAGGTATAGTTCACCCTTTTAATAAGAATGATCTGATAATATGAAAATTGCTAAACATTGGTTCCAAATTAATGGACATGTTTTACTCTTACTTCTTTTGTCTGACTTGTGGTAATCTTTATTAAATGTTGTGCCAATAACTACCCTTAGAGTATAATGTATGTACCTACAAAGACCTTTTCAGTTTCCAGAAAGAGTATATTTTAGGTTAGCACTGGTGCAGAACTTTCTGAATACCAGGATTTTTTAAATTGGGTTTTATAAGTAAAGTTGGAAACATTTTTATAGACCTTTAGAAATAGGATTCTTCTTAACTGTCTAAAAATACTGCCTCTTTGGATTCCATGGTTCTTCTAGGACACAGACGTGCTGCCCCACGGAACAGCCTTTGTGGTGCCCTGTGTGTCATAAACCTCAGGGGATGGTTTAGATCCTACACAGGCTGCAAGATATTCTCAGTGCCTTTTCTGAGACATTTTAAGTACCAATTTGATGATTTTAGTTCCATTCATTTCTATTAGTTTCTGATCCTAAAGCAAATGGCAGCTTATTTTTGATGTGAACGTGACTGAGACTTCTATGTAGCTTCCACATTTGGCTTAGTGTCAGAGTTGAGTGTGTTACCTGTACCCAGACATTACATTTTACAGTACTGTGCACCTCTGACAGCCTACTGAGGCCCATGTGAAAGGTCCTTCTGAGACAGAGAAGGCTTAATTTCCAAGCAAGTATTTGGAAATTCTTGTGCCAACCACAGGACTTGTGGGAGTGGGCAGAGGTTCGTGGAGCCACAGTGCCAAAGTGGTTTCTCTTTAAAGAAAAATGAAGAATGGTGACTTTTCCTCTTTTTTGCAGTCAGATCATACCTAACCTAATCTGACTCAGCATTAGACCATGAGGGAATTACTCAGTGACAAGTAGCAGCCATCAAAACAGGGATAATGGGTTTGCTGCTTGAGCTTGTAGCCATCTGTACATTTAGTTCAATCAGAATTAGGCACCCAGGATTAGATACAGTTGAAAGTAGTCTTTAAACTTTTTAACCAATTTTTTAAATGAGGCTTATTTCTTATATCACTATCTTGTCTGTCATTCTAGTCTTTGGGTACAAATAGTTGTTCTGGCATTAATTAAGCTAATTTCCCCCAATGTCCTCTAAGCAGCTGGAACAACAGGGTTTTAAATCCAGACCTTGGTTCAGATCCATGCTTTCCCCATTTCTTGGTTGTACAGCTGTGGCAAGTTAATAACCATTCTGGTTCTCCAGATGGTTTCCTTATAATAGAATAATCTTTTTATGAGGATCAAGAGGAAATGGCCTCTCAGAGCTCTGATATGGTGCTTCTTAATTGTGCATCCTATCCTCGTTGCCCTCCTTTGCTTCTTTTCCCATTTGTCTCTTTGCTTCATCATTTGACCCCATTAAACATTTCAGAAATATCTTGTTTCCAGCAGATCACACCTTGGAAATTAAATGTGCATGTCGGGAAGAGATGTTAACAACTAACAGAGACAGCTTTATTGAACTGGAAGGACCTCCTTAAACACCACATAGCACATGTGATTTTGGTTCTGGAGATAAAGTACTAATAAAATATTGATTGTGAGGATGATTTGCTTGCTTTTGAATACTGCTTAGTTATGTCCTAAATTGTAGCAATGCCAAGGGAAAAACGATCAGA
The DNA here is from genome assembly GCF_910594005.1 of Cervus elaphus. Taxonomy (NCBI): domain Eukaryota; kingdom Metazoa; phylum Chordata; class Mammalia; order Artiodactyla; family Cervidae; genus Cervus; species Cervus elaphus. The sequence continues at coordinate 35,434,107 of NC_057818.1, forward strand.
TCTTGGAAATGTGTAACAAAATTCAGATACTCCAACAAAGGTCTTTAAAGATGCTGAAATATTGCTTCATCCTGTTTACCTCCATGGAATAGCCCTCTCAGGAATAGAGGGAGAATAAGTGACCTAAGGTGAGGTTCATTATTCCATTATCTTACCTGAGTCCTATTGGTTTTAGTAAAACATTCATAGAGACCTACTGGAAAATTACAACATTCTTTCTTCTGGTGTTTGCCAGGCATGATGGAGCCACCTGGGCCTACTATCTTGTGAAGACCAGTGGGGTGGAGGGGAGTGGACAGTATGAATTAATGTCAGAAAGCTCTTTCTAGAGAATTTTTCCAGTGAGGCCCATACCAGCAGGGGCACCTGGCTTTCTAGCCTATATCTCTATCTCTGACAGACACCACCTTCAATCACTGGGCCTACCTTAAGAAGCTCTATAAGGAGAGAAACTTCTCTAAATCTTTTTGACAGCTATGTGCCAGTTTTAAGAAAGGACAGGGTTTTGAATGGTGGTGTTTTTCTTCTACTGCTGGGCAGCGTGGTTCAGGGCAATGGAGAGTCTTCAGACTTTGAATTGATTGCTTTGCAGCAGAAGCAGGCAGATGGGACAGACTCCAGGAAAGAGTATTATATGCTGAGTGCTGTGCTTGATGCTTTCTGGTCTACTGTCTCTGTCCTCATTACAACCCTGGAGGTGTAGGGATGATGGTATTCCCATGAAAAAACAGAGAAGTATAGAGAAACACTTAAGGTCACCAGTTCACCAAGTCTCAGGGCCAGCTCTATCCATTGCTCTGCTGCTGCTCTCCTCCCCCCAGGACTCAGAAGGGGCAAATATAGAAATGACTCCTTAGATCTCAGACTTGGGTTTTACAGAAAGAGGCACATGTGACCTGGGATGGTGTGGGGAGGGAGGGAGGAGTGAGAGTGTCATCTCGTACATAATCAGATCACAAGGCACTTCTTTGTCCCAGAATGTGACGAAAAAGAGTCAAAGAATAAAATGTGTTTCCTTTGAGTGGTACAAACAGCCTGGGAGTGAAGGGACATAGGTTCAGCTAACACGCACTGACCATTACTTGCTGAATTTGGATCCTGGTGAGGCCTTTTATAAGGCTTGTATTTCTCATTAACTACTCTGTAGCTTTGACAGCAGTAAATAAACCCATGCTACACATATGGACCCTGGACCTGTGAAAGAAAATGGCCTATATACCCACATAATTTTGACTTTTCTCCTAGGTAATAACTCAAAGCCTGGAAAAGAGGCTCTTTTCAACCAATATTATGAAGCAACAGCTGCAGACTGGAAGTAGAGGACACTGAATTCACAAACCAGTTTCTTCTGGCTTGTAAACCTGTCAGCTGTCTACACTTAGATACTCCCTGTGCACTGCATTTATGTTGTAAGGTTTCAAATTCAGCTGGTGCTGATGAATATGCTTAGTTGTTCAGAGTGTGTATTTATTTATCATTTTGTTTTTTGTAGTCTCCTCTAAGCCATGACCTCATCCTTAACCTGACTCAGGACGGGATCAAACTACTGTTTGATGCTTTCAATCAGAGACTTAAGGTAACTATAAATGACAACTGAAGTTTCATGTCAGGCTGATTAATGTGTGCAATTGTGGAATGTTTCTGAAACTCCTGAGTGGGAGTAGGCTTGTGGTTCAGAGACAGCCACAATATAGGAGACTGAAGCTGTGCCTGTCCTCCTAAAGGTAGAACCTGGGGGTAGATTGGGATGGTTGGAAAGAGGCTGGGAGGAACTTCAGTTCCAGGCTCCAGAGGTGAAGGGGAAAGAGTATTGAAGATACGGAGAACATGCTGGAGGGAGCAGGCTTTTCTGTGTTGAATAGAAAAATGAGAGGAGGTAAGTATTTGTCATAGATTATCCTAAGTCTTTAAAATGGGGCCTGACTGCAGAATAGAACTGGAAGACTTCAGTCAGATTTTTGTATCTTATTGTTTTACTTCATTCTTGGGTCAAACAATAAGACTTGGAAGATGAAAAATGGAACCTTTCTTCCTAAAATGCTGAGGGCTTGGACCTTAACACCACCATCACCGAGTTGACTCTTTTTTTTTTTTTTTTATTGTGGGAAGGAAAGAGCGCAAGGGCCCCGCGAGCACCCACATGCCGTCATCTTCCCTCTCCCTGCCGCCAGGACCAGAGGGAAGGGACACGTGCGCGCACGGAGGTGACAGCCGCGACAGGCGCGCGCCATCAGCCCCCCGGCCCCGCTCGCCCCCCTGGGAAAGGGGACGGCGGGGCCGCCCTGCGGCGCCCCCGGACTCTCGTCCGCGCCACGCCTCTCCCCCCGTCCCCCGTCCCAGCCCGCGGGGCGAGGGCCCGCGGCGGGGAAGCGGAGGAGGGCGCAGCACCCCGAGGCCGGGAGGCGCCGTCAGGGGCGCCCCCCTCTTCTCCCCCGAGTTGACTCTTAAATCCCTTTAAAGAAATCAAACAACTTGCTGGTATGTCTTAATTGGCATTCAAGTACAGTTTACTAGCACCTATTTCAGACCAGGATGTTTTTAGTGCGCTATTTACAAATGCCTGGACATGATAGGTTAGTCATGTAACATCCGACTCATGCCTCAGAGTCACAAGGTTGAATATGGCTCGGGGCAGTGGCATGCTAGGGCTGTCGTCCTGGTTAGCTTACGGAGCTGCTTTTCCAGAAGACTTGGGTACTTCCTACTTCTCACCATCCCATCTCAAGTGAGCTGCTGAGTTCAGAGAGCACATGGAAAAATAACCTGTATATGGAATAAGAATTCTTCGTTTATGCTGCCTTTTCAAAAAGGAGAATTTGATGTGAACACTCTTAGCCCCACAGCACCCTTGCCTCTCTTTATAGGCTCAGTCAACCTGGCCTACTGACCAGCAGCCCCACACTGAGAAAGGGTAGAAGCTGGTCTTCAATGTGGCTTCATCACAGATTGGGGGAAATTAATCTGGAAACACCTTTACAAAGAGCCATTTGTCTTTAACTTGGTAAATTCACTGTAGGAAACTTAACCCAGAAAGATTAATGGGGAGGGTAATATTGCCAGGTATTTATAGCAGGGCTTTTGATAGTAATGAAAAGCTGGAAGTAATCTAAATGGGCAACAGTAGATGGGCAGCCTATGGCAGAATTTCAGCATGGTGAGGAAATATATTTAGTGAGCACTTAGTACCTGTTGGAGAAGGAAATGGCAACCCACTCCAGTACTCTTGCCTGGAAAATCCCATGGGAGAAGCCTGGTAGGCTACAGTCCATGGGGTCGCAAAGAGTCGGACACGACTGAGCGACTTTACTTACTTCCTTCCTTCCTTACTTAGTACCTGTTAGTCATATGGCTGAGTGCTTCCTATGCATTTCCTAATTTAATCCTAACAAGCCCATAAGTGGTACGGCTTACTAGTGAGACAACAAGGGGACAGAAGATAAGCAGTCTACCTGACCCCAGGCTTTTAACTCTGTATTACCAGAGCATAGCGACTGGCTGCTAGGAATAGAAATGGCTTAGGTTCTGTTGATGAATGTGGGAAATAAATGGGATAAAAGTGTGTGAGCATACTATGCACAAATGCAAGGAATTCAAAGTACTGTTGAGTGGGAAAAGAGATAGAGTAGTACCATCTCTCTCCCTCTGTGAGTCCCTATGAAGGGAGGGCTGGAGCCCTGCCTGAGAGTATGGAAGCTGAGGAAGCAGTCCCTCAGGTACCATTGATGGGCACCAGGTCTGACCTGACCCGTCTGCCCCACCATACAAGGGCTTCAGAAGTCGCCCCTCCCCACTGCTGTCCCCTGCAGTTCCCCATCCTCTCACTCCCTGCCTGTGAGAGAGCCCTGTGGAATGAAGCTTCATAAGTCACAATCTATACAGCCACCTGTCTTTTCCTTTCTGATCTTGTCTGCTGCCATAACTTCTCCTCTGGGGAAATCAAGGTCTTTTCCAGCTCAGAGGGTAGAAAACCATGGCTTTCAGATTTCCCCAGCTACCTGTCCCTATGGTCCAGCAACTATCTGTGGGCGAAAATCTGCTTGTTGGTTCTGGCAAGGGACCCACAGTGCTGACCATCTTGGGGTCCTTCACATCACAAGTGCCACAGTGTCACAGGAAGAATACTCTGGAGGCCCACAGGCTGAGTGATGGGCCGCCCTTGGGGATCATTGGTCAGCCATAGTGGTAGCAGTCAGAGGGGCAGAGTGCTACCCCTGCTGCACAAGCAGAGGTTCTGGCTGAGGGTCGAGGCCTCTGGCAGCCTGGGACCCTGGCCTCAGTAAAATGGCACACCCGTTTAGCATGATACACTGCCATGCCCCAGCTTTCTGAAGATACTATCATGAATCACAACTATTCCCCTGCCCTTGCACGACCTCCCTCAGCACCTCTTTTCATGTTTCTGAGCTTCATATTACCCTTAGCTGGCTTCATCCCAGGCAGACTCCCTGACATGTGTTGTGTACCCTTCTGTGCACACTAATGAGCCAGACTAAAAGGAGCCTAGCTCAGTGGGACCAGTGAATGGCCTATACTGGTAGTGTAGGAGAGCGTAGATGGAAATGCTCCAACAGCCCAGGAGAGGCAGTGATTCTTAGCAGCATGTAGGATCAGAATAGCTGCACTTTATAGTTAAGAAGCGCCCAACTTACAGTTTTCCAAGCCAGGAACAGGTCTGACCACAAGTGAACTGCCTGTTATGTCTCTGTTCCTGTGACAGTGCCAGGTGCCCCATCACCCAGTGTCCACAGTCCTTCCCAGAATGAAGCCCTGGTTGTCAGGGCAAACAGATTGAACCAGCTCTGCTTGTGCTTCTGCAGTGGAGGCCAAATCTCCCAGCTGGGGAAAGCAGATGGTTCGCCCATCCTCAGTCAGCTATGCTACTGGCTAGACGTCTAGCCTTTGATGCCATGGACATCAAAGACTTTAGATACAGATTACTTGGCATCACTAGTGGCTGGATGTTCAATGCCTTTTCCTTTGTCTCCTCCCTGAGTTCTTGGCATTTCATCAGACTGAACCCTTAGAAACTTCACAAGGGTCCTGAGGTTCTCCAGGTTGGACCAGATTCTCTTCATTAGGGATATAACAGTATTGTCACACTGGACCTAGGCTAATAAAATGACTTGTTTTCTAATAAGATAGACCCCCCTGTCTTTTTTTTCTTTTTTTTTTTTTTTGTAAACCACAATATTTTGAAACTGTTTTTGAAAGTGACTTGATTTGGGTTTTTATAATGTAATAAAGTATAGCATGAAAGAAAAGGGGCTCAGTATTCCCCTTACAGGTTACAACCTTCACAAGCTGCTTGAATTTGTTTTTGTGGAGGGTTTCACTGTCCTGTCGCATGGTATGTGCAGTCTTATATATGATCCAGCTGTAGACTAGATACAAAAACTTGACCCACAGCATCCATAGACATCATCTGTTGAACCATCCTCTAGAGAGAGGGGGAAGGTGACTTTATGCCATGTGTGGTATGGGGTTTTCTTCCAGATTTAAAAATAAAAACAAACAAAATGTGTAGTGCTTCCGGAGAATTTCAGCTAGTGATTTTTTTTTTCCTCACTGCTCTATAAATGTCTTCTAATTAACCTTTTTCAACTGCAGAGCTCTAATAGGTCTTAAACATTTGCTTTTTGTTTTTAGGTGATTGAAGTATATGACTTGACTAAAGTAAAGTTAAAATATTGGTAAGTTTTCTCCTGGTTTGTGTCCTAGGCTTGGCACATATGGGCTTATTTCTATCCTCAACAATTCTGGGATTACAGCTGGGTGCCATGATTCCCTCAGGCAGCCTCCAAGTCTACTCCATTTCCTGGGGAAGAGAAGGAAAGGTCATTCAGAACACACTGTTAATGAAACACTTCCCATTTGGGTCAGTTTCCTTAATCCCACCACAAAGCAGGACCTCAGTCTGTGACTGTCCCCTGGGTCATAGCTGCCCTTCCCTGCACAGCTTCTTTTGGCACCTTTTTATGTTTTCATGACCAACAAAGGTGGGACAAACCAGATATAGCTGATTCTGAGGCCTATGCTAAAGAGAATGCCGAAAGGATCACTATTGGCGGGGGCAGGGGTGGGGGCAAAATCTGCTTTTTAGAATGAAAATGGGAATAGCCTGTATGGTGCACAAATATTTCAGCCCCCATATGGTAAGTTGCTGTGCTGGCATCTAGAATATTCTGTTCAGTAAGCTTCCTTAACAAGCTTCCCTTTTCAAGGATATCAAAGGGATCTGTTCCTGGGTTGTTTCAAGCAGTATCTGCCAATAGAGAAGTGGATAAACCAGATGCATAATAGCACTGACCCCTGCAGATTCTGGTTATCTTTTAGTCTTGTTGGGGCCTTCGTACCTCATGGTTTGGCTTCTCTTTACCCTCTTAAGAGTCACTGGTGGGTAAGCAAGGGGTCAAGAGTCAGGCTGCGCTGGGTTTGAGTTATGGCTTCTTCATTTCATTACTCTGCGAAATTGGGCAAGTCACTTAACCTCTTTGAGCTTGTTTTTTCATCAGAGAAGTGAAAGCATAAATCTGGTTGCTGAGTTAGGAAAACTACATGAGATAATGCTGATAGAGCATACAGCACAGTGCCTGGTTAAAAACAGAGGTGCTCTAGATGCTAACTATTATATACAGACTAGATAAACAGCAAGATCCTACTGTATAGCTTGAGAAACTATTTTCAATATCCTATAATAAACCATAATGGAAAGAATGTGAAAAAGAATATATATATATATATATATATATATATATATATATATAATTGAATCACTTCACTGTACAGCAGAAATTAACACAATATTGTAAATCAACTATACTTAATGAAATTTTTAAAATGCAAAGGTGTTCCATAATGATACTCATTTTAAAAAAAAAAATCCTTAACCTTTAATCACTCTCCTTAAAGTTAGAAATGACTTATCTTCGTGCTCATCATCTGAAATCACATGCTCCTCTTTGCTCCCAAGCCCACCCCCTCCCAGGTATTTTTCCTTTGCTTGGGATCATTCCTCCCCATCCACTTACCCATTCACCCAATTGATGAGTGCTGGTTCTTCTGCTTGTTAGGAAAACAAGCTGCCTTGCTTGGCTGTATCCTACATTTAAAATGTTCATCCCCTTTTTAAGAAAGTTCCTTTTCAAGACAAACTACTCATAGGCATTCTGGGAAAACACATTAACAATGACTGTTTCTATGATTATTCCTTATCCAAGTCCAAATGCTATGGGGCTGAGGCTGGATTTACTTCCTTCCGAACTGGGCCTGGTCACCATAGATGTCTTAGGAGGTCCTAGAAGGCTAAACCTTTGAATCAGCCTCAGGAGAATTGACTATTTCTGACCTCATTAATTGTCTCTTATTTAAAAGTTCTATAGTTAAACCTTTATTTTGATATAATTATAGACTCAACCCCCCATGTATTTTAAGAATAACTCTTCCAGCCACCATCTCTAATGACCTGTGAGTGCATCTACAAGCCTGGTATTAAAAAGCATCTTTGTTTTTCAGTGGCGTGCATTTCAATTCTCAAGCCATAGCTCCCACCATTGAGCAGATCGACCAGTCTTTCGGTGCAACCCATCCTGGAGGTAAGCCCAGTCCATCTGATTCTTCTGGTCATCTGTAGCAGCCAATAGTAATAAATCTGGCAAGTGGTGCCATGCCAGCCCCAACCTCAAAGCTCCTATCAGATTTGGGGGCTGGTACTTGAGTGTGAAGGAAAGCTCTCTCCCATTGTTTTCAGCCTAGTAAGTCAGTTCAGAAATGAGACACAATGAAAGTGTTGCCAGTCATTACTCCCTGTCAGGCTGGTTTGTGTTCACAGCTTCAGATGCCATTCAACCTTGTCATTTTCTTCTCCCCACTCCCACAGTGTACAACTCTGCTGAGCAGCTCTTCCACCTCAACTTCAGAGGATTGTCTTTCTCTTTTCAGCTAGATTCCTGGACCGAGGCTCCCAAATATGAGGTTAGCCTTTTTCTTTCCCTGATATTTATTGCCCAGTGCCCGGATGATAGGGGGCAGAAGACAGTACCATTGGAGGAGGCTGGATAGGTACCCTTCCTTTGGTTCCCTTAATCTCTGAGGTCTTCAGAGGCCCCTTGGGTGTACAGTGGGTGAAGTTGACAGAACAAAGCCCAGACTGCCGTTCCCAGGAGGAGGGCGCTTCCAACTGAAGTGAGGTCGAGCTCGCTCTTCAGAGGAAAATCCGTGTCGTGTGCTGTAAAACTCCAAACACCGCAGTTTTTCTCAATGGCCTAGAATTTGAGAGAATTCATCCTTCGACAGTGGCATCCTTAGTGTTATGAAATGATAGTTTTTTGTAAGTTTTACATTTTATTAAAGAAGGCATTTCTGCATTTTCTCCCTGATGAAGGAAAGGAAAACAGTAAAATTAAAGATGAACTTGCATGGTTGAGTGAATTTATTGACCTGGAGACAGATCAGACTGTGCTTTCACCTGGCCAGTTTTTTTTTTTCTAATACCTTGATAAATAAAACGAGCAAATTTCAAAGTTTCTCAGAAACCATTCCACACTGCAGGTAACAATACCCAGTGAGAAAATGGATACAGAAAATTTGTACCAAATAAGGCAGTACCAGTAGTACAGTTGTGTCTGAAACTGAGATATTCCTTTTCTAAATTCCCTACTTTTGTGACCTGGCCAGTTCTCTAAGACCATGAGTATTGGGAAAATGCCAGGGCCTGCAGTGAGCTTTTAGTAAAACATTTATCCTGTGTTTGCAGCCCAATTTTGCCCATGGCCTGGCTTCTCTTCAGATACCCCACGGAGCAACTGTGAAACGAATGTATATCTACAGTGGGAACAGCCTACAGGATACCAAGTATGTGTGGGGGAGCACAGGCTTCATGCTAAGGCCATGGGCTCCCTGGGAGGGAGGACAAAGTCTCTGCTCACTCTGTGCCTGCCTCCAGGGCTCCCATGATGCCCTTGAGCTGTTTCCTGGGCAACGTGTATGCTGAGAGTGTGGATGTTCTCCGGGATGGAACTGGACCATCAGGTTTACGACTCCGCCTCCTTGCCGCAGGTCAGTTACTGGCTTTGGGGTGGTGGGTTCTCCATTATAGCCTTGTCAAGATGGTCTAAAATCCCACGTCCTTAGGGATAGTTGGTAGAAAACAAATGGTGCCGACGTTTATGGTTAGAAGTTTTCATTTGTTTGTGAAGGAATAAGACATAGTTTTATTTTGAGCAGCCCTTATAAATGACAGTAAAACTGCTTCCCTCGTCATGTACATCAGCCTCTGTGTACTTAGGTGGTTTTGCAGTGGTACCCGGGTCTTAGAGGTGTATTTTATAGGCTCAGTGTTGCATGTTCTCTCCTTTTCCACCCTTTGTGCTCATTTCTCAGAGTAGACTGGCAAGAGGGACTGCCAGTAGACTGGCAATTGTGATTTGGCCATACCCTGCTCAGTTTTGCTGATTGCAAACAAAAAAGAATTGCTGCCTTCAGTAGCCAGTCTCTCTAAAATCCACACCTCATCCTGTGATTTTCTTGTGTGGACAGTCTCAGCTCCTTTGAACTTTGAATTATGCTTAGGGGTACAGAGATCGTGGAGTTTGCCTCCGTAAAGATGACCTGGGGACTGTGAGCTCCATGAAGGGACCTGTGCCTTCATGGAGCTCATAGTCTAGCCAGCCTTTGTTTGTAAGCTGGGGGTCTTCCCTCAGTCTCTGGGGCATCAGTTCTCAACTGCTAAGAATCTGGCAAATAAATTGTAAACTCACTCCCCTGAACAATTAGACAATTCAAAGCCTCCAGGTTAGAAATCTCTTAAAATGTGGTTTTCTAGCCATGGCAGAACACCAGCTACTGAAAGGAGCATTGTGCTTGTGCTGTAGTTTTTGAAAGAATTGAGATGTGGCGTCTCAAAAAAGAAGATGAGGTCTTCTCAGGAGGCTTGCTGCTTGAAGCAGTGGGGTAGTCAAAGGTAGTGTAAGATACCAGGTGACAGCAAGAGGAGCCTGTTGAGAGTAGGGGGTCTCAGCCAGTTCTGACCACCACCCTGACAGGACAGTCCCAGCAGTCACATCACACTGCCTACAAAACACCTTAAGTCAAGACCTCACTGAGTTATTATCCCACCCAGTACTCATTCAGAGTTCCTGTGGAGTGTGGCTACAGTGATGCCATTCAACTGTCTTGATCGCCACAGTAATGTATAGGAGGACTCACTCAAGGGAATCAGAAACTAAAATAGTCTCCTTGAGAAATTAAGGGTACCTTTACTTGAGGAGACTTCAGATAGAGTAAGACAAGAGAGGAGACTCACCTGTGAAGGGTGCCTCCCGCACAGCCCTGTGTGGGCATTCACAAGGATCTGGTACTTGCAGACTTTGGGCACACCATCTAGCTTGACAGGACTTTCAGTGGTTTCCATAGGTCACCCAGGCTTACCTAAGTGCAGGATTTATACACAGAACTTACTGTGAACTATGCTTCTTTCCCCTGATTTACACATAGCTTTGTGTGTGTGTGTGTGTGTGTGTGTGTGTGTGTGTGGACTGGGATTTGGAACAGCTTTTATTGTACAAGAAAGAGCTTTGTCAGCTGTAAAGCCCTATGCAGAGTAAGGTGATGGTGGTGATTATCATGGTACCAGAAATTATTCCTCCTCAGATTCTTAGCTTCCTTTTATAATTTTGGGCAAAACACTCTGTCTTCCCATCCACAGAATGAGGTAAATTTTACTGTTGGTATGTTCATTGCTATTCCACAACCACTTTGTGTGTGGGGAGGGGGTGGGTATTTAACCAGAATCATTTTTTAAATGTATTAGACAAACTCAGAGTTTAAAGATTGTTCCCAAAGAAGAAACCTTTGGCAAATCAGGTTTTCCGTTTTCACCCACTTTCCTGGTTTGTCTCTTTTTGAGTGTTAGTGTTTGTAGAGTTAGGGAGTAAGTTAGTGGGTACTTAGCTCTTGGCTGTTTTATAGAGTGACCTTCCGGTCCAGTCTCAGGTTGGAGGTTACCATTGAGAAGTACTTCTTATTGTAAATCCTCTATCTTGTTGGGAACCGGAAAGTGGCAGGAGATAACGGCACCTGTGCTGCTGTTTGTTGTACGGCAGTTGTGTGATGGTCTGTTTAGAATGTTTATACCATGAGCGCCAACGTAGGCAGAGACTGCACCTATTTTTCTCACCGTTGTTCCCTCAGTATCTAGCAGAGTGTCCTAGCCCAGGGTGTCAATGACTAAATATTTGGTGAGTCAGTGAGTGACATCTCCAGAGCTCCGTGTTACTTTTGTGGGATTGAGTGAGCCTCTGGCATTGTTTTGAGTAGATAGTGATCTCCTGTAGTATCTCAAGTCCTGGTGACCTGGTATTTCTCCTTACATGCGGTCTTGCCCCTCAGCCAAACCTGATAATGCAGCATGCAGCCACTGGCCTCTCCGGGGCTCCAGACCCTGGGCTGCAGGGTTCCAGGCCCTGACTGGGAACCTGACCACCTCTACTTGTTCTCTGCAGGTTGTGGACCTGGCCTGCTAGCAGATGCCAAGATGCGGGTATTTGAACGCTCAGTGTATTTTGGTGATTCTTGTCAAGATGTTCTTAGCATGCTTGGCTCTCCACATAAGGTCTTCTACAAGTCAGAAGATAAGGTAGGGGAAATGTGTTTATAAAGTGAATAGGCGATCTCTCTCTTTTTATTTAATCAACTTAAACTTAATAGTGAATAAATATAAACTGCTGTTTTCCCAGAGAACCTGTTCTATTAAAGCTAATGGAAAAAAAGTAAAAAACTGATGGAGAAGTAAATTGAAAGCTCTCTTCTGACCCCTGTTGGTCAGATTGTCCTGCCTTTCCTTGGAGACCAGGGTCTAGTCTGCAGTCAACCAAAGCTATCTGGGTTGTTTAGCACCAGCATCGGGGACTCCCACACTCTTGCTTACGTAACAGATGACTGTCACACAAGAAACACCACTTGTAGACTCATTTCATCCAAGAACTGTATTAATGGATTGGATTTTAATTCATTGTTATTTTTTCCCCAACAGATGAAGATTCATTCTCCTTCTCCTCATAAGCAAGTTCCATCCAAGTGCAATGACTACTTTTTTAACTACTTCACTCTCGGAGTGGTAAGTTGTGATTCCTTAGAGAAGTGTTTGATTTCCCTGGGAGTGTGCAGTGTGCTGGGCAGGCCTGTGTGTACACTCGCAGCTTTAACTGTGCTGGCCTCTGGAAGCCAGAAGGATCTGGCAGGTCCTGGCTTTCAGAACAACCAAGTGCCTTGAGCCCCTTGACAGTCAAGGGGGTCCTGAATCTTGTCATTAGCTTTTAAGGCAAAATCTGCGCTCAGTTACATTTTTTAATCTGGTGCTTTTTGTCAGGGAAGATCTCCCTGACCATGTTTGAGTTCCCAAACAGTGGGAACTGTAGCCCTGTGTCCCTGTGGGGCCTACTGGTACAAGGTTTGGAATGAGGAGGCCTGAGATGGTTGGATGTGTGTGTCGTCCCATTGCGCTAGGCCTCAGCTGTCCCCTTGGTTGTTGTTTGGGTCAGAGCTGTTCCCCAAGGGCATCCCCATTGTGTAGTGGGTGTCTTTGAGTAGGACATGCCCTCGAAAGCCCCCTGCCCGCCTCAGTAACTTTACCCACTTGAGCACCCTTGTTTTCTATCCCAGGACATTCTCTTTGATGCGAATACACACAAAGTGAAGAAGTTTGTCCTACATACCAATTACCCTGGACATTATAATTTTAATATGTGAGTATACCCGCACCTGCCCCTCTAGGAAAGAGAGCTTGTGGCCTTGGATGTTTGCTAATTCATGAAAAGTAAATGATTTCCTGAGTGTTTTCTGTTCCTGGTATAGTGTCCATTACCTTATATCTCTCCATTTATACCCATTTTACAAATAGAGAAATGGATTCAGAAAGCTTGGCCTCTTATCCAAGGTGATAGGGTCTTCAGAGCCCCCTGGCTGTGCCCTTTCTGGTTTGACTCTAGGGCCCAAATCTGGCCTCTCCAGGGCTTTGAGCAGGTGTGCTTGATCCTGTTTTTCCTGGGGTGCGGAGTTGAGATGTGGAGGTGGTCAGGTCTCCCAACGGGTCCCACCTTTACCCATCTCCCTTCTCTCTCTAGTTATCACCGCTGTGAGTTCAAGATCCCCCTAACCGTAAAGAGAGGTGAGTGGTCAGTGTCCTCAGGGTAAGGAAAGGGTTTTAGAATCAGTCTCCCATGCGTCGAAGAGATGATGATCCAAGCAGAGAGGGTGGCAGTGGTTGGATGTGTGGACTCTTTGCCCACCTGCTTCTGCCCAGAGCCTCAGCTCCTCTGGGTTGGTCTCTTGGTTCTGGGGGCCACGTGGTTCTTGGTCCGTAGTCTCCTGGAAGCCCTTAAGGTCTTATCCTGTGCCTGTGGGATTGGCGGTTTCCAAACTTCAATCCTAGTGTATAGGGTGGCGAGGGCTGGGTCGCAGGTGGGCTGAGCCATCTACCTGAGCAGATGTGGAACTGAATCCAGGCCAGGCCAGCTACCAACCACGCCGTGTTCTCTTTTCAGAAAACACAGAGGGTCAGACAGAAACATGCACAACCTACAGCAAGGTGAGCTCCTGTTTTTCCCACCTGACACAGTCTGAAAATGGGGAGGCCATGAGCCTACCAGCAGTCTGGTGCCTGCGTCCTTTGGGCCAGCCGTTGGTCACAGTGGGGTCGGGTCCCTGCTAATCCCCTGTCACCCTCATCCCTCTTGTAGTGGGACAACATCCAGGAGCTCCTGGGACACCCTGTAGAGAAGCCTGTGGTCCTGCACAGGTGAGTGGGGGGTTGCTTTCTGATCGCCCCACCCAGCTCCTCACCGCCCAGAAGGACCGGGAACCCTAGCGGTGGGTACGGCTTAAAACCGGCAGGAATTTCTGATGTTGCCACACACTTCTGCCCAAGCCTTGTAAGTTACAACTCGGCCAACAGTTCTGCATATTTACTTGCAACCGGATGGGCTGCCCCTGGGATAGCTCCCCCCTCTCCCTCCTACCTCCAGTTACTCAGAGAGGGAGGCAGTTTGGCTGGCTGTCCGCATCACACCTGCTGCCTGCTTTGGCTCACAGCCCAGCACCTGGTTGCCCTGCTGTCTGAGGTGCCGTCTGCCTGCTGACTGTACACCCCAGTCCAGTTGCATAATACCCTTCTGTGCCAGCGGGGCTGCACGGATTTGGTGCCTGAGTGAGATCCATCACTGTGCCTTGGCCCTCAAGAGCCCGTGTAGGAAACACACTCGGAGCCCTGAGGGACCACTAGCTAACAGCTCCTACCCCAGAAGGAACTGGATGCCCCACCTGGCCTAGGTCTCTGTCTGCCCCTCTAATTCTGGCTTCCCCGGCCTCAGGTCCTCGTCCCCAAACAATACCAACCCTTTTGGCTCCACGTTCTGCTTTGGTCTTCAGCGGATGATCTTTGAGGTAAGCCCTGGGGGTTGAGTGGCTGGTGATCATGGCAAGGACAGGCAAGTGATGGGGGAGAGACTGGGGAGGGCCTGAAGGCCCTACTGGGCGGGCTCATCCAACAAGATGAGGGGAAATGGGGAGCCCACATTTATATTTGAAAACATGAGTACAATAGCAAAGGGAACTGCAGGGCGAGTGGGGCTCTGTCCAGGGGCGTTGGGGGGTGGTCTTTAAATGCCACATGAATGAATGTGCGGTGGGGCGAGTGGCTCTTGAGGCCCCACTGGCTGGGAGAAGAATGGGCTGCCCCTGCTTTCCCATCTGGTTGCCATACCTTCAGCAGACCCCTAGCAGTTCCAGAAGGGCTGGACAGATGGGTATGGTAAAGTTTATGTGTCCTGGAGGAACAGGTAGACACGGGCGTAGATGACCCCTAGCACGAGCTGGGGGGTGTTGAGGAGTCATTCCAGCCCCATGTGCAAGTGTGTTGCACACACAGGTGCTGCCTCAAGTGCCTTCTCTTCTGTCACAGCCCAGGACTGATCCCACTGGGGGTTTTGTGGGAGTTTTGCTGTGCTTACATCCCTTCGACTCCTCCCCGTCAACTCACTGTCCTCTTCTTACGCCAGGTCATGCAGAACAACCACATTGCCTCGGTGACCCTCTATGGCCCCCCCAGACCTGGTGCCCACCTGAGAACTGCGGAGCTCCCCTAGGAACGTCGTGACCCTTGCCCCTCTGCCCTGTGGAACTGTGCATTGCATTCTGTTCCGTGGGCCACCCCGTGGGTTTTCTTGGACATCTTGCCAGTGTGGAAGGGCTGTTGTGGTGTTTTGAGGTGGGACTCAGGCTGGGCACTCTGCCATGGGGTGTGAGGCCCAGATATTCCTCAGTCCGTTCTCAGCCTGCTGGTGCCAACAGGGGACACAGACTGCAAAGAAAAGCACAACTCTGAGCCTTGATACCTGGAGCCGGGAGCTCTCAACTAACATGTGAGGAGACAGGGTTCTGTCTCCCTGTCCCACACATTGGGAAAACTTGGGACTTTTCTATGGCTGAGAACACAGGCACCCAGACAAGGACACGGTCCTGCCTTTGGCCCAACATTGCCACGTGACCTTTAAGGCAAGCAGGTAGCATGTCCATCGTACTTGGTTGCGACTTTTGCACTACATCCACTTTAGTTACTTGATGAGCTGGCTGTGGCCAAGGTGGCCCACCTGCCCTTCCCTGTTTCTTTCTTGCATGCGCTCCCTGCCAGACCCAGTAGGCACACCCAAGTGGTTGAAACACAGCTTTCTACTGTCAAGGTACGTGCCCAGGCCTGGCTGCACTCATCTTGGAGCGAGCCTTCAAGGTCGCCTGTCCCCCTGCTCTGCCCCAACGTGGCTGGTGGGGCTGCATGTTTCCATTCTGTTTGCCTCTTTTATTTAATGCCAAAGTTTTAGCCAAAGACATCTTCCTCCTTTTTTTGTGTGTTTCAGCATTCTGTTCTGCACTGTGGGCTTGGCTCTCCTGCCCTGACTCTGGGCAGTGTCCCCTGGCCGGGCCCTTTCACACGGCTCAAGGCCTCTGGGACTCATGGAGGGCTGGGCTGCTCCCTCTTTGTGGGACTTGCTAAGGAAAGAAGCATATGTGCTTTAAAAATATTAATCCTTTTGAAAAGAATTGAGAAGAGAAATGTATAATTTTATCCCATTTTTAATATTTTGGTCTAGCAACTTGTGATACATAGATGACAATTTTGTGAGGTTTTTCAAATGTGTGTACAGATTTTTGTAAATAGGACTCTTTTGTAATTAATTCATGTACAGCCTCATCCTGTATAGTTTAACAATGAATGTGCGGGGGACCAGCCCCGGGCTCCTGTGTGACGTTCCCATGACTTCGTGACTGATTGGTGTCTTCCTGTGTGGACGGTGGCCTGGCCAGAGACCCCCACACATCCCACTGTGGGGCAGCCAGGACTCTCCCCATCCTCCTAGAATGGGGAATCTTCCTCATGCCCTACCCTACCCCTCCTCCAATAAAGACCTATGCCCTCAGCAACAGCTCCCCATGTGCTGTTGCTGGGATGTTTGTACTAAAATAAGCCTGGAGGCATTGGTGTGTTTTTTGTTTGTTTGTTTTTGAGAAAGGGGGTGGTTGAAGAAGGTGGGGAATTTTCCAGCTGGCATCATCTCAGAAGAGGTTCCTTGGCTCCTCCAAAGGGGGCAGCACAGACTCCAGTGGGTTGCATAGGTGCATAGCTGCATGGGTGCAGGCTCTCCCGTGGGTAGCTGGAGGTGGGGGGAGACCTCAGGTAGGACGGTGTGCCGAGTCCCTGTGTGCCTCCATCCCAGGGGTTCCACCTAGTCCAGGGCTCAGGAGGGGCTGGGCCAGGAAAGCAGATCTAAAGACCTAGACAGAGCTAAGGCTCCAATTTGCACACTGGAGGGGCAGATAGGAAGCAAAACACCTACTTTCAGATTGAGTTGTGGCAGAATGGCTGCCAGTTCCATGAGGACTGAGGCCAGGCCCTTACCCCTCCCTGTGGGGTCCAGCCTTAAGACCTGCATTTGTTGGCATCACTCTAGGGGTTCTAAACTAAGGAGCATGGTCAGACTGCATGAGTCTCTGCCGCCACGCCTCCCCCCATGCATACACTCACATCCCTGCTAGGAGGACCAAGCATGTTCACCCGCTTGGCAAAGAGCCTGGTTCTCCACCGCCTCAGCCCTGGCTATCTGTGCCACCATTAGATTGGTTCCAGATCACCGCCCAGTAGAGAGGGTCACTAGGAGCCAAGCTCAGTCTTCATTGCCTGGGCCTTCTGAAGGCAGACACCTGGATACCCCTTTCTGGGGAAGAACCACATACACAGCACTAACCCGTCTGGGAAATCTACCTTTCAAGCTACCTCCCACTTATATCCTGGGTCTGAATGAGGGGGGCTTAGAGCTGTGACAGGAGGCTAGGGGCCCCACTGGAAAGGGCCAGCAGGAACAGGCCATGGACGCGCACAGGCTGGCCCATTTGGCCCGTGTAGCAGGTGCCACATAAGCCAGATGTCTGCAGCCGAGAGCCCGTGCACTACAACCAGCTCACGGTAAAAACAGGGATCGAAGGTGTGGAGGTGCGGTGCGGCTGAAGGTCGAGGGATGCCAAAAGTGCGGAAAGCAGGATGAGGCTCAGGCGTGAGGTGCAGGCGCTGTAGACACATGCCCAGAAAGACGTCGTCGATGGGGAAAAGCTCAACCTGCGCGCAGGCACCGGCCAGGCGGCGCAGTGTGGCCCCCGAGAGCACGAAGCCGCCGCCGCCTGCGTAGGCAGGGTAGGCTGGCAAGCCGTACACAGCCTCGGGGATGTAGTATTTGCTGGCCCGCACGCGGATTGGCCGCGCCTGCACGATCACGTCACCTGCAAGCAGGTCCTGCGCCGGATCCCTCGGCGCCAGGAACTCCAGCAGGTTTCCCACGTGCACGAACACGTCGGCGTCGCCTTTAAAAACGAAGCGCACGTCGGGGCAGTAGGCAGAAGCCCAGGCCAGAAAGTGGATCTCCTTGAGCGTTAGGTTGAAGAAAGTGTCGTCGAAGGCCCAGAGCAGGATGTCCGCGTACGCGCGGCTCTCGGCACGCAGCAGGGCGCTCCAGTGCGTTTGAGTGCCCTCCTCCGCCTCACCCCCGACTGTGCCTGTGCCCCTGGGTATGCCCAGCAAGAATACCCTGCGCACTAGCGCCCCCTGCACGCGCCCCTCAGCACCCCACGTCTGGCGCACGGCTTGGCGCCGCTCGAAGTCCGCCGCCACCGACTTGACGGCGATGAGCAGGTCGGGTCCGCGGGGGAACGCACCATTTCCTTGGCACTTGTGCGGCTGATTAATGAGGAGAGGGAAGCGCCGCTGGTCCTTGGCGCGCAGATAGCGGCCGAAGTCAAAGGGTCCCGTGGGCGTGGGCGGCTCTGGCGTATCCCCTTCGTAGGCCGGAGGGGCTGCACCCGTGTCCGGGGCCTGAAATACACGGAGCCCTGGAGTGGGCCCCGGCGCCGCCCTCCCTTGTGCTCGCGGCGAGCTCGTCGTCGGGGCCGTGCCTTCGTGCTGCGCGTAGAGCAGGAGGCCGAGGGTGGCGCCGAGGAGCAGCGTGAGCAACGCTTCTCGGCGTAGGCGCAGCCTCCGCCTCATGTCAGCCTGGCCGGCGCTCGCGCCTCCTGCGGAGAGACTCAGTCAGAGGCTCGCGACGTGGAAGCTAACAGCCGGCGGGGGCTCCCACCCCGCGCTCCCGGAGGGGAGGCCGCGGGAGGCCACAGGCCAGGGGTCTCCGGCTACTGGTCGTTCACCCCCCTCCAGGGTCCTTCTATTTTGGACCCCAACTCCCCCCACTGGGATGGACACCCTGAAAGGACAAGAGGTTCCTCCTGTTAGCCGGCTGCCACCCTCTCAGCTCCGGCCCAGGACGGTGCCCCAGAGCCGGGGCCGAGAGACGCGGAGCCTCGGCCCCACCCCCTTCCCGCGCTGAGGCCGAATCCCTTCCACCCATCCCTACCCACCACGGCGGTCCTTGGGATCCTGACACACCTTCGGCCCTTGGGAGTGGCGCGGCCCCGGATGCCAGGGCCTCCGGGGCTCAGCGCAGGGTCCCAAGGGCGGCCATGGACGGGGCCTGGGCCAAATGCAACGTTGGCAGGAAGGGGGACCAGGGCCGCTGCCACGTGACCCTACAGCTGTGTGCGCCCGGACATCTGGAGCTCAGCTCCGCCCTGGCGCCGCGGGAACGCTGTCTCCAAGTGGAGACTAATCTCTGAAAGAGATCCTCACGGTCAGCTCTCTCTCCGGAAGGCTCAGAGAGGTGAGTTTTGGTCTTCGTTCTGACTTAAACTCCCCAGTTCTGCCTTTCCAGGGGACAGGAAGAAGCACTAGCCTTTTTGGTTAGTTTCCCCACCCTTGCCTCTCCGGAGCCGGAAGGGCCTGGGCTGGCAGGAGCCCCAGCGCAGGCGGGCTTGGCATCCCCTGGCCCCTCCCAGGCCATCCTTGGAAGTGCCTGTTTTATGCGTACCAGAAGCCCTGGTTCCCCAGGTACGTGGAGCCCCCTTTCTCCTGGTTCTGCCAGGCCCGCCAGCAGACACAGCACACACAAGGACCAAGAGGACTGCTTGCTGAGTTCTCACAGCCCTGGCAGCAGCTGTCATGGGTGATGCCCATACAGGGATACTCCTTCTCAGGGAGTCAGGTGACTTGCCCAGGATCAGACAGACATGAGGTAAGAGCACTGCCCAGGACTTCTGGAATTCCATCCAGGACTCTTTCCTCTGTCCTGCCTTGCCCCTCTGCCTACTCATCCGCAGGGATTCAGGAGCGGGGGCCAACCTTGTCTGCTGTAACTTCACAGATGAGCACTTCAATCTTTCTTCGCAGAGGCAGTTCTGAGTCCTCTAGTCCCTAGTGGCCCAGGCCAGCATAGCCTCCTGCAGGAGGAAATCACCACGCCTGGGCCCACTGCAGGCCAGACAGGCTGGCAGGGATTGGTTCAGCTTGGGGAACTCCCGAAGTAGGTCAGTGTGCAAAGGGTTTGATCGGAAACCAGTGGGGCAGAGAGGTGAAGACTGAGAGGCCAGGCCTTGCCCACCTATGCTGCCACCTCTCTCTCCCTGGAACTCAGAGCCTCCAGGTCCCAGCCCATGCAGTGGGGCCTGGAGTAGACAACCCCACCTCACCACCCCTCCAACCCTGGAGTTTCTGAGGGCAGACTAGGGAACCAGCACTGCTACCCAGTGCCATCCTCTTACCCCATGCCTATGACTGCTCCTTCTGACTTCTTCCCACCAATGTTCTCCCTTCCAAAATAAACCCTCCATCCTGGGACTCACTCTCCTGCTCACAGACTTTTCAGGAGTCCTCTCCTATCTGTGGCTTTCTCTACTGCTTCCATCCCATCCCTCCCGTGGTCTGGTATCAGGCTGTCCCCACTATGTCCCAGAAATAGCCTCCACCTAGTAACCTTTTCCCTGACTCCAGTGGACACTCCTCGGCCTTCACAAATTCTCAGCCTCCATCACAGCAGGGAGAGCCATTCCTCTGGCTTCCAAATCTTGTTTTCCTCCTTCCTCTTTGGGTTGTTCTTTTTTCCAGTTGGTGTCCTTCAGGAACTCCCCCTGGGCTGTCCCACCCACACCCACCTGTACGTTTTGGAGTCCTTAGCCTTGACCCTCTCCTGAACTCAAAACTACAGCTCTAGCTATCCTTGAACTCTGGGTGTTCGACAGGAACATCACACCCAGCTAGTCCCAAACAGAGCAAGCGCTTCACTTTCCCCAGGGCCCCAGATCTCTCCTCCCATCTAACTGGCAAATGAGAAACTCTGGAGTCCTCTCCCCCCTCTCTTCTCTTTCAGTGTCACCAGGCCTGTTGTCCTTTGTCCTGAACAGCTCTTGGTGTTCATCTTTTTCCTCCATCTCTGCTGCCAACTGCCTCAGCCTGGGGACTGTACTCTCTCTCCCTCTGAATCCTCACTCCCAGCCTGAACTGTCAAACCCCTTTAAAGGCCTCTCACTCGCCTCCGGATAAAATCTAAACTCTTGTAAAATGGTTTACCAGACCCCATACTCTCTGCCTCCCCCACTCTCCAATGGGTCTCTGCAAATCCACCCACTCCTAGATCCAGCCACTGTAAACCTTCTGTTCTAACATCCCTCCCTCCCACCTTCCTCAAGACTTCACCTGAGGCTGGCGATGTCCAGAATACTGCCCTTCTCTCATTCCCCCGCCCCCCCCCCCCTCCGCCAATATTCACACTCATCTCTCCCCAAGGAAGCCTAACTCCTAACCTGGGTTAGGCCCCTGCTCATTTGTTCCCACAACACCTTGTATTTTTCACATCCAAAAAATGGGTAGTATTTTATTACTTTATATTCAGAGTCCCACACTGATTGTAAACTGACGACAGACAAGATTCGTGTGTTTTGTTCACCACAGTATTTGCAGCACCCAGGATGATACCTAGGATACAGCAGGTCCTTAATGAATAATAATGAATGAAGAGGTAAAGTCTGGCTGAAAGTCCTTCTTCTAGGGTGGGAGAAGGTGAAACAGACCTTGCAGCAGGTCTGTTCTAGATACTAGGACAGAGACCCATTCACTCTGTCTCTATCCTAGTATCTAGAACACAACTGCCCATTGGCACCCCAGCAGACACGGTGGGTGCTTGTCTGACTCCTGGAGAGGGCCGTCATCATCTCTGCGCAGCAGCTCCAGCAACTCAGCTAAGTGGGGTTGCTAAGTGTGGTCTCAGAGTAGCATGGTGGACAAGAGGTCAGCAGTAGCAGCAGGAGGGACCCTACAGTCATCCAGATGCTCCAAACCCTGACTGGGCAACTGACCGACCTCCCCTTTCTCTGGTACTCTGCCTAGGCCAGGCCACCGTCAGGGTTCGCGAGGCCCAGCAAGTCCTCCGCCAGGCTGGTGAGCTCGTTCTCTTCGAGTGCCTCCACCAGGCGCTGCAGCGTGGCACGGCGGCCCTCGGCCTGCACGAAGCGCCGCAGCAGCTGGAAGGCCTGCTCGTATAGCCCTTCGCGCTCGTATTCATAGGCCAGTGAGTCCAACGCCGGGTCCCGCAGCGCGCGGCAGCTGCGCTGCAGAGACCGCCCCACCTTGCGCCACTTGAGGCCCACGGAGCGGGCGAACTTCTGTTGATCCTGCAGGTTCAACGGCCGGTTCACTGCAGAGAGAGCGGGGAGGGAGTGAGCTTGGGATACCCTTCCATTCCCGCCTTGACTACCCCGCCCAGACCTCGCCCCTCCCCAAGCTTCATCCTCCTGAGGATCCTGCCTCTCCCTTTCTCCGGGAGTCTCACCTATGGGCTGACCCTGGAAGAAAAAAGTCTGGCCAGGCGGCGGGGGTGGCGGTTTCTCCTCTGGCGGAGAAGGTGCCAGAGACTGCGAGGGAGCCGGAGTGCCTTGCACGTCTCCCCCTTGGCCCGCCGCCGAGCCGCATGTCAGATTCCTGAGCGCATCCTCCAACTCGGTGAGTTCCTCATCCCGGAGCCGGTCAGGCTAGAGAGGAGAGTGTGGTGTCGGTGGGGGTCTCCTTAGCGAATTCCCGCCCCACCCGACCCTGGCCCCAGCCCGGCCGCACCTTCTGCGCGCATATGCAGTTCAAACAGCGCTCCTCGTCGGTCAACACGGCATCCAGCTGCTCGGCGCCAGCACGCAGTTCCAGTTGCAGCGGCACAGCGTTCAGGGCCAGTGCCCGAGCCAGGTACCCTTGCAACGTGGCTCGCAGCGCCCCCTCGCGGTAGGCGCGGAGGAAGCGGCCGCACGTCTGGCGCCCGCTGAAACGCAGTTGCACGATCAACTGCGGGTCGCTGCGGTGGATCTTGAGCATCTGCAGCACGTCGGGGCTCCCGCCACTCTCTGCGGAGGCGGGCAGTCAGGCGCCATGCGGTCCCCATGCGGGGCCATGCTCCATGAGGCGGGAGAAGGAATGAAGCCCGAGATGAGACGCCTTCCCCACCCCCAGACACCTAGGGGCGCGGGTATACCCCAGAGCTCCCGGCTGGGAAGCAGAATGGGGAGGTAAACAGCAACAACCCAGAATAAAGGCCAGGACCTATCACAGGGATCACCCTGAGACGGAGTGGGTGCCACTCTCGCCACATCCCTGAAGCCTCAAATGAGGGTGGGCAAAAGGGACGTGGAAGAGACTTTGCAGCGTAGAAAGGGGCGTTTGCCCTGGGCAGCCAAGACCTCTGGGCAGGCAGCTGGCCATGCAGTAGG
Organism: Cervus elaphus; assembly: GCF_910594005.1. Taxonomy (NCBI): domain Eukaryota; kingdom Metazoa; phylum Chordata; class Mammalia; order Artiodactyla; family Cervidae; genus Cervus; species Cervus elaphus. The sequence continues at coordinate 35,457,273 of NC_057818.1, forward strand.
CGGGAGGTTTCAGGTCTTCCGCCTCCTAGTACTGCTGCCCTCCTCCCAAGGGGAGGGGCTCTCGCTGTTCTGAGGCTGGGGCCAGATCCCCCAACCAGCTTCAACCTCCTGTGGCCTCAACCCTGAGGTGGGAAAAGTAGGCTGGAAAGGGAGGTACTGGGGAAGGATCTTGGGCAAGGAGTGCTGCAGTGAGAGAGGAAAAGAAGAGAGAGAGTGGTAAAATTAGTAAAAGCAGTGAGCAAGCAGCCTGATCTGGGCAGTGGGAGGGGGGGGCATGGAGTAGGGGGATATTAGTGCACACAGAGGTAGACTATACACAGACACAGAGACACAAGTCTATACCCAAGGGCACTTACGTGTACCAGAGAAGAAAGACCCTACATAACCAGGCATCCTTCTCCTGTCATCCCCAAGGAATCTTTTCTTCAAAGCGGTGATTAAACACAAGCCCACGGAGTTGAAGAGGTGGGGATCTTAGTCTCTGGCCCTGCCCACAAAAGGCCCCAGGCCCCCCTTTCTTCCCCAAGTGCCTGCCCAGCCACACACCTGCCAGGGCAGTCCGGAGAGCCCTGTACATTGCCACTTTCTGCTGCTGGTGAGCGTAGGCATCGGACAAGACCACTTTGTCCAGCGAGGACTCCACAAACAGGTACGCGCTGCCCACCCACTCCTCAAGCCCATTTGGCCCAGCCGCCATCTTGCCTCCTGGGGACAGAGATAGGCATTCAGATCACCCCCGGCCCAGCCCTGGAGACAGCTGTCCAGTCCCACGTCACCCAGCTGTCCCCACTCAGCTGGCACACTTGTGAAGGTAAGTTCATAATCCCCTAGGCAGCTTCTTGTGCTTCTGGCCCCAGCTCAGCTAAGAGTTGTAGTCAGGACTGTCCCTCCACTGCCTTCTCTGAGAAAGAGCCCCAGGTCACAGGGGTGAGGAGAGGGACAATGTTGCAGTAAAAGCAAAGTTCTGCCCCCTCCTCAGGGGAGGGTGTCTCTCTTTTCAAAGCTGACTGGAGACACCCTCCTGGACGGCGCCCACGCCCCACAGCACAACCAGACTCCTGTCCTGGTATGCCCTCAGTTCAAATTTGAGGATCCCTGCAGGGGTTCCATAGCCTCCCCCCCCCCCCCCGCCCCCGACCTAGGTTTCTTCGCTGGCATTCCTGCTGTACCTCCTGGCTTCACTTCAAAGGACACCTGTAGTTTGTGCCTGCCCAGATTCTCTCCCCCAGTCTTGACTAACCTCTGGGGACTTCCCTCTTCCCTTTACTCAATCCACAGGCCTGTTGGAAGGGCTAATCTCACTCCTGACATCCAGCCTAGCCAATCTGCATCTTCCATTCACCTTCCTGAAATGGTTTGTTCTGAGTTGGGCACAGGATTCATATTGGACCTATCAGAATCAACCTGCAATTTGGGCTTCCCTGTTCGCTCAGTCAGTAAAGAGTCTGCCTTCAATGCAGGAGACCTGGGTTCAATCCCTGGGTTGAGAAGATCCCCTGGAGAAGGAAATGGCAACCCACTCCAGTATTCATGCCTGGAGAATTCCATGGACAGAGGAGCCTGGTGGCTACAGTCTATGGACTCAAAAGAGGCAGACACAACTTAGCAACTAAAGCAACAGGAAAGAGGAACAAGCTTCCCTTTCCTATGTTGAAGCTGAGCTAGAAGGAAGGGTAGGTCTCCTTTGCCATTCTCAGCCTGACCAAGAATGAAACTGGCACAGAAAGCTGCAGGGCCAAGAGATGAAGAAATGCACCCCCAACCACACCATGTCCCCGGCTCTAGCTGCCTCTCGGACTTTTCTGTTATGTGAACTAAATCCTTCCTTTTTAGTCTCAAGTCCTTGGAGATAGTCTGTTGTCTGACGCCATTCAAGTTGTTCTGTTACAGGCTCCTTCTCTGTCCAAACACAGGGCCCTTGGCATTAGCATCTCCTCTAATCTATCTTCGACAAAATCCTAGCTCTAGATCAAGGAGCAAAATTCTCAGTCAGCCATGGCACTGGCCTGTCAGTGGCCTCCCAGCTACAGCACCATGAGCAACAGGTGGAGAACTGCCCTGCCTCTTCCTTCATTACCTGAGGCAACATTATACCCTTTTCCTAGAAAAATGGGTTCAAGGGAATTCCCTGGGGGTGCTTTCACTGCTAGGGGCCTGGACTCAATCCCTGGTCAGGGAACTAAGATCCCTCAAGCTGTGCGGTGCAGCTGGCAAATTTAAAAAATAGTAATAATAAAGGAAAAGAGAAATGGCACCCTCCACCTTCACCCACACCTGGCAGGAAGAATGATACCTGATAACCCTACCCTGAGTTTGAGCAGCTCCCCCCATAATAAGTAAGAAAACTTACTAATACTTGTGTGTTTATCCAAAAACAATAGAAATTAACAAGAAATTAGTATTGTTTATTTCTCTTGCGGAAGGGGGATATTGGGGTGTTTTTTATTTTCATTGTATTTAAATATTATACTTTATGTGAAATAGAGACATTTATTTTGTATTAAAAAGGCATATTTGTTTTTCTTAAAAAGCAAAACAAAACAAAAACGGGGTGGATGACAACTGGGACCAAGAGCAGTAGGGAGACAAGTGGGAAGCCCTGGGGTATTGGCCCAGAGTGGAGAAGTGGGAACCTGGCCCCAAAACATTTCCCCTTTGACATCTTCCTAGCCCCCTGACTGGAGGGTGGGTAAGTAAGGGCAGGACCAGACAGTCCTCTACCCAGCTGGCCTGCCTACAGGACACTGCAAACCAAGAGGAGGGGGGAATCTGTCACACTGTCTAGGACTGCAACGGGAGAAGGCGAACAGCCTGGTAACTGTGGAGAAGTGGCAGGGGTGGGGCGGGATGAGGGGCGGGCCTTGGCTCGCTAAGCCCCCTTGGGAGCTCTCTGTCCTTCACAGAAGCCCCTCCTCGGGAAGCCCCGCGCCCCACCCACCTGGGGTCCGCCTCTCTATCAGCGGGCCCGCCGGGGTCCTGGGAACCCTTAGCTGGGCTGAGACCGTAAGGGACACGTGGGTACCGACTCAGGAAAATATGCCCCTGCCATCGGTAGCCAGCCGGCGCAGCGCTCCATTAACACTGACAGAGGATGAGATGGTTCGATGGCATCACTGACTCAATGGACATAAGTTTGAGCAAACTCTGAGAGATGGTGAAGGACAGGGAAGCCTGGCGTGCTACACAGTCCATGGGGTCGCAAAGAGTTGGACACAACTTAGCGACTGAACAATAACAGTCCTGAGTAGCCCCACTTCTGGCCGGCTAGGCGGTGACGACCTGCGGGCGTGGCCTCTCAAGGCCTGAAAAGCTGCGAGTCCCAGCATCTACTCAAGCAAAGCCTCTCACGAGCTCCAAAGAGGAGCTCCCCGGCCTCCCATTAGCCCACCCTCCTGCTGGAGTTTCGCACTTGCTACTGGCTCTGACCGGCAAGGGGTTTCTACTCCAATGTCTATTCAGAACCAGCCCCACCCCGTCCTCTCACCCACAGGGCCCTGCCGCCCCTTGAAAGCCCCTAGTTGGGACAAGGCAGGGGCCAACGTCGGTACCCTCTCTCCAGCCTCCCACGGAAACAGCTCAATAGGCCACCACCACGACCACCACCACCTGACCCCGGCAGCCGCGGGTGACAACCGCACCGCGCCCGTGCTCCTGAGCCAGGATCCCCCTGGCTCCTGCCCGCAACGGAAAGCCCACCCACCCTCTGCACTAACCTGGCCGCCTTGGCCCGGCCTGGATTCTCACGCCCGCCGGCTTCCACTGGACTCGCGCTGCTTCCGGGTGTGCGCGGAGCGCAGGGGCGGCGCCCCAGTCCGAGCCGCCCCGTCCGTCCCGGCGTCCCGCCCCCCCCCCCCCCGGCTCCCCGCGGTTCCTTCCCGCCACCGTCCTCTGCTGCCAATCCCCAGCCTCTGGGCAAAGCCCACCCGATCCGCTGCGCAGGTAAGACACTGGCGCCTGAGGTCAAACAGCAGGCGGAACTGCCCGCGGCAAGGGACTTCGAGGACTTGAGGTTCTTACGAGGCCGGAGGGCCCCAGGGTGAGAGCCGGTCCTCTTCCTCCAGCGGGTAACGGACGGAGCAACGAGGGGACGTCCCCTTCTGGGTGGTCGAGCTCGAAGATCCAAGATATCTGATTCTACCTGACACTCTGAACTGGGTGCCAAGTTCAAGCGTGGCGGAGGGTATCAGAAACAACCGGGTACTCGAGACACAAATTCCAGCAGGGACCGTTAGCCTAGAAAATATGGGGAAATAGAAAACTGGCCAGTGGAGTCAAACGTTGTGTACGAAAGCCTTTAAGCACCTTTAAAATTGGCAACTTCAAAAGGACGCACAGTCTTCAACAAAGGCCGCGCTCTGATGTGGGTCTGCGGAATTCCAGTTGAGCCTAAACCGCCCAACGGGTGCCTGGGCTGCTCGGGGTTCAGGATCGGAATTTGAACCCAGGGTCCCTCAGGCCCCCACAACCCCAAGATTTTCTCCTCCTCGCTGGCCTCTCATTGGAAGAACCCAAATTGTCTCCCCCAGTGAAGTGGAGGAAGGAGCCTCCCTTCTCCTTGCGGATTCAGCTACGCCCCACCCGCACCTCTGCTTCCTGATTGGCTCCTAGTCCCTGCCAATTAAAAGTTTTCCTTAATGTTCCCGCCCTATTAACCCTGCCGTCACTCTCTAGTGACGGGTGGAGCTAAGACCCGGTTTCTCAACTTGGGACCTGTGGTATACATCTGCGCTTGTTGAAATTCATATTCCTGGGCCCTACTGTTTGAGGAGAGCTTGATTTAGTAGATGGGGCCATGAAATCTGTAGTGTGAACAAAAGTCCGGGTGATTCTGGTGCCCAGCGTCCTTTGAGAAGCCATTTCAACGGCCCTTGGTGTTCAGGCTCCGTCGTTCCCTAAGTACTTAGGGTCTAAGTTGGGAGGCAAGCAGTTCAGTGACTCTGTGAGACTAGTCCGGGCTCTCTGGCCGCCGTGATGGTGCGGTAGAGGGAGACGGGGGCGAGGGGTTGGGGAAGACGTGGTGGTCTGGAGTCAGGGCCTGGGCAGTGGCCCTCCAACTTCCTCAGAGAAGGCGTTGGTGACTAGGATAAAGATCTGACAGCATCGTCCCAAATCCGGGTATTTTGGCTTTATCAACCTGGTGCACGGGTCGCGGTTGAGTTCCTTCTAATAGAGTATTATAAAATGTGGATTTGTTCAACAAGTGAGAACGTAGTTTAAAGGAAGGATCAGAAATGCTCGGCATCTCAGGCAGACTTCATGGGTCTGAGATCTGTGTACCGAGCCCCAGGCTTGATTTAATAGCTTGGTTAAATGCTCTGCTGTCACGGTCTTGAAATCCTCGATAATATTTTAAACAGAGAGACACACATTTTCACTTTGCACTGGGCTCTGCAAATTTACATAGCGGATCCTGGGCCCCAAGCATTTCTACACATAGGCTCCAGCTATTCCCCTCAACACTGTGGCCTTCCTGCAGGGGGGGCCCCACCTGGCCATGGCCGAGCCTGGAGAACAGCTGCCGGAGGAGGTGCTGGCGCTCATCTTCCGCCACCTGCCCCTGCCCGACCGCGCTGCTGCAGCGAGGGTCTGCAGAGCTTGGGCTGCCGCTGCCACCTGCAGCGCTGTGTGGCACGACACGAGCATCAGGTGAGCAGTCTCTTCCCCCTCCCACCTTCTCCCAGTCTTGGTAGAGTCAGAGGTTGGGGAGATACTGTGACTCTTCCCCATATTAAAAAGCGTCATTTCTAACTTTGGCCACCTACTGTGTACCAACCATTGTTCTAAGGGCCTTACGTGTACCAGTCTTTCTAATTCTCACAAACACTTTATGTGATGGACGGGTAGTATTATTATCTCCATCGCACAGATAAAAAATTGAGGCAGAGAGATTTAATTACTTCCTCACTCAACTAAGAAGTGACAGGCGGAATGTGAATGCGGCAGCCCAGAGGCCTGGCCCTGCCCCGCCTCCTGAAAGACCCATGAGAAAGCCCATTTTCTAAAATACCTTGCTTCTCTCTGGCACGGTTTCAACTGGCGGCAGATGCATCTGAAGGAAGGGATAGGGTTCCCTCCTAGCATACGTACGAGCGACCAGGCACGGGAGGAACAGGGAGATTTGTGGGCAGGGGGCAGAAGTGGGATGGTAACCGGAACCCAGAGAGAGGGGTGGGTTAGAGACCTCTCGCCAGGTCGCAGGGACTTGGCCGGCAGATGCCTTTTCTCCACCACTCTACCCTCAAGTTGCGACTGTGAGCTGGAAGGCATGCTGCCGCCGTATCTGTCCGCTTGCCTGGACCACGTTCAGAATCTATGGCTGGAATTTGAGCCGTCGAGGAAGTCGAGTCGCCGGGCGGCCACGGAGTTACTGACTGCACTGACGGGCCGTACCCCCGGGCTGCGAGGCCTGTGCCTGGAGTGCCGTGGAGAAAAGCCGCTCTTCGACGCCGGCCGCGACGTCCTGGACGCGGTGCACGCCCTCTGTGGGGCGGCCCGCGCGCTGCGCCACCTCGACCTGCGGCGCCTGCCCTTCTCACTGGACGACGCGCTGGTGCTGCAGGTGGCACACGGTTGTCCGGAGCTCCGCAGCCTTTTCCTGGATAACAGAACGCTGGTGGGCAGCGTGGGGCCAGGCTCCGTGCTCGAGCTGCTACAGGGCTGCCCCTTCCTGCGCGCCCTTGGCCTGCACCTGGCCAGCCTGTCGCGCACCGCGCTCGAGGCACTGGCGGCGCCAGAGCGCGCGCCTTTCGAGCTCCTCGCCCTGCGGTGCGCGTGTCCGGAAGACGCACGCGCGCCCCCTCTGCCTGATGAAACCTGGGCCGCGTTGAGCCGCCGCCACCCGGGACTGGAGGTAGAGCTGGAGCTAGAGCCGGTGCTGCCTGCAGAGAGCGTGACGCGCGTTCTGCAGCCAGCCGTACCCGTGGCTGCGCTGCGCCTCAGCCTCTCTGGGGACACCGTAGGCCCAGTGCGCTTCGCGGCGCGCCACTACGCTGCAACCTTGCGCGCGCTTGAGGTGCGCGCCGCCGCCTCGGCAGAGCTGGACGCCGCGCTGGAGGAGCTGGCAGCGCGCTGCGCGGGCCTGCGCGAGGTACACTGCTTCTGCGTGGTGCGACCTTCCGTGCTGCACGCCTTCCGCGCGCGCTGCCCGCGCCTGCGCAGCTACACGCTCAAGCTAACGCGGGAGCCCCATCCCTGGCGGCCCACGCTTGTGGCGTGATGGGACAAACGCTCTTTCCGCTCCCTGCGGACGTGTGTCCTCTGAAATGCTGCGTGGGTTTGCCCAGGGGCGGGCCAGCTGCTAGCCCTCTCCTTTGGGACTCTTACCTCTTGTCCCTCGCGAGGATTAGAGCCTATAAAGTGGCATCGTTACCGGTCCAGGGCGCCCTGAGCCCACTCGTTGCTTTCAACATCTGCAGACACCCACTGTCCCCGTAGTACAGGGATCACCCTCCTCCACCCCAGTCCTCTGCAAACGCGTCGCTAGCTCGGCGGCCCTGGCGTGGGGGGAGGGAGGGCACAGGTTCAAGTCGTGCCTCAGGGGTGTGTGTGTTAGCGCCTCTGGGGTGAGTGTGGAATAAATCAAGCATTATCTCTGAGTCCTGTGAAAGGCCGGGTCTGCTCTGAACTGACAGAGGCTGGAAGAGGGGTAGGGAGGGTTTGAGACCTCAAGGTCCATTTCTACCGGTGCAGCTGCAGCGGTCAGGGTCGGGGTCCTGGAATCTTAGGAATGACAGCGTCCCAGGTTCCGCGGGAGGGTGTCAGCTTCTCCTCCCCACCCTCGCCCGCTCCTATCTGCCCCTCTACCCGAGGCTTGGCTGTGCCCATTCCATCGCTTTCCCAGCCTACATCAGGCTGTGTACGCTTGATATCTCCCGAAGAACACAGGAGCAAACAGCGGGCCTGAGAAGTGTGCGACTCGAACTCAGGTCTCCCTCCCTCCTGCACCCTGCCCCCACGCACATCCGATCCCATACTGCCCTTTCGGTCCGCCGGGGTTGCGGCCGCGGCCAGAGCCCCGCCCCGCCAGTTCGCACGTGGCCCCCGCCTGACCCGGCGCCGGGAGGCGGAGTAGGGCGGGGCGGGCGGCAAACGCAGCACTTTCCGCGGCTTTGACAAGCCCGCGGCGGCCGGGCCCGAGCGCTTAGCGGTGCCGAGACTGCGCCATGCAGGAAGCGCCGGCCGCGCTGCCCACGGAGCCGGGCCCCAGCCCAGTGCCTGCCTTCCTCGGCAAGCTATGGGCACTGGTGGGCGACCCGGGCACCGACCACCTGATCCGCTGGAGCCCGGTGAGGGCTGGGGCCCCTCGACTTCCTCAGTGGTCCCCGGGATTCCTCCACGTCAGTGAACGTCCATGCTCATCAACCCCTGCCTGGGACGGGGTTGTGGGTCCCTTGATTCAGCCGTCTAGGGTAGGCGACGGCTTGGGCGGGGGGTGTGGTATTGGAGATGGAGGTGAGGAGACTTCCTTCGGGCAGAGGAAAGGGTAGGAGCCTTCTGAAGGAGACCCAGCACCCGAAGGATCTTCGAGGTCTTCTAGGAGACCAGGAGAAGGGAAGGGCTGCGTCTGATTCTAAATCAGAGTCACAACGCGGGTCTTGGAGCCATCCGGGTCTGGAACCCAAGTCTGGCCTCTGCACCTCCTCCTAGAGAACCGAGTAGGGAGTCTGGGTGGGCTGGGGTAGAGGTTCATTGTGGTGGCCCCGGGATAGGCCTCAGAGCTGGTTCCGGCCCGGCCTCGTCCCACGTCCCCATGAATGACAGTCTCCAGAGTGAGTGCGAGTTTGTGTGTGCGCGCGCCGGCCCGCTGGCTTGGCCGTGGGCGGGCACCGCTCACCGTGTCGTCTGGTCTCCGCCCGCACCGTGAGTGGGCGGGCGGTGCTCTCCTCAGAGCGGGACCAGCTTCCTCGTGAGCGACCAGAGCCGCTTCGCCAAGGAGGTGCTGCCCCAATACTTCAAGCACAGCAACATGGCGAGCTTCGTGCGGCAACTCAATATGTGTGAGTCCCTAGGGCCGAGTGGGAAGCGAGCGTGGATGACTTGGATCGCGGGGACTCAGCAACTTACGCCCCCGCGCCCCGCTCCCTAGACGGTTTTCGGAAGGTGGTGAGCATCGAGCAGGGTGGCCTGCTGAGACCCGAACGGGATCACGTCGAGTTCCAGCACCCGAGCTTCGTACGCGGCCGAGAGCAACTGCTGGAACGCGTGCGCCGCAAGGTTAGGGGCGGCCAGCAGTGACCAGCGAACCCGGGTGGAGGTGGGACAGCTATTTCGTGAGACCCTTACTTGAGGGAGCCTCCCTCCTGCAGGTGCCTGCGCTGCGCGGCGACGACGGCCGCTGGCGCCCCGAGGACTTGGGCCGGCTGCTGGGCGAGGTGCAGGCTTTTCGGGGAATGCAGGAGAGCACCGAGGCGCGGCTGCGGGAACTCAGGCAGTGCGGGGGAGGGGGCGGAGGAGGATGGGGAGGGAGAAGGGGGGCTCTGGGCGCTAGGACACTGGCTTCTAGACGGTTCTGGGCACCTCTTCCAAGACCAGTGGGCCAGCTGTGGCAGTCTCTTGACTATGAATGGACGATCATCTGAGTGGACGCGGGCGCGGGCCTGCCATTCTGGGGGTGGGCGGTAGTGACCCGGCGAACTCTCAGATGCCTCAGCACCCTCCCACGCCTTTTCCCCAGGCAGAACGAGATCCTATGGAGGGAGGTGGTCACGCTGCGGCAGAGCCACGGTCAGCAGCATCGGGTCATCGGCAAGGTGTTCCTCTTCCCCCACCCCACTCCTGAACGTCCCCCCCCCAACCCAACGGCCAGTTCTGGAAGCCCCCTGGAAGTGTCTTGTTAGAGTGAGGGGCAAGGCCCCAAGTATGAGTTAACCCTTTGTTTCCTTTTCAGCTGATCCAGTGCCTCTTTGGGCCACTTCAGGCTGGGTCTGGCAGCGCAGGAGCTAAGAGGAAGCTGTGAGTGAGAACCCCAGAGATGCCCCTACTCCTACTCTGCAGGACTTCCCTGCCAGAGCCCCAGGCAGGACTCCTTCTCCTTCAGAAACCCCTTCACCTGTCTTTCCCCCTGCACTACAGTCTTCCTCACCCCATGGCCATCTCCCCTAAAGCCCCATTCCAGGGCTTCACCCACCCCTAATTCTACCACAAAACCCCAACTCTCAGACCCCTCACTTCCAGGGCTTTAATCCTGTATTTCCATCCTATGATCCCCTTCCCCTCACTCCAGAGCATCCCAAGAATAGAGGGTCTGGGGCCCAAACCAGGCTTCCTCCCTCCCCTCTGCCCCCAAAGGGCCCCCAATCTCTGGGGGGGGGGAAGCCCCTTCTGCCTCCAGCATGTGACTGATGCCCTGGCAACAGGCCTCAGCTCTGCTGACGTGGCTGCTGGGGCCTGTGGGAGGGCGGTGGTGCAGGCTGAGGGACCTGGGAGATGAATCTGCCCAGCCCCCTGCCTTGCCCCTGGCCACCTTGCACAGGTCCCTGATGCTGGATGAGGGGTGCCCAACGCCAGCCAAATTCAACGCCTGCTCCTTACCTGGTGCCCTCCTGCAGGACCCCTACTTTATCCAGTCGGTAGGTTTTTGATTCTCCTCTCTTCCCTCCATAGAGAGCCTGTTCCCTTTCCCCATTCCCCAAAAAGAAGAGATGAAAAAAAAAAAAAGAAATAGAAGAGAAGATGGAGCCTAACCTCCCTCCCACCAGACCCAGCATGGGTCAAGCCTCCCCCCTCAAGCCTTCCCCCTTAGGTCTGGCCCATGTGGTCCAGTCGGGCTCTGGCTCACCCTATGACTTGAGATAAAGGGCTCAACCCGTCTTCTACTTGCAGCCCCTCCCGGAGACCACGCTGGGCCTCAGCAGCCCTCACAGGGCCAGGGGCCCCATCATCTCCGACCTCCCGGAAGACTCTCCATCCCCTGAAGGAACCAGGCTTTCCCCCTCCAGTGGTGGCAGGAGGTAAGAGGGACAGGGGCTGCCTTCTGGGGAGCTGTGGGGGGGGCGGGCCTGGCAGCCCAGATGGCTGTGGGGATAGGGGGAGAGGTCAGCGCCAGGGTCTGGTTGAAGCTTTTCTCTGGTGCAGGGAGAAGGGCCTGGCACTGCTCAAAGAAGAGCCAGCCAGCCCAGGGGGGGAAGGCGAGGCCGGGCTGGCCCTGGCCCCAAACGAGTGTGACTTCTGCGTGACAGCACCCCCACCGCTGCCTGTGGCTGTGGTGCAGGCCATCCTGGAGGGGAAAGGGAGCTTCAGCCCTGAGGGGCCCAGGAATGCCCAACAGCCTGAACCAAGAGGCCCCAGGGAGGTTCCCGACAGGTGAGCAGAAAGCCCATTTGTGATTATAAACCCCGTGGGCCATTTTTGCAGCTAGACCCGCACTAGCTAGTCCTGAAACTTCCCAGCCTTGTCTGCCCCAGGGTGGCTGAGGAGGCAGCCATGATCTGACCTGATTTCTCAGAGTTGCTCTAAGGAGCACCAGCTTCAGAGGGCCCTGGCAAGTGGAAACGCCTCAGTGGCAGGGCTGAGGAGTCTGCATTTTAAATGCCACCACTGGGGCGATTGTCAAGATGGTAAAGTACGTGACAGTTTAAGACCCACTGGTATTGATAACTGCCTGGGTGGGGGCAGGCACACAACCCAAACCTCAGACCAAAGGTAGGAGGCAGAAGGCACTTTCTCTGTGCCCTTCTGTGTGTGGGGGTTGGGAGGTCCTCTTCTAACACTTTCTAGATATTGTCAGATTTAGATTCTGAGGTATCCAGGTTCCTTGGAAACCTAATGCAGGGAGTGGCCAACAGCAGTTCTCTGTGCACAGGGGCCCTCTGGACCTGGAGAGGGGAGGCCGGAGTCCAGAGAGTCTGCTGCCTCCAATGCTGCTTCGGGCCCCCCCTGAAAGTGTGGAGCCCGCAGGGCCGCTGGATGTGAGTACACGTTCCGTGAGGCAGGGGCACAGGGCTCGGTGGGCTCCAGCTGTCTGGGCACCATGGGGAGGACACCGTTGACCCAGAGCTCTCCCCAGGTGCTGGGCCCCAGCCTCCAAGGGCGGGAATGGACTCTGATGGACTTAGACATGGAGCTGTCCCTGGTAAGACGGGGGTGGGAGGGCGGCGGGGATGGGTGTTGAGGGTTGCTCAGCCAAGCCCTTTAGTCCCCACTGTTCTCCCTCAGCCAAAGCCCCAGCTCCCTTCACCAGCTGCTTCCTGGGGTTCTCTTCTGCAGTTGCAGCCCTTGGTTCCAGAGAAGGGTGAGACCGAGCTGGCGGTTAAGGGGTTAAATTCTCCAGGCCCAGGTAATAATTGTGGTGACTCAGGGACCAGGGGGAGACCCTGAGGGGCCTGAGCTATCAAGATTGGGTGGGCTGGGCAGTCGATGTTTGGGAGGGAAATCCCTGGAGTCAGGCTGGGAGAGGGGGGAGGTTGAGAGTGGATGTTTCATCTCAATTGACCAGAGGGCAAGGCGAGTGAAGCTCTCCTTCCCCGAAGAAAGGAGATGACCGTCTCTCCCTGCTGAGTACAGCCCCGCTTCTCCTAGGAAAGGACTCCACCCTCGGGGCACCACTCCTGCTGGACATCCCAGCGGCTTTGGGAGGCCCAGCCCTCAGCCTGCCCGGAGCTTTAACCATTTACAGCAGCCCTGAGAGCCGGGCCTCCTACCTGGGCGCGGGAGACAACCCCTCGCCCTGAGACCCCCTCCACTCCGAAGCCAGCCCTGCTGCGGGGCTGGCCGGCAGGAGCACGCCCTGCTCGGCTTCCTTGAGCCCCCTGGTGGACGCTGAGTGAAGCCGCACTTACTTGGCAGCCCCTCTCCATTCCCCGAGTCCTGCATAAAACCGCGGTTTTTTTCTGTGTTTCTGATCTCTTTCCTCTACCGACCAGGGAGCACAGAAGTCATGGGTGGGGGCGCCTTTGCCTTCATAGAAACGTCCAGATCCCAGGGCTTTAATGTTAATCGAGGAACCCTTGGAGAGGGGAGGTGCCTCCAAGGCCGAGCTCTCTTGCTTAGGCCCCATCCTGCGGGTGCGAATCCAGGGCTGGCGCATGGCCACTGCGACCTCCGGGAATCGGGGGCTTTTAGGGGTCACACCCAACACCGCAGTGCACCCGCTCTGTGATCTTGAGTAAGCTGGTCTCCTCCTCTTAGCCTTCTCTGTGCGGGCAGAGAGAATGAGTGTAAAACGCCTGGGAATTGCTGGGGTACTTGGGTCCGCGGGCTTAACGATCCCCACCCTGACTCCTCCGGCGCGCCCAGGGTGATGAGGGAAAGCGGACTGCGTATACGCGGCCAGGCGGTACTCGACCTCTGCAGCAGGCCTCCCTGCGTCCCGAGAAGAACGGCCCCCTTTCCCCACCCCCTCCCGGTTCCCGGCAGCCCTGTCTGCCCCCCCCCCCCCCCCCCCCCCCCCCCCCGCCGCAGCTGCTGCTCCCATCCCCACCCCTCCCAGCCCTTTCTGCCTCGTCATCTCCTGCCCCGCCGAGGCTCGACCCGTGAGTGGGGCCGCCAGGAGCGCAGGGACCGGGAGCCCCACCGAACCCCTCCCCCCGCCCCGGCTGGGGGAGGGAAGAGAAACTGAGTTTGGGCCAAATCCGCGCCCGATTACCACCAGCAGCCGTGCGCGAAGGTCTGTGAGCCCCGCCCCTCCCCTTCCCTCCGCAGGACTCTTATCTCTGGGGCTGGGTGGAGGGATGGATGTTAAGAATTCGCAGGTGCGCGAAGTCTTCCACGTTGACCCACCCCCTTCGCTCCTTAGCGAAAGAACGCGCGCAGGAAGTGAGGTGGGGAGGGCGGCAGAGACCCCCGACCACGCGTGCTAACTGGAGCTGCCTGGTCCTCTGGGAAGAATCTGGGCTGTGATCATTGAAGGACATAACTTCAATACTCTGAGCATTAAATCTCAGAGGATCTAGACTAGCTGGGGTCTCTGCTCTCCAGACAGGACAAAAGACAGGACTTGGGGTAACTAGAGGAGGAAGCTAACATGAAAATAATTTGGGGAGGAGGGAGAAAAAAGGAGGGGCCAACCTAATATGTCCCCTCCCTCTCTGCACCTGTACACAGTGGGTTCTGTCCTCCCTCCCTTCCTGCACTCTTGACTGGGGGAACAGGTTTTGGAAACCGCAAGTAAGAGGGCAGAGGATCCATGGTACACAGTCCAGTGATGTCAGCCTAGTGAGGGTGTATGACGTTCACTGGGATACAGAGGAGAAGTAACCAATCTGCCTCTGGGACACTCGGGCATTGGGGTAAAAGGGGACATTTGAGTCTTGGAGGATGGGTCCACCGCTTGGAGGGAGAAAAGGGATTCCAGGCCCAGGGAACAGTGTCTACAAAGTTTAGGAAGTGCGGGTACTGAATGGTTGAGGGAAGTGGGGGAAAGCCTGCTATGGGGGGGGGGGGGGGGGTAGGAGGTGAACAGATAGTCTGGATTCTCTCTGGTGGTCTCACGAGGGTTGGGGGACAGGTAGTTATGGTTGACATTTTGCTTGGCCAGACACCTCGTAGTCAGGCTGGAGCAAGTCAGACTCTAGTTCTGCCACTTGGTCTCTCTGAACCTGTCTCCTCATCTGTAAAATGGGCACAATAATCCTACCCTAGAGAGTTGTCAAAGTCACTGTTCCATAGGGTGATGGGACAGGAGTGAGAGGTGCTGGGAGAGGCTGTTACAGGAGATGGGGGGTGGAGGGAGAAGCTGGTTCTTACTGAGATGTCAGTGCAGGAGCAGCATTTGTCACAAATGGGACATGAAGGGAGAGGGAAGGGCAAAGGGTCTCTGCTCATGGCCTGAGGGAAGGGCTGACACCTCAGTATGGCCAGAGGGGTGCAATGACCAGAGAGGCATAGCATGACACCAGGCAGTGAGAGAGATGGGGGTTAAGACCAAATCCTCTCTCCCATTCCTAGAGCCAGGTAAGGAGGTAAAGGAGGGACCCCAAAGAGAGCATGAAACCCTTGGACAAAGCCAAGGCCAAGGGAGATGGACTGAGAGAGGGAGTGGTCCAGGGCCTGACCTAATCGCCCCTTAATGCCAGGGACCTTGCTGCCTCGGTCAGGCGACCCAAGAGGAGATGGGCCATTGTCCTTAGTTGTTGATAAGTGAACAAAGCAGATTAATTTCTGCCCAACAGCTGCTGTTGGGGTGGTGACAGCCTCTCAAAATGGGAGGATCCACGGAGGAAAACAGTGAAAGTTTGACATTTCCTGGTAGCTTTTATGAGTTGGGTCCTGGATACTTCAAGATGATGGCTGTAAATCATTCCCAGAGCAGCAGGGAGACAGTTTGGTCTCAGGTGATGTCAGAAGATCTCAGTCAGAGCTAAGACTCAAGAGGACTCAGGAAACCAGGAGAGGCCAGGAGACCACATTGGGGTTCCAACACGGTGGTGGTATTGGTGAGGGGGTGCAGAGGCAGGGGCCTGTCCTGGAAGGATAGACCTCAGGTTCAGGTTAAGGGGTTTGGACTTCCTCAGGTAGGTGAGAGGAGCGGGAAGACTCTCAGCACTTTGGGATCCTGGACGGGAGATATGAAACTTTGCAGGGTCTAGGCTGGAAATGAAAGACTAGACTCAGTGGTGAAGTTGACAGAAGTATTCAGCAGAGAGACTGAAAAGGACTTGATTGCAAGCTGGGTGTGGGTTATCAGGACCAGATGCAAGTTGGGGAAGCAGGTTGGGAAAGAGAAGTTAGGTTGGATTAACTAGGTCTGAATCCATCGCGGGATCTACAGGTGGCAGGGGCTCAGGAGGAAGGACCTGCTTGGGGAGAGCAGTCAGAGTAGATGATGGTCCTGGGGTAGCTAGGGGAGGAGAGGAGCGCCACAGCTAACATTTAGGGACCGAAGGTGAAGCCTGAAGCAGAGATAAGGCAGAAAAGGCCAGGGAGGCAGGATCGGTCCTGTGCTGTGCTGCAGGGCTGGCGGGCCGCAGCAGAGATCCAGGTGAACTTAGACCCCAGCCACGGATGTTCACTGGGGCCCCCGGGAGAGAGGTCAAAAGCAGGGGAGCCCCGGCCCCCACTACCTCTCGCCCCCCACCTCCCATGCAGCCCCTACCATGGGCAACACCCAGGAGAGGCCATCAGAGACGATCGACCGCGAGCGGAAACGCCTGGTAGAGACGCTGCAGGCGGACTCTGGGCTGCTGCTGGATGCGCTGCTGGCACGGGGCGTGCTCACCGGGCCCGAGTACGAGGCGCTAGACGCGCTGCCTGACGCCGAACGCAGGGTGCGCCGCCTGTTGCTGCTGGTGCAGAGCAAGGGCGAAGCTGCCTGCCAGGAGCTGCTGAGCTGCGCCCAGCGAACTGTGCGGGCGCCCGACCCCGCTTGGGACTGGCAGCACGTGGGGACCGGTGAGAGCGCGCGGGGGAGGCGGGGCCTAGGTCAGAGGAGGGGGCGTGGCGTGGGGGGGCATCGATCTGTGGTCTTCCCCAAAGACTCGCACGTGTGCAGAGGAAACCACAGAGGATAAACTGAGCCTGAGACACTCCCACTTCCGCCGCAGGCTACCGGGAACGAAGCTATGACCCTCCATGCCCAGGCCACTGGACTCCCGGAGCTGCTGACTCAGGGACCACGTGCCCCTGGCTGCCCAGAGCTCCAGAATCCGACGAGGCCCGGGGTCCTGAGGACTCCGAGGCAGCACAATCGGGAACCCTCGAGGAAACTGAGCCAGAGCTGGAAGCCGAGACCTCTGAAGGGGCTGAACCTGAGTTGGAAACCCAAATGGATCCGGAATCGGAGCCAGAGGCGGAACCGGAGCCGGAGGCAGAACCAGAACCAGAACCAGAGCCAGAGCCGGAGCCTGACTTCGAGGCTGGAGACGAGTCTGAAGGTGTGAGGCTGCCCAAACCTGGCGGGAGGGCGTGGCCTGGGAGGTTGCGGGGGGGGGGGGGGGGGGGGGGGGGGGGTGGTGGCTCCACCTGAATGACCACACCCCTTCCATCATTTCTAGATTCCTGAAAGCCATAGCGCCTACAGGTCACTCTTCGTCGTAACAGGATGGGATCTGGGATCCTGCCATGGTGGCATCAGATGCCACCAAGGTTCCATCTGGCCCAGTACCACTGAAAGTGAATAAATTCTGGAGGGTCAGCCTGGACTCTTGATTGTGGCTCTTTGCCCAGGAATGAGGGTGTGGATGTGTGACTCTAAGTCCCAAAGACTTGGGCAGCCCTGTGTCCATGGCACAGTCCTCAGCCCATTTCTGTCCTCAACAGTACAAGCTGTACCCCTGTAGACCCCAGACCCAGGTCCCCAGTGGGACAAGGGCCAGATCCTTGGACCCTACTCCGTGGCCCTTTTATCTTCATGAACCATTTGGGAACATGTGTCATCACCAGCCCCACCCCATGAAAGCCCCTAGCACTGGCTGGCACAAAGGGCCAGGAAAGGAGTGCTTCTCTCCACTTAGAGAAAGCTAGACTCACAGCCTTGGGAAGGGAGATTAAGAGAAAGAGGAAGTGATGGTGAGTAGATGCAGCCGACACACTTCATTGTAATTGTTTTAATTGGCTTCTCTCAGGACTGGGAGCTCAGTGAGGATTCTGACCAGTTAACTGGTACACAGAAGGCGCTCTATACATATTTAATGACTAAAGGAATAAGGACTTTCCAGCTGCGTTTCCAAGTTTTCAAATGGGAAAAGTAAGGCCAAGGGTGGGAGCGGGGCCAGGTCAACCTCAGACTCAGCTGTGTGAGAAACTAGAAGCAACAATCATCTTGGCACCTCTCCTGGTTGAGGAGGGGCTCAGAACTTGGAATCACCGGGGGCCTGCCCCTCAGGCTTGATTGTGGATGCTGCCAGCCTATGCCAACCCCTGCCAGAGACCAGCTGCGAGGGTGTGGGCAAAGACAGGGACAGCAGAGGCCAGTGCAGGGGTTGAGGGCAAGGCCAGGTGAGCTCTCGGCTTGACTCACAAGGCCTGTGTATGTGTGAGGGAGGCTGGGGGGTGGGGTGTATGGGTGGAGCTAGGAACAGTCAGTGCCTTCCAGAGGAGCCCTGTTCCCTCCACCGAACTTTCAGAAGCCCAGGACATACAGCACATAAATAGGGAATACATACAATGACAATGGGAGAGGCAAAATGCTGGAAAGCACACCCCAGCCCAGCTGGGTCTCTACTACCAGGATCCCTGCTCCTTGAGTCTGTGTGAAAGCCAGGACAGCAGGCTCAGGCAGTCACCCCAGGAGAAGGGAGATCCCCACCAGGACCCAGTGAGAGGTAGACAGCATGAAAGCTGAAGGAGCACCAAGGGGCCAGGTGGGGGACGAAAAGACTGGAGTACGCAGACACCCAAAGCCATCTCATGCAAGAACAAGTTTCTACTCCCAAACCACCCCCCCATGCCCATTCATGCTCAGCTTCCCTCCCTCCGTCAGGCTCTTCCTTGGCTCAACAGACAGCTGGAGACAGGAGGGCAGACTTAGTTTGCCTGACATGCTGCTGTTGGCCCTTGGGGTCCAGGGAGGCTAGTACAAACTCTGCTGTTGCTGTCCTTCCCTCCTGAAATGCTTCTGCCCTCCCCAGGCCCCAAGAAAAACCCAGGCTGTGGAAGCACAGAGCAGCCAGCTTCATGTTCTGGGGGCTGATCTGGAGCCCTCAACCAGTATCAGTCAGGCAGCAGGCGGCCCAGCTCTGCCTCATCCAGCCGGTTGGTGGTCATGATGTGTTCCAGCTGCTGCCGGTAGCGTGCTAAGTCCTGCATGAAGTGGGGCACCCGGGTGTTGTCCAGCACCCCGTGGGGCCGGAGGTGATCCACATCCTCATAGGAGACCTGCAGGGAGAAAGCTGGGCCTCAGTGCAGGGTCCCCTGGTTTTCAGGCAGCTGGCCCCAGCTCTCTTACAATGGCCCATAGCCCTTTGCTCCCAGAGCTCCTCCCACTCCCCTTCTGATTCACTCCCAACGTTCTGTACCCTGTGGCTCCATCCTGGGTGTTTGCTCTTTCTCTCAACACCTTCTTCTAACATCTACATGCTACAACCCTACTCCTGTCTCCAGTCCAGCTTCCCCCTTTCATCTCCAAATCTGGGTATCCAACTGCCTTCTGAACATCTTTCCCTGGATACCAGGCACCTTAGACGCCTCATATCCAGCCTTCCTGGGTGCCAGCTTATGCAGCCCGACCCTTCTCACAGCCCCAGGTCAGATTCTAGGGTGGGGACTTAGAACATGTCACCCTCCCACTCAGAGTGGCCACTCTCTGAAGATCTCTCCAGCTTGCCCCTTCTTCTCCAACTGCATGGCCACTGTGGGGTTGTGCCAGACCACCATCAATGCTGCAGAAGAGATGAGAAAGGCCTCCTCCTCTTCCCCTTGCACTCCCTTCCCTAGGCCTCTCCTCCCATATGACACATAGAGCCTTCTAAAGCCAACATCTGTGCCACCCTTTGCTTGAAGCTCCTTGGATTCCTCACTGCTTTGGATGAAGTTCAACTTCCTCAGCCTGGCACAAATACCCAGTGCCAAGGGCTTGATCCCTGGCTATTTCTCCAGCCTGCTTCCGCAGGCCTTCCTGACAGCTCTCCTGGCCTGGAATGCTCACTTCCTTTGCAGTGTCTACACACACACCTGTGGGCTGGAAAAAGCACCTATACTGGCTGCCAGACTGTCACGTCATCTCCTGTGCTCATTCCACCCACACTCCCCCCATGAGAGGCCTGGCACCCAGTCCTCAGTCGAGCTCCAACCAGAGGCTCAGGGAATAGAGCAGTAAGGGGGAGAGCTGGCTGGGGCCTCTGAAGGCCCCGTGGCCCCTCACCTTGCCCAGCGAGGTCAGCAGCGGGAAGTCGATGGTCTGGCGATGCCGCAGAATGCGCACGATGCCATCCAGGTATACCTGGTCCTTGCTGAAGCAGCCTGTGGGCACAGGAGGGCCGTGAGCCCTAGGTCCAAAGCCCCACCCTCACCCTCCCGCCCCAGATCGAGGCACTCCCCCGCCAGCCCCACAGGACTGGTGCCCACCCGGCAGCGAGGTGTCAGTCTGGCCGCGCTTGGCGCGCACGCAGTACTCCCAGCGCACGTCGGCGTCCTGCACGTAGCGCGCCAGGTCCTGGAAGAGCTGGCGAAAGGACATGCGCGCGGCACGATGTATCGTATAGTAGAGCAGCGCCGCGCGCCACAGGAACGGCTGCTTGCGGAACAGCACGCTGTGCAGGCTGGCCAGGCCCTCCTCCGTGGGGTTCGCTGGCCGCAGCCCGTACTGCTGCCGGCCCTCGGCGCTGTGCCACGGCTGCCGCGCGTTGTTCACGCCCCGAAGGTAGTGGGTACCTGCGGAGAGGGCA
Organism: Cervus elaphus; assembly: GCF_910594005.1. Taxonomy (NCBI): domain Eukaryota; kingdom Metazoa; phylum Chordata; class Mammalia; order Artiodactyla; family Cervidae; genus Cervus; species Cervus elaphus. The sequence goes on from NC_057818.1 coordinate 35,477,531, forward strand.
AAGAAGAGGCTGGGCTGGGCATCCAGGGGGTCTTCCTGCCTGGCCCTGTCCGGGCCCTGCTCTGCCCGGCTGGACCTCTAGCCGGCGACTCACATAGCTTTATGCCCCTAGAATCAGGCTCTCACACAAGCCTCTCCACCCCACACCCATACTCACCCAACCTAAGGCATCATCAAGACCCTCTTCAGGTGAACTCACACCCAAGGATCCAGAGGCTCACACACATAAATCTTCCCCCACCCATCCAGGACTACACACATACAACTCTCCCAAACTCACACTGCTCCCCCTCGCCAGCCCCCTAGAGAGGTGGGGAACTCACACACCACCCCAGCCCCACATCCTTGCATGCCCATCTCATGCTGGCATCTCCAGCAAAAACTACCTTTTGCCCAGAGCAATTCTTGACGAGGAGTGACAGACATGGAAGAATAGTAATTAGTGTCCTATGCCTGCCTTTCCAGCCTGGCCAGTCCCCTCCTAAATCCAGCTGTGTCTTCAGCCAGTTCCCTTCCCAGAATCTGAACTTGCACCCACCGTGGAAGGTCTGTATTGTTGGCTAGACTAGTGGGGCCCTTAAGGTTCTCCCTCTGGCCTGTCCAGGCCTCAGCAATCTTGCCCCATGGACAAGGGAAATCAGAGAGGAAGCTGAGGGAGAAAAAGATACCCAGAAGGAACAGGAAATGAGGGTGAGTCCAAAGAATGGGCTGGCATGTTCTGGGCTACCTCTGTGAGCCAGAGGGAGAAGGTGGCTGCTCGTGAAGGGAAGGGGAAGAATGAGAGGGGGTGGAGTTACTGGGGCCCCTCACTGCCCGCCCCCCACCCCACATCCCAGCCCCTTCTCATCCCAGCCCACCCGCCTACCACACCCTGACCTATCTCGTGCCGCAGCATGCCCTCCAACCAATACTGGCGGGCTCCAGTCAGGTTGATGGCCAACGTTGGACGGCTGTTCTCCACCATCATCACTGCCTGGGACAGCAGGTCCTCACTCAGCTGCACCACTACCTGCGGGTGGCAGAGACGCATGTCATGGCCACCAACCCCGGGGGCCAGTGGGCAGGTGGACCTGCTGATGCCGCAGGGGAGCCAGGCCGGACACTTGGCCACGACACCCACCCTGCCCCACCTCCGCTTGGAGCCAGCTCCCACCTGACTGGGGCAGGGGAGGGAACAGGGCTGGCCTGAGGTCACTAGCTCCACCAGAATTGAGCTGGGCCTGGCACTGCCCGCTTGGTAGTCTGATTGGGAGCGGGTGGAAAAGGGGCATCGCTGGCATCATGAGCTCACCTCCCCGACGCAGCCCTCCTTCTGCATGTATCTGCGCACAATGGACCAGATCTGGCACTTGGTCAGCAGCTGGCCCCCCGTAGCAGCCTCAAAGTGTTCATAGGTCCCAAACTTCTCCAGGACGGCCTCGATGATGCCAACTGCCTGCACAGAGGGCCGCAGCAGCAGGTCAGGCCGGACCGCTCAGGTGGTCCGGGCTGGGGTGAGGCGGGCAGTCTGCACTGACCTGATGAATGAACTGTCCAGAGGCCTCACAGTATTTCTCCAGCACAGCCGTGGGCATGGGTTCCTGGTACTCGAACTGTGGGTTGTAGGTGTAATGGGACTGGAAGAACTTGTCCCGCTCGCGGTCCATGTTGGTTGGCCGCAGAGCCACCAACATGCAGGGGCTCTTGCTGACGCCGCGGCCCACCTCCTTCCGCGCTTTAGCGATGTGAGGCAGGGAGGCCGCGGGCCGCAGGGTGCCCCCACCTGGGTCCCGTCCCCGTCCAGGCGGGGCCCGACCCTGGGTGCTGCCCCCCCGCCGGCCAGTACTGTTCACGGTGTAGGTGCTCTCGCTGCGCCGCATGTGTCCACGGCGGCCCAAGTGCAGCTCTGAGAAGGGCTGCCTCTCCGCCTGGGGCTGCAGGGCTGAGGGGACGGACAGAGCCAGGGGCAGGGCCAGGGACTGAGGCCAGGGGAACAGCGCTGTCCCATCTCGGTCTGAGGGCCCCGGCCTATGGGCCGAGGAGGAGGGGCTGGCTGGTGGGCTGGGGGGTGCCTGCTCATACACCTGAGCACCTGAGTCCAGCACCATTCTGTCCTGGAGGGCACATCCAGCCGGGTCACTCCAGCTCCCCACACTGTTGACTCCTGGAGACACAGGAAGGATATGGAGGCCAGTAATGAGTGGGTGTGGCCTGAGGGCCAGCAGACCCCGTGTCCCCTCACCTCCACCCTAGTTAGTCCATTCCCTGGACTGGGGGAAAGCAGGAGGAAGTCTCATACACCCACTTAGATGGTGGTTCCTCAAATCCCCTTAGCCCACGAGCTTCTGAGGGTAAGGCCTAAACCCCCAACTCATGATTCTAATCCCTGTGCCCACCCAGACTGGGAATTTGGTACAATGTAGCCTCAGCTGCCAGGATGACAGGTGAGGGGGTCTCACTACCTCCTGCCTGCCTTCTACCTCTGGCATTTTCTCAGTCTCACTCCGCCCTCCCACCCGGCTCCATCCACCTCCTCCAGCCCATTGGGCCTGCCTGCCCCTTGCTTATGCTAGTCCCTCCACCTGGAATGCTCTCTCTCTCCTCTGGGCCATCTGTTCAAATCTAAATTAGAAACAGCTTTTTGTAAGCAGAGGGAAAGTTCAGCCAATCCAAGCCAATCCCTGGGTGTCTCCTATCGGAGCCATCTTCCTAGTGGTCATCCAAGGACAGTGTCAGGACAGTTACACCAACTCTGTACCAGGGCTCAGTCCAACCCAGTCTCTCCCCAAAGACTGACCAAAGGCTCCATCCTCCGAACTCTCCTGTCTGCTCAGGGACATAATTCCAGTATCTCTCCTTTTTCCTACATCTCCTACATCATCAGTCTCTTCCATTCTGCCGGATTCTTCCCGTCAGTATAAACACATGCTGTTATTTCTCCATCTTAAAAAAACAAAACCCTCACTTGACTCCATAGTCTTCTAGCTTCACTGCATCTCCCTCCAGCTGCTTCTCAGGGTAACACAACACTCCAAGTCATCTACACTCAGTCTCTATCTAGCTCCTTCTTTCCTGTTCTGTCTTAAATTTCACTTCAAGTAGGGGCTTCTGGCCCCTGCTCTCTATCAAAACTGACCTGACCAAGGTCACCAGTGATTTTCATGTTGATCAGTAGAACTTGACAAAGTTAATGACTTCATCTCAGCTTGGCCACATCTTCCACTTGGTTCCCAAATACACTGGGACATAGTTCTCCCACCTCAGTGGCTGCTTGTTCTTGTCTTCCTTGCTGGTCATCTCTATCTTTCTGACCTCTTAACACCATAATGTGGAGACTCTGCTTTGGGAAAGATCCCTGCTGTTCTCCTAACTTGCTACAAGTAATAAATCCTTCCTTACCCGCCCCTCCCCTGAAAAAAAAAAAATCTAATGTCCAGGACTTGGAAACTTTTCTTCTCCATTTATGCTGTCTCCCTGGGTGATCTCATCCACTCTCATGGTTTTAACTATGTCAGCCCAAACTTCTTCCATAAACTTCAGACTAGTGTTCTGTGTGTGTAAGTTGCGCAGCCATATCCGACTCTGCAACCCTATGAACTGCAGCCCACCAGGCTCCTATGTCCATGGAATTCTCCAGGCAAGAATACTGGATACAAAGTGGGTTGCCATTCCCTTCACCAGGGATCTTCCCGACCCAGGTCTCTTGCATTGCAGGCAGATTCTTTACCATCTGAACCACAGGGAAGCCCCTCAAACTGTGTTATCAGTTCTCAATTCAACATGTTTACTTGAATGTATAACAGACATCTCAAACTGAAAATGTCCCTGTCTGGAATGCTTTCCCCTCATATAACCGCAGGGATCACTCTCACTTTCCTCAGGTGTCTGTACAAATATCTTGTTAGAAAAGCCTTCCCAACACACCCTCTATAAGACAGTAAACCTCCTCTAAACCCTCTCCACCAGAACCTTGCCTTCCCCACAATATTGTCCTCCAATGCAGTCATCACCATCTGAAGTACAGTATATGTGATTATCATGTTTTCTCCTTCTGAGTGTTCACAGCTGTGTCCCCAGAACAGTTGTTCAGTAAAGGAATGAAACTGAGAGCCCTTGTCCTTCTCAGAACTGGAATCATTCCTTCCCTGCACTTGGCTTCCCCAGCTAGTTCTGATCCCCTCCCCCTTCTCCCAGCATTCTGCCTAATGACAAGCTGCTGGATGATTTTGGGACTCAGGCTTCCTTCCCCTCAACTAACCATACACTTTTCTGGATTCCTCACTGCTCTCCAAGCCTCTTACTTGTACCAATCCTCTTTATCTCCCCTTCTTTCATTTGACCTACCTCTTTGGAATTACCAGGATATGCCTGTTTCTTTCATGTCTCAGGTCCTTTTGCCAAGAATGCCCTCCCAATGTCTCCCTATAACAAACTCCTAACCATTCTTCAGGACTCGGTTTAGGCCTCACCTCCTCCGGGAAGCCTTCCCAGCGTCTTAGAGGTTCCCAGTGCCCAAGCGGCTTCTTTACCACCCTAGGCTGTCATTGTTGAAGCCCAGGTCCGTGTTCCCCCACATCATCCCCTGAACTCCCTGAGGGCAGGGACGGGTCTCATTCACCCCCATGACCAAAGTACCCAGCACTAGATGCAGAATGAATGAAAGATGGTTGTGGGAGGAGCCCAGACTGAAGGCGGAGTCTGGTGAGATACAAGAGGGTGTGGTCTGCTCCAATAAGAAACTCCGAGAGAAGATAACGTTGAAGAGGAGCCAATGGGTACTAGGAGATCGAGGAGGGGCGTGACCTACAGCCAATAAGTGGCGGGGGCTGGGGCAAAGGGCGTGCCCAATGGAGGGCGGGGCCAGTGGACAATGGAGCGGGGTTCCCAGGCAGATGAGGAGGGGTCCGGTCGAACGCCTTTTCGGCCTCGTAGGGGTGGGGGGATTACATCCGCGTGCCGCGCCCCCACCTGTTCAATCCTCTTCTCGCCGCCGCTGTTCCCGCTCCGCAACACAGGCCGCCGGCTGCCCAGCCCGCGGGAGCCGACGCTGGTGACGCACGGACTCGGGCGCGCGCACGCTCAGACGAAGGAGCGCGGATTCGCGTCAATCTGCTGCCGCAAGAGCCGGAGGACACGGCTTGGGGTGGGGCCAGGCAGAGCAGGGGGGGCGGTGTCCGCCATCGGGTCACGCCCCTGGGTGGGGTGTTGTCTTAAGCCCGCCCCCTCTGCCTCAGTTGACTGACTCCTGGCGTAGGAGACGCTAGCTCTCTGCGGGTGTGCGCATATGTAAAGATGTAGTCCGCACACTGTGTAAGCCCGGGTACTTGGGAAAGCAACCCACATACAGGTCTGGTATCGGGATAGGTGGGGCGCAGCCATATATCAGAACTGGAACCAGGATACCTTAGGTGTGTCACTGAACTTGGACCCCCTGCCCTTCGTGGGCACTTTTATTTCATCCACCCTTCGCCAACACGTACAATTCAGGCGTACGGGGACGTGACTTTATTCTGCGGGCAGTCAGGGATCAGGCACAGGACCCTGAGGGGAAGCAGGAGGCCAGCGAGGGTGCAGGTGTTGGCACGAGGCTGAAAAGTGCTCGGCGACCAGCTGGGGGCGAGGGCTGCGGGCCTGCCCGCAGAGAGCTGAGTGCGGCCAGGCGCTGCTCTCGGGACACGTCCCCGCGCAGGTCCAGGAGGGCGGAGACGTGATCCTCGCTGTGGAGTTACGGGTGCGTTAGCCCCGCCCAGACCGTCCTGGGTCTCCTCCCTTCCCGACCCGTCTTCGCACCTCACGTCGGGAAACTGTTGCCGCAAGCCTGCCACCTCGAGGCCAAGTAGCGTGGGGTCGCGGAGGTTCAGCAGTTCCCTCAATGCAAGCAGCACTGGCGCACACTGAACGCTCTCCTCCAGGCCCTGAGCACACAGGGGTTGGTCTTTCTCCAGTCCTCCATCCCTATCGAATCACTAAGACTCCCGCCCATCCGCTCACCCAGCGAATTCTCACCAAACCGAGGAAAAGCTCCTGAAGCTGGGCCGCATCGTGCTGCAGGCGCTCGGCCGCCTGGGTCCTCTCGTCAGCACCGCGGCAGACTAGGCGGCCTTGCATCAGCGCATGTAAGTACTGCAGCACCACCGTACGCTCCGCCTCGGCCAGCAACAGCTGTGGGGATCGCGATCAAATGGGTCCAGGATGTTTTTCCCATGGGCGCTTTGACCTCCCCCCGCCCCAGCCTTTCCCCGCAGATGCACCTGGACCGCGGGATTCCGCACGTGCCGAAAGTTCTGGCAGAATCGCGCCGTCCGCTCGCACACGTCATCCAGCAGCTCTGGGCTTGAGAGCCAGCGGCGCGAGGGCAGAGCCGCGAATAGGGGCTGGGAGCGGAGTTCAGAGACACGGCTGGAGGGACGATTCAGACCCAGCATTCCGCGGCAGAGGCCCGCATGTATACGCTGTATCTCCTCCTCCCAACCCCATCTCCCCCTGAAGCCTCACCTGTAGCTCCACCAGCAGCGCCTCCAACACCAGGCGACAGATCCTCTTCTGCAACTTGTCCAGCTCTGCCTCCACCGGGGCCAAGACCCCAGGAACCACCCATTCGGGCTGCAGGACGGATACGGAGGAGCTGGACCGACCAAAAGGACTGCTTCAGGACCAAGGCCAAGGCCCGACAGGCCCTCTGTTGTCTCGCCACTCGGGCGCCACCTAGTGGCACAAGTGTGTCGCCCGAGGGGGGCAAGAAGGGCGGCTCCCTGCACTTCTGAAAAGTGTAGACCCTGAGCTGAGGCTGAAGTGGTGGGCTCAGCGAGCTAGAAGGCACACATGCCACCTGGACCTGCCTCTAATTCGCGGTATGATTTTGAGCAAGTTACGTCTTTCAGTTTGTTTCGGTAAGAGGAGAGAGTTAATCCCAGTCAGGAGGGAGTCAAAATCATCATTAACTTGTTTGGTCCTCTCTTGCCCATACCCCAGAGAACATAAGACCCAAGAGGAAGGGAATATTTTTGTTATATTCACAGCGGTAACGCTAGACGTTACCTGGCACAGAATAGGGCCTTGATAAATATTTGTTGAATGAATGAATAATTGACCCTCTGTGCCAGGTACTGTGGTAGGTACTTTATATTTGCAATCTCACGAGTCTCAGAAGGTCCATTATTGCCCATATACTATTAACAACAGAAGCAAAATTCGGAGAGATTAGATAACTGGCCCAAGGTCACACAGCTAGTAATTAGGAGAACTAGGATTGGAACCCCAGGGTTACGTGAGTCTAAAATTTCTAAAGGCCCAGTGTAGGCTAGATCCGTACTGAATAGATGTTCAGTCAGGGGTTAGTGAAGGTGGGGTTCTGTGGGCATATCCTGGTACCTGAGTGCTAACTGGTGGTTGAGGGTAGCCAGTAGGTAGGGCACGTAATGTGGGACCACTGCGTCCCCCTTGAGATGGTCTCGGGAGAATCGGATCAGAGCATCGCTGAAGCTGCAAAGAGCAGAGGTGGCTCCGGTACCTGCTGTCACTCTGTGCAACCCCAGTCCTTAGTACTCTGGCCCCACCTCCCAGATACCAAGGCCCTGTTTTGAAGGAGTCCTTTCCCATGGGTGTGTCTGATCACTCAGACCCCCTTAGGGTTGCCCGGGAGCACGGCCAGGAGTTGGGAGTGGGTCAGACCTCCTCAGGAAGGCACTCAGTTCTGACAGTGCCATGCCATGCACCCGCCGCTGCAGTGACACGCTGACCATTCTGGTCACACGAATGTTCTCTTCCAGGATCTACAAGTAGGGGTGGACAGCCATTAGCAGAGTCCTGGTCCTGCCCTCCTTCCCTTTCCCTGTGAGGGCTGCCCCCAGGCCTCGCCACTTTTCACCCACCTGCAGCACGATGGCTGGCAATGGTGAGTGGTAGAAGCCAGACAGGTCTGTGTCAGGTTCCTGCTCTCGGCCCCACTCGACTACCTCCCCATCCAGTGCCTTCTGCAGCCACTGGGCCACATTTGCCTGGGGAAAGGGGGCAAGGTGCAGCAGGATGTAGCAGGGCACTGACACTGCTAGAGACAGGTAGATGCACGACTCCACAGATACAGGCCCACAGGTGGCGGCAGAACTACTCTGAACCTGGGCTCCAACTACTCACCTGGACTTTGGCCACAAATGTTGCCTCCAACTGCTCGATGTTTTCCAGGGTCAGGAGGGGCTCCAGATCAGACACGTCAGCCTCAGGCCCCAGCTCCAGGCTCCCCATCATCTCTGGCCTGGAGGTGGGTGGCCCAGCGTTACACAGAGCCCCCAAGCTTTGATGCCCCCACGCCCTACTGCCCCAGAGACTGACCCCTGGTAGACATGCAGCGCCCAGTGCAGTAGGGTGAAGGTGTCGGCAGCTTCCAGCTCAGGCCCTTCCAGGAGTTGCTGCAGGCAGCGCCGCAGGCCACCATGCAGGGTGTGGGCCCACAACTGGACAACTTTGTAGTGTGGTGGGCAGCAGGGTGCTACCAGAGCCTCAGCCATGGCCAACTCGGCTGGAAGAGCCACCCGCAGAGCCTCCAGCCACTCTGCTAGAGCCCCAGGCCCAGGCTGCAGAGATGTCCCGAAATGGACCCGCTCCAAGCCCTGCTGTAGTGCATGCAGACAGCGCTGTCGCCAGTCCCGTGGAGCTTGCTCCAGGGAGGTGGTGCGCCCAGCATCCACCTCGGCCACACGCACGGCAGCCACCAGCAAGGCTGGGTCCTCCCGGGCCAGCTGCCCTGCAGCCCCTGCAGCCGCCTCCACAGCCTGGCCCAGAGCCTCAGCCAGAGGGCCCAGTCCCTCGAAGACTGGCAACTCCAGGCCCCCAAGATGTGCACACGTCTCTTCTTGCAGCTGCTCCAGTTCCCGAAGGCTCACATAGGCCTCCAAGAACCGCTGGGCATCAATCAGGGTCTGTGTGTGGGCCACTGCAGCTGGCACTAATCAGAGAGAAGAGACAGCCTTGAGTCTAAACCTTTCCACCTGTGCAGTGGGTACAGCAGTGGATTTTGATGCCCTGGGGCTGGGGTGTTGTGTAAAAGATTTAATAGTCAGTACAGTAGAGCACTGGGCAGTCGGAAAAGACCCAGGGAAGGGCCTACATGGTGGTTAGGGTGTAAACCCTTGAGCTGATGAAACAGGAGGAAGGGAGGAACTTGGGGGAGGGGGTCGTGCCAGTGGCTATTCGTCCACCCTGTTAGGGAACTAGTTCAGTATATCACAGCCAAGTGGGGCAGAGCCACAGGTGTCAGTCCTGACTCAGACATCCCATTCTTGTGCTGTGTTTAGTCGCTCAGTCATGTCCAACTCTTTTCGACCCCATGGACTGTAGCCCACCAGGCTCCTCTGTCCAATGGGATGCTCCAGGCAAGAATACTGAAGTGGGTTGCCATGCCCTCCTCCAGGGGATCTTCCCAACCCAGGAACTGAACTCAGGTCTCCCTCGTTGCAGGTGGATTCTTTACTACTGAGTCACCTGGGAAGCCCAAGGGTACTGGAGTGGGTAGCCTATCCCTTTTCCAGGGGATCTTCCCCACCCAGGACTAAAACCGTGGACTCCTGCATTCCAAGTGAATTCTTTACCAGCTAAGCTACCAGGGAAGCCCTCACACACCTGGGAACCCCAGAATGAACTAACAGGCACCCTACTTCATATGTCATCAAAGCCTATATTACTCCCTGGGAGGTCCCCGATGTGTCCCTCCATGCAATTTCCCACTGGCATCCCAGCCCCTTGATCAGCGACGATGCTTGTCAACTGGCTGGCAGAGGGCTGAAGCCGAGGGCCAGGCACACTCACCAGCTCGAAGCCGGGGCAGCAGCTGAGACAAGGCCTGCAGTTGTTTGTGTTGTACAACCTGTTCCCGCAGGGGTTCTAGGGTCTGCGCAGCCTCAGCCATATCCTGGAGCAGCCCACGGGCCTGGCCCAGGGCCTCGCGGGTTCCCCGCACGGCCTCAAGGGCCTGGGCCAGCTGCCACACCCCAGTCTTCACACCCTCCAGGTATGACTGCACCACTGACTGTGGGAGGGAGGCAGGCAGTGAGGCCTTGCCAGCCCTGCAGCTCGCCCCCAGCACTCGTACCTCCTGCCCGATGCCCACCTTGATGCGTGCTTCCAGAGAACAGGTCCGCTGCACCTCACGGCTCCGGTACTGGCCCAGCCTGGCCAGCTGCTCTGGCCGGTAGAAGATGCCTGAGGCCCACTTGAGTGCTGCACCCCGGGCCAGCTGCTCCGCCCGCTCCTGCTCCGGCCACTCCGGCCCTGGGCAGGAAGAACCTGGGCAGCCGCGTCAATTGGGCTAGGCCTGCAGGAAGTGGCTGCCGAGTCTGCTCCTCTTCCTACCCCTCAGCCTGTCCCCCAGGGCGGTCCACTCCTCTCCCCGCCCTACAGAGCTCCAGGCAGACCCCAACCCACCATCCCCATCTTTCTTGCCACCATCCCTCTCTCAGCCCACCCAGAAGGACGCATACCAGTGGGGAGTGAGGGCTGCGTTTTGTCTCTGGCTGCCGAGTCCATGGCTGGAGGAGCTGGAGCGGAGGTAGGAATGAGGGCAAAGGTCCAGGTTAGAGCAGGCAGAGTGGGCGCTCCTCTGAGCTGCTGTGTTCATCTAGGCCCCTCTGAGAAGGAGAAGGTTCCGGCTTCCTCAGGAAATGAGGGAGGTGGGAGAGATGGGGAGGCACCTGAGATGCCTTTGTCGACGAGGTTTCCCGGTTTTGCCCCCCAGATGTAAGTGAGGCAGGGTAGACAGGGGCCTCTGCTGGGCACCACTCCTGCTCTGAGCTGCAGAGGACAGTGTGATATGGAGCTCACCAGGCTTGACCAGGCGTCCAGTGCTCCCTCCTCCACAAAGAGCCTTGGCCTTGAGGATGGCCCTCTCCCCCGGCTGTCTCAGCAGAGTTGGATACTCCCTCCACTGGCTCACGAGGCCCACACCTCGCCTGCCACAGCAGAATTCCTCACCCCAAGGAAGCCTCTGACCCACCTCCCTGCTCAGGAGCCCCCTCCTCCCTCCAGGCCCCGCCCTCTCCAAGGCCACATGCAGAAAGGAAGGAAGCTGAGTCTCTAGTACTTTATTCCCAACAGGAAAGAGCATCTGCACCATGGGACACAGTGGGGAGGGCTGGGCGCCACTTCCTTGGGGGAAGGGGGGGTGTCCTCCCTGTGATCAATGAGTCTGGAGCAGCCTAGGCAGGACCTCCTATGCTCAGGGCACAGACGGGAACTAGATGGCCCCAACGTGGGTGGAGAGGAAGGTGTGCTGATATGGATGCAGACATCACAGTGTGAAAACTGTGTTGACAGGCCCTTAGAGGCAGGTGTGCCTCTGCAGAGGAGCAAGAGACCATAGGCTATTGTGAAGAGAGTGTGTGGCAGGAGATGGCAGAGAGGGATGGAAGGGCTCTGAAAGCTTGTTTGTCTTGGAGATAAAAGGAGCCATGGAAGGGGCTGCTGCTCCTGCTTAGTTGCTTCAGTTGTGTCTCTGTGCGACTCTATGGACTGTAGCCTGCCAGGCTCCTCTGTCCGTGGGATTCTCTAGACAAGAATACTGGAGTGGGTTGCCATGCCCTCCTCCAATGGAACTGACTAGTAGGTAGTAATAATGCAGTGGACACTGGCTACCATCCAAATCCACCCTTCAAGACAAAGACACTCATTCCCCTAGCTGCCTTAAATGTAGGCTAATGAGGTCTCAGATCTGAGTTTCTTGGTCAGTGTTAGGATATAAAGGCCAGATAGGCCTTGGAAGGGGTACCCCACTTTCAGTGCTCCTAGAAGGACAGAGGCCTCCATTTTAACCTTCTCACAGTTTAATTCTCCTCTCTGCCCTGTTTGGCCTGTCTTACTTCCTTACAAGTGTGGCTTCTCAGTAAACTTCCTGCCAGCACATCTCTTTCTCAAAGACTGCTTTCCAAAGAACTTGACCTAAAATAAACCACAATAAATGACAATGTTAAAAATAACAAAATGATGCTAGCAAACACATAATCCTTCTACATGCCAGAAACTGCTCTAAGGGCTTTACAAATATTGACACATAGGTAAATATGTTTACATTGGTTGAAAAGTGGTTTTAATCCCATGGCCTCTGAGCACTGTAGTGTGGAGACAGAGAAAGGTGAGGCTGGGATCAGGGGAAGAGAGTGGGGATGCAGACAGGTGGATAAGCTAGATGTAGTTAGTGCTTGCTGTTTGGCAGGAAGTGAAGGACAGGAATAGGGTAGGTGATCCCAAGACAGTGGGGCAGTCTTTAGGAGCAGGTTTGGGAAAACACATTGGGTTCATCAGGCAGCAGGGTCTCCTCTCCTGAGATGAGGGTTGGGGCACAGTTAGTGGAGTTGGGGCAGGTTTGCCAGCCAGGAAGGTTCCAGTGATTCCTCCTTACTATTCCTGGGGCCACCCAACGACTTCCGCCACATGCTTCCTCGACCACACCTGTCTTCCGGGATCCTGGGGTTATTTTCGTCCTCTTCGGCGGTTGGACATTTGTCGATGGTCCCTGAGGTTTTTCGGCCATGTCCGCTGAGAGGAATTGTGATGGACTCCCTGGAAGGGAACGAAGCGGAAGCGGAAGTAGCGAGGCTGGCGCCGGCGGCCGGGAGGCCAGGAACGGAAGCGGAAGTGGCGGCGGCGCCGGCCTGGCCTGGCCTGGCTGAGGGGAGGCGGCGGGCGGGCGCGATGGCGGAGGCTGGGCCACAGGCGCCGCCGCCCCCAGGCACCCCAAGCCGGCACGAGAAAAGCTTGGGACTTCTCACTACCAAGTTCGTGTCGCTTCTGCAGGAAGCCAAGGACGGCGTGCTTGACCTCAAGCTGGTGCGGCCCGGGCTAAGGGGCGACAGGGGGTATGGTGGATCAGGCCTGAGCCGGTAGAGGGAACCCCCGGGGCGGCCCAGCTGAGCCCTCAGAGCAGGCCGCCATACATGTGCTTCTCACAAGCGGGAGGCTGGGAGCTGTTTCATTCATTCGGCTGAGGCTATTCATCGGATGTCAGCTTTGTGCCAGGCTTGGGGCTGCGGGTGCTAGTCCTCGTGGCCCTCCCCAGCAGGTGTGGGGAGAAGAGAATCGGAACATCAGCTCAGGCTTCGTCAGGCCTCTTCCCACCCCACAGTCCTGAGCTGCTGTAGTGCCTGGGGAGGAGGGCTAGAATTCAGGCCACCCCCCTTTTCAGATTGCTCCAGACCGAGTCCCCCCCAAGAGTGGGACTGAGCATTCTCCATTCTCTTTTCCCTGCCAGGCAGCTGACACCCTAGCTGTGCGCCAGAAGCGGCGGATATATGACATTACTAACGTGCTGGAAGGTATCGGGCTGATCGAGAAAAAATCCAAGAATAGCATCCAGTGGAAGTGAGTGGGGGCACCGGGGAGGGCAATGGGATCTACTGCCCAGAAGTGTCGGGGGGGAGGGTGGAGGGTGGCAGAGAGGACGGGCCGTGGGACCCAGAGTGCCAGGCAGCCCCTCTCAGCTCTCCTTCCTGGACTTAGGGGTGTGGGGCCTGGCTGCAACACCCGGGAGATTGCGGACAAGCTAATTGAGCTCAAGGCAGAGATCGAGGAGCTGCAGCAGCGGGAGCAAGAACTAGACCAGCACAAGGTGTGGGTGCAGCAGAGCATCCGGAACGTCACAGAGGACGTGCAGAACAGCTGATATCCTCCTGTCGGCGGTCCTGGCTCCCGGGGAGTGGGCGATGGGCCCTCTAGTCCAGCTGGGTTTGCTCTGTGGCCCCCTAGTCCCTGTCCTGCTTGGGAGGATGGTCCTCCAGCTCCTGGCCAGGTTTCAGCCTCGGGTTCCCTCCTCAGAGCCTTTCCCCCCACAGTCTTGGCCTGTGATCCCTCCCCCATGTAGACCCCAGGCCTCAGGGCTTTTCTTTGTGAGCATGTATGTCAGACCTTTGCTGCAAAGCTGGGTCTTCGCTATGGTCAGTCATCTGTCACCATAGGCAGGGCATCAGCCGTTCTCCTTAACCCCCACACCTTGGCCTACGTGACTCATGAGGACATCTGCAGATGCTTTGCTGGTGAGCAGAGCCTGGGTAGGGGGAGATGGGGGTGGGACTGGGCTGAGCCACAGCCCTGAGCAGTGGACTTGGTGCTTGAGAGATTTCCATCTCTTAAGAGGGTTCCTGGGGCCTACTCAAAGAAGAACCAGACAGGGTAAGTCCTGGATTTGAGGGTCTCTGGGACCCTGTGGAGGCTAACCATGCTGAGAGGGTACAGGAAGCCTGGACTGGGTCCCTGGGTCAGCCCCCACCTGCATTGCCCCCTAGGTTTGGCTTCTCAGGTGTGACAGAAGCATACGCGGAGAGAAAGTGTGTGTGCCTGTTCGTGTATGCTTGTGTGCAGGGGGCAGTGGTGCCCACTTCCAACCTGTAGTTTAGTTGCACCGTAGGTACAGGAACTCTTCCTTGTCCATCTTGGCATTTCCCAGGCTGGTTCTGGGGAAGAGCTGTTGGCCTTAGCCAGAATATCTTTGCCTAGGGAGCAGCCCCATCAATCGAGTGAGGTGCCCATGGCCACTAATCTTTTGCTCCACGTGTCTGAACTCAGATTTTCTGGTTACTGACCTCTGGGTTCTTAAGAGGAGAAAAGCTTTAGTTCTCTCCCCCAGCCTCGATAGGGAGTGTGTGAAGCCTACTGTCTGGCCCCTCTGGGACTATGACCTCCTTCCTTGCTCTGAGGGATAGGCACCCCATTCCCAGTTCAAATTGAGCCCATGGGCCTTGATCCATCCTCTTTGTCATCCTAGGAGATACCCTCCTTGCCATCCGGGCCCCATCGGGCACCAGCCTGGAGGTGCCCATCCCAGAGGTGGGTGCTCAGCCCAGCCGGGTGGGGTGGATTCAGGGCGGGTGCTGGCTGTGGAGCCCGATAAGTCCCGGGTGGGGCAGGTAAGGGGAGGCCTAGGGTTTGAAGTTATCTAGGAGAATGGGCAGCCCAGGGTGGGAGAGGACACTGGCCCTGGCCCAGGGTCAGGCAGGAGCCAAACCTGCTTCCAATTCCACCTGTCCTCCACCCCTACCTCCAGGGCCTCAACGGGCAGAAGAAGTACCAGATTCACCTGAAGAGCGTAAGCGGCCCCATTGAGGTGCTTCTGGTGAACAAGGAGGCATGGAGCTCACCGCCCGTGGCGGTGCCTGTGCCACCACCCGAAGACCTGCTCCAGAGCCCGCCTGCTGTCTCTACCCCTCCGCTTCTGCCCAAGCCTGCCCTGGCCCAGCCCCAGGATGCCTCACGCCCGAGTAGTCCCCAGGCGACCACCCCCAACCCTGTCCCCAGTAGCACCGAGGCCCAGGGGGTGGCTGGTCCAGCAGCTGAGATCCCAGGTGAGGCACAAGGGGTATGTGGTAATGAGGGACTTCAGGGGCCCAAGAAGCAACATTTCTGTGTGACGAGATGAAATACTCAGAGTTGGAGAGACCATGTAGGGGTTATCTTACCCACCCACCCTCACCCCACTGGCCTCTCTCTGCTGGTGCAGCCAATGAGCCCTTTTTAACAGGGACATTCTGACTGTGTGAAGGGGCATTAGTGGTGGCAGTTTTCTACCAGGTCTGCCTGTGTCTCACTTGCCCTGGCACCCCTCTTGAAGTGTGGTTGCAGCAGTCATATCCACGAGTCTCCCTCCCATGGGCTTCATGCCCCATCTCCTTCAGTGACTAATTTTCACATTACCTTTCTGAGAGTGGTGAGCATGCCTAAGTCTCCTTGGGCCGAGGAACCAGGGCTGTAGTCATCCTGGCTGTGGATTCTAGCATGGCCAGCTTCAATATCCTGCTTCCTGTCCCTGAGTGACCAGGTTTGGGGGATGTGGTTGCAGCGAGTGGAGGCCATGGAACCGAGAGCAAGGACAGTGGTGAACTCAGCTCCCTCCCGCTGGGCCTGGCAGCTCTGGACACCCGGCCACTGCAGTCCTCTGCCCTGTTGGATAGCAGCAGCAGCAGCAGCAGCAACAGCAGTTCATCTGGACCCAACCCTTCTACCTCCTTTGAGCCCATCAAGGCAGACCCCACAGGTGGTGAGTACTTGTACCCTTGGGGGCAGGGAGAACCCAGCCTCAGAAAGACCTAGTTCAATAGAATCAGGCCTGGAACCGAACTCTCCTATCTCCTCTGTCAGAACTGGCAAGCCCCCTGCCATCAGCTAGAGCTCTGCCAGCCAAGGCGAGGAGCCTGGCCTCTGGCTTGGTGCTGGTGCCCCTTTGCCCCCTTTCCTGGTCCTCCCTCAAGCCTTGCCTGCCACCCCTTGGACTCAGGTCTCAGGAAGGCATGAGCGCTCTCCTAGGGAATGGGCTGTGGTATGGCCCTCAGGACCCAAAGTGGGGCAGTGTCTTAGGAGAGACAGTGTCATCTGTCTGCTGTCTCCTCGTCATCCTGTGACTTGAGTGTTTGCTTTTTCCAGGACTCATTCTCTCGGCCCTCAAGCACTGCTAAGTCTTTCATTAAATGACACTTCTTCCCCTGTGTCCCCCTCTCTCTCCTTCCCTACTCTGTGTTTAGACTCCTTGAAAAAGTCATCTCCATTCTATTCCATATTCTGGTCCCCTGGTCAAGCTTCAGGTTGCAGCTGTCAGGACCCCAGCTCTAGCTCCTCCACCCCATTCCATACTAGTGTTGCTCTTGATCGATCACCCAGCCCTGCCCAGCCAGCTTCAGCGGGTTTCTCAGTGATTTGCTCTGGTCCTCTCTTGCTTTGTGTTGATGCTCTGTTCCCTCTTTCGCATCCATAATGTCAGCTTTTGGCTCTTCTCTGTTAATTGATTTCTCCTTCTGACCTCTCCTTGGCATTTTTTTACATCTGGCTTCCCAGATCTCTGGCCCATGGCACACTTGTGGAGGGCCCCAGTTCTGGGTAGGTGAATCCCACCCTTCGTCTTTCCTAGGTCTTTTGCCTGAACCTTACCTCTTGTGTCCATGTGCCTTCTGCACATCCAATGGGCACTTCATTTCTTTATCTCCTCAACTGAAACTTGTTTTTCCACGTCTGTGCGTACCCGACCATTGGCCCTAGTCACCCAGAGCTGACACCCTGGTGTCACTCAAGCTCTCTCCTTCTCCTGCTCCCCACCCCATATCAGCTACCTGAATTCTCTCCCAGATGTTCCCCATGGATGGCCTCATGTATCCTAACACTCAGGATCACTGCCACCACCTCTGTCCTAAGTTCTTCAACATTGTCGTCTTTACCCTGACTGATTCTGAAATACCCTGACTGGCTTTTCTCTATTTACAAAAATTCTTTTAACAGCTCCCTAAGGTACACTGGATAAAACCAGAGCCCCTAAACCTGGCATATGAAATCCCTGCTGACCAGGCTCCAACACTTCTTCCCTGTTGCCCACGTGTGTCCTGGTTAGACCTTTGTAGCAGCGTCGTCACCCTGTAGCACTATTCCCTATTTAAGAGTGCCTCCTTCTCTGCCAAGTGACTTGGCCTGGGGTGTGGTCTCAGCCTGGCACAAGTAGGTGCTTAGCTAGGGCAGGGATGGACAGGACATCCTTTCATCACGCAAGGCATCCTCCATCAGACAGGGTATGCGCTCTGAACCTAGAGATGAAAGGGGAGTGTGTTGTCCTTCTGCTGAACTGCTGAGTTAGAAGCACCGTACCAATAACAGTGGGCCTTTGGCACAGAGTAATTCAGAGCTGACACCCTGGTGTCACTCAAGCTGTCTCCTCCTGCTCCCCACCCCATATCAGCTACATGAATTCTCTCCCAGATGTTCCCCATGGATGGCCTCATGTATCCTAACACTCAGGATCACTGCCACCACCTCTGCTGACAGTGCCAGCTTGGCCTGGTGTGGGGCCTACATCTCAGCTGTATGGCACCCCCTGGGTGGGTGGCATAGGATCTGGAGAAGCAAGGGCTAGAGTGGAACTGCGATGGACCTCTGTGCCCTTGATCATGGTTTTCTTGTCTTTCAGTTTTGGAGCTCCCCAAAGAGCTGTCAGAAATCTTTGATCCCACTCGAGGTAGGGCTGTGTTCCTCCCTGGGGCTGGGGTAATGGGCACAGCTCATTGGGTCTTAGAGCTGTTTTCTTTCCCTTCTGAGGACCTTATGGTTGTGCCTGTTATCTGGGCAAAGGGTCAGAGTTCCTGGTGGGTGGCTCGGTGGTCCCCTTCATGAACTTTGGTGGGTGGAGAGGGGGGAGCCAGGATGTAACTGAGCTCTCCCTCTGTTCCCAGAATGCATGAGTTCAGAGCTCTTGGAGGAGCTGATGTCCTCAGAAGGTAGGTGGCCCAGCAAGGTGGGGGGTGAAGTGTATGTGGGTAGAGTTTGGGTGGCCGTGGGTGGGGCCTCAGCTTGTTGTTCTCTGCAGTGTTTGCACCCCTCCTCCGCCTTTCTCCGCCCCCTGGAGACCATGATTACATCTACAACCTGGACGAGAGTGAAGGTGTCTGTGACCTCTTTGATGTGCCTGTTCTCAACCTCTGACTGACAGGAGCATGCCCTTTGTGGCTGGGACACAGACTGTCTGACCTGGGGGCTGCCTGGGGACCTATCCCCACTCCCCCACAGCTTAAGAGCCACAGACTTCTGGCTTCCCCAGCCTTCCCTCACTGCACAGTTCTGGCCCCAAGTCCTGCTCCTGCAAGTCCACCTGTTCTGTGCTGGGAGAGCCGGGGAAAGGAGCATAGCCCCCTCCACCATGGAGCCAAAGTGTTTGCCTCTCCTTTTGGGGGGCCTTACCCTACCTGGTATCCTCCTCGAGCCCTCCCAGAGTTCAGGTTCAGCTGCCACCCAGTGGCACAGAACCAAGGACCCTCCATCACCCTCACAGGGCCACTTGTCCATTCCCATTGCCCTGTACCTGCCAGGCCTTCCCCCTTCCAGGAGGAAGTCTGGGGTGGGGATGGGCACATGCCAGCACCACCCCTGGCCTCCTTAACGTTTCCCCATGCCTGATCACACACCTCCTCCTGGACTTCTCATGTGCCCCCTCTTCTGCTGGGCCCTTGGCCCTGAGGACCTGTTGACATGGGGGTGCTAACAGGAAGGAATGGAGATTTCTAGCTAAGAATCTGGGCTGCTGAGTCCCTAAGGATTGGCCCAGCCTCCCTCTGCCCCATAGCCCCCCTCTTGTTTATTCATTTACCCTCATTTAGAGCCATTTGCAGAGATTTAGAAAGATTTGCAGTAACGGATGGATTCCTATATAAAGATTATTTTTATACTTTTTGCAACAAAAGGAAATTGTAATATTTGTACAGTATCCAAGTAAATAAAGATCGTGCCTAAGGCTATCTTTGATCTGATTCTTTCAGGGCCCTTCCCTGGGATTGTGCTGGGTTGGTGGTGGAACTGGGCGGGTCAACTCTTGGAAAAGGAGGTGTGGCTGTGCTGACAGCCCGCCCTCCGCACCCCCACCTGCCGCACCTTGGGGCGGGGCGGGGCCTCCTTGGTGGGGCGGGGCGGGGCAGGCGCTCTCCTATCCTCCGCACTCCAACCCGGAACTGGCCTTGGATCCGGCTCCCTAGGGAAGGCCGCGGCACCTTGTCGCGAGTGGGAGCCTGAGCCACGGGAGCCAAGCCTCGAACTGAGGAACGCCTTCGTTCTCAGGGGCCCCAGGCCAGGTGTGCTCTCAGCGGAGGTGGCACATCTGGAAAGTATAAGGCCCCCACGGCTAGACCATGGCGCCCCCGCGGAATGTGGTGAAGATCGCCGTCCAGATGCGTGACGCCATCCCGCAGCTCATCCAGCTGGACCAGGTCACCAGGCCTGGCTGGCCTCCATCCACCCCACCACCTACCTCCGGGTCGCCCCCTTCCCCTCGAATAGCCCACCCCGCCCCTCCCCAGGCATCTCCGCAACCTCTTCCCACTCCCATCCCGTGAGTTGACTCTTCCACTTGTAGGCAAAACCCCTGGCTGCTGTACTGAAGGAGGTGTGCGACGCGTGAGTGCGGGTCCGCGCGGGGCGCGAGGAGTAGGGGATGGGGCGGGGCAGGAGGGAGAGGGCGCCCCCTGCCCGCCTCACGGAGCCTCTGCTGCCTGCAGGTGGAGCTTGCCTCACTCTGAGCGCTATGCCCTGCAGTTTGCGGATGGGCACCGGAGATACATCACCGAGAACGTGAGTCCCCTCCCCTCCGCCCCACATTCCACCCTGTGATCCCTTCTAACTCTGGCTTCGACTCGCAGTCATCGTCCCACTCTCTGCAACCTGATCTTTTACTGACTCCCAAATCCTCCCTTCTTGACAGCCTCAACTAGCCAGTCCTCAGGGCCCTTCTTGACTTCTTTCCGTTCTCTGCCATCTTTTCCAGAACCGCATGGAGATCAAGAATGGCAGCATCCTGTGCCTCAGCACGGCCCCAGTAATGCCCCTCCGACCCCGCCCTCCTTCCCTGCCCCTCTGCTGCGCCTCTTTTTTGCACCTGGAGACTGGGGGCCCAGTCCCAGCTCCAGCCCAGAAGTGCCCCACCTAGTGGACACCCGCGTCCCCACACCCCAGTTCTCTCTCCTTACCTCCTCACTTGTGCTCTGCCCTTGCTCCCACCCCGCCAGGACCGCGAGGCGGAGCGGCTGTTGCGGGGGCTGCAGAGCGAAAGTCCTGAAGGGCGCCGGGAAGCCCTGCGGCACCTCCTCCTGCTGGCCCCGGACCTGACCTTCGCCCGGGAGGTCATCAGCCGTGATGGGCTTCAGAGACTGGGCACCATCATTGAGGATGGGGACGAGTGAGCCCAGGGCTGTGGTGGGCGGGGGACACAGTGGGACCGCAGATCCTGGTCTGGCTCTGCTCAGCCTCCGATGTCCCTCCAGCCTAGGAGAGGTGCTGGCCCTCGCACTGAGGGCCTTCTTGGAGCTTATGGAGCACGGCGTGGTGTCCTGGGAGACACTCAGCATCCCCTTTGTTAGGAAGGTGGGTGGGCTTTTCTCGGGGAAACAGGTGGGGGTGGTGGAGAGGTGTCAGGGCCTGGCCTTCCACGGTGATGAGGTGGTGACAACCTCTGCTCCGCCAAAGGTGGTGTGCTACGTGAACATGAACCTGATGGATGCCTCTGTGCAGCCCTTGGCCCTGGGCTTGCTGGAGAATGTGACCTTGAGCAGCCCTACCCTGGGCCAGCTGGTCAAGAGCGAGGTGCCACTAGACAGGCTGCTGGTGCACCTGCAGGTGTAAGTGTCTGAAGGTGGGGGACCAGGGAGGACAGCAGGATTGGGCCCTGGATGGCCGGCTGAGCCCTCTTTTTGACCCAGGATGAACCAGCAGCTGCAAACCAAGGCCATGGCACTGCTGACAGCTTTGCTACAGGGGGCCACCCCTGCAGAACGTAAGGTGGGCATCCATCCAGTGACTGGATGGGGTGGGCAGGAGCTGGTGGGTGCTGTGCTAAGCAGTGGGCCGAAAAGATGGGCGCTCGTGGTGGGCTGAATCACTCAAGCCCCCTTCCCACCCACCAGCACATGCTCGACTACCTGTGGCAGAGAAACCTTCGCCAGTTCATCTACAAGGTAGGAAGGACCAGACCTGGCAGACCCCTCCCCACTCCTCTCCCTGCAAGCCCACACTCACAGCCGTGGACGGGTTGTCCTTCAGAACATCATCCACAGTGCAGCGCCATTGGGCGACGAGATGGCTCACCACCTGTACGTACTGCAGGCCCTGATGCTGGGGCTGCTGGAGCCACGCATGCGGACACCACTGGACCCCTACAGTCAGGTAGGTGCCTTGAGCGTGCATAAGGCTGGGGCTGGCCCGAGTTTGGCCTTGAATTTTCAACTTTGCCATCACTCCCAACAATGACCCCAGGAACAGCGGGAGCAGCTGCAGGCCCTGCGCCAAGCTGCCTTTGAGCCGGAGGGGGAGTCCGTGGGCACCGGGCTGAGCGCTGACCGTCGCCGTTCCCTGTGTGCCCGCGAGTTCCGCAAACTGGGCTTCTCTGTGAGTGACCCCTACCCAGCCCCCTGCCCCCTGCCTCCACCCAGGGCTACTGCTACTGCTCCAGAGGGCTGGGACCTTCCTCAGCTGCCTCTCCCCTTCCCCCCAGAACAGCAACCCTGCACAGGACTTGGAGCGCGTGCCCCCTGGCCTGCTGGCCCTGGACAACATGCTCTACTTCTCCAGACAGGCACCCAGCGCCTACAGCCGGGTCAGTGGTGGGGCGGGGTGGGGTATGGATGAATGGGGTACAGGGCGCCTAGGCGGGGCCTCCTGGGGCTTAGTCATGACTCCCCAGCCCATCCTGTGCTCCCGCCTCCTCAGTTTGTGCTAGAGAACAGCAGCCGTGAGGACAAGCATGAGTGCCCCTTTGCGCGGAGCAGCATCCAGCTGACCGTGCTGCTGTGTGATCTGCTCCACGTCGGGGAGCCCTGTGAGTGGCGCTGGGCACAGCGTGTTCAGGAACGGGGGACGGAAGGGCAGAGAGGGCCAGGGGCAGCACACACTATCTCCCTGAGCCCCTCCTGCCCCCCCACTCCAGGTTCCGAAACAGCCCAGGACTTTTCACCCATGTTCTTTGGCCAAGACCAGAGCTTCCATGAGCTCTTCTGTGTGAGCATCCAGCTGCTGAATAAGACCTGGAAGGAGATGCGGGCCACTCAAGAGGACTTCGACAAGGTGCGGAGGGCAGCAGTGGGGAGACCTGGGCCAGGGCAGAGGTGGTTCTGGGGCTGGGGCCTGGAACTCAAGCCCTGAGCTCAGCTTGGGATGGCCCCAGGTCATGCAAGTGGTGCGGGAACAGCTGGCCCGCACGCTGGCCTTGAAGCCCAGCTCTCTGGAGCTCTTCCGAACAAAGGTGAACGCACTCACCTACGGGGAGGTGCTGCGGCTGCGGCAGACGGAGCGGTTGCACCAGGAAGGCACGCTGGCCCCTCCGATTCTGTGAGTCATGGGGGTGGGTCCCAGGCCTGGTCCCCACCTGCCCTGCTGCCTCGCCCAGGCCTGGCCGTCAGCTCAGCGAGCCCCCTCCCCTGCACCCAGGGAGCTTCGGGAGAAGCTGAAGCCGGAGCTCCTGGGCCTGATCCGCCAGCAGCGTCTGCTCCGCCTCTGCGAGGGGACCCTCTTCCACAAGATCAGCAGCCGGCGGCGCCAGGGTCACTGTGTGGGCGGTGGTGGGGCTGGAGGGCAGCTGGGAGGGGTTGGGGAGGCCCTCTCATTGCTCCCCCTCCCCCTTTCCACCCACAGACAAGCTGTGGTTCTGCTGCCTGTCCCCCAACCACAAAGTGCTGCAGTATGGGGACGTGGAGGAGGGAGTAGGCCCGCCGACCCCCGAGAGCCTGCCCGAGCAGCGTGAGGAGGGCATGGGGGTGGGCATACACTTGTGTTCCCCCGAGCTGCTCCCCCCCGGGCCACCAGGGGTCCCAGTGGTCAACCCAGCCTTTTTCTTGCAGTTCCTGTGGCTGACATCAGGGCACTGCTGACAGGGAAGGACTGCCCCCACGTCCGGGAGAAGGGCTCTGGGAAGCAGAACAAGGTGAGTGCAGTGGGCACCAGGGCTACTTCCCACTGGCCCCTGCTCAGTGCTCCTGGCTCCCTTGCTTCTCCAGGACATCTGTGAGTTAGCTTTCTCAGTCAGCTATGACCACGGGGAGGAGGAGGCACACCTCAACTTCATTGCTCCGTCCAAACGGGAGGTGAGTATCTGGGCAGGCTGAGCAAACGGGCAGGGGGACAGACGGGCAGGGGGAGAGATGGAGAGGACCTCATGGAGCTGGCCCCATCCACAGTTCCACCTGTGGACAGATGGGCTGAGCGCCCTGCTGGGCAATCCCATGGGGAGTGAGCAGACACGGCTGGACCTGGAGCAGCTGCTAACCATGGAGACCAAGCTGCGGCTGCTGGAACTGGAGAATGTGCCCATCCCTGAACAGCCACCCCCTGTGCCCCCGCCCCCCACCAACTTCAACTTCTGCTATGACTGCAGCATTGCCGAACCTTGACAGTGAAGGTGGCCAAGGGCCACAGCTGCTGCCACCGTGGTGGCCACAAAGGGTGGAGGGAGGGAAGCACAGGCACCTTGACCAGCAGAGGCTGCAGCAGAAATAAAAGTCTGCTTGGCTCTTAGATGTGTGTCGAGCCAGCTCTGAACCTCGCAGGCTAAGCCTGCCTTCCACCTTGGCTGGCAAATGAAAGGGGTGCGTCAGGCCAGGGCCACAGCTTGGGGCCATGAACCTGGGCAACGCCAGTTACGGGGCTGGTGTTCTGAAGGAGGGTGAGGACCGGCTGGCCCTGTTACCCTTCTCCAGAGTGAGTCTTCAGCCTACCCTCTGCTAGCCCTGCAGAGCAGAATGGGCTGTAGTCTGGGGGCCGCCAGCTGAGAGAGGTCTGGGGCAGCCAGCCAGATGAGGGAGAGATGGCAGGGTGGGAGTATTTCCCCAATTTTAGCAGGGGCCTAGTTTGGGAGCCATATTTGCAGAAGGCTCCGGACAGTCTGAGCTTAGCTCTCCACCCTGCCTGGCCCTTCCTGTGTCCTCTGCGGGTCCCGAAGGCCTGCTTTCGAGAGACTTGAAAGAAAAGACATGAAGTTGGGCATGCTTTGTGCTGAAGGGCAAACTCAGGGTTCCTGTAGGTGTCCGCCAGGCCAGTGGGAGGATGTAGGCTGATTCCGACAAGATGGAATTCAGTGCAGGAAGCCTGCGTTCTGATTAAAACTCATCTGCATGGGTGGGGTGGGAGCCACAGATAGGCCAGCTGGAGGCTAAGCTCAGAGGCTGTGGTCATGGACCCCAAGCCTCTGAGGCAGAGAGGAGCATACCCACCCCCAGGACCCACAGACAGGCTGGAAGCTGCTGGCCATCACCCTCTGATCTCCATGCCTCACTACCTCTCCTTCCCAGTGCCTCCTCAAAATATCTTTGTGTTAACCATCACCACGTTGCCTAGAAACTGATGGTATGGCACCTCCCTTGAAGAATGTTCCGGGGGAGCACTTGCTTCCCACCCCCTAGCTATGCTTCTTACTTGGGCATCTAGGGCCCCACGTGCCCACTCCTGTATTCAGACTTCCCACCCCACTTAGAATAGTCCCTGTTGAGTTCAAGGTGAAACTGTGTCACCCAGATGCAGTTACATCTCCTGATACCTTCAGTTCTTTTTCAATGTCTCCAGTCCCTTGTTCAGGCCACCATCATCTTAGCAAGAACCTCCTGACTTCCTGCTTCCTGTCTTGCCCTCCAGTCTTCTCAATACCACCTACTCCAACTGCTTTCTCAAACAGGAAACTGACCTGATTACACACACACATCACCCCCTCCTGTTTCTCCTGTGTCTCCCTGTTGTCCGTGGATAATGGTCATGGTACCGTGACTGAACAGAACTGAGCTGGGATGCAGACATGCCGTGGTTTACCCCTTTCAACAGAGTGCCCATAGCTTACAGAGCTCTTGCTTGATTCAAGCTGGCATCCTCCCTGCTCACTTTGGGGGCTGGGAACCCCCTACCCCCACCCAGCGCCAACTCTGGCCTGCCCACGTGCACCTCCCCAGTCCCTTCTGCCTGTTTGTCCCCTTTCCTCCCTCTTCTTTCACTGACTTGATTTCTTTCACTTTCTTTGACTTTCCAGGCTAAGCTCATTGCTCCCCTGGGCTCCCAGTCCCAGGAGCTTCTTTCTGTTTTAGAAGGCTGGACCTCTAATAATCTTTCCTACCCAGAGATGCTCTCTCGTGTCTTATGTGTGAGTACTGAAAAACCCCATTGACTCAGCCATCCTTAATCACTATGCTCCTGGGATCTTCACATGGACATGGCTTTGCTGTGGGACATGTGCCAGGGCTCATGCTGGGGAGAAGCCTCTGGCATCTCCCACCATGTGGGGAAGAAGCTAGGACCTGCTCGGGGCACCTGTTGGGCCAGGTGTGAGAAAGAAGCTGTCTGTCCCTCTGGCATTTCCTACAAATTGTCCCTGGGCTGGGCTGGGCTGCTCCACTGAGGTGGGGAGGGGCCCTTTGGTCTGAGAACTTCAGACAAGGAAGAAAGATCTGGAATTTTTAATCTTGGGTATACAACAAAGACTGTGGCTTAGCTGCTAAAACTCAGTGCTGGTGGGGGGCTGGGAGAGCTATAGGGAACAAGGCTGGGCACAGGCCTTAGTGTGAGAAACGGGTGGAACAAAAGGTACCGGGGTCCACTCTTTCCAGCATCAGACCCAGCCCACCAATGGCCTGGCCTCTGGACCCAGGCCTGGACAGGTGAGCAGGATCTGGCATTTCCGGGGGCCTGTGGCAGTGCCATGTAGCTGGAGAAGGTTCCTGTGGGCTGTGGGGCAGGCAGGCAAGAAGCCCGGTAGGCTGTCCTGGTATCATCCCACTCTCAGACCCAGTGAAGGGGTTTCTAGTTTGGGGAAGGCACTCTGGGGCATGTAACAGAGAGGGGCAGAGGGAGCTGAGTCAAACTCCAGGTCCAGAGTCCAGGACCAGGGATGCTGGAGATGACAGAGGCTGAGCCACTGGTCACTGATCTGGCCTCAGAGTGTTAGGGTCAGGTCTGCCCCTCCCACGAAGCGGGACTGGATGCAGGTCACCTCAGGCAGTTGGGCTTGGAAGCGCCTGACGGAGGCTATGCTGATGCCGGGACACATGGCCACATCTACCATCCGCAGCTGCCTGCACGCCTGCCCGATGGAATCCAGAGTTCTGCAGGGAAGCCGCCGGCTGAGAGCCTGACCCGGCCCAGGCCCAGCCAGCCCCCACCACAGGCAGCCCCCAATACACTCAACTGCTCCGTGAGCTGACTGCAGCTGGACAGGTTGAGGTGCTGCAGCCTCGGCCAGGAGCTGGCCGCCTGCGCCCAGCCATGGTCGCTGAGGAGGCTGCAGTGACTCAGCGCCAAGCGCTCCAGGCTGGGGCAGCCCTTGGCCACAGCCACCAAGGCCTTGTCCGTGAGTGCTGGCAGCAGGCTCAGTGACAGCTGCCTCAGCTGGGGGAACCGGAGCACCTACGAGGATGTGGTAGGGACGGGGAGGGTAACGAGGCCCTGGAGCCCTTCCAGCTTCCCCCACCCCCAGCCAGAGGAAATGCCACATCCAGCAGAAGCCCACGAGAAAAACGCTTGTTCCAAGCAAAGTTCCAGCCCCAGGGTCCTCAGCCTATCCACGCCCCCAGCCTCACACCTTGGTCAAACTGGCATCAGTCAGCTTGCTGCAGGCTGTGAGGTCCAGCTCCCGCAGGGCCTGCAGCATGAGCAGGGAGGGGCCCTGTGGCTGGGGAGAGAGGTCCTTGGGGCTGGAGGCCCAGTGCTCCAGCTCTTCGTGGGGCTGTGGGAGGAAGCTCCTGCTGCTCAGGTTCCTCCTGAGTCTGGCCCTCAACTGTTGCCGGAGAGGGTCGGAGGGCAGCTGAGCCCAGGTACCCCCAGCCCGCCATGACTTCGAGGGTCTCACACCTGAGGCTCCTGCGAAGGTGCCTTGATGGGCTCCCCCAGCCCCAGGAGCCCCCAGTCACCAAGCTCCTTGCACCAGGCCAGGCGTAGGACTGAGAGGTGGGTGAGGTAGGTGCAGATGGCCTGCAGGGTCTGGTTGGTGAGGGCCACACAGGAGGACAAGTCTAGCACCCTGAGGCGTGGGCCCAGTGCTGGGATCAGGGATAGCACTGAGGCGTCCTACAAGGGAAGTGGAAAAGGGAGCAGGTGATGGGGAGGTGCCCGCTGCCTGTGCCACCAGGTGTGGCAGGCTGTGAGGTCCAGCTCCCACGGGGCCTAGAGCATGAGCAGGCCCTGTGGCTAGGAAGAGGGGTCCTTGGGGCTGGAGGCCCAGTGCCCCAGCTCTTGGTGGGGCTGTGGGAGGAAGCTCTTGCTGCTCAGGCAGGGAGGGGTCCCTAGGAAGGTTCTGCCCAAAGTTACAGCCCCACAGGCAACAGGAAACTGTCACAGGGCCCACGGAAGGGTGCATCAGTGTTCCTGCGCTGTGTGTCACAGCGGATGTGATGGGCTGAGAAGGGGGAACACAGGGAGAAGGACAAATACCTAGATTGGCTGGTGTGGGAAGGATGCAGGTGAAAATCTCTAAGGCGTTCACCCTCTCTGTGGTCCCAGCGCCAGTCAATCAGATACACTCCCTCTAGGACTGGGAGGACATACAGCGGAGCTGCCACCTGCCAGGAGTGGTTGGGGGATGGGGGGGGGTGGTAAGGACTAAGGGCAGGACAGAGGGAGCTGCTTTGTAGAGATGCAGACATGGGAACATGGGCCTCTAGAGAGAGTGCTTAAGAGACACGATCGACACAGTGAGGATGGAGTAGGGCAAGAGAGGCACTTGGGGGAAACGCTGAATGCTTTTCAGGTGAAGAATGCTCTGGGCACAGTCGTAGATTGAAGGAATAACCTGCTAAAGAGGGAGGGGGCGACACTGCTAAGACAGGGACACCACCCAGAGGGACAGGCCTGAGCCCTACTGAAGGAACTGGCGTCAGCCAAAAGTGACCCTCTTCCTCCCTTGTCACATGGCCTCCCCAGGGCCCCTCCTGAGCAACTACTGCTGTGTAACCTCAGTGCCCCTTTCCCCAGGGCTTGGTTCTGTCACCCCTGCCCCCAGAACACCCGCCCTCAGTCCCCTCCCCAGACTGCAGTGATCACCAAACACCGGACTTGTGAGGTGTGGGTCACCTCGTAGGCTGGGCCCCTCTGGTCTCTGGGACCTCCCTCTGCATGGACCCACCACGGGGGCGGCAGGGAGGAGTGTGGGCAGCGCACTGTCTGCCTAGGCACCTTTCCTCTTCCAGCTGACTTGGACACAAACACGGGGCACCTCCCTGGTGCCAGGCTCCCAGTTCCCCCAATCCCTGGCCCTGGAGAGGAAGGAAGGAAGGGGGTGGAACGCTCACCTTGAGTGAGGAGCAGTAGGCCAGGCTGAGGGAGGCCAGTGGGGGTGGAGGTCCACGCACCGAGCCCAGGGACTGGGCCAGCTCCCGCCCTCTCACCAGGCAGCACTCGGCCATGTCGAGGCACTGCAGCTCCCGCAGGCCCCCCAGGGCTGAGCATCCCGCGTCTGTCAGCCGCTGCAGCTTCCTCAGGCTCAGGTGCCGCAGGTGCCGCAGGCCCCGGCTCACGGCCAGGACTGCTCCATCAGCCAGTTCTGAGCAGCCACTGAGGTCCAGGGAGGTAAGGCCTGGTTGCTGGTGGCAAAGGGCGGCCACGGCCTCTGTGGAGAGGTCCCGGCAGCTATGCAGGCTCAGTTCCTGCAGCTGCAGCCCGGCCACCTGGCCCAGCGCCCGCAGGGCCTCGGGCGGCAGTCCAGTGCCGCTCAGGTCCAGGGCGTGCAGTCTGCCAGCCCGCTCCTTCAGGAATCGCAGCAGGTTGCGGAAGGAGAGTTGGGAGGGGGAGGAGTCCTGGGGGTCAGTGGAGCCCCAGGCTGGGCCTAGCTGGAAGGTGAGGTGGCAATAGGCCAAGGAGAGGCGCTCCAGGCAGGGGGCACAACTGCTGAGCCGGTTGAAGCTGAGGTCGGCCAGGTCCCGAAGGCTAGCCAGGCTGAGCTCACGGAGGCCACTCAGCGCCTGCTGGACCTGCTGCGCCGTCTCGGGCTGAGCCAGCAGCATGCCCGACGTGAAGAGGCTGTTGCAGCCACTGAGGTCTAGGATACGCAGGGCCGGGCAGCCCAGGATCAGAGCCACGAAGGAGGCCTCTGTGGGGCTGCCCCCACCAAGGCACAAGCTCTGCAGGTGTGGGCCCAAGTGGTGGGTAACAGACCGCAGCACCTGGAGTGAAGCCGGCGAGCCATCCAGGTTGGTCAGGCTGATGCAGGTGATGCCCCTGAGACCCAGGCTCTTGATGACCGGAAGGGAGGCAGATGACACAGGGATGTTGTACTGCACGCTGGCCTATGGGGCAGCAGTGGGCCTGGGGTTAGCCCTCTGGCCTCACAGTGTGCCGGCCATTGGGTCTGGTGGCAATTTGCTGGCCAGAGTTTGAGGGAAGGTCAGGGAAGGGCCCTTCAACAATGGGGACCCACTGTGGTGTCATGTGCCTGAGGGGGTGCTGATGGGAAGTGGGAGCAGGGAGGACAGGTCATACTGGGGCTCAAGGCGGAGGAATACAAGGGGAGGACAGAAAGTTAGTGATGGCCGGGGCTGAGTGCCTATGGAGAGGCTGGGCCAGAGTGGGGACTTGGCATGCTAAGTACAGGAGGGCTGGGGGGTGGCCTGGAGGAGAGCCAGCAAAGGTCCCTGGGAGCAGGAGAACAAAGCATTCTGGACCCCAACTTTGGGGACTTTCAGAAGGTGGCCTTGAGACCCACGGACTCCAAATCCAGGGCCTCAGCTTAGCGTTAGCTAAGCAATCAGCCTCCCCCACTTTCTCAAGAGCATATAAATAGCCCTCAGAGCAGCTGAGGGCGGGAAGAAGCAACTGCAGGTGTCGCTCACTACAACGCCCTGGGGCCCAGATGCCAGAGATCTGGGGCAGGCAGTGAGGCCAAGGTACTCTGGTGGCCTGTGTCTCGGCCACAAGAATGTTTGCAAAACCGGCTTTTGTGTGTAAGTGAAAAATGTGCCTACGCATGTGAGTGTGGTGTGCGCATGCGTGGATGCGTGTGTATGCGCACACGTGAATGCCCTTTAGGCTGGAGATTCCAGATGCGCTTGTGATCCCTCGTCTTATCTCTGGAGGGTCTGTCTTATTCCTGCAGGTGAGGAGGGAGAAGTGTACTATTTCTCCAGACAGGAACTCAGAGAACGAATTTCAGAGGCAGGGAGGAAGTTGGCCCAACCGGAGAGGAACCGGGGAGGCAGCTTGGGGAGCACGGAGCTGGAGTCCGGTGGGGCGGGGAGGCAAGCTCAGGGCTAGTTGTGGGGAAAGGCTGACTGGTTTAGGAGTGTGAGGAACCGCCAGTAAGAGTTGTTTTCAGAGAACCTTGCCTGATCTTGTGATAGAGGGAGCCAAAGGACAAAAAGTACAGGAATGTGTGGAACTGGTCTGTCGGGGAGGGAGAAGAGGGCTTGGCTTCTGAAACCCTAGCCCCATTTCTCTACCCCCACCAAGGCCCAGGATGCAGGCAAGTGATACTCATAGATTCTTGTTTTCACAAGCAAGCTCCCCCCCGCCAAACCTGTCCAGTGAGTAACAGGAAGAACAAGCTGACATTCCCTGCTTGTCCCCCACAGAAAATCATCAAAAAGGAACCAGAAAGCTCAAAATGATGCATAATATGTGCTCCCTGCAAGACGTTTATCAACAGGATTCTTCCGGGAAGACAGGTGGAACTCATTCCCAGGTGTGGAGACCCCACCTGGCTTCTGCCCCAGAGAGAAGCAGCCCCCGAGGGCTGTCGTCCCGGGAACGAGCCTGTGGTAAGAG
Organism: Cervus elaphus; assembly: GCF_910594005.1. Taxonomy (NCBI): domain Eukaryota; kingdom Metazoa; phylum Chordata; class Mammalia; order Artiodactyla; family Cervidae; genus Cervus; species Cervus elaphus. Next base: position 35,508,721 of record NC_057818.1, read on the forward strand.
GGAGACCAGCTCCCACCAATTTCACGGGAATCAGGGAGTCAAACCACGTTCCCAGTTCAGAACCCATGGTCAATACGGGTGAGAGGAGCTCTGCCCATAGATCCCCCCATGGACACCAGGAGACAGTGGGGAGTGGGGATGCCAGACACCTGGGTCCCTCTCTCAGATTTAAGGAGAGCTGGCGAAGATGCCAGTGTGTGAGGTTGGGGAGGGTACTGAAAAGATCAGGGAGAATAGTTTTTAGAAAGGAACGGTAAAGCATGCCTCCAGCCATTTCAAAGCCCTGCAGTGCTAGATGAGCCAATCTCATAATGAGTAGAATGAACTCTGGTTGGGGGAGTGTAGAGCAGTGCTGGTTGCCAGGCAGCACCTGCCCCCACCAGTCACATGGCACCCCGCAGCCCCCAGCTCCAGCCGCCTTCAGTCTTCCTTCTTTCCCTATCTTCCTGAGCCTTGGCTGCCAGCAGTGTTCTTCCCTCTCCCACTGCCTTCCTATACACAAGGTAAACGAACAACCCAGGGTCCAAGTGCAGGGCTGGCAGGTGGCCCCAAGAGCTACCTAGCGAAGGGGCAGGGCCTGGCCTAAAGGACTTCCAACTATGGGGCTGGGTGAGTTTTGAGGCCACCTCCCTACTCCCCACAGTTTTTCTTGGTGGGGAGAAGACGGCCTCTAAGCCATCACCCAGGTGGTCTACCTGGGACTCAGATACAGAAGTCCAGGAGCAGCCTGTTGGGGATATTTACCCTCTGTGTTCAGCCTTCTGGGTTCTGGTCTTTGCCCCAGTGTAGGAAAGTGCCCCTCCCCAGGCCCTGGGAAGATGCTTCTAAAGCCCCAAGGGAGTGTAACATGGGTACCTGCTCCAGCTTCAGCCGCCTCAGCACAGAGGGGCCAACTAGCCCCCTGGTCTCCTCCCTTCCATGCTGGCATCTTAAGAGTAAATGCGGACTCATTTGGAAAGATGCCCTAAACCTGCTAAAAGCAATACGTGTTCCTTGACTGTGAGAGGCCAGGACTCTGTTGTAACTACTCAAGTCCTGAGCTGAGGCAGCAGGCCTGTGTGCAGACTTGGAAAGCCATCTGAGAGAAACATGACTCTCCTGTCTGCCAGCACAGGGATCCAAAGTTAGCATGCCTGTTTTCCGGAAGGACCTTGAGGAAGCATATGTCCTGGTGCCCAGGGCTTTGGTCTCCAGAGAGGAATCAGACTTTGGGGCTAATTTCTAGAGGCTTTTATAGACACCTCAGGCAGGAGAAGGCAGCAGGGGGCAGGAGCTGTCCTGAGATCTTCACAGTGATCAGCGTGGTGGCAGCACCCCCGCCCCAGTCCCAGGTATGGACAGAGCCCAGGTGTACATCAGGCCCTGCCTTTGTCTGTCTTCTTATTTGAGAAAAAGTGGAATTAAGTGGGGGCAGGTCAGGGAGATTAAGAAGTTACCAAGTTGAGCATCCTAGCCTGACCTGGAGCCATACAGCTTGGCCTTGGTGAGCCAGAATCTTCCACAGCATCTACTAGCTGGGGTACCACCTCCTCAACCTGCTGCACCCTGGGAGATGGGTCCTGTCAATAGGGCTCCAGAGATTGTTCTCTGGGACAAGGTGGTATCAGCCCTAGAAGCCCAGGTATCTGTGGCCTGGCTTCCCAGGGCTCCCACTCCTGGCGGTGGAATAGGGCTTTGCAGAGTCACCGAACGGGTCTTTGTCAGTGCTCTATCTGGAGCTCAGGGTTCACTGGAGAAGCTCCAGTACTAAAATGGTAGGCTCTGGATCCCAAACTCTGACCCCGGCCTCTTCCTCTTCTTCCTTCCCTCACTCCTGTTCCAGTCTCACCTTCATCCCTGGGGCCTGACTGCCCACTTGGCTTCTTCTGCACCCTCCTTCTTTGCTGGACTCCAAGAAGCCTCCCTGACTGATGACCTCTCATCAGGGTCCCCGTGGCCCTGCCCATCATGTGGGTGCACCTGCTCTCTGGGCCCTCTGCCCAGCCAGGGATGATGAGACCATGGCCTCCTCTGGGTACGTGCTGTCCGAGGAAGTCATAGCCTCCCTTCCTGTCTGCACTGGCTCCCCTCTCCTCACAACCCCTCTCTTCTCACTCCCCTAGTCTTCTTTCCAAGCCCCCGATGCTACTGCAGCTCCCTCCCCTCACTCCAGCCTTCTCAGAGATGTTTCAAATAGAAACCAATGCTCTTAGGTGGGAAGGCCCTCCTTCTTCCCTGTTCACATCCACCAGCCCATCCTTGGCAGGACTCATCAGAACCTCCTTCCATATTCTGCTCTTGGGTTCAAGGAGGCCCCTTCTCCTGGCCTACTGAGCCTGTCCCCACCCTCTCCTCTGAGAATCCCGAAATCTCTGCCTTTCCACTGCTCCTTCCTCAGAGTCCACAAACACCCCAGAGTCTTAACAAAGGCCTCCCTTGATCCTGCAACCCCCCTCACCCCTCCCCTTTACCGTCACGCTTCTTGGAAGCACATGGGTGCCCACACCCACTGTGGCCACTTCCTGACCATAGTTTTGCCCACTAATCCCTCCACCGCTGTCCCCACAGAACCCCTCATCCCAGAAACAGCCCCTCTCCAGCAAGATCACCGACATCTGGGGGCTCCTCTGCAGACCTCCCACAGGTGTCCTTCCTCTCTGCTACGCCATGATGCCTACTCGGGATGGCCTGTCTCCCCGGTGTTCTCTCCTACTGGGGGTTCTGAGACTCTGCCCTCTTGTCTCTCCTACCTTCTAGCCTGTTCCCTGTTTGGGGTCATCAAAGAGCAGAAAGATCCAGTCCATGGACCAGTGGGTTCTCCATGAATTGTTCCATTCCACCACACACACACACACACACACAGAGTTTCAAGATCCACTCCATGGACCAGTGGGTTCTCCATGAATTGTTCCATTCCACCACACACACACACACACACACACACACACACACACACACACACACAGAGTTTCCACTCCATGGACCAGTGGGTTCTCCATGAATTGTTCCATTCCACCACACACACACACACACACACACACACACACAGAGTTTCAAGATCCAGTCCATGGACCAGTGGGTTCTCCATGAATTGTTCCATTCCACCACACACACACACACACACACACACACACACACACACACACACACACAGAGTTTCCCTCCACGTGCACCCCAGCAGACTTCATTCCATCTACTTTGTTTCCCATACCTTCTTCCTGGGCACCAGATACTGGGAGCCATGACCTGATGGACCTCTCTCCAGATACAGGGATGCAATATGCACAAATCTGAATTTACTGTCTTATCCCCGCTTCTCCCAAACGCCCAGTGCCTTCTACCAAATCACCTAAGTCAGAAATCTGGCAATCATCCTAGACTGCTCCCTCATATCCACAACGTCCAGGGTCCTTTCCAGTCCATCTCCTATTTCCTCCTGGCCTTCAATCTCTCTGGCTCCAGTCTACTCTTGGTATTGTCAACAGAGTGATCCTGACGAAAGGCAACTGACCACGTTTTTCGGGCCCTTTGATGGTTCATCACTGCACAGGATGGCAGCTGAGCTTCCCGGCTGGCATTCAGGGCCTGCCTACTTCTTCAGCCCCAGCTTTCCCATGCCTGCTCCCCACTCTGGCTCTGGAATGCTAATTTCAGACCACTGTCTCATACTTCCATGCCTGGGTTCAGCTGTTTTTTTCTGGGGGTGGGGGGTGGTCTGACCCCTCACCTATTCCTTAACAAATATGTATCCTCTCTCAAGATTTAACCCAAGCATCCCCTTCTCTATGAAGTCTTCTGTGAATCTTCTCTGCATCTTTGGTATGCATCATGCACCTTTCTTAAGATTTTGAGTGCAGTGCTGTCTCTCTCTCACTATCAACTCTGAGTGCTGTGTCTGCCCCAGCCCTGGGGCCTAGCACAGTGCTGGGCACAGAGGTAGCATCACCATCCGAATGAGTGAGGCCTCTCTACAGGCCCCTCCTCCTCTCCTTGCCTTTGGACTGGTATCCTTCCTGGACAGTCTCTGTGGCCTGCTCTTCAGGGCTCCTCTTGTTCTCCCCAGGGAAAGTGACTTAGATCCAAGGCTTAAACCTCCACCTGTTCTTAAATGACACCTTCATCTATATTTATTACCCAGACCTTTCTCTTGAATTCCTCTCTCAGAAGTCCAACTACCAACTGGATCTCACCGTTTAGATGTTTTATACTTTATATTTTCAACAAATTCAAACCAAATTTCTTTAGAAACTAGGCTCAATGACACCGGAGAGAGAACTCAACAACAACCCTACTTACACACTCATTTAAAATGTGACAGAGGAGGCTTCCAATCCATTATACATAAATGGTACTTGGGCTACTTGAAAACTAATCAGTTTAGCTCCTTACCTTACAGCATAAGTCAAAATAAATTACATCAAATATATATATATATATATGTGTGTGTGTGTGTGTGTGTGTGTATAAATTCAAGCCATAAAACAATTTTGCTGTGAACCTAAAACTGATCTAAGAAGTAAATCCAAATAAAAAAAAAAAAGCAAAATATGAGTGTATATTTATCAAATCTCCGAAGAGGCAAAGTATCTCTAAAGCAATGGCAGATAAAGAAAAGAATGTTCAGAGTCAACAACCCAAAAATTTAACCCCTGTATATCTCATAAACAACACATATCTACAAATCAAATTTAAAAAGGCAAATATATGAGGAATATATTTCAGTAAGTATGTAAAAGATTAACTTCTTTAATGTATAAAAAGTTCATACAAATCAATAAGAAAAATACTAAGACCCCAATAATTAGACAAGGAACAGAAATACACAAAAGAGGGAAATATAAATGGTCCACTAATGAGAAAATCGTTCAACCTCAGTGACAGTCAAAACTGAAACAAAGGGCTCTCACTGCTTGCCTTTCCAACTAGCACAAATGCCTGCACTCACCTCCTAGGGGGTTGTCTCCCTACGACTCACCTCTCAGTCCACTCTGCACTGTGGAGGTCTAAGACATAAATCACTGCATGTCACTCCCCTGCCTAATGTTCCTTTAATGTTCCTAAAGTTCCATGGGTTACCTGGTTACCCATGATGGTAACCAGGAGAAAGCCCTAGCAATGCCACCTGGCACATCTGTCTTGCTTTCTGACCCCTTTCTAGCCTCATCTCCCACCACTTCTCTCCAACACACCTAAGTTCCAGTCATAGCGTTTCCTGAACTATTTCACACCTTGATGCCTTCGCCTGTGCGGTTATGAGTCCTGAAGACCAACCTTCATGCTCCTCATCCTGTTCCTTCAGGAAGCCTTCCCTGATGCTGCCAGTCTCCTTCCATGTCCTTCATGTTCCCATGGCCCCCTTCATGCCAATGCCCTGAGCACACAACATCATGATCACTCACTTATTTGTCTTTTTCCTTCACTGGACTATGAGCTTCTCAGGGGAGGAGACTATGGTTCATCTGTAGAGTCCCAGTACTGGACCCAGAGCCAAGTATGTATGAATAAATATGCAGGAATGAATGGATGGATGATGTATGAGTAGGGCCACGAGCAAGCTGAAGTGAGACCACTGAGAATGGGCTAGGTGAGGGTAGGCACCTTACCTCCCGAAGGGCATTCTGGGCTGCACAGTACCAAGCCCGGCTCACGAGGGAGGCCTCTTTCTGATCTGACAGAGGCAGGAAGCTCAGAATATATGTGACCATCTGAGGGAAAAAGACAGGGCATTGGGGCTGTTAGTGCTGGTGGGGCCCTCTGAAATCTTCTCTGTCTGGCAGCACAGTAGGTCAGAGGGTACTAGAGCACTGGCTTCTAGCTCATCTTGGATCCTAAGCTTCAGAAAGTCTTCACTTGTCCTCTCCAGTCTCCAGGTATCTTTACTGGGAACAAACCTTTGCTGAGCACCATCTGGATGCAGGTTTGTTCTGATAAAAATCAAACTTCCTACTCAATTTGATAAAAAGGGCCTGGGCACTGGGACTCGATGAACCTAGTTTAGATCCTTATTCTCTCAACTGACCCCTCTGAGCCTTATTTTTCTTATCTATAAAAAGACAGTTGTAGTGAGATTTAAGTGGGTTGCTGTGACAGTTAAATATCATGGTAAAGTGTCTTGCATAGGATCTAGAACATAGCAAGGCAAGTGCTGATCTTGAGGAAGTTACACTGGGACTGCACTTTTTCAGTCTTCTTCACAGCTTCTCAGCCGGCTGTTACAATTCTCAGCAAGACCCATCCTGGTAGGCTAAGGCTCTCACTCCACCTATGCTCTATGAGGCTGGGGGTGGAGGACTTATTAGGGACTGGGGAAGGGAGCTGCCTGTGAGACCAAGAATAATCTGATATTAACTATTCTTTTCTTCTGGAATCTTCCCTCCTTGACTTCTGTGACACTGTGTTTTCTAGGGCTCCACTCACCACTCCAACTGCCCTGTTTCTAGATTCTTCTGTGGCTCCCAGGGCTCAGACCTGAGTCTTTCAATTTGTTCACTTTCTAGGATAATAAATTCACTTGCATTGCTTTAACAATTACCTCTATAAGAATAACCAACGATTCGATATTCCATATTGTTTTATCATTCATGTGCTAGTCTAGTATTGCCAACTGTCCACAGGATTCTTCATCCAAATGTTTTACCATCACCTTCACCTCAGTCCAAAGCAGCCGCTCCTCCCAACTTTCCAGCCCCCGAGCTTCAATCCCAACAGAGCATCTCGCCTGAAGATCCTGATAAAACTTTATACTCTTCATGCTCTTCTGTCCCTTGCTCCAGATACAGGTGTAAAGCATAGGCTTTACTTAAGACTCATTCAGATCCCAGCTCCACCAGTTCCTAACTGTGTGACCTCAGGTAAGATATGTGATATCTCTGAACCTCAACCCACACCTGTAAAATGGGGATATTAAAAAAATCTAGATCACAGTCTTATGTGCTGTGCTTAGTCGTTCAGTCATGTCCAACTCTGCAACCCCATGGACTGTAGCCCGCCAGGCTCCTCTGTCCATGGGGATTCTCCCAGGCAAGAATACTGGAGTGGGGTGCCATGCCCTCCTCCAGGGCATCTTCCCAACCCAGGGATCAAACCCAGGTCTCCCATATTGCAGGCGAATTCTTTACTATCTGAGCCACCAGGGAAACCCAAGAATACTGGAGTGGGTAGCCTTTCCATCCTCCAGGGGAACTTCCCAACGTAGGAATCGAACTGAGGTCTCCTGCATTGCAGGAGGATTCTTTACCAGCTGCCCTCACAGTCTTATGACAGGGATCAAATTATAATTTATATATATATAAATTTAATAGATATAATATGCTTCACACCTAGTAGATGGTCCATAAATGGTTCCTGGATTGCTGTTATTAATAATTCTACCTTTGAAACCTTACCACCTTAGTAGCCCACATCTTCATCACCCCAGACCAGGGTTCCTTCCGCCGTCTCCCACCTGATCTCCTTGCCTCCAGGTTCATCCTTGCTAACCATTCTACAGACTGCAACAAGGTTAATTTTCCTAAGAAACAGCTTTCAGTCTCAGTGCATTCCTGATGAAAACCTTTGGGGTTCCCCAATACCCTCAAGACAAAATTTCTTCTCCTGGGTCAGCATTGCCAGGCCTCCATGCCTGACTGTACCCCTGATCCCAGAGCTTCCACAAGCCAGTCTTCTCAGTGTCCTACAAACACAGCAAGTTGATTTTCTTATTTCCTTTTGCCTATGTGGACCTTTTTCCTGGAATGCCCTTAAGCTTGACCCTCACCAGCCCACTTGGTCTCTTCTTCCCTTCCCTGATTGCTAGTACACAGAAGGTACTTAGTCAGTACTTACTGGATTGAATTAAGTAAGAATGGACAGTCTTTTACCTCTCTTTTCACCAAAGATTTGCTCAAGGAAGGGGTGGGAAGATAAAACAGATCATTACTGAGAGGAGAATGACTGGCGAGAACAACCTCTGGGCCAGGGAGACTAGGCCTGGGGAAGAGAACTTTGATAAGGGGACTGGAACTGACCACGCTCCAATCCCCAAGAGGAGGCAGGAAAACTTGTCTGAGCTGAGGTAAGATAGTGGTCATCCTGTCTTCTGGGGTTCAGTAGCCAACCCCAGAGCAAAAGGAGGGCAACAAACCTGTCCTCACTGAGAGGGGGAAGCATGACTCTTTGAGTTGAGAAGGGGGAAGGCCTTTCTAGAGGGAACAGAAGAGGCAGTGATAAGGGTGGAGTGGCCATCCCAGGAACTCCATCCCAAGGAGCTACTATAGATATGACTGGTCATCTTTGTGATCCATGGTGATGGGACAGATATCCTCTGGGGCAGAAAGGGGAAAGGATGCCATCTCAGGGGGTTCATTGGGGGTGGAACATCATTCCAAGGGCCGATGGGGAAAGGGTGCCCTGTCTCTCTTGGGCAGTGGGAGGGGTCTGACAACTTTCTGGGCAAACAGGATGGAGAGGCCATCCCAAGAGGCCACTGGGACAAAACTTATCTGTCTAGGGACAATAGCGGCAGAGTGATCTACCTCCAGTTTAAGTAGAGGGAGCAAACATCCCATGAAAGATGAAGGTGAAGGAGGCAGGGATGGCCATCACTAGGGGCTGAGGAAGTGGGGAGCAGGCCTGTCCTCGGTGAGGGAACTGAGACCATGCCCGAAGTTAATGGGAAGGGGCAGCCGTCTCTCGAAGGGAAGGGAATGGAGCGACCATTCCAAGGGACCAATGGGGGTAAGATCGGTTACCCTTCGGGGCTGATGGGATGCAGCGGACATCTTTCAGAACTGAGGGGGAGGGACGGCCATCTCAAGAGATCAGGGGTAGGCAGAGAGGCCCTGTCCTCGCTGAGGTGACAGTAGCTATCTCCTGGGGCCGATGGGGAAGGAGAGGATGGTCCCCCAAGGTAAGGGAATAGAGTGGCCCAAAGGCGGCGGGGCCGTTACCCATAGCCTGCAGGTCCAGGGATCTCCCGGCCGGGTTGTTTCCGCCAGACTGGCGGGGCCGGGAGAGCTGTCTGACAGCCCCTCCCCACAGCCTGGGACCCCGAGGGCGGGGCCTGTCCCGAGCTAGGCCTGAGGGCAGCCTCCTCTCACCTCCAGCGGCAGCGACTCCGCCATCGCATCCCTGCCGCCTCCGCCCCCGCGCAAGGCTTTCTGGGAAGCGTAGTCCCACCGACTCTAGAAGGCGGAGCTTCGGAAGGAAGTGGACCTCCAACTTCCGTCCCAGGTGTGACGTATTGGATCTGCACCGGAAGTGCCTGTGCTGCCGATGTGGTACCTACTGAGTGCGGTTTTGGTCGCTCTCCCTTCTTTCCTTGGTTGGGTATTTGCGTCTCACTATGGCGGTAAGGAGGGCGAGTAGGGCGTGGTCCGCATGGCAAAGCGCTCCCGGGATCGGGAGACTGAAATCAGAAGAAGGGCTTCAAGGGAAATAGGTCAATCCAGCGCCCCCCGCTTCGCTGGAGGGGGGCGCCATCCAGTGGCCATCCAGGACCATACCAGAGCTGGTTCCAGAGAGAGCTGGGCGTCTGTAGCAGACAGTACCAGGGCTGTAGAGATCGAGGGGCCTGAGGGGCGATGGGCGTCGGTATCAAACAGTACCAGGACTAGCTAGAGATCTGAGGGGCTTGAGGCAGGATAGTGTCAGCCCAGAGCGGGTTTACTTCAGTAGAGGCCGGAGAGGGACGCCAGTCAAGCCCATTCAGCTAACCGGAATGGTGGGGAGGCTAAGGAAGGTGCTGACTGATGAGGGTTCTGATAGTATCTCATTATCTCTCTGCAGCCCAAAGGAAAAGTGGGCACGAGAGGGAAGAAGCAGATATTTGAAGAGAACAAAGAGACCCTGAAGTTCTACCTGCGAATCATACTGGGGGCCAATGTAAGTGCCTCCCTCCTTGCTTCAGTGCCCACCCAAGGTTCCATAGTCCTCAGCTCTGTTTGGTGGGGTAGAGTGGTGGGGGTGTGTGACAGCCAAAGCTCCAGAAGAAAACTCCAATTAAAAATAAAGGAGAGGGACTTCCCTGGTGGTCCAGTGTCTAAGACTCCCTAGGTCTCATATGTTATACTTAAGACCGAGTGCAGCCAAATAAATGAGAAAGAATCCTGGTGCAGAGAAAGTGCTGAATAGTCAAAATGAAAAACAAAAGCAAAATGAGGGTGTGAGTCTCAAATGAACCAGAGCCTTTCCCATCCTAAATGCACAGGGGCTTCTTTCCTGTGTCAGGGGTGTCTGGATATTCTGGGAGCAGATCTCTTCCCCCAACCTGTAAGAAACGACTTGTCTCCTTTCATCACCTGGTCTAGAGTCAAAGTCAAGGAAGGTTCATGGTTTAGTAAGCTTTTGATCCTAGCCTGATCCTGTGTCTGCTTACAGGCCATTTACTGTCTTGTGACCTTGGTCTTTTTCTACTCATCTGCCTCATTCTGGGCCTGGGTAAGTGTCCCCCATCCTGGGAAGTGGGTAAGCCCATAGGGTCAGTGGCTGCCCTTTTAACACCCGCATTCTTGTTCCACAGATGGCCCTGGTCTTTAGTCTGGCAGTATACGGGGCCAGCTACCACTCTATGAGCTCGATGGCAAGGGCAGCCTTCTCTGAGGATGGGTCCCTGGTGGATGGTGGAATGGATCTCAACATGGAGCAGGGCATGGCAGAGTGAGTGTCCCCCGCTGTCAGCCCAGGTGAGCAGCGCCAGGGCTGGGGTGCTGGGGCCCAGATAGCCCAAGACCCACAGCTGCCTGCAACTTGAAGAGGGTGGAAGGGAGTTGAACTAGGGCCCATCTCTTATTTTTGTTTTATGTAAAAAATTTTGGCTGTGCTGTGCATCTTGTGGGATCTTAGTTCCCCAACCAGGGATTGAACCCAGGCCTTCAGCAGTGAAAGCATGGAATCCTAAACCGCTGGACCACCAGGGAATTCCCCGGCTACTATTTTTGGCCCTTGCAGCTTCCCTTCTCTCCACAGGCACCTTAAAGATGTGATCCTACTGACAGCTATCGTGCAGGTGCTCAGCTGCTTCTCCCTCTACATCTGGTCCTTCTGGCTCCTGGTACGTGGGTTGCGGGACTCCCGAGGAGGAGCTGGCGCATCTAAGCCTTCTCTTCTTTCATTTCCTGTACCTGGCTTCAAGCTACCTTTTTTCTCCTAGGCTCCAGGCAGAGCTCTTTACCTCCTGTGGGTCAATGTCCTGGGCCCCTGGTTCACAGCAGACAGTGGCGCCCCAGTGCCAGAGCACAATGAGAAACGGCAGCGCCGACAGGAGCGGCGGCAGATGAAGCGGTTATAGCCACTGACATTGTGGCCCCAGGTTTCTGAGCCCTGGGTGGCTCTTATCAGGCTGTGTGGTCCCCATGCCAGGAGCAGTGAGGACCTAGTCCAGGGGCCAAAAGTGGTTTAGGGTATAGGATTGTTGAATAAATGGCTTATAATGTGGCTAATGGCTTTGTGGGTGATAATGAGAGAGCTAAGGCAGGAACAGCCAGTTCTTTGGGATTTTCTTTTCTGCTACGGGCCAGCGTGGTGGGTACCCTGAAGGAAGAAAAAGGCTCTTGACTGGCTAGGAAAACTTTATTATGCTCCATGCATCCAGGGAGCTCACACATGCACACACACACCCACACAGGCACACACAGCTAATACTGCTCACGGCACTGGCCACGGGCACAGAGTGGCCCTTGAGTTGAGAAGAGGCCCAGAATTCTGCTCTGGTGCTTCCTCACTGTAGTCTCCTGCACTGCAGGCTGGGGCCCAGATAGGTGTCCTGGAGGCAGCACCTTCACACTTCCAGGCCAGGACCCTTGCTCAGTCCAAGTGCCTGTACCAGGTCCTCTCCGAGCCCGCTCTTCAGCGTCCGCCTCACTGCAAGACAGAGCAGGGTTGGTGGGGCTTGATGGGGTTAAGGTGGGCAGTGGGCATGTGGGGAATACTCACAAGACTTGCGGTTGCCACGGGAACGCTTGCGTTCCCTAGCAGCTAAGGCACGGGGGCTGCTCTTGGTCACTGACTGCACCAGCAGGTCCATGATCTCATCTGAAGTGTCACTGGGTAAACTGGAGCCTGGAGATTCTTCTGGGGGTACAGTGGAGGGCCCCACTGCTGTAGGCATGACTGGGGAGCTGCTCTGGACCATGCCTGTGGGAGCCAGATAAAAAGGTCAGACCAGAGTGGCCCCAGAGCCCACTGCCCCCAGCAGCCACTGGTCCCACCTCTGCTGCGACGGCCATGTGTGGCATCCTCAGGCTTGCTGGCCAGCAGACTCTTCATGGTGGCGTGACTATCAGCATCACCTTCTTCTGGCCCACTGCTCACAGCCACAGGGACAGATGGCTTGCTGGGGGTTTCCCCAGCCACACCCGAGAACTTCTCTGTCTGGAGAGGGGAAAGGGGGTGAATGGGGAGTAGAAGAAAACCACAGGGGTGGCAGTCAAGACCGGAAGGCACACCCACCTCGGTGATCATACGTCCCCGGGTCTTGTTGCGCTCACGGTACGTGGCCCGCTTCTGCTGCTGTTGCAGCACCCGGTCCCGGCAGGTCCGATACTCCAGTGCGAACTCCCGCAGCGTGTGGCAGAACTGCATGATGCGGACCTCACGGGCTGCCTCCGCCGTGTACCCCAGGTACAGCAGGAAGGCGTGGAATCTACGTGGGTAGAATGGAGAGGAGGGCTGAGTCCTGTTTGGGATCTGAGGGATGGTGGTGGCGGTTCCGCCTCTGTCTGTAATGCCCCCACCTGTTGCAGACACGGCGGTGCACGACCCTCAGCATGGCAACACGGCGGGTACAGTGAGCCAGGAAGTGGGTGAGGCGGGCACGCAGGGCTGGAGCCAGCTCGTGCTTGGCCAGGCTCCGCAGGCTGTCTTCAGCTGCCCGGCTCCGGCGCTCCAGCTGCCCCAGGTTCTCAGTCAGCTGCTCAAAGTCCACCTGGAAAAGCAGGGGGTAAACATGCAGTCCCCCCACAGAAAGACACCGCCTGAGGCTGCCTCTGTGCTGGGATGGTCAGCCTGGGCCCTGAGCAAACAGCAGATCCAACCCCCACCCTCCAAAAGCTCACAGTCTCATGCAAGAGACCAGCAAGTCCATGTGATACAGTAGGGAACAGAGGTTTCTTGGGATAGTGAAAGTGTTAGCTGCTCAGTCATGTCTAACTCTTTTTGACCCCGTGGACTGTAGCCCACCAGCCTCATCTGCCCATGGAATTCTCCAGGCAAGAATACTGGAGTGGGTTGCTATTCCCTCCTCCAGGTTATCTTCCCAACCCAGGGATTGAACCTGGGTCTCCTGCATTGTGGGCAAATTCTTCACCATCTGAGCCACCAGGGAAGCCCCTTCTTGGGATAAGTGGCAGCTAAACAGACCCCAAACTGAGTAGGTGTAGCCAGGCCAAAAGAAGACAGAGCCCACACACAAGCCTGGAGCCTGAGCAAGCCCTGGCCCAGCAGCCCACACAGAGAGAGGGAGAGAAGCGGTGCTCCCTCATGCCATGACCAGCCTTAGCCAAGCCTCTGTCAGGTGCTGACCTTCGCACAGCGGGTCAGGGCAGGAATTTCTGAGTAGAGGTCAGAGGAATCAGGTCGGGTCTGGAGCACCAGGGAGCAGAGATGGTGCAGCAGTGACTGTCGGCGCACCGTGTCCTTCACTTCTGACACCTTCTCCAGGTAGCTCAGCTCAAAGCCGCTGCTCTGAAAGGACCCCGTCTGAGCCTGGGCCTGGGTCTGGCTGGCTCCAGAGTCCCAGTCCCCACCATCATAGGCTCTCAACTCACCTGGGAGCCATTGAGGAAGTTGCCCACAGCCAGCAGGGTGGCCAGGATGCAGCGGAAGGTGGCATTTTGCACCAGTTGTTCCATGCCCACTTTCAGGTCGAACAGTGGCTCTGCAATTTCCTGGTAGGGGAGATCAGGGACTCAGACTACACGGTCATCATGCTCACTTGTCCCACTGCCTGTCCCATCCCATGACCCAGGTACCCGCTCCATGCTGTCATAATCCAGTTTGAAGGCCCAGAGTTGTAGGCGGGCTGCCAGGCCCCCGATGGAGGCAAGAGTCACCAGGAAATTCTCGGCTGGGCCCAAGGGTATGTCAGGATTGGCCAGCTGGGCCTCCTCGATCTTCTGCCGCTCCTCCTCCGTGGGCATCATGGTCAGTAGCTTCTGAGAATGCACCCACCGCCCCCACAGAGGCCACTCAGTGCTGGCCTGAGGCCTTGGGTATTGACCTTGACTCCTCCCTAGGTCATCTGGGCCAGTCCCAGAGTCTGAGGACTGCTCTGCAGAAATGCCAAGCCCATGCCCACCACTGGAGGGACAGGAAGTGGCCACCAACCAAAGGAGAGGGCCCAGCTCCCCACACCCCTCACTGTGTATCCCTACCTCGATGCCATCCTTGCTTACGGCAAACTCATCAAAGTTGAGGAGGGCAGCCTTGATCACGTGCACAGGTGGCAGTGTGGTTAGGCCGATGTTGATGGCATTGCTGCGCTTGGGGTCCAGCACTGTGGTCATTGTACGGCGGCCCTCACCAGCTTTCTTTGACATCGGGGGAAAGGCAGTATAAGATTGGGAAAGAGTCTAACTGGGGCAACAACCTAAGAGGGCACACCAAGGCCCCACTTTCAGTGCCCCAAATGGTGCAGTTACCCCACAGCCAGGGCTCTGGGATGTGCAAGGCCTTGGGATGGGCTTAGATGCTAGTTAGGGATGGGCTAAACCCTCATTGAAGGACCTCGGACAAGTTCCTCCTTTCTTTGCCTCAGTTTCCCCAGCAGTTTAGACCCTTGAGCTCTGGCTCCCTTCCCTGCCCCCTGGGGTTACCCTGCAGATGAGGGTGTGCTTACCTTGGAAGGCAAAACGTCCTTGGCTCGGGACTCAAACAGGTGTTCTAGCCGGGCTGTATCCACCAAGACAGGCTCTAGTGAGGCCCACAGGGTGGGGCTGGGCCCAAAGCGATTGCCAGAGCCTCCACGGACTCCAGCCAACTTTAGCTCCCGCCAGAAGAGTTTTACTGTCTTCCTCTTGGTGGGGAGGGCAGGGCCATCAGGTGCCGAGTGGGGAAGAGGGGCAGCAGGGGGTGGAGGTGGGGCTGGTGGGAAGGGGCTTTTGAGGGGTGGGGGAGGTGGAGGCGGAGGAGGTGGGAGGCTTCCATAGAGCAGGGGTGGTGGGGGTGGTGGGGGTGGGATCCCTTTCTCCACCTCCACAGACTCCATGTTCAGCATGTCCTGGTCTTCATCCTCCCCCAGATCTGAGAAGTCCAGGTCCCCAATGCAGAGCCTGGGTGCACGGGCAGGGAGCTCCCACACAGGCTCAGCCTTGGGGCTTGGTGGGGCCAATGGCTCCTTGGGCTCTGGCTCAAGGCTCTGCTGGGCACGCAGCAGGATTCGGGGGGCAGCACTCTGGGGTGTCCTGGGTGCAGGGGTGGGTTCCTGAGAGTGCCGTGATTCCCGGGTGTCTAGACAAAGGGAAGCAGCTGTCAGTGTCATGTCTTCTCTAGAGCAACAGGGCAACATGGGTGGATACTGCCCACCCACCTACTCACCTGGGCGCCCGTCCATATCATCGGGCATGGCTCCGGCCAATGTTTCTGCCCGGCCCTGGGCCAGCGCAGCCTGCTTTTCTGTTTCTGCTGCTGCTACATTCTCCAGGAACCGGGCTCTGGGGGGAGGAACTTGTCAGTGAGACTGTCTGACATACCCCAGCCCAGGGTGGTGCGCATGCCTTGCTGGGCCCCTGGGCACTGCCCCTATTTGCAGGCACACAGACACACAGGGAACAGTCCATGCGCTGAGCAGACTGGGACCTGCCCAAGGCCAGTCCCCATTCAGTCTTCCACATTTGGGGAGGTCACTACCAACCCAGTACTCCTAGGTCAACAAATGGGAAAAGTTCTACGTGACATCTAACTTGCAATCTTGCTGTTGTTCATGCTCACTGTTCTGATTCTAGACAAGGACCCTTAGAGCAGGGGGAGGGGCTAGCTGTCCCAATGGCCACATCAGGCTGTCCCTCCCTTGGCAGGTCTGGCAGCTTCCAAGAGCCATGACCGATGCCAAGAAAGGGGCCCGGTAAATTACAGGCGCTCAGTTTACGTTGACATAATGAAGGTGATCCCATCTCTTTTGGCCCTGCTGGCACTCAATCTCTGTCCTTCCCTTAGACAGAGGTTGCTCCTCCACCTCCGCACCGTGTAGCACTCTAGGTTCCTCCCAGCACTAATCCTGGACTGAGGATCCAGAATCAGCTCCAGGTTGGGAATTCACATCCTCATCACTGGTCAAAGCTGTTAAGGTGCCACGGTTAAAGCACAGGGACCTCTCTGACCCCAGTGAACAGTTTTCCAGTGCTTAGTCCTTGGGTATCTGAGGAGGTATAAGTCTGAGACAGCCCCCCAGCTCTGGCTGCGTCAGGCACATGGAACCCCCGCTGGGGGAAGCAATGCTGAAGCCCTGAGCACATGGCAGGCCTGGCAGGCTGGCCTCTGTACTTACTCCAGCCTGGCCTCCCCAGTAGGGACCTGGGGGACAGGTGGGCTCTCAGGGGCCCTGGGTGGGGGGCGGGGATGAGAGGAAGAAATGGTAATTGTGGTGCTTGCTCCACCCCACAGCACCCAGTTGCTCACACCCACACAGAGCTGGGCAGTGGTATCAGGGGTCCCTTCCCAGTCACAAAGGGAATAGGAGGGAGTGGGGGAGGCATGATGCGAGGAAACTGGAAATGGAGAGGAGAGACGGACATGACGCAGGACAGGGTGCCATAAAAGACAAAGACAGCGAAACGAGAGAGTCACAGACAGTGACAGAGAAACTGAGACAGAAGGGGGCAGAGAGACAGATGACATTGACCATACAGGTGGAATGCCAGAAAGAGATGAAGAAAAGCCTCAGGAGGACGAGGTCCAGTCAGAGCCGAACCCCACCCCCCAGCAGTCACTTACCAAACAGGAGCAGTTTGGTGAAGTCTGGAAAGAAAGAGAAAGCACGCGTTTGGCAGAGAAGTTCGGGCAGAGGAGGCGGAGGGCCCGTGGAGAGGCGCAGAGAGGAGGGACAGTTGGAGAGAAGACTCCCGCGACAGCCTGTATCTCCCTACTTACTTGTAGACGCTCCTCTCACAGGAGCTGTCGGATGCGGGCGCCACGGAGATGGTAGGACAGAGGCTCAAGGTGCTGTGGAGGCCAGAGGCAGGGCCCACGGGGCTGGAGGCGGGCCTTGGAGGTGGGGCGGGGCCGACGGGGCTGGAGGTGGGGCTGGTCGGCAGGACCGGGCTGGCAGCGGCGGTGGAGACGGCCGGAGAGGCGGGGCCTGTGGAGCTGGAGGTGTGGCCTGTCAGGAGGCAGGGCTACTCCTGGCTGATCCACCCCTCCCCAGGGGCCGAGGTAGCATGTTCTTACCCAGGCTCCGGGGAGCGCACTTCTAGAGATCGGCGGCTCCTCTTGCCCTCCTCTGAGGAAGGTTTTCGGCGGGTGGTGCGCCGCCCACCTGTGACGGCTTCTTCGAGGTCTCCATCCTCCAAACGCAGGGCGTTCTAGCAGAGTTGGGCCCAGAAGGGAGTGGCTGAGGCCCAAGTCGATGGGGGTGGGGCCCTGGATAACGGCGCCTCCTCTCTTCCCTCCCCTTCAGCCCCTCCTTCCCCTCCTCTCCGGCCCTGATGGCCCAGCCCACCTCGTAAAGTACAAGCTGGGCTCGCAGGTCGACGTCCGTGCCCGCCGTGCCCAAGTGGCGCTGGACCAGCGCTTCCATGCCCTGCTGCTCCAGTGCATCCGTCACGTCGTAGAAGGAGTCCTGGTCCGGGAGAGCTGCCAGAGTCTGGAGGGTGGGGATGGGAGGGCAAGGCTGAAGCTGATGCGGATCAGAGGACAAGAGATTGAGTGGCCGAGGATGGCCCTGGGTTCCCCCCTGGCTCCCCCCATCCCACCTTGTTGATGAGGGTGACAGTGTACACCAGCAGCTCGGGGTCAGCGCCATTCTTCTCCTCCAGGATGGACACCAAATTGGCCCACGGAGGAGCACCTGCACCCAGAAAGGGGAGAGGTCACGTGGGAACAAGTAGGAGAGAGGGTTCCCAGCGATGGAGGAGGGAGGGACAGTCTCTGACCCGTGGTGCTGGCCACAGAGTTGACTGCACGGATGAACAGCGGTGCGTTGCTCTCAGAGTATTCCACGAACACCAGTAGCAGTTTCAGGGCTGTCTTCACCACCAAGCGGGACTGGGGGGAGGGGTCACCACGTGTGAGTGGGGCTGGGGCCAGACCTGTGCTGGCTCCTGATGGGGAGGGGAAAGGGCTCCCGGGGCAGGGGGGGGGGGGGGGCTGGACCCAGAGAGGACAGTCTAATCAGAAAGAGCCATCTCTAGGACCAGGTGTTGAACTCCCTTTGAGGCTTAGAGGGGCCACAGACCCACTCCATTCCAGCCCACTGTGCTGAGGAAACTAAGGGCCAGAGAGAGACAGTGGGAAAAGGGTGCGTGGCTGGGTGGAAGGCCACTTACCAGGCTGGCACACAGTGTGTACAGCCACTGCACGGTCTCAGTGTGGGCCACCACCCCCAGCATCCCATCCACAAACAGCATCAGCTGGCCTAGGGCTGGGGACACAGGCACAAGAAGAGGTCAGTAAGGGGTCACTGAAGGCAGGAATCATGGGAGAGGGGTGGGGCTGACCTCGGAGGATGTAGCTCTGGTAGTTGTGGTCAGCAGCAGCGCCCACACGGATCAGGCAACTCAGCCCCTCAGAGTGCACGAATTCAGGCACCAGGTCCTTGTCCTCCTGAGGGCACCAAGGGGGAGTTTAGGGGGGTGGGGATCAGTCTGGATGCCCACCCCCAGCCCACCTCTGAGCCTCACCTGGAAGATCTGCTTCAGTGAGAAGAGGGAGCGGCGGAGCTCAGGACCACTGGAGCCATACAACTTTTCTGCAAGGGGTAGGTGGGCATGGAAATCTCAAGGGGACACAGACACTCTCTTCTACTGGGACACAACCACAACTCCCTGACTCTGGGCAACATGTATCACAGTCTAGCAGCTGCCCTGGCCCTGGGAGAAGGGGTCAGAACAGGAATGGGAGGGGAAACACATCCTGTCTCTCATCTGTCCTGTCCACTGTCCAGCACAGGCCTGAAAGAAACTGAGCCAACTGGGAAGCGGGGTGTATGAGGGGGTATAATTGCTGGATATGCTGATATCCTCACACACTCACCTAAGATGGCATTGACCCTCACGGAGAGCTGGGTCCGCAGGATCAGAGTAGGCTTCCGCCCTTTGCTGGAATCAAGTATCCCAGTCAGCAGTTCTCAGCCCTTTCCTTGGGGTCCCTCCATCCATGCCAAGGCAACCAAAGACCTCCCCGCATGCCAACCCTGGCCCAGCTCCTTCCTCGCCAGCTGCTTCTCTGAGCCCAGGAGTTGTCCAGGTAGGAGGGTTTGTGCGAACGCAGGCATCTCAGGAATGTGGGTGAGCCCCCACTCCCATCCCCGGCGGCAGGTAATACTGGCCAGGCCTTGGGATTCCCCTGGCACGGTTCCCCTGGGCAGCGGGAGGTGACCCACAGCCCTGGCTAGAGATCAGGTGTCTTGGCCGCTGACCCATGAGCCAGCCCCTCCAGCATGGCGGCAAGGGTGGGAGTCAGCCTTGCCTTCCTGTCCCCATCCGCTCTGACCTGATCTCTTCAAAGAAGCCCTCCATCATCTCCCGCTGCTCTTCCAGGGACAGCTCAGGGTCCAGGTAATAGCCAGAAGGAGACACTTGCAGGGCACAGTCCTCGAGCTGGGGGCAAAGGGACCAGCTGTCAGGGCTGGGGAAGAGGTGGCAGGGGTATTCATGGAGAGCCCATGACCTCCTACCTCCCCACCCAGGGTACTGGCAGAGGCCTGCACTGCAGCCACGCATTCCCTGAGCAGTCATTCTCTGGGGGCCTACTCTGTGCAAAACGCATGCAAAGAGCTTTCTTGTGGCTCACATCTACCCAATTTTTCAGGCTTCTGATTAGATAATGCTTTCTTTTGGCTGTGCCCGTGCAGCTTGCAGAACCTTAGTTCCCTGATCAGAGTTTGAACTTGCATTCTCAGCAGTGAAAAAATGCAGAGTCCTAACCACTGAACCACCAGGGAATTCTCAGATAATGCCTTTTTGCAAAGCCTTCTTGGACTCCTCTAGCCATTGCTATGCAAATCCCTCCAGCCCTCGTGTGGACCCTCCTCTGAGGCCTTCCACATGGCATCAGCACATCCTAGGCACTAGGATCCCTCCCCACTAACCATGAGTACTCTGAGTCCAGGCACCATGTCTGTCTTGTCCGTACGACATCTGCAGAGCCTAGCACACACTTGGGGTACAGCAAGTGCTCCCTAAATGGTTGTTGAGCTAATGCACATGAATGAGGAAGGAGGATGGAGACAAGATAGGAGGAAGTTCCTGCCTTCAAGGAAGTTCACAGCTCTGTGGGGTGATAAGTTGCAGCCACAAGCATTCAAGTCCAAGGAGAAAGTGTTAAGAATGCTGGGAGAAAAAAAAAGAATGCTGGGAGGTGCAAACCCAGCTCGGGGAGGGATGTGTGTCACCCCAAGTCAAGACAGTGAGAAGAAGGGCTCCCAGTCCCTCCAGGCCTGAGGGTCTTTGCTCTATCCCCAAATGGGCTACAGTCCCCACAGTTCAGTTCAGTTGCTCAGTCAATGCAAAGACTCAGACAGTCCCCACGGTCCTAGCTAAACCTCAGAGGCCACCAAGAGGCCTATTAAGCACCAGATTTTAGGGTGTAACTCAGTCAGCCTACTGAGGGCTGCCCTGGTGGCTCAGACGTTAAAGAATCCGCCTGCTATACAGGAGATCTGGTTTCAATTCCTGGGTCGGTAAGATTCCCTGGAGAAGGAGATAGAAACCCACTACAGTATTCTTGCCTGAAGAATTCCATGGACAGAGGAGCCTGGAAGCCTATAGTCTACGGGGTGGCGAAGAGTTGGACATGACTGAGGGACTAACACTTTCACTTTCACAGTCAGCCTATAGTGGGTCCCTGGAACCTGCAGTGTAACAAAAAGTACATGCTCCTTCCATGAGTTCACTGTCCATGCCTTCCACCCACCCGAGCCTGGCTTCCCACCATCACCACTGGGACCACCACCATCACCAGGCAGGATGCTTGGCCCCTTGAGAAATGCCGGTAGAGAAGCCTAGTGAGGTGACTCCGGAGAGTCTGAGGGCAGCACCGTGCCTCTGCTCGCCACCTCCTCCACAGCACCATGCCAGTGTGCAGGGCTCGGCTAAGTTCTCTTGACTTGAGAGGCCCAGGGAAAGCCCAGCTCTGGAGACGCAGGGCATCTTCTGGTCTCCATCTTACTGGGCAAGTCAACCTCAACATGTGTCCTGTTGTTCTGTCAGCCCTGCCCTTCTCTGGACCCAGCCCAAGGCTTCCAGCTGCCCTCGGTCCCATGGGGTTAAGGGAGTCCGGCTCCTGCCCGTGTCCTGTCTCCGCTTAGTATTGCTGCTCATGCCTGAGAGCCTGACCCGGCTCCTTCCTGGCAGTTGAGCCTGTAAGGCCCTTGGGTGACACCCCCCCTCCCTGGGTTCCTGCGTGGGACATGGGACATAGGACAAACACTCCAGCCTGTTCTGTCCCACTTCCTGCTTGGCTGCCTGCCCTCCCCTGGGCGCCTTGGGCGGGCCTGGCCTCTCTCCCCTCCCTGGGAGCAGAGTCATCCCCTCCAGGGCCTACTGGGAATGGGCCCTGCAATGGAGAGGCAAGGCCCCAGGGCTGAGGTACTTTGTCTGGGGCCAGCTCAGCTGAGGGCAGTCCCACGTTCCTCCTGATCCCTCTTCCCACACAGTGACTCAGCAGCCACCCTACTCCACCCCCAGCCAGGCACTGCCACATCTCCTTCCACTTTGGACTGGAGGACTCTGGGTCCCCAAAGCCACAACCTCCCACTCAGAGATCCCCCAAATCACACACATGTAGAAGAGCTCATTCATTCAAATATTCATGAACCTGGCTGGTTTTAGGTACTCAGGACACACCAGGGAACAAGCTAGTGCCTCTGCCTTCCCTGTCTTCCAACTCTGTTGGGGAGGTAGGCAGGTTTGACTCAGAAAAAGGTCACAAATAAATGTAGAAGCATAGCCGCCTCGGGTGCTGAGAGGAGACTGTGAAGGTAAACACTGGAAGGGTGAGCAGATTATGCCTGGTAGCAGCTCACACACCCAAGTATATGGTAAGGCAGGGTGTATACACACACACATATACACATGCTACTGGCTGTGCACAGGTGAGCACACCCACAGAAAGCTCTCTTCCCCTCCTGCAGGCACACATCCAGGCTCTAATTCTGTGAGCTGAGAATGACCCTTTCCCTTCAGAAACCCTGGGATGCCCACGTCCCTTTGGGGCAGGGTCCTGAGACTGAATGCTCCAGCACCCCCTGCCAACTCAGATGAGCCCCTTTCTCTCTGTGATGGTAGCCATGGCTCTTCCAGCCACTTCGCCTGTCTTATCCTGCCTAGGCCCCAGTTCTTGGGGGGAGGTCCAGAGCCCCTAGGATGATGCCCCCCGCCCCTTCTAGCTGTCTGTCCTGGGGAGATGGAGTGGGGGGCGGGGTCAGGCAAGCTGCAAAGAGCAGAGACTTCCTGCCAGCTGGGAGCTGCTTGTCCCTCACAGCCCTGGCCCCTTCCTGGGGTCACCCTTCTGAGCGCTAACCCTCTGGGCCTTGTTTCTGGCACCCTGGGGCTGGGCCAGCCTGGAGGCAGCCCAAACTCTGGTCCCTGCTGACAGTGCTTGGGTCAGCACAGGGTGAGCATAGGCCCGTATCTCGGACTGCCTCCGGGGCACTTGTCTTCCTCACTTCTCTGATGTTTGCCTTGGGGTAGAGGCTCCCAGCTCCAGCTCACTTTTCTCTACTTATTTGCTTATTCTTATTGAGGTACTGATTTTACAATATTGTATAAGTTTCAGGTGTACAACGTAATAATCCACAATTTGTAAAGATTATACTTGGGAATTCCCTGGTGGTCCAGTGGTTAGGACTCCAAGCTTTCACTACTGAGGGCCCCAGTTCAACCAATGGTCATCCCATAAGGCGCGTAGTGCAGCCAAAAAAAAAAAAAAAAAGATTATATTTTATTTAAAGTTATTATAAAATACTAGCTGTTTTCCCTGTGCTGTACTATATATTCTTGCGCATGCAAGCACGCATGCTCAGTCACTCAGTTATGTCTGACACTTTGCGACCCTATGGACTGTAGCCCGCCAAGCTCCTCAGTCCATGGGATTCTCCAGGCAAGAATACTAGAGTGGGTTGCCATGCCCTCCTCCACGGGATCTTCCTGACTCATGGATCAAACCCAGGTCTCCTGCATTACAGGCAGATTCTTTACCATCTGAGCCATTAAGGAAGCCTCTGTAACTTATTTTACATATAGCAGCTTGTACCTCTTAATCTCCTACCTCTGTCTTGCCCATTTTTCTCTTCATCCCTTGGACTCAGGCTTTTCTGGCAGCCCAAACCAACCTGTCACATGTGGTTTTACATTCAAGGGCAAGCTTAGGGGACCATGGTGTCTACTCCCCAATATTTTTCATAACAGTATATTTGAGTGAGAATGCCAGGGCCAAGTAAGATGGAGAAAAGTGAAGAATTACATGCTGAAGGATTCTTGTTTTAGGAAATAATTTAACTATCCATTTCTTCTCCTTTCCTAAGACCCTGTGTTCTGATGTTCTGTGTTTTGATGCTTTCTATTTTAATTTGTTAATATGGTGTATTACATGATTGATTTGTGAAGAATCCTTGCATCCCTGGGGAAAAACCCACTTGATTGTGGTGCATAATCCTTTTAATGTGTTGTTGGATTCTATTTGATAGCATTTTGCTGAGGATTTTAGCATCTATGTTCATCAGTGATACTGACATGTAATTTTCTTTCCTCCCTTTTATCTTGGGTCTCCAACTGGACTTTGGCTTCCTGAATGAGATGATAAGAATGGGCCTTGAGGGTGGGAGCCTGCATTTGTTATGCCTTCTCTGTGCAACATACTGGGCTGCCTGGTGCCTTGATTCTCCTGATAATCCTTCTATAGGTAAGGAAACCAAGGCTCAGAAATTCTGTGAATTTGCTGCAGGTTGCACAATCAGGAATAGTACCAGGGCTCCCTGAACTGATCTTGGGTTCATGGACTTTGGAAGTGCTCCAGGGAACCCTGGGGCGGTGGGGGGGTAGGGGCAGGTGGAATGAGGGCTGGAGCCTGCGGGGTTGTCAAGGGCTGGAGAATGCCCCTCAGCTTTTTGAACTGTGCAAATACCCCAAACTGGTCCTCCCAGTTCCAGCAAGGGAACACAAATGAACACACACACACATCATACCTGCTGGGGTAACGGGGCCAACTTCTGCCAGGACCAAGTTCATGGGGTCCCTTACCAGGCTGCAGCCCAGAATGAACAGCAAATTGGACATGCTGGCCCCAGGGAAAGCTTGGGGGAGACCATGACTCAGGCTCACATCACAATATTCTAGTCTCCCGAAGAGATCTCCAAAGGGCTCAGTTGATCACCAGAGCACCCCATCTTATTAAGAATCCTCTGGGACCCTGCCACATGGGTCCCTGTCCCAGTAGGTCAGGTTCACACTTTAGCCCCTTTGCCACAGCTGCTCCTGAGGGGTAAACTGAGGCTGGAGTAGGGAGGGGCAAGGTCAGGAAACAAGTACCACACCCATTCCCCTGCAATGTTTGCCACAGCTGGGGAAACAAAGTTGCTGGGAATGAACAGATTTCTAGGGCCATCTCTGCTGCTAGGAATGGGGGCCCCTTTGGCCTTCGCATCAGGGTCAGAGCAGTACCCAGGTCCCTCTACCTGGAGCCCAGGGGGAAGGAAGTCTGTGCTATCCCAGATGTGGCAGGGCCTTGGGATATCAGGGAGGGGCTCCAGAGGCAGGCCCAGAAGGGCAAAGGGTAGCAAGGAGGGTGGGACTAGGCAGTTTTGGGTAAAGAGGATGAGGCAGAGCCAGAGGGCTAGGTTCTCCCCTGGGGCAGGGTCCCCTGGGCTCCAGCACAGAGTGGAGACAGATCCCCTGAGTTCCCCTGGGGACACTACACATGACCCAAGGCACTGCCTGGACACACCCCCATCCTCCACCTCCCTAGGGCCAGGCGATGAGTCAGAGGCTGTGGCCAGGAGCTTCCTCCTAGACCGGGAGGAAATGAGCAAGGCCTCAGACCTGAAAACTCTGAGCATTTAAAAAGGAAGCCCTCAGGGGGAACTCTATAGGCTAGCAACTGCCCAATGGGGTGTGTGGGGTGGAGCCCCAGAGAGAAAGCGGGTTGGGCCTCTGTCCATTCCCAGGGATGGGGCAGGGTCTGCAGGGTTGAAGGGGGTCAGTGCCCAGAGTTGGGGGGATGGGAGCAGAGGTCGCTTGGCTGTGAACTGTTCTCCTACTGGACAACTGTGCAGAGGATGAAGCAGTGAGCCTCTTATTTTTGCTCTACAGCCTGGGATGGGGAGGCCTGGGTTTGGGGGCCACCTCTCCCCTCTAGAGAGCTGTGGAAGCAGGCCTGAGTCATGTCTGTGCCCCTGGGGCACCACTTCCAGGACTAGGGGAGGGACCAGTTGTTGACATTTCCTACAAGGAGGAGCCCTGCTCTCTGATGTCCCTGCCCCTACCCTATTCTCAGCCCTTCTTCCTCTGGCCTTCTATTCTGGGGCTGTGGTCACAGTTTATATTTGGGATATGCACATCACAGTGCATCTGACCATTCCTGGCAGAGATGCCAGCCCCAGGGAGTCCTGGCTCCAGGCACAGTGGTAACCCAGTGTCCGGGCCCCCCCATCCTGCCTGTGGGGGATATGGCAGTCCTCAGGGGGTAATCATGAAAGTGGGGAGATCAGAAAGGACTGAGGTGGGGGTTACTTAACAAATTATCCTGGTGCTTTCTTCCCAGGTGGAGCAGTGGTAAAAGAATCCACCTGCCAATGCAGGATACACAAGAGATGAGGGTTTGATCCCTGGGTCAGGAAGACCCCCTAGAGTAGGAAAATGGCAACCTGCACCAGTATTCCTGCCTAGAAAATGCCATGGACAGAGGAGCCTGGCAGGCTACAATCCAAGGGGTCGCAAAGAGCTGCACACAACTGAGCGCACACACACACATACACACACACACACACACACACACACAGCATATTAATCCCCGTTCTCAGCTAGGGAGCTGAGAACAGAGGGCAGAGCACCTGGTGAGGGGCTGGTGGTGATGGGTCTCTAAATGACAGGGAGAGGTAAGGGGTAATTCTCCAAACTTGCCCCTAAATGGAGAAGGGGTGTTAGGGCTAAGCTGTGTCCTCCAGTGGCGGGGGATGGGAGGAATACTATGTTCCCTGTCGTGCTCCAGGCTTATTTCAGTACTAGGAGTTCCAGGAGTCTGGAGGCAGGAACCTGGCCTCAGTTCAGCACACCTCTCTCCCCAGCGCCCAATCTGAATGGGAGGTGGCTTCTGGCTGGAGGTATTTCTTTTAGGTCCACTTAGGTATGTTCCTTTGAACAGGGCAGAACAAGGAGGGATCACATCAAAAGTCTGGAGAGGGCAATGCGCTGCTATCTTCAATCCTTGTCCTTGAAGCCTGAGCTCTGCTCAGACACGCGCCACTCCCCAGGCCGAGTCTCAGCGCTTCTCCCGCCCGCGCTCGGAGGCGGGGCAGGCCCGCAGCGCTAGGAATGCAGGCTGGGGGCCTGGCGCCTGGGGCACATTCCAGGGGAGACCCCAGGCCCAGGGGGCAAGTTTGCGCAACTCTGCGCCTAGCTAAGCCTGGGAGCAAGGGAGGACACTTCCACTAACTCTCACTTCACCACCTGGTGCCGACCGGATGGCGAGGCACCCCGGGAGGTGGTGGTGTGCCTTCCAGAGTCCTGGCCCGGAAACCGAGTGCGCCGGAAAGGGCCGCCTGCGGGGGGCTGAGCGCGGCGAGCAGGAGGGGAGGTAGGGCGGGCCATCTGCAAAAGGGCCTCTCCCGGCACCATGCACGAGTAGGCTCTGGGGTGCAGGCGAACTAGGGCAGGCCGACGGTTTAAAATTAGCCCGCATCTCTCCTTCCCTTCTAGCCCCCGGCCGGCGGCGGCTGCGGAGATGGCGGGGGCGGTGACTTAAAGGGCTTTTCCACCAGTGCAGCCTCCCGCGCTCAGGATGTCCCGGACCAGGCCGCTTCCAGGGAACTCCCCTCACCCCGTGGTCTCACCTCCGCCGGCACTCCCTAGTGGGGCCTCACCCGCCACGGACAACACTCAAACCGGCAGGACCCAATCCTGCCTCAAGACACCTCCAGTGGCCCGCCCCGGGCCCGCCCCTCCTCGTGGTCCCGCCCCCACCTCACCTAAAGCAGGTGAAAACTGGTCCATCCTCAGTTGCGTCTTCTAGGACCGCTACCACCCAAACGCCCAGGCTACCCACCATGCACAGCAGGCGGGCAGGGAGCGGACCCCGAGCGCCTCCCCAGGTGGGCCTCATTTCGAAGGGCAGCCTGGGTGCCGCAGAGTACAAGCTTTCATCTCCCTTCTTCTGTTTCCCTCAATTCGAAATGCGTTTCCCACCAGCCGGGCAACGTGGGACCTTGGGTGCCCAGCCCAAATCTTTCCCCGAGGAGCGCACCCGCTTGCTTCAGCCTCTCCTCGAGAGGCTCCCAAAAGCTTTCATGGAGCCGACCCTGAACCATCAGTCGCCCCTAGTCTTTCTCCGGCTCCCCTCACCTTGAGCGGCGCCCCCAGCAGGCGGTGCAGGGCGGGTATCTGCGCGCCTAGGGGCAGCGCCCCGTCCAGGCTGCAGGTGGGTGCCCGGCGCGGCTCCGGGAAGTTGGCACATGCGAAAGGGTCGGTGTCCTCTAGGTACTGCACCCGCACGGTCACCAGTGATACAGGCTCCCCGTCCCCGCGGTCTTCCTCGCCCGCCATGGCTCCGCCACTGGCTCCCTCCGGGCGGGTCCCGGCCGCGCCGCCGCTTCTACTCAACTAGTTCTCTGTCTAGGCGGGGCCGGGCGGACGCCGAGGAAGAGGGGCGGGGCCAGACGGAGGCGGGGCCGAGGAAGGGGGTGGAGCCAATACTAGTCTCCGGACGCGCGGGGTCGGGGGCAGTACTGCGGTTGGTGGAGCTTGCAGCCAGTCACTAAGAGGGCGTGATCGTGGTCCCGTTAGTTCACAGGCTAGTCCCGGGAAAACCCGAGCTCACGCGTCCCCCCACCCACTGCGAGAGCGCGATGAGCGCCGAGAGGCTTTCTTTGGGCTTGGGGGCGGTGAGGCTGTGCTCTCTTGAGAGACTGCTAGGGCAAGATGGGGTGGAAGTTTCTTCAGATCGTGGCCCGCCAGGTCCGCCTAGGTTTAGGGACCTGAAGGTCTGATTTCTTTCAGCTGAGGTATGAAGTGGATGGGCGTCCTTCGTTTGGAGGAAGCAGGGAGATGGGTCCCTTTCAGTTTGGAGCAAGAAGTGAAAATAGATTACACTCAATTCAAAGGAGGAGGTGGGATGATTTACCCTTAGATGGAGGAGAAAGAGGGATGGGTGCTCTTAATTCTGGGAAAAGGATAGAACGACTCAGTTTGGCCGCGAGGTAGAACACGTTACCCTCAGTGTGGGGGAAGAACAGGGATGGGTTGTACTTCAATGAAAAGGGGAAACGGTCCTTTTCAGTTTAGGGCGGGATAAGCCGAATGCCTCCTCAGGTTTGGGGAAAAGGTTGAGTGAATTCCTTTTAGTTTGAAGGGAATCGATAGGCTGGGTTTTCGTACTTTAGGGAAGAAGATACGTTCTCTTCATTGTCTCATGGAAAGGGTGAGAAGAATTCACTGTAGTTTAAGGGAAAGGGAGGCCGGTTGCCCCTCGATTTGGTGAATGAAGAGGAAAAGACTCCTCCTCAGCCTGATATGAACCTGGCCCAATCTGGGCCTTGGGGTTTCTGGGGACGACGGGGACAGTTGTCCCTCACGGCTTTCTAAAAAGGCCTAGTGCGCGTGCGCAGCTCTGGTCTGAGAGCGGGGCCCGAAGGGGTCTTAGGCTCCCGAGGGCTGAGCTGAAGGCGACGGCGCACTGCCCCCTGCAGTCTGCACGGGGCACCGTTGGGGTCCGCGGCCTCGATACCCAGGGCCGGCCGCCAGCCGCCGACCGCACTCTCCGTGGCGGGGCTGCCCTCCTCTCGCCTGAACCCCGCCACCCGGCAGACCCCCGTCACTCTCGCGACTGGCTGTCGCCTCCGGCGGGTGGGACCCGGCAGTGCCCCTTGGGGACTGTGGCCGCTCACAGCTCTGAATACGGATCGGGGGAGGTATGGGGAGGGTTTGAGGGAGCGGGCTTGAAGGACTAGGTTGCAGGGCTTGTGGGGGAGGACTGCACTGGGGGATTTCCAGAGTCGAGACTGGTTTAGAGCGGAGAGGCAGGTGTCTGGAGTACGGACGCCCGGGACAGGGTCTCGGAGTCCGGACCTGGGTTGGGGGTATCCGAGCCGGGATTGGGGGGAGCGGACCCCACGTGCCTGTGACGCGGGGGAGGCCGGTAGGCGGCGGCGGCGACGCGGGGCCGGCCGCCGTGCGGTGCCTGGAGGGCTGCTAGGCAGGCGGCAGGATGCTGCGCGCCGCACTGCCGCTGCTCGGGCTGCCCCTGGCGGGGGCAGGAGCGACCGAAGAGCCCACCCAGGAGCCGGGGTCGCCGGGTGAGCCTCCCCCAGGGTTGGCGCTCTTCCGCTGGCAATGGCACGAGGTGGAGGCGCCCTACTTGGTAGCCCTCTGGATCCTGGTGGCCAGCCTGGCTAAAATCGGTGAGTGCGTGTGTGCGTGCGCCAGGGCCGGCGGCGGGCAGCGGACCCGCCCCCAACCCCTAGTCCCCAGATCCGGGCCGGATTTTTGCAGAGTGCCCCGACTTTAGGTTCCGATTCCGCAAATCCGGGCTCTCACCTTGTCTCTGCGCCTCCTCTTGTGGATCCCCCTCCTCCCCTTCTCGCGTGGGAGCCCTGAGGATTTGCCTTCTCAGAGGGCTGCCCCTGCGCTCTCCAACCCTATCCCTAGCCTACTTTGCCCTCTCTTTCCCCTCTTCTTGCAGTCAGCTCTTTGGTCTGGGCTCCCCTCCACCAATCCCCAGCCCCTGTCAGCAGTCAGGGCGTGTGGGACATTGAGGTGATAGTATTCTCTGGCAAACCCCAGCATCCAGGTCCCGAGGAAGCAGCCTTCCCTGGAGGCCACCTCCAAATGTCCATTCTCTTGGGATGCTAAAATGCCACTTTTCCTCTATCCCCCCCATCCCCTAAAGATGTTCCCTTCTTGTGCCCAGCTGTGTCTCCCCCCACCCCCCACCCCCTTCCAATTCAAGTCTACCTCTTCCCACTTCAGGGTATGGGAAACTTCCATTTATTGGGCCTTACTTTGTGCTGCCTGCCCTAGAGGCTTTCACACATTCAATCTCCTTCAGTCTGCACAGTACTGAGGGCTGTGCTTCAGACTCCTTTCCTTGAATAGAGCTGCTTTTCCTCGCCTCTGCCCCTTCCTCCCCACTTCTGAGCAGCCAGTGGTCCCTCCTCCCACCAGAGACCCTCCTCCCTCTCCCTGTTGTGCAGCCTGCGCTGTGGGGGTGACTAATTATAGCTGAGCGGTTGCTACTCACTCCCCATCTAAGCTGGCACAGTCTGTACTCCCAGTCTCACCAGTACAGTCTTCACATAGGAATTGCGCCGTCTAGAGTTTGCCCCCTTCTTCCCCCAGGGACACAGTTGGGAGTGGGGGCTGGGCAGGAACAGAGGAGCTCTCCACTCTACCATGGCAGCCCATTAATAATGGAAAATGGGGCTTGAAATGCCTTCAAGGAGCCTAGTTCTTTCAGTGAACAGGCTTTTGTGAAGGGTTTTGGATTGCAGTGCTGGGATTAATGCATGCTCTGGAGATAAGGATGGAATAAGGTCCCTGAAGGAGAGGAGAGGGGGACCAGAGGTAGGGCTGAGTGTGGGGAGAGCTGTGGCTGAGCTCACCTTAGGGCCTGGCAGCAATGAGAGCAAGGTGGGAGGAGCCTCAGATCTAGGAACCAAAATTGGGTCTGCTGAGAAGTCTGCCAGGTGGAGAGTTCCTGTCTTATTTAGGGTTTGCAGCAATGGCTGTAGTTTTCCTCATAAATCATAGTTCTTTTTCTAGCTTGGATGACATCTCCTATGGAGGTTGAAGAGGTTGAAGAGAGCCTTTTTCTGATCAACCAAAAAAAAAAAAAAAAAAAATCCTTGGGATTAGGGGTGGGGAGAGATAGGTAGAATGTTCAGAAATACCTTCCCCCAGCTTCATTGCTAGGATTTTTTTTTTCCCTTTTATTCACCAAATATTTAGGTAGATCCCACCACAGGCCAGGCACTGTCCTAGGCTCTCTGGGTACAGCTTCCAAAGGGCACTGTCTTAGCATTGCGTCTCATACAGCCTAACACCAAGGTGTTAGGTGTCCCTAACTACCCACGACTCCAAGGATTGTCTGGGGAGAGGAGCTCACCTGGCTCAGGGCCCAATCGAAAGCCCAAAGAGTTTATATGATGAGACAAAGGTAGGAGTGGCAATAGTGCTAGAAAATCATTCCATACCTCCTCTTCTTTCCATGGGTCAGATATGTTATTACTTCCCCCCAGAATCATATTGAATTAACATTTGTTGAGATCCTATTATGTGTCTGACATTCTGCTAGGCACATTCACACTATATCATTTTTATCCTCACGCTGTGAAGGTTATTTTTCCCCATATTACAGAAGAAATTGAAGCTCAGGAATTTAAATAATTTGCCTGAGATCACGCAATTAGGATAGGATGGAGCCACAAGAAGAACTGGAGGTCTAACTGCTAAGTCTATTGCTTTTAAAACTACTGAGCCCTTAGTGAGCCTACATAATGAAAAAGCACATGGGGCTAGGAGATCTGCTGTACTCCTAGGAGGTATAATATGCATTATGATCTAGGGCAGGACACAATAATAGAATAAAAGGTAACATTTATAGAGCACTTACTACAAAGCACTAGGCTAACTGCTTTTGAGCAGATCGTCTTACTTAAACCTTGCAACAATCCTATGAGATCAGTACTATCTTTATTCTCATTTTACTGATGAAAAAACTGCAAGTCAAAAAGGGACTGGGACTTCCCTGGCTGTCCAGTGTTAAGACTCCGAGCTCCCAGTGTCAGGGGCCTGGGTTCCATCCCTGGTCAGGAAACTAGATCCCCTCATGCTACAACTAGAGATTTTGCATATTGCAACTAACACCCGGCCCAACAATTTTTTTTTAAAAAGTGAAGATATTAGCTTCAAAGTCACAGAACTGGTAAATGAAAGAGCTAGGCTTTGAACCCAGGGAGACTGACTCCACAGGCCCTAATTTTTTTTTTTTTTTTTTAGGCCCTAATTTTTAGAACGATGTTATGCTTAAAAATGTACCTCGTATTTGCTGAGGTTCAAATAACAGCAATGGATAAGGGAGAGCAGAAAAAGGTGAGGTCCTTTGAGGATGACAGTAGAGAGGATGGGGTATTTTCAGAAGTGGAAAAAGTAAGCAGAGACCTAGGTTACCATGACAGGAGCACGAAGAAATAGACAACTGTGGCTGCAGTGGAGAGTTTGAAGCTCTGGAGGCTGGAGATTCTAGCAATCCTGAATTTCTTCTTCCTTGGCCCCAGGATTGGGGGTCCTGACCTTGAATAAATGTCTAAGACTGGAAGGCTATAGGCCAGTGCATATGTGCGTGTGTGTGTGTGTGTGTGTGTGTGTGCTTCATAAGTTGATGATACCTCCCGCCCTATTCTTGTGTTGTAGTGTTTCACTTGTCTCGGAAGGTGACGTCTCTGGTCCCTGAGAGCTGTCTGCTGATTTTGCTGGGACTGGCACTGGGGGGCATTGTCTTGGCTGTGGCCAAGAAAGCGGAGTACCAGCTGGAGCCAGGCACCTTCTTCCTCTTCTTGTTGCCTCCTATTGTGCTAGACTCGGGCTATTTCATGCCCAGCCGGCTGTTCTTTGACAATTTGGGTGCCATCCTCACCTATGCCGTGGTGGGCACACTCTGGAATGCCTTCACAACGGGTGCTGCCCTCTGGGGCCTGCAGCAGGCTGGACTTGTGGGTGAGTGACTCTAAGACGTGGACCAGCCGTGGGGGGCTTTGCCAGACTCCTTGCCCAGCTCCCTTCTCCTCCAGCTCTGAAGATCCTCTGTTGACAAGAGCCATGCCCTGAGACCTCCATCTTAGGTCCCTCCCAACTGGGCAGTGCTCCAGATGGGCCTGCAGCCTTCATTTAGGTCCCTGCCAGATGAGTCTGGGCTTCTGCAGATGACAGCTGAGTAGGGGCCTGGCTCCCAGCTGTGCGTGGGCTGCCAAGGCTGGGAAGCCTGCATTACCACCCTGCTTCTTCCTGCCCTCTGTTACCACACTGCCACTTGCCAGCCTGGCTCCCCTGAGGCACAGCTCAACATCCCTTTGAGGGCTCTGCCCAGGTCACATCAGGGTGGTTTTCTGTTTTTATTATTTTAATAAATACATATCATACATCTGCAGAATGCAAGACACTACACTGGGTGTTCTCTCTTTGCTCATCCCACTGGCTCTTCATATCAACCTTGCTGGGGGTATCATTTGTCCCATTTAATGGATGAGGAAATAGAGGCCCTTAAACTCATTTGATATCAGGTCCAAAGTTAGCAGGAGAGGGTTCTTTTACTGAGCTCTTTGCCTTCAGGCTGCCCTGTTCTGCTCCCTTCTTTCTCATTTTCTGGGCCCCAAACCCATTCAACCCTCAAAGTTGATGATTCAGACTTCTTCCCAGTGTCAAGGGGAGGTTTGCAATTTCCACTCAGGTCTCCAACCTGGTTTTTCTATGGGGTCAGTGAACTCTTTGGGGGTAGGAAGGGAGGGGAGGACATCAGTCCATAATCATAGTAATCCTAGTAATAGGTAATAACTACTGAGTGCTTACTATGTATAGGCACTGGTTAAATAAGAAACTTTCTGAGGTAGACACTATTATTATTTTCAGCATGTACAAGTGGAAACTGAGGTTCACAGAGATTGCATGGGATGTTCGAGTCCCACCAATGGTGGGTGCTTTTCATACTGTATTCAGCCCTTGTGGATGGATAGCTCCTCCCCCTCCTGCTGAGAATTGTTGCCTTCCTTAGGCTGAGAACTAAGATGTGGGAGACGGCACTCTTTTGTTCTCCTAATAAAGCCAGTCAGCAGCCTATTTCCACCTGATGGTGGTTATTATTGCTGTTGCTAAGTTTTTTCTTGTCAGTGCCATCTTAGCTCTTCAGGTTACACAGAGCTTTTGTAGCCATTTCCCTGGTTGATTTCTGCAGCAGTCTTGTCAGGCAGGCATATGAGGAGGTATGGCTTATGAGAAGTCAGGTGGCAGTGACGTTGCCAATGTCATAGAGCGGGTAAGTGGCAAAGACAGTCCTTAGGCTCAAGACCTAAGGTCTCCTGACCTGCAGGCTGATGCACTCTTCACTGTCCCAAATCCTCTCGGGGCATCCTTGTTTCAACAGTCTGGGCCTGTCGCTGGGGCTGCTGTAGCCAATTCAGTATCTCACCGTCTGCTGTCCCTCAAAAGCCCCTAGAGTGCAGGCTGGCTTGCTGGACTTCCTGCTGTTTGGGAGCCTCATCTCAGCAGTGGATCCCGTGGCCGTGCTGGCTGTCTTTGAGGAGGTGCACGTCAACGAGACCCTCTTTATCATCGTCTTTGGCGAGTCCCTGCTCAACGATGCAGTCACCGTGGTGAGAGTGCGCACTGGGCTGCCGTTCCTCGATCCCGTGCTGCCGTGCTTTTGACCAGGCTCAGACCCTTCCCCGGATCCCCTGGGGAAGAAATCCGGTCTCCGCCTTCCCCCGTCATCACTCCTGATGCACCACTTCTCACTCAGGTGCTGTACAAGGTCTGCAACTCTTTTGTGGAGATGGGCTCTGCCAACGTGCGGGCCACTGACTACCTGAAGGGAGTCGGTCAGTATCTCCCCCCTCTCGGCGGGCACTGGAGGCTGCCTCCCTCGGGTTGCTGAGCCCCTCCCCCACTGCGTCTGGACAGAGGATGCTGCTGGGGTGCCTCATTCCTCCCTTCCCTCCTCCACGGAGAAACAGGGCCCTGAGAACCCGAGAAGGAGGGGTTTTCCTGCAATCCTGACCCCTGGGGAGCATGGTGGGCATCCTCCTCCACTCCCCGCCAGGCAGCAGTCTTGGCCCGGGAGGGGTCCTGGCCAGGGGTCGTGCTGACAACCCACTCCTCCCCCAGCCTCCTTGTTTGTGGTCAGTCTGGGCGGGGCAGCCGTGGGCTTAGTCTTTGCCTTCCTCCTGGCCCTGACCACACGCTTCACCAAGCGGGTCCGCATCATCGAGCCGCTGCTGGTCTTCCTCCTCGCCTATGCAGCCTACCTTACCGCTGAAATGGCCTCGCTCTCTGCCATTCTTGCGTGAGTCCTGGGGGTGCCGAGCACGCTGGCAGCTGGGAGGGGGTGCTGGAGATGGTTGCCCTTCACACAGACAGAAGCAGGACCTTGAGGAGTCCATAGGTTTGAGTTTGAGTGGGAGCTTCAAATTTCCCAGGGGAGACACTAAACCTCAGGGAACATTACAGGACTCGCCTCTAGAACTGTCCTGGGCCCCCAGAACCCAATTTTTCCCTGCCTAAAGTGCTCTCTGGGGTGTGGGCTGAGCCAAAAGTAGACTTTGAGGCCTGGTGCCATGGCTCTGGTGGCCACAGAACTCCAAAAGGTGCTTCAGGCAGTCTGTGCTAGTCAGATCACATTTTCCCCACCTTCCCCTCCAGAAGGCACTGAGTGGGAAGCTTGGCGATTCCGACCCTTTTATCCCAGGACTACCACTACCTATCCCTGGACGGGCTCCATGCTTCTCTGTGCTTTGGCTCTGAGTCTGACATCCTGTGATGGGCAACACCCTCTCCTGTGCATGCTCAGACCCCAGAGGCTGTGCTTCCTGCAGCCCCTCCTCATTGCTCTGACTCTCCATTCCTCTCCCAGGGTGACCATGTGTGGCCTGGGCTGTAAGAAGTATGTGGAGGCCAACATCTCTCATAAGTCCCGCACAGCTGTCAAGTACACCATGAAGACTCTAGCCAGCTGTGCGGAGACCGTCATCTTCATGCTGCTCGGCATCTCGGCCGTGGACTCTTCCAAGTGGGCCTGGGACTCTGGGCTGGTGCTGGGCACCCTCTTCTTCATCCTGTTCTTCCGAGCCCTCGGTATAGCCGGCACCCTCTGCTTTCCTATCCTCCCTGCCCTTGCCCCCCCACCCCAGCTCATCTCGCACTCTGAGTCCACATCCTTGTCCTCCCTGTGTTGCTCAGCCCTCCCAGCCCTTCAGACCTGAGCCCTGATACCGGGTGCCAGCTGCACCCAGTGCCCTCCACTCCCAACACCCTGCTCCCACTGGCCTCCCTCCTGCTGTAGGCGTAGTCCTGCAGACGTGGGTGCTGAATCAGTTCCGGCTGGTCCCTTTGGACAAGATTGACCAGGTGGTGATGTCCTATGGGGGCCTGCGGGGGGCTGTGGCCTTCGCTCTCGTCATCCTCCTGGACAGGACCAAGGTCCCTGCCAAGGACTACTTTGTAGCCACCACGATTGTGGTGGTCTTCTTCACTGTCATCGTGCAGGTGGGAGTGCCCAGGAGGCTGGATGGGGAGAGGGTCTGGCAGGCCCTTGGGGAGGCCTGGAGCCTATGGGAGAGGGGCTCCTTTTCCTGTTGGGGGCTGCAGGGGCTTGACTTCCCAGACTTTGAGAGCAGTGAGGTGGAGATACAGAAGCTGAAGCCTAACTGTGGGGAGAGAAAGGCAGCAGACAACTGGCCAGGGCAGGGCTCACCGGCTGCCCGTCCATAGGGCCTGACCATCAAGCCACTGGTCAAGTGGCTGAAGGTGAAGAGGAGTGAGCATCACAAACCCACCCTGAACCAGGAGCTGCATGAGCATGTGGGTACCAGAACCCCATCCCCCTACCTGTCCCTCTCTCCCTTCTCCTATTCTGAGCAGAGTCCTGATCTGGTCCCCCTACCCACCCCCCTTCTAGACTTTTGACCACATTCTGGCTGCAGTGGAGGACGTTGTGGGCCACCATGGCTATCACTACTGGAGGGACAGGTGAGGGAGCTGCCCCCAGGCTCCTTCAGCAGCAGCAGCAGCAGCACCCCCTCCCCAACGACCCCAGCCAGGGCAGCATGGGGGACATACCACACTTCTGAGAAGGGACGCAGCCAGGCACAGGCTGGGTGACCTCTCCCTGAAGCTCCTCAGGCAGTGCTGGTGTCCCCGGACTCTCAGGATGAGATAAGGTTCCCCAGCGAGGCCTGCCCTGCGTGGTCTGGCACCTCCAGACTCCAGCCGCCTTGTGCTCCGCTGTGACTTTGACTCTCAGCCTGCCAATGAAATAAACCCTGTTTTAGAAACTCAGGACCCACCATGTTCCCCCTGCCCTGGCCACCGGGACCTTTACACATGTTGTTCTTTCTACTAGAACATTCCCTCCCCTCCATCTTGCCTCCTTAACCTCTCTGTTCATCCTTCAGATATTACCACAGGCATCATGTCCTTAGGGAGGCTTCCCTGACTAGGACAAATCCCCATCATACTCTACAATTATCCTTTGTAGTTCCTGTCATGTTGCAATTTTATAGTTACATGTCATAACTTCATCAATGTCAGGCGCTGTCAGTTCCATAAGGGCAGGGACCAACTTCCAGATTCTCCCTGACCGATGCCCACACCAAGAGATGTGGGCCCCGCGCTGGCAGTGCCCCAGCCCTGTCTGAGGAAGTGCCAGCACTCAGGACTGGGCCTGGCATCCTCTGTAGGTGGGAGCAGTTTGATAAGAAGTACCTGAGTCAGCTGTTGATGCGGCGCTCAGCTTACCGCATCCGGGACCAGATCTGGGATGTGTATTACAGACTCAACATCCGGGACGCCATCAGCTTCGTGGATCAGGTGGGCCAGCAGACAATGGAGAATGGGCGGGTGGCCAGCAGGGCAAGGCAGGAAGCGGTGACAAGCAGGCAGGCAGGCCCTGAGCAGGGAGTTGGGAATTCCCAGTAGACTCCGTGGACTTGTGAAGTGGCAGTTACAGGAACGAGCCCGGCCTGACGCTGACATTTAGAGTCTAGTGGGCAGTGCAGAAAGGTGGGAGACAGCTGGACTCTGGCATCAGCAGATGTGGTTCAGATTGTTATCATCTCAGGCTTGTGACCTTGGGCAAGTCATTTATCCTCTCTGAGTTTCGGTGTCCTCAACTGTAAGAAAGCGACAGTATGAGTACCTCTGTCACAGAGTTTTGTAGGTGCAGTATAAAAAAGCACCTAGCGCAGTCCCTTGAACATCCAGAGAGCAAAGTGTGTTAACCGGTGTTATTCCTTTTGTTCCCCTCTGTCTGCGCCACCTTCGTCTGATTGCCACCTGACCTCTGACATGGCTCCTGCAGGGAGGCCACGTCCTGTCCTCCACTGGGCTCACTCTGCCCTCTATGCCCAGCCGCAATTCCGTGGCAGAGACTTCCGTCACCAACCTGCTGTAAGTCCTGGAGCCCCCTCCCGCTTCCCCAGGCTCCTCCCTACTGGGCCCTCTCTCTGAATCTCTTCTGAGGAGGATCCGTGAGCACCTCTGCTTCCGCCCGTCCCCCGGGCCACGCCTCCCGGCCCCGCCCCAGCACGCGTGTCCCCGCCGCCCGCAGGAGGGAGAGCGGCAGTGGAGCGTGTCTGGATCTGCAGGTGATCGACACGGTGCGCAGCGGCCGGGACCGGGAGGACGCCGCGATGCACCACCTGCTCTGCGGAGGCCTCTACAAGCCGCGCCGCAGGGTGAGAGCAGGCAGGGCCTCTGAGTCCCGAGGGGGAGCGAGGTTTGGGGAGGCCATGATCCAAGGCTTTGAGAGGCAACTGGCCCCAGCTTGTGGAGAGCTGTAGATGCCCAGTTGAAGAGCGTGGGCTTCATCTTGTTGGTTATAACCTTTGGTTTTGGGGTTTTTGTTGTTGTTATTTTGAGAAAGGTTGGCTTGTTACAAGGATGGCTTAAGGATGTCTTCCCTGGTAGCAGAGAGCAGATCTAATTGGACGGGGTGAGTTGAGAGGCCGGGAGAGTCAGTTGGGAAGCTGGAGTGAAACACTGCAGATTAGAGCTGGGTGGCTGGAAGGAAGAGGGGCACATAGGACTGTGAAATCGGCCAGGAAGGGGAGAGGAGGTACAGAGGGCTTGATGGGGGTCACAGACAGAGGCAGGAGTGCCAAGGAGGCCTGTGGGAGCAGCTTAACCTGGGGGAGGCAGACATCCAGTTTAGGTAACATGAGTGAGTCCCTTGTAGGTCTGTGAAGCCTCGGGGTTGGAAAGGTCCAACCCATCCAGGCAGGAATCCGTTGCAACCCCGCAAGGGGGCAGCAAGCCATTACCTTGAACCTTTCTGAAATGAGAAGCCAGCTGTGACCATTCTTGGCAGCTTTAACAGTCAAGGCCCTTTCTACAGAGATGGGAATTTTCCCTTTAATTTGCTCCCTCTGGGCCTGATTTAACTCTCTGCACCTCTGCAGAGCAAAAGCCTGCAAAGATGTCAGAACAGCTTCCTTCCACACAGAGGCCTTCTTGCCTTCAGGCCAGCAGCTTCTGTCCCTGGTGTGTCTTCTTCAGCTGTTAGAAATGAGGCCCCTAGGAATTCTATGGTGGACTAGTGGTTAGGATTCCAGGCTTTCACTGCCGTGGCCAAAGAGGCCCCAGATGGAAGGTGCTATGCTAGTTGTGGTTGGCCAGGGCCAGGCACAGGGACCTTTAACCTTTCTAGTTATGGAACTTGCCTTTCTCTTCTCGCAGCCCAGGATCCCTCCAGCTCTGGCTCATCACCCTGAGACCTCACACTGTTCGTACAATCAGGCAACCCACCCCCAATGTCTTCCTCAGTTAATGACTGTGAAACCCTGTCTCATCCAACTTGTGGAGTTTTTGTTTGTTTTTCGGTTTTGGTTACTTTTTCTTATAGAAAATTTCAGTCATTCACAAAACTAGAGAGAATAAAGAAACTCATTTAACCATCACTCAGTTCCAATAATTCCTCCTTACACCCTATCTACACTTTATTATCTTAAAGCAAACTCCAGACATCATATCATCTCTAAATATTTCCACATGTATCTCTAGGTGGCAAGAATTCTTTTTTTTTTTTTTTTTTCAAAAAAGCCATAGTACCATTACCACGTACAACAAGTAACAGTGATTCCTTCTCACCTGACCTCAAATACCCACCCAGAGTTCAATACATATCTTTTTCCATCTGGTTTGTTCAAGTCAGGATCCAAATAAAGTCCACACTTTGCATTTTTAGTAAGTATGTCTTTTTATTTTTTAAAAAAAAATTGGTAATAGTTTCTTCTTCCTTTTTTCCCTCCTTTTTATTATTTACTGAAGAAACTGGATAGATCATCTTAGAAAATTCTCCACTTTACAGATTTTGCTGATTGTATTCCAGAGGTGGTATCTAACATGTTATCCTTGGTACCCTGTATTTCTTGGTAGTTCAATCTAGAGGCCTGGTTGTATTCAGCAACATTCGATAGCTGTATTATTGTATTACATTAGGAAGTATTGATACATAATGATTGGCTGGCTGTTGATGTGTGTGTGTGTATGTAAGATTGGTCAATGAGTTTGGTCCAACCAGTTCTTGTGTAGTCGACTAAAAAAAAAAACCTGGATTATGATTGTGCTTATCCCTGTTAAATGTCATCTTATTTGATTTAGCCCATCATTCCATCGTTTGGATCCCATGTCGGTCACCAAAAATCTCCTCAGATTCACATCATATAAAATTCTGTTAAGCCTGTTAACTCTGTATTCATCAAAATCAACATAAAAATGAACAGGATAGAGCTGAGGACAGAGCCCTGTGGTCTGCTACTAAAGACTTTCCTCCAGACTGATCTGGATCAAGAATTTTGGGGGTATGGTTACTCAATCAGCTCTAAATACACTTAGTTATGCCAGCACGCAATCCCTAATTCTTCATGTTCTTCACAGAAATATCATTAGAGACAGAAGTGTCTAGTATACAGTTAGAAACATAAGATTATAGTTTAAAAGAGAGAGGAGACAGGCTGGAGATAAAAAGACTTGGAAGCAATCTACAGCAGCGGTTTCCTGGCCTGGCTACATCAGAATCTCCTGGGGAGCTTACTAGAATACATATTCCTGGCTTCACCTCCTGCAGAGTCTGATTCTGTCCAGTGGAATGGGATGAGGAATCTGCTCTTAATAAGCCCCTTGAGGGGGTTGAAATGCAGCTGGTCTGATGGCTGGTGTCTGGGAAGCACAGATTTATCACTGGGCTGGCTGGCACTGAAAGAGTCGATACTTTCACTGGGGAGGGCACTGAGATGGGAGAGGGGGCCAAGGATAATGCTGGGGAATGCACAGGGAAGAAAAGGAAGGGGAGCCAGCAGAGGAGGAGAGAGAAGGAGCCTTTGGAGGGGCAGTAGCTGATGCCCCTCCTAGCTGTCTCGGAGGCCTGGGGCAAGAGGAGGGCTGGACTTTGCACGGATGTCGCCTAACCAGAGGCCAAGGTACTGATGACGCGGCAGAAAGCTGCACAGTGGGGCTGCAGTCAGGCAACCCGCCTTGCTCCCACCCCAGCTTTTATCTCTGACATTCAAGGAATTAATGGGTACTAGGGGAAGTGTCAGAATGTAAGTGTAAAGGTTTAGCAGCAAAAGCAAGGCAATAATGTCAATGGAAAGGCGTTTTTCAAGGAGGTAAGGGCAGGAACAGGTCTAAAAGCAGAGGCAGGGGGCCAGTGGCCAGAGAAGGATTGAAGATGCAGGAGAGTGGAGGACTGGGAGGGAGGAACTGATGGAGAGAAGGGAACTGATGGAGGCAGGGAGTGGGGAGTGAGGAGCCCTGTGAACGAGCTGGGCTTCTGCACCCACCCACCCCCACCCAAGGGAGAGAGGGGCACCTCTGCATGAGTGTGTAGAAGAGGGCAGTTGGGAGGAGACTTAAATGGGGATTCTTAGATCCAGCTCAGGGAAAAAGAAAATATGAAGGGCAAAGGAAAGAGACCGGCCTGGGGGTGTGCGGCTGGACAAGAATGACTGGGAACACGCAGGTGGTACTTTGGGAAATTACCAGGAGGTAATGAAAAGGCTGCTAAGCAGTCACGGCCAGAGGTGGAGACAGGTTAGGTGAGGGTATAGTGGGCTTGGTCTTTATGAGGAAGAGTTAGAAAGAGCAGATGATGGGGGTGGTCCTGAGTTGGGCACAGGTATGGTTGGACTGAGAGGGTCCAAGGTGGCAAGAGATAGTCACGGAAGTTCCTGCAGCCTGAGGAGTCACGGTGGCAGCTGCAGAAAGGGCCAAGTAGGGAGAGGGCCAGCTGGACAGAGTCCTGTGTAGTCACAAGGCGGCAAATGGGCCAGGCATGTGGACTAGGCTCAGATAAACTGAGGTGCAAAGAAGGAAATGCCTGCCTTGCTTTCATGGTAGTCCTGAGGACAGGACACAGGATGTCACTTCACATCTGAGAAAACTGGGAGAAGGCAAGAGGGGATAAGGAAAGCCAGATTTGAGGGAGTAGGTTCTGGGATAAAGATCTGAGAATATAGAGTCTGGCTGGGTCTCTATTGTATTTTTAATTTTTTTTTCATTCCATGGCTAGTTCTGGAAAACAGCAGGCTGGCAGGAGCTATGGTGAACTTGGGGCTGTGACGTGGGGTTCCTGTGGGAGGCAGGACACCCAGCCTCATGGCAGGGTGGGGCTGTCATTGCCAGTACAAAGCCAGCTGCAGCCGCCACTTCATCTCTGAGGATGCGCAGGAACGCCAGGACAAGGAAGTCTTCCAGCAGAACATGAAGCGGCGGCTGGAGTCCTTTAAGTCCACCAAGCACAACATCTGCTTCACCAAGAGCAAGCCACGACCCCGCAAGGCCGGCCGCAAGAAGGCATGTGCTTTCTCTAGGACTCCTGTTTGCAGCTGCAGGCTGATGGCATGCAGTTTTGAGCTCACAGGTTTTGGAATCCAGCCTCAGGGACCTGGGGGCTGTAGCAGCTTGGGTTCCCTTTTGCATCTTCCTGGAGCCCCAGAGGAGAAGGTGAAGCCTTCAGAGGGAGAGCAACCTCTTGTGGTCACCTGCCCAAGGCAGCAGGACCACCTACCAGAGGTGGAGTGAGCAGGAAAGAGGCAGATTCCTTGTTGGGGAAGGGGTGCGGGGACTCCATGAATTTCTTATTCAGCCCAGGCTGATGTACTGAGCATCTCTGCTGGGGCCATACAACACTTGCTGGGGGGTGGGGGTGGGGGGTCAAGGGATGGTAGAACCACTGTAATTGATGCAGATTCCCTTCCATGTGGTGTCAGGAAGACCTGTCTTCTTGTTGACCCCACCAGATGACAGGATTGGGGTTTGGAGTCAGGGCAAGAGGCTTAGGACTTTTTTTTTTTTTTTGGTCCTTAGAAGGATGGCGTGGCTAACACTGAAGCTACAAACGGGAAACCTCCTCGAGACCTGGGCTTCCATGACACAGGCAAGCAGGGAGTGGGGTGGTGTTGAGGATGGGACGGGGAAGGGAAGGGCAGGGGCCCACTGACTGGAAGCCTGAAGGACCTTCTCTGCATGGCACTCAATGCCAAGAGCTGGGGCTCTTCCCCTTAAAACTAGATGGACAGGTCTCAGCAGTTACTAGACGTCTGTGACACCTGAGAGCTAACTATAGGCTACAGACCCTGAGGACCTGGAGAATGTGTCATAAATGGGGCCTGGTCTGTGCCTTAAAGGATGGGTGGGCCCTGGGGTCCAGTGTCCCTGCAGTAAAACCAGAGGCCTAGAAGAGCTGCACATTGATGGGCCTTCTAGCCTTCCAGATGTTTATGCTTCCAGTTGATGATGGGATCTGAGGTTGAGAGAAGATGAAGGTGCTGGGAAGTGTGATTCTCTGATGGCTTCCTCTGAGGATCTGTCTTTCCTGTTGCCTCCTGGGACTCTGGAGCCCCATGCCCCTTCCTCTCAAGCTCCCTCACCCCCCTAGGCCAGTGCTGTAACAGCCACAGGACAAAGCAGGTGTCTCTGCCAACTGTGGGCTCTGCCTAGATGGATAAGGGGTTGGGTTCCGGGTGGTGTGG
The DNA here is from genome assembly GCF_910594005.1 of Cervus elaphus. Classification (NCBI taxonomy): domain Eukaryota; kingdom Metazoa; phylum Chordata; class Mammalia; order Artiodactyla; family Cervidae; genus Cervus; species Cervus elaphus. The sequence goes on from NC_057818.1 coordinate 35,552,771, forward strand.
TACCATGAGGCAGCTGCTGGGCTGGCCAATCCCACTCAGCTCTTGTCCCTGTCCAGCTGCTGTGATCTTAACCGTGGAGTCTGAGGAGGAGGAGGACAGCGACAGTTCAGAGACAGAGAAGGAGGATGACGAGGGGATCATCTTTGTGGCTCGGGCCACCAGTGAGGTTCTCCAAGAGGGCAAGGTCTCAGGTAATGGCTTCCTCCTGCCTGCCTCCCTCTGGAGCAAACTGGAGCTACGCAGTTGGCTTCCTCCCCCTTTGCTGATGGCCTTTACTCCAGACAGTCCCTCTGCCTATCTGCTCATTCATTCATCAACCAGCATTTACTCAGCATTTCTTTTATGTCAGACATCTGACATCTATGATCTGATTCAATCCTTACAACAATCAAGATGGGGAAACTGAGCTCAAAGGAACTTGGGACTTGTCTAGAAATCAGCAGAACCAGAATTTGAACCTGACCCATCTGATTCCAAAGCTCACAGCCATTTCACTTGCCTCCCTTTACACTCTGGCGAGAAACACAAGGTGACAAGCAGACCTAACACCGGGTTCTGCTGTGACCCGTGCTCAGCACAGCAGCACTCAGGTACAGCCCCCAGTAAGGGCGGCAGCTGGGCCTGAGGGAGGAGCCTGCACTCATCAAAACAGCATTACTGTAGATAAAAACCGACATATACGTGCTTCCATATGTGGAGACCTAGTGAACTCAGAATGCTAATTACCACTGCCTGTTGGCTCAAGAATTCTCAGGTGTCTTTTAAAAAACATCCTATTATAGAAAATTTCAAAATATACAGTAGACAGAATAGTAGAATAAACTCCCATCTCTCTACCATCCATCTTAAATAATTACCTACTCCTAACTGATCTTATTTCACTTACACCTTCACTATGCCCCTCTCTCCACTGGGTTCTTTTGAAGCAAATTGCAAATATCATACCACTCTATTGCTAAATACTTCAGCAAGTATCTCTAAAAGATAAGGATCCTTCTTAAAAATATAACCATAATACCATTATCATATCCAAAATCTTTGTTATCAGATATCCAGTCCGTGTTCAAATTTCCCTGATTGTCTTCATTTATTTTTATAGTAGGTTGTTCAAATAAAAATCCAGACAAAGACCCACGCATGAAATTTGGTGGATAAGTCTCTTTTAACGTATAACACTGATTCTTAAGGAGGTAGTAGTAGTGATTTTGTCCCCTAGGGCAGCGGTCCCCAACCTTTTTGGTACCAGGGACTGATTTCATGGAAGACATTTTGTCCACGGACTGGGGATGGGTGGGGATGATTCAAGCGTATTACATTTATTGTGCACTTTGTTTCTGATCTAGTGCTGCTGTTGATCTGACAGGAGGTAGCGGTCCACAGCTTGGAGGATGGGGACCCCTGCCCTAGGGTACTGTCTGGAGACATCTTGTGTTGTCACAGCGGGAGGGGTACCTCTGCGATGTGTGGGTAGAGGCCAGGGATGTTGTTAAACACCCTTCAATGCACAGGACAGCTCCCTACAGCGAAGTCTCTGCTCCTACCTGGGACAGTGTCAAGTTTGAAAAACCCTGATTTATAGGTCCCCCCACCATACTTTCTTTCCTTGCACTGTATTTATTGAAATAACTTGGTTATTTGTCCCCCAGTCTTTCCTTGTCTGGATTTTGCTGATTGCATCCCCTAAGCATCATTTAATATGTCTGTTTCACTGACCTTTACATTTCCTTCAAATTAGTAATTAAATCTAGATCAGACTTGATAAGCATACTCCATAGGTGGTGATGTTACACCTCCCACTGCGTCTCACCAGGGAGCATGTACCATCTGGCTGGCTGTCTTTTTGTAGGTTAATATTGACTATTGGCTTTGGTTGTTGTTAGCCTGACCCACCCATTATCAAACTCCCTGTCAGTTTTCATCAGGTGGTCTTGCAGTCACTGGTGATCACTGCCACATCCAACAGTTCATTCCGGGTTGCGCAATGCTGATATTCTGTCTATTTTTTGTTTGCATTGATTAGCAGGAATTCTTGTATTTTAAAAAAAGCCTTCTTTCATCAATTATTTAGTCAGTCTGAGGTACAGTTCATATAGGGAAGAATGGATAAATGCTTGAATTTTTCCTTTCACTTATCGGTTTTCAGACCAATAGTTACCTAGCATCCTCTAAAGGTGAACACTGAAGTTTTTTTGTTGTTAAAATTTCATACAGCATTCCAGGGAGGTAGTTTCACTCTCAGTTACAGCATCAATACATTTCATAACGTGGAGCACTTGAAGTCAAGTTCACAGGACTGCTCAGGACTTTATCAGTGAGCAGACACTGACTGAGCACCTATTATATGCAAGGCACTGAGCTTGACTTTGGAAAACAAGGGGTGGTGGGTGGCCAGAGGGCTGCTCCTTCCCTGTTTTCCTCTTTCAGAGCCTCAGCCTTTCTGTAATGCCGTGGCTGAGCCTTCCATTAAGGCTGCCAGCACTTCTGGGATTCTCGGCTCACATCCCCTGTGCTCTGGCATCCCCTCTGCGGCTCATCTTTAGCCTGTTTAGGTTCGTGTGAGCTCACTCTCCTGGACTCTGTCCCACCAAAGGGCTGTGGTGGGAACTCAGGCAAGGAGTGCAGTGGCCAAGCCTCGAGATCTTCCTCACCCTGGGCAGGGGGCCTAGCAGGATGTGGTTTAAGCCTGGCACTGCAAGTTGGTTGAGGGCTGATCATAGATGGGTTTTTTCCTGCCTCGCTCTCGCTTTGGCTTGTTCTAGTTGTTTTCATTTGTTCAGTAGGTATTTGTTGAGCAACTGCTACATGCTCAGTCCTGTGCTAGGTGCTGGGGATACAGTGGGGAGCAAACCCAGCTGTGGCGCTTCCCCTGGGCCAGGCGTGCATCCAATAACTGCACAAATGGATGCTGTGTGGCAACTGCAGAATGAACTTCTGTGCTCACACTTGAGAAAGCATCACTGGCTTGGCGATGAGTGCCTGTCTGCTTTGTCCCCAGGGAGCCTTGAGGTGTGCCCCAGCCCACGCATCATCCCCCCGTCCCCAACCTGTGCGGAGAAGGAGCTGCCCTGGAAGAGTGGGCAGGGGGACCTGGCTGTCTACGTGTCCTCAGAAACCACCAAGATTGTGCCCGTGGACATGCAGACAGGCTGGAACCAGAGCATCTCGTCCCTGGAGAGCTTGGCATCCCCACCGTGTACTCAGGCCCCAACGATGACACGCCTGCCTCCCCGCCCACGGGCCCCGGAAGAGCCCCAGGCCCCTCTCAAGCTGCCCCTCTCCTCTGATCCACACTCTTGCTTTGCCTTCCCCCCGAGCCTGGCCAAGGCAGGCCGTTCTCGCAGTGAGAGCAGCGCTGACATCCCCCGGCAGCAGGAGCTGCAGCCCCTCATGGGACACGAGGACCACACCCATCTCAGCCCAGGTACCGCCAACTCCCACTGGTGCATCCACTTCAACAAAGGCGGCCGGCTGTAGCCCAGAGACTCGGGGAGGAGCAGGGGGCCGGAGCCCCCCTGGAAGTCTTCCCTGCACAAGGGGCAGAGGAGCCCACTCAACTGGACATGGGGTTAGAGGAGCCTGGACTGAAGTAGCAGCTGGGCTCCCTTGGGGCAGGTCAGAAGGGTCTCGTGGGCTGGTCCTCACAGAAACCCTTTTCACCACCCTCCTTGTTCCGAAACTCCTGCCACTTTCCCTTTCAAAAAGGCCCTAACTCTGGTTCAAGACCCAGTTCAGACGTTTTTAGAGGCAAGGCCCAGAGACAAGGGGAGCTGATGCTCCTTCCCCAGCGGGTCCTCCTGGGGAGCAGTTCCTGTCCCCGAAGCAAGGGCATCTCTCCTCAGCTGACACTGGGCTGTCCTGCACTCCACCCTGCCCCAGCGTCAGCTCAGGAACCTGGCAGGGAGGCTCCATGAGGGGCTGGTTCTCAGAGGGACTGGGCTGGGAGGTGCAGCAGGCTTTGCTGCCCTGTCGGCACAGCTACCCACAGTCAGTTGATTTGGAGCAGTGGGAATCTGTCTCCACTCCTTGCTTTATCTTCCTTTGCTGCCAGTCTCTGGGGCAATAGTTCCTCCAATTCCAGGCCACAGGGTTGGGCCAGGCTTCAGGTCACGGTTGCTTCTTAGCCAGCATCACTCTGGGGCTCTGCTGCTTTGCATCCGGGTTTGGGCCTTTCAGATCCTTGGGTCGGAGATTTGTGAGGAGAGGAGACGGTGGCCTCTGGCCTCCCACACTGTCTCCTCGTTATTCCCTGAACAGGAAAGGGGCCAGGTATCTCAGGATCACTGCTCCAGTGCTCTGGGGCTGAGAGGCCTGACTACAATGGAAAGGGGGCTGACTGGGTGGCAGGTGACTTTCCTGGGGTTAGCACCTGCCCTGAATTTTGTACCTTGAACCTAAGATACATTAAACATCTCTCAGATGGATGTGTGTCCTGTGCCCATGTGTCTGGGGGTTTTGAGGTGTGAGAAGCGGGCAAGAGGGCTTGTGGTGAGGGAGATGGAAACTTTCAACTCTGTGCCCCAGGGCTTCCCGGGTGCAGAATGCGGGGGGGTGGGGTGGGGGGTCCGGGGAAGGACTGATAGGCCCTATGGCCCTCCCTCCCTCTGCTCCCATTCTTTCCCACTACGTCACCTTACAGGAAGCCTGCAGCAAGTCCAGGGGATTGTTGTCTGGGCACGGGGTCACAGAACTGGGTGTCCACAAAATGGGAATGACTTGCAGGAAGAGAGACCCCAGAGGTCAGGTGCCAAGGTGCCCAAAGATGCAGCCAACACACACTGGCACCAGATAAACGTTCCTCAAATGCCTGGAGGGAGGGGTAGGACAAATGAAAAGATGTGTTCTGCACATGGCAGTAGGAGGACAATCTCAAGGGAGCTGGTCACCCTGAGTGTTCCTGATACACATTGGAGAGTGTGGGGTCCGGAAACATCTAGGGCTTGAAATCCCTGATGACAGCAGACCCCGTTTCCACTGGGCTTATCTATCAATACCTCACACACACACACACACCCCCCCCATAAAATTCACCCATTTAAAATGTACAGCTTGGTGGTTTTCTAACATATTCACAGAGTTGTGCAACCCTCCCCACAAGCTAAGTTTGGAACAGTTTCATCGTCTCCCAGAGAAACTGTTCTGTTGGCAGTCACTCCTCACCCTCTGCCGAGCCCCAGGTAATCACCGATCTGTCGTTCGTCTTCACACATCTGAAACCCTGAACACACTGCAAAGCTCACACATTTAGTCAACCATTTTTTCTGACTTATGCCTGGGGAATGTGTGGAGAGAAGGAAGAGTGACTTTCAGGCTTTGCCCTCACACGGCGTACAGTCGGCTGTGATAAGGCCGAGCAGCTGGTCCCAGCCCTCCCCTGCTGGGTATGTTACCTTAGGTATGTTACATCCTCTCTCCGAGTTCCAGTGTCTACATCTCTAAAATGGGATGCTTATTTCATACCGTTGCTGTCTGGATTAGATGATGAAATGAGAAGAACCAGGTACACAGCCTGGACTGTGGAAAAGGATTATAAATGTTAGTCATTGTTGGTGTTACGTTACAAGCCCAAGAGCATAGAAAGTTCTGTGAGGCCTGGAGGAGATCTAGCGGGGGGAGCTTTGAGAGGCGTCTGAGTGTGTGTGTGTGTGTGTGTGTGTGTGTGAGTGAGACAGGGCTCAGACAGCATGGGTGAGTCTATGTGGGTGCATTCCAGGTGTGTGTGTGTGTGTGTGTGTGTGTGTGTGTGAGTGAGTGAGACAGGGCTCAGACAGCATGGGTGAGTCTATGTGGGTGCATTCCAGGTGGGAAGATCAGCATGAATAAAAGACATCTTGAGCACACACAGTGAGAAGCAAAGAGCAGTAGGGGACATGCTGGGGAGAGGCCAGCCAAGGACACAAAGGCTTGGGTGGGGTGACCCTGCCGAGTTTCGGAGGTGGCAGCCTGGGAGAACTGTGACTGAGGGAGTGTGGGCAGTGGCGTGCACTAGTAAGCATGAATGTAGCTGGTGCTGGGGGAGGATGGGTGAAAGCCCACGTGGAGGAAGGCTTGGTAGGAGGAAAGGCTAGAGATGGAAGACCTGCTAGGAGGCCCAGGGATGTGAAGGTGCTTGTGTTGGAGACGGCTGGCAGCCATTCTTAGACCCTGGTGTCAGAACCACTGGGAGCTTGTCAAACACAGATTCCTGGGCCTACCCCAAAGTTCTGACTCAGCAGGTCTATGGGAGCCCAGAAATCTGTAATCTGAACCGGCTCTCCAAAAGGAGATGGCCCAGGGACCACATCCTTCAAAAATTACTAGATTAGGAAGGTTCAGAAACAAAATCCACAACTGATGGTGTAGGAGAGGGGTGCAGTGGGGCTCCTGGGCCTAGAGCTGGGTAACTAAGAATGGGGGGACTTCCAAGAAAACGGTTGGTCAGAGATGAGCAGACTGGGGGTAAGAAACCCAGGGGAGGTAGGCATCTGGGATGCAGAAGAGCAAACAAGTCATCATCTAACCAGGCAGGAAGGTGGAAACAACCTCCAGTGCCTTGAAGGAGGAAGGATTTTGACCTGGAGGGATGGGCATGAGCATTCCAGGTGTGTGTGAATGTGTGTATACTCAGTCACTCAGTCATGTCTGACTCTTTGTGACCCCATGGACTGTAGCCCGCCAGGCTCCTCTGTCCATAGGATTTCCCAGGCAAGAATACTGGAGTGGGTTGCCATTTCCTCCTCCAAGGGATCTTCCTGACCCAAGGATCGAACCCATGTCTCCTGTGTCTCCTGCAGTGACATGCAGATCCTTTACCACTGTGCCACCTGGGCATTCCAGGAACAGGGAAACATTTTGTGACAAAACTTGTGATCAGGTGAATTTTCCAGGCCTATGTAAGAGCTAGACAGGAAGGCTGTGATTATGTCTCTGGATGGCTTTGAATGCCACACTAAGGAGTATAGAGTTTATTTAGGCTAGAGGTGAGATAGGTCTGGAAGGTGTAGGGTATTTGTCACCCTCGCTGTCTAGGGCAGTACTGAAGAGGGGAAGGTTTGGGGTGGAATGAAGGCAATGAATGTGGTTCTCTTATCACTAGGCCCACAGAAGTACAGAGCTTCCACTCCATTTTTGATTGGCTCATGTTGGTAAGAAATGCAAAGTTGGCTGGTAAAGGGGCAGGGGAGGGAGGCCCATCCCCATTTCATGATCTCAGTGGAAAAGGCTTCTGTGAGGACATTCTGCTGCCAGGAGAGCCACAGAGCTGGGCCCCATGAGTCACTGCTCAGTCCTGCAAACTCAGCCCACAGAGCCTGCTGTGGTCAGCGGCTCAGGTTGGCTCCAGGCCCAGCCCCCAGTGTTCCCCACTAGGCCCAGTTTGTCCCCATTTCTATCTGTCTCTCTGCCCTCCTGGGGCTGTGCATCTTGCCACCCTCTGCCTCATCTGTGGCCCTCTCTGACTGAGCCTCTGAATCTGCTTCCATTTGTGACTCTGGTTTACATCTGGCTCATAAATGGAGAGCCTCAGGAGGGCAGGGCTGGTGTGACCAGTCTCAGGCACCCCTCAATATTTATTCCAGGCCCTGTGCTAGATACAAGAAATACAGAAGTGGGCAATACATGGTCTCTGTCTTCACAAAGCTTACAATGCACATTCTGTGCAGAGTGACTAAACCAAGGCCTGGCCCTGCCCCTGAATCTATCTGCCTGTGCCCAGGGGTGCTGGGGTCAGCTATGGCCTGTGGCTTGAGGCCTCTTGCCTTTGGCTCTGGAGGGATACATGTGCCAGCCAGCAGGTCTAACCAGCTCTTAGGGCTCACAGGGAGCCTGGCTGGCGGGTGGGGGTGGGCAGACAGTGGGCAGCAGAAGGGGAGGGAGAGAGCTGGAGGCAGTGACTCAGTGGGGCGGCTCTAAGACAGCTGGGGAGGGTGCCAAGGCTGGTCCTGATGCTCGCTGAAGCTAGAGGAGGGTGGGATGAGAAGGCCTGCCGGGGGTTGGGGATGGAGCAGGACAACCCCAAGCCTCCTCACTCGCAGCCACATCCCCTGAAGAAGGAGGCTCCTGAGAGGCTGACTTGGTGCTGATGTGGCAGCTGCAACGGTGGGGAGGGGAGGATTGCTGGTGCTCCTTCTGATGCCCTGATTCCCTCCTCTGGCAGCTTCTTGAAGGAGGTGACTACCCTATAGCCAGGGAAGCCACTGTAGCCACTGCCCTCTCTCTACAAGGAACCCAGGGCCTGAATAAGGTTAAGGGGCACAGTGTCTTCTTCTGGCCACATAGCCTACCTTCTTATAATCTTCCCACAAGTTTGGGGAAGTGTCAGGCCAGACCCACATGTCCCCAAAGGGATTTCACACCTCAGAGCTGAGCGAGATCTCATAGGTCAGCTCTCCAAGTGACTTTCACCAGTTCAGGATCCTCTGACGGAGCATGAAATGAAGGGCAGGGCTCCAACACAGCCCAAGAGCTGGCAGCAAGTGGACCTCCGACATACAGGTCTTTCCTAGTTCTCAGGGGGGAATCCCAGGAGAAAGGAACGACTTTCCTTCTTTCTTTTACAGGTGAGTAAGATGAGGCTCAAGCAGCACTGAGTTGCAAAAGCTCACCCAGCAGGTAAGGGGAAGGGCACACCTGGCCCTCTGCTTCCTGAATCCTGTCCTCGGTCCCAGCCTCTTTGGCTGGACTTTGTGGTAGGGGGGTGTGGAGCTGGGGAGAGGGTGTATATGACAGAAGTGCCAAGAACGCAAGGGAGTGTAGAGTCCGGGCCTGGTGGATTCTGGCGAATCTGGGTCAGCACCCACTACAGAGCTCCCTCCTTCCCTCTAGCCCAGACAGCAGCCCCCACATCCCATCATGGGATCATACAAGCTGTCTCTCGGTGCCTGGGCCTGAGGACTGGAAAGGAAGAGAGGGGCTGCAATGGAAGGGCCCCTCCCTCCATGAAGATACCCCTACTGGCTGCCAGCAGCATGAAGCAGCTGGTCTGGGCTTCCGGAGTCTCTCTTCCTAGGGGTCTCCAGGCAGACAGAAGCGCTCCTTGTTTTGCCCAGGGAGGCTGGGGCTGTGCTCCCTCCATCCTGCGTGCATTTAAGAGCAGAAGCCTCCCCCACCCCCACCCCGCCACTCCGCCAGCCCCCTCCCTCACTCCCAGGCGGACCCCTGGCTCACTCACCCTCGCGCACCTACGCCGCCTTCCAAGCGGGGGAGCGCTTCTGGCGCGCTGAGCAGGCCGGGGGGCGTGGGCGCCGTGGGAAGGCCGCTGGTCGTTGCCCCTACCGGCGGACTGAGAAGCCAAGTCAAAGTCAGCTGGAAGTCCCGGGGGTGAAGCCGAGCCGTCCCGGCCCGCGGGGTACGAAGGGGCGTCTCGGCAGGGGGCGCTGCGAGAGCCGGCGTCTGGGCGCTCTCTGGCCGGCTCGGGCTCGGGCGGTTGCCGTCGGGCCGGGCGGGGTGGGCGGTGGCTGCGTCCTCCGGCCCCCAGGGGGCGGTGCGGCGCCGCAGCGTTCCCTGCTGCGCCCGTGCCCGCCCCCGCGGTCTGGAGGCTGCGCACCGTAGCCGCCGTCGAGGCAGCGATGCGGTACGTTCGAGGGCTCCGGCTGCCTGGCGTTTTGGGTTCGCGTTACCACGTCGGCGCGTCCTGAGGTTGTGAGCGTGATCGGCGGGCGGGCGAGGAAACCGGAGCGCGAGTGCCCGTGGCGAGGCCGGGGTCGGCCGGGCCGGCGTGAGCGCGAGCACGAGGCGGCGCCCCGCCCCCGCCTTGAGCGTCCCACCCGCGCAGGCCGGCCCAGCGTGGGGCCCTTTGGGCGAAGGCCCACAGGAGCGCGGCCCCGCCGGTCCCGAGCTGGAGGGAGAGACCCCAGACCTTCTCCCTTCTCCTCCTCAGGCCTCAACTGCGACAGCCGCTGTGCTCCCGGTGCCGGGCACCAAGACTGGTGCCTCCTACGGCCTAGTGCCTTCCGCCTGCATCGCCCGCTGATCCCTACCCGGCCATCTTCAACGTGTTTCCTGGATGAGCTGAGGTCTCAGTTCACACCGAGGGCTTAGCTCCTCTCCCGTTTGCTTGGAGCAGGCCCACCTTTAAGGAAGGGGTGATGGAAGGGCCCCTGGAGGATGGGGATGAGTCTCCAGAGTCCCAGGGCCATGCCACCGACTGGAGATTTGCTGTGTGCAGTTTCAGAGATGCCTGGGATGAGGGGGAACCTGCTCCCCAGATGCAGGCCAAGAACCCCCTTCCTCCAAGCCCACCAGCAGGGGCAGCTGGGGAGGAGCTCCAGGGCAGCCCTCTGCCTGGCGAGCTTCAATCACCCACAGGACAGATGGTTGCAGATGAGTCGGGGCATGGCCAGAAGGGCACATTAGGAGGGTTCTCTGTCCAGATGAATGAACCAGCCTCCTATGGAGTGGAGATCCTCCTAAGTCCAATGTCTTCCCACCTTAGTCTGGCACAGGGTGAGAATGACAGCCAAGGAGACTTGGCAGGGCACTCAGTTTCAGGCAGGGTCATGCCAGTCCGCTTGGACCCTGAAGGGTTGGACAGTGACCCTGTGAACCATGGAGGTCTTTTATCTGAGATGTCGTCAGGGCTACTGGAGGCAGGTAAGGAAGGCTGGGCCAGGGAAGTCTTGGGAGGGAAGGAGGGAGGGTCCTTCTGATCCTATTCAGGCTGAAGCCCAGGTGCAAATAGGGGGTCTCTGGGTAGATTGCCCAGTGTAGACCCAAACAGTTTTCCTCCCCAAGACTCCCACAGATCCAGGCTCTTGAAGTCCACTGACTGCCTCCTGGCCCAAGACCTTGCCTGGGAGCTGCTTGCCAGTGGCATGGCTGCCCTGCCAGGTAGCTAGCTGGGAGACACTAAAGGTGGTACAGGTGGGGTGGCTTGATTGAGCAGATGTTCACTGCCTTTTTCCCACAGGGACTCGAGATGTAGAAGGCCGGGCAGTGCTGCTTCTGTGTGCCCATAACTCAGCCTGGAATCACCCCAAGTGCAACAGCCATGAGCTCGTCCGCCTCCTGCTCTACTTGCAAAGCATCCCCAGGTTGGGGGAGGAGATTGGGGGACAGAACCTGAGCCAGGAGATGGCAGGGTTGGGGAAATAGATACTCAACCAAAGCCTGCTCCTTTAGGCCCAAAGTACAGACCTTGGGACTGACCGTACTGGTGGACGCCCGGATTTGTTCCCCAAGCTCTTCCATATTCTGGGGGCTCAGCCAACTGCAAGTGAGTACAGGATTGTAGCTCCCTTCTTCCCCCCAGCCATTCCTTTCGTGTAGGGTCGGGATCAGGGCTGAGCTCAGATTCTTTGCAGGAAGCAGTCCCAGGATCAGTGCACCGTGTGCTGCTGGTGGGAAAGCTGCCGGAGGAAGTGCCTGCAGGGCTACAGGTACTGAGCCATTTTGGTCAGGGTGGAGATCGGGTGAGTCCCCACCAGGCCCGAGTCCACTACACCTTCTTTTTTGCAGTTAGAGCATCTATCCTCTCACCAAAGCCTGCTGACCCACATCTCCACTTCAGAGTTGCTCACTTCACTAGGAGGAGGCCTGCCTTACTGTCACCAGGCTTGGCTGGACTTCCGGATGGTCAGTACACTGGGTGGGGCATTGGGTGGGTAGGCAGGCGATCTGGTCAGCAGAGGAGCCTCCCCTGGGCTGGCTTGAGCAGTGCATAGCTGGCTGCAGTGGCCTGGGATTCAAGATGCCTGGGACCAGCCCTGTGCTCTGTGCTGGTCATGCCTGCCTCTGTTCACAGCGTCTGGAAGCCCTCCTACAGAGCTGCCAGGGGGTTTGTGCCCTGCTTCAGGGAGCCATTGAGAGCATGAAGGCTGTGCCCCAGCCCATGGAGTCTGGGGTGAGTGTCCCCTCTTGACACCTCCCCAAATTCTCCCTATCTTCTCCTTCTCCCACACGTGCCTCCAACGCCTGTTGCTCTTAACCATAGGAAGTTGGTCGACTGCTGCGGCAGGCACGGGTCCTGATGGAGCATGTGCTAGACTCTCCACGGTTGGCATGGCTACAATGCCAGGGAGCCTTGGAGCTCACATGGCTAAAGCAAGAGGTGCCAGAGGTGACCCTGAGCCCAGACTACAGGTAGGTACAAGCCCAGGTCTTGCCCCAGCCCACCATATGCCATGCCAAGGACTCAGTGTCTGGCCCAGACCAGCCAGGATTATGGTCCCAAGACAGGGTCAAGTAGAGCTAGGCACCTGGAAGGGGCACTAAGACGTGTACCACACACCAGGTCAGCAGTGGATGAGGTTGAGGAGCTGTATGGCCGCGTGGATGGATTGCTGCACCAACTGACCCTGCAGGGTAACCGCCGAATACAAGCACTGGAGTTGGTCCAGACGCTGGAGGCCCAGGAGGGCGAGCTGCACCAGGTGAGAACTATCCGCCCAGGTGGGCCTCACCTCTAATCTTAAGCATCACCCCACCCCATAGCAACTCTCCTTTCCTTGTTCATACTCCTCCAGATAGAAGTGTGGCTTCAGCAGGTGGGCTGGCCAGCACTTGAGGAGCCCAGGGAGCCCTCACTGGACATGCTGCTTCAGGCCCAAGGCCCTTTTCGGGAACTGGACCAGATTGCTCAGGTGAGTTTGGTTACTTGTTCCTTGTGTAGGTATTGGAGCACTTTGCCAGAAACTTGGAATGCAGAGTGGGTGAAAGTAAATCTAGTCTTTATTCTCTTGGAAATTACAGTCCAGCAGAGGAGATCAGTTGTAACCAAAGATTGAAAGTCATGTATATATTCTTTTTTGGAGAAGGGAATGGCAACCCACTCCAGTATTCTTGCTTGGAGAATCCCATGGACAGGGGAGCCTGGCAAGCTACCATCCATAAGTTGCAAAGAGTTGGACGTGACTGTGCGACTGAGCACATTTGTTCTTTCTGTGCCAAAGTTCTAGAGAGAAGCAATACAGGTGTTTCTATCTGAGTGTATGATAAAGTCCTGAACGAGGAAGGGTCTTGGGCAAACTCTCTCGTGATAGTGACTTTTGATCTGAGATCTGAAGGACAGGTTGACCTTAACCAGGCAGAAGAGGGTTAGAGATAAGACATGTTTCAGACTGAGGAAGCAAAAGGCATGTGCAAAGGTCCTTTGATAGGAGGGAGTGTGGCTTGCCTGAGGAACCATCAGAAAGTCATTGAGGATGAAATACAGAGCAGAAGATGGAGGGAGAGTGGGGTGAGATGAGGTAAAATGAGGCCGGAAGAGTGGCCAGTGGCCAGGAACTGGATCCTGTAATGGAGTACAGTTTAAGCAGGAAAATCATATAATCAGATCTGTATTCTAGAAATATTACCATAACTCCTGGGTAGACAGTGACTTGGTGGATGGACATGCAGAGTCCATTGAAGAGGCACTTGTGGTCCAGGTGGGAATGATGCTTACTCTGGCCAGGATGGTGGCAGAGGAGATAACATTTGAGAAGTTGATGGGATTCAATGGTGGATACATACGAGGCTGTAAGAGGGAGAAGCGTTTACAAAGGTGAATATGTACTGTTCCCTGAGAGACGAGCCTTCTGGGGGAAAGGGCATTCATCTGTCCAGCCTTGGATGTACCCTGGAAATGACCATGAGGGAAGGAGAGGGAGCGCTGAGTGTCGAGGCTCGTTTGGTGGTTGTAGGTGTACGGGTGATGTTTGAAGTATGTTTGCACATGATTGCCTGAGGGGAGAGAGTGGGCTGTCTTCAGGAACATCAAGGTTTAACAACGGAGGTAAGGGATGGGGGATCAGGAGGGGGGAAGTACTAGAGAAAGCCAAGGAGAATCAGGGAGAAGGGGAGAGGTCAGGGGAGCTAGAGGAGAGAGGTTTGGTACTACTGAATGGTAAGAGAGGAAGCCTGAGAGGCGCTGGGGATGGGGAGTAGAGTGGGGTTGCAGAAGGCCAACATAGTTAAGAAGTAGTGATGAAAATAACGGTTTCTCCAGGGAGTTTGGCTGTGGAGAGGAGCACAGAGAGAGAGGTTTGGGGGAGGGGTTGCGGAGCTTTAGTCTTCACAGAAGTGACTTGATGATGCCGTGTAGACATCCATGGAAAAGACTTGGGCTCAGCAACTGCAATGCCAGGCCTAGACTTGCTGATTCCCGACTCTGTCTCCAGGAACAGGTCAGGCGAGGGGAGAAATGTCTGCAGCCACTGGTTGGCTGTGATGCGGCCGAACTGGGCCCCTTTGGGGCCCGCTTTCTGACCCTGCGAACCCAGCTGGCCGACTTCTCTAGGGCTTTGGGCCAGCGGCGGCAGCGACTGGCAGATGCCGAGAAACTCTTGCAGTTCTTCAAGCAGGTGGGTGAGGGGTCCTGTCCCTGGTTCCAGGTGGTCAGGGAAGTCAGAGGGGTGGCTGCTTAGTGCTACGGCAGCCTGAGCTTTGAAGGATATCGTGCCTGTTTTCTCTCCCTGTTTTCAGTCTGACGCCCAAATCCACTGGGGATGCAGCCTGGGGCCACCGTTCTTTGGGGATGGGGGGAGATAGAGAAGGCTCAGCAGTCTTGGGGAGATCCTTCCTCAGCGCCCATCTGGCCTTGGTGTTGCAGGCCTTGACCTGGGCCGAGGAGGGGCGGCAAGTGTTGGCAGAGCTGGAACAGGAGTGCCCAGGGGTTGTGCTGCAGCGGCTGCAGCTGCACTGGACCAAGCACCCGGACTTGCCTCCTGCCCACTTCCGAAAGATGTGGGCTCTAGCCACAGGGCTGGGATCTGAGGGCGTTCGCCAGGAGTGCCGCTGGGCCTGGGCGCGGTGCCAGGACACCTGGCTGGCCCTGGATCAGAAGTTAGAAGCTGCTCGCAAGTCACCCCCGACGGGTAGCACAGCTAGCCTGTGTGTCAGCCGGGTCCCAGCGGTACCTGCTGTCCCTCCCCTGAGAAAGGCCTATAGCCTTGATCGGAATCTGGGATTGAGTCTCAGAGAACCTGCCCACCAGTGCCACCATGAGGCTATTGTACCTGCCTGCCACAGACCGGAGGCTGGAGATGGTGCCCAGTCAGGGTCATGCCCCACCATGCCTCCTCCAGGGAGCTGTGACCCCAGGAGCCCCAACAGGTACAGAGACTGGGCAGGGCAGGGAGGGTGGTGGCAGGGCAGATGTCTTGGGTCCTGATTCCACCTCCCTGGTAGACTTCAGCTGGTGCTGGCGGAGATGGTGGCTACGGAGAGGGAGTATGTCCGTGCCCTGGACTACACCATGGAGAACTACTTCCCTGAGCTGGATCGCCCTGATGTGCCCCAGGGCCTCCGTGGCCAGCGTGCCCAACTCTTTGGCAACCTGGAGAAGCTGTGGGACTTCCACCGCCATTTTTTCTTGCGTGAGCTGGAGGCCTGTACCCAGCACCCGCCCCGGGTGGCCTATGCCTTCCTGCGCCATGTAAGCCCCACAGGCCACGCGGCCCCTGGCTGATCCTGCCACACTCAACAACGAGCTATTGGGTCTGACCTTGGTGTCAGGTCCTGTGATGGGTACAGCTATGAGCAGGACCAACCAGCCCCTGTTATTCAGGGTGCTTTTAGTTTAGCAGAGGAGATGTGAGTGTAAAATAGATAATTCCAGATTATAATTGGGGTTAGAAAAACATCCAGATAGGTGATGGTGAGTTATCAGTGAGGTCGGGGTACCCCCTTTAGAGAGAACAGTTAGAGAGGCATCTTAAGAGAAGCTGATGTTTGAGCTAAGGCCAGAGGGAGGGGCTGTAGTCAGAGCATTCCATTCAGAGGAAAGATCAAGTACAACGTGCTGGGCAGGAAAGAGGCCCAGTGGTTAAGAAGTAGACGGGTCAGTGTAGCTTAGTGTTGTGAACAGGGGAAGGGTCGTCCGAGGTGAGATGGGACCAGAGCAGAGCTCTTGGGGCCGTGGGAGTGGCAGGGCTGTGTGCAGGACTTCCTCCCCAGAGCCCTGTAGGCAAGCCCCTCCCTGCACAGCGCCTGTTCCTGCCAGATCACCCGTCACTCCAAGCAGGGCAGGTAGGATCTGTCGGTGGGAGGCCTTCTGGGGACACGTCGGCAATTTGGGCCTCCCGAGCTGAGAGTGGTCTGACCCCCTTGGATGCTGGCCCATTGGCACCTGGTCAAACTGTGTATCTTTGCAGAGGGTGCAGTTTGGGATGTACGCACTCTACAGCAAGAATAAACCGCGCTCTGATGCCCTGATGACCAGCTATGGTCACGTCTTCTTCAGGGTGGGTGAGCCTGAGCCTGTAGCGGGAGAGGGGATGGAGCAAACAACGGGAAGCTCCCTGACGGTGTCTGATGTGCCTGGCAGGACAAGCAGCAGGCACTGGGGGACCACTTGGACTTGGCCTCCTACCTGCTGAAGCCCATCCAGCGCATGAGCAAGTACGCGCTGCTGCTGCAGGAGCTGGCGCGGGCCTGCGGGGGACCCGCACAGGAGCTGAGTGCCCTGCGGGCTGCCCAGAGCCTCGTGCACTTTCAGCTGCGACACGGCAATGACTTGCTAGCCATGGATGCCATCCATGGCTGTGATGTGAGTCTTGGCAGGCCGTGGTGGCCAGGGGCAGTGGGTGTGAAAGGAGGGGGCAGAAGAGGCCAGGCACCCACCAGACCCCCACTTGGCAGGTCAACCTCAAGGAACAGGGCCAGTTGGTCCGGCAGGATGAGTTCACAGTCCGCTGTGGGCGCCACAAATCCCTGCGTCGCATTTTCCTCTTTGAGGAGCTGTTGCTTTTCAGCAAGCCTCGCCAAGGACCCACAGGCATCGACCTGTTCACCTACAAGCGGTCCTTCAAGGTAGGCCCACCCAGCCCCTCCCCATAACCCCAGCACCCCTAGAGCCTCACTGAGCTCCTCTCCTGGCCACACAGATGGCAGACCTTGGCCTTACTGAGTGCTGTGGGGACGACAACCTGCGCTTTGAGATCTGGTTTCGCCGTCGCAAGGCTAAGGACACCTTTGTGCTACAAGCCACCAGCTTGGCCACCAAGCAGGCCTGGACAGCTGACATCTCCCGCCTGCTCTGGAGGCAGGCCGTCCACAACAAGGGTGAGTGTCTGCCCCATTTCATCCCATGATCCCCTCCTTGGAGAGCTTACATTGTCCCAGAGGGGCCCCAGGGAAGGCCTCAGGAACTGGAAACACTGGGGAGGGTGAAAAAGGTCCAGCAGCAACAGCCAGCACAGGAGAAAGAACTCAAGTCAGGCAGTCCTGATGTCACCATCTCAGGCTGAGGACATGTAAGCCTCTGAGTGTTTGGTGCACAGGACAGTCCACATGCTATGGGTGTCCAGGAGAGACTTTATATGAGGAGGGGAAGTGATAAAGGGTCAGGCTGATGTCCAGATATCCACTTTCCACCTAGAGGTGCGCATGGCTGAGATGGTGTCTATGGGTGTGGGGAACAAGGCCTTCCGGGACATCGCACCCAGCGAAGAAGCTATCAACGACCGCACTGTCAACTATATCCTGCAGTGCCGAGGTAGCAGACAGGCTGCGGGGGTTGGGTGGGGAGAGCTGCTCAGGGAGCGATGTGGGCCTCTGGCAGCACTAGCCTGCACTCCCCTCAGGACCTCAGCCCAGCTGGGCTCTGGTCCAGCCGGACTCTCTTTCTCATGCAGCGGTTCGCTCTCGGGCCTCCATTGCTGTGGCTCCCTTTGACTCTGACAGCCCCTACCTGGGGGCCTCAAGCGCCCTTCCTGGAGACCCTGCCTCTTGCTCCGTACTGGGGTCCCTCAACCTGCATCTGCACAGAGACCCAGCTCTTCTGGGCTTCCGCTGGCCCCTGTATTCCACCAGTTTCCCAGAGGAAGCAGCACTGGAGACGGATGCCGAGCTGGGCAGTCAGCCATCTTTGAGTAGGTTTCTGGGCTTTTCCAGAGGCAGGAGGGCATGACTGGGGTCTGGGCCTCCCCTGCTGATGGCTCATTTGGCCTCCCTTCCCAGCTCCTGAGGACTCAGAGGTTTCCTCCCAGTGCCCATCAGCCAGTGGCTCCAGTGGCTCAGACAGCAGCTGTGTGTCAGGGCAGATCCTGGGCAAGGGCCTGGAGGACTTGTCCTATGTGAGTGCCATTTTGCCTTGTACCTACCGGCACTTTCTCAGCTCTCCCTGGGCCTATGGCACCCTTGTCTTTAGGTGGAAATGAGGGTGGTGGGACAGAGACATTCCTTAGAGACCCCACCTGGATCCTGAGCCAGGGAAATATGTGTTCATACCTGGCTTTGTATCACAGGTCTGAGCCTGGGCTTGAAGGTTGGCAGTGGATCCAGGAGTCATTAGATCCAAGGAGCATCACCTCCCTGGACATATGCTATGACCAGGCCATGGGCGGCAACTGGGTCACCTCCAGCCCATATGCACAGTCCTGTTGACCACCCATTCTGATGTCTGTGTCCATTGGACAGATTGGCAGTCACCTCCCCAGGGGATTCTGGCAGCAGAGCCTAAATGAGCACCCTCATTTTGGGCTCCTAGCCCATGTCCCCTTCTGTCCCCATCTTCTGCTCCCACCCAGAGCAGAAGGTGGATATATGTTTCTATGCCCTAGGCTAGTGGGATGTTGAATGGCTCTGGTAGTGACTAAGCTGCCCCACCCTTCAGGAGGAACAGAGGTGGATTCCTCGCCACTGCTTCCCAACTCCGGGTCTCAAAGCCAGGCTCATCCATACTGGACTCTTCCTGTTGCCCGCCCTAGCTCCCCAGTCCAGTTTGGTTACATGGACTCAGAGGTTTTTGAATAGCTTTCAGTTAGAGTTGTATAAGATTATTTCACTGGTTGTAAGGTCTTTGGTTCTCAGAGATGGAGTCCAGACCCTTGACTTGTGGTTTATTCTTTATTTGTTTATAATAAAAAATAAATTGATAATGCACCCTTCAGTGGGGACATCCCGGGTTAAAATGCATCTTGGCGATGGGATGGGTGGGATGTGGGGGCAGCATATCTCCCCAAGCATGGCTGGGCACCTTAGCCATCTTGTAAGTACTTGCTCAGGACAGAGTAAGAGACAGACCTTGACAGGCCCCTCTGGATGAGCAGGTCCACACAGCGGCCATATTTCCTGGCGAAAGGCAACGTGAGCTGGAAGGAAAGGCTGGTCTTATTCCTAGCTGGCTGCTACTCTAGCTTTGTGAGGGCCTCCTATCTGGGTGGGGGCAGGGTCGGGGCAAAGCCAGTTGGTGCTGTTGACCTCAGTTCTGCCTAAAGGCATCTCACAGACCTGGGGCTCAGAGTGGCTGCCAGGGCACAGAATGAAATGAACAGAGAATCAAAAGTGCATGTTCTCTGTCATTGGTTTTCCACTTTCTAGTCGTAGATGCTGACTTCATTTCCAGTCAACAGACTAGGCAGAGGCTAGTAACTTGGCACTATTATGTTTATGGTGTAAAGTGTTATAATAATGTACTTGATTACAGAAATAGCAGATTAATGAAAAATTAGCCAAATCTTTTTCACCTCCAATGTTCAAATAAAAATTTGAATCCTAAAATTATTTTAAGGACTCAAAAAACCTGAGTCATTCCTTTGCCCTTATTGAAGAATTTTCTTTGTAAAAACTGCTTTATAGCAGTTTAAGTAGAAAAGGAATGTATAATACAAAAGTATTGACATCATGTTTGAGTAGGTGATGTTGGTATCTATAACTCACTGAAAGCATGTGACTGCCAATAGTTTCTCTGATTTCAGCACCCCAAAACGAGCTCATATGATGTGCATCCCTGGTCAGGGTTGTTAGTGATAAAGGCTAATTTGGTAAACATTGGAGAAGACTACAAAAAGTAGTGACCCAAATACTGCTTTTTGACCACTCTGGACAGGTTAATTTCAGCCATTGTTCCTCCCTCCCTGGGACCAGGGACTAGAGTTCTAGTTCCCTATCTTCACCTTCTGGGCAGCACTGGCTTGGCCCTCATGCAGCAAGACAGTGTCCATCTGAGGCATCCAGAGGGGTGCCATTTCCCGTGGGGTGCAGGTGGCCCTCACCTCGACCCAGCTGTACAGGCGTTCCTGGGTGTGCCGGTCATCCTTGAATCCAGTGATGGCCAGCAAATCCACCACAAACTGCTTGGGGCTTATGTGCAGGGTCTGCCAGAAGAGCCCACAGTCAGGCAGGGCTGGAGGCCACAGCCTGACACACATTTGCTCCCAGTCCCTTAGAGTGGGACGCAGAGCAGGGGCTTCTCTGGACCTGCAGAAGCCGCAGAGGTCAAGGGGTACTGTCACTTCAAACTGCCTCTTGGCCATGGCTCGGCCCAGGTGTTGCTGTCCTGTCTCCTGTCCCTACCCTTCTTGCCACCCTTCTGCCCCTCACTTCTTCCCCTAGCTGCTCCCCCAATCCCATTTTGGCTGCTCCCTCTTGTCTTGCACTATTGTTGTGGAGGTAAGGGGACAGTGGAGAAGGAACAGGGCCTGGGGCCAATCACACGTACCCACAGCTGGTTGACCAGGGAGACCACCTTGGCTGTGATGGCTTTGGGGTCATTTTGCCGGATGGAATCCAGAATGATGTCAGTCAGGAAGCAGTGACATTTCTGTGCGTAAAACATCTCTTCCCAGGACAGAGAGAAACTCAGGAAAGTCACCTCTGTGGAGGAGAGAGGGGGTGTGGCCACATCTGCCACGGCGAGGGCCTCAGAGCCAGCCTTGGTTAGGGGGAGAAGTGCAGGGCTTCCAGGGAGACCCTATCCCTGAAGTACCTGGCTGGGGACTCAGGCATCTGCCCATGGGCAGGGCCAGGCCCGGCTCCAGAGCCTCACCTCGGGGCTGGGGGCTGGCTGGGGGCGGCGCGCGCCTGAGGTGGTCCATGTGCGTGGTATAGATGATGCTGTCCTCAAAGAACATGCATGAGCCATCACTGCCCACCACGGGGGGGTGGGTCACCTTGAGGATGACCCCTGTGTTGTCCCCCTCACTGGCCTCAGGCAGGGACAACTCAGGGGCAGGACTTTCTGTGAAAACAACATGGGGTGAGGTCTCTCCTTAAGCTCCATCAGAGCCCAAGCAGGGAGGAGACCTCTGGCAACAGACCAGTGCAGTCAGTCACCAGCTCTCTCCTCCAGCTTCTCAGAAGTGGGAGCCTGGGCTGGCAGGGCCATGTTCTAACTCTCCTCTCTTCATCGCCCTGGAATCACTGCAACACACATCCTCAATTTCAGAACTCCAAGGAACTTTCCAAATCATCTGTTGAACTAGGCTAGTAGTAAATAGAGCTGATCACAACCCAGCGGGGGACTGGAAATCTTTGTAAAATTATGAGATGAGCTTTTGTGGTGGCGGGGGTAGGGGGGTTGCTGATGCATGTCTACTCTGAAGAACATGCTTGATAGACCAACTGGGGGCCCACAGGCAGGGCCCAGGAAGACCCCTCCAAGCATGACACAAGCCATTGAAAGAGAAAATGACAGAATACAATAGGAAGGGCTTTGAGAGAGCAGAGGAAACAGTCCGTAATAGCAGTTTTCAGCCCACTTCCCTGGACTGCTCCTCACTTCACCACACACATTCCTCTCTGTTCAGCCTCGTCCCCATATACCCTCCTGTCTCCTGGACTTCTCCCCTTGGACGCCCGTCAGTGCCTCATACACACTGTGTCCTCTTCCCCAAGCCCTACTCCTCTCCTTCCTACCTCAGTGACTGTCCACCCCCTTGCAGTCACCAAATCAGAAACCTGTCCCCTCCTTGGCCCAATCCTTTCCTGTTTCCTCCAACTGCCTCACCTGTTTCACCTAGGATGGTCTTGGCACTTCTAACATTTACCTCCTGCTACTGCATTTCCTTTGCCCCTGGAACAAACTTTCTAAATGCATACCTGATTGTGCTTGCTCCCTTATATAGAATGCTTCAGTGGCTGGTGCTCCACTTAGGATCGGAACAAAGTACCAGGGCCTGAACTTGACCCACAAGACCTGTCCTGATTCCTAATGTCTTCAGCCTTATCTTTTATCACTTTATGAAGACTGGTCTCCAGCTGCTAGACCCGTGACTTAGGTTTCTACAAGCACCCAAGACTTCTCCTTTCCTCCGCTGACTCCTCAGCCCCAAACCCTTCTTTGTGCTCCTATTGCTTTATAGGTCCTTCCTTTCATATGCCTCATGTGGCTTCTCAAGCCCCCAGGCCATGCCAGCATGCCTGTCATTTCTGGGTCTTTTGCTTGGCAGTAGTGAACGCGCGGTTCTAGTCTCCTTTAATCACTAACTCACTCTGTGGTCTTGACCAAGGTTTGCCTTCTCTGTTGTAAATGGGACTTAGATCAAGGATGGGACAGGACTTACCTCTCTCCTTTGACCTCTGCTTGCCCCAGTCCTTCAGGGTGACAGCTCTTTTCATGGGGAAGTATGGATTAAAGTTTGGCTCTGGCCCCTTGTCTTTGGTTCCAGCTCCAGCCCCTGCCTGTGGGCCTGGGTCCTTCTCTGAGGCTGTGGAATGGCCTTTCCAGGAAGCTGAGGTGCTGGGCTGGGAAACAGCCTCACTTCCTGAGGAGTGCTGCAGGGTGGCTTCCTCCAAGGAGCTGCTCCAGGGGGCTGGCAGTGGCTGGAATTCCCACTGTTTGCAGTTGACCATGTCCCACTCCCTTACCAGGGAGATAAGTTTTTGCATGGGGGTGACAGGAGGGTCTTTGGTTTCAGATTTCTGTGTGAGGTTGACAGTGGTACACTTCTTCTTGGGAGGACTCTCAGGGTGGCCCCCCCAGTGTCTAGGGTTGGCACATAGGCCAGGACAGTGTGAGTATGTGCTGGGATTACCTGCCCTCTTGGCACCTCGGCATAAGGACACCTGGATTGTCCGGGAGTACTGTTCAGCCTCCTGTATCTGGCTGGACCTGGCCAGGGTCCCCTTGGCCTTGTTCCACAGAGTTCGGTCACTGCAGTCTTGGAACTCCATCGGCATGCAAGCCGTGGTCTGGGGAGAGGGCACAGCAGCTCTGTGCATGTGGTACTCCCACACTGAAGCCTTACCCAAGATCTGATAAGCTGGGTTTCTTAAGACTTCACTTGCTTACCCAGAATAATTTCGTCCCCCACATGGGTCTAACATTTGAGATCTGCTCAGTTGGAGTGGGGTTGGTAACCAGCCCAGGGACCTCTCACACACCAAAGGGGCATATCAGCATGCCAGGCCTCATGTGGCCAGCACTTACTTGTGTTCAGGGACCAGTCACTGTGCCAGAGCCGTGTAGGCCTGTCTCTCATTTTGCCATGCTCCCCAGTAGTAGGATCTGCCCCCTGAGCCCTGTGCTGGTGCCCTTTCAGGACACCACCAAACCAGAGGAGGCTGGAACTTACTTCTTTGGTGTCTCTGCTGAACTCCCCCAGTGACCCTGGCCCTTCTGTTACCACGTGCAGCCGTCTGATGGGAAAAGCTTCTTCACTTTCAGATTCTTTCTCCTGGATCCATGACCTGCAGATTCCAAGAGGGTTTGGTTAATGAGCAGAAGCTTCCACTAGTCCATTGACCAGGTGTGCCCTTTGGCCGAGAGTTCACTCAGGAAGGAGGGGCCTTAAAGAGTTTCACTTAGGTCCCTGCCCAGTCCTAGGCCTGCCCCACCCCCTTAACCCTAAGGAGAACAGGTCCTACTGGGAGGTGGGACTTAGGACAGGATTCCCAAGAGGCATATAAAGGTTCAAACTTTAGATCATGGTGTCAAGGGAGTGGATTCCTTACTTGTATGCCTCACACTGGACAAGTGCTTCTGAGAGAGATGGGATGTGGTATTCCTCCACCTCCTGGCAAAGGAGGGGCCATTCCCTGTGAATGATAAGAAGTCACACTGGGCATCTGGGATGGGAATGTGGATGGGGTTGTTGGCCTACAGAGCAGCTGCTCTGAACAGCAGTTCACATGTTGGAAATAACATAATCTCCTCCATCAAGGCTGCTAACTCAAATTTCCTCCTTGCAGAGGGATAGGAGTTTCATCATATGATTTCCTTCCTGCACTCACTTAAATTCAGATGGTAAAAATAGTTTCCCAAGCCTCAGGAAGTTGAGAATGTGTCGAAACATTTGGCCATCCCCGTGGATCAGCAGGGTCTGTCCGTATGTTATCCAGTACACTCTCTGAGGGTTGGACAACAGTTCTGGATACTGCAAAGGGTTGGACATCAGACTCTGTTAGTCTGTTAGTTAGTTAGTTAGTTAGTCTGTTAGTCTGTTAGTTAAAGGGCCATGTCCTCATTAAGGAGTAGGTTAGTCTTCGTTTTCCCACCCATTCCAGAGCAGAGGCTTTGGGATTTCTATCTCCCTGTCTTGTTGGCCACAAGGAGACACAAGGAGGAGCAGAGCATCCAGGGAGAAGCACATCATCTCTGCTCAGAGTATTGCTGGCTCCTCAACCACTCTTGAGCCGTTGGGGACCTCACCCTACATCCTGCCTTGGTCCAGGCCCCTCCCTACCCAGACTCCTGAAGCCTTTCCCAGCCTGCTGCTCATACAGTAAGGGCACTCTGGACCTAGGAGTAGGGGGAAAAATCCTTGATCTAAGCCGGTGCTGGAGGCTGAGTGAAGATCAGTGAAAGGTTCCAAAGCATCTCAGCCACTGAAGCCGCAAGGAGAGGAGGGCAGCCTCAGACCAGCAGTACCTTCAGCAGGGTCTGCAGGGTGGTTGCATACCAGTGGCTTCCAACATAAACTTTGATGATCTGTTGGGAGGAATACACAGTGATTTCTGCCGTCCACTCCTCATCTAAGGAAACCAATGAGAGAACATGTCACATGGCCAGAAGGACATTAGGTAGGGCATTTGGTCAATAAGGTATCACATGTTAAGACTCAGTATCTTCATCAGTCATATTCTGTTGCCTACTCTGAGAAGCAGAAATCCGTAACACCAGCCCTCTCTGCTCCTCAGGCCTTTCCTGTGGCTTACCATAGAGTTTCCTGGGTGGTGAGATGGGTTTAGAACAGTAGCTTGGAGGGCCAGCTGGTGATTCTGAGTTGGGGGAGGGCCACCAACCCCAAGGGCACTGCTGTACTACCCCTGGCCCACCTCTCCCAAGAAAGCTTGACTAATGTTCCTTTCTACCTACATTGCTAAGCCCTTCAGTTTCTGACCGGTATGTCCTGGGTGTGTAATTTCCCACATGGCCACTCAGACTGGAGCTAGGAGTCCCTCTGTATATTTGAGCTTATGGTTTGGCAGATATCACAGACCTAACCTCTCATCAAATCATTACAGAGACCAAGCCTTGCGAATAGGCTTTATTCTGGGAAGGTGAATTCATGACCCTTTTCCTGGGGATGACTAGATTTAGGCTTTGTTCTGGTATTTTAGAATCAGTTTCTTTCTTTTTTTTTTTTTTTGAGAATCAGTTTCTAGTGAACTTTGTCATGAATGAAGGGTATATAAACAGATGATATAACCAAGAGGTATATCATTAGACTATGAACCCTATGAAAATAAGAGACTGGGTCTGTTTTGCTCTCTTCTATACTCCTAGTGTTATCTGATGTCCTGGTTTATGGTAGGTGCTCCAATAAATATTGTTTCTGAATGATAGTAATGTACCATAAATTGATATAAAACTTTTTGTTAGTAAACAGTTATAGGCAGCTGGTGAAACAACATTGGCTTTAGACTCAGACTTAAATCCCAGCTTGACCACAGTCTCATCATATGAGCAGGTTCCCTCCCTGAGCCTCCGTGTCCTCTGTTAAATGAACCCAGGGACCATTCTTCTCTGGATGGCTGTGAAGACCCAAGGGGCACAGTGTCAGCTCCCAGGGCCAGAGTGGGCCTGCCCTTGGGGACCCATGCAGCCCCCACTGGGCCCGTCTGCGCCGCTCAGCCTGTACTGCTTGAGGCTACTTGTGGGTTTGGTGTGGGGTGGGGGTCACCTAACATGAAAGTTTCCTTTTAGGCAAAAGCCACAAATGTTAGTCTGGCTTTCCTTTCCTGTTCCATCTATAGTTTCTGGCTCTGGCCAGCTTTATCTTTCCTGTCCTATCCCCTATACCCTCCTCTGATGCTGCATCCAAACTGAGAAGCTTCTTTATTTACTGAGCACATCCATGGATGCCAGAGTCCTTGGCTCCAGATGAGTCTTGAGAGCCACTTTCATTGGCTCATAGGTGATGTCCCTCTTGTCCAGGAAGGCACAGAGCTCGTACACCTCAGAAATGGTCTCAGTCAGGGGCAGACGGCAAGTCCCCAGCCAGTTCCTGCCAAGAGAAAAGACCTGTCACAGAGTGCTTCAGCACTACACCCCAGGGGAGTCCAGCCTGTCAACTTTGCATATCTAGAATGTCTTGCCCTAAACACTGACTCAGACCTGTGGCCACTAATGTCATTTCCTTAACTGGTTTCTGTTGATGTCTCATAGTGTGTAAATTTGGACACATAGACTCATCCTTTTGGGGCTGAGATTGACCTGTTTCAGCAAAGCCCTCTAAATCAACTAGTTGCAAGCCTCCAGGCCCTGTCTTGGATTCCAGAATCCAGGCCAGGGCCTAGCCACTCTATTTCCACCCCAAGATATCTCAGCCACCTTGTGGCAGCCTGTCATGGTTTGGGAGATAACTGATACCTTCTATGCCCAGGAAAGAAGCCAGGGACCTGAATATCAACCCCACCATCTCTAAAGGCACTTGTCTTTGCCCTCTGTGCCCTGTGACCTCAGGGGTGGGACATCTCTGGGAGAGATGGATGGGGGTGGGTCACAAAGGCCCCACCCTTGGGGTAAGACAGTGTTTGAGGTTGGCTGACCCTCTCCACAGGTGCTCAGGAAAAGCCACTTCTATCTTTAGTTTTGGTACCAGTGTATTTTGTGAGCCAAAGAGAATTCTATTCAGAACCTGTTTACCCTTCTATAAAACAGGATTAGAATCCATGCCCAGCACTAGTAGGAACAATCTCAGCTCATTCCCCAGGGCATAGGCCAGGTATCACTTCCTTCAAGAAGCCTATTTTGCCTTGCTCTTGGGGGGGGGCAGGGTGCTCACCCCTGGTTCTGGACTTTCTATGTGTCCTTGGGGAGGACTTTTGTAGCAGGAGGAATATGGCAGGGGAAATATCCAGCACCCTGAGTGTTGTGGCTGTGGCCTGGCCACTTTGGACCTAGCACAAGGCTAGAACCAGTGATGGATTGCAGAGGATGAAAATATTAAACAGTTTGAGACCTTTGAACCTTAGGAACCTTACACCTTGGCACCAGCCCTCTCCTCTGAGGCCCAGATTTGGTGGTACTGATGCAGATAGTGGGAGTGGCTAAAATGATGGGTTTGTCCTGTATTTCCTGACTCATGGACAGGGCCCCAGGGTGGTTCCTAGAGAAAGGTAAAGCGCAGCCTGAGTGGGATGAAGCATTCTCTGAGGAGGGCCTTACTTAACGTGCTGGAAGAGAACCCCGTTCCCGGTGATGTACAGCCTACTCCCATCCAGTGTGCTCTCGATGCGGAGCTGTCCCAGTGCGGAGTCTGGGTACTTGACAAGCAGACCCAGGGCCATCATGTACAGTGGCCTCACGGACTCTAGGCCTGCTGAACGGCCCCCCTTCCCAGGGCTTGGAGGAGGACAGGAGGTCCGGGAACAGCCACCTGTGCCGGAGAGAAAGAGGTGACTCCTAGGGTGCTCATGGTCAAAACTGTATTGGAAGCTTTGGGTCTTGCTTCCAACTGCTGTCTTGAATCAGTACTGAAGAGGCTTAGTGGGAGCTTATTTCCTTGCACAGCCACATCTGAATCTGCTGAACATTAGTATAGTTTTTATATTCAGCCTGCTTGAGGTCAAAACTATCTGTTGGGAGTTGAGGTGGGTGTGGGAGAAGGATTAATTTGCTGTATCACTAACACTTGAATTTCAGAACAACAGCCATCTGGCCCAGTCTCAGCAGGAATTTCCCTTAGTTCTAAGCTCTGCTGTATTTATCCATGGGTAAAGAACGACAACCATAGCAGAGAACCTGATATCATTATAGGGTCCCAAGACTCACAGTCCCTACCACGCCTGGGCAGAATTTTCCCAAGACACACTGTCTAGTGTTACTTTTAGGTTGGGTGTTCGTGTTCCTGGCTCACTGTTCTCCTGCAGTGGCCATAATGCTCAGTCTACACGAGACGGTCCCAGTGGCACCTGTGGGCCAGCGGCAAGCTGCCAGGTGATTTTTGTGGGTTGTCTCCAACCCTGCAGGAGGGGTGGTATTCTCCTCCTATCACAGATCAGGAAACTATGTCCTGAGAGCATAGTCAGTTACTAAGTACCTTGCCCCAAACAGCAAAGCTAGGTGGACCAGAGCTGGGGTGTGAGGGTGACTCTATTTTCAAGACTACCAGGGCTGTTTCCCTTACTTATGGTGCTTTATGAAAGGCAAAAAAACAGGCTTTGTGTTTGGGGGCTGCTGATGGCTTACAGAGCCCGTCCAGCAGCATGCCTCTCTTCCAGCTTCACATAACTCCTGAGCATCAGGCCCCACTCTCCTTAGCTCTCTGACCTCTGTTCTCTGAGGAACAGAAGCCCTGGGGGAGAGGTTTGAACTCACACCCTCTCAAGTGGGTTGGAAGATCCTAAGAGGCTCCTGAGACCTGCTGCAGGATGCTACTACCCCCAAATAGGATAGGACTCCAGTTGCCTGAGGAGAAGTCTGGAAGAACTGGGCCTCAAAGCAGGGAAGATCTGATTCCCACAGAATAAATATCTGGCAACATGCAGGCCAAACTTCACATATGTAAGTGTTCTATGCATTCTCAGAATGCCTGCTGAGGCCATGCAAAGGTAGTTGACTCCTGCAATATATACAGTAGCTTCCATAGACATGCAGGGTTTGGAAATGAGATGGTGAAAGGCTAATTAAAAAAAATGTGAGGGGGAAAAAAAATATGAGGAACAAATTAGCATGAGATTGGACTGGGAGCCTGAAGGCCTGAACTGGACCAGGGTCAGAAAGTGGCAGAAGCAGGCAGAAACAGGCACAGCAGCCAGGGGTTCGAAGTAGGAAGGACAAGGGAATTTGGGGGTGGGTGGGATAACTGAAGTAGTATGGGGAATTTGCCCAAGAATTTCCTGTGCCCTCCAACTGTGCCCGGAAGAAGAAGGATGGGAGTGGCAGGTGGGGGTTAGTTACAAGTTCCCAATTGTTTGATTTGTCCAAAAGGAGGGCAGACCTCCCCTGACTTTGGGAAACCTGCCCTCAGGCCCAGCCTCCCTCCCCAGCCAGGCTGGGCTGATCTACCTACATTTCAGTGGGAAGACTGAACAAGACAGAGGGCATGCCAGGTTTCAGGCTGAAATTTCTCTTCTCAGATTCTAAGTCAATCAGAATACCCGCTTCTGTCACCACCAACCAAAGTAGCTGGTGGGAGGGAAGATGTTTGTTTTTGGCTTTTCTGTTCAAAGCCCAGACTGCCCGAGGATGTCAAGGGGAGGGCACATTTCCCCTGGGGACATACCCATGTTCATTCGGTACAACCTCACAGCTTCACTGAGCTCAGGGATTTCCAGAATTTCTACTTCTGCTTCAAGCACATCTATGTTGGAGAAATTATCTGGTAGCAGAATCTTCTGTGAGCGGAGAAAATTCACTTGAAAAGCAAAAGGAAACAAAATGGGTTGAGGTTATTTCTGATCTAATTGTAGGTCCAGGTTTTGGCAGGTTTTTGATGCTGCAGCTTATCCTAGGCTCTCCTTGTTCTGAAACAATTTCTGAACATACCTGGTTAGATTAGCTTTCAGTCTATGGTTTTCAAGGTGAAAAATCCCAAATTACTTTATTTTCCTGTGTTTGAGTCCGTGGGTGTGACTTCCCATGGCCTGGCCTCAGGCTCCCAAGCCAGGCAGGCTCTCCTGGTGAGCACATTGGCCCTGAGACTTACCCTATGAGTCCTGACCCGAGAGCAGGTCATTCCAAAAGAGGGAGTTGTCTTGTCGCTTAGAGAGGAAGGGCCTGGGCGAGCCTGGGCTGGCAGGTGGCACTTGCAGTTTGTCCCTGCCTGGACTGCAGTGTGGGAGGCAGAGATGGAGCCAACGCTACTGTCCTGTGTGAATCAACTTTGAGATTCAGAAGCATATTATAGACAACTTCCCAGGTGACTATGAATAGGAAAGGCTGGGGTTCTAGGCATTTGGGCCCCAGTACCATTTGGCTGTTTCCTCCCCTGTTCGTCTAGGCAGCAGCAGCATCTTAGAGTCAGTTCAGTTCACACCTCACCAGAGCCTGTCCTGGGCAGTGCAGAACGGAGGCTCTCTTCTGTCCAGGGTTGAAAATTTTATCCCTCTTTAGGCCACTAACTCAAGCAGACAATTCTGCAGTGATTTTGGGGAAACTTTCACCATCCCCTCTTCTTCCCTTTTATCCTGAGTTTAGTGCAAATGAGAGCAGGAAGGGACTATCCTTTGAAACAACTCTATTTCCTCATTTTATGGCAAGAGAAACTGAGGTCTGGAGCCTAGATGGATACATAAAAGCAGAGAAATAAGAGTAGTTTGGAGTTCTGCTCAGGGTCTTGCCCTTCACATCAACTCTTGTGGCCCCTGATACCACTACAGGTGGTTTCCAGTGCCCCTTTACAACCCAGGCCCTTCCAAAATGAATAGGGAATAAAATAACCCCGAGGCTAGTGGCAGCCTAATGTTGGGAATCCATCTGCCTCCAGGAAGGCTCTGTCATGCTTCCACCAGCTCTGCTCAGGGAAGGTCTTGAGGCCCTAAGCCCCAAGCTGGGCCTCCAAGGGGTGTGGGGTCAGGAGGGGTGGATGGGCCCTCTCCGCCCACCCCGGCGCACCTCCCCTCCCCCGTGATAAAGCAATCACCAATGAAGCGGAACTCGCTGCACTCGCACTCGATCAGGGCCATGGTCTCAGCCAGCCACAGTAGGTTGTCTTCAGTCACCAGGCTTGGGTGCTTGGCCACTAGGTCTAGGGGCAGGAAGCAGTAGTGCACTTCCTCTTCTGTGTCTAACAGTGGTGTATCCATGAGTCCCAGAGGTGCCTTATCATGTAGGCCTGGCGGAAAATGTGCAGAAGGGCATCACCAGCTTCCAGAGGTCAGGGCTCTCAGAGGTGGGGGCACTCACTGACCCAGGGGGCCCAGAGGAAGCTGGAGATATCATCCCAGAGATGGTCCCTGCCAGATGCCTCCTCCTCCTCACTCCTTTCAGTGTAACCCTAGGTTTGGCAAGGGTGTGGTGGGGAACAGGGCAAGAGAAATCTATCTATTCTACAGTGAAGGGCAGTGGGACATGTGAAATTTTGGCTCATATACTTATCATTATATTCATACTGGTTTCCAGCTGGGGAGACATTATTTGCAGGATTCACGGAATGAAAGGGAGCCAAGATAACCAGAGCTTAGGAAGGCATGGGGGAGGGAAATGGCCAAAATGAAGTTAGGATAGTAAGAAAGGGCCTGGGGTGGGCTATGGTGAGAAGTTTAGTTTTTTAAGTAATAAAATGGAAAAATAATTTTGAACAATTCATACTGGTTACCCATTTATTTCTTTCTAATTGATCAAACCAACTATAGATAAAATAAATGACCCATAGATAAAATAAATCCTTTTAACTCTCCCCAAAGCTCTAAACCCATCAATAATCATGAATGTCTATTCTTGTGTCTCAAATAGGTCAGTCTATACTACAAGGCACCCACCAAGCAGTGATCATTTGGAGACATTCCTTGTGTGGTGGTTAGAGGTGACTTGATGGTAGAGTTCCCTGACCACTAGGACAGGGTGGAGAGCAGCCTAGCCTTGCCCAGGTGAAACCAGTATGCAGAGGAATGAACATGGAGAAGGATGCTTAGTTCCAGTGGGTAAGCAGCCATGGAGAGGGCATGTGGCAGGTACAAAATCAAAGGAGATGACAGGAAGGCAGAGAAATCATTTATAACTAGTTCAGAAATCAGGGCACTCTCCACTTCTGTTAGAGTGAGGAGAAAGGAAGCCGATCTGGGCTTCAGAAAAGGTCAGCCTGTGGTGATACCTGTGAAGGCTGGGCTTTTTATAGGAAATTCTGAGGGTT
Organism: Cervus elaphus; assembly: GCF_910594005.1. NCBI lineage: Eukaryota > Metazoa > Chordata > Mammalia > Artiodactyla > Cervidae > Cervus > Cervus elaphus. The sequence goes on from NC_057818.1 coordinate 35,584,624, forward strand.
TGCTGATACACTTCCATGTTCGCCAGTAGTTCAGAGATGCTCTCTCGGCAACAGGTATGTCTGCAGGCCTCACACGTAGATGGTGTTTTCCTTCCTTCAGATTATCTAGAGTCTGTTAGATAAAGAAGGTTATTGCTTTGAAAATTTTAAACCAAGTAAATATCTACCAATTCTGGGGTAAAATACTAGGATTTGGTATAGTGTTTTGAAACAAATTGAGTCACTCACTCAATTTAAGTAAAAATTTAAGTCTATAAGATGATATGCTGTTACTCAAAATATTGATGAATATTTCCTTTATGATTTTGAAGCAGTTTTTTCTGCTTTATAATTTTGAGTGATAAAAATTTATCTTATACAACTTTAAGAGTAATTTATAGTTAATCATTAAAAAGTAGTCCTCTAAAGGCACCACATGACCAGTTTTATTCTCTAAGAGCCTCATAATGAACAGAACACCTCAGATCCAGTGTGAAGCTAATTAAAGAACCTGCTTACTACACAGTTCAGTTCAGTCGCTCAGTCGTGTCCGACTCTTTGTGACCCCATGAATTGCAGCACGCCAGGCCTCCCTGTCCATCACCAGCTCCCGAAGTTTACTCAAACTCATGCCCATCCAGTCGGTGATGCCATCCAGCCATCTCATCCTCTGTCGTCCCCTTCTCCTCCTGCCCCCAATCCCTCCCAGCATCAGGGTCTTTTCCAATGAGTCAACTCTTCGCATGAGGTGGCCAAAGTACTGGAGTTTCAGCTTCATCATCAGTCCTTCCAATGAACACCCAGGACTAATCTCCTTTAGGATGGACTGGTTGGATCTCCTTGCAGTCCAAGGGACTCTCAAGAGTCTTCTCCAATACCACAGTTCAAAAGCATCAATTCTTCAGTGCTCAGCTTTCTTTATAGTCCAACTCTCACATCCATACATGACCACTGGAAAAACTGTAGCCTTGACTAGACGGACCTTTGTTGGCAAAGTAATGTCTCTGCTTTTTAATATACTATCTAGGTCGGTCATAACTTTCCTTCCAAGGAGTAAGCGTCTTTTAATTTCATGACTGCAGTCACCATCTGCAGTGATGTTGGAGCCCCAAAAAATGAAGTCTGACACTGTTTCTACTGTCTCCCCATCTATTTCCCATGAGGTGATGGGACCAGATACCATGATCTTAGTTTTTTTAAGCTTTAAGCCAACTTTTTCACTCTTTCCAAAGAACAGCTTACTACACAGGTGCTCTCCAAAAGCTGCCCAAGGAATCCTGAGCTTTGAGAAGAGCCCTCTGGTGGCCATGGCTGTAAACTGCACCCCCATAACTGCTTAAGACCTGCAAAAGGAGGGGACCACAGTGGGGAATCTTCCCCACTTTGAGTGGCTGGTGGATTTGTGGAAGGACTGGATAATGGTGGGGTCACGGGGAGTGCTTTCCTGGAGGCAATGAACAATGGAAGAGAAAAGTGCATATGTGAAATAGCAGAAGAGAGTCTGTCATTCATTCATTTGAGAAATGGTTGTCTGCTGTAGCTGAGACCCGGCTCCATTTCCTGCTACTTCCACTAATGTAAAGTGTGAGCAGTATCATTTCCTCCAAGAAGTGTTTGACAAATCTAAAACAGGGAAAAAAACCCAAACAAGTAAATCTACGAGGATTGCAATTCTTGCCAGTCAAGAACATGCTGCATGCATTAGACCCAGGAGCATCAACTAGGTTTTTTCCTAAACTCTCTCAGCCAATCCTTGCTCTGATTTCTAGAAATATAAGGCCTTCCACTCATGGGAAGCCATTTGTCTGCTCTAAGAATCCATGGAACCCCTAACCCCTTTACTCTGCTTTATTATTCTCAGTAACACCTACTTGTTTATTTACTGTCTGCCAGTCTCCCTGAATATATATAACCTTCAAGACTATAAGGACCCTGTCTGTTTTGTTCTCCACTGCATTTACAGCAACCACAGTAGTGTTTGTGGGATCTAAATGTATTTTTGTGGAATGAATGAATGAGTGAAGAGCACTTCAGAGAGCTTATGCTTTCTGTTGCCCCTTGGCTTTGCTGACTAAAGTTGCCAGTGTGTGTGGCTGGTCTTCCATGGACTTTAATTCCCCTTTTTTCTGCCTGAATACTACTCCTAGTACTTTTCCTCTTCATATGTTATGACCCATAAATTATTAGAGGGAGGATTTCTTTAGGGAAATACAGACCCTAATTCAAATGGCTAACTGCTGGCACAAGGATAATTAATGTTGCTTTTGGCTCAGATTATAGTGAAAACATATGTCAATCAGAAGTAACATAAGACTGATGGCATGGGGGTGAGTGTGTGTATGCACAGTTGCCAAAAGATGGCTTCCAAATGCCCTGCTGGCAGAGCCCTGGGACTTAACCGAGCTTTTCCAAAACAGCAGCAGTGCTCAGAGAAGCCTTATGCTCTGATGTGGGCTGTTGGAAGGAATGTGATGGGAAGAGAGCCTGGGGGGAGCTTGCAAATCTCCAACTGCTTTGTAAAGACAAGAAGGGCCAGCACCACTTGGGAGCTCAGAGGAGCAAGATTGGTTGAACAAAAGGATACACAGAATAGATGCTATCAGCCAAACAAGCCAAATAAGACACACCTATCAGCATCCCTCCACTGCTGGCTCCAGCTCCCCACCCTGAAGTAGATTCAGCCTTCACACATCATCTTGGATACAGCATTCAGTGTCTGTCAGCACATATTTATTAAACACCTGCTATAGGCCCAGTACTGTGATGCTGGGAATGTAAACATGAAAAGAACACAAGCTAGTGAGGAAGGAAGACATATGAATATATGATCCCAACGGAATTAGCACTGATCTGAGAGCAGAGGCAAAACTACCTGGAAATGTCAGGCTAGTCTTCCTGTGGGCCTCATTTAGGCTAATTCTTGAAGTGTTCTAGAAAGAGGGAACAGCAAGTGAAAAGGTGTTGAGAGGAAGCATTTAGGGTGCTTAGTGACATGACTGGACATTAAGAGGTGGGCGTGTGTGTATGTGTGTGTTTGAGTGTGAGCATGTGTGCAGGCATGCATGTAGATTTATCTATGTGTTGGGACATGAGCCAGGACAAGCATATGGGCTGTCCTGTGAGGAGCCCTGATGCCATGTTGAAGCATTTATACTTGAGCTGTCCATTTACCCACATCCACAGATGAGCTACACTGTTGGGGTAAGTATCTGCTGTTTATGAAATCTTCCTTTACAAGATCACAGTGGTAATCTGTCTCATATCATAAAAAATTGGAAATGTGTGACTTGTCAGTGGTCTTTTTTCTTAAAAGCATCATTTGTGTGATCAACATAAAAACTCTAGCTCCCTTGAGCACAAGGGTTGCAGGCCTATTTGGTTTGCTTGCCGGTAGCAGAACACTCTAGAGAAGGCAATGGCAACCCACTCCAGTACTCTTGCCTGGCAAATCCCATGGATGGAGGAGCCTTGTAGGCTGCAGTCCATGGGGTCGCTAAGAGTTGGACACGACTGAGTGACTTCACTTTCACTTTTCACTTTCATGCGTTGGAGAAGGAAATGGCAACCCACTCCAGTGTTCTTGCCTTGAGAATCCCAGGGACGGGGGAGCCTGGTGGGCTGCCATCTATGGGGTCACACAGAGTCAGACACGACTGAAGCGACTTAGCAGCAGCAGCAGAACATTCACAGGTGGAACAATCTAAGTTTCCAAACTTACAAGTCCTCAGAAGGCAAGAAAAAAGAAATACAATTAGCATGTACTGTCAACATACTAAGTACTTGGTGGACTTCAGGCAGGCAAGAAAAAGGGAATCAACAGTCTGCCATGAAGCTTGAAGCCTTGTGACTTATCCTGAAGAAAAATTTCACACTCTGCAGTAGCAGCTGTGACTCCCAACCAAGCTGATAGTATGTGTGAGGTTTGGAGCAGCTTACATTTACACAAAGGGGACTTCCTGAATTACAGAGAAAATTCTAGGAAGCACTGTGGCATTAATGTACAGACTTGTAATGACTAGTTTATGCTCCCCCTGTGAACAAGATACAACATTCCTAACCATCCAGGCTTGAGGATTTACATACCAACCTTGAGGACTCCAAATTTATGTCTCTAGACCTGACTGCTTCCTTGAATTCCAGATCTATACATCTGGCTGCCTGCCCCCATCACCATCCAGATTTTTAATGAGCACCATTTTCTTGCCTTTCAATACATTCAAATCCAAACTCCTGATTTTTCCCTCTGAGCCTGCACCTCAGAACCCTGAAATTTCACTTTCATATAATTTTTATGTGTCACAAATATTTTTCTTTTGATTTTTTTCAACCATCTAAAAATTGAAAAGCAATTCTTAGTTCATAAGTTGTACAAAAATGGTAATGGGCTGAATTTGGTCTATGATGTAGTTTGCTGACTCCTAATGTTAGTCCGGAAGTTAATGATTTTTTATAGCTGTATTGAAATGTTTCATATTATTTCTAATGTGAATAAATTTCATATTATATGGGCTTCCCAGGTGGTGGTAGTCATAAAGAATCTGCCTGCCAATGCAGGAGTGTAATGTGAATAAATTTCATATTATATATATAGATGAAAAAATTTACTCACCTAAATTATACAATTCAGTAATTTTTAGCATATTCACAGAATTGTGCAGCCATCATCACAATCTATTTTAATATCATAAAAAGAAACCCTATGGTCATTTAAGAGTCCATTGCCCATTTTTGCTCACTCTATCCTTCTTACCCTGTACCTTGGCCTTAGGCAACTACTGATCTACTTTATGTCTCTGTAACTTTGCCTGTTTCTGCACATTTTATATAAATGGAATCATACAATATATGGTCTTTTGAATCTGATTCTTTAACTTTGCATAACATTTCAAAGTTCATTTTCATTGTTACATGTATCAGTACTTCATTCCTTTTATTGACAAATAATATTTCATTGTATAAATATACCATTTTGTTTGTCTATTCATCAGCTGATGAACATACAGGTTGTTTTCACTTTTTGGCTTTTATGAATAAGTCTGCTATGAACATTTGTCTACAAGTGTCCGTGTGGACATTCTGTAGGTTTTAATTTGGATATATACCTAGGAGTGGAACTGCTGGGTCATATGGTAACACCATGTTTAACTTTTTGAGGAACTGCCAGACTGCTTGCCAAAGAGGTTGTACAAATTTACATTCCTATCAGCAGTGTATGAGGGTTCTAATTTCACCCTATCTTTGCCAACACCTGTTATTGTCTTTTTGATGAGAGGCATCCTAGTGGGTATGAAGTGGTAACTTAATCGTGATTTTGATTTGCATTTCCTTGATGGCTAGTGATATTGAGCACCTTTTCATGTGCTTATTGCCCATTTGTATATCTTCTCTGGAGAAATGTCTATTCAAATACTTTTTAAATTTATTTATTTTGGCTGCCCTGGATCTTTGTAGCTGAGTGCAGACTTTTTTTAGTTGTGGTGAGCAGGGGCTACTCTTTAGTTGTGGTGAGCAGTGTGCAGGCTTCTCATTGTGGTGGTTATGCTTGCTGGCAGAGTACAGGCTCTAGGCACTCAGGCTTCAGTAGTTGCAACATGTGGGCTCATTATTGTCATTCATGGGCTCTAGAACTTGGGCTCAGTAGTTGTGGCAGATGGGCCCACTTGCTCTGTGGCATGTGGGATCATCCTGGACCAGGGATCAAATCCGTGTCCCCTGCATTGGAGGGTGGACTCACAACCCTCCAATGGACTTTCACTGGACCAGCAGGGAAATCCCCTTTGCTCATTTTAAATTTGATTGTCTTTTTGTTGTTTAGTTGTAAGAGTTCTTTATATATTTTGGATACATGTCCCTTATCAGATATGTGATTTGCAAATATTTCATTCCATTCTGTGTGTTGTCTTTTCACTTTCTCAATGGTGTCCTTTGAAGCACAAAATTTTAGAATTTTGATGAAATTCAAAATTCATTTAATTCTTTTGTTTCTCATCTTTCTGACATTGTACCTGACAACCATGTTTAACCCAAGGTATAATGATCTTTTAAAATTTTAAATTTTATAATTTTATTTCTTTCTTTAAACATCTCCAAAAGCTACCTAAATAGATCCTGTATAGTCGCCTATACAACTCGGCAAGATCTGATCTGTAACATCCTCTGACCTCATCTACTTTTGACATCTCTTTACTCCCCACCACCACACTGTGTGGCATGTGGGATCTTTGTTCCCTGACAAGGGGTTGAATCTTCGTCCCCTGCAGTGGAAGCGTGGAGTCTTAACCACTGGACCACCAGGGAAATCCTGGCATCTCCCTGCTTCTCACTGCACCTGACATTGGCCGCTGAGTCTGCCTCTTCCAAGCCATTCTAACCTCAGGGCATTTGTGTTTGTTGTTCTTATACCTCAAAGATTTTTCCTAGACATCTCCATATTTTATCCCTTTTGCATTCAGTCTTCTGTTCAAATATTGCCTTCAATAAATCCAGCCCTGACCACTCTTTCTAAAGGAGTAGCTGACCTCAGTCACTTGCTATCTCCTTATGACATACTACACAACTGTATATTAAAAAGCAGATTAGATATAAATGCTTTATTCTTTCAACATATTCCAGTACTATAAAGGTAGTGGATAGAATACCACTAGATAGAATAAATAAAAGCTACACATGAAAAAAAGAAAATCAGAGACTTCCTTGGTAGTCCAGGGGTTAAGACTCTGCCCTTTCAATACAGGGAGCATGGGTTCAATCCCTGTTTGGTGAACTAAGATTCCACATGCCATGCAATGTGGCCAAGAAATAAACAAAGAACAAGTGAATCAAAAAAAAAATTTTTTTAAGAGAAAATCCTATAAACACATTCTGAAGCCCCAAGAAGTTCTAGAATACAGAAATGTCCTCCTCTTTCACTAATACACAGGAAACACTGCTCTATTCTTCATAGCACACACCTCTATCTGACCTTATATGACTATATAGTTCATTCTGTATCTCCAGTACTTGGCCTGTGATTGGTGCTCTATACATGTTAATGCTACACTTAGAATCAACAATAAAAGGTATTGAGTGTGCCCTTTGAAGGCAAAGCTATAGGCCAGAAGGAGGTAGGATGGGCAGGTAGATGGCAAGGAGGAATGGGAGAGATAAAGGGTAGGGATGTGAGGGAATGAGGGAAGGGTAGAGACAGAGCAGGACTGTGAGCTCAACCACCTGTCCTCTAGAGGCTTCCCATCTCATTCTACTAGTTGGTTCCTGTATGGTTTTTCAACAAAACTTACTATGTTATAGATAATCCTGAGTAGGATATGCCACATATTGAGATCATGGGAACTTTAGTTAGTGGGAGGCAAAGTCCCATTTTTATTGTTAGGGTCTAAATCTGAAGGACTCTACGGTGAGCAGCACTAACAGGTTAGAACAATTTAGAATAGTGTTGTCCAATATGTGGCTATTGAGTACTTGAAATGTGATAGCCTGAATCTGAGATGTGCTGTAAGTGTAAAATACACATCAGATTTTGAAGACTTGGTACATGAAAAGAAAGTAAAATATATTAATTTTAAAATACTGATTACATGGAATTCCCTGGTGGTCCAGTGATTAAGAACCTGCCTGCCAATGCAGGGGATACAGGTTCGACCTCTGGTCTGGGATGATTCCACATGGGCAGAGTAACTAAGCCCATGCCCCACAACTTCTGAAGCCTGAGTGTCCTAGAGCCTGTGCTCCATAGAGCCCATGCTCCACAACAAGAGAAGTCACCACAATGAGAAGACCATGCACCACAGATAGAGTAACCCCCATTCACTGCAACTAGAGAAAGCCCGTGTGCAGCAATGAAGACACAGAACAGCCAAAAATAAATGAATTAAAAATAAATACTTTATAAAAAAGAAAATATCGATTATATATCAAAATGATAACATTTAAAAATATTGGGTTAAATAAAATATATTGTTAATTTCACTTGCTATTTTTTTTAATGTGGCTACTAGAAAAATTAAGTTACACATATGGCACAAATATGTAACACAAAATGTGGTTAACATTATATTTTTATTGGATCATCCTATAATCCCATAGGAATAATGTCTGATACCTAGAAAGTTTTCAGTAAATACTGCCTAAATGCATTAAAGTCGGCTGTCTGAGAAGGGTCTTTAGACTAAGAATTGGCAGACTCTGTTTTCTCCAAGCAAACTGTACATTTAGGCAAGAACCTGAGTACGTGGACAGGGCTTAACAGTGAGGAAAATGATGGAAATGTGTGAGGCTGTTGATTTGCTTGAGATTGCTGTCTTTTTCTCCAGCTGTATTTATACTCTACTTCAGTGAATAAATACCACTTAAGCTGGGTTGGCCTAAATGTTTATTTCTTTGAGAGCACCATTTCTGAAACATAAGCACTTGTTTTATGGTCTGTTTTGAGAGGCAGATCCATATGATTCTTTTTTTTTTTTTCATATGATTCTTCAAATACTGCTACTGCTCACACAACTTGCAACTTTGGAATTGGACCAATTCATTGGCTGCTGAGTTACCACCTCCCATTTAGAAATTGCTTCCCAAATATATTTTGTCTCAATTTGGGGAATAAGGACATCAAAGGAATTAAAGGGCTTGATAAATTGTATAATAGCCTTGTGCCCTTTAAAATAGTTCTTCAAAAAGTTGCATAGATCTCTTTGATTTTCTGCAATGAACAACTGACTCCCTCCTTTCTCCCATTAAATGGTGCTTGGGAATTCCCTGACAGTTCAGTATAAGGACTCTCCATTTCCACTGCTAAGAGCCTGGGTTTGATCCCTGGTTGGGGAAGAAGTCATATGGTGCAGCCAAAAAAAAAAAAAAAAAAGTCAAAAAAAAGTCAAAAAAAAAAAAAAAAGTCAACAGCTATCTTGACATTCCAGGTCCTTTAAGTGAATTTGAAGCACTTGTAAGCAATTCTAGTGCTCAGTTCCTGGGATAGTTGAAAAAATTTTTATTTCAGGTGGGTGACTTAAAAAAAAAAGAATATACAACAATTTGCACTGGAGTATGTGGATGTTGATTTCCAAATATATAATACCTTTTAAATATTAAATACTGATTTAGTAAAGTGTCCATAAAACATGCATTGTGAAATGTCCCCGATTCTATATGACCCAGATATGCAGGGACTACATCAGTTCTCCTCTTTGAGGTGTTGGGGAGGCATAGTTGGTAGCACACCGAGCTGCACTGTGGCTTGTTGAGCCAGTGCTTCTGAAGACAGAGTAAACAACACCCTGTCCAGACAGTGCGGTTAATATGGAGCAAGATCAATGGTCCTTCCCAGTTATAATATTTAGCTCTTCCAGGTTAAAAAAAGTCATTGTTCAAAAACTAAAAATAAACTACTTAAGATTAACCATAGAAATGATTTCTGTAGTTGGGAGAAAAATTAGGAAAGAAGGTAATGTTCTCTGGTGATACTATAATGGTTTCAAAGTAAAGGTATTTAAAGCTCTTACACCAAGAAAAGAATAGTCTTGGAAAACAGAGAAGTGAGACAAAGGAAAGATTCTGCAGTTTGCAGGACTTTTTGCTTTGCTGTAAGTGAACACTGTGTACCTAACAGGCACAATGAGAAGTAATGTTGTCTGACACATCTTTCAGATTTTAAATCTCAGACACAGTGCATGTAGCAAATCCTATAATTTCTAGTGTTTACCTTTCAAAATTCAACAACAAAAATAAGTAGAAGCTTAAATTAGGATTTCCAAGAGTTAAGAATACCCTCTCGGGGGATGGAAAGTTCTATCCGGGGGTCTGTGGTAACTGCTGGTATAGACAAGGCAGAGTTAGAATGAAATCCTTTATTTAGAACATGCATTTCCAGTGTACTATTTATTACTTTAACTCTCTCATCATACTTTCTCATTAGAGGATCATCTCAGCAACCAATATATAAAAGGACACAAATTTTTAGTGATGTAAAGCCTATATTATTGAGCACCACTCTTGGAAGATAAGCGTATCTTACCTGCAGCAAAGGCATCAGCTGCAAACCCAGTGCTTGCTCATAGAGCAAGTTCAGCTCTGCACAACTGGAGAAGGAGAGTTTGGAGGTGTAGAGGTAATAGTGCACATGTCTGAATGTGGAACCATCTCTGTCGATGAACAACCTCTGGTTTTCTGAAGAGGTCAGTGCTGAAGCCTCTTTCCATAGCAGGGAGTCTGGGAACTGAGCGAGTTTGCTTCTGGGAACCGAGAAATGCCAGCCCCCAACATTGAAATGAAACAAATCCTCTGCTGACTCATGAGGCATACCAGGCTCCTCCTAAAGGGAAAATGAAGAGATCTATGCAATAAAATGAAATAAAAAGCACCCATATTGGAAAGGAAGAAGTAAAATTATCTCTATTTGTAGATGATGTGATCTTGCAATAGAAAATCCTGAGGAATTCACTAGGAAATTACTAGAAATAAGTTCAAGAAGGTTGAAGGGTGCAGATCAATATAAAAAATCAACTGTATTTTTATATGCTAGCAATGAACAATACAAAAATGAAATTAAGAAAACAATTCCACTCACAACAGTATAAAAATGAACAAAGTATTTAGGAATAAATTTAACAAAAGAAGTATAATACTTGTACTCTGAAAACCCCAAAAACATTGTTGAAAGATAATTTAAAATACCTAAATAAATGGAAAATCTTTCCATGTTCATGGATCAGAAGACAATATTGTTATGGTAGCAATACTCTTGGAATTGATCCCTATGAAACACAATCCCTATGAAAATTCCAACTGATTTTTTTCTTTTGCAAAAACTGACAAGCTGATGTTAAAATTCATACCCTACTATTGGCCAACAGAGGAAGAATGATTTTCTCCTTGCCTGGAACAGCTCAACCAATGAGACACTGTCACAACTCAGCCAATGAAAAGTCACTAAACTTCAAACTCCCAGGTTCCTCCAGTGTATTTTTTTTTTTTTAATTACAGCCCTTCCCAACTTCCCCTTCTCCTCTACAAAAGTTTCCTCTCTTCCACTTTACCAGACTTGCATGTGGTTCACCATAATTGCATGTCCTAAAGCAGTTCTTTACTGTTCCCCAATGAACCTGTTTTACTGGTTAAAAACAAAACCTAATTGTTTCAGGTTAACAAATTCTAGGTAAAAATTATGCATGCTGAAATGATTGGGGTGCAATGTACCAATATTTCTAATTTATTTTTAAATTTATCAAAAGATAAGATGAATGGATAGAGGATGAATGGTTAAACAACTACAGCGAAATGTTCGTTGTAGAATCTAGGTGGTGGCTATATAGTTTCACTGTAAAATTCTTTCAAACTTTCTAAATGTTTCAAAATCTGCATTAAAATACTGGGAGGTGGGGGAGATTGTTAAAATAAGGTGGTTGCTCAAGGGAGGAAAAGTCCATTTCTCCAACAAAAACCTGCCATCTCCAATTTTGACATCTGGGTAAAGAAAATAAATGCATGCAATGAAGAAGGGAGTGAGGTTCTTTTCTCTCATAAGAAGCCTGGTTTAAATGTTCAGATATAAAGAACAATTATACATGTCATGTTTGAGGCTAGAAGAATTAAAGGGGACATGAAGAGAAGGATTACAAATTGTAAAATGGTGACAATACTCTCAGAAGCAGAGGTGGAAAAACCAATCTAATAAGCTAATCTAAACTTTTAAGTCATGGCCTTTCTAAACATGGCTAAGGCTGAATATGACAAGCTGAGAGAAAGGATCCCACCTAGACCAGAAAGCATAAATATGCACACAAACACGATTTTGCTTTCTATTCTCTTTAAAGGTGATGAGCTGGCCCTACAGGGGCTTGTAGTTCTTCAAAGACAAAAGGCTTCTTGTCAGATTGACTGCAGGAAACAGAGTAGCCCGTAGTCATCACTACTCCGTCCCAAAGAGTGTCTCTCTCTTCCCCACACTGATCCCTCACCCCTAAAGAAGATCAATCAGTTGATCCCGCTTCCAAATCAATTTCTAGAACTAGAACTACCTCATGATCTACAGACAGGACCTCAACTCCTCAGAGCCAGGGTTTCGTATCTGGAGCTTCCCATCATGCCTCAGAGAGCTGCCCTCCAACCCAATCTTTCAGATCCCCCACCCGCCATTACGTTCACCCACCAGGCCACCGCCTTGCCTCAGAGTCAACGTTCCCCAAGAACTGAGATTGAAGACTTTTACCCCGTCCGAGGCACAGCCTCACCTTTCAAACCTGGAGTCCCACACCCCATCCTCAGAGTTAGAACACTTCAACCGTCAAAGCAGGCACATTCTTCTGACTCCTCAGAACTAGCCCCCAGACCCTTCAAAGCTGGGGCTATATCCGCCCTGTGTCCCAGAGTCAGGTCCCTAGCCCTACAGCCCTAATCCTCGACCACATCGCACCCATTCGCTGTTTTGGTGCTTTTGGCGCCCCCGCCAGGGCGGGCTCCATACCATGGTCCAGGCTCCAGAAGCGGGTGGATAGGCACGTGACCACGACAATAACGGACCTCGGGAGTGCGGCGGCGCGCGGGGCAGGGCGGGGCCTGGCGGCGCTGGGCGGGGCTTGGCGCGCGGCAGGCGGTCTCGAGGGCCGCGACAGGTGAGCGACGCCGCGGGGCAGGCGGGCAGGGATGGCGGAGCAGTGGGAGCTGGACGAGGAGGGCATCCGCCGCCTGGGGGCGCTGACCATGGAACAGCCCGGTAGGGCCCTGCTGGCAGGGTCTGGGTCGGGAGCACGGGGTTCGAAGCTGAGGGGAGCAAACTGAGGGCGAGGCAGAGGAACCTGAGGTAGTCACGGGGGAACGGCGGCGGAGGAGCGGTCTCTGAGGTAGAGGAGCGCTCCCTGAGGTAGAGGGGGCCCCCCTAAGTTAGAGGAGCGGTCCCTGAGGCGAAGGAGGGGTTACGCTGAGGTAGCGGTGAAGGAACTGCAGTTACCGGGGAATCTGGGGCAGAGGGCGAGAAATTGAGGGAGGGGAGCGGAGTCTAAAAGAGAGGAGAAACGAGGTTAAGCGGACTCTGAGGCCAGGAACAGAGAATTGGACTAAGTGGAAGGAAACTGAGCCCCAGGAGGGGCTACTAATGGGAGAAGGGAAGCGCTGTGAGAAGTACGTTTGAAGTTGGGGTGCTATTGGAGGAGACACGAAAGGTTGATTTTGGCAGTTCTGGAAACTTCCACCCCAACTTGCTTGATTAGGGTGAAATAGGAAAGGATGTTCCTTGATCAGCCAGCCCTCTCTTCGTCCAGTCTTCTGCTCTAGAACTTGGCCATTTCCTTGATCCATCTGTATGTGTCGCCTCATGAGACTCAGAAAGGGGCCTGAGGTAAAAGGAATAGTAGCTGATAGATCGAAGCGTTAAGATCGCTTCGTCCTGGAGGTGAACCTGGCGGAGTGACTGCTGACCCCACCTTTGACCTGGGGTTTGATTCACGCAGCTTGCTTTTCTAAGTTTTTATGGAGTAGAAATGTTGTTAAAGTTATCAGTGTTCCTGATTCAATTTTGTTCCTTTTCTTTCTTTCTTTTTTTACAGTTGAGTAAAATTAGGTTTAGACTCATGCTCCAAGTCAAACAGCCCTAAGTAATGCAGCAATGGTTTATTAACCTAGACTCTGATTCCAGAGCCTGTCCTCTAACCACAACAAAATGTTGCCTTTCTTGCTTTCTCTAGTACTTTTTATTGGGGGAATATGCAATAATTTGGTTTTATTTTAATTTATTTAAAATGTATCAAAATTAGTATATGCTGGTAACAAACACTACATGATGGTTTGGTGTGCATATCAATAGGTTCATGTAGATAGTTCAGGTTTTTCTTTTCCAAACCACTTTGTGCTCCCCTAATTTGTAAAGCTTCATTGGCTTGACATACTGTACCTTTCTTTCTTTCTTCCTCTCCTTTGTTTTAAAGAATTTATTCAATTTGATTGGGGGGGCACATATGCCTTCCATTATCCAGCTAGAATAATATGTGGCAGGATTTTTTTTTTTTTGGCTTGTTTGCTTGGTTTTATAATATGTGAATAACAAAATTAATTTTGCTCATTCTGACAATTCAAACAATACAAAAGTATCTGAAGTAAAAAAATATTCTTCCCTCTCCCTCCTTCTATAACTTTTCCATTGTTTTTACAAACATATTCCTTTTTTTCTTAAGGGATAGAGCATATATATCAATATGATTTGGCAATTTGCTTTTTTACTACCAATAAAACATAGATATCTTTTTTCTTTCTTTCTTTTGGCTGCCACTTGGCTTGTGCGATATTAGTTCTCCAACCAGGGAATGAATCCAGGCCTGGGGCTGTGAGAACATGGAGTCCTAACCAGTGGACCGCCAGGGAAGTCCCATAAATGGTGTTTAAAGCCATGGGGCTGGATAATGTAGATAGATAATAGAAGGTTTAAGACTCAGCCCTAGGGCATTTCAATGTTTAAAGCTTAAATAGAGGAGAAGGAAAGTGATGTTTTGGAATTTACTAAAGGGTACTGTGTCAAGTAATTCCCTGGTGGCTCAGTCAGTAAAGGACCCACCTGCAATGCAGGAGACTGCGTGCAGCACAGGAGACCCAGGTTTGATCCCTGGGTCTGGAAGATTCCTTGGAGAAGAAAATGGCAATCCACTCCAGTATTCTTGCCTGGAAAATCCCGTGGACAGAGGAGCCTGGTGGGCTACAGTCCCTGGGGTAGCAAGACTTAGCAACTAAACCACCAGAGGAGTCTGTGGGCTGCAGTCTATGGGATCACAACAGTTGGGACAGGACTTAGCGACTAAACCACAACCACTGTAATCAAGGAGGGAGTGGTCAGAAGTGTCAAATGTTATTGACAGGCTGAGCAACCTAATGCAGAGAAGTGTCTGTTAGATTTGGCAACATGGAACTCATTGGTAACTAACTAGGGAAGAGTAGGGAGGAAGCAAGCCAGGTCAGGTTGGGATGAAAAGGGATTAATATGTGAGGGAAAAGAAATAGAGAAGATAAGAACCTTTGCCGAGAAATTTGGCTATAAAGGAGAATGCATAAGTGGAAATTAGCTAGAGGATATGAAGTGGAATTAACAAGTTTTTAAAGACATGATATACTAGAGCATATTTGCAGGCTAATGATAATTACTAGGAAGAAAGATAAAATATGCAATTATGTACTTTTTGGTTCCTAAAAATAATTCTGTTAATTAACTTATTATATGGGTACTATAATAACTGTACTATGAAAAGTAAGTCTTGAGCCCCTACCCCCCTCCTTGGCCCCACCCAGTTTTCCTTCCTGACAGTGATCATTGTTACTAATATTTTGGATAGCTCTCTCTACATATTCTCTACGTATATGAGCATTTGTACTTTATAATTTTTTATTATGGCAATTCATAAGTATATCCAAGAGTAGAGATGACAGAATAGTGAACTGCCATCAACCTAATATCAATAGTTATCATCAGTTCATGGCCAATCTTCTCTCATCTATACCCTGCCTATCATCTATCTACCCTCAGTCCCCTGAGATTTTTTTTTACTGTGTTGAGTCTTTGATGGTGCTTGTGGGCTTTCTGTAGTTGCAGAAATTGTAGGTTACTCTTTAGTTGTGATGCAAGGGCTCCTGATTGTGGTGGCTTCTCTTGTTGCAGAGCATGGCTCTAGGAGCACAGGCTTCAGTAGTTGTGGCACATGGGTTTAGTTGCCACGAGGCGTGTGGGCTCTTCCAGGAGCAGGGATGGAATCTGTGTCCCATGCATTGGCAGGTGGATTCTCAACCACTAGACCACCAGGAGAGTTCTGTGCACTGTCTAGTTTGAAACAAGTCCTAGTCATGTGACTTAACCCATGAATATTTTAGTATTTGTCTTCAAAAGATTAGAACTCTTTTAAAAGTCGCATATAAAACCTAAAAATATTTTACAGTAATTAAAAAAAATAACTTATTTTATTTTTGACTCTGCTGGATCTTCGTTGCTGTGTGCTGGGTTTTTCTAGTTGCAGTGAGCAGGGGCAACTCTCCAGTTGCAGTGCATGGGCTTCTCATTATGGTGGCTTCTTTTGTTGTGAAGCTTGGGGTCTAGGTGAGTGGGCTTCACTAGTTGTAGCATTGTTTTCTTAATATAATTATAAACTTATGGATTTAAATAGTTTGGTATGTTCCAGTCCCTTGCAGTTATTATAACTGATGCTGAGTTTGTCCAGAATTTAGCAGTGGGAGATCTTTCATGTAGATTCCTGAGGCCTTTTTTATTTGTTTTATTTATTTGAAACTCTTTCATCATTATTATAAATAAGCTTTATTGAAGATTATTAATTCAGTTTATAAGTGAACTATATAAATGGTTTTCTATAAAGGGATTACTTGTTACTATCAATAAAACATGTTTTTGCCCACTGGAGTTATTATAGCCTATGGAGTAAAATTGGAAGATCATTCTGTTATTCTTGACATCTATAACGTGCAATGTTTGATTTGCTCTACAGTCTATTTGTCTTCACTCTATAACTGTTGAAACTGAGTGCATAATCTCTTAAGACCTGTGTGTGTTAGTCACTAAGTCGTGTCTGACCCTTTGTGACCCCATGGACTGTAGCCCACCAGGTTCCTCTGTCCTTGGAATTCTCCAGGCAAGAATACTGGAGTGGGTAGCCATTCCCTTCTCCAGGGAATCTTCCTGAGCCAGGGACAGAACCCAGGTCTCCTGAATTGCAGTTGGATTCTTTACCATCTGAGCCACCAGGAAAGCCTAAGACCTGTACTTCAATGTAAATCATCAAAGAACATCTGTCCCAGTGGCAGTTTAGCATTTGATTGATAATCCTAGTTCCCTTTAAAAATGCTAAAATGTCTGCTTTTTGAAATAGAATACAGTGAAAGGCATGTGAAATGCAGCAGGGCAGTGAATGAAATCATAACTGACTTTAGCTTTTGCCCCATGGTAACAAGATTCTCAGTGTATTAGGTCATTGCATACTACAGAGCTACCAATATGGTGCTCTTAAAGTTGGGATTTTTTTTCTTGAGATATAATTCATATCCTGTAAAACTTAAAGTATGCATTTAAGTATCACTTAGTACATTGTATAACCATCACCACTGTCTAGTTCCACAGCCTAAAAGGAGACCTCATATTCTTTAGACAGTCAGTCCTTATTTCCAACTCCTGGCAATAAGTGGTCCCAAGCAATCACAAATCTGCTTTCTGTCTCCATGGATTTGTTTGTTCTAGATATTTCATATAAGTGGAATCATACAATATGTTGCCTTTTGTGTCTGGCTTCTTTCTCTGAGCATGTTTTTATTAAGGTTCATCCATATTTTAGCAAAGTGCTTGATTCCTTTTAAAAATTATTTATTATTAATAGACTTTAATTCTTAAAGCAGTTTTAGGTTTATAGAAAAATTGAGCAGAAAGTACAGAGTTCCCATAACTCTTCCTTCATCACACTTTCTCTATATCCCCTTCCAGTTTTCCTGTTATTAGTATCTTGCATTCACGCAGTACATTTGTTATGGTTGTTGAACCAATGATAATACATTATTATTAACTAAGATCTGTAGTTTACGTTAGGATTCACACTTTGTGTTGTACAGTTCTGTGTGTTTTGACAAATATATAGTCATGTGTATGCCATTACAGTATCAACAGAACAGTTTCACTGCCTGAAGGGTCCTCAGTGTTCCACCTGTTCATCCCTCCCTCACCAGTGAACCTCTGGAAACCACTGACCTTTATCCTGTTGCCTTTTTCAGAATGTCATGTAATCATGTAATCATACAGTATATAATCCCTGGGAACCAATGATTCTTTAAAAATAAAAAAAAATTCTTTTCACTGATGTATAATTGATATATAATATTAACTTAGTTTCAGGTGTACAACATAATGGTTGATGTTTGTATACATTGCAAAATGATCACACCAATAAATCTATGTAACATTTATCATTTTACATAGTAACAAAATTTTTTTTTCTTAGAATGACAACTTTTAAGATCCAGTCTTAGCAACTTTCAAATATGCAATGCAGTATTAGTAACTAGTCATCATTACTGTATATCACTGATATTTTTAGTGTTACCTTTTTCAGAATATTATGCAGAATATTTTCAACCTGATTTCTTTCATTTAGTGATGGGGAAACAGTGGAAACAGTGTCAGACTTTATTTTTTTGGGCTCCAAAATCAGTGCAGATGGTGATTGCAGTCATGAAATTAAAAGACACTTACTCCTTGGAAGGAAAGTTATGACCAACCTGGATAGCATATTTAAAAGCAGAGACATTACTTTGCCAACAAAGGTCCATCTAGTCAAGGCTACGGTTTTTCCAGTAGTCATGTATGGATGTGAGAGTTGGACTATAAAGAAAGCTGAGCGCCGAAGAATTGATGCTTTTGAACTGTGGTGTTGGAGAAGACTCTTGAGAGTCCCTTGGACTGCAAGGAGATCCAACCAGTCCATCCTAAAGGAGATCAGTCCTGGGTGTTCATTGGAAGGACTGATGATGAAGCTGAAACTCCAATACTTTGGCCACCTCATGCGAAGAGTTGACTCATTGGAAAAGACCCTAATGCTGGGAAGGATTGGGGGCAGGAGGAGAAGGGGACGACAGAGGATGAGATGGCTGGATGGCATCACCGACTGGATGGGCATGAGTTTGAGTAAACTCCGGGAGTTTGTGATGGACAGGGAGGCCTGGCGTGCTGCAATTCATGGGGTTGCAAAGAGTCAGACACGACTGAGCAACTGAACTGAACTGAATGTGTATTTAAGGGTGCTCTATGTCTTTCCATGGCTTGGTCCATAAGTGATTTTATTGCTGGGTAATATTCTACTATATGAATGTACCATAGTTTTGTTTATTCATTTACTTATTGAAGGATATCTTGGTTGCTTCTGAGTTGTGGCAATTATGAATAAAGTTGCCATAAACATTTACATTCAGGTTTCTGTGGGGAAGTAAACTTTCAACTTACTTGAGTAAATACCAAAGAGCTATATAATTGCTAGATCTTACAGTAAAAGTCATGTTTCAGTTCAGTTGTGGCTCTGACTCTTTGCGACACCATGGACTGCAACACTGCAGCATGCCATCTTTAGCTTTGTAAAAAACTTCCAAACTATCTTTTTTTTTTTCAAACTATCTTTTAAAGTAGCTATTCCTTTGCATTTAACTAGCAGTGAATGAGAGTTCCTATTGCCCTCATGCTCTAGTCTGAATATTTGTGTCTCCCCCCGAACTATTCATGTGTTGAAATTCTAATGCCTAATATGATGGTATTAAGAGGTGTGTCCTCTGGGAGGTGGTTAGGTCTTGAAAGTGAAAGAAAGTGTTAGTCACTCAGTTGTGTCCAACTTTTTGCAACTCCATGGACTGTAACCCACCAGGCTCCTCTGTCCATGGAATTTTCCAGGCAAGAATAATGGAATGGGTTGCCATTCCCTTCTCCGGGGGATCTTCCTGACGCAGAAACTGAACCCAGGTCTCCCGCACTGTGGGCAGATTCTTTACCATCTGAACCACCAGGGAGAGAAGAGAGAGAAGTCGCTCAGTCGTGTCTGACTCTTTGCTACCCGATGGACTGTAGCCTACCAGACTCCTCCGACCATGGGATTCTCCAGGCAAGAATACTGGAGTGGGCTGCCATTTCCTTCTCCAGGGGATCTTCCCAACCCAAAGATCGAACCCGCGTCTCCCGCATTGGAGGCAGACACTTGAACCTCTGAGCCACCAGGGAAGCCCTCATAAAAGAGTTTAATGACTTTATAACAGAGACCAAAGAGAAAGTTCCCTTGCCCTCTTCCACTGTGTGAGGAAACACGGAGAAGTAGGCAGTCTGGAACCTGGAAGAAGGCTTTCACCAGAATCCAGTCATGCCAGCACCCTGATCTTGGACTTCCAGTCTCCAGAACTGTGAGAAATAATTGTTTGTTGTTTATAAGCCACTCAGTCTAATTTACATTTTTCAACAATTCTCAAAATTTTTGGTCTCAGGATTCCATTACACTCTTATTTAAATATTATTCAAAGAGCTTTGGTTAATGTGGATTACATCTGCTTATATTTACCATATTTGATGCTGAAACAAAATTTTTAAATATTTATTTGTAAGTCATTAAAAGATAACCATAACATACCCATTACATGTTAACATATATAATGTCTTTTTAATGTCTTAATTGAAGACATCCATATTCTCATATCTTCCTCTGTGTTAAATATGAGGTTGTTTGATTGAAATATATATATATATGTATATATATATATATACACACACACACATACATGAAGTCATGCCTTATATAGATATATAGTTGAAAAAGGGGAATGTTTATTTAGGGTATGTCAGCTCTTCACTGCTGCGCACAGGCTTTCTCTACTTGCAGAGAATGGAGGCTACTCTCCAGTTGCAGTTTGTGGCTTCTCATTGCAGTGGCTTCTCTTGTGGAGCACACGCTCTGGAGTGCACAGGCTTCAGCAGTTGCTGCACAGAATCAGTAGTCATGGCTGGTGGGCTCCAAAGCACAGGCTCCATTGTTGTGGTGCACAGGTTTGGTTGCCCTGTGTCATGTGGGATCTTTCAGACTAGGGATCCAATTGGTGTCTCCTGCATTGCAAGATGGATTCTTAACCCTGGACCACCAGGGAAGCCCTCCCAAAAGGAAGAAGTATTTAAATAT
This sequence comes from Cervus elaphus, assembly GCF_910594005.1. Classification (NCBI taxonomy): domain Eukaryota; kingdom Metazoa; phylum Chordata; class Mammalia; order Artiodactyla; family Cervidae; genus Cervus; species Cervus elaphus. The sequence goes on from NC_057818.1 coordinate 35,605,260, forward strand.
CCTTTTCGGTGAATTTTCTTCTTTGCTATGACACGATAACTGAGCAAATGGTAGTTTCTTAAAGGTTAGTTGTATCTGAAATATAAAACCATATCATGGCTTTTCCTGTGGGAGCCGCCGGGTTGAGAGGAGCGTGGCCTTCTCCTCTCCCCGCCATGGCGTGTGCTCGTCCACTGATATCAGTGTACTCCGAAAAGGGGGAGTCCTCTGGCAAAAATCTCACTTTGCCTGCTGTATTCAAGGCTCCCATTCGACCCGATATTGTTAACTTTGTTCACACCAACTTGCGCAAAAACAACAGACAGCCCTATGCTGTCAGTGAATTAGCAGGTCATCAAACCAGTGCTGAGTCTTGGGGTACCGGCAGAGCTGTGGCTCGAATTCCCAGGGTTCGAGGTGGCGGGACTCACCGTTCTGGTCAGGGTGCTTTTGGAAATATGTGTCGTGGGGGCCGCATGTTTGCACCAACCAAGACCTGGCGACGTTGGCACCACAGAGTGAATACAACGCAGAAGCGATACGCCATCTGCTCTGCACTGGCTGCCTCAGCCTTACCAGCGCTGGTCATGTCTAAAGGTCATCGTATAGAGGAAGTTCCTGAACTTCCTTTGGTGGTTGAAGATAAAGTTGAAGGCTACAAGAAGACCAAGGAGGCTGTTTTGCTTCTGAAGAAACTTAAGGCCTGGAATGATATCAAAAAGGTTTACGCCTCTCAGCGAATGAGAGCTGGCAAAGGCAAAATGAGAAACCGTCGCCGTATCCAGCGCAGGGGACCCTGCATCATCTATAATGAAGACAATGGTATCATCAAGGCCTTCAGAAACATTCCTGGAATTACTCTGCTTAATGTAAGCAAGCTGAACATTTTGAAACTTGCTCCTGGTGGTCATGTGGGACGTTTCTGCATTTGGACTGAAAGTGCTTTCCGAAAGTTAGATGAGCTGTACGGCACTTGGCGTAAAGCAGCCTCCCTCAAGAGTAACTACAACCTCCCCATGCACAAGATGCTCAATACAGACCTTAGCAGAATCTTGAAAAGCCCAGAAATCCAAAGGGCACTCCGAGCACCATGCAAGAAGATTCATCGCAGAGTCCTGAAGAAGAATCCACTGAAAAACCTGAGAATCATGTTGAAGCTTAACCCATACGCAAAGACCATGCGCCGGAACACCATTCTTCGACAGGCCAAGAACCACAAAATCCGCATGGATAAGGCAGCAGCAGCACTAGAAGCCAAATCAGATCAGAAGGGGGTTGAGGGCAAGAAGCCTGTGGTGGGAAACAAAGAAAAGAAGGCTGTTGGCGATAAGAAGCTGAAGAAGCCTGTGGTGGGAAAAAAGGCTGCAGGGACCAAGAAACCAGCAGCTGAGAAGAAGCCCACAGAAAAGAAACCCACCTCAGAGGAAAAGAAGGCTGCTGCATAAACTTAAAATTTGTTTATACCATAAATGCCAAATCATTTTGGACAGCTAATTTTGAATAAAGACCTGAACAAAGAGGCAATGAGAACATGAAAAAAAAAAAAAAAACCATATCATGAACTTTTTGTACTCTGTTACATTAAAATCCATTGGTACATTAACATCATGCATCCATCATTTGAAAGATATTAACTCACTGACTTATGTAGATCTTCCAAATATTGACAAATTTCATTATATAACATTAAAAAATCATATTTGTTAATATCATCACAAATTTCACTAGGGAGAGCTTTAGGTTTTGGAATCTGTCAAGTTTATGGTGGCAAATACAAGTTTATCAAAATTCTAATTTCAGCTTGGAAGCTCATATGTTGACAACAGTTACTATTACTTGCTTTGACTGAAGTGACAGTCTCACTTTCTTTATTTTTAAGAAAATGTCTCACAGCCATTCAAGTATGTCAGAATTTTATAGTAACAGTAGTTACCTCCCCCCCAAAAAATGGCTAGTTAAGCTGGCATCTCAAAACCCACACAAGTGTTTTCCTGCTAGGCATCTAGCATACATCAGTATGCAGCAGAAATACTTCATGCATACCTCCCATTTAGGAACACAATATAAAAGAGATGTACTCAAGGGTCAAGATTTACTAAAATTAACCATTTTTACTGCTTTTTCAAGGGCATTCTTAAGAAAAAATGGCTCTTTTTTTAAACTGCATGCATATAATGGTGAAGAATACAATACTATGACTAAGTAAAGTTTGATGCCACTGCCTCAAGTCATTCTAAGGCCTCAGTAGTTTTTGCTGTTATACCCTACGTGCAAATATCAGCACAGTAAAAATAGTTGTTAATGTTTTAATATTATTATGAAAATAATTTTTTAAAATAGTTTTGATTTTGTGGACCCCTGTGCATGTCTCAGGGATCTCCAGGGATCTAGGGACGATGTTTTGAGAACTGCTACACTTTGTTATGGAGAAGGCAATGGCACCCCACTCCAGTACTCTTGCCTAGAAAATCCCATGGATGGAGGAGCCTGGTGGGCTGCCATCTATGTTGTCGCACAGAGTCGGGCACGACTGAAGTGACTTAGCAGCAGCAGCACACTTTGTTATGACGTCTTTTAGCTTTTGAAATTTGTTTTGAAATACTAAGTTAAAGGTTTCCTTTGTTTTGTGGATGTATCTTTTTGGAGTGCTTTCATTCTTTAGGGATGCTATTCTGTTTTTGTTCTTTTTTGTTTTAATAACCTCATATTCAATTTGACTATAAACCTTTTCTGTGTCTTTGTTAAAGTGCTTTAGGTTTTCTATACTTTTAGCTGGGCCAGAATAACTTTTCTAGTTTCAGGGTTTGGAGCTCCCTCTTCTGTTGTGTTCACAAAGTACGAAAAATAGGGCTTTAAGCTTCCTGAGATCTGCAGTCTCTGCTTTCCTCCCGGACTTGTATCTAGACCTTCTCTTTCTTTTGAACTTCTTGTCTGTATTCCATTCAGTGTGGATTCTGTTCTGATTATTTCTCTCAGGGATGAGTCTTATCTTGAAAAGGATCTTGTTTCATGTTTTTTTATAATTTATAGGGCCTAGACTGCTCCAGTACCTAAGAACTTATTTCGGTGCAGTTCCTTGGCAGTCACCTGCAAATGGGATTCTGCAGAACCTCCTTCCAGTTTTTGTTCCTGTTCTCATTTTGGCCCACCACACTTGCCAGTGAGCTCCTATTGGCAGTTTAGAGATTCTCCTCTTTTCAGTGCTGTCAGAAGTCTAGTTTGACATACATGTATGTATGTATGTATATATACACACACACACACACACATATACACACATAAGTACACACACACATATATTCTTTAAAAGCAAAAATAAACAAATGGGACCTAATGAAACTTAAAAGCTTTTGCACAGCAAAGGAAACTATAAGCAAGGTGAAAAGACAGCCTTCAGAATGGGAGAAAATAGTAGCAAACAAAGCAACTGACAAAGAATTAATCTCAAAAATATACAAGCAACTCCTGAAGCTCAATTCCAGAAAAATAAACAACCCAATAAAAAAATGGGCCAAAGAACTAAACAAACATTTCTCCAAAGAAGACATACAGATGGCTAACAAACACATGAAAAGATGCTCAACATCACTCATTATCAGAGAAATGAAAATCAAAGCCACAATGAGGTACCATTTCACACCAGTTAGAATGGCTGCTATCCAAAAGTTTACAAGCAATAAATGCTGGAGAGGGTGTGGAGAAAAGGGAACCCTCTTACACTGTTGGTGGGAATGCAAACTAGTACAGCCACTATGGAGAAGAGTGTGGAGATTTCTTTAAAAACTGGAAATAGAACTGCCATATCACCCAGCAATCCCACTTCTGGGCATACACACCAAGGAAACCAGATCTGAAAGAGACACGTGCACCCCAATGTTCATCGCAGCACTGTTTATAATAGCCAGGACAGGGAAGCAACCTAGATGCCCATCAGCAGATGAATGGATAAGAAAGCTATGGTACATATACACAATGGAATATTACTCAGCCATTAAAAAGAATTCATTTGAATCAGTTCTAATGAGGTGGATGAAACTGGAGCCTATTATACAGAGTGAAGTAAGCCAGAAAGAAAAACACCAATACAGTATACTAACGCATATATATGGAATTTAGAAAGATGGTAACAATAACCCTATATGTGAGACAGCAAAAGAGACACAGATATATAGAACAGTCTTTTAGACTCTGTGGGAGAGGGTGAGGGTGGGATGATTTGGGAGAATGGCACTGAAACATGTATATTATCATATGTGAAACAGATCGCCAGTCCAGGTTTGATGCATGAGACAGGGTGCTTGGGGCTGGTGCACTGGGATGACCCAGAGGGATGGGATGGGGAGGGAGGTGGGAGGGGGGTTCAGGATAGGGAACACATGTACACCCATGGTGGATTCATGTCAATGTATGACAAAATCACTACAATATTGTAATTAGCCTCCAATTAAAATAAATAAATTTATATTAAAAATATAAATAAATAAATAAAACACAGTCACACATATACAGACACAAAGTCACACTTTTTTTCAGTGTCTTTGAGATCTTTCCATACAAGCATCTACAAATCTACCTCATTCTTTTAAATGATTATATAATAATAATTAGCATGTATATAGCACCATGTGTCAGGCACTATTCTAAGTTTTGTATACTCTCTCTCTCACACACACATACATATGCGTATATGTTTATGGGCTTTCCTGGTGGCTCAGCAGTAAAGAACTCACCTGCCAATGAAGGAGATGCGGATTCAATCCTTGGGTCGGGAAGATTCCCTGGAGAAGAAAATGGCAATCCATTCCAGTATTCTTGCCTAGGAAATCCCATGGACAGAGGAGCCTGGTGGGCTACAGTCCATGGGGTCGCAAAAGAGTTGAACATGACTTAGAGACTAAACAACAGCAACAACTATATATATACAATACATATAGTCATTAAATCCTTACAACATCTTATGAGATAAGTAATGTTGTAATCTTCATTTATCACATGATGAAATGGATGCACAGAGAAGTTAAGTGACTTTTACAAGGTCACAGATCTAGTACATTGTTCAGTGCACTGCTACTTAGGCCATCTAGTTCTGCTCTTCTACTGATGAGCCCTTTGATGATTTTCTTTTTCTCCTTTTGCTTCCTCTTTCTCTCCCTTTCTTCTTCCCTCCTTCCCTCTCTTTCTTTCTTTCACTATCCTAAAACTTTACTGCAATTGACATCCTTCTGGTCTATATCATATATCCTGGCAAAATGCTGTACTGTCTATAGGGCTAAATCCTAGCAGTGGGATTGCTGAATTTGTTGTTTGTTTTGAGAACTTTGGGAGACTCTTACTACGTCATTCAGGGTACTTAAAGAAACTCAAGGTTTCTGTAAAACCAAGTCTTGATGTCATTGCATTAGACCATATTGCTAATTTTAAAAGGAAGATCTGCTCTTCTTATGAGCCTTGAATGTAGGACTTTTCACAGATGAGATGTGGGAGAAAGGAAGGCCTGTTTTCAATGACTCTGCTCTTTTTCCAAACAGAGATCATAATATATCTACTGATGATCTCTTTTCAGAACTGGTGGAGTCTCTTTCATTGCAGGGATCTTATGCTGGAAAAATCCATTCCATCGGCGATGCCTTCAGAAATTTTAAAAGTCTCCGATCCTTAGATTTATCAAGAAATTTGATCACTAGCCTGAAGGTAAGTTCTGTGTTTTATGACCAGACAGTTTTTTGTTTTTTTTGATGGGAAGAAGTAAAAGAATATCAGCTTGGGGAATATCCTTTTAAATGTTTCCAAACTAAATTTTGTTATTCACCATAAAATTCTTTCAATTTTGCTTTATGTTTGACATTTAAATTATAAGATAGTGGGAAAAAATTTCTTTTATACTAAAAGAAAACTGTCACTTCCTAGGGAAATAGTTATGATTCTTAATGTGTGTTAAAAAATTATGAGGAGCATTGTTAAAAGTACAGATTCTTGGAGATTTTCTGGCAGCTAGGGATTAGGACTCATGTTTTCACTGCTGAGGGTATAGGTTCAATCCCTGATTGGGGAACTAAGATCCCCTGTGTGGCATGGCAAAATAAATAATAAAAACTAATAAATAAAAAAATATTAATAAAAATACAGAGTCTTAGTCCTTATTCTGAGAGAGAGAGAGTCTGAGTTAATAAATATGCAGTGGGTCCAGGACATTTCCCAAGGGATTCTGATGATGTTGATGCATGGAACATATATGGAGAAACACTGGCCTAGTTTGCTACTGTGAGTTTTTTTCAGGAGGGGGAGAAAATGATGGTCTTGAAAACAAAGAAAAACTTCCAGGCCAGGAGATGGTGGAGCAGAGGACAGTTCAGGAAAGTAGGTGCTTAAGCAGAAAGTGTGAGGATTAGCAAACACAAAGCAAGAGCTCTACAAACATAAACACCCTCACACACAGAAATGGAAATTTTCTTTTCTTTGTGTAGACCCCCAGATAGTATTTCTTCCACCGTTCCCTTTTTGCCCAGCTACAAGTCTGTCTTGATAAAGCCCTTCTTTGCAAGACTGAAGGTGAAAGACTTACAGATGCTGTCTAAGATTGGTTACTGATCGGGATTATTCTGCTAGTTTTGCATTTCTTAGGGGAAACTTTTCAACAACACAAATCAGACCTGATCTCAAGATCTGAAACTAAGGGCCCTGAAAGAAGAAATCCAAGCTAGATCAAATTTCCAACTAGGATTCTAAGAGCAGAAATTCCAAGTTAAACTAGGTCTTTAGAATCTTAGATAAGAGCCCTTTGTATCTGGCTCACCTATTTCAGAAAGTATTAGTACAGAGTTATTTAGGCCTCCTCTTCTCATATGTATTTTTACTGTTTGTTTTTTCAGACTAAAAAGACTGAGTGAACATTGCTATCATTTGCTTTTGCACTCCCTTTTTTTCTACTTCTGTAAATTGCCTGAAAAACTGTTGTGAAGATCAATCAAATTAGTACAACTAATCAAAAATTACATATATAAGACTCCTGGTAGTGTTTGGCATATAGAAAGCACTTAGTAAATGCCAGTTTTCTAGATTTTTTTTTTTTTTACTTCTGTGATTTTTCTGCAGGTATTCATCTCTAGCAGCTCCAAATCATTTTGCTTGCTTTTTTCAAGGGGGAAATCTTTTGTGTTTATTTCTAATGTAGCATTGAGAATACATGAATTTATGCCAGTGGGGAAATGTGAGAGGAGGATTGGAATCGCTCCCTTGACTATTATACTGAGACATTAAAAGATTACTTGAGCTGGGACATTAGATACATTTAAAGATGGCCCTAATGGTGTGCTACCCTGAGAGTGATGCCAAAAGCATTGATAAATATCCCTAACCATTTATCCTTTCACAATGTAGCAGTTAGTGGAACTGAAAATAGCCAGAAAGAAATGCGTTAAACTGTAGGCAGGGTTCAATTCAGAAATGTTTTGAATATATCCTTGAGTTTTCTAAACTTCCTGCAATTAAAAAAGGTTAATTTTAAATGAGAAAAGAATATAAACATTATTTTATAAATAGGTGATGGAAAATAATTTTACCTTTCTGAAATAACTCTCAATGACAGAGTTCCTTTTATGGTAAGCATTTTTAATATTAAAAGTGTGTGACTATACATATATGTACATGTTTTGAAATATTGTCCTGTAATTTAGTGTTGGGCCAAAGCACCTAACTAGCTAAATACATGAAAATTAAACAATTAGTTTCAATAGTAGGTTTTAGTAAAGGAGAAAAACTGTGGCTTTTCCTCTCAAGTGTCCCAGTTCTGATTGCACTGTTGCTAGAGAAGTGGAGGGGGTGGGGTTGCTAAGTCCACAGAGAGAAGAGAAGAAGGAAGAGCATTTCTACCAAGAGGAACTGACTGATCGGAGGATGCGGCGCTTGTGTGGTGGCAGTAACCCTGAAGGGGAAAAAGGGGGCTCCAGGTTGGTCCAGGAGTGAAGACTTGGAGATTGCATTGTTTGGTTTTGCCATGTAGTTCTTTCATCCTAAAAGTGAGGTCTTGAGATATTAATATAAGAACTTATACATAGAATACTTTGGCCTCCTGATGTGATGAGTCGACTCATTGGAAAAGACCCTGATGCTGGGAAGGATTGAAGGCAAAAGGAGAAGGGGGCAGTAGAGGATGAGATGGTTAGACAGCATCACCAACTCAATGGATATGAATCTGAGCAAACTCTGGGAGATAGTGAAGCACAGGGGAGCCTGGAGTGCTGCAGTCCATAGGGTCACAATGAGTCAGACATGACTTAGTGACAGAGCAACAACAAAATACATACACACTTAATTTTTTTTCCATACCCTTTCCTTAGAACCATCTCTCTTTTGCCTCCCTCCCTCTTGAGGGCTTTTTGGGTCAGGAGAGTGGTTGTAGCAAGGGTGAGAGAAGTGCAAAAGTGACTTGGCCTGGCTACTACCGGGAAGGATTAGATTGGAAGAGTGACGAGAGGCAACAGAAGTATAAAACTGACTGCAGATATTTGAATGTCAGAGCTTATAGAGGAGGAAATGTATGATATCAGTGAACTATTTAATGTATAGCTACACCCAGTGCCCATGGGCTGCAGCATTCTTATTCTCAGGCAACTAAATGGGAATTTCAACCCTGCCTTTCTCATGGGTGACTCAGGTAACTGTTTAAGGATGGAAAGTAATATTTGTATTTCTACCTTTATCTGTGAGATTCCTAGTCCTTCCCAACGTGCACTTTCATAATGTGGTCTTTTCCTTGCAGGGCATCCAGTATTTATGTTCACTCCAAGACCTGAATTTATATTATAACAACATTCCTTCATTAGTGGAGGTGTCCCGCCTACAGCCTTTACCCTTCCTCAAAGAACTAGATTTGAGACTCAATCCTGTTGTCAGGAAAGATACAGATTATAGGCTCTTTGCTGTCTATACGCTACAAACTCTGGAGAAACTGGGTGAGACCCTCCTCCCTTGTTCTTTGTCCCAAAATCTTACTTTAAACCAGCTGCCTCCTAACCTTTTGGATGTTGGCCCAGAGTGTGCACTGGCAGGATATATTTGTTTATTAGTCAATATTTATGTAACTTTTGTGTTGGCAGGATGTATGACGAGTCCTTTTATTGTTTATTGAATGACAGTCTATGATTTTATCAGTTACTTCCAGCTTTAGTTTTCTTCAGTTGATGGTTTCACCACCACTTCCTCCCCAACAAAAAGTTTCCAGTTTGACATTTATTTTTCCAGGTGCCCCAACTTTGTAACTACATTAGCAGTAGAAAATGAATATAGCAACTTTTTGAGGCTTAGTTGGCAAGGAACAATACATAGTCCTTCAAATGAGTTAGTCTGTATTTCTTTATAATTTTATTCTCATTGATATAAACTTCTATGTTACATGCTCCTGGGAAAGTTATAGGGAAGTTAAGTAAAGTCTTTTAGAAATGGTGTGACTTTCAGCCTTTAAGATTAGGCCATTTGAAAAAAAAAAAGATTAGGCCATTTGGATTGTTTGCTGCCCAAACTGTACTTTCCTGTAGCGATAGTTACACTTAGGTGACAGTTGTTGCTATGGTGTCCCTGTAGTCTCCCTGAGTTACTACTTACTCCAATGACAACATAATAGCATTATTCTGTGACCCGTCTACACAAAAGATGAGATTGATCTTTAGTTTTTACTCTGTGAATATGCTTTTCTGACCCACTACTATTTACTCCAAAAAAAGAAATATGCTCAGACCACGGTTTTTTCCTCCAGATGACCGAGCTGTACGAGAAAGTGAGAGAAAAGCTGCCAAGCTGCATTTTAGTCAGTTGGGCAACAGTGAAAATTTTCTTTTAGAGGTGGAAAAAAGGTAAGATTTTTACCAAAAATTTTTTTTAGTTTGGTTCTGGACAGAGAGTAGTGAATTCCTGCTTAACTTTCTTCATTATCCAGCAGAAATCTCTACAAGTTATAAGAATCCTCAGATCAGAAATCAAAGTATCTATGCAAAATTTTCAGATTTATCTGAGGTGAGAATCTGGCCCTCAGTGGTACATTTCTGCTTTCTTGAACCACTGGGTCTTCTTTGGATATAATTGTACCTTCTCTAAAGTTATTGTTCAGAGTTTATAGATAGGGATTTTATGGAATTACTTATTCCCATAAATGTTTGCCAGCCCTTTCTTGGTAGAGTTATAAATCAGTACATGGTCTTTTCCTATTGAATTAGGAGGATTACATTACCATGGGCAGGCTCATTAGAGATAAATTTGTTAAAGAATGATAAGGGAAGCATTTTTGCACAAAACCAAAAGTAAATGGCCCTTTAAGCTCTAAAGTATCTGAATGGTAGATTTTTCCATTTTTTATTATTAAAATTTTGTCAAAATAAGGTACCATATCTTCTACCCCCAAATTCATGCTTTTTAAAAAAAGTTGTTTTATTATTTTTGAAAAATAGAAGTTTATGATAAACAAATAACACAGAAGTGCAGGAGAAAAAGTCAGAATCACCCTATATTTTGCTATTAAGTTAACTACTAGTAATGTTTGGTATACATCCTTTCAGACATCTGTGTACCTATATACATATGTAGATATATTATTAGTACTTTTTTCCTGATGATAGAAGGAATGTGTATTTATTGTGAAAATATGGAAAGTAGAAAAAAAACAATGTTAGCCACTTTTAATCACACTACCCAGAAAGAAACACTAATTATATTATGGTAAATATCTTCTTAGTTTTAGGTATATGTATATGTGTCTGTGTATTTTGTCTGTGCATGTTTATATATTATAGCAACATAAGACCTTATATATCATACAATCAATATATAAATATATTAATAATAAAATAATAAATATATTTATTTTATAGCAGTTTGCTTCCTATACATACCATTTTAAATTTGATAAGATATGAAAATGTCCACACAACACTAAATATTCTTCCTCAGAATGTTTTTTCTTTACTTCTTTTTTATCTTTCCCCTCCACTAGAATATAAGCTCCCTGAGAACAAAAACCTTGCTTGTCTTGTTTACTGCAGTATCCCTAGTGCCTAGAACAACGTCTGGCCCATGAGCGGTGCTAAGAAATAGTTTGCTGAATGATGATTAAGTGAAGTCCATGCCTGTTGGCCTGGGATCCTGCTCTTTCCTGGTGACTCTGCCTGTCTCTGTTCTCATCATTATATGTTTTGTAATTTTACCCTCAGAGAGCAACCTTATTTCTCTATTTTTTTAAGTTCCCTATTTTTAAAAATATTTGTTTATTTTTGGCTATGCTCAGTCTTCATTGAGCATTCAGTCTTCATTGCTGCTCGGACTTTTCTCTAGTTGCAGCAAGCAAGGGCTACTCTATAGTTGTACTGTGCAGGCTTCTCGTTAAGATTGCTTCTCTTGTTGCACAGCATGGACTCCACACACAAGGGATTCAGTAGCTGTGGCTCTAGAGCACAGGCTCAATAGTTGTGGTGCATGGGCTTAGTTGCTCTTTGACATGTGGGATCTTTCTGGATTAGGGGTCAAACCTGTGGCTTCTGCGGCAGGTGGATTCTTTACTCCTGAGCCACAATGGAAGCCCGTAAGTTCCCTATATTTTAAAGTCCAGGTTAATTTGTTGTTGTATATTCGCTAAGTCTGACTCTTTTGCGACCCCATGAACTGTAGCCTGCTAGGCTTCCCTGCCCATGGAATTTCCCAAGCAAGAATACTGGGGTGGGTTGCCATTTACTTCTCCAGGGAATCTTCCTGACCCAGGGATTGAACCCAGGTCTCCTTCCTTGCTAGTGGATTCTTTACCACTGGGCCAAGTGGGAAGCCCTGAGGTTAATGAGATTAAAATTTACATAGACTAAAATTCACCTTGCTGTAGAAAGAAATGGAATAGTTCTTAAAAATTATTTGTATATATACTTTGTAAATTAATTCCTATTTTAAATGCATTGGAGTACCTTGTTCCTACAGAAATCCAGAGGTGAGTTAATATATAACTGAATAAACTTCCTAGTGAGGCAATTATCACCACTATATTTCTGTTTAGTTACCTTATAGTGATTGCAAAAACAGAAGTAAAATGTTGCTCAAGTGTCCAGAATTAACATTAATACTCTATAAGCTCTCCAACCTTGGGTGACGAATTTTTCTTTTAAGCCTTTCTGAGTCCCAAGTCCCCCAACCTATAAAATGGTGATTATAGATTAATGAGAGAGCTTTTATGATTAAATGAAATGATGAGAGTAAAGTGCTTGGCTCATAGTTTAGGCTGTCTGTACTTAATGTATTTTCTAATCTGTACACACCAGTCTTAACATACTATATCAATCAAGTGCAAACACTCACCTTTCTTATTTCTTTTTCAAACTAATGGTTATAGTTGTCTGCATTGTAATTCTTGGTAGAAGAACCATCCTTTTTGTATCCTATGAAATTTTTAATTCAAAAGAAAATATTTTAATTTTATAATATAAAATATTACTCCCTGAGTCATCTAAGTTTATGTCAAGAAAACAGAGTATCTAAGTTCGGAATTTTCTGGCTTTCATGCTTTCAAGGGTGAACTGTAGTGTCTTTCTTTCTCATTTCCCAATGAAAATACTATGACTTTTTAAAAAATAGTTTTAACTGAAATATTTATGAAAATAATATGTTCTGGAGCATTTGGAAAAAAAAAATGATCACCCTGAAATGTTTTTTTTCTAAATAACCTTTACTCATGATCTCAGAAGCTTCTTTCAGTTTTAAATAAATTATTTGATGTGACAGCTCTAGGGAGAAGACAGTAAAAAACTGTGTAACAAATGAGAGCACTGCATCAAAAGTCAGCACTGATAGTAATAACAGAATTGAAACTGGTAAGTTTTCCCTTTCTGACCACAAAACAATTAAAACATTAATTGTTTCTGTTTTTATGGCCAATCTTGAGTAGGATGAAGACACAATAGTTGAGAAATAACATAGATTTGAAACAAGCATAAGATTTACCAGTTTGTGTTTTTCCTTCTTTCTCTCACTGCCAGAGAAGCCCTATTTACTAAGCAGGCCTAAGCCAGAACCCATCAAAGTGTACAAGCTGTACTCAGAGAGTTCAATTTCACTTACATCACTTTATATCATTAGTACATCCTGAAAATTGCATTGCCAATCCCCACAGGATTCATTAGCCAGAGACTCAGGACTCATCTGCATCAGTGCAGCTCACACCCTTAGCCTCTTGGCGTCTCCCCCTTGAAACTTTGCAGCTGCAGAATCTATTTGTGCTATATTCTTGGGAATTGTTGCCTGTAAGCTGTATTGGTAATCCAACATGAATAAAGTGGTTATGCTACATTCATGGTCATGCCACAGGCTAGAAGAAAGCTTTCCAATAGAGAACTTGCATGCAGTGGGCCCATATGGATTAATTTGGCACTCATCAGATGACCTTTCACTTGAGAAAATTTTTTCTGGCTTGAGGTCTCTGTCCCTTTTTGAAGAGTCTATTGAATTATATACAAACTCTAAAAATTAATCCTTAAAATCTCAACAATAATTAATAGATTAATGATGTAGTTTAGACACGAAGGGTTTTCAGTTTGTAATATACAGTATTTTATTTCCTGACTTTGTATCTATCCATGTAGACATTAGTTGACAAGTTATTTTCATGCAGTATTTCGTGGTGAAATAAGCCATAGTGAGGTATGATTTTTATTTTTCTTTCTTAGAGATCTCAGCACATGTAAGTCATGGACCATAGATTGCTCTATTTCATTTTAAATAGCATTTTTTATATTTCAAAATTGATGAAATTCTATTGTAGTTATTTTGGAAAGTACTGAAAAGCCCAAAGAACATTTTAATCATTCAGAAGACTGTCCCCTAAAGAGAATCTCAGTTAATTTGATAGACAACTTTCCTATCTTTTTTATAAGTATAAGCATTTATGTATCCATTTCCGGAAAGACAAAGATACACTGAAGCATAATTTGATTACATTTTTTGTATGAGCTGAATTAAATGTCATTTATATCATTACATGTCATAAGCACACACAGTCACTCTAGAATTAAAATGTTTGAAAGTACACAGCCTTTACTGAGAACAAACTGCTTTACTAGACACGGGTCCCATTTCTAAAGGTGCTCAGAAGCTCCAGCTGTTGCTGGAATTTTTTTTTTAATATTAAATTTATTTTGCTGCTTTGAAACATTAAAGATCTTTGCTTTCTGCTGAAAATAATGTTTTGTGCTAGATCCCTGGGGAGTGTTGCTTGTAAGCACTGTTGGTAATCCAGTATGACTAAAGTGGTTATACCACATTAATGTTTGTGCCACAGGCTAGGACAAAACTTTCTAGAAAATATTTCCCACTAGCGCAGCTGTTCAAACAGTGTTTCCCACCAGTCATTTAGGATGGCAGGGAATCTTCACTGTCTTGGATCCTCATCCTGGTCTCTTCACTGCATAATTTTCGACTGTTTCAAAGTTCCCTCTCTCTTTTCCCATACCCCTAAAATAAGCATACCTAGGCTGTGCCTTCAGATTCTCTTCTTTCTCTACTCTCTGCCCTATTAAGCTCATCTGTTTCCACAGCTAGCTTTATTTCCTCCCTGTTGATGACTCTTAAACATATTGGTCTAGCTTTGACAACTTGTACAGTTTCTCTGCATCAGTTCCCCATTTCTTTTTTTTTTTTCATTTATTTTTATTAGTTGGAGGCTAATTACTTTACAGTATTGTAGTGGTTTTTGTCATACATTGACATGAATCAGCCATGGATTTACATGTGTTCCCCATCCCAATCCCCCCTCCCACCTCCCTCTCCACTAGACCCCTCTGGGTCTTCCCAGTGCACCAGGCCCGAGCACTTGTCTCATGCATCCAACTTGGGCTGGCGATCTGTTTCACCCTAGATAATATACATGTTTCGATGCTGTTCTCGAAACATCCCACCCTTGCCTTCTCCCATAGAGTCCAAAAGTCTGTTCTGTACATCTGTGTCTCTTTTTCTGTTTTGCATATAGGGTTATCGTTACCATCTTTATAAATTCCATATATATGTGTTAGTATACTGTATTGGTCTTTATCTTTCTGTATTACTTCACTCTGTATACTGGGCTCCAGTTTCATTCATCTCATTAGAACTGATTCAAATGAATTCTTTTTAACGGCTGAGTAATATTCCATGGTGTATATGTACCACGGCTTCCTTATCCATTTGTCTGCTGATGGGCATCTAGGTTGCTTCCCTGTCCTGGCTATTATAAACAGTGCTGCGATGAACATTGGGGTGCACGTGTCTCTTTCAGATCTGGTTTCCTTGGTGTGTATGCCCAGAAGTGGAATTGCTGGGTGATATGGCAGTTCTATTTCCAGTTTTTTAAGGAATCTCCACACTCTTCTCCATAGTGGCTGTACTAGTTTGCATTCCCACCAACAGTGTAAGAGGGTTCCCTTTTCTGCACACCCTCTCCAGCATTTATTGCTTGTAGACTTTTGGATAGCAGCCATCCTGACTGGCATGTAATGGTACCTCATTGTGGTTTTGATTTGCATTTCTCTGATAATGAGTGATGTTGAGCATCTTTTCATGTGTTTGTTAGCCATCTGTATGTCTTCTTTGGAGAAATGTCTGTTTAGTTCTTTGGCCCATTTTTTGATTGGGTCATTTATTTTTCTGGAATTGAGCTTTAGGAGTTGCTTGTATATTTTTGAGATTAATTCTTTGTATGTTGCTTCATTTGCTATTATTTTCTCCCAATCTGAGGGCTGTCTTTTCACCTTGCTTATAGATTCCTTTGCTGTGCAAAAGCTTTTAAGTTTAATTAGGTCCCATTTGTTTATTTTTTCTTTTATTTCCAGTATTCTGGGAGGTGGGTCATAGAGGATCCTGCTGTGATTTATGTCACAGAGTGTTTTGCCTATGTTCTCCTCTAGGAGTTTTATAGTTTCTGGTCTTACATTTAGATCTTTAATCCATTTTGAGTTTATTTTTGTGTATGGTGTTAGAAAGTGTCCTAGTTTCATTCTTTTACAAGTGGTTGACCAGTTTTGCCAGCACCGCTTGTTAAAGAGGTTGTCTTTTTTCCATTGTATATTCTTGCCTCCTTTGTCAAAGATAAGGTGTCCATAGGTTCATGGATTTATCTCTGGGCTTTCTATTCTGTTCCATTGATCTATATTTCTGTCTTTGTGCCAGTACCATATTGTCTTGATGACTGTGGCTTTGTAGTAGAGTCTGAAGTCAGGCAGGTTGATTCCTCCAGTTCCATTCTTCTTTCTCAAGATTACTTTGGCTATTTGAGGTTTTTTGTATTTCCATACAAATTGTGAAATTATTTGTTCTAGTTCTGTGAAAAATACCGTTGGTAGCTTGATAGGGATTGCATTGAATCTATAGATTGCTTTGGTTAGTATACTCATTTTGACAATATTGATTCTTCCAATCCATGAACACGGTATATTTCTCCATCTGTTTGTGTCCTCTTTGATTTCTTTCATCAGTGTTTTATAGTTTTCTATGTATAGGTCTTTTGTTTCTTTAGGTAGATATACTCCTAAGTATTTTATTCTTTTTGTTGCAATGGTGAATGGTATTGTTTCCTTAATTTCTCTTTCTGTTTTCTCATTGTTAGTGTATAGAAATGCAAGGGATTTCTGTGTGTTAATTTTATATCCTGCAACTTTACTATATTCGTTGATTAGCTCTAGTAATTTTCTGGTAGAGTCTTTAGGGTTTTCTATGTAAAGGATCATGTCATCTGCAAACAGTGAGAGTTTCACTTCTTCTTTTCCTATCTGGATTCCTTTTACTTCTTTTTCTGCTCTGATTGCTGTGGCCAAAACTTCCAAAACTATGTTGAATAGTAGTGGTGAGAGTGGGCACCCTTGTCTTGTTCCTGATCTCAGGGGAAATGCTTTCAATTTTTCACCATTGAGGGTAATGCTTGCTGTGGGTTTGTCATATATAGCTTTTATTATGTTGAGGTATGTTCCTTCTATTCCTGCTTTCTGGAGAGTTTTAATCATAAATGGATGTTGAATTTTGTCAAAGACTTTTTCTGCATCTATTGAGATAATCATGTGGTTTTTATCTTTCAATTTGTTAATGTGGTGTATTACATTGATTGATTTGTGGATATTAAAGAATCCTTGCATTACTGGGATAAAGCCCTCAGTTCCCCATTTCTGTTGACCAACTATTAACATATACTTGGAATCACCACTGAATAATTTTCCAGCCTCTCACACTAACCATGTTAAAAACTCAAACGAAAAAAAAAAAAAAAAAAAACTCAAACGAACCCCATTTCCTCCAGCCCTAAACAGCTCTCAGGGTTTCCTTAGTGTTACCACCACTTTCCCATTACCCAGGCTCAGAATCAGAGCAGGGTATAATTCTCTCCCTCCCCAAAATCCAGTTTGAATGTTCATACCATAGAGTATGATTCACAATTGACAAGCTTTCTTTTCCCTTTCCTGTCTCATAACAGCCATGTTTAATATCTGTCATTCACTGAGTATAAACTCTAGGCCAGGCTATGTATATAATTTCATTAAATCCTCACAACAACCTTGAAGGTGATTATAATTAAACTTGTTTCATGTGTGAGGAAACCAGGCCCAAAAGAGGTGAAATAATTTGCTCTAATTATACAGTAAGTGGCAAAGATGTGATGCAAACTCTGGTCTGTCAGTCATCAAAGTCCTCTTAAATATTATACTGTGCTGCCTCCTAGTTTCTTCTTTATTCAGTTCGTTTTGTATTTCCTGTCAGATTAATTCTCTTAAAACTCAGCTGTGATTATTATATTTGCCTGCTCAAAAACTTGCATGGCTCCCACTCATAGCTGAAGTTAGAGTCCTCAATCTGACATACAAGGCTCCTCTAAGTTGTAGCTGCGGGATTTCCCTGGTGGCTAAGACTCTGCACACCCAATGCAGGGGGCCTGGGTTCAATCCTTGGTCAGGGTGCTAGATCCCACTTGCTGCAACTAAAGTTTCCATGTGCTGCAACGAAAATCAAAGATCCCATGTGCAGCAGCTAAGACACAGCACAGCCAAATAATTAATTAAAAAAAAAAAAAAAAACTGCTGGAGCTTATCTCTTCAGCCTACCCTGAAACCTTATCTCCTGTTTCTCAACTACAATATACGATGCTTCAATCAAGTCAAACTACTCTCTCCCTTTTCTCCCTTCTGCCCCTAAACTAATGCTGTCCCTTCTGCCCTCAGTGCTTGAATTAAAATCCTTCTCTTTATGACCCAAATCAAAGTCCATTTTTGATTCTCATCCAACTTTTTTTTCCTTTTTTCTTTTTGTAAACTCACAGAAGTTATCTTCTGAAACATATACTCTGGAAATAGAAAATTCAATCATTTCCTGAATCACTTGCAATATAAGATAATGAGACAAACATGAAAAAGCTAAATAACACAATTTGAGGCAGTGCATGTGAAAACGTTAAATAAATGATACAGATCAGTATTCCTCAAACTCAGTGTTGTGAACGCCTAGAGCAGGGATAATCTCAGAGGTCCACAGGCAGTGTGAGACCCTTTAATTCATGTTTTTGTTTGATGCAGTTATGGAAAACATTTAAAAGATGTAAGAGCAAAAATACTCCTTTGCAGTATTAGCCTGCTATTTGAAAAAATACTGTTTTTTTTAGAATAGTTTTAGATCCACAGCAAAACTGAACAGGAAATACAGGGTTCCTATATACCTCCTGCCTCTACACATGCATAGCCTCTCTCACTACCAACAACAGGCATTAACGTGGTGCTTTTGTTACAACTGTTGAACCTACATTTGACACATTATTATCACCTGAAGTCCTTAGTTTACATTAGGGTTCCTTCTTGGTAGTGTACATTCTATGGGTTTGGCAAATGTATTAATATAATCACATGTATTCACCATTTTAGTATCATACAGAATAGTTTCACTGGCCTAAACTCTGTGCTCACATAGTCATCCCTTTCTCCCCTCTTACCCCTGGCAACTACTGATCTTTTTACCATCTTTTTTTTTTTTTTCAGAAATTTTTATTGTGGTAAAATGTGTGTAAGATTTACCATCTTAACCATTTTTAAGTGAACAGTTCACTGGTATTAAATGCATTCATAACATTGTGCAACCGTCACCACCAGCCCTCTGGAACTCTTTTCATCTTGTAAAACTGAACTACACCCATTAAATTATATATCCCCATCTTACCCTCCCTGTAGCCCCTAGAAATCACCATTCTATTTTCTCTCTCTCTGATACTGACTGCTCTGGGTCTCTTATAGAAGAGAAATCATACAGTATTTGTCTTTTTGTGACTGGTTTATTTCACTTAGCATAGTGTCCTCAATGTTGTTACCCTCTTCCAACAACACAAGAGATGACTCTACACATGGACATCACCAGATGGTCAATACCAAAATCAGATTGATTATATTCTTTGCAGCCAAAGATGGAGAAGCTCTATACTACAGTCAGCAAAAACAAGAATTAGAGCTGAGTATGACTTAGATCATGAGCTCCTTAGGGCAAAATTTAGACTTAAATTGCAGAAAGTAGGGAAAACCACTAGACCATTCAGGTGTGATTGAAATCAAATTCCTTATGATTATACAGTGGAGATGACAAGTAGATTCAAGGGATTAGATCTGGTAAACAGAATGCCTGAAGAACTGTGGATGGATGTTTGTAACATTGTACAGGAGGCAGTGACCAAAACCATCCCAAAGAAAAAGAAATGCAAGAAGGCAAAATGGTTGTCTGAAGAGGCCTTACAGATAGCTGAGAAGAGAAGCAAAAGGCAAAATAGAAAGGGAAAGATATACCAAACTGAATGTAGAGTTCCAGGGAATAGCAAGAAGAGATAAGAAAGCTGTAAGAGAACAATGCAAAGAAATAGAGGAAAACAATAGAATGGGAAAGACTAGAGACCTCTTCAAGAAAACTGGATGGGCGCAATCAAGTAAACGGCAAGGACCTAACAGAAGCAAAAGAGATTTAGAAGAGGCAGCAATAATACACAGAAGAACTGTACAAAAAAGGTCTTAATGACCCAGATAATCACAGTGATGTGATCACTCAGCTAGAGCCAGACATCCTGGAATGTGAAGTCAAGTGGGCCTTAGGAAGCATTACTATGGACAAAGCTGATGGAGGTGATGAAATTCCAGCTGAGCTATTGCTAATCCTAAAAGATGAATCTGTTAAAGTGCTGCACTCATTATGCCAGCAAATTTAGAAAACTCAGCAATGGCCACAGGACTGGAAAAGGTCAGTTTTCATTCCAATCACAAGGAAAGGCAATGCTAAGGAACATTCAAGCTACTGCACTATTTTGCTCATTTCACATGATAACAAGGTAATGCTCAAAATCCTTCTGGCTAGGCTTCAGCAGTATATGAACCGAGAACTTTCAGATGTACAAACTGGATTTAGAAAAGGCAAAGGAACCAGAGATCAAATTGCCAACATCTGTTGGATCGTAGAAAAAGCAAGGGAATTCCAAAAAAAAAATCTGTTTCACTGACTACACTAAAGGCTTTGACTGTGTGGATCACAACAAACTGGAAAATTCTGAAAGAGGTAGGGATACCAGACTACCTTACCTACCTCCTGAGAAACTTGTATGCAGGTCAAGAAGCAATTAGAACCAGACATGGAACAACAGACTGGTTCCAAATTGGGAAAGGAGTATGTCAAGGCTGTATATTGTCACTCTTATTTAACCTATATGCAGAGTACATTATGTGAAATAACGAGCTGGATGAATCACAGACTGGAATCAAGATTGCCAGGAGAAGTATCAGCAACCTCAGATATGCAGATGATACCAGCCAAAAGCAAAGAGGAACTAAAGTGCCTCTTGATGAGGGTGAAAGAGGTGAATGAAAAAGATGGCTTAAAACTCAACATTCAGAAAACTAAGATCCATGGCTTCCAGTCCTATCACTTTATGCAAATAGATGGGGAAAAGTGGAAACAGTGACAGATTTTATTTTCCTGGGCTCCAAAATCACTGTGGAAGGTGACTGCAGCCATGAAATTAAAAGATGCTTGCTCTTTGGAAGAAAAGTTATGACAAACCTAGACAGCATAGTAAAAAACAGAGACATTACTTTGCTGACAAAGATCCATATAGTGAAAACTGTGGTTTTTCCAGTAATCATCTATGGATGTGAGAGTTGGACCATAAAAAGTGCTGAGCACCGAAGAATTGATGCTTTTGAATTGTGATGCTGGAGAAGACTCTTGAGAGTCCCTTGGACAGCAAGGAGAACAAACCAGTCAATCCTAAAGGAAATCAACCCTGAATATTCATTGGAAGGACTGATGCTGAAGCTGAAGCTCCAATACTTCTGCCACTTGATGCAAAGAGCCAACTCATTGGTAAAGATCTGATACTGGGAAAGATTGATAGCAGGAGGAGAAAGGGGGGACAGAGGATGAGATGGTTGGATGGCATCATTGACTCAATGGACATTAATTTGAGCAAACTCTAGGAGCTAGTAAAGGACACAGAAGCCTGGTATGCTGCAGTCCTTGGAGTTGTGAAGAGTTGTACTTGACTTAGTGACTGAACAACAACAGCAGCGTCCTCAAAGTTTATCCACGTGGTAGCATTTGTCAGAATTTCCTTCCTTTTTAAGGGTGAATAATATTCCATTGTATGTATAGAGCACATTTTGTTTATCCGTTCATTTGTCGATGGACACTTGGGTTGCTCCCATGTTTTAGCTATTGTGAATAATGCTGCTATGAACAGGGGTATACAACTATCTCTTCAAGACCCTGCTTTTACTTCTTTAGGGTATGTACCCAGAAGTGAAATCACTGGATAATGTAGTAATTTTATTTTTAATTTTTTTCAGGAACTGCCATGCTGTTGTCTATAGCCACTGTACCATTTTACACGCCCAGCAACAGTGTACAAGAGTTCTGATTTATCTACATCCTTACCAACACTTGTTATTTTCTGATTTTTTGATAGTAGCCATCCTACTGGGTGTGAGGTGGTATCTCATGTCTTTAATTTGTGTCTCCCTGATGATCAGTGATGTTGAGTATTTTTGTGTGTGTGCTTATTGGCCATTTGTAAATCTTCGTTTGGAGAAATGTCTATTCAAGTCCTTTGCCCACTTTTGAACCAAGTTGCTTTTTTGTTGTTGTTGAGTATTAGGAGTTCTCTATATACTCTAAATATTAATTCTGTATCAGACATGTGATTTGCAAATATTTTTCCCATTCTGTGGGCTGCCTTGTTACTCTGTGTGTATTGTTTTTAGATGCACAAAATTTTTAATTTTTCATGAAGTTCAGTTTGTCTGTTTTTTCTTTTATTGCTTTGCCTTTGGTGTCACAGTGCCAAATCCAGTAAGTATTTTCTTTATGTTTTCTTCTAAGAGTTTTATAGTTTTTAAAATATATTTATTTATTTTTTATTTATTTGGATGCCCCCGGTCTTAGTTGGACCATGTGAGATCTAGTTCCCTGACCAGGGTTCTAACCCTAGCCCCCTGCATTGGACGACTAGAGAAATCCTGAGTTTTGTAGTTTAATATATTACATTTAAGTCTTTGATCCATTAATCCATCCAGTTAATTTTTGTGTTTATGTTAGGTAAGGGTCCAGCTTAAATTTTTTGCATGAGGGGTGAGGGACGGGTAGCTGCTTCTTTGCTGAAAGTGAAAGTCGCTCAGTTGTGTCCGACTCACTGTGACCCCATGGACTGTAGCGCACCAGGTTCCTCGCCATGGAATTCTTCAGGCAAAAATACTGGAGTGTGTAGCCTATCCCTTCTCCAGGGAATCTTCCCTACCCAGGGATCAAACCCATGTCTCCCACATTGCAGGCAGATTCTTTACCATCTGAGCCACTAGGGAAGTCCAAGAATACTGGAGTGGGTAGCCTATCCCTCTCCAGGAGATATTCCTGACCCAGGAATCAAACCTGGGTCTCCTGCATTGCAGGTGGATTCTTTACCAGCTGAGCTACCAGGGAAGCCTTAGCTACTTTGCTAAGAACTGAAATTAACCAAAATTAACCCTAATTTACCTTCCATGTCTTCTCCCCAGAAGTTGCAAGCCTTCAGTAGACTCCAGAATTCTAAAATAGTTATATCAGAGAATTCTGCCAGTGCAGTTGCTGTCTAGGGGGGAAACAGATGCAAGATGCTTCTCACTGCCATTTTCAGCTGTCGCCACAGTTTTGCCTTTTCCAGAATGTCATTTAACTGGAGTCATACCGTATGTAGCCTTTTCAGATTGACTTTGTCTGCTTAGTGATATGCAGTGGTTTCCTCCATATCTTTTCATGGCTAAATAGCTACTTTCTTTTTAGGGCTTAATGGTGCTGTGGTCCATGGGGTTGCAAAGAGTCGGACATGACAGAGTGACTGAACTAAACTGAATATTCTATTATTATTATCTGGATTATTTATTTATCCACTCACCTATTGAAGAACATTTTGGTTGCTCTCAGGTTTTGGCAATTATGAAAAAAGTTGCTATAAACATCTATGTGCAGGTGTTTGTATGGATATAAGCTTTCAACTCCTTTGGGTAAATACCTAGTTTTTAGTTTTGTAAGAAATTGCCAAACTGTCACCTAATATAATCTGCTTTTTAAAATATCTTTTTACACACTGAGTTTCTTAAACTGAAATTTCTCAAACTAGATTGATAGTCTCAGGGTTTATGAGAATGTTGAGTTTGAGAAACACTAATGTAGATGGGCATATGCTATAGAGGCTCAGAGTGTACTAGGAGCAAATGGGGAAAGATTTTGTGACAGAAATTCATTTCTCTCTCATATAGAAATCCAGATGTTGGCAATCTAGGGCTGTTATTGGGGGTTCTAACAGATGAATAAGCATATAGTGGGAGGCGACTAGCTTTCTCTGGTGCAATGGATGTAAGAGCGATTCAGCAAACAGGTGTCTATCTACTGGAAAATTCCTGTGTTAGAGGCTAGGCATATTAGGAAATGACACAACAATGTCAGAGCTTCAGTTACTCCCACACCAGAGAGATTTATCATAGCTGATTAGGTTACAAGTCAGGCTGAGACATGAGTTGGACTTTGGCAGAGATAAAGAACTGTGGGGGAGAGACACTAGCAGTTGACCTGGGTAAAGCCTTCCCAAAAAGGATACATTTAAGTTGGGCATTCAAGTAGAATTCATTGGGCATAGTTGGGCATTCAATGCATAGAAAACAGAAGTAGAAAAAACAGGTGTGACAGATTAGGAAATTGACTCAGTTTGTGACTCAGCTTGTGACTGGGGGCTTCTCAGGTGGTGCTAATGGAAAAGAACCTGCCTGCCAGTGCAGGAAACATAAGAGATGTGAGTTTGATCCCTGATTAGGGAAGATCCCCTGGAGAAGAAAATGGCAACTCACTCCAGTATTCTTGCCTGCAGAATCCCATGGACAGAGGAGCCTGGCAGGATACAGTCCATTGGGTCGCAGAGAGTTGACACGACTGAAGCGCCTTGGCACGCATGCATGCACGTGACTGGAGCTAAGGTGCTTGATTAAAGCCAAGTTGCAAACGGTCTCTTTATGAAACATTTTCATTTTATTCTCTTGAAAATGGGTGACAAAGATGTTTTAGGTCGTAAGCATGATTAAATGTGTAATTTAGAGCAATAACTCAAGATTGATTTAGTTAGATGGGCAGCAACTAAAGACAGCAGTCCAAGTGGGAGATAATAAGGACCTGTCCTGACATAGGACAATAATAGTGTGAATACAAATAAGAAGGTACAGATTAATTAAATCCTTGAGAACTGGGACTTCCTTGGTGGTCCAGGGGCTAAGACTCAGCACTCCCCATGCAGGGGCCCTGGTCAGGGAACTAGATCCTGCATGCTACTACTTAAAAAAAAGGTCCCAAATGCCAGAGCTTAAAGAGCCCATGTGCTGCAACTCAGACTCCACACAACCAAATAAATAAAAATAAATATTAAAAAAAACTTTGTACTTCAAAGGACACTATCAAGAAGGTAAAAAAGCTAGGAAATTCCCTGGCAGTCCAGTGGTTAGGACTCTGTGCTTTCACTGCTGTGGGGGGATGGGTTCAATCCCTGGTGGGGGAGCTAAAATCCCAAATGCTGCATTGTATGACCACAATAATAATTAATTAATTTTTTTTAAAAAGTAAAAAAAACAACCCACAGAATAGGAGAAAATATTTGCAAATCATATGTCTGACAAGGGTCTGATATCCATTGTATATATATACACATATATATGTGTGTGTGTGTGTATATATATGTATATATATATATATATGTAGACTCTTAAAAAATCAACAGCAGAAAGGCAAACAACCCAATTAGAAAATGGGCAAAAGATTGAACAAACATTTCTCCAAAGAAGATATGCAACTAGCCAACAAGCACATGAAAGATGTTCAATATCACTAGCCATAAGGGAAATGCAAGTCCAAACCACAAGGAGGATAACATTTCATATCCACTAGGATGGCTAGAATCAAAAGGACAGATAACAAGTAACAACAAAGATATGGAGAAATTGGAACCCTCATACATTTCTGGTGGGAAAATAAAATGGTGTAGCTTCTTTGGAAAACAATTTGGAAGTTCCTCAGAAAGTTAGAGTTACCATTTGACCCAGCAATTCCACTTCTAGATATATACCCAAGAGACATGAAAACATATGTCCACACAAAGACTTGTGCAGGAATGAAAGCAGCATTATTCATAATAGCCAAAAAATCTATCAACTCATGAATGGAGAAACAAAATAAATGGCATATCCATATAAGGCATATTTTTCAGCCTAAAAAGGATTGAAGTACTGATACATGCTACAATGTTTGTCCTGAAAATATACTAATTGACAGAAACTAGATACAAAAGGTTAAATATTGTATTATTCCATCTTCATGAAATGTCCAGAATAGGCAAACCCTATTTGATGTTTGCTAGGGGCTGATGAAGAAGAGAGAATTAAGAATCACAGTTAATTTGGCCTGTTTTGGGGTGATGAAAGTAGAAGGTGGTGATGATTGTACAACTTTGTGAATGCACTGAAAATCACTGAATTGCATACTGTAAAATGATGACTTATATGGCATGTACATTATACCTCAATTAAAGATTCCCCCCTCCAAAAAAAGTAATTCTATAGAATTTGATAATTGACATTTGAGATAAGTGAGAGAAAGCCAAAGAACAAGTTTCTATCTTGAGGGATTAGGTGAATAGTAATGCCAGTATTAAAATGAGGGTTAGGGTTGGAGGTGGGACATCAGCAGAAGTAGGCCTGGAAGTAAAGATTATGAGTTTAATTTAGAAAATGTTTAGGGTACTTCCCTGTTAGTCCAGTGGTTAAGACATTGCCTTCCAATGCTGGGGTTTTGGGTTTGATCCTCGGTGAGGGAGCTAAGATCCCACATGCCCCTTGGACAAAAAGACGAAACATAAAACAGAAACAATAGTGTAGCAAATTCAATAAAAGACATTTTTTGAAAAGAAAATATTTGGGATTTCCCTAGTGGTCCTTTGGTTAGGACTCGGCACTTTCACTGCCGGTGCCCAGGTTCAGTCCCTGGTCGGGGAATTAAGATCCCACAAGCCACGCAGCACAGCAAAAAGAAAAAAGAGGGAGAGAAAATACTGACTTTTCAGTTGTCTGTAGAGGACTCTTTGGGGAGCAGTTCAAAAAACTTAAGTCTAGACATGAAAAGACAGATAAGAGTTAAGAGATTTAGACTTAGGGTCATCCAGATTTGAGTGATAGCTGAAACCAGAGAGAAGTTATGGTAGCATTCAGCAAAGAGGTGGGACCTCGGGAGATTTGTTTGAACCAAGAAGTAGGTTGAATTAAAAAATACAAAACAAAAACCTGTGAATCTAGAAAAGAGCATTAGAAAGATAGAAGGAAAACCAAGATGGAACAAGGTCTCAGATACCTGGGAAGTTTGTGGTATTCTGTAGGAAAGGGGTAAGAGGAGCCCTGAACCCAAAGTCACAGCTTACTAACTGCTCTAATTTCCCACTAAGAATCAGATTTTAAAACAGCGATTTCTGCTTCACCTTTTTTTTTTCTGTGTTGCAACTGCAAAGGAACCAAAGAACATAAACTTTGAGAGCTATGTCACTTTGAGAAATAAAATTATGTCAAGTACAAGGGTAGAAGGACATTTTGTACTGAAATAGCAGGACGTTTCATTCCCAGAAGGCAACTCAGAAGTAAGAAGCATTGTAGAGCCCCAAATGGACTGAGGGGCTGGATTTTAGAAAGGCTGGCTTTATTTTCATTCTGGGTTCTCTGTTGCCCTGCCTTATGGTAGTTTTCTACTGCCAGAGCCTACACATGGGAACTAGGTGAAGAGCACATTGTTTGACTAAGGCACAAATGTTTGAAACTATTAATATCTTAATTCTTATATACAATCCTACTAAAGAAAAAAGCCTCTCTAAACAAAAATCTCTAATTTTTATCCATGAGTCTCCCAGAAGACTCCAAATCCCAGAATTCTGCAATTAATGTTTTGATCAAGGATGTGCAAAACTTTTTGTACAAGTGTTACAATCTAATAGAAATCTTAACTAGCTCCTATTGAGGTGGCCAGGACTAGGGTATAGTTTTTATTTGCTTTTCCTTTCTATTTTTAAAGTTGTTTCTCTAATAATAGGCCCCCCAAAAAATACTAAAGAGAGACCTAAAGATTTGGTATTCTTCTTTATGAAATAGGTCTTGATTAGTCTTTTTCTTTCTATAAATGAGGAAATCAAGGCAGAAAGAAGCTGGTTAGAAATTATAAAGCTGGGGCTTCCCTGGTGGCTCAGTGGTAAAGAATCCGCCTGCCAATGTAGGAGACTTGAGTTTGATCCCTGATCTGGGAAGATCCCATATGCCATGGAGCAGCTAAGTCCATACGCCGCAACTACTGAGCCTGTGCTCTAAAGCCCAGGAGCGGCAACTACTGAGCCTGCATGCTGCAGCTACTGAAGCCTACCTGCCCTAGAGCCAGTACTCTGCAACAAGAGAAGTCACTGCAATAAGAAGCCTGTGCACCATGACTAGAGAGTAGCCCCTGCTCACCACAACTAGAGAAAAAAAGCCCTTGCAGCAAAGAAGACCCAGCACAGCTTAAATAAATAAATGAACAAAATTTAAAAAAAGAAATGACGAAGCTGATTTGAAATGATGAATCACTGCAGACTGCTGATTAAAGCCCTGGAGATGCCTGATGTCAGGAGTCTATTTTCAGCCATCTCCCCCTGTAGCTGGAGATTGTTGAAATGATGTCAACGTTTATTGTATGTTCATTTCAGAAGTGTGCAAAAATATTTGACTTTTTAATTTTTCTTGAGCATTTCATGATTTATGAAACCTTTCATATGCATTATCTTATTTTAACCTTACCTCCACTCTGAGAGATGGAAAATTTAGATTTTATCATCACTGTTTTATAAGTGGAGGGATTGAGAGAGGTGTAGCAGTTTGCCCAAATTCACATTTTTTCCAAGTGGTGACATAGTACTAACTCTCAATCTTGTGACTTCTAGTATCTTTCCATAAGACACGTTGCCTTTAAAGTCTGGTCAGTGCTTCATTGTATGCCTTTTCTTTTAAAACAGACTCAAACAAAGGACTTTTTATTCCCTTCCCTAACCGGGAAATAAAGGACTCCCTAACAAGTTCTTCTGCAACCCAGGGCAGTGTTATACCAGATGAGAAATTAGACCCTTTCCTATTGGGAACACAGGTAATGTATTCACCCTCCTGCTAGATCTATTGACTAGTCAATGATTAATGCTAATAATCCAGTAGATTCTCAGTTACTTGTGAAATTCTAAGAGGACTTTAAGGTTTTTTTCTCTTTTTTAAAAAAATTTTATTTGGGGAAAATTGCTTTACAATGTTGTGTTAGTCTCTGTTGTACAACAACGCAAATCAACCATAATTATACATGTATCACCTCCCTCTCGAGCCTCCCTCCCCTCCCCTCACTCCCCCCTCTAGGTCATCACAGAGTGCCAGGCTGGGCTCCCTGTGTTACACAGCAGCTTCTTACCAGCCGTCTGTTTTACACATGGTAGTGTATATATGTCAATGCTACTTTCTCTGTTCGTCCCCCTCTCTCCTTTCCCCACTGTGTTCACAAGTCCATCCTCTATATCTGAGTCTCCATTCCTTCCCTGCAAATAGGTTTATCAATGCCATTTTTCTAGATTCCATATATATGTGTTAATATATATTTGTTTTTCTCTTTCTGCTTGCTTCACTATGTATAACAGGCTCTAGTGTAATCTACCTCACTCAAACAGACTCAAGTTTGTTCTTTTTCATGGCTGAGAAATACTCCATTGTATATATGTACCACATCTTATTTATCCTTTCAACTGTTGATGGACATGTAGATTGCTTCCAATGTCCTAGCTATTGTAAATCGTGCTGCTATAAACATTGGGGTACATGTGTCTTTTTCAGTTATGGTTTTCTCAGGGTATATGCCCAGCAGTAGAATTGCTGGATCATATGGTAGTTTTATTCTAAGGTTTTTTTTTTAAGGACTCTCCATACTGTTCTCCATAGCGGGTGTTTCAATTTACATTCCCACCAGCAGTGTAGGAGGTGGAGTGTAGTTGATTTATAATGTTGTTAGTTTCTGCTGTACAGCAAAGTGAATCAGTTATACATATATCCACTCTTTTTCAGATTTTTTTCCCATATAGGTCATTATAGAGTGTCAAGTAGAATTCCCTGTGGTATAAAGTGAAAGTCACCCAGGCATGTCTGACTCTCTTCGACTCCATGGACTATATAGTCCTTGGAATTCTCTAGGCCAGAATACTAGAGTGGGTATCCTTTCCCTTCTCCAGGGGATCTTCCCAACCCAGGGATCAAACCCAGGTCTCCTGCATTGCAGACAGACTCTTTACCAGCGGAGACACAAGGGAAGCCCAAGAATACTGGAGTAGATAGCCTATCCCTTCTCCAGCAGATATTCCCAACCCAGGAATCGAACCAGGGTCTCCTGCATTACAGGTGGATTCTTTACCAACTGAGCTATCAGGGAAGCCCCTTTATTTACAAGACAGAGTCACAAATGTAAAAAACAATTTTATGGTTACCACGGGGGAAAGGAGGGGAGGGATAAATTGGGAGATTGGAATTGACATATACACACTAAGTAGTGTGACTCTGTCTTGTAAATAAGTTCATTTGTACTTTTTTTTTTTTTAAGATTCCACATGTAAGTGGTATCATATGATATTTGTCTTTGTCTGACCTAAGAGGATTTTTTGATGAAAGCATGTTAGACACTTAAAAAGGAAAGCACAAGACAGGATGCAAAGAGGCTTCTCCATTAATTTTAGTCTCTCCTTTCCCTCTCGCCTAGTACCTGATCAAATGTACATATAATTTTAGCACATTGTGTGCCAGGCATTTTGGCACTCAAGCAGGAATACAGCTGTTACAGATTTGGGCTGATTTTCAGTTTTCTCCTCTCTTCCCAGTGTCTCCATTTCCTGTTACCTGGCTTCTTTACATTTTCTACGTCTTAGCCTTTTAATTACTGGATTCTTAACATCTCAGGGATGGCTCTCCTGCTTCTTGGGCAATGAAGAGGCAGAGATCATGCAAGATGGGGGAAGAATTCAAAAAGTTTTTAGAGAAAAAATTGGTGGGAGTCCATTACTTATTTATATGAATGAATATGATGCAGGAAGCAGAATCAATGACTTTATATTCAACTTCTTTTGTTTGCATTTTGTTTGATAAGTTATTGAGCAGTAAATTTGCTGAAAATATCCAGAAGGAGAAAGAAAAGAAGGAAAGACTGATTAATCCACAATTTGGATAATCAATGCTATATACAAGGAAAAAGTAAGATTTCCTTTCAGGTTGAATTTTTATAATGCCTTCATTTTATAAAAGGACAGATTAGCATTTAGTTGGTTTCTTTGTTTTTGGAGATTCTCCTTGGGTAATTTAGGAACTACTTCAATTACCATTTTTTAAAAAACTTGGTATTGTTTTAAAGAAAATGGAGACAAAAGTATACTCTATATCTACATGCATGTGTGTGCTCAGTCGTGTCTGATTCTTTGTGACCTCAGGGACTGTAGCTTGCTTGCCAGGCTCCTCTGTCCTTGCCACTTCTTCCTTCAGGGGACCTTCACAACCCAGGAATCAAACATGTGTCTCCTGCATTGGCAGGCAGATTCTTTACCGATGAGCCATTGGGAAAGCCTTACTCTAATTTACAGTTAACATTAAATAGCACTTTTTATATTAAAAAAAAAAAACAGCCTTTTACTTCGTTGCAGCCGAGAAAGCAACATGGGTCACCAGCAGCTCTACTGGAGCCATCCGAGAAAATTCGGCCAGGGTTCTCGCTCTTGCCGGGTCTGCTCAAACCGGCACGGTCTGATCTGGAAATACAGCCTTAATATGTGCTGCCAGTGTTTCCGCCAGTATGCGAAGGACATCGGCTTCATTAAGTTGGACTAACCGAACTTCCTTAGATGGCTCATCCAGCACATCAACCTTAGGTGGAAATGATACTAGCTATTTGTATACAAAATAAAAGTTTTCAAAAAAAAAAAAAGTTTTCAAAACTTCAAAAAAAATAAAATAAAATAAAATTTAAATAAATAAAACCCCAAAACTTTGAAATAACTTCTTGAAGTGAGTGGCAAGAGGAAATTGAATAAATAGCCTGCTTTATGTCCTCTTAGTTTAAGAAATAGGAAGTAGGATTTCTTTCTCTGTGTAACTACCGAAAAGATACTGAATACTTGAAGATGGTTTTTTAAAAAGCAAACTCTAGATGGCTTTCTAGATGCAAAAATAGGAAGTCAAGAGATACCTGGAGTAACAGGCAAATTTGGCCTTGGAGTACAAAACGAAGCAGGTCAAAGGCTAACAGAGTTTTGCCAAGAGAATGCACTGGTCATAGCAAACACCCTCTTCCAACAACAAAAGAGAAGACTCTACACATGGATATCACCAGATGGTCAATACCAAAATCAGATTGACTGTATTCTTTGCAGCCAAAGATGGAGAAGCTCTATACAGTCGAGAAAAACAAGACCGGGAGCTGACTGTGGCTCAGATCATGAACTCCTTATTGCCAAATTCAGACTTAAAATGAAAAAAGTAGGGAAAACCACCACACCATTCAGGTATGACCTAAATCACATCCCTCACGATTATACAGCGGAAGTGACAAATAGATTCAGGGGATTAGATCTGATAGACAGAGTGCCTGAAGAACTGTGGAGGTTCGTGACATTGTATAAGAGGCAGTGATCAAGACCATCCCCAAGATAAATGCGAAAAGGCAAAATAGTTGTCTGAGGAGGTCTTACAAATAGCTGTGTAAAGAAGAGAAGTTAAAGGCAAAAGAGAAAAGGAAAGATACACCCATTTGAATCCAGAGTTCCAAAGAATAGCAAGGAGAGATAAGAAAGCCTTCCTCAGTGATCAATGCAAAGAAATAGAGGAAAACAATAGAATGGGAAAGACTAGCGGTCTCTTCAAGAAAATTAGAGATACCAGGGGAACATTTCATGCAAAGATGAGTGCAATAAAGGACAGAAATGTATGGACCTAACAGAAGCAGAAAATATTAAGAAGAGGTGGCAAGAATACACAGAACTATACAAAAAAGATCTTCATGACTCAGATAACCACAATGGTGTGATCACTCACCTAGAGCCAGACATCGTGGAATGCGAAGTCAAGTGGGTCTTAAGAAGCGTCACTACAAACAAAGCTTGTGGAGGTGATGGAATTCCAGTTGAGCTATTTCAAATCCTAGAAGATGATGCTTTGAAAGTGCTGCACTCAATATGCCAGCAAATTTGGAAAACTCAGCAGTGGCCCCGGGACTGGAAAAGGTGAGTTTTCATTCCAATCCCAAAGAAAGGCAATGCCAAAGAATGTTCAAACTACCACACAATTGCACTCATCTCACATGCTAGCAAAGTAATGCTCAAGATTCTCCAAGCCAGGCTTCAACAGTATGTGAACTGTGAACTTCCAGATGTTCAAGCTGGATTTAGAAAAGGCAGAGGAACCAGAGATCAAATTGCCAACATCCGTTGGATCATCGAAAAAGCAAGAGAGTTCCAGAAAACATCTACTTCTGTTTTATTGACTACGCCAAAGCCTTTGTGTAGATCACAATAAACTGTGCAAAATTCTTAAAGAGATGGGAATACCAGACACCTGACCTGCCTCCTGCCAAATCTGTATGCAGGTCAGGAAGCAACAGTTAGAACTGGACATGGAACAGCAGACTGGTTGCAAATCGGGAAAGAAGTACATCAAGGCTGTATATTGTCACCCTGCTTATTTAACATATGCAGAGTACATCATGTGAAATGCCGGAATGGATGGAGCACAAACTGGAATCAAGATCACTGGGAGAAATATCAATAACCTCAGATATGCAGATGACACCACCCTTATGGCAGAAAGCGAAGAACTAAAGAGCCTCTTGATGAAAGTGAAAGGAGAGTGAAAAACTTGGCTTAAAACTCAACATTCAGGAAACTAAGATCACGGCATCTGGTCCCATCACTTCATGGCAAATAGATGGGGAAACAGTGGAAACAGTGACAGACTTTATTTTTGGGGGCTCCAAAATCACTGCAGATGGTGACTGCAGACATGAAATTAAAAGACACTTATTCCTTGTAAGAAAAGCTATGACCAACCTAGACAGCATATTAAAAAGCAGAGACATTACTTTGCCAACAAGTAATGTCTATCTAGTCAAAGCTATGGTTTTTCCAGTAGTCATGTCTGGATGTGAGAGTTGGACTATAAAGAAAGCTGAGCAATCAAAGAATTGATGCTTTTGAACTGTGGTGTTAGAGAAGACTCTTGAGAGTATCTTGGACTGCAAGGAGATCCAACCAGTCAATCCTAAAGGAAATCAGTCCTGAATGAATATTCACTGGAAGGCCTGATGCTGAAGCTGAAGCTCCAATACTTTGGCCACCTGATGCAAAGAACTGACTCATTGGAAAAGACCCTGATGCTGGGAAAGACTGAAGGCGGGAGGAGAAGGGGACGACAGAGGGCGACAGAGAATGAGATGGTTGGATAGCATCACCGACTCAGTGGACATGAGTTTTGAGTAAGTTTCGGGAGTTGGTGATGGACAGGGAAGCCTGGCATGCTGCAGTCCATGGGGTCACAAAGAGTTGGACACAACTGAGCTACTAACTGAATTGAGATGGCTTTCTACTTTGTATAAATCCTTGCTTAATTATGCCTTAGATTAATTTTCAGCCTATTATAAGTCCCAGTAGCTCCTGTGCTTGATGCTTAGCTTTACCAGAGGTAATATAAATATGTGAGTTCTTTAAACAGAAATAAGTTGGGAAAGGTGGTACCATCTAAACTCTATGCTGAGTTATCAAAAACAGAGAAAATAGAATATCTCACTGTTTAGTGTGAGATATCTAAAGAGTATTTTATCTTTGCAAGGCATCTCTTTATCTGCTCCAAAACAACTCTAGAAACTCTTTGCATTGTGGCTAGTTTAAAGAATTTTTTTTCCCCAATTTTATTTAGTTTTTTTATTTTGGTCCCTAGTTTGCAAGGATGGACTTGCTTACTAACAGGGAAGTGTTCTGAACCCTTCCCCCTCTCTGTTCTAGTTAAACTCATGTCTGAATGCCCACTGACACTTTTCTAACCTTTAAACCTTTTCTTTTTAGATGCAGGAAGTGGCAAGAAGAGAGATGCCAAGTGAGAATAACCAGGAAGATGGTAAATATTTTGCTTACAATATTTTTCTTCATGCCAGTCAGAGAAATCTAAATGTGATGGGATTTGAGAGAAGATGGAGGGAGATGTCTCTGTCCGGGGGCACTACACGATGAATTCTTTTCTGCTGTCATAAAGGGCTGCCCTGAATGCTTAGTGACCTCTGAGGTTTTTCTAGTTGAAGAGACGATAGTCTTGACTTCCTTTATTCTTGACTTTTTGTATTGACTATTACTTGTTTCTTTTACCTTTCTTGACTTCTTTTGGATTTATTATGTTTTTATTCACCAATTTTTTCTTTCTGCTAATTTATAAGTTATACACTTTTTCTGTGCGTTTGATCTTATTATGCCCCAAATTATAATATGTGTCCTTAACTTGTTCAATTTTAAAATTAATCAACACCTTAACACTTCTCTTGGAAAATTCAAAGAACTTAAAGTACTTTACTCCTTTTAATCCCTCCTGATTAGTGTATTATTATTATGGATTTTAATTATATTTTTAAAAACTCACTAGATACTATTTTTATAAAGTCAATGTTTATTTAAGCTTATCCATATATTTACTACTTTGTTTTGCTTTTTATTTCTTCTTCTTCTTTTTTCTTCTTCTTCTTTTTTTAATCCTAGACTTCCCTTCTGAGATAATTTTCCTGTAGTTCATAGTACATCTTTTAGAATTTTCTTTAGTGTATGTCTACTGGTAATGAATTCTTTCAGCTTTTGATTGTCTGAAAATGCCCCTATCTCACTATAATTCTTAAAGGGTATTTTGGTTGGGTATAAATTTCTATGTTGGCAGTTATTTCTTTCAAAATATTGAAGGTATTCCACTGTAGTCTGTCTTTTATGGTTGCTTTTGAGATGTTAGCTAGAAATTTGTCACTCCTGCAAGGATAATGTTTTTTTCTTCTGGCTGCTTTTAAGATTTTCCAATTGTGTTTGATTTTTTTGTGATTTCACTATGATGTGTGAATTTCTTTTTATTTATCTTGTTTGGTATTTATTGCACTTGAATTGGTACATTCTGTCTCATTATTTCTGCAGAGTGCTTCAAAAATAATGTGTCCTGTTTTTTCTGTCTTGTCCCTCTATAACTCTTGATTAAGTGAATATATGTCAGAGACTTTTACATTGTCCTCTTTGCCTCTTATTCTTTCACATAATTCATCTTTTTTGTTTGATCTACATTCTGGATAATTCCTTCTGACCCATACTTTAAATTCATTCTTTTCAGCTGTGTCTAATCTGCTGTTAAGCTTGTTTGCTGAATTCTTAATTTCACTAGTTTTATTTTCAGTTTTATAAATTTGATTTGGTTCTTTTTCAAATCTTCTGGGCCACTTTTTTTTTTTTAATTAATTAATTTATTTATTTATTCAGTGGGTTTTGTCATACATTGACACGAACTGGGCCACTTTTTATAAGCAGAAATTTCCCAGATGTTTTATATCTTTAAACATAGTAAAAATAGCCATTGTGTAAGCTGCATCTATTAATTCCAATTTTTGTGTGCCTGTGTTGTCTGTTTTTTCCTACTCATTCTCACTTGTCTTATTTCCTTTTTTGTTTGCTTTGGCTAATTGCTGGATATTATATTTTAAAAACTATTTGTAGGAATGGTTTAAAGTCTTACAAGGTATCTTTTCCAGATTAGACTTTCATTTGCTTCTACCAGTTAGCTAGGGGACTATCAATCTGGGATCATCTTAATCCATGCTCAAAATTTGAGGTTCCCTGGATCACCCAGATAATGCAAACCTGGATTACCAGTGTATAAGGGCTAGTTTATTCCAAGTTTACCTTCATTCTGAAAATTGTATCCTGCTTAGGTTCCCATCTTAATGTTGGATAGGTGGTGAGGAGGTGGTTTCTCATACTCTTTACCTTGGATGAATCCTGGACTAGGATTTTATACCTTTTACCCTAAATCTCCTTAGAGAAAAAGTGACTTTAAGTGCTAGTGTCATCCATAAGAGTTATTGCTGTTTTCTAGATTTTGGCCTAGAAACTCCTCACTAGCTTGTTAGCTCTTTAATGCTTTTAAGGCTATATATATGATCCCCCTTTTTAGATATCTTCAACAGGAGGGATAGTCTGAATTATTTAATCTCATTACATGTTCTTAGATTCTTTTTCTTACATAAAAATATTGTTCTCTAACATTTCTTCCACTGTATGGACTGGTGCTTAGTAAAAACATTGATATTCTTAAAGATTCTATAGAGATAGAAAGTTCCACTGTTCTAAGTTAATGTGACTAACTCAGGAAGGCCTTCAAACATATGAATATCTGAAAACCCCAAAGAACACAGAGACTTCTCTCTTTGTCTGATGCTTTAGTTGCCCCACTCTGAAGCTTTTCAGCTTTCAGCTGTATCAGATTCTGATACAGCTGGCTGAGAGAAATGTTTTGGAATTGGTTTAGGGGTTTTCATAGGTTTTGCATTTCCTGTCATTTAATTGGCTTATGATAGTGGTTCCCATGGAGAAGGCAATGGCAACCCACTCCAGTACTCTTGCCTGGAGAATCCCATGGAGGGAGAAGCCTGGTGGGCTGCCGTCTATGGGGTCTCACAGAGTTGGATACGACTGAAATGACTTAGCAGCAGCAGCAGCAGTAGTTCCCAGTGTGTGAACCTATATCCTCTGGGTGGAGATCGGAGTGGGAATGGGTTTAGCTTTATTGTGAGGAGTCTGTGAAATGAGAGACCTACCAACTGTTGTCCATAGACTGAATACATAAGACCCCAACTTTTGTCATGTGGGGGTGCACCAAAATAGTAGAAGTGTAAATATAGAAAACTCTGACACTACAGTTTTTGAAGGAAATTCCTAGGAAATTAGGTTGACATAAAATTTATCTCCAGAATGTTATAGTCTTTACTGTTTACACAATGTCCAGCATGTTTTGTTGTTCTTTGTTGTAGGAATCCCTCCATAATTTTATGCTACCACTTATAAAAATTATAAACCATCTCTTCCTGAGAACTGTTTTTTTTTTTTTTTGTAGACAAGAGTTTATCTAGTGAACAAGGCTACTCTAAAAATTCTCACTGTCTTTTTTTTCCCCCGCTTGGTGATGGTTAGAAATCAGACGCTACTCACCTCATCAGTTGACAGTTCGATCCCCAGAGAAGATGGCTAAAGAAGGGTACCGAATATCTTTTTTGGACAAGTCTTCAGGTTCTTCTCCAGAAAAGGACTTGATACCAAAACCTGATACTTATCAGCTTACCCATGATGCCTCATTGGGTAAACGCCTGGATGTGGGTGATTCTAGCCAGATTCATCCCTATCAGTTACCTTCAGATGTTGGTCTAGAAAATTATGATAGTCACTATTCTCAAAATCTGTCCCTTCACGGAAGTATTGGTAAAAGGCCTCAGAGAAACAAGAACTACCGAGAATATAGCACAAAGCCTTCAAATAACATGAAAGCCACCACATCCCACTCCTGTGGAGACTTACTGACTTCTCTGTCAAACCCTGACTCCAGCACTGGAAGGCTTTTGAAGCTTAGTTCAGGTAATAGCTTCCTACCAGTTTGTAGGCCTCTTTTCTTTAATAGGTGTAAAGATTGAAGTTTAACTGCATATTTTGGAATAAATATTTCTTACATTGGGGAATTCCCTGTCAGTCCAATGGTTAGGATTCTGTGCTTTCACTGCTGAGGGTGTGGGTTCAGTTCCTGGCTGGGGAACTAAAATATCCTGCAAACTTCATGGTGTGGCCAAAAGTAAATAAATAAATCGTGACCAGTAGTCAGAGCCTCGAGAAATCTACAGGGTATGAGTTTAACAAGATAGATATATTAGAGAAAATTCGTATAAATGCAAACTTGATAACTATGTGTTATTTCAGTTAAATAGCATCCTGGGATATATTTCTGGTAACATTTAGTCTTCTCTGGTCTCAATCACTTCTATTCAGAGTTACTTTTTCAGAAAAAGCTAGTTTTAAGAAAGTAAGTGTTGGAGACCACTCTTTAGTTGTGTATTTATTCAACAAAATGTGTTAAATACCTACTATATGCCAAATGCTATTCTAGCTCTGTAGATAACATAGCAAACAAAAGTGAAATTCCATGTGTATTTTTGCATTAGTAAAAAAGGTCCCTACTTTCATGGAAATTCTAAAGAGGTAAGACAGATGATAAAATAAATTATAAATATAGAAGCCAGCTTATGATAAGTGTTGTGAAGAAAAATAACATAAGGGTATTAGAGAATGGCTTCCCAGGTGGCTCCAGCAGTAAAGAACCCTCCTGCCAATGTAGGAGACATAAGAGACATGGGTTTGACCCCTGGGTCAGGAAGATCCCCTGGAAGAGGGCCTGGCAGCCCACTCCAGTATTCTTACCTGGAGAATCCCATGGACAGAGGAGCTTGGTGGGCTATAGTCCATAAGGTCACAAAGAGTCGGACACGACTGAAGCAACTTAGCACGCACACGTGCACATAGCACTTATTAGAGAGCAATATGAAGGAGGTAAAGCTTTAGATGGAATGATCAGGGAAAGCTTCTCAAATGAGAAGTAAAAGTACAGGCTTGAATAAAATGCATGTGAGTCATGTGGATAACTTGCGGGGGGGTGGGGGGAGAGAAGTTTTAGACAGTGGAAATATTAAGTGCAAAGTTCCTGAAACTGGAACATGCTTCGCATGTTCAAGGAACAATGAGGAAGCAGGGCTGCTACAGCAGAGTGAGGTAGATGAGGTGTATAGATAAAGTCAGATAATCAGACATTCATTCTGGGTCAGATCAGGAGCTGTTGGAGAGTTTGTAGCAGACAAGTGACATCTAACTTAAAAATTACTCTTGCTGCTTAGTTGAGAATAGACAATGGGGAGCAAGGACAGAAGTTTCTAAAATTCTAAAAGATCAGAATCTGGATAAGAGATGATGGTAAAAAAAAAAAAAAAAGAGAGAGAGATATGATGGTAACTTGAACTAGAGAGAAAGCAGTATAGGTGGTAAGAAATAGATTCTGAATATGTTCCAAAGATAACACTCCATGATTTGCTGCTGGGTTGAGGATGAAGTATGAGAGAAAGCAAGTCAAGTGTAACTCTCAGGTTTCAAGTCTGAATAAATGGAAGGATGGAGTTACCATTTACTCAGATGGAAAAGAGTATGAGGAACAGGTTTTAGGATAGACACCAAGAGTTGGTCTTAGACATGTTGAGTTTGAGGTGCCTATTAAAACTTCTCAGAGATGCCAATTTGATAATTAGATATATTAGTCTGGAGTTCAGGGAAGAAGGTGGGGCTGGGAATTAAAAGTGTGTGGATGGCCTTAAAACAGATTGGGTATAATCTCCCCAAGGGGGTAAATATAGATAGAAAAGATATCTGAGGACTAACTTGAGTCCTCCAACAATTAGAAATCTCGTTAATGAAGAGAAACCATCATGGAGAGCAAGAAAGTGGCAGCCACTAAGTAAGAGAAAAGAAAAAAGCCAAAGAGGGAGTGGTAACCTAGAAGCCACATGAAAAATGTGTTTCAGGAAGGAGAGAGTGATAAATACAGTGTCAGATGTTTTTAATAGATGCCTTTAACACTTCTGGGACTGAGAAATGATCATGGTATTTGGCAATGCATTGGTGGTGGTGGTTTGGTCACTAAGTTGTGTCTGACTCTTGCAACCCCATGGACTGTAGCCCCTGCCAGATTCCTCTGTCCATGGGATTTCACAGGCAAGAATATTGGAGTAGGTTGTCATTTCCTTCTCCAGGGGATCTTCCCAACCCAGGCATTGAACCCATGTAGTGAGCAGCTCCAGGAGATGTGTGATTAGTAAAAGGCTTGTTGAGGTCAATTAAAGAAAGAATCAAAGGAGAAGCAATAGAATTACCAAATATATACACCTTCAAGGAGTTTTGCAGTGAAGGGGAGCAAAGATGTGGAAATGTAGCTGGAAGGGGGATTGGATCAAAGAGAACATGGTGGAAATGACCTAGTAGAGGGAAAATTGTTGATGCAGGAGAGAAAAGGGACAATTAGAAAAAACAAAATAGGGGGGTGGTCTAGAGGAGATGGAATTTAGTCTACCAGTGGAGAGTTGGCCTTGGATTGAAGCACAGACAGTTCATATATTACAATAAGAAGGAAGGCAGATAATTTATAGACCCAAATACAGGTAGAATTGGTAAATTTAGTGGTGAGATCACATAAATGTTTTCTTTGATTGCCTCTGATTTACTCAGAGAAATAAAGCACCTGAGAGCGAGGAGGGAGGAGAAAGTGTTGGAAGTTTGAGGAGAAGAGATGTGAAATAGTGATCTCAAAGAATAGGAGAGTACATTGATTAGGGTAATGTATTAAAATAGCTGGGCCCAGTTAAGATAGTGGTTATGAACTTAAAGTGAAGATGGTAGAAAGAGATGCATATTGTTCTCCAGTCACTTCCCACTGCTCTGCTGTAGGTTTGGAGTATGTACACAGAGTATTTAACCAGATTTGGGGTTTTGTGAGGTGGATAGGAAGGGAGAATCCATACAGTTGAGAGTATATACTAGGGAGAGGCCATTGTGATCCTTGGACTTCAGACAGGGTAAGGAAGGAAGGGAGACATGAAGGAGTTGAAGAGCAGGTTCATCTCCTGGCCTGTTTCCTTCACAGATCTGTATGCTGCAACCCATTTCAACAGTGATCCTGCTCTGGTGGTGAATGTAGAGCAACAATTAGCCACCAGCATCAGTGATTTAACACAAGCACGTGGTTCTTTCCCAAACAACTCCGTCCTGGGAGACTCTCTGAAGACACTGCTATTGCCTACTGGGACATCAGAAAACAGAGAGAATTTGACCAAGAGGTCATTAAGCCCATCAAGAAGAGGATTCAGACGGAAAGAAAATATCCTTGCCGCCCTGAATACAAAGCATGGTTTCAAAGATGCTACAGGCAGTGAGGCAAGTGATGACTTGTTTATGCTTGTATAAAAACACATCAGGTCCAAGATTAGAATCGGGTTCTGTTTTGGTGGTGGTAGTTTCGATCAAGAGTGATAGAAATTCAAAGGGATTTTCAGAGGTCAGTGGGTAATACTGCCAGGCCAAAGCCTGTGATTCTTTTGCCTTTGGGAAAGTCATTTCCCTTCTGCTGCATTTGTCACAGGAAGAATGGTCCCTAATCTACTTCTAGAACATAAACATGGGGGCGAAGTACTTCGATAATAAGTGGACAGAGTTTACAATAGGAAAGAATACACAAGTTGCCAGGGGCTCAGGGTTGGTTGAAGAGTGATTTCTGTTTCATTGTGGCTTATAATCTTACCATGTTTACACATTTGCTTTGGCTACAAATGACTAACTTGCTAGGGACCTTTCTTCTGAAAGCATTGCTTTCCTGTCCAGAAATTAAAATTATTCCAGTTTTTCCCCACAATGAATTAGATTAAGATGATGAATTAGATAATCCAAAAGATTTTTAGCTGAGAGTTGGCTCAGGGAATGAATAACAAATCAAAAACCATTCCCACATATATTATTTAATTCATTTTATAAAATTATAGTTTGATAGTATTGTTCTTACTCATTAACTAAGTTTTGTCACTGCTTTTGTATATATCCCTCCATGGAGAATGCTGTCTTTCCCCTCTCATCTATCTGAATATTAATTTTTCTCCAGGCTTTAATTCCATCATGAAGCCTTCTTCTCATTAGTTAAAAGAACTATAGCTCTCAGGACATTCTCTTCCCTTGAACCCATAGTCTTAGTCATACAAATCTTTTGTCATTTAATGACTTACTGCCTTGTGAGAAAGCAAGTTATTTGGTCAAAACAACTATTTCTAGTTATTTTTGTTTCAGTTGCTGGAAATCTTTCCACATCAACATGGGCTTATAAAGGGATTTTGTTGTTATTTGGTTGGTTGGGTTTTTTTAGCTTTTAAATACTTTCTATTCAGTTTTTGAAACTTTGGAATTGGTTATAATTTTTATGTACCAAAGGGGGCAGTCTTGTAATACTTTTTTGACTTTTTTGTTTTCCATCTTCAGTCACTGATGCCTATTGTTCTAGACAAGAGCACTAGTGTTAATGTATTTAGGGTAAAGCCATAGCAACATTTAGGATACTTGGGTGCTATATTAATAAGATATGTTCTAGGAAATTTTCTCACCTCTATTTCATGTTATATTGTTAAAACAGCAATTAAAATCTCAATGCACTTTTCTGGACTGTCCTAAAAATTCCCATTTCTTTTTTCCTGTTACATACTGTATTTCTTTATATGAAAAGTTATAAAAGAGCTGCTTGAATATAAATATAAAAGAAATACACCGTTTAGTTTCTAGAAAGGTATAAATCAGAAGAGCGCTTAAAAGTTGTTTAAAAAATAATCCCATATTTAAAAAAACACAAAATTAAATCAAATATGAATTCTTGATTAAAAAATTTATTTCTAACCAGCTGACTTTAGAATCACAAATTATAAAAATTAAATTTTAAAAAATAAGGCAAAATTTGCTGAAAATTAAAAGTAACAGAATTATCCCAAAGTTCATAAAAAATTATCCCACTCTCACCACATTATGAAAAGTGAAAGAAAATACATAAGGCATATGTGTGTTTCTAAGTTGCTTCATGATGCACACACAGTATTGCCAATACATGAAAAACCAATGACAGTTAATATCCATTTTTCACAAGATCCTCTAAAGTGGCTTGTAGTGTAACCAGTCTTTCTATGACTTTTCTTCCTAATAAGATTAACTTCTTAAGGACTTCATCTTTTACTTTATATGTTCACAGACCTTATATAGAACTCTCAATGCACATGATCAGTGTTCAGTACAGATCTGCTTAATAAATGTTTATCTCATTTATAATGCTTTCCCTTATTAATCATAGGCCACATGTGTGACTCAAGTCATAAATATCACTGTCTGGTGTTCTGTTTCATGGTTGTCAGATATGACAGCATAAGCTAATTAATCATTTATATATTTTTAATATCAAAAGAGCCAAAGGTTGAGAAATAATTTGGGTGTTTTTAATATGTAACAGCTTCCTTGAAGTCCCTTGAGAACTCACAGAAAAGATTGATCTGTCCAGTAAAATTCACAATTTTTTTTTTAATTTTTGAGAATTTTAATTAATTTATTTACTGGCTGCACTGGGTCTTCGGTGCCGCTCATGAGCTTGTTGCAGTGTTTGGGCTTCTCATTGCAGTGGCTTCTCTTGTTGCAGAGCACAAGCTCTAGGGCATGCTGGCTCAGTAGTTGTGGTACATGGGCTTAGTTGCCCTGTGGAATGTGGGATCTTCCTGGACCAGTGA
Source organism: Cervus elaphus (assembly GCF_910594005.1). NCBI lineage: Eukaryota > Metazoa > Chordata > Mammalia > Artiodactyla > Cervidae > Cervus > Cervus elaphus. Next base: position 35,649,261 of record NC_057818.1, read on the forward strand.
TTGAACCTATGTTTCCTGCATTGGCAGGTGGATTCTTAACCACTGGACCACCAGGGAAGTCCCCAGTTGTTTTTTAATTCATTCAGACATGGCTAAATATATAGACATATACATCATATCTGAATGAATTAAAAACAATTTGAAGTTCCACTGGAGAGAGAGCTCTACCTATGCATCTGTATACATAAGATTCTTACTGAATAAAAAGTATCTTTAGTACTGGGTCCAACAATAGCATTTAACATAACACTTAAAATGTTATAGTACAGTTAAGTTTATTATATATTAATATACTAAATATAAGCTTATGAGTTATAACTTTTATTAAATTACTCCCCATTTTATTTTATAATGTAATACCTTAAAAAATGTTCTGCAGTTTAATCTTTGCATATTACATAACATAATACATTGAGCCATAGACATAGGTGTTAAAACATTTTTTGTTCTCTTCTGAAAATCTCCATAGAAAATTATGATAGAAGATACTGTTTGCTTTGAAATTATCCTTGTATATATTATTGTATTTGTCTTAGACATAAATAATATTCTATTCAAATCTGAACTGAAAAATGAAGTCAACTTTCTCTTTTGCTTAATGTTAACCCTTTAAATGTCTGGGTTTTTACTTCCCTTATTGTGTAAGAATGACAAATGGTTGGGTGTTTGTTTTTTCTTTTTTTCTTGAGCCTCTCTCTAGTGACCTGGGCAGTTTGCATGGTTTGCCAGGAAACCACAGTCCCCCAGTCTCTGCCAGAACCTCCCATGTGGCCACTGTCCTCAGACAGCTCCTGGAGCTTGTGGATAAGCACTGGAACGGCTCCGGCTCCCTCCTCCTCAACAAGAAGTTTCTCGGTAAAGCGAATTCATTCTCAGTTCTCAGAGAAGGGCTCAGCCTTGCTTCTGCTCTACATTCTGATAAAAGCCACTCAGCCCCCTTTACTTGCAGGGGAAATTGTTCTCAGGATCACTTACCAAAATTTGTCAGCCACACAGTGACTGACAAATATGCATTTTTCTTACAATCATCTTTCCTGTTTTTCCTTTTTTGGTTGCACCGTGCAGCTTGCCAACTCTATGCAGGCTCTTAGTTCCCTCACCAGGGATTGAACCTGGGCCCACAGCAGTGAAAACACCAAGTCCTAACCACTCTACTGCCTGGGAATTCCATTCTCTGTTTTCATAAGCACTCTTCTGTCCTGTACCAGTTGTCTTGTTTTCCTGTAACTTTTTTTTTTGGTAGTCTTTAAGTGATGATGTACAAAATAAAGTGTGGTCATGTTAATGATTACCAAAGGATTTTACGATCCTTGGGGAAAAATAATAAATACAATAGAAACTGAGTTTAATCATCAGAGGTCTGAGATGCCTATGGAAATGTTATGATTTGTAAAACTCTAATGACTAAATGACCTGGACTCTTTTTCAGGACTTTGTTTTTAGGAACTTGGGGGGAAACAGTTTTGCAAATATTGTCCCCATGTGCCTATTTGTTGCTTAATAGTGGTGATAAGAGTTTAAGTAAAAACTAGGAACTTTAAGGGCTTCCCTATTGGCTGAGAAAGTAAAGAATCCTTCTGCAATGCAGGAGACCCAGGTTTGATCCCTGGATCAGGAAGGTCCTCTGGAGAAAGACATGGCAACCCACTCCAGTATTCTTGCCTGAAGAGCTCCATGGACAGAAGAGCCCTGCAGGCTGTCCATGGGGTCATAAAAGAGTCAGATATGACTTTAAAGTTGAAATACAGATGGCTAACAAACACATGAAAAGATGCTCAACATCACTCATTATCAGAGAAATGCAAATCAAAACCACAATGAGGTACCATTACACGCCAGTCAGGATGGCTGCTATCCAAAAGTCTACAAGCAATAAATGCTGGAGAGGGTGTGCAGAAAAGGGAACCCTCTTACACTGTTGGTGGGAATGCAAACTAGTACAGCCGTTATGGAAAACAGTGTGGAGATTTCTTTAAAAACTGGAAATAGAACTGCCATATGACCCATCAATCCCACTCCTGGGCGTACACACCGAGGAAACCCGATCTGAAAGAGACACGTGCACCCCAGTGTTCATTGCAGCAGCACTGTTTATAATAGCCAGGACATGGAAGCAACCTAGATACCCATCAGCAGACGAATGGATAAGGAAGCTGTGGTACATATATACCATGGAATATTACTCAGCCATTAAAAAGAATTCATTTGAATCAGTTCTAATGAGATGAATGAAACTGGAGCCCATTTGAAGTAAGCCAGAAAGATAAAGACCAATACAGTATACACATATATATGGAATTTAGAAAGATGGTAACGATAACCCTAATATGCAAAACAGAAAAAGAGACACAGATGTACAGAACAGAATTTTGGACTCTGTGGGAGAAGGCGAGGGTGGGATGTTTTGAGAGAACAGCATTGAAACATGTATACCATCAAGGGTGAAACAGATCACCAGCCCAGGTTGGATGCATGAGACAAGTGCTCGGGGCTGGTGCACTGGGAAGACCCAGAGGGATGGGGTGGGGAGGGAGGCGGGAGGGGGGATCGGGATGGGGAACACATGTAAATCCATGGCTGATTCATGTCAATGTATGGCAAAAACCACTACAATATTGTAAAGTAATTAGCCTCCAACTAGTAAAAATAAATGGAAAAAAAAAAGAAAGTTAACAGTCACAAATTGCATAAAAATAAATTAAAATAAAATAAAGTTGTTTAGGCTTAGCCTTTTTTTTTTAATATCTAAAGTGACATACAGAAGAAAAGTCTTAGCCCAGTTACTTTCCTTCCCACATTGATCCTTTGCTCTTGTTTTGTAGGAAATTATCCCCAGGAGCCACTCATCAGTGATTAGAGAATAGCACAGAGCATGCACTCATGAGAGTCTACTGTTGTTTGTCCATAGATGTGGGATATAGTTTTTTAATCTTCATCATGAAACATCTCTTACAGTTACTTACTAAATTCTTGTAAAAAGGAGACATTAGATTACCCTATTTGTCTGACAGAGCTGGTAGTTATTGACTAGGAATTCTCTGCTTTAGCTTTTAAGACTGGCCCGTGTGCCCAACCTGAATTTTTGGCAGGTCCTGCCCGAGATCTGCTTCTGACCTTGGTAGTCCCTGCACCTTCTCAGCAGTGGTGTCGCTCGCATCCGGAAGATACATCAAAAACCTTCCACAGGAGGGAGATGGAACTGAAGGAGACAGGACAGCTGGTCCCTAATGACATGGTATGCTGCTCTCATCTTCTTTTCCTACTCTTCCTTTATTAGAAAAGGAAGAAGCAGCAAGGCTAGAACAGCTCTGTGCCATAAAGACCATCATCACCTGAACACCTAGATGCTTATGAACTGAAATGTAGAAAAGTCAGTCTGTGCAAATCAGGAACACAAGACTTGCAGGGACAGCTTGGAGGTTCTTCAGGGTTGACTCCCTAATCCAGAAATTCTAAGGAAAGACTTGAAATGGAGGGAAAAAAAAGACTTAGAGTGAAAACATTTAGGACTGTGTTCTTGAAGGTTATGATTTGATTCAGATGAGGGAATTAGATGTCTCTGGGATTGTCTTTCCTCCCTTCTGATGGAGAATCCTAAACCAGGGGCCACTCCCTAGAGCATTAGGCTTCTGGCTCTGGGAGGGAAAGAAGGGATTCATTTTCTTAGACTTCCCCCCAACCTTTTCTTAACATTAGAGGATTTTCAGACATCAAGTTTATTTTCTAGAAACTTTAAATAGGTGAACTCATAATGCTGGCCACTTGTCAAAACAGCCACTTGTTTTGTAATAGTAGTGGATAATTCACATGTGGTAAAATGCATGTGGTAAGGTTCTTTGCTGCACTTGAACTATGTTTACCAATGAATTAAAATTCTAGTGAGAAAGAGAGAGGCTGACCTCCATTCGGTTTATCACTAAAAAGAGCAAAAATTCTTTCAATCTTCTAAAAACACTTTCCGGAATTTCAGGTTCTTAATGTGTTTGTATTTTGTTTTCTAATCTAAAGGAAAGTTTGAAGCAAAAACTAGTCAGAGTGCTGGAGGAAAACCTCATTTTGTCAGAAAAAATCCAGCGTTTGGAGGAAGGTGCTACCACTTCGACTGTCAGTGGGCACCCGTCCCACACTTATGGTAAGTCCAGGAAAGCAATGTGTGGTGCATCTCAAGACAACATTTTGTTTATAGATGACCCATTTAATAAGTTTTGTCATTCAGAGCTCATATGGCTTCCTAAATGGAAACAATCATTTTGCCTCAGAGTTGTAATGCAGGTGACTTGAGTTGCCAGAAGAAGAGAGTTTACTCTTTTATAAGTGTAAAGTATTTACAAATGTTATTATTGTCATTATTTTTTGCGAATGACACTTGTTTTTTTTTTCTGATTATAGCAGATCATGTTCCTTACAGAACGTTTGAAAAATATAAGGAAAATAAAATCTCACTACCCAGAAATAACTACCATTAGTGTTTTGGGTATATTTTCTTTCACCTATATCCCTATACATATATTTTTAACTCAGAATTAAAATTTGTGTTTTGATTTTTCAAAACGAATTTACATACAACAAAATGCACACATTCTAAGTTTGATGAGTTTCAACGTAAATGTATACTCATTTAATTCCATCCAATCAAAATACAGACCACTTCTCTACTCTAAAAAGTTCAACTCTGAAAAAAAAAAAAAAAAAGTTCAACTCTGGTGCATTTAGGTTCCTCTACTATTGGCCCTCGGCAGTCTACAAGCTAATGTTATTCTACAAGCTAACGTTATTAATTTAATAGCATAGGCATTTCCTCTAATATCACATTAATATACCATATTTATCTATTTAGTCCTCTATATAGTTGTTTTTAATGTTAGTTATTATAAATAAAGCTGTCATTATTTATATTATAAATAATTAAAAGAATTTCCAAACATTCAAAGACTTGAAATAGAAGAAAAGACCCTGGAGTGAAAATGCTTCTCTAAGATCATCTTCTCTCCTGATGGAGCTGAGAGTCCTAATATTTATGCTGTTATAAATAATGCAGCTATTAATATCTGTGTATATAAATCTTTGTTAAAAAAAAAATCTTTGTGTACACTTTCTACCAGTTTTCCTAGGAGACATTCCTTGAAGTAGAATTAGTGGGTCCAAGGATGTGGACATTTTTGAGGTTTTTGTTACACGTTGCCAAATCATTCCTAAAAAGGTGGTTTCAGTTTATACACACATCAGCAACAAGTATGTATTTGAATGCCTTTTCATTTCACCCTTGCCAACACTGAGTATTATATATTTTTCTTCATTATGACAGGTGAAAAATAATATCCTATTGAATTTGTGATTTGTTCTACTTTATTCTTAGTATAGTTTAGGTAGATAAAAGTCTACCCTTGACTTTAAACTTCTAGTTCAGCACACCAAAACAAACATTATGGGTATTTGGATATTTGTATGAGAAATTTGATTTGGAAATCAGCATTGAATTTCCAGAGATGAATCTCATCTCTCTAATATTTATAAGCCTGAATAATCAAGACATCAGTCTCCACTTACCTACACTGAAAATAAATAGGTGTTTATTCACTAGATACTTATTTTCAACCAGCCGTGAGGCCCACTACTCTCTTTGGATTACTGGTGATAAATACAGCTGTTGCAGCCCTGATTTCTACCTTCCAGAACCTTGCTACTCAAAGTGTGAACCAGAGATCGGCAACATTACCATCACTCAGGGATTTGTTACATATATAGAATACTTGGCCTCACCTCAGACCTACTGAATCAGAGTCTGTTTTTTAATAAGATTCCCCAGGCAATTTGTAAGCATATGAAAATTTAAGTACTGTTCTAGAAGACTGACTTCCTTAAGATCCATAGTTCTTGTGCTTTCACTACCTTATTATTGCAAGCCTTGGTAACATATTTGGAAAGCTAAGTATGAATACCTTGGCCACAAATTCAGTTTCTGCAAGATCAAGTGGTTGAATTTTAATTCAGATATGTCTTCTGCTAAACTGTATATTCTTGTCACTATATCTGCTGTCTTCAAGAGAAGGAATGGTGAATGGAGTGTGGAGGTGGGTGCAGTGGGGCCTCCAATTCTTCAAGATGCCCACCTGTTCACTCAAACTCTGCTCAAAGACTAGCCGCTTGGAATCCTCTCACCCCCATACACTGTAACCTTTGTAGATGATCTTCTGCGCAAAAACCAACAGCTGAACATGCAGGTGTCTTGCCTGAACCAGGAGCTTGCCCAGCTGAAAAAGCTAGAGGAGACCGTGACTCTTCTCCACGAAAGTCAGAGGTAGGATTGGATCCTTCAAGCTGGCTTCTGGAAGCAGATATTTACTTTCCTTTATCTCCTTTGTTTTACTTGGCAAGTTAATATCTATATACTTTCCAAATTAACTATATTCTGCATGTAAACAACCTGTATCCAGGCCAGTTAGCTCAGGGGTCAAAATACTGCTTTCCAGAACACACCAGGGACTAAATATCGTTGCTGGCACTGCTGGGTTACATCACCTCAATAATAAGTAGTTTCTCACTGGATCCAACAGGACCCTTGTTTGGGTCAGCTAGCTTTCCTCAGTCACAATGTACCCCTAAAACCAAGCCATCTTGCTATTCTGAAAAATGTCTACCTGTTCTTGGTCCTAGAAGAAAGGTCAAGCACACTCAGAGTGATAGGGAAAGAATCCAATGTATGTGTTCTCTCAGAGGAGTTCAATAGCATGAGGCTCTTCAAAGAACAGTTTCCCCAGGCTACAGGCTAGACAAATCAGAAGAAACCTCAAGACTATTGCTATATTTAGAGAAGCCCTTGAAATTTTGATTTGCCAAACACCTTTGCTAAGACCATCAGTGAAGCTTAAATAGAAGAACTCTATTCCCCAAGCCTTCAGTCCCTAACTTCACTTCCTAATTTTCCTTGGAATAGCTTAATATAAGGAGGATTCAACCCAGATCCATTCTGGCTGACTTTTTAAAAAACTTCTTTTCTAATTATTGCAAACATATACAGAAGCATGTGTGTGTGTGTGTTAGTGGCTCAGTCATGTCCGACTTGTTTCAACCTCATGAACTGTAGCCCATCAGGCTCCTCTGTTCATGGAATTCTCCAGGCAAGAATACTGGAGTGGGGAGTTATTCTTTTCTCCAGGGGATCTTCCTGACCGACCCATGGATTGAACCCGGGTCTTCCGTGTTGCAGGCAGATGCTTTGCCATCTGACTATATAGGGGTATAGGTATACACCCCATACCCCTATACTATAGGAGTATAGTATATACCCCTATACTCTGTATAGGGTTAGCCCATACAAGAGTATCAGTCAGTTCAGTTCAGTTCAGTCGCTCAGTTGTGTCCGACTCTTTGCAACCCCATGAATCGCAGCACGCCAGGCCTCCCTGTCCATCACCAACTCCTGGAGTTTACTCAAACTCATGCCCATCGAGTCGGTGATGCCATCCAGCCATCTCATCCTCTGTTGTCCCCTTCTCCTCCTGCCCCCAATCCCTCCCAGCATCAGGGTCTTTTCCAATGAGTCAACTCTTCGCATGAGGTGGCCAAAGTATTGGAGTTTCAGCTTCAGCATCAGTCCATCCAATGAACACCCAGGACTGATCTCCTTTAGGATGGACTGGTTGGATCTCCTTGCAGTCCAAGGGACTCTCAAGAGTCTTCTCCAACACCACAGTTCAAAAGCATCAATTTTTTGGCGCTCAGCTTTCTAGTGAATAGCATAAATTCATGTTTATCACACTTGGGTATGTACAGAATCACCTGAAAACTTGTTGAACTACAGAGTGCTGGGACTCACCCCCAGAGTTTCTCATTCTGCAGATCTGGGCTGGGAACTGAGAATTTGCATTTCTAGTAAGTTTTCGGGTGATGCTGTTGCTCCTGGCCTGGGGACCACACTTTGAGAACATTAAGGTTTATCTCTTTAGTGATGTACAAATGGCTATATTTTAGAGTAACTTGAATTAATTCTTCTCTGTGTTGTTAAACCATCACTTCAATATATAAGTTCAATTTGTTTCATTTTTCTATAAGGAATATTTTTATTATTTTGATTTAATCCTGAGAACAATTATGTTAAACTTACATGATCCCAAAGTCAGATCTACAAAATCAGATAAATTCAAACAAATTTAGCTTCCTTACCTGTCTTCTCTATCCTTTCCTTCCCTCCCACTAGCCTTCCATTGCAGGTGTGGGTGTGTATTTGTATTCCCTCTCTATTAAATAAAAAGAGGCATAATGTTGCTTTAACATTTTACCTTAGAAATCATTTTATAGTGATGTTTAGAGTAAGTTCTCACTCCTTTTTATACATACATAGGACTCCATGGTGTATGTAATTAATCCTCTGCTGATGGACGTTTAGGTTGATGGTATCTTGCTGTTACAAATAGTGCTGCAGTGAATAGCATTGTGCATACATCTTTTTTGGCAGGGAGGGGAAGTCTCTGATAGCTTCTAACATTACATGGTAATGCAGAGTCCAAGAATACAATTATGACTAGCACCATTAGTTTAATTGCTGAGGCAGTATAGGTTAGAAGATCTGGGAATAGGAATAGAAATTGCAGGCCTGGTCAGGGGCCAGTCTCCTTGTGTTTCTACTTATTTCATCACGAAAAGTGCTTTGGAAAGAATAGAACAGTCACTATGTAAAATGTGTACTGTGTTATTGCTACAGTCAACCTGGAACATAATCAAACAGGACTGTAATAAAGAAACTGTTGGCCCACTTTTAAAATAACCCACTCATAAGTCGGATAGTTCTTTCTATTTAAAGATGTTACTTCATTTTACATTTATCTTTAGCAAACATTTCAGGTCTGAATGACATCTACTTTGCTTTTATGACTCCACAACTGTCTTTTTCCCCCGTGTCTCAGATCCCTGGTGGTAACTAATGAGTATCTGCTGCAGCAGCTGAATAAAGAGCAAAAAGGTTATTCTGGGAAAGCACTCCTGCCTCCTGAGAAGAGTCATCATTTGGGGAGATCATCACCCTTTGGGAAAAGCATGCTGTCTTCCTCCTCACCAGTAGCACATGATATGGGTCAGTATTTAATACAGACTGTTTCAGACTCTGTCCCAGAGCCTAGTCTATGGAGCTAACACTGTACACCTTTTTTGCAGCTTGTCTCTCAGCCCCAGGGGGCTCTCAATGTCATTACCACTAGTATGGTGGTATTTTCCCACAAGATTAAGAAAAAAATCTTAATTACACTGTATTGGTCTTTCTTTTTATTTCTCTTTTTATCTCCTCCCATCAAGTCATTCTTTCCTTCTGCCCACATAAATAGTTGGCACTTAGTCCTAGGCATCATATCACATAGGAACACTTGACTGAAAATGTCAAAAAGGAAAAAAACACTAGATATTTTTCCCAAGTGTCAGTTGAAACTGTGTAGTAGGAAGTTAGAAAAGAATATCCATGGCCAGGTATGTTTTGTGTTAGAAGAAATTTCAGAGAATCTCTATTGATCAGTTCATCAAATGTGTTTTGGGTTTCCTCCCATCATAGTTAAAGGTGACAAGGTCTTATGTTTTCCCTGGAGCAGCCAACAGTTTAGTTTTAGTTGTGTGATGGAGTTCAAAGCTTCCATTGGTACCAAACAGGCCTAAATAAAAGCCTAGAGAGACCCTGGAAGGACAGAGAGTAGGTAATTCCTACTCTGGAGAATTGGAGGTGTCATTGAGGACTTGTTTGAGTGGAAGATGCAAAATGAATATAATGGTACCAGGTACAGAGGGGTGCAGAGCCTCCTAGACCAAGGGTACAGGGTAGAAATGTCTGGGCCCCCAGGGATCACTGGGCAGGGAAAATGTAGGTCATGGTGCCATGAAGTGTGTAACTGGGAAACTTCCTAGCTTTGGAGGGAGGTATGATGTCAGGAATATGTCCACTAAAGAAACAGTCTTTCAACCAAAATCTTAAAAATTGGAATGGAAGATCACCAGGCAAACATAGGGTTGAAGGCAGAGGCAGTGGGGAGAACTGCAGAGAGAAATAGCGTAAGTCAAGGCCATGAAATGGGAAGAAAGTCCAATCAGGGGACAGAAGGCCCGAGAAGAAATACATACCATCTGTGTTGCATGGCTCCTTAAGGATTTTAGATTGGGAAGGCAGAGGGGTAGTAGATTTGTGTTTGAGACGCTTTCTCTGTAGAAACAGTGGATTGATGTCTGGCCATGTGGAGTGGGCTGGATCAGAGAGGAGCTAGAAAGATGAAAGAGAAGGCTGGCTCAGTCCAGACCAGAGGTGCAGCCTCTGACAGTTAGCTCTGAACTCAGCATCCACTTTATACATGAATACCTGGTATTTCAGACTGAGGATCAATCTTTTCTTTAATCCTGATTGATTAGGCATCAATGGGAAAGGATAATGAAAGTGATTCTTGTCTTTCTGCTTCAAAGTTGCCCAAGTAGCTCATGTTGCCAGAGAGCTCTAGAGAGTGAAGGACTGTCACCCTAACATCATATTGTACTTTTCTTCATCTTCAGGGTCATGTCAGAGAGAGAGGAAGGTGGAAAGATTAGACACTTACTTGCTCCCCTTATCCAGGTGCTGTGCAGGGAAGGAGAGCTATGCTGTAATAATGAGACATGAAAGTCACAACTAAGATCACACATCTCTAAGTTAAAATTTACAGACCTTTTGACTTCATGTGGGTTCCCAAAAGGAGCATATGCAGTGGAGCCGTAAGTTTGTTTGTGCAGCATGACTCTGAGGGAGCTAAGAGTGAGCTCGTTTTCTGTGGAAGTGTCAGTAAGGACAGCCCCCCAACCCTGCTTTGCTGGTCCTGTCCTGGCTCCATTGAGAGGCCTCCAAAGAGCCTCAGTCTTGCCCAGGTGGTGTAGCCTTAGGCAATAGCCTGATGGCCCTGTGTTGTCCTGTTTCATGGTCCCAACCCCGTGCACAGGCCAACTTACTTGACAGCCAATAAGGTTTAGGGGAGGTGGGGACAGGGATAATGTGCTTCTTTCTACAACCCAGGCTCACTTCCTTCTCCTATCTGATGATGCCAACCTGGAGCCTGTTCAGAGTACCTCTAAGGAGAAGCAAAGAGCCTGACCAAGACTAAATCACCTTCCATCCTATTTTCTATTATCACCTAAAATGGCCATTTACTGTGCTAGGCCAGGCTCCTCTCTAGGTTTGCTGGTCATTCCTGCAGAAGTCAATTATGGTTCTGATTTTCCCTGTGTGGCTTTGGTCCAGAGGGCAGCAGTAGATTGGTGGCATCAAGGGAAGGGCCAAAGTGTATTGCCCTATGGGGCTAAGTGGGCTCAACATGAAGCAGGGGAAGTCCCCTGAAGCAAGTATCAAATAGAAAATAAGTGGAGAAGAATTCCTCACCCTGGACCTGGGACTGTTGGCAGAAAGACAGAAACAAGGCTGGCATGGAAAACAGGTCCTCAGGGAGGTTCTATGCCCAAAAGGAGAGGCAGGGCCCCCCTGACAGGTTTCAACTTCCTATGAGCTATACATAGTGGGTTCTGACAGCTCCATCCCACAGATCCTAACCTTTCTTCCTTGCCCAACTGAGTTTGCTAGCAAGGATATCCAAACCTGTCCACCATGAGGAGCTGTGGGGAGTAGAGCAGTGATAACCAAAGGGCTGCAGTGGCATTGTTTGGTCAGTTGCTGCCAGGAACCAGATTCTATTAGACTAAAGGTTTTCTGGCTCTGGGTTGGCCTTGATTTCTTCCAAGTTCCATAACCACTTTTCAAGAAGAGGAGACTTTACTCCTACAAGGTGGAGTTTCAGGACTCAGCCAATTCACTTTCTGGGCTCCCCTAAGCCACACTGCCAATCACAGGAGGGGCCAGCATGCTGCTCCCATACATACTAGACAGTCATCTCACCTGCAGCTTAATGGCCTGGACCAGGCCAATTTGCAGGATTTGGGTTTCACTCCTGTTAGGCTCATTTAAGTAAACTTGCAATTTAAACCAATTCCCCAAGGCTGGAGGAAGCATTCCTCTTACTACTTGCTGGTGGGAGAGGGAGAGCTCTCTGAAACTCTTCTCTGAGCAAGGCAAGGTCAGCTGAGTCAGGAGATCCCACAGCTGTCAGCCATTAGGCAAGGCTCTGCTGTGATCAGGTGATGGTCTCTGCTCTCTAATTTTCACTTAATCCCCAGAGTCTCTGTTTCAAGTTTCACTACCCCTCTAAACCCCTGCTCCAAGTGACTTTGGGCTCAAGGGACTCTGGGGCCACCTGGGGCAGAAACATCCAGAACAGCTCAAGGGATGAGGAAATAAATAGTTGTGCTGCTTTGCTTTGTTATCTGAGTCAGGAAAGGAAATATTTGTGAATATGTGCTTTTTAAGCCTTTTCTAGCACCATTGCTAGAAATGGACAGTCCCTAAGTTCATCGAGTCTACTTGTCAGCAGAAAGGAAGGAGAGTTTGCCCCAAAGCCTTAGACTAGGGAGTAACTCTGTTCTAACATTGAGAACCTAGAGGGGAGAAAAGGTTGATCTGGAAGCTCCCAGGGTTTCTCAGGACCAGAGAAAGACACCCCTTCCCACCCAGCCTGGGGTGGTTAGCAGATGGGAGGGGATCAGCAAGAAGAGGCCCTTTCACTGTTGGACACCCTGCTTGCCTGTCAAAGGCTGATGTTGAGTGCCAAGTTCTATCACTGGGCCTCCAGCATCATTTTTGGAAATCAGTGTTGGGGCTTGCTGTGTTAGAGCCTAGCCAGGGAGACAGAAACATGCTTCTGGCCTCTATACTGCAGAAGCTCCTTCACTCTTAGGGCCTGAGTTTCTTCCACTATAAAATTGGGTGTTGAACATCTACTGCCTAAGGGTCTTTCTGGTCTTGCATTTTCTGAACTTCTGAGATGCAGCCCAAAGTGACTCACCTTGGTGGCCCCCTGAAGTGGAGGCCTGTCAGCAAGCTTAGAGCTGAGGCCTGGCACTGGGCCCCAGTAGTGCTTAGCCCAGGCTGAGTTTGCTGTCTCATCCCTCCCCCTGCTGCGAAAGCAGAGAGGCCAAGACTGAGGCCCTAACTGCGGGAAAGCAGGCATGCTGTCAGAGCTCTGGGTCAGGGCTGAGGTAAAGGCTTTTGATTTCCCTCTGGAGCATCCCCAGGCAGCCTGGCTTGGTGCTAATGGAAGGGGTCTGGTGTGTGTCTCTTTCTGGGCAGGGCTGCCAGTGGAAGAATCAGCAGTGTGTGACATGGAGGGGGTTGATGACACTGAGAGGTCGTCGGGATGTGAATGTCATTACCCTTGTTGTCATATACCTGAACAGTCCATATTGGTACAAAAGGTGTCTTTATTGAGGTTCGGGAAAGAATTAGGCACTTGGCCAGAGCAGCAGCTTAAATATGAGGCAAGCAGGCAGGGGGTTAGCCATGCCCGGGGCTAGGTTGGGTTGGTGAGGCTATAGGTATAGACTCTCCTCAGACAGAGAGGCTGAGGAGGAAAGAAAAGGGGGAAGGGGACGCAGAGCAGTCTGGGTCAGAGACCTGGTGGGCTGGCCCTGAAGGGCTAGGCAGGAAGCGCTGGGTGGCAGATCCAGCAAGGAGGGGACCGGGCTCTCTTGCTCCACGTGCCCCTTAGGCCAGCCAGGCCTGAGCCTCTGGCAGGGGCAGTCGCGCTGGGGAGGGCCTTCCTAGGCCTCACTTCTTCACCTTGGCATCATAGGTACCTGCATTCTTGTAGGCACTCACGTAGCCACTGTCATCCAGGATGTCCTGCCGCCCAGCAATACCCTTGCCCTTGCCGCTCTCATCAAAGCGTTCCTTGTGGGAGCCCGTGTACTTGCTGGTGTCAGTCAGCCGTTCCACAGCACCCCCTGTTTTTGCTTTCTGTTTGAACAGAGATTCCCCCCAGGGGTACCTGGTTAGAGAGCCCAGCCCTTCCAACCCCAGCCAAGATTCCTACCCCCGCCACCCGTCAGTGGTCACTCAAGATCATCAGGGCACTTACAGTAACGCCTACGTTGGCTGGTTCCTTGCCTGCCACCAGCTGGCAGATGGCATCAAAGGCCTCTTCCTTGCTCTTCCCCTTAAATCGCTTGGGTGCCAGCTCTTCTAGGGCCTTCTTGAACTCCTCGTAGTTGATGACCCGGGCAGACTTCGCCCTGCCAGATATGTGGACACCATGAGTTTGCCCCCTGCTCCACAATCTCCCTGGTTCCAGCCCCCCAATTCCCCTTCTGGTAACATCAGAAGCAGGAAATTCCTGGGGCTCACTTGACTTTGGAGAAGACGATGTCGACATCGGTCCCTGTCACAGCCTTTCCGTCAGCCACCTTGCAGTCCTTGCACAGCTTGGCCCAGTTCTTGCCATTCATCTCGTGCCCACTGGCCTTGGGGTCACCATGGATGGCAAACTTGCGGAAGCTTTCCTCCAGCCCAGCCACATCTGTGCTCGCTGCCATGCCACCCTGTAGGGACCCATCTCGGTTACCTCCCAGCCAAGTTCTTCCCCCTTCCCCCAAGGTTCAGAGTATCACTGCCTCTAGCTCAAAACCTGCAAAGTTGAAGTTTCAGGCACTGTGCCACACACTCTCAGAGCTGGAGATGGAGCTGCCTGAGAGGGGCCGGTATTCAGTGTCTGACTGGGCCCCAGAGCCATGAGGAAGAGCACTGAGAGGAAAGGTCCTGTCACTTAATGCCAGCCTTGGCTCAGAGTGGAGTTCAGAAGATGAAATCATGATCCTTGCACCAGGCTGGGAACAGAGTGGCACTGTCCAGAAAAACTATGAGGGCAGCAGCTGGGGCTATGGCTTTGTCTGGCCCTGGCACAAGGCCTGCTTGAGTGGAAGTGAGGGTGGCAGATCAGGCCCCCTCCCTGGGAGTTTCATGCCAAGCTGGGTCAGGCCCTGGCCAGACTGCTGGTTGGGCAGGTATTTAGTGAGGACGGTGTCTCTGTCAGGGTCATGAGGACTCAGCCCAGGCTGAGAAGGGAACCAGAGCACAGTCAGGGGTGCATGCCCCAGGCAGGGGTGCAGCTGGCCCAGCTGGGACCTTGTTACTATTTGCTGTTAAACAAAAACATGAGGGAAGGGGGAACTTGGGGCTGGCCTGGCCACAGTTTGTGAAGCCTGGAGACAGTTGCTAAGGGAGGGTGGTGCTGCTTGGAGAATGTTGCTAAGGGCAGGATGGTGTAAGGGCGGCTTAGGGAGAAGCTCCCAGTGCTGCTGGGCTGGGCTGGGCTGGGCTGGAGAATGGGCTTACGGGTGGGGCACACCAGCACTCCCAGCACCTGGGGCACAACCATGGCTTCCTGGCCCCTTGCCAGCCACTGGGGTTGTAACCTCACAGTTTGTGGAGTTTAGGAGGAGCAGGAGATTGTGGGGGGCTAAGCTGAGTGGGGGTTGTATTGTTATGAGCCCTGGTCCTGTTATCTTCACACCTACCCTCTGCATTGAAGCACACTTCCCGCATGTCTACACTTTCACACCTTCAGCCCTCCATGGAGGCCTCCTGGCCACACCCTGAGCACCACCACACCAGTCCACACTCCACAGCTGAGAGCACTCAGCCCTGGCCCTCCATGCCCTCGGCCTTGTCCCCACTGACCACACCCTTAACCTGGTACTCAGACTTCCCTGACCACACCAGCCCTGCACTCAAGTGTCCCCCACAGCCCTCACTGCAGTCCCCTGACCACACCCACAACCCCGGGACTGAGGGCCTGGACCATTCCCTCAGCATTCAGCCCCCACACATACACTAATAGCCCTGTATCAAGGTCCCCCAATAATACCCTCAGCCCTGCACTGAAGGGTCTTCCCTACACTTGCCCACAGCCCCCACTGCATTCCCCGACCACACCCTCAGCTCTGCACTGAAACTCCCTCCATGTAACACAGCCTGGTACAGAAGCCTCCCTGACCACACCCTCAACGCAGCCCACCTTTGTCCATACCCCGGAAGCCCTGGAACTGGGTCCCCCCGTCCACACACCCAGAGCCTCACAGCTCACCCTCTCTCCATACACCTGCAGCCCCTGACCACACCCTCTATAACCCCCTTGTCCACACACCCACAGACTTGCGTTTCCAGACTCCCAGGTACTATGCTGTGACACCCCTGTGTTGAGACTCCCATCTCCTCCACTGCAGTCTCCTGACCACACCCTCAATTGTGTCCTCAGCAACTATCTTCCACCTCTCCCCTTTATACTAGAGCCTCGGGTGACCACAGCCTGGACTCCTGCCTGCCTAGCTCCCTTCCACTACCACTGGCCTTAACACTGAAAACCCTCTCCCGATCAGCCCACTCACCCATCCCTAAGTTGTGGCTTTGGGAACTGAGAGCACCCACAGCTCCTACATTGCAGCGACTCCGTGGGCCCAGGCTCCCCTTCAAACAGCACTCCCCTTCCCCGTCCCTGCACTGCAGTCTCCCACCAGCGACCTGGAGGAGACCGGCACTTTGTTCACTAAGGGGAAAGTCTGAGGGAGTTTGAGCGCCATGGGATGCTTGTCCCAGGGATCTTAGCAGGACCCTGCACCCGTGCTCTCGCTCCTGTCTGTGGGAAGATGGATTCTTGGTAATGGCAGGCTGATCAGGTGGCACCAACTCACATTCCCTAGTCCCAGGGGTCTGCAGGCTCCTCTGGGACAGCTGGAGTCATCAATCAGCAAGCAGTTGGGGGTGGGGGTGGGGTGGAACACTTGGGCCCAGGGCAGGGCCGCTCAGTTGGTGTCCTCAGCTCAGGACCGGGGTTGGGACCGCTCCCAAGCCGCTCCCACCCCAACCCCTTCTTATCGTGCTGGATACTAACTAGAGTGGCTGGCGCCGGGATTTCCTACCGTTTTCTACCTCGTGGCTGCTCCTACAGTGCGCGTTCGATGGACAGGACGCAGAATGAACCGATGGTCGCAGGAGACTTAGGCGACTCCGCAGCTCTGCTCCCTGCCGGCTCTGGGGCGGGACTGCAGCCCGGGCGGTTCCGCCGTATTATCCCTTGTTTCTTGGTCTCCATAGAGACGGCGAGCCCCACCTTCGGGGCTGTCTCGGCTCGAGAGTGACCAAGGTCACACTGGCTCCACCTACCCGACCCCGCCTTCTCCCGGCTCCGCGGGGGGCGGAGCTGCTGCAACAGTCTCATCCCGCTGCTCCCCGGGCAGCTCTGTGGCGGGGGAAGCCAGACCTTTGTAGTTCTGGCGGTCCTCGGAAGACCCACATCCTGGCCTCCGCCCGAAGTTCAGAGCTGGTCCCCACCTTCAGGGGAGATCCAGCTTTCCAGAGCAGCAACCAAAAAGGCCTTTGGTGGGGGGCTGGGCGGGGGCAGGAGGGGGACGGGCCGGGGCGGGGCGGGGGAGACGTGCAGAGGAGTGAGGAGGTCCCTTCCCTTAGTGACATGGGGTCTAGAGCTGGCTCAAGACCACAACTCTCCAATGAACGTGTAGCATCCCAGGTCACAACTCTGGGTCACTGGGGGCGGGAGGGGACAGTGAACGAATCCTGAGTGCTGCGGGATCTACACTGACGTCGGTCTTGCGGCCGGGGAAAAGCTCCTGGACCTCCTGGGTCCGCGTCCTCATTCATTCCGACCCCACCCCGGTATTAGCCTCGGCATCTCTGCTTCCGCTGCTGCCTTCCTAACACAAAGGCTGCTTTCCTCTTCTCTCCAAGTGCAAACCCTATCTTCAAGAAAAACAACCTCCACTAGGGAGCTTCTAGGGCCTTTCCCAACCAGGAGCCTGGTACTTGAGTTTCTCCATATGACAATCTGGATGGCCACCCAATGTGGGGGACCCACCTCACCCTCTGCTCCTAGGCCAACAGGCAATGATGCGGCTCCAGGAGGGCCCGTGACCCCTGTCATTAAGAAAGTGTGCACCAAGTCCGCAAAAGCATAAAAAAGTTTATTGGAGCATCACAGCTGGTTGGGCGGGTATTGCTGAGTAGTGGAGTGGGGAGTGGGGCCGATCCCGCCGGCCCTTAGGGGCCCCTAAAGTGCACTCGGTGCGGCGGGGGTGAGGGTTTTGCATAGAGAGTCGGTCCCGCCGCTCCTCCGCCATCCCTGCTTCTCCGCCCAGCTAAGCCAGATCAGCCTCGGGGCCGCCCCGCACGCGGGGCTCGCCGCTGCTCGGGCTCACGAAAACAGCGGGCGCACGTGCCTGCAGCGCCAGCCCGGGCTCTCGGGGCCTACCCACCCGGGCGGCCAGAGCGGCGCTGCCTAGGCGCGTCTGAGCCACTGGGATCTCGTCCAGGGACTCGGCAGACGCCGAGTGATAGGCTCCTGCAGGGCTGGCGTCCGCGGAATCCGACGACGAGCTGGAGCGGCGGCCGGGGGTCCGGGGCCCTATGGGGTTGGAAAAGAACGTAAGACTAGGAGCTGCCACTCACTAAGGGCCCTACCTTTCCCTCCCTTGGAGCTCCCCGAGCAGATTCCCGTCAGAAAGGGGCGCTCACCCGGCAGCCTGGGCAACTGGGGCTCTCGGTCCAAGGTCCCAGAGGTCGGTACTTTATACATGCGCCGCTTCCTCTTTTTCTGCAGAGACAGGGGGAAGCCTGAATAACCCTTCCCCAGACGTCACCTCGCCAAAAGACGCGGAGGAGTGGAAAGGAGTAGAGGCTTCTTTCCCATCCCCTTCCACCTGGGCAGGAGCCCAGCACAGCCCCCCCTACCTGGGGTCGTATCCGAGGGGGCAGAGCGAGAGTCTCTGGGGAGGAGGGCGGTGGAGGCTCCACTTGGCCGCGGGTGGCAAGGAATCGGGAGGGACTGAAGGGGAAGTGCGAGGGTAAGTGCTGGATGCTGTTGTTCCTTCAAATACCACCCTGTTGGAGGTTCTAAAATAAGCCTCCCTTCCTAACTGGAAGGAGGTATTGATCTGTCCAAGGCCACATTGGGCTGGACAAAGACCCATGCCTTGGCTTTGGCCTAACTCCTTTCTCCCACCTCATTGCCACGCCAGTGGGAGATGTGAGGTGGCCTTTGCCCAAGTTGCACTCACTTGGCATTCACTTCGGCAGGCCTGGCCTGGCCAGAGGGCTCTGGGCGCACATGGCTGAAGGTCCGCATGTAGAGCTCCATCTCCTGGGGAAGGTGGAGGTGAGGGAGGCTGGGAGGCCAGATATGGGTCCAGGGCCTCCTGGGTCCTTAGGCCCACTCTGTGTAGGACACACACCCCCTTACTGTTCTCTCTGGGAGGTGTGGGCGAAGAGGTCTAGGGCTGTTCTCTAGGCTTCCCAGTTATGCTGGGAAAACCCCAATGCAGAATGAGGCTTAAAACACCTGTGTTTGTACCTTATCCCATCCCCACTGTTTTCCTCACTTCAGTCAAATTCCACCTCCTCCGGGAAGCCTCCAGCCTCATAGGTCCAATGTACCTGGTCTAGAGCTGCTCTGGCCAAGTGGGGGCGGGGCAAAGAAGGACTCAGAGAGGCCTCCTCCTGCTCCGGGCTCCTTCTAGCTCTTCAATCTCTGAACCAACTTTTTTCCCTGGTTGGGAGACCTGGCACTTCACACACTCACATGTGCACCCGCGGCTGCAAGGCTACATGCAGAGATCTATGGCTCCCTGAGAGCTGAGTCCTCAGCGTACCAGACACAATCTCAGCTGCTGGAGGGAAGTGGGGGGATGAGTGGTCTCCCCAACTTCTGTTGGTAAAGGTAAAGTGGTGGAAAAAACAGCGCCATGATCCCACCTGGGACCAGGCTTATAGGTGAGTTCTCTGTCTTGTTTAGTTGCTGATCCTCGCCCTGACCGTTGGAGCAGCAGATCCAACGCCTGAAAGTGAGGCCAGGAGGTAGCAGGAGTGGCCTGGGCTTGCACCCTAGCACGCAGCATGCGCCCCTCCCGCGCCCAAGAGGACTGCAGGTGAGGAAACAGAAGCCAGAAAAAACGGCCAGAGATGGGAACCTAGTGAGGGATGTGGGGCGGAGCCAGTACGAGGCCCCGCCCCCATCGGGCTGGGGGCAGGGAACCGGACAGCTGTCGCTGGCTCGACAGTTGTTTCCATGGAGACCCAGGCGTCCTGACTAATGCAGAGAAGACACTATAACAGCAACGCCGTCTCTAAAACAAGCCTATGTTTGGGGGCAACGGCTTCAGAGTGAGGCCCCTCCCGCATTCCAGCTCAGGGTGGGGGTGGGGAGGCTGCCTGCAGGACAGCCCTAGCAGGTCTGGGGGACGAGCCCAGCCAGTCATGGGTTGGCTACACAGATGCGGAGAAGGAAGCCCCAGGCAAGCCCTGTGTGCAACATCTGCTCAGGCTGGCCCTTTGGAGTGGAGTGTGGGGATGCCAGCCTGAGAAGAGGAGCCTTGGGAAAGGGGAAGGGGTCAAAGCCCAGTCGCAAGGACTGGGACATCAAGGTAATCCTTCCCCTCTTCACCAGTGTGGACTTAGCACCCCTCCAGGGCCCAGGAGAGAGGAGGCAAAGCCTACCCTGGTGCTCCTGGGTTCCAGAAGGGGAGGACTGAGGGCAGCAGTTGTAGAGGATCATCTCAGAAGCCTGATGGGTCATAATGGGACAGGAGCCAGGCCCTAGCCAGTTGGGGAGGTTTGAAGGTGCCACACCAGGGTGTCCCCATTCAAACTCCCCTCCTCACAGCTGTCCCTACAATCCTCCCTGAGACCTTCAAAACATGCCCATTCCTGAATGGTATCATACATGGCACCTCTCCACCTCAGCTCTCCTCTGTTCAGTGGGACAAGCACACCCCTGCTCCCTCTGCGAAGGTCTCCCTCAGGTCATTTTCAGATGATATTAAGTGCCCTGGCTGCTGGCACATCTAGCCTCAAAGCCTAAGCAGGCAGTAACTGCAGAGCCAAGGCCCTGATCCTTTGAGTTTGGGGATCCCAAGACCAGCCCAAATGGGCACGGTTGTGAAGCTTGAAGTCTCCTGCCTACCTCTCTGAGCTTGTCTCCTCTGTGAAGTGGGGTGATGCCCACTCCCAGGATGGCTGCCACTGTGCTTACACGGGTTCAGGGCCCAGCACTAGGGCAGGTACACCGCAGTGTGGCAGGAGTTGGGGGAGGTTTCTCCACTAACAGCCATCACTCCCCCAGGCCTTCCCACCCCGTGGCAATGGGAAGAGGAGAGGTGGGGTCCTAAACCCTTCCTCAGTCCACCCACCAGGCTGTGTTTGTGTACAGTTGCCATGAGGACTTTGGATCCAGAACTCAGCCTTCCCAACAAGGCCTGCCTGGGCCCCCTGCCTTCCCAGTCCCTGGGGGCTCCAAGGACAGGACCACCCCACCCCCAGCTGTTGACCTCAGGAAGCCAAGGGGCGTGGGAATGGGGATAGGCTGATCAGCAGCTGGGCTGGCCAGGCCCCGAGCCTGGGCTGGAGGATTCCTGCTTCAGAGTGTGGAGACCTTAACTCTTCCTAGACCCAGCTTTTTTAATCTTTCTTGGCCTCAATTTGTTCATCTGCAACATCGGGATAGTAGCATGATCTGCCTCATGGGCTGTTTCAAGATTTAAATGGGGTAATGGGTATAAAGGCTCAGGGTCACAGGTGGAGAGAACTAATGGCTCCATCCTGGTGACCCAGTCCTTGGTCCATCCCTCTCCTCCTTCAACCCCACCCTGCCCACTTCCAGGCTCCCACTTTCTGTACCCTCCAGCGCATGCTTGGAGCCTTTCCCCTGGGGTCAGGGAAATTCAGGGCTCCCTCTGTCTGTGCCCACACTTGAACAAGCAGGCACATGCTTAGTACATACTTGCCCTCACCCCTGCTGCCTCCAGCACCCCCTCCCCCAGCTGCTATTCCAGGCCTGCTTCCCTCTGCCCTGTCTTGTCATTGACTACTTGCTGTGTAGCCCACCGCCCCTCCCACCCCCCTTTTCCCACTCCCTCAGCATTCTGGGACACTTCTATACCTGAATGGGCCGCATCTTCAGGGGACATGACTCGAGCTCCCTGTGGGCCCCCTTTGCCTCCTGTGGTGGACGATGCTGCACAATGTACTCATAGGTGGTGAGCTTGTGCCACACTGAGGGGTGAAGATAGGGCTCAGTGTAATGGAAGAGGAACCCTGGGGTTAAGAAGGTGAGGGAGGGTACCCAGCCACAGGCTAAAACCCATTGTGTCCATATACACTAAACCACAGAGTGAGACGCGTCACCATTAGAGAGCCAGCACCAGGAAGGGGCATAGTTTCAGGGCTCCATAGCCCAAACTGGGTAACTTCCTCCAGCCTAGGGACCCCATCCCCTGCAAGGCAGGTGTGGGTGTGTATGTGAGGCGGGGTGGCACTTACTGAGATAAATGTGGAAGCAGAGAAGGTGGCCGAGCAGGGCTGTGGAGAGCAGGCCCAGAAGGATGAGTAGGGCAGCCAGAGCCAGGATGGCAGGAGCCTGCGTCTCCACAGGGGCGGCAGGCAGGAACACGAACCACACATCTGTGTGATTCTTCAGGACTGCAAGGCACGAGCAGACTGTGCTCAGCCAGGGCTGTGACCAGTGACCAGAGCAGGCTAGGGGGTGGGAGTGGGCCTGGAAGCCAGACCTTCAAAGTGGCGGTTGGTACGCAGCCGCATGGGGTTGACAAAGAACTCCACAAAGACATAAGTGGCCACCAGCACGAGGAGCAGGACGCCCAGTAAGGCGGATGCCACACTGTGTAGAAAGAGCCTGGGCCCAGCCACCGGCAGCTGTCAGCACCCAGGTGCTCCAGCTGGGCAAGGGCCCAGAGCTCAGAAGGGCCAGAGGTTGGGAGGGGGAGCTGGGCCTCTAACCCCACAGCCCTAACTCCTCAGGAAGCCGAAGGCTTCGGGCAAAGGTGAAGACAGGCAGCCACCCCCAATAGGCTCCCCACCTTTCCCTGGGCTAGGAGGAGAAAGATTCCAAACCTACCCTCAGCCCTGTCAGGAGGAAACCATGGAGAGCCTCACCCTCAGACCAGCGCACAGGTCCCCCAAGTACCTCCCATCCTCGACAGGCCCCGTATGAAGGGTCAAGGGCCCTGGTTCACACACTTCAACACGCATCCCCAGGCAACCCTGTGGCCCGGATCTGGCTCTCACCGGTAGTTCCTCTCGCCCACACAGTTGTTGAGCCACTTGCAGTGGTGGTCAAAGCCGCACACGCATTTGTTGCAGGCGCTGCAGTGCTTGGAACGCGCACTCCTGCGGTGGGAGGGGGCACAGAGCGATCGCGGGCTTACCCCACCCTTTGTTGACCATCCTGGCCTGGGGGTTGCCGGTTCTGTGCCTGGAGCGGGTCACTCACCCGCGCCTAAGCGGAGAGCAGAGCGCGTCTATAGGGAGCGCGCGCGCCCTCTGGTGTCGAGCACGGTGGGGCGGGACACCTAGAGCAGGCAGCGCCTCTGAAGAGGTGGGGAGGCGCGGGAGGGAAGGGAGGTGTACCCAGGGGTGAGAAGAGTAGACAGCGTTATACTGTCCCCCTCTGGAACTATGCATATGGCTGATGGTGGTGTGAAATGCAAATGGAGGTTCCTTTCCAAGCAAGGACCCCTTTTGCCCAGTCAGGACACAATGCAGGTATGGGGCCATGTAGCAGAAGAAATCAAGGCTGCTGGACCCAGGACTTGCATTGCTCTTCCTGACATCGCCATTTTTTTTTTGAGTCTCTGCTTCTCTGCCAGACTGTGGGAATTTTTCTGGCATTCTTCCAGAAAACTCCAGTCTATCTGGTTTAAGCCAAAGGAGCCAAAGGGAGCAGGGCAGGCAGACATCTGGGTGAGCAGCAAGCAGTTCACCACAGGGGATAAGATGAGGGGAGGCCAAGTTAGGGATGCAAGTGAATCTCCCTGCCCCAGGGAGGAACCAGGAAAGCCCAAAGGAGAGTGGAAGGATAAGTTTCAATCCCCTTTCGCAGAACAGAATGGAGCCCTGGAACAGGGAGCAACTGCCAGAGCATCCACTGAGGAACAGGACACTGACTGGTGTCTAGTGAAGGAAAGGATTGTCTGATGCCAAAGTCCTCAGCATCTTAACACCACTGGCTCTTTCTCTGTCCTGTGGACAGAACCCCTTCAATAAACTGCCTGGATCTTAATATTAAAAGTTTCTTGGAAAAAAAAAAAAAAGTTTCTTGGGAGGGGGGCGGAGCTAGCCTTGAACCATACCCAATCCCAGATCCCCTTCTTAAGGCTGAGAGACTGGGATGCTCCAGGGAAGGGCCTAGGGAGGCAGTCTGGACCAGCCAAAGGGTTTGGGCTCTGTACATTCTAACCCCTCAATGTGACCTGGAGTAAGTCATTTGGCTTCTCTGGGCCTCAGAGTTGTACATAAACAAGGATAACAGTATATTGGCTCCAGCTCCAGGCAGGCTGGGTTGTGAATCTGGCTCTGCTGCCCAAGAGCCATATGACCAACCTCAGCCTTTCGGAGCACTGGATTCTTCCTCTTCTGTGAAGTGAGAAAGATGTTACCCACCCTGCGGGGTGGTAGTTCATAAGCACTTAGCACATGATAAGTACTTGGGTGTTAGCTTCTGTTAGTTCCGGTCCCTGCCCATACCTGAGGATGCTAGTGAGAGACGGGGGTGGTTACTGGCAGAGTTAGTCATTAGCAATGTTTGTAGCAGTGCCAAATGTTTCCTACTTTAACTGATGGAAATGCTATTCCTCATCTTCTGCTTCCAGGCACCTTCTCCTCACCTTCTCCTTCACCCAGTTCTCTGTCACTCCACCAAGATTCTTGACTGTGTGAAATACAAGGGTTCTGAGGCTTCAGGATGACTGCAAAGCCTGGGCATGCCCCTGTCTGCCTTGAGCTCCCACTGGCAGTTCCCCGGGCGCACTCATCGGCCACACACACCCAGTCCACATGCACTCACACATCCACGTCGCACAAGTTGCAGTGTAGGTCTTCAATGACGTGTGCATGTTGGCTGCGGTTGAAGATGGGCAGAGGCCCTGCATAGCTCTTGTCCCGCACATTGGCATCTGCTGGATCGATGGAAACAGCAGTCAGGTGCACCACGAGGTGGCCAGCAAAGATGGCGCCCATGCACTGGCCCAGCAGGTTAAAGACTCACTCCACACTGCTGGCTGAGAGCCCACCCCTGCTTCCTGTGGCCAAAGAACTGTTCTCTACCTGTATGCAATTCCCCGGTGCAGAGACTCTGCCTGTGCTACCTCCTATCTCCAGGCCCCCAAGAGCCTCCTTATCAGACATCTCTAGCATACCCATGCCCTAGATGGACGAACTGATGGGGCTATCTGGTAATGGAGCTCACAAACCAGCACTTCTGCTGTTGAGGAGACCAACCACAGGGCCCTGGCCTCACTGCCCCAAACCTGGTGCAGACCCTGGCTGGTCTTACCTCAGAATCTGACCTGTTTTCAGATTCTGAATGGTGAAATAAGACTGAAAGAGATAGTTCTCTAAGATTGAAGGACCCACAATATAAGTTCTAAGCTCATTTATCTTGCTTCTGAGAAGGATGCAAACATCCCCTCCCAGAAGCCAGGCCAGCTGGAGAATCACTTGCAGACAGAGTCTCATAGACCCACTGCCTCCCTAGTCTAGAGTTCAGGTCCTCGGAATCCTGGGGCTGAATGTCTGGGATGGCCTGACATGTGTAAGGGCTGGCCAGTGGGCACAAGGCCAATTCCTGAAACACAGATCTTCCAGGATCTATCTGCTCAGCAACTGGACCAAAGCCTGGGCACAAGTATGCTGACAACTTACTGCAAAGTGAATGTGTAAAACTTTACAAATAGATTCCACCCAGTCAGCTATCCACCCTCCATCTATTCATCCATCCATCCATCCTTTTGCTAGCCAGTCAGATATCTCTCTATCATTTATCCTCCATCCATAAGCTATCCAACCTCCTTTTTTCTTCCTCCTCCCAGCAGCCAAATTTTCTTACACGTCTGCAGGAGCCAGGCTCCGCCCTAACATGCTGTACCAGAGCTGACAGAGACAATCCTGTGGCCCACCACAACCTCTCTATCCCTACAGCCCTGGCTCTGGATCAGGCCTTCACCTCTTGCTTGGGCTATTCCATAGTCTCTGAACTCTGCTCCTCCTGTCTGGGTCCCCTTGAGTGTACTCTTCACTTGGCCCTGAAGTGAGCTCTAAAAAGCTTAAACTTAAGGCCTTGACTGCTTAAACTCCTGCAGTGGCTTTCAATGGCTCTCAAGCTAAAGTTTACTCTTCAGGTTCAATACTCATGGCCCCTTTCATTCTGGCTCCTCTCAAACCTCTTGGTATTACCAACCACTACTCCTCACCATTCCAGCCTCTTTTCAGACACACTGAGGTGGGCAAACATTTAGTTTCCTGCCTGCTTCAACACTTCTCCCACCCCCCACCCCCTGGTTCATTCATTCAACTATTTACTGAGGTCTTTCTCTACATCGGGCACTGAGGCACATGGCAGGAACAAACAGACCTGGTCCCTATCCCCAAGGAGCCCAGTCTTGCAAGAAACACAGATGTTAATCGAAGAGTAGGTTGATTGTGATAAAGAAAGTTCATGGGACTATGTAAGTTTGTAACTGGGTGACCTCATCTGGTCAAAAGGGATATGGAAAGCTTCCCTGAGGAAGTATTATGTCAGCTGATACTTGGAGTGGCACAGGAACCAGTAAGAAATATAAAGAGGAAAGGGGGGCCTGGCTGGGTGCTGGGAGCAAGCAGAGCCCCAAATAACGGGGTGGTTGATGTGTGTTTCCAGCTCAACTCATTGGTACCATGCCAGAAAGAGAGCCTATGTCACCAAATTCTGGCTTTTCAAAACCAGAAATCTGGATTTGTGTCTGGATATATGAGGCATCTCATTTTTTTAATTTTTAAAATTTTAAAATGCTGACAAGGAAATAAGTAATTTTTAAAATGTACCTGCTGAAGAAGCCCTTCAGATATGTCTATTTAGTGTGTTCATTATCACTCAATTTTAAAAAATCTATAGGCCCAACTGGCCCATGGACTGCTGGTTCTTGACTTCTGACTTAGCTGGGTATTGGGGTGAAGAGAGGGGCTAAGGGCTTCCACAGAGACCAGTGTTGTCACAGCAGAGAACAACAGAGGAAATAAAATAAGAAGATGCTAGGGAAATGGGCAGAGTCAAGAATGTGGAGAGCCTTGAGGATCTTGAATCTTATGGCAGGAAGAAGCCATTAGAGGGTATTAGCTGGGGAGTAACTTTATCACTTTTGTTTTTTGAAAGGGCACTTTGGCTGCAGAGATAGAGACAGACTGGCTGGAGTGATAGCATGTGCAGGGAGACCTGTTTGGAGATGAAATGGTCATCCAGGTAAGAGAGGCAGCTGGCAGTGGGGAGAAAAGAGGGCAAATACAATACCTTTTAGGAGGCAAAATCAACAGGACCTGATGACTGACTGGATACAGATGATGAAGGGAAAGGGTGGAGCCAAGAATACCTATCGAGGCCAGGAGGAAGGAAGGTGGGGAGCTGAGAGCAATAGGAGCGCATCTGGGCCCTCGGTGATGTTGGGCTACATGGCCCTCCTCCTGCACCCACAGTCTGCTGTATGAGCCCTACCCTCTTACTTACCACGTGATGATCTCCACACTACTAGGCTTTCCTCCAGTTGGAAGCTGAGCACCGAGAACTGGGGCCCTGTGTTCTCATTCTTGCAACCCTAGGGGCCAGGCCACTTCTAGGCACAAGGTGAGTGCTTGGTACACACAATGACCCTACTTCATTCTTCAGGGGCCCTAAGGGAGACTTCAGAAGGAAGGTAGCTTTGATGGGAGGACACAGAACCATTCAGGCCAAGAAATGGGAGTGCCAAACCAGGTGGTTCTGGAGCCTCCAGCATTGCCCAAAGCAGTAAATATGGAGAAGACAAAACCCTCAAACCATCCCACTTGCCTCTGAGCCAGGCTGCCTGGGCAGTCCTCCTGGCCTCACTGGATACCAGCTATGTGACCTCAGGAAGTCATTTAATCTCTCTAAGCCCCAGTTTCTTTCTTTTTTTTTTTTTCCATTAAAGTCAGGGGAACACCTTCCTTACAGATTATTATGAGGATTGAATGAGATCATCCATATACAGGGTTGGCACAGTGCCTGGCACATATAGGTGCTCAATAAATTCTAGTTACTTGTGTTTATTATTATTTGCTCTAATTCTACTCACTCCAAACCATGTGGTTATTAATCAGGTACCTTGATGGCAGAAACCCAGGTAGTCTTGAGTGAGTGGCGCACCCATTCCAGCTCATGGGAGGAATGTCCCATGAAGCATTCTACTTAGTAGTATTGAATAAGCCCTGTGGGTTACCTCAGAGAAAGTCTAGTTTTCAGAGTTGTCCAGAAAGTCCCCCTGTGACACTGCTGGCATCTGAGACCAACAACCTTCTCTAGAGTCTTTCTCCACTCACCTGCCCTTGTCACCTACCAGCCAAGCGCTCTATGGTTTCCCAAGAGAGCATGCTCACATTCATGGCTCATACATTCTGGTGCTCACACACACATCCGGTGTGCTCCCTGTCCCCTGCCTGGGAAGCAGGCAGGATCCTTCCTGTCAGATAGAAGAGGAGGCTGAGATGTGCAGTTGGCAGAAGCTGTTCAGCCCTGTGCAGCCCTGCAAGGGCTGAGTTGAAGGGTGCTGAGTCTACGCCTGAAACTTTCAAATTCATCCCTGTTAATTCCTTTAGCTCACCCTAGACTACCTTCTCGCAGAGGCCCAAGGAATTGTCTCCACGAAGCATACATACCAGGGCACATTCTCATGGGCACCCTCTGGACTGGGGCACATAGCCACATGCTGCACCTTAATCCTCTGTTCCTGGGGGTTATGGCCAGGGCAGGGACAGTCACATCATCAAGCTCAGGCAAGTGCATGTTTGTCACAGTTCCCAGGAGTTTCCAGGGCATCTTTATCCCTCCTCTTGTCAGTTCAACCTTCCTTACCCTAAAAGAGTCTGATTTATAAAATCAATAAGCTCCTAAACAGTCCTGGGTATGGCATAATCATCTCTGTAAATAAAACCATATTTTAAATATACCAGGAACTTAATATGTAAAGGAGGCTACCATGATTCTTTCCAAAAAGTGAAAAATTATTTCATAAATGGAACATCTCTTTCATCCTTTGTTGAGCTCTGGACACAATTAGCTTAAAAAGAGCTTTAAGGTTCTCATCTATAACTGCTCTTGTGGTACCTCAGTTGATGAGGTTCCCATCTGTGTGGGGCTTTCAACGCGCCAAGGTTCATTAGGTCTTTTCCCTCATCCAGTCAGGCAGAGAGGTCAGATGGGTGTTGGAGGCCAGCAGGTAGGCAGCTGAAGCCCGAGGCAGAGACAGGACCTATTTGCATTGTCTGAGGCTCTGGAACCCAGCTTCAGGCCTTGCCCATGTCCCTCCATCCACTGTCTGCACTCTCCCATGTACCAGCCCCATACATTCCCAAGGATACAGCATAGCCAGCAGGCACCCAGTGGTGAGGCAGGAGGGGAACTAGGACCCCAAAGCCAATCACAGCAAAGAAGAGGTACAGCAGCCAGGCCACAATCTGGAGTGGGTGCGGGGGCCAGCTCCACCCATTCCGGCGGGACCGCTGGCCCTGCAGCTCCGGGGAGGGTCCGCTGGCCTGTGCAGGTGCGGTCCACACATTCTTCTCAGGGGCCGTCTTGTTAGAGGGCTTGTTGCAGATGTTCATCTCCAGAGGGAGAAAGAGTAGAGACAGCATTAGCCTGAGGAGGCCCAGGCTGGAGCCCAAAGCCCTATGCCTGCAGTCAGGTTTCAGCAGGAGGGGCAGGTTGGAATGTGAAGCTCTCTCCCAGTTACTCTGCAGGGGAATCCAGGACCCTAGCATGAGGAGCCTGATACAGGAGAAGGGCAGCAGAGTGCTGGCCTCAAAGCCCCAGAGCGAGCTCTGGCCCCAGCCCTAGCCAGGACAAGGTAGGAGGGTCCAGGGTTTATTTAGGACACAGTGTGACTGCCTGTTACTCAAAGTGCTCTGTTACCACAGCCATCAGAATTAAACCCAATAAGACATGTTCTCATCTGGTAACAATATCAGGCTGGAGCCAGAGTGATGAGAACACATGCTGATTCTGTTAGGATTAGTCACCTCTGTCCCGAGGCCCAAATGCAAGTGTCAGAGAGGGCCCCGGTATGCTCTGCTAAGGGAAATAGGGAGTGGAAGTACTCAGGAGAGGGGATCTGGCCTCTGGTCCTAGCAAACATATACATGTTCTTCAAGGACTGGGGGACCCTGAACCATCTCCCCTGTGCATCAGATAAGCTGCCCGGGGTTCTTGGCTGAAGAGAAGACAGCACACAAGAGGGAGGGGAGGACTCCTCACTGGTTCCCTCCAGCAGTGGAAATGACCATGTGTCTCTAAGTAAACCTGGGCCTAGTGCAATGAGAACCAAAAGGTGAGCTGATGCCTTCTGACTCACTTGAGGGAGCTCAGGGAAAGACAAGCACTGTCCAGAGCCAAACCACCAGATGGCAGCACTCTTCCACCCCCATCCCACCATCCCTCCGCCCAAGAGCTGGCCTGGTTGTCAAAGGCTATGTGCGGAGCAGACAGGTGGGCCGAGTACTACAGGAGAGAGAGCCCAGCCCCCAGTGTCTTCCGAACCTGAGGTGAAACCAGAGCCGGGCAGGCAGTGCCCCACTTGGGCAGACAAGCCAGCTCGGAGCTCTTGGTGGGAAGATCAAAATCCCTGGCAGCTGGACTCTCCTTTCAGGAGCCCATGCCTTTTGGCCAGGGAGTCTGACTAAGACAAAGGGTATGGCAGGACCCTTTCCCCCACCAACACATCTGCCTATAACACCTTCCTCACTTCTCAACCCAACAAAATGTGACTTGATCTTCAGAGTCCACTGCGAGCACCACCTCATCCAGGAAGCTTTTCTTGATGTTCCAAGTGAGTCAGGGGATCTTCGCACTCAGTTTTTATTGGGCAAGTCACTTGGCCATTTGGTACACTTTGCCATCTCTATGTCTGCCCCCCTGTTATGCCAGCTTCCCCTAAGGGCAGCAATGGTACTGTGATTCATCCACCTCTGTTCCCCCACATCCCCTCCCCCAAACATGCAGAACATACCTTGTACATAGAAGGTGCTCAGTAATGTTTGCTGACTTGAAAGCATCTGAAATAAAAGGAAATATGGGCACAGTAAATGATGTGAAATCCTGACCCACTCAAAGCGTCCTGCCCTGTTCTGCCCTGCCTTCAATCTGTATAGTCACCAGGCACCCACACCCCTACCCCATCTCCCCCCGCCCCATGGCTATTACCCTAACTGCCAAACGTTCACACTCAGCCATTCTGCCCTTCATACCACCCAAGGCCCAGGGTCTCCCGCAAACCAAACCTGGAGATTCTGAGTAGCCTCATCCAAAGCTAAATGGAGTGACCCTAGTTTTCTCCCAGGGACTCAACTGGAATCCTTTGGTCATTTGCTTTGTCTTCAGTAAAAAGCAGTGAAAGGTGGGAAAAGAACCCCAGCTTTGGAGGAAGCAGATCTAGGTTCAACTCCTGGTTCTTTGCTTACTAGCTGAAGGGCTTGAGTTTCTTCATCTGAAAAACAGGGGTAGAGATGCCCACCTAGGGCTATATACAGATCAGCAACATGCATTGACACATAAATGCTTCCTAAAGGGTAGACATTATGATTACCCTAAATAGCCCTCTGGGGTATCCTCATCTCTCCAGACTGAGGAGGCTACTACATCTGATATCCTATGAGGTTTTATGAGGTTTGTGCCCAAAGTGACGGGGTTGATTGAAGTTGCTTTCTTAAGTCAGTAGTCCCAAGGAACACATTGTCATAAGAGCTGAGCCACTGGGTTGTCATTCTAAACTTCTCAGATTTGATCAAAGATGACAAACGTGATCAAGAAGCTGGGGTCACTTTATTTGGAATGTCCCCAGAGGTAGCAAATCTTTGTTCTTGATTTTTGGAAACAAAGGTCATCAGGTCAAACCCAGTGAGTAAGTACAGTTGAGCTGGGCAGTTCTGCTCAGGAAGACAAATCTTTGTGGCTCCAACACAGGTTCTCTGGTGACCCAACAGGGCAACTTCTTTGAAGGGAACCCATCAATTGGGGTTCCTAAATCCTGACTTTCTCCTTGCCATCCTCACTCCTGAATAGCCCTACACCTTGAGGTAGTTTATAAAGAAAGAAACAGAGGCACATGGCTGGCTGACATGTCCCCACTGCTGGAATGGACTGGCAGTGGCCACAGGCACTCCCCAGTGCTCCTGTGTCCCTGATGCCTGAGGCAGGAGAAGTCACCATTTGAGGCCAGGGGCCTACCACCAACAGCCTTAGAGACTGCTCTGATTCCAAACCCCAATACCCTTGGCCCAGAGAGTACCACTTGTATGAGCCCGTGGATGGGGGGTGGTGCTGTTGGGTCTAAGTCCCCTGCAGAAGTGGCAGCACTCTGGAGCAGACTGAGCTGCCCAGGTGACATGCCACCTGCATTGAAAGTCTGAGCCAACCCACTCTTAACTGATGACATTTTCCCTTATGGAGTTGGTGGCCACAAATTATTTTGACCCCCCAAAAAAATTTATTAAAAGGGCTCTGAGGTAGGAGAGAACAGGAGATAGGGCTTTAAACATGGATGGGACTAAGCACTCTCATCAGACCCAGGGACTTTTCTGGCTGTCCTTCCCCTCTTAGCACTTCCCTAGGAGATCAGACTAAAAGACGTGTCGTCCTGCTCCCAGACATGGCCAGCTTGTGCGCTCATATCTTGGCCCAGCCCCCTTGTGCGCTAAAGATGTAAACACCTATGAGACCAGGTTCCTGCCCTCAGAGGATTGCTTTCTGCGGGCCCAGACAGGCTCAGACAGATATCAGGGAAGTGGGTGAATGGGTATTTTGGCAGCCTAGTATGACAGGACACAGAGTGGATGGGTTTGGGGTCAGAGAGCAAAATTCACATAGAGAGAGAGAGATGAGCCCTGGGAAGTTGCAGGGTCAGATCCTAGGTTGAAACCAAGTCCCCCTAAAACCAAGTTCCCTTACTGAAATTGTGATTAATCTATCTAAAACTTTGTTCCCTTTTGAGTCTCCTGTAACTTCAATCTTGTGCTAACTGAAAACTAAACAGAGTCATATGACTAAAATTACTGAAAACATGTACTAAAATGGCTACTATAGATGTCACCATCAACACAGAAACTCTGGTTTTCTCTCCAGTGCAAGATGAACTAACAGATCCCTGTGCCATGGACCACCTGGATAGAAAATCATAAACCAGAGACTAGAATATTCCGGAAACTACGATTAAGACATGTCACAAAAATGTCATAAGATGATGATTAATCCCAGCCTCTTTGTTCTTTCCCTTAAAAAAAAACAAAAACAAAAAAAACCTAACTCAAAGACCACGGTGCAGTGGACCTGAGGCATATCTCCCACTCCCTCGCTTGGCTCTCACTCCCTGCAATAAATGCTGTACTTTCCTTCACCACAGCCTGGTGTCAGCAGATTGGTTTTGCTGTGTGTTAGGCAAGCAGATCCAACTTCAGTTCCGTAAGAAGGTGATGATAGGAGGCCAGGTGAGTAAGCTTAGGTACTACTGAAAGAGCCATGGGGAGTCACAGAAAATTTAAACAGGGGAATTGACATAAAGGTGATGGGTGTTATAGAAAGCTTTCTATTCACAGTGGGAAGGAGGGCATGAGCAAGAAGAGAATGGACTTGGGGGAAGTGACACCAGAGCAGACTGGCCCAGGGAGGGCAATCGCCCAGCAGCCCAGTGCTTTGGGAGGAGATGGGCGGGAAGTGGGGGTGAAGCCCACAAGTTCCCCACTGCCTGCCCGATGACCCACTGCATCTTTGGTGGGCTGACAGGTATGTGGACCTTGATAAAAGATTCTCAAGTACCTTCAGCTGCCATAGAACAAACCACAGAGTTAAGTTGGTGGAGACAGAAAGAAGGCAAGAACAAAGAGGCCCGCCCCATGGAATGTTAACAACCAAAGGTAGTCACTGGCCTGGTAACTGGGGCTCAGCTGGCTTCTGAGGTAGGCTGAAAGGGCTATGCAGGTCTCTCCCTGTCCCAAAAAGGTGAAGGCCATTGCTGGGATGACAATAATCTATGTTAACCTTCACTTTTACGCCTAAAATAGCATTTGCAAAATAATGTTAGGCTACTTTAACTCATATGCCTAATTTAAGTGAGGAAAATCTTACCATTTCAAGTTCTCATTATGAACTGGAGAACAGTTACCTGACTAGTTCACTTCTTTCTTGCCCACCTCTGCTCCCACCAAAAAAAAAAATATTTAGGAATGTTGTTCTGAGATTCATGAATAGTGCTGTCAAAAGAACCAGACTGAGTTGAAAAGTACTAGCCCTGGAGAGTGTAGGAATCCCTGCATTTTTGCAAGATGTCTGAGAATTTCAGGAAAGAATCTACTTCATTACTAAAGAGGGTTGTTGGCGGAGGCCACAGAACTGGAAAGGTAGAGTGACGGGATCAGAAGAGAGGTGACAGGGCTAATTTGGAGTCTTGGAGGTCCTGGAGAACTGACATACCAACAGGGAGAAACATGTTGGAGCAAGGGAAATGGGTTAGGGCTGGAGACAGAGCCTGCTTCTGGTCCTTGCATAATGCCACAGATTGAGGAAACTGGCAGGCGAATTTCACAAAGCCATCACTTTGGATCACTCCTTTATTTTTCAAAAAGGTTAGTGGAAAGCAATTTGGTAATGTCTATCAAATTTGAGGGGGCTTCACAGGTGTCACTAGGGGTAAAGAACCCGCCTGCTAATGTAGGAGACATAAGAGATTTGGGATCAATCCCTGAGTTGGGAAGATCCCCTGGAGGAGGGCATGGCAACCCACTCCAGTGTTCTTGCCTGGAGAATCCCCATGGACAGAGGAGCCTCGCGGGCTACAGTCCATGGGGTTGCAAAGAGTCAGACACGACTGAAGAGACTTAGCATACACGCACACACACACACATGCACCAAACTTGAGAACACTTATACCCTTGGGTCCAGACATTCCATTTCTAGGTATTTATCTTATACAGATGCTTAAAAAGTGCACAGAGATTCATTGCAGTCATGTTGGTAATAAGGACCAAAAGAACAATATAAAAAAAATATATGGCGCATCCACACAATGGAATGCTACATAACATCAAAAATAAGGGATGAAATGACTTTTGATACACAGTTAAGTAGAAGCTGAAACTCCAATACTTTGGCCACCTGATGTGAAAAGCTGACTCATTTGAAAAGACCCTGATGCTGGGAAAGATTGAAGGCAGGAGGAGAAGGGGACAACAGAGGGTGAGATGGTTGGATGGCATCACCAACTCAATGGACATGAGTTTGGGTAAACTCCGGGAGTTGGCGATGGACAGGGAGGCCTGGCGTGCTGCGGTCCATGGGGTCGCAAAGAGTTGGACACGACTGAGCGACTGAACTGAACTAAGTAGAAAAGCAAGATGTGGGGTGGTTGTAAAGTGTACCAGTAAGTGAAAGCTAAGGTGGATGGATAGATATCTATGTTCCTATATGCACAGATTCTCTCTGGAAAGAAATGCAAGAAAGCAAACACACAGGTAGCCTGTGAGAAGGAGATCTAGCGGCTAGGAATGAGAGAGATCTGTTTTTACTATGTACTCCTTAGTGCTGTTCGGATTTTTTTTTTTTCACCATGTGTATGTACTACTTTTGAAACAAAAAGTCAAATAAATAATTGAAGGGTGTCATCTCCTACCCTCCTGGCCCCAGTGGGCTTCCATGTGGACCAAATGTGCGCGTGTGATCTAGAGCTTAGTATCACACCAGACAAACAAGGAAATCCTGCCTAACAACCATGCAACAAAAGAGCACTCAGTTGTAGTTCAATGCCTTCTCATTCTCAAAGGCAGTTTTGAGTTGTTCAGCTGAAGAGCTCCCTATGAGCTGTTGGCGGTTTTGTCCAAGCTGGAATCAGACAACCAGGCGGCACCATAGAAGAGCAGTGGGGCAAGACCTTGCTCCAGTTCTCGGCTGAAGGTCAGCTAAGCTTCCCATGACTCCAGAACCCAAAGGGAAGGTGCACGCCACAGGAAGGTTTCACTCCCAACAATCTTTTCTTTTGCTAGAGGATTTATGGTTGCGTATGTGTGCTTTTCTGTGGATATTTTGAAACAAGTTTTCCATTTTGTTTTTTTGTCCCCCAGGATCTACTTCTAAACCCATTTTCGGCTGATTCATATCAATGTATGACAAAACCCACTGAAATGTTGTGAAGTAATTAGCCTCCAACTAATAAAAAAATTTTTTTAAATAAAAAAAATAAAAAAATAAACCCATTTTCACTGAGATCTGACCAATGCCCAATTTCACCACCTAAAGGAGGGGCTGAAAAGAAAATTCTGCATGGGGCACACTGTTTTATAGCAAAAAATGTCATTTATAAAAAAAACTTTCAAAGGGCAAGTACTTTGTTTATCAGAATTCCCCAAAGGTGCCAGAGAAGTCTCTGGCTTTAAAATTCTGGGAAGTGCTTATGTGAATAAGAGACACACATCACAGAAACTCCCAGAAAATAAATTGGAGCTTCAGGCCTTTCTCATAGACCTCTCCAGTCATTGGTCTCAGATGTGGCTGGGCTCCTCACATCAACAACATGCAGAAGTCTGATGCTAGGGCAAGAAAAGCTTGAAACCTCAGTCATTTCTGAGTTGACGTGGTCTGCAAACATTTCCTGTGCCATTTTCCTCCTGAAGCAATCACTGCAAACTGTTTGGGCTTCAAGTTAAACCAAGAAAAGAGGACAAGAAGAAGGGAGCAACACGGAGCTGAAATAAGGCCAGTGAGCAGAGGCAAGGGTTGTTGGTTTTAACCAGGAAATCAAATCCCATGATTGTGGAAGCAAGCCTTGAGGAACACCCACCAAGAAACAGTCATTTAGAACAAAGTTGTGACAGAACAAAGTAAGAAAAACAAAGCAAAACCTGACTAATTAAGTACCAATGTTGCTTTTATTGAATCTCATGGTGATTATCTGTTTATAAACCCGTCTCCCGCTGTGAGTCACCAGTTTTCCAAAAACAGGGACCACCCCTTACTCATCTCTAAATCCAACTCTCCTTCAAGAAGGGAAGTTAAGCCACTTCTTACCATTTCTGCTGCCATCACTCTATTCCAAGCTCCAATCATTGCTCCCATACAGTGTCTCAACAACAACAATAACCATTACTAGCCATTTAGAAGGCACTTACTCTGTGCTACCGCTTTAAGTGTTCTGATGGAATCTGCTTATTATCCCTTACAACTCTCTGAAGTAGGTCCTATGATTTCAAACTGTTCTCATAGGCCTCTCTAGTCATCGGTCTGAGATGGGGCTAGCCCCTCACTTTCTCTCTCATAAACAACATGCAGAGCAATGTGCCCCTTTCACAGAGAAGGACACTGAGGCTCAGAGAGACTAAATAAGTTCTAGGAGGCACAGCTACGCTGGCAGAATTAAGATGACCCTCAACTGACTTCTGGTATGTCCCTGTCACAACCACATTGCCCACAGCAGCCAGAGTGAGGTGAGATTTTCAAAACTTAAAAACACTCCTCAGTGGTTTACTCCTCCTGCTGGGATAAAGTTGAAAGCTCCACCACATACTTCAAAGTGCCCCTCACCCTTTCCGTTCCTCTGTACCTGCTGCCTCCAGATCTTTGCATTTCCTTTTGCCTCTTCCAGAAACACCCTTATCCTGATCACAATGCTGACTCTCAACCTTAGAGCTTGGCTTAAAAGTCACATGAGTGAGGGGATTCTCCCTGACCTCCCTCCATTTCAGCACTAGACCATTTAACCTGACCTGAAACCACTTTAGTCGTGTATCTGGCGCCTGCTCCCCGCAACCCCCGCCCGACCCCTTCTTAACACAGCCGGTTCTGGAGAACTGCGGCGTCCTCTGTGGGGCCCTTGGTGGCCCCGCGCCTGGCAAAGAGCCTGGCACATAGCAGACGCTCAATGCAGATCTGCGAACCTGATGAATGCTAGAAGGAAGCCGGGCGCCCTGCCCAGGACCTGCAGCCCAGGCCGCGCGCGGGCTCCAGGCGAAAAGCTCGGCCGGGCGGCGGCAGCTCTGCCCCCCGTGGCTCAGCTTCGAGGTGAGAACTGCACAGGGGGCTCCTCACCTGCGCGTCGTCTGCAGAGCCAGATCGGCCCTGCCAAGGTCACTCAGCGGCTCAGCGCCAGCGCCCGGCCGTCCACCCACCCCAGAGCGGCCGCGCTTCAGACTCTCGCGGTAGAGACGGTCCCTGGGACCGGGCGGCGGTGCGCCCCGGATCGGAGCCCCATCCCGGGACGCGAGGCGGAGGTTAGGCCCGCAAGTCCTCCGGCTCCGACTCGAGCGGGCTGGCTGTACCACCCGGCCAGGCAGACGCTGGCTGGGCCTCGTCCGGCGCTGGGCCCGTTCCCCTGGCAACGGCGTGGGCTACGGCGCCCCACAGCGGCCAAACCGCGCTGCGTCACGTCGCGCTGGCACCCGGGCTTGGGCGGGGCTCACCCGGACCCCCTGGCGCCCCACTCTCCATTCCTTTTCAACATTCTTCCTCAAAAACACACTTTTCTCTACCCCAAATCCACAGCTTGTCTTCTCGAAATCCTAACTTGTCCTGTAAGCGTTCCGCTCCAGTTTCTCCCCTGAGCCCATCACTCTTAGAGAGACCCTCAGCCGGCTTGCACACTTTAATGAGAGTATGTGCTGGGCATTGGACGTACCCTGGGGAATGCCCACGATATCCCTGCCCTTCAGGGAGATAACAGGCTAAGAGGAATACATATCTAAAAGCAAATAAATATGAAGGTGGCCCGTAATATAATATGTGAAGTGTAAGAGCTCAAAATATCTCCTTTCTGGGACTTCCCTGGGTCCAGTGGTTAGAACTTTGTGCGCTCATTGTTGAGAGCCTGGGTTCAATCCCTGGTCGGCTGCAGTCCCTGGTCAGGGAACTAAGGTCCCACAGACTCATGGTCTCACTTTTGGCACCATGTGGCCAGAAGAATAAGTTCTCTTTTCTTTATTTCCTTTAAGTCAAGCATAAATCCTACTGGGATTTCCGATATTCCAGGCTGGAGGGAAATTTGGTGTTGATCTCTACTAGGTGCCTCTTTACCCAGTTTATTCCAAGGATTCAGAATCTCCTGCAGCAGCAAACACTGTGAGAAGCACTCTGGTCATGTGTCCTCTCTAGTACTAAGGCCACAGTCATTGACCCAACCCACAGGACTTTGAGATTTGGGCTTCATGGGATCATGCCTGCTGCCCTGGGGTTGCTGGGGGACAGGCACCTGCCTTCTCTATTCCAGGGGCTGCAGACTCTCTTCCCTCCCTGCTGAACTTGGTTTCCCTGAGTGTGCCCTCTCCCCTCCACTTGGGGACACTCAGAATGGACCCTCTCATGAGCTCAGGCTTTCTCAAAAGATAGGAAGAGGCTCTGTCTTTCACCAGCTGCCCTGTCCATATTTCTAGGCCCATATTTCTAGGCGGTAGGAAAGTGAGCAGCTGGCTGGCTACCTGCTCATCATGGGCTGGACAGAAAACACCCCTATCCTTAAAATTATCAGTCACAAGCATGCAATAAAAGCAACATAGCAACTCCTGCTTGGTCATGTGCTGATTCTGGGTCCTATACATGTGTCTTTATCTGTCTACCATATAAATGCTTGTTTCCAGGACTGATAAACTATATGGACTAAATATCAATGCTACCCTGGCCTCAAAAGTACAAGACAACTCAACTCTAATCTGGAATTGTAGAACTTAGGGCTGAAGAGAGATGGTGCCCCAAAAATCAAGGTGGAGGGTGAGCCATTATATACCCACAGGGAAGGGAGGGACCGGAGAGTCAAGCCACCAAACCCTGGGTCCATCTGCCTCCAAGGCACTGCTCCTAGATGTCCTGTGCATGCATGCACGTTAATTCACTTCAGTCATGTCTGACTCTTTGTGACCCTATGGACCATAGCCCACCAGGCTCCTCTGTCCATGGGATTCTCCAGGCAAGAATACTGGAGTGGGTTGCCATGCCCTTCTCCAGGGGAGTCTTCCCAACCCAGGGATCGAACCCAGGTGTCTTATGTCTACCTGCATTGGCAGGCAGGTTCTTTACCACTAGTGCCACGTGGGAAGTCCCCCCTAGCTGTCCCATGAGTATCTAAATGCAGCACATCCCTATATGCCCTTTTTGTCCTTGCCACAAACCTCCTTCTCCCTTTAGGCCCTCCAAAGGGCACCACTACCCACCCAGTCTCCTCCTAGTCCTTGCGCATCTAATCCAGACAGTCCCCACAACCAGCCAGTTCCTCCCTCCGAAATACGTCCTCTGTCCATTCTTCCCACTCCACTCTAGCCCACAGCACCAGCTTCCTCTGTGCTGTCTCTGCAGCAGCCTTCTGTCTGTCTCCCTAACATCAGCCTGCCTGCTTCCAGTCCCTTCTCCTCTTAGCTGCCAGGCTTTCCATTCTTTCTGATCATTTGCTAAAGTGGGTAGTAGCCTGAATAATGGCCTCCCAAAGATGCACATATCCTAATTTCTGAAATCTATGAATACGCTGCCTCTCAAGGCAAAGTGTACTTTGCAGATATGAAAGGGTCTTGAGATGGAAGAGAGTATCCTGGATTACCCAGGTGAGCTCAGTGTAATCACAAATGGGATGGTCAGAGTGGGAGGAGACGTGATGATGAAAGCAGAAGTCAGAGAGATTTGAAAACACTATACTTCTGGTTTTGAAGACAGAGAAAGAAGCCATGAGCCAACAAATGCAGGTGTCCTCTTGAATCTAGAAAAGGCAAGGAAACATTTTCCCCTAGAACCTCCAGAAGGAACCAATCAGCTGACACCTTAACTTTAGCCCAGCGATACCCATTTCAAACTTCTTACCTCCAGAACTGGAAGGTAA
This sequence comes from Cervus elaphus, assembly GCF_910594005.1. Taxonomy (NCBI): domain Eukaryota; kingdom Metazoa; phylum Chordata; class Mammalia; order Artiodactyla; family Cervidae; genus Cervus; species Cervus elaphus. Next base: position 35,690,031 of record NC_057818.1, read on the forward strand.
TACACCTGTGTTATTTTAAGCCACTGAATTGGCTTCCCTGCTGGCCCATGGGTAAACAATCTGCCCCCAATGCAGGAGATGAAGGTTCAATCCCTGGGTTGGGAAGATCCCTTGGAGAAGGAAATGGCAAACCACTCCAGCATTCTTGCCCGGAAAATCCCATGGACAGAGGTGCCTGGTTGCTACAGTCCGTGGGGTCGCAAAGAGTTAGACACAGCTTAGCGACTGAACAACAACAAAGCCACTGAATTAGTGGCACTTTGTGGTATCAGCAACAGGAAACTAATACAGTGGGTTTCAAATAGGATTAAGTACATGTATCTTTAACCAATGAAAGCTGTTTCATTTTTTAAAAATATTTATTTATTTGGTGGCACCAGGTCTTAGTCGTGTTATGCAGGATCTTCAATCTTCATTGCGGCACGCGGGATCTTTAGTTGTAGCATGGAAACTTGGTTGCGGCATGTGGGATCTAGTTCCCTTAACCAGGGATCAAACTCACACCCCCTGTATTGGAAGCACAGAGTCGTAGCCACTGGACCACCAGGGAAGTCCCAAAGCTGCATTTGAAACAAAAATGACAGCCCAGATAGCTGAGTGACTCCAGGCCAAGCTCTCTGAAAAGAAGACTTCCTCTGGCCAAATCTGAGTTTTAATAGCACAGGCAGTTTGATGGTGTCCTGATTCTGTCATCGTGGTGTGGTCACCAGTCCAGAACCTGACACTGCCCAGGGCATCACCTACCGAGGAAGGCCACACTTTGCTAACACCACCTCATCAGTCTTCTGTTTAAGTTACCTCCAGGGCTTTCTTTGCCCTTAGGATCAACTGAAATGCCAAAGCTTGGCTTCCAAAGCCCAGCTCAGCTAGCTCCTATCCACCTCCTCATCCCTGTCCCCTGATCAGTGCATCTCCTGCCACCCAAGGCATTCACTCCCACCCCCCGGCCCTTTCCCACAGCATTCCCTTTACTCAAAGTGTAGTTGGTCTCAGCTCCTCCTGCCCTACTCTGGCCAGTTTCTATGAAAACATGAGGCACATTTTTCTGGGACAGAAGTCATTCCCTAGGGCAGGACTTGTTCTTGTCCAGAGTGGCTGTCCCTGACTAGCAAGACAGGTCTGCCCATGGTGAACAGCCCAGGCTATAGAGACAAAAAGACCTAACTGTGGTTTAAAGAACTTGTACACATGTGTGTGAGAAGGTTCCAAGCTCACTTACCTGACTCCTAGAATTGCCAGAAGAGACCCCGGGGCAGTTCACCCCAACCTGGGCTAGACCCACAGCCCATCCTTAATTAGAGTCAATGTATCCCCAGGCTTCCTGGGACTTGTTTCTTGTCCCAGGGCATATCAATGGTTACCTGTTTCAATCCCAGCTTTGCCAGTCGCTAGCTGAGTAAATTCCCCAACTTCTCTAAATCCAGTTTGCTCCTATGTGAAGTAGCAGTAACAATAGCTCCTTACTGGATAGGGCCATGATGAGGCCTGAAAATGTGGTCCTGCATATGAAGCATATAGAATGTTCCACTGGTAATGGACACTGTACATATAATCTAGACCCGACTTGTCTTTCTATCAGGAAATGATGCTCTCCGTTTCATTAACTAATGGAGTTAAATTTTAATTATCAGATTCACTGGTGGGATGTGGTTAGCCATAGATCTTGTTCTCTGGATCCATTTTGTCTGAATCACAGTACCCTTTCCAATGGGCCTTGGATGAGTCAGCCCATTTACTTGGCTTGTCCCCGTGGCTACAAGCACCTCTTGCCCTGGCAAACATAGAGGCCTTGTGACTGTTGCTCTTTCTACCTCCACTGTGGGCTCCCTTCCCCATCAGTCCATTCTCCTGATAGCTTGGGGCTGTAAAAAAAAAAAGAAAGAAAAGAAAGAGGGAAGAGGCCCTGCCCTGGTGATCTAGTGGTTAAGAAGACACGGGTTCGATACCTGGTCTGGAAAGATCCCACATGCTGTGGAGCAACAAAGCCTGTGTACCACAACTATTGAGCCTGCACGCTAGGGCCCATACTCTGCAAACAGAGAAGTCACGGCAATGAGACACCCACGCACTGCAAATAGAGTAGCCCCTGCTTGCTGCAACTAGAGAAAGCCCACACATAGCAATGAAGACCCAGCACAGCCAAAAATAAAATAAATAAATGAAAAGAAGGAAGGAAGAAAAAGAAAGGAAGAAAGGAAGGCGAACTGATTATTTTACTTCTTGCTACCACTCTCAGTGACTCTCCCTGCTTCACAGGAAGCAGCATCTCCGTATACCATGAAGTTAGGATAAAAACCTCCTCATTCACCACGGCCTCCAAGACCTCCCTTACCCCTTGGCTCCCTCTGACCTCTGCAGCCTCCTGGCTCCCCTCTCCTCAAAGGACCAGAATCCCTCTTATATTAGGGGTCTTTGCATGTGATGTTCTTGCTACCTGGAACATCACCTCCTCCTAGAAAGCTTTCTCCAACCGTCAGAATAGAAGAGGCCATGAGACTCTGCTTTCTAGTTCCCCCTGTGTGTCGCGGCTCCTTGATTGTGTAGTGATCTGATTTGGGGCTGTCCTCCAAACACAGGCAGAGACCACAAGGGCGGGAGTAGTTATCTAGCTCACCATGGCATTCCCTGAGCATGGAGCCTGGAACACAAATGCATTCAATAGGGGGAGGAGCCAAGATGGCGGAGGAATAGGACGGGGAGACCACTTTCTCCCCTACAAATTCATCAAAAGAACATTTGAACGCTGAGCAAACTTCACAAAACAACTTCTGACCACTAGCAGAAGACATCAGGCGCCCAGAAAAGCAGCCCATCATCTTCGAAAGGAGGTAGGACAAAATATAAAAGATAAAAAGAGAGACAAAAGAGCTAGGGATGGAGACCCATACAGGGAAGGGAGTCGTAACAGAGAAAGTTTCCAAACACCAGGAAACCCTCTCACTGGCGGGTCTGGGGGAAGTTTCAAATCTCAGAGGGCAACCTAACGGGGAGGAAAAATAAATAAAACCCACAGATTACATGCCTAAAAGCAACTCCCAGCAGAAAAGTACCCCAGACGCCTGCATCCGCCACCAGCAAGTGTGGGCGGAACGGAGAGGAGCGGGCGGCATTGCTTAGGGTAAGGACCGGGTCTGAGTGCCCTGAGGACAGTCGGAGGGAGCTAACGTGAGATAGCAACTTAAACTGTCGGATAGCAAGAGAGAGAAAATTAACCAGCCCGAACACACTGCGGGCCCGTTTGCAGAACAAAGGAAGAAGTGAGCGATCCCAGAGAAGAGCTTGCCGGCTGCAGGCCAGCCCATCCCCCGCTGGAGGCGGGAAGCAGGGGAGAGGGGAAAGGGGCAAACTCGGCCCCAGAGACGGCACCCCTACCAAACTGCAAACAGGTCTCCAGTTTCTAACCAAAGACTTCCTGAGATTCTGGATGGTTGACATCCTCTGGGAGGGTCGCGGCTAGAGACCAGACACAAGGAAACTGAGGCTGGGCCTGCGGAGGGCAGAAGGCGCACCGCACCCGGGGAGAGTGCGCCCGTCAAGCTCCTGGCTGCCTGAGCTGCTCCGGCGGGGAAGGCACAAAACGCAGGCCCAACCGAGTCCGCGCTTTTGTGGAGAACCCGAAAACTGGAACGGCACGCAACGCAGGACCCGCTCCCTATAGAGCAGCCTGGAGCCTGAGCAGTATAGAAGGGGAAAGCACACACGCCCGCCGTGAGCGGGGCAAACCCAGTGTGGCCGGAACACTGCGGGTCCTCCCCACACACACCAGTGACATTTGTCTGCAGTGCCCCTCCCTCCCCACAGCAAGACTGGACAAGCGAACCCAAACAAGAAACCACCTCCGCCCGCTTGTGTCAGGGTGCAAATTAGAGACTGATTAGACCGGCAAACAGAAGCCAAATAAACAAAGGGAACCGCTTCAGAAGGGACCGGTACAACAGATTAAAATACCTGTAGGTAACACCAACTACACCGGAAGGGGCCTATAGATATCGAGAAGTGTAAGCTGGAACAAGGAGCTATCTGAAACTGAACCCAACCCACATTGACTGCAACAGCTCCAGAGAAATTCCTAGATATATTTTTACTTTTTTGTTTGTTTGTTTTTTTAATTAAAAAAATTTTTTTCTTTTCTTTTTAAAATTTTTTCTCTTTTATTTTCTTTTAAAATTCCCTATTACTCCTCTGTTACTCCTTAACTTTCATTTTCATTTTCATATATTTTTTACTATTTTTTTAATTAAAAATTTTTTTTCTTTTTTTTCTCTTATTTTCTTTTAAGGTCCTCTATTACTCCTTAATTTTCATTTTCATTTCACTATAACCTTGTGGAAAAAAAAAAGAGGCCCTATTTTTAAACCAAACTTCATATATATTTCTTAATTTTTTTGTGTTTTTGTTTTTAATATTGTATTTTTAAGAGTCTAACCTCTACTCTAGATTTTTAATCTTTGTTTCTCAGTATTTTATATCAATTTTGGACATTTAAGAATCCAATATTCCCTACCCATTTTTACTCAGGGGTGTGATGATTACTCTCTCCCCCTTTTGACTCTCCGTTTTCTCCCCCAGATCACCTCTATTTCCTCCATCCCCCTTCTCTTCTCAATCCAATTCTGTGAATCTCTGCAGGTGTCTGGGCTATGGAGAACACTTAGGGAACAGAGAACTGCATAGATCTGTCTCTCTCCTCTTGAGTCCCCCCTTTTCTCCTCCTGCTCATCTCTAACTCCCTCCTCCCTCTCCTCTTCTTCATGTAACTCTGTGAACCTCTCTGGGTGTCCCTCACTGTGGAGAATCTTTTCACCATTAACCTAGAAGTTTATTATCAGTGCTGTATAGTTGGAGAAGTCTTGAGGCTACTGGAAGAATAAGACTGAAATCCAGAGGCAGGAGACTTAAGCCCAAAACCTGAGAACACCAGAAAACTCCTGACTACAGGGAACATTAAGTAATAAGAGATCATCCAAAAGCCTCCATACCTACACCGAAACCAACCACCACCCAAGAGCCAATAAGTTCCAGAGCAAGACATACTACACAAATTCTCCAGCAACGCAGGAACATAGCCCTGAGCGTCAACATACAGGCTGCCCAAAGTCATACCTAACACATAGTCCCATCTCAAAACTCACTACTGGACACTCCATTGCACTCCAGAGAGAAGAAATCCAGTTCCACGCACCAGAACACCGACGCAAGCTTCCCTAACCAGGAAACCTTGACAAGCCAATCATCCAACCACACCCACTGAGAGAAACCTCCACAATAAAAAGGAACCACAGACCACCAGAATACAGAAAGGCCACTCCAGACACAGCAATCTAAACAAGATGAAAAGGCAGAGAAATAACCCAGCAGGTAAAGGAACATGAAAAATGCCCACCACTTCAAACAAAAGAGGAGGAGATAGGGAATCTACCTGAAAAAGAATTTAGAATAATGATAATAAAAATGAACCAAAATCTTGAAAACAAAATGGAGTTACAGATAAATAGGCTGGAGACAAAGATTGAGAAGATGCAAGAAATGTTTAATAAGGACCTAGAAGAAATAAAAAAAGAGTCAATTAAAAATGAATAATGCAATAAATGAGATCAAAAACACTCTGGAGGGAACCAACAGTAGAATAATGGAGACAGAAGATAGGATAAGTGAGGTAGAAGATAAAATGGTAGAAAAAAATGAAGCAGGAAAAAAGACAAAAGAATCAAAAGAAATGAGGACAACCTCAGGGACCTCTGGGACAATGTGAAATGCCCCAACATTTGAATCATAGGAGTCCCAGAAGAATACAAATGCATTCAATAGATGTTTGTTGTATGAATGAAAGTGGGAACAAACAAATGAAAGGATAGTGTTACTTAACAGGAATTCTTTTGTGAAGCCTTTTGTAAATAATACCTGTTGAATTATTTTTGGTGTAAAAATGGACTTTCCTATACTACCGTCCCTTCATCATAGTAAATCTGTTATTTCCACACCCCTTGTAAAGATTTTTTTTTTCCTTCGCTACTTTGAATACATTTTCCTCCCATTAACTTTCCCTTCTTGAGTAGCTTTTGCGACCACTTTGTGCTTTAAGAAAGGAGCGCTGTTTGGTGTATACAATATTCTCTCAGCTTCCTTGGTAAGAAGACTCTGGCAGCTTTCTCACTGTTGACACTAACTGGCACAGCTTGGAACACGATGTCACCCCTCCAGAACTCTCGCAGACCTAGATAAAACTTATTCTGTGTCTCCGGTCAGGAACAAGGTGTTTGGAAGCAGCACTTTATGCAACAGAGCTGATGCAGGGCCATCCCTCAGAGGCAAAGGACGTGAAAATGATGGTGTGTGGAGAATGTGTCCACAGAGTCCTAGGAACTAGTGATTTTAAAGCTTCTTTGGCAGTATTTCAGTTTTTATTTTATATTTCTTAGAAAAATAAAGGCTTGTATTTACTACATGTGTTATCTAATATGCAGAAAGGCGGGTGGGGAAAGGTATCCTGTGTTGATAAAGATTTCCATGGCAGCTCAGTCAAAGCTGCCCTCTTTGCAACTGGCCACCTGGCCCTGCACATGCTCTCTGGGAGCAGTTTCGCTCTTTGGCGTATTTTTGTTTCCTCATTTCTATGGGGGAATGGTGCATACATACAAAGTTGTTGACTGTTCTTACTTTATTTCAGAAATGTGCAAGGCTGAGGCACCTGAATTTTTCCTCAAATACTTTAAAGCAAATTATGTGGCGGAACCTCTCGTGCCTGCTCCCAGAGGAATTTCCTTTGAGTGCTCCCTCATATCTCAAAAGCTTATGTAACCTGACACAATTATCTAAAAAGCCTTGGAATCCAAAAGAACAGAGATCTGAGCTAGGAATGAAGGTCGGAGCTGAGAAAGACATGTTCTCCCCTGCTTGGGGACTGGGTCATACTTCACCAAGACAGTGCTCAATTCAACTTCCAAAGAAAAATCTTAACCCCTTGACCAGGGGTTGTACTTGCTTATTTCTCGGAACAAGGAATCTCTTGACAAGGTGCTCAAGGGGCATTACAAAGCCTTAGACCTGGCTGGCAGTTAAAAATATTTCTATAACCATCTCGAGCAGCTAGTCTTCCCAAGATGAAAGCAAGAGTGGCTTGGACCCCTTCCAGAGGATAACTGACTCAAAGATCAACCCATCCTGAGAGTCAGGGTCTCCTGCCAGCAGTTAGAGCTGAAAAGCGGGTGGGGGTCTGGAATCCACATTTTCACCAAGTAGTTAGTCCAGGTGATTCTGATTCAAGCCCAGCTCTGTTCCCAACTCTAGAGAGAGAGAAGGAGAGGAGGACACAAACTGTAAGTGCAGACCTAAAATCGGGGCTCCACAAGGAGATGACTCCGTTGTATACCCAAGAGCTCTTGGGCCAAGAAGCTTCTCTTTCTCCTTTTTGTTTTCACTTTTAGAAATCCCAGCCCTGCTTGCTATTTGCATACCAGCGGTGAGGGACCTCCAAAGAGAATAGGCACCACTCATAGGTGGTTGGCTTTTCAAGGAATTTGCTGGAGAAAATTGTAGGCAAGGCAGTGAACAAAACTCTCCTCCATCTGGTTTCAGTTTATTAAAAAAAAACAACACACATAGGCCTCCTACCAGCAATCAGAAAACAGCCACAGCTCCCCAAGTAGGGTATTAGCCACGAGGGGTGGGACTGAATTATGTATATGCAAATGAATTAAACCAGCCAGCCAACAACAACTAATTTTTGTATCTTTTGCAGTTGTTCTGCCAAGAAAGGCCTGAATCAGGGTGATGGAAGCTGTAAGGAAGCAAGTTTTGGAATTAGTTTTTAACAACTTGCCTTAATTCTACCATTGGGAGACATGTTTCTAATCCAGAGGCAAATTTTATTTTTATTTTTTTATTTTTTGGAACAGAGAAGGGCTTACTGCAGGGCCAAGCAAGGAAAATGGGTGGCTCATGCTCAAAATCCCTGAACTCCCAGAAGCAAATTTTAAAAGGTTGATAGTCTTTTGCCTGGGTATTGCCCACTGAATAATGCCAACCTCCTTGGCTGACAGGGGACAGTGCTGCCTGATGGCTGGGGAGCAGAGCCTCTGGACGGCTGAGTAATCACTGAACCTCTTGTATATAGAATTGTGGTGCCTGCTTCATTCGAATGATGTGAGGATAGTACATAAAATTAAGTATGAGGAAGTTGAACACAAGGACTGGCAAGCACGCAGTAAATGTGGCAGAGGATTAAGAATAAGTCAGAGCTGCACTGCAGGACTCAAGATGACCAGTTTCACCTGGAGTCAGCCAAGCTCGCCCAGTAAGTGTTCTCAGCTGAGACTTGCCTTTCCCCTGGGACTGGTCCAGAAAACCCTTGAGAGCAAATTCTCTTAGTGTTTCCCAAGCTCAAGGGCACTAATCCCCAAATATCTGCCTTCAATCCTGGAAGTAAAGAAGTTCAGGGGAGGGTGCCGGACAGAGTTTGAAAATGCAAGTGATCCTTCTGGCTTCCCGCATGTCCCCATTCCTTCTGCCCACTAAGCAAAGGGCCTGGCTTCCCGGTGCACAGCCAGAGGAGACAGACAGGGCACGTGTTCATGCCTGGGAAGCTGACAATCTCCCAGGCTCTTGTACCACCTGAGTGGTGTGCTGGGGACCACAGGCACCCAGCTGCCTCTGGGCTCAACCCTCGCATGTCCACGAGCACTTCAGGCTCAGTTTGTCCAGACTGCTGTCCCTCGCAGGGATGCACCAACAGGACGCCCAGCCTCCCCTCGTGCCTTTTCCCCAAACCCATTTCCGAGCCAACCAGGACAGGGTCTTATTCGCTCAAGAACTTTCCCAGCTCTCCTTTGCCCTCAGAATGAAGTCAGAGGTGGTGAAACGTTGTTGTTTAGTAGCTAAGTCATGTCCAACTCTTTTGGGACCACATAGACTGTAGCCCGCCAGGCTCCTCTGTCCACGGGATTTCTCAGGCAAGAATACTGGAGTGGGTTGCCATTTCCTTCTCCAGGGGATCTTTCTGACCCATGGATTGACCTTGCATCTCCTGCATTGGCAGGTGGATTCCTTACCACTGAGCCACCAGGGAAGTGCATGGCAAATGTAGCTCTGTGTTAACACAGTTCTCAGTCTTCGAGCTCTGGTATACCTGAGTTTGGATCATGGGGCTAGTCCAAGATTCAGACTTAGGTGAACCTGTGTTTGAGGCCCTGAACAACTTTCTTAGCCTCTGGAAGCCTCAGTTATATTTTATATTCCTTGAATATAAAATAGTAATGAGGACACCCACTACAAAGGGCTCTTGTGAGGCCTCTGCACCCAACCCAAGGCTTGGGACAGAGCAAGAGGTTTGGAGGCCAGTGCATGGAATGAAGATTGAAGATGAGCTGGGAAGGGTGTGGCTCCCAGAACTAGAGAAGATGATGAGACCAGTTTTGGACATGCTGAGTGTAATGGGCCTATGGGTGTCCAGGGGAGGCATCCAGGGGCAGATGGACATGTGGGCCTGGAATTAAGCGTCTTGGCTGGAAAGGAGCGTGGGAGTCACCAACATGTGAGTAGGAAGATGAGCTCATGGTGGGGGAGGGACCGAGCATGAGCCCTTCACAGCCAGAGGTTCACCCACAGGGAAGAGAAGCTTATGAAGGAGGCCAGGAGGGAGAGCCGGACAGGTAGGAGGGAACCCAGTAGCTGTGGCTTTGCAGGTGCCGAAGGGAGAAAGGGCCCAGGGTACAGAGGAGTTAACTGAAAGCAGAGATGTGTCCTTGGTATTTGAGGACTAGCTTGTCATTCACTGGTGACCTCTGGCGCGGCCAGGAGCCGGAGCTGACTCAGAGCTAGAGTGGGAGAGAGGAGAGTGAAGATGGTGACTGGAGACAGTTTTCGAGAAAAGCAGCCGAGAAAGGGGGCGGGTGTTGTGGGGAGGAGAGTATGAGAACAATGCTTGGGGAAAGGGATACAGGACTGAGGGAGAGAAGTTCTTTATGGTGGTTCCCAGGGGGAGAGGGCAGAGCCAAACTGGGGTGCCTGCTGCCAGAAAGGACCCAGTGGTTAGTTGTTATAGCCACAGTGCCCAGCACGGGGCCTGGCACACAGTAGGAACACAATACAAGTTTGCTGTCTTTGAGGATGGGGAGAGATGCGGTGTGGAACTTGGGCAAGGGGGTGGCCATCGGCAGAAAGAGGTTCCTCTCTGCCATTGTGTAGGAGGGGGGAGTGATGGGGTGCCAGAGGTGAGCAGAGAGCAGGGCCTCCTTGGGATTCTGCTGCCTCTGAACCTGACCACAGAGGAAGAAAGGGGTGATAGGGAGCGCTTGGCTCCAGAAACGCAGTGTGTTAAGAGAACAGAAAGTGAGCTCTTAGAGACTGCCACTTGGCAGGCCCCATCCTGGATTTCTGTTCCTCCCATCCTCACATCCAACAGTCACCTTCACTTTATCCCCTTCAGAGCCGTGCCCTCCCCCAAAGGCCAGCAGATGGTGCCAGTGAGCTGCTGGACTCAGCTGGAGCAGACGAGCCAGACTGCCAGCCCCCAACCCACCTCATGGCCCTCCAGAGCCTGGGGCATGCTGAAGGTTTGGCTCACCAAGTTTCTGATTAAGGAGTGGGGTGGGTGGTGAGGGCAGGGGTGAGACCAAGGGAGACTGTGGGTTGAGGGCCTAGGGGTGAGGTGGCTCAGGGGCTCTGCTCCTTCCGGTTGCCCTTCATCTCTCTGCCCCTGCCAACCCTCCCTTATCTGCTGGGGCTCCTGCCCTCTGCTCCCCCTTCTCCTCCTTGGAGGGCCCTGCCAGCCCAGACTCCTGGTTCTGGCAGAGGCTGGTTCTCTGCCCTTGGGCAGACACAGCCTGGCACCAGGCCTCAGACAGGGCTGGGCCAGCCCCTCCCAGCCATGACTGCCTAAACCACCTTCCTCCTACTTCCAGAATGTCTCCACCTGGTGAGAGGTAAGGAGTCAGCTGCCCAGGTGGCTAGAGTGAGCTGGAGTATAGGTCCTGGGAGGAAGGCCTGGCCTAAGAAGTAGGATGAATTTCTGGGAGAGAGGGGTGTTAAATACGAATGTGGAAGATCATCCACGAGACCCAAACCACACAAGACAAATATTTCTGTCTAAGGTGGCGCAGTGTCCCAGAAGCTGAACTGGAAACATGCCCCACCCATCCTAGCATCCTACACTCCACAACCAAAGACAATTCCCTGAATTCCTCTCTCAGCAAGTCTCTCTCCCCATCCCAGGCTTCCCAGTGGGTCAGGGTCCTTCATGGTTCTTTCCCAGGAGTGTAGGATCTTGTTTCTCAGACTCTCCTCACCTTGCTTTCCAGCTTCCACCTCCCTACCCTTTTTTTAAAAATTTATGTATTTAGGCTTCGCTGGGTCTTTGTGCGCATAGGCTTTCTCTGTTATGGCGAACAGGGGTTACTCTGTTGTGTTGTGGAGGCTTCTCATTGCGGTGGCTTCTCTTGTTGTGGAGCACAGGCTCTAGAGCGCAGGCTCAGTAATTGTGGTACGCATGCTTAGTTGCCCAATAACTTGTGGAATCTTTCCAGACCAGGGATCAAGCCTGTATCCCCTACATTGGCAGATGGATTCTCAACCACTGGACCACCAGGGAAGTTCTCCAACTCCCTGCCCTTTGACTCCTACTCTGGCAAGCTCTGGTACTACCTGTGTGGCCTTAACCTTGAAGGCTGCCTGAGACACCCCCGCCCCCCATCCTCTCCTCTACATCCCCTCCACAGTCCCAAGGGACTTAATGGTCTGAAGCTGCAGAAACCACACTCAGACTCTCAGTAGGGTGACTAAAGCTGGGAGGGTGTGGGTCCCACAACCCAGAGTCTACAGCTCATATTGGGATGCCAGGTCAAGGTTGCTGTTTCCACCTGTGAGACTGGGCCACAGGTTCAGAACGATAGGAGTCAGCACATTTTGGAAAATTAATGTTTCCCTGAGTTTCCCAAGAATGACGCAGACCAAGGGAGTCACCAAAAAACACACATACACAAATGTGCTTACATGCATATACAGGGTCATGGCACAGGGACAGACATATCATTTGTGTATGGACAAGCTATGGAGTCCATGGAAAGAGTGTACACAAATATAGGCATACACAGGTATACAAGGTCATGTACCCCGGGTCAGACACACATATCCTTCCCAGTCCTGCCTCCCAGGGCCAGGGCTAACTTGTCATCCGTACTTACAGTAGAAGGAGGAAGAAGTAGAAGCTCAGAAGTGGCTCTGGGAAGGACCTCTTAAGTAGGTCTGTCTCCCTGCTCCTCCTGAGATAACCCTGGCTCACCAGGGGGCCATGCCTGGGTGGCAGAGAAGGCTTCGAGGAGGCATTGCCTTGAAGCCCTGGCACAGAACCTGAGCATCTAAGATAGAGAATGGGCAACATAATTGGGAGGGGCCCATGACCCCCCCCCCCAGGACCTAGTGTGGGCATGGATGAGGCACTGGGCAAGGGTTCAGAAGGAGCAGGGACCCCCTGCACCATGGGCTGACCTACCGACCTCAGCACAGGGCCTGGCAGTGAGGTACTGGCGCCACTTTCCTGTGCTGGCAGAGCCTGGCAAGGATGCCAGCACAGGGTGCCAGCCACCGGGGTGGGCAGAGTGAGGGCCCACAGGGCCACACACACACACAGACCTTCATACACATAGGCAGGGAAATGCACCCACACTCACTCACTTTATACCCTGGGGGATCCTGGGAGCAGGGCAGGGATCACCCTGTCCTAGAGGCTGCCCTCCCTGACTCCCCGGGTGTCCCCGTTGGCCTGGCTCTTGGGGTCCCTGGGGTTGGAGAGTGGGCTGGAGTTAATGGGAGGCCTAGATGCTTCCTCAGAACCCCCCTCCACACACTCACGTCCACACATGTACACTTGTGTGGCAGGAGGAGGTGGGGGGAGGCGGAGTGTGGGGAGGGGGTTTGCTGCACACCCAGGGCTGGAAAGTGGAAGGAAGTGGGGAATGGTGGGGCAGAGACTCCCAAGAATCTGGTCTGTCACCCTGCTCCACCCAGCCCCCAGCCCCAAATAGGTCGGTGGCCGCGGGTAGCTTCGGTGTGAGCGTGTGTGCTAGGCACCTGCGGCAGCTCAAGGCGTGGTGTATGCACCGGCGTTGGCCCAGGCTGTCAGGTGAGGGCGGCTGGTTCCCCGAGGTGTTCTGGCAGGCCCGGCTGGCCGCGGAGGTGCGGTCAATGTGAGGATGGAGGTTGCGTGTGTCCTCAGGTGTCCCGAGCAAGTGTGAGCTGTGGCTGTGCTCATCTGGCAGTCGTGGCTCAGCGGACCAGCGCAGGAGTGAGCGCATGCCGGCCACTAGGACTAGACCTACCGCACCTCTCTTGGGCACGGCCAGCGGCAAGTTGAGCAGTTGAGCAGCAACTTTGGGACTTGGTTCCGGCTTCTTCGAAAGAGGATCTGACCGCGGGGGCGGGGCAGAGGGCGGGAGGTAGAGGTGGGGGCACCTGCCCTGCACCGGGTGCCGGCAGAGAAGTAAAGGAAAGCCCCGCCCCTTCCCCGCCTCCGTTCCGCCCTCGCCCCCGCCCCCGGGGCTCTTTAAAAGCTCGGCCCGAGGACGAACAGAGAAAGCCAGTATCCCCTCCCGGTCCTGGCTGGTGTCCTGCTGCACCCCCGCGTCCCAGCCCCGAGTCCCAATCCCTGCTCTCCAGCCCGGTCGCCATGGAAAGCTGGCCCTGGCCGTCGGGCGGCGCCTGGCTGCTCGTGGCGGCCCGTGCGCTGCTGCAGCTGCTGCGCTCAGACCTGCGTCTGGGCTGCCCGCTGCTGGCGGCGCTGGTGCTGCTGGCCGCGCTCGACTGGCTGTGCCAGCGCCTGCTACCCCCGCTGGCCGCACTTGTCGTGTTGGCCGCCACCGGCTGGATCGTGTTGTCCCGCCTGGCGCGCCCGCAGCGCCTGCCCGTGGCGACTCGCGCGGTGCTCATCACCGGTGAGTGCGCGGGGCGCGGAGCGCGGCGACTCCCGGTTCGAGGGCGGGACCGGACACCCAGAGGGCTCCCTGTGGGCATGCCAAGGCAACGCGGGACCCTCAGCCGAGAAGTGGGGAAGCCTCTCACCCCTGGGTTCAGGGGGCCAGCCAAGTAGGAAGCGCAGGGCACCTCCCCAAGTCCGGGTTGACTACCTACGGCTTTGGGGAGTATTGAAGGGAAAAGGAGGCAGGGAGTGGGCAGGTGCGCAGGGGAGACTGCCAAAGGAGCCTCCTGGAGCTTGGGGTTTATGCTATGTCCCTCTCCAAGACAGCAGTCTTCCGACAGAGGACACTGCTCTGAGGGACTAAAGAGAATCTTCACCGCTTTGAACTCTGCCTAACATCCCCACGTGGGAGGTCCTGTCTCTTCCCTGGGACCAGGAGGAATAGGCTTAAATGGAGAGTTGGGACCCCCTTCTCCCAATTGGCTGGGCTCCTTGGAGTTCAGAAAAGCTTGAGGTCATCATGAGGGACAGCTGGACATTCAGCCACCCCTCAGATCCCACCCCCCAGACCCAGACTGTGAAGGAGTTGTCCAGAGTCTGCACTCATTACGCCACTACCATTCCTCCTGGTCCTCTGTGCCTGGCAAAGAGGTGAGGTCTTAGAGAGCTGGGCTCAGGTGCCTCTGGCCACCTTGTTGAGCTCTTTGTCTGGAACAAGGAATAAATCTATCACCAGAAGGAGGAAAGGAGGAGCTCAGACCCAGAAGTGGAGAGGGAGAGAAAAGTCAGGGGGCACTACTGTATAGCACACTACGGGCTCTACTGTATTGGGGAGGGGGAGCCTGGTCTGTCCCCTAACCCCCATGGCTTTGGACAGGTGCTCGGGATTCTGCTCTCTTGCACTGGTGAGTGGCTTCTCAGAGACCTCAGTCCAGTAGGGGGCCCTGCATGATCAGATGAAGCTGGGAAAACTTCCCAGAAGAGCCCATCCTTGATTGAGCTGGGCCTCAGAAGATAGGTGGAGATAGGTAAGAGTGTGGAAGGTGTTTTGGATCAGACAAAGGGTGTGGGACGGAGGCTTGAGGCAGGAATGAGCATGGCCTGGGGGGGAGGGGGGCAGTCAGTAAGCAGTCTGGCTGCTGAGATGTAGTGAGACAAGCATTTGTTTCTTGGAAGGGGCCTTGAATGCCCAGCAAGAAGCCAAAATGTGCTGAGGTGAAGGTAGCAGGAGGGTTTGAGCTTCAGTAAAGATGGTGGAGATAGAGGATGGCTCAGGTTGGGTGGGAGAGATGTGAGTTCAGAGTAGAGTGAGAAGTTTCAAGGGACCCCAGTTTTAGTGGTTTGAGGAAGGAGAGATGACAGACCTCCTGGTATGAAAGCAAAGAGCTTCTGCCCCCAAGGACAGGGCAGCTCCCCTCCTGCCTTCCAATTAGTGAGTTTAGCCTCCTCAGGACCCAGGTCATCTTCAGATACTAGTGACCCAGGCAGTCTTTCCTGGGATCTCACCTCAGGTCCTTGTGCCACTACTGTTACATCTCCTAGCCTTGAGCTGGAGAGTGAGGTGAGACTGAGTCTTCCCTCAGTTCTGGTTGCAAAGTCCCGCAATGGAGGAGGGTAAGCAGACTGCCCAACCCACCCCATCTAAACATCGAGAGTTGACCTCCAAGCTTCCCAATGCCCCTAAACTCTGGGGTTTCTTCACCCACTACTCACTGCAGTACAAGTAGGTGACCAGGCCCTGCCTCACTTGCTAGGAACACTGTGCCTTGAGCCTGCCAGAGCTGCCACCCACCCCTCCCTGGGAATGCTCCTGAGAACCCCTAGCCGAGGCTATTGGGGAGCTCAGCCCTGGGGTCAGGGTTTGGGTCGAGCGACTGGGTGCTTTGTGTGCACATGTGTGCACTGCTGGGCAGTACAGGTCTCATGGGAGTGAGCCATTGTTGTTCATGCCTCTCTGCAGGTAGGTTGGAGGTATGCGTAGGTTTCTGAGTGTGTACAGGTGAGCAAGAGGGTATGAAAGGTGTGGGGGATTGTGTTGGGACCTCAGAGCTGAGGTTCTGGGAGGCCTTAGTTTCCCCATGAAGGGCTTGTCTGCTCTGGATGGGAGGTTAGGCAAGTGGGGACACACACACACACACACGTGCTCACTCCCCTCCTCCAGCCAGACTTGCCCAGGAAGCACCCCTCAGCTGGGGCTGGCTAGGGGGCTCCCAGCTACACAAAGCCCAGCTTGCAGCCCCCTGGCTTTGTTTTCTCTCTCCACAGAGAGAAGAGGGGAGCTGGTTGTGCAGAACCACTTTGTAACCTCTGATCAGCAGGACCACCATGGGGGCAGGCTCTAAAGAGCTTCCTTCCTCACTGGTCACCCCCTCGCCACACCCCCTCTTATCGACCACCCAAGGAGCTGGATTGGAATGGGAACAATCAAGGGAGCCGGAGTTTATTAGACCCCTACACTGGCTCTGCCTCGTGGTTTATCTCTCTGCATACCAAAACCAGGAAATTAAGCCTCCAAGAGTGGTAACTGACCTCAGATCACATTTGATGGATGTGGGAAGGGATTCTAATGCAGGTCTGTTCTTGTCTTCATCCACTGTGACCCTGTCCTGGGGGCAAGTTATTTGAGGCTCAGAGAATGTCCCAATGTTGCCATTCACTGGAATTCCAAGGGTCAAGCATAAGGTGGATATGGGCCTCCAGCTTGCCTGGAGCCTGGAACAATAGTAGAGGGTGCTGAACTGGAAAGGAAGGTGGAGCTCAGGTTGTACAGGGCCTAGATGATGGGAACAGAGCACTTTGGCTTTATCCTAAGGGCTGTGAGGAGCCTTGGAGAGATTTTCAGAAGCAGAGGGTATTGTCATTTTGGGAAGGATCCCTCGGGCTACTTAGGCAGAGAATGGATTCAAGGGGACAAGGTGGGACAGGACCAAAAAGGGGGGCTGCTTCAGTGTCCAGGTAAGAGGAAGAATGCTGGGCAAGGACAATGAGAAACGAAGGGAGGCTGGGAAGTAATATCTGCACGTGCAAGCTGAGGCCTGATCTCAAGCAGACAGAAGGACATCAGGGCTGAGGCTGGGTCTCAGCTGGGACTGGCTGACCTACCAACAGAGTCCTGACCTTACTGTGTGCCAGCTGAGTGACTTTGAGGGAAGCAACTTAGCATTACCAGGTCTCAGTTTTCTCATCTGTAAAGTGGGGATCATAAGCCACGTTTGATAGGGTAGCTATGAGGGGTCAGGGAGATGACAGCTTTGAAAGATTTGGTCCTCAGGAGCTCAGCCAGAGGGTCCAAGCCTCCCAAAGATGGGCCTAGGAGGGGAGGGCTGCTGATGCTGCGAAGTCTGGAGTCAGAAGCCTGGATCCCATCCAGGCCATGGTGACCCTGGGGTGTCTCAGGCTGAACTGGGCCATAGTGGAGTTCACTGGCTGTCCTTCCTTCCCTGACCAGGCTGTGACTCTGGTTTTGGCAACGCGACGGCCAAGAAGCTTGACGCCATGGGCTTCACAGTGTTGGCCACCGTGTTGGATCTGAATAGCCCTGGCGCCCTAGAGCTACGTACCTGCTGTTCTTCTCGTCTGAAGCTGCTGCAGATGGACCTGACCAAGCCAGCAGACATTAGCCGTGTGCTGGAGTTCACCAAGGTCCACACCGCCAGCACTGGTCAGTAGGCTCAACTTCGCCGGGAAAGGGCATGGCCGGGCAGATGTGAGGGGGCCAGGATTGGAGGTGTGCTGCAGAACTGACCCGCAGCTTCCCTCCTGGCTCCATGCCCTCAGGTCTGTGGGGCCTGGTCAACAACGCAGGCCAGAACATCTTTGTGGCGGATGCAGAGCTGTGTCCAGTGGCCACGTTCCGCACCTGCATGGAGGTGAACTTCTTTGGTGCACTAGAGATGACCAAAGGCCTCTTGCCACTGCTGCGTCGTTCGAGTGGTCGCATTGTGACCGTGAGCAGCCCAGCAGGTGAGGGTCCTCCTGCACTGGAGCAGAAAAGATGCCTCTGCTGGGCGGGGAGAGATACTGGAGTCCCTGGCCCAGGCTGAGGCATCCCCCACTCCCAATCCATCCCCAGGAGACATGCCGTTTCCATGCTTGGCTGCCTATGGGACCTCCAAAGCGGCCTTGACGTTGCTTATGGGCAACTTTAGCTGTGAACTTCTGCCCTGGGGTGTCAAGGTCAGCATCATCCAGCCTGCCTGCTTCAAGACAGGTGAGGCTCAGGGGTTTGGGGGTGGGGTTTGTGGGGGGAGGAGGAGGAAGGCAGGGGGGGTGTGGTCTTCTCTGGAGTGGGACCAGGTCTGAGGAGTGGGCGTGACTTTGGCTGGGGGCGGGTCTCAGGTTGTGAGTTAGAGACCTGGGTCTGGCTTTGGCTTCCCTCACTGACCCCACTCTGGCCTTGGCACTCCTTCCGCAGAGTCAGTGAAGGACGTGCACCGGTGGGAAGAGCGCAAGCAGCAGCTGCTGGCCACCCTGCCACGAGAGCTGCTGCAGGCCTATGGTGAGGACTACATCGAGCACTTGAATAGGCAGTTCCTGCACTCTCTGAGCCAGGCTCTGCCAGACCTCAGCCCGGTGGTAGATGCCATCACCGATGCACTGCTGGCGGCCCAGCCACGCCGCCGCTATTACCCAGGTCATGGCCTGGGGCTCATATACTTCATCCACTACTACCTGCCTGAGGGCCTGCGGCAGCGTTTCCTACAGTCCTTCTTCATCAGTCCCTCTGTGCCGAGAGCACTACAGGCTGGCCAGCCAGACCTGACGTCTGCCCGGGACATAGCCCAGGACCAAGGCCCTAGACCAGACCCCTCTCCCACTGCCCAGTGAGCAGGGCGCACGTAGAGCATCTCCAGCAAAGGAGGCTCCTTGTGCCCTTGCTCCTCTTCCAGGTATTCTGACGCCCAGGTCTGTGCCTAGAGCCTGGCCCAAAGGACTCCAACCCCATGCACTGCCGATGCCACAGGCCAGGCCTGGTGAGATGAAGGCTTTCCAGTGAATCTCTGGGCCTCTCCTGCTTCATGAGCCCAAACAGACCCTCCTGGGCACAAGGCTCCACCATGCAGAACCCAGCTGGATGGGGAGTTTAGTTCGAGGCTTAACTAGAGCCTTAGCCAGGGTCCCACAGTGCCTCTGCAAACTAAGGCGAGACTAGGTACGTTGGGGACCCCCTCAGGATTATTTCTTGGCACCAGTGCCTCAGTGCTGTGATTTGAAGGGTGAATCCTGTTTCTTGACTGGCTCAAGGATTAGGGCCCTGACCACCCACCTCAAGCCCCCCAAGCCACAGGGAGGTTACATACTCACCTGATTGCCACTTTTTGAATAAAGACAAATTTTTATATCTCCTAGAATGGGGGAGATGCTCTGTTTGCCTAGGTGACAGGCTGTGGCCGTGTGACAGACTGGGAACTGCCTGGGCAACCCCCAGGGCTCAGCATGGGGGCCGAGGCTCTGGGCACAGGACCTGGTTTACATCCAACCCCCTTCAGTGACCTTGGGCAGATCACATATCCATAGATTTCCTCAGAGTGAAATGGGGGTAATGACCCCAGCCCAGGGAGTTGTGGTGCTCAGTGAAGCAAACAGGGAGCCCTGGGGGCCCTCTAGAGTCAGAAGCCCACTCCATGGGCTTGTTGGAGCCTCCAGCAGAGAAAGGGGCCATCTGCCACCGACCTCCCGCCCCCCAAGGAGCCTGGCTGCACAGGGACAAGGCCAGCTGAGGGCTGCCACCTGAGGAAGGGAGATAGAAGGCTTGGGTGGGGGGGGGGGTGGGCCTCAGGAGGCCTGAGGCAAGTTGGGAATCTGGGAGAGGGGCCAGGGCCCAAAGAAGACAGAAGACTGCTGGGCTTAGAGAAGTTTTTATTATCTTGGAAGGGCAGAGCTACTCCCTCATTTCCCAAGAACACACACACTTTATCCTGGCCATGGCTCTGGGGGGCCCACTGAGGGAAGAGAAGGTTCACGCTGCCCCCAGGGGTTCTCAGGTTAGGGAGGGACACAAAAGTGACCACATGCTTCTCAGACACGTCAGCGGCTGTAAACACAGGGCTGAGGGGGCCTCCTTGCCCTGGAGGTGGTGGCTTGGTCCATCCTTAGTGTGGGGAGCAGGTGCCCAGCCCCCCTGCAGGCCTAAGAGCAGTCTCGGAGAGGGTCAGGGAAGCGGGGCAGCCACAAGGACAGTGTGCTACCCCCAGGGCAGGTAGATGAGCCGTGAGCTTTGTCACAGCACACACATATACACACGCACTGTGGGGAGCCTTTGTCCAGGGTACTAGAAGATAGGGATATAGTTATCAATCTTGGCGCGGTGGCGTTGGGCGATGCACTCGGCAATCCACACAATGTTGCGACACTCCTGCTCCTTGAGCTTCACAAAGGCGTAGAAAACACCAAAGTGGAACTGGTTCAGAAAGGCCAACTTGTTCAGTTTCACCTGCAGACAAAGGAAAGAGTGGTGTGCAAGGGGCTGGGACCGGAGTCAGGCCTGGGCCAACAACCCCTCCCTTCGACAAGCAGGCCCAGCACTCACCTCGTGCTCAAAGAATCGGTCCTCCAGGGTCTTGTCTCCAGGGTTGCTGCCCGCACCTTCAAAAAGCAGCTTGTACTCCTGACCCGGGAGAGCGGGGGCGGGGGGTGAGGGGGAAGGGAGGCGTGAGCACAAGGGTGCTGTTGGGTGTGGGGTGGGCATGTGGGTGCCAACAGACCTGCCCCCCGTCCCACAGTCAGGGCACTCACCGGGTAGTAGTCGGCCACGTTCTTGACCTGCTCATAGTCATCAGCTCGAGCCAGCTGGGCCAGGCCCTCCGGGTAGAGCCGTCCACAATGTGGGAAGAGCTTGGCACGGTCCTCCTTGGACAGCTCTGTGCCGAAGGAGTTAATGGTGATGATGAAGGCGCGGCGGTCTGCTTCAAACTGTGGGGCCAGTGCACAGGTGCCGGAGAGACAAAATGGGAGAGAGGCAGTAGCCAGTCAGTTATCAGGGCTTCCCCACGCCAGGGCCAGGGCACCAGCAGGCGGGAAGGGGGCAAGCACTCACCTCCAGGATGGGGCACATGGCGTCGGCTGTGGTCCCGCCCAGCAGGGTGCAGAACTTGTAGAAGGACTCCAGGTAGGCCTGTGCAGGGCATGGGGCTCAATCAGCCTAGGCAGGGAGACTCGAGCTGGGTCTGCCAGGCTTCCCCCTCATAGTTCCTTTCTTCCCTCCCCAGCTCCTTTCATGGTTAATCCAAATATCATACCAGTGGACTGGCCAGGGCAGCCCCCATGTCAGAGCCCCCAAAGCAGTCACAGATTTTCATTGTGCATTAGCCAAGCAGCAGTAGCTTGCTGCTGCCTCCCCCACCCAGCAGCGACAGAGCAATTTCTGATCCACTGTCTGCCTCGTGGTGCAGTGCCCCTCACACCCTCATCGCACAGAGGATCGGGCTCAGACAGGGGCCCTGTCTTGCCCGTGCTTCTCTGCCTGCCTTTTCTCCAAATCTCCCCTCAGCCTCAGAAAATCACATGTTGACGGGCTAGTGAAGAATGGTGATTCCTGAGAGCTCACGGAGATGGCCTGGATTGGGTGCCCCAGCCCCGCTCAGCACCCCACCTTAAAGAGCACCTCCTCCTCTTCCCATCCCCTAGGCAGCCACACAGCAGGAACCAGACTGTCAACCCAGCTCCTGGTGAGGGATGGTTATTGCCTGCGTGGACGTCAGCCCTGCAGCGCGATGGCTGGACACTCGGGCTGCCAGCGGGAACAAGTACTTGCTGCCCAGGCAAATTGGATCTGCTGGGCATAAGGAGAAGCCAGGTCAGCCCAGGCCTCAGGTCCCTCCCAGGACTAACTCCTCAGACCAGCCAGGCCCAGGCTTCCTTCCCTGAACCTCTTCGTGTCAAGGAAGGGGGCATAGTCTCATGACCTCTGGGGAGCTTCCTCTGCTCAGATCCTCTGGGGTCCCAGCCACAGGGACTCTGGCTCCACAGGCTTCTGAGCTGGGGGTGAGAGCTGGGGAAGCAGGGGAAGCTTTCTGTGTGGAGGTCTGCCCTCCAAGCTGCAGAGAACATTGCACTTACTGATATGGGCACAGGTTCTACTGGGCTGAGAGAGGAAGTAAGAAGAGACCCAGGGGTCCACGAGCCCAGGCCAAGCCTGGCCAGCAGCACTGGGCAAGCTGGGCTCAGGGGAAGACCCAAGGGGACCACTGAGTCACAGGAAACAAAAGTCTAGAGCAAGTCAAGGAGTAAGCAGCTTGGGAAGGGAGAGTGGACCCCAGCACAGCAGAGGACTTGGGTGATAGAAACAGCTGCCAATCCTACCATGGATTAGTGGCACTAGTCTCCCCTGGGACCATCCCCAGCCATCTCCTTCCCTATGACCAGCCAACTTGGGTGTGTCCAAATCTCAGGCCTGTCCCAGAGGGACCTACAGTTCCTCTCCGTGGGGGAAGCCACCAGCCTCTGCCAAGCTGGGCTGACCCTGAAAAGACGGACCCCAGGGTGGTGGAGGCTCGTGGAATAGGCCCAGCCTTTCTTCTGGAGGCTGAGCAGCTGAAGAAACTGGCAAGACCCCAAAGGCCCAAGTACCAAGGTCACCTTCCCGCCCCCACCCTGTCCCCTGGCGTCTGCCAGCCCACGTCTACTGCACCAGCTGCCCACGGTTCCCACCCGCTACTGGGGGTCCGCGTAATCTCCCATCTGTGGCTACTGGACTGGGACATGGCCTGACAGGCGGGCCTGGCATGGTGCCCACAGCACTGGGTCGGTGTTTACAAGCTGGTGCCCAGGCAGCCCTCGCCAGTGACTCCAGCTAGAACCAGTCAGGCCTGGTGAGGGCATGGGTGAGGCCGAGGGGACAGCCTCACCCCTCACCCTGCCTCAGGGCAGGGAACCCGGCGAGGAGCCAGGAGCACTGCAGGGGGGGTGGGTTGTGAGCACTAACACACGAGAGCCAGCTCTGACTGCCTGCCCCCACCACACCCCTTGCCCCACCCTCCCCACCTCCCAATTAGCAGACGAGAGTACTTGCTTTGCAGACAGGCTGAGCCACGCGCATTGCACAGTGCTGCCCAGGGTCTAGCCAGTGGCTGTGGCTTCAGGCAGCCCACCCCACTTCTCTGAGCCCTCAATTTCATCTTTCAACTGGCATACTGATGCCTACCTAGCTCCCAGAGCAGCCCTAAGGAGTACAGAAGCCAACAGCCTTCCTACCTCTCATCTCATCCCCACTAGTCTGTCCTCCAAACTCTGATGATACTCTGCCCTACTGAAAATCTTTGCTGGCTGACCCTGCCTATAGGGTAAAGTCAAACTTCTGGCCTGACATTCAAGGCTCTGGGGGACCTGATTCTGTGCCTGACTTGATCCTTTCCTTCCAGATCTATCTCCCACTGTCCAGCCGGAACCAGTACTTCCACAGCGAACTGCTTGCCACTTGGCTCGTGTTCCACACTGGCTTCTGCACGTGCTGGCCCTGTGCCTCCACTACTACAACCTCCAGGTGGGCCCTTCACCCATGGCATACCCGCCCTGCCCTCTGGCCCAGACCCCTGCAGCGAGACTGGAGGGCGTGGGCTCAGGCTGCCACTGTCTTGGCCACCTCACTCCAAGCAGGGCAGGAGCAGAGCCTCGTTGTAAAGATCCAAGAGACAGATGTTCTCAGGGTTAGGTCAGCAGGGCTGTCATCAAGTGTTATCTATCTTCAGGCCCCCTTCAGGGGCTGCCCACTGCTGACCCATCAGAGGTCCTCACTATGGCCAGAGCCCAGTCTGCCCCAAACAGTCCTCACTGGTCCCTGTCCAGCACCCTTCTCTGGCTCCCAAGCCTGCTCCTAACCTCTTTGAGCCGGGGCAGTGCTGACCCAGGAATCCCAAGCCCACTCTATTTTCAGGGGTCATCACCTTGTGCATAGCCTGATGGGAAGCAGAAGGTGGGTAGGGTTGAAGATGGTGGCATGTGGCACTGGCCCTAGACCCGGGAAAATGAGAGGGACACAGGGACCTGGCTACACCTGGCTGGGTCCCTCTCCCACCATGCTCAGGTGCTCCTTGCTGGCAACAGTCCAGGTTGGGTGAGCCTGAGAGTTATGGCCTGGGTGGTGGCCAATGACCCTCCTGGACGCAGGGGGAGTGGCCATCCAGGAGCCCTAGCCATCCCTGCTGATTTTATCTGGGCCCGAGGGACAGAGAACCTGTTCCATGCAGTCTTGTGCCAGTCACGAGAGCCAGAAAGTGAGCAGATAAGCCCCTGGGAAAGGAGCCCCATGTGCTGTCCCAGCACCCTAATAAATCACCAGCCCACCATGCCCATGGGCCCCACCAACCTACTTCACCACCACCATCGGGCCCAGGGGCAATACCTTGTAGAGCGTGTTGCGGATGATCTCGATGTTCATCTCATCGAGGTCCTGCTCTGAGATGCAGTCCTGGAAAAAAGCCGCTGGGGAGGAAAGACATGGTATGAGGGATGGGCGAGCGGACTCTCAGCCTAGGCAAGAATCCTGCTGATGTTCAACTCCCCCTGCAGGGCACAGAGGACCCCTGCCACAAGGCCCATCTGGCTGGGAAGTGGGGGGTGGGGGTGGGGGCACCAACCTGGCCTAGACTATTGCCTTAGAAGTGACCGAAGCCATACTCCAGGCCATGTATACTGACCTGAGCTTCTCTTGCCTTCTTGCTACTAAAATTGATTTATAAGGAGGCGGCCAGCCATAACATGATCTAATCGCCTCTGGGGCAGACCCAAGCTCAGATCATGCCAAAGACAGGCTTGCATAAGAGGCCGTGACATCCTCCCTTCTCCAGGGGCAGCTGTGGATTCAAGGCCTGGCGCTCACTTCTCTGCATCTCCCAGGAGGGCCTGGGGCCCACATGTGGAAAACTCCTTTTCCTCAGAACAAGGCCTGAGTATGACAGCTGGGTGGGCAGGGACCAGGGACCCAGGGAACCATTTTAGGGCTGGCATTAGAGGCCAAAGCAGAAGAGAGCCCTTTGATCTTCCGGGAGTTCATGGACTCACTGGTCTGTTTCTTCTTTAGAGATGGAGAACCTGAAGAAGCCACCAACAGCCTAGAACTAGCTCAGAGTTATCATGAGATATAAGATATTGTATAGATAAGACCAAGCAGGTA
This sequence comes from Cervus elaphus, assembly GCF_910594005.1. Lineage (NCBI taxonomy): Eukaryota > Metazoa > Chordata > Mammalia > Artiodactyla > Cervidae > Cervus > Cervus elaphus. Next base: position 35,715,047 of record NC_057818.1, read on the forward strand.
AGGCCTATGCCTCTTGGTGCAGGACCAAGTGCAGCTTTGGGCCCAGTTGTACAATCCTGGCAGCTTCCTGGAGGTGGTGTGCTGGGGACTAGGATGCTGGCTGTGAGGACACTAGCTGGCGATAGCCTTAGTGCCTCCTCTCCAGCCCCCCTCCAAGGCAGGCAGGAGCCAATGCTGCCTAGGCGGGGCCCTGTAGGAAGCTCCCAGTTCTCCTTCCTTCCTTGGCTTCTGACATGAACTCTGCATCCTGCTGGACACTGCCTGACTTGGCCCCTGGGACCTGCTTGGTGGAGCAAGTGAAGCTGTTTGCGTCCCTCCTCTGCCTCATGGGCAGCAAGTCACTACAGCCCAGCTTAGGGCCACAGTCTGTCAGAGCTCCCAAGACTCGGAGGGACCCAGGCCCCCTGAGCTCAGCCTTCCTCTGCATTCTGAGCAATCAGCCAGATTCATGAAATTAGATCGTCTGAGTCAGGCCCTGGGGGTAGTCTGCCTGGCCCTGTGAAAGCAGCAGGAAGGGAGCAGAAGGCAGGGCAAGGAGAAGAGAATGGGAGGCAAGGCAGACCGGAAGAAAAAGGTAAGCAGCCATGGGTGGGCCTTACTTTCTGGCTCCAGGCTGCCCCCAGGGATCCAAAAAACCCCACCCGGAGGCACTGACATTGATGCCACTGCCCGCCTCTCCCTCCTCCGCCAGGGCCGCTCACCCAGGGGCGTGTCCACCAGAATAGCATTGTACAGCTCAGCGGGTGTCTGTGCGATGTTCACGGCCTCCATCTGCTCGAAACTGCCGAGCGGGTGGCACTTGGGCACAAGCTCGGCGATAGAGCGCTGGTGCAGCGTGCCCGTGATGAGCAGGATTACGTTGTCGATCATGTAGCTGTAACTGTGGGAGGGAGGCACACAACAGCACGGCGCCCGTGAAGTCCGGACACGATGCCGTGCCCATCCCCCACGCGGTGCAGGCTCAACCCCTCAACTGCAAGCACCTCCTCAGGCTCTTCTCCCTGTCCAAGGGTGCCCCTCCTTCAGCACCAGAAGCACAGGACAGACACGGCCCCTCCCTGAGGGATGTGTGGGGGCACTTCATGCCCTACGAGTGAGCGAGTAACGGGGAAGCAGGTCACCAACTACCCTCTGGGTTTTAACCAGTGTTTTGGCAGGACGTGGGAAGCATGGGTGTGCGGAGGTGGGAGACACAGGCCAGCTTGGGGAATGAAAGAACTCAGAGATGAAAGCATGTTCTAGGAAGAGGGAACAGCGTGTGCAAAGACCTGGAGGCATTTGCTGAGTGGCAGATGCATTCGAGGAACTGAACTCTGTCAGGGCTGGCAGAGGGAGGGGAATCAGGGCGGTGCTGCCAGCCGCCTGGAGCCTAGAGGCAGGTCCCATGGGCCCGGCTGAGGGTCCTGACTTCATCTGGAGCATGAGAGGTCCACCAGCAGGATACAAGCAAGAGCAGCACAGTCACTCTGGCTGTTGCGGGGAGATGGGGGTGGGGCGGCGGGGGGAGATGGCCAGAGGAGGGGAAGGTTGAGGAGTTGGGTAGGAAGAGGCGTGTCTAGGGAAAACCAGAGACGAGCCAGTGGGAGGCCCCCGCTAGAGTAAGGCCGCAGGTCAGGCTGAGACGAACAGGCAGACAGCTGTCCTGTGCAGCCCACTGCGAGAACAGGACGCTGCTTCCTCCTTTACGGCCTGAGGCCAGTGCGAGGCATCCAGCCAGGATGGCCTGGAGGAGACCCGGAAGGAGCTGGGGCTCAGGTCTGCGCCCCCCAGCCCAGAAGGCCAGTGCGGACAGTGCACGGGCAGCAGAGAGCTGGGGCCTCTGGGTTCAGACTCGGCCAGGGGGCTCTGCCTCTGCCCATTAGGACAAGACCACAAAGGGGCCGTGGCCCAGGGCTCTTGTAATCACCTGCATGAGAAATGGGGTGAAGAGGGACAGAGGGCCCCAGTCAGGCTGCAGGAGCCACAACACTCCTACGGCTTGTCACCAGTGATGAGCTCAGGGCATGCGGGGGACCGCTCTGGGGCCAGAGAGGGACTCCCACTGAAGAGCGGGAGCTGACCTGGAGGCTGCTGCCCTGAGCACTGAGCACAGACCCCACTGAGCTGTCAGGCGGGCCACCAGCTGTCCCGCGACAGTACCTTGAGCACCCAGTGTTGAGACTGTCCAAGGTAGGAAGTGGCCCCCAATTCCAAGGGAAGAAAAGGAGGAAGGTGGTGGCCTAGGCCTCAGCTCAGGGCTGGCTACTGGGGGAGCTCCCACAGGGCCTGCCAGGAAGGCGGCAGGAGAAGAAAACCACAGTTCCTGTCCCGACCTGACCCCCACCCCCCTGCTTGCTACACACTCCCTCAGCTCCCACCCAGCCCAGCGCCCTGCTATGACCTCTGCTCTCCTGGGCTTGGGGCCAGGCAGCTGCCCTCTCTCCGCCCCCAACCCAGCTGGGTCAGCTGCAGGATGTGTGCTGAGAAGAGACAGGCTTGCCTCCTCAAACCGGGGGCGGCAGACAGAGGCTATTCGCAGCCACGAGCCGAGGGGCCCAAACGGCCAGCCTTCTGTCCCTGACCTGACCCAGCTGGCAGCATGGAGGGACTTCGAAGAGAACCCGCTAGGGTTCTGTGCCGTGGTTGCCAGTCCCAGCCCGCATCGCCCCCTACCCTGCACAGCACACCTATCCTGCCCCTGCTGCCTCCAGAATCGCATGCACCCCCGGACCCACAACACTCCACTTGTGGCCCATCCAGCCCCACTGATACTCCCTAAGAGAGCCACAGAGATCCCACGCCAAACCTGAAGGTGCTCTTTCACGCTCTCACCAGATTTTGGACAGGCAGGCGGGGAACACTACAGCTTTGAGCTGTACTATCCAACCGGTTGATCCCACACCACCAGCATCAGCAGCCCCACTGTCAGAGGATGTAAGGCGCAGGGATTGCAGGCCGCAGGCCCTGTCACCCCATGAAGCAGAGGAGCACAATGTCCCTTGGCCAGTGTCCACATACCTCCACCCATGTCCAGGTCCCCATGCCCTGACTCTACACTCCCCATCTTACCGTGTCTTCTTAGAGGACTCTCCACAAGTCAGTTTCCTTTCTCTAAACCTCCCCATTCCTTGTACCACAGAGTATTCATGTATGTTGAGCATGGGGCTGCCATCAGGGCCCTCCTGACCTGGCTCGGAGGTGAGCCCTGTGGGAAGACTCCACTGTCTGGCTTTGTGGCCGTCCCTCCAGTGATGTGGAACAGGCCAGCTATGATTCACCGACAGCAGATGTGGGGGCTGGTGATAGCCCACCGCCGGCTGCCCGCAGACTCCTGCTAGAAGTCCTGGCTGGGCACCAAGGGAAATGCTAAGCCAAGTAAAGCCCCCTACTTCCTTCCAAGGCCCCCCTTCTATCTAGGTTAGGCCAGCCTTGGACAACCCTGCTCCAGGCCCAGCAGCTCTCTCCCCCAGGTCAATGACAAAGTTGCTATGGCAGCAGCCCCTGCTCCTCTCCCCTGCCCAATGAGAGCCAGGATCTCCTTTTGTGGGATGAAAGGAGGCAGGGCAAGGCAGAGATGCTGCTGGCCCAGCTGTCTGCTTGTCCCCCAAGGTGAAGGCTTTCAGCAGGCAGGGAAATCCTCCTCCTCGTCGTAGTCTGGCTTCAGCAGCTGCCTCCTTGCCCCCAGAAAGTCACTCCCCCGGCCCTCCCCCTACTCGGCCTTAATAGGACAGAGTGAGGTTCCAGCTGGTCAGCGTCTCCCTCCAGAGGAAAACAGCTGGGGAGCGGACAGGCATCCACCCGCTAGGCCAAAGAGGCCCTCTTGGGGTGGGAGTGGGGCAGTCTGTATTCCTCTGCCCAGAGGCCTTCCTTCACCCTGTGCCTTCAAAGAGTCAGCTTGGGCTGACAGACGTCTTGGGATGGAGTTCAGAAAGCCACTTCCTCCAAGAAGTCTTCAGAGCCCCCAGCCAAGCCCCTTCCCTCTGCTGTGCCCTCTGGCGCCACCTGCTGGAGCATGATGGCTTAACTCCCACGGTCTCATCATCTTGGCCCTCCGGGCCAGGTCTGATGCTGGTGAGCAGGCCATGATGACTACGCACCCCAACCAGCTCATCCAGTTGGCCCATCTACAGCTCCGAACAGAGGCTGCTAGTAATCGTACTTGTGCTCAATCACATCTGGCTCCTACTGAGCCCAGCCCCAGTGGAAAGTGAAGAGATATCAAGCTATGGCTTCAGGCCTGGAAAGAAGACAGGCCTTAACTGTCAGGCCTTAGTTTCCCCTCTGCAATCAGGATGAGTGAAATACAGCCCCCAGCAGAGTTGGTGAGACCCTGACCCTCACCTTATTAAAATCCTGCCCCTCTCCTGAGGTCCATTTGGGTCCTCCCACTCAACCTGAGCCTTCTGGGCATCACAGAGCACTTGTACCCTCTCCATCAGGCTCAGGAGAACAGTGTCATTACTCGTTGTCCCTCAGGGCGGGAGCGAGGCACCCCAGCCTACAGAGACCCTGCCATCAATTCAGAGGTGGTAGCTGCAGACAGTGAAGGCTGGGGGGCCAGAACTGGGAAACCTAAGGATACCTGATGCCTGCTGTGACCCAGCAGAGCCCAAGGCTTGAGCAATGTGACCTGGGGACAGTGGCAGGTGTGTTGACAGGCATACTGGGCATTTGAGGTCATAGTTCTGAGACAAAACTTCTTTCCAGCTGCCCTCACCTGGCTGGTGACACTGAAGCCCCTGGCACACCAGACTATGAGACCTATCCTCCCCAGATGGTGCGGGTCACCCAGGCTCTGCCAGTGGGTGCCCTGGGCTGTAGGCAGGTGCTGCCCACTGGATGGCCCGCTCCAGGGAAACTCAGTTATCTAAGGACAGAGGACTTTGAGGCCACCTGCAACTCCCCAGAGACCAAACACTCATCCCACAAGCCCCTCTCCCAGCTCCCCTTCTGGGGCCTACTCTCCTCTGGGAAGCCGTCATCACATGGCCCAGACTAAGGTCCCCTCCAAAGCTAAGAAGCCCTAATAAAGGCTCTGTCCCATGTCAGACATGCAAGTGAATGGCTGGGCCTGGAAGGAGCTGTTGGTGCAGTATCACATGTTTTCACCATGAAATTGAGCTGAGTCATCTCAAAACCACATGACTGGTGATGGCATACTTCAGTGGGACGTCTCTCACTCAGGGCCTTTCCACTGAACATGAGGCAGCTGCCCCCACTCTGGCCACCCACTCTCTGAGTGGCTTATCGAACCCCATCTGACCCTGGAGTTCTCTCAATGAGGAAGCCTCCTGTGACCCTTCGTTCCATCCGTGGCAGCTGCCCACAAGCCTCCCCAGAAACTATCTGCACCACCACGAGCACCCATTCCATTGCATCCATATATCTCCCTCCCTCCTGGCACTGGCCCAGAGCTCACACTGGTCATGTGTGCTGGCTGAAGGCTGGCTGGGGTCTACAGAAGCACTGGATACTGTCTCTCATCTTGGGAGGGCAGAGGAAGCCTTGCCCAGCTTCTGCCTGCACATCCTCAGTGACAAGGAACTCACCTGCAGAAGCCTGCCCACCATCCTGGGGCAGCTCTAAAGGCAACTAAGAGACTCTGAAGGCTGGAGCGAAGATTAACCTCTGTGCAGGTCCCAACCGCTGCCCTAGCTGGGCCAGCTTTGTCTGTGGACAGCAGTGGTGTTGCTCCTGCAAGCCTCTACACCCATGATGGGGTATCTAGCTGATGCTCCCTTTTCTGGACATGTCTAGGGTATCTCTTTCCCAGAAGGTAACAGAGCCAGGGGCTTCAGGCTCTAGCTGCTCGGGACATGTATGGTTCCCTCAGCCTTCCCCCAATTCTTCTTTCAAATGCCCTTTGCCTCAGCCAAACAGCCATCTCCTCAGAGAAGCCAGTGGTGAGTCCCCAGGGTGGGGGAGGTCCCCTGGACAGGCCCCTGTGGAAGGCTTCACCCCTTTCTGCAACACTCCTTATTCCTGGAGTGACTCGGGGTGGAGGAGGTTAAGAAGGTGGAAAGGAGGAAGAGGAGGTGGAGGAGGAGGAGCAGCCAGGGAGGCAGGAGTTAAATCAAAGAGACACCGCGAGAGGAAGCAGACTGCTGGAAGGAGGTAAGACGGATGTGGCTCCTAATTAAGCCTGGAGACCTTGGCCACATCAAAGTCAGCAGTGACCTTAGCCAGGGCCTTGTGGTGGAATGACGGGATGGCTGGAAGTGGGCTGGAGGCTCAGGATGGAGGTGGTGAGAGAACAGAGAGTGAATGTAAAAATTCAGGCCACACGGGATGGGCTTTTAACGGTGAGAGATCTGAGCCTGTTTTAGATGCTGTTGGGAAGAATGTGGAAGTGAAGAGGTGGGCCATCTACCCAGAGAGAAGGCTGGAGACAGGAGATAGATGGTGTTTAAGATGGGGAGGTGGTCTCCCCACCTTGAAGGAAGCTTGGGGAGCTGCAGAGTGCTGAGTGGGAAGAGCAAGCAGCCAGCTAGGCAGGGACAGGCCAGGCCAGCTGAACTGATGAGCGTGCCTGTCTGGCAGCAGGGAAAATCCACCAACACTGGCTTCCCCGGCTCCGCTCCCGGCAGCGGAGGTGGGGGCGGGCGCCTGCAGGCTGGAGGCTGCTGGGCTTCCTCCAGGGCTGGGGAGCTGCCAGCCGGGCGGGACCATGAGCTGGGCGGCCAAGAGAGCTGCGGATGTTGGCAGAAGAGCGCTCGAATGATGGATCAGGGAACCTCAGCTGCGGAGGGAGGACAACCAAGACAGAAGGGGTGGTGGGGAAGGAAGCGAGGTCCAGACCCTGCTGAGTCCGGAACCCGTGTCCCACGAGGGACTGAGAGTAGGCTGGAGGGCCTGAAGGCCGTGGGTAGAGAGGGGGTGCCTGACTCAGCGGTTTCAGGGGTGGAGCGGTTCCAGGTGGTGACATGGTCTTGGGCAGCCATCACAGGGGTGGCTGAAGTGGAGACTAGAGGAGTGGGTCACTGGAGATGACGAGGTCATAGAGCGAGCAGCCACAGGCTCAGAGGGGCTGACACGTGGCTGCTGAGTCCTTCCTGGGAGAAAGCAGGAGTGAGGGGATGGGACACTGTGAGCCACAATCACCCATGAATGGAAGGGGCGGGGAAGTGACGGTCTGCCCCAGGACAGCGCTTGGCCGCTTCAAGCACTCTTGGTGCCTGCAGCCAACCTCCAGCAAAGAGCTGGCGGCTGTGAGGCCTCAGTCACGCTCATAGTCGTCTCCAGTTTCATGGCCTGGCAGGCTGAGATCAAGTCTCCGAGGGCACCAAGACAGGCCAGGCGGCACAGGCAGGGGGCCAAGCCGGCAGCAAGATGGATGACATCTGCCCTCCGACCGCTGGCAGGAGGTCAGCCTCCTCTGGCCGGCCTAGCTGGCAGGGCCAGAACTTCACCAGGAAGCTGAGGGAGCCCTGTGCAAACAAGGCGAAGGCTGGGCTCTGGTAATAAACGCACTGCTTCCTGGTATGTCCTTCGGCCCTGGCCTTGGGGTGAAGGCCACACAGGCCCAGGCTAGGGGCTGACTGACAGACAGGCACTGCAGTACAAGCCCCAATGCGGCAGCACAAGATCCACCCCTCCTCTGGCCTCCGGCCCACAGGACCATGCTGGCTGTACACTAACAGAGGCAAGGGCGGTGTGATCACAGACCCAGCCAGGACAGCAGGGCGGCCCCCCCGGAAGGCGGCCGGGGGCCAGGAGAGAGTCTGAGCCCGCGGGTGTCCCAGGCTGTGACCCCCACCCCAGGACAGGGCCCTTTCGGCTACAGCCCCTACTTGAGCAACGCATCTCGAGCAAACAGCTGCTTCTGGCTGGGTCTGGGAGGCAGGCTTCCAGCCCTGTTCCTGCAAGTGTAGGTGTGGCAGTGTGCAGATCCACGGTCTGGGGGTACCACCATCAGGGAATGGTTAAAGCTAGCCAGTACACAGAAGAGTAGCTGAAAGGCTTCCCACAACACAAGCGTACACTCCAACAACGTGGGGTGCACGCCTGTACGCCAGCCACCCTCGCCTCTGTCCACCACCTGCACTGGGCAACCACCTGGCATGGGCCATCTCTTTGTCCACCAGCCCCTGGCTCCTGGGCCGCCTTGGCAGAGGGACCTCTCTACCTTCCTGTTCCCACAGGCGCACCTGGCAAGCAGAGGCTGCCTCATCCAAGTGCCTCCCCAGCCTGGAGGACCCAGGGTCCTTTCCTGTCATCTTCTCCAGGAGCTTCGTGGACGTAGGCCTGCACCCAAGGGTTAGACCACAGGCAATCTTGGCAGCCAAGAGTCGTCAGGACAGGGGCCTGGGCCAGAACTCAGAAAGGCGGCCAGGTGCTTAGCACCCTCCCCACCCTGCCCCCGCTCCCCGAGACCCGGGGCCGTGGGCAGAGACAACAGATGACCTGCAGCCCAGACAGGGCCACAGGGCCTAAATGGTCCCTCTTCAAAACCTGACTCTTCAGAGCTCTGCCCATTCCCTGACCCAACCCGGCGGGGTGGGGGCTGGGACCTGTGAATATTCAAGGTGAATGAGAGAAATGGCTCCTGTCACCCCTTGTCTCTGTGACACCAGGGGTATAGGGGAGGCAGCTTCACCCAGCATGGCCACATGGGACACTTGTGCCACCTGACTCCCAGACAGCAGGAAGTAGCTGGTGACCCATTTTATAGGTGATGGCCTGGGCTCAGGGCTGTTGAATGACCAGCCTGGCCACTCAACCTGGGAGGACTCTGCAGGCAGAGGAGGAAAGGCACTCTAGAGGATGCTCACGTAATGAAGTCCAGAAAGCTGGCAAGCGGCTCATACGCATGGTTCCTCATGTGACGGAACTCCACCACCATCTTCTCCTTGAGCCGGTCGTCAATGACAGACACTGTCAGTGGCGAAGCCTCGTTGGCCAGGAAGTTGCCATAGTCAGTGCTCTGCAGGTGCAGCTTCAGGTCTGAAACCCAAGGGTGGAGGCTGAGAGCTGGCCGTGCTGAGCCTCCCCAGGATCCCAAGTCCTCGTCCCCACCCCAACTCTGGGCCCCAGCCCCTCCCCGGCCGTTGTGTCCTGCTGCTACCCTGACCTCCCAGCCCCACCTCCACCTCCCTGTTGGCTCAGAGCCTACTCCAGGGCAGTCAGGCCAAGGCCCTGAGATGCTCCAGACCCTTGTGCCCTGAGCCAGTACACTGGGGCCCAGAGTCCAAGCACAAGTAGAAGCATTGTTCCTCCAAACGACAAGAAGGCCTGGGAAACCCCAACCCAACATGCTATTCACAACCCGCAGCCTTTGAGGCTCTCCTGCCTGGTGGGCTCCAGGGGGCCTAATTTAGTGCAGAATGAGACATGGGCCCTACCCTCCAAAGCCTCAGAGGAGCAAGCCAACATACCCTGTGGCGGAAATGACGCATATGAAATTAAGGACATGCCCCAGGCCACGGGTAAAGTGGAGAGGGAACTACGGCAGGGCGGAGGATGAGGGAGCACTCCAGGCTGGGCCAGGTAAAAAGCAGGGGCAGGAAAATGCAAAGGCAACAGCTGCAGGATGGCACGAGCGAGGAGTGGCCGAGGGCAAATGAGGGGTGTGAGTAGGAGGCAAGCTGGGAAGACAGACTGGCCGTGCCCGAGAAGCAGCTGCAGGCAGATAGCCAAGCCCACAGGCTCTCCTGAGCTCTTCTGAACAGAGGTGAGGGAACAGGGACAGAGGTGAGAAGACAGAGCAGAAGGGCCCTGGGGAAGCAGACGGGTGAGTCCAAGGGGGACTGTGGCAACACCCAGGCTCCCAGCTTCTGCTCCTGCCTCCCGCCCCTCAGTCTCTTCTCCATCCCACAGCCAGAGCGCTCGGACAGCACCAGGCAGAACCCCCACCGCATCTGCACCCTTACCTCAGGGCCTCTCCCTGTCCCCCTGCTAGAAAGTGATGAGCTCTCCTCCAATGCCCCTCTCCAGAAGCCATTTCTGAAGCTCTACCACTCTCTTTCTTCACTTGTGCCACTTTTCTTTGTTAACACATCACATCCCACCCAGCACGGGGCACACAAACCATGATTGCAGGGACTCTGGGTCACTGCAGTATCCTAGAGCCAAGAACCAAGTCTGTTCTGGTGCATTTTCATGTTCAGTAAATTACTGTGGAACAAACAGAAGACTGGGAAGAGCATTGGTGAAGACAGCAGGAGGGTTTGCTCCTGAACTCTGAAATGCAGGACACTGCGGTGGCCATGGCAGCACCAAGGACAGTGGCTGAGAAGGAAGCTGTGTGGGCACGTGCAGGGGAGTGTGGATTACGGCTCGACAGCAGAGGCTGGCTTCGGCATGCTTCCTGTCCGCTGAGGGGGCTGCCCAGAGGAATGAGAACAAGGGCCACACCTGGGAACACTTCCACAAGCGCCCCTGCCATGTGTCCGCGGGTGGACAGGGCCATGCTATCCTGGGATGCTCAGAGAGGAAGGGCGAGTGGGACACATCATCACTCCACAGACTGAGGGGACCCCGCGGTGCCCCTCCGCCTGTACCCCATTGGGAGAAGAATGCTCCCAGCCCAGAGTCAGGTGTATCAGAGAAGAAACGGAAGAATGCATAAGAGGGAGGGCGGGAGGGAGGGGTGCTCGCCACTGGGGTGGACTCTTGACACCTGCGTCTCTCGGTGGCCCCTGGGTGGCACACAGCACTCATGTTCCTTTGTGGTTCCTGGGCGCTCAGAGTGAACTTTAACCTTGGGACGCCTGCAGGGGGCCTTCCTCTGCTGTTTTTACCACTGCTCTATTATTCACACCTTTTCCCATGCCACCCAAAACGGGGGCAGAACTGAGGACAAGTCGGGGCAGGGAGAAGCCATCAGACCCTGCTCTGCCCCAAGGACCCCACACCCCTCTGTCCTTGCCCCAGGCCACCCGCCTTGGCCCCACTCTTCCTGCTCCTCACCTGTCTGGCCAAGGCCCACCTATGCCTGAACAAGGCATAGGTGAGAAGGTGCTTCGCTCAGTAACGCTCGACTTGTTGAGCATTAACCATCCGATTGGTACAGAAAAACTCTTAACTGAGGGGTTTCACTGTATTAGCAAAAGCCGGTATTTCTACCTCTAGTAATAGGTTTTATATGCTAGATTTTAATATGCTTGGCTCTGGATGAGTGCATACAATTTTTTTTTAAAGAAACATGGTTTACTTGCACAAAATTGGTCAGTTTTGAGAGCCTGTTAATACTCGCAAAGTGGTTTTGGTTGTTGTGAAACAAATGGTATGAACTGGTCCCTCTTATTTTCATACTGAAATGAACTCTACTTAACTTATCAAGTCATATGCCATGTGCCCTGCTTTTATATACTTTTATCTATCAGTAAATACTGTGATACTTGAAAAAAAACTAGTGGGCAGGAGTTCTGGCCTGAGCACAGCAGGTGCTCCAATCCCCGCTTGGGGAAGCCACAGCGCGGACAGCAGCTGGAAGCCCAGTCCAGCATATGGTGTTCTGGGTCAGACGGTCTGGCACGGCAGCTGGCGGCTCAAACCTGTCCATTTATCCATGTTTATCCATCCAGCCACCGTAGCCAGCAAAGTCCTTCTCGGGCGGTGAGCCTCCTGCCTCTCCAGGTCCCAGCTGGGACTTGGAAGCCAGACCAGATGCACAGGGCAAAAACCAGGGTTAGGGCCCCTCGTGCCAGTGGCCCCACTGTTCTCTGGGACAGTGAGTTTGGGTGCTGGACCCCAGCCCAGTCTCCTGATTCCTACCCTCCACAGCACCCAGGGGCTAGGCCTCCCATCCACACCACCCCCTGCTAGAAGGCTTCCCCACGTGCTGCGCTGCCCCTCCACAAGAGCCGCGCAAGCTCTCCAGCAGCCTGAAACCTCTCTGCTCCAGCTTCACCTCAGCAGGGCTGCTCTTCCTGGGCAGGCCCACTCCACAGCTCCCCCACCAAGCACCCTCTCTCCTCTCCAGCTCCCACCAACTCCATTTAATGACTGGCACTGATCAGGTGGGAGGCAGTATCCCAACCCCAAGTGGGAAACAAGACCCTACCTGGAAACAGATGGGGCCCTGCTGAGTACTCAGCCCCAGGCCAGCAGCGACCTGTGTGCTGGACCTCCCAGCCATGCCCATTTCTCTGTTTTGGAAAAAGGCAATCAGAGGGAACATGACAGGTGTCCAGAATCCCACAGTCAAGTATAGTGGGGCGGGGGACTGGGATCAGGCCTACTGGGTTCTCTCCACCCTCAACTCCAGTCCCATTCCTCCCCCAACCCTTACATTTTTCACCCTTCTACCATGTCCCTTGGCCCAGATGGGCCTTTCAGATATGGACCCAGCTGCTCAGGCAGACCTTCGTTCCAGAAGAGCTAGTGGCCCCCAACCCTTACACTTTTGACCCTTCTGCAACCCAATCCAGTACTCTTGCCTGGAAAATTCCACGGACGGAGGAGCGTGGTGGGCTACAGTCCATGGAAACACGAAGGGTCGCACACAACTGAGCAACTTCACTTTCCACTGGGAAGTGGCCCGGGATGGGCCTTTCGGATATGGACCCAGCCACTCAGGCAGACCTTTGTTCCAGAAGAGCTGGCAGGTTACAGAGAGGTGAGAGGAGCCAGGGCACGCCCCTGCAGAACCTCAGAGGCCACCTGGACACTCACTGCCCACCTGACAGAGGCCCTGGACTGGCATGAATCAAGGACAACCCCTCTGACATCACCTGTGGTGCTGGCCATTCCCAGAGAAGACGGTACATGTAAGAAGGCCAAGCTGACGGGTGGGCTCTCCTCTGCATGCCCCCCGCCCCTGGGGCTTCCCATGGTCGTTAAAGCAAATATCCTTGTGCCTTGGCTGCTGCGTTCTGCTGACACTGCATCTAGGGACTTGGCTGCTGGAACGCAGACGGCCGGGTGGTTTCTGCTGGCGTTTGTCAGATGAGAGCAAACCCGGGAGATTCTACTGAGACTCCTGCCCAAGGCCTGAGGAATCTTCCTTACCAGGAAACTCATGTTTAAAAGCCCCCAGTGACGCTGTCAAAGGGCCACTCCAGACCACGTTCCCTGGCCAAGCCCCACTTTCCCCTGTGACCAGGGTGAGGGGACAGCCCACCAGCCAAGGCGGCGACTTGGAGGCTGGCAGGCTAGCTGATCTTTTGGCTCGGACCACACAGGGCTCTTGAACCAGCTCTGACCCTGTTGGAGAAACCTGGCACCCAGGCCTAGTGGCTGGCAGCCCCAAGCCCTTTACTCAGTCCTCAGGGCTGAGACAAGCCCATTAGAAACCATCCCCCTCAGCCCTCCGGCTTCCTGCTTTCTCTGAGAGATGTGGAGGAGGTGTGACCGGGGGTGGGATCAGAACACAGGGGGAGAGGCCTGGAACTTGTTGAGAGCTTCGTGGGAGACTCGGCCACCCAGCCATGGCCCAGCCCCTGAGGGCAGACAAGGACGCCAGGGGCTCTGGGAAGGCCGGGGCTAACTCTGTTCTGCGCCCTGAGCTCGGCAGCCTGAAAGCCTCGGTGACAGGCCCTGAGAGCCCCAGACATGCCTGGGCTGAGGCTGGAGCAGTGTTCTGGTTAGCACAGACTCGGGGGACCACTCTGGTCTACCCACAAGCCCAGCTGTCTACCCCAAATCCTCCCATCCGTGGCCCAGAACCAGGAATGTCTGGCCAGCTTGGGATCTCTCACAGCAAAAGACTCCCTCAGAGGCCGAGTTCTCATGTCCAAGAAGATGCTGCTGCTGCTGTCAGGAAGTTCTCTCTGAAGTCTGACTTGAAGCCCTCCTCAGAGGAGGCAGATCAGCTCAGTTTCCCAGTGCCTCCAGCCTCCCCTGAGGGTCTGGGACTGCTCCTCAGGACCCCTCAAACCCACCCAAGACCCCCCAGACCTCCTCTGCTTCCCAGTGTTGCTGTCCTGATGTTCTGTGACTGTTCTCCCAACTCTGCCTCCAGGGCCACTGAGGCCTCCTCACTGCTGTGGGGCTCTCTTGCTGGCCTCCTGTTCCACATCTTCACTCCCTGTTCCCAAGCCCACTCTCCACACCATCACCCGAGGGCAGTCTTCCAACTCCAACGTGTCGCTGTCACCTCTGCTAGCAGCCCCTGTGGCCCCCGGCCGGTGAGGCCCCACAGCTGCGGCCCCAGCACTGCCTCTGCCTTCAGAGTTGTTCCCCAGTGAGGGTGACCGCCTGTGAGCTCCGCTCTAAGGCAGCGCTCCCGGGAAGTGCACAGGGTGCCCGAGAGAAGCCCTGAAGTCCAGGAAACAGGGCCGCTTCCTCAGGCCCAGAGAGGCTGGGTTGGGAGGGCACACCCCCAGCATGCTGAGGTGAGAGTCCTGCCCTCCCTGCTCCACAGGGCTTCCCATCCACCCCGAGGTTGCCTGTGTCAAAGACCACTGTCTCTGCTCCAGCAGGATCAGCCAAGCTCTCAGAAGGCACCCAGGCGGGCTGTAGCCCAACGCCCACCTGATGTGGCGGTTCCTCCCAGGGCCCTGCCAGACTCCTGGAGGCCCCACAGCTGCTGCCTGTCCCTCCACTTCCTGCCTACTCCAACCCAGGTCCTCCAGGCCAGGACCCCTCAGAGCAGAGCCTGGCCTCAGCTAGCACCTCTGATTACCACTCTCACCCTGATTAGCAGGAGGGCATGGGGACCCCCTAGCCTGTCTAATGCTCTCTTCTCTCTGAAGGACCAAGTATGGGCTTGGCAGCCAGCTCCAGCCAGGCCTTGAGAGGTGGCAGCAGGGCAGCCCTGCCTCCCACCCACTTCCTGAAATCTTTCCTAGATCCTGCCAGCCCTGAAAGTCATCTTTTGGCCTCACCAGGGCTCCCAAGTGTGAGCAGTACATGGTGTCTCCAGTCCCTAACCTCTGCAGCTTCTCCCCAAGGGCCTCAGCGAGGCAGGGAGGGAGGGTCTTGGCCCAAGCCAGTGGTTGGTCTCACGCTGCCCCACGGGCCCGGCAGGCACAGAGGCGGCCCTGGCACAGTCCGCAAGGCGGGGCAGCCCCCGACTCTCGACTCACCCATGGCCTCATGGCCCACGGAGGGGCCCTGCTGGCCAGCTGGCCACAGCCGAGTGTGAGAGGACAGTGTGTTCCCAGACTTCACTTCTGCTTTTCCAGAGGTCACTCAACGATGCTCTCCTGGGGAGCTCAGGGGTTTTCAGGAATTGAGGCCTGCTGAGTGAAACCAGATGTACAAATACACTCCCTAGAGCCCAGTGTGCCCATCCTGCCACTCCCTGCGAGAGTGGCGGAGCCCTGGAGCCTGTTCCACCACTTCCCTGAGCCCAGGTGAAGCAGCTGTTTTGAAGGAACTGGCTCTGAGCTCTTCCTCCAGTGCTCGTTCGGCCCCATGGGCTCACTAATGCTAAAACTTCCAGAGCTCAAAGCAGCGACACTCAAATAGACGGACAGATGTGGACAGATGGCCAGGCTGGTGGCTCAACAGAGCTATAACTCCCCCTTGGCAAATGAACTGTGTTTAAGTCTCCTCTCCAGGCTCTGGGGTGGGGGGGGGGGGGTGGCGGCGGGAGGGAAGAAAGGGGAACCTCTCTTCTTTGCATCAGCTCCAAAGCAGATGTAGGCACTGGCTGGCTGGCTGTGCAGGGTCAGAGTGCCACATCTGGAACTCCCAGTGTGGGAGCCAGAGCCTGCAAACCATTAACCCTGGGTTTACCTGCAGCGCAGGCTAAGCATCCTCTTACCCCCAGGCTCTGCCAGGGCCCATCACAGCTTCCCTGCCAACCTCATGTAAGTGACCAGCCCTGTGTTCCAACTCTTCCTATCAAAGGCCAGCTCTTCCCCCTCCTCCCTCAGATGTCAACTGCCATTCCCTATCCAGAGCCTTGGCATTGCTCCCACCCCAAACTGAGGTGCCCACGGCCTCTTGCTGGCCCAGGAAAAGGTCCATAGACAGCTACAGCCCCATTTCACCAGGTCACTGGTTTCAGGACATAGTTCCTTAGGTGCCTTAGTGGGACGAGGGGGAGAGACCCCAGGCTTTCAGGCCACAGTGACCTGAGTTTAAATCTTGCCCCACAGCTTGACCCTGAGCAGCTGGTAGAATCTCTGGACCCAGGCTCCTGGCTGTCACCTGGTGAAGGGGCCTGCAGTGCCAGCTTCCCAGGCTGGCCACTGAACAGGAATGGTGCTGCCCAGAGAAAACCGAGCTCTGCACAGCAGTCTCTCTCTCTCCTGGCGGAGGATCTCACCCAGGGCTCCCCGACTGACAGGACTGGCCCCAACCAGGTGGTCTGTGTTCTGACTCTGGGCCATTGCTCAAGCTGTCCCCCTTGGCATTCCACAGGATACCCTTGCCCTTCCTTCCCATGGTCCTGACTTTCCCTGGGGGCTCTGCTGTGTCCTCTCCTCGGGGGCCCTTGTGTAGTGCGGGCATGCACGCACACAGGCCACACTCTGCTCTCTCTAGGGGAAGGATGAACAGAGTGGGCTCAAAATCTGGGACTCCAGTCGCTAAGCCCATGCCCCACCTCACCTATGAGCAGGATCACACAGAGCTCTGGGCGGCCCAGCCCCAGGCACCTGGACAGAGGCTAGGACCCAGGTCTGCACCTCCGACAATATGGTGAGCTACTGCCCCGCTGCCCTCGGGAGCTGGTGCAGCCAAGGACAGCTCTTGCTCCATGGGAAGCCCCTGGGCCGGCGGGCCAGCAGTCTCGGGAAGAACCTGGAGACTACTGCTGGCACGGTCACATGCAAGTTACTGGGTTTCAGCTGGTATGAGGCAGAGACCCTGCAGGAGAAGGACAGCGAGTTCTCCTTCCCAGGTTCCTAGACTAGCATTTTGTCTCATCCGTGGAGGCCTTTCAGTGAGGTGCGGCATTCCCAGAGGTGGGATGGGACTGATCTGTAGCCATGGCCCAGCTGACACTGGGGTGGGTGGCACCACCCACCCGCATATCAGATACGGGGGTCTGATAAGCAGGAGTGTCACTCCCTGGTTTAGGAGGCAGCAGGATGTCTGACTTGGGTTCACCACCCTTCTCCCTGCTCCGAGACAGGTGGCAGGTGCTGGCAGAGCACATTTAATTACCCTCATGCTCTCAGGAACACCTCGTCCCTGCGGCTGGGAGAATGAAAGCATCACTCACAACCCATGAGGAAGTCAACCCATCCGACAGTCAGGAGGGTGCCAGGCGGGCGACGGTCCCATGTGCCAAAGGGAGGGGCAGAACTGGTTACGGCTGCACCCAGGGCAAGTTCCAAGAAGCTCTCTGCTGACTGAGTGGAGATCCGCCTGGACAGCCCCTCACCAGGACATTCCCACCCAGGGCTCCCCGGAACTGGCATGTCCCGAGACACACAGGGCTTGGAGGGCGGCTTCCCCTGTCGCCCTCCCCTGAGAATCAGACAGCCCGCCTCACCCTGGGAGGCAGGGGCCACACCTCTGCTGCTGCCTTGTACTTTGACCCTGAGCAGGCTCTTTCTTTTCCAGGCTCACCACCTCAGTTATAGAGCCTGCAGGCTAGAGCGGACCTGGGGCTTCTTGGCAAGAGCTTCTTTGCACTTTCCCAAAGATGTAAGTCTGCCTGGGTGTTGAATGAGAAGAGGGATAGAGGTCCGGTGTGGCCAGGTGCCAGGCAGCCCAGGAAAGGCCAGCTGTGGCAGGGTGCTTCTCAAAAGCTGGCCTGTGCCCATGACAGGCTCCTGGGTCCGCTGGTCCACACCACCTGTGCCTTTGCACGCAGCATCCAGCTTAGAGGTTAAAGTATTGAGGGTGGGGAGAAATGAGTGAGCTACAAGCCATGACTGGCAGCCTTGGGCCCTGTGTGTCAGGTCATGGGTCACAGCTCACCTGTATTCCTTGGCTCCCAAACCTTAATTTCCACACTGGATACCACATGGCAAGACACCTGGGGGGATGGAAAGCGCCCCAGAATCAGGGCCTCTTTCACCTGACCACCCCTTCCCAAGTGGGAGGCTGAGCACCAAGAGGCACAGTACAGGCAACCTTCAGTGAATAAGTGAAGGAAACCATCAACAAATCTAGAGAGATGGAACCGGAGGAGCCAAGATAGATGTCAGGAGGCCGTAAGCAAGGCCTTGCGCCTCACCTGGACCCAGTTTCCCTGGGAAGCTACGAGGGCTGGATAAGGTTACTTGCAGGGGCCCAGTCAGCTCTGATATTCTACTCTGATCAAGCCTGGATCTCACTGACTCTCTGCAACTCCAGTTCCTGAGGGCCACACAAGAGCTCAGGGTGAGCCCAGTGGCCTGGCTACCCCTGAATCAGCCCTTGCAGAGCTCACAACAGGTATGGGGAAGGCCCGGGGCTGTGGAGCAGCGGCAGACATGAGAGGCCAAGCTGAAGCTGCAAAGATACCACAGACGCCTCCTTGGAGGGGAAAGCCCCATCCATCAGCCAAACACGAAGCCTCAGCTCAAGTCAAAGCCTAAAAACCATTGCCTGAGTGGCCAAAGCGGGGACAAGGTCTGGGCCGGGCCAGGGTTGACCAGGAAAGTGGGGCCTGGTCCTCCGTGGGGGCTGTTTCTCCACACATCCCTTTACCTGCCATAACTCTGCCCGCCCAGGACCACCCACACTCACATGGTGGTCGGGGGAAGTTGGGCAGCTGCACCCTAGGCCCTCGAGCTGCAGGGTGAGCTACAGGGTGCTGGGTGCAGACAGGCAGAGCAGGTGCCAGGTCCGGCCCACGTGGCCCTTCAGGGCCTTGATTTTCCTGCCTCTGAGAGAGGAGGAACGCCATTATTCCCATGCAAAGTAGATTTTTTTTTTAAATCATCTAAGGAGTAGGTGTTGGCTGAGGCAGATGCCAGGGAGGCCAATGGAAAGACTACTCCAAATTGGGGTGCAAGGTGGAGAGTTGTCAATTACCTGATAACCTGACTGTGTGTACCTATACCCTACAGAGCCTGGGGTGCCTGATTTGGTCTCTCTCAGAGTCACCCTACACACATGTCCCTGTTTGTGCCACATGCACCCCTACATGCCCCCCCAAAGTGCTGAAGAAGGCTGGGAGGAGAGGAGTCTGTCCTGAGGATGAATTTTCCATCTCCTGGAGGGACAAGAGTAGCAGAACCAGTGTGGAGGCCACCCAGGGAAGGATGGTGCTTCTGGGAGTCTGGGGAGCATGGCCTTGACTCCTGGCAAGCTCAAGCTCCTGCCTGGTGCCCCCAAGACCCTTGGTTCATAGCTGGCACAGTGTGCTGAAGCTGCTGCTCCAACTCTGAGGACTTGCCAGTGTGACCCAGGTGGAGGTAAATGAAGACAACTTGGAGATCAAGCCTGTAGCGGTCTGCACTGGGCACTATGGTGGATAGCATCCCAGGAGAATTCCCTGGCCTTCCTCTTCCTAACCCAGGAAGCAGGGGCATAGGGAAGTGAGGGTGGAAAGAGATGGACAGGAGACACTGAGCCATAAGCCCTATATAACCTGGGAAGGCCGACTGGGAACTTGGGTGAGGGAAGTAGGGCCCAGGGCAGAGTCCCAAGGGACAGTGGCTTGAGGTAGACGCTGCCCAGAGAAGCAGAGGAGATGCACCAGTGGGTCCAGCCACAGCCCCTTCCCCCGCCCTCAGATGGGCGGAATGGTCCTGGTGCACCCCCTTGTGGCCAAAGGGAGGATGGCACTGTCAGGAGTCCCAGGCTCGGCTCTGGATCCCTGCAACTGCAGCAGCCTTGGACTCCAGGTCCGTATTTCCCCTGCGTGAAATGGGGGGAGAGGCTGCGGGCACCTGCAGAGCCATACAGAAATGGAACAAGAATAGGACTGGGGTGGACGTGAGTCAGGAAAGCCAGAATGGAGACAAAGGGAGCCTGAATCTGGTCATGAGGGTCTGGTCTGTCTTGCATCAGTGAAACAAGTGGCCGTCTGAGGGGTAAGAGTGAAGAGGTTGCAGAGGAAGCCTGGGCATGTTCAGTCCTCTACACTCTTCTCCTCCAGTTCCCCCAGACCATCCCAAGCCTCCAAATCCCTTAATTCAGTTCTCTGCTCCCTGTCTCTAATGCCTAATAATATATCCTTTTTTAAAAAGTGCTTAATAACACAAAAGCAGAACAATCTACAATATGGTGCACTCCTTCCCCATACCTCACATCCTAGCCCCCTGCCAAAACCAAAACCCCCTGGTCTCTCATTCAATCACACAAATACCTACTGAGCATTCACGCTGGCTAGGCACTGTGCTGTTGAGAACTAAGAACATGTAAGTGATTCGTTTCATTTTACAGATGAGCAAACCAGCTTCAAGGCATTAAATCACAATGGACAGCGTCACACGGTTGGCCAGAAAGGGAGCCACAGTCTCCTGCTGCCTGGCCTCACACACAACTTAAGGCAGGCCCTGGTGACCCAGAGAGGCCCTCGGGTCCTAACCCTGAGCAGCACAGGTGATTTACAAGAGAGACCATTGCATCATGTGCTCGCGCCTGTTCATTCTTGATGTCAACCCTCCTAACAAGCTGGAGCATGTCTGACAGCTGAGCCCAAAGCACAAGAAAAGCTACAAGTAGGAAAAGATGTCTAGTGTGCTGTAGTCGACACTGCTGACCACATGTGGCCAGGGACAAACTACTGGATGCAGACCTGGGCCCTCAGAGACTGTGGCTCAGTCCCATTTCATTTCACGTCTAATGGCCCTAATTCGAGAGAAGCTCTGTTATGTTCAGCGTAAGCTGCTATGAAAGCAAGAAAGCAAGGGGGGTTACGCATTCCAAAAGGAGGTTATGCAAAATGTTTAAAATCTGGATCTTTCCTTCTCTGACATCCAAAAACCCTGGTCACCCAGGAAGTCTCATCTTCAAGGGTACTGAATGGCTGACATTTGCCTGTGCTGCGGTCACTTCAAAAGGCCCTGAGGTTCAGACACTGGCTCCACCTCAGAAACCAGGCCCAAGAAATCAGTGAGAAAACTGAGGGACAAGAGTGTTATCACCCACCAGAGCAAGTTCTGACATAAACTCCCAGGGCAGGGCTTCTGAAACAAGGGTTATCAGTTCCTGTGTGGACTGTCTTGACCATAAACAGCTTCCCAGATAAAATCAAGCTACAGTATACACCAGTATACAGTATACACCAGAAGATGTAATCAGTGAAGAGAAAACAAGAAGTGGCGGGGGGGGGGGGGGGGGGGTTGGGGGAAGGCAACAGGAAAAAGAGAAAAATAGACAGGTGAGAGGTGAGCTGAATATGGATGGGGCTCTGGGGCTCTGCTCTGAGTGACATGAGGGCCTGGGTCCTCTGGACTCTGAGTCTTCTGGTGTAAAGAGAAGGGAAGGGGCTTGATGGGGGCTCCCTAAGAGTCAGACCAGCCCTACAACGCTGTGAACAAAAACCTGGAAGGATGCCCTAGCATCACCAGCAGGGGTCTCGGCTTGGATGGCTGATGGGTTAAGTGCCTTCTCTTTGCTCACCTATATGTTCAAATTTCTCTTATTTTAGATATCTTCAGCAGATGTTTTAAATGATAAAACGTTTGTTCACTACACCACACCTGAACGATGGAAGAGCACTTAAAATTAAAGACTGACATGTTTCCCCTCCCAGTCCCTCCAATACTTCTCTACGGAGGCTGCCACTACAGGTTGGTTGTCTACGCTTCCAAACACATTTTCATGTGCACATTACCTGGTATTATACTAAAATGGGACTATATTACACCAACACTTTGCAACTTCTCACTTAACAAGATATTTCTAAATCAATCTTCATGGAACATCACACTTTTGAGCACCTGAATAGTATTCCACTGTGAGTACAGACCATGGTTTATTTAACCATCCCCTGTCAACAGCAATCCCTCTGGTTCTAACAGGTTGCAGTTAGTTACCTACAAGGCTGGTGTGGACACCTCTGTACATGCCATCCTGTGCTCACCTATGGGATGCGACCCTTTAGGTGGGTGTGTAGGATCACACAGTACCTACACCTGCAGTATTTAAACAAGGCAGTAAAAGCTTGTTCCTAAAAGATCTATACCAAGTTACCCTTCCACCAACTCCACTTTTGGAATTTTTTTTAAAAATTATGTTTAGGACTTCCCCAGCAGTACAATGGTTAAGAACCCATGCTGGTATGATCATCACTGGTATAATCTCTGGTCAGCAGGAGAAACTGAGATCCCACATGCCATGAGGCACAGCCAAAAATAAATAAGTAAAAATTATGTTTAGTTAAAAAGAAGATCCAAAAAGAAAAACAGAAGGGACTTCCGTGGCAGTCCAGTGGTTGAGCCCCTCGGCCTCCACTGTGGGGGGCACGGGTTTGATCCCTGGCCAGGGAACTAGGATCCCACTAGTCACGTAGCAAGGCCAAAATTAATTAATTCACTTTTTTTTTTAAGACACCTACATTAAAAAAAAAAAAGTAATAAAAGAAAGAAACCACCCTGCCCAGTCATGCAGGAAGGAGGCACGGCAGGGGTGTGAAGGGGAAGCCCTGGCTGTGGCTCTCTGTGCTCTGCTCGCCAAATTAGGCTCCATGCCAGGTATGCTCCTCAGGGCAAGCTTGTGTCCCCTTGGCCCGGCGTGAAGGCTGCTCTCCAGCCTCCTGGCAGGACTTGTGGGCAGGACGAGGCTTCTAAGGGAGTTTGCCCTGGTGGCAGGCCAACAGATGGCGTGGGCCGAGCTGCCACTGGCCAGCATGCTGATGACTTCCAGGCTGGAATCTTCAGTGCTGCTTCCCTGGAGCTCCAGATCCACACAGCCACCGCCCTCAGACACGCAGACTGAGCGCTTCTGAGACAGAGCACCTCCTCCACCACCCGTCCATGCCCCAGACCTTCTCCCCTCCTGGTGGGCCCCATCTCAGAAACAGTTCCAGCACCCACCCAGACATCTGAGATCAAAATCCTGATCTCTAACCCCTCTCACCCCTATACCTAAAGCAAACTGGCCCAATCTTGCGGGTCTCATGCCCTAAGCTGCTCTCTGACCCCATTCTTCTTCTGCCCACCTGCCACTCCTGCCCCAGTTCAGCCCCATTCTCTCACCTGGAGAGCTAGGATAGCGTATCCTCTAGCCTGGCTCCTCCTAAACCAAACTTCCAGAGCCCCATATCCCGTTTCTAATCGCATCACACCACCAACCCTCACCCCCTTCACAGTCCTCCCATCCTCCATGTACTGAGGGATCAAGTCCAAGCTGGCTCATGGTAGCAAGACCTCCCTCCTGCCCACCATCCCTGCCCTGGGGCCTCGTCCTCTTGCAGCAGCAGTAAGCTGGAGAGGAACAGTCTAGTCCCCACCACGGATCCGTGCCAGCTCATCAGTCACTGGGCATGGGGGGAAGGGGTCTCTTCACACAGCAATGCCACTGGCCAGGGCAGCGGGGAAAACACAGGCCATCAAACACTGAAGGGAAAACTTCAGGTGTGTGTGGGGCCCTCCCGACTCAAGAGACTTGATGTAGCCGTGGCTTTGGTCCATGTGCTAACGCTCTCCATGTGTACACCCCTCCCCTGAGGGCCCCCCACTGGAGCTGCTCTCTCATGCTTGTGGTCATCGGGTTGCCAGAACTGTGTCCTCTCTCCCTCTGGATCACATCTGGCTCTAAGGAACTCTGGGCTGAGCTAAGTTTGTCTTGCTGTCTAAGCCATGGTCACCCAATTTCATCAAACCAATATATTCTCCTCTGACAAACAAAATGGAACATACAAAATGTTTCCAGGCAAGAAAATAAACAGAAACTCTTGAGCAAGACATTTCCCACACACTGACCCTGACCTAAGTGAGGGATCTCCCTCTTACTCTCTTTATTACAACTTTCATCCCTCCTCAGCCACATATCTTCCCAAGGCACCAGAGGCCTTCGATGAACCAGCCCGAGGCAACTATCCACCCTCAGCCCTGCGTACCTCTGAAACGTGCTCTATTCTCTTCCTAGTTCCCAATTTCTCCTGATCTATGCAGTTTGATGTTTCTGAAACTGCAAATGCCTTCTTCCTACGTCCATGACCTGGGTACTCTTTTGTGTGACAGTTTTACTGAGATATAGTTCATATGTCATACAATTTTCCCATTTAAAATGTACAATTCAATGGCTTTTAGTATATTCAGAGTTGCACAACCATCACAATTAATTTTACAACATTTTCATTGCCCCAAAAAAGAAGCCCTGTAAGATGTTACTCCTCACATGCTCCCACTGTGCCAAAGTATGCCTCATGCCTACTGGACATTCAGCGCTATCTTTTTAAAAGTCTCTACTGAATTTGTTACAATATTGCTTCTGTTGTTTATGTTCTGTTGTTTATGGCCATGAGCCCTGAGGGATCTTAAGCTTCCTGAACAGGGATCAAACCCGCACCCCATGAGTTGGAAGGTGAAGTCTTAACAACTGGACCGCCAGGGAAGTCCCTCAATTCTGTTTTGATCTCCACCAGTCTGTCCATTAGGTGTACGTGCCCCCCAAGCAAGGCCTGTGTGATATGTTTTCATTACTCACTCGAGGTCCAGCATGGCACCCGCCTCCCGGAAGTGACGAGAAGGAATGACCATAGTGGGAGCAGCTGGCTTCCCTGATTACTTACTTGGCACCAGGCCCTGTACTTACACGCCACTAACACCTCACAGCGATTCTATTAATGCTCTCATTGTGCAGCTGGGGATAAACCACTTGCCCAGGGTCACAAAGCCAGTAAGAGGCTGAGCTGAGATTCATCAGTGAGCTGAGTTTATCTGTCAGCTCCGCTCTCTCCATCCACTGTCTCTGTCCATCCACTCTGTGCCTGGCCGTCAGTTTCCAGCCCCGCTCTTCTCTGTTCTTATCAAGGTCACCGACGACCTCTGAACGGCAAACCAAATGGAGAGCTGTCTGACTTTATTTCAATATCCAGGACACCTGTGTCAGTCACCACCCCCTTCTTTCTCTCCTACCCACCTCTCAGAGGATGCCTTTGGCCTTTCTGGCAGGACCATCTTTTGCCCCATTCTTGCTTAAAGGAAGCTCTTCCTGGGGGGGGGGGGTCCTCATCATCTAGGGTGTCTACTCTTCTACTCGATTCCCTCTTGGGGTCAGTGGCCACACTTCTACCCTGATTCCCCAAACTCACACCTGAGCAGCAAAAATAGCCTCCACCTCTTCACCCAAATGGCTCACAAATCCCTCAATCCCATCTTCTTCCTCTTTCTCCAAACTGTTCCTTCCACATTCCTCTGTCATTTCACCTGCCACCTACATAGGTGCCTAAGCCAGGGTGGAGACATCAGCCTTGACTCTTCATTCTTCCTCAGCCTCCTTATCCAACCCTCATATCCTATTAATTCCCTTCCCTATAAATTCCCCCACAATGCTCCCTGCCAACGTCTGAAGACATCTTCTCTGCCCTGGGTTACTTCTAAGACCCTGCAGACTGTTCTTCCCACCTCCAGTGTGGCCCCAATGCCTTGGAAACACTTTTCAGACTGCAGGTACATTCCAGAGTACAAAGCAAGTAGCCTTACCCTCCCATCTCCCGTGTTCAGGACAAAGCCCTTCCTGCGGGTTTTGCAGTTCTTCAAAGTTAATCTCTTGAGACTTCCCTGGTGGCTAGTGGCTAAGACTTTACACTTCCACTGCAGGGGGTGTGGGTTTAGTCCCTTGCCAGGAAACTAAGATCCCACATGCCACAAGGTACAGCCAAAAATTTTTAAAAAGCAGCAACAACAAAGATAAACTCTTTCCAGCCACATTCCTGGCCACATCACAATTAGTGCTGAATACCTAACTGTGCCACTAATAACTCATTAGTGCCACTCCTGGAGACACCATCTATGTTTGCATCTGCAGTTTGATGTGACTAGTGACTGGCCAAGACCAGCCTGGAGTCTCACTTTCCTCTTCCTATATAAGACTGCCTCTTGTGAAATAATGTTGAAATGCAGAAGAAAATGCTGTAATAAACAGAAGGCAAGTGACTCAGGACAGAGAGGGATAAAGTGCTCTGGAAGACAATCAACAAATCAAGCATGTGAGCTCTTTGACCATGATCCCTGAGCATCTAATTCATTGGCTGAGGAAAACTATCCTTGGGACCACCAAACTCACATGGAAGCTGAGAAAATCACAGAGCTCCTCCTCCTGAATGTTAATATATTTCTTTACAACAGGAAGGAGATGTGCTGAATGGTCCAAGTGTCAGGGAGAGCCCCCATTCCAAATTAGGAACTCACATCTGGTACCCATCAGCTGAGTTACAGCTGCATAATCCAGCAAGTCACATGCTTTTTCAGTATTTTCCAAGTTTCTGAATAAGAAGAGAGCTAATTCATTGCAAAATCCTGGAAATAATGACCAACTCCGCAACAATGAGAAACCCCTGGACTCAGATTATGGTCCCTAAATATCTTTTTTCCTATAAAAAGAACCAGGTTGCCTAAGAGAAATGATGACTCTAGGTCTGGATCAAAAATGTACAAGATAACATTACAATATACTGTCATCTTAGCAGTAAGGAAGATTACAGGCTTATGTCAAAAAACTTATACAATAGGCAGCATAATTGTATCAGCTCCCATTGGCCAAAGGACAATTTGAGCATCCATAAAGTTAAAAGACTGAAGCACAACAAATATATTAAAAGCCTAAGTGTGTTATGACACTAACCAAACAAAAAGAAGAGTAAACAAACCTCATTAGTCATCTTTGGAGAATGTTGGAAAACCAACTCATTATTTTGGAAGCTAGTAAATAAGGGAAAGAATCAAGTATTTATCTTGCCTCTCCGATACAGATGGTATTTCAGGGTAATCAAGTACTAGATTCAAAGTACTAGAGGGTTCAAAGTACTAGAACTTTCCAGCTTTAGAAGGAACTCTGCTAGCAATTGCAGAAGGAAACATAAAATTAAAATATCACCATTTTGCAACCACTAATGAAATCACGGTTCTAGGCAATAAACATCAATGATTCCTTTGTCATAAAAAGGAGAAACAACTAAACAGAAACAACTCTCAATAGAAGCACGAACACTACCTATTAAATATTGCTTTTAACAAATAACCAGATTCTAATTAAGTTTCTTGATCTAACTACCAATTAACAAAGGACATGTTACAGCAGAGATAAAACAAACAAAACTGAGATGAAGGAAAATCTATAGAGAGGTGGGAGGGGGGTTCAGGATGGGGAACACATGTACACCCACGGCTGATTCATGTCAATGTATGACAAAAACCACTACAATATTGTAAAGTAACTAGCCTCCAATTACATTAATTAAAAAAAGGAAAATCTATAAATTAATAGATTTTATAATAAAATATTAAAAATCTATAATTGACCCAGCTCCTTCAACAAATAAAAGGAAAAGTGAGAGAGAAAACCTATATACTAAAAGACTTGTGATAGCATCAATTGCTTGATTGATGGATCATAACTGAACTCCAAGTGAAACAAATTGTATTAAAAAATCATTTGAGACAATCAGACAAATTTAAACCCTAAATGGATATTTGATGACACCCAAAACTAATGTTTCTTTTAAAGGAGGAATAATAGGGTTGTGGTTATGTTAACAAAAAAAGTCATGATCTTTTTAGAAACACCAAAATATTTATAGCTGAAATGATACACTGCCTGGGATTGACTTCAAAATAACTGGACTGGGGTGATAAATGCAGCTATTACCGACACAAGATTGATAAAGGTAACAAGAACTGAACAACTTGTAATTAGGTGTCTACTACTTACAGGTTCATTATACTATTCCCTCCAATGTATATATGTTTAAGGATTTCCATAGTAAATGAAAGAGAATAATAAGCACTTTTTAAAAGGAAAGGGGAGATTTTGGATGGCACAGCCAGAGCCTCATCCATACTTGTATTTCCAGCAGCCAGTCAAATTAATAGCAATGTTTTTAGGCTGAAGCCAAGGTCAAAGCTGAGGGTTCAAGCTCAGAACTATGTTAATACCTGGAACACCTACTTGGCTCTTTTATTTGGCCCAGAAGCTTGCACAGAGTAAGCCTTCAGGAAGTGTGTTTTTGAATGAAGAAATGAAGACACAAACATCAAAACAGTACTACACATATTCCTCACGATCTGAAATATGTTCACTTAGTCACATCCAACCACCTTAAATTCAGCCAGCCTCTGCAGGTGGTGCCCCGAGCCACCACTCTCTCTGCCCCCACGTCCAGTGCTGAGGTGCCAGGGGCTTCCTCTCCTGGGCTCACCCCAATTTAAAAAAAATTTTTTTATTTTATTCGTTGGCTACAACAGGTCTTAGTTGAGGCATACAGGCTTCCATAGTTGTGCTGGGTGGGCTTAGCTGCTCCAAGGCACGTGGGATCTTAGTTCCCTGACCAGGGACTGAACCCATGTCCCCTGCACTGCAAGGCAGATTCTTAACCACTGGACTACCAGGGAAGTCCCTCACCCCAATTTTTTTAAACCAAGGGTCTGAATTCCCAGATTTGTGCTCTCATCCCCCAAACCCCACCAGCCAGGACTCCTTTTGGTCCCACTGATGGCCCAGCTATTTCTCCCCAACATGCTGGTCTCTCTGCCTGAAATGCTCCCGCCCGGCGCACCCCACCTCATCCCCACCCCAGCTCTTGCTCAGCTGGCTCCTCATGGTTCACACTTCAGCTGGAAAATCCTTTTCTCAGCAAGGCCTTAACCAGCCCTCTTTAAAGAGAGTTCACCTCTGATTCTCCATCCCTTCTCCACTGACCTTTTCACAAGCATCACCCTTAATATTCCTTTGCTTTGCCATAGCAGTAATAGCAGTTAACACACTGACTACTTACCATGTGCCAAGTGTTTTACAGGGATTATCTTTTTTTTTTTCCTAAACAGTTCTCTTTATTTATTTGGCCACACTGTGAGGCATGTGGAATCTTAGCTCCCCATCAGGGATCAAACTCATGCCCCCTGCATTGGAATGCAGAGTCTTAACCATTGGGCTGCCAGGGAAGTGCCTACAAGAATTATTTTGTTTAACCTTTACAATTGCTCCATCAGTAAATATATATGTATATATAATTTTATTTATTATTATTACCCTTTTGCAATTGATGAAACTCAGGACAGAGCAGTTACACCGGCCACAGAGCCATGAAGTAATAAACCCACGTTTGTAACCACTCTGATACACTGATTGCTTGTCTTTTCCTGGCCCCTTTTAGTCTCCACCCTCAGACTATAAGGGAACAAGAGAACATTATTCACAAAGTATCTCAAACCCTACTACAGTGCCTGGCATAAAACAGGTGCTCCGTAAATATATGTGGAATGGATGAAAGCATTCAAAGTAATACTGTGTTAAAAGGAAAAAAAAAAGTAACACTATGTCATTTCTCTTTCTCTATCTCTGACCCACCTCCTCTTCCCCACAAGTCCCTAGGCACAGGACCCAGCTTCCAAAAGGTATTAAGCATATGCAGAAATACTTAAGAGCTGGGAAGAGCTTCTGTGACCACCCAGCTCCATCCCTCAGTTCACCAAGAGGTAGGACTTTCTCCTACCTCTGAGAAGAGACAGGCAAGGTGGACAATGGAGGATACATGGACTTCAGAGGTCCGAAGAGACTGAGTTCTAGCAAAAGAGGTCAGTAGCAGATGCTCTGATGAAGTGGAATGCAGGAAGGAGGGCTAGGGTGTGGTGGAGGGTCAAGAAGTACCTGCCCTACCTCGCAGAACAAACACCCACTCACCACCCAATGCCCCAAGCCTTCTGGAAACTGTCCCATTTCTAAATATATTCATTGGAAGCCTCCTCTCCTCAGGATACACCTACGGATCTCACCAGGGACCACAGGCTTCCTTGGTCTCTCCTTCCACCTTCCTCCCCACTCTTTCCCTTTTCCCTGGAGAAAAGGAGGCAAAAGCATTCAGCACCAAAGGGCTGGAGGCCAGGCCTCTGATGTGACCTTCAGAAGGCCTTCTTGTAGAGGACAAGAGGAGTTTCTGGCCACTTCTTCCTGCCTCTGGTTATCTCCAGCCCCTGAAATTCCTGAGCATATCCAGCAGAGTCCCAAGAATCTCAAACTCTATGTTAAGTGATTTATAGGAAAGCAGCACAGATACCACAAGAGCTGCAACTGGATGGAGGGGGCCAAAATTCCAGCCTAGCATGGCCACAAAGGGGTTCTAAGATGGACTGGTACAGGGTCTGGGCCTTAAAGAGTAAGAATCACTGGGCTTCACCAGGATAAGAAAGAACAGAGGAAGTGGCTAACGCAAATAATACTGAAAGGAGCTAACATTATCTATCTCAGTGCTTGTTGCTGAGCTAAGTGTTTTATACATAACAACTTGTTGTTATCTAAGGATTTGGTGAGAAAGGCACTGTTAATGTGTCAGATGAAGGATCCAAGGCCTAGAGGTGTTGAATAACTTGGCTAAATTAGGTGATTGAGTAACTGGTGGGGCTGGGATTCAGTCAGATTTGAAAGTCCAAAGTCCATCACAAAACGTGCACCAAAAGTTGGGAGTGGCTTACATGAGGGAAAGGAACATGTGTGAAAGAGTGAGGGAATCCCTGAACGTCACACTAAAGGACTGGACAGTGATCCACAAGGGGACCATGTGTGAACAGTGCTGTAGGAAGAATGGCCTTATGTGTTTATGGAGGATGATAAAAGATCTTCTGGGAACTCTGTGCCCCCAGAAACTCTACAGGGGTGGGGCAGGAGGGCAGCAGCAGGAGAGAGGAAAGCCTAAAAAAGAAACAAATTTACCAAATGCCAGTTGGTAATCTATGCTGTCCACATTCAGATTTAAGCAAACAAAGATGTTCCTCCAGTCCCAGTCAGTCCATAAAATTCCCATTAAATACCACTGTGTGCCAAGCCCTGCCCTGTGCGGCCTCCCTGTTTCTCCTCTGTTTGCCACAGTGAGGACAATGAGGTTGCTGGCAAGTTCCTACAACCCAGCACAACCACTCTCATCAGGGAGGTGAAAGACATTTTTTGCACATTTACGTTAAAACCATAATGCCCACAATTGTATCTGAACTTCAGTAAGTTTTAAAATTTTAAAGGACTTATTTTCACATCACTGGCCTAGTTTGCAAGGTCCATAGTAACTGGTTTTTTGTTTTTTTTTTAATTGAGCTCACTTTTAACCTCAGTAAATTTATGAGAAAATTTTCTCCTGAAGGTGAATCATCCGGCCATCTTCCCGCTCCAGCTACCAACCAGAAGGCTAGCAGTACCTCTGTTCAAGGCATATCACCTGGAGGTCAGGGATGGGAACTCACAGCCCAGCCACTGTGCCCTTCACTACCACCTAGGGGGCAGGGGTGGGAAGCGAGAGGAAGAAGAGAAGGCTGGACTCAGGGAAGTTGCTACTTCAGTAAATCTGATGCTGTGCCTCAGGGAGTCAATTCCACTTTGGAGCTGTGCGTCCTGGAAAGGGAAACTCCGCTTCTCACCACTCCTGAGATAAGCAACCCTATCTCAACGCATCCTCATGGAGGGGGTGGGAATTATTGTCAGATACACCTGTATGAACTTCCAGACTTTCAGGGCTCTCCCAAACACTGCCTTCAGGAGACTGCTCAGCCAGTGCATCGGCGACGGAAGGAAACTCTAGCTAAGCTGGCCCAGCAATTCTCCCGAAAGGCTCACTCCGCAGGAAAACACAATGATCCCAAAGGCCTTGGTGTACGTGTTGGGAGGGAAAGCAGGGGACTTTTTTCCGATTAGCTTCCATAAGCGCTGCCAGGAGACAGATCTTTCGCTACGTCAGGGGAAAGAGACTTGTATGAGCACATCTCGCAGCAACTTACCACTCCCAAGAGGCCCTCTCTTCCAAACTACACGTCGGGCAAAAAGGGGGAAGAAGTGGCCCCAGCAGAGGCGAACCACTGCGGTTCTTAATTAAAGCTTCGTTTGCGTTTGGGCCTTCACTGAGCCGCAGTTTGAGGTACATTCCCTTCCGGCGCACCCATCAGCCCCCGGATTCCCAGCAGGCCTTTCAGGCCCAGATCCGGCTCCCCGACCTCTAAGGCCCTTCGAGCACCCCCAGATTCCCCTCCCAGACCTCAGAACCTTCAGGCCCGGCTCGATCTCCTTGCCTGCCTTTCGAGGCCCAGCAGCCCGGCCCCCGCGGCTCACCCTCGAGCGTCTCGCACTGCACCAGGTTGAGGTAGTCCGCCTGGCTGAGCACCCCAGCCTTCAGGCCGCGCACCAGTCCCTCCAAGTAGCCATTGTCCACGTTGAAGTAAAGCTCCGGGAAGAACGACATGGCTGTAGCGGGGCGGCTGGACCGGAGGGCCCGGACCGGCCGGCACGCAGCACAACTCTTAAGATCAGCTGACGCGGCGGCAGCAGCGGGCTGTCAAGTGCGTCAGGTGACGCGCAAGCGGCTCACGTGACCACGACGGGGCGGGGCTCCACTTCCGGACGGTTTCGGCGCAGAACGCTTGCGCAGGTGTAGGCTGGGGGCGGGGTGGGGGAGGGGGGCTGCCCTCTGGCGCCTGCGCGCTGAGGGGAGGCGGGGGCGGCCGTCCTGCTCCCTGGAGAGAGCGGGTTGGAATGTTCCAGGTCAGCCGCTTGGTGGCGCCCGTGAAGCGGGGATTCGATTGGGCCTTCACTCTAGATTTCCTGAGTCTGGTACACCCTGGTGCTGTGGCGGCCCCAGAAGTAAAGATGGGAATGGGCGGCCCTTCTTATGCTTGGAAATATTCCAAACTGTTGAGCCATCCTTCCCCTGAGAGGGACTGAGGTCGGGTGAGGGCCAGGCTTCGCTAGGGGTCACGCGTCGAGTTAGCCGCAAGCAGGCCCTGGCCTGAGGTTTGTTAGCATGCTGGGAGGTACAACCCCTCTGCCGCCCTGTGCCCCCTTCCCCGCATTTATCATCAAAGATTCTCAAGAGCAGGAGCGCGTCCCTTCTCTGTTTCTCCCAGCGGCGCCGGGCGCTATAAGAGCTCGCATGTAAGTGACTCGTGATGGGATAACGCAAGCCCTGGAGTAAGGGGGGGGAGGGGTGTGGTGTCGTGGCTTAGAGGAAGCTTCGCCCCTGCCGTGACCTCCCCCGCCTCCGATGACGGTCACGTTCGAAATAACGCACAACCCTGGGATTGGTCCCATCCTTTTATTGGTGCCCCCTAGCCCAACCCGGACGTCGACCAGCTAGGTGCGGCTGCAGGGGTTCGTGGTGGTACCCAGCTTGCGGCAGTAGCAGAAGGCGTTGAAGAAACGGCAGTAGCAAGTGGCGCATGGGTCGCAGCAGGGTACCTGGTGTCCCAGACAGGATTCGTGCAGCCTTACGCAGCGACGTGGGGAGCGTGGCTTGCGTCCTTCCGGATCTAGCACCTGCAGGGTTTTGGGAACATGGGCCTCCAAAGGCAGGTTCAGGGACCTGCCCTGATCAAGTTAGGAGAGGAGTGGAGCTTGGGGAGGGATGGTCTGCAGTGTTGCCCCAGGTGAGAGGGTCAAGTAGATAGAGGTTGACGCCCCCAATTTAAAGACTGTGGCCACACCCCTTGCCCTGAGCAGTTACCTCTGCTAAGGCCTTGGCCTCTGCCTCCTGCAGCAGCGCCTCTTCGGCCTGTTCCTCCGTTGTCCTCTTCAGCAATGGCTGCAGGCTTAGGCCTGAGACAGGTAATGTGAGGGCAGAAACCCCCTATGCACAAGACACCTGCCTCCCAGGTCTGGGATTGGGGAAGGGGAAAGAGACTAATACAAGGCAGAACAATTTGTGACCAGAGGGTGTCCAGGCCCCACCCAGCCCCATCACTGCCCACACTGACCTTGGAGCTCTAGAAATAAGGCTTCGTCAGGCCTTCCGATGCCCTCCAGGGGAGCAGAGCCCATTTGGGCCCCCTGCATGGTGGGCATTGCCAGCAACAGGGCACAACTCAGCAGTACTGCGGTCAGCATGGCCTGGCTGAGTGGGAAAACCCACCACTTAGCCCCTCTTCATCCCTGGAGCACCCTCTAGGTGCCCTATCCCAGACCCCTAGAGAGTAGGAGTCTCAGCCCAACCTGAGGACTTACCTCTGCTTGCTGGATCCTCGTCCCAGGAGTTGCTGACCATTCCGTGTCCCCGGCTTATATGGCAGGATCTAATGAAGGGCCCACACGTGACTGCTTCCTGCAGCCAGGGTATGAGGGGCCCTCCCCAGAAGGTGGGAGAACAATTCAGGCCTCTCTGACTGGAACCAGGGCTCTACAAGAGGGGTGCCCATCTCCAATTTGGAGTGAGGGTTCCAGGAGCCCATCAAAATTTGGGAACAAGATAGGGTGCCCAGGGCCCCCAAATTTCTGCAGGAAAGGGACCTGGGGGATGGGTAGGCTGGAGTCATTAGCAGTAACAAGGCAGGCAGCCCTGAACGCTTAATTTAATTTGTGGCCCTGGAGATGGTCATTCAGACCCTACGCATGGCATGTTTGCTTTGCTTCCAGGAACTTGGGTCAAGGGCACTGAAAGGGGGGTGATGGGCCAGTAGCCAAAGCTGGGTGGGGTTGGGGTGCAGACCCAGACCCTAG
The DNA here is from genome assembly GCF_910594005.1 of Cervus elaphus. Taxonomy (NCBI): domain Eukaryota; kingdom Metazoa; phylum Chordata; class Mammalia; order Artiodactyla; family Cervidae; genus Cervus; species Cervus elaphus. The sequence goes on from NC_057818.1 coordinate 35,749,373, forward strand.
GTTTTGGAGAGGAGTAAGGAGGGCAAAAGACCACTCAGCCAAAAGCAGGCCCTCTACCTCCCTCTCTGGATCTATCTCTGCTCCCCCTTCCTCCAGGCTTCTCCAAGATCCCACCCCTGCTCCTACCCCCACACCATTTTCTGCCTGCGGTTCCTGGAAACCAAGGTGACCGAACAGACTGTTCCCTCCCCAGGTGGGCGAGCAGCTTCGAAGTAAAAAGCTTTCAGACCGCCTGCTTCATTAGTGCTAATAGCTGCTCCTTTCCGCCCTGTGTTGTCAGACTTTTGCCCACGCCTGGTCGCATCAGCACGAGGCGAGTGTGAGGACTGCTCTTTCATAGAGACGGTGGGACGCACGGGACTTCCTGCCACAGCCTCCCCTCACCACCACCTCCCCAAAGGGCACTTTATCACACGCTTGCCAGTTGGGGAAAGGGATGCAGGCTGAATCAGCTTTCAGGACTCAATGTACAACCTGAACTGACCGAAGACAGCAGGAGGATGAAGAGGCTGTTGGGACTTGCAGCCCAGGTTCACATGGGCTATTCTGACCAGGCGAGGCCTGAGGAAGTCCTCGAAAGTGGTTGGAAACCATAGGTTATCATCTGGAGCTCAGTGGCTGTCTTCATTTGGGTATGTGGACACAGGGTATTGGTCTCAGGGACTGCCGAGGTCCCTGGCTAGGTCCGATGGGGAAGACAATCAAGAAAAACAACCATCAAAACATAGTGGAGGGACTTCCCTGGTGGTCCAGTGGTTACGACTCCATGCTCCCAGTGCAGGGGTCTTGGGTTTGATCCCTGGTCAGGGAACTAAGATACCACATGCCACACAGCATGAAAGTGAAAGTGAAGTGGCTCAGTCGTGTCTGACTCTTGCTCAGTCGTGTCCGACTCTTTGCTTCCCTGTGGGCTGCAGCCTACCAGGTTCCTCCGTCCAGGGGATTTTCCAGGCAAGAGAACTGGAGTGGGTTGCCATTTCCTTCTCCAGGGGGTCTTCCCAACCCAGGGATCGAACCCGGGTCTCCCACATTCCGGGCAGACGGTTTACCATCTGAGCCCCCAGGGAAGCCATGCCACACAGCATGGTGCCCCCCCAAAAAATACAAAAACAGAATGACCAGAGAAATATAAACATTGGATATTTAAAGATATTAAAGAATAATTGTTAACTTTTTTACTTGTGATGATGGTACTGTTCTCATGATTTTTTCAAGCATTGTTCTTTTTTAAAGAAAAATAATGTATTTAATGATAAAATGATATGAAATATGAGGTTTGCTTCAAAATAATCTGAGGTGGGGGAATAGCAGGAGGTGATGTAGATGAAACAAAATTGTTAGTGGAGTTGGTAATTGTTGAAGGTGGGTGATGAGTACGTGGGCCTCATTATCCTGATACTACTACTTTTGTATATATTTGAAAATTTCCATAATAAACATTTGTTGATGCCCTTTCCCACCCCATCCTCCTCCTGCCCTCAGCTCAGTTTTACCCAGCCACGTTCCTAACACTGAATTGGCCCAAAGCATGATCTATGGGTTTCTGGTTACAGCTCTATATCTCTATTTATGTCTATGTGTATCTATGATTTGTGCATCAGTATTTAAAGTTAATATTCCATTGGCTTATCAGATTTTATAAGTTTTACAAGTAATCAGCCTTTGGCTTGATCTTTCAAATTTTGTTAAAGTTCCTGCCTTTCTATCATTTTTTATTTTCATAGTATTTGTTAATCCTTACATTTGTCTTCCTTCCTGACGAACAGCGTTGCCTACACCTAGTAGTCTACAAAGGCTCCTTGGGAGCCCTTTCCATCTGCTGAATACAAACACTGCATGAGTGATTTTTCAGGTCTGGAACTGGCCTGATGTTCCCAAGACAAGGCTTTTTGGCAGAAGGAGCTTCAGAAATGTGTGACATGTCCTGGATGGAGGATTTGGGAGACCTGGGGAGATACAGAGACTACTTCATGAGGCTGGGGACAGACCCCAGGCATCGGGACCCTGGCTTCAAGGAGGAGGAAGGAGAGAATGTGAATGCTCTGTGCCAGATATCAAGTGTGGGGACAAAGAGGGTTGCTTGAACCCTGCGTGTCGCCTCTTTTTCCTCCAGCAATTTAGTCCTCACCCCAGGGGTGCTGTTCCTGCAATATCCTGCAGGGAGCAGCAGAGCACCCACTGACACTACCAATCTAGCTTTATCCTATACCCAGATCCCCAACTGGAACACTTCCCCCGCCCCCACCCCACCCCCAACCCCATGGCTCATCTGTAGGGCTTCCCTCCCTCTCTGTTTCTGTCTCCCTCCCTGTCTGTCTGTCTCTATGTGTGTATATATATGTATGTATGTGTATATATATATATATATATGTAATTTTTTGACTGAAGTATAGTTGATATAATGTGTTAGTTTCTGGAGTACAGTAAAGTGGGTCAGTTATACATACATATCTCCTTTTTCATATTCTTTTCCATTATGGTTCATTACAGGATATTGACTGTAATTCTCTATGCTATACAATAGGACCTTGTTGTTTATCCATTCTATATATAATAGTTTGTATTTACTAGTCCCAAACTCACAATCTAACCCCTCCTGCCCCCCACTCAGCAACCACAAGTCTGTTCTCTGTGTCTGGGAGTCTGCTCCTATTTTGTAGATGAGTTCATTTGTGTCATATTTTAGATTCCACATTTAAGTGATGTTCATATGGTATTGGTTTTTTCTCTTTCTGATTACTTCATTTAGTGTGATAATCTCTAGGTCTATCCATGTAGCTGCAAATGGCATTATTTTGTTCTTTTTAACGACTGAGTAATATTCCATTGTGTATATATACCACATCTTTATCTCATTTTTCAGTGGACATTTAGCTTGTTTCCATGTCTTAGTTATTGGGAGTAGTACTGCTATTGATGTAGGCATGCATGTATCTTTTTGAATTTTAGTTTTGTCTGGATATATGCCCAGGAATGGGTTGCTGGATCATATAGCAACCGTATTTTTAGTTTTTTGAGGAACTTCCATACTGTTACCCATAATGGTTGTATCAATTTACATTCCCACCAACAATGTAGGAAGATTCCCTTTTCTCTACAACCCTCTCCAGCATTTGCTATTTGTAGGCTTTTAAGATGACCATTCTGATCAATGTGAGGTGGTACCTCACTATAATTTTGATTTGCATTTCTCTTACAATAAGCAGCGTTGAGCATCTTTTCATGTGTGTATTGGCCATCTGTATGTCTTTGAAGAGATGTATATTTAGATATTCCAGGCTGGTGTCTCTTGAGCCCTCACCTGAGGGGCATTCCCACTGTGATCAGGAGCCCCTAGGTGGGAGAGTCGTGTTTGTTGCACGAAAACCAGTGCTTGCCATTCTCCCATTCATTCAGGAACTGTTTGAGCGCATGCTTCAAAACCAGCACTGTGCCAAGGCATCTAGACTTAAAGGCTAGGTCAGACACCGTGATGACCTGAAGCTCCTGATTCTGGGGTCAACCAAACTTCATGGGTTTGCCTATTGCCATGAAAGTGTAGGCTGAGGTCAAGCCAGGGAGAGTGGGGCATGGTGCCGGGCCAGCTTTTGGATGGAACACCCTTTCCCCTGACTGTAAGAGGGCTCAGGCCCAGAGACACTGATTCCCCCTCAGACCTTGCTCTAACTCCCTCTTCCTCTCCCCACACAGGCCTCCCCTTCCATGCAGATGGTGGGGCCTTAATTGGAGGCCCGCAAAACAGCTGAGCTGTGGATGGAGTGCTCAGATGAAACTTCTGAAAAGGTCCAAGGAAGACAGATAGGACCAGCCAATATGACTCATAGCATGTGACTTGCAATTTGGACACATGGGCCCCTCCAAGGTGGCAAAGGGCATTCTCAACTCCAGCTTCAGCCCCTTCTGAAGACATCTGCAAACCCCAGTGTCCAAATCTCCAGACACCCAGAGAGGTAACCAGTCCCTCCTCCTCCCTGCCAGGTCCTACTTTTCTGAGTACAATCTTCTGTCTCTGGAGATGTTGCAGGACCCTACCTTCTGTCTCAGTAGAAGGTTATCCCTGCCCTCAGTATATCCAAAGCAGTACACCAGCCACCACACTCCCAAGAAATCCACCAAAGTGGTGGAGAGCTTGTTCCATTCCAAGTGATAAGAGGACCCCTGAGTACAGCAGAGTTTCTGGGGAGTGAAACTGAGTCCCCAGCAACCCTCCACAGAGGCATGGCACTATTGGACTAGGGAGGGGGCACTTGGGATGTCTCCTGAATTGTTTCTATTTCACCCCCATAGAATGGAGCAACCTGACTCTGTAAGGATGTTTAGTGGCTCAGCTGCAGCCCTGGGAGCAAAGGTGATTGCGCAGCAGGAACTGCTCGACTGTCTGGAGATGATTCTCAACTTAGCAACTACTCTTTCTGCTAAAGACCCAGGGATCCGTCTACCTGCTCACCTCTGCCACTCATTTCCTTGCAGGTAAGAACAGAGGCTACAGGAAATCTGGACATAGGCAAAAAGATGCAGCCTAGGGTAATGGGCATAGAGGTATGACGGTACCTGGCTTGACAGGTTCAAAGTGAGCCCAAGATCAGCTCAAGAAAGCAGAGAGAGCTGCAGCTGCTCCCAGAGTCCTCTGGACTCACTCCTTTCTGCAATTACCCCTCCTCATCCCCTCTGCCTCCAGCTACAAAGAAGGTCTAGGAGGTGTAGGTATGGGAGCTGGGAGGGGATTGAGTCCTGTTGGGGAGCAGTCATCTGGGGGTGTTGGATGGAAAGGATAAACTTCCAGCTGAAACCAGACCCCCTGGGGCACATCTCACCCAGGCAGCAAGCCCTTGCCTGGTATGGGGGGAAGAGCTCATAGGGTGGCCCCCACCAGCAGCCCCACTGGTCACCACTTCCCAATTTTGCCTCTGTAGGCCCTGCATTAACTGTCTCCACAAAGCCCTGGGTAGGGGTCCTCCTCCCAGCTCTGGCCAAAGGCAGGCATTGTGTCAGGACCTGTCATAGAGGCAAGTTTTCCTCCTGGCCTCGTCCGTTCACCTGCTAAGGTTTACCTAATGTCCCGTAGCAAGACTCCTGTTCCGTGTACTCTCAGTGGGACATGGAACTGCCCAGGCGGCACTAGTGGTAAAGAACCTGTCTGCCAATGTGGGAGACAGAGGAGACACAGATTTGATCCCTGGGCTGGGAAGATCCCCTGGAGAAGGGCATGGCAACCCACTCCAGTATTCTTGCCTGGAGAATCCCATGGACAGAGGAACCTGGCAGGCTACCGTCCTTGAGGTCACAAAGAATGGGACACGACTGAAGTGACTTAGCATGCATGGAGAACATGGAACTAAACATTATCATCCCCGTTTTACAGATCAGAAAGCGTTAAGTGACTTAGCTTTGATTACTCAGCTAAAGAAGGGCTGGTCTGCTTTCCCTTCTGTCTCTCATGGCCCGGGGTATGTTTTAGAGCTGGAGAAAAGGCATGGTTATTCTGTGTGTGCACTCATGCCAGGGCAGGCTCAACCCTCAGGTGTCTCCCCACACACACCTCCTGCTTGTGGGAACTTCCACTCACCTATAGTGCTGCCCGGAGTGCGAAGACGAAACCAAGCCAGCCTCTCCCGTGGGCTAGGTTGGCTGCCAGAGCTGCGCTGAGTGTCCTTTACTCTCCATCACATTTCTAAGTAACTCAGGAATCAAAGGAGAAATCACCAAAGAAACTAGAAATGTTTCAAATTGGATGATAATTAAAAACAGTGTATCAAAACTTATGGGAATGGACTCCCCTGGCGATTTCAGTGGCTAAGACTCCCTGCTCCCAAAGCAGGGGACCTGGGTTCGATCCCTGGTCAAAGAACTAGATCCCACATACCGAAAATAAAGATCAAAGATCCTGCGTGCCACAACTAAGACCTGGCACAGCCAAATAAAGAAATATTTTTAAAAAATTTTCTAAACTCATGGGAAGCATCTAAAGCAACGCATATTTAAGTAGATTTACTAGAAAAGAAGACTGGTTGAAAATTAATTACATAAGCTTCTTTAAGTGGGGGAAAGATATTTTCAATAAACAGTGTGGGAGCAAGTAACTGTTTTACCTGTACCTTTACCTGCCTTCACAAAAATTAATTTGAGATAGACCATCAACATAATTGTGAAGGTAAAACAAAGATTCTAGAAAAAACATAAAATATCTTCATAACCTTGGAGTAGGCAAAGATTTCTTAAACAGGACAGAGTACTAACCATCAAAAGCTAATAAATTAGATTTATAAAAACTAAGAACTTCTGGTCATTAATTAAAGCTAATTAAGAAAGTAAAATGATAAAACACAAACTGGGAAAAGAACATTACAATGAATGCATAGACTCAAAATATGACTCAAAGAATTCCATAGTCATTAAAGAAAAAGGACTTGAACCAACCCTTCACAATAGAGGATTTCCAAATGGCCGACAAGCATGTGGGAAGGTGCTCAACATCACTAGAGAAATGTAATTCATAGAGAAATCTGAATTAAAACCACAATGAGATATTGCTATATACTGACTAGATTGGCTAAAATTTAAAAGATTGACAGTACCAAGCATTGGTAAAGATATGAAATAACTAGAACTGGTAAGAGGTAAATAAGAAAACTGTCACATAGCACAGGGAATATAGCCAATATTTTATAATAACTTTAAATGGAGCCTCATCTATAAAAATACTGAATCACGACATTGTACACCTGAAACGAATACAACATTGTAAATCAACTATACTTTAATTTTTAAAAGTCTACTATAAGCTACTCCCTACCTGTGGGAATATAAACTTCCTGAGACAAGTACTGATTTCTTGACAAATATGTTATTACTTACAAGTTGAGTTTTCTGACCATGGAGGTAGCTACTGGGAAGGCTTAGTGGGCCATGCATGCGTACTAATTCTCCTAGCCAGTATTGCTTGTCTATGTTAAATACTACTATGTACATGTATATGTTTACAGGATACCACTAGAATTCACTGTATGTACAACCTTTCTGTTAATGCAGTTTGGTTAGTGGTGATCTTAATAACTTAATTCAAAAGGAATCAGCATAATCACTGTTTTTTGTGTATGTGTATGCACTTAGTGGTGTCCAACTCTTTGCGACCCCATGGACTATAGCCCACCAGGCTGCTCTGTCCTTGGAACTTTCCAGGCAAGAGTACTGGAGCGGGTTGCCATGCCCTCCTCCAGGGGATCTTCCCTAACCAGGGGTTGAACCTGCCTCTCTCCTGTCTCCTGCATTGGCAGGCAGATTCTTTACCACTGAACCACCTGGGAAGCCCCAATATCACTGTTGGGCAACCATAACTCCCAACATCAAACTTTCTCAACTGTTCTATTTAAAAATCTCAGAGGGAGAGGATACTGAACATGCTTTTATTTAATCAGGATTGATGAAATTATACCTTTTAATTAAGCTAAATTGGTAGTTTAAAATTCTATATTAAATTTGTTAACCATAAACTATAATGTGAAATAGTCAATATTTTGTTTCATATTTAATGGCATTTGTTTGACATAATAGGATTTAATATTTGTAAGGTTTCATGTGAATTACTTTTCTGCCTGCACTGATATTGTGAAAGCCACAATATCAGTAATCTCTTCTCTGTAAGGTTCAGTTCAGTTCAGTCTCTCAGTTGTGTCTGACTCTTTGTGACCCCATGGACTGGAGCAAGCCAGGCCTCCCTGTCCATCACCAACTCCCAAAGCCAACTCAAACTCATGTCCATCGAGTTGGTGATGCCATCCAACCATCTCATCCTCTGTCATTCCCTTCTCCTCCTGCCTTCAATTTTGCCCAGCATCAGGATCTTTTACAAGGAGTCAGTTCTTCACATCAGGTGACCAAAGTATTGGGGCTTCAGCTTCTGCATCAGTCCTTCCAATGAATATTCAGGACTGATTTCCTTTAGAGTGGACTGGTTGGATCTCCTTGCAGTCCAAGGGACTCTCAAGAGTCTCCTCCAACACCACAGTTCAAAAGCATCAGTTCTTTGGCGCTCACCTTTCTTTATAGTCCAGCTCTCACATCCATCCATGACCACTGGAAAAACCATAGCCTTGACTAGATGGACCTTTGTTGGCAAAGTAATGCCTCTGCTTTTTAATATGCTATCTAGGTTGGTCATAGCTTTTCTTCCAAGGAGTAAGCGTCTTTTAATTTCATGGCTGCAGTCACCATCTGCAGTGATTTTGGAGCCCCCAAAAATTGTTTCTCACTTAATAAAGCAGAAGTAGATGTTTTTCTGGAATTCTCTTGGCTTCTCTAGATCCAACAGATGTTGGCAATTTGATCTCTGATTCCTCTGCCTTTTCTAAATCCAGCTTGAACATCTGGAATTTCACAGTTCACATACTGTTGAAGCCTGGCTTGGAGAATTTTGAGCATTACTTTGCTAGCATGTGAGATGAGTGCAATTGTGCAGTAGTTTGAACATTCTTTGGCATTGCCTTTCTTTGGGATTGGAAAGAAAACTGACCTTTTCCAGTCCTGTGGCCACTGCTGAGTTCTCCAAATTTGCTGGCATATTGAGTGCAGCACTTTCACAGCATCATCTTTTAGGATTTGAAATAGCTCAACTCGAATTCCATCACCTCCACTAGCTTTGTTCGTAGTGATGCTTCCTAAGGCTCACTTGACTTCATGTTCCAGGATGTGGCTCTAGGTGAGTGATACACCATCGTGGTTATCTGGGTCATGAAGAACTTTTTTGTATAGTTCTTCTGTGTATTCTTGCCACCTCTTCTTAATATATTCTGCCTCTGTTCGGTCTGTACCATTTCTGTCCTTACCTCCGTAAGGTTATCTTCACTTAATGCTGGGCAGAAAACATGAAATAAGAAAACTGTGGTGTGTTTACTTTTTTGTGGTGTTTACTACAGCTGACCTTCCACCTAGCAAGTTTACTGTTTGATACAAGCCCGAGAGAGATGAGTGTAATGTTTACTAGAAGACACGTATATACAGTGTTCCTAGCAACTTTATTCACAAAGATTAAAAACAAAGAACAATCCAAATATCTATCAACAGGAAAATGGGTAATTAATGGTGTATTCATACATCTGAAAACTACACAGCAATAAAAGTGAATGAACTGCTGTACACAACAACATGGATGCATCTCACATACATAAGGTTGAATGAAAGATGTCAGCCACAGAAGAGTGAATATGGTATGATTCTACTTACAGTCATTCAAAACCATAAACTATAATAAATGGTGATACAGCTCCATAGTGATTAACTTGGGGCATTATGGACTGAGCGAGGGAAACTAGGAAGACTTCTGCAGCACTGGAGGTGTTTTCTGTCTGGGTGGTAGTCACACGGCTTTCCTTTTCACTGTGGCTTCTTCCCACACTTTGGACTTTGGCATGATTCTTACTCATACTTGAACCTCTCTCGTTGCACCTCTCCTCACAGCAGCTTGTGTTGTTTGAAGAGTTCTTCACACCTTAGACCAGAAATCACCCCCTGGAGGTGGTGGCAGTAGGTGCCAGGAGAAAAAGGGTACCTAGTGTCTGGGTCTGGAGAAGGCAATGGCACCCCACTCCAGTACTCTTGCCTGGAAAATCCCATGGACGGAGGAGCCTGGTGGGCTGCAGTCCATGGGGGTCGCTAGGAGTTGGACACGACTGAGCGACTTCACTTTCACTTTTCACCTTCATGCATTGGAGAAGGAAATGGCGACCCAGTCCAGTGTTCTTGCCTGGAGAATCCCAGGGATGGGGGAGTCTGGTGGGCTGCTGTCTATGGGGTTGCACAGAGTCGGACACGACTGAAGTGACTTAGCAGCAGTGTCTGGGTCAGTGCTGAAAACTGTTTCCCCGGCTTGTCCTTACATGTGTTTGTCTCATCTCTTGTGACACTTGTTTTCTTCCCTGTCCCTGGGGAAATCTTCAAGTTGTAGACTTCTGGGATTTGCAGATTTTACAGTGTGGTTATACTTCTAGTTTTGTCTGTAGCTTATTTCTCCTGGGGAAAAGAAAAGAATTTCCTAAACTCCATACGAATGTGAAGAAAAGCAGTATTTTCCTGGTTGTCATTGAATTTTTTTTTAACAGTGTAAAAAAAATGATGTCAATGAGATGACAGCAGTTGTAACGAACAGAAAGCTTGATTCAAACTGTCTTAAGTTGTAAACATAATGTTTTGGCTTATGTAATTGAATACTCCAGAAATAGGGCTTGTTTCAGTTGAATGTTGACACAGTGCCTTTTGATTATTTTTTTAAATGGGTCATTTTATTTATTTATTTGGCTTCACGAGGTCTTAGTTCTGGCATGCAGAACTTCATTGCAGTTGTGGGATCTTTAGCTGCAGTATGTGAACTCTGCATCCTGAAAGGAAGAAGGTAGAGAGTAACCTCAGTACAGCTTTTGCACAGTTGTTCATCACAGGAATGCTAATGAGCCCTGGAGTTTCCAGCTTCACAACCCCCTGGCCTCCTCTGAGCCATACCCTCAGCTTCCTGCCCCCAGCCTCAAGGGGCCCAGCTCATGCCTGCCCTTCAGTTTTCTTCTTCCTGGGAACTAAGGCCTCTCAGTGACTCAGCTGCAGCCTGCTCCCTGGGGTCAGCAAGAGGAACTGCTGGCTCTTGGGGCCTTCCCCTTGTCAAGGGGAGAAGGGAGGAGGGCCTCAGGATTCCCTATTGGGTGAGAGTCAGCCTCCCCAGGCCATCACTACTCTTCAGAAAGGTTGAGCCAACTAGGGGGCTGCCTGGACACCATGCTTGGTGGGGTGTGGAGGGCAGCACCTTCTATCTTGTGAGCTACATCATCATTCAATTTCAATATCATAAATGGCATAGCAACCTCATCTTATGAGCCCCCTGATGTGATGCAGTAATCGTCAAACTAGTATTCTTACCAGCATGGTTTACCACGAATCTGATCTTGAGGAAGCAATCTGGTAAATCCAGAATACTATATCCAGTGCTAAAACTGGCTTTGACTCTTACAAAAAGTAATCAGACAAAAAGGCCGAGTGTGGGGCAGAGAATACTCTTCTATATTAAAAGAGACTAAAGAGACCTGACCACCAAATATGTAAACCTTGCCTCCTGAACTGAAATAAAAATGCTAGAAGGGACACTCTTGAGACCAGTGACTGAATGGCCGTTGATTTCCTTGAATGTAATGGTGGTGCTCTGATGGTGTAGAGGGACTCTCAGCCTCAACATTTTGGGGCCCAATAATTCTCTCTTCTGGAAGTTTAGCAGCGTTTCTGGTCCCTGCCCACTAGGTGTCAGGAGCAGCAAAACCGTTCAGGTGCAACAAGCTGAAAAGTCAGAGATGTTTTGGGATTAGCGAAAGCGAAAGCGAAGTTGCTCAGTCGTGTCCGACTCTTTGCGACCCCATGGACTGTAGCCTACCAGGCTTCTCTGTCCATGGAATTTTCCAGGTAAGAGTACAGGGAATCTTCCCGACCCAGGGATCGAACCGGGTCTCACGCATTGCAGGCAGACTCTTTATCGTCTGAGCCACCAGGGAATCCCGTTTTGGGATTAGCTAGGAATAAAAATTCCCAGGTGGTGCAGTGGTAAACAATCTGGCTGCCAGTGCAGGAGACTTGGGTTCGGTCCCTGGGTTGGGAAGATTTTGGAGGAGGAAATGGCAATCTATTCCATTGTTCTTGCCTGGGAAATTCCATGGACAGAGGAACCTGGCGGGCCTGCAGTTCATGAAGTCACAAAGATCAGACACAACTGAGCACACAGAAATGAAGGTTGCCTCTCGTCATGAGAAATACTTTAAAATGGTTAAATGGTGAATTTTTTCTTAGTTAAAAAAAAAATGTAAATTAAAAAATGTCTCTGGTCCAGTGGTTAAGACTCTGTGCTCCCAGTGCAGGGGGCACAGGTTCAATCCCTGGTTGGGGGACTAAGATCCTGCATCCCACATGCTGCATGGTACAGCCAACAGCCAAAAAAAAGTCTCCGTTTGACTTTGTCAGCTATCCCTGGGGGACAGAATCACCCCTGGCTGAAACCACTGGTGCAGAGTACACTGCTGGAGGGGGTAAGGGTGGGGTGGGAGGGAATGCAGGCCAAAGGACTGGGGAGGGAAATACCTTATCTGTAACTTACTTTCAAATTGCAAATGCAATAAAATGTTAACCATTGGCGACACTAGGTGACAGGTGTATGCATTGTTCATTTGACTATTCTGTCAACTTTCTATAGACTGATTTTTTTTCCAAAACCTAAAGAAAATAATTCAACTTGGAATTTTTTGTTTACAACATCCCAAGGGAGCCCTGACAGGTGCCAGCTGCACAGCCTTCTTTCTGGCACTGTTCTCATGAGTGCCTGCCCTGGGTGAGCGGCTTCATGTCCTTCATCCTCCGAGGGAGGACTCTTTCCGTATCTCTCTCACTCCCTTGCTCCCTCCCTCCATCCTTCCTGCCCTATCTCACCCCCAGATTCCTTGAACATACTGACGTGTCTGCTGCACACCCACCCATGGAAAGAATAGCATCCTGCGACCCGTTGCACACTCAGCCCGGTGCTGAGGCTGGGCTCTGTCAGTTCCTTGGTAGTGAGTGTTCTCTCCTGTGGTCACTTTAAAACACAGTCATGAAATTCTTTAGCATTTAGAGATGGGGGTCTATGACCCATCTCCTTGAATATGGACTCTGCAGCTACTTAACTGATAGAGTATGGTGGAAATGACACTGTATTAGTTTCCAGATCTAGGCCTTAGAAAACAAGCATCTGCCCTTTTTTGTCTCCTCTGAGATGTTGCTACTGGAACCCAGCTGCCATGCTGTAAGGAAGCCCCGGCCACCCCATGGAGAGGCACATGTGAAGGGGAGCAGCATAGAGTGCCCACTTGAAGGCCCTGTGAGTTATCTTGGACATGGATTCTCCTGCCCCAACTATGTATGTGTTGGGAGGAGGGGGTGCAGGATGCAGAGATGAACTGTCCCCACTGAGTTCGGCTCATTTTGTAGATTCGTGAGCAGACTACATGCTTGCGGTATGTTTTAAGTTACTAATGTCAGGAGTGGTTTGTTTGCAGTGATAGATAACTGATGTATCCCCCACTGGGGGCGGAGGGAGCGGAAGGGGCCAGCTCGCTATCCCCACAGCTGGGTCCTAAATCAGTGCTTATTCCTTCAACGAGTACCTATTGAGTGGCCACCAAGTGCTAGACACTGTGCCACAGGGTGAGGAGTTAGCAGCGAATGAGGTGGACCTACCCTGTCTGGTGGGCACAGCTCAGGCACAGAAATGAAACAACTGTAGCCTCAGCCTGAGAAAGGGGGAGGGAGAACTGTCTTTCGGGGGGCTGGGGCGGGGGGCGGGTATGTTATTTCTAAGCAGAGACCTGACTCTGGAAAAGGAGTCACCCATGCAGAGAAGCAGAGAAGGGCAGATGGAGTACCAGGTACCTGTTCTGGCCAAGGTCGCCAGATTTGGCAAATGAAAAATAAAACATTTAACATCCAGTTAAAGTTGAATTTCATATAAACAGCGAATAGTTTTTTAGTGTATATTTATGTGTGTGTGTGTGTGTGTGCGCGCCCCATGCAATATTGGGGACATTGTTATACTGAAGAGTTGTTCATTATTTATTTGAAATTCAGGTTTGACTGGGAGTCCTGTATTTTATCTGGCAACCCTAGTTCTAGGGGAAAAGGAGAGGAGGAAAAAAATGCTTCCGACTTCAAGGGACAGTTCAGAAAGCCAGATGTAGCACACAGGCAAACAGCACCCAGAGGCATGAGAGATAAAGGTGAGTAGGAGCAAAGTCATAAAAGGTCACCTTGCTGAGGTCCGTCTTGAGTTTCACCCTGAAGCAGTGGGGAGCGGTGGGAGGGTTTAGAGCAAGGGAGAGACACAGTAGTTTTGTATTTTAGAGATTTCAGGCTACTGTGTGAGGGGGTGGGAGCATGTAGGCAGGAAAACCAAGAGAAAGGAGTCTCTTGCCCTGCAGTGCTCCTCCTCCGCATTGTCACCACGAAGCCATGAGAACACTGGTGGACTAATCTCCCCACTTTATATTTTTTTTTCTACAATATGTTTTCTTTTTTTTTACAATGTGTTTTAAGCCATAAATTTCCCTTAACCACTGCCCCAGGATATCCCACAAGTTTTGATATGGTTAGGTTTTTTTTTTCTTTTTTTTTCTTTTTTTTTTTTTTTTGAATTTTTTATTAGTTGGAGGCTAATTACTTCACAACATTTCAGTGGGTTTTGTCATACATTGATATGAATCAGCCATAGATTTACACGTATTCCCCATCCCGATTCCCCCTCCCTGGTTAGGTTTTATATCACTTCATTCAGAATATTTTCTAATTTCCCTTAATATGTCTCTGACGTATGGATTCTTTATGTGTGTTGTATGATTTCCAAATATTTAAGATTTTTCCATGTATCTCATTGTCATTTATTTTCATTTCCTTCCACTGTGGGCAGAGGACATACTTGGCACATTCTTTAAATTTTATGAATATCGTTTGGTGGGTGAACATATGGTCTATCATGGTGAAGGTAGCACGTTTGCTGGAAAAGAAAGTGACTGCTGCAGCTGTTGAGTTTCATCCTCGTAAATGTCACTTCCAATCAGGGTGGTTGACAATGTTCTGCTCTTCTGTGTGTTTCCTTATTATTTAGTCCAGAGCTATTCTGTCCTCTGATGGTGTGGGGTGTAAAAAGCTCCAGTGATTGTTATAGATTAGCCTAGTCCTCCCCTGTTTTGGTCAGTTTTTTTCTTCAAATGTTTTGAAGCTCTATTGCTGCACACACACACACATGCATGTATGATTATTATGATTGTAGCCATAGGGAGTTCCCTGTGTAGCTTGGATAACACTCATCCCCTTAAAAGTCCACCATGTCTGATAGCATTACCACCACCACAGCTTTCCTAGTCTCACTGCCAGCTTAGCATATCTTTATCCATTCTTTACTTTCACCTGATTTGTGTCTTTATATTTAAAGTGAGCATATTTATAGACAGCATATATTAATAGTTGGGTCTTTTCTGTTCACTGGAGGATCTCTGCCCTTTAGTTGGTATTTTAGCACATTTACATCTAATCATTACACACATTATTGATATGGTTGACTTAGTTCCAGGATTTTACTACTTGCTTTCTGGTTTTCCTCTGTTTTCATGCCTCTGTTCCTGTTTGGATTGTGGAGGAAGAATACACCATTTTTGGCACTCTATCCCAATCATTTATCAGGTGATGTGCTAATTTTGAGTGATTTTTTAAAAATTTTATGTATTTATTTACTTGTAAACATTTATTTATTTGACCGTGCCAGGTCTTAGTTGTGGCATGTGGGATCCAGTTCCCTGACCTGGGATCGAAGCTGGGTCCCCTGCATTGAAAGCATGGAGTCTTAGCCACTCATCCACCAGGGAAGTCCGTTTGAATGATTTTTAGAACTGGAACGAACTCTGCAGCAGGTCCAAGGCTACAGTATGAACAGTCCTGCCACTTATGTAAAACAATAAGGTAGATTCCATCGTGGAGGAAGATGCTATAGGGAGCCTTGGGCAAGCCCCAGCAACATTAGAAGAGTAATTGCTGACCTTGGAATTGACTGAGTTCATGACTCTGGGTGGTCATGTGACCATGTGGCTAGAACTGTCTGTCATGAACTGGGTGCTGGCAGACCCACAGAATCATTAGGTTGGTCAGGCCAGGCATCCAGTCCATCATTATTCAGATGTTGTATATCCCAGATCAAGCTTAGGCAGATCCAAATAGTATAACTAATCTCTATAAACAGATGGCTCAAACACCAGTGTTGCCTAACACTGTTGCCCTGATGCCTCTTGCATAATCTCACACCCAAACATTATGTGGGGTATCCAGAAAATGGCTAATAGAAGGGGAGAAGCCCCAAGCTTGGTTCAAGGGCACATTATCTTGGTATGAAGGAGACAAAATGAACTGCTGTTCCATTACACCCCCAGCTGTGAGAGGAAGTCTCCCCAGTGGAGAAAAATTTGAGCAGTGCACGTAGCCAGAGGTGATAGCGGGAGCTGCTTCATGGGCCTGAGAGCTGTTATGTCACAGCCTGCTCGAAAGGGCCCCACAGTTGTTTAATGCTCTGCTGTTGCCATCTTGAAATTCATAATTGTTCTGAGCAAGGTGCTCTGCACTTTTATTTTGCACTGTATCTCACAAAACAGGTCCTGGGCTAAAGATTCCAAGACAAGTGCAGAATAGAGGACCCATAGATGATAAGACTGCCTTGATCTATACGTGCCATGATGTGTGTGTGTGTGTGTGTGTGTGTGTGTGTGTGTACGCACAGCAGAATGCTACTTGTTAGGTCCTCAAAAATGATGAGTATTGTCACCCTCTGTTGATGGTGACTATGATGATGATGATAAGAGTTATTGGACTCCTCCAGCATTGTTCTTTAGACTTCATTTAAGCCTGATTAACTCACTATCCATGAGCCATCCCTCTGTTTTGCTTCACTGAAATGAAAACAGTGAAAAAATGCAAAGCATTTTTTATTCAAGCAGTGTCTTTGACCCTCAGGAGCTTAACACAAACACATACCTAGGGTTTCAAACACCCACTAAGGTTTTTGCACACTCTTCATTCAACCCTCATCCAAACAGTTGCATCAACAGTCCCTAATATCCCATCCCACCCCCAACCCACCTGCAACAGAGTCTCTCAGAATTCACACAGATAGGCACCCATATACTCCCAGGTCATCTGGGTGAGTGTGGGTGATGTCTGTACGATTCCACCAGTTTGGTCTGAAAATTCCTGCCAGGGACAGCTGATGAGCAACCCTATCATCTTCATTTGAAAATTTCTATCACAAATTAGAAATTATGCGTGCCCTGGTGGCTCAGATGGTAAAGCATCTGCCTGCAATGCGGAAGACCCGGGTTCAGTCCCTGGGTCGGGAAGATCCCCTGGAGAAGGAAATGGCAACCCACTCCAGTATTCTTGCCTGGAAAATTCCATGGACTGAGGAGCCTGGTAGGCTACAGTCCATGGGGTTGCAAAGAGTTGGACACGACTGAGCAACTTCACTTCACTTCATGATTTCTAGTGCCTAAGAAGGATGAGAAGGTTTGGCATCTTGAAAGGGCACTAGATATATTTCTATAGTTTTCTAGATTTCCAGGGAGAGCCAGAGGTTGTGATTATGTGAAAGCTTAGCAAGGAAACAGGTGATTCTGTGCCCTTGTGGAGTTTGGAGTTTGGGAATCTGGCACTGGGGATACAAGGGCCCTGGTTTAAGGAGGGCTGCCTATGTCAAGGGGAAAACCAGCAATTCCACCACCACTCATGATACAACATATCTGGAGGTTTAGATTTTAAAAGCCAGGGCCAGGAGAGGGTGGGCATGAAGGACGGTGTCACCTGCTCCTTTCACATTTCCTACAAGAAAGAAAGCCCTGCGGAGACTCCTGGCTCAGTAAATGAGTCACTGGCTTTATAAGCCAAGAGAGATGGAAGACAGACTCCAGGAAACAAGCAAGGAGGAGGCTTGGAGAAGGTTTTCAGCTTCTGTGTGAAGCTGTCAAGACTCTATGCTTTTGTGGAAACTGGAGAAAAACAATAGTGAGACAGTGAGAAAGACTAGAGAAATAGCAAGGGACCAGACAGGGCTCAAGTGAGAGCCTGTGCATTGGGGCAATTTAGAATGACTGATGAAACCAAGTTGGCAAATTATCCAGGCAGCTTTAGCGAGGGAGAAAATCCCCCAGAGTTTCAAGGCCCCACAGCCAGTCCTAATCCAACAGAACTCACAGCCACTGAGCAAGTCATCGCATTTGTGCCAGGTGACAAGGAGGAAGATTCAAGGTGTGAGCCACTGTGCTGAGCCTCAAAGGCTTCTTGACACCTAGAATAGGACTGTTCAGACACATTGAAGGTCAGGCTAAATTTCAGGCAGAGGCCTGGATCAGAGAGAGCAGGACTCCTTGGAAGAAATGAATGGAGAGCAGTTTGGGGAACAGAAGCACAAGAAAGGACTGGATGGATCCTTTCTCTTTTCTCATTTTGGATTATTTGTTTGCTTAGCCAATTTAGGGAGGTACATCTCCTAAGTGCCAGGCAGTATATTTGACACTTTGTTTATTTTCTGAGCAATTCAATTCGCCAGTGTTTACTGAGCTCCCTGAGGAAGTGAGCTGGGCCCAGCCACAGAGCAGGCAGAGGGCACAGCAAGAGCGAAGGCCCAGAGATGGGAACTCACAGAAAAGTCTCAGGGAAGAGTCAGGAGTCCCTTGGGGGCCAGAGTGGGATGAGCTAGCTGAGGCCTTAGGGAAGACCGAGCTGATCTTCCGACTCGAGCCTGGTGGGGAGCCGGATGAGTCCTGGAGAGATTCTGGCCAAGAAGCGAGGCCAGGTGGGGGAGGTCCTCCCTCAGCACATTCTCTTCCATGTGACTCTGGGGATATTAATAATTAACCCAGGGGCCCACACAGCTGCCACCACTGCCCTCAGGCCCTCCCTGTATGACATCCAGGCCACACTCCCACTGCACAGCTCTGTGGGAGAAAGGAGTCTTGTTAGACACTTTAATCAGATGTGCTGGCCCGGAGTCCCCCTCACACCAGTCTGCCTCCTGGGATAGCCTCCGCCAGCTCTCTGGGCTTCCAAAGAGCCTGGGCTGATGGCCGCCTTCCCCCCAGGCTAGAGACTTGCCAACTCTCTGCTGGTCAGAGCCCTTTGGGCCCTCCAGGATCCTGACTCAATTCAACAATGACGTCTTGGGGAGCAGGGCAGCCCTGGGAGGGAAGGTAAGCCTCTTGGTCCCCATCCCAGCCTGGCCACAGATTCACTGGCCTCAGGCCTGGCCTTGCTCTCTCTGCAGCTTGATGACTTTGGAGATCTAGGGCCTCTGAGTGTGGGAACTGGGCACAGAGCCTGTTGACCCGATCTAGAACTAGCCTTGGTGTCGGGTACCTGGAGAGGAGCAGGTTACCCTTTGGGGAGAGGAAGCAGACAAGGGCTGTGGCGGGAGAAGCACAGGGCATTGTGAGAGCAAAGAAGAGGTTGCTGACCTGGCCTGGGATCCAGAGGAGGTAGTATCTGAACTGAGACCTGAAGGGTGGACGGGAGGCACCAGGTGAAGGAAAGAGAAAAAAAGATGCTAGAACAGCTTGTGCAAGGACACGGGGACATAGGAAAGCAGGATGTATTCAGGGAACAAAGAAGTTCATTCTGGCTGGAGCTGGGACCTCATAGGGAGGAACTAGCCGGAGAGTTAGGACCAGCAGGGAAGCGAGAAGGGACAGGGCCTAATAATGCCGGAGCCATCCAGCGGCTCTGTGGGGAAAGGACCAGGCTGGGTGAAACCAACGGGAGGACTGCAGGTGGTGCCTTGGCCAAGGGGCAGGGAGGATGGGGCAGACCTAATGGCTGAAGAGGTGTCCGGGGAAAGGCCCCCCAGACTAACCTGAGAACCTGGGAGCGAGAGCAGTTCTGAGAGATGGGGTCGGCTTTACACAGTGAGTTTGGGATGCCCAAGGGTCATCTTAAGTGGGGAAACAGCACAAGAGATGGGGAGCCAAGGCTCAAGGCATCACTGTGGAACAGAAACAAAGGCATGGACTTTGTCAGGATGGGCTGGGGAAAAGAATCAAGGATGAGGGGAGGGGGCCTGGCACCCTGTGAAGACCATGGTGGAGCATCAAGAGATGTAGCCAGAGCAGCAACTAGAAACCCAAAAGGAGCAGTCACAGCAGCCAGAGAAGTTTCAGAAGAGGGGGGCGTATCATCCATGATCAGCACCGATCAAGTCAAAGGCAGAGAGGACTGAGAAGCTGAAGGTCAGGGAACTTTACAAAGAAGCTTGAGCAGTGAAGGGGGGTTTAATGGTGGTAGTGGGCTTCGCCAGTGACCATGATATGTAATCAGGTCTGAGTGTGAGCAAGACCGCTGCATAGTGCTGAAGAACTTGTGCACTGCACACTCCAGTGTGCACACCTTTCCACAAAAATGTAACTTGGGATAAATGGGCACCCCCTGGAGTTTGGTGGTATTTTGTGAAGCCTGTTTGTTACTGCAGTGTGGAGACTTCCCACACGGTGGCGCCAAAGACCAACACCATATATCTCGGGCTTGGCTAGGGCAGGGTAGGGGTCGGTTTGATGAAGATGGTTGGCCTCCAGGTCGTCATCCCACGTGTGGTGGGTATTGCCGGATGCCCAGTGGCTAGGACCTTGCCCACCTCGACGCCCTCCAAATCTCTGTCAGAACAGTTCTAGCAGTAGGAACTCAGAAGTAAACTATGCCCCACACACTGTAGCCTTTGCCAGGGGGCCTGGCCTGAAAGGGTCCCAGGGGAGCAACTCATCCCATGATCTGGGAGAGGCATGGTCATCCCTCCCACTTGTCCCTTAGGAGAAGGGAGTCTCAGGAAGGAAGGAAGAGCGCCTTGCCCAGCCTGAGGGACACAGTCACCCCACCCCACCCCACCAAGGCCCTGCTCACAGGTCCCCCTA
Organism: Cervus elaphus; assembly: GCF_910594005.1. Lineage (NCBI taxonomy): Eukaryota > Metazoa > Chordata > Mammalia > Artiodactyla > Cervidae > Cervus > Cervus elaphus. The sequence goes on from NC_057818.1 coordinate 35,769,853, forward strand.
GAGGCCAAAGTTGGCTCAGCAGGAACAGTGGCAGAGATGGCCCCACCTGGGAGAGAGAACCCAGGGAAGTCACCTAATGTGCCTGGAGTAGAAGCTTACCCCCACCTGGTGTAGCGGCTGGCCTGGAAACGCCTGAATGCATGGCTAAGTGGCCATGGTGTCTTTGAAAACGGTGACATGTTTACTGCAAAACCATTCTTGGAATAAGTAAATACAAAGAATAAAATAAAGCCGGGTGAAATTATGCCCAGAGATGATGACCACTGCTGGCACAGGGATGAAACTCCTGACGGCTCTTGGGCGCAGTGTATGCAGGTTTGAGCCAAGGAGGCTCCTACTACTGGAGAACGGACTGGCTTTTCTGGTGCCTTACCCCAGCCCTCTGTGACTACTGTGTTGAGCACTTTTCCCTATTCAGAGATACAAAACCCTCACTCCCTATTATGCCCAACTCTCAGACACACACAGTGGGCAGGAGCTGTGATTGGAGGTGGTCCAGGCTGGGACTGAAGGTGAATGGAGTTGGTGGTAGGAACAGGCATACCTGCAGCCCAAGATTTACCCTCTTTCAAGCCTACAACTGCCCCCACCACTCACTGAAGTGCCTTAGCAGAGCATGGTGTTCTGCTCCTCCTCTCATTTGACCTCTTGGTAAACCAGTTGACCATCATCACCTCTGAACTGTCTCTAGCCTTGATCCCTCTTTCCTCTGTGCATGTGTCCAACTGCCTTCTGGCTATCTCCTCCTGAATGGCTAGTCCCCAGACCCCTCAGAGGCCCCCTGCCCAAACTGACCATATCACCTTCCCATAACCTGCCCCTCCAGGCCTCTCCACATCATTGAAAAATACCATCATCTACCCATCACCCAGACCCAAAACTCTGGCATGATCTAGAATGCTGGCCTCCCTAGACCTCACATCCCATCAGCCCCCAGCGCTCCATTCTACCTCCTGAGCCTCTCTCTCTACTGCCCCCATGGCCCAGGCCACCATGACTTTAGCAGGGAAATGATAGCAGCCACCTTGCTGCCTCTACCTGTCCCCCCTAAAGACTGCCTGAATGACCTTTGCAAACCAAAGGCATGACCACAGAATTCCCCAGCTTAAAGCTCAGGCTCTCTATCACCCTCCATACTCTTTAGCTAGTGCCCAAAGCCCGTCACCAGGTGCCCACATCCCCAGCACATACACAATTCTCCCACCACACTTTCTGCTTCCTGCCAGCAAAGGAGGCTGCTCTTCCCTACTGCACCTTGAACTCTGCTGTGCTCTCTCCCCAGACACTCCTCTGAAGACCTGCCCATTGCCTGCCTGCCGAAGGAGCCCCAACAAGGGGCTCCTTGTTGGGGCTCCAACTTGCCCTGTCCCTACAAAGCCCTTCCTAACCAGCACACACACATTCTCCCATACAGATCAATGTGCACACAGACACAGTCACAATCACTCGCATTGGTGACATAAGAGGTGTAGAGACTCAGGGGTGATCTGTCCTCATTGACAGTGAGCCCCCGAGCTCAGGGACTGGGGGGCCTGACCTCTGTCCCCTTACTCCTGGTACCCCCAGGGCCAAGCATACACAGGGTTCCACGAAAGCTTCCTGAGTGAGTATCTGGTGAATGAATCAGTGAACATGTACTGAGGTGTGTGACCACAGGCACCTTGGGGGGCAGACTTTTTATTGTCCCCTCCCAGCCATGGTGGGGGTGGGGCAGGGTGAGGGAAGCTTCCATTTTTCTGGGTTTTGGGGCTTGAACTGCATTACTTTCAAAAGTGGAACTAGCTGTGCCATATGTGAGGAACTGGGATTCACTATGGTTCTCACCAGCCTCTGCAATCTATTAGGGGGATTTTTTTTCTCAGAGCAGAGCCCGTCCCTCCAGGAATGAAGACAACAATTCTGGGCTCTGCCCTAGCTCCCAGCCAGCGCCAGGAGAGCTCTATTCAGGGAATGAGCCCGACTCAGAGCCGAACAGATTAGGATTCAGTGAGCTGAGCTGAAGCTCAGATTCCACCCCTTCCTCTGACCATAGAAAGAGGCCTCTGTGAAATGGGTTTCAGCTGAGTACTTCCTCCCCTGGCTCACTGGTTACTGGGGCGAGGCCTCTGGCACCCTGTGATTCTCAGACACTGTCCCTCCCTCAGGACCCCTGAACAGAGTGGGAGAGGGCCAGGTGAAGCCTCGGTGGTCCTGTCTGCTGGAGGCAGCCCCATCCATCCATCCCTGGCAGGAAAAGGGTGGGGAACCAGGACTGGTCACAGACAAGGACAGTAGGTGGTGATGGGTCCTCAGAAGGGTGAGTGGGAAGCCAGAGGACACAGGTTTCTGGGAGGAGGTGACATTTGAGCTGTTTTTCAAGTGAATAAGGGAGAGGAGCATCCATGGAGAAGGCAGGCTGGGAGAGGAGGCCAAGGCCAGAGAGGAGGGAGCATGTCCAGGGATCCTCAGGGAGGCTGATGTGGTGGAAACAGAGCAGGAAGGGCTGGCAGGACAGGTGGGAGATGAAGTCATCTAGGCCACATCTCTTGTGTCTTGGAGGCCCCACAACAGTCTGGATTTACCTTGAGGACGTTGGGGAACCAGTATGACCTCACTTATGATTTAAAAGATCATTCGATATCAATTGCTGGAAGCCTCGGCCCTTATCCATTTACGTCATCCTCGGCCGAGTCTCCCTGCTGTCCGCCGTCGTCTCGTCTTTTCTCACCACTTTCATCATGGTGTCCTTTGCGTCTCAGCTCTTTCCGAGGACCCGGAAGCACAATTTTGTGTCAGCTTTCATCAGTTTCCTCACAGAGGCCTGTGCCTTCCTGGCCTTGTTGCTGCACGCCCTGGAGATCCAGAGTCTGCAGATGAAGCCCAGCCCCCCGCAGTTCTCCATACAGTGGCCTTACTACGTCCTGGGCTTCAGCATCCTTCTGTTCACGGTGGCTGGTGCCATCTGCCTCATCCAGATGAGCCTGCCCTAGATGCTATTTGTTGCCCATTTCCCAGAGTACTGAGGACACCCAAGAGATCTCGTACCTGGAAAACCTGGATAGTCTGGGAGGATAACTGAGCTCCACACAGAAGGAGATGCTGCTGAAGGAAGAAACCATTATCTAGACCCAGTCTGTGCCCTGCCCTTCGTCAAGCAGTGCAATTGCACACGTGTCAGTGTGTGTGGCTCCTCAGTCTCCACCAGTCTCTGCTGTTTTTGATGAGGCTCTTGAGTGTCAAGTCAGCCCCTCCCTTTTCCCTACTCACAGTGATTCTATCCTGTGTGTGTTTGATATTTGTTAAACATTTTTTGAATTCTTCCTGAGCTTTCTGAGTGATTTTTTTGGACAAGTGTTTTCAATAAAAAGAGGGGAAAAAAAATAAAAGATCATTCGAGGAAATTCCTTGGCAGTCCAGTAGTTAGGACTCCATGCTCCCACTTCAGAGGGCCTGGGTTTGATCCCTGGTTGGAGAACTAAGATCCCACAAGTAGCACGGCACAGCCAAAAAAAAAATTCAAGTTGTTAGGTACAAAGGAGGAGGCAGGAAGGCCAGAAAAGGCCTCATGCAGAAATGTGGCCAGATACCGGACAGAGAATGATTGACTGTGAAGAGCAAGGGCATCGTCTGTTAAAAGTGGGAATTTTCTGGAAGTGGAATTCCAGACCAAGAAAGACTTCCTTGGACAGTGCCCTGATAAGCCCCTACAATCACTGCTGCCTCATCAGTGTGTTCATGCATGCGAGCTAAGTCACTTCAGTCATGTCTGACTCTTTGCGACCCCATGGACTGTAGCCCGCCAGGCTCCTCTGTCCATGGGATTCTCCAGGCAAGGATACCGGAGTGGGCTGCCATTTCCTTCTCCAGGGGATCTTCTCAACCCAGGGACCAAACTGTTCTCTTACGTCTCTTGCATTGGCAGGCTTAAAACTCAACATTCAAAAAACTAAGATCATGGCATCCGGTCCCATGTGTTTACTTCAAGGCAAATAGATGGGGAAACAATGGAAACAGTGACAGACTTTATTTTCTTGGACTCCAAAATCACTGCAGATGGTGAGTACAGCCATGAAATTAAAAGATGCTTGCTCCTTGGAAGAAAAGCTATGACAAACCTAGACAGCATATTAAAAAGCAGAAACATTACTTTGCTGACAAAGGTCCGTCTAATCAAAGCTATGGCTTTGCCAGTAGTTGTGTACGGATGTAAGAGTTGGACCATAAAGAAAGCTGAGTGCCAAAGAGTTGATGCTTTTGAACTGTGATGTTGGAGAAGACTCTTGAGAGTCCTTTGGACTGCAAGGAGATCCGGCCAGTCCATTCTAAAGGAAATCAGTCCTGAATATTCATTGAAAGGACAGATGCTGAAGCTGAAGCTCCAATACTTTGGTCACCTGATGTGAAGAACTAACTCACTGGAAAAGAGCCTGATGCTGGGCAAGATTGAAGGCAGGAGGAGAAGGGGATGACAGAGGATGAGATGGTTGTATGGCATCACCGACTCGATGGACATGAGTCTGAGCAAGCTCCAGGAGTTGGTGATGGACAGCCTGGCATGCTACAGTCCATGGGGTCACAAACAGTTGGACACAACTGAACTGAACTGACTGAGCGCTACCTGGGAAGCCCCAAGCAATGGCACCAGGACAACTATGCCACTGCCGCCCCAGGGACCAACATGCTACCCAGCCCTGAGTCCTCAGTGAGTGAGTGCCGAGTGAATTAATAAACAACAGAACAACCTCTGGTAGCAGGAGGAGGGGTGCAGGGAAGGAGTGAATGTGAAACATGTTAAGGGAGTAGGATCTATAGGACTAAGAGGCCGATTTGAGGTGGGGTGAGAGAGAGGGACGTCAGGGGTTCATCCATTTACTCCTTCATTCACTCTCATTCAACAATGGGAATGTTTTGAATTCATGAGCCAGGGACACTGGTGATGAGGAGAGCTGTATCACCTACAGAGCTTAGAGACTCACAGTGAGCACACAGGAGCACACACGCTTCCTGGTGGTGACACAAAGGCATGAGTCCATAGGACATGGGGACAGAGAGTACCAAGGAGAGGCTGTCTTCAGAGAAGATGGGCAGAGTTTGCCTTGCTGTGAAGATGACTTTACACGTGGGCAGGGACCAACTGGTGCCAGTTTTGAGAGCTCCAGAGAGCCCCAGCCTCGCTCAGGTGGGAGCCTGGGTGGACAGTGGTGCTTCACAGAAATGAGAATCAGGGAAGAAAAGTCCCTCTGGGAAGGTCATGAGATCTGGTGGGTCATCCAGGGGCTCAGAACAGGAGCGGGCTCCACACAGAGGAAGGCTCGGGATGTTCAGCAGTGGATGGATGAAGTCCTGTGACTGGATGATATTGTAGGGTGGGGGAAACAGAAAGAAGGACCCAGTCTCTGGAAGCAGTCCCCAGGTCTACTGATACAGAAAAAAAGGGTGCTGCAAAGGAAGGCAAAGAAGAGGAGCTGGAGAGGGGGGAGAATGGGGTGACTTGTGTCTCTGGTAAGAGCGGGTGAAGGAAAGGATGTCAGTGCCCCTGAGGGCCCCTGCCGCCCCCACCCTGAACCTCTGGATAGTCAAGACCAACCCTCAGGAGGAGGGGAGGCAGATATTTAGAAATCTCTTAAAATCCCTCAAACCACTTCTGTGTATGACTGTGCAGCCTCTAAAGATGATGGACTACAGAGTGAAGCCTGACGGGTGGGAGAGCTTTCAGGGTTGGAGAGGACCAGTGTTATTTTACTGAGGGGAAGGGTGGGGGAGTGGAGCTGACCCTTTGAGTCCAGTGAGGTCAGCCGTGAGTTCCACCTCAGCCCACTCCAGGGGAGAGTCAGCATTGTAGCCCCTTACTGGAAAAGAGTGGGTTCTGGCCCCCTTGGCCAGCAGGTACCCAGATCTTGCCAGGATCCTCACCCATGCTCCCAGAGTGAGCCTGAGACTCCACAGATGCAGGTGCCCAGGGAGTGGTGAACACGTGGCCTAGCTAAGAGCTCAGACTTACTGGCCAGATGGTGGCAGGAAGGGCAGCCTGTGCCCAGAGCAGGGAAACTGAGGCTGGCAGAGGGGCAAGGCTGAGGGGCAGCTTCCAGACCTGGAAGGTGTCTGTGTGAGGAGCAGGCTTCAGGCCTTCCTGTTGCCCTCCCCGAAACTGGCCCTGATCGTTTCTTCCAGCCAACCCAGCAGTGGCCGCTCCAGGACCTGTTTCAGATAGAGGGGCCTCAAAGGTCTCTGGAGCCCACGGGATCTGTGGTGGTACCAGGCAAGCCAGGCTCCCTGGGGCACTAGGTTTGGGGGTCTGTGTAGGAAGGAATGTCTCCTTCCTGCCTTTGCTAATAGTTCTCCGAAAGCCGCCCAATTCCCGTGGATCCCGACCCCAAGCGCTGAGCACTCCCACCGCCCGCGTATCCTCCAGGATCCCTCTCGTCTCCACCCTGCCCGGTCAAGCCCGTGGACGCCGCAGGCCACCCCCCTGCCGGGTTAGCGGAGAGGGCGGAGCGAGCCGCGGGCGCCTCCAGGGGTGCTAGAGCCGCGGGCGCGCCGGGGGTGGGGCCCAGCCGGCCAGGGGAGGAGCGGGGCGTCTGGGCGGCAGGCGGCGGAGCGGAGGGAGGGGCGGGCACCGGCGGCGGCGACAGCGGCAGCTGCGGCGCGACCTGACCCGGCAGGGACGAGTGCACGGAGAGCGCGAGGTCCGCTCAGCCAGCGCAGCCATGTGAGTGTCCCCGCCGTTTCCGGGGTCCGTGGCCCGGGCGGGGCTCGGGCGCGGCGGTTCTGGTGCCTCCCCGCGTCTGGGGAGTCCCGGATCTGCTGCCCCCGCTGCGGCCCTGTCCCGTGTCGCCCCATCCCTGGGACCCAGGCCCCACGGTGTCGTTCCTACCCTCCTCTCGGGCGCGGAGCTCGGCCACAAAGGCTGCCGCCTCAGGGCCTGCCGCACCCGGCGCTGCCGCCTCCCCTCCCACGGCCAGGCCCAGGCGGCCCGTGCCATGGGGCTCTGGGGTGGGCCAGGCCTGAGGGTGGGCCTTAGGCGCCAGCCTGGGTGCTGGCACAGACGCTCACCGGGAGCCCCGCTGCCCTCGCCGCGGGAGAAACTGAGCTGGGAATGGGGAGAGGGCCCCGAGGGGCGCAGGCCCGCCTACTAGATGAGCTAATCTCTCTGGCCCCACTGGCTGTACTAAGCCGCTTTGGGGCCCGACCCGAGGTAGCCAATCTGGCCTTGGACTGGACTCTTCGCCCAAATGTGGCAGAGGCTAGAGAGGATCGCCTGGCTCTGTGGGGGAACAGACCCTGTACCTGAAAATGAAAGGCTGGTGTGGGGACTCTGCAAGCAGCCAGGCCTGGGCACCCTGCAGAACCGGTTTGGGGAAGGGGCTGCTCACCGCGGCTAGGGGTCTGGGTAAGCCTGGCTTTAGCACCCTCTATTCTCCTCTCCCCGAGACTAGAGTCTGGCCTCAGAGATTGACCCATCTCAGCCAGTTCTGGGTTGCTTTCTAATACAAGTCCGGGTTGGCTGGCCAAGCACCTACTGTGTGCAGTCTAGTATAACAAGAAAGATGGGCCATCTATGGGGCTTGCCCTGGGCCTGTACTGCCCAATTGTCGGCACAGCCTTCTGAGGACGGTTAACAGACAATCTGGAAGATGCAGAAACTGGCCCAGAGAGGTTAAGTAATATTCTGAAGATCACACAGCTGGTTTGGAGAGAAGTGGGAATTAGACCCAGATCTGAATTATTGCCACTGTACTAACCACTTCCCTGGCATGGAGGGTAGAGATGGGGTTGGGGGAGAGATGAGAACTGGAGTGTGAGGTACAAAATAGTCCAGGGAGACAGGAGACTTATTTCCCACTTCAGCCCGCCCTCCCTGTCCTGGGTCCTGTGGGGCAGCAGTTACAGAGGGGTACCTGGAAATGGGTGGGGGTGAGGGGAGCACACAGGGCACCGGGCTGGGTCCTCCCTGGGTGGAAAAGCAGGCAAGGAGGACGTGGCTGAGTCACTGCGGGCCCCTCGCTGGCTGCAGCTCCGACTAGCGCCTCTGCTAGGCCCAGCCCGGGGGAGGCCACAGGCTTCCAGTGCGCCGCCGTCCGGGGAATGTGACCAGCTGACCAGGGAGGGGGCCGGCAGGAAGTGAGGCCACCGGGCCGCCTCCGCCCGGTTCCGGGGTGGGGGGTCCCAGGCCGCACCGCGGCCCCTCTCCCTCCCTGCTCCCGCAGCTGCGGCATGACGTCAGCAACCGGGTTTGGGGCAGTTGCCATAGAGACAGGGGCAGGCTCTGGAGGGACCCCATTCTTCCTCGTAGCCGCCCCTGGCCCGGGTTATTTTTAGCATCTGTTTACCTCTGTCCTGGACGGCCCTGCGGTAGGGCGGGGCGGGCTGGGGGACTCCCGGGAAAGCGGCTGGCCTGGCATTCCTCTGAGCTAGGCAGCACAGGTGGCAAGACCTGCCCCACATAAGTGCAGCAGTTTCGGCCTGAAGAGGGGATTGAAGGCTGTGGGATCTGGGGCCACGCAGGCGACCAGAGTTCCTTTCTTAGCTGCTCCAGCTGGCCATGCCACAGGTTCCAACACCCTTGAGACCTGGGTTCTTTACCATGTCCAGAACAGACTTACGGGCTGGCGAGAGTCTAGAGAGTCCCCTGACTCTTATTAGCCAGCCCCTCCTCCAGTTGAGGTGGACCCTTTCTCTTAGCTCAAGAGGTTCAGCTTTTCTTCCCGCCCCCGGCAGGGGAGATCCTGCCTACTCACCCCCTGGAATTGTCACTTAGATTAATATTCTGATGGTCATTTGGACCAGCAGTTACACGTCCTGGTCCCTGTGGCAGAAGCCCAGTCAGAGAAAGAAAATTGATGGGAAGGTCAGCCTCCTCTGAGTCCGCCCTACCCACTCAGTTCCAGACTCCCAGGGATCCCCTACCGTGTCCTCTGGGGCTGCGGGTGGTGGTGCAGAACTCCACTTGCTGATACAATCAGAAAGGAAGGAAGGGAAGAGGAAACTGACCATTCAGTAGGGGAGTTGGGGGGACAGAGACTGGAAATGTACCCCTGAAGTAGCTCAGAGCATTCCCAGTTCCATCAGTCCCCAGCGCAGACTCAGCTCCTGCCCGCCTCCACTGCTTTGGTGCAGGGCATGGAGGACACCGCAGTGAGCAGAGCAGGCAGGCCTCAGCCCCCAGAGCTCACAGTCTGGTTAAAAGACAGACCCTAAAGGAGAACTGACAACAGAATTATGTGACCTCAGGGATCAGAGAGAGGAAGCTATGAGGCGCCTACAAGGGGGAACCAATTGAGGGCAGGCTTCCTGAAGGAAGAGGTAGTACGGTAAAAGAAAAAAGAGAGGGAGCTGGTCAGGCTGAGAGTAGTGGGAAGGGGGTATAGGGTCAATGAGAGTTGCTGCTTATAGGCCTGGAGAGAATTCACGGTAGCTGGAACAGAATGACCTTGAGGGAGCAGAGGACTGTGAGGGGAGGAGGAAGGTATGTGAGGGGAGGAACAGAGCCTGAAGGTCTTGTGGGTCATGTTAGAGAGTCTGGACTTTATCCTTGGGGTAGGGGGATGCCCATGGATGTTTCACAAGAGTTCGACTAGAGGGATGTGAAAGACATAGAGTCCTGGCCCTACTACTTAACAGCTGGGTCATCTCAGGCAGATTAATAATTGTTAATAACAGCAGTTAATATTTACTGTGTGCTTACAATGAGGTATTGTGTCCACCCCAACTTCCCTACCCCACATGCAATTCTCCCTTCCCCGAAAACTCCCAATAGAGGAAGTATCTCATTTCATCCTCCCAACAGCCCTTAGAGATAGTTGTTATTATTACTGTTGTTATCCTCATTTAACAGATGGATATCTGCAGCCCAGAAAGGTTAGGAAATGTCTTACCTGAAGTCACACAGCCAGTTAGCCTCAGGTTTCTCATCTGTGAAGTGGGGCTAATAGGACTCATCCCATAGGGTTGTTGTCAGGATTAAATGAGACGATGTTTATTAATTAAGTACAATGCCTGGCATAGAAAGCACTTGATAAAGGACAGTTTTTAGTATTGTCAGGTGACTGGCGTTTCAAGAGGGGTAGTGCTGTTATTGAATGAAGAATAGATCATGGGACTTCCCTGGTGGTCCAGTGGCTAAGATGCCATGCTCCCAATGCAGGGGGCCCAGGTTCGATCCCTGGTCAGGGAACTAAGATCCCGCATGTCGCAACTAAAGATCCTGAGTGCCGCAGCTAAGACCCAGTGCAGCCAAATAAATAAAACTAAAAAAAAAAAAAAAAACCAAACAAACAAAAAAACAGATCATTGTGGGTTAGCATGGAGACAGGGAATTCATCAGGAAGCTGTTGTAGGATTCTAGGTGAGAACCGGTGATGGCTTGAACTTGAGTTCTAGGTGAGGGGGTGGATGTGACGGGACAGGTGCCAGAGATGGCAGGAGTGGGTGACTGAGTAGATGTGTGGGTGGGTAACAGAGACTGAGGCATCCAGGATGATTCTTAGTTTCTGTCTTTAACAACTGGATACATAGATGATGGGCCTGTCATGGAGAGAGAAGGGAGAGTCAGGTTTGAGGAGGAAAGTGGTGACTTTAGTTCGGGGACTTGAAATTCAGCACATCCCTAGTAGCCCACTCCAGTTTGTTACTCAGCTTCCGGGAGGCATCAGGCAGGCAGCTGGATGAACAGGCCTGGTACTCAGAAGAACGGTTTGGGCAAGGAAAAGAGAAAGAAGCTGGGAACCTTTAGATGGCATTGAGCTGTGGGAGAGGTGCCCAGCCCATAAGTGGGGAGGAGGATAAGCATCATTCAAGGATGGGGAGAAAGACAGATACCCTGTGGGAAAATAAGAAGTGCAACCAGAGAGAGAGGTAGAAAGCCAGGGGCGTGTTGCCTCTTGAAATCCAAGAGAAGGAAAGGCTTGAGGAAGAGGAAGAGAACTGCCCAGTGAAAAACTTTGCTCGGATCAAGCAGGATAAGGCCTAAACATTGAACACGCAATTCAGCAATGGGGAAGTCACTGGCAACCGTGTCATCCAGACCAGTCGGGAGTGCAGGGTACAGAAACTGGACAGGGTAGGAAGAAGAGTGGGTGGGTGGGGAGAGGAGGTGGAGGTGGACACACCTCTTCAAGAAACTTGGCTCTGAAAGAGCCAAATAGGGTGAGGGGTGGGTAGCTGGAAAGAGACTGCGAGTCCACAGAGGGGTCATTTCTTTTTATAGTTGATTTATTTAAAGTTAGCTTTGTATTGAAATAGAATATTCACACAGAAAGGGTACATGCCCTAAGTGGACAGCTCACAATACATTTTCACAAAGGAACACACCCATCCAGGATCAGGAAATAGAACCCAGATTAGGAAACAGAACATAATCAGTACCCTGTCAGCCCCCTTGTGCTCCCTTCCAGTCACTACTCCCCAGGGCTAGTGTCACTGCTATTAATAGTCACTACTATCTATTGACTTCTGCCACCATAGGTTAACTGTTTTTGAACGTTATATCAACTCATACATGTATCCTCTCTTAGTATATGTGCTGCCGAAGCGAGCACACATGTATCCTCTCTTGTGGTCTTGCTTCTTTCACTCAACCTTATGTCTGTAGGGTTCATCCCTGTTGTTGCATGTAGTTGTATATTGTTCATTCTTTTTTGTTGTTGTTGTTCATTCTTTTCATTGTATAGCATTCTATTATATCTACCGGTGGGCATTTGGATATTTCCAGGGTAGTTTTCACCTTTTATGTGGGAATGACTGGAACTTGTTTGAGGTTTGTGGCAAAAGACTGAAACATCTTCCATGGGAGGGGAGAGGGATGGCTAGGGCGACACGTGAGGATTTCCCACGTGGGAAACAAGAGCCTGGCTGAGGTTGAGACTTGCTCTTTTCCAGCCCAGCTGCTGTGCCAAGATCTCTGGTGGCTCCCGCTAGCCTGAGTGCAGGTGCAGAGAAGGCAGGGGGTTGGGTTGCCCAGGGTTGGTTTCTGCCAGGTAAGGGAGTAGTCCAGAGTGCCGGGGATATTAGCAGGCGGGCAAGCTGGAGGGGTGGCTGCAGATCCAGGCTGGGGAGAAGGCTGTGCCGGGAATGTGGGAGGGAGGTGGCGGGGAGAAATGAAGCAGAGGCAGCTTGTGAGCTTTGTGCAGGGCGATGTCTGTGCAATCACAGCTGCATCTCCAGTGACTAGAGTAAGATTGTTACTTAGTAAATAGTTGAATAAATGAGCTGAGAGCTTCAGGAGGTCTCAGGTAGAAGGCAGGTGAGATGGGGGTGATGGAGAGAGCCTGAAAGTTGTGGTCAGTGTGGTTCTGATTCAGGAAGGGGGGCACTCCAGAGCCAGGTGATGAGGCTGGGGTGTTGTGATGGAGGGTGGCTGCAGGGAGCAGAGAGTGGTGGGCAATCCACAGGAATGGATAGCTGCCAGAGTAGGGGGGCACAGCACTGTCTTCAAGGAGGGAGGGGGAGATAGCACTTCTCAAGATCCTGGGACATCTTGCATCTGAGTCTGTATCTGGGGGTGGGGGTGACTGACTGTAAATGCAGATGCCTGGGCCCACCTCAGTCTTTTGGGGAGAAAGTAAGCCCAGGACGGCTGAATGGAGCATCAGGGAGCAGGAGTGTTTACAGGGTAGGGGAGCACCTAGCTCCTCTGAGGGGATGAGATGCCCAGTGGACCCTGGGCATGGTGGCCTCTATCCAGGCAAGAGTTGGATGGGGATAGTCAATGGAGAGATACTGGGAGCAAGAAAGGGCGAACATCAAGGGGATTCAGCCCATGCAAGCTGGGAGCCAGAGGATGGGGCCTCTCTCCTAGGAGGCAATTTCTGCTGGAGAGAAGGCGCTGATCAGCAGTGGGACCTGACCCTCTCCCCATGGCCTGGGGGTGGAGGGAGTCCCTCAGACTAAGCACCACTTCTGTGGGTGGAGGGATGGGGGTGGTGCACGGTGCTGTGGGACTGTCTGCCCCCAGTTCCTTCTCTTCCTTCTGAGGGCAGCAGCACATAACATGGGGTTGAACCTGTCGCCCACTTTCAGGTCCGCCCTTCTCAGCCTCAGGGCTGCCTCATGCTCAGTGCCTCTCTTGTCATCCTTCCGCACAGTCCCTCCACTCAGCACCCGCAGCCCTTACTTCTGCTCTCTCAGAAGACCTCACATACTCAGAACCCCATCTCTCAGCCCTCTGTACTCAGACCTCTCTCAGCACCCTCCAACAGGCGCTCTATGAGCCCCCTGTGTTAACTACACTTAGTTCAGCCCCCACCCTGTTGTCTTCACTGTTTATCCCTCCATATACACCGCCACGCTCGACTCCCCTTACCCGCACTCCAGACCCGGCTCAGACGATCCCCGCCAGTCCCCAGCCCGAGGGGAACCCCAGTCACCCCTCCCAGAGGCCAGGGGGGCCGCGGGCCCGGTGCCCCCCTGATCCGGCCGGTCCCGCCCCATCCCGGCGGTCTGAGTCAGGCGGCAGGAACTGGGCGGGGGGCGGCGCCGGGAGGAGCTGAAGCCAGGAGCCAGAGTCTCTGGGAGCGAGCACGGAGTCCAGCCAGGCCGGCACCGAGGGGCCCTGGGCCGGAGTGGACTCGGGGGGGCCAGCGCGGGGGTTAGGGGGCTGTCCCGGACCTACCATGAGCGCCAAGAAAAGAGGTAGGACCCGGTCTGGGGCTGTGGAGGCTCCGGGGCTGTCCCAGGGGCGTGCGGGCCGAGTTCTGGGCGCCTGGGGCGCGGGGTTCGCCGGATCTGTGTGGGGCTTTGCCAAGGATCTCTTCCCGCTAAGGTCCGGGCAAAGGCGGCTGTCTGTGACTCAGTTTCCCGATCCGAGTCTCAGGGAAGAGGAGGGGGCGGGGCCCTTCTCGGCACTGCCCCTCACCCTGGGAATCCCCGGGCTCTGGGCGCCTCGGGGCGGGTGGCGGCTGGAGGGGAGCAGCTTCCGCGGGGCGGGCGGGTCTGGGGAGCCCAACCTGCGCAGGCCGGGCCTGCCAGACCGCTCCGCTGGGCTCCAAGCATGCACCCCGCCCCGCCCCGTGACCTCCCGCGGCCTCTCGGGGTGCGGGCGTGGGAGCTCCTGGCCCCACTTGGGGGAGGAGGTCAGGGGCAGGGCTGGGGAGCCCGCCCCACGCCCGGGTAAACAGACGCTTCCGCACATTCTTTGCGTGCCCCTCCCCTTTCCTGCCCCTTCCCAGCCCGGGGAGGGTCCCAGCGCGACCCCCCTTCCTGCCCCGCGCGGCAGGCGGAGCCTGCACCTCTGCAGGAAGTGGGGGCCGAGCCGAGGCCACGCTGAGTCTGAGACCGAGTCAGCCGCGGCCGCCCTGTCATTAGGGCCCAGGCCGGTGCGTTTTGGCCTGCCGGCGGCAAGCAGTGATATCCAGAGGGACTGAGAAACAGAGGCTGGGCTGCAGGGAGGGGGCTTCAAGGGCCTGACTGGCGCTGGACACCCGCCCTCGCCACCCCCAGGGAGCCCCGCGCGGACTCATTCCATGATGTCCCTGTCGGTGCGGCCGCAGCGCCGCCTGCTCAGCGCCCGGGTCAGTAGGAGCCAGTCCTTCGCAGGCGTCCTCGGCAGCCAGGAGCGGGGGCCCAGGTAGGCAGCAGAGGGGGGCTGACGGGTCCAGAGAGGTTGGCCGGGTTGGAGTGTGCCAGTGAGGGTGTGGGGAAGGACTTCTTGCCTCTTTCTGAGTGCAGTCTCTTCTTCAGGAGCTTCCCGGCCTTCAGTCCCCCGGGGCCCCCACGGAAGCCCCCAGCACTCTCCCGGGTGTCCAAGATGTTTTCAGTGGCGCACCCGGCCCCCAAGGTCCCGCAGCCTGAGCGCCTGGACCTGGTGTACACTGCACTCAAGCGAGGCCTGACGTAAGCAGTGCCCTCCCAACCCCTTGTCCCAGGATCCCTCCCTAAGGCTTCTACCCCTCCTGCTAATGGGAACTTTCCCCAGCCTCACTCCCTCTCCTCACTGCCCCTTCCTTGGGCAAATAGAGGCTGGAGAAGTAAGAGAACTCTGTGGTCACCGTTTACCCAGGGCCTATTTGGAAGTGCACCAGCAGGAGCAGGAGAAACTCCAAGGACAGATAAGGGAGTCCAAGAGGAATTCCCGCCTGGTGAGTGAAGAGTTGGCATCCTGTATGTCCTGGATTACTGCTCTTTGCTCTTGTGGTGTTGGAGGGCTGGGCAGGGCCAGTGCTGGCTAACATCAGGGCTGTTTTCTGGGGTGACGCAGTCCAGGTGTGACTAGAAAAGGGGTATCAGGCAAAATTGCCTGATAGGAGCTTTCTCTCTTCCGCCTTCCCAGGCTGCGTGCACTTTCTGCCTGTGACCCAGTGCCTGCCCCCCTGGGAACTTCCAGTGGGGTGGGTCAAACCCCGCTGACATGGATTATGTTGAGATTAGGTTTTGGTGGTCCTGAGCGAGAGCCATGGTTTTTTCCGGGGAGCAGGTCAGGGCTTCGTGGAGAAAGAACCATTTCTGCTGGGTCTTGGAGAATCAACAGGAGTTCCCTGTCAGGGGGAACCAAGCATGAGGAGGCACAGAGTGCTCGTCCTAGGGATGGTCACAAAGGCAGTGGGCCAGGGGAAGGGTCTCATAGAAGAGGCAGGGGGAAGAGTGCTGGAGTGGTCCTGAGGACCAGATCTCTGACACCTGCAGAGACCAGGCATGTGAGAGGTAGGCCGGTTCCTGCTTTGACTGGAATGGCTGTGGACTGTGGTGTGAGAGGAGGAAGCCCGGGAGGGAAGGGTGCTGGATGCTCTGGCCAAGCGGGTGCCCCTGCTGGAGTTCTTCCCCTACCTCCTAATGTGCACCCCCCCCCTCACTTCCTTGCAGGGCTTCCTGTATGACCTGGACAAGGTGAGTGTATAGAGAATGGTGTTGGCAGAGGTTGACTCAGGTAGGTAAAGGGCCCTGGGCCTCAGGCTTCTAACACACCTTTCCCCCAGCAAGTCAAGTCCATTGAACGCTTCCTGCGACGGCTGGAGTTCCATGCCAGCAAGGTACTGGTGCGGCATACGTGTGTGTTTGCAGCCTGGGGTGGGGGGTCGGGTGTCACAGGGAGAGCGGGTGATGGTAGGCCCTGGGGGAGGCCCTGAGGGAGCAACCCCAGCAGTGAGTCTCAGTCCCCCTCTGCCACCCCACTCTTCTACCCAGATTGATGAACTGTATGAGTCATACTGCGTGCAGCGGCGTCTCCGGGACGGCGCCTACAACATGGTCCGTGCCTACAGCACCGGCTCCCCGGGGAGCCGCGAGGCCCGGGACAGCCTGGCCGAGGCTACTCGAGGGCATCGCGAGTACACAGAGGTGAGGGATGTGTGCCCCTGAGGCTGAGGCACAGGGTACAGTAGAGTTGGTGAGAGGGGACTGGGTTTTGACTTCTTCCTGTCGTTCCCCCCCCACCCCCCATCTCTCCATCCAGAGCATGTGTCTGCTGGAGAGCGAGCTGGAAGCACAGCTGGGCGAGTTCCACCTTCGGATGAAAGGTACTGAGCAGTGATGCCGACTGGCGGCCAGGGGAGGGAAGTGTGTGCCTGAGACCCCTCGACCCAGCTCATCTTCTTCTCCCTGACTCCCAGGGCTGGCCGGCTTTGCCAGGCTGTGTGTTGGCGACCAGTATGAGGTAGGAGGATGGGAAGGGAGGGGCTGGGATGGCAGGGTCGCAACGTGGAAGTCTGCTTCATCCTGCCTCTTCCCCTAGATCTACATGAAATATGGGCGTCAGCGCTGGAAACTACGGGGCCGCATAGAGAGCAGTGGAAAGCAGGTGTGGGACAGCGAGGAAACCGTCTTTCTGCCTCTGCTCACGGAATTCCTGTCCATCAAGGTGATGTCTCTGCCCAGGACCATAGGATACCAAGATCCTGTGACTCTGTGACCCATGAACCCTTTGGACCTTCATGACCTTGAGACCCTTAATGCCTGTGACCCCCACCTGGTTCCTTGGCCCTGTGAATGTGTGACCCCTTGACCTTCATGATCCTGTGATTTCCCCATGATCTTCTGACCTGGTGAATATTTGACCCCTGAACTCCCATGAGGCTGTGACCCCATGACCATAGTGACTACAGATTTGGACCTCTGATCCCTGTGCTCCCAGAATGCTTCAAGCCTCATGGACAGTCCCATGACCCTGAGACTGTGCAAGTTCAGACCTCTGATCCCCCACAATCTCATGACCCCTACACCCTTATGACCCCACCATGCATTCTTGGCTACAGGTGACAGAACTGAAGGGCCTGGCCAACCATGTGGTTGTAGGTAGCGTCTCCTGTGAGACCAAGGACCTGTTCGCTGCCTTGCCCCGGGTTGTAGCAGTGGATATTAATGATCTTGGCACCATCAAGCTCAGCTTGGAAGTGACATGGAGGTTGGTGGGGTTGAGGGACTTGGAGAGAGGGCTGGGATTTGTGTCGTCTGCTAACAGCTTCTTTCCTCTCTAGTCCCTTCGACAAGGATGACCAGCCCTCAGCTGCTTCTACTGTCAACAAGGCCTCCACAGTCACCAAGCGCTTCTCCACCTATAGCCAGAGCCCACCAGACACACCCTCGCTTCGGGAACAGGCCTTTTATGTGAGTCACATCCCAGGCTCAGCACCACCTTCCCCAAGAAGAGGTGGTCCTGAAATGTCCTTTCCTCTCTCCCAGAATATGCTGAGGCGGCAGGAGGAGCTGGAGAATGGGACAGCATGGTCCCTGTCATCTGAATCTTCCGATGACTCATCCAGCCCACAGCTCTCAGGCACTGCCCGCCACTCCTCAGCCCCCAGGCCCCTGGTGCAGCAGCCTGAGCCTCTGCCCATCCAAGTTGCCTTCCGTAGGGCTGAGACCTCCACTTCTGGGCCCATGGATGAGGAGGGGGCTGTGGCCCCAGCCTTGGCCAATGGGCATGCCCCCTACAGCCGGACTCTGAGCCACATCAGTGAGGCCAGTGTGGACGCCGCCCTGGCTGAGGCTTCAGTGGAGGCTGCAGACCTAGAAAGTCTAGTCCGGGGACCTAGCCCACCTGCGTGCCCAGATCCCACCCATGGGGAGCACCCTGCTCCTGTCCCTCCTGCCCTGGATGCTGGCCATTCTGCCACAAGCCCCACTCTTAGTACAACAGGCCCTGCCCCATCTGCTCACCTAGGGTCGGCTAACAAGACCATAAATTCTAGCTCTCCTGAACTGCCCACCCACACCACTACAGGCTCCACCTCTAGTGCCATAAGCCCTACCCTTAGTGCTCAAAGTCTCACTCACTCTACCACAGCTTCTACCCACAAGATGGTGGTCTCTATCCTCACTACCACAGGTCCTACCCCCAGTACCACAGGGCCAGTCCAGACCACCACAAGTCCCACCCACAAACCAGCGCTTGCTACCCTCACTCCTGCAGCTCCTAGCCCCAGTACTACAGACCCAGTCCAGACCACCACAAGCCTCAGCCACACTGTCACAAACTTGACACACACTGTCACAAGCGCTACCAACAAGCCCATGGGCTCTGCTCTCATTATTGCAGGCCTTACAGCCAGTGCCACAGGTCCAGTGCAGACTACCACTAGCTCCACCCACGCCGCCCCAAGCCCCACCCATGCCACAAGCCACTCCCACATCACCACAAGCCACTCCCACACTACTGTGAGCCCCATCCATATCACTACAAGCCCCACCCACACCACCACAGGCCCCACCCACACTACTGCAAGCCCCACCCACACCACCACAGGCCCCACCCACACTACTGCAAGCCCCACCTATACCACCACAGGCCCCACCCATACTACTGCAACCACTACTCCCAAAGCCAAGATGTCAACTAACACCACTACACCCAATGCCAAGGACCCAGTCCAGAACACCAGGAATCCCACCCATTCTGTCACAAGCCCCACTCTT
Source organism: Cervus elaphus (assembly GCF_910594005.1). Lineage (NCBI taxonomy): Eukaryota > Metazoa > Chordata > Mammalia > Artiodactyla > Cervidae > Cervus > Cervus elaphus. The sequence continues at coordinate 35,788,675 of NC_057818.1, forward strand.
ATAACTGTAAGCCCCTCCACTATTCTAGACTTTGCCAAGCTCTCCAGCTCTTCTGCAAATACAGACCCTCCCCACCTAGGCACTGACCCCCTATCTGGTAGTTACCTAGCCTCCACTCCTTGCACTCAGGCAGACCCCGTAGCCCCCAGCACCTCCCATCCAAGTCCTGCTTGTTCTAGTTGGGAGCCGCTCACAAGCCCTTCGCCGGACCCCCCAGAAGCCATCTGTCAGAGCCCAAGTCTCCCTCCCTCACCCCTAGCCCCTTTGCCCCAGTATCCAGACCCTGGAGTGGCCAGAGCTTCTCCGGCCCCAGTTCCAGGGGCAGCTGGAGGGGCTGGGGACAGGAGGCTGGAAGAGGCTCTGGGGGCCCTGGTGGCTGCCCTGGATGACTATCGTGGCCAGTTCCCTGAACTGCAGGGCCTGGAGCAGGAGGTGACCCGGCTGGAGAGTCTGCTCATGGTGAGGAGGGCTGGACTGGACTGCGGTGGTACAGGGAGGGCAGCCATGCAGGGGCAGCAGCTCTGATGCCCTTCAAAACCCCAGCAGAGACAAGGCCTGACTCGGAGCCGGGCCTCCAGTCTCAGCATCACTGTGGAGCACGCCCTGGAGAGCTTCAGCTTCCTCAACGAGGATGAAGATGAAGACAATGACAGTCCTGGGGACAGGTGAGAAGGGCGAGGTGAGGGGGAAGAAGGGTGGTGAGTACCAGCTGAAGGAGAAAGGTGAGAAAGGGGAACAGGTGAGGTGAGGCCAGGTGGACCACATAGAGAGCAGCAAGATGAGAGGTGGGCGGGAGGAGGGGGGTTCCTGGTGGGTGCCTCTGTGTTCACCCCACCTGTGTACTCCTTGTGCGTCCTTGGTGCCCATGTTTTCAACCCCATCTGTATCCCCAGTGCTTCTGGCCACCTTCCTCCTCATCCCTGCAGTGTCTGCCTCCCCCGTCGGTCCCTGTCAGCTCCTGAGTCTCCAGCTCCTCCTCTCTTCCTTGGCCTCACCTTGAACCCACGCTATGAACGAGCCCTTTCTGTGCCTCCCTGTGCGTCCTGGGTCCCTCAGCATCAACCTCCTCTGTCTGGATCCCAATCTGCCCAGAGACCCAGGCCCCTTGGCTCTCTGTCCCGGAGTGGCCTTTGCCAACTCCCAGTTGAAGATCTTGCGCGGCCCCTCCTCCCTCCGATGCTGCACAGGTTACGACCCCGTGCCCCGCGCCCCTTGGGCCACAACCTCTCGCAGTCCACTTTGTGTAGGCCATCCCGCCTGCAGCCCTACTCCCGCCCGTCCTGGCCCCAGCGATCCTGGCGGTTGTAGCTGGAGGGGGACCTGGGCAGATGGGCTCTGGGCAGATCCCTGCTACCCCCTGTTAGTCCCAGCCCTTTCCTCCTTCTGGAAGCCTTCCATGAACTTGCCTGTTGTCTGTTGTTTGTATGTCATCTGTTCTGTTCTGGGATGTGGGGAGCTTAATAAAAATTCACTGGTGACCAGATGATGATGTGTGCTCCTGGGGCGGTTGACCCCATCTTTCTCTCAGGCCCCCAAACAGCCTAGCACCTGGGGCTGAGGACAGCCTCGACTCGCCCACTGCCCGACCCCTCAGCACAGAGTGTCCAGCTCTGGATGCTGCCTTGGTCCAGCACCTGTATCACTGCAGCCGCCTCCTGCTGGTGAGGCTAGTGGTGTTCCCCCGACCCTCCCCTGGTAGCTGCTTCCCCCAGGGAGCCCTGTGCCTCACTCATGGCCCTTCACCCCTCCTCTGAGTTCCACTCCCCAATGTCCCAGGGCCTGGCTCTTGCTGAATGGAACACCTCCCACACTCTGGCTCCCCCAAGCCTCTCCCGATGCATGCTGGGACTTGCAGTCCCCGGTCTCCATCCTCTCTAAGCTCTGCCTTGAGGTCTGAGCTACTTGGCCACCCCTGTTCTCCAGAAACTGGGCACATTTGGGCCCCTGCGCTGCCAGGAGGCATGGGCTCTGGAGCGGCTACTGCGGGAGGCCCGAGTGCTTGAAGCAGTATGCGAGCTCAGCAGGCGATGGGAAATGCCTGCCACCTCTGCCCAGGAAGGTAAAGGCTGTGTGGGTCCTGGCTCACGTGTGTCCCCGGAGCTCCCGCCTTGCCCTGCCCCACCTGCACGCCTGTCTCACCACCCGCCTGCTCTGTTGCTGACAGTTTCTTGTATCTCCTCACAGTGGTGCAGTTCTCGGCCTCTCGGCCTGGCTTCCTGACCTTCTGGGACCAATGCACAGAGGGACTCAGCCCTTTCATCTGCCCTGTGGAGCGGGTGCTCCTCACCTTCTGCAATCAGTACAGCGCCCGTCTCTCCCTGCGTCAGCCAGGCTTAGCCGAGGCCGGTGAGTGGGCTGCCGGCCTGCCCCCTCTACCCTCCTTTCTCAGATCCCCAGTGATGGGACCTTAGGGAAAGCCAGGTCAGCCCACACACACACGCTGAGTTGAGTACTGGGAAGAAGTAACAAAGGCACACGCCTCAGCCAAAAGGGCCCAGATCAGACAGGGACTTCCTGGACGTGCACCAGGGATGGGGCACCCTTCCCTCTGATGACCCAGGTCCCTCCACTCCCTGAGACCTGCAACCCTGCCTCCCACAGTGTGCGTCAAGTTCCTGGAGGATGCCCTGGGCCAGAAGCTGCCCCGGAGCCAGGCAGGCCCTGGAGAGCAGCTCACCATCTTCCAGTTCTGGAGTTACATCGAAGCCTTGGACTGCTCCTCCATGGAGGCCTATGTAACTGAGACAGCTGAGGAGGGTGAGGCAGTGGCCCTGGTCCCAAAGTGACCTGGCCCTGTGGGTGGGTCTGAAGGTGTAGATTCAGGACACAAGAATACAAAAGACTCTACCCCCAGAGGCTCTTTGCCCTGCCACCTTGTTCCAACTGACACCCCCTCCCCCACTGCCCAAATTCCTTCTTTCAGTGTTACTGGTGCGGAATCTGAACTCTGATGACCAGGCTGTTGTGCTGAAGGCCCTGAGGTTGGCACCTGAGGGGCGGCTTCAAAGGGATGGACTCCGGGCCCTCAGCTCTCTGCTTGTCCACGGCAACAACAAGGTCATGGCTGCTGTCAGCACTCAGCTCCGGAGCCTGTCGCTGGGCCCCACCTTCAGGGAAAGGGTGAGAGTTGGGCAGGCCTCCCTGGAGGGCGGAGGCTGGGGTCCCACCTGAGTCCCGCACTGAGTTTGCCCTCCCACCCTTACCCAGGCCCTGCTGTGCTTCCTGGAACAGCTGGAGGACGAGGATGTGCAGACCAGAGTGGCCGGCTGCCTGGCTCTGGGCTGCATCAAGGTGACCCCTGCCGACCTTCCCCCCCCGCCTCCCCCGCCTCCCCTCCCAGCTCCCCGAGCCCTGGGCCCTGAGCCTGCTCCGCTGGGCCCACCTCAGTGCTCTCTCCCCTGGTAGGCTCCAGAAGGCATTGAGCCCCTGGTGTACCTCTGCCAGACGGACACAGAAGCTGTGAGGGAAGCAGCTCGGCAGAGCCTGCAACAGTGTGGTGAGGCTGGGGATCAGGAGGCACGAGTCTAGTTGAGTTCTAGGACATTTGGCTGCTGGGAGTAGGGGTGAGATGGGGTCAGGGGCGGGAGGGAAGGGTGGAGCTAGGACCACTCCTGACCCCATCCTTATCCATTCCAGGAGAAGAGGGACAGTCTGCCCACCGAAGGCTGGAGGAGTCACTGGATGCCCTGCCCCGCATCTTTGGGCCCGGCAGCATGGCCAGCACAGCATTCTAAACTCCCCACCCAGCGGCCCCCACTGCCCCTACCCCGCACCTTCAGGGCTTACCAGGCACTGGCAGGGAGGATGAGGGCTGGCTCCAGACATCCCTCCCTCACAGATTCCTATCAATGAAAATCTAATATATTCTCCTGTTGTCCTTGGGGTTGGTGGAGTCAGTGCCACAGTCAAGTGCCTCCCAGCCTCGGCTCAGCACACTTGCCATAGATCAGTGTCCTGGGCCTGGCCGTCCTGCCTCTGCCCTGCCCTTGGTTTTGTATTTTATTTACAGAGTTTTACAGAAAATAATAATAAAAAAAAAAAAAGCAGAAATGCCTTTCCTACATAGCCTGGACTGGTGCACTCCTAACCTCCTGCTCCAGCATCTTCTGGCTGTGGCCCTGACACTAGTGTGTCCACACACCAACCGTGACAGTACCATGTGCTTTTGTCCTGGAAATCCAGATGGAAGAAGCCCAGAGGCTGGAACTGGGCTTGGAAAAGAGGGCAGAGGAAGAGGGTGGTGGAGTGTTGCTGAGGAGGCCCGGCCTGCAGGTGGGTGTACCCTGGGCCTGGAAGCTATGGGACTAGACTGGAGCTAAACTCTGGAGCTGGCCTAGAGAAGGCCCAAAGAGTGCCAGTCCTGGGAATGGCTCCCCAGCAGCAGCTGGCTTGGCTGGGAGGCAGAGGAAGGAGGCAGGAAGAGACGGTGTGGTGGTGGCTGGAGCTTCTGGCCACCAGGGGGCAGCAGAACCCCGTCAGGGAATGCCAGGCTTCTGGGTCTTTACTTCAGCAAAGGCAGCTTCCTACAGAAGGGGCTGTGCCCAAGGAGGTTCGTGAGCGCTGGGTGGGTTGAGAGGAGGTTCTTGCAGAGGGGAGAGCTGGGGCCGGGGAAGCAGGTGATGTGGGTGGCTGCCCTGTGACTCTCTTAACAGTAAGTCCCTCCTGTCCCTGAGCCACTGCCTCTGTAATAACAAACCTGACTAAACCTTGTGACCTTGCCACAGCTGGCAGACTCGTGCTACTCTGGGGAGAGGGCTCACGTGAGTTTAATAACCCCAGAAAGCTAACGAGTTCAGTGGGAGGGACCTGAGGGTAGGGTGGGACTGTAGGATGGCAGGTCTGTTCTTAGGAGGACTGGAGGGAGGCCCACACTCAAGGCTGGAGAAACAGGTCTTGCACCTTCCCCTGTCCCGTCAGAGCTTTCAGTGGCGACAGCGCAGGGGAAGGCCTTCCCCGGTCCCTGAGCCCACTCTGGCGTCCCCGTAGCACAGCAGCGTGACACCCTAGGGACAGTCTGTGTGCCTGCACTCAGGAAGAGCCAATGAGGTGCCAACAGTCCCCCCCCCCCAGGGGTGACCCAGATCCCCAGAGAGCTCTGCCCCCCTGTGTTTTAGAGCTGTGTATGAAGAGGTTTGGCTGGGCCTTTAACCACCTGCTGGGGAAGCTAAGCTGAGCAGAAAAAAAACGGTAACAGGAAGGAGCACAGGAAACACCTGTGTGTGGATGCAGGTGGCTCATTCCAGTTGGGTGGGGGTGGGCGCGGGGGTGGGGGCAGGCCGACTGCCCTCAGCACACGAGCTGTGTGTTCCCTCTGTAACTGTGAAGGGCGGTGCGGGAGAGATGGTCAGCTCAGTTTTGGGGGGATGATTGGCTGCAGTGGTAGGGAAAGGCAAACAGTTGATAGAGACCAAGCCAGCACCCAAAGCTGGCCACAGGCTGGGCCTGCTGCAAGGGCCCCTGAAGCAGGGTTGCAGGCCCAGAACCACCCCTAGAGCCCCTCAGGCCTGAGGCCCCACAAGAGCTCCACTGGGAGGACAGAACTGTCCACTGACATCCAAAGCGTGGCCTGTGTGGTGGGGAAAGAGGAAGTGAACACAGGCCTAGCAGGTCCTGGGAAAGTGCAGCGGGGTGACTGGACCAGCAGTAGCTCATGGCTCAATCCACAGGAGAGGACAGGGCCTGGGCAAGAAATGGAGGATGGAAAAACACCCCTGCCAGGGGTCAACAGGTCACTGGAAATTTGAGTGGCCCTACATCTCTAATTTCCAATTCTGGGAAGGGATAGGGCACCTAACTCTGTCCTCTACAAGGAGAGCCCTGAATCCTAAGCCTCATATTCAACTCCAGGTGAGGGTGGATTGGAGGGTCAGGGTGAGTAGGAGCTAGAATTAGGGCACTGTGAGGTACAACGGAAGCACTGTCAAGGCGAGACAGAAAGAGCCTCGGGCCTTTGCCCCATCGAGCCTACCCAGTTCAGAGCAGTGGATCAACCCCAGAACAGCCACCTAACCCCTCTCCATCAGTTACTTAAAGTCAGGCTGTACGGCCTCCTACGCTCAGGCCCACGTCTATGAGGTGGCGGGGGTGGGGGGCAGGGGAAACCCTTGTCCTCCCTTCTGCACACCCTGCCCTCCCCCAGCACACACAAACCCTCACAGGTGCTCCCATAGGTCTCCCCACAGGGCAAGGCTGCTCCCAGCACACCTCCTCCCCTGCTGTCACACAGGTTCGGAGAGCCTCTCACTCTGGCGACTCTGGACAGTTTTGAGCCTGCTGCCTCTGGTGACGGGAGGCTGATGACACCACCAGGAGTCCGATGCACCAGAGCAGGGAAAGCCTGTGCCCAGCTGTCCTGTGGAGCCTGTGCCAGCCTCTGTGAGGGGACAGAAGGAAGTGGGCCTCCAAGGTCTGTGACACCCTGAGAAACGCCCCATCGATCAAGTCCATCAAGGCCGCAGCCATGCCCTGGCCACCACTGCTGGGTCTCTCCCCGGGAGAAACTTATAAGCCCGCGCTGCAAAAAAATGGACCAGGCTGAGGTAGTCCAGGATGCAGTTTATTGGGTCGGTGGGCACTGGATCCCCCCCCACACACCACCTTTCCTTTCACCCTCTTCCAACCTTACCTTTCCTGCAGTCTCCTACTGTCCTTCCTCATGTATTCAAAGCTTCAGAGGACCAAAAAAAGAAGAAAGAAAAAACATGTTGGTAAAGGCAAAGAGGCAGATGGGTTGGCACGTGGGAAGAGAACTGCTTCTTTGTCTCGCCCACAAGCGGGGCTGCCTTCCTTGTGTGCTTCTGCCTGGTGTGTGGGCACAGTTTGCTGAACCCTGGGCATATGACATGCTCCCCCCACCCCTGGCATCCCTGGAGGACCCTATTTAGGCCATCTCTTGGCCACGGACAGAAGGCTCTTGGCCTGACTGCCAGACCTGGCTCTCCTGGTCTGACGTAATATAGAGGGTGTGCTTGGGAAGAACTCCCAGACCTGTATGAACTGCTAAGGAAAAACATCTATCATTTGGAAAATAAGACTGTCATTGACCTGCAGGAAGGGGCCCCTTGTTTCAGAAGGCTGCAATGGGGTGATGGTCACAGTTTGAGTTTGATATCAAGGGTCAAGTCTCATTTCTCTCTGAAGACACCCAGAGCATATTGGATCTGCCAAGAGTATTGACTTGGAGAAGCTAAATAAGCAACTGAATTGCCATGCTAACACCGACGTTTCTAGCTGTTTGCTCTGAATCTCCCTACAACTTTCTCTTCTTCCTCCTCAAGCATCCTCTTACAAACATCACTCCACAACATTCCATTCTAGGCCCCTTGCTCCTCTCTTTTGAAACATACTCCCTGAACCACCTTATCCATTTCTCTGGCTTCCATCTATATGCTGAGGCTGTATGCCTCATGGCTGTGATTCACATGGCTCTCCCCTCATCTCCCGACCCTCATATCCAACTGTTGACTGGACATCTTTTGAAGAGCATGCTCAAAATCAAACATCTCAAAACCTGCTTCTCCTCCCGGAGTCTTGGGGTTACCAACTACCCAGGCACTCAAGCCACACAACTGGGCCTCACCCTTGATTCTTGCCCCTATACCCTCATCCCAACCATCAGAATCTTCGCAATTAAATGCCCTAAATATTGCTAAGTTCTGTTTCTTTTCATCCCCATTGGCACCACTGTTTCCAGACATGTTGACCTCCTAAACACTAAAACTGCCCCCTCACGGGCTCCCTGCCTCTGGTCTTGCCCTTCTTCCATCCAGTCTCCAAGGTGCAAAGTGATTTCTAAAAACAGACCCATCACTATAGTCTGTTTCTCTTAGGGAAAATTCCAGCCCCCTCAACCTGGCTCACAAAGGCTTTTAAGTGGGTTCCTCTCTCCAGCCCCATTTCTGCCACGTAACTTCTCAGTCTGCATTGGACCTCACTGAACCATCCTTGGGGCTTGCTTGCCCCTCTGTGGTACACTCATCTTGCCTTGCTAATGCCTGGTTACCTGATAGGCTTCAAGCTGAACATCACAAATTTCCTCAGGAAGCTTCCCTTCCACTGTGCTCCTGTCATAGGAGCACGTGTTTCCCCTAGTACAGTTTTAGGGGAATCACACCCCATTGCAATCACTCATTTACACCTCCAATATACACACCTGTAAGTATTTGCTGACTAGTCAGCTAGGTAACGCATACCACCCAAGTCTGGGAAAGATCATTGCTGCCTTCCTTGTAGAGCTCAGTCCAAGTTTTTTGTTTTGTTTTTAAACAGCTTTATTGAGATTTAGTCCATATACCATACAATTCATCAGTTTAAAATGTACAATTCAGTAGCAGCTTTTAGTGTATTTAGGGTTGTGCAATCATCACCAAATCAATTTTAGAGATTTCATCAACCTCAAAAGAAATTCAGCACTCCTTAAGTATCATCCCCAGGATCTCTGCATCCCCTTCCCTTTCCTGCTCCCCAGCCCCCAAGGCAACCACTAATCTACATAGATTCTATAGATTTGCCTGTTCTGGATATTTCTTTCTTCTTCTTCTTTTTTTTTTTTTTTGGCTGTATCACCTGGCATGTGGGATCTGAGTTCCCTAATTAGGGATTGAACCCATGTCCCCAGCAGTGGAAGTGGGAATTTTAGCCACTGGGAGGTCCCTGAATATTTCTTATAAATGAAATCAGGTTAGGTCTTTCCAACTTACTCAGTTCTAAAATTCACCTGAGAACTTCCCTGGAGATTCAAATTCAGAGACCAAGGAATCTTTATTTTAAACACGTGCTCCAGGCAATTCTCTGTTTAATCAGGCTGCATCTGTCTTTACTGTTCCCAGCAACTAAGGCCAAATACATAGTAAGTGGTCAAGAAATAGCTTTTGATGCATATCTCTATGCAACTTAACACAATCTGAAAACATTGTGAATATGAAAGAACAGTATATGTTTAGTGCAGAAAAAGTCTGGATAAAAACACCCCTCAGAGTCCCCTGTGAAATGTAGCTCCTTAGAATGCACTTTTACCACTGGGTTCTCAAATAAGGAATGGAATGGAAGCCTGAGCAGGGGACAATACAGGGAGAGAGAACTGAGGTCAGACGAGTGGAGGAGACAAGTTGAAACCCCAGGGGCCAGAGCGGGCAGTTAGAAAGGGGCTTGTGGAGTGGCTGAGGAGTTGGGATTTACTCCTAGGATACTGGGGACTCATGCATGGGCTTGAAGTGGGGGAATTTTGTGATCCAATCTGTGGTTTGGAAAGGTTGCTTTGTGTTGAGCGAGGAGGCAGGGAGCAGTGAGGAGCCTGATGCTAAGCCAGGCAGGGATAGAGAGGAGGTTAGAGTGAAATGTTCAGAAGGTAGAATGGATGGGATTTGGAAACTGATGGGATGTGGGAGAGGAGAGAATGAAGCTTAGGTTTCTGGCCAGTGTGGTGGATGGATGGGGGTATCTTTCATTGTAAAGGGGGAGCCCTAGAGAAGCAAATGAGGAGAGTGACAAGGCTTCTAAGGGTAGCCTGGGAGCCATCCAGGAGGAAGTATCCAGAAAGAAGCTAGACGTGTAGATCTGGGCAAGAAGAGAAACATGTAGGCTAGAGGGAGAAGTTTGAGAGTCATCCTTGCTTCACTGTGAAGTCTCGTATGACCACAGTGATATCTAGTGACTAATCTGTTCCTCCCACACCTGCTACTCATACCCTTTTACTTGCTTCTCTACCCTTGACTTTTACCTATTAATACTCATGAGGGTTTAGTGTCTCCAGATTAATACAAGACAAAACATGAGGCACTTGAGGGCTAGGGGCATCCTCTCTCTCCAGTAGCACCCTAACCTTGAACATAGACCTGGGCATAGAGCAGTTGATTCAGGACTTGCGTGCGTGTGTGCATGCTCAGTTGCTTCATCGTTTCTGACTCTTTGTGACCCCATGGACTGCCAGGCTGAGCTGATGGCCATGGTCTTTAATTAATTAATAGGGCTCCTGAGCCACCTGGGAAGCCCTATTCAAGGTTTGCTTACAGATTAGTAAGTCGTGATTCCAAATACCTCTTCTATTTACTAAGAGCCTGAAATTTCCACCATTAAAGCTCTCCCTTTGGGTTAAGGCACTGTCCAACTTGTGTGGAGGGGAAGAAACCTTTTTACCTCTAAACAAATCACATAAAATTTGGAGGGGGAGAAAATGAGGGAGCAGAGAGGTCCAGAGCTCACCTGATAGACCTCCCTTCCTTTTCCCCCTCCCAAGCACTCCCTGAGCTAAAGCATCAAGTACAGAGGATCCCTATAAAAATGGAAATATTACCTAATAGAATGAGGAGCTCAGAGTGGCCAGTGAAAGAACAGGAAGAGAGAGGGTGGGGCTGGAAGATCTGAGTACTCATTCTGGTTTTGTCAACAAGTTACTGGACAACTCTGAGCAAGTCACTTCACTTCCAGAGTTAAGGGACAAAACTGTGGCTGGCTCTTCAAAAAGAACTGTGAACATCAATTAACAGGGCAGGCATGAAGGTGTTTTTTAAAATGAAAAGTGAACAGATTAGGTGGATTATTTAAGGGTGATCAATGCACATCTGAAAAATGCAGGTAAGAGCACAGAGGACAAAAGTAACCTACTGCTCAAATGTGAGATGTAGGCCCAAGCAAAATCCTTTAGACTGTAGAGAGCAATAGTTTGAGCTGGGAGGTAAAACAGAATTTTCATAGGGTTCTGAAGAAAGCAGATATCAATAAGGAAACAAATTCCTGTGGTCTGGATAGGAGATGATATAGAAGGGCAGGTCTTTAAAATTTAGGAGAAAGTGGTTGGCCTTGGCAGTTGAGATTGAAAGCTTTCCAAATATCTTTTTTTTTTTTTTCCTTTTTATTAGTTGGAGGCTAATTACAATATTGTAGTGGTTTTTGCCATACATTGACATGAATCAGCCATGGATTTACATGTGTTCCCCATCCCGATCCGCCCTCCCGCCTCCCTCTCCATCCCATCCCTCTGGGTCTTCCCAGTGCACCAGTCCTGAGCACTTGTCTCATGCATCCAACCTGGGCTGGTGATCTGTTTCACCCTTGATAGTATACTTGTTTCAATGCTATTCTCTCAGAACATCCCACCCTCGCCTTCTCCCACAGAGTCTAAAAGTCTGTTCTGTACATCTGTGTCTCTTTTTCTGTTTTGCACATAGGGTTATCGTTACCATCTGTTTAAATTCCATATATATGCATTAGTATATTGTATTGGTCTTTATCTTTCTGGCTTACTTCACTCTGTATAATGGGCTCCAGTTTCATCCGTCTCATTAGAACTGATTCAAATGAATTCTTTTTAATGGCTGAGTAATATTCCATGGTGTATATGTACCACAGCTTCCTTATCCATTCGTCTGCTGATGGGCATCTAGGTTGCTTCCATGTCCTGGCTATTATAAACAGTGCTGCGATGAACATTGGGGTCCACGTGTCTCTTTCAGATCTGGTTTCCTCGGTGTGTATGCCCAAGAGTGGGATTGCTGGGTCATATGGCAGTTCTATTTCTAGTTTTTTAAGGAATCTCCACACTGTTCTCCATAGTGGCTGTACTAGTTTGCATTCCCACCAACAGTGTAAGAGGATTCCCTTTTCTCCACACCCTCTCCAGCATTTATTGCTTGTAGACTTTTGGATAGCAGCCATTCTGACTGGCGTGTAATGGTACCTCATTGAGGTTTTGATTTGCATTTCTCTGATAATGAGTGATGTTGAGCACCTTTTCATGTGTTTGTTAGCCATCTGTATGTCTTCTTTGGAGAAATGTCTGTTTAGATCTTTGGCCTATTTTTGATTGAATCAAAAATCCAAATAACTTTCAAGGTTTAGTATCACTATACCCTCATCCAAAAGAATGGGATGACTTACTGTCCCCCCAAAACTCTTGTACCCTCTTATGCCCTTGATTATGGCTCTTCATCTTACATGCCTTACCTTGTTAATGCCTTCTGAGCTTTTGCGTGCCTGTGTGCTCAGTCATGTCTGACTCTTTGCGACCCCATGAACTGTAGCCTGCCAGACTCCTCTGTCCATGGGATTCTCCAGGCAAGAATACTGAAGTAGGTTACCATTTCCTCTCCAGGGGATCTTCCCAACCCAGGGATCGAACCCACATCTTCTACATTGGAAAGGCACGTTCTTTACCACTGAGCCACTGGGGAAGCCCTTCTGATTCTATTAACACCAAGCTGAAACGAGATGCTCCTGGGAAATGATTTGCTCCTTTATGAGTCCATTTCTTCCCATTATCACAGTTATGCATTAATGTGTTTTGGTTTTGTTTTCTAAACTTTAAGAGCGGGAAACACATCTTGGTTCATCTTTGTATTCCCTGTGCCTAGAAAGGGAGCTGAAGACAGTATTCAGTAAATCTTTGCTGAACTGGATTATACCTCACACATGTCCTCAGTAGACACAGAGCAATGGGAGTGCTCAGGTGTAGCTTTAGGTCTTATCCCGCAAAGTGGGCAGGAAGAGTCTTGCCCATTGTTACTCAGAAAATCAGCACATCTCTCCTCAATTCATTGAGTCTCTTGCTTAATGAGTTCCCCAAAATATATAAATGACCACGATTATTGCAAGCTTTACCTGGGGACAACAGTGGGAGCTAAGGAAGATTTGGAAATAGAATTGTTCTTCTGAGAATAATAGCACAAAATACAGTTTCCTCAGAAAGAATGGCTTCCAGGCCAAGAAAAGTGTAGTCAATAAGTAATTCAATTAATTAATCCTATTAATTAATTAAAGACCATGGCCATCAGAAGGCAAATTTGGGAGTGAGGGTAGGTTAACAAGAGCATACAAAAAAAATTACAGTTTACATTTATTGTATGATTATCAGTGGCTTGAACTATGCCTAAAGTTTTACTTGGATTTTCTCATTCAATCCTTACCACTTTGTGAAGAAGTGTTATAGAGAAGAAACCTGCAGTTGTTACTAATTCACTTAAGATCACACAGCTAATAAGAAACCAAGACAAGATTCATATGCCAGATAGTATGACTCCAGCATCTGGAGAGGATGATATTAAACATTTACATTATATAAATTACATCTCAACCTAATTAACTGCTTACTGAAGATTTCTGGTAATATGGCTTCCCAGGAGGCTCTCCTACAGGGAGAGAACATACCTTTTGCCGGCATGTGAGCACCAGTCCACCTCTCAGTTAGTAAAATGTCACTTGGCTTATCCATCAAGCTCCTGTGAACCTGATGAGTCTCTAAGAAAGGAATCCACTCTGGAGGCTGAGGGCCAGGTCTTAGAACCTGGTGACTTCACTACTGCCACGAGGTAAGCCGACAGCCTTCTGCTGATTATGCCCTGAACTCCTGTGGACTACAAACCTGAGATAGTCCATGAGAAGAACACTTTCTTAAATCACTAGGCGGTTTTAAATGACCACAGTTCTCTCCGGGTGACGAAGTCTGGGATACTACTACAGGCAACAAACTTGTCCTTATTTTTATCATCCCAACCATTCCCCAGGCTCTCACCATATTACTCTTCTCAGCCTGTTTCTGTCCTGCCTGAAACAGACTATCCTTTTGGACTGGCTTTCCGTCCCTTGATCTTTAGGGCCAACTTCATGCACAAAGTAGGACACATCACCATTTCCTGCAAGAAGAAAACATTTCCTTTTGTTCTTTCCTAGTGATTCTCAGCATTTTCTCAGCCATGTTAGAGCAGCACATGGGATCTTCATCTTCAGAGAGCAGAGAGCAGGCTCCAAGGCCACTTGGACCTCATTCTGGTTTCTAATTGATGCCTCAGAGGTCCTATAGTTGTAATGATAGTTGATACAGTGTAAATATTAGTAGTTGTCTTAGTCTGTTCAGGGTGCTTTAACAAAATACCACCAACTGGGTGCTTATAAACAGCAGATGTTTACTGTTCACAGTTCTGGAGGCTGGAAAATCTGAGGTCAAAGCACCAACATGGTCACATTCTGGTGAAGACCCTTTTCCTGGTTTACAGCTGGTGCCTTCTGGCTGTGTCCTCACGTGGTGGCAGGGGCTCGGATCTCTATGAAGCCTCTTTTATAAGGCACTAGTCCCATTTCTGAGGGACGTAAGCACCTCCCAAAGGTCCCACTTACTAATACTGTCATATCTAACATTAGGATTTCCACATATGAGTTTTGGAGAGGACACAAAGATTTAGACCATAGCAGCTGTAAAGATAATTGTAAGTACAGCTGAGGTTTTTTTGTCATCTAAATATATTGCTTTATATTTACCGACATTAAAGCTTTAGATGATATTCTTGAAGCTTAAAGATAAGATGGTATGAGGCAAGGTCTTAGAGAAAATAAATTATATTATTACAAGTACTAGAAAAAAAGAAGCTAAGAATTGAAGTGTAAATCAGCTTTGTTTCTAGTATGCAGTTCCTAAGTATACCAGGAGCTTTTTGGAGTGGCAGGCTGAAAAAAATACAAAATGCAAATATGCCAGAGATGTCTGATAATTTTTCTCAAAAAAAGTTTGCCTTTTCTTTATGCCTGAGTCCTCAAGTGTACATGAGATAACTGAAATAATTTGGTTTCTAGAAAAAGGGGTCACATGTAAATTTTCCAAATATTTCACACATTTCTAGAATAGTTAATCACATAAGGCAAGTACCTAAGACTAGGTGTCAGAAAACTTGGGTCTTGATTCTGAGAAATCAAATTATCCCTTTTCTTCACGTCCATACCCAATCAGTTAAACGTTGCTGGAGGAAAACCACACACTGGGCCAACTGGTTTAACTTTAAACTCATGGTCAGGACTTCCCTGGCAAGTCCAGTGGTTAAGAGTCCCCACTTCCACTGCAGGGGGTGTGGGTTTGATCCCTCTTAGGGAACTGAGATCCTGAATGCTATGTGACCAAAATAATAATAATGAACTCTGTGGTTACAAACTTCAAATGGGTACCAATACCACCAAGGCAGTCCCACTAGGAAAACTGCAAGCTTGTTTTACCTCTCCCCTGCATTTGCATCCATCTTCACCCTTGTTACTCTAATTTCCACAGTGAAAGCATCCTGTTCCTATTCAGGGTCAAACCTCCCAGTTTCCTTATATTCTTTCATGAATTTCACCCTCATTTAAGTCAAACAAGGGAATTTCCTGGCGGTCCAGTGGTTAAGACTCAGTGCTTTCACTCCTGTGGGTCTGGGTTCAACCCTGTAAGATCCTGCAAGCCCTGCAGTGTGGCCAGAAGAAAAAAAAAAAGCAAGAATTTGCTCTCCTGTATCACTCCTAATGACAAATAAACATGCTATAATCCTTTCATCTTGTCATCCTCCCTTGACATCATATCCTTCCACATTTATCCCTGAATTTCTTTGCTCCTTTTGTAGCTAAACTGCTTTCATGTTTCTATGTGTGCTGTCTCTATTTCCTTACTTTCCTGATCATGCTTTAATCCATTCTGCTGCCTGCTCATTCGCTTCAGTTGTGTAGGACTCTTTGCGACCCTGTGGCCTGTAGCCGGTCATGCTCCTCTGTCCATGGGATTCTCCAGGCAAGAATACTGGAGTGGGTTGCCATTTCCTTCTCAGGTCAACCCATTCTAGTCAGGTCCACATCTCTGATTAACCAACATAAATCAAGCCAAACTCACCAGTGATAATCACCAGTGACTTCAAAGGTAGCCAACTCATTCCAATTTTAGTATATGTGCTGCTGAAGCGAGCACCCAAGGTAGCCAATTCAATATAGCCATGTTTCTGGCCCAAGATGACCTCTCAACAGCACTAAACGCAGTTAACCATTCCTCTCCTACCTGAGTCCTTCTCTGCCCTTGGATTCCAAATTTAACACTCAGTGGATTTCCTTCTGTCTTCCTGGCGGTTCCTTCTCAAGTCTCTTTCTCCATTACGTTATCTTAAATGCTGGGGTGCCTAGGATTTGGCCGTGGAACTTCTCTTCACTTTCCTTCAAGTCAGGGGTCATATAAACTGACAGCACTTGTGGGTGGCTTAATCAGCTTATGCAGTTTTAAAACATCTGATACAGTTGCCCACACCTGGAGATTTTACACTAAAAAAAAAAAAAAAATCCAGATTTCCTTTAAAAAGAAAAAACAAAATAGGCGTCAGTATTGGGCTAACATTTTCATAATGGAACAGTCAGCTCAATGGAGCAGCAGCTGTTCCCTTGACGCTGGGTCCGTTTGTTCCCCCTTCATTCAAGGTAAGGGAATTAAAGATACAGTCCTGAGCCAGATTCGGTTCTCCTCCTGAGTCACCAGAACATCTTCCAGTCAGTCTTCAGGGAATTTTATTGCTGGTTGGGTAGAGCCTGCAGGTGCATCCTCGGGAGGGGGAGGGGCAACCGCACAGTGAGGGGCTTAAGGACTCCGCCTACAGAGAGCTTAACAGTTCTTAGGCAAAAACAAGAAACGTACATTTTCAAATACACAATTACACTGCGCCAAATAGCACCCTTTTGGCAAAAGACTGGTACGATCGTTCGTGTAAAAGCATCAAGTCTGGCCTTCCGCTGGCCTCTCCCGGCTGAAGTGGCCTGGGCACACTAGGAGAAGGCCCTAGCCCTCTTCTCTCACACCCAGTATTAGGAAGCCCTCTTGTAGGGCAGAGAGATCCACAGGACAGCCCTGCTCGTCTTGGCTCGCGGGCGAAGGATTGTTTCTGAGGACTTCGGAGTGAGAGGGGACCCGCCCGGCCTTACCCGTGGCGGGCTGCCTTGCGGCGCTCGGAGGGCGGGTCCGGCCCGGCTAGGGCGGAGACTAGGGCGGGGCTCCGCCCAAGAACCGCCTCAGCCCCACGGCCTAGTCCCGCGCGCGCTTCCTCCAAACACCCTCCCCCCGCCCCACGTCCGCCCTTTCGGATTCAGGGCGGGAGACTGCATCTAAGCAGGTCAACTGGGCCGGGATCCTGGGCCTCCCAGAAGGGACTGCCTCCGCCCAGGAAGCCCCACCCAGCTGGAGCCCGGACGTCGGGCTCCCTAAGAGCCCACGCGCGACCAGTCGAGGTCGCGTGCGGCGTGACGCGACCCGCAGCGCGTCCCGTGACGCCATCGCGCCCGCTTTTGAAAGTTGGCGCCCGGGGCCGCCTCCCATGCTGCCCTGCGCCAACCCCTCCCCTCACCTTTCCTCCCCCGCCCTTCACTCGTCGCCCGGCCGGCCCCCCCACCCGTCCCTTCCCTTATCAGCACCCGCGGCCCCGGCAGCGCCGACGCAGGCGCACTGCACCGCGTCGCCGCCATTTTGTGTCCGAGCCTGTGGAGCGATTAAACCGTGCGCGGAGCTGCTTCTTTGGCGGCAGCGGCGGCGGCGGAAGCCGGTGCGGGTGCGCGGAGCTGGCTGGGGACGCCGGGTGGCCGGAGCGGTGGAGCGGCAGCGGAGCGAGCGCTGCGGGGGGTGTGGCGCGGAGGTAAGGGGGCCCCGGGTGGAGGAGGTTTCGCGGGCCGCCTCTAGGTGTCACGATGGGGCCGCTCCGGTCGGCGCTGGCTGCAGCCCGGCGCCAGCGCCGCCGCCGGGGGGTGTTTGTCTCCCTCTACCGTCCCTGCTGCGGCGCGGCCGCCGCCATTGCCCGTCTCCGCCGCGGCCGGGCCGGGCCCCCCTCCCCCCCCCCCGACGCGCCCGCTAGGCCTCCCTCCTACGGAGCGCTAGGCCTCCGGCGGTGGCAGCGACAGAGGCCCGCGCGCTGGCGACTCCATTTTCCTTCCTTTGTCTCTGCCCTCGAGGCCGGCTCTTGGCCCGGCCGCGGCCCGCCCTCTGCCCTCCACCCCTCCCGCGGCGGGTGGCCTCAGCCGAGAGGCGATCTCTGTGCCCGGTTTTCCGCGACCCCCTCGCTCAAGGGTCGACACAGCCACCGCGCGCGCAGCCGAGTCTCCGTGCGGTATGGGTGTCAGGTCCTTGCCGACGCCTCTCCGGCTGCCCATCCTCCAGCCTGCCCGGTCCCCGGAACCTACCCGGCGGCCTGGCGAGCGTCCCCCGCCGCCCGGCTGCTCCGCGGTCGCTCCCAGTCCGCGCGTCGCCGCCGCTGGTCTCCGTCTCCACCGAGTGGCGCAGGCGGCGCTGCTGCGGCTGCGAGTAGAGGGACCCCAGAGCTGCCGAGAGCTCCCTCTGCAAGGCTGGCTGAGCTGCTCGCGCCTCGACGCCGCCTGAGCGGGCGGGGGGACGCGCGCTCGCCGCCCCCGCCGGGCCCCACTGCGCCCCCAAACTAGCGCCGGGCTCCTCGCGCGATCCGACCGGTGCGGTCCCCCACGGTGGGCAGAAAGGACACAAGTTCCCCAACAAGTAGTTTTTTTCTCGAGCTAGGGTAGGATTCTCGTTGCATTGATAGCAGCCTGACTTCATGCGCTAAGAGATCGCAAAGGGTTCAAGACTTAATTTCATTCTGATCTCAAGTGACGTGACAAATTCCTGAATTTGGGATTATGGGTTGGCTACGTTGATTGAGGCAACTCTTTGAGTTTCTGTCTCGCTTTGAAACTTCCTGATGATGACTTACTACTGTACTTAGGACCTGATGCTTCAGGGTTAGGCGAAGGCAGTTCTGTCGCGGGATTGTGCAACCCGAGCTAAAGCGCCAGTAGGGCAGAATGAATTTGTTCTTGACTCCACTGGTAATTTGCCCATATGCTGAAATATGAGGGTTGGTGTTGTAATTGAATCCTGGGTCACTAGTTGCAGTTGGTTTATAAATATCTACGCCTAATGTAACTACTCTTTAGTAGCTGACTTCCTGTAGCCCTGAGTTCAGCAGTAAGTAAACATTCGCGTGTGGAGCGTCTTCCTGCTTTCTTTGAGTTTAGATCAACTAGAAAAGTTACAATTCCAGGTTCCCTTTAGGCAGTAAAAGAAGTTAAACAGAGCATGTATGTTAAATTCACTCTGTCCTTAAGTCCTCTTGCATCATTAAAAAGCTTCCTGTTGAATTGCCAGGTTTCCCCCCTCCCCCAATATGCTAGCTAGTACCTTAATATAATATCATGCAGCAGTTGCTTTGGAGAGAGGAAAGAAAGTCTTGATTAACTGACGGGGCAGGGAGTGGGGAAGGAAAGCAGGGAGGCTATGTTAAATTTATAAGAAAATTAAAACAGCCTGGTGCTAAGCATAACTGACCAATCTGCTGTGTGTAATCTCTAGAATTTTGTGGCAACTGCCTCCATAGGGAAATCTTTTCAACATTACTTCTTTGAACCCTATAAAATGTTCCTTCTTCCTCTCCAAAATAAGATTGCACTAAGTAACTATGTGCAGTAGTGTTGATGGAGGGTCAGTCTTGAGAATAGAACCACACTTAATTGCCTATTACATTAGTCCATTTGTATAATTTATGGCATTGTAATTTTCGTTTTTGCTTTCCTTTTGAAACTGTGGATGGCAGGTGGCATGTTTCACTTAAAATAAGCTCCACACGTGTTAAATCCAGCAGGTCTGTGGTTGAGTCAGGAGGGAAGCTTGTTTTCCCAGGTTAGCATTGTGCTCCACAGACCATATTTTGCTTCTTGATTTCAGTTGTCCTATATAGAGTCACCAGCTTCTTGGTTTTACACATCATTTATTTTGTTCTAAAGGTATAGTTCTTGTCCACGGGGTTGCTATCCTTTGAGATTTCCTGTATGCCAGGATTCATACTTTGTTGTTTATTTGGTTTTGTGGGGTGTTGGTTTTTTTTTTTTCCATGCCATGAGGCATGCAAGGACCTTAGTTGTGTCTTTTAACCCGTGTCCCCTGCAAGGGGAGTGAGGCGCCTTAACTACTGGACTGCTGGAAGTCTCCTTTGTTTTTATTGGAAAACGATGTCTACAGAGAGAATAAATTGAGGACCTAAGATTACCCAAAGAAACGTATCACTAGATGAGAAAGATAACAGGATTGTTTACCTGTATAGGAAAATACTGCTTATTTAAGAGTAGTTGTAAAAGTTATCCTTAATGTGCGTTAAAATCCTAAGAGCTTTAGGATTTTGCTTTAAAGAATATACAAAAATGAGGGCACCCACCAAGGACTTCTCTGAGTGGCTTGGGGAGTTCCTTATCAGTGACAGAAGCCACCTGTGGCTGACTAGGGTTCTGAGGAGTCCTGTGGTAGAGCTTTGTGGAGTGGTGCCTGCTGGCAGAATGTACCTTGGGAAACTGGTTTTTTGCTTCAGGGATGCTACTGGCATCAAATCCACTCCACATTATCTACTTTATAGGCTCTATGTCATTTTTTAAAACCAGATACCTAGTTGACCATTGTCTAACTTATTTATCTATGTTGGTTTCAGATGACTAGAAACGTTTTTTGCAAAAATGTAGGTCCCCCTTCAAACAAGTAAGATATATCATGATTTAATGCATTGAGAAAGAACATACAGGTTTAGAAAGAATAGTGATAACAATACATAACTTTGAGGTACCTGGTTCACACATGTGTGAATTTGGCACACCGTATTCATTTTTTTAAACGTCCCCAAACTTTGTCTAGTTGCTGTGTTCAGCTCTTCCCTGACTGTACCTTTGCATTTTCTCAGTGTTTAGTATTTGAATGCAAAGATGTGGCTATTGAATATAGACTGCTAATATGTACCCCAAGAATAATGGTTTATTTTCTCACTTGATCTTATTTTTAGTTACCCTTCCAATTTTTAGGGGCATAAAATTTCATTCCTTTTGAGGCACCTTAGTGACAATATATGAATCCAATATAAAAGTGTTTCTTGGACTAAATACACTAATTATCTACTTATGTTGTTATAAATTGCCTTTTCAGCAGAGAAGACTTTTCTTTAGCTTCATCTGATAAAGTATCATATTAGTTTTATGAGATGAATTCCTCTTAATTGTACCTCATATACCAGATTCTTTGGAAATGGTTACATTTAGCTCTTTAAGAGTAGTGTCCGTCCCTGCCCCTGCCATGGAGTTAAGTACCACTCTACCATTGCCTGAAGCTTGACAGTCCATTTATTTTTATTTTAGGGACAGAATTCTTAAGTAGCAATTTGACTTTTAAAAAGTGTTTTGTTATTTGTCTAGGAAAAGGTATTTCATTGCTGTGTTTTTAGGACTTTCAAAGGTCAGTGAAAACTCCCTCCATAGTTATCTTATTACACTGAAAAATACAGTCTTGAGGTTTAAACTAACTTAATCAGTAAAACCACTACTTAAATAGTAATAGTAATGTGACATTTTAGCAAGTATACTGTTTTTTTCCCAATTTTATCTGTTTTCCTCTTGCTTTCATTTTGCTTTTCATACTATGTCTGCATTTGTGTGTATTTGGTGTCCATAAAATGATTTGTGCTTCTGTTTCAGAATGATTACAGACCTGGATCCAAAGAACAAGATGCAGTAGTGGACAGATTGCAGACCAGAGGCTTGAGAGCTGAGTTCTGTTTTCCCTGCTCAAACTGACTTTGCAGCCACGGAGAGGTAAATGCTATTTCCATTTCTTGGACTTACAAATAGGAGTAATTAAACCTTCCTGGGGTTGGAGGATTTGCTGGATTATTCTTGAGTATAGGAGATACAGGACAGTGGATAATTGAGAGCATATAAGCTTTATATTCAAGGAATACTCCATTTGAAACTCTCTTTGCACTGCCATACACTAGCTGGCTGACACTGGGTAGATTACTTAACCTTTCTACTCCTAAAGTTCTTAGTTGTGAGAATAACACCAGTTAATGAGGTTATTATCGGAGTTGATGCAAATGTGTATAAAGCATTAAGTACCATTCTGAGTATCTACATCAAAAGACCCCAGGATATGGTGGCTGCTATTCTGTCGAAATTCTTGAACTGTAGATTTTGACTCTTGGCAAATGACCTCAAAAGTCCATGGCTTGTGGCAATTTGTAATTTTGATAAGGAACAGATGGAATCCTGTGCTTGGAGAAGCTGATGTCCTAGGTAAAAATTGTCTCCCTAAATTTGAGTTAACCTAGCTAACGACCCATGTTTATATCATAGTGTTACAGTCCTTATAAATAATTTTTTTGGGGAAACATTTGCAAGGGTCACTTAAAATTTACTTTAGTCTATTATTTCTGCTATGAAATATAATGAACAGTACAGGATTCTTGAAACAGGCCTCTCATAAATGTCAGTGTCTACTAGACTTGGGATCTCATTAACAATAAAGAAGGGTTCTGGGTGTGAAAAATATCTCTTCTCAGGCTACTGGGAAGATCTTTCTTATCCCTAGAAAATGTGAAAATAGTTTAATTGCACTTGTGTAATGGTGAAAAAGAGTGTAGAGGTGAGAATTACAAATGCCGAGATTAGATAAGCTTATATGAATGAATCATCTAAGTGACTGCTAAGATTTTTCTTACAAGTTATGCCTGGAGCAAATAGAGGGAGGAAGGGAACAGGAGTGAAAGCTCTTCTTCCAACCACCGTTTTCCATCTGGGCAGTGTGGTGCCTGTGGATGGGAAGGACAGGCTCTATGTGCTGGGGTTCTCTTGCTCCAGTAGTAACCTACGCCCAGTGGGTTCTCTAGTGTTGACAGGTAGTGCATACTAATGAGCTGCTTGAAAAGAGAAACAATACTGATTTGAAAAGCTATTGAGAAAACTAGCCTTAAGAGTTTGGGGAATGGGATTATAAGAACATTTTGATCACTTTTAAGTATTATGGCTAGTTTAATTATTTAGATCCCTGGTTCTCAAACTGGGATATGAATACCCGTAGGGTACAAAGTGGTATGATTCCGGGGTACTTGAAGCCACAAGATAAACATGACTCATCTTCTTGGAGCTTCAGTTGTGCTCACTGAGGGGGCGGTGAGTTAAGTAATTTAACTGGTAAGTAATTATAAATACTTTTACATTAAAACAAATATATATTTTAAGAGAAGAATGTGAACTCTATGACTATCTAAGATAAATAGATCATGGGGCATGAGTGCCTGGAGTGGGAAACCCTGTTTATAGTGAAAACATTTGAGAAGCAGTACTTTTGAGCTGTGTAAGAGCTTTACCATCCAGTTCCTTACTTTGTCCCCTGTAGCATCTACTGTAGAATATAGAAGTTAAACTGTATTAAATGGAGCTTGTTTACTTGCGTGCACATTCCTGTATGTGCCCAGCATGCCCAAGAGTTCTGTGCATATTGGTCAACAATTCTAGATGGCTGGACCAGGTCATCAAGACCATTCTGATGTAAGAATTACAATTTAAAAGAAAGCAGCAATGAGCAAAATCAGGTCTGAAACTATAAATTCTATACAACAATTTTGAAAATATATTACCTCCAACATAGTCATTTTTACTGATTTTTGGCCCTTCCCCATTCAGGTTAGTTAGAGTCATAATAAAAATGGCTAAATTCTAAGCTGTGGACATAATATGACTCCTAATTATTCAAAAGCATCTCTTCTTAACTGTCTTGTGTGTTTTACAGTTTCTAAGTATTGTTACTAGAGTATTGTTCTTAATGTAAATGGCACTTAAGAATTACATTTTCTCTATTGATGATGCCTGCTCTTTGAATATAGATTTTATATTTGAACTTTAATGGTTCTAGGTATACTGAAGTGTGACTATCTCTGCAGTGATATAAATTGGGTCAGCCCAAATATTTAGATGTGTTCTAAATATCTGTAGTATTTATTTATTGAACACTTGTAATGTGCTTATTCCATCCTTTGAACACATACCTTTCTACTTTGTGCCAGGCATGCATTAAGTACTGGGGATTTCAAGAAGAGTAAGAAAAAGATCCTTTTCCTGAGGGGCTTAAGTAGAATATGGGGCAAGAGATCTATAAATGTGTTGTTGGTGCTGTGATAAAACTGTGTTCAGCGTGCGGGGAGGGATGGTCAGTTATAGAAGTTAGTGAAAGATGTTAGGATAGGCTTTCTGCAGGAGAGACCTTGGTCTAAGTGTATCAGGAAATACAAAAGAAGCATAAAATTAGATTTTAATCTTATTAGGGCACCAAGGCTTAACCAGCATGCAGCTTAATAGCTGTATGGCCTTGGGCAAGTTCATTAAGGGTGAATTCTTTGTCCCTTCCTTTCCCTATTTGTAAAATACATATCTACTTTATTGGAGGCTTCCGACAGTTAAATGAAGGGGGAAATATATACAGTTGACCCTTGAACTGCTGGGTCCACTTATATGTGGATTTTTTTCCCATAGTAAATAACTACAACCCACAGTTGGCTGAATCCACTGATGAGGGAACAGTGTATATGGAGGGGTAACTATAAATTATATTGAATTTTAAACTATGTGGAGGGTCAGCATGCTGAAACCCCCATTCATTGAGAGTCAGCTATATGTTTGTAACTAACTGTAATGTGCTACATAGAGGTAAAGCAGGGATCTTTAGACATTAGCAGTAGTTGATCATTGTATATATTTTACATTAAATTGATTACTAATGACTACCAGACAAGAGAAGACTCTTGAGAGTCCCTTGGACTAAGAGGAGATCGAACCAGTCCATCTTAAAGGAAATCAGTCCTGGGTGTTTATTGGAAGGACTGATGCTGAAGCTGAAACACCCAATACTTTGGCCACCTGATGCGAAGAGCTGACTCATTTGAAAAGACCCTGATGCTGGGAGGAGAAGGGGACAACAGAGGATGAGATGGTTGGATGGCATCACCGACTTAATGGACATGAGTTTGGATAAACTCTGGGAGTTGGTGATGGACAGGGAGACCTGACATGCTATGGTTCATGGGGTCGCAAAGGGTTGGACACGACTGAGTAACTGAACTGAACCACTTAAGTGGGACTTAACAAAAAATTAATCAGAAAATAAATAGAGAAGTAGACAAATGGATAAACAGGATCAAATTCCATGTTGGGAGTGATGTTTGACAACCACTGAAAAAAGCTGATTGGAAAGACTAGTGCTTATGAGAAGTTTGAGGGTTTTTTGAGTTTTGTTTTGTTTGTCTTAATATAGTACATGGTGAGGGGAAGAGTAGGCAGGGATGTAATACAATGTGATAAGTATAGTTAACACTGCTGTATGTTACATATGAAACTTAAAGAGTATGAATGTTTTCTAAACTTTCTCTGGGAAATACATATATCATGAAATACATGTAAGTCAAATCTTACGCTTTATACCTTAAACTTACACAGTGCTATACAAGAAGGAAGTGGCAACCCACTCCAGTATTCTTGCCTGGGAAGTCCCATGGACAGAGGATCCTGGTGGGCTATAGTCCATGGGGTTGCAAAAGAGTCGGACACGACTTAGCAACTAAACAACAATAAACAACAGATACAACGATTATGTCTGAATAAAACTGGGAGAAAAAAATTACGGTACAAAAAATAAATTGTTACGGAGGAATAGTAAAGAAAAACCTAGACAGTAATAACCTGTAGAATATAGGTTATATTATATATACATATGTATATACATATATATATGTATATATACATACATATGTGTGTATAATATAACCTGGTACATAGCAAGAGCTCAATAAATAATTGTTTGGATGAATGAATGCCCAGGGTAAAAGACTAAATTGATAGGCATCAAAACACTGGTCAAAACAAATTGCAAAATAAACTGGTAGTGTGAGGGTGGTTAGGTTTGGTTTTCTGTAGTTTTATCACATAGTTATTTTATAATGCAAATAGGTTTTTTTTTCCCCCTCAGAATTAACCAAAATTTGGGAGTGGCAACATTCAATAATAGGGAAGTTAATTAAATTACAATACACCTCCTCTGTATCTCCAGATTAAACTAGCTGCAATAAAGCCCGACCACTATCCTGTGCCATTTTATATAAGGGACTTGAGCATCCACAGACCTGGGTATCTGGCCAGAGACTGGGGTGGGGGTGGTGTGCTGGAACAAATCCCCTGTGGATACCCAGGGACAACTGTAATAGAATGTCATGCAACTGTTTTATTATGTATAGAAATATATTGAAATGGAGAGGAATTTGAGACACACTACACAAAGCAAATTATCAAATAGTGTGCACAGTGCAACAAAAATGCACAGTATGATCTCGTATAAGAGTAAATATGTGTATAAATGGGGAGGAGACTATGGATATAAACCAGCATGTTTATGTAAAACGTAGAAGTTTATATATTCTTACTTATCAGAATTTTCTCCTTTTATCTGTATTTCATAATTTTTATTTTTTATTTTTGTATTTCAATTTTTAAAGGGAAAAAGGAATAGGACATAGTACTGAAGCTTTCTGATAAATATAATGAAGTAATAAAAAGTAGTTTTTTCCTAGTAAAAGTAGGCTCCAGAGCCTTGCTGTAACAGTTGCAGAAGTGCAGGCAGGAGTGGGGCACCATGGAGAAGGCAATGGCAACCCACTCCAGTACTCTTGCCTGGAAAATCCCATGGACGGAGGAACCTGGTAGGCTACAGTCCATGGGGTCACAAGAGTCAGACACGACTGAGCGACTTCACTTTCACTTTGGTCCTAAGTATCTTTATCTTGCTGAACTCAACCAGCAGAATGCAGGCCTCTTTTTTTGTTTCACTTAATGACCTGGGGCATATCTTGTGCTTTTATTTATGGTTTTATAGTTAAGCAAGCCTGCTTCATATGCAACATTCTGATAGGTTTCTTAAGCAATCGTTAACCTGCAGTGATCTCCCAGAGTCCCCTTGGTTTTCCTCTCTATCTGTAATCCCATCCTGGGACTTCTACAACTACCAGTGTAACTATCCTACTCTATCCCTATCAGTGTAGGTTACAAATATGCAAACCACAGTAAAAATGTCTATTATCAAAAAAAAAAAAAAAGAAGTGGGGTGCCACCAGCCATGTATGTGCCCAAGTTTTAGAGTGAATTGAGGTTGCAGTGGCAGTTCTTAAAATTTTCCTCTCAAATTGGATCGTAAATTTTTTTTGTATCATTCGCATAATGTTTAGTTTCATTCTTTGATAGAGTAATAATGATATACCAGCTTCCCCAACAAGGAAGGAGATAGAGTCCTGAAATGTCCTAGATTAGTGAGGGCCTTTGAAGAAAAGAGCAGATAGGTATCTTGATGCTTTGTGTGCAGTGGGGAGGGAGAAGGGGGATTATTCCCTGACTTAGAGCAGCCTTTCTAGTTTAAAACATACCCTTAAAAAAATAAATAAATAAATAAAACATACCCTAATGGAGGTGAAGGAAGAGCCAGTCTAGTAGACTGAATCTTATGTATCACTTTTTTGCCTGATACAGGGATTCCTCTTTAAATTTCTTGGACTTCAGATGTAAAGCCACTCAGAATGGTGTACGTTTATTATTAATTATTAGCCATTTCTATCTCAGTAGGTTTCAGAGACTTCTGCCTGATTTCTCGGTTATGGAAAAGGGGACTGCAAAGCTAGAGAACCGACTGTTGTACAGCTTCACTATATGTAGTTGTTAAAATTTTCTGATTTTTTTTTTTAAGCTGAGACATGGTGATATTTGTTCCCTTCTTAGTTTTGAGAATGAATCTAATTGATAACCTAGAAGTCTAGCATTTAAAGCCAGGTGAAATTTTAAGTCACTATATAGTCCTCAGGGCTTCCCTGATAGCTCAGTTGGTAAAGAATCCTCCTGCAACCCGGTTAGATTCCTGGGTCAGAAAGATTCACTGGAGAAAGGATAGGCTACCCACTCCAGTATTCTTGGGCTTCCCTTATGGCTCAGCTGGTAAAGAATCTGCCTGCAATGTGGGAGACCTGGGTTCAATCCCTGGGTTGGAAAGATCCCCTAGAGAAGGGAAAGGCTACCCACTCCAGTATTCTGGCCAGGAGAAGTCCATGGACTGTATAGTCCATGGGGTTGCAAAGAGCTGGACACGACTGAGTGACTTTCACTTTCGAGATCAAACGAGATCGGGCGCGTTCAGGGTGGTATGGCTGTAGATGACTTTCACTTTCATACAGTTTGCTCATAATACAGATAACAACCCTAAGAGGGAAAGTGATTTACCCAAGGTCACGAATGTAGGACAAGTACATCTGCCTTTTTTTTATTCTTCAGACTGGCTCTGAATAGCCTCTGGGTTTCATGGAATATCCTGCTGCATTTGGTTCTCTAACTAATGTACTTAAGGTACATTTGGTTTTTTAGATCTCTTTTAACAGAGAAACACATTAGTGTATGTCAGTAGAAAAATAAATTTTATTTATTTATTTTTTTAGAAAAATAAATTTTAAGAGACTACTATACCTTACTGCTCTCTGGTGTCATACACCTGTGCACTGGCATACCTTAAGTTTTCAGTGTATATTTGTCAGAATTTTTAAAAATATTGCCCCACACCTTAAAGTTTGTTCATGTGCACAGTGTATCACTAGGCTCTGGTGTTGCTAATATTAAAGTTTGCTATCTAATACCAGGAGTGTTAAGATTTTTTTTTTTTTTTTTTTTAAGATTTTGAGCTCATTCATCTCTTTCTTTATAATCCAGGACTTTTTCAGAATCCTCCAGTTTAATTCTCTATCATAAGAACAGACTGTCCTTGGAGACAGACTTTTGTTTGTTTGTTTTGCTTTTTGGCTGCACCGTGCAGCATGCAGGATCCTCGATCCCTGAAAGTGAAAGCATTAGTGGTTCAGTCGTGTCAGACTCTTTGGGACCCCATGGACTGTATAGCCCACCAGGCTCCTCTGTCCATGGGATTCTCCAGGCAAGAATACTGGAGTGGGTTGCCATGCCCTTTTCCAGGGAATCATCCCAATCCAGGTATCAAACCTGGGCCTCCCACATTGCAGGCAGATTCTTTTACCATCTGAGCCATCAGGGAAGCCCCCACTTAGTTCCCTGACCAGGAATCAAACCTGCACCTCCTATAGTGGAGCTTGGAGTCCCAACCCCTGGATCACCAGGGATGTTCAGCATCTCTATTTTAGTATAGCTCAGTTGGACCACTAAAAGTTTGGAATTATTTCAGCCCACTGCTTTTTAGATAAACTCTAGTATAACAAAACTGTGTCACATATTGTAAAGTATGCAAGATACTATATACATTCACAGATTATGATACAGAGCTGTAGTAATAGAGGACACACTAGTTGTTTTTAGTATTTCTGTTTTATTTATATCTTACAGCTTTCTACTTGTTTAAATTTGTTGTTGTTATAGGTATATGTTGAAACTATAATAGCGACTTTGTTTTCTGTTGCAAGTAAATTTTATCTTTTAGTACTTTTTTTTCTTTCTGGCTCCTTGGTAGACAAGGCCTTTGATCCTTCTCCTATTCTTTTCTTCCTCTGTTTGTTTCTGTATTTCTCAGGAGTAACCAAGTTAGCAGATTACTTCTTTTTATAATCTAATAGTAGTTCAAAGTAGCATTTTGCTTCCTTTATTGTTTAAACTTCTGTCTCTGTTCCTATAGGTATATATGTATATATCCTCTTTCTGTTTTTTAGATTTCTTTTATTCTGTTGAATAGCACTTTATTATTCATATTTTGTGTTATACTCTTTAGTCACTAAGGATATCTTACTTTTTCATGTGACTATTTCTTGATCTTTGTTCGAAGATGGCATATTGCCATTTATTAATACTACTATTACTATACCTTTGGTACAGACATGGCTGAATTTAAGCTGTTGACTTATTTAATCTTGACCTTATAGGAGATACCATTTACCAGATAAAAATGGTCTTAATTTCTACTGAGTACCCTTCATGAGTGAGTTCTGGGTTATAGAGACCCTAGAGCAGTGGCCGTATGATCGCTGAGACACCCTAGAAAACCGTGAATCCACTCTGCTCTGTGTGTCTATTTCTCCTTCCCTGCCCCTTTTTTCCTTTTGTCATATGTTGAGTTTGTCCATACCATCTAGAGTGATTGTTTTATATTATTGCTACCCACGATAGAGGTGAAATTTTAGAACTTTCTTCTCGAGTTGTGCAACAAACGAAATTATTTTAAAGAATGAACCAGAAATTCTAATAGTAGAAAACTATGGGTATTTGAATAGTTTTGATTTATGTCAGCCTGCATTTAGGGTGAATAACGATTGTATTAATAGGTCAGTCACTTTAAAGTGAAAGCAAATGCTGTCAGAATCACCTGGGGGCCTTTTGAAATAAGGTCTCTCTCTCTCTCCACACCTACTGAAAGTCTCTAGGATCTGTGCATTTTAAATCACATCAGGTGATTTAAACCAACCAGGTTTTTGGGAACCACTGCTCAGGTAGAATGGCCCCCAGATCCATAGGTGTACTTACTAGATGTTTTGTATATTTTATACTGTGTGTATAATTTATTCCTTTTTATAACGTAATTATTTGTTCAAAGTGCTAGACTTGCTGTACATCCCTAGCCTTTCTTATATTTTCAGTGATGAAACACTGTAGGACCACTGTAAACAGTCTTAATTCTGAGCTGCTTTTAGGAATATCGGCCTGGAGCAGGGCAAGGAGAGACTGTGGCCCCTGACATAGTCACCCTTGGGAGACTAGGGAAATGAGAGAACAAAGAGACATGAGGCATTAGGTTGCTCTATGCCAGCATAAGTATCATTCAGGCTATAGAAGGCAGAGAGGGATAGCTCATGTTTGGGAGGCTACCTCCAATCCATACTGTGGCACTAGGATGCTGACAGCCAGAAAAGCTTTGTCTTCTGTTTCGTGTATAAAATGTCCAATGAGTGAAATAAACAGACTACTCTTAATGAGGGTCTTAAATTTTCTCCATTTACTATTTTCCTTTGCTAGAATGTTCCTCTCTACTATAGTTTGTCTGGCAAGGTGTATCTCATCCTTTAAGATCTAGCTTTAGCAATTTCTCCTTAAAGCCCACCTTCACCAGCTTGAGCCATCCTTTTTGCTGCGTGGTGGAAAGCACGCGTTAACCTGTTACAGCACACGCTGGATATAGCTCCTGTTTGTTCTCTTTGTCTCCCTGTCAGATGAGGAGCTCTCTGAGAAGAGAGCTATGCAGTTAGGACTTTTTTTTTTTTATTAAGTAATTAAAAGGGAAGTTCATTTCTGTGTACCTGGCATCAGTGCCTTTTGATAAAAGAATTATTATTGGTTTAGCACTTGTTCTTTGTAGCAAAAGAACTCACCTCCTATAGTTGTTTCACTGTTGCCATTAAAAATATTTTATTATGTATGTATTTCCTACATTTGAAGCTCTCCTTAGATTTTGTTTTTCAAGTAGCTATTAGAATAATTGTTTTGACTGTTTCTTTTAATATTAACAAATGAGGAGAAGGATTGTTAAAAACTGGGGTGCTCTTAACCTTTATTACTTAAGAGATACAATTTTGTTTCCCTTTTAACTTCCTCTCCCCTCCCCTAAATGCCCCAGCTGTTCTTTTTAAAGTTGACAGCACATAACAGGGAAGAGAAGGGTGTATATGTGACTGAGTAGGTGAGTGCTACTTCAGATAAAGGCTGCTTCTGATTATCTTGAAATAAATGGTCACTGATACTTTTCTGCTTCTCAGATTGAGTCATCCTTTCCACCCAGCTCCTTCCCATTCTTTTCTGTAGTCTGCAGCTTTCCTGGCACTCAGTATTTATGGGCGTGATACCTCACTTTATCTGCAGCTGTCAGATAAAATGATGATGGATATATTTCCAGGAACAGGAGAGTAAAATAGTTATTTTTACTCTATTTTAAAATAACTATCTTACTGTCCTATTTTAATTTTTTTAAACCTTAACTTTTGTTCCAAAGGGGTAAATTATTTTTGGCTAGTGTTCTGCATCCAATAAGTCAGCTTTTCCTTTCACTCTCAGGAGACACTGGTTACTTATTTGTAATTGGTTTTTTCCCCTTGTCCTAATGGCACTTAGTATCCTCTGCAGTCAGAATGGCTACAGTCCAAGGGGTTGCAGAGAGTCAGACCTGACTGAGCAGACACGCCCACGCCCCACAGTGGGGATACTGGGCTAGGTTTTTCAGTCTGTCATTCTTGTGATTTGGAGATCTCAAAAAGAGAAAGCTACAAAGTGTCTCCTTTCTTCTCTGTGTTCTAATGATGTCTGATGTTTTGTATTGAGCAGTCTGAAGGCAAGTTGTTAGGTGACCCCCCTGTTAGATTGTTTCAAAATTGCTGTGGCTTGTGGAAGCTCAGTGGGGAGTTGGGGCTGCTGTTTCCTACCAAGAGTGTAGACGGTCTTCTGATCTGCTCCAAGAAATAAACTGGGGTTTTTAGCAGTCAGTTGTCCCTTGTAGAAAACAGTAGTGTATTAAACAAAAGTTTTGGTGATTTTATTTGTAAAGTGGACTTCTCGAAATTATCCTTTACTGTCTTATTCTCAGTGCACGTCTTATTCTTAGTACATGTATATTTTATAATAACCATTCTCCCCAAATGACTATGCAGTGGTGAGTATGAAAGGTTATTTTGGTAGTTTCCCTTTGAGAAATAACCTGACACATTTGCTATAAAGCTATATTATCAGGTGATAAATTACTAAGCCTTAACATCTTCAAAAATTAGTGTATTCACAACTGGCTTTTATTTGGGGGGCAATATTTTTAAAACCTAAATCTACACTTGTATTGTCAGGGCTTACTTTTTTCTTTCTGAGAAATGATAGAAACATAGCAATGAAGGATATAAATTCATATAGTTAAGCTTCCACTTAGCATACAATGTTTTGTTTTTTATGTTCTCTTCCTGCTTTTGTTGTGTGCAGGAACCATTTACACATGTTTCATATGACAGTGACACTAGTACTGAATGTCTGCTGCTTACCTAACACTGTTTTGTGTTCATTGCTGTAGAATATTCAGAAGTGAAAGGCATAGTTCCTGCCCTTGACAAGCTAATAATCTATTAGGGGAAAGACAGGTACACAGAACAGTATATTCAAATAAATGAACAAAATAACAAAACCAAATTAGAGTGAGTCTGCTCTAATCAAGGTTGAGAAATCTTTGAATAGGGGATGACTAGACCTGGAAGAGACAGGACAGTAGGCACTTGTATGGAAGATGCACCAAAGGTGAGGTTGGCTGGTTTGAAAGGATGGTAACAAATCATACAGAGCTCTGGGAGCGAAGCCAAAGAGATTGGAGTTGATTGAGTAACCCTCAATCCTCATGAGTTTTTGTGCCTCATTTCAGGAAGATTTAGTCTGGCAGCAATATGCTAGACAGACTAGTAAGAGACCAGCCTAAGAGGCTGTTCTGTTCCTTTGACTCTTTTTCTCTTTCATTCCTGGATTGGATCCATCACCAGATTTCTGTCAACTACCTTGATTCTAAAGATAATTGGTAGTTTATCAGAGAAGTAATTTTTGTGAGGAAAATTTATCTAAGGTTTGTGATTAGAATTCTAAGAAAACTGAAAGGTCATATATTCAGCTAACATGTGTTCCTTTGCCTTCTGGGGTGACCTATAAAGATACAGAAGAGTACAGTAGCCAGGTTTTGCCCACGTTGTTTTATTTAATCTTTACAACAGCCAGTGAAGTGGATACCATTATTATCTTTGTTTTGTAGGAAGGAAAGTAAGGCACAGAAGGGTAGTGTGTTTCACTCCAGGTCACACTCCTAGTAGGTGGAAGAACCAGAAATGGGATTCAGGTCTCTGGCAGGAAAGCCTAGCTCTTAATGACTATTCCGTTCTATTTCTCTCCCCGCCCCCCCTTTTTTAGTATGGAACAATCATTTTCCTCAGGATTATATTAAAACATGATTTTTAGTATCTATGTGATATTGTTTTATGGATGTATCATCATTTACCAAATTAAGCTTTCCCCTATGGTTGTAATTTTAACTTGTTTATAATTATTTACTCTGATTAATAATGTCCTTATAATCTCTGATTATTTCTGAGCATAAAATCAGAAGCTAAATTATTGGATCACAATTTGAATATTAAAAATTCTTAACTCATATCACCGGTTATCTTGCTGATTTTTTTTTCTGTAGTTTACTTAGAATATTATATTAGTTTCAGGTGTGCAACATAGTGATTTGATATTTTTTCAGATTGCACACCATACAAAGTTAATATTTTTTATTCTTTGTAACTTTTATTTTATAACTGGTAGTTTGTACCTCTTAGTCTTATTCACCTGTGTCACCCACTCCCAGCTCACCTCCTCTCTGGCAGCCACTAGATTGTTCTCTTTATCTATGAGTTACCTTGCTGATTTCACTGCATTGAGAGTTATCCTTTAAAATAGTCTTAAAGTTTAATAGAGGTACAGTGCTGTCACATTGTTTTAATTTGTATTCTTGTTAATGTTTAGACTTAGTTGTGTTTTTGTTTTTTTATTCATTTACCATTTGTATTTCTTTGAGTGATCTACCTGTGTCCTTTTCCCAGCCTTTTTTGGTATTTGTCTTTCTCTTATAAAATTTGTAACTACTAATATAATAAGGATATTATTATTAATCTTTTGTCATATATACTGCAGATATGTTCTTTTTGTCCATTCAACATGTTTTTGTTTTTACAATTTTTGGGTTTTTTTTTTTTTTAAGCTTCAAGGTGGTCAAAATTTCAACAGTTTCCTCTATGCTCTCCTATCATTTAGGAATCTTAAACATAAAGCCTTCCAAGTTTGGTTTTCAGATTTGGCTTGTGGGATCCCAGATCCCCAACCAGGGATCAAACCTGAGCCCTTGTCAGTGAGAGCATGGAGTCCTAACCACTGGGCCACCCGGGAATTCCCATGTCTTTTTTGTTTTTGTTAATGGCTCCTTACCTCTTACGGCAGAATATATTCCAGATGGATCAAAGGTATAAGTTACTATAGCTTAAATACTGCACTCATTTATAGTTTTTCTGGCACCTTTTATCAAAATAATTCTCTTTTCCTTCCTGATTTAATTTTTTAAATATTTATTTGGCTCCGCTAGATCCTGGTTGTGGTATTCAGGATCTTTGTTGTGGCATGCAAACTCTCAGTGTGGCACATGGGATCTAGTTTCCTGACCGGGGATGGAACCTGGGCCCCGGCCTTGGGAGTTCTGATTCTTAGCCACTGGACCACCAGGGAAGTCCTCTCCAAGTAATTTTTAAAATGACAACTTTATATACGCTACAAGTTGTTTCTGAATTCTCTATTCTATTTATATTGGCTGACTGTGATAGTGACAGTACTACACTATATTACTTATTGTGGCTTTATACTGTGTTAATATTTGGAAATAAAGGATGGCCTTCATTTTTCAAAAATTTTATCACTATCCTCAATATCTTATTTATTTTTCAGCCATATTTTGAAAATTATATGAACTAGAAATAACTAAAATCTTTATGATGTTTGGCCTTTCTGATCATGGATATAGGATAGCAGTGTGCCTATTGAGTGAGGTCTTTTATGCCTCCTAGAAGGGTTTTGTGATCTTCAAAAAGGTCTGCAAATTTTGAATTGAGGTTGTGTTAAGAATGTTGTAAGTTTATATTTCTATATGTTTTTCTGAATTTCCTATTTATTAATTAATAGTTATATATAATTGTAAGTTTATTTATAGCTCATCTTGTTCCACAAAGAAGTTGAAGAAATGTATAGAAAACATAAATAGTCAATGATACAAATTCAAAACCCCAGAAAATACAAATTAGAATAAAAACTTATTACATAGTTTGAGAGGGAAAAGATTCATAAAGGTGTGGCCAGCTAAAATAATGGTAACATGATCCTGTTACATAGGTCTCAGAAAGAAAGAAAAAAATTCCTTAGTTGTGGAGGAGGAAATGGCAACCCACTCCAGTATTCTTGCCTGGAGAATCCCGTGCACAGGGGAGCCTAGCAGGCTATACAGTCCATGGGGTCTCAAAGAGTTGGACATGACTTAGCAACTACACAGATATAGAAAACAAACTAATGGTTATCAAAGGAGAGACAGAAGTGTAATGGGACAAATTATGTGTGTGGGATTAAGAGATTAAAAACTCCTATTTATAAAACAGCAGCAAGTTTATATTGTATCAGATAAAGAATTAGAGCCATTATTGTATGATAACATTTGGTGGAGTATAATCTGTAAAATACTGAATCACTGTGCTGTACACCTGAAACTAGTATAATACTGTAAATCTACTGCAATTAAAAATAAAAAAATTTAAAAATTAAAAAAAAAAGAAACAGGTAAATTTTCCACAGAGAATTGTTAAGATTGTATTTTCTGGATGGTACAAATCACCAGACATTTAATAAAGGGAGTTTCTATGAAAAAAAAAAAATTTCTTAGTTGAAGCAAAGCTTTTCCAAGCACATAACTCCAAATGAAATTTCTTCCATGTATACTTTAGTGTAAGTAAAGGGCATAATGTCAAAATAAAACTTGGTAAGTACAGTTCTGTAAGGAATAAGACCAAGTGACCCAAGTATATCCAGCTTTCTGGTGGTCTGGCATAATTTGGGTTAAAGCCTAGAATAGAATGCTGAATTCCACAAAGAGGTCAAGTCAGATAAGGACAGAAAAGTCTCCTTTGGATTTACCAGTTAAGGGCCATTACTGGCTTCAGAGCAGTTCAATTGAGTATTGGGGAACAGAAACCAAACTGGTGAACTGAGGCGTGGAAGAGATGTAAAGGAATAAGACAGCTACTGTGAGGTTGATCAAGGGGGAATAGAGAGACAGCAGATGCTAAATTGTCAAGTGGGGTTAAGGGGAATTTTAAGAGAAAAAGATTTGAGCAATAGAGAGCTGATACAGCGCTGACAAGCAAGAGGGGAGGAGCTGATCCAGCAGGTCCCCTTAGGATGCAGGTCAGGCTGGTGGTGTAGGAGCATAGGCAGACTTCTGGATCCTTTGTGGAGAGTCTGGGCCTGTGTATCCTTCCACTCAACCAGAGTGGAAGCGTGTGTTTTTTTTCACAGTGAGAGAATAGTGGTGAGCAAGAGGTACTCAGATACCAATTTTCCTGTCTTCCGGGTTCCTCACCCTCATATGCCAGTTTTCACCCTGCCTCAGTCTAAGGGAACCCCCTCTTGTCCCATCTTCTACCCATAAGTTGATGTGATCGAATGATTAAAAAAAAAAAAATACTCCCAAGCTTCAGTTTTCCCCCAGGATTGTAGAGGGTACAGGGAAGGATCTGTTCTTCAGAGTTCCATTTCTTGTGTGCTACTGCAGCCCAGAGGACTAAGCCATTTTGCCAAGCTCATTTGGTTGGTTAGGGATGATGAGGGTTTAGAGTCTGGGTTTCTTTCTTTTATTTAGCTGTGCTGCACAGCTTGCAGGATCTTAGTTCCCCAACCAGGGATTGAACCTGGGCCATAGCAGTGAGAGCACTGAGTGCTAACCCCTGGACCGCCAGGGAATTCCCCCATGTTTCTTTATTCCTTATCCAGTGCCACTGAGTTGAAGGTGATAGCCAGACACCCACAGAAGAAAGAGATCCTTTAGGCATTGAAACTGTGGAGTTGCACATGTGGATTTAGAAGACCTCTGGGTTGAGACAGCTGAAGTAAAAATAAAAAGTTCATGAACTGAATGACTACAGAGAGAGGAACAGAGTTGATGTTGCTCAGAGTGGCTGGGGGAAGAGCTCTCAGAAACAAGGGAGCGACCTAGGGCAGCAGGAGCCAAGAGAGAAGAGAGGCTGATGAAGTAGGAATGACTTTCATACTGTTAGATGCCAAAGAAAAATTGAATTTGAGGATGAGGGGAAGGCCTTCAGGTTGGCTAGTGTGGTTCCTGGTGAATGGTGCTTGTGTACCAAGCAGAGGGACTGGAGAGGGCTGAGTTGGGAGTGGAGTCCTTTTTAGTAAGGTGTTTAGTCAGGTATTTAAAATACCACAAAGCCATATACAAGTGTATGTAAATTTTATGTATATAGCCTCATCTATATTTAAAAATACATCTCCAAGAGATGGGGAAAAAAATGAGAAAATAGCATCAAAGTACTAGGTAATTAGGTGTAGAAATTGTGAACAATTTTTTTAAAGTCCTGTTTGTCCTTCATTTTTCAGACTTCTATAAATAAGCCCCAATATACTTTGATAATCTGCAAAAGTTTTGTCCAGAGGTTAATGTAAACCTGTTCTTAATGACATTGGTCCACTAAAAGATTTGACAGCACCTAGAAAGCACACCTGACTCAAGTAAGCAGAGAGGCCAAGAATATGACAGGCTCAAGAGAAACTGAGTGGAAAGCGGGAGACACAGCTGAGCCCGTGGAAGGAGGGAAAGGATGGATCCAAACCACCAATGGGGTGAAACATGTAGGATAGCACAGTCTCCAGGGAGTGGGGAGAGAGACACTCCCCCCAACCCCAAGCCTATTTAGGTTAGTTACTGACTGGTAGACTCCTTCCCTTCCCCTCCACCCCACCAGAGGAAGTAGAGCAATCCACTCCTGGAAGGCATGCCCTGAGACTTCCAAGCCTGAATGGGAGAGGCTGGTGGCTTGCTACTTTGTGTCTAATTTTTCTCTGTAAAAATAGAACCTACTGCTATAAGACCCTGAATAGATGGTGATGTTCATGGACCTTATGCCATGTGTTTTTTCATGGTGAGAGGATACTCTTGTCAGGTCAATCCCAGGCAGCCATAATTGGTTTCAATTTGATTCCTTTGCACCAATTCATTTTCTGCCTGGTTTATAATTCCACAGCCTCCTTTGGGTTGGATCTGGTTATTTACAAGAGATTTCTAGTATTTTAAGTTCTCAAATTCATGGTGGAGACAAGGTGGATTTTTCGGTGTTATTCAGATTGTTGTGTGCTACAAAATCTCACCGAGCTCATTGAGATTAAATACTTTTCCTCCACCAGTTTTATTATTGAGGATATCTGAATAACCTGGGGTTAGGTAGTGAATGTAGTGAATCTGTGGCCGTAGCATTTACAGCATGTAAAATTTTTGTTTTTTGATACTTTTCCAAGAATGTTTCCATCGTGGGTGTGGCTTTCTTTTCTCTGTTCTTAACTCCAGCATTGAAGTTATCATCATCTGTTGGGGTATTGATTTCAGGCCATCATGGCCTGGGAAGTTTTGGGGGTTGGTTTTTTTTGTTTTGTTTTGTTTTGTTTTGAAAAAATGAGGCAAGTAATAGTATAAAGTAGTGCATCTAAAACTGTAATATATGACACCATTTGGGGATCTGTTAAATTGCAAGTTGTAATTCTGTGGGTCAAGGGTAGAGCCTAAAATTCTGTTTTTAGAAGTTCCGAGGTTAAACCAGTGTTCCTGGTCCTCAGGAGCACCTACCCACATGTGGCTGTTGAGAATTTACCATGTGACTGGTTCAAATTGAGATGTACTGTAAAATTTATACCAGATTTCAAAGGCTTATTATAAAAAAGAAGGTACAGTATCTCAACTTTTTTTTATTGATTCCATCTTGAAATGATAGTATTTTGGATATATTGGGTTAGATTACTAAAATTGACTTTGTTTCTTTTTACTTTTAAATATGGCTACTGGAAAAATTTGAATTATATGTATGTAGCTCACATTTCTATTGGATGACTCTAGTATAGAACATTCTTATCCCAAGAATGATATGTCTGAACAGTAGTGGTTATATAAAAGAAATTCTAGCTGGGATCATGCCTAAAGTAGTCTTTCACTATCAGAAATATAAATAAGATCTTATAAAAACGTTAGCACATTGATGCTCAGACATTTTTCATTTGTAGGCAGATTATAAAGCACTTCACAAATGTCCCTTGACCCTCATGTTCTGTGGTAGCATTTTGTTATGTGTGTCCTGTTAATGGAACAGATAGTAAGAGGTCTTTGCATCGAGCATTGTAGTATACTCTTGGTTGTTGAGTACAAGGAGCTAAGGAAAGTAGGTGATGGTAGAAATCAGGGAAACCCAGCAACCCACAAGGTTTTCCATTAGGCTTGGTTTTGTTCTATGCAGATAGTGAGGTTTGTTGAATCAGTCCAAATATGTAGGATTGTTTCAACCCTGGCTTCTTCCCTCAAAGAGTTTTAACAAGCCCACTGGGGAAACAGATTATTTTGGGAAAAATTTAAGTGCATAATAGTGTGGTTGTTTTATCAGCAGATACATTCAAGGAAAAATAATGGCTTATAGACCAACCAGTCATGAATCTGAATAGATTATCTGGGGTCAGTACATCCCTCCTCTTTGCAAATAAACAGATAAACTTTGTTGAAGAAATCAAACACTGTTCTTTATGAATCAAGTAAGTCTCAATTTTTAGTGCTTAGAAAGCATACGTGATTTCCATTGACAACCAAACGAGTATAGTTTTAATATTGTGTCATTCAAGACCACCCAATCTATGGCCACAACCAACACATCTTTTTTCTATCACTTTCTATTCTTTCCTCTATTTGAATGCTTTTTAAGCATGTGCATGCAGACATGCACACACGCACCGTGTTGCCTTTCAAAGTCCTGCCCATACTGATCTCACACCTGGCCAAACCTAGTTTCTTTTACCCTGAGCCATTGTACCTATTCTGTCTGTTGTTAGACAATAACTCTTAAAATGCAGGATCAGGTTTGCATAATCTTAGTCTTTGTACTACCTTGCAGGTGGTCCTGACTTAAGGAGCCTTCTCTGACTGCTAATACGGATAGTGTTAAGGTACCTGAATTGAAGAAACTGGTCTCTGATAAATGTGGCAGAACCTTTGTTTGAGATGAGAGCAAGAATACAAAACACTTTAAATTTTAATTTTGAGTTAACCTTATGTATACTTGTCAGTTTTGTTAAGTCAGTTTTTTGATAGGAATTGGACATTGCTCAGACTCATTTTACTCTTAGATACCTGGGTATTCTCAGCACTCACAAGATGTAAGAGCCAGAAACTATAAATCAAAAAGAAGCTGATTTTTCTATTTTCTTTTATGTATTCAGTTAGTATTTATTGTGTTCTTACTAACCTGGGCACAGTGCTAAAGGGTAAAAACTACTTGTTATATAAATGGTTTCTGTCCTTAACAAACTTATGGTCTTATAGAGAAGAGAAATACATGAATATATTTCAGGTATGAGATGATGGTATGAGACAGTAGGTGGAGGTGTGTGGTAGCTATAAGCAGGGCCATTGGACTCTGGATTCAAGTTCTGATTCTGGCTCAAAGAAAAGCATGACGAAAAGGCATTCTGATGACTTGTTTTCTAAGGGAGAATTTAGCTAAAAACAGGTCCCCTGCCAGATGTAAAAAATGTGTAAGATTTAAACCAGTTTTGTTAATAACTTTAATATCAAATATCCAGTCAGAGTTGAATCTCATTGTCTCATGGCATTTTTAAAAAACATTTGTTGGTTTGACTCAATACAAACAAGATCCATAGATAGTCTTTGCTGTATCTCTTAAGCTTCTTTTGTCTATATCAGGGTTTCTCAACCTCTGCACTTACTGACATTTGGGGACCAATAATTCTTTGTTGTGAAAGACTCACCTGTGCAGAGCAGGATGCTTAGTAATGTCTCTGGCCTCTACCCACTAGATAGCACTAGATACTGGTAGCTTACGTGCACAGGTAGTGACAACCAGAAACATGTCCAAGTCAAGTTGGGTCACTCAGTCATGTCTGACTCTTTGCAAACCCATGGACTGCGGATGCCAGGCTTCCCTGCCCATCACCAACTCCCGGAGCTTGCTCAAACTCAAGTCCATCGACCATCGAGTTGGTGATGCCATCCAACCATCTCATCCTCTTTCATCCCCTTCTCTTGCCTTCAATCTTGCCCAGCATCAAGGTCTTTTCTAATGAGCCAGTTTTTCACATCAGGTGGCCAAAGTATTGGAGCTTCAGCATCAGTCCTTCCAGTGAATATTCAGGACTGATTTCCTTTAGGATGGACTGGTTGAATC
This sequence comes from Cervus elaphus, assembly GCF_910594005.1. Taxonomy (NCBI): domain Eukaryota; kingdom Metazoa; phylum Chordata; class Mammalia; order Artiodactyla; family Cervidae; genus Cervus; species Cervus elaphus. The sequence continues at coordinate 35,830,305 of NC_057818.1, forward strand.
TCCTTGCAGTCCAAGGGACTCTCAAGAGTCTTCTCCAACACCACAGTTCAAAAGCATCAATTCTTCAGCACTCAGCTTTCTTTATAGTCCAACTCGCGCATCCATACATGACTACTGGAAAAACCATAGCCTTGACTAGACGGACCTTTGTTGGCAAAGTAATGTCTCTGCTTTTTAATATGCTATCTAGGTTGGTCATAACTTTCCTTCCAAGGAGCAAGTGTCTTTTAATTTCATGACTGCAGTCACCATCTGCAGTAATTTTGGAGCCCAAGAAAAGAAAATCTGTCACTGTTTCCACTGTTTCCCCATCTATTTGCCATGAAGTGATGGGACCAGATGCCATGATCTTAGTTTTCTGAATGTTGAGTTTTAAGCCACCCTTTTCACTCTCCTCTTTGACTTTCATCAAGAGGCTGTTCAGGATACAGCCTTGACTTACTCCTTTCCCAATTTGGAACCAATCCGTTTTTCCATGTCCAGCTCTAACTGTTGCTTCTTGACCTGCATACAGATTTCTCAGGAGGCAGGTCAGGTGGTCTGGTCTCCCATCTCTTTAAGAATTTTCCACAGTTTGTTGTGATCCACATAGTCAGAAACATGTCCAGGCCTTGCCAAATGTCTCCTGGCATAAGAATCACTGATCTGTAGGTTCTCCCTGTACCCTTGACATTTTTTTTCCTTCCTGGTGATTTCTTTACAGAAAACAGTAAGTAGTTATTCCTGCAGTTTGCTTCAGTCTGGGTTTCATGAATTTCATCCCTGTAGTGTAAATTAATATCCTCTGTCAACCAGTTTCCTATTAATTGGTAGTTGGATCTAGAGGTTTGATTTGTTTAGGATTTTTTTGTTTTGTCTTAAAAGACTACTTCATAGATGGTATTCCCGTCTTCCACCAGGAAGTGCATAATATCTGTTGTTTTTTTTGTAATATTAACAAACATTGGTGGTCTTTTTTGTTTTAAAATGTATATATTTTCGTTTAGATAAATTTTATTTTAAATAACAATCTGTGTTCTCCCTTAATAAAGGAAGGGGAAATGGAAGGTGAGGCGGTTGAAGCCATTGTGGAAGAGTCTGAAACTTTCATTAAAGGAAAGGAGAGAAAAACTTACCAGAGACGCCGGGAAGGGGGCCAGGAAGAGGACTCTTGCCACCTTCCCCAGAACCAGACTGATGGTGGTGAGGTGGTCCAGGATGTCAATAACAGTGTACAGATGGTGATGATGGAACAGCTGGATCCTACCCTTCTTCAGATGAAGACTGAAGTCATGGAGGGTGCAGTCGCTCCAGAAGCAGAGGCTGCCGTGGACGATACCCAGATTATAACCTTGCAGGTTGTAAATATGGAGGAACAGCCTATAAACATAGGAGAGCTTCAACTTGTGCAAGTACCTGTTCCTGTGACTGTACCTGTTGCTACCACTTCAGTAGAAGAACTTCAGGGGGCTTATGAGAATGAAGTGTCTAAAGAGGGCCTTGCAGAAAGTGAACCCGTGATATGTCACACCTTACCTTTGCCTGAAGGGTTTCAAGTGGTAAAAGTGGGGGCCAATGGAGAGGTGGAGACCCTGGAGCAAGGGGAACTTCCGCCTCAGGAAGATCCTAGTTGGCAAAAAGACCCAGACTATCAGCCACCAGCCAAAAAAACAAAGAAAACCAAAAAGAGCAAACTGCGTTACACAGAGGAGGGCAAAGATGTGGATGTGTCTGTGTATGATTTTGAGGAAGAGCAGCAGGAGGGTCTGCTGTCAGAGGTTAATGCAGAGAAAGTGGTTGGTAACATGAAGCCTCCAAAGCCAACAAAAATTAAAAAGAAAGGTAAAATAAGTTTATCCATTATATTCTCAAAACCATTTTGGGATAAAACACATAACAGTACATATGCAGATTATATTAAATGGATTTATTTTTTAAAGATTGTGATGTGGGTATCAATTTTTTTAGCCAGTCTAAAAGAAGTTTTTTCAGATTGAGTCCTTTTTTAAGTCCTGAAAAGAAAGTAAGAAATCTATTGGTAGCATGAGATAATTATGACTAAATATGACTTAATTTGGTTTAGTTACAAAAAGCTAACAAAATACATCTGTAGCAGTTTAAGCTTAGGATTAATCTTAAAAATTTTGAAACCCTGCAACAAGTAAGTGTTTTATTTCGTATATAGGTGTAAAGAAGACATTCCAGTGTGAGCTTTGCAGTTACACATGTCCACGGCGTTCAAATTTGGATCGGCATATGAAAAGTCACACTGATGAGAGACCACATAAGTGCCATCTCTGTGGCAGGGCATTCAGAACAGTCACCCTTCTGAGGAATCACCTTAACACACACACAGGTGGGTGCTGGATAAACATGTTGGGGACTACAGCTTAGCAAAGGCTTAAACTTGAGTTTTAAATATCTTCTAAGCTGATTCCGGGAGTAAAAGTGATAAGACTTCTTTGTTCTTTCTTATGTTACCCTTTTTGTAATCTTGATTTATTGTAAGCAAGTGGACTTATGGGCAAATGTAAAGAATTTATGGGAAGTAATCCAAATTATATAAGGATGGTGATTCAGATAAAGATTTTTTGCGGTAGTTAACCAACCTATAATATTTCCTGAGGACACCACCATTGTGTTGCTAAAGTTTTAACAACAATGACAAAAACTAACCCCCCAAAATCCCAGGCAACAATTGCCAGACACTATGAGGAAGAACATTAAAAATAGAAATGTGGTCCTCCTCTGTAAAAACCATAGTTTCTGGTTGTTTTACCTCAAAGAATAAGCTATAGTTCATAAACCCAGAATGAAAAATTTAAGACACCGTTCCAGCATTTCAAACATTTGTTCATTCATGGTCCACACATACTTAATATTCTAATATTAGCTTCATGTAGACTGTGGTCAGGTTCTGGGGTCACTAAAGTGGAGAGACTGGGCTGAAGCTCTCCTGAGACTCTCTTCTGGGCTCTTATACACTTACAGTGTTGATATTTGGCTCCAAGTGCTAATAGAAACTTCTCTCACCTGATTCTTCATGCAGAATAGCTTTCTTCTATCCAGATTCTCCACCTCATTTTATATGATGACTCTTGTTTTCTCTTTGATGTGTTGGTTGTCTGATGAACATGATCAAGTAGGGGTTGGCTTATAAGCAGTATGCTGTGCCGTAGTGTATTTGTTAATGTGACTTAGTCACTTCTCACCAACTCCCTAGTTTCTACCCAGACTTGACGATGATAATATGTTTTATTTGGTAGTTTGAAAATCCTAAGGAAAAGGCAGAAGACTGCATAAAAGCAGCTGAACACATTATAGGACTGCCAAAATGGGAGTACCTTGATGTGGGCACTGTGTGTCATGGTCAAGTCCTCAGCTTTGAAAATAAGAAATTTGGCTATTTAGGAGTGATTTGGCAGGACTAATTCATACTAACCAAATCCTCAAGAGTCAGGAGCATAACAGAACATCAGTTTATGGTGAAGAATGCACCTTTTTATTTTGTAGATACAATAGTATTGCATCCTAGGGGGGCCTATGTCCAGATGCTGTAGCAATTGAACGGTGGCCTGGTGAGCATGGACCTTGAGCAGAGGGACACAGTCGGTCATGTGGTACAACCTGATAAATTCAGGTCCCGCGGCGGTGTCTGCTTGTTTCTAATTGCCATGCTTAGGTCTATCGGAGGCAGGCCTCTTCTTCCCCCTTCGGTAATGCTAAGTAAACATTGGAAATTGTTTGTTTTCAGCTTACCGTGTCCTAATAGGAATTGATATTGCTTTCCTTCTCTTGTTAGTTGTTGTTTTACTTACCTGTCTGTACCACCAGAGTGTACATTTTTCATACATAAGAACTCTATCCTTCACTCTTAATCTTTAGTGGTACTAAAGAAGCAAACTGAATAAATGAACATTCTTTGGAATTTTCTAGTAATTACTATCATATCCAAACACATTGCCCTCTCCAGTATTCTCAATCTCTGGGAAAATCATTTCTGCAAATGGCTGGTCCCATTCATAACATCGTGAGTCTTCCTAATTCCATTCTCAAAGGTAGCCTGCCTTTGATTTTGGTGTTTGAGATTACCTTGCTGTTCACTTCTTACTCACAATTCCAGATGGTAATAATAACAGCCTATGAAAACAGTACTGTGTTCTGCTGTCAGCTTTATCTCTTTATTGTGAATATTACTTGGTCATAATATTTCCAGTGCAATGTTCAGAATATAAAGTGCCTAGAGAAGATCTACTAAAGTAATGGTACATTATGGGGCTACTATGGGAAGACATATTAAAAACAATAAGATTATCTCAGTGAAAGGAAAAATAAAACAAGAAAAAAAAAACAAGAAATATGGAAGATATAGTATTAGTTCAAAAAATATTTAAATATTCCATGATTTAACATTCAGATCACAGAATATTAGATTTGGATATTTGAAAACAGTCTGTTTAAATCACATAACATAAAAGGCAATACTGCTTTTAAAGCCTTTGGTAAATCTCTAGAATACCTTATGAAACCAAATTAAAATAGAAAATATGTTATTATATTTCTATTTTTTTTAAAAAAGAAAAAGTTGGTCAATATGGACAGCCCACTGGTTCTGTATATATAATTTCAATACAGTAATTTTTGATGTGTAGAAGGATCTTGAATCAAAATAACTATTAATTCTGTGACCTCTACTTGATAGACATTGAGGTTTAAAAGATGTGTTCTGTATTTTTTTAGATGGGTTGAAACAGATACTTCTATTAACCCTTAATCCATAGTGATCAAAATATTCACAAAATAGGGATAAAAAAGATTTTGTATTCAAAGACAGCAGACTCAAAATGGTAATTAAGAGAAACTAAACTTTAGTTTGGCATGTGTTTTTAATATTTTGAGATTGGTGTTGTAAAGTCAGCTGGGCTCTCACCCGTAGCTTTTGGAGCTACTCTCAGGCATGGTTGGTGAGATAACCAGGGTCCAGCCTCATGCTGCAGTTGTGCCACACATTGAACTCTGTAATTAACCATGTCCTTGACTTTCTCTTATGTCCTCCTTTCTCTAGGTACTCGTCCTCACAAGTGCCCAGACTGTGATATGGCCTTTGTGACTAGTGGAGAATTGGTGCGGCATCGTCGTTACAAACACACCCATGAGAAGCCATTTAAGTGTTCCATGTGCGATTACGCCAGTGTAGAAGTAAGTTCAGTGTAGATCAGCTCCTTGTTGGTTCCTTGTCTTAAGAAGACAATGATTCCTGTGTGAGGATAGTTTGTATCCTCATAATATAAGATAGAATATCTTACTAGATGACTACCACTCCTCCTCCCCACCACTAGAAAAAAAAATTCTGTATTGATTGTGAAAGGTTTACCCATTAAAAAAAGAGTACTAATCCATGTGTTATTAATGTTACAAGCAAATTCTACCAGACTTCAGAGAAATAAGTCACTATACCAAGAGTATTTTAAAAATGGAAGATTTCATCACCATAATTATTTGAGGTTACCTTGTTACCCAAACTGGATTAGGATAATTGTAAAAAGAAAACTGTATCTTTTTCTCACAGAAAAGCCAAAATTTTAAATAAATTAACAGATCAGATGTAGTAATAGATTATTACTAAAATGTGATTATTAAATAGAATATATCTAAAATGCAAGAATAATTCAACATTAGGAAATTATTGGTGTGTACTACATTGAGAGATTAAAGAAAAACCACATAATCGTTTCTGTAATTGAAAAACTATAAAATTTGATACTTGGTACTATTTAAAGTTCTGGCAAGTCAAGTGTAGAAGAAGATGTCTTTATTATGAGGAGTATCTACTGGAAGCCTATAGTAAACCCAGCCTAAGTAACTTTGGAACAAGATACCCATTCTCACAGTTAGAATTTCAACATTGTATTGGAAATCCTAGATAATAGCATAAAGTAAGTAATGAATTATAAATGGAAAGACAAAACTGTCATTTCTACAGACATATTTTCTTACGTAGAAAATCCAAGAGTATTGGCTGAAAAACCTAGAACATTTGAGTTCAGTCGAGTGGTCAGATCCAAGATATAAATACACAGGAATCAGTGACTTATACAATACCAATACTAGAAAACAGGTTCAAATTCTAACAGCAATAAAAATGGCCTGGGGGTAAACTGAACAGCAAAAAAGCACTTAATTCCTGTAAGAAGAAAATGTCTCAGAATTTTTGGAAGGACATTAATAAATACAATAAATATATATTTCAAGTTGGTTCTGAATTTCAACTGGAAGTGTATATATGAATGACTAAAAAATTTTTGAAAAAGGAATGAAGGGCTTTTGCTATTGGCTATGGTAAAACTATATGATAAATGAAGACAATGTGATATTGGAGCAAGAAAAAAAGAGTTGGCTGAAAAAGAATAGATCCTGCAGTATACAGGAATTTAATATGTGATAAGTCCTAGAAAGAGAACTATTCAGTATTACTGTTGGAATCGTTCTTTAGCCTTACAGTGTGTGAAATTTTTACTGTGTAGAATACAGGGGGATTTTAGTGTAAAACTGGAACACTATTTAGAATTTTCAAGTCACATGTTAGTGAGTATTTGAAACCCTCCTTAGAGTCACTCTTTTCTTGGAAAGGTACCAATTGAAGAGGAAAAGCATAAGTCCAAAGGGAGGAAGGTGAGAGGCCGCTGGTGCCTGGCCTGTCTGGGAAGTGCTGTTGAAAGAAAGACTGAGGGGAATTAAAATGCACTTATAAATTTGGATTCAAGTTTTTTAGAAACTTGATCCATAAATTAGCATGAATTATTTAAAAACTATTCTGGATAACTTCAGACATATAAAGAAGTAGATAGAATAGTATATTACACCCCCATGGACCTATTACCTGGCCTAAACTGTTAATAGTAACTCATCTTGACTCATGCCCTATCCGTTTTACCTTGTTCCCTTAGATCATGATAGGGATTTTAGAGGCAACAGTTAAAAAGGAGGAAATACCGTCCTTTAGACTTTGTCTGTTACGAACTTCAGTTTCCAAAACCAAAGCTTTTGTGCTTGACCCACGGTGTTCATGTCACAACCTATGGTAATACAGGTTTAAGAGGTTTTGTTGCTTTTGTATTTCAGGTCAGCAAATTAAAGCGTCACATTCGCTCTCACACTGGGGAGCGTCCTTTCCAGTGCAGCTTGTGCAGTTATGCCAGCAGGGACACATACAAGCTGAAAAGGCACATGCGGACCCATTCAGGTAGGACTTCTCCGTTCCTTGTATTAATGAACCACTTTCTGGTGGATCCCATTGGCACCCTGTGAACCACCACATACCCCTATCAGTTACCCAAATGGAAGTGGGCATGAGAATAGTATATAAATGACAAATGTTCTCTGGCATACCTTCAGAGTTCATTGCTCTGAATATACACTGGAGAATGGAAATTTTTTACTGTGTGAAGCCTGGGTAGATTACCTAACCCAACTTGTCAGTTTTCCAAAGCACAGTCTTTTTCTAAAAAGAAAAACTTGCAGGTCCTCCTGCCATCATCCCGTCTATAGCAGTAGAAACTACTCTTATTAACATGAAGGACTCTGTGGCAGAACTGGGCAGAGCAGAGGTGTTGGCCACAGTTTGGGACTTCTTATTCATCTCTGAAGATAGGCCTGAGCCAGGCAGTGGGCCTGAGCCTCATCCTTCCTGAGTTAAGAACTGTAGATCCTCTGTGGCTTGGCATATCTGCCACCTGGTAACCCTCCAATTAAATGGTAGTTACTTAGTCATTTCATCTAATTTATTAATTCTGTTTTTTTTTTTCTTTGAAGGGGAAAAACCTTATGAATGTTATATTTGTCATGCACGGTTTACCCAAAGTGGTACCATGAAGATGCACATTTTACAGAAGCACACAGAAAATGTGGCCAAATTTCACTGTCCCCACTGTGACACTGTCATAGCCCGAAAAAGTGATCTGGGTAAGTCAGTCAGCTAGTGGCAAATGAAAAATAAATTTTGACAAATCTATGAAGATAATGATCACAGGTTACTTCCTTTTCTGACTTCATACGTTTTGTTTGTTGTGAATGGCCTGCTATTTAATAAAAGTCATTGTTTATGCTATTTTCTTCTGTCTCTTCTTTCTCTTACTGAAGCTACACAACAAAATTTTTTCCTGACTGTAGCTTATCTATAAATAAATGGCAGCTATAATGAGAGAAAAGTGTATTTTTAATCAGTATCCTTCATTGGTAATGTTAAAAGTCCCCAAATATGGAAGTAACATAGTATGGTTCGAACTAAGGTCAGTCCATTTCAGTTTTTTGTTTTTTTTCCAGAATATTTGTACTTTCTTTAGGTAATTAGACTGTTGTATTGATTTGGTGATAGCTATAATTCTGTACATAATTAAGCTAGAGTTAATGTAAAGGCAGAGTTTAGTGGTAGAAATTTTAGTATAACTCATATACTTAAAGATAAGGTCACCTGAATATCCCTTTGTGTTTCTTATTTAAAATAGTTAAAAATAGTGCCCCAGTCTGTTCTCTGTTCAAAATGCATCGCTCCCTGCAAAATAATAATGTATTTAGATAAATTGTACCTTGCAGGTTGTCTTTATACTTTGATTTTACTTTTTTACTTATTTGATCTTCACAGCAATCATATGAAGTCATCAAGGCGTATTTATTCGAGCTTTGTAGGTGATAACCAGGTGTTTTGACCAAAGTGATACAACACAGCTTATGAGTGGCAAAGCTGGACTTGAGTATTCTGGAACCCTCTCAAGCTGTTTCTCACACTGGGGCATGTATAAGGACCCAGGTCATATCAGGAGCATACCAAACCATATCATAAATATGGCCTGTCTTTCTGCACGTTTTGAGTAAAGGTTTTGAGTAAAGTTATACAATTGAACTAGTATCTTAAAACATTTTTCCAATAATATGACTATATTGAACAAACTGGAGACTGACATAAAACATTTTTAAGATGAAACTGTGAGCTTGAAGTAGAGGACATGTAGGATTCCACGTAAGATCCAGTGGGTCATGTGTTCATTCTACTCTAGTGTAGAAAGGATTTTAGAAAAATTTAAGAAGTACTGTCCTCAGATAAATGAAAGAGTTTTACTGTTCTTAACGTATAGAAACTAAAACCTAAACCAGTAATATCATAGCACTGTGTGAACTGTTAGGCCACTGTTTGGATTATTCGATTTTTTTTTTAAGTTATTCACTATCCTGATGCAAATGAAAACCATGAGTGTTTTATACTTGCATGATAACCTCTTAGACCCTACATAATAAGCTGTTTATGAGGTAGTTAAGGAGCTGTCAAATAATAGTTATCTCCCCAAACCATTCCCAAACAAGTTTGTGTTCCCTCTTTAAAACAGGTCTGATTTCACATTAATATGCAATAATTAAGATTCATCACCTTGGAACACAGGAAAGCATGGGCTTTGGAGGCAGACCTACCAGAGTCAAGATTCACCTCCAAATACTTAACTGTTCTAATAAGTTTTTTTTTTTTTAACTGATATGTAGGAATAATTCCAACCTTACAGAATTATTATTGTAAATATTTAATAAAAACATATGAAAGTCTTTCACATTAACTGTTAGGTCTCTATCTGAGGAGCAGAAGTTGAGTCTAAGAATTATTTGAAATGATATATGTATGTATAAAAAGTCTTCATATAGTGAACACGTGTAGAGAGTAAAAAAGTGAACCATCACTTTCTCTTACCTTATTTCCATTCCCCAGAATTAGCCCTCTTTGATGTGAGGCTTCCCTGGTGGCTCAGTGGTAAAGAATCCACCTGCCAATGCCTGGAGGAGGAAATGGCAACCCACTCCAGTATTCTTGCCTGGGAAATCCCACGGACAGAAGTGCCTGGTGGCTGTAGTCCATGGGGTCGCAAAAAAGTCACATACTATTTAGCAACTAAACAACAAAAGTTGGAAGTGATAGCACCTTGATTGAGCAGATGGTTAGCACCATAAATTCTTGATCCTAAACGCAGCTGGGCTCCTCAGTATTCCAGCTGTTTGTCCTCATCAGTTGTGTTCCCATTCTCCTCAGTGAGTGTGTCCCATTAATTCATTCCACAGATGTTTGAGCACCTGCTATGTGGGAAGTACTATGACAGTAGGGTAAATCATTAACTTTGTTTAAACCTCTAATCTTCCTTCCCTTTTCTCTTTGCCTCCTTGGTCTCAGTATATAACTTCTTTTCTTACTTTACACACACAGGAAATGCAGCAGGTTGAAACTTCAAATTTCCCCTTTCCACATGTGTAACTTACCTGCATTCGTCCTCTTGCCCCATCAGCTTCTAGAGACTGTCACTGTTCGTGTCTGTGGCCTGTCCCTTTGCCCTGACCCCATTCTCCTGTGTTCCTAGCAACTTTTACATGGTCAAGTATTGCTTCTTTACCTTCACTTTCATGTTCTCACTCCTTAATCTTTCCCCTCAACTCTAAATGTCCTTACTTCTCTGCTTTTTTTTTTGTCTTCTGTTTCTAGGTTTTAGCTCTTTATTTCCTTCTCAGCCAGTCCTCATGAAGAGTTATATCGCTTACAGTCCTCTCTCCCTCAGCTTCCTTCCCATCTGGCATTTCAAATTCAACATGTTCAAAACTGGGGTCTAAATCCCCTTTGTCCCCTTGTCCCAAAGACAGACACACAGCTCAGGCTTCAGCCCTGTTCCACTTACTCCTTGTCTCAGTAAGTGGCTCCACCATCTGCTCAGTTTTCCAAGCCAGAAACCTGAAGGTCATTCCTGATACCCACCTTTCTCTTCCTCACTCTGGTCAGTCACTGAGTCCTATTGATTCAGTTTCTTGGGTCTCTTGTCAGGTCCCCTTCCCTCCATACCCACTGCCATCTCCAAACCACCACCTTCCCTCACCTGTCCAGTTTTAACATCTCACCTAGTCTCTCCATGTCTGTTTTTACTCCTTTTTTTTCCCCATTTTCTGTATAGCAGCCAGAGTAATTATACTCAGAAGCAGAAAGAAATGTGTTCTTAACTTTTTGAGATGTTTGTGTTTTCACAAGTTGGACTGGGCTTTGTGTTTTGCTTTCAGGTGTCCACTTGCGAAAGCAGCATTCCTATATTGAGCAGGGCAAGAAATGCCGATACTGCGATGCTGTGTTTCATGAGCGCTATGCCCTCATCCAGCACCAGAAGTCACACAAGAACGAGAAGCGCTTTAAGTGTGATCAGTGTGATTATGCTTGTAGACAGGTAGGAACCTTTATAGTTAGAAAACGGTTGATGTCTCATCAGTGTTGGGTTTTATCAGAGGGTTTTTACCTGGTGGCTCAGAGGGTAAAGTGTCTGCCTGCAGTGTGGGAGATCTGGGTTCGATCCCTGGGTTGGGAAGATCCCCCGGAGAAGGAAATGGCAACCCACTCCAGTATTCTTGCCTGGAGAATCCCATGGACAGAGGAGCCTGGTAGGCTACAGTCCACGGGGTCGCAAACAATTGGACACGACTGAGCGACTTCACTTTCACTATATGAAAGTAAGTTCAGGACTTGAGAGAAGGGATGAATTTGGTACTGGGGCCTGATGCCTGGGAGTGATCTACCGAAGCAGCCCAGCAGAAGTGAGTGTATCTGGTAGGATTTGGGGAAGCAGTTTTGTACCCCAGTAAGGTTTACATCATCCTCTCAGTAAGCAGTTCTGGGCCTGGACCCTTGGAAGAGAAAGGTTTTTAGAGCTACACATGCAGGTGGTGCGGGATAGCAGCCCTACAACAGGCTCTGAGACCTTCCTTCACCCCATTCTCTTTCAGGAGAGGCACATGATCATGCACAAGCGCACCCACACTGGGGAGAAGCCTTATGCCTGCAGCCACTGCGACAAGACCTTCCGCCAGAAACAGCTCCTCGACATGCACTTCAAACGCTATCATGACCCGAACTTTGTCCCTGCGGCCTTTGTCTGTTCTAAGTGTGGGAAAACATTTACACGCCGGGTAAGAGTCAGAACTTGACTTCCTCCCTTATAGTTCTTGATACCATTCATGTTCTCGATCTTCTGTTGCAAAGCAGGGCAGTTTTCTCCACTGAGATTATAGAGATAAACTATCATTTGGAAAGGGTCAGTCATCCCCACCCCACCACATCACACCTGTCCATGCGTGAACTCTTCCACTGATGGGGAACTCAGTATTTTTTAACAGGTCTGTCTTCACTTAGGGTCATGTTAGTCAGGTCTGCACAGGACAGGGAGCTTGGTCTGATTCTCCCGTACTCAGAGGACCTAACCTCATCTTCTGAGCAGCTCTCCTCTCCCACCCACCCTTTTCTCTCTCTCTACCCACTCCAGATGGAGACCATTTTCCCTGAATGGGAAGAGTATGTTCAGGACACACTTAGCAGATACTAGAACATTGAGACTTAATATGGATAACCACCCCCCAGTTGTTGTTTTTTTTGTTAAACTAAAAGAGAACTTCCAATTTTAATCTTACCTTTTTTAGTAATGTGAACGAGGATTTTGTTCCTTTTGTTAGAATACTATGGCAAGACATGCGGATAATTGTGCTGGTCCAGATGGTGTAGAAGGGGAAAATGGAGGAGAAACGAAGAAGAGTAAACGTGGAAGAAAGAGAAAGATGCGTTCTAAAAAGGAAGACTCCTCTGACAGTGGTAAGTGACTTTTGTTTCTTGAGTTAGTTAAATGTGGCAGGTTTTGGTGCAGAGATTACAGTGTATTTTCGTAAGGACGTGCTGGAATACAGAGATAGGCCATTCTCTCATGCTTCCTTTAAACCTCTAATCTTCCTGATGTGTGTATATATTTACAACAGTAGTTAGCTTATTCCCAGAGCAAATTTTTCTTTTTTTTCTTATGGTGTTCCATTGCTTGATAAGATATGTTATGTTCAGTTAAAGCTGAAGCAAAATTAATATCTTTATACTCACTTTACTCAGATTAGTGATATTTTAAGGCCAGCAGAGTTTCTTTTCTATGTTCATAGCTTTTACGTTTAGGAAGCTGGTCTAGATTTGAGCAGTGAATCTAATGGACATGAAGAAGGTTGCTTAAGCATCCTGACCAACTTCTGGTTTGACTGCCTGTGTCAGCCTAGCCTTGAGATGTGTTGATCAAATCCGTGAAGGTCAGCCTTTCTCTTCCTACCTTAATCTCCCCATTTATAATTTAAAACTTTGCCTGTTTTCCTACCATTGATGTTCTTTGGGGTGTTAATCATGAAATCCAGGCAGAAGGTATACGTGTTGAGGTGCTAGACTCACGAAGGGGGTGGAGAACAGAGTGTTGGTCATGTAGGAGTCACATTTGACGATACAAACTCACTCCAAAGTGTTAGGTTTTATAATGTGGATACTTGGGCTACTGGCACCTAGTTGAGAAGGCACATCAGTGGCTTCAATATTTAAGACTTGTGGAAAAGGATGTAGAGGAGTTTTGTTTTGGGGAATGTACTTACAGATGATGCCTAATGTATTTCTAAGAAATTCTCATTTTGTCTTCTGCGTTGCTTGTCAGAAATAGTGGGAAACGAAATGAAATTTCTGAAAACTGAATATATCTGTCACTTTATTGGTTTTATTATAAAATTTGTTCATGAAAGTACTAGGTCTTTTATATTTAAATATATAAGAAATTTGTTTTTTTATCTTAATAAGGCCTCAGTTTTCTATTCATAACTTTTTATGGGGGAATATTTGTCTAAGCATAAGAGTAATTTATTTTTTGCTGCCTTCTTAAGTGGAAAATCTATTTTAAGCGGTATCTTCAGTCACTGGGTTTTAAGTGAATGCCTCCTTTAAAATGTCACTTTGCTTAATTTTCTTTTTCCACTTTGTTTAATTTTTATGAAAACACATCACACTGAATCACTGTGGAATCCGTTTGTTTGTTTGGCAAAGAAATTGAGTGGACTATTGGGAGGTGCCAAGGAATGTCAGTGGGCCTCAAGAACCAGCAGAGATGCCCAGATAAACTTGAGCTTCAGGATACCTGTAGTAGCTCTTGGTTGCAGGGCCTTCTACTGCCACAGACATACCTTTTTTCTCATGGTACTGCCGTGTTCACTTCTGTGGTTCATCTCCCAACAAGACCAGCAACATCTCTCAGCTGCAGGGTTTAATGACAGTCCCTAATAGGTTTCTGTGGCTCCTCCTTTTGTCTTCTGCACTGGAGAAGACAGGAGGAGGACTTGCAGAGCTTTGTGTGGGGCCTATTGTCTCTTTATCCCAGAATGTTTGGACTGGTGAAGGCCAGAATCAGATTTGTTCCCTCCCAGAAGTTCTGCCTGTTGGTCATCGACAGAAATTGACCACCAGAGTCTAATGCTATTTTCAAGGCTTCTAACCAAAATCTCTCCAATCCAATAAGCTTTTGACCCTATTAACTTTCTTTGTGTGCTTCTCCCACTGCCCCCCCTCCCCCACCTCAGTTCTGACTGAATTTGTTTAGCTTTCTAGGCGTTGGGCCAACTTAGGCAATAGGGGGCTTGAATAAGTTCAGTAGGGAAGCATGTCGTTCTTGACACGCTGCCACGTACCAGTACGTTCCCCACATTTTCACTTAGGATTTCAGTCACTTGACAAGGCATTTTGTCCTGATGATCAGGCATTTACCCACAGATTTCTAAATTTAAACATTTGTTACGAGCGAAAGAGAGTGTGCTTGTAACCTGTGCTTCTTGGAGGAAGGCAGGCAGGATATCTTTTGTGCCGTGGCAATGGGGGAGGGGCAGCAAGAGCTCTTCAGTTGCCTGCAGGTGTGGGCAGCAGAACACCCCCAAACTGTGGTTATTTGTGCCTTATAAATCACTTTAGTTTCTCTCTGTTTCTATAAAATGAGGGTAATACCTCTTATTTAATGAAGCCTATATGGAATAATGGAGAATTTTTATAAACTCTGATGTGTAGTGTAAAAAGCATCTGTGATGATGTGGTAGAATGTAAGTTGCAGAGCACAATTACAGGCATTATCTCTTTGTGATCCTTGAGAGTTCTTTAGAGATTACACAAGGAAACTGAGGTTCCGTGTGGTTATCATCCCAGCTCACACACTTAGGAGATCTGAGACTCAAAACTATATTATCAGGCTCTTCATCAGTGTTCTTTCTACAATAGTTCCCTCTCCTTCTACGTGGTAATTGCTTTAGGGAGAAGGTAAGGGAGTTAGGAGGACCCACTGGGTTTGGGACAGCTGGGAATTAAATCCCAAAATTTGACCTTAACACTTTTCCTGGTAAATAGGACCTCACGGTGCTTCAAGAACTTTATACACACAAACACACACACATCTTCCACCACTCTTCAGGGGTCCATCTCAGGCTTAGTGTCCTGTTTTATCCATGTATAGTAGGTAGAGGGAACATTTGTTCATTTTCAGCTTAAAACACCACTTGGCAGGGGTGTTTAATATAACTGGTGTAAGTTGGAGTTGCCTTTAAGAATTTAAAACTCAATATTCTGATATCTAAAGCTGAAAGAATATCCAGTCCACATAAAATATGAATAATGGTATTTAAGTTGGTTTGCTTATTAATTTAGCATTAATACCAGTTTACTTTCTTTAGTGCTGAAAACAAAAATTCCAGTGAAATGGAATTTTTAAATGGACTATTAACAATGAAAATAAATATTTAAGTAGACTTCACAGAATATGTGATTATTTGTGTGTTGCTTTTCCTTCCGCCACTCGTCTCCTTGCCCCACCACCTCTTCTTCCTGATTTCATGAGAAGAAAATGCTGAGCCAGACTTGGATGACAATGAGGATGAGGAGGAGCCTGCCGTGGAGATTGAACCCGAGCCAGAGCCCCAGCCAGTGACCCCAGCCCCACCACCTGCCAAGAAACGGAGAGGACGCCCCCCTGGCAGAACCAACCAGCCCAAACAGACCCAGCGTAAGTTGCTTGTTTCAGCTCAGTAGGCTGGCGTCCTCTCTTAACATGTGGGGAAGCCAGACGGGTCCTTTTTCTTTGGGTAGATGGGAACCGAGCCATGAGAACAAGTTAAGGTCACACTGGGAACAAATTCTCAGGAAGCGATTTTTTAGTTTTTTATTGGGGAACATCTGAGAAAGTCTCTAGAGGCCTGTTAAGTTTTAGCAAGATAAAGTCCAGAGTTGAAGGGTACTTACTATGAGATGGGTACTGTCGGTGTGGGAGGGTTTTACAAAACAATTAGTCTTAGTCAGCTGGCAAAATTGACATGGTAATGAATGTAATGTATAAGAGCCAAATTTTAAAGGATGGAGGAATAAAGGGATTTCCATGATGACAGTGTCCCTCTTAAGAAACCCAGGTCCATGGATTCTGTTGCTGGCTTCCTGATTTATGAGAGGACATTGGGCAGCAGTCCTGTACTGCACATGGCTCTTGTAATTGCAGGCTCTAGGGAGTCTCAGGTCTTTGTTCTATTCATGAATCTCCTAAAAGCTGGCAATTCTTTTTCTTCCTTCAACAAATGCAGCATTTCATCTGTTTTTTTAATATGCTCCTTGAGCCCCATGTCTAAATGTCTTATTACAGAGGGGTAGTTGGGGAACTATTTGACCTACAGAGATTTGAGTGAACAAACTGGTGGTAGGGCCCTCGGTGTTGCACAGCTTCGGATGCAAAAATGTCAGGTTCTGGAACTTCTCTGGAGGTTCAGTGGCTAAGACTGCACTCCCAATGCAGGGGGCCCCGGGTTCGATCTCTGATCCAGGGAACTAGATCCTGCATGCCACAACTAAGCTTGTGTGCCACAACTAAGACCTGGCACAGATAAATTTATTAAAAAAGTCAGGTTCTTTTACTATAGGTAGGTTATCTCTAAAACAGACCTGCCTACATCCTATACTCTGAAGTATTCCTTGTCTCGTGCCATCTGCATTTTTTGCCTGTGTCACACTGACTATTGTGAAACCCTAATTTATGAGATAAAAGGAAAACTTAAGATTTTTAATACATGATTTGGGAGGCATATGAAGAGGAATGTCAGTGCTTTGTCTTTTGGTACTATCTAGAGTATTTGGGCTTTGTGTATGGCCACATTATAGGTTATTAAGTCTTTTTTATTGACGTTCTCTGTATCGAAACTGAGGCTTTCCAGTGTTGCTGACTTTTCATTTAGTGTCAAGTCTGAAAAGACCCTTGCAATTCTTGGGGGCTTTAATGGAGCATTTGTTTTCTTCATGCTCTTCTTTGCCAGCAACAGCCATCATTCAGGTCGAAGACCAGAATACAGGTGCAATTGAGAACATTATAGTTGAAGTCAAAAAAGAGCCAGACGCAGAGCCTGCGGAGGGGGAGGAAGAGGAGACCCAGCCAGCTGCCACAGATGCCCCCAACGGAGACCTCACGCCTGAGATGATCCTCAGCATGATGGACCGGTGATGGCGGGGCCTCGCTCCTTGCCAGAACTGCTCTGGGCTGTGTTTAAACGGCCTGCATCTTACTTTTTCTCCCTTCTTTCTTCTTTTGGCTTTGGGAAAAGCATCATTTTACCAAACATACTGAGAACTAAAACTTCAAGGATGATGTTAGAAAATGTGATTTAACTAGAACTTGCTGTTTGATGTTAGCAAATCATGGAATGTTCTGAGTCCCTGAGGGTTTACTGTGAAGTGCTGAGGACAGTGTTCACGCCTCCCTGGTTTTCTTAGATGGAAACAGAGACATTGAACCCTCTCTCTTGCAATGGTAAACCACTCCAGAAACCACCACCCGGTTTCCCAGAGTTCTTACGGTCTTCTTCCCAGGAGAGTTTTTAATTGTAAATGCAGACTTGGGAAGGACTTAGACTTTTAAACTGGTTTTTGCTTTTGCTTTTCCCTGACTCCCTTTGCTTGGAGTCAGCTGCACACCAGTAGTATGGCATGCTACGATTGGTTTCTGTCCTGAAGACTTTGCCTCTTTCTTGGCAAAGTTTCTGGTATGGTCAAGCTTGTAAATAACTTTTTTTACATTTTAATCTTTTCCATTAATTACAAGGTTGGAAAGAAGTGCAGTGTAAGAAAACCCAGCATTTTAATTACTTGCAAATTAAGTTACTACAGACGGTAGTTTGTAAACGTTGACGAGGAATTGGATCACAATCATGTCGCAGAACAGCACCAAGACTGCTGCCCGCTAGTGACGGACACCCACATGGAACATCATGATTTCCAACCCATGGAGCCAGCATTTGAACCTTGTACAATTAACTTTCAGTTATGATTTCCCATCTACATTTCCTTTGCTTTGTTCGTAGCTGAGTTTCGTGTTTTATAAATCCTCTGTTGAAGCAGAAGGGTGATTATGAGTGGGTCACAGCAGCTCTTAAAAGCTGGGCCAGGAAATTTCACTAGGTCAGTAATTTAAACTTTGGATCTTCAAAAAAATAATAATGTGAAGCAAAACCAACTCAAAAGTGATTTCTTGCACATGAACTGTCACATGTTTAAAATGTGTTTTTTAGAGAGCCTCAGTCTTGCTGATTTCAAACACTTTTTTCTTCTGTGTATTGCTTTTAAGAGAGCCATCAGTTAGCTATCAGACTCTAGGTTGATGCATTTTGTACTTAGCTGTACTGTGTGATATTTTTCATTATTTTAGGACGCCAACATGAGACCTGTAATAAAATATGTAATGGGGTTGAAAGCTGGGGAGGAGGATCTACTGCTGTACAGCTAATAAATCATAACGGATTAACAAGTGCTCCGAACACCCCCACTTGTGTGATTCCTGCCTAACCAGGGGCCCAGAGGGGTCAGTGTGCATAACTTCAGGCAGCGCAGGCCTCTTTCAGAAGCAAGCTGTGCTTCCAGGATGACCAGCTCTGTCTAGCAGATGGGCGATGATGTTGGCAAGTGATGGAATATTGAGGGCATCCTGCTACGAGTTTTATTGCCCCAAAAGTGTACGAGTAGAGATGTGAATCTACACAGCTGCCAGCCCCCATGATCCACATAAAGAGTGGATTCCCCGTGGTAGAGCAGGTGGACAACAGAGCTTAAAGGAAAAGGGGCCAATGGGAAGCTCTGGCCTCAAGATCTCAGCTCAAGATTTCCCTGGTGGTACAGTGGATAAGAATCTGCCTGCCAATTCAGGGGATTATGGTTTCGATCCCTGGTCCAGGAAGATTCCACATGCCGCATGGCAACTAAGCCCAGCACCACAGCTGCTAAAGCCCTTGCACCTAGAGCCTATGCTTCACAACAAAAGAAGCCATTGCAGTGAGAAGCCTGTGAACCTCAACGGAGAGTAGTCCCCACTCACCACAACTAGAGAATGCACTCACGCAGCAACAAAGACCCAGCAGAACCCAAATGTGAAAAGATTAATAAGTAATTTTTTTTTAATTGGCTCACGGAGGACTGGGATCAATGCATCAAGCTTTGCTAAATGCAGGGGAACAGAGAGAAACTGGACCCTAGAGAAGTTCTTCTCTAGTCTGCCCTAGAGAAGTTCACTTGGAAGGGGAGACCGATATGCCACTACCAGACTGTGGGGAGAGAGACCTAGAGAGCATAGCTCCCTGTTAGCACCTGGGAAGCAGGATGGGAAGGGAATGTGTTAGGGAGTTTCTGTATTGGTGAATTACCATCTTGCTGTTGGCCATTTCTGGGCAGATTGCTCTGGCAGGCCCATTTTAGGTGAAAGCTTTGGCCACAAATTACAGGGCTTTTTGGTTACTGAAGTAGAGTTGATTTACAATGTTGTGTTCCTGCTGTCTAGCAGTGTGATTCAGTTATATATACATTCTTTTTTTTTTTTTTAAATACTCCCTTCCATTTTCGTTTATCATAGACTATTGAATATAGTTCTCTGTGCCATACAGTAGAACTTTTTTCTTTTAATCCATTCTATATATAAAAGCTTAACATCTGCTAGTTTCAACCTCCGTCTCTGTCCTTCCCTCTTGGCAACCACCAGTCTGTTCCCCATGTCTGTGATTCTGTTTCATAGATAAGTTCATTTGTGTCATATTTTAGGTTCCACATATGAGTGATATCATGTTGTCTTTTTCTGATTTACTTCATTTAACATAATAATCTCTAGTTGCATCCCTATTGCTGCAAGTATTATTTTTCATTCATTTTTATGGTTGAGTAGTACTCCATTGTGTGTATATACCACATCTTCTTTATCTGTTGATGGACATTTAGGGTGTTTCCATGTCTTGGCTATTGTGAATAGTGCAGGTATGAACATCGGGTGTATGTATGTGTTTGAATTACAGTTTTGCCCAGATATGTGCACAGGAGTGGGATTGCTGGATCATTTGGTGATTTTGTTTTCTTTGGAACCTCCACACTGTTTTCCACAGTAGCTGTACCAACTTACATCCCCCACCAACAGTGTAGGAGGGTTCCCTTTTCTCCACACCTCTCTAGCATTTATTGTTCATATATTTTTTTATGATGGCCATTTTGACTGTTAAGAAGTGGTACCTCACTGTAGTTTTGATTTGCATTTCTTTAATAGTGATGTTGAATATCTCATCATGTGCATATTGGCCATCTGTGTTTCTTTGGAGAAATGCCTGTTTAAGTCTTCTGCCCATTTTTGGACTAGATTGTTTAATTTTTCATTGTTGTATGAACTCTTCATATATTTTGGAGATTAAGCCCTTGTTGGTTGCATTATTTGCAAATATTTTTCCCATTCCATACATTGTCTCTTAGATTTTTTATGGTTTTCTTTCCTATGCAAAAGCTCATAAGTTTGATAAGGTCACATTTGTTTAGTTTTGTTTTTATTTCTGTTGCTTTGGGAGACTGACTTAAAACATTGGTACAATTTATGACAGAGAATGTTTTGTCTGTGTTTTCTAGGAATTTTATGGTGTCTTGTTCTGTTGAAATCTTTAAGCTGTTTGAGTTTATTTTTGTGTATGGTGAGAGGGTGTGTTCTAACTTCATTGATTTACATGCAGCTGTCCAACTCCCCACTTGCTGTAGAGACTTTTTCTCATTGCATATTCTTGCCTCCTTTGTCAAAAATTAATTGTAGGTGTGGGTTTATTTCTGGGCTGTCTGCTCTGTTCCATTGATCCATGTGTCTGTTTTTGTGCCAGGTTTGATTACTGTAGCTTATAGTACTGTCTGAAGTCTAGGAGGGTTATGCCTCCTGCTTTGTTTTTCTTTAGGACTGCTTTGGCAATTCTGGGTCTTTTACGGTTCCATATGAATTTTAGGATTCTGTGTCCTAGTTCTATGAAAAATGTCATGGGTAATTTGATAGGGGTCGCATTAAAACTGTAGATTGCTTTGGGTGGTATGGACATTTTCACACCATTAATTTTTCCAATCCAAGAGCAGGGGATATCTTTCTATTTCTTTGAATTATCTGCAGTTTTATTTATTAATGTTTTATAGTTCTCATCATATTTAAGTCTTTCACTTCCTTGGTGAAGTTTATTCCGAAGTGTGTTGTTTTTCAGTTCAGTTCAGTCGCTCATCAGTGTCCAACTCTTTGCAACCCCATGAACTGCAGCACGCCAGACCTCCCTGTCCATCACCAACTCCCAGAGTCCACCCAAACCCATGTCCACTGAGTCAGTAATGCCATCCAACCATCTCATCCTCTGTTGTCCCCTTCTCCTCCTGCCTTCAATGTTTCCCAGTATCAGGGTCTTTTCCAGTGAGTCAGCTCTTCCCATCAGGTGGCCAAAGTATTGGAGTTTCAGATTCAACGTCAGTCCTTCCAATGAACACCCAGGACTGATCACTTTTAGGATGGACTGGTTGGATCTCCTTGCAGTCCAACGGACTCTCAAGAGTCTTCTCCAACACCACAGTTCAAAAGCATCAATTCCGCTCTCAGCTTTCTTTATAGTCCAACTCACATCCATACATGACCACTGGAAAAACCACAGCCTTGACTAAACGGACCTTTGTTGGCAAAGTAATGTCTCTGCTTTTTAATATGCTGTCTAGGTTGGTCATAACTTTCCTTCCAAGGAGTAAGCGTCTTTTAATTTCATGGCTGCAGTCACCATCTGCAGTGATTTTGGAGCCCAGAAAAATAGCCACTGTGTCCACTGTTCCCTGTCTATTTGCCATGAAGTGATGAGACCGGATGCTATGATCTTAGTTTTCTGAATGTTGAGCTTTAAGCTAACTTTGTCACTCTCCTTTCACTTTCATCAAGAGACTCTTTAGTTCTTCACTTTCTGGTATAAGGGTGGTGTCATCTGCATATCTGAGGTTATTGATATTTCTCCCAGCAGTCTTGATTCCAGCTTGTGCTTCATCCAGCCTAGCGTTTCTCATGATGTACTCTGCATATAAGTTAAATAAGTAGGGTGACAGTATACAGCCTTGACTTTAAGAGGTATTGATTTTTGTACATACCCTTTCTGATGTTTCATTGTTGGTGTAAAGAAATGCAGCCAATTTCCCTATGTAATCTTGTATCCTACTACCTTGCTGAATTCATTTATCAGTTCTAGTAGCTTTTGTATGGAGTCCTTAAGGTTTTCTATATATAGTATTATTTCATCTGCATATAATGATAATTTTACCTCTTCCTTCCAGTTTGGATGCGTTTTATTTTTCTTGTCTGGTTACCATGGCTGGCACTTCCAATGCTGTGTTGAATAGAAGAGGTGAAAGTGGGCATTGTTGTCTTATTCCAGGTTTTCATCGGAAGGCTTTCAGCTTTTCACCATTGAGTATTATATTGGCTGTGGGTTTGTCATAAATAGCTTTTATTATCTCAAGGTAATTATAGGGAGCTTTTCTTTTTTTGGCCACATCCCATGGCAAGAAGCACTTCCCTGACCAGGGATCGGAGCCATTATGTCCCTGCATGGGAAGCGTGGAGTCTTAACCGCAGGACCACTAAGGAAGTCCAGGGGGTTTTAACCA
Source organism: Cervus elaphus (assembly GCF_910594005.1). Lineage (NCBI taxonomy): Eukaryota > Metazoa > Chordata > Mammalia > Artiodactyla > Cervidae > Cervus > Cervus elaphus. Next base: position 35,853,106 of record NC_057818.1, read on the forward strand.
GAATTTGAACTTACCAGTTTTCAGTGAAAAGTAAGTAACAGAAGACTAGATGTGTGAAGTCTTTGGCTGGTTGGTAGTGTTCATGCAGTTGGAGCTCCCAGAAAAATTGGTATCATCCGGGACTGTGAACCAGGCAGTCAGCAACTTGGATTGAATGTTAGTGGCCTGAGGCTGTCAGGGCATTTGGTCTCTATCCCATGCATGGGCTAACCCCTACTGCCACCAGGGAGCAGAGTACCTGCTACCAGAGTTATTTCAGTGGGCAGGCAGCGTTTTAAAAAATTTTTAATTGGAGTATAATTGGTTTAGAGTGTTGTGTTAGTTTCTGCTATACAATGAAGTGAATCAGCTATATGTATATATATATGCCCTCCCTCTTGGACCTCCTTCCCACCTCACCTCCATCCCACCCACCTAGGTCACAGAGCACCGAGCTGAGCTTCTTGTGTTTTATAGCAGCTTCCCACTAGCTAGCTATTTTTATTAAATTTTTTTAATTATAGAGAATTCCCTGGTGGTCCAGTAGTTGGGACTCCATGTTTCCACTACAAGGAGCCCAAGTTCGATTCCTGGTCAGAATACTAAGATATTGCAAGCCATGTGGCGTGCCCCCCCCCCCAATAAATTTTTTTTAATAAAATAGAAAATCTCTTAATAGAACAGCAAACAGTTTATCTGTATTTTTAACATAGCTTTTCTATTATTGTATACATTCAAACTGTTTACAAGCAGATTGGTTTTGCTTGGGGAGGGGGCAAGAAAAATGACATTCTGATGCAGATAAGGCTGAAAGGGGATTCCCTCCCTACCCCCCTACCCCTCCTCACCATTGGCATATCCCCATGATACATCCTGTGTGACTCCATTGAATGTAAAACCTTCTCCCAGTACTCCACACCAGAGAACTTTTGACAGGAACCTTGTGGCACTTCTGGGAGCTGCAGCCTGGCCTCTTATCCTGTACTACTGGAACAGGCGGGGCTTATTCCTCATTATGAGCTTTTAGCATTTCTTGAGCGCCTACAGGGTGTCATGCTGTCTAGAACACACAGACGGTCTTAACAAATTGAAGGCTTCTCGCCCTCTTGAGTCACTCACTCGTGGAAGCTGAGTCCCATGTGTTCACTAGGCCTCTGATAGCAGTTACATTTGTTCATCACTGCCACTGTGACAGCAGGCAGTTATGGAGATGTGTGGCTAGCCTAGCACTCCTGTCCTAATCTCCAGGCTGATCCTGGTTTCCTCCTCCACAGCCCTCTGCTTGTTCCCATAGCACTCACTAGACAAGGGCTGATGCTAGCAGTGTGGCTGTTGGTCTTGAGAATCCCGCCACCTGGGAGCAGCTCGAAGCCTTTGGCATTTATTCCCTCTTGTATTTCTCATTCGAATCATTCTGGACAGAAAAATCCCAGGGAGGGAGGTTTTCTGTCCTTCTGTTCTGGAGTCTTAGGTTTGTCACAGTAAGACTTGGCAACTGTGAGTATTCAATGAGTTCCAGATACATTGTGAGCACTTCTCTTAATAATTAATCTTTACACTCCAAGGTAAATTCCAGCTTAGAAAACAGGAACTGGAAGCCCTAAACAGAAAGATGACGTGATTTACTCAGTGTCAAACAGCTGTTAAGTGGAGTCAGGACTTGAATTCAGGCAGCGTACCTTCAGAACTTTCATTCCTGACCACTTGGCCATACTGTGTGTGAGCTCAGGCCCTAGAAGCAGTTGATGGGTTCTGTGGTCTTCCAAGAGTCTTAACTTGAACTCTCTCTGCTCAGATTGGGAGGCAGCAGAGCAGGACTTCCTCTTGCCTCTGTTGGCAGGAACTTAGCTCCCTGTCCAACTGAGCCCATCCCTGTGGCCCCTGGGCTGCCACACCTGAGCCTGTTGCTTTAAGGGAGGTGGCTTCCTGCAAAGTTTTTTACGATTCAATCTCTACTTTCCACTTTGTCCTAGTCGTTGGTGGTCCTCAGCAAAGGGAGATGAGATTTGGGCTGGGGGAGATGCTGCTGATGGTCAGATGACTGAAAAATGCTCTCACTGTCTCCAGGCCTCAAGGTGAGGAGGGGTAGCAGGAGGTGGGAAGAAACCAAGGGCCTGCGCAGTGTCTCTCACCTCTCAGGTTATTTCACCCCATCGGGCTGAGCAATGGGCAGGGCAGAGGGTTGTTTCTCTTCTCATAGAGTTTAATTAGATTGTAATGGAAGAAAAAGGTTAAATCCCCTCCTGTGAACTCTCCAAAATCTAGGTCCCTGGTCTTCTATAGGGTATCATGCATCCCCATGACCTGAGGGCCACCTAGTCCTGCAGACAGTAGCTTTCCTCTCTGCTTGTGGTTCCCCCTCCCAAGCTCTCTCCAGCTCAGGGAGAAGGCAGACATGGGAGGACCCCCACATCCATCGCCTTTGCTCATGAGTCACTCCACTCCTCCCTGCAGTGGCACCTTCTGGCCCCAACCCACCTTGAACCTGATGAAAGCAAAGGACCTCTGCCGCAGAGATGGGCATCTGGGCCCATCTGGTGTTTTTCCCACCCTTTCAACAGTTCGTGTCTCTCCGACGTGGTGAGGGACTCCAGATTAGGAGCAACAGATAGGGTCCTCAAGGTTAGGAGGAATCCAATGGTCCTTTCTGAACAGACGCCCAGACGCCCTATGTATCCTGTCTGCGGTCCACCTCCCTCGCTGGGCTGTGGAGGGGACGGGCCGAGGCGGTCGGCAGATTCCCCGAGCGGGCAGCGCCCCCTGGTGCTCGCAGAAGGGACTGTAGCAGGGTGGAAGTAGGGGTCTAGGAACAGAGAGGCACGCGACGTGCGAGACCCTCCCGGGCACACCTCTCCCTTCCCTCCTCAGATCTACCTTTACAGAGTAGCGACGGCGCGGGCGGGCAGCTGGCATCTGCCCACCTCCTTCGTACCCGCCCTGCATCTCCCGGCCCGCGAAGGCCGGGCGGGGAGGAGCCGGGCCGGGGGCGGCCCGGCAGGAAGCGGTGCGTACCTTCCGCTGCAGGAGGAGCAGGTGGCTGCTATGCGGCCGGGCCCCCAGGCTTCCTGTGCTCGCCCGCCGCTGCTACCGTTTCTCGTCTGAGTTCCTTGGGCCAGCTCCGGCCGCCGGGCCGGCCGCATGGCCCAGACCCCCGACGGCATATCCTGCGAGCTGCGAGGTAAGCGCCGCTCCTCTCCTACGTGGCTGGGAGGAAGCCGTGCGGCCCCGGAACCAGTGGCCCACCCAGAGTCCCAGGGCACCCTGCAAGCGGTTCCCTCTGGTCCTCAGGAGGGCTTGGCGGCCCAGATCCACTCCACTCCTTCCTCGCTGGCCCCGTAGATGAGCCCAGGCCCCCTAGCCCTGTACAGACCACAGACCGTGGGCACGAATTGACCTCCATGGCAGGACCCATCTCCCAGCAGGCTGCCCTTCCACAGGCGAGATCACCAAGTTCCTGTGGCCCAAGGAGGCAGAACTGCTGCTGAAAACCTGGCTGCCAGAGCGGGAGGGTGCCGAGCAAGGTCATGTCCTGGTATGGCTGGGGCAGAGCCTGCCTGGGAGGGTCACTGGGGCCCAGGCAGAAGGAGCCTCTTGCCCTGCCCAAGGTGTGAGACACTCTCTCCCCTCAGGCGCTGCTCCGATGGAGAGCCTACCTGCTCCACACCTGCCTCCCTCTGAGGGTGAGTCCCAGCGGCCCGGCCACCGCCCCCTTGCCCTCCAGCAGCTTTCCTGAGGAGGGTTGCATCTGCGGTGTCCATCCCGTCCTTGTGGACTCCGCCCTTCCAGTAGCACTGGGCTGCCATCGTCATCAGGCAGGACTGGAGTCCAGGCAGGTCTGGCTCTGAGATCCAGGCTGCACAAAGGACTGGGCTCCCAACAGGGTGGGGATTGCGCTTTGGTCGGAGCTCACCCTGGCACTCCATAGGTGGACTGCACATTCAGCTACCTGGAGGTCCAGGCCATGGTGCTGCAGGAGACACCCCCTCAGGTGAGACCCCTAGTACCCCACCAGGGCCTGTAGTCTGGTCTTGTCCTCCATTCCCCAGCCCCCACAAGGAGCCCATCCCTCACCCTGGAACCCATCCCTCACCCCACCCCCACCCCCAGGTCACCTTTGAGCTGGAGTCCCTGCCTGAACTGGTCCTGGAGTTTACTGGTGTGGCTGCCCTGGAACAGCTGGCCCAGCACGTCGCTGCTGCCATCAGGAAGGTCTTCCCTCGCTCAACCCTTGGGTGAGGCCCAGCAGCTGACAGGGCTGGCAGGGAAGGGGGGCAGCGAGGGGTGCCCTGGATGTCGCTGTGGGGGGCCTCACTCCCAGGGCCTAGAAGTTCCTTGCCCCCTTCTCCTTCATCCCCCTCCTCAGGAAACTCTTCCGGAGGCCCACACCCCCCTCCATGCTGGCTCGGCTGGAGAAAAGCAGCTCCTCAGAAGCCACCTCACCCAGCAGCCCCTGTGGTAAGGGCCAAGGCGGGGGCCACGCAGGGCTTCCAGCTGACCCCCCCCCCTCCTGCATGACCCCTGGATGTGAAGGGCTCAACAAACTGAACAGAGCCACTCAGCCACTACCCAGCCTGGGGCTGATTATTCTCCGTCTCTGACCTTTTGTCTCTCTCTTGCCCCAATTCCTGCCCCATCACACCCTTGGCACCAACCCAGGGGGCTTCTCGGAGACATACGAGGCCCTGTGTGACTACAATGGCTTCCCCTTCCGAGAGGAGATTCAGTGGGTGAGAGGAGGGCCCTCTCTGGGGGCTCTGGAGACATCCAATTCCCCTGGTGCTTTAAGAAGTCCCCACTACCTCTTGTGGTCCCAAGCAAGTTGGAGGTACTTTCTTCCCACCCAGGATGTGGACACCATCTACCATCGTCAGGGCTGCCGCCATTTCAGCCTAGGAGACTTCAGCCATCTGGGAAGTCGGTGAGTGTCCCACTAGGGCTGTGAGGAGAGGAAGATTGCATGAGCCACATTCCTGGCCTTAGCTTCTGTAACCTAGGATCTGGCTGGGGGATCCTGAGCTCTGCTCCTGCCCCTTCTTCCGCTCAGGGACCTGGCCTTGAGTGTGGCTGCCCTGTCCTACAACCTCTGGTTCCGGTGCCTCTCCTGCGTGGACATGAAGCTGGTGAGAAGCATAGGGGAGGGCGGGGAGGGGGGGTTGGGGGGCCAGTGGGCAGCCCGCTGAGCTCTCTACCCCCACTCTGGTTCTCAGAGCCTTGAGGTCTCAGAACAGATTCTGCACATGATGAATCAGTCATCCCACCTGGAGGAGCTGGTGCTGGAGACCTGTGGCCTGAGGGGGTAGGGGGGACAGGGCTTGGGGAGGGGAATCTGGGGGTTTGGGTTGGAGAGACTAGTGACCTGGGGAGGAGCGGGGAATCCAGGCTCAAAGCTTCACACCTAGGGTGTGGTCTGGTTCCCAGAGACTTTGTCCGACGACTGGCCCAGGCACTGGCGGGACATAGCAGCTCGGGACTGCGGGAGCTCAGCCTGGCCGGGAACCTGCTGGATGACCGAGGTACACCTGAGCCTGGGGAAGCCCTGGGGGCTGGTGCTGGAGGCCGTGAGACCCACACGGCTACTACCCTCATCCCGCAGGTGTGGCTGCCCTTAGCAGACACCTAGAGAAGCATCCTGGAGCCCTGAGGAGACTCAGCCTAGCGCAGACTGGGTTGACGCCGCGAGGTAGGCAGGCCTGAGGATGGTGTGGGGTGGTGGAGCTGGGAGGTGGGGTCTCCTGATGGTGAGCCCCCCCCACTCCTCCATCACCAGGAATGAGGGCTCTAGGCCGGGCACTGGCTTCCAATTCAGCCTTTGACTCTGCCCTGATCCACTTGGACCTTTCCGGGAACCCCGGGGCACTAGGGGCTTCGGAGGACCATGGGGTGAGTGACTGTCTTCAGGGAGGTGACTGGGGATGCCGCCGCAGGCAGTGAGGTGTCGCCGCAGGCAGTGAGGTGTCGGGAAGCTCTTGGTCGAGTGATCCTTGACTCCTTCCCATCTCCATCCTCCCGCCAGGGCCTCTATAGTTTCCTGAGCCGTCCTAACGTTCTGACGTTCCTGAATCTCGCAGGCACCGACACCGCCCTGGACACTGTGAGGGGGTGGTCAGTGGGGGGGTGATTTGTAGGGCTGGGCGGGCCTGTGGCCGAAGGGGCTATTGAAGTAGGGGACGCTCAGTCCTCCGGCCGGTGTAGCCCACACCCTCCTCTCGCAGCTCTTCGGGGCGCTGTCCCGCGGCGGCTGCTCCAGCCTGGCGCACCTCGACGCCTCAAGGAACGTCTTCTCCCGCACGTAAGGGGGCGGGGTGGGAGGGGCGGGACTCTTCCGGGCCCCGCCTCCCCGCGCCAGGACGCCCACTCAGCCCACTCCCCACCCCAGGAAGTCCCGGGCTGCGCCCGATGCCCTGCAACTCTTCCTCAGCCGCACCGGGACGCTTCGGTACCTGGGCCTGGCGGGCTGCAAACTGCCACCCGACGCACTCAGGTCAGTGTCCCATGCCCTCGCCTGTCGGCCAACACCCAGGCTTCGCCTCGCCACCTCACCCTGCTCTTATCACACCCTTGACCTCCCGGGCATCCTTCCTTCTTGATGTTTGCGCTCTGCTCTGGGGACCCTTCTCCCAGCTTCCGCTACCCCCTGTGACACCCTCTCCCAGGGCGCTTCTGGAAGGCCTGGCGCTCAACACGCACCTGAATGACCTACACCTGGACCTTAGCACGTGTGAGGTGAGCAAACCACCCGAGCGGCGGGACTTGCCCTTGGGGCTTGGGCTGCGAGGTGGGAGCGCTGGGCCGTTGGGCTCCTGATCCTCCCTACCTGTGGCCTGTTGGCCTGAGCACGCTCCACTTCCCACCTTCAGCTGCGCTCGGCGGGTGCTCAGGTGATACAAGACTTAGTGTGTGATGCTGGTGCAGTGAGCTCCCTGGATCTGGCAGATAATGGTGAGGCCGCCCAGAAACCCATCCTCCCACCACCCACCAAATTCCCACCCCCCGCAGCTTCGCCTTGTGTGTGACCCGAGCCACCCCCCAGGCTTTGGCTCAGACATGGTGACTCTGGTGCTGGCCATCGGGAGGAGTCGGTCCCTGCGACACGTGGCGCTTGGAAGGAACTTCAACGTCCGGTGCAAGTGAGCCCGCATCCCCCTCCTGGGCCTCCCAACTGCACCTCACCACCCGGGTCTTCTGCCAACTGCTGCCCCCGCCCACAGGGAGACCCTGGACGATGTCCTGCACCGGATTGTTCAGCTCATGCAGGATGACGACTGTGTGAGTTCACGGGACCACGTGGGATCCTCAGGCAATGGACCCTGAGACTCGTCCTCCTTGCTGGCCCCTGACTCCAACTGCAAATGGCTTTCTCTTAACCCCAGCCCCTGCAGTCTCTGTCCGTGGCTGAGTCACGGCTGAAGCTGGGCGCCGGCGTCCTGCTCCGGGCCCTGGGCACCAATCCTAACCTGACAGCCCTGGATATCAGCGGCAACGCCATGGGGGATACGGGTGCCAAGATGCTGGCCAAGGCGCTTCGGGTCAACACGAGGCTCCGGTGGGCGGGGTCACAGGGGTGGGACCAACGGGGGAAGAGGGCGTGTATGGAGGGCCTTACTGGGGTAGGGCTGAATGAAGCAGAGCAGGTGGAGCTCAGGGGTGCTAATGCAAAGGCCAAGTGGGGTTGGGAGGGCCTTGCAGGGCTTCGCCCCCGACTAAAGCCCAGCCCGGCCCAGGTCTGTGGTCTGGGACCGAAACCACACATCTGCTCTGGGCCTGCTGGACGTGGCACAGGCCCTGGAACAGAACCGCAGCCTGAAGGCCATGCCTCTGCCTCTGAACGATGTGGCCCAGGCTCAACGCAGCCGTCCTGAACTGACAGCACGGGCCGTGCATCAGGTGGGGCTTCCCTCTCTCCCTGCCTGGCTCTGTGCCTTGGTCCTGCCCTACCATTTCTCAGTCTCTCTCATGCCCAGATCCAAGCCTGTCTCTTGAGGAACAATCGCACAGACCACACCTCTACCGACGGCGCCTCCCGCCCGAAGCCCCTGGGTCTGGGGTCAGACCCCTCCGAGCAGGTCAGAGTTCCCCCACTCAGCCTTGAGCACCAACAGACTGTAGGGAGTGGGGAGGGTGGTGGCCACTAAGAGACCCCATGAGTCTGAGGGCAGCCAGCATGCATGAATCCTGCTGTCCCAGACAAGTCCTTCTCCTTGATCTGCAGTGGAGCTGATAGCTCTTGAAATAGCTCCCTCAGATAACACTACTAGCTGCCTTTTGAAAGCATTTTTTTTTTTTATTTAAAAAAAGCTGGGCGTGGGGAGGCTACTGCACACAGCTGATTTGCGAGATATTATTTCTCCAACTAAGGAATGAACGCAGGCCCCTGCAGTGAAAGCATGGAGTCTTAACCATTGGACCACAGGAAATTCCCTTAAATCATTTAAATAGCCTCCCTAGTTAAAGACAGGAGGTATTTTAAATCCTCAATCAGTTCTCCCCATCCCCAACTATAGCCCCACCTGTGAATTCCCATTCACAGGGCCTTCCCTCTCTGTTGTTGCCCAACCCAATGACCCTTTTTCTGGCTTCATCTCCCTCCACTTCTTTGCTTGGTGAGATGTTCCCCATACACCTGTTCCCAAATCCCACTTCTCTCCCAAGCTCCAGAGCCCAGGCATCTTGACAACCTCAGAGCTTCACATTCCACAAGTGATCTCGTCATTTCCCACAAAACGCTTCTACTCTGGAGCCCAGCCTCACTGGTGCCCACACGCACCCAAGTGCTTGGACAGAGCTTCAGTCCAGGTCTCTCTCGGCCACATTGCAGCCCCCATAGACCTTCTTGGTTCCGCATCTTGACCCATTCTCAAACATACCACTCCTTACTCCCACCCAACTATCCTTTGCTTCCCCCTTGTCTCTCTTCCACAGCTCCTCACTCGCATTTCTCTCCATCCCTCAATCTGTCCTCTAGGTGGATGATGAACAGATTGAGCTTCTAAAACACTGACATGACTAACCACTCTTTTCCTTCCTATTCTGGACATTTAGGAAGTATATATAAAGTCCCTGCAATGAATCAAAGGAGACACTGCTCTCCCTTCTTGAACAGATAAGGTTCCCAAGTGGCTGTCCTGATGGTGTCAGCTTCAGGACCTCACCCACCCTGCGGAGACCTTGGGAAGGGGGCAGTCAGGATTTGGGGACAGGGAAGGGACCAGGCTGCAGTTGAGCCCTCTTGCCCTCCAGGAAGTGAACGAACTGTGTCAGTCGGTGCAGGAGCACGTGGAGCTGCTGGGCTGTGGGGCTGGACCCCAGGGTGAAGCCGCTGTGCACCAGGCTGAGGATGCCATCCAAAACGCCAACTTCTCTCTCAGCGTGAGCACTCCCTCCCACTACGAGGACGCCTCCCTCTTAGTTAGGGGTCCACTTGCAACTCCTTTTCTTCCTTGGCCTCCAGATTCTCCCCATTCTCTATGAGGCTGGGAGTTCCCCGAGCCACCAGTGGCAGCTGCGGCAGAAGCTGGAAGGCCTCCTGGGACAGGTGGGAGAGGTGTGCCGCCGGGACATTCAGGTGAGATAGTGCCCTGGCCCCGGCCGCCCCTGCTCCCTGTATGCAGCCTTGACCCCCATCCAGAGGTGTGACTGTGGTGTCCCGAGTCTGTGGTGACCCCCAGCGTTCTTTGGGGTTTGGAGCCCCAAGCCAGTGAGGCTGGGCCCCGGCCACACGCTCACTGTGCTCTGACCTTCGACTAGGACTTCACTCAGGCCACACTGGACACAACAAGGAGCCTCTGTCCACAGACATTGCAGGGTCCCAGGTGGAGGGAGCAGCTAGAGGGGGTCCTCGGGGGCTCAAGGGGTCTCCCAGAGCTGCTCCCAGAGCACCTGCTGCAAGATGCCTTCACTCGGCTCAGGTAGGCTGGATTGGGCTGGGCAGGACTGGGCTAGACTGGATAAAGACAGCACACTAACCCCTGTCCTCTGTTGCCATCAGGGACATGCGCCTGTCAGTCACAGGGACCTTGGCAGAGAGCATTGTGGCTCAGGCTGTGGCAGGTCTGAGTGCAGCCCGGGATCGGCTGGTGAGCAGGAACTGTGGGCTTATACACACACACCTGGTCACTGCCTTGCAGGGGCTCTGTAATGTCTTGAGCAGGGATTATGTGCTTACACAGACTCACGGCCACTGCCTCACAGAGGTTCTGTAATGTCTTCTGGGGTCATGTAGCCCAATATTTCGGGGTTCTCTTAGCACTGATAGGACCTTGGCTGAGGCCCTGCCTCTCCGTCTTTGGGGTGCCTGGTATTGCAGGTGGAGAGTCTGGCTCAGCAGGCAACAGAGGCAGTGCCCCCTGTCGTACCGGCACTGGATGGAGACGAGTCCAGCCCCCTTGGGCCTGGGGAATTGGAAGGTCTTTTCTTTCCTGAGGAGAAAGAAAAGGAAGATGAAGAGGAGCAGAAAGTAGGTGGTCCCAGAACTCTGGGCCTAGAACCTTAGATCTTTCCATCTTATTCTGGGGTACGGACCCCAGGCTGAGTTTGTGCCCTCCTCACCAGGATGAAAGTCCTCCACAGAAATGGCCTGAATCCCTCCACTGTCTTCACGTGGACTCCTCCACTCACAGTAAGTCAGGGCCCCAGGGGAAGAATTTCTCAGGTTGGACTAAAGTTCCATTAGATAGACCTGGCCACCTGGACACAATATATTCATCTCTGCCCTGGGAACTCCTTGACCCTTGAGTGGGCCAGGCCAAGACCCCCGTGCAACTATAAAGTTGGGGTCAGTTAGCACAGGGTGGGACCTGAGAAGACCAGGGCCAGGACACAACCTCCTTTCGACTCCTTCCGTACTCCACCGCCCCCTCCCTTCCCAACCCGCGGGATGCGCATGCCTGGCGGCGTCGCGGGGCCGCGCGCCGCTCGGGGCCGCGCTCAGCACCACGGACAGCGGCGGCGGGGGAGGGGCGGGCAGGGGGGCGGGCGGCGTAGCCCAGCCCCTCCCCACGCCTTGGGCGGGTCCCCCGCCACCCTAGCGCCGACGCCGCCGCCGCCGCCACCTCCCCGGTCTTGGCGCTCGGTGCTCTTCTGGTGCGCTCCCCTCAGGTGCTGCTGAGGAGCCGGAGCCCGAGCTGGCGGCTCCGGGGGAAGATGCAGAGCCGCAGGCGGGGCCATCCGCTCGTGGCTCGCCGAGCCCCGCCGCCCCTGGGCCCCCGGCCGGCCCGTTGCCTCGCATGGACCTGCCACCCTCCGGGCAACCCCTGCGCCATCCGACCCGGACCCGACCACGGCCGCGGCGCCAGCACCACCATCGCCCGCCGCCGGGGGGCCCCCAGGTGAGCGCCCTCCCCCCACTCCAGAGCTTGTGGAATTGGGGGTCTCAAGCGGCCCGTTCGCTTTTACGGGTGATGGCGGGCAGGGAGGTGGGTGGTGGGGGCCCAAGACCACCTGGTCACGCGGCAGAGTTCTGGCGGCTTCCTGGCCACCCCCTACCTCAGGCCATGCTCGTGCGGGGTCACGAGTGTGTGGATTTCGTTGGGGGGAGCGCCTGGGGTAGGACTCTGCCTCGGGTTGGCCGCTGCACGGGTAGATGTGTGAGAGGGGGCATCTGTCTTACCCTCCCTCCCCCAGGGTTACTGAAAGATGCTGCCCCCCCACCTCCCGTGGGGACAGTCCTGCGTCTACCGCACGTCCAGCGCGGGTGTATGTGTGGGCTGGGTACTGGCGCGGGCCGTGGGCACAGGGCCGGAGGTGGGGAGGAGCCGGCTTGAGGCCCCCCAGAGGGTCTGACGCAGCAGCAGGCGCCGCTGAGCCGGCAGCAGGCCGAGTGGGGTGGGGGTGGAGGGTACTGCAGGGACTGTTTGGAGCAGAGAGGGTGGCAAGTGGGAACGTGCGACCCAGGGGACACTTGGGTTCTAGTCTGCTGGTGACCGGGTGGTTTGGGGTGTTTAGGATACTCAATGGGACGAGAATGGGTGTGAGCTGTGTACATCCAGGGCCAAGTACAGGTGAGGGGGGTACGTGAAACCAGCATCTCTGCCCAGCCGCTGGACAGTGGGGGAGCTCGTATCAGCAGCTCCAAAGGGTCACAGCAGCTCCAAAGGGTCACTGCAGCTCCCAGGTCCTGGAGTTGCCCAGAGCCTGCCGCGGGACAAGGAAGGTGGGGAGAAGTCACAATTGAACTCAGCCCTCAGCCTTAACCCTGTGGTGTCCCTCAGGTGCCCCCAGCCCTGCCGCAGGAAGGGAATGGGCTCAGTGCCCGCGTGGATGAGGGTGTGGAGGAATTCTTCTCCAAAAGGCTGATCCACCAGGATCGCCTGTGAGTAAGGGGCATTTGCAAGGGTGGGGGAGAGGGTGGGCTGCTCCATGGGCCTTCCCACTCACTGCTGGCTGTTCCCACAGCTGGGCCCCGGAGGAGGACCCGGCAGCCGAGGGGGGTACCACCCCTGTCCCCCGTACACTTCGCAAGAAGCTGGGCACACTCTTTGCCTTCAAGAAGCCTCGTTCAACACGTGGGTCACGACCTGATCTTGAGACCAGCCCTGGAGCAGCTCCCCGCTCTCGAAAAACCACACTCGGGGACTTGCTTCGGCCACCAGCCCGTCCTGGCCGTGGTGAGGAGCCTGCTGGGGCTGAGGGGGGCACCGGCAGCCCAGACCCAACCCGCAGGAGTCGCCCTCGATACACCCGTGAAAGCAAGGCCTACTCCCTGATACTGCTCCCTGCTGAGGAGGAGGAGACAGTGGGTGCCAGGCCCGACAAGGTGAGGCCTGGTGACCATGAGCGAGGGCTCCCCTGGAACGGTGGGGGCAGCGGGCTCTGTCACCAGTTGGGTGTCTCTGTCCCCAGCGGCGGCCCCTGGAGCGGGGAGACACAGAGCTGGCCCCATCCTTTGAGCAGCGAGTACAAGTGATGCTGCAGAGGATCGGCGTGAGCAGAAGCAGCGGGAGTGCCGAAGGCAAGAGGAAGCAAGTGAGTTGGCAAGGGATGCCGTGGGCAACGAGGCAGGTGACATGCGGCTGGCTTTATGTGGGTGATTTATGTGACCAGGAGACTCCTGACAGACAGGTCTGTCAGATTCACCCTTTCTTCCCTCTTGGTTTCCATTCTGACCCAGGCCACCAGTATCTATTCCTTGCAGTGGGGACAGTCCCATTCTCTGCAGATTTAACAGAAATCTGACTTTTCAAAGTCATCTTCATTTGAAACAGCAAATCCTCTAGGGGACTTGACTCCTAATCCTGCCTCAGGGCCCAACAGGGCCTCAGCCCTGGTCACTGCCTTCATCTCACCGCTCTCAACCCCTGTTGCATCTCAGGACTTTCACACAGGCTCCTCTGTCCCCCACTTCCAGCCTCTCACCACCATCCAAGGGCTACACAAGGTCCCTCCCTCTTCCTCCATCTGTTTCCCTTTGGGCCTTCCTTGACTCTACACCCTGCTAATGCCACCCTCTGACCACAGTTCCTAGCAAGAATCACCACCCTATGGACTATCCCTATAACTTTGCAGGAAAATTAAAAAACACATATGAAGTGAGACTCAGCTTGAAGTTAGAAACACTAAGTTATAGAAAGTGAATCACAGAACTGAGAAGTTACTTTATTTGTGTGTTTGTACTTGCATATACTTCTGTGTGTTAACTGTCCGCCACCACAGACTGAGCTCCAAGACCAGGACTGGGTCTGCCATGTTCTTGCCCAACCCATGGTGGCTGTTAGTGGCAGTTACAAGAACAAGAATAAATAAATAAAACAAGGCTAGCATGAGGGTGGGACAGGACTAAGCTTGACTTCCCTGTTTCCCACAGAGCAAAGATGGAGAGATCAAGAAGGCTGGCTCGGATGGTAAGTGGGACCATGGGCTGGAACAGTACATTTTGGGGGAGGAAGAGACAGTCCACAAGGGATTTGCTCTCCTGGGGGAGGAGGAGTAGAAGCCATGTTTTTTCTTCCCCTCACCAAGGTCTGGTGCCTAAGCCCCTGACCCTGCCATTGCAGGTGACATTATGGACAGTTCCACAGAGGCTCCTCCTATCTCGATCAAGTCCCGCACCCACTCTGTGTCTGCTGGTGAGTGAGAGCCACAGTGCTGGGGAGCATGTGGGGACAGATGAGCTGCAGGGGATTGGACCATTGCCTGACCCAGGTCTTGGCTGACACCCCTCTCCCCACAGACCCTTCATGCAGACCTGGGTCAGGGAGCCAAGGGCCCGAGTCTGCCACCTGGAAGACACTGGGGCAGCAGCTGAACGCCGAGCTCAGGAGCCGTGGTTGGGGCCGACAGGATGGTCCGGGCCCCCCGTCCCCATGTCCCAGCCCAAGCCCCCGAAGATCCAGCCCCTCCCCAGACAGCCTGGGCCTTCCAGAGGATCCCTGCTTAGGCTCCAGGAATGAAGGTAAGCAAATACCCCAGCTTCCACTCAATACTGGACTAGGGACTGGAGGAGTCCCCTCTGGGAACTCAGACCCTGAAGGTGGGAGGCAAGGGCTGGAGCAGGGGCGGCTGTCAGGCCCACATCCTGACCCCCCTGGCCTCCCCCAGATGGCCGGCTGAGGCCGCAGCCCCGCTTGGCAGGGCGACGAGCAGTGTCTGTGCATGAGGACCAGCTCCAGGCCCCTGCTGGTGAGGGGGGAACGCCTCCCCGTGGGCTGGAGTACAAAAGGAGATGGGGGGAGAGGGCTCCCTTCGTGGCTCTGGTCCTTGAAGGGCCACCAGTGTCCTGAGGGGTTGAGAAAATTGGAGCCAGAAGGCTAGGAGCCACCACTGCCGGGGGTGGGAGGGGAGGGGAAGGCGGAGGCTCCAAAGGCAAGTGTTGGGAGCGGGGACGGTGAGGACAGGCAGCCGGCCCTCAGCATCCCTCCCCAGGTCTGTCTGTATCCCACAGAACGGCCCCTGAGGCTACAGCGCTCCCCTGTCCTCAAGCGCAGGCCAAAGCTTGAGGCGCCTCCATCTCCAAGCATAGGTAAGGGGGGCCAGGGCCAGCTGGGAGGGCGGCAGGACTCCTTGGTTCAGTCCTAACCCTTCCTCTCTCCCTCTTTCTGTGCAGGATCTGGCCTTGAAGCCGAGCCTCTACCCCCCCAGTCTACAGAGCCCTCCAGCCCACCCTCCCCAGCCACAAACCAAAGAGGCGGCGGCCCCAACCCCTGACCTCTTCCTTTCTGCCGCATGAGATTATTTTATTAAAAAACTCGAAGGAAGCTGGTGTGGAGCTCTGTTTATCCACCCCCAGGCCTGGACCTGTGCACACATCCTCCCACGAGCCCTCACACCTGGGTCAGTTCAGAGTCTGGCTGTGGCTCCATCAGAAAGTGCAAGGCCCAGGCCACGAGCTGGGGAGGGAGCCTGAGAAGAGAACCGAGGCTTTAGGTCAGGGGGGACGGGGACAGGTAATGAAGACAGTAGGGGCAGCCCCAGGCACTCACCTGGCAGCCTGGACCTGGGCACACAGGGAGGGGCAAGGTGGCTTGTACTCATACTGGAAGGCAGAACCATCACGATGCCTCTCTGGGGGGTCCTGAAGGGGACATGGTGTCTGAAAAGGGGCCAAAAAGGCCGCTAACCTCATCCAAGGCTGCCCCAGCCCCCAGCCCAGCTCTACCCAAGGTCCACCCCCTTCTACCCTCCAGCTGTGGGGGCTGTGCTCACCCAGACACAGCTGGACTCCAGGGCTCCCTCGGTGGTTCTTGTCCTTGGAGAATGCTGCCAGGTCTTGGGGGGTAACCCAAGCTCTTTGAATTCCAGGCTAGGTTTCTGGGCCCTGCTTACATGGGCCTGGGGTACACTGGGGGCACGGCCAGGGCGTGACAGGCTTGGGGTGCAGCTCAGGAGTGGGGTGTTGGGTACATAGCTGGGATGTGGGGACCCGGGGGGCAGGGAGCTGCCCTTCTGCACTGGGTCTGGAGCAGCCAAGGGCAGAGGAGGCAGAAGGCTGACGCTGGCACTGTTCTCCTTTGACAGCAGCTGGCTGGGTAAGGCAGGGGTTCCTGAGGAGGAGAGGGACTCACCATGGGCACAGTCCCCTCAGCTCAGATCAGCTGAAGGACCTGTGAGCGGAGGCTTGCAGGGACTGTGTTCACCCCCGCCCAGCTGGGTACCCTTTCAGAGTCCAGGCACCTAACTGATTGACAGCAGCAAGAACATGGGGCCTGAGCATCACCTTACCTGAGGAACTGGGTGAAGAAGGAGGGGAGGAGATCAGACTCAGCGACAGGTCCTGCAGAGCCAGGTGTGATGGGGATCGCTCAGGGCCTGGGGGAGGGGGAGGCTTATCAGCACTGGGGGCACTGGGCAGGCAGTACCTCCCTCTTGACCTCTCCAGTCCTCCTCACCCTGTGCCCTCTGACTTGGGCCCAGAGAGCTCAGGATTTGCTGGTCATTCTCAGAGATGTGCAGCCGTAGGCTGGAGACAGTGTACACAGCTTCTCCCTGTGGGATGAGAACGTTCAGTCTGCACCCTCGCCCAACTTCCCAGGCCGACATTTCCCAAGAGAAGCCCCAGACTGACCGTGGTTCTGCAGCGAGAGGCAGCCCAGGGGGTGATGGGGGCTGCTGTGTCAGGACCTGCCAGCATCAGACAGCTCTCAGCCAGGCGCACTAATGCCTTCTGATGCTCCTGGTCCACCTCTACCTCATTCAGAAGCTGGGACAGTGAAAGACCTAGGGGCAGGGGGTCAGAGAATGGGCTGAAGCTCAGAGGAGGAGGGGAGGCCTTACTAAGGAAGCAGTGGGGTTGCCAGTTACCTGCATTGGAGGAGGTGGACTCTGAAAGGTGCTCCCTAGAGAAACAGAGGGGACAAGTCTGAGGAACAATCCTGAAGCCTACCTACACAGATCTGTCACCCCCTGACCGAACCACACCTCACCCAAGAAGCCAACCCCACACTCACTCCAAGCAGTCATAGAGCTTTTTCCGCACATCTGGGTCCTCGTTGCTGGAAAAGAGGAGTGGTAGGCAGTCACTGTTCTCCTTTATGAATCACAGCCTGGTCATGGTGAAAGGGCATAACTCTGTGAAGCTATGAGCCATGCTGTGAAGGGCCACCCAAGATAGATGGGTCACAGTGAAAACTTCTGACAAAATTTGGTCCACAGGAGGAAAAAACGGCAACCCACTCCAGTATTCTTGCCTGGAGAACCGCATGGACAGTATGAAAAGGCAAAAAGGTACGACACTGGAAGATGAGCCTCTCTTCCCCCACAAGGTTGGAAGGTGTCCAGCATGCTACTGGGGAAGACCAGAGAGCAATTACTAAAAGCTTCAAAAAGAAGAAAGTGACTGGGTCAAAGTGAAAACGATGTTCAGCTGTACCTGGTGATGAAAGTAAAGTCCAAAGCTGTCAAGAATACTACACAGGAACCTGGAACATTATGTCCATGAATCAAGGCGAAATGGATGTGGCCAAGTAGGAGATGGCAAGAGTGACATCAAATCTTAGGTAGGAATCAGTGAACTAAAATGGATGGGAATGGGCGAATTTAATTCAGACCATTATATCTACTACTGTGGGCAAGAATCCCATATAAGAAATGCAGTAGCCCTCATGGTCAACAAGAGAGTCTGAAATGCAGTACTTGAGTGCAATCTCAAAAATGACAGAATGATCTTGGTTCATTTCCAAAGCAAACCATTCAACATCACAGTCACTGATGCCGAAGAAGCTGAAGTTGACTGGTTCTATGAAGACCTACAAGACCTTCTGGAAGTAACACCAAAAAAAGATGACCTTTTCGTCACAGGCGACTGTAATGCAAAAGCAGGAAATCAAGAAATAACCAGAATAACAGGCAAGTTTGGCCTTAGGGTACAAAATGAAGCAGAGCAAAGGCTAACAGAGTTTTGTCAAGAGAACACACTGGTCATAGCAAACATCCTTTTCCAACAACTCAAGAGACAACTCTACACATGGACATCACCAGATGGTCAATACTGAAATCAGATTGTGTTCTTTGTAGCCAAAGATGGAGAAGCTCCATAGAGTTAGCAAAAATAAGACCTAGAGCTGACTGTGGCTCAGATCATGAGCTCCATATTACAAAATTCAGGCTTAAATTGAAGAAACTAGGGAAAACCACTAGGCCATTCAGGTATGACCCTAAATCAAATCCCTTATGCTTATACAGGAGAGGTAAAAAACTCAAGGGATTAGACTTAATAGAGTGCCTGAAGAACTATGGACAAAGGTTAGTAACATTGTATAGAAGGTAGTGACCAAAACTATCCCAAAGAAAAAAAATGCAAGAAGGCAAAGTGGTTGTCTGAGGAGGCCTTATAGATAGCTGAGGAAAGCAGAGAAGCAAAAGGCAAGAGAGAAAGGGAAAGCTATTTGCAAATGAATGCAGAGTTCTAGAGAACAGCAAGGAGAGGTAAAAAATAAAAAAAAAAGCCTTCTTAAGTGACCAATGCAAAGAAACAGAGGAAAAGAACAGAATGGGGAAGACTAGAGGTCTCTTGAAGAAAACTGGAGATTTCAAGGAAACATTTCATCTAAGGATGGGCAAGATAAAGGACAAGAACAGTAAGAACCTAACAGAAACAGAAGAAATTAAGAGGAGATGGCCAAGAACATACAGAAAAACTATACAAGAAAGGTCATAATTCTCCAATAACCATGATGCTGTGGTCACTCATCTAGAAATGAACATCCTGGAGTGTGAAGTCAAGTGGGCCTTAGGAAGCATTACTACAAACAAAACTAGTGGAGATGATGAATTCTAGCTGAACTATTTAAAATCCTAAATGATGATGCTGTTAAAGTGCTGCATTCAATATGTCAGCAAATTTAGAAAACTCAGCAGTGACCGTAGAACTGGAAAAGATCAGTTTTCATTTCAACCCCAAAGAAGGACAATGCCAAAAAATGTTCAAATTACTGGACAATTGCACTCATTTCACATGCTAGCAAGGTAATGCTCAAAAATCCTTCAAGTTAGGCTTCTGCAGTAGGTGAACCAAGAACTTCCAAATGTACAAGTTGAGTTTCAAAGAGGCAGAGGGAAAAAAAAAACAACAAAAAACAAAGAGGCAGAGGAACCGGAGATCAAGCTGCCAACACTGGATTATGGAGAAAGCAGGAGAGTTCCAGAAAAACATGTACTTCTGTTCATTGACTATGCTAAAGCCTTTGTGTGGATCACAACAAACTGGAAAATTCTTAAAAAGATGGAACTACCAGACCACCTTACCTATCTCCTTAGAAATCTGTATATAAGTCAAGAAGCAACAGTTAGAACTGGACATGAACAACTGGTTGGTTCGAAATTGGGAAAAGAGTACAACAATTGATATGCAGAGTACATCATGTGAAATGCCAGGCTGGGTGAATCACAGCTGGAATCAAGTTGGTTGGGAGAAAAATCAATAACCTCAGATATATAGATACCACTCTAATTGCAGAAAGTGAAGAGGAACTAAAGAGCTCGTGATGAGAGTGAAAGAGGAGGGTGAAAAAGCTGGCTTGAAACTCAATATTCAAAAATCTAAGATCATTAGCATTCAGTCCCATCACTTCCTGGCAAATAATAAGGGGAAAAGTGGAAGCAGTGCCAGTGTTTATCTTCTTCAGCTCCAAAATCACTGTAGACAGTGACTGCAGCCATGAAATTAAAAGGCACTTGTTCCTTGGAAGGAAAGCTATGATAAATCTAAACAGTGTATTAAAAAGCAAAAACATTACTTGCTGACAAATGTCCATATAGTCAAAGCTATGGTTTTTCCAGTAGTCTTGTATGGACATGAGAGCTGGACCATAAAGAAGGCTGAGTGCTGAAGAACTGATGCTTTGGAATTGAGGCGCTGGAGAAGACTCTCTTGGAATGCAAAGAAATCAAACCAGTCAATCCTAAGGGAAATAAACCCAAAGGACTGTTGCTGAAGCTGAAGCTCCAATACTAAGGCCACCTGATGCGAAGAGCTGACTCACTGGAAGAGACCCTGATGCTGGGTAACACTGAAGGCAGGAGAAGGGGGTAGCAGAGAATGCGATGATTAGATAGCATAACCAACTCAATGAACATGAATTTGAGCAAACTTCGAGAGATAGTGGAGGGCAGAGGAGCCTGTTATGCTGCTGTCCATAGGGTCACAGAGTTGGACACGACTTAGCAACTGAACAAAAACAACAGGAACTCAATGTTACTAAAGCCCCAAGCCCTCAAACCCACAAGGCCTATGGCAACGCCAGCCCGGCCCGGGTGAAGAGTACAGTTGGACAGTGGAGGCATCACTTACCAACCAGTCACCTGTTCCCGGGGTTGTTCCGTGGGCAGCAGAGCGAAGCTGTCCACCTGGAGGTAGAACTCCGCAGGCTGGAGGGGTGAGTTCAGGGACCGGGTCTCAGGAGTTTTCAGGAAATCAGGCCCAGTAATCCACCCAAGCCAGCTTCACCACTCACCGTGTCTCCCTCGGCGACCTGGACGCGGACCTTGCAGTCCCGCAGCAGCAGCATCCGGCCTTCTGTCCCTCTGAAGCCGAACTCCTTCTCCTCCCTGCGGCGAGCACAGTCCTCACTGCAGCGCTCGCCAGAACGCAGCCCTGCCCGCCTGGGACCCGCCCACCTCGGGCTCAGGGCTCAAGGCTCAAGCTCTCTCACCCGACTCCAAAGTTCCCAAGCTCCGCGGAGCCTCTCTCACCAGTCTGAGGCGTTCAGGGCCTCACCCGTCACTAGGCATCGGATACTGTGGGTCCCGTCGGATATAAGCAGCATAGCCTCCGTGTCGGGCGGCTCAGGGACACCGGACGGGCTCTGGGCCTTGGCCTCCAGCAGTACCTGAGGGCGGCGACCGGCGTCAAACCCACCGCCTTGGGGCCCCGCCCAGGTCTCAGGGCTCTGAGAAGGGTGTGTGCGTGGGGAGGGGGGGGGACTCACCTTGAGCAGCTGCCCCGCCCGAGGGCTTGAGAGTGCCTCTGACCCTAGAACCAGCTCTCGAATCCAGGGTCGCAGGACCAGGCCCCCAAAACGTGCCATTCCGCCGCTGTAGCCCGCAGAGAGCCTCTAGCCCGCGTTTTTCCCGTGCGACGCTGCCCCGCCTCGCCGCGAGAGGGGAAACGCCGGACGTCTGGGCGGGACCAGCGGTCGAGGCCCCGCCCAGGAGCGTGCCCGCGCGTGCGCACCAGCGCGTCTCGGTCCGGAACTTGGTTCAATTGGATTCCGTCCTATTTACGCTTACTCGAGCATCTCTCAAACTAGCGGCGCGGCGTTGGGGCCGTTCTTCAAGTCTCCTGTGGCGCTGGGCAGGAAGGAGCCAAGAACTGGCTCCGATGGAGAGGGAGAGCTCTGGGACCTGAGGCTGCAGACAAGCATGGTCCGAGCGAGTGGCTCAAAGCCACTTCAACGCCTGTGACCTCAAGGAGTTCAGCAAGTATTTGTTGTGACTCCACTTTCCTCATCTACAAAATGCGCAGTCTTGTTAGGCCAGTGGAAATAAAAGTACACAGTATTCAATAAACACAACTTCTCTCACTCTCCCCTCTGATTGGCCAAGCCCCTCCCCTAGACTCCGGAGACGCTCGGACCGTAGCGTAATGACGTAAGAAGACGCAAAGACTCCTCCACCCCATCTCCGTTTCCTAGGAAACGTGGACTCCGCTTTCCTTTCTGCGTCGCTGCCCCCTTGACGTCACGGTTCGGATAGGAGGGCGGGGCGGCGCGGGCGACTGGAGGGGCTGTGCACCTGCGCCTCGGCGGGCCGTCTGGGGCAACGTCCCCGGCCCGCCCGGCCCCGCCATGGCCAGGCCACAGAGGACTCCGGCACGCAGTCCCGACAGCATCGTCGAGGTGAAGAGCAAAGTAAGGGCCCCTCCAGCTCTGGCTCCGGCCTCGGCCCTAGGAGCTTCCAATTCCCTCATTCTCCCCTTCCTGGCTCCTTGGTCCCCACCACCTTTTCCTCTTCTCCATCCTCACCGTCCCATTTTCCGGCTTTTCTTCTCACTTTCCCCCATCCATCCTCCTTCCTCTACTGCCGGTCTCTGGAGTCCCTCTGTGGCCTGGGTACGTGGAGGGCGGGGAGTAGACCTTGGACAGCGTCCCATGTACTGGAGCTGAGGTCTGTGTGCCAAGACCACGGCTGTTGTGAAGCCCTGTCTTTCCCACCTCTGCCACCTTCGGACCTATGGTGAGAAAGGGCACGGAGTCCATTCTAATCTCTTCTCTCCTCCCACCCCGTCTCCAGTTTGATGCTGAGTTCCGACGCTTTGCTCTGCCTCGCGCTTCAGTGAGCGGCTTCCAGGAGTTTTCTCGGTTGCTGCGTGCAGTACATCAGATCCCGGGCCTGGACGTGCTGCTTGGTTATACTGATGCTCACGGCGACCTACTGCCCCTCACCAACGACGACAGCCTGCACCGGGCCCTGTGCAGTGGGCCCCCACCACTGCGCCTGCTAGTGCAGAAGCGGGGTGAGGAGGATGGGGTACGATGGGCAGCCTCTGTGGGGTAGGGTGACAGGGCAGGTCTACCAGGGTTAGTCTATGCCCAAGGTATCCAGGCTTCACCCTCTGCATTCCCTGCCCTTGGCCTGACCTCCAAGTGGCAAGAAATAGCCACAGTGCCCCCTTCCTCAAAGAGGCCTGGGTCTGATGGAAAATGGCCCAAATGGGAGAGCAGGGTTTCTGATCTCAGTGCCCCCTTCTCCTGCAGCAGAAGCTGATTCCAGTGGCCTGGCCTTTGCCTCCAACTCTCTGCAACGGCGCAAGAAAGGGCTCCTACTTCGGCCAGTGGCACCCCTGCGCACCCGGCCACCGCTACTGATCAGCCTGCCACAAGATTTCCGCCAGGTTTCTTCAGTCATAGATGTGGACCTACTGCCTGAGACCCACCGACGGGTGCGGCTGCATAAGCATGGTTCCGACCGCCCCCTGGGTTTCTACATCCGAGATGGCATGAGCGTGCGAGTAGCTCCCCAGGGCCTGGAACGGGTTCCAGGCATCTTCATCTCCCGCCTGGTACGAGGGGGCCTGGCTGAGAGTACGGGGCTGCTGGCAGTCAGTGATGAGATCCTCGAGGTCAATGGCATTGAGGTAGCCGGGAAGACCTTGGACCAAGTGACGGACATGATGGTCGCCAACAGCCACAACCTCATTGTCACTGTCAAGCCAGCCAATCAGCGCAATAATGTGGTGCGTGGGGCATCTGGGCGCCTGGCAGGGCCTCCTTCTGCTGGGCCTGCTGAGCCTGACAGCGACGATGACAGCAGTGATCTGGTCATTGAGAACCACCAGCCTCCCTGTTCCAATGGGCTATCTCAAGGGCCTCCGTGCTGGGACGTGCATGCGAGCCACCTACTTCCTGCTGCCCGCAGCTCTCTGCCCTCCCTGGATGATCGGGAGCAGGCCAGCTCTGGTTGGGGGAGTAGCATTCGAGGAGATGGTAGTGGCTTCAGCCTCTGACAGGGAAGGATGCAGCCCCTTGCCACTCCAGGCTCTGGGACATTCCAAGGACTTTCCCAGTGGGAGGTTTCAGCGTGTTCAAGGGCCCTCTCAGTCTGGGGAACATTAAAGGTTTTCTACAAATGCAGTTATGGTCATTCTGTTTCCCAGTCCTAGCCTCCTTCCTGATCCCACAATCTTGCCTTCTGCCCTGGACATGTGGCAGAAGTGAGTGTGATAAGGGCATCAGAGAAGCCTTCCTGTAGTCACGCCGAGGGAGGAATGCCAGGTTTAGCATTTTTAGGGTAAGAAAAGCGCTTATGGAAACAAACCCCACTGTGTACAAAAGGTTTAATTTTGATAAAGGGTTACGGGGCTGGGATGGCCCTTCTGCAGCCACCAGCGGCTGGGAAGAGGGCTCTGGGGACACTGCCCCCCCTCCACTACTCCTGTCTTCAAACTCCACTCTATGATGGGGCCCAATCCTGCCCTTAGCAACCATGCTGCATCCTTCAGTAAGACCCAGTCACTGTCCCCATAAAAAGCCTCAGGAATCCATCTTCACAAAGACTTTGGGGCGGGAAAAGATCTTGATGGCCTCCTCTACCTGCACCAGCTTCCGGTCCAGCTCAGCACGGTGGCTCTGGGCCCTCAGTGAATCCGCCCCCGCAGGCAGCAGCACCAGCTCTCGCAGCAGCTGGCTCTGGCCTACAGGGGTCCCAGGAATAGTTAAGTGCTGGGCAGGGGTGCACAGTACCTGGCGGGTTCCCCAGCCAGCTCCCCTTGCCCGCGTACTCACTCTGGAGCAGACTGCTCAGTGTCTCCAGCCGCTGGTTCTCAGGCATGCGAGTGTGGCCAGGAGGCATGGCTGGGTCCGGTTGGCTGTGCTGACGGGCCTCAGCCTCCCGCCGCCATAGGTCCCTGCGCTCCAACAAGCTGCGATGCACAGACCCAGGGTTGATGATCCCAGGCAGATGTAGGCTTCCACCCTCCATAAGTGCCCCTTCCCAGGAGTGGGGGGAGTGGTAGGACCTACTAATGGGGCACATGACCCTTCTGCGTGGCATTGTAGTGCTCCTGGGCTTGCCGTTGCTGCTCCAGCACCTGTGCCAGGACTTGCAGCGAGCGAGAATGCCGCCGGGGGGCCCTCTTGGCAGTGCGGGCATTGTGGGTAATGAAGTCCACACCCAGGCCTGGGGCCTGCAGGACATGGCCAGCATGATGAAACAGACAGCACTGTGTGGTGCCCCCGAATCCCTGCCCCACCGCCCAGCCCCCACACATCCTCTCACCTTAGCATTGGGACCTGGTGGGGTTAGCTGGGGACTGGGGACACGGGGTGGTGGGAGCCCAGGGCCGCAACGGGAATGGGCCCGCAGGAAGTGGGCTGGCTCAGTTCCAGAGGCAGGGCCGGGCTCCTGGAGGCCAAGGCAGAGCAGAGGGGGGGTCAGTCAAGCTGAGGTCAGGGTCTCAAGCCATAAGACCATGCCTCTGTCCCTCTTGCCTTTCGGGATCTTTATCACCAGTCCTCTGAACCTGGCCTCCTTCCTCTTGAATAAGTACTTCCTCCACATCAGCATTTAAACCTGTGTGTTTTTCACATCCCTCAGAAAACAAATATCCCTCCCTCTACCTCAGTCTTGGCTTCAGCCATCGTTCTCTTTTTCTTTTCCTCCTAGCCAAGCTTTTCGGCTCTGTCCCCACCAAGGCCACCAACAGCTGGTCTCCAAGCCCCCAAATCCAGGGTCACTTCCCTGGTCTCGCTGTCCTCAGCCTTGTCCTCAATAACTCCTGGGTCTAATTTCTGAGATCCAGACCTGATTCTCCATCTGCCTCTTGGACACATTCCCACTCCCTGGGAGCCCCACAAAAGCTTCAGCTTCAACACACCCACATATGACCTTGTCTTTTTTTTCAGTCCTGTCTTTCTCCTTCTCAGACCCCTGGATAGAGAAGTGGCACCACTAGCTACCCCAGACAGAATCTTACCACCATATATACCCCTGCCCTTCCCGTTGTCCTTAGAAATAAAGGTAAAAAAAATGGATTTATGTGGCCCTTTATGATGTGGGCCCAGGTGACTTCTTAGCCTAACCTCACGCTCTTCTTCCCACATAGTGAACTGAACACAGCATCCCCACTGCCCACACTCCCTAAGGCCCTGGTGTTAGGACCAGGGACCCTGGAACTAGGAGGTTCCATCTCTGTAAAATGTTCTCCTCCATTCTCCCCTTGCCTAATTCTGACTTGCTCCTCAGAATCGCCCAGCCATCATCACTTTGGAGAAAGGCCCCAGCCCCACTTTGCAGCAGAACCAGCTCTTCGTCCCCCGTGACCTCAGCCCCCTGTGGTTTTTCTCCCTCCTCAAAACTCAGGTCCGAGTATAATGTCCTGTTGGCCAACAAGATGGGCAACACTTGGGGCTCCCTGAGGCAGGTACCTGCAGCTGAGCCTTGACACGCGACTCCACTTTGTCATACTTGGGTGAGCGCCACAGGGCCTTCAGTGGCCTGGACTGGCCCTGCTCCCGGCTGTGCTCCTGCTCACGGAAGCGCCTCTGGATCTCCCTGATCCGCCTCATGTTCTCCTTCTCATGGTCTTTAGGGTCCTTCCCTGGAGAAAAGATGTTGCCCTATACACAGCCCATACAATCCAACTTACCCCAGTGGACACACAAGCCCACACCCTGCCTCCCTGACATAAAGTCCACCACATAACCTTGTTCCCTTCCTCACACCATAATTATCTTGTGTTTCTGATGATTTTATACATATTTGATTAAGAAGTATACTATTAATCACCTTGCATATCCTATTCACCTCTTCACTTGTTTTACTGTCTCCCACCTTGATTCAATGATGCTCTTCTTCGACCTTGTTCTCCTAGCACCTACAGGGCCCGGAGCACAGCAGACACTCAACAACAACGATGCATGAATCCATGAAGCTGAGCTACGGGGTTTTCCGGGGTATACCTCATTTAGTCCTCTCCTGCGAAGACGTCGTGCATTCCCCCCTCCTTCTACAGTTGGGGAAACAGACACTCTGAGAGGTAAAGCCTGAGCCCAGAGCAGGGAAGGGGAAGCAGCCGTCTTTTGATCTGTTTTGACTTCAGAGCCGCCTCGCTGTCCGTTCTGACCAGAACTTACTCTTGGGAGAGGCCCCTGGGCCCAGGGAGATACCCCCGAGCTGCAGCAGCACGCCACCCACGCCGCGACGGCCACGCTCCAGGATTTCTAGGCCTCCCGGACGGATGCGGGGGCCTCGGGGAGGAGTGGCATCTAGGTCCGGGTCCGTGTCCGGCGTCAGCAGGTCCAGCTTCGGCGCGTTTCCCTCAAGGCGCCCTTGGGCTGAGAGGCCAGACGGGCGGAGGGCGGAGTCAGTGGTGGAGCTGGGCCCAACCCTTGCCAGGCCGCTTTCACCTCCGCAACTCACCCGAAGACGGCCTCCGGTAGTAGTCAGGACAGAGTGTAGGGTCTGGGGGGATGGGCCCCGAGATGCGGGACGGACCCTCACACATACCGCCGTCGTCGTCCTGCAAACGGTGCACCTGAGGACTGCCGGGCTACGCGTCTCTGGCGCCAAACCCCGCTTCTCAGCCCAATGCCTCCTCCCTGGGCCCGGGCCCTAACAGCAGCCGTGCCCTGCCTGCGTTCCTGGCTCCCACCCCGCCTCCCGGCCCCGGCCTGCGCTCGCCACCTCTGCTCTCAGCCCACCTCTCTGCACCGTTGGCTCCTCACTTGGGCAAGGGGCTCAGCCGACAGGTTTTGCCGCCCAATGCCGCCACCCGACGGGTTTGCTGTTGCCAGGCAACAGTGGTTTCCGTCCGTGAGGTCAGTGGCCAATGGCCCTGGCGCGAAGCCTTCTGGGGCTTGTAGTTCCAGCTGAGGGTGGGGTGCAGAACGACTGTTAGTTGCCCTTCCCAACCCGGTCCTCTCCGGGGTCCGCTCAGGGTCTACTAGTCTGGCCCCTCAGGATCCGCCCTCCACCCCCGATGCCCCTCAAGCAACCGTCGAGGAGGTGCTGATCCGCCGCAGCTATGGACTCCGCAGGGGCTGAGAAGCGGCCAGGGGCCCAAGAAGGGACAGCCGTGGGGCACTCACAGCTTACAGAGGTGCCTTGTGGCCATGCTCAGAATTCTGAGGTGACCATCGGCTGTCTAACCTTCAAACACTTGGCCATAGCGCTCTAATAGACCAAACTGCAACTACCCTCTAACTGCCAGGCCAGGTTCCACAGGCTGGGAGGGGCATGGGCTGGTGCCCTTCCATCCCTATTTAGTGTCTAATGGCTGGTCCCTGTATCCTTTGGCTGGCCATGGTGACCAGTTACCTATGTGTCACCTCTAGTGTCCCGTGATGGGAGACCAGTGCCTGGTGCCGGCCCATGAGGCCTGCCAAACCCAGGGTGAAGATAAATGTCCAATAAGACCCGCCTCAGAGCCAAAGATCCAGGAGGAGAGACTCAAGCTGGAGGAAGACAGGCACAAGCCAGAGGTGGAGGCACTGGAGGAGAGAGGTCCCAGGCCTATGGCCTCCAATGTGAGGCCCAGTCATGGTCCGAAGAGGAAGCCAGTCAAGTGAGGGGGCTCTCAGAGGGAAGAGGCTAGGGGCTGGGGAGGTGGAGTGGGGGTGCCTCATACCCCAGTTGGATTCCTAAATGGGGCCTTACAGCAATGTCCATCATTATCCCCTGCCACCACCATCATTCCTCCCCTCTTCTGTCCCTCCAGAGCCCTGATGTAGGGAACATCCAGAGTGGAAGTCTCAAGGCCTGGTAGGGGACTAAGCTCCCATGATCTCTGGGTCCCGGTCCAGTCCAGGGCCTCAGTGACCAGGAAAAGGACAAGGATCAGGGCCTGGGGAGGTAGGCAGGCAGGACTGTTCCCTAGGACAGGGCACAGGAGCCAAGGCTGCAGGCTGGCTCCTCAGGCCTCCTTGTTCCCCAGCCTCGCAGGCCCAAGCCACCAAGCCCATCCTAGGGTGGAGAGTGAGCTGCCACAGGGGCTGTCGCTGCAGAGGGAGGAGCTGGAGAATAACCAGAGTGAGCCCTCACCATCTGCCAAACAGCACAAAAAAGCCAAGAAGCGCAAGAGTCTGGGAACCCCAGTGCTCCCAGTAGCGGCCAGCACGGTGTCGGCACCCTCAGTGACCTCGGGGCCTGAGCGTGAGTGGCGTTTCCTGAGCCTTCCCCTTTGTCCCCGGCCGGCTGTACCCCTGACGTGGCCCAGCTTGGCACTCCAGCTGCTGCCCTGCCCCGGGTTCTTGTAGGAAAGGCCCAGCGCCTGCGGCCCCTGTACCAGTACATCAACTATTGCAACCCTGAGCTGAACCAGGCAGGGGAGGGGGACAGGGAGACTGAGGCTGAGGTGGAGCCTGAGTCGGAGCTGACCGTGGTCCCCGAGGAGGCGGGTGTGGAGCAACTGCAGGCTTTGCTGCCAGTGGCAGGTGAACTGGGCTCCGACCTCACTCTGCCCTGCCCCAGTATGTATGTGCCCCCCACCCACACTCTGGTTCCCCTGGGGGAGGAAGCCAGTGAGGAGCCTGGGGGTCTGCCCAGCTTGGGGGTCAGCAGTCGCCTCAAGGCTGAGATGGACAAGTCAACCCAGGTGGACATCAACAAAATGCTAAGTGTCTGCAATGCCCCGCTTGTCCCCCCACTCTCTCCTCAGTACAAGTGACTGTCCTGACCCCCACCCCATGACTCCCCTCCCTCCCAAGCTTGAGCCAGAGCAGCAGTCTAAGGCCTAAGGCCCTCAGGTGGAGGGGGGAACTCAGCCCCTGCCCCACCTTGGGATCCCAGGTTTGCTAAAAATAAACGTTTTTCCTTTTCTTAGACTGTGATTCCCCAAATAAGATGCCTGAAGAGGGAGTGGCTGGGAAGAAGGGTGGAGGGTTCCCCAGTGCAGTCACTGGATCGCCTGGGAATTTGCAAAAGTATAGATTCCTGGGCACTACCTCAGACCTAGACTTCTCTAGTGGCTCAGCTGGTAAAGAATCCGCCCGCAATGCAGGAGACCCCGGTTCAGTCCCTGGGTCAGGAAGATCCCCTGGCGAAGGGATAGGCGATCCACTCCAGTATTCTTGGGTTTCCCTGGTGGTTCAATTGGTAAAGAATCTGCCTGTAATACAGGAGACCTGGGTTTGATCCCTGGAGGATGGCATGGCAACCCATTCCAGTATTCTTGCCTGGAGAACCCCAGCCTGGCGGGCTGCAGTCCATGGGGTTGCAGAGTTGGACCCAACTGAGCGACTAAGCATAGCACAGCACCCCAAACCTAACTGAATCAGAATCTGTAAGGGTGGGGCCTAGTCTGAGCATTTAAAGTTTCCTCAGATGAACCTGAAGGTCAGACAAGGTAACACCTGGGATGAAGAAGGGTGGTAAGGAAGAGCCTGGGGAAGAGAAAGGAAAAGGGCTGTCAGGTCATAGGAAGCGGGCGCATGGCCTGGCCTTGCTCCCTGTCTCCCAGGGAACAGGCCACAGGTGGTGGGGTGACTGCCACTTTGCCTGGAGGAGTGAAGAGGCAGCTCTCCACCAGACTCCTGAAGGAGAGGGCGGGGTGGCCTTCCAGGAAGAAGGCTTGCTGGGAAGAAGCCTCACTAGTATGGAAGACAGCCCCCTGGAGGAGAGTTCGCTGAAGCCGATGCATGGCCATCAGACCAGGCTGGGTGAGCCTGGGAGGGATGAGGTGGGATGTAGGCAACAAGGGATCCTGGGCTGCTATTCTGGAGAGGTTGCCTGGGCAGCAGCATGAAGGGCAGAATAAGGAAGGGAAAGCCTAGGGATAGAGAGGTGAGGAGACTGTTGCCGCTGTCTGCGTGAATGTGAGTCCTCGATTTGGTTGGTGGTTGGAAAACAAGCAAGAGGTATTCTGGAAGTTCTCTTCTTCTTGCTGTAACTTTCACTGAGCTGCACTTTCACTGACTCGGAAAAACTACTTTGACTCTGGCGAACATTCTGAGTAGTAGACCCTGGTAAGTGATGCTAGCCTCCTCCAGGAGGGGGCGCTGTAGGACAAGTCTGGAACCAGCTGGGGACTCCCGTCACCTCTGGGAACCAGAACCCTGCTGGCTTCCTTGGCCACAGGCGTCTAGGCCACTTCAAGGTACATCTCCTCCTCGGGACCAAGCCAAGAGATACATGATGGTAGAGTTGTCTGAGGGATGGCCATGGACCCAGGCTCTGGGGAGTAACAACAGAGGACCTGGGACCTCATAAAAGTAACTCTGCCCTAACCCATGTTCAGTCTGCACCAGGACTTCTGGGAACAATCCTCTGTAAACAAGAGGTTTTGCTGCAGAGTTCTATAAAATTTAAGTGCCACTGTGGGTCAACAGCATGGCCCTTTCTTAATAAGGGCATCTCAGTCAGATGCAATGGATGAATGTGCTTTCTTGGTCAATTCTCAAACTTACAGGGGGAATCTCAACTTCCTATTAACACAGAGAAGGATGACCTGGAGCTGAGCTGGGAGGAAGGGGGCAGCTTCTCCTTCACTTCTCCCAGCATCCTGCCTAGTGGGGTTCTCTCTACAGCGCTAGTTCAGGCCGGGCTGAGATTCCTGTTGTAGAGAGGTGGTGAACCTGGATGGGTCCCAAGCAGGGAGGAACAGTGCCTGGCACTAGAATCTGAGGAGCCACAGGGGAAGGAGTACTTCAGAGTCAGGCTCTGTAGTCAGAGGACCCTGACCAGTTCATGTACCTCTGTCCCTCTCTGCTCTGGATAATGGGAATATTAATAGTAGTATCTCGTTGAGTGGTTTGGATATTAAATGAAATAATACATGTGAAGTGTCTCTCCCGGGGGCCCATCACACAGTAAGTACACCCCAACACTAGTAACTGTTATTTTATCTCACAAGGTCTGAAACCAGGACAATGTGGGAAAACAGGTGACTCCTCTAAGGGCAGGAGGAAGAGGGAGCGCCCTCTCTGAGCCTTTCTCTTTCTGGCGAGGAGTCCAGAGCAGGGCAGAGGGAGGGAAGATTAGAGAAGGGGAAAGAGTCTGGTCCAAGTTTAATCCTGGCAGAGGAAACAAAGGAATAGAGGTATTCTTTCCACCATGACTGACATGCTTAGGAGGCTCTTCCTGTGAGGAGAACAGGATCATAAATGCAGAGCTGGAGACTAGCTGGCTAGGCCAGGCCGTGCTTGGCTGGCCTAGCCAGAGGGCAGCACCTTCATCAAGTTCATGCCGTCCAGCCTCCCTGGCCCCCACCCCACCTCTCCTCTCCCAGGGCTCCCCTGGAGCCAACCCCTTGGTTTCAAGAATAGAACCCCTCCTGACCTCCAGCCCAGGGAGACCTCAGACTTTCCTACTGTCTCTTAAACATCAGGCCCAACTGGGCCCCTGCAGTCCTGCAGTCTTGAGTCCTGTGGAAAGACTTGAGCACCGAGGAAAGACTTCTTGCAGGGATTCAGCCACAGGGAATAGGCCAGAAGGGGAGGGCAGGCAGTGGTAGGAACCTGGGTGGCCCGCTAGACAGTGACGGATCCAGTGGGTTGGAGCTGCCCCAGAGCCATGAGGAAAGAAAAATACAAACCATCTACAGCAACAACAAGCCTTTCATTATTAAAGAAACCCAACCTACCGAACAGACAACCACCACATGCCATAGTGTCAGACCTTCTGATTTATTAACATTTCTCGTATGTCCCAGAGCTCTCTCCCCCTTGGCTCCTCTCTGCCAAAGCAGGGGCCCTCTGCCCGGGGGCAACAGCCCCTGAAAGATCACCTGCTAAAGAAACCCCCTCCCAGCCAGGGAAGGGGTAGCCTGGAGGCCGGAAGGGCCTGGTCATGTGGAGAGAGGGCAGGTGTGGATCCCCGAGGGATGACCTGCCGCCCTCACCATTCCTGAGGTGCCCCAGCCCAGGAAGGGCATGGCAACAAGGCTTCGCGTCACTTCTCAGGCCTGTGGCATCAGCCAGGCTGGCTCCTTACTGTGCTTTCTCATCAGCCTAAAACCACAAACAGGCTGCAGAAGCTCCCCCCCAGTCAAGCTTCTGCCGGCCCTGCTCACAGACCCGGGGCACTTCTGCCTTGCGCGGTGTGCCGGCCTCTCATCCCTGGCAACAGAATGCCACCCCCTCACCAGTGGGGAGTTCCCCGGGGCCACCTTCGAATTCACTGGAATTCAACTCTGCCCAAGCGGACCTATCGAATGAAAGATACCGTCTGTGCTACCGCGAAGCCCTCCCGTCACAGCTCCTAGTCCTGCCCTGCCCGCTGCCGGGAGCCCACGAGCAGGCTCACAGGTTGTTCCGCTGGAGCGCCTCGCACAGGTTCTGGTTGGCGTCGGGCTCCTCTGCCAGCACCTCTACCGCCTCCCACTCCCCGGATCGGCTTGACCGTTTGATGGCATCCACCACACTCTGCATGTAGAGCCCGTCCTCGAACGAGGCGGCCATGGAGACAGGGGTGTGGTCCCACGTGCGGCGGTCCCCCTGCCCCTGGAAGGACTGGCGCAGAGCCTGCACCATGTAGACCATGCCCTTCAGGTAGAGCAGCGGGACGTCCTGGGCGCCCTGCTCGGGCAGCCCCGCACCCACAGCCAGCGAGTCCCTCAGCAGCAGCTCCTCGTGCGGGGCAGAGTTCTTCTGCCCGTAGAGGTCCGCGCCCCGGGCGACCAGGCGTCCCGCGGAGCCCACCACCATGACCTCGTGCACAAAGGCGCCTGGCATGTTGAAGTTGAGAGTTACTGTGCTGCACACACCCCCGCCCATGAGCATCTGGAAGAAACAGAAGTCATCGCTGGTGACGTGCCGGATGCCGCGGATGGCCGCATTCTGCCTCACAAAGGTCTTGAGCAGCCCGTGGACCTTCTCGGCTCTCTGGCCGGTAAGGTGGGTCAGCAGGTCCACAATGTAGGTGCCCATGGTGTGCAGGCCCCCGCCGCCCATGAGTTCATCGCAGATCCAGCCATAGTTGGGGCTGAGCAGGCTCCCCGAGTAGACGCGTGCGTCACAGATCATCACTGCGCCCACGTAGTGCTCGGCGATCAGCTGCTTCATGCGCACAAAGGCGGGCAGGAAGCGCAACACGTTCCCCACGAGGCTCATCAGCTGAGGGTAGTAGCGCGAGGCCGTCACCATCCGGAAAGCGTCCACTGAGGTTGCCGCCTTCTCACAAACCACGTTCTTCCCAATACCTGAGAAGAAAACAACAGGAAATCTCAAAGATCCAGGGGGTTCACACTGGGAAAAGAAAACCCATTTCTGGAAGGCAGATGACTCAGCAAAGCCGGCTCTGAGGCTAGGCGGTGGCCTAGGACAAGAGAAAGGTGATCGGCCTAGAAGAAAATGGTACCCAGGGACTGAGCCTAGAAAAAGAGTTATGGGTTCGAGAAAGAGAAGTTCTTAAAGGGAAATGAAAGGAGTAGAGGCAGAAGGCGCAAACCCAGAGTGGGAGGTACAGAGAGGTGGTACCATGGTTAATATTACGTGTCAACTTGGTTAGGTTACGGTGCCCATCAAATACTAGCCTAGACATTGCTGAGAAGAACCCTTTAGAGCTAATTAACATTTAAAGCAGTAGACTTTGAATAGAGCAGATTACCCTCCATGTGGGTGGGCCTCAACTCATCAGATGAGGGCCTTGGAGGGGGGGGAACAAACGACTGACGTTCCCCATAAAGGAAGAAATTCCACCTCCATATTGCCTTCGGATTCAAGTCTGTAGCATCAACTCTTGCTAGAATTCAGATTTGCTCTGTGGATTTCAGATCTACCAGCTCCTACAACCAGATAAGCCAATTCTTTAAAATAAATCTCTACCCTTTCTCTCAATATACATCCTATTGATTCTGTTTCTCTGGAAAACACTGCCTAATAGAAGTGGGCTGGAGAGGTGGACGTGCTTATCTTATGTTCATGCATTTATTAGATCATCAGGTTGGGGTAAGAAAATAAAATATATATTCTAGGGGATGGGCTTGGCACTCTCAGTTGTAATTGCAAAAAGGATTCTGAAGAGTCCCTGCAGACTGTCCTCAAAAAACACTGGTCCAACATGTTAGTGTAGTCAAAAGGCCAGAAAATGCTTGGCTATAGTCAGAGGGGAAAGGGAGAGAAAACATCCTTTCTGTCTCAAGCCTGTTCTAAGTGCACCGCAGCTGGAAGGCACCCAGGGAGCAAAACAAAGCTAGACAAAGCCCTGAAGAGAGAGAGCAAGAGGACTCGGGCAGCTCCCACACGAGGAAACGGAAAGGATGAACACTCTTCCACATCACAAGATGAAAGCTCAGGAGGGTACGAATGGCCACAAGACACTGATTCTTGGAGCATTTCTGTCAACTTGGTGTGGTTCAAGTAGAAGAAAGTCTTGTGCTCGTATCTTCAATAGAAAAATTTAAAAGCCTAGGAAGTGGTATGGACTAGACACACACATAGTTTTTGGGTACAGCAAGCTGGAGAAGGGTGAAGACATCCAGTTATTCCATTATTCATTCCACAGACACTGCCCTCGGGGTGCAATTCAAACTCTACCTCCTCAACTCCTCCAAGAAGTCATGGGGTTCTTGAGGGAACAAGCTCAAGAGTCTGGTACAAATGGCAGGATAAGGGAAGGGGTTATCCCTAAGGACGCAGATGTTCCAGGGAGGTGTTACCCTAAGGGGGAAGGACATCCAGGCAGGGAACTGCACGGCTCCCAGGAGCGGGGATTCCTACACCCCGAGTGTGTACCAGGAAACCGGCTGGAGGGGTTACACGGGGTCTGTACGCAATGGAGGAAATGGGATAGAGAGCTGGTAGCATCACTCACAAAGACAGTCAAGGTGGAGAAGGAAATGGCAACCCACTCCAGTATTCTTGCCTGGAAAAGTCCATGGACAGAGGAGTCTGGCGGGCTGAAGTCCATGGGATTACATGACTGAGCATGTGTGCACAAGGGTGGAGGGAAATGGGTTGGTAGCAATAAAGTGGTAGAACTAAAAAAAAAAAAAAAAAATTAAAAAAAAAAAAAGACAGTCAAGGTCAGGGGTAGGAGTGGGGATGGAATCCTGTCCCCGAGTTTCTCCATCTCAGACAATGGTGACGCCACTCTCCCAGTTTTTCAAGCCAAAATCACTGAAATCACTCTCATATCCCACTTTCAATCATCAATAAATCCTGCTGGCTTGGCTTGGCTTTCAAACTACATCCAGGATCTCACCAGTTCTCACTACCAGTACTGCCACCTGCCTCATCCAAGTCACCACTCTTTTTCACCTGGATTATTGCCATGGCAACATAACTGGTTTCCCTGAGTCGTTTCTTAACACAGAAGCCAGGGTAACTCTGTTGAAATTTAAGATGGACCAGATCATATCTCTGTGCTGCATCAAACCCTCTGCTGGCTTCTCACCTCATTCAGAATGAACCAGAGTCCTTACAGTTGCCTAGCCACAAGGTCATACATAGATGCTTTGTACGCCCCTCTAAAGTTTTCTTTTTGATCCCTTTGCTTCCCGTGGTCCCTCTCCTATTCATTCTGCTCCAGCCACTGATGTGAGAAGAGGGCTGCTTCTTACATGAAGACCTGGTGGCTGGGGAGAGGCGCTGACTGCTAAGCAGAGATGATGGGCAGGCAGGGCCAGGCCTAGTTGCTGTGCTCAGGACACAGAGTCTTGGGCTGGAATCTCTCTTGATGCTTACTCTCCTGAACAATGTTCACATTCAGGCTTCTCCTCCAGTGCCATCCAGGCTCCACTCTCCCACTGCACAGGCACTTCCCGGTTGGCAGAGCAGTCTGCAAGCCTGGACACCTGTATCTTGGGGCAGCCAGGTCAAGATTATGCTTTCTCCGGGTATGTGTATCTCCAGTAACTCTGGTGTCATTCCCTTGGTCCCCTGAAAGTTTTCTCAGTGTTTTCAGAGGGGGAATGGCCGGGACACAGATAATTTCTGGTGGCCCACTGCAGGGTGTAGCTTCTGATGGATCTGGTTTCCATTCACAAAGGCTCGGGGGGAACTTAGCTGGTCACCTTGCAGTAGAAACAATGGGGACCCAGGACAGCTGACTGCCCAGAAAGGGCATTCATTGGTGCTGAACTCAGGCTCTGGACCCAGACACTGGGATTCAAAGTCTGGTTCTCTCACTTGATTGCTGCATGACCTGGGACATTTCTAAACCTCTCTGGGTTCTGATTTACTATGCTGTAGGAGAGTCACATTTACCATGCAGGGTAGAAGAGAAGAGTAAGTCAAATGAGGCGGTATATGTAAATGCCCAGCCCAGCACTGTCATTGGTACAGTTTATAACCATCACCATGGGAGACTCAGCAGATGTTATAAATACAGGAAAAAAGGGCCCACTGTGACCTAGATTTTATGACTCACACAGAAGCTACATTTTCTAGGCCAATAATACTGATTTTCAATATTTTAAAATTTTAATTTTTAAAAAGGTATTTAAACATCAACATGAACACAGACAAGTTTTCTTATTCAATGTATTGTGTATCAGGCCTCTCAGAAAGCTGTCCAGCCCAGCCTTTCAGAAGCTCACATCCTGACAAAGCCCACAGTGGATAATCTGGTGCCTTTGGCCAGTCCTTCCCCTCACTTCCTGCCCTCTCCCCACCACCCTGACCCTTGAGAATCCCACATGGCCTTTGCCGTCTACGCAGACGGAATTCTCAGGTGTGAACTCCCAGTGCTGTGAACCTCAGTGCTGTGGCAAGGAGGAGCACATGTAGATCAGGCGCCTGTGACATAATTCAATCGCCTCCTTTACAAAGCTCTTGAAATCTCTTGTTCTTCTCCAAATAATAACAAAAGCTTTACAACAGGTACTGGCGGGACCACCAGGAGAACGGCTAGCCAAGTGTCACACGCCCAAGGCAGGGAGCCGCGTGCACAGGGCAGGCGGCCTGGGCAAGGGGACAGGCCCGTGTACTGGGGTCTGGAGCTGGAGGGGGGCCCTGTGGAGAGAGTCGCCCCCGACTGCTATCACTGTCTGCTCCTGGAGGGTCTCCGATCTCCCCCACACTTGAGGGGTTTTAGGATTAGGGACAGGAGAATCACAATACTGGGGGAGAACCTGGTCACTTGGCTGCTGAACACACGACTGACAAGGGAAGTAATGAGAAGTTAGGTTCTCAGATCCCCCCCTGTGAGAGCTGCTTCTCTGGCCAACCCAGAGTCTTCCTGCTTTGACTGTGCACAGCGGGAGGTGGGGGGTGGACGCGGGGGAGGAAAGGGGGCAGGCTGGGAGGAAAAGGACTCACGTGGCTGCTGAGAGTCTGGTGGTGATAAAACCAGAATCTAAAGGCATCTCTCGTTTCATGCCACGAGCAGTCAGGGAAGGAGGAGAGATCTTCCTGAGGCTGAACGACAGGAAAGCTTCTGAACTGGGGACCCAGCAGTGCAATCAGTGTGGGGGCTAAAGGCCATCTTGAGTGAAACAGGCCCCTGCCGGCCACAGGGCGTGTACCTTGAGGAAGATACTGGGGGTGCCTCCAGAGACAGTTTACTTAAGTTTATCTAGCTTTCCTGTTAGAAAGTCGAAAGAGAGGTTAGAGAAGCTGAAAATCACTTTTTGTCTCCATGGAATGGGGAAGTATGGATGCTGAGTGCCATTAGCTCAGATGAAATCTGCAGGTTGAACAGGCCTCTCCCGGCTCACACTCCCCAGACGACCCAGGAGTGAAGCATGCCCGAGAAACTGTCCCAGACCACGTTTTTGTTTCTCAGTAATGCACCACAGCTCTGGGACAACACCACTACCCCTCTCTGTAGAGGTGTGGGACTAGATACGTGATTTCAAACAGCAGGGGAGAGGAGCAGCCCCAGAAAAAGCACCAGTTTCATGTTTTACAAAATCCATGGATTCTGCCTTTAAAAACAAACAAACAAAACAAAAAAGGTTCTGCTACTTAGAAAAATAAGTTTGAAAGCCACCAGACAGAATCACTGCTATCCACAGCCCACTCTCTCTTGGGTCACAGGCCCCGTCAGCTCCCTGGGTCACAACCAGCAGACTGGGCTTGCACGGCCAGAATTTGTGACACTGTCATTCAACCAGCGTGCCAGGCCCAGTGCCAAGCTCTGGGATATATCAGGCATGATGGCTACCTTCAGACAACCTACACTTTAGTGGCAGAGAGCACCATGAATCTAATTATCATGTGAATATATGCAGAACTGCCCTTGTGATCAATCCAATGAAGATTATATAAATGTTAACACAGAGTCCAGAGCAAGGACATGATCTGTACTGGGGGCCAGAGAAGGTACCCCAAGGGACTGGTGTTCTTGGGAGTAAATTATCTGGGTCAGGCTGCTTGAGGAATGATCCCTTGTTATCTCAATAGCCCATGGGGAAAGGACTGGCAAACCCAGTGTTTTTCTAATGAAGTACACAAGTGCTAAGAAGCGGGCACAGAAAATTACCTTCTAGCGATGGACTTAGGAAAACATTCAACTGTAGCAAAAATGTTGGGGCACTTTGTACATTAAAATTTTTTGGAACCACTTCTAAATTGAGAAAGGAAACATAGAGTCCCTCCTTCTCCTCTAAGGAATTCACGGGAAAGCCACAAGGATGAAATCTGAGGTGGAAGAAAATGAAAAGTCAAATAAAGGTAGAAAGTAAGATGCCACAGGGCCTTCCCAGGTGACAGTAGTAGTAAAGACCCCGCCTGCCAATCAGGAGACATAAGAGACACGGGTTCGACCCCTGGGTGGGAGAAGACCCCTTGGAGGAGGGCATAGCAACGCACTCCAGTATGCCTGCCTGGAGAATCCCATGGACAAGAGGAGCCTGGTGGGCTACTGTCCACTGGGGGGCAAAGAGTTGGACATGACTGAAGCCACTTAGCAAGCATGCATGCAAGATGCTATAGAAAAGAGCTGTGAGGTGAAAAGTATATCTCTACAGGATAAGTCCAAGCATTAGTTTTAGAAAAAAAACTTATAAACTTATTAGAAAAACACTAATAAGAATGAGGGAAGAAACAATCTTTATGGCCTCAGAAATGACATAAGAATACAATGATCTAAGAAACTGAGGAAAATGTGATTTTCCCTACAGCACTAAGGCTTAGTGAGATGCTGTGACCTTAAACGTTTCTGGGCCTGGGTTTCTGTAACTGGAAATGAAGATGTTGGATGAGACCAGTGGTTCTCAATCCTTAGTGTGGATCAGAATCACCCAGAATGCTTGTTCCAAAATTGGTAGGCCTCACCCACTGAGATTCAGAAGATCTGGGAAGGGGCCCAGAATTGGGATTTATAACAATTTCCCAGGTGATGCTGCTGCTGCTGGCCCAGCATCTCTGAGAAAGGCTGGACTAGATACTCTCTTTATTGTTACTGCAGGTCCAACACTTCTGACTTTATGTCTGTGAATTTCAAAAGAAGAAAATACAGTACTCTGACTGGCATCAAAAGTTTTAGAAGAAGAAGAGTCTAAGTCATAGATTTGCTTTATAGCTGCAAATGTGGATAGGTGCTGCATGCCTCACTTAACTGCTTCTCGTCTCTCTGACTTAACCTTTTACAATGCTGGGCAACGCAAGAAGGATCCTTCACTCAATAGAGACTTGAGACAATTACGATTTAACTTCTCATGGGTTCAAAATCTGGAAGAGCTTATCTAAAATTAGAGTACTTCAACAACTATCCTGTTAAGTAAACATGTCTTTTTTCCCCCCTGGTTCTAAAAAGATTGAGGATCTAAAGCTTACATCCTTTAAATTAATTAATTAATTAATAGGGCGTGTGGGGACCTTAGTTCCCCAGACCAGGGACCGAACTCACGCTCCCTGCAGTGGAAGCGTGGACTCCTAACCACTGGACTGTCAGCAAAGTCCCTAAAGCTTATATCCTTAATGAAACATAAGAGACACAGCACCCATAACAGAAAGGGTAGAAAAAGAAAAAGAAGACAGAGATATGTAAGTGGGAAAAACAGAAAAATATCCTCTCATGCATATATAGAGGGACTCGTACACGGGAATACACAGGTGGAACAGCAGTGGGGGTGTTCTGGAATGCTGACTCTGAGCCCTTTTAAATATACTGCATTTTTATAACTATCAATGTGTCTATTCTGTTCTTCATCTAAACAGTGTACAAGAATCAGATACTGCCAGAGCTTTACATTACAGGAAGAAAGAATGGGTCCTACTTTTGAGAAATTAACTTAAATAAAGTCCCCCAACCCACAGAAAAGTTTTTCACATTTGAGATGACTTAGAATGCTTAGTTTCATTTCTGAGCTACATTCAACTCAGTGAATATCTGAACATTTACCTAGTGAACATCCAGAGGAGACGCCTACTATTTATTTTTGATATGAATTTAGCTTAAACAAATCTGTTCTTCCACTTGGGACAACAGGAAAGCCAGGCTTTCCCCTGTAACGCGATGCCAGTGTCTTACTTGGTCAGTAAAGGGAGGCAGTCATATCATGCTGGAAAGACTGAATGATACCTTCATTTCACAGGGGCCTCCAGAGGTTGACAGGGACAGAAATAGGACCAGAAGTGGGGTCTGATGTCAAGGTCAGTTTGGTGCTCTGCCTACAGCAGTTTATGCACTCATATCCAGTCATTTGGGAAAACTAGAGCAGTTCTCATGGCCTCTTCCATATGAGCTAAAGCTAAGTCAGAATTCTCACAAAGAAAGAAAGCAAGCACACAGGGAGTTAACCTCATGGTTGCAA
The DNA here is from genome assembly GCF_910594005.1 of Cervus elaphus. NCBI lineage: Eukaryota > Metazoa > Chordata > Mammalia > Artiodactyla > Cervidae > Cervus > Cervus elaphus. Next base: position 35,894,084 of record NC_057818.1, read on the forward strand.
TAGGCTCGGTGACTCCTTTGGGGCCTAAGTGCGCAGTGCCTCGTGGCAGATCCAGTCGACATGGCTCTCTTAGCCCAACCAACTTGGCCCTGGGATCATGTACCTGCAAGAACAGACCAAGGACCCGCATTCATACCTTCCTCCCTCCTGACAACAGAGGTGTGGAGACAGGGCTGATGGTTTCACTTCACTGAGGGCTGGGATACAAGACCCCAGAAGCTGTCCTTGTTTATATTAAATGGCCCGAAGTCCAGTGTTTTCCTATACGAGGAAAACACCTGGGAGGCTTGTGCCCAAAGAACTCCAGGTCTCCTTTCTCCTTACACAGCTAGGAAATGGCCTCTGTGGGAACCTGAAAGTTCAAGAAGCTGGCTGAGAGCCTCTAGAACGCTGCCTCCGCACACACCCTCACCAACCTGCACTCAGGCCAAAGGAACGGTGAGAAGTCAAGAGACCATGGTAGCTTGATTCCCTTGAACCAGCCCTCTGTTAAAGTGCTGACTTTAGTCTACTTCTAAACTCAATCTGGGAGCATGATCTGCTCTAAAAATCTAGGGCCAGTGAATAGCTCCAAAGTCACAACACCCTCAGAGAGAGCCCTCTGGAAAAGACAAACCATCTATAATTTTTGGTCAAAACTTACATGCCCCAAATCAACAACCAGAGAGAGATGCTTGTTCTACTCACTTCAATGAACATTTATCCTTTACAGCCCACTGGGTTAGAGGTGACAGACACTCTCTTATCTTCAGACGACAGGAAAGACAAGCAGTCTTGGATCCTGCACCACGGTGGTGGCCAGGAGGAGTGGTGGTCAGCCTCATGACATAGCGGTTCCTGGACCCAGAGATCTCTGGGTCAGAGATGGACACCTGGCTCCTCTCCCCTTATATACAACAATTACTCTGTCAATTAATTATATGCTACCCGAATTGTTACTTAAGTCTTTTCTCATTTACCTGGCCATGTGTGTTAATTCCAGTCTCTGTGTTACTTCCAGATCGGAATGTGAAATCTGAAAGCAGAGACAGCTCTATCCCAACACTGCTCTGAATGTCAAGAATGATACCAGGCCAGTGGCTAGCACACAGATTTTTTTTTTTAAAGAATTGCTGGATGAATGTTGACTGGTTTGTTTCCCTATTAAATTAGGTTCTTTTTTTTTTTTTTTTTTTAAATTAGGTTGTTATTCATGTAAGACAAAGGCGAATTTTTCCTACTGTCCACAGGAAAGAGCAGCCCGACAGGAATTGCAGGCGAACAGTTCACCAAACCACACCCAGCCGGGGCAGGAGATGGCCAAGCCCACTGCTTCCCGAGGGAGCAGGGATGCGAGCAGGCCAACCTGTGGGTTCCGCTGGGGAAACACAGCGCATTCGGACAGCCTTCCTGCCTCTGGCATACACAACTGCAAAGCATGACAGGAAGGGTGTGTGCTCAGTCTAGTCAAGGACTGACAAAATATGGGAAATGGCAGCCTTGATACACACCCTCTTCTTTCTGTGGTGCTGTATGCCACGGAAATGAAGTACAAATGCATCAATCACAGCCAATTCCCCCGGGCCCAGGTCTTTGGATTCTGATTTCACAGAAGCGAACTTTACAATGCCTGAATGTAATCATCTCCTGCCCCTGTGATAGGCCAGCTCTGAAGGCATCTGCTTAGTTTTTGCTTGGGGATGTACCTACGGGAGGTGGGAAAGGCTGTGTCTTTCCCAGACATTGGGGCATTTCCTCTTGCAGCTGTAAGGCCTACCAAAGTGCCCCCTCAGCATTGCTTCAGGGACGAGAGGTGTCCCAGACCCAAGCCCAAGAGGGCCTACCCAGGCCCAGAGAAGAGCAGGGATGCTCAAGGACCCCCGAGAGGGAGGCGCCATCTGCCCATACCTAGAGCCTTCACAGATATCTGCCGGGTGAGCGGAGGGGGCATGTTGATGCACACCAGATCCACGTCTTGATGCAGCAAGACGTCATCGGTCTGGCTGGTGTAGAAGGCGATGTTCATCTCCTCAGCGAGCTGCTTGGCCTCCTCCTCGGTCTTCCCCCACAGGGCCTGCACCGTGAACCCCTCTGCCCGCAGCAGTGGGACCAGAACCCGGGCGGAGCTGCCGGTCCCAAACACACCCACGCCGGGAAGCATCTTCATGCCGCCTTCTTGGTTCACCAACTCATCTCCTCACCAGAGGCTCCGGCATGAGCACCACTGTCTCGCAGTCTCGGTCATACATGGCTCCTGGAATAGCAAGCAGGACACTGGCGATTAGGGGAGGGCATGCTCAGCAGAGGCAATTTCCTGGGATGATTTGGAAGCAGCAAGTTCTCTGCCACGCAGGACAAGAGACACACTGCTCCATAGGGGAACGCTGCAGAAACTTCTCCCATGGAGACTAAGGATATTAGCAGTATCTGTCTACTAGGAGGAGGAGAGATGAAAAATAAGTACAGCTGTGTTCAAATTCCTGTCCTGCTATACTTAATTTTCTGTGTGACTCTGGTCAAACCATTTAACCTTCAGGGCCTTAACTGTACAAGTTCATGGTTCTCTAATACTATATTACAGAAAGAAAAAGGAGTGTTATTATATTACAGTTAAAAGACAAAAGAGAACTACCTAGGTGCTATGAAAGTGAAAGTGTTAGTCTCCCAGTCATGTCTGACTCTTTGCGACCCCATGTACTACAGCCTGCCAGGATCCCCTGTCCATGGAATTCTCCAGGCAAGAATACTGTAGTGGGTTGCCATGCCCTTCTCCAGGGGATCTTTCCAACCCAGGTCTCCTGCATTGCAGGCAGATTGTTTACCATTTGAGCTACCCGGGGAGCCCAGGTGCTATACACATTATAATTTTAAAGTTTATGGTAGCAAACATAGGAAAATGTTCACTAGAAACCAAAATACCAACAAGAAACTACCAAACAGGCAGCAGCAGCAGTGCTAACAACAAGGATATTTACAAGGATATTTTTATATAAAAATGTCCAGGCCAATGTTGACCATGATAGTGAAAAACTGGGAAATGAGATACATATTCAATCACAGTAGTGGGTCAGATCAACAACACTATGGAGCCACTGAAAACCACGAGTAGAAGGCCCTCAACGACCTGAAAGACATCACCATGTATCCCTTGAAAGGGGGAAAACAATACGTGAAGCACGACATCAATATTCTTTAAAATAAACCCAAAAAAGCACAAGAAAAGTAAATATGTATGAGACTATAAAGGATATCTACATCAATGACCATACTCCACAGAGAGGACGTAACTGAAGGACCTAATTTAATAATGGTTATAAATTGATAGAACTGTGAATGATTTTTGTTTTATGAACTTTGCCATATTTTCAACAATGAATGTGTCTTACTTTTTGTAGCATTTTCCCTTCTGATTACAAGGATTATAAAATGAAAAAATGAAGTACTGCATTATGTGGACACAATGCAGTACTTGGGTACAATCTCAAAAATGACAGAATGATCTCTGTTTCCAAGGCAAATCATTCAATATCACAGTAATCCAATTAATCATGAGTAGAAGGCCATGGACATCACCACATAGTCAATACCAAAATCAGACTGATGATATTCTTTGCAGCAGAAGATGGAGAAGCTCTATACAGTCAGCAAAAACAAGACTGGGAGCTGACTGTGGCTCAGATCATGAACTCCTTATTGCCAAATTCAGATTTAAATTGAAGAAAGTAGGGAAACCCACTAGATCATTCGGGTATGACGTAAATCAAAACCCTTATGATTATACAGTGGAAGTGGCAAATAGATTCAAGGGATTAGACCTGATAGACAGAGTGCCTGAAGAACTACAGACGGAGGTTCGTGACACTGTACAGGAGGCAGTGGTCAAGATCATCCCCAAGAAAAAGAAATACAAAAAGGCAAAACGGTTGTCTGAGGAAGCCTTACAAATAGCTGAGAAAACAAGAGAAGCGAAAGGCAAAGGAGAAAAGGAAAGATATATCCATCTGAATGCAGAGTTCCAAAGAATAGCAAGGAGAGATAAGAAAGTCTTCCTCAGTGATCAATGTAAAGAAATAGAGGAAAATAATAGAATGGGAAAGACTAGAGAGCTCTTCAAGAAAATTAGAGATACCAAGGGAACATTTCATGCAAAGACGGGTACAATAAAGGACAAAAACGGTATGGACCTAACAGAAGCAGAAGATATTAAGAAGAGGTGGCAAGAATACACAGAAGAACTATACAAAAGAGATCTTAATGATCCAGATAACTACCTACGATGGTGTGATCACTCACCTAGAGCCAGACATCCAGGAATGAAAAGTCAAGTGGGCCTTAGGAAGCATCACTACAAACAAAGTGGAGGTGATGGAATTCTAGTTGAGCTATTTCAAATCTTAAAAGATGATGCTGCTAAAGTGCTGCATTCAATATGCCAGCAAATTTGGACAACTTGGCAGTGGCCACAGGACTGGAAAAGGTCAGTTTTCATTCCAATCCCAAAGAAAGGCAATGCCAAAGAATGTTCAAATTACCACACAGTTCCACTCATCTCACACACTAGCAAAGTAATGCTCAAAATTCTCCAAGCCAGGCTCAGCAATACGTGAACTATGAACTTCCAGATGTTCAAGCTAGATTTAGAAAAGGCAGAGGAACCAGAGATCAAATTGACAACATCCGTTGGATCATCGAAAAAGCAAAAGAGTTCCAGAAAAACATCTACCTCTGCTTTGACTACACCAAAGCCTTTGACTGTGTGGATCACAACAAACTGTGGAACATTCTTCAAGAGATGGGAGGGAACACCAGACCACCCTACCTGCCTCCTAAGAAATCTGTATGCAGGTCAAGAAGCAACAGTTACAACTGGAGATGGAACATTGGACTGGTTCCAGATTGGGAAAGGAGTATGTCAAGGCTGTATGTTGTAACCTTGCTTATTTAACTTATATGCAGAGTACATCTTGCAAAATGCCAGGCTGGATGAAGCACAAGCTGGAATCAAGACTGCCGGGAGAAATATCAATAACCTCAGATACACAGATGATACCACCCTTATGGCAGAAACCAAAGAAGAACTAAAGAGCCTCTTGATAAAAGTGAAAGGGAGTTGAAAAAGCTGGCTTAAAACTCAACATTCAAAAAACTAAGATCACAGCATCTGGTCCCATCACTTCATGGCAAATAGATGGGAAACAATGGAAACAGTGACACAGTTTCTTTTCTTGGGCTCCAAAATCACTGCAGATGGTGACTGCAGCCAAGAAATTAAAAGACTCTTGCTCCTTGGAAGAAAAGCTATGACCAACCTAGACAGCACATTAAAAAGCAGAGACATTATTACTTTGCCAACAAAGGTCCGTCTAGTCAAAGCTATGGTTTTTCCAGTATGTATGGATGTGAAAGTTGGAATACAAAGAAAGCTGAGTGTCGAAGAATTGATGTTTTTGAACTGTGGTGTTGGAGAAGACTCTTGAAAGTCCCCTGGACTGCCAGGAGATCAAACTAGTCAATCCTGAAGGAAATCAGTCCTGAATATACATTGGAAGGACTGATGCTGAAGCTGAAACTCCAATACTTTGGCCACTTGATACAAAGAACTGACTCATTGGAAAAGATCCTGATGCTGGGAAAAGACTGAAGGCAGGAGGAGAAGGGGACGACAGAGGATGAGATAGTTGGATGGCATCACCATCTCAATGGACATGAGTCTGAGCAAGCTCTGGGAGTTGATGATGGACAGGGAAGTCTAGCATGCTACAGTCCATGGGGTCGCAAAGAGCTGGACACAACTGAGCAACTGAACTAAAAGAATGAAACCAAACAAAAGTCTGCTTGGAAATTACAATGAGATTCTGATGTGTGTAGGGAATAGGTTTCCCTCTGAGGCAATCCCTCAGGTAAGCCAGTGGTCCCATTCTAGCTGTGTGTGGGGCCACTGGTGACCCCAGATCCACTGAATCAGACTGTGGGGATGAGGCTACGTCACATCACTTTCTTTTTTCTTTTGATTCTTATTTTATTGTGATAAAATACACATAAATTTACTATGTTAGCCATTATTAAGTGTACAGTTTAGTGGAATTAAGTACCTTCATACAGCTGTGTAACCATCACCATCACCCACTTCCAAAACTCTTTTCACCTTGCAAAATCGAAACTCTGTCTTAACAGGGAGTGACTTCTCATTTCAACAGTGACTTCTCATTTCAACAGTTAATTAACAGTGACTTCTCATCTCAACCTTTCCCTCCAGCCCCTGGCAACCACCATGTCTCTATGAATCTGACTACTGTGCGTAGGTACCTCATAAAGTGGAATCACAAAGCATTGGTCCTTTTGTGACTGGCTTATTTCACTTAGCATGTTCTCAAGGTTCATCCATGGTATAGCTTATGTCAGAATTTCTTCCTTTTTCTGAGGTTGAAAATATTCCACTGTATGCATATATTACATTTTGCTTATCTATTCACCTGTCCATGGATACCTGGGTAGCTTCCACATATTAGCTACTGTGAATAATGCTGCTGTGAACATGGGTATACAGGTATCTCTTCCAGACTTGGCTTTCAATTCTTTTGGGTAGATACTCAGAGGTGGAATTGCTGGATCACATGGTAAGTCTGTTTTTAATTTTCCGAGGAACCGCCACACTGTTTCCCACAGATCCTGCACCATTTTATTTATTTTTTAGTATTACTTTAAAATTTTGCTTACTTATGTATTTAGGCTGTGCTGCATGGCTTGCAGGATCTTAGTTTCTCAACCAGGGATTGAATTGGGGCCTGCAGCAATACAAGCACCAAGTCCTAACCACTGGACCACCAGGGAACTCCCAAAGTCCTGTATCGTTTTAAATAATAATTTTATAAACACATAATAGTCCCTTAGCCTATCTAATATCTTTAAAAAAAAATCTGACTACTTTTTGATCTTGATGCTACAAATCACAACTTTTGAAAAGTTGTATCCAAATGCTGGCTATCCAAATGCTGTTCTACTTTTATAACATTGCTTCACTTGCTCCTCCTCACAAATCAGAGTCATGGGCGTTCCTTTTGTAAATCCATAGTAATTAACTACTTCACTCCCCAACTGTGAGCACTAGGGATACATACAGCTCTTCCTTCCCGTCCATGATGCCCTCCCACCTTCCTGGTCATTTCTGGGGGCAGCTTTCAGGTTCCCCTGCCCCTTCAATGCTAAGGTTCTTGAGATCCTGTCAGAGGCGCCCTCTTCTCTTCTTGCTCTACATGTTCTTTTACTACTCATGTCCCAGGCTTTAATTAGTATACCAATGACTTCCAAATCTGAAGCCAAGCCCAGCTTTCTTTCCAGAGCTGCACATACCCATGTATTCTAAGCTCCACAAAACCCACATGACTAACCTGAACAGAAGCAGTAAAGTAAGACGGTGAGAACACAAAGTGAATACATCTACGGGTCCAAATCCTGGCTTCTCAGGAAGGGGAACACATGTAAATCCATGGCTGATTCATGTCAATGTATGGCAAAAATCACTACAATATTATAAAGTAATTAGCCTCCAACTAATAAAAATAAATGAAAACAAAACAAAACACAAACATTTGGAAACAAACAAACAAAAAAAATCCTGGCTTCACCAGTTCTGAGCTGAATGCAGTGTTTTTCATGGGAAAAGCAGGTCTAATGCTGTTTAGCTCAAGGGGTCTTTTGAAGATGAAATAAGATCTGGTTATAAGTGCCTAACAAAGTGTCTGGTGTATGAAGTGAAGTGAAGTGAAGTAGCTCAGTCGTGTCCAACTCTTTGTGACCCCATGGACTGTAACCTACCAGGCTCCTCTGTCCGTGGGATTCTCGAGGCAAGACTACTAGTCAGCATTTAATAATTATCATAAACCTTCTCTCAAACATTTTCTCCCTCTATTTTCTATTTCATGGCATGTCAGCATCACCAATTCTGTTCTTCAACCCATGTGCAACCTCTTTATTCCCTCACCTGTACAGGTAACTCATCATCAAGCCTTGATGATCCTCCCTCTTTATCATCTCTTAAATCCACCCCTTCCTGACAGCCCTTCCGCCACTGCCCTAGGCTAGTCCCCGGCGCCACTCACCTGGATGAGGCAACCACCTTCTACTTGATCTCTCCTGCTTCCATCCTTTCCTTCCTTCATCCATTCCTCATACTGCAAAGGGATTTTTCTAAAATGCAAATGGAATCACATCACTCCCTTCCTGTTTGAACACTTCAATGACTTCCCAATGGACTCAGTATGAAGTCCAGATGCTTTAGTATGACTTACAAGGGCCTGCAAGATCCAGAAATCTCAAGACAGGTCTAGTTTTGTGTAGGGTCACTTTCAAGGGTTATCTCCAAATAAGATGAATTTCAAAACACACACCTAGAAAACCTAGTAGGAAGAATGATCTGTGAAATTACTAGCTATAAACCAGGGAAAAGTTCTGGAGATAGTTACTCAAAATGAAAACAATTGCTTCAGGTTAACAGATGATGAGTGTAATTTTTCTTTCTGGGAAAATTAAACAGTGGGGAACAGTTGTTCATTGAGCCGCTTTTAGATCTTATTAACATGGTAAGTTTGTACATGAATGTTCACAGGAGAATTAAACATAACAGCCAAAAAGTAGAGACAACCCAAATGTCCATCAACTGCTGAATGGGTAAACAAAATCTGATTAAGTAGTACTATTCAGCCACAACAATTAATGAAGTATTGATGCAAGCTACAACACAGATGAACCTTGAAAACATTATGCTGAGTCAAAGAAGCTAGTCACAGAAGATCATATAATATATGACTCCACTTATATACAATGTTCAGAATCGACAAAACCATGGAGACAAAGTAAATTAGGGGATGGAGAAAGAACGGAATTGGGAGGTACAGAGGCCTAACTATTCTTTGACACGTGGTTATCTACTTGTTCCAGCCCCAATTGTTGAAGAAAGTATTTTTTTCCGCCAGAATGACCTTGGTACCTTTACTGAAAATCAGTTGATCATAAATATATGGGTTTATTTGTGGACTCTCAATTTTATTGATATGCAGATTATATCAGATATGCAGATGTCACCACCCTTATGGCAGAAAGTGAAGAACTAAAGAGCCTCTTGATGAAAGTGAAAGATGAGAGTGAAAATGTTGGCTTAAAACTCAACATTCAGAAAACTAAGATCAAGGCAACCAATCCTATCACTTCATGGCAAATAGATGGAGAAACAATGTAAACAGTGACAGACTTTGCTTTTTGGGGTTCCAAAATCACTGCAGATGGTGACTGCAGCCATGAAATCAAAAGATGTTTACTCCTTGGAAGAAAAGGTATGACCAACCTAGACAGCATATTAAAAAGCAGAGACATTACTTTACCAACAAAGGTCTGTCTAGTCAAAGCTATGGTTTTTCCAAAAGTCATGTATGGATGTGAGAGTTGGACTGTAAAGAAAGCTGAGTGCTGAAGAAGTGATGCTTTTGAACTGTGGTGTTGGAGAAGACTCTTGAGAGTCCCCTGGATTGCAAGGAGATCAAATCAATCAATCCTGAAAGAAATCAGTACTGAATATTCACTGGAAGAACTGATGTTGAAGCTAAAACTCCCAATACTTTGTCCCCCGATATAAAGAACTGACTCATTGGAAAAGACCCTGATGCTGGGAAAGATTGAAGGCAGGAGGAGAAGGGGACAACAGAGGATGAGATGGTTGGATGCTATCACTGACTCAATGGACATGAGTTTGAGCACGTTCTGGGAGTTGGTGATGGACAGGAAAGCCTGGCATACTGCAGTCCATGGGATCGCAAAGAGTCAGACATGACTGAGTGACTGAACTGAACTGAATTTTATTCCATTGATCTATAGTCTGTCCTTACCCCAGTATCACCTTGTCTTGATTACTTCAGTAAGTTCTGAAATCACTAAGTGTGAGTCTTCTGACTGTTTCTTTTGAAATATTATTTTGGCTATTCTGAAACCCTTGCACATTCCTATAAGTTTTACAACCAATTTATCAATCTGGGATTTTGAAAGAGATTGCTTTGAATCTACAGATCAATTTGGGAACTGTTTTCATCATAATAATCTTAAGATTTCTGATTCATGAACATGGGGTGTCTAATTTATTTAAACAATATTTTATAGTTTTCACGGTATAAGTTACACACTTTTTTATTAAATTTACTTCTGTTATTTTATTTGATGCTATAGTAAATGGAATTGTTTTAATTTCATTTTCAGATCCAGCTTTTCTTTTGCTTCTGCTGTAGATATAAGTGGACGGTGTGAAGTGTCTGTCTCTGTTAGGGGTTGGTTTGCTTGTAGAGCCCACAGGACAGCATCCTATACTGCTTGATCCTACCTGAAGACAACTGTGCCTTTGTGAACCACGGAAATAAGCAAGATCTGAGATGCCTGTGACCCCAAACCCCTGTCAGCTTCCTGCCTCCTCCTGTGTCTAACTTTCTGGGCTGTAGAGTTTTGTCTCGTTCCCTGAACTCTACTATTTCTACTATTATGTCCGTGGTTTCCCAGCCACCTCTGTTTCATCTTTGCTGATAATTCTCTTGCCCTTACAGGCTTCCCTTCTAGTTAGAAAACAGGTCGGTCACATACTACCTTCTACTGTTTTCAAGTCCTGAATTCCCTTTAGCTATTTTTGTCACTTTCTGTATTTACAGGTTTTTGGGGGGTTACTTACAGGTCATGGATATTCTGAGACATTGAAAGTGTAAACTCTGTAGTGCTACATAAGTAAGATTCTGCTTAAGTTCTCTGGGTCATTCATTATTACAACAGCTCTAAGGGCCAGGGAGCGACACAAAGCCACCAAAAGCAACGATGTCCATGTCCTCTCTAAATTCACACCCAGGGCACACTTCCTCCTCTCTCACATCTCATTTTTCATGTTCTAATTATATTTGGGTGTATATTTGCACTGGTGGCTTAAAACAACAGAATGGATTAGAAGAAATGTTAATAATCTCTGTTTTATTGACACTGAGTCAAAGGACAGCTTCACCAACACCAATAAATAGAAGGGCAAGAGCTGGCCTCTGAGGAAGCCAGATGGCATGAAGCTAGGCAGGCTTGACTAGGTGTTTTCCTGCTCCGGTAGACAGTGCTGGTTTTCCACATTTATTTCAGTGATTACCCTTTCTCACTCCTAACATGGCCTTGTTGCTTGCCCCTAACATCCTTGTACATACCTTTCATGTGCCTCCAAAGATCTCCATAAACCTAGTCCTGTCGAGCTCACATGCATTCCAGTCACCACAGCCTGGTCAGGCACGAAGCAGGGAAGGCGCCTTGACAGGACTGACCGTGCACACTCCAATGAGGCCGCACGTTATAGGGAAGGCAGCACAGAGGTCAGAGGCGTGAATCTGCAGCTAGCCTCGCCTGGGCTCAAATCCTGGCTCCACCTCCTCCCAGCTGGGTGATGTCCGGTGAGTTTCTTAATCATTCTGTGTCTCTGTTTCCTCATCAGTAAAAGGGGGTTAATTGTATCTACCTCATAGGGGACTTAAGGATTAAATGAGTCAGTATTCACGAAGCATTTAAAATAGGGCCTAGCCATCATTAAAAACCCTACAAACAATAAATGCTGGCGAGGATGTGGAGAAAAGGAACCCTCTTGCACTGTGGGTGGAGATGTAAATTGATACAGACACTATGGAGAACAGTGTGGAGATTCTTAAAAAAAAAAACAAAACTAGAAATAAAACTACCATATAATTTAGCAACTCCATTACTAGGCACATATCTTGGGAAAACCAGAATTCTAAAGACACATGGACCCTAATGTTTATTGCAGCACTATTTACAACAGCCAGGACATGGAAACAACGTAATGTCAATAGACAGGTGAATGGATAAGGAAGTTGTGGTACATATATTCAATGGAATATTGCTAAGCCATAAAAATTGCAAATTTGAGGCAGTTCTAGTCAGGTGGATGAACCTAGAGCCTGTTATACAGAGTGAAGTGAGTCAGAAAGAGAATGACAAATATCGTGTATTAACGCACATATGTGGAATCTAGAAAAATGGTACTGATGAACCTATTCACAGGGCAGCAACAGAGACGCAGACATAGAGAACAGACCTGTGGACACAGCAGGGAGGAAGAAGAGGGCGGGATGAGATAGTAGCAGTGAAACATACACCACCACATGTAAGACAGATAGCTGGTGGGAAGGCGCTATGTAACACACGGAGCTCAACCCGACGCTCTGTGACAACCTAGAGGGTAAGATGGGGTGGGGGGTGGGAGGGATGCTCAAGAGGGAGGGGACACATGCACACCTATGGCTCATTCATGCTGCTGTACAGCGGAAACCAACACGACACTGTAAAGCAAGTATCCTCCACTAAAAATAAACAGGTAACATCTTTATGAAAATGAATAAAATAGGAGCTGGCACATCGTAAGTCACTACATGGATTTTTTTTTGTTTGTTTATTTCTTTTTTTTGTTTTGTTTTCTTTTTTTTTGGATTTTTTTTTTTTTAAGCTGTGTATGACTGACTTAGATATCTCCTCTTCAAAAGCATATAGGAATAAGAAGATAATATTCTAGGCTAATATGTAGTGAGTGCAATAGGCCAGGCAGTGTTTAGTGTAAAATATACAGTGTTTAGTGTAATATACAGTATTATCCCTCCGAGGCCACGCCACCCTGTCTTGCAGATGAGGAACACAGAATCTTGGAGAGGCAAGGTAACTTTTCCAGGGCTCCACAGCTGGCTTCGTGTAACAGACCTGCCACAAGCCGCTTTGAGACCTGGAGCAGGTTACCGAGCTTCTCTGAGCCTCCAGAAAAATGGAGGCTTGTGTGTGTGGAACAGCTCTTGCATCCTTAGCGACAAGTGTGAACCAGGAAAGTTCCTTCTGCTCCCTGGCTTGGCGACCGCGTGCCTCAGCTCCGTCACTCAAACCAATGCTGCTCTGTTCACACATCACACCTTTACTGAGGGCCCTAACAGGAAGGCTGTAATGAATAAAAGATGAAAAGACATAGTCTTCATTATTTCAGAAGCAAGCAGTCAGAAAGGGAGCAGGAGCCAGAGCTGGCAGCGCAAGTGCTAATCCAAGGAGTCTGGAGGTTGACAGGTGGGTATGCTCGGTACCTTTGGTCTGTCCCACCTTTGCCACCTGATCCCCTCTGCTCTGCTCTGCCCCCCATGGATAAGAAGGTCGGTCTCTAAGGACTACATCACATGGGCTCCAGGCCCTCTGGCTTCCATCTGGGTTCAGCCAATCTCAGGAGATCAGAGCACGGCAGGAAGGTTACAGGACTTGCCTCTCTCCCCACCAGGACGCGGCTCTGGCAGGGGCTGAGATCCCTGACCAAGGTCAATGCCTCAGGAGGATCCCTCTTCCCACAGTCACGGACTTTTCTGGGTTCTGGTACCCCGCCCTTCCCTCACTGCACTTGAGGTGGTACCAGGACCAGCCCCCACTGGTCCCTGCCGGTCCCCCGGTGCGCCACCATCCCTCGCAGGCTTCCCTCACCACTGTCACCATTGTAAATGATCCCTCCCTTAAAGGCGTTTCAGTAACTCGCTGAATGTGCTGGCTGTTTCCTGCCTGGACCCTAACTAATAACAGTAAGCAACGGGAAACACTGAATGTTTTTTTGAGGTAAGTGGAATAGAGTTCAGGACACAGACACCGAGAACCCGTTCAGATAAAAAATAAGAGATAAGGAGGGTCTGATGGAGGGAATGAAATGGAGCAGAAAGCTATCAACAGGACTTGGGGTTATGAGGGGAGAGGAAAAAGCCAAAAACGGCATCAAATTATAGACCAACATCCTCATGAACACAGGGTCAAATCCTTAATAAGCCATTAGCATCATCAATATATGATGACCAAGAGAATGTAAGACTGGTTCAATATTCTAAAATCAATTAGTGTAAGTCAACATATCAAGCCATTAGATTAGTTATTAAACTGCATTAATTAGGAATGCAAATTAAAACATTTATCACAACTACACACCCATTGGAATGGGTGAAATTCAGAAAATATGATATCAAATACTGATGAGGATATAAAGTTCATGAAAATGAGAAATGGTTTCATCTCATCCATCTTCTTTCATCTCCCTCTGCTCCACAGCGCCTCAAAGTTTACTGACAGGATATGGGGCTATAGCAAAGGTAATCTGCTTGTTTTCTTCACCCCTTGGGACGTCATTCAAATGAACCAGAGGTAAAAACTCACTGAGAAAGAGGCAGTCTACCTTTCTGTGCCTGCTCCTCTAGTGAGGTCTTTGATGAGAGGAGAATTATAACAGAAGAATTGAGAAATGTTGTTTTCTCATGTTATCCTTTATTTATCATGTCATGTTATCCTTTATTTATCCAAAACAACTCAAGTATACCCTTAAGAATGCTTTTGACTGACTGAAGGTTTTTTCAAGGGTCATTACTTGTTCTGGGATTTTGTCTTCCTGATGCCATTAGAATTATCATTGAGAAGCTTACATATGGTGGAGCCTGGGTGGTTCCATCCAAGCTATATAAAAACCTATCTATTATAGTTTTCCCTGTAACTACTATTTTTTAATTACAAATTATGCTTTCTCTTTTTCAGGGTCAGGTTTCAAAAAGAGCTATTAGAGATTTCTAGACAGTTACTGCCTTGTAATAGTATACTTACCCTGCAAGCCACACAAACGCAGTCAACTGATTTTCAGCCCAAGTATTATATCAATTCAATGGGGAAAGAAAACTCTTTTTAAAAAATGGTGTAACAATTGGATATCCATATGGGCTTCCCTGGTAGCTCAGCTGGTAAAGAATCCACCTGCAATGCAGGAGACTCAGGTTTGATTCCTGGGTCAGGAAGATCCCCTGGAGAAGGGGTAGGCTACCCACTCCAGTATTCTTGAGCTTCCCTGATGGCTCAGACAGTAAAGAATCTGCCTGCAATGCAGGAGACCTGGGTTCAATCCCTGGGTTGGGAAGATCCCCTGGAGGAGAGTATGGCAACCCACTCCAGTACTCTTGCCTGGAGAAGCCCCATGGACTTGGCAGGCTACAGCCCATGGGGTCACAAAGAGTCGGACAAGACTGAGCAACTAAGCCCAGCACATGGCAAACAAAAACCCTTGACCCTTCTTGTCTCACTGTGTACACAAAAATTAATCCAAAATGAATCAAAGACCTAAACGTAAAAGCCAGAACCACAGAGTTTCTGGGGTTCTCAGGTGGTGCTAGTGGTAAAGTTGTCTCACTGTGTACACAAAAATTAATCCAAAATGAATCAAAGACCTAAACGTAAAAGCCAGAACCACAGAGTTTCTGGGGTTCTCAGGTGGTGCTAGTGGTAAAGAATCCACCTCTCAATGCAGGAGCCACCAGAGATGAGAGTTCTATCCCTGGGTCAGGAAAAACCCCTGGAGTAGGAAATGGCAACCCACTCCGGTATTCTTGCCTGGAAAATTACACGGAGAGAGGAACCTGGCGGGCTACAGTTCATGGGGTGGCAAAGAGTCAGACACGACCGAGTACGCACCCACCACACACAAAGCTTCTAGAAAAACATGTCAGAGAATATTTTCAAGATCACAGGATACGTAAAGATTTCTTAGACAGAACACACAAAGCCCTAACCCACTAATAAACTGTATTTCAAAATGTTAAAAGAATTTCTGCTCATTACAAAAACACATATATACGGAATCTAGAAAAAATGGTACTGAATAACTTATTTGCAGGGCAGTAATAGAGAAACAGACATAGAGAACAGACTTATGGACGTGGGGAGAGGGGAGGAGAGGGTGAGATGAATGGGGAGAGTAACATGGAAACTTACATTACCATACATAAAATAGATAGCCAATGGGAATTTGCTGTTATGTCTCAGGAAACTCAAACAGGGACTCTGAGTCAACCTAGAGGGGCGGGATGGGGAGGGAGATGAGAGAGAGGTTCAAAAGGGAGGGGATAAATATACACCTATGGGTGATTCATATTGAGGTTTGACAGAAAACAACAAAATTCTGCAAAGCAATTATCCTTCAATTAAAAAATAAATAAATTTAAAAACATATGTATATATATAAACCCTCTTAAAAAATAAAGTAAAAGATGTTTTCCATTGTAGGCATATATATATATATATATATATATATATAACATTAAAATCATGAAAGTAAGAACTACAAATTTGAGCTTACTATGAAAAACTTCTAAATGATTTTCACTATCCCTTTATTTTTACTGTTGTGATCTTTTGGTAAAATATTATAAAAATATAAATTAATAAAGAGAGTACACGGTCCAGGAAAAAAAAAAACACGGGGACTTCCCTGGTGGTCAGGTGGTGAGGATGCCATGGTTTCACTGCAGGGGGCATGGGTTTGATCCCTGGTCAGGGAATTAAGATCCCACATTCCTGTGGCAGTCACAAAAGAAAAAGAAGACACACACAAAAGAAGAACCTGATTTTCTAAAATGTCAAGAGATTAGATTGAGTCACACCAAAGATACAAAAACAGCCAATACGCATGTGAAAGGCGCTCCATATCACTAGGCATCAGGGACATGCAAACTAAAACCAAACCTTGCTAGAAGGGAAAAGGTAAAAAAAGAGAGAGGGAAGAGACTAACAATCCCAAAGTCTGGAGAGGATATGGAGTGACAGAACTCTCACACATTGTTAGTGCCACGCCAGTGTGAAATAGTACAGTCACTTTGGAAAATTGACGTTTTCTTATAAAGTTAAAGATACATCAACTCAATGACAAAACAACTCCATGTAGATACTTACCCAAGAAAATGAAAACACATGTCCACAAAAAACTTACACAAAATATTCTCAGCACCTTATTCATCTTAGCCCTAAATTGGAAATAACCCAAACGTTTAGGAATAGGAGATTAGATAAATAAATTATGGTATGGTCTCATACAATGAAATACAGAAAAAAGCAGCAAAAATTAAGGAACTACTAATGCATGCAACCACATGCATGAATCTTAAAAATATTACTTTGAGTGAAAGACGTTAGGCACACACACCAAAAAAAAACACTCCTTACTGTAGGATCTCATTTACTTGAAGTACAGGCAAACTTACTTATTAGCAACAGGATTCAAAAGTGATAGCGGGATGGTTGGTGGGTCGGGAGGTGGAGCAAGGATGTGTGGAACTGACGAGAAAAGGGCACAAGGAAACGAATGAGGATGGAAATATTCTATATCTTGCGTTGCACTGTGGTTATATTTGTCACCATTCATCACGTTGGATACTTACGATCTGTATATTTAATTGTATGTAAATTATACATCAATTTTTAATCACTGTAAGTTATGGCTGAGGATATAGAACAACCTATTTGTACCATGTGGATTTACATCTATAATCAAATTAAATGGACGTATATGAATTAAGTCTCTTTCCTTTAAACACAAAACTTGAAGCTGTTTGCACACCAGTGACTATTCACATAGCTTTACACTGTATTTACAACTATTTGCACTGTATTAGATATTGTAAGTAATTTAGGGATGACAAAGTATACAAGAGGATAAGTGTATGTCATATGCCATTTTATATGAGGGGCTTGAGCACCCGTTGAGCACTTTTTCTATGTCCTAGTGGTTCAGACAGTCAAGAAGCTGCCTACAATGCAGGAGACCCGGGTTTGATCCCTGGGTCAGGAAGATCCCCTGGAGAAGAGAATGGCAACCCTCTCCAGTATTCTGGTCTGGAGAATCCCAAGGACAGAAGAGCCCATTGGGCTACCGACCATGGGGTTGCAAAGAGTTGGACACAAAAACGACTAACACTTTGAGCATCTGTGGATTTTGGAACCCCAAGGGGTCTTGGAACCAACCCCACCCCTCCCAGATACCGAGGGAGGACTGTATAAAGACAATGGCTGAAGCCAAGCAGAGGCCAATGATCTAGTAAGTGTGGGCACTTGCTGAGGATCAGAAGGTTGCCCTTTCCCACAGCCAACATCACATTAGGCAAGCTGCTGAGCTGCCGGGGTTAGGCATGTCCTCACCACTCACAAACAACTCATACTCAGGAAGTGAGGGCTGAAAGAGGGGTTCTTCTCCGGTATTGCTGTAGGCAAGCCAAGGAAGGATGGCTGTAAGTGAGAAATAATGTGTAACAGGTTGTGGCTAAGGCTGGACAGGTTGGGCAACAGGTTGGCACATCACATGGGTAGGAAGCCCAAGCTCAGCTTCCATCCCCACCACACCCCAGAACCAGCCCATGGCTGGAATTCCCCAGCGGGGCAGCCTCAGGGCACCCTCGACAGACTTGGCGGCGGGCCTCTGCCCTCTCAGACACATTCCCAGGTGCCAGGGTCAAGGGACTTGTTTGGGAATTAGACTTTTCTGTGGATGAATTTCTTCAGTAATTGTATCTTAATATAAAATACTCTAAAATAAAGCACTGTGGCCAGCGATGAGGCCAGGACCCTAATTATTAAGTGAGTTGGGTACTCAGTCTAACTTTATTTGTTTGTCGGGCCACACAGCTCGCAGGATCTTACTTCCCCAACCACGGATTGAACCCATGCCCTCAGCACTGAAAGCACAGGGTCCTACCCACTGGACCACCAAGGAAATTCCCAACCTAATTCTGAAGCAGACTGTGGCACTGTCTATGTTTCTTCCTACCTCTCTGGCCACTTCTCTGCTCGTTCCCTGTGATGACGACTGCGGTAACCACGGCTCTTGCCTCAAGACTGATGAGTCTATTCATATTCACTCATGGCTCTAAACAGGATCTATTCTCTGATGACTTTCAAAGCTGCCAGCCAGGTCCTCTTCCTTGAGCTTCAGACTAGTATAAACCACCACCTATCTGACGTAAATTTCGATTTGGTGTCCAGAACTAAACTCCTGATGTTTCTCCCCACCAAACTCACTGTTCCCCACAGAAACTGGTAACACAAGTTTTCCAGCTGTTTAAATCAAAACCTTGGAGTAATCTTTGATCCTTCTTTTTCTCATACTTCTCATCCGATCCATTAAAAACATGTCTTAGTGGCTGTCTCTCTTGAAAACACACCCTGAATCTGAGCACTTCCCACTACTCTGTTGCCACCGCCTTAATTCAAGTCACTGTCCTCTCACCTGTGCCGCGAGTGCCCACCTGGTCTCCCAGATTCTACCCTGCCCCTTCTCGTACTGTACCCCCAGTCTACTCTCATACAGCACTGAGGGTGACGCCATTAAAATATAAGTCAGATCAAGCCACTCCTCTGTCCAAAGGCTGCATAGGCTTTGCATCTCTTCCTGGGTCAGGAAGATCCGCTGGAGAAGCACCAGGATACCCACTCCAGTATTCCTGGGCTTCTCGTGACTCTGCTGGTAAAGAATTTGCCTGCAATGCAGGAGACCTGGGTTCAATCCCTGGGTTGGGAAGATCCCCTGGAGGAGGGAAAGGATACACACTCCAGTATTCTGGCCTGGAGAATTCCATGGAATGTATAGTCCATGGGGTCACAAAGAGTCAGACACGACTGAGTGACTTTCACTTTCACTTTAGCATAAAAGCCAAGGTTCTTCCTCTGACCTACAAAAGGCC
Organism: Cervus elaphus; assembly: GCF_910594005.1. Taxonomy (NCBI): domain Eukaryota; kingdom Metazoa; phylum Chordata; class Mammalia; order Artiodactyla; family Cervidae; genus Cervus; species Cervus elaphus. Next base: position 35,913,628 of record NC_057818.1, read on the forward strand.
TGTCTGCCCCCATCCTCTTTTTGACTTTATATCCTATTTCTCTTTCCCTTGCTCACTCTACTCCAGTCATCATGGTTCACTGCTGTGTGTATCGAAAACATTCCAGGTACATCTCTGTCTCAGGGCCTCTGTGCTGGCGGTTCCCTCTACTGTACAGACGAGATCCACTGGGTCTACACACTCCCTCACTTCCTTCAGGTCTCTACTCAAATGCTGTCTTATTAGAAACAGGTTTATCCTCCCATTGTTGGTCTCCTCCTATCATGCCTCCTAGAATGCATGCTCCTTGAGAAAAGGGAATTTTTTGCCTGTTTTGTGTACTGTTGTATCCCCAAGTTCCTAGAACAAGGCCTAATATGTAGTGGGTACTCAATAAATATTTGCTTGAAAAATGCCAAAAAATTCTAGACCTTGCTCCTGTACAGTTAATCAATAAACCAAGATATATATACTGAACTCATCAAAACTGTAAGTAATTCTGTATGATCTTGGGGTATGTTCACAAATGTAATAAAGACAGTACTTATGCTGATAATTAAATAGTTTGAGACAGAATCTGGTTTAATGGTTTAGGAAAGAAAGCATCATATAACAGAATAGCTCTGCCTGCCAACTGGGATTAGGAAAATGAGCTGAGGCTCTCAGTCTTAAACTACAACTTGACCTGTCAAGAGGGTGCCTGCAACCCAGAACTGTCTCTCCAACTACCCCACCTCCTCACATAATGTGACTCATGCTTATCTGTTAGCTCAGTCCCCTTGTAGTCAAGCTTCCTCCCTCTAACAGAAGCATGTATGTATGTCATGCTTGACTGTATGTCAAGCCTTGCAGGATCCCAATGACCTAGCACGTAGGGGCTATGTTCAGTCAAATGCCAACAGTCATGAAGGGAAAGGAAGTGATAGTGGACTCAAGTGATGGTGATGGTGATTCCAACCTGACCATCTCATAAGGAATCACTCTAGCTGCAGTGAAGCTTTCCTGTCCCCATGGCCAGTCTACCCCTATGTCCCACCAACTGGACATCCGAATGTCCCTTGATTTCCATCCACTGCTCTGGTTCCATGAACCAGATGGTTCTCCTGAACTGGCCATTTCTTCCCCTAGCCTCTCTAGGATAAAGCCCAGATTCCCTGATGGGCTGTCCCCAGCGTGGGTTGGACCTTTCCCCATCTCTCCACCTTACCACTTTCCCCTTATACTGCACTCAGCATGCTGGCAGCTACCACATCTAACTCCTTCAGTTTTGCTCTGAGATTCTGGTCCAAACTATTTGCTCTGCCTGCAATACTTTTTTCTTTTTATTTCCTCAGAATAACTCCTTCTCAGATCTGTTAAGTCTCCACTTAAACACCACTTCTTCACAGAAGCTGTGCCTGAGCTCTTTCACAGTGCCCATCACGCTCCACTGGGGTCTGTCATGATGTCAGGAGGCCGCCTGTCTCACAGACTGCTGTCACCAGGACAGAGCAGCGCCCGACACTGGGTGGGTGCTGAGTGAAGACTGAGGAATGAGTAAGCGTGAGAACGCACAAATCAAGAAGTCAGGTCAGAGCCTGTGTGGCAGCTGCACCAACGAGAAGGCAACAGCTTTTCCTGCTCAAGTCCTTCTTTTCCTGCCTATTTTAAATAAAATACGTTTTAAAATCTTAAAGAGTATAAGCTTGATTTTTTTTGGCAAGGCTGGGGGCTTGTGGAATCTTAGTTCCCCAACCAAGGATTGAACTTGGGCCTTGGAAGTGAAAGCAACAAGTTCTAACCACTGGACTGCCAGGGAATTCCCTGAATACAAGCTTCTTTGAATGATGCTCCAAAACTGATATGATAACCACCACCCTAGGAGGGGGGTACCTACCATGTTAACATCCAGCTGCAAAGAGATCTAGATTTACAACATAAGAGCATAATTCATGAGCACACTAAAAGGAGACAAAATTAAAATGTAAAGGTAAATGTTAAGTTTAATTCTCATTTTGCAAAACCCAGGAATTTGGTGGGGGAAATAAGTAGCCTTTCATGCAGTTATCAACATCAGCCATGTACTAAGAACAAAGAGACCGCCTTCTGGGCCACCCCCCAACACCTGGAACTGAGCCACTCTGGTAGACACACTGTCGTTGCATGGCCAGTAGAGCTGGACCCAAAGAGGAAAGACAACCACACCTCAGCACTGGAGCTCAGGCAGGAGCCGAGGGGAGTCTGCAGCCGGAGTTCCGAGCTGCATTTTCACAGCCGAGGGACTACCTGCGGTACAGTCAGAGCTCCCCATGAACCAGCTTGTACTCCCAGTCTGGAAGCGTAACATGCTTTCTGCAGGGCTGCTTTCAGATAAAAGAGAAAGTATGTCTTTACCTACATTTATGTTTCCACTGAAAAATAAAAAGTCTAACTAAACAAACAGGTATTGAGTTTTACAAAGGAGTTATGATAAATGCTTTGGTCCCTGGATCTCAAAAAATCCAAAGATCCTGTGGGGAAGGTTTCATTTTCCTACAATTTGTTTAAGTGTCTTACACGGACTCAGTGACACAGACGTTGCTGCCTTCTTACTGACTGCAAAAACACGACAAAGGAAAGAAAGGCTACTCCCCCAACTCTGCAAGCTGACATGGAGGTAAATAGTTAAGCAGCCACCTGATATCGAGAGAGCATACCCAGACCTAGCCAAAGACGCCAGGTCCCAGTCTCTTCGTTTGCCCTCACACAGTGTCCTAGGAGGGACATTAATGAAAGGCCTAATGACCTGTCTAATGAGGTATAACTACCCAGTGTACAAAAAGGTCAGCTAAAATTGAGTCATGAAGGCGACGTAAATTTAACCAACACCCACAGAGGTATCTGGATCACCACCTGGTCTGAAAGTTAGTTTCAGCTGATGGTTACAGTCAGAAAAAGTACTTTGCTACCAGTTATATTAAATATTGCTTCTGAAAGTCTGGCAATAACAAGATGACTATTTTTCTGAGACTCGCTTTAACAGCAAGTTCTAGACTGACATCGACCTGAAAAGTCCATCCCCATCCCTACTCTCTCACAGAGCAATGTCATCTAAGCCTTCAATTTCACTCTGACCTCCACGCAAACGTTCCCAATTGGCTCTGCACCAACCTATCAGCTTCTTCCAACCCAAATTTATCTTTCCTTTCCTTTTGTGTTCCCTCACCCCCATTTAATGGCATGATACCCAGTCACCAGAGTTCTTTCCTCATTCATTCCCCAGTATCTGTGAGGGCAACAATGGGTCAGGCACTGTGCCATAAGGTGGGGCACAGGGCAGTGATCCAGACAGGCCAGGTCCCTGGAGCTTAGTTTCCATTTCTTGCTACACCCACAGCTGAATACCAAGGAGTGATTTGACAGAGGGAACACGATGACAACGGCATGTGACAAAGACCCCGCCTTTGCCGAGGTAAAGTACACTTGGCCACGATACCTGTGAAGTACCCAGCCCTAGAGAGAGGTGTATTTTACATTTAATCCTGAGAAGACAATGAGTTTTTAATTATACTCATAAAACATTTTTCAACATGAAAACCTAACTTACTGAAGTTTTGTGTTTTCTACCTTCTATATGGATACAAGTATCCTGTTGGTGTGAAAATGGCTATTTCTATGGCAGCAAGAGACACTTCAGAGTTACTTAATCTGCCTTCCTTCAGATTTCGGGTATAGGGTGTTCTGAGGGCACCCCGGAGCACAACAACCCTGACCGGTGTTCTCTAACTCTAACATGGCTTCTGGTCACCAGGAAGGTTAAGGAGGTCTCCTGGGAGTGGAAATGCCTGGTGTCCTTCACAAACATCGCCTGCTTGGATGCAGAAAACTGCTTACCAACTAGGCCATGATTATGCTCAGCTGTAGTTTAACAATGTTCTCGCTATTAAATGTGACATGTAAAATAATATAATCTCAGGACAGTCTTTGCCATACCAACCCCCTTTTCCTGTTTTCCTTTTGGTTAATGTGTAATGAAGGAGGCTGGTTATAAAATACAGAATGTATCTGGGATATGCCCACCTGAAAATAGCCATTCCTTTTAGGATTTTATAATTTTCTGATTATTGTTTAAATGATGCTCAGTGTCTTACTATTGAGACTCTAAGGTCTTTCAGGACCAAGACTGTGTAATTAAGGAGATCACAGGTCCCTGAAACTTAACACTTCAAGGTATTTTGCTAACATTCCTATAATACTTGGAGGCATTTAAATGTTCTTTGCACAACAATCTTAGCATATCAGGGATATTAAGCAGTGAAGGGGCTTCCCTGGTGGCTCAGTGGTAAAGAATCTGCCTGCCGGTGCAGGAGACATGGGTTCCATCCCTGGTCTGGGAAGACTCCACATGCAAGGAGCAACTACACCTGAGCACCACAACTATTGAACCACATGCCACAGCTACTAAAGCCTGGGTGCCTAGAATCTGTGCTCCGCAGCCAGAGACGCCAGCGCGATGGGAAGCCTGTGTGCCGCAACTAGAAAGCAGCCCTCACTCACCACAACTAGAGAAAGCCCAAGCAGCAACAAAGACTCAGCACAGACATTAAAAAAAAAAAAAAAAGCAGCGAAGGAAGGAGAAACAAAGACAGTAATCTTGAAAGAATAACCACCATGACCAGGAGCAAAAACAGCCATTTGAGCACAATATTTTAATTTTGAAAATAAGAGCTGATGAGAAATACTATGTTCAACCATTGCCCCCACTGCTTCAAACAACAACCACCACCACCACCACCAAGCTTTGTCCCCTTAATCCCCGGCACAGGAATATGAGTGCAAAAGGCTGACAAGTAACAGGAAGTACAGCTGATGTCTCTACCATCCCCCATCTCCCTGACAATGAGAGGATGCCTGGATGACAAATACATATCTCACACGCTCTGAGAGCCACCCCCAGAAAGGCCCCTCTGAGATGATAACCATTTCCTAGCAGGAACCACCACTGGGCTGCAGAAACCATTAACCGCGTGGAACATCCTCTAATCTGCTGTGGGATGCAGAAATACAAAACCATCTATCAGCAAGCACCAAAAGAGACCCTAAGGGTCAAAACTATTCATCAACAAGCACCAAAGAAAGTCTGAGAAAGCAGTATAAGAGCTCTATGGTCACCTTTCAAATACATACAAGCAAATTCATTATCCTAGGGAACTGCACTGCTGTTTGGTTCGTAACACCTGAGTTAGGAAACACAGGAGCTTCCTGGTCCCTGCCATCATTCTCCCTCCACTTTAAATGAAATTTACTTGGCTGTGCCGGGCCTTAGGTGCAGCATGCAAACTCTTAGTTGTGTTATGTGGGATCTAGGGGCTTCCCAGGTGGCTCAGATGGTAAAGTGGGGTCTAGCTCCCACACCAGTGATTTAACCTGGGCCCCCTATATCGGGAGTGTAGAGTCACAGCCACTGGACCACCTGGGGAATCTCCCTCCACCACTTTCAATTCAGTCAGAGAGCAAGAAGGGGCTGAAGGCCAGGAGAGACAAAACAAGTTCAGTATCATTCTTTACACAAGCAAGAAACTTTTAGGAGGGTTGTTTTTTTTTTTAATGTTCACTCACGATAGAAAATTACTATGTGTTCTTCTTATATTCTTTTTTGCTAGGCTTTACATCCGTTTAATGTAATCAAATTATATGCACAACTTTGTATCCTGATTTTTTTCACTTAATATTTTGACATAAGCATTTTTCATGTTATCACAGTTTTTAAGGATTACTAATTATGTGAACCAGCTCTTCCTTTCTCTAGTGTTAGACATTTCTGTCATTTTTAAATTGTTTTGTTATAAATTACACAGATTAAAAAACTAGGGCCCAGTAATTATATGATTTGGGCTTCCCAGGTGGCTCAGTGGTAAAGAATCCGACTGCAATGCAGGAGATGCAGGTTCAATACCTGGGTCAGGAAGACCCCTGGAGAAGGAAATGGCAACCCATTCTAGTATTCTTGCCTTGGAAAGCCCATGGAGTGAGGAGCCTGGTGGTCTACAGTCCATGGGGTCACAAGAGGGCTGGACATGACTTAGCAACTAAAACAACAATTCCATGATTTGCCTAGCATTATCATTCTAAGCAAAAATATAATTTTGAAAGAAAGAATAAAGATTTTGAGATTGTAAAGCAATACAGTAAATCTCAAAGCCAAGTAGGAAGTATTTCCGGTTATATTTTGGAATTATCTATTCTCATGAGAAATTGAAAGTTGACAGTTGGGGAGGAGCACAGTTATCCCAGGCCAGAAAGGAAGACCGTGCTCAGTACTTAGTTTCCACTCCTCAAAGCCTTCATTCCTAATCTTTCATGGCAGAAGACAGACAGGAACCCTTACAGATGCTTCTGGGAATGGCTCTGAGAGGTGGTGGGGACTGAACTATCGTCACGGCAATCCTGGATCCCAAAGAGATGTGGCATTTTGTCATTGGGAACCTTGAAAACTGACAGTACCTAGGACAAAGGCATTACTTGCAGCTCCTCTTCTAGGAACAGGAACTAAAGAGCACATGCTAAGGGTAAGGTTTGAGTGTATTTAAGTAAAGCAGGAATACTCACTTCTTCCTTCTTAATCTTTAATCCTGCTTCCTAAGTGTTCATTCCCATCACCATGAAACTGAAATATTTACTCCATTTGTCACTTCCTTTGTCTGGATTTAAAGAGATGGTACATTAACGAGCGATTCCTGACCTAATGGCTAATTCATGAGTGAATGTTAGTGTGCTAGAAAGTCTTACTGTTTTCATGTTTTTCTCAGTATCTTTTCTCCATTTTTATTTTCACGAGCCCAACTTTATTTCAATTATCTTTCATTCCCCACTTTTAAAAACGCCTGACAACTAAATTTCCAAGTAATCTGGACTTTTAGGCTCTCTTGAAGTTTACTTATACAAAGCTGCTTTTTTTGTATGTATGTCCTGGGACTTGTTAAAGCGTACTGGGACTTCCCTGGTGATATAGTGCACGGGAGTCAGCCTGCCAATGCAGAGGACATGGGTTCGATCCCTGGTCCAGGAGGATTCCACATACCTCAGAGCACCTGGGCCTGTGCGCCACAACTTCTAAGCCTATGTGTTGAAACTACAGAAGCCCACACACCTAGAGCCTGCGCTCTGCAACAAGAGAAGCCACAGCAATTAGAAGCCAGTGCACCACAACGAAGAGCAGCCCTCTCTCACCCCAACTAGAGAAAGCCTATGGGTAGCAATGAAGACCCAGTACAACCAAAAATAAATAAACTAATTAAAAAAAAGAGAAATGCGAAAGGTCCTCCTCCCCCCCAAAAAAATAATGTCCTACTACTATACTGCATATAAATTCTCAAAAACAGCAAAACCTCCAATTTTTTTCTAGACACTGTCTGATTTCCATAGTGGATTTATCCTAGATTGAAACTCCTATTATATATACACATGAGTGACTTATTAGGCATCAGAAGGACTCCTCTCCTGCTTCTAAGTGACTGGTCACTGATTCTTGTGTTCTGTGAACACCAACTTTATATTACAACCTCCCATATCAGATCACACTGTGCCCCCATTTCATTTCTCCTCTTATTGTATAAACAGAGAATCAGTTCAGAGAAAGTAAATCCTGTTAGCATTACTGGTTTATCTGGTAAGTTAGCCTGTTAAATACTGTTGATTACTTTATTACAGGCCAGAGTTGATAACTGCCCTCAGCTGCCCCAGAAAATGGAATGGATGTTAAGTAATTATTTGTCAAAGGTTCACTGCCATAGTGATGAAGAAACACTTTGAGAGTCTCTATGCCCATCTTTCTTATCTGAAAACAAGTCTCTTTCTCATTAGAGGGGCTAAAATAATGCATACACATCCACAGGACATACTCATCACATTTAAGCCATATCTTCTCCAAATGCTCATTCAAGGAAGTATTTGTACTGACATTTAAAGCACCCTCCCACACCCTCTCCAGCACTACAGATGGTAATTGCTCCCTTCTATCCTACTTGGATTTTGGCCTACTTGTCTGTCTTCTATGTGGGCCAATGCTAAAGTAATGAGGGTTTCTACAAAGAATACAATGATTTTCACAAAGGTTTTCTGACAGGATTTGGTTAACAGTGCCAATGTTCCCCCCAGATCACATACCTTTCTCTCGAGTTATTTATACAAGTATTTCCAGAGATAGAAGAAAAGTCAATAAAATGCACAGCCATAATATCCAGAGTTACGGGCCAGCACTGATTTATGAACAAGAGAAGAACAAAGCTTTCTTAAAAAACTAATTTGATCTATTAACATTATCATAGTTTCAATGTACCTTCTCTTATCACTCTGAGGGGGAAAATAAAAAACCTGCTGCCATATCAAATACACAGTGAAAATTAGTTCTATCAAGTGCCAAACTGACTTTGATGATTAGAATCAGGGACCACCTTTTAAAAATCACGCATTTCTTTTCCCCGTATTACAAATCTTTATGTCTTTTGGGAGAGTACTTTTTTCCTTTGTTAAAATTTAAATTTTTTTAATTGAAGTACAGTTGATTTACAATGTTGTGCCCGTCTCTGCTGTAGAGCAAAAGTGACTCAGTTTCACACATTTACACATTCTTTAATATTCTTTTCCATTACAATTTATTCCAGGAGACTGGATATAGTTCCCTGTGCTATGCAGTGGGGCCTTGTAGTTTATCCATTCTAAATATAATAGTTTGCCTCGACCAACCCCAAACTCCCAGTCCATCCCTCCTTTTTCCCCTCCCCCATGCCAACCACAAGTCTGATCTCTATGAGAATCTGTTTCTATTTTGCAGATAGGTTCATTTGTGCCATATTTTAGATTCTGATTGCGAATCCTACTTCTAGTGGGTTCCAGTTATTACTGTAGAAATCACATATTTGAATTTTCCCAGCAAGTAAAAATAACAGATCAGATCCAAAGTACTCATTCTATAGGAAAAGTAGAACAACCAGGTGGTATAGGAAAGCCTCTCACAACAGAAGCTTTAAACTGTAAACTCTGTGTGTGTGTGTGTGTGTGTGTGTGTGTGTGTGTGTGTGTGTGTGTGTGTGTGTGTGTGTGTGTGTGTGTGTGTGTGCGCGCGCGGGATGGGGTCCTCCCACCAAAAAAAAAAAGGTGAAAGTGTTAGTCTCACAGTTGTATCTGACCCTTTGCAACCCCATGGACTGTAGCCTACTGACCCTTTGCAACCCCATGGACTGTAGCCCACCAGGCTCCACTGTGTGTGTGTGTGTGTGTGTGTGTGTGTGTGTGTGTGTGTGTGTGTGTGTGTGTGTGTGTGTGTGTGTGTGTGTGTGTGTGTGTGTGTGTGTGCGCGCGCGCGCGCGCGGGATGGGGTCCTCCCACCAAAAAAAAAAAGGTGAAAGTGTTAGTCTCACAGTTGTATCTGACCCTTTGCAACCCCATGGACTGTAGCCCACCAGGCTCCACTGTCCATGGAGTTCTCCAGGCAAGAATACAGAAATGGGTAGGCATTCTTTCTCCAGGGGGATCTTCACCACCCAGGGATTGAAGTTGTGTCTCCCACACTGCAGGCAGATTCTTTAATGTTTGAGCCACCAGGGAAGCCCATTAATCCAACAGAACTAACTGTCTGCTAAAAAGCCTAGTCCAAAAGCAGTAACTTTTGCACATTTTCTGTAAAATGGATGGCCTTAAAACTCTTGTTCCCTGGTGCAGCTTTTCAGAAGGAAAGGAGTTTCCTTATCAAGAATGTATCTAGATTCTCTTACTTCCACCTTCTCCATATCACAATAACACATGAAGTGTCTTTCCTAATTTAAACAGCTGTTCCTTTCAACTGAAGGGTCACAGATTCACGGCTCTTCGATCTCCAACCTTTGTGCCCCACAGCTTCAAAGGTCTTCTGTGCCCTGTGCCACCAGGCTCTGGATATTCAAAAGTCACCACTTCCTTCCTCCTGTGTCCTGCCCTCAGCAATGACACCGTGGGAACGCTGACGATAAATAACGTTTATAACCTTCCTTGGTGTTTCTCCAAGGCAGCTTTAAACTTTTCTATTCCTGTCTGGTTCTTTAGATTCTGCAGTAAACGCTTCACACAACCATTCACAAGTCCTGATCTTCCGGACCCCTCTTTCTCCGTCGCCATTCATGTGATAATGCCTTGAGAATACTTCACCTCACCTTTTGTCTCCGCAAGTCCATCCGCTTCCCTCTTGAGCTTCAGAGGTAAGCCAGGCCCAGAGAGATGTGGCCAGCGGACACTCCGGGACTGGCTGAGCCACCCGCACCTTCTGGAGTGTCCCTTCTCCCACCTGCCACCTGAACTCTCTTTCCTTAAATAAAGACATGTCCCCTCAGGTCCCTTCTCACTGTGAAAGACGATGGACCAGCTACGCCAAGTGCCCTTTGTCTGAGGTTCCCATACCTCATATCCTTAGCCATAAAGCGGCGGTCCTCACACAGGTAAGGGGTGCTTACAGGTCGGTGCTCACAGGTCGGCAATGGACAGGAGAGCCTACGTTTTCGCATCCAGTAAAGGGATGGGTTATGGCCAAGGTCCTTCCAGGAGCCAAAATTCTACAATTCTACGACCAAACCTGCAGGTCCTATCTCTGAGGTGAGAGGACCAACTCCGGGGCGACTCCCGAACTCCGAGCCCGCGCTGGCAGTTAGAACGGCCCCCTCCAGCCCCGGCGCTACGTATCCCCGCCTCCGACCTCGGGCGCCGGGCCGCCGAGGAGGCCCGGCCAGCGCCCGCTCGCCGCCGCGCCATGCCCTTCTACATCCTCACCCGCCGTCGCGGGCCGCCTCTCACCTGGCACGCTGGCATCCCCCGCCCTGCGCCGTCCTGGAGACCATGGGCCCGGACGGGTATCGGCAGCCGCTGGCGATGCGTGAGGGAGGCTTCCAGGGACGCTCGGGCCCCGGAATCCAGCGCGCCGCCACGGGGAACGCGCCGCCTGGTTTCTAAGGAACCGGGGTCTCTGGAAAAGCAGGGGCGGGACGGCAGGAAGTCTGCGCATGCTCCATGACTGGGAGGACCAGCGCTGGGAGGGGCCGTGTCCAGGAGCTACGCATGCTCACTGGCTCCGGGCGGAGGTAAAGCCGTCTGGCTGGAAGCCCTGGTCATACGTTTCCGGCGGTGGAGGCGGCGGAGGGGATGGTTTCCCAGCCTAGGCTTTTCCCCAGTCGGTCGCCTGGCTGGAAGAGCAAGGAGGTTCTGCGTACTGTGGTGGTCCTTGGTTGTCTCGGAATGAAGGAAGGTCTGCTGCTGGATGACATCTATCTTTGCAGAACAGCAGTTCTCTCGAACTCGCCGGACTTCCCGGCTTTCTGACTCCTAAAGACTCGCTTTTTCGTGCGTATCTGGGCTCCTCTTCTTTTGGATGTTCTTTGGTTGTTCTTACATGTCAGTGCTTTTCAAGACTGCGGCCTTAGTCCCCCTTGATCTCTTTACTGGAACCGGTTTTCCGACCAATAAATACGACTTTGTAACGAGACTACCCTTTGTTTCACCATACTGTCTGCTAGAGCAGCGAAAATAACCTATAAACCTTAGCATAAAACAAACTACGCTGGAAATGTGTCTGGAGGGAAATGAATTTACTATGGCTTTACTTATGGAACCAGGACATTTGTGCTTAATCTAATACGCCACTCTTCCTTCTACACTAGCTTTTCCCTTTGCTCAGTCGTTCAGTGGTGTCTGACTCTTTGCAACCCCATGGAGCCCACCAGGCTCCTCTGTCCAAGGAATTCTTCAGACCAGAGTGTTAGAGCGGGTTGCCGTTTCCTACTCCAGGGGAATCTTCCTGACCCAGGGATCGAAATTGCGTCTCTCACATCCCCTGCATTAACAGGCGGGTTCTTTACCACTCTGCCACCTGAGAAGCCCCCATACTACACTTGATCTTAGCCAAAAGGCCGAGAAGCGAGCTTTTCCCTGTGAGTCCTGTAAAATGGCCTTGAGTGAAGCATTCTGTAGTAATGCAAGTTTGGAAAATACTGGATTAAGCTACACATCTTAAGACAGAATCTTTAGAGCTTTTAATTAGCAGGTGATGTTTGAGCATCCATGACAGTTTTTGCTGTTTACTAGGGCACAGAATCCTTTTCCAATTCCAGGAAACATGTTTCTCTGAGATATGGATTTATATGCTCTCCAGCAAACCTCCTCACCCCAGTGACTTAGCCATCACCAGTTCCCTGTATTATTTTGCACACAATTGCCTTGTCTCTAGCTAATCTCCCTCACGTCAGTTCACTCATCCTGTGATGCTAACATCCGCTAAGTATTTCTCAAACCTGCCTTCTTGTGTTTGACCTTGGCCTTTTCTTTGCTTCTAGTCTTACTCCAGGTGAACAGAAGCATCATTGATTTTATCCCTCCTCTGCATAAAACCCTGGTGCCTTGGGGGCAGGGGAGGCAGCTTGAGGCAGAAGCAAGCCTGTCACACCAGGGGACACCCTCCTGGAGGCAGGGCCGTCGTGTATGCTGTGTGCGCCAAGCCCTGCTCTATGCATGCTGTAATCCTCTATTACCATGGAGCAGCAGAATTAACCAAGTTAATGGGGAAACTGAAGATGAGAAAAGTTAATGTCCCAGGGTCACCCAAACTATGATTTTTCAGCATGAGTTTTTCCCTTGAACTGAAAGGAAGCTAACCTTGATACCCCTTAAGAGTTTTCTGTACAGTGTCTGGAGTGAGCATATTTGGGATGTATTAACATCTTATTTGGGGACTTCCCTGGTGGTCCAATGGTTAAGAATCCATCTTGCAATGCAGCGGATGCAGGTTCAGTCACTAAGATCCCACATGCCATGGGGCAATGCAGCCCATGTGCCTTGGAGCCCCGCGCACCACAACTAGAGAGTCTGCGCCACAGCAAAGATCATGAGTGCCGCAACTAAGACCTGGCACAGCCAAATAAATAAATAAATATCTTATTTTGAGGAGAGGAGGTCTTATGGCCCACTTTTTTGAATTTGCTTTTTGTTTCAGATGAAGGTTGTTTCGCAGGAGAGAATCAAAAGCGTGAGTACCTATGCTCTTTGGGGTCTGGCAAAAGTCTTCAGGGTCCTTGAGGAAACACCAAGGGCCTGGGCACTCCCAACAGATAAACTGGGAAGGGGCCAAACCTGCCAGGACAGCTATGTTACACTAGGGATGGTCAATCCCAGTAAGACTCACAACAGAGACTAGACACTCATGACTGCTCATGGATGTGTATTTTAATAAAAATAATTCTGTCAAAATACAACAGGAGTTTTTTCATCTCTCAAGTACAATTTAATAGGATGTTTTGTGTTAGAATTCTCTCTAAACCCTCCCACACCCACAAGTTTCATGCTAATGCCAAGTATCAACTTGCGAGGACAAAGGCAGAACCAGTGTGCACAATGTGGAGGACATCCGAGTCGGCTGTAGTTACTAATGGAGGAGAGAACCCTATGCAAAGAGGCGGCGCCTGAGGCAGCCAGAGTCCACGATCTGGCCACAGGTCTGGGTGCACGGGACTCGCGGCCAAGTAGGGCTCCGCTGCCCAGCTGCCACACGGTGTGCATACCTGAGTTGTGAGCAACCAAAGGAACTTTCAGCTCTGACAGATCTCTGCCTCATCTTTGTGCTTGCTTACGGGCTAGGAAGATGCTGGGAGGTTGGGAAGTCCCCCTTCTCCATCTCTTGGTGTCCCTGTTCTGCCAGCCCACGTCCAGCCACAGACCCAGGTGGGTGAAGGACAGGGGTTCTGGCTATCGTTGCATGTCCGCCAGTTTCTGCTCTGGAAAAGAGCGACCATTTGGTGGAACAAGAGGAAAAGGTAAGAGGGAAAGGCTGCTCCCCCAGAGTTGAACGACCCAACAGAGCCAGGTCTTCCTCCTGCCTCCTTGGCTGAAGTCCAGTTCTTCACCAGGACTCCTCCCAGGTGCCTGCCCCACTCTTGGCTCCTGGAAGTAGGCTGGTAGGACTGGGTGTATAGCAGGGGCTCCGCTGGTTGGCAGGCAGGCCTGGACTATCAGCAAGACAGTGGGCTCAAGCAGCTTGATTTTGGTCCTCTCCACGGCTTGTGGGGCAAAGGCTAATGTCCCAAAGGTGAGCTGTCCAACTGGGACACAGTGCCCCTTTGGAGAGGAACAGAGTAAACAACTTGGACTCAGCTGAAACAGTGAGATAAGGCACAGAAAATGGGGAGGTGGCCATGGGCACTGAGCGTGAGCCAGGCGGACACCCAACCCCGAGCAGCACACAGCTGTCCTGAGCCCTCCGGGGCCCTCTCAGCCGCTCCACAACCCAAGCCCAGGCACCCATCCCCACCCCTGACACACCCCTGAAGGTACCAGCTGCTCAGACATTGCTGGAGGCCTCACCAGCCTAATCCCTCGCCTGCCATTCAGCTTTAGGACTCAACAGTGTTGTCCAAGCCACAGGGATGAGCTTAGTCCCAGTTCTGCCCCCGTCTGTTGAGTGTCTTTGGCCAACTCACTTAATCTCCTGGGCCTGTTTCCTTATCTATAAAAGGAGAGGATTGGTGGAGCAGATGGTCTCTGAACTTCATTCCAATTGCAAAAGCCTCTGGTTTTAATTCCCAGTCCTGAGTGCTTCCAATCATTTTAACAGCCTGATTTTTCCAACCCATTGGTTTGGGAGCTGGGCATTCCCAGGTTTGCAGAGGATGAATTTCCTTTACAGACAGGACACCACCTTCCTGATGCTTCGTGGTCTCTGGGCTGCCAGCCGGGGCCCCAGGGGGGGACCAAGAAAAAGCAGCAACCTTCAGGGTGTGTCCCGGGACAGAATTCTGGGGGAGCACAGGGCCGAGGGCCCTGACCCCATCACCAGCACTTAGTTCAACTCAATTATTTCTCTTGTCCAGCTGTAGGCCCAGCAAGTCCCAGTGGGCACCTCAGGCCACTTCCAAACATTCCAGTATGCACTGATGGAGAACCCAGATCCAGGCAGGGACTGGAAGCTTGACTTCTGACCTTGCCCCTTAGCAGGGGCTGTCCGTGCATTCCCTCCCGCTGTGAAGCAGATGGGGAAATCCCTGCCCCTCCTCCTGCTCCTCTGGGAGGGCACCTCCCTTTCCTTCCCGTGGGCGGTCAGTCCTCTCCACAGATAGCCTGCTCAAGTCCTGGCCTCCATCTTAGCCCTTCCTCTCCTGATTCCCTGATGGCAGTACTAAGACAGTTTCTGACCCACTAGCTGTGAGGATCCGTCGGACATGGACAGTGGGACATCTGTCAAGTCCATGAGGTCCCTTCCTCTAGCCAGCAAATACTCATAACAGTCTTTCCTAAGAATGACTGGGGCCAAACTGCAGGGAGCTGCCTGGCACAGCTACAGTGAGGCTTGGCCTGGGGGGTCAAAGGTTCCATCCACTCTGGCGACAGGCAATCCACAAATCTGCCTCCACAAGGTCCTGGCTTCTCAACAGGAAGTGTTGATTCCATCCAAGCTGTGCAGAGACGATGAAGACCCAGGCAGGAAGAAGGCAGCCCCTGTGCCCAGGGACCTCCCTGTAGGAGACTCCCTCCCCGCAGCCTGACACACAGCAGCTCTCGGGTCGAAGGCAGGTAGTTCCCAGGCAATCAATTTAGAGGAAATGAAGTATTTGGCCATCTTAACAAGGAAAGGCGGGATGATGAAAAGGGAAGAGAGAGAGAGAGTCAAGGCAGGCAGTGAGAGGCAGGGTAGGATGGTGGACAGCGTGCTGGCCAAGCACCCTCTCCTCCCTCGCTTTGCTGTTAGCCCTGGGCCAAGTCATCTCTTCTGTGGCCCCTTGGCCCTGCTGTTCTCTGCTCAGTTCAACTCTCAGAGACCTAGGCATCCACACCTCTCGGATGCTGCAAACCAGCTTAGCCTATCCTGCCCACTGTGAGGCTCCCAAAGCCTACTGGGCTTTCCTAGGCTGCAGCTGGGCCTGTAGTTCAACAAAGGGGAAGCCTGAAATAAATCCCTTGGCTGAGGTGACAGAGATGATTCTTTTTTGATGAGTTGGGACTCAAATAAAAACATGGTGTCTGGACAGCCTCACCCAAGAGGTGCTGGACCACTAACACTACGATAAATACTGTGTCTTTTTTTAATATATATATTTATATATATAATCTCATTTTTTTTTACTTATGAAAATAATAAGCTATCACCAACGTGGATAGGCTTCATCACTAAATTAGCAGAAACCAGCTCAGCACAAACTCTCCAGAGATAAATACTGGTGGCTCAGTCAGGAGGAGGGGAAAAAAAAAAAAAAGATTAAAAAACCCCAACCTCTCCTCAAAACAACCCCCCTCTTTTCAAAATAGAAGGTGCTACATCAAGAGTAACCAGCCAATACTGTGTCATAGGCCACTGCACGTGAAGGGGGGAGAGAAAGAGAGACTGAAGGTGGGAGAAAGAGAAAGGAAGGGAGGAAGGGAGGAAGGGAACAGAAGAGGCCAGGCAGGAGGAGTGGACTCTGCTCGTGGCTTCCGGGTCCCTGCACCAGGTGCCGATGGAGGGCAGGGCTGCTCCAGCCCTGGGGCCAAGGGAGGGCCAGGCGGGGCCAGCCAGCGTGGTCAGCTAGTGCAAGTAGTCGTCGACTCTGGCAAAAGAGCAAGATCCCAGGCCCGCTCGGGCCATGAGCCGTAGACACTCAGATGCCTGGCCCAGGGCGAGCACCAGCGGGGGCTGTTTTGGCAGGTTCTGAGACTCTGTGGGGAAGAGACAAGGCCTGGTCACTGCCCTGATCAGGGCTGAGCCCAAGTCCAAGTTCCTTTGGGAGCAGAAGGTGGGGGGAGTGGACAGAATCTCTCGGAAGAGAGAGTTCATATGCCTCCATGTGTGTCCAAACCACCAGGCTATGGCCCTGTCAACAGCCTGTGGACCTGAGCTTTCTTTGGAGCAATGAGCTGGCCTGGGCCCAGGTCACAGTCTAGGGCCCACTGTGATCTAGCTGGCCAACTCAGTTGGGCAGAGGGAGGTCAGGGTTCTATCACAGGAGCTCAAGAGTCCTGTGGGCCACCAGACAGCCTCTGGGCAGAGTTCGCTGCCCTGATCTGGACAAACAAGGAAGGGGTGACGGGGCCACCCCAGGCCCTCCTGGGACAGCTTATTTTTGTTAGCGCCACTTACCTAAAATGGCGCTGTTGAGGGCGGCACACACAGGCTCCCTCTGGATGGGGTCAAGCTGCTGGCCAACTGGACAGCTCCAGGGGTCTGAGTAGGCAAGCAGGCTAAAGGCATCCTAAGGAACAGAGCACTTCTGAGAGGGCTGTGGTACGCACCACCACCCCCCATGGCTCCAGGGGGATACGGGGCCCTGCATGGCGTCAGGGAGGGCACAAAATACCCCGATGTCCCATTTCCCACTGCAGTCTTGTCTAGAGCTCACGCTCTCCTATTGCTGCTGCTCCCAGTGCCTTCCCAGTCACCATACCCCTGTACTACCAAACAGGGGCCCATTCTGTACGAGGGCCTGGCTTGCTCCATACCTGCAGCATCTCCGTGTGGGCCAAATTCTTGCCATACTCCCGGCCCAGCTGCTCACTCAGTGCCTGCAACTCGCGGCCGAACAGGATAATTCTTTCCGTGGCTGCCTGATTGCCCCCGCAGAGCTGCCGCCGCGGATGCCCATCATCTGCACCCAGAGCCCAGCAGGGGGCACATCGGGAGGGCACAAACAGACAAGGGAGGACTAGGGTGGGGACCCCAAAGAGAACATGGCAAGGACCTAGGTTGGGGATGGGGGTGGGGGTGCCCTTCTGGTGGAGGCAAGCGAGGGCTTAGAGGCGCAGGGGGGCCACCCCGAAGCTGAGCTGTTCTGAGTCTACCCAGCACAGGGTCTAGGGATCAGGCAGGACTTGGAAGCTTTCCCTCTCCCACCCTGTGCAGGATGCAAGGGGGTTCATAAGGCTACCTGCTCTCACCAACCCCCTCTAGCCACTACTGCGGGAACTTGGCCTGGGCAGCAGGCCGAGGTCTTCCCATCACAAACACCCACTTGTGACGGCTACAGAGGCAGTGGATCAGCCTGCCCAGCCCCACCCCAACCTCCAACGAGGGGAGACCCGGATTGAGCACGGCCACCTGCGGAAGAGGGGGCGGGCGAAGGCACGGCCTTACCCATGCTGGACTCATCCGTCTGCAGGTCCTCATGCTTGTAGGCACCGTTGACGATGCGTGTGGACATGCTCTCTAGCACACCATTGGGGTAATGCTCCGCCTCCATCTCCATCTCACTGTCGCTGTGGAGAAGGGTGGAGATGGCAGCTGACTAAGTGGATATGGTTGGTGCAGCCTGGGTGGGCCCCCATTGAGGCTTCAGCCACAGGCTGCTGTGGATAAACTGAGGTCCCTAAAGGGCATGAAAGGATAGCTTCCAGGTTCTCAGGCTCCAGCACTTGGGCCCTACTGTGATGCCAGCCATCCCCAGGGGCTTGTCACCTCATTCCCACTCCAGTCCCGACGCTGCCTCTGTGACCCTCGCCTCCCCAGCCCTCCTCTGAGTTGGCACACCCCTTCTAAGCACCCCTAGATCCCCAATGACCAGGGCAAGTGAGTCATGACAGGCATGTCTGGGAGCTAAACCCGGGTCAGCCTTGAAGCATGCCGGGGCGCTGAGAGCCACCTACAGTCTGCAGTTTATAACCTCTACCGGCCCAAACTGTCTGGCTGAGAGCTGAGCCCAGAAAAACCTCCTTTAGTATATAGACCCCGGGTGTTCTGAGAGACCTGGTATCCTTGGAGGCAACCACATTCTCAGTGCCAGTGCCTCTGGAGAAAGATGGGGCCAAGGGAAGCGGCAGCTGAATCACGAGCTAGACGGGAAGCTGGAGCCAAAGCCTGGCCTGGCAGGTCCACAACTACTATTCCAGGCACAGGGCTGGCAGGGAAGTTGGGGATACAGGGCAGGGGGGTGCTCACAGGACAGGCTGCAGTGGGCACAGAGCGGGAGGAAGAAGCTGAACAGAACAGGTACCTGGTCTCCTGGTTACTGGTACTGCTGTGGGGCTGGGACTTGGTGGAATCTGTAGAGTTGGACTCGGAGTAATTCACTGAGGAGGGAGATGAGGAGGATGAGGAGGATGACGAGGACGAGGAGGAGCTGGGTGCAGGGTATTTACTGTGGTTCGGTTTGCTCTTGGAGGAGGCGACGCCGTTGCTGCAGCTGGGACTATCTGCTCCTAAAAGCCAGGGGACGGTCAGAAGAGGAGGGCCAGCCTGCTGCCCAGTAGGGGCCCGGGAGTAACTGCAGTGGTCCCGTTTCCCATCCCCCCCCACATCCGGCAGCAAGCCCCGAGCCCATCCTGGGGAAGGGTGTCTGGATGGCCTCGCTTCTCCACACCAGTTCTTCCCAGAGCCCTCCGGAGAGCGGCTGACCTGTGTTGTGCGTGTGGGAACTAGTGGGGCCGTGTCGGGGACTGAGGCTGGGGGAGCCAGGGTAGCTGTCCTGGGACTTGGGGCTTCGAGAGCTCAAGCTGCGGACCTCACTGTCCGTCCCGTTCACCATCTCCACAAACTGTCGGCACCTGCGGAAGGAGCAGAGCAGCCATGCTCTGGGCTTGGTCTGGGTTGCATATTCCCACCACCCGTGGGGCAACGGGAGGGAGCTGGCAGGGGCCCAAGCTTACTTAAGCATGAAGAGAAGGTTGGGATTATGCTCCAGCAGCCCTGGGTAGAAGCGCTGTGTGGTCTCAATGGCCTCCCCCACTCGGCCCTCCAGCACCAGCTTCTGAATCTCTGAGGAGAGAAAGAGCGAGGCAGTGAGAGCGCGGCCACAGACCCCCACACGTCTCCGCACTGCCAGGCCCGGGCACAGGTCAGCCGCCAGTCCAGCGGGCAGGCTCAGGGCGGCAAGCCCCCTGAGATGCTCACAGAAGAGACCGAAGAAAGAACCTGGCCACCAGGCCCACAACAGATCCTGGTTTCTGTCAAGTGTCAGGGAGTCCTCAGAGAACCATGGGGAGAGGGAGGAGTGGGGGCCCCCAGCCCAGAAAAGCAGGAGGGTGAGTTCGAAGGCCTGCTCCTATGGAGTACAGGTTGCCAGGGACCTGGCAGGGGGAGAGGTCTTGGCTATGAGAGTGTAATCTGGGGGTGGGCGCCTGGGCAGCTCTGTGGCTTGACAGGCTCCTCTTCAAGCCCAGACTCCTCTCCTCAGGCCTCATAGGGATGGCAATGGGAGTTCATGGTCTCTGGGCCAGGGCCCGCAGGTTAGTGGTCTTCAGGGGCTGCAGCAGCCCCTGCTGAGAAAGGAGATCACCCTCCTCATGCTGGCAGCTCCAGCGTTGACACCTCTCAGGCCCTTGGCATCGTGCTCCTGTCCTGGGGCCTGGTGCATCTTGCTGGGAGGGACTTCTGGGTCTGGGGCTCTTCTCACTCACAGACCCCAAGTCTGGGATCCCTTCCCGTCTGCCAGGCTGGGCACAGATTCTCTGGGAGACACAGACACACCCACACGCACAGAGACAAGAGGCTCAGAGAGACGCAGGCAGGCACACACAGACACACGGTCCACACACCCCTGCTCTCCCCCACTCTCCTCCCCTCGCTCAATCTCTTTTCTGGGCTGTTTCCTCTTTCCCCGCACCCTCCTTCCACAAAAGAGCCCCAAACACGCAGTAGGCAGGCCAGTACGAACACCAGGAAAGCTTCCTTGGGTTCCTTCAAAGGCAAAGGGCAGGAGCAGAGGTGGGAAGCAGAGAGAGTTCTACCACAGCGGCCATGGAACATCAACCTTTCCCGTCTGAAAACTTCATCCCCTCTCTGGCCAGGGGCAGGCAGCATGACTGAGGTTGAGTAAATGGTGGACAAGGCAGGGCAGTGGACTGGTAAGATGCAAACATACTCCTTCCAGAAGACCATGAATGGGGGGCTGCATGGAATCCTGAATGCCGGGGGAAGCAGACAAGCATGGAGGCGGGGGTAGCCAGCCACACAGGGCCCAGCTTGCAGCCGGCCATCCAAGCGTGCGTTAGGATGCCTGCACGGAGACATCCCCATGCTGGGACGGTCCTCGGGGGCAGTGTTGCCTTGAAAGAGGGACAGAAGCAGGGCCAGCCCAGCCCAGGGCTGGGTGGTGGGCTGGTCTTCTGGTGAGGATCTGAGCTGAACAGACTCCAGACAGGTTACCCAAGGCTGCCACGAGCCAAAGAGCAGGGACAGGTGAGGGAGGGAAGGTAGGAGCAGAGGACAGTCTCCTTACTTTGTCTGTTCTTTATGGATGCTTGTTCTTCCTGAATCGGGGTTTCAGTCATTCGGGCAAAAGCCGTGGCCGTGGCACAATACCCATGATGCACCAGGTAAGACGAGACCATGCTAGAAAAAAGGAAACGCTCAAGGTTGACACTTAAGAACTACATTTCTCACTGACCCCCTGGGGGGACAGACTATCTCCCTAAACATATCTTAAAGATGCTACCTCCACAGAATGAGAATAAAGGGGCTGAAACAAAATGAAAACTTCCCCCAGGGCTCATGCAGTCAGGCGGGGGGAGGGGCAGGTCACCAGAGCTGTCCTCGCTGCTGGAGGAGTGGCTGCAGCTCTCTGGGTTATGCTGCCCACAAGCGGGCCAGTGTGGTAAAACGAGTACACAGGGAAGCACACACCATCTCCTCACAGAAGCAGCCGCCTCCTGTGACCTGCGGCAAACCCAGAGGCTGCTGCTGCGAGCCTCTCTGAGGGCTTCCCGGAAGGGCGGCCAGCCAAGCAGTCCGGCAGCTGCCCAGATGGGGATGAGGCACGCCACGTGCGTGCCTTCTCCAGACACAGGAGCTCCTGTGGAGGCACCCCACATGCCTGGCAGAAGCATTCCAGCTCAGGTGAGCCTGGCCCTCAGGAGCGCTGGCTCTAGAGGGTGATGGGGAGCTAACCCACGACCCAGGTTACTCCACAATACACCACAAATCTAAGGTCCAGAAGCCACGGTTTCAGGCAGTAATATGGCCAAGAGGAACACAGTCTTTGGGAGATGGCCCTGAGAAACCTGATGCCCAGAAACCATTTAATCCCGCCTGAAACTGGCACATATAAGCAGCGGCACACATGGAGCCCTCGTGTCTGATGTGCACGAAAGTGTGTCAATGGTGTGTATGCATATGTGTATATGTCAATGGTGTGTGTATATGTCAATGTCATTACTGTAACTGCCCAACCAGAATGTCTGTAGGGCTGTTCTGTGGAAGGCACAGAAGTTCAGCTGAGTGTTCCCTTATGTTTTAGGGGTAAATGAGATGATCCACATAGAGTGCCTAGGCACAAAGCAACAAGTCAATATATACGACCTCTTATTATGAAATTATGTATTCATAACATTTTCTTACAAATAAGAATTATAATAATTATACTATTAAAAACACAAGGGCAAAAATTCTTGACAAAATAAGGTTCAGATGAGTCCATACACATATCAGAGGCCACTAAAATGTATAGTCCCCTTGACTCAGTAATTCTACTTCTTGAAAGGATACCCAGAAAATAATCTTAAATATAGAAAACTCCTAATGTATAAAAGGGAGACCTACACAAGCAAAAGAGAGGAAATAACCTGAAGCTACCACCAAGGGAAGCCACCCAAGGGGCTTGTGGAAAATGTGTCTGTGACATAATATAGCCATTAACAATGCCCATAAAGTGAAGTTATATGAAGTCACAGGATTTGGGTTATATGAAATACTCAGCAAATACTACCTATGAACACACATAGGCACACAGATACATACACATAAACAAATACACCCATGTGCTGAAGCCAGGCCCTGTCAGCTGAGAGCCTCAGCCCCTCCCCCACACAGCTGGGGCAGCTCACCCCTCCCCTTGCCTGTTCCAGCAAGCCTACTGTGGGGACTGGCACCATCTGGCCCTCCAAGGAGGGGCTGCTTCTAAGTTCTGGGGCTGGGGACAAGATGGAGTCGTGCTGCTATTCCTGAGAAAGCTCTGGCCACCTACCCTCTGCCTCAGTCCTCCCACAATATCCATCCCTCAAGAAAGAAGGCTGCATGAAGAACCCAGTGTATACCCACCCCCCACCCCCTGGACTCTAGGACCCTGGCATCTACAGGCCAATGACCCGGGCTAGGAGGAGACCAGCCTTCCTCTGTCCATCCTTGACAGCCAAGCCAACAAACTAACCCACCTCCTGGCAGAGTGGGTACAGCTCATTGCCCCACTCGGGCCTGCAGCTGGCAAGTGGCAGAGAGACCTGTATCTGACCTCCCTTGGGATTCTCTGTGGACCTTTTTTCCATCATAGGGAGTATCTGTCATGCCATGACTCTGGCCTCAGGTCACTGCTCAGGGTTGGATCCACCTAAACCTCTTGCATCTGCAGCAGTGGTGGTGGGAAGGGAGACCTCCCTAGGGCCCTCCTGGGTTAGGGGAGGGCTCTCTTCCCACCACCACTGCTGCAGATGCAAGGGGTTTAGGTGGATCCAACCGTGAGCAGTGACCTGAGGCCAGAGTCATGGCATGACAGATACTCCCTATGATGGAAAAAAAATCCACAGAGGAAGAGGCCACAGGGCATCTTAGAGGACATCCTCTGCAAAATGATCTGGGGAACGGAAACAGCCTGCCAGTGATATCACATCCAGGGCCTTCTGATCCAGTGGAGGGGCAAAGGCTCAACCAGGAGCAGCTCTGGAGAAGTGAACTAAGAGAAGGGCAGGAGAGCAGCAGACAGAGTCATCCTAGGAGTGCTTTCCAGAAGGAACGCTACCCATTAGCGTTCACAAGAGCAGCTTGCAGCAGTTCAGGGGTCTATGGGAGAGTGAGGCCCCTGGGAGGGGGCAGGGCAGGGAAAGGGTGGGGGCGGGGGACTCACTTCTGCAGCACCGCCTGCCACTCGCCAAGCCGGGCACTGATGGGGAAGCAGTGGACAGTGCCCTGGACCTTGGCACGCCACTCCCGCATGTAGTCCTCAATGTCAAACAGGAAGGGCTGCTGCCCAAAGTTGGCGTCCACAATCTCCCCGGGTGTCTGCAGGCCTACGGTGGGGTAGAGGTTGGCCTGAGGAGGAGAATGAAATGTCAGTTGGGCCCTGAGGGCAAGGGGGGGCAGCAGGGCCTCACCTCATCTCACCCCGCCCAGAGCAGGGAGGCGCTGGCTCCTGCAGGCCGCTGCTTCGGCTCTGAGCGAACTGCAACATGGCTGGGGGGGTGGGAGGGGCAAGGCTAAGCCAAGTGCTGCCCACCTCCCGAGCAGAGAACTACTCCCCCAAAGTTAGAGGGGAGAAAGCAAAAGAAAAGCCAGGCTCAACGCGGAGTCTCCTTCCCCGCATTAGAAGCTGTAGTATCCCCAAAGCCCAAGGCCCCCATTTGGGACTCGGCCAGGGCACACAGAGGCAGGCCGGGCCCCGCCACCCTGCAGGCGTGCCTGTGAAAATCTGCTGTAGGGGTGGGTGATGGCTCCTCTCAGAGCGATCAGGACCACAAAAAAAGGGGTTCTGAGGGGGCAGGAAGGGATGCGGGGAGACAGGAAAAGAGGGGAGGAAGGGGAGAGTAGGGCCAAGGGTGTTAAGTGGTTTGGACCCCCTGACACTGGAAGAGGGTAAAGAAAAGCCCTTCCTGTCTGAGGCTCACTTAGAGGAGGATCTTCTGGCCAGTGATGTCTGGGCATGTCCTCTTGGTGTGGGGCTCCCCGCTTCCCTAGCCCCTGCCTGGACCAACTTCTACCAGGTCACTCCCTCACGCCTCCTATGGCTCCCATGCTACAGCCCAATGTCTCGGCAGCCTCCTCCC
Organism: Cervus elaphus; assembly: GCF_910594005.1. NCBI lineage: Eukaryota > Metazoa > Chordata > Mammalia > Artiodactyla > Cervidae > Cervus > Cervus elaphus. Next base: position 35,938,285 of record NC_057818.1, read on the forward strand.
CATTGTCCCCGGGCTCCCAGTCTTTTCTTCCACCTTCCATCCTCAGGCCCTGTATCATTCCTATCACGTGCTGTTACCACACTCTGGGCTCAGCCTTTCCAGCACTTGGCAGAGAGTGCTGTCACACTCACATCTGAGTGTTTCATGTCACATCTCCACCACTAGACTCTTCCCCACTCAGGGTCAGAATTCTCCTGTATCTGTGTGCTTCACCTAGGACCACAGCCCACCCTTTGGGGACTCCAGGCAGGAGGGAAGGATTTTGACAGACAGAGGTGCTGTAGTCTGAGCTTGAGGAGGGCCCTCAGATCATGAGGGCATTTCCTATTCCTAGAGCGTCACAGGGGTGCCCAGGATCCCTAAGTAGGCCCCAGGGCCAGCAAACCCTTCCTCCTTCCAGAACCAGCCAGGGCACACAGCCAGGCCAGACTCCCACCATTCTGGGTGGAGGCCCTGCATGTGACAAGGCCCGGGATGACTCATAACTGAGAAGGAGTGGGGTGCAGGAGGTGGGGGAGCCCTGAACTAAGTCAGCAGGAAAACCTGACCCTTTACCCCATAAAGCTCAAGTCTCTGGCTCAGGGGTATCCTGCATGGTAGCAGGCTCAGTCCCCAAGGGTGCTGGATTTCCTCAGGGATCTCAGATGGGGATGTACACGGACCCAGCTCCCTAACACTTCAGGAACAATTTTCTATACCCTGCCTGTGAGTCCACTGGGTATAACCCACACAGAACTGATTCAGACGAACTGAGCCATGGAGCTACCTCATCTCTGCCTACACTGTGCCCCACCCGCTGGCTGCCTCTGGAAATGCCACAAATCATGGTCACCTACTAAGAGTTGTGGAGGAAGACCAGGCCTTGCTGCTGGAGAGAAGGCTGGCAGGGCCCCTTACTGATACTTTCAAGCTGATGGCACAGCACACACCGCTGGCTGGGGAGAGGGCAGGACCCCACTGCACCTGCACTATGCCTGTCAGCCCCCAGGGGCCAGAGCAGAAGACCCCACAGCAGTACTTACCGGGAGGTCTGTGAAGGCTATACCTGCGGAGGGAAAGGAACAGTCATCAGGCCACATGGTGGATTCCCACACCTCTGTGGGCCCCCAGAGGGCCTGTCACAATGGCTGGGGGAGGGGCTGGTCACCACATCTCCCCTATGGTGGAGGGCCAGCACGAGCCAGGGCCTGGTAGGTTTACATCCTGGCCAGAATGAAGTCTGATATTTGGGTATTTGTCCACAGCATTTCTATCCTCTTGGGGAAAATCCGCTAGGAAGGACCAACACCCAAATGAGAGATACTAAGGCCTCTCCAGGCCTGACCACACTCTCTTGATCCAACACATATTTAAATGGCAACCCACTCCAGTATTCTTGCCTGGAAAATCCCATGGACAGAGAAGCCTGGTAGGCTACACTCTCCGTGGGGTCGCAAAGAGTTGGACACGACTGAGCAACTTCACTTTCACTTTCACTCTGTATGCCAGGCTCTTTTCTACCCATTACCTCATCTGATCCGTAGACCAACTATGGTGCTAACTAAGGGAGTGCTTAGTTAGGTGTTAACATCTGGTGCTTAGACCAACTAAGGGAGGAGGCTTTCTTATCCCCATTTTACAGATGTGGAAAGCCAGCTTCAGCAGTTAAATGATTTGCCAGCAGTCATAAAACCAGCAGAAACCAGTCGTTCGTACCAACACTGACAGAGAAGTGGCGACAGAGAGGGTGGCAGCTACCCATCTTCAGCCCCTATTTGCCCAGGGTCCCCAGAGATTCTGCGCTGACAAAGCCCAGGTTAATACTGGCCTGTGTACCCTCTGAGCCTTCCTGCCGAGAAAAGAGACTGTGTTTCTAGGGACCCCAGTCCGGAACAGGAAGTGAGGGTAGAGGGGAGCAAGACCTAAAACATATCAGCAGGCCCGAGCAGGAGAGGGGCCTTGGTATATAAACCAGAGCATTCATGTTTTGCAGGTTGAGAAGTAACTCAAAGCCAAAGGAGACTCTCCCGAGGACTCACAGTCTGCCTATTTTTTAAGATAAATTCTTATTACATCGTCTAGAAATTCCTAAGCTTTTGGCTTGAGAGATTTTCAAACCACAGACTACTCAGAGGTCCCTGTCTTCTCCCTCAACTCCACCCAGAAAAGAAACTGAAATCCATCAGGACAAAAGAACAGGGGAGGGTCTGAAGACACGCCTCCCAGGAAGCCTCGGGCCAGAATCCTGACAGCTAGCCAGTGCATCCCATGTGCTTCCTCTGTGCTGGGCACTTGTTTCACCTCTTACAAGGAAGCATTTAATATTCAGAAGAGGCCTGGAAGGTGTATACTGTCTCTGACACTGGTTTACGTATGAAAAAACCAAGGCGCAGAGAAATGTTTACATTCTTTATTGGGCTATTTTGCTCCTCAGTGAAAGAAGTTCATAAACCAATGACCTGCCTGCCTGTGGCCACTGCCAGCCCCATGTGCATAGTCAGCGGTCACAGAACCAGCAGGATAGACTCTGGAAGCCCCTCAATGTCCACCCACTCCACCCACCAGATCTGCCCCCATGGATCTCTGTGTGGCCGGGCTACTGCTGCTGGGCTCCCAGGCTTGCGGAGAGGCCCACAGAACTCTGGAAGAAGGGGGAGTCCAGGCTCTATCAATTACCTGCTGTGTGACCTTTGACAAGCCACCCAATCTTTCTGAGCCTATCTGACAAAAGAGGGTAATGATACACCCAACACCCCAAGAAGAAAGGAGAAACAAATTCTCTGTGAAAGCTGCCTCGTAAACTGTGAGGTCCAGGTACAAGCTGGCTGGACTTGCACCACAGGGCAAGGCACCTGCCAAGCTCCTGCCCAGGGGATGACCTACCCAGCTCACCTAGCTCTATCTCACAGTGGCACTTGAGAAGGCATCCAGGAGGATGTGGAGAGAGGCTACTCCACCCACTATTGCACTGGACAAGGGCAACACTGCTTCCCACAGCCCTGCAGGTCTCCAGGAGTCTCCACAAAGCCACTGTGATAGCAAGATATGAGATGGCCCACGGGAAGATCTGAGAAGTCCAGGCAAAGATCCAGGATGCAGAAAGGACATACAAACCTGCTGATGAGACGTACCCTGAGCCAAAGACACAAAGCTAGGGGGCACTGAGGCCGAGGGCAGAGAGAACCTGCATAAAAACTACTCTAGGAGCTTTCCTGGTGAGCTGCTGGTTAAGAGTCCATACTTCCACTGCAGGGGTCTGAGTCTGATCCCTAACCAGGGAACTAAGATCCCAAGGTTTGCAGGGAAAAAAAAATTACTCTGGAAGCACAGGGACTACTTGTGGGTGAGACATCAGTCTCCATTCACTCAGAACATTCATTTGTCCTCCCGTCAAGTATTTGCTGAGACCTCGCAGGAGCCAGGCCCTGCGTGAGGCACTAGGGAAACCAGCTGTAAGCCTGGCCCGAAGAGTGCTGCCAACTCCAGCAAGAGAGATGGTGTACAACTAGTAATGACACAGACAGCTGACCAGTGACACACAGGGCGAGTGCTGTGACAGAGGACGAGGGAGCAAATAAAAGGAGCAGGGCGGCTGGAGGCAAGAATTGTCACTCTGTTTCTCTAAAAGGAAAAAGGTTCTGAGGCGAGAGAGCAGTCACTGGCTCACTGATCCTGCGTGAGATTCTCAAGCACATCACATTGACATGCTGGCTTGTGAGAAGAAAATAAGGTCATTAGAAGAGTCACCAAGTGGTGTATCACTGAGAGTTCACTGACCCTTCCTTTAAATTTTGTGATCTAGAAGATGCAGAGGATAGGTCAGATTCATTTTTTAGTAAGGTCTCAGCAATATCCTTGTGGGCAAGACAGAAAAACTCGAGCTTCAGAATAACATAGTGAAGTGCTTCTTAAATGGCTGGTGTCTACCTGGACAAGCTGTAGGCTGAAGGGCTCAAATCCAGCCTTGTCCTCTTCCAATATTTTTATCAGTATCTTGATGAAAACACACACAAACATGCTTACCCAAACTTAGGATAACACACAGTTAAAGACTGTTAACATGTAGCTGTTAACATATAGCTGTGGTGTTGGAGAAGACTCTTGAGAGTCCCTTGGACTGCAAGGAGATCCAACCAGTCCATCCAAAGGAAATCAGTACTGAATATTCACTGGAAGAACGGATGCTGAAGCTGAAACTCCAATACTTTGGCCACCTGATGCAAAGAACGGATTCATTGGAAAAGACCCTGATGCTGGGCAAGATGGAAGGCAGGAGGAGAAGGGGACGACAGAGGATGAGATGGTTGGATGACATCACTGACTCAATGGACATGAGTTTGAGTAAGCTCCGGGAGTTGGGGATGGACAGGGAAGCCTGGTGTGCTGCAGTTCATGGGGTCGCAAAGAGTCGGACATGACTGAGTGACTGAACTGAACTGAACAGCTGAAGAGGATACCACATATTGGAGACAGGATGAGCAAGACCAAAGCAGATCTTGACAGACTAAGAAAACTGACAATACAGACCTAAAGGAAGTTTAATTATGAGAAGTGTAAGGTCTAGCATGGGGTCTATATAAACATGTACTACAGAGGTAAGTTTTTAAAAACAGTGATAGGGTCTGGCTGACATTGAGGTGGCCATGAGCTCTTTAGGGATCTACACTGACAAAGGGTTGAGGGCCCAGAGGAGGGAGGTGCAGGTGCAGAGAGAACAAGTATGTCCCAAATGTCGTGTCCCACGGCAGGTGCCATGCTCTGAGAAAAGTGAGGACAAGCTGAAGAGAAGTAAGGAGGGCAGGTGTTCAGAGGAGAGAGGCAGGACTGGACCTGGCCTGGAGCAGCAAGTGAAGCAGGACTTGGGCAAGGACTGAGAGCCCGTAACAGTGGCCCCTGGACTCTGACAGCAGAAGAGTCAAGAAGCAAGAAATGGCTGGAGTCCAAGAACAGAGTGGGGAATGAGGCCTTGCCCTGGAGCAGCGAATTCCTTCCAGGCTGGATACCAGCACTTGTGGCTAGATGGCCATGGGTCAGGGGAGGGTTTCCTGGACGTGCGGCTGGGTCAGCTCTGCGGCATCTGGGCTATGCTCCTGGCTGCCCACTCCGGGCCGTGGCATCTGACTGCCCTGCTGAGGAATGCTGGCTCCTGATCACCTGCCACAAGTAGACCTGATTTCCACGCAGGTCCCCTGATTTTGCTTGGGCTTGGAGAAGCCACAGAAGGGATGTGGGGAGTGGCAGCCACCTTCTGACTGCCCCTGAAACTAGGGGAAGTGAGCCTCCTATGAGTTGGGTTCAAAGTCAAATGCCCAACTCCCTTTTGTGGAAAAGCCTCTGGTCAACCTGGCTGGTATGGTTCTGCCGGATTAGAGACCTCTGCAAACTCAGGCAGGCCTGCTCAGCAATTAGGTACCACCTCACGGCCACTCTGTCTGTGGGTTCCACTCCCTCAAGGGCCAAACAGTACCCACCCCTACCAGGGCAAGGTGTCAGAACAGCCGGAGTTCCCCTCTCTCTGAAGTTCTATCCTAAGTTTCTCTGTGTGTACAGGACTGCTCTGCAAGGGATCCTCCACCTGCCTGCTGCTGCTCCTGGGTTTCTGACTGGTTGATGGCATCACTAATCCAGCTACTTTCCTAGGTTCCCTTTTCGCCAGTGTGCCCCACCTGTCACCAACCCATGCCGCCCCGCGCTGAGGCCTCTGCAGGCCTGTTCTCCACTGTCTGCACCCATCACCACGGCTGGGTCTCAGGCCATCTGCCTCCTCCTCGGCCCTTACTCCAGTCAGTTTGTCCTTCTAAGTTTAACCAAAGGGACCTTTTCAACATAATTCTGTCCAAGCTGCTGTCTGTTAACCACAAAAAGGCCAGAAGAGACCTGGCCCCATCTGACTCCAGCTTGTCTGTTTACCTCCTGTACTAGAGCAGCCCTCACTGTGGCTCCATAGCAACCAGCGCCCGACAGAAGGGCCAGCCAAAGTCTGGGCCCAGGCAACTGGCAGAGAAATCACTTCCACTGTCCAGTATGTACTAGAGCCCCTCAAACTTCTTATCAACCCTAACCCTGCTCCAGTGAGTGTCACACAGGCCAGGAGCATGACCATGACATTACTCTCCCTCAGCACGGACCCAGGCTCAATAAATGTTGTTGAATGGATGGATTAGCAAAAGGAGAACCCCTATACACTCTTTTCCTCTTTCAAGGCTCCGATGCTTAGAAAAGGCTGAAGTTCCCCAGAGCTCAGCAGAGGATATACGGCATGGCTCTGGCTTCAAAACCTGGCTTCGTCAACCAAAGTGGCTCCACATGGCAGACCCTCCCAGGTCCCCTATGTACCCACCAAGGCTGTGGCCATTCTTGGTGTAGAAGCAAGTGCCGTTGATGAGGTTGACGCAGCACCCAATCACATCTCCTGTAGTGAATGTGGGACCATAGGGCTGGCCAGTCCCCGAGGAGCAGAAGGAATGCCCATCATCACCATGGTAACCATAGGAATGTTTATCCCAACCTGTGGAGGAAAAGGGAGCAGGAGCTTAGGTGAGGTACTTGAGAGAACAAGAAAGTCAAAGAAGCCCACTCAGTCTGAGCTCCAGCTTCCAGCACCTCACCAGCACACCTGGCCTCTCACAGCTGGCTGTAGGCAGGGTCTGGCTGTGTTAAAAGAGCAGTGAGTTCAGCAAGTCACTGCTCTGAGGAGCTGAGGCAGCCGTGCCAAAGAAAGCCCAAGCTGGGGTTAACAGGAACCAAAAACATGCGTGCCCTGGAAGGGACTTACCAGAGGGCCATGAAACAAGGAGATGACTGGGGAAAGCCTCATGAAGGAGAAGGGGCTTGAACTGAACTCTGAGGTATATCATGGTTGCTTCTTTAACGCTTTTTCAAACTGAAGTATTATTTACATGTAATAAGATTCTTCCTTTTTAACTGACAGTTCAACAAGTTTTAACAAATATTACCACCACCACTACCAAGATATAGAACATTTCCATCAATCCAAAAAGTTTCCCTCATGCCTCTCTGCAGCCGAGTCCATTTCACTCACCCCTAAGCCTTTGGCAACACTGATCTGATTTGTTCCTATGGTTTTGCCTTTTCCAGAACGTCATATAAATGGAATCACAGGGCTTCCCTCGTGGCTCAGGGGTAAAGAATCTGCCTGCCAACGCAGGAGACATGGGTTCAGACCCTGGTCCAGGAAGATCCCACACGCCACGGAGCAACTAAGCCCAACAGCGAGACAACTGTCGAGCCAGCATGCCACAGCTCGAGCGCTGCAACCACTGAGGCAGTGAGCCCTAGGGCCCACGCTCCGCAACAAGAGAAGCCACTGAAATGAGAAGCCCGTGCCCCACAACTAGAGAAAAACCTGTACAGCAATGAAGACCCAGGACAGTCAAAAAAATAAAAATAAAACAATGGAATCACAGAATATGGAGTTTCTTGTGTCTAGCTTCTTTCACTTAGCATAATGCCTTTGAAATTCATCCACATTGTTAGGTGTACCTGTATTTTGTTTCTTTTTATTGCTGAGTAGAACTCCATTGTATGGACATACCACAGTTTGTCAATTTACTGGTTGATGGCATACAGTTGTTTCTAATTTTGGGCTAATATGAATAAAGCCCTAGATATCTGTATACAGGTCTTTGTACAGACACATGCTTTCATTTCTCTTAACACTTAGATGGGGGACTGCTGGGTCACAATATAAGTATGTGTTTTACTTGATAACAAACTGTCAAACTGTTTTCCAAAGCGGCTGTACTGTGCCGCATTCCTAGCAGCAATGTACGAGTTTCACAATCTCACCAGCACTTGGTACTATCAGTTGTTTTTCGTTTCTTCTTTTTCTCTTAAGACATTTTAATAGGTACGCAGTGGCTGTAATTTGTATTTCCCCAATGTCCAAGGACCTTAAGCATCTTTTCATGTACTTCTTTACATTCAGTTTATTAAAAAATTATTGATCAATTCAAATCTTTTTTTTTGTTGTTTAATTTATATGGAACCATTTGAAGTCACTCAGTCGTGTCCGACTCTTTGTGACCCCATGGACTGTAACCTACCAGACTCATCTGTCCACGGGATTTTACAGGAAAGAATACTGGTGTGGGTTGCCATTTCCTTCTCCAGTAAATCTTTTTAAAAAAACTGGTTTGTAAATCTTACTGAGTTGTAAGAGTTCTAGATATATTTTGGATACAAAATGTGTTTTACAAATATTTTCTTCCAGTCTGTGATTTGTCTTTTTCATTTTCTTAACAGTATCTTTCCAAGGCCTGTTGGCATTTTTAAAATCATTTTTAAAATTTGAATATAGCTAATTTCCTGCTGGGATTCTGACTGGGATTGTACTGGATCTACAGATCAACTGGAGAGAATGGGCAGCATAATAATATTGATTATTCAAATCCATGAACATGGTATACTTTTCCATTTATTCAGGTCTTCTTTAGTTTCTCTCAGCAGTGTTTTGTCAAATTTATCACTAAATATTTCACTTTTGATGTTATTATGTTACTTTAAAATTTTAACTTCTAATTGTTTCTTATATCAAAATATATTATATCAAAATATAATTAATTTGGGGGGTGGGAGGATGGGGTCAAGGTTTCTTTCTGGAGTGATAAAATTGTCCTAAAATTAGAGTATGATACCGTTGCACAACTGTGCAAACATGCTAAAAAACCACTAAACTGTACATTTTATTTCTTTTTTGGCTGCACCATGCAGCATGCAGGATCTTCAGTAACCAGGGATCAAATCCATGTTCCCTACACTCCATGTGTGGCGTCTTAACCACTGGACTGCCAGGGAAGTCTTGAACTACCTACTTTAAAAGACTAGACTTTGTGGGATGGAAATTTTATCTCAATAAAGCTATTAAACACACAAATGTATTGATTTTTTATTTATTCATCTGGTATCCTGCATTTTTGTCAAACTCACCAATCAGTTCTGGTGGCTTTTGTAAAGACTGCAGTGCCCGCTGAAAAAAGGCTCCTAAACAAGAAACCGCGCTTCCCACATACAAAGAACATATGCGTAATCCAGAGAAAGCATCAGAAGCACCAGACTTGAGGCCACAGGCCGAGTTCTCAGCATGGAGTCTCCCAAGACAGGCTATTCTGCTTCAGTGGCTGAAGCTACTAGAAACCCAAACTTCTGCTCCAGGGGCCTTTTGCTAGGGACAGTGGTGGGGCTCTCTCAATGCTCTCTGACCAGCACAGCCTTCCCTAAAGCTAAGCCCACTGCTTATCACCTCCTGAGGCCATTGGCTGTCGGGGGAAGACTGTCCAGCAAAACCACTGTCCATTCTAGCTCTCCGCAAAGAATCCTTGTAGGGGGGCTGGCTTGCTGTTTCTATCATTCCTCTCAGAACTACGCCCACAGTTGCTGACTGATGCCCACCAAGTTCTCTCTTTTGCCAGTGCATAAAGGATTGCCAATGCTTGCCCTCTGAAGATTTCTATAACATTCTTTGGTCCACCCCTAGTATACTGCCCACATTCTTTATCAGTCCTGGTTCCTGTTGAGCCTCTCTGGTCACCAATCACTGTTTCTGGGGCTGTCCCTGTCTCACTCACCACTTCCTAAGCCTCCCTTCAACCCTTGCCATCAGGAATCTGAGAGATGAGAGATGACACAGGTGTGTGCATACACAGGATGTGTATTTGTGTGTAGTGACTAGTTCCAGTACACTTCTTTCTCACACAAGGATGATCCTGTGTGACAGATCTTTTATGCAGATTCTATAGTCTAGAAGATAGAAGACACAAGCTGGAAGGTTTTCTTTTGTTTCTTTATTTAGCCTTCTCCAACTGAAGCAGCGGGTACTCTTTAAAAACGAATACAAATGCAACCATTTGATTTACTGAAGCTAGTGAAATCATCAGCAGAACTGTTTCCAACTTAGTCAGTGACTCAAGGATATTTGTGAGCTATTTCTGTCTCAGTGTATGGGAGCTCAATAGTGATCGCCAAAACAACAGATGTTTATATTTTCAAAGACCTAAAATAAAAATTTGAGTATTTTGAATACTTTTCTTCAAAGATAAACTATGTAATTATTTTGACAAACCTACCATAGAATTTTTGGATTTTTAACTCAAGCTACTCAAGCTATAAATACAGATTTTAAGTTTTTAAAAACTAAAGAGCTCAAATAAAAACCCAAAATATCCATTTAGAGTCAGTTCAGGATTCACCATCATCTCAGTTTGACTGAAAAATAAATACATTTTCCTGTTTTGCTTTTCTTCAACCCTCAAATGAATTTTTATTAGTTATACAGATTTGCCCAGAGGAAGAAAATTCATACTTAATGTGAAGTGAAAATTGCTCAGTTGTGTCCGAATCTTTGAGACCCCATGGACTATACAGTCCATGGAATTCTCCAGGGCAGAATGCTAGAGTGGGTAGCCATTCCCTTCTCCAGGAGCATACTGAATAAGGCCTCTCAAAGATGTCTAGGTCCTAATCTCCAGAATCTGTAAAACATGCTACTTTGCATGGCAATAAAGATTTTGCAGAAGTGATTAAGTCAAGGCTCTTGAAATGGGGAGATGATCCTGGATTATCTGGGATGGGGAGAGTACAGTAATGCAGTTATAAGGATACATGTAAGAGAGAGGCAGTGGCGTCAAGTCAGAAAAGGTGATGTGATGGTGGAAGCAGAGAGAGAACAGAAGATGCTATTATACTGCTGGCCTTGAAGATGGAGGCCGGAGGCCAGCAGCCAAGGTATGCAGGTGGACTCCAGAATTTAGAAAAGGCAAGGAAACATATCCTCCCCAACAGCCTCCACAAAGACTACCACCCTGCTGACACCTTGATTTCAGGACTTCTGTCCTCTAGAACTGTAAAAGGATTATTTTAACCCACTACTATTTTAACAGCAACAACAGGAAACAAATACAGTCCGCTATGGCTTGCCTGGAAAATCCCATGGACAGAGGAGCATGGTAGGCTCCTAAAGTCCATGGGGTCGCAAAGAGTCAGACACGACTGAGCGACTTCACTCACTCACTCACAGCTACAAAAGAAGCTTCTGAGCGTCTGGAATGATCAGTGCAGAGAAGCAACACCTCCGCTACTTGTCTCCTGCTCTGCAAAGCACTACGAAGTTAAAAGCTTTTCAAAGAAGATCACAGAGCTGTAATGTATCTTCAATAGAAGCTATCATTTCATAGCCAATATTTTTTCCAAACACCATTAAGAGCTTGCGTGTGTGTGTGTGTCTGTGTGTGTGTAAGATGTGTATGAATGCACGTGAAAGGGTTTTTAACATGGGTTAAAAACAGAATGTGAGTATATGGCTCATTTAGTAACAGTAGCTGCAGCAGCAGCAGTTTGGTTTAAGACCAATGTGCCACTTTTCCATCTTCTGGAAAGAACAGGCATCATCCAACTGGTATCGCTTAGTTAACAAAGGCCTGCTCCATGGAGTTGACAAATGAGGGTGGTGGGTGGTGTGAAAGGGGCAGAGAAGATGTAACATCTAAGTAAATCAGTGAGCAAACAAGAAAACACCTGGTACAGAAAACATGCTCTGAAAAAAACTGAGCCAGATGATGAGCTGGACGTGGGAGTGGGGACGAGGACTGGCCCCCGAGCAGAGGTCAGCTTGACGAGAGTATCAGACGGAAGAACTTCCGAGGTAGGAGGAATGAGTTCAGCATGTCTGAGAAACAAAAAGGCAGCCAGCGGGGCTGGAGCTGAGTGAGACTGAGGAAAAGACTGGGAGTGGAGTCGACAGGGCTTGCTGAACGTGGGCGCTGACGGCATGAGGGGAAGTGAAGACGACTCCCAGGTTTCTGTCCTGGGCAAATGGGTGGATGGTGGTACCACTAAGAGATGGGGAAGATGGGACAGAAGGAAGAGATCTTCAGGACATGTTAAATTTGACACGTCTTATTAGACATCAAAGCATCTGGGTGGCAAGACAAGGCAGGTGAGATGACTGTGGCTCATCCTAGATGTGGCAAGGTTGCCATGGGGAACACTCACTAAACAAACAGTGGCGTGGACAGAAAACTTAAAATGAAGTCACTGGAGGATTTCCCTATGTGCTATCCTCATACAGTGGCTTTCTGTTTTTCCTTTGGGAGAAAAATTCAGGCTAGTCAAGGACTAGAAAGGGCAGAACAAACACAAGAGAAAGGTACCAGAAGCCCAAAATAGATGAGGACATGTTAAAGGGCACAAAGTTACTCTAAATGGATTCAGTCACCCCGCCCTCAATGAACCTTCTCCCCAGGGCTTGAGAAGTTGTGCAGCAGACAGAAGGGCTCCCCAGGAGGCGCTAGTGGTGAAGAGCCTGCCTGCCAATGCAGGAGACGTAAAAGACACAGGTTCGATCCCTGGGTCGGGACCACACACACACACACACACACACACACAGAGCAGACAGAAGCTGGACTGCACACACACAGACACACACACCACCCCCCCCCCCAGAAGCTGGTACTACAAGGCCATTCTTGAGGTATCGGGCAGACAGAAGAAAAACTGTACGGCCAAGGCCTAAATGCTGTCACATGTTCTGCAGTGACTCTGATCTGTGTTGTCAGTCTCAGGCTAAGGTCCTAAGGAGGAGATCTGGCCTCTGTTAGAAAGAGACACTGCAGTCCTGGATGCCAGGGTAGTTCGTGTGGCCTGAAGGGCCTCTACGGTCTGCTCCTGCACACAGCACTGTCCCTTCTCAGGTGGCAGACCCTGGGCCATCACTCACCTTCTCAGACCTTGGTTCCCTTCTCTACAAAATCAGGGGGAGCAATCAGACACTGCTGTCAAAGGGCCCTAGGTATCTACTTATAAGAACACTCCAAGAGTCCAAACCAATCAGTAAGTACGGTAATCCCCATCTGAGGGCTGAGGAAACCGAGGCACTGAGAGGCTCCACGAAGGCCTGCGGTCTTGTAGATTACACTCTCAGAGGCTTAGATCTCCTAGCTTCCTTTTTTTTTGGGGGGGGGGGGGCTGTACGATGCAGCACGTGGGACCTTTAGTTCCCCAACTGGGAATGGAACCCACGCCCCCGCTCAGTGGAAGCATGGAGTCTCAGCCACCCACTGAACTGCTAGGGAGGTCCTCTGGTCTCCTATTTTCTGAGGGACTTTCAACTAGGCTCCAAGCAGGTACCCATGAGAGTGAAGGTGAAGCCTCCTCCCTCCTGGGGTGGTCCCCGATCCAATCACAGGGAAGAGGAAGATGCTCTGAAGACCAGAGTGGGCTCCATCAGCACAAACTGCAAGGAACCCCAGGCTTCTGAAGCCTAGGCTCAGCCGCCTGACCGGCGCCACTCCCTGTAGGCGACTGGCCGGGTTCCGTCAACTTTTAAGAAGGGACTGGGCGCCAGCGGACTGGGACCACGCCGCTGGCACCCAGCCCCCAAGTCTGTGGGAACAAACAGCAGGATCGGGGAACAAGGAGTGCCAGGATATGTCTGCTAGCCCCCTTCACTGGGGGACAGCACTCCTTTTCTCAAGAGGTAGCTCCCCTCCTGTGCCAACCCTAGGGCTCCAGTGGGGAATGCTAATCCTAGGGAGCCTCCTCCCTGACCCAAGCTGGACCAGTAAGAGATCTTCTTGCAATTTCTGTACAAGGGGGCTGGGAGGAGAGTGGGCTTCAAAGCCCTGTGCTGCCATTGTTTCAACCTCGTGTAGAGAGCCAGTTTGACAGACTAAAGCTAATAAACAGCAAGCAGACAAAAGACAGGGAGAGAACCTGAAAGACTAAATCCTGGGTGGCATTTGAGTCCCCAAGACTTTGCGCCTCTCTCTGCCCTGCTTGAGGGCTGGCTGACCCAGCTGGTGAGAGATGGGGTTCTCATCTCTTTGGAAACAACCAAAGTTCTCTGACTAAAGGGGCCACAACCAAACATCTTTACGTTGCCTAACATGTGGCCCACAGTAGGTGCTCAAGAAATATCTGTTGAAATGGAAAGGGAAACGGGTCGAGGGCTGGCAGGACACCTGAAGTACAAGACCCGGGGGTCAGACCATGCTGATGGACACCACCCAGGAGCCACCCTGGGCTCTACTGAGACCTTGGTTATTGCGACTTTCCTTTTTAAGAAAAGCAAAGTAATCGGAGCAATCTGCCTGGATCATACCCCCATTTGTATAGACTAATGGTGAAGCCACATCCGGAACCCCCAAAGAGGCTGCAGACCTGGCTCATCCCCTGGGAAAGTCCTGTAACTTTTCTGGGTTTCAGCTTCCTCACCTCTGAAGTAGGGCAGCTGATGTAAGTGTCCCTGCCAGCTCTGGAAGAATCCATAGTTCTTAGTCCTCCTTCCCATTAGGAGGGTCTAGCAACCATGGTCTTTCCACAACCTCTGCCTAGGTGAGTCTCCCCTGCAGCCCTGTCAACCTCAGCTCCAGGACAGACTTCCTCCCACCCCCCATTCCTGGCCTGGAGCCAAAGTCAGCCACTTTCAAAGTGTGGACCCTGGCAGTCACTCCTCCCTGGGTGGGCCTGGTGTGAGGCTGGGATGACGAGATCAGGAATGAGGGTTATCACCCTCGCCACAAGGCCAGGGTCAGCTGTCTCAGAGGATAGTAGGCTGTGAGGGCCAGATGAGAATGAGGGGGCTCAGCTGCCCTTCAGGGAGACAGCTCCAGGGGCTTGGGGACAACAGATGCTGGTGCTGCACAGTGAGCGCCACCCAACTAACCATTCTTCCCTCTCCAAAGAGAACAAACTCTGTCCCTCCCACAGAGAATGGATGGGTCGCCAAGCTGGCGCCCGCACAGAAAAACCCATCCCTGCCACGTCAGACACCTACCAGATGCCAGTGATGCAAGGAGAAGCCACGCCACATTCAGGCCAGAAGGCAGGAGGCCCCAGGCGTCCCATTCTGATACTCTGACACCACCCACTTCCCCCTCCATCATCACCCAAGGGGAACTCCCAATCACAGAGGTACGGGGGTGGCTGAGGACAACGCTCATCATCTCGGCACTCCCAGAATGCCATCCCTGGTTACAGTGACCTCGAGGTGGGCGACTCCCTCTAGGGGTGCCAGGAACTCCAGCACGACTGCTCCAAGAGCCCCTCTGCCTGCCACTCCCATCTGCCAGGGACACATTGAGGGCTCAATCCCAGGGGAACTAGGAAGGGAGGGGACGCCTACTGCCACGCGGAGAGATTTCCACATCATCACCACATTAGCACCGAAGCCAGGAGCGGGGCTGGTGTTGTGCCTGCCTACTAGGCTCTAGTCCTGGCCCACAGCTGACCAACACACAGACTCCAGCCCAGGCCTCATAAACCAGCCTGAGCGCTGGCCCCTAGGGCACCAAATCAGCCCTCTCTCCTCAACAAACAGATCCTGATCATCACTGGACTCTGAGATCAGGAAGACTTGGGTTTGAATCCCAATTCTGTCACGTCTTAGTCCCCTGAGTTCCCTTGGCCGAACTCTTTCAGGGCTGACAATGGACATGGAAAACCAGCCTGCAGGAGGCCCTCCCTGGCAAGCTTCCCTGCCCCCTCTCTCTTCACCACCAGCTCCCTGGTCAAGCCTGGGCACTTCACACTTCCTCTTCCTCCTGCCTTGAGGGAGTGAGCAGGAATGGAGTCAGCTTTCCTAACTCACAGCCCACCAAGGGCAGCACCAGGCCGGCTCCACTCTTACTGGTCCCCGGCTTCCTGGGGAGGTCACCTGGCCCTCAGAGCACTTGGCCATGCTACTCGTGGGGTTGGCTACAGAGGGAAGGCACTGGGCTGGCTTGGCCAGGGTGCTTCCGAAACCTGGGGTTGCTGTGGGGAGAGCGCCAATGTCTTACGAGATCCCCTGGCAGGGCTACTTCTCAAGCATGGTCACTCACTCAGGGTCAGCCCTCCCAGGAAATCCATCAGATAATTGTTCTTCCGATAACCTGAAATATCTTAAAAAATCTGATGGGACCCGCAGCCTGGAGCAGGTCGACAACAGATAATTGGAAAGCGAAAGAGATTTTCTCATTCAGCAAACTTTCTGTGAGGGCAGCATCAGAGAAGCCTCATCACAGTGCTCACAAGACTGTTACCCCAAGCTCTAGGAACCTTAACACCAAGAACAGGACCAACACAAGCCTCAGGTGATGCCTCTGACAGCTCCAGACTGAAGGGGCCAGTGGGGCCCTGGAGGGTCTTGTCTTTATGGCAGCTCAACATGAAGACCAAGGCAAAGAGGGCAGGAGGAAAGGCTGTCTCTGCAGACAGCTGTGACACTAGCAGTCTGTCCTCGTCGGGGCGCCCAGGCCCTACACTGAGGCAGATCCAGGTGTCAGCTGAAGCCCTGGGCAGGCTGAGGGACTATGCAGCCAGCACCTGCATGTGAACGGGCCTTCCACGGGTTGTACCTACCCTCAGAAACAGATACCCGATCACCAGGAGAGGCGCAGGGACAGCCAGGATGGGTGGGTCTGGCCAGGACATGGCTCAAGTGGCATGGGGCACATTTGGCAGGGCTACCTGCCCCCACCTCAGGCTCCCAGAGGACAAGCCAGCTCTCTCATCCATGCTGAATCAGGCTAAGGAAAGGGGTGACACTCTCCCCCTAACCCTGGCCTTGGTATCTCTCCTCTGGGGTTGGGTTTGGCTTGCCCTTCTTGCCACTGAACTTCCAAACATCTGGGCAAAGTCACTGGACAGATGATCCCTGGTAAGGTAAGTACTTGTGACGTCCTGCACCTGCTGCCACATCCTGAGAAGTGGGCATGGGTAAAACCCTTCCCCAAAGAAGGCCCAGTGTGATACTGTACTATTTCCAGGAGCCCTACATCCAGACTCCTTCGACCCAGCACTAAAGAGGAGGCAACAAGAGGCTGAGCAGTAACTGGTCCCACTCAGCTCTTCCCTCATGTGGCCCCAGTCTCTGGCCAGGACAGACGACACTCGATAATCTCTGTTTTCAGAGACTGACAAACTCAGGTTTCAGAGCTGGCTCCTGCTGTCGATGAAACCTTTTATCTCAAAGGACTTAATTTGCCCTGAAAAACACAGCCTTCAATCCAGAATTTTCACTTCTGTGCTACAGAGAGGTGGCAGCTAGTACCTGGAAGAAGAACAGGACACTGCAGACTAGAAATCCCCAGGTCCAGGAATAACTTACTTGTTACCTTAGTTGAGGGAAGAGAGGCCCATACAAAAGGACCACGGGCTTAACTGGCCACGGGGCCAAGGGCACCGCCGGCCCAGGCGGGGCTGCAGGGAAGCGGGGAGCTCTGACACTAAACCAGCTCCACAGCAGGGACCGGGGAAGGTCCTGTGGCGCCAACACCATTCGCTCCAGCGAACCACCAGGAGCTCAGACCACCCTCTGCCTGGACCGCCCAGGGGAAGCTGCTGCCAGAGCTCCAAGGTCCCTAGGTTTCTCTCCTTCCACTCCCGCCAGGGTCATTTCCCAAGGATATCTCAGAGACAGAACGGAATGAGAAAGGCAGCAAGGGGATGAGACTCACCAAGCGCCCAAACCCCAACCTATCTTCCCACAGCCCTGGTCCTGGGGGCTGCTCCAGTGGCTTCGGGGCCCCTCCTGGCTGTCCTCCTTCCCCAGGCCGGGCTGCCTTGAGGAACCCAGAGGCATGAACACAGGGCCAGCACCTGCCAGGTTCTTCACTTCACCAGCCTCAAGGGATACTTGCTGGGGAGGCTTACATGGCACCTACCATCAAGCCCGGGTTCTTGAGGCCTGTTCCCAGGGGCATTGCTGGCATTAGGAGGGGTATCCCAGATGCCCAGGGGCACCCTGATGATTCAACGCACCCAGTGGGAGGGAAGCTCCACGAAAGAGACTGAGCAGCCCCAGGGCAGACCCCTGGGAAGCAATGCAGATCCTGGGGTGGAAGATGCTCCAAAGACAGGCGGTTATCAATGGTGAATACGAAGGGGGCTCATGAGCTGTGGGGAACAAGGAACTCAGCCCACATGGAGTGAGACAGAAGGAGCCCTCCATGTGGTGGGTACGGACAAACAGCATTTGTAGACTACTGGAAACCCTCCTACATGCCATCTGCACAAAGCCACCTGCTACTGGTACCTGCTCTGAGCAGACACCTTATTCTGTGTATCTTCAGGCGCACAGAGAGGAAGGATGTCCAGCACTCTGTTATTTATTGCTGCGCCCTAGCACCTGTCCTCAGGAACCTGACAGGGACCCTCACTGGTCTGTCCTGATCTCTCCTATCTGCTGCCGCTTTCCTGTGGCACACGCAGATATGAAATATCAGCTGTGTGCAGAAGGTGTCCCGCCCAGGAGAAGCAGGGACACAAACACTCCCAAGGGTGTGCTCCTGATAGCCCACTCTGACTAAGGAATGGGCGTAGTAAGGTCAGCTCCAAGGAGAGGAAAAGATGCTCACTGGAACCTGAGGATCGTGTGGAGCAAGCAGACAGTCCCTCCGCCATCCCTCCCACTACGCCCTCTCCTCTCTCCCCCACCAAGTCCCGGCTGCCAGGTGCCATCTCCTTCAGGAAATATGCCCCCATCCCCAACTCCCAGTTGTGGTTCTTCCAGTTGCTTCTCTGGAAAGAAGATGCCCCAGTGGAAGGGATGCCCCAATGGGCCTGCGATCTCTTTTGAGGGGTTGTAGTGATGAAGGTAATAGATGCTACCCCAAGAGAACATCTGCCTCCTCCACAGAAACGGCAAGGAGGAAATAATTAGCTGTCCAGCTCTGCTGCAGATGAGGCTGCCTAGTAACACAGCCTAGTCTCCCCGGCCCTGTCTGAGGTATGAGACACAGAAGGAAGATCTGTCCTAGCCTCGCCCTCTTCAAAGCACCTGAGCCTGGGAGGAGTCCAAATCCCCTCTACCCACGCCCCTGACTTTCTTCCTGCTTCGCCAACCCAGGGATCCCAGCCCATGCGCTCTGCTGCCAGCTCAACAACGGAAGGGTGGGGCTGCAGGTACACTCACCTGCCCACAGATCATCCTGACTGGCTTCAAAACCATTTAGCCAAGGGTTCTGACAGTCTTATTTTGGCCACACCTGTTCCTTGGTTCACACTTAAGGAGGCCAAAAACACCTTATAAAAGATAAACATCAAAACTTCGACATCTTCCAACAGAAACCTTTGACCATACAAGCTACAACATGCCCATATGTTCCCGGGGAAAGACTGAACACAAGGCCTCATTTGAGAGGCGCTCTCTGTTACCACCTGCTGCCAAGGACAAATGAGACCCCCTGGGTGGCTTCCCTCTACCTCTGACAGCCTTAGAGGCAAACATGTCCTCCCTGAGCTAGTACAGGAAAACCTGTAAGAAAATACTGAAAACATCAACATCCCGACTTTGGTTGCGATCCATCTGCATTCTCTATAATTCAACTCCAGCTAATTCACTAAACATGTCTACTTAAATACGGAAAACACAGCACTGAAGAGAAAATGTCGTTTAGAGTACACCTAACTCCACTCTGATGCACAAACACCCATTAAAGAATTTTAAATGTATAGGTACTTTCTTCCTCAGACAGGAAAAAACTTTATCAATAACAATAAGCTAACACTTGTGAATCCCCTTTTCCTGTATCCGGCACTATTCTAAGCACTTTAAGCACTCAATCCCCATAATCATCCCATATGTGAGTTAAGTACTAGCATCACGTCCAATTTACATATGAGGAAGCTGAGACCCAGAGCAGTTAGGTGACTTGCTCCAGGAAACACAGCTGCCAGGATGCAAACACAGCATGACTCCCGAGTCATGTTCTCAGCCACTGAGCTACACTGCTCCAGGAGCCAACCACAACCCGAGGGCTGGCTCCCTCACACAAGCAAAAGTGAGCCAGCAGCTGGTTCAACCATACTGAGCCCCAACACACAGGAAAGGGTAGCCAGTCAACCCCCAGGCACAATCAGCGCCACGACAGGGCGGTGCAGGGAGGCTGAGCTCCAAATGAAGGCTTCTAGCCCAAGACAGGCTGCAGGCCAGGGGGCCCTGACTCAACGCTGGTTCCAGAACCACACTTGGCTTACTGCAGCCAGTGCATTGAGGCAAAGCCCAGGGAGATGCAGGATGCAAATAGGGCTGAAGGGATCGGGCAAGACTGCACGAGGGCTCACAAGCAAGGAGGACACCTCCAGGGCAAGAAGGACATCTGCCAAGGGGCAGAGCAGGAAATGTTTGCAGGGTGTTTGGGGTCCCACACAGACCTGCTGGTGTGCAGCGTGTGTGGAGGGTAAAGGTGGCAGAAAAAGGTGAGCAGGGCCCACAACACCTGTGTCTGATGGACAGGGAGGGGGTCAGAGGTCCAAAGCAGGCAAGGGGCAGAGTGTATAAGGGAAACAGAACAGAGGCCCAAGGCAGAGAGATTAATCAGGAGGCCATGAAAATAGCCCAGTGGAGAAGCTATAGAGGCTGGAGGCGCAGTGGAGGAGGAATACAGAGGCAGGCCAGGTTAAAGAGATGCTTAAGAGTAGTAGAACCACAGGATGAGGGAAAAGGAGGGAGGATCCCACTCAGGGGCCTGGGTGGACAGTGACTGTCAACAGAGACTGGGAACACAAGAGCATCTGGGTTTTGCAGGAAGATGAACCTCACTCTGGGGCAAGCAGGTTCACCGTCTACTGGACCTTAAGCAAAATGCTGAGGTTTCTGAAAGTGCAATCTGCTCAGAGTGGAGAAAGGAGTGAGTTGTACACTCTTGCCTGGAGGGCCCTTCAGGTGCCCCTTTACTAAACTTTCAGGACCTGGCAAAGCACCATCAACCATTCAGGAGCCACAGAGAGTCTGCCGGGTCCCTCAAGGAAGGAGAACACTGCCTCCATTGTCTCCATACCCACGTCACCCAGCTATTCTAAGTTCTAATCAAGAATAAGACCCATATGGGAAGGCCCTGGAAATCCAGTGGTTAGAACTCGTGGTTAGTGCTTTCACTGCAATGGCCTGGGTTTGATCCCTGGTCTGGGAACAGAGATCCCACATGCCACACAGTCCAGACAAAAGAAAAGAATGAAAGAGACTCCCACGGTGGTCTAATGGCTGAGACTCCACGCTACCAATGCAGGGGGCCCGGGTTCAATCATTGGTCAGGGAACTAGATCCCACATGCCTCAACTAAGATTTCACAGGCTGCAACTAAAGATCCCACATGCTGCAAGTTAAGACCTGGGGCAGCCAGACAAATAAAAATAAATATAAAAGAAAAGACTGATATGTGCATGCATGCACACATACACATACACACACACACACACACACACACACACACACACACACGAATACTACTCAGCCATAAAAAAGAACAAAATAATGTCATTTGTAGCAACATGGACAGATCTAGAGATCATTATACTAAGTGAAGTCAGAAAGACAAATATGGTAAGACATGACCTAAATGTGGAATCTAAAATATGATACAAATGAGTTTATTTACAAAACAGAAACAGATTCACAGACATAAAGAACAAACTTTCAGTTACCAAAAGGGAAAGGAGGGGTAAGGGAAGTGATAAATTAGGACTTTGGGGCTAGCAAATACAAACTACTACATATAAAATAAACACAGTCCTACTGTATAGCACAAGGATTTATATTTAATATCTTATAATAAATCATAATAAGAAAGAATATGAAAAAAGGAAAAAAAGACAACCTAAAGAATAGAGGAAAAAAATCAGCAAATCATGTAACTGACAAGAAACTTATATCCTGAACATATAAAGAGCACTTACAACTCAATAATAAAAAGATTAATAACCCAACTTAAACAGTCAAGTCCCATGGTGCGGCAAAAAAAAAAGCAAAAGATATTTAATAGACATTTCTCCAAGGAAGACAGACAAGTGGTCAATAAGCACATGAAAAGAGGCTTGATATTATTAGTCAGGGAAATGAAACAAAAACCACAATGAGATACCACTTCATACCCACTGCTGCTGCTGTTTGTAAGTGCTCAGTTGTGTCTGACTCTTTGCAACTCCATGGACAGTAGCCCACCAGGCTCCTCCATCCATGTAATCTTCCAGGCAAGAATACTGGAGTGGGTTGCCATTTCCTACTCCAGGGGATCTTCCCGGCTCAGGGATCAAACCCAGGTTTCTTGCATCTCCCGCATTAGTAGGCATTCTTTACCACTAGCACCACCTGGGAAGCCTCACACCCAATACGGTGGCTATAATCAAAAAATCAGATAATGACAAGTGTTGGCAAAGATACGGAGAAATCAACCCTTATACACAGGTAGTGGGAATGTAAACGGGGCAGCCACCATGGAAATCAGTCTGGTAGTTCCTCAAATGACTCAACTGTGTTACCATATGACCCAGCATTTCTATGCCTACGTATAGTCAAGAGAAATAAAAACATGTCTGTGCAACAGCTTGTATACAAATGCTTATAAAAGTATCAATTGTAACAGCCAAAATATGGAAACGACCCAAATGACCATCAACAGATGCATGGATAAGCAAAATGTGATATATCCATACAGCAGAGTATTATTCTGCCGGAGGAAGGAACGAAGCTCTGATCCATACTACAGTGTAGATGAACCTCGAAAACATCACGCTAACTGAAAGAAGGCAGTCACAAAAGGCCACATATTATGTGATTCCACTGATATGAAAGCTCCAGAACAGGAAAAGTTCATGGAGACAGAAAGTAGATCAGTGGTTTCCAGAGGCCAGAAAGAGGGAAAATCCAGGAGTGACTATTAACGGGTATGGAGTTTTTATCTGGGATGGTGAAAATAATCTGGAATTAGATAGTAGCGATGGCGACACAACTTTGTAACTATACTAAAACCATGGAATTGTATACTTCAAAGGAGTGAATTTTATTGGATGTTAATTATACCTCAATTTAAAACTACATAGGAAAATGAGATTGATAACCGTGATTTTTCTTTTTTAATAATTAACAAAATGGATTCAATTAATCTAAAAGATCAATCATGAAGGTGTTTTTAGGTTCTGATAATATTAATCACAGTCATTTTCCTATAAACTAAGAGAACCTGATGGGCAAAGCAGAATATATTAAAAGCAATGCCGCAGGAAACAAGCTGTTACTTGAACCAGCTAACAAGAGAGGAAGAGGACACAAAAAATGTCCTCCCTCCGCAAAAAAAAAAAATGTCCTCCCCAAAGGCCAACTGCCCCTGATGGATTCACTGATAAATTATTCTAAACTTGCAAATAGAAAATAATCTACGTATACAGTAATGAAAATAAGGAACCCCTCCCAAAGACCTAGTAGGATTCTTCTCAAATAAACCAGATATATTGAGTTACCACAGCATACACTCACAGGCATTTATAAATTTAACTGTCCACATCTAATGAAATGTTTCCAGTTCAATATTTTAGGACAGGGAAAGGGAGTCTTTTTATTAAACCATAATCTACCACCTCCTGAAGCTCCCTGACACGCCTGAGCTCTTACGGTTCCTACTGCCCAGGAGCCTGAGTCTGGCCTTGACCTGTTCGAAGGCCTCCTCTAAATTAGGTACTCCTGAACTAGCAAGTCTGATTGCATCTTGCCTCTGCTTAAAACACTCTGCAACTCAGCCATAAAAAAAAGAACAAAATAATGCCATTTGCAGCAACATAGATGAACTGAAAGACTGTCATACTGAGTGAAGTAAGTCAGACACAGAAAGATAAACATCATGTTACCACTTATATATGAAATCTAAAAAAAAAAAAGGGTACAGACTTCCCTGGTGGTCCAGTGGTTAAGACTCTGAATTCCCAATACAGGAAGCACAGGTTCAATCCCTGGGTGGGGAACTAAGACCCCAAATTTCACACTGATGTCAAAAAAGTGGGGGGAAATAAACCAATAAAAAATAAAGGATACAAATGAATTCATTTACAAAACAGAAGTAAAGTCATGGATAGAAAACAAACTTACGGTTACCAGGTGATATGGTGGGGGAGGGATAAATTGGAAGACTGGGACTAACATATACACTACTATATATATAATAGATAAATAATAAGAGCCTGCTGTGGGAAGGGGGTTCAGGAGGGAGGGGACTCATGCATGCTTATGGCCGATTCATGCTGATATATGGCAAAAACCATCACAATACTGTAAATTAATTCTTCTCCAATTAAAATAAATTATTTTTTTAAAAACCTGCTGTATAGCACAGGGAACTCTACCCAGTACTCTGTAATGGCCTATATGGGAAAAGAATCTAAAAAAAAAAAGAGTGGCTACATGTACAACTGGTTCACTGTGCTATACATCTGAAACTAACACACCACTGTTCATCAACTACACTCCAATAAAAATAAAAAAAAAAACAGTCCTGCAGCCCCCACTGCTTATATATATAAAAGTCTAGGCTCCTTGCCATAGTAATAAGACTCTTCCCTCAGCTGGCTCATCCTGACTGTTCCCAGAAAACCAGCCCATCACAGCAGGCAACTTAAGAGATCCACTCACAGGCCCCATAGTATCACTGCCCAAAACCATCTGGCAAACTCCTATTTGCCTCTAAATGCCAGGGTGAAATAGCACTTCACACTGTTGTGGAACCAAAACCATCCCTACCACCACCCTCCACTAAGTACGCCTGTATCTGTTAAGAGATACATCACCCCTCTAAGATCTCATCTGGAGTTAACACCAAAGTCTCAAATTCTAGACACAGCTAAGGCCACCACCTTCACCCCCCTCCCACCAATCATACATCTAAACGGTCCAAATAGCCTTCATCTCAACCAATGGCCTCTTAGAAATGAGACGCATCTGGCAGGAAGGTTTTAACTACTATCATCCTCCATCTCTCACTTCACCACCAAAGTACATGCAAGTAGTTTCAGGTATAACCACTTTTGAATGATGATATTTCTGGTTTTGGAGAACATATGCTCACCACATATAGACAAACACACACACACAAAGTGACCCCAGAACATGGAAAGAACCAAAGGGGATTCTGATCTTCCAAACGAAGCACTGAGGTGAACAGTGGCAGGCCCCCATCATTCCTGAGAAGCAAGGGAGTGTCTCCCCTCTGTCCCTACATCTGTCCTGTGCTAGATCTGCCCAGCCACTCAGCCAGTCCTGTATCCAAGAAAGTCAGAGGCATCCATCATTCCTAGGGTGAATCCCTACCTAGATGCAACCTGATTCCTAGTTTCCACCTTACGGAATAATCAGGGAGATGATCAGATATGGCAGGAAGGAAAACCCTCAGGAGCTGGCAGGCAGAGTGAAAACAAAGACAGGTGCCATATGCATAGAACACCGAGGCTCCTTTCTCTTGCCAAAAGACAGATGCACCAGTGAGGACGTAAACAAGGCGCTAGCTCTCCTGATGTGTTAGTGCGGGAACTAACACCTTATCCACTGTCCCCAAGCCCCTTCTCACTACAGAGTCACCTCCTGCGCCCAGGCAGAGTGTGACTTCACAACAACATTGCATTAACAATGTCAAAGCATGTGACCCTCAGCTGACCTCTAAGCAGCCCAGAGGGGTCAAAAGCCCCATCTTACGAACAAGACAAAGAGACTAAGCCAGCTCCACATGGCTCCATCTCAGAGTTTCAAGTCCGTTCAGGCAGCCCTAGAACCCCTTCTAACCTCATATGCTCCACTCCATGGATCCTGAAACCAATGGCTGTGTGAAAACGGTTCCTGCTAAAGAAGGATGAACGTATGGAACCCGGAATACCATGTTTTGCACAAGGTAAAGTACCGCATCCCGAGACCAGCTGAAAGACAGGCGTGAGGGCTTCTTGATGAAGGGGCTTTTGGTTATTTTCTTTATTTATTTTTAAAACATAATATATTCACAAAAAAGAATATTTGAAAGCTTCAAAAGGGAAAAATTTTCTTCCCAGTCCTCTCCCCAGTCACCCTGATTCAAGGGACAGCCGATATTTTAAGTTTTTCTTTAACTTTCCAAAGATATTCTATGCATGTACAGACAGATATAGTGATGCACATTTTCCCTTTTCTTTTTTAAACATTTGGTAGTATAATATACACTGTTCTATGCCTTATATTTTTCACTTAACAATACATCCCAGAGATACTCCAAAGCAGCACCTGAAGAGGCTCCTCATTCTTTTCATGGCTGCACAGTATTCCTTCACATAGATTAACAAAAATTCATTTAACCAATGTTCAGAATTGCTTAAAGTCCCACTCAATAACAGGTTATAGTAGTTAATTTTGTGTAATGAACCTACAAAAGCCTCTTTTCTCCATAACCAAAGCCATGCAAAAGTTCAAGAGCACATTTAGTGCAAGACAAAGATTAAGAATCAGTTTACCCTTGACGGGAAATTATCTTTCTAAGCTCCCTGTTCACAAAGAGGCAGAGCTATGAACACTATAGATATATCTAGTTGGCCAAGGCTAGAATAACAAACATCACAGCTGCATACTGCACAAAGAGGCCAAACATGCCACACACATTCTGATTAATAACTAAAGGCCAGTTTTGCTCAGATTGAAGCCATTTTTTTTAAAAAAGTCAGATTCCTGACAACTGTAATCAATCCTGAGCAAGTCAAGATTTCTAGTGCTTGAAAGGAGTCAATTAGGAAAAAAAAGCCTGAGTGATATTAAACACAGATTGGAAAAAAACCAGAAGGTTTAAGTGGTGTTCCCTCTGTGGAAAAAGCCAGCTGCCTTCTTTGTGTTAAAGGCACAAAAACTAGAGACGGCCTGGGCAAAAACATAGGGACTTTGCCTGCCTACCTGAGAGAGTCAGGGCAGTGTGCACCTTGTCACTTAGGCCACTCAAGTGACAAATGAATTTGGGACCATCTTCTAGAATCCACTAGCTTCTGGTAGAGGCTTTTGTCCTGTCAACTGTGCCTAGCCCAGGCCTGGGCATGAGCTACTGGGCAGAAAACAACTGCAAGGGCGCCTGGGTGGTCGAGGAGGCCCACCGGCAGGGCCCAGAGAGCTCCTTTATAAATCTGAGGTTGCTGACTGTAAGCCTAAGTCTCACGCACATCCTACTTATTAAGACACTGCCTCAACTGTCTTCCACGTGGGAGGTCCCTTAAGGCTTTGGCCACTGACATGGTAAAGTAAAAACAGGACCAAGGTTGATGGCAGCCTTCCTCTCCAAAATGCCAGAGTCCCAGGCTGGTCAAGCAAAGGCCAATGGGAATGAGGGCTACCGAGGCGTATCCCTACAGGGAGCAAGCTCAGGTCGCTTGGTACTGACTGTAAACAGTTCAAATTCCATGAAGGACAATCACTTGCCAGTTCATTTTTGGAATGGAAGCCCATGCCATCCCGGCCCAGTGGCTACCTTTTAGGATCCTCCACCCAATGGCTTGGCGGGTAGGCAGCCAGCAAACAAAGTCCTCTCCAGCCTGCTGGCTGCCACCATGACTCTCATCACAGAATGGATCAAGAGACCAGAACAAATGTTCTCTTAGCCAGTGACTCACCAGGAAGTCTGTTCATGTTGACGCCTTGAGCTGAGAGTCCTATTCCCATGTACCTTTGAAAAAGCACACACACAAACATTTTGGTTAGCAAACGGTTATGCATCTCCCTTCTCAAATATTTCTTGGTAAACGAAAACCAGGAAAAGCAATGAATGCAGAGACTCCTTTAACACACTAGTGGATCTTGGAGAACTTCTGTATTTTGATTTTCTAATGGAAATCTCTCAATGCCTTAAGCAGCTGGAAAAACAGGAGGTAGTGTCTACAACCAGGAATCACTGGCTTCAGTTTCAGAGGAAAGTTTCCTGGAATCACTGCTTCCTGTCCTTTGGCTTCTGACTCCTAGCTAAGGCAGCAGAATCTATTCCCAAGAAGTACCTAAAGTAAGTAGTTCAATCCTACAGAGTGTTTGGCAAAATAATGCAAGATTAAGCCACAGGGACAAGCCCCTCTTCAGCAAGAACCCAGACGTGGAAAATGTACAACCAGCTGGATCCATATAGAGCCATAAAGACCCCTCACACAGGGTTTCTTCTCTGAGGTCTCCAAATTAACTACCCTTGCCCCACACATTCACCACTGGCCTCTTTAATCATCCCAAGCTGAAGGTGATAGTGTGTGAGGCCCCGGAGACCCACCCTCTACTCCTTCCACCCAGGAACCTAAACAACTAAGGCAGCCACAGCCAGGTGGGACCCGTGCTGGGCAACTCTGTCAAAGATATCTCAGTTGCACTCAGAGGGAACGTCAGAAAAGGGAATTAACAGGTTTTTTTAGTCTATATACTTGTAGTATACAAAGACACAGTAAGGTATTTCCCCAAGAACTCAGAAACTAGAGAAACAAGTCACCACCATCGAAGTGTAAAATACTAGAAACCCACACACGATGCCTGATGTTAACCACATATGAGCATCAAGACGTAGCTGAGATGATCACAACAGTGAAAACACCAACCAAGATGGCTAAGGTGTAACTTCTGGTTGCATAACAATGTGAGTATACTTAATGTCACTGAATTGTTCACTTAAAAATAATTAAAATGGTAAAATTTATGTGATGCATACTTTACCACAATAAAAATGTTTTTCTTTTAAAGCAATCACATGGGGTTGCCTTATTTTGACCATTTCCAAGTAGCTGGAAATTACATTCCAACTGCTCCCTGTTGTAATTGTGCAAGGAACCACCTCACATACGTTTCTCCATCTTGGACTCTTCTTTTCCTCTCCCAGCATCGTCCATGAACCATATGGACCAGTACCCTAACACTACCAGAGTCCCCACCACATGGCACTCCAGAACCTGCGAGCCTTCCATCTGCAGTAAATGCCCCTTTGCCCTTCTCTGGCTGGCTGCAACAATGGGTGTTGAAGGAGCAGGAAGGCAGGCTCTAACCTACCCACTTTCCCCTGAAACCAGCTTTCGCATCTTTGTGGGCAGAACCCATGAAAGACACCAATCAACACATGGCCCTAATAACTGGCCTACAAGGGTTAGGGGAAAGGAGAGGGAAGGGAAAAGAGAAAAGGAGAAAGAACAACACTTCAAAGAAAGGTTTCTATGGTTCAAAAGGATTGAGACTCTCAAACTGCCTGTTACTTCTTGCCAGAAGGAGACCTTCGACGACCATCAAGAGCAAAAGCTGTGTAAGCCTGCTGGCAGGATTCCCATTAGGCTAGAACCTGCACATCTTCCCAGAAAAATAGCAGCCCAAATAATCAGCTTCCTGACTTTACATGGGAGAGGCTGCCAAGAGTTGGTCTCCATTCCCTTTATGCCATCGCTGACCAAACAGCAAATGACCCTGACTGCCCTGCAGTCATCAATCAACATATGCAAGTGCAATAGAGCCAGGAGTTTGGAGTTTTCCTAACTTAGATGCCAGGTCACTTATCCTGCCCTGTTTTAGAGCCCAACACCACATGCGATCCCACCCCTCACATTCAGGTTTCCTGACACTAAGATGAAGGCTTAAGTGTTTGAAGCACATATGCCTCCTGGGTGACCCGACTGTTTAGGGCTACTGCAAATAGGGGAGGTCAAGGGTCATCCAGGGGAAGTATGCTTGGCCACCAGCAACAGAGCTCTGGTTCCACAACTTCCCAAGAGAACAGGGAAGGCACATGCACTCAAACACAAGTTGCTTAGGTCTCTCGACAGGAGAAGCCTCTTCCACCTCCGGCAGCTACCCCTCAACACCTTCCTATAGACTCTACCCCACAGCTGGGGCAGTGTTTACCAGCGGATGGCCTGGAAGCCTCTGTACAAACCCCAGTGTCATCTTGAGAATCTGAGTAGGTAAGCTAAGGGTATAGCACCCAGAAGAGACCAGTCTCCACACTTGAATGTCATGCCCCTGTGAGTGTCACTGATACAGGGAGCAGCCCCATAGGACCCTAACTTGAAATGTTCATATGAAGTCAAGCTAAGTCAGAGCTCAAAGGGAATGAGTCTCAACTCTTCAAACA
Organism: Cervus elaphus; assembly: GCF_910594005.1. Classification (NCBI taxonomy): domain Eukaryota; kingdom Metazoa; phylum Chordata; class Mammalia; order Artiodactyla; family Cervidae; genus Cervus; species Cervus elaphus. Next base: position 35,968,104 of record NC_057818.1, read on the forward strand.
CTGTGTGACATTAAGTCTTTCCAAAAGTATGATGTCTTAAAATTTCAAAAATATGCAGCCTTCGAGCAAGTATTCATACACTTTAAAACTGTTATCCAACCAGTTTAAGATAAGCAAAGGGGGGAAAAAAACTATAAGGACGCTAAAAAACACTGAATTGTACACTGTAAGTGAGTGGGCTGTATGGTATATTACTTCTCAAAAACACTCAACAAACTAGGCATAAAAGGAAACAATCTCAACATAATAAAAAGTCTTATATGAGAAAACCACAGCTAAAATCGTATTCAATGGTGAAAGACTGAAGACTTTTCCTCTAACATCAGGAAGAGGAAAGGTGCCTGCTTTTGCCACTTCTATTCAACAGAATATAAGAAGTTCTAGCTAAAGCAATTAGACAAGAGAAAGAAATAAAAAGGCATCCAAATTAGAAAGGAATAGGTAAAACTATCTCTGTTCACAGATGACATGATTCTATATGTAGAAAATTCTAGATTCCACAAAAAACTGTTAGAACAAATTCAACAAAGTTTCAGGATACAAAAACAACACATAAAAAGCAGCTGTGTTTCAACACACTAACACTGAACAATCAAAAAAGGAGGAGAAAAAATAATTCCATTTACAATAGCATCGAAAGAATAAAATACTTAGGAATTAACTTTGCCAAGATGGCAAAAAGCTCATACACTAAAACCCCTAAAATGTTGCTGAAATTTAAAAATACACAAAAAGTGAGCTCCTTGGCAGTCCAGTGACCAGTAGGACTTAGCCTTTTTGCTATAGGGGGGCTGGGTTCACTCCCTAGTTGGGGAACTAAGATCCCACAGGCATGTGGCATGGCCGAAAAATACATTTTTTTAAACTTAAATAAATAAGTAAACATAAAAAGACACAAATGGAAAAACATCTGCCCATACATGGATTGGAAGCCAATATTGTTATGATGTCAGTACTACCCAAAGCAATATACAGAAGCAATGCCATACATTGAGGGTATTAAAAAAAAAGTTAGAATCGTATTTTTTTAATTTCAAAACTTACGAAAGCTACAATAATCAAAACAGTGTCGGTACTGGCATAAGATAGAATGGTGGATGACTACACAACCCTAGTGTCCAGTTCATGCACTGTGGGCTCTTTGAGCACTGTAATCTGGTAAAGAAAAGCAGGCCATCCTCGAAGGCCTGGATCTTGGGACATGTAAAAAGGAATGCCTGTTTTACATGGAATTACCAAGGAGAAAGGAGGTGAGCATTTGCTTCCTTCTTGGTAAAAGGTCAGGCAATGCTAAGAACACTCACAGACACAGGCTGCCAAGGTCTCCTGGGAGGCAAGAGGGGCTCTCGCTCCCCAAGCCAGTGACTAGAATAGACAGAGCTTAGCTCCTCGACAGTTCACATGTCCACCAGGGCTTTCTTTTCAAGCAGCAGGATACATCTGAGGAGCTTGCAGGAAAAGTTATTTACCTCCTAAAACAACTGAAAGTAAGCTAAATCCATCTGATTTTCTCCTTTCTTCCAATTCGGCAGCGCAATGAAGAATATCATGTGTCTATCATATTAGACAGCCAATAAGTACAGACAGACAACCGACAAGCTACCGTGGTAGGGAGGCCATCAGTCGGCCTCCACCTTCTCAGTCTTTATCCCTTCCTGCAAAAAAACACGTGAGCCTGAAGAGTGACTCTGCCTCTCTGTCAGGCTCCAGAGAAGAGGGCAGCAAGTGGCCCAGCTTGAGCCAAGCTGGGTGGGGGTCCACCGGAGAGCAGGCAGAGGAGGCGCGGTGGCAGCCGTGGCCCTTGCAGACCACCGCCAGGCCCGCCCTGAGGCAGCAGAGGTAAACTGGGGCCCTCAAGACGACCAGCCTTGAGAATGGACTGGCGGTTTCCGGGGCCTGAGCTGCCCCCCGCCCGCTCTGCTGACTCCCCCACAAAAGCAACAGTCCACTGGATCCACTGCAGTCATGCGCAGAGTCGCGAGCACACTCGAGGCGGCTTGCATTCTTCTCCTTTCTCTTTAGTTTTCCAGATTTTCTACAATTAATACTTTATACAATTAATACAATTAATAAATTACTTTGAGAGTCACAGAAAAAGTCATTTTCAAGAACCAGCTGATGGCTGCACACTGAGGAGGTTGCTGGCTTTCAGCCATCAGACTCTCCCTGGGCTGTCCCAGCGCAACATTTCAATACCAGGGAGACACAATGGGGGCCTGGGCCTTCGTGTCAGCTCCTCGGTATTCTTACTTCCCTGAACCTTGACAGGAGAGTGGAAACTGCATGAGGAGAGCACACTCGCAGAAACAGCCAAAAAGGGTCCAACTCCATGCTCAGCAGAGAGCTGGGGCTCTGGCTCACATGGCCCCTGGTGCATCCCAAGCCCCTCCCAGAGCACACCCTCAGGAGACCCGTGGACACGGTGACACAGCCTCAGCACAGCTCCCACCGACTGGAGACTCTTCCATGAGCCAGGCAAGCCTGGGGGTGGACAAAGGACAGGACCTTAGAAAGCAGGCCTCTGGACTCTCCCACCCTCCGGAGATGTACAACAAGGCCTGGAGGGAGAAGACCACCCTTTGCTGCAAGTCCCCACCCAGACAGGAAAGACAGCTTGGAGCACTCCACCCAAAGAACCCCTTTGGCAATGTCTGACATTCCCTTCCTGCCTCCCGAAGAGAAGCACACGAGGATTCTAAGTGACAGGGACACTTGGCAGCTGGGCTCCAGAGACAACACCTCAGACTCTGAAGCCTGGTCTCAGACACTCCAGCCTAACTCAGGACTAGGAGTCTTGGATTTCACCCCACAGCTCAGGTTCCTTGTCAGAAAAAGACAAGTTGGACTAACGGTCTCTTAAGTGCTTTCCTACCTCTCACCTAGAGACTTCAGCTCTTGGCCGAATAACATTTGGGTACTGTTCCAAGTGTGCTGTACCCAGATACAAGCCCAAAGTGGGGGAGACCCTTGGAGCCGTGATCAAAAGCCATCAAGAAAAGACACCAAAAGAAAAGGAAATTACAGATCAATACACCTTCTGAATGGAGATACACAAAATTTCAACAAAACTATAGCAAACCAAATTCAACAACATTAAAAGGATTAATACCATGACCAAAGGGGATTTATTTCAGGAAGTCACGGGCAATTTAACATAAGCAAATCAATCAATATAATAAACTACATTAATAGAACAAAGAAAAAAAAAAACCACATGATCATCTAATTGACAGAAAAAGCATCTGAAAAATCCAACACCCTTTCATGATAAAAACACTCAGAAAACCAGGAACAAAAGGGAACTTTTTCAACAAGATAAATGGCACTTAGAAAAAACTCACAGCCAACATACCAAATGGTGAAAGACTGAAAACTTTTACCCTAAGATGAGGAGCAACATGAGGATGTCGACGTTTCACCACTGCTATTCAACACTGTACTGAAACTTCTATTCAGATTGATTAGACAAGAAGAAAATAAATAAATAAAAGGTATAAAAATTGGAAAGGAATAAGTAAAACTATTTCTATTTGCAGAGGACATGACCCTACATATAGAAAATCCTATATCGAAAGAATCCCAAATGATATACAGAAAGCTTACTAGAGTTAATAAACACCCAAGTCGCAGGATACAAAATCAACACACAAAAAGCAGCTGTGTTTCTATATACTAACACTGAACACTTAAAGGAGAAAATTAAGACAACAATTCCATTTACAATAGCTTGTAAACTATTGTAAATAATATTGTAAACAATATTGTAAATCAAACTAACAAACAAAACCCTCAGGAATAAATTTAACCAAGGAGGTGAAAAGGCTTGTACACAAAAAATTATAGAACACTGCTGAAAGAAATTAAAGAAGACAAAAATAAATGGAAAGACATCCTGTGTTCATGGACTGGAAGACTTCATATTGTAGATGGAAAGTGTTGTTAACACACTCTAAGTTGGCCTACAGATTCAGCACAATCCCTGCCAAAATTCCGACAGTCTTTTTTGTAGAAGTGGAAAAGAGAACCCTCAAAATCCATACAGACTTGCTAGGGACCCCAAGTCGCTAAAACAATTTTAAAGAAAGAACAAAGTTAAAAGATTTCTATTTCCTGATTTCAAAACTCACTACAGAACTACAGTAATCAAAATAGTGTGGCACTGGCACAGCAGACATATAAACTAGTAGAAAAGAATTCAAAGCCCAGAAGTAAATTTATACAGTCAAATCACTTCCAACAAGGGTGCCAAGTCCATTCAATGGGGGAAGAATAGTCTCCTCAACAGTTGGTGCTAAGACAACTGGATTTCTACTTCATATCTTGTATAAAGATTAACTCAAAACAGATCAATGATCTTAACATAAGAGCTAAAACAATAAAACACTTAGAAGAAAAGATTCATGACCGTGGTTTAGGCAATGGATTCTTAGATATGACACCAGAAGTATCATATGATATGATACGAGCACCAAAAGAAAAAAACAGATGAACTGGACTTCATCAAAATTAAAACTTTTATGCATCAAAGGTCATTATCAAGAAAGTGAAAAGAGAGAATTCCCTGGTGGTCCAGTGCTTAGGACTTCACACTTCCGATGCAGGGAGCATGGGTTTGATCCCTGGTTGGGGAACTAAGATCTCACAAGCTGTGCAGGAAGGTTAAAAAACAAAAAGTGAAAAGACAACTTGGAAAATGGGAGAAAATATTTCTAAATCATAGCTTTATGAGCATCTAATATTCAAAAATATACAGAATTCCTACAACTCAACAACAAAAAGACAAATGACCCAATTATAAACTAGCCAAAGGACTTTTTTTTTTTTTTGGTAGACATTTCTCCAAAGAAGATATACAAGCGGCCAATAAATACATGAAAAGATGCTCAACATTACTAATCCATTAGAACTGCAAACCAAAATGAGATACTAATTCACACATAAGATAGATACTAATTCACACATAGGATGGGGAAGGAAATAAAGAAGGATAAGAGGAAGGGAGAAAGGAAAAAGGAAGTAAGTTATTGGTGAAAAAGTAAAGAAATTAGAAACTTCACACATTGCTGGTAGAGATATAAAACTGTATAGCCACTGTGGAAAACAGTCCAGTGATTCCTCAAAAAGTTAAACAGAACAATCAAGCAAAATTTTTTCTTTTTGTGGCTGCACAAAGTGCAAAGTCCCAATTGCTCAGCCACCAGGGAATTCTTAAGTATACACTCAATCAAGCAATTCTTAAGTATACACTCAAAAGAGCTGAAAAGACAAACTCAAACAGATACTTGCATGCCATGTTCATTATACCATTATTCACAATAGTCAAAGATATAAAAAGCTCAAGTGTCCATCAACAGATGAATGGATAAAGAAAATGTGGTAAATACATACAGCCATAAAAAAGAATAAGATTCTGACACAGGTCACAACGTAAGATAAACCTTGCAAACATTATGCTAAATGAAATAAACCAGACATAAAAGGACAATGCTGTATGATTCTACTTATATGAAATATCTACAATAGGCAAATTCATAGAGACAGAAAGGAGACTAGAGGTTACCAGGGGCTGGGGCGGGGGTGGGGGGGGGTGGTGGAATGGGGAGTTATTGCCTAATGGGTACAGAGTTTCTGTCTGGGGTGATGAAAAAGTTCTGGAAAACAGTAGTGATAGTTGCACAAGTTGAACACAACTAATACCACTGAATTTTACACTTAAAAATGGTTAAAATGGCATGTTTAATGTTGTATTTATTTTAGCACACATGGGAGTCACCAAAAACACCCATATGGCCCTGCAGGCCAGCACTAGCCTCATCTGGCTTTTCTGGATGAGACAAGCAAGGCTTGGCACAGAGCTTAGTGGAAAGCATCAGCGTACCCAGGCCTCGTGTCAGGGCCAGAAGAAAGAAGTCCCTCACCATAAGCACACAACAGATAATAAGAGTGAAGAATATAGACCTAGCTCTTTTTTTACTTTTATCAACTTCCCCTTTGAGGGAAGGTGGATTTTATAGGCTGGCAAGCCCAGAAACACTTTTTTAACAAATGTTACATTAGATATATGAATCAATGACTATGCGACCCGAACTTTTTTTTTTTTTTTCCAGCCATGCTGCACAGCTTGAGGGATCTTAGTTCCCCAATCGAAGATCCAACCTGGCCTGGCAGTGAAAATGCTGAGTGCTAACCACTGGACCACCAGGGAATTCCCTGAACATTTTACATTTAAGCTCCATCAACTAACTGTCCCCAGGCCCACAGAGCTCTGGTAGGATGTGACAAGGGGGACAGAAGGGAGAGCTCCTCAGCCTCAGGGCTGAGATGGCTCTTGCGGGCTGCAGGAAGGCAGCTCAGCCGCCGAGCCTCTCAAGGCAAAGGGTCCGTCACCACTCCCCCATCCTCTGCCTCAGCCCTGCAAGGCGCTGCTGGAATCTCACCAGGCAGTTTCACCCTGACATCTAACACCTTAGCCACAGATCGGAAGGCTGGCAATCTTGCTCATGTCAGAACCTGCCCCAGACAAGAAATCAACGCCTCCACATCAGAGGGGACCTCTGGGGTCATCACTGACTCAATGGACATGAGTCTGAGCAAACTCCAGGAGATGGTGAAGGACAGGGAAGCCTGGCGTGCTGCAGTCCACAGGGTCGCAGAGAGTCACACACAACTTAGTGACTGAACAACAACTGGGGTCGTGGTTACAAAATGGTCCCTGGGAGACATTTCAGGAAAGACCCCAACTGATACTTAGTTCTGAAATATTTGATGCTGGGGATTTTAGTTTGTGGTCTGATGGGCCTGCTTAAAGCCACAGTCCATCAGGACACTTGTACCTCATGTACAAGCTGCTCCTCCAGCAGTCATCCTTCTACCCTGCCCCTCTGTCAGGAAGCCACCCAGTGACCCACTAAGCCCAACTCTGTGCAGCCCACGCACTCCCCTGAGAGGAGGGGTATTACAGAGACGAATGGACCCAACCCAGCCACTTCCAAGGAAGACCAAATCTGAAAGCAAAGGAGCCATGAGACAGGACGTGCTTGCAGGGAGGAAGGTGGTTTTGAATGTGCGTCAGGAGACCCTCAAGCATCCACCGCCACCAGCACCGTCAAAGCACCCAGAGAGCCCATGAGACAGGAACAGGCAGAACAGACCCCATGGGTGGCTCTAGGCAGGTTATTCCTAACCCTGGATTCTGCCTCCTTCCTTAAAGAATTTCTTGGGAAACTCAAGGACCAAGCCTTGAATTTACAGAGCTTATCATATTCTAGAACCAAATATGCTGCCCTTAACTGTAATAGCCCATTGGCACCCCACCTTAATATGAGCAGGTTCTTCCCAGACCCCCACAACCCATAAGCTCCAGACGCTAACCTCTCTGTCACTGTGCAATTACAAAGCTGGAGCAGAGCTGAGTGTGGACACAGCAAATGCTCTTAGGTACTCAGATAGTACTCTTAGCTCCCTAGTTATAGGTATCCATCCAGAAACTGGCCTTGAGTTTGCTTGTTTGTAAGTTAGCATCTTTTCATCATTCTCAGTACAGGGTTTTATTCAAGTAGCCTGCCATTACCTGGAAACTAAGTCCTAACGATTTTGAAAGCATTGAATTCCACTTAATAAACCCCCTACCTGCTTATAGTACCCGAAATCATTTTCTGTTCTCTGCAATGTTCCCAAATGATACAACATACATAACGGCAATAACCTGCATTTGTTTACTGAATGTACACTGAAAATGTACACTGAAAAAAAAAATAAAATGTACACTGTGTCAGGTGTTGCAAGAGTATTCTTTTTTTTTTTTTTAAGAGTATTCTTTTACAGTTAAAATAGATTATAGGTAAAATAAAAATACATTTTGGTTTAAAAAAAAAAAGGCAAGGCATATATAACTACCAATAAACTCCTGGCACAACAGTTGATATTAAAAGAGAACACTGTATAAAACAGCCCATGCCAATTTCAGACACATGGCTTTGTAAACTGGGTTATAACCAATTCTACTCAGCAGACCATCGCCTCTACTCCTTTCCCCTTGGTTCAGCTTGGCCTCAGCAATGTCCTCCAGAAGACAAAAGTTGAGCCCTCAAACCATCGGGGCACACTGTCTTTCTCCTCTCTCCATCTCTTCTCATCTGAAATTGTCTCTGCCCCAAGGACCAGTAGGTTTCTGTATCATATGAAACTCTGACAAAAAGACAGTACCTGCCTGATGTGCTGGGCAGTAAGAAAATTCTGGGGCCCTGTCTGGACAAGAATGAGCGCTGCTGTTGGTCCAGGACGTCTTCCATGGAAGCTGAGCAGACAGTGCAGATATTTGAGCCTTGACACCTGGCGTCCATAACCTAAAGTAAACTTCTCTGAATCCCAAGCCATCTCTAAGGTCCAAGAGGCAGGAGAGGCAGAGAGCATGTGAAGAACACAAAGACTTCCCGAAACAGTCCAGACCACATTTTAACCAGTCCTTTCCTGGCAGGGGGGTTGGCCCTGTTCCAGCAGCAAACCTCTCACCCCAATGCCTCTTTTCTAGCAACAGAGTCACAACCTCACATTTCAATTACAACAAAACACCAAGGATCTTGGAGCTAGACGGATGCAAAATTTCTAGGGAGGCAAAGGAACATCCTTGCATTTAGACGTGGTGCTACCTACCCCACTCCTAGTGATCAGTCCCTTCTTTCTAACTGACCTCTGACTATAGAGACCCACTCTGGGGCCCCTGATTCCTTCTCAATGGTCCCAGAGTAGGATGGCACATGGTGCCTGAAATGCAGAGCTGCTGAGACCATCCTCCTATTTGCTCCACTCCAAGGAGCTCAGGCTGCCCTTCTAATGGGAAATCCCCCTTGCGTGGTGACCTATCCAGGGAACAGACCAAACATGCCTGAGAACAAAAAATAATGGGGGTGTGGTGCAGGGGGTTGGGGAAGGCGTGAAGTGAATTTTAGAAATTTCTCTACTGGCTGATCCTTGACAAGGAAGTCCCCAGTTCTGAAGAAAGAAGCCACACGCCCCACTCTCAGCTCAACCGGTGGAGCCTGGGCGGTGACATATAATGGGCAGGGAGGTCTCAGGGAAGCCCAGAAGTGCTCAGGGCAGGAGTAGGTCTTACCAGAAAAGTGGACACGACGTGGACTCCAGTCTTCTTGCTCTAGGCCAGATCACACCTGAGTACACCCACCCAACTAGACCTGGGCTTTAACACCCAACACACGTCAGCGATACAAGGCTCCAAGCTGCTCCAGAGCCTCAATATGCTGGGTCTCCAGAAACAGTGCCACGCGTTACTAGGGAGAGATGCAGTCAGTGTCTGCCCAGGAGGCCATCAGCACCGGGGGACAGTCAGCGCAAACAAGGAACAACCACCATCAGCAGCCGCCTTGGGCAAAGACAGCACCAACTGCTCATGATCGGCAGGACAAGACCTTCCCCAGGTCCACAGATGGGCACCACGATTCTCAACCACACTACACAGCACAGAGACGGGAGTGGGGAACCCCAGGGTGAGGGGCCAGCCACAGGCTGCCTCTCACTGGAAGGCCTGTGCTCAAGTGGCTCACCAAACCAGAAACTTGGCAGGTGAGGTCTTAATTGGGTGAGCAGATCTCTGAGTCTCCATGGAAAATTATGGACAGTGTTGCCTTTCAGATGGGACTTAACTCAGAGTACCAGAGAATACCAGCACACACAGAGGCCTTTCGCCTCTGAGAAGTCACTCTGGCTACCAGTTTTCAACCTCCTACCTCTGCATCCCACCAAACAGGAGAGAGGCCAGCCAACAGACAGAAAAGATAACTGCTGTAGGGAAGCCATGGCTGGAATCAAGGACCTAAAATCACTAGCCCACACCAGACGGGGATCTCAGACAGCGGGACCTGGTGGAATCAGACCAGTGGAATCTCTTCTCCCCTATCCAGTCTCAAAAATGCAGGCAGATCCAAAGTCCTCATACATTGCTGTCCTCAGGATAAGTCCAAGCTCCTTGGCCAAAGCACACTGGTTAGGTATTTCTGACCTGGCCCCTGCCTCTCTCACGCTCCATGTGCCACATCTTTTGATGCCCTGCTCCCTCCAGCTAGGGCCTCGCTTCTCGCTTTGTCTACCTGGAATGGTCCAACCTGCCCTTCCAGATTCAGCATCATCACCTCTTCTATGAAGTTTTCCCAAACTCTCAGGCACAGGAGGAAGCCCAACTTCTGGGCCACCCTTGGGGACGGCACACATCATGGACGGGCTTTTGCTACACCATCCTGTGAGGTCACGTGCACGGGCATATCTGCCTCCTCTCCAGATGGGCCTCGGGCCTATGTTCCTGGGGCCCAGGCCTGGGACTGGGACAAAACGATGTGTGCTTCGCTGTGATGTGGAGAATTAATCGATGACCACACTGCTGACTGGCCAAAGAAAGTCAGCTATGAGTGCAAGGAAAGGCAGGCTGGCTGTGGCTGGAGGGCCACAGGGCCTGAGCACCAGCTGCAGAGGAGAGGAGAGCCCCCCACCCCCACCACTCCATCCAGTGCCCTGGCCCAGGCTTGCTGTTCTTGGGCAGAGCCACTCATCACATGTCAGGAGGCCGCCGCCGCCGCTGCGGGGATGATGTTACAGTCTATTTTGAGGGTCACACTGGACCATCTGTCAGCCCAGCCAGCCACACCCTCCATGCGTCATCACTAAGAGCCGGAGACACCCAAAGGTCCACAAACTCTGCCTGAGCACACCACTCCCCAGGGACCCTCGGTTTCAGGGCCTCCTTGGCTTCCTAACAAGATCAACCCAGATGCCCTTATCTCCTGGCACCAGTGGCAGGGCTCTGATGTCTCCTCTTGGGGTTCCCAGCTCTGGTGACTCGGCAAAATGCAGCTGAAACCCGTCAGTGTGAGCCCAGTTCTTAGCTCAAACATAACCCCTTCCTTCTCCAGCCCTCCCTTGTATGTGAGGAGTGCCCAGAGGTCAAGTCAGTTACCAACCAGGCTCATTTTAAGTCCAACAGGTCTCACCTGCTGAGAAACTCCTACTCATCCCTCAAAACCATGCCCAGGCTCTGCCTCCTCATGCAGAGAGCCCTCCAGTCCACCCTTTCGTAGGTAGGCCGAGGGCTCTCTGAGGACCAGGCTGGCCTGTGCAGGCTTTCCTGTTGTTCTCCCCGTACCAGGCATGCACTTGGCACACAGCAGGTACGAATCAATACAACCCCTGAAATGAAATCTTTCTAACTAGACACGCTTGAAAGTGAAAGTATAGCTGCTCAGTCACCTCTGACTCTTTGTGATCCCGTGGACTGTAGCCCGCCAGGCTCCTCTGTCCATGGAACTCTCCAGGCAAAAATACTGGAGTGGATTGCCATTTCCTTCTCCAGGGGATCTTCCCAACCCCTGGAATCCCAACCCAGGGACCAAACCTGGGTCTCCCGCATTGCAGGCAGATTCTTTACTGTCTGAGCCATAAGAGAATCAGACACACTTCGTGTATTCTTCTACAAAAAACATCTTCAGAACAAAGGCCTTTCTGGAAAACAATGACAATGATGACTGGGTTCATCAACACCCTTTAAAAAGGGGGCCTGTCCCCAAATCTACAGAAAAACAGGTCTACAGATTCGGCAGAATGGTAAGTCAACAAAGCCCAGTCCAGAGCATGCCACACTTCTCTGGCCCCACTCAGCACCAAGCACCTTTCAGCTCTCTAAGAACACTAGGACCTCCTAAGACTCCGACTGGACATTCTCTCCACCCCGGGGAAGAATGCAACAGGGAAAGGTGGCAGGAGGGTGGACACACATGTCTGGGATCAAGTGGAGGCACCTGACAAGTCAGGCTACTCCACTGCGCACCCTAAGCCCTGTGGCCAGGGTAGGTCACCAAACATCCCTGGGGCTCAGGGCTCACCCATGAAACAGGTACATCATCATCCACTCCAGCCACTTTCCAGAGATGCCGTGAAGATGGAACTAGATAATACAGGAAAGCTACACAACCGGTTAACACCTGGGTCGTGGACCAAACCCAAGTCAGAAACACACCTTCAACACTGACGGCAAACAGGAAACAAGCTGATCGTTGTCTGCCCTGGAACAGCCCCTGGCCTCCTCAAAACCACACCTGGCCCGTCTGGCTATATTCTAGCCATGAGAAGGCTTTCAGGAATTCCATAGAGGCCATAGCGGACATTTGTACACATTTCCTCTGAAAGCGGTCAACTAAAGCAGGCCACCACAAGCATACGTGACTTGCGACCTTTCTAAGACTGAGGTTTCCAGGTCAATTTCACAGCTATATTTACCACATGTAAAAATGCTAGGAAAAAAAAACTGCTAGGAAAGCTGGGAGAAGATGTTCAACTTTCTGCGGATTTGCAGGCAACACCAACAGCATGACAATCTGACAAGACACGGGGTCTTTTACAGCAAGATCCACTTATAACTGAAAGGTTAAAAGCCAGGTGAAGGAAACCAGCTCTCTGCATTTAAACACTCCCCTTCTGAAAAACTATTCTCTCCTTTTACTAGCTCACCTCTTATCCAAAATGATCCACTTTCCTACCTCCAAGGTTAGGACATGCCAATCCACTTCTCTGGCAATGTAAGACTGAAGCACCAACGTTTCAGTCTACACTGTAACTATTTTTGCCATGTTTGTTTCATCTTAAGAGGCCATTCTTATTCACGTGAGTTCGAGCACATTAAATGTATGTGCTTTTATCAGACGGTGGAAAGGGAAAATAGAAGGTTCAAAGTCAAAGTCGCTCAGTCATGTCCAACTCTTTGTAACCCCATGGACTATACAGTCCATGGAATTCTTCAGGCCAGAAAACTGGAGTGGGTAGCCTTTCCCTTCTCCAGGGGATCTTCCCAACCCAGGGATTAGAACCCAGGTCTTCTGCATCGCAGGCAGATTCTCTACCAGCTGAGCCACAAGGGAAGCCCAGGAATACTGGAGTGGGGAGCCTATCCTTTCTGCAGTGGACCTTCCCAACCCAGGAATCGAACTGGGGTCTCTAAAAAGCTCGGATAGGGACTTCCCTGGTGGTCCAGTGACGAAGATTCCATACTCCCACTGCAGGTGGACCTGTGTTCGATCCCTGGTTGGGGGGCTAAGGTCCCACTTGCCACAAGTAAGACCTGGCACAGCCAAATAAATAAATATATTTAAAAACAAATAAATAAAGAGCTCTGATAATATAAACTTCCTATCTGTAAATTCACTACATGGGGATAAAAGTAAAAGATGTAATACCTCGCCATGGTCAGAATTTCAGATTCTGGGATTAAAGGTAGCTCAGATGCTGGCCTAGCTCCCCAGAGGACAGACAAGCAGATGGAAGCCCCATTACTACCCACAACCACAGAGCCCTCCCAGGCAGGGATGTTACAACTTCACTGAGGAAGCAAAGCTCCAACTCTGGCAGTCTTGGCCCTAGCAAAGACCCCTGGCCATGCATTTTGCATGTACCACAAGGGGGACTGTCCCTTGAGAAAGGAAGTACTTTGAATGCTCAAGAACACACATTCAGAGTTGGAACAAAGGTCACTGGTGGGGTTGGCAAACCACCCAAACCAGACCTAAGGTTTGATGAGGAAAATCTTTCCAAGACAGCTAAAATCATTTTATTTCATAACTTAAACAACTGCTTTGTGATAATCACCAGAAAAAAAGAGGAAAACTAGGAGAGGAAAAGGAAGAGACATGAAAAAATTCCCCTCTGATTTCCTATATCTGCTTAGATCACCCTAAACTAGGGAGCCTCCCCAATGCTGACTTTAATGAGGACCTTCCTAAAGCTGGTCCAACTGGTGTTCAAGTCACTGGACTGAAAAACAAGTTTATGAGTAGCAAGGTCACCTGATTCTGACCATGTCCATGCTGTTTACCCTAAGATGACAGGCCAGTGGTTGACACAGCTTTGATGAATGCTGCAAAGACTCTACTATCCCTTTGAAGTCCCCAGGGGCCTCTACATGACTAAATGCCATAAAAAGGAGCCTTGAATACAGCAACAGTGTGAAAGGAGGGAAGTGACAAACACCACACAACAGTGGGGGAACTTCATTCCGGACGCTGAACTGTTAATGTAAACTTGTTACTTGTTTCCCTGACTTGTGAGGGAAACAGTCATTACATCATCACCAAAGAGAAGCCCCTCTTCTACAAAATGTACCTACTTGCCATCAAAAGCTACTGCTTAGACCAGGTCATGACCACAGCCGGGTAACAGGTACCCACTACTCAACCCTTTGCAGCCCAGACCCATGCAGCTCAGCAGCTCATGCAGGCACAAGTGTCAACCAGGAGACCTCAAACTCTGACCACAGGGAACAGCTCCGTGCTGGGGGAAAGGTGGTCAGGAGGGGCTTACCCATCTCTTCCTTTGCTGACAATCTTCACCTCAAAGTAATAAATGCCACAGGCAGCAGGTATGGGGTGGGTAGCACGCACTGACGCCGCATCTTTGTGATTTTTGCCATGACCTAATAGAGGAGGGCAAGGAAGAAATTTCAGCAGAGGGAACTACAAATGGAAGCCTCATTCCTCTCTGCTCCATGGCAACTTTACCCCTTCATTGCCAGAGAAAGCCCTTGCACTGTCCAAGAAATAATTAGACAACAACTAAGCAAATACATAAACCTCCCACCTTTGGTTCACCTCCTCCTAAGCACAGCAGCCCTGCCTGGGACTCTGTCCACCACAGAAACCACAGGAGGGTACATGCAATGTGGGTGCCTTCATGAGAGATTTCCTAGTGCTGCTGGCAGACTCTTCAGGACACAGGCAGTCCACTTGGAAGAGTAGGGGAGGGAGAGGCAGCCCTGGAAGATGCCCCCACGACTTTGGGCAGAACCTCAGGCCCCGTCTGGGATGTCTGGCAGGTGAGCAAGCTCATGGACCTCTGGCCGAAGGAGGGGATGTGACCACCCCTGTCTTCAGACACTTTTGAAACTAAGCAGTGGTAAAGGGCTCAGCTAGAGTCCCTGGAGCTACCTCAGGACAAGCAGGAAGGCCCTGGGAAGAAGGTCCAGCCCAGAACTGGTTCGGACACCTGTTGCGGTTCTCCTGACACCGGGTGTCTCAGGGCAGAGCAGACAAGGCAGTCAATCCCTGGCCCGGTCAGCTCCACTACCCTAGACACCTGCAGGAACTAAGGCCCAACCCGGAGCACCCGAGCTGGTGAAGGGACATGATGGAGCACCGGCTGGGCAGCACAGCTACCCCGTAGACACTCTGGCATTTTCCTCCCCTCGGCCAGAAGGCCGATACCTTTATAGTGGACGCGGAGGTTGCCCTGGGAGAGGCCGATGTAGTTGTACTTGTCCTTGGGGCTCCAGGAGCGCGGCAGCGGCGTCTCATGCTGGTTGACCGCGGGATACAGGCGCTGCAGGCGCCGGCTCAGTTCCTGCTCCCCTGGGGACGGCAGCCCGCACCCAGTGGCCCCGCCGGAGGAGTCTCCAACCTGCGGGCTCCCAGCTCCCGGGTCCGCCGTCGCCGCCGCCATCTTGGAGGGAGCTGCTATTGTGTCACTGGGGGCGGGGAAGAGCAGGACCAGATCCGCCCCGCTCAGCCAATGACCAGCAAGCCAACCCGGGCCGCAGGGAAACCGAGTCCCAGTCCTGCAATTTGCTTTGGACCTCACCACGCCTCGCCACATTTCGGACTCCACTCCCCATAATGCAGAGCTCTCCAGGAGCGGACCAGCTCAGGCTGGTGAGGATCTCTGGGAGATGTAGTACAAACCTGCTCGGCCATAAGCCTGCTCAGCTGAGACATTGAGACACCGAAAACTACAGTTCCCGCTGGCAACGCAGCTCCGGTCTCTCAGTTCACCTCCCTCCCCCGTGGCCTCTGTTTATCCCCCAGCCTCAGCTCTGGTCGCTAGGGTCATATCCGCTGTAATGCTTGACTCTGAGGGGACCCGCAGTCCCTATTCCCCGTCCGAGTACACCTTTGCTGCTTGGCTTTCCTCCCGGCGCGCGGGAGCCGGATTCGGGGGCGTGACACAATCCTGATCCCGCCCCCGCCGATGGGCTGCTGGGATCTGGTCGCCATGGTGACGGACTGTACACTACCACAGCTTCCCAGGCCGCGGGTGCGGGCTGCCAGGCTGCCCGGCTGCCCTAGGGTCATGGACTCCCCGAACTCGCAATCCCTGAACTTCCCCACCACGTCGAGGTAGGCGCTTGGCGGTCTGAGGCCGGAGAGGAGGCCTTGAGTACTTCCAGAAAGAGAAAGGGTACCTGATTCAGACCTGTGCACCTCGTGCCTCTGTCTACTGGTGTGGGGCTCCAGCCCCACAGAAACAGTGGTACAGAAACAATCTCAGATGATTTGTCAGCCTAGGAAGGTGGTTACATTATAGTAAAAGGGGAAAGTGAAAGTCACTCAGTCGTGTCCGACTCTTTGCGACCCCATGGACTATATCGTCCATGGAATTCTCCAGGCCAGAACACTGGAGTAGGTAGCCTTTCCCTTCTCCAGGGGATCTTCCCAACCCAGGGATCCAACCCAGGTCTCCCGCATTGCGGGCAGATTCTTTACCAGCTGATCCACAGGGGAAGCCCAGTAAAAGGGGAGGCGCACTTTATCATTAGTCACAGCCAGCTTTTTCGCGTTGAGCGTGCATTAAGTGCCAAGTGCTCCATACACCATATTAAACCCTCACAGCAATTCTATGAGGCGGTAATATCACCATTTTACAAACATAGAAATAGAAGTCTGAAGAGATCATGTGTTTTATACATGTTTATAAGTCATGGAGCTGGTATTTGATCTCAGCCATGTGAGTCTCTAGATTTGAGCTCCTAGCCACAGGATAAACAGCCTCTTTACCCACTGGCTGAAGATAAAAAAGCATCTCTAAGCAGCCCAAGAACATCTCATAGCCTCAAGGTAGCTCCTGCCTGTATTCACAGGTGCAGCCTCTGGACACTGCAAATATGATAATAAGCTCCTATAGCCAGAGAAGCCACAACCAAATAAATATTTTTTAAAAAATAACACACTAGAACTCCTCAGAGGATTATGTGTTTAAAAAAAAAAAAAAGGATGGATGCTGTCTCCATCCTTCCTTGTAAGGAAACTGGGCTGAGTGAAGTTAAATTACATGCCCAAGAGGGTTCCTGTTAGAAGATAGATGTCAGCCTCTGGGTCCTATCATTTAGTTAGTATAGGCTCAAGACTCTCACCCTGACTTTTGACTCCAGACTCTGTACTTTTTGTCCTATAGCACCTGCCTTTGGTATCACACCCCTAGAATGTGCTGGTAATGTACATACAATGGTCATTAGAGCCACAGATGAACGCTGAAGGAAGTATAGGCCCACGTGGTTTTATAGGTTCCTGATAAGGGGTGTTATGCCACTACAGGAGTACATGAGATTCCAGTGATGAGGAGAATGTTTCTGGGAATGTGGGAAAATATTGTGAGCCCAGAATCGGGAGCTTGTTGACAGCACCTCAGGGAATCTGTAGGCAGCACTGGGAAGACCCAGAACCTGGCTCGGAGGAGAGAGGAGGCCATGTCTTGTGGTTCTGAGAAGGGTGGACGTGCACTCCCCATTCAAGGCTCTGTCACCCACCACCTCCTTCTCCTTCTCTGTGCAGAGCACAACTGCGGCCTTTAGGAGTGTCCATAGATGATTCCCTCATCACAGAAACCAAGAATACCCAGAAACGCAAGCTTTCTCAGAAACGGAAGACACTGCTGGTTAGTGGCAATTTCCTGTGGGATCTCCAAATTATGATCCCCAGTTAGGGGTGTGTGGGTCAGAGGCCAGGCCCACCAGCCTCTGGGGTGGGAGCATGCACACTTGCCACACCTCACCTGAAAATTCTTCCCAGACCAGCCCCTGCCCACAGATAACCTTCTCTTGCAACACAGCATTCTGGAGTGGACCTCATTTCTTCATCCAGCCTACAATGTGCCAGGTGTTGTGCTTGGTGCTGGGACGGTCCCACCAGATCTGTCAGGGTCTTTTAGAAGACCCTGTATCTTTTTTGTCTTTACACCCCTAGTGCCTGATGTAGTACTTGAGTGGCTGCTATAATGTGTGCCATAACTGCTGTGAGTAGGTGTGTGAAGGCAGTAGCAAAGGACATTCATCCACTGTGTTGTTGGCTCTGCACTGGAAGTAGGGACTCTGTTAGTCTCAGGACAGTGTCTTCCTCCATTCCTGTTCTTTGAAGTTTTTATATAAAAATGAATGCTGGGGAATTCCCTGCCAGTCCAGTGGTTAGGACTCTACACTTTCACTGCAGTGGGGAATGAGTGCCATCGCTGATTCTCCCCACAAATTTTAAAAAATGGTATGTTATTAAGATTTAGGAGTTTTTGTTGATATGATAAGATTGTTATTACTATTTAATCAGCAAGCAGCCATTGTCCAAAAATCACAGGTGAAAAAAACACGTTTGAGCAAACTTGTAAGTCCAGCTCACAGTGGAGAATTGTGGGCTGTGGTAGTTTTCCACCACACACTTGGGTGAGTGTGTCTTATGTAGAAGATGGGATGAGCTGTACCCTTTGTGAGGCTGGGGACTTCAAACATCAAGAACCTGATATCAGGGCGAGAAAGCGGTAGTGTGGACTCTAAGCGGAGACCAAGCGCAGGCACAGTACCGCATGATCCCGATTACTTGGGGCTCCCTGCCCCTTCAGCAGCCATCTACTCAGTGGAAGTGGGACCAGGCTCTCACTCCCTTTATTTTGCTCGTCGGCAGTGATACCGTACTAAACCACCAGGGGGCGTTGCACCCTCCGGCAGTCCCTCCGACCCCCGGGGCCACCCTTCCCGTTTTCACCTGCAGGGGGAAGCAGACAGCACAGCTCACGCGAACACCGCCTTCCAAGCACCCGCTTGCAGAGGCTTTACCAGCTGTTTGATAACCAGACCAAGAAAGCAGCCTATGCTGGGAAACCAAAATAGGGTAACCCCGTCTTCTCTTGACAGAAACGGCAGACAGAACGCGAGATCTGGCCTCTTTTATTTTTTAAGTCTCCCAAAATAAGCTAAATTAAGCTTTATTTCTATGACTAAAGTGGTTTTGTCTTCTCAGGGAATTTTCAAGGCTGGTCTCCCTTTGTTACTGTTCTTATATTTTCTGTTCGTCTTTCTTGAAGTATGGTTACTTTACAATGTGTTAGTTTCAAGTATACAGAAAAGTGATTCCATTATACATATATTCTTTATCAGGTTCTTTTCCATTATAGGTTATTATTACAATTACATAGTAATTATTACATTATAGGTTAGTAATACAAGATATTGAGTATATTTCCCTGTGCTATACAGTAGGTCCTGTTGTTTACCAATTTATATATAGTAGTGTGTATATGTTAATCCCCAGATCCTAATTTATCTCCCCCACTCCCACTCTGCTATCCCCTTTGGTAACTGTAAGTTTGTTTTCTATGTCTATTTTGTAAATAAGTTAACTTGTATCATTATTTTAGATTCCACATATAATTGATATTATATTTATCTTTCTCTGACTTGCTTCATTAATATGATACTCTCTAGGTCCATCCACATTGCTGCAAATGGCATTATTTCATTCTTTTTTATGGCTGGGTAGTATTCCTCTATATATATATGTACCACATTTTCTTTATTTTGAGCTTTAAACTCTTCACAATTCTGTTTCATCATCTCTTCCCCCTCCCATGCTGTGTTTTTATTTATTCAACAAATACTTGTTGATTTCCACTGTGTGTCAGGCACTGGTGATACAGTGGTAAGCAAGACATCTACTCTGTTTCTGAGAGAAGATGGGGGTGCGATGATGGGAATAAGTGGGTGTTGGGATTGAAAAGAGTATCAGGGAGAACCCCTGAGATCCTAAATATGAATAGCCAGCCTGGAGCATTCTTGACCCTGGCAAAGCATGTGTGAACATATACACCCAATAAGTAGCGTTTCTGTTTTTATTATATCATGCATCCAACTAAATCATGCTTCCTGAAATATTTATTCCACAATATTTGCTAAATGCTACTTAAGACTATGAAGAGTGTTAACACAACACTGTAAATCAACCATACTGGAATTAAGAAAAAAAAAAAAGACTATGAAGACTATGAAGTGTGAAGCCATCAATTCTGGAAGTACAGAGATAGGTCAACCCAAACCCCAAGAGGCTGGAGTCCTCCCTGAGACCTAGCAACAAGACTTACTATGTACTTTCCAAAATATTTAGGGAAAGGGTGGATGATTGCAAGATTGAGATAAAATAGGTAGAACTAAGAATGCAAAGAAGAGCCCAAGGAGACAGGGGCAATTTCCACCCTAAGAGGGTCAGGAGCCAGCTACCATTAGTCTGGAAGGACTCCTAGAACCTGGATATGTGGGATATGGGAGGTAGGCTTGGCCTCCATCCCAGAAGAACCTGGAAGCTGGGCTCAGGGCCACAGAGCAGGCTTTAATATTGAATTCAATAATTCAGTTTTTTTTTTAATTTCAAAGTAATTTATGCATTGTAGAAAATTTTGAAAAATACACAATTATAGATACAAAAGCACCCATGGGCCTATCATTACAGAATAACTGCTGGTATTCTTCCTTCTTTTCTGGTTTTTTATCTTACCTGGTTGTGCTTATTCCCTAATTTCAGGCTTTACTTAACTAACCTTGCTATAACCCATGTTAAGCCTCTTTGTAAACATTTCATGGCTGCACAATAGTCTTCTACTTTTAGATACTTAGAGAGTTTTCTGATTTTTTTCATAGTCATAAGTAAGGCTTTGAGGACCTTATAATAGAGCTGCCACTTCACCTCTATGCCCTCTGCACTGGCCAGCCCAGACCTCAGCCTCAGCTGGCCTGCTCTCCTTGGGCATAGGCCCGTTCATAGCTCTTGAAAAATGTTGCTGTTTCCCTGAGGTATTGGTGCTACCCAGGTAGTGGAAGTGTGGAGTCCTAAGCACTAGACCACCAGGGAATTCCCATAAGGACCACAGTCTTAATTGTGAACCATATTAAGAGATGTTGTTGGGGAGGAAAGACCCAGGAGTGGAAGGAGGAGCCTGGAAAAGAACATCAGGAAGGGGAGCAATGTTGTTATGGTAACCCCGCCTGTCCCTTCTTATAGTCCGGTTCGTTCTCCATCGGTGGCCACCTGTCCCCATGGCCCAGATACATCAGTGACCAGACCATTCTGCATAATCGAAAGCCCTGTTCAGATGACTACCGGAAGCGGGCAGGGTAAGCCTGGGTCAGCCTGATGGTGGATAGACTGGGCCCAGAAACAGTACAGGGATGTGTGCTGCCACAGTCCTGTGGGGCATGAGGGTCCGGCAGGGTGTCCATGGCATCTCAGCTCACCACCCCCTGCAGTAGCTTGCAGCAGCCCCTGGGCACAACCAAGCCGAGGTACCTGGAGCAGCTTGAGAACTACCTGCGCAAGGAACTCCTCCTGCTGGACCTAAGCACGGATTCTGCCCAGGAACTAAAGCTGCAGGTCAGAACCACAGAAACCCTGCAGGGAAACCTTACTCACCAGGACTGGGCACTTCAGATTTTCTGCAGAGACCAGCCTTCCCCAGCTCTTTTGGGTTCCCCATTCCTGGTAAGAGAAACAGATTCTATGGCACAGCGTGAGCAAGCAAAGTGACCAGGGTGGAACCAAAACTCTCCTAAGGCTTTGGCTTCTTGACCTGAGTAGGTGGCCTGGATACTGTCTCCAGTCCCTTCTGTGATCCCCAGCACCCACCTTGGGTCATTCAATATCAGTGAATGGAGCCTGAATCTTGACAGTTGGGCAAGCTGGGGTCATAAAATGTCCACGAGCCCAGTCACACTAGCCCCAAGCTTGAGGAACTTAGCCAAAACAGAGAGAAATCTGGATGTAACCTAGACTCTGATGCATATCAGGGAAGTAATCACCCAATTCCTGCTAAAACGGAAATGATGATGAGGAACCCCGCAATTCTGACTTAGTCACTGCCACAAGCATTTGCTGAGCACCATCTGTGCAAACTCTGGATGGGGCCTAGATATGGCCTCATGAGCTAAAAGGAACCTCGCCAACAAGGAAGCAGAAGCAGAAGCAGAGAGGGCATCCAGCTTCATAGCAGTGGAGCTAGGACTCAAACTCAGGGTGGGTTCTGGAGTCTGTGCTCATTCCAGTACACAATGTTGCTTCCAAAAGCTTCCTGTGTGTCCAGGTAGGACAGGAAATCATGTCTCATTGGAGGCTGGAACGCAAGGTTAGAGCCTAAAGTGCTGTAAATGGGGAGGGGTGTTGGTGAGAGGCCAGCTGAAGCACAGTGAATGGAGGAGGTTGGCTGTCTGGAGAGCCAGAGAGGGGGTGCAGGTAGAGGGGGAGGTCCTGACCCAGGCTGCCTGCCAGGTCTCCAGAGAGCAGTTTAGACGGATGGACTCAGCTCCCGGACTGTGTGAGACCCTAGTGGTGCCTGTGGCATTTATTTCAATGTGAATCTACTGGCAGCTTCATACTAGAACCCTTCTAAGTTGAGCAAAGAAACACTTAGGTCCCACTGAGGGTGGCAGCTCTAGGCCAGGAGATGACAGTTTCCCTTTTCTTGCCAGCCTTACAGAGAGATCTTTGAATTCTTCATAGAGGACTTCAAAACATACAAGCCATTGCTGTCCTCCATCAAGAATGCCTATGAGGTGATGCTGGGTAAGACTGCAACCTCTCTGCCTGGGCCGAGCCTGGCAGAGGCACAGAAGATCCTATTTTGATCTTCTGGGTTCTGCAGGGGTCTGGGGTACCTACAAACTGGGCTTTGAGGTCACCAAGCCGTCTTGCTTACACTCTTCTGTGACAGGACACCCCAGGGCAACTGACTGCCGCCCATTCTTGGAAGCGTGGTGGGGCGGTGTCTGTGGGAAACAGAGCATCTTCCCTGTTGAGACTGAAGCCCAGGAGGGAGCGTGTAGTTCAGGGAAGTGAGGGCGCTTCCCTCCCCAGGCTCAGGAGATGCTGGGCACGGCACAGCTGCAGAACTAAAACTGTGCAGGGAAGGTGCCCAAGTGAGACCCTGGTCCTCATCTGGCCTCCGCCCCTGGTTGCAAATCAAGTGCAGGAAGTTCTTAAGCAGGGATTATAGACTTCTTTGAATGGGAGTATAGACCTTGAGTTTGCAAGGGACATAGTTGCTCACTGTGACCTCAGATCAGTGTCTGCTGGCTGTTTGTCCTCCATGGCCCCAAAGGGACTCCCCTACCTGTCCCTGCTTAGCCCACCAGAGGGAGAAAATTCGGGCTCTGGAGCCCCTGAAGGCCAAGCTGGTCACTGTGAACGAGGACTGCAATGAGAGGATCCTGGCCATGAGGGCTGAGGAGAGAGATGAAGTCTCCATGCTGAAGAAAGAGAAGATGAATTTGCTAAAACTCATTGACAAGAAGAATGAGGAGAAGATCTCATTGCAGACTGAGGTGAAAAGGGAGTAATGTGGTGACCAACTCCCTGAATTCCTGCCACCCCACCCCAAAGGTGACCTTGAGGCCTTTGGCACTGGTGTGACCCCCTGGCTCTCTCCACCCTTCTACCTGGAACGACATACAGAGCCACCACCTGCTCCCAAACCCCGCTTCCACATGCTGTCCTCCTCCTTGGCCCAGGACTGCCTCAGTGTGGCCCTCAGTACTAGCAGAGTCCTACTCCTTGGCTGCCAGACTTTCTCCACAGGAGGAAGCTTCGGCACTTTGACAGGAACAACCAGTCTCCTCCCCTTCCTCCCTTTCTTGTTCCCAGGCCCTGGTAGGGCCGCCCAGCACCCACCCATCCGCTGTGGTGACGAGCTGTCCAGAGACGGCCCCTGACCACAAAGCCATCTCCCCAACAGGTGACCAAACTGAGGAAGAACCTGGCTGAGGAATATCTGCACTACCTCAGCGAGAGAGATGCCCGCAAGATCCTCATCGCAGACCTGAATGAGCTACGCTACCAGAGGGAAGACATGTCACTAGCCCAGTCCCCAGGTAAGCCTGAGGTGGGTTTCTGCCCTGCTGGAGGAGTCTGATTCTCACCACTCACTCCCATGTATTCATTTCTCCTGATATCTGCTCCTTCCATGCTCACTGCCAGTGAGAGATGTTCCTGCTGCCACCAGGGTCTGTGGATTTTCTGAGCTGGCCTGAGAATCACAGACTTCTTGTTTATGTAGGAAACAATCGCTGGCAGTTGAGGCAACCTAGACTCCCCAAGGGCTGCACAGGCCTGGTACTCCATGTCCTGGGCTTCTCTATTTAAGCTCAAAGTTCTACAGTGGTAGCATGATGGAAAGACCCAGTGGTTCCCATGCTGGGAGAGCCGGAAGACCTGGGACATGCCCTGAGGGACCCTCAACCCTGTCCTGGGCTACAGGCCCCAGAGCCAGGGTGATGTGAGCTGGTGGGCCTCCTGGCAGGTGTCTGGGGGGAGGACCCCGTGAAGCTAACAGTGGCTCTGAAGATGGCCCGGCAAGACCTGACCCGCACACAGATGGAACTCAACACCATGAAGGCCAATTTTGGAGACGTGGTGCCCAGGAGGGACTTTGAAATGCAGGAGAAGACCCTCAAGGAACTGCAGGAGCAGGTGCCGGTGGGCAGGCAGGGCAGGGCAGGGCCACACAGGTGGGTAGCAAGGACCAATCACCCTGCCCACAGCTGGAGAGCCTGAGAGACGACTACGAAGAGGTCCGCAAGGAGCACGAGATGCTGCTGCAGTTGCACATGAGCACACTGAAGGAGCGGGACCAGTTCTACTCCGAGCTGCAGGAGATCCAGCGCACCTCCACACCACGACCAGACTGGTCCAAGTGTGAAGGTAACGCTGGCCCTTGGGGCCCTAGGGACTGCACAAGTGTGTGGTCTGGACTCCAGCTCCCTCCCCAATCCCTGCAGATGTGGTGGCTGGAGGACGAGATCGCTGGCACATGCTGGCCGAGGGCAAGAACAGCGACCAGCTGGTAGACGTGCTCCTGGAGGAGATTGGAGAGGGGCTGCTCCGGGAGAAAGACTTCTTCACTGGTCTGGTAGGGGAGTCTCTGGCCTCGGGGAATAGCCAGGCCTCACTGCTGAGAAAACTTGAGGTTCTGAGGGAACGATGTGGGGCTCTGCCCTGCTTGTTGGTGGGGCTACAGCTGGGCCCAGAGATGAGCTGACATGGTTTCTTTCAGGGTTATGGGGAATCCATTCCCCCTTTCCTTCGGTTTGATGGCATGGTGGAGAACAAGAAGCCAACCAAGAAGGAAGTGGTAAAACTCCTCAAGAATGCCTGGAAGGAACGTATCACTGAGGAGCAGGTCAGATCTCTCCATTTTAGCCCGGCATGGCCGCCTGAATCCTCTGGCGGTGGAGGGTGGATGCGGACAGGGGCGGGGGGTGTTCCCTTGAAGCACTAGGGAACTGGGAGGAGGGCCAACCAAGCAGTCTTCCCTCTACCCTGCAGAAAGAGAAGTTCCCAGATTTCTTCTTCAGTTTCCTGGAGCGCCACTTTGGGCCTGGTGATGCCATGGCCTGGGCTTACACCATCTTTGAATATATCAAGCTCTTCCATACCAATGAAGTCATGAGTCAGTTCTATGCAGTCTTGATGGGAAAGGTAAGCTTGGGCCTGGCGCTCTACCCTTTGTCCCCAGCATAGGCCAGCTCTGTCCCTGTTCCTCTAGGAAACAGAAAGATAGTCAATGCTTCCTCCCATAGAGGAAAGAGAGTGTGTACATCAAGCAGATGGAGACCATAGCACAGCTGCTGAAGGAGATGACAAACATTGACAGCCAGAATGAGGGGCTACTAACCGTGGAGCAGTTAAGGTGAGAGACCAGTTGGGTAACCCAAACTCCAGCCCAACATGCCCTCTGGCCTGGTTCCCAGTGCAGGGGGAAGGGGAGCCTGGTGGGAAAAGGCCAGAACCTCAAGGCATGCTGCCCTTCTGAGCACTAGTAGGACTGGCAGAGGGGTGCAGGAAGATGGGTAAGCAGGCCTCTGCCAGGCCCATCAGCCCTCGTGTCTCCCTACAGTACTGTCCTCAGGAGCGCCTTCCCCTTTAAGAAGGATGAGAGAATTCAGGAGTTGATGGAGACAGCGGGCTGGCATCCCAGCATCAGCAATGCAGACTTGCTCGACTACCGCATGTTGTTTATGGAGGTGGGTCGGGGCCCAGGAACTTGCCCAGCCCCGACCTAGCCTCTGCCTAGACTCTAGCCTGTGTATCTTCACCCTGCCTTGTGGCCCCTTCCCAGGATGAGGAGGGCCAGAGCGTGCCCTTTGTGCAAAAGCTGTGGGAACAGTACACGGTGGAAAAAGATGAATACTTAAACGAGTTAAAGCAGGAGCTGGGCCTGGAACTGTGAGTGATCCTGGGGCCCACAGGCTGGGCCACAAAGTAGCACCTCCAGCCCCTGGGTCTCCCTAAGCACCAAGCTTGCTGCTGGGCCTTATATACCACTCAAGCCTAGGAGAGGGTATCCTGGGGTCTGGGTAGAGAGTGGAGGGTCAAGGTCTGTCTCTCTCTTTCTTTGTGGGACAGCAAAGAGGAGGTGACCCTACCCAAGGTACGTGAGGCCCTGATGAACATTGATCCCAGCCTGGACAAGCAGACCCTGAACCACTATTTGAGGCAGGCCTTCCAGCTCCCTATGACAGAAATGCCAGAGGAGGGCGAGGAAAGGGAAGAGGGCATTGTGACACAGCTCCAGACTGCACTAGAACAGCTTCAGATGAATGACATTAGGCGTATGGGGCCTCGGGAGCAGGAACCTGCAAGCTAAGGCCACTGGGGCAGCCTAAGTGCTCCCATGCTGCTAACCTCTGATTGTTGTTATAAAATTCTTTGTCTGAACCCATGCTATTCTCTAGGTTATGCTGGGGAGTCAAGGGGAGGGGCTTGGTCCCTGCCTGGCTGTCCCAGGACATGCATCAAAACACAGCATATTCTGTTTGTGACACTTTATTGATGCTGAGGGGTGGGGAGGAAGCCTAGAAGTGTATGTGGGGCCAAGCAACCCCAGGTGGGGACAGGGCAGGTATGGGTCCTGGTCCCTACTGGGTGGGGAAGACAGAGTTGCCACTGAAGGCACAAGGGATGAGCAGCTGCCGGTACTCCAGGGGCAGGTGCCGCTCCACGAGCACATGCAGGGAGACTCGGTCAGTGACCAGGCCCTGCCTGCAGCAGAGGACAGAAAATGAGAGAATCAGCACCAGCATTCCCACACCCAGCACCTCCCTGCTTCCATCCGCTTACCTTCGCAACAGCAGCTCCAGGTCCTCTGGCCTCACAGTCTTGCGCCCAGCATGAGCAGCAAATACCTCCAAGTCTTCACAAAGATGCTGGAAGTACTTGTCCAGGCTGCCAGGAAGGTTGGGGTAGGACAGACTGTTCATGATCTGAGGGGCTCCTCTCCCCAACCTAAATGTCAAGGACTCACCACTTTTCCACCATCTCCACAGCCTTCTTCTCCATGGGCATCTTAGCATAGAAGCTAAAGAGTTTTGCATAGTGGTTCAGTCCAGCCTTGTAGGGATCTTGACGGGGTCTGGAGCCAGGGATTCGGGGCCTGGGAGGAATCCTGGCCGACAGACGCTTTGGGAGTTCTGAAGGTAAGCTGGAGACAAGAAGTGAACAGAGTTAAGCTAAATGCTCCCTTAAGAGGCCCCTAATCAAAGATAAGTCTTGCTGGCTCCTGCCAAGATTGGGGTCCTTGTGCTCCTTGGCCAGCCTGGGCCTACAGTTCCAACCAATTCTGGGGGGGCAATGGAGATGCAGGGCTATGTAGAAGCCTGGTCTTTCCCTGGGGCCCTGATGCTCCACAAACTGGACACAATGTCCCCGTCTCACCTCATCATACAAACCACTACTTGCTCAGGCCCATGATCCTCAGGCTTTGGCACAGACACCCCCCCTCCCCTGCCTCACCACCAGCCCATTGCTGCCTGTCCCACTCTGCTAATCCTCCTCCAGGAAGCCTTCTCTGACTACTTATTGGCCCAGGTACTTCCCCCTGGCCAGGCTCTTCTAAGCCCCAGCAAGCAGCACAGGATGACAGATGTGTTCTCAGTGAGCCCTGCCCAGCCCACCTCAGGGTGCTCTACTGGGTAACCTCTGCATACGTACAGGAAGAGTAATAACCCTATGGTGCCCAATGCCAACTTCAGTGCCTGCCCCCTTCTAAGAGGCCCGTGTGGAACAGGGTCATGGGATCTTACACTGCAGTGCTCGGTGGTGGAGCTGGCTCAGGAAACTGAAGTCGCCTGGCCTGAAGCAACTCTGGAGTGCTGGGGGCCAATTGTGGACTTGCTGCAGAGGAAGCGCAGGGTTGTAGGAGGCTCAGGCCTGACCATCTCACCCAACCCTGAAGGCCTGCAGCTCCCTTATCCTGTTCTTTGATGGTTCCATCTAGCTCCCGCCAAGCAAGGTGCCCTTCAGAGTTTCCCTGGCCCCAGACTACCTGAGCCCAGAAACACAAGCCAGGTTAAGTCCCTCCTCCGAGGCCAGGAACACAGCTGTCACTTACCCACCCACTCCCTGATCCCTCCACTGGGCCCCTTACCCGACCTACCAGAGGTGTCTTCATCCTCTGAAGCTCCTTCTGGCTCCTTGGCCTCAATAGCCCCCAAGGATCCCACTGCTTCTGTCACCTCTGTGTGTCCTTCAGGCTCTTCTGCCCTGGCAGATTCTTGTTCTTCTGCTGCCTTCTCCACTTCCCTCACACTCATGCTTTCTTCCATACTTTCTTCTGCTTCCTCACCTACTCCATTCTGTAAGGGCTCTACGCCATCTTCTCCAGAGATACTGCTGGTGTTTGGAAAGCCCATAGCAAGGGCATCAACCTCCTCCACCTTTCTTGCCAGAAGCTGGGCTGGTTTCCCAGGACCTGAATCTAGGGAACAGAATACACACTAGCGAAGCAGTAGGCCAGGGCTGTAGCACTGCAAAGGGTAAAGATGGAGTAGTAAAACCCAGCCTAGCCCGTCAAGGAGGGAAGAAGGCCAGAGGCAGAACCAGGGCACTGGTTTGGAGTATCCTGGCCCGACACTGACTTTGCTATTGAATGAACGGATCAAGAGCCCTCCAAAGGGACTTGCGGGAGGGGGAGGGCATACCTATGGGCCTGAGGAGGGAAAACCACCAATGCCAATTCTTGCTCAAGCTAGGCTTGACTCCAGGGCGCATGCCCCACATACTCACGGTTGTTTTGAAGTCCAGGCCCACTGCTCCGTGTCCTGCGACTGGCAGCCCCCTCCACTTCTTTTGTCCCAGAGTGAGAGGGACAAGGCAGGGAGTGGTGTACACTGGGGGAATGGTCAGCCAAGGGCTGGGAGAAGGGCTGGGTGTCCTCCAACACTATGTCCGTTGGCACAGTAGCAACAGGAGTTCTGTGGCTCTCACCTGGAAATCAAAGGCCAGGTGGCACTCAGAATTTTGCCCACCTGCTGCTACCCAGTCACCAGGGCCTAAGTAGTAGGTCTATGAGTCTGCCCAAGTGGCCCTCAGAAAGAGAAGACTACTTAGTACTCAGCTTAATCTCCCTTCCACAGCTCTCCTTGCTTACCTCCCTGCTTCTCAGCCTGGCATTCCCAGGCTCCAGAGCTCAAAAAAGTGAGTTTGCCCCACTCAAACTGCTCACCCATGCCTCCATTCTCCACTTCTCACTCAGATCCCTCTGCCAGAAACCGTTCTCTTGCCGTGATGAACTTCATTTGTTTTCTGGAATCAGGCTCCCAGGTCAGCTCTGGCTGACCAGCTGATCCTGAAACTTAGCCCTCTTCAATCTTCCAATAAGCTCCAGCCACCATATCACACCCCTTTCCTACCCTCAGTCCTATAGCTCTTCAAGGATACAGGGTTCTGGAAGACTGGACTAAGGAGGGACTAAGAGGGACTAAGAGGGACTAAGAGGGACTAAGAGGGACTGGACTAAGAGGGACTAAGACTGGCCCCACAAGATAAGTGGCAACTTGTGGAAAGAAACCAGGAAGTCCTCCTAGATCTACTGGCCAGGACTGCTCACCATTCCTGACACAAAGGAGAGAGAAGCAACCTTGGACTCAACAGCACCTCCCATCAATCATGGGGTGGAAGATTTCCCCATCGACTAGAAGAGGAAAATCTCAACCTTACCTGGAGGAGCCACAGGAAAGGAAGTATCTCGCAGATCCTGCAAAAATGTACCCACATCTACCACTCGGCGAGTAGGAGGTCTTCGAGCTAAACCAGGCCTCTTCACTGATTGTGGCTGGACAGGCACGGCAAAGGTCAAGTTGAGAGAGCTGACGGGAGGGATGAGGCACAAAGGAAAGTAAGGTACCTGAGGCCTAACCCCCTTCCCCTGCTCCAGAAATTCCCCCAGCTCCCCTGGTGCTCTCTTCTCTTAGAACAGCCACCATGCTAGGGCATGGAGGAATATGGTCAGATTCCCTCCTAGTCAGCACCTCCTTTCCCAAGCCTCTCTCCCAGCAATTCCCAGAATAAATAGGCAACAGCACCTGGTGAGGGAAGAGGCATCAGCATTCTCACGAGGCTCTACAGAAGATGTAAAAAGAAACCATAAGTTACCAGGCCTCTCAGGCCTCCTCAGTCTCTCCAGAGGACAGAGAGGGTGGCCACAGGTGTTGTCCAGGACCTCACCTTGGGAAAGATGCCCCCAGTCCATTCCTTGTTGAAACTCTGACAACCTCAGCCTCTGCTTCCTTCTGCCAGGAGCCAGCAGACCTGGAGCCAGGGTTGTGGGGGGCTCAAGTTCAGGAAGTTGCAGCTCCAGGCTACAAGGACGGAGCTTATCTCAGACAGACTAGGACACCCAATTCTGGCTCTCGGGGCCCCCCAAGAGACTCCCTGACCAATAATACCCCCAACAGCCCAGTCCAAGGGGAGAATTGACTGTACCTGCCCCGACTGCTTTCCCGTCTGGAAGGCTGGACAACCTGTGGTGATGGCACCAGCTTCACCACTGCCTCTGGCATCACAATGGAAGATTCTGGAGCTGTAGAAATAGTAAGGAGAGGACTTCCCAGGTGGTGCAGTGGGTAAGAATCTGCCTGCCAATGCAGGGGACACAGGTTCGATCTCTGGTCGGGAAAATTCCACATGCTGTGCAGCAACTAACCCTGACTGGCACAACTACTGAAGCCCATGCACCCTAGAGCCTGTGCTCTGCAGTAAGAGACACCACTGCAATGAGAAACCCACGCACTGCAATGAAGAGTAGCCTGCACTTGCTGCGACTAGAGAAAGCCCACACAGAGCAATGAAGACTCATTGCAACCAAAAATAAAGAAATAGCAAAGAGAGCATGAAGCTGGCAGGGCAGGCTACCCTAAATGAGGGATACCATGGGGCTGGAGCCTGATTCTCACTGCAGGCCAGTGCTTGCTCACCAGTTAGTATGATGTTCTTCAACAGAGTCCGGGGTGTCTGTTCCTCCAGGTGTCCACTGGCTTGAACACGGGCCAATCTGTCAACAGACTTTGGGGAAAAGCACCAAGCAATCACTCTGTTCTTTTGCCTTGAGAGTCCCTCCAGGTGGGCTCCAGAGCAGAGCTAGAACTCAAGGGCCCCCTGAAGGCAACCAGAGCCCTATAGTGGTCAGTGGGTAGGGCACTTACCCTGGCTGTATGAGAACGACGCTTGGCAGTCATCTTTGTTTGACTCCTCAGCCTCCTAGAGGAAGGTGTTTCAAGCAGGTCTCTCTGGGCACTGTGTAAAGACCAGCAACTGTGAGAACCGTGTAGGAAAGGGGAACAAGGGGAATTAGAGAGGTATCTTCATCTGGGATCTTGGCTGAAGTCTTCTACCCTCAGGGACAGGGACCCAGAAACCACTTGCCCCTCCCATAGCTGTGTTCCCAGTCCTGTGTCAACAGGGTTGTGTATGAAAGGGAGCCGGAGAAGAATGGGAAGAGAAAGGAAATATGACGACCCAGACAGAGGGGAAGGGCTGAGGAAAACTTCACAGAGGTGACTTTGGCAAAATCAGGGGTTAACCACACTGATAAGCAGAACAACTTGAAGAGCATCCATTCTAGACATTAAAACAAACCAAGGATATTTAAAAAAATTTTTAACCTCTTAAGTACTCTTCAGGGTCGGAGAGCAACCTCCACATGGGTCACTCTAGTCCTAGCTTTTCCACTCCAATCCCCTCTCAGATTCCAGAACTACGTAAATGTTCCTATGGCACAACTCCCACCTCGTCACTCATAGGTGTAAAACCTATAGTGAATGGCTTCTCATTGTCAATAAAGGAACTGCAGCGCCCTAGAATGTCAGCAGACGCCATCTTCCACACCCTCTACACCATGAGCTCACCACCGCCCTCACCCACTGACACTCCCACCACATCCAGCCAAATTCCACCTCCCTAGCAAAGCATGGTTCCAGTTCCTGCCTCCCGACTGCTACCCAAACTGTTCTCTCCAGTTCCTTTCCCATTTTTCAGCTGGGAACGAACCGCCTGGGAGGCAGTTCAGGGCAGATGCCTGGACAACTCTGGAAAACTGGCCTAGAGAACAGAGCAGAAGTCCAGATTCTGAGCAAATATCCTTCGCGTTCAAAAGCGCACCCCCCCCCCCCCCCCCCCGCCAATGACTCCTGCATAATTAAGTTCTGAGGTCCTGAGCGGCCTGGAGGCTCACGGGTCGGGGCACAAACAGTCGACCCGAGCCCAGCGGGGAGAAAGGAGCCTGGTCTGAGTCCTGGGCTCTGCTCTTCTCCGGAACTCAGTTTCCCTCTCCCAACTGAGTCAGCGCGGGACCCCATCTCCCAGGGCCTCTGCTTGCTCTTGTGCTGGGGCAGCGCCCTCACATACCCAGACCGAGTACTCCGGGCTCGCCGCGGTGTACGCGGGTCCGCTGTATCCAGCACCCGCCGTAGCAGTGTGCGTGTCGTAGGCTCGCTGTCAGGGCTGAAGTTGTCGGCCATCGCCTCAGTTGCCCACTTTTCCAACGGCTTGGGTATCCACAGCCGTCGCCTTCCCGCCGCCACATTTAAGCCAACTCTCGCGATGCTTCCGAATTAGGTCAATTCTCGTGAGGCAGCCGCACAGCCCCATGGGGATTGCAGTTCTAGTCCTGCAGCGGCCTTCTCTCGGTGTGTACAGTGGTGGTTGCAAACTGATTTTGCAGGCATCCTTACCTTGTGTGTTGTGTTCAATTGCTCAGTCGTGTCCAACTCTTAGCGACCCTGTGGACTGTAGGCCGCCAGACTCCTCTGTCCGTAGAATTTTCCTGGCAAAAATACTTGAGTGGATTGCAATTTCCTCCTACAGGGAGATCGAACATGCGTCTCGTGAGTCTCCTGTATCTCCTGCATTGCAGGCAGATTCCTTCCCACTAAGCTACTGGGGAAGCCCCATCCTTAAGCCTGAACAAATATGGGCACCATTTGAACCCTCGGTTTCCTTAGGGTGATACCCACCTAATAAGGGTGTGTGTGTAATGACTCAAAGAGATAATGTTTAACTCAGGATGTGACATATAATAAGCCAGGCCACCAAAAAAATAGTAGCTACTATTGTTAGAATGTCTCTCATTCTCTTCTCCCTCTCCGAAGATGAGAGACACATTTGGGCCTCTAAAAAATTACTGTATTCTATATGTGACCTGGTCAAATTTGCATTTGCCAACCAATGTGTCTGTATCTATCACAATAGATCAGTTTTCAGGCTAGGAGGCTAGTGAACTGTTTGTGATCCAGCAGAGATGTTAAAATTTCCAAACACAAGCAATTTCAAGATGAATTCCGGCTCTCAAAAGTTCTGTTAATATTGGATACTCCGTTACCATATTTTCACCAATTGATAGCCCCATTGCTCACATTTCTTAAGTTTTAGTGGGAACTGAAGTAGAACTTGAGTTATGCATTTCCTGTGGAGTTTTCCTTCATGATCCTAAATTGAGTGTGAAGTATCAGATACTGGAAACAGGCATGGGCACATTTGTGTTTGTGTTTAAATATAGATTAAAGAAAATATAGGATTTTTGCATCTCAAAATAAGAGAACTGCGGAGGAAAATCATATCAGTATTCCCTATGAAGGAAAGCTACGCTGCTCAAAATAGCCTGGAGTTAAAACTCCCCTCGAGGTCCTCCACACCATTCTATACAGAATAAAGAACTTTCTCCCCTGAAGAAAGGAATGGGCATTAAGATTGATTACGTTCAGCTCCCAGCTGATCCCAGTCTCTGGCCGGTCTCAGAAATTCCTTACCCCAGTTGTTCAAAGCTAACTAATCAAAAATAATCATGAGGAAAAACAGACCCCCTCAAAATGATGTATCTCCACATATATATGTATATATGTTTTCTATATATACCTATTCTCTTCTTGATTTAGCCCAGCAGCCCACTAATTGGACTGCTGCCCCTTCTCACCTCATTAAAGGTGATCTGTTCCTGTAAAGTGCCAGTCTTGTTTTTTTTTCTCCGAACCTTGCCTTCTCTAACTCCCTTACCTTACACCCTGTCATTTAGACCTGACCTCTGTGATGGCTTCCCTTGTGGCTCAGCCAGAAAATAATCCACCTGCAAAGTGGGAGACCTGGGTTTGATCCCTGGGCTGGGGAGAACCCCTTCAGAAGGGAAAGGCTACCCACTCCAGTATTCTGACCTGGAGAATTCCATGGAGTCGGACACAACTGAACAACTTTCACTTTCACTTTCTATGTTACCTGACTTAATTTGCTAGCCCTTTGCAGGCACTTTTCCACCATCACTATCAACCTAAGTAAAATATTTATTTATTATTTGTAAAGTCTTGAACTGGATGATACACATGTTTTTCACATAAAAACCTTTAATGTTTTTTCACATAAAACCCTTTTCAAAACAATTTGAGAACAAGCTTACTTTGGCATAGTATTGTTTGCATAGATTCTCCTTACTGTGTTTCCATGATTGATTATACTTGTGTGTGTGTGTTAGTCGCTCAGTCGTGCTGGACTCTTTGTGACCCCATGGGATATAGCCCACCAGGCTCCTCTGTCCATGGGACTTCCCAGGCAAGAATACTAGAGTGGGTTGCTATTTCCTTTTCCAGAGGATCTTCCCGACCCAGGGATCAAACACGGGTTTCCTGCATTGCAGGCAGACTCTTTACCATCTGAGCCATGAGGGAAACTTTGTGACTTTATATTTATTACTTGTCAAAAAAGAAAAAGGGGGAATTCCCTGGCAATTCAATGGTTAGGACTCCGTGCTCTCATTGCTGAGGGCCTAGGTTTAATCCCTGTTTCAGGAAATGAAATCCCACAAGCAATGTGGCATGGCCAAAAAACAAACAAAAGAAAAAACCCCCTAAAACTAACAAACAAAAAAACTAGGTTCATGGGACCAGACCATGTGAGGTCTTAACAAGTTCTGCAAAGGAGTTTGAACAATATTCTAAATGCAACAGGCCACTGGAGGGATTTAAGCAGATGTATTACATAATCATATTTTCTCTGGCAATGATGTAAAGAACAGATTGCAGGGGAGGCAAGATTGGAAGTAGGGAGACATGTGACAAAAGTTCTTGCCTTTCTCCAGAGGTGACAAGATAAAAGGTGGCCAGGGCAGTGAGGGTAGAGAGAAAACCATGTGTTGCATTCCAGATATCTTTTTCAGTGTAGAATACTATGTACATTAGAAGTCATTTTATGTACTAGAAGGTAGAGTTCTATAAAGCATAATCTTCAATGATCTGTACACAAAGAAATAACATCAACTTGACCTCTCACCAACTTTTTTTGAGTAAGGTAGGTCTTGAGACTGGTAGGAGTAGAACCATATCGGTAACTGTAGGACAATGAAAACGTATAACAATACAAAGATCTTTTGCTGAATTTTATCTCTACTGCACACATTTTATAAACATTCAAACATATAACAAAGTGTGTATTCATGTTTTAATAGCTGTATAAATGATTCACCCAAATGAATGCACATGTTTCAGCATGAGCTACACATACTAGAGAATGCGTTTCTGAATCTAAATTGGTTCAAGCTGTGGCCCTCAATAGCACTGGCCAGGAGGGATGGTTCTGTGGAATCCACACAAATAACAAAGGATCACATTGGTTGTAAACAGAAATGCAATGGTAATGTTTGGGTGTTGGAACTAGAAAAATAGTTCTTCCCCCCCCTCCCCCACTGTCCTGTATGCTTCTAGAACATTTTATGTATGAGTTTGTTTTACAATAAATAACAAACTTTTTAAAAAAGTAACAGTTAACTTGGAGTGCTATTGCTCTCTTCTGCAGTTAACTTAGAGCGCTATTGTTCTTTTTAAAAGGCCCGATCTATTTCTTTTTTATATCAAATAATTAGAAATAACATATACTTGGCTTTGAATGAATACCTGTGGTTTGTAATCAGAAGAGAACAAAATGAGGAGGGAGTGTCAGGAAAAACGGAGAAGAAGGGCAAGAAGTAGGAGGAACGGAGAATTCAGCAGAGGAGGGCTAGCTTACAGGTAATTCTTCCGGACAAGAGCCTGCTTCCTTGGTTTTCCAGTCTCTCTTGCCCTTTAGAACACTTTCCCCAGAGAAGTCGAGGGAATCAGGAGGTAACTTGTTACAAACCCTATCCATCCTTTCGTTTCACACCCTTCCCCTTCCAACAGTTCGCAGTCGCTGTCATAATAAAATCACAAATCTTTTAAGTTGGCCTGGTTTGGTTATCTTTCTGAGCTTCTGCCATTCTGTCTCTTTAAGGGCGGAGCCTAGCTCCTGCTTGCCTCAGGGCGTTACAGGCTGGAGCCCAGGGAAAGAACCAGCTGCTCCTCCCTACCCAAGCTTTCGTGGATTTTTAAGTGTTCTTTTTTTTTGTTTTTTGTTTTTTTACGTTACACAACTTTGGGGGTCGTAGTTCCCGGAACAGGGATGCGACACGTGCCCTATGCTGTGGAAGCTTAGTCTTAATCACTGGACCACCAGAGAAGTCCCTCATGATTTTTTTCTTCCGGGGCCTCCGCCTCCGAATTCCTCCTATCTTGTTCATTTTTCTTGGAGCGTTTATTTCTGTAATTAGACATCCATTAGCGTGCTTTCACACCTATTGTCCAAGTCCGACCCTCAGTCCCTCTATAGTCGTGTCGGGTCGACTGGGTTCCTACAGGATTTCCAACTCCGCGCACTGTGTTCCGCACACAGTAGGCACCCAGTGATGACTGTAAGTGATCATTGGTCAGTAAGTGAGTCAACGCAGCAGCGTCTAAGTCGGTGGGAGTCTCCAACGCAGACAAAGAGGCTCCTGAGGCCCCAGTGGGACGCTGAAGCCCTTCCTCCCCTCCCCCGCAGGAATGCCGCGAACAGAGCGGCTCAGGGTTGGGGGACCGCTTCCGGCGTACAGCACAACCTAGTCCGAATCCTGATCAGCTTGCAACCGGACCTTTCCCTTAGGCG
Source organism: Cervus elaphus (assembly GCF_910594005.1). Lineage (NCBI taxonomy): Eukaryota > Metazoa > Chordata > Mammalia > Artiodactyla > Cervidae > Cervus > Cervus elaphus. The sequence continues at coordinate 36,005,417 of NC_057818.1, forward strand.
GCGCTCCAGGCCGCTGCCGCCAAGTTTAGCGCAAGGCATTGCGGGATTTGTAGTTTCCCTGGGCACATGCCAAGAGCGCATGCGCACTGCCAAGAGGCGCGCCGCCCGACCCCCGTCAGGATTCCAGGTCCTTGCGAAGGGCTCTCCAAGCGACAGAGCTCCAACCGAATACGCCTCTTTAGTCCAGCCAGGGTGAGCCGGGTAGGTGAAGAGTCCGCTCTACGTGGCTCGTCGCCGTTCACTGGAAAGCGGCCGGAATAAGCACGCCCCCGCTCCGGAAGTGAGCCGCTTCTGGCGCAGTGCATTGTGGGGGGCGTAGTCCTCCTCCTCAGGCGGTCCTTCGCGGCGTCCCCGGGGCCCACTCCGGAGCGCAGGCGGGCGGCTGGACCGGCGGCGCGGCGCGGGCCGGCGGGAGGCGTATTCTGGGCACGGGGCGCTGAGTTAGGCCGGCTGTGCCGGGCGGCAGTAGTGGGAGGCCGCCCAAGGCCTCGCGCGGCGCCGCCCGTCGAGGGGCGGGCGGCGGCAGACAGACCCGACCGTCGAAAAGCTCAGGAGGCCGGTGGGCCGGGTCGGGCCGCGCGGCGCAGCCATGCCTGGATTTACGTGCTGCGTGCCGGGCTGCTACAACAACTCGCACCGGGACAAGGCGTTGCACTTCTACACGTTTCCCAAGGACGCTGAGCTGCGGCGCCTGTGGCTCAAGAATGTGTCCCGTGCCGGCGTCAGCGGGTGCTTCTCCACCTTCCAGCCCACCACGGGCCACCGTCTCTGCAGCGTTCACTTCCAGGGCGGCCGCAAAACCTACACTGTGCGGGTCCCCACCATCTTCCCACTGCGCGGCGTCAACGAGCGCAAAGTAGCGCGCAGACCCGCGGGGGCCGCAGCCGCCCGCCGCAGGCAGCAGCAGCAGCAACAGCAGCAGCAGCAGCAGCAGCCGTCGCCGTCCGCTTCCACTGCCCAGACCACCCAGCTGCAGCCTAACCTGGTATCTGCTTCTGCGGCTGTGCTCCTCACCCTTCAGGCCGCTGTAGACAGCAGCCAGGCTCCAGGATCCGTGCCGCCGGCGCCCACCACTCCCACGGGAGAAGACGTTAAGCCCATCGACCTGACGGTGCAAGTGGAGTTCGCGGCCGCAGAGGGCGCAGCCGCCGCCGCCGCTGCGTCGGAGCTAGAGGCTGCTACAGCAGGGCTGGAGGCCGCCGAGTGCCCCATGGGCCCACAGTTGGTCGTGGTGGGCGAAGAGGGCTTCCCTGATACTGGCTCCGACCACTCGTACTCGTTGTCATCAGGCACCACGGAGGAAGAGCTCTTGCGCAAGCTGAACGAGCAGCGGGACATCCTGGCGCTGATGGAGGTGAAGATGAAGGAGATGAAGGGCAGCATCCGTCACCTGCGTCTCACCGAGGCCAAGCTCCGCGAAGAACTTCGCGAGAAGGATCGGCTGCTGGCCATGGCTGTCATCCGCAAGAAACACGGAATGTAAACTAGTTCCCTTTTGGCCCTCCGGATTCCCAGATCCCTGCCAGCTTAGAGGGACCTGAGACCACCGTTGTTGAACTCCCTCATACTCCTGGGGCACTGTGTGACAGTACTGAGGCTTAGGGCAGCTGGACTCTTGCTGGTGACCTAGTACCCTCTCGTTTCCTCCTGAAACAACGTCCTGAAGTCTGAGACCGCACTGGGGACACCAGCAGTTATGACTTTGTCTAGCCATCCACACCTTCACTCCCTAACCCCAAGTTTATATTGCAGGTTCTGATTAAGCAGAGGCTTCAGAACCACTGAACTTGAAACTTATCCCATAGGGATGCAGATGGGATGCTGGAGGACTATGGCTTTGGGAAGACAACACCTTGAGTTTGGCTGGCAATCAGAGACAACTCTTCTGTGTGTAGTGATAAGAGATCCAAGTAACATCAGTTCTACTTTTTTGTGCTTTTCCTTCCCAGGTGCAGCCTGTGGTTCTGATGAGGACTGGCAGATCTGTGCCTCGGCTTCCTAGGACCTCCCTCCCAGGAGGCCATCTACAAGGGGATCTAGGTGACCTGTTGATGGAAATCCAGCCTGCCAGGGACTTAGGTCTATCCTGTTATGTTTGCTACTGGTTACAAATTCTATTTTCTGTACAATTAGTCAGACTAAAGTTTTCACTGTGTTTGTTTGGCAAAACGAATTAAACAGAAAGTAAGGTTTTTATTTGGGTCTCGCCATTTTATTTTTATAAGGACTCAGCTAAGGATCCTTGAAACATGGGGAGATGGACTTCCTGATAGGCCTCCCCCTTCTTCGCCTTGGTCTCTAGGATCAGGCTGACCCTGGGAGCAGAGATGCTTCGGTGACCAGGTTTCTCCATAAAGGGGCCCTAACCCTCATAAGGTCTTCGCAGAGTACCAACTCATCCTGAAGAGTTTGGAAATTGCACCAAATGATCCTGGTTTGTCCGTGGGTTAGCTCCCTCTGTGCTTTCAACTGGGGAAAGAAGTAACTGAGAACTAACCTGAATTGTGGCACTTCCCTGGGGGTTTTGAATTCCTTAAGCATTTTCAGCTGGAATTGAATTTTGCTTACTATTCTCCCCTTAGGCCTAATACAGTGTCTGGCACACATGGGCATGCAGTTACTTAAATCAGTGAAGACCACAGCTGGAGCCAGCCATGGATTCTTATAAGGAATATGGATACCTTTGACCTTGGTGCACTTTCATTGTGAAGGAGGTGGATCCTCAGAGGAATTTAAGGATGAGTTGGGATTTGTCATCTCATGACTCCTTTTCTTGGCTGTTAGCATCTTTATTTAGACTGGATGTTGTAGTGACAAGGTGACATTTTTATCTGTGGTTCCAAGTCATTTAGCTCAAAGCTAGCAACAAATGCCTTTAAAGCTAGCAGTGTTTAACATGGGTATTGGGGCACAAATGATACTTACTGGGCTCCATAAAACATGATTCTTTTCTCTGTTACTTAAGGAAAAAGTCACTTACCTGGGGGCTTTCCCTGTAGTTTTGAACTGGAATGACTCTAAAATATCCGTCCAGTCTCTGCTCTCCTTCTGGCCCCTTGGCATTGAATTGAAAAACAAGTGTCTGTTGGGGAGGAAGGGTGGGAGATAGGTTGTGCAGGTGCCTAGTTGGGGAAGGGACTGTATCTCCCTTCCTGGGGTTAGTTCTGGCTGGTCATAAGGTGGTGGAAGCACAGCAATACCCTTCCAGGCCACCAGAGACTGTAGCCCTTTATGGGCAGCTGTTGGGTCACTCACTCAGCTGTCCCCACCCGCCTTCATTAGGAGTGAGGATTTTCCCAGGCTCCAGCCATGCTCATTAGTGTATCCTTTAGCTCCTGTTTGCTGAAGGGATTTAAGACTTTTCAACTTTGGGTCTCTTGAATCTCTCAGCAGCACTCCCAGGACAGAGTGAGAGGAGCCAAACTGGTCAGGATTCGCTAGTGTCTGGATGTGATGAGCGCACAACCTCTGGGGTGTTTTATCTTCTAGGAGGGAGGAGGACAGCTCAGAGCAAGGGAGGCCCTAGATACACCACAAGCAGGGCAATGCAGTCTCCCTGACTGAGTAATAAGAGAAGAATCTAGTCAGGCAAAATAATACAGATCTGGGATTTAATGAACAGAAGCCTGGTCTGGTCTTACCAGCCATCCCCAGGTGGAGGGGTAGGGGTGATGGTGAGGATCTGTGACGGTATAAAATTTCTGGACGAACAGGAGTACTGAGAGATCTCTGACCAGGAGAAACCTTGTCTCTTATAAACTTAACCTGTGGTCCCCCAGCTTAGCTGCAGAGAATTTCCCCAGTAGGCCTGACCCGAGACACACCTTACTTCAAATGTTTGTGTTACCCAGGAAACGACAATGAAAATGGGCGTTGAAAGAAAAGGGTAATGGGCGGGAGGGAGATTATGGACAATTTAATCACTTAAATCACGGGGAAGGTTTGGGGGCGCCAGTTACTTATCTTTTTTCATTAATAAAACCAAGATTCTTAGCTGCCCTGCCTGATGCAAAACAACAACAACAAAAAACTTGTGAGAATGCTTTTTACACCCTAACTGCAGAAATCTAAGAGTAATCTTGTTTTCAGCCCAGGAAAGCCGCGCTTGCTTGAAACCAGCTTTGGGTCCAACTTGCACCCGACAGGGCGCAAGAATGTTGGGACAACAGAAGCTGTGGGTTCCGCCCCGAGTAGCCCTGGAGCTCCACTCGGAAGAGCCGCAGAGGCGGCCACAGCACCTAAGGGGAGGGGGGTTTGCGAGCGGAAACAGCTCAGGGGCCCAGGGAGGGGCGGCTAGGCCAGTTCGAGAACAAGCCGAGCTCCCACGGAGGCGGGGCCAACACCGAAAGGCCGCGAAAGCTGGGCGGGGCCGGACCAGCTGGGATTTGGCGACAACCGAGGCCTGACCCCAGCCTGGCGCCAAGCTTGGGTGTTCCAGAGGCTTCCGCTAGACCACAATTCTCAGGGGCTCGCCCCGGCGGCCTCCCTCCCTGACTTAGCCTCACCTCCCGCGCTGCGAGCCGAGTCTGGGCCTCGGCGCATAGGACGTCGGGAATGGTAGTTTTCTCCTTGCGCACCTATACCAGAAAAGAGCACGAGGAGGACTGCGTTTCCCAGAGTGCAGCGGGGTGGCAAGGGAAGGCAGGGGGGAAGGGACAGACGGTCGCAGACCGCGCTGGGTTGCCGCCGCCGCTGCCGCCATCGTGCCAGCCCCTCGGGTGAGTGTCGGGGCTAGCGCGCCGGGGCGGGGGCTGGGCCGCAGGAGCTGTGCTCCGGGTCGCCTGGAGCTTCTGCTGCAAGTCCCCGGGCGGCCCCTCCCCTGCCCCCCCCCGGCGGCCCCAAAGCCGCGCGGGGCCGGGGCCATGTGTCGCGCGCGGCTCCGCCTCCCGCCGGTCCTCTGAGGCGGCGGCCGGGGGGAACACAGGAAGCCAGGAACCTATTTCGGGCGTACAGTGCAGGTGGCGGGCACACTGGACCGCTCCGAGGCCAGGCTTTTTCTCTGGTATGGACCACCCAGATGGGGCGCTCCGGGCCCCGCCCCGTCTGGCCTAGCCAGGCCTGCCCGAGTCCCGCAAACTGCAGGCAGGCTAGCGGGCGGACCCCATCCCCACGTCCTGCCGCCAGCCCGCCAAGGATCCGGGGATGGGTAGACGCCACCCAGCCCGTTCCGGAGTCAGCACTGGGTAAGGGCGCCCGCGTGCAGCAGCCCTACCCTCCTCTGGTTCTGAACCACAGCTCGGCTAGGATGTAGGTGAGCGCTCACTTGCTTGTTTGCCGGCTGAGAGTGCACGAAGCCTGTCTCCCGCTCCGGAACTCATGCGTAGGTTCTTCTGCGTGGAGGGCAGGGTCAGGGAATCTGGCGCGGGAGGGGCTTCCACGTGGGGACTTAACCCCCGGCAGCCTTGGAGAATCTGGCCTGAGGAGACGAGGCGGCTCCGTACTCGTAGGCTCAGCCCCCGCCCTTCTTTCTATTAGTGACCAGACCTCAGCCGTGGGTGGGTTGGCCGCCTGTGTTAGTGGAGGGAGGGAGGGAAGAAGCCATGGAGGTGAAGCTGAACATGTGAGCCTCCAACACATTGTTAGATATCTTCAGTACAGCCTAATCCTCCCATCTGCTGCTCCCAGAGTTGTCTGCTCTTCTCCCATAGAGGAGGATGATTCCATGAGGATGGTAACAATAAGGTGGGGTTTGAGGGGAAGGTACAATCCAGGTCTGAGGTCAGTGAACCTAGTGCCAAACGAGGCTGGGCTGCAAGGGACATTGAGGGAGGGTCATACTTGGGCTGTGAGGCCCTTCTGAAGCCTGGGTGGCAGAACTAGGGCTGGAGACTGCAGAAAGTCAGGCTTCCCTCTCTTGCTTGCTCATTCTCCAACGTCTGAGCAACCTCTGAATAGGCAGAAAGCTGGTTGGGCCTTGGGAAATTGCCTTTAATGAAAGCACCAGGTCTCCATCGAGTTCTGGAGGAGGGGGAGTAGCTAGCCATAGAGTGGTCCTCAGGCTGGCTTTTTGAAGGCCCTTCCTGACTGTGTGATGATAAATTAAGGGATGAGTCCAGAGAAGACCATGGGATATGGGGAAAAGACAGTTTGTCAAGCCTTGAATTTTCTGACCCAGTGCAGCTAATGAGCCACAGTTCTCCCAGGTACTAAAGAAGCAGCAAAGTCTTTGCACATCTGGCCTCAGCAGCAGGCAGGTCTCTTAGGAGAGGTGAGTTAAGCCCATGATGCACCACCCTTGGAATTTTTTTTTTTTTTCTTGATTATTTCCCCAGGTAGTATTTTTCTGGTCATTGAATCAAGCCTTGGAATTTTTCCTGCAGTGGCGTTTTCCATGGTTAAGGAGGATAGGCAAGGATCTGTCTAGGTCTCACCCAGGCCTGCTTTCTCTTTGTCTTTCTCTTTCTCCTAGCCCACATCCTAGCCTACGAGCGTGAACTAGTCAGGTTCATTCAGCAAGCTCAGGAGAGGCCTGGTTTGCCAGTGGACGTGGGCAACAAGGAGGGACTACCCACAGGACACAAGTAGGATCAGTGTGATTGGATGTCTTCATGCCATAAGCAGTTGTTTCAAGATCTTCTTGAGATTGTCTGGGTTGCTTCTTTCTAGGACACTGGTGTCAGGTGAGTTAGGCTTTATGGCTATGGATTAGTTCACAGATTCCAAAGCCCTAGGTGACTTGATCACAAGGGTTTTCTTTGAGGTCAAAATGCTGTTGTTCTTTCTCATAGGTTACCTGGGAGGAGGGATTCAGGTCCCTCCCTCTCATTCCACACCTTAAGTTCCATATAACTTCTGTGTTTGGGGTCAGTCATCTAGCCATTGCTATGCATCCTGACCCCCATAAGTCCTTGACCTTTCCAGAATTTGGCAAGCTGTCCGTGTCTCAGAGCTCAGAGATAAGAGGAGAACACCGAGGTTGTCCACAATCAGTATGCACCCTCTCTAGTCTTGCACGGCTGACTTTGGAGGTGGGGCCTGGCCTGGGACAATCAGGATATGGCTGCGCAATAAAGGGTCAGCCTGTGAGGAGACTGGGTTCTCAACCAGCTCAAGACTATGTCCCTTGCTGACGTGGAACTCACCTCTCTGAGCCACATTTCACTTTATTCTGACTTTCCACCTGGTGGGTTGGGATGGAAAGAATGATTTATGTGAAAGAATGCTCAAATTTTAGGATTGGAAGGCACCTTATATCAAAAAATTCCAGAATCCCTTTACTGAGGCATTAGTATCTCGCTTGAAGTTATTTTTTTCTCTTCTCTCACCAATGATGCATTTTACTCAGCCACCATTCTTGCGGCCCTTTCTGTATGTCAGGCTCTGGGCAGAAGCTGGAGGTAGAATAATGAGTTCCTACCAAATTCCGGTGCTGGGGAAAGGAGGTCACAGTAGTCAGGGAGACAGAATGTTGCTATTATGTATTGAAGTCTAAGTTGAAGAGACCCACAAGGGACTCTTGGCCCTTTGCAAAAGGCGGCGGGGGCGCTTTCTGAGTGACAGAACACTGAAGAGTAAAGGCTGTTAGTGAGCCCCTCTCCTTTCCAGTGCCTGAAGAAACCAGGGAGCAAGGTATCCCTCATGATGCTGGGCCCAGGAATGTCTGGGATCCCTTGAGCAACTTGGCCATCACCACTCCAAATTGCTGTTGCTGTTGAGTCTAGATAGATCTTCTAGTCTAGTCTAGTTCTAGTCTAGATAGATCTTCACCAGCTCCTCGTCCCTCAGAGGTCTCTGCTGGGTGTTCTCCCGGTATGTGAGAATCTCACCAGCATTTTGTGGTCCATGACCTCCTTCCCTGCCTGAACCTGGCTTGGTGCCTTCTACTAGACTCTTTGACTGAGACCCTTTCAGGTCACTTATTCAAGTGCCCAGTGCTCTTGGAATGATATCTATCAGGACATCTTCCCAGAGTGAAACAGAGGCACCCTCCCCAGAAGTGAAAGGGAGTGGTAGTCCTTTTGGAGATTGGGGAGTGGATCCAAAAAGTTCTCCACAGGATGGACGTTGAATGTTAGGCAGGATTTCTGTGGACAGCTTGAGCTGAACCTCCTGATGGGCCTGTTTTTGAAGTTAGTATTTTTTTTTTTTCTGATGGGCCATGAGAATGTGTGTGGCGGGTTGGGTTTGAGTGGTATTGGAGAAGACTTGAGAGTCCTTTGGACTACTAGGAGATCAAACCAGTCAGTCCTAAAGGAAATCAATCCTAAATATTCATTGGAAGGACTGATGCTGAATGAAGCTGAAGCTCCAGTACTTTGGCCACCTGATGTGAAGGGCCGACTCATTGGAAGAGACCCTGATGCTAGGAAAAATTGAGGGTAGAAGGAGAAGGGAACGGCAGAGAATGAGATGGTTAGACAGCATCACAGACCCAAAGACATGAATTGGAATACACTCCTGGAGATAGTGAAGGACAGGGGAGCCTGGCGTGCTGCGGTCCGTGGGATCGGAGTCAGACACCAGTTAGCAACTGAACACCAACGCCTTCCCCAGTTTTGAGATTTTGTGATTTCTTGCTTTGACCACATATGGCAGGAGTTCCTGAAGACTCTTCCTGAGGGAGGTGCTAGTGTGCGGGTTATCCTTGTAGTGGCTCCAGGAGTGACTGATGCTGCTGGTCAGCACCCGTACCACCAGGTCTGTGTGGCGCCGTCTGCATTCTCACTCTGTCAGCTGAAATGTGTCTTCCTGGGAGGAATCACTTGTTCAGGTCTGACTGTGACTCAGAAAGGTGGCCAGGGAAGAGGGACACAAGAGTACCAGGGTTGGCACTACCCTGGGCCTTTGTTTATTGCTGGTACCTGCTATATGCCAACTCCTTAAGCACTCAGGCTGGAGAAGGGTCTACCCTGGTGAAGGAGAACCTCCTCTCATGAGAGATGTGTCCAAGGAACCTGGGAACTGAGGGTAGTTTGCCTCAGTAAACGAGGAATTCAGGAATGTTTGTTTCCTAAAGCCTCAGGTACTCCATCAGAGCCACTGGGTCTCTCCAGGGCAGAAACTGCAGCCCCCTGGAAGGACATCTGTATAGAGACATTGGTTCCACTTGCAGAGGTGGTTCAGGCCCAGGTCAATGCACGGTCTCATTTGTAGGTTGTACACCTACTGTGACAGGTGGAGCATGCACTTAGAGGGTTTCCCTTCTGACGGGCATAGAGCTTGCCAATTTCAAAGGGGAAGAAAAAGCCTGGGCTCCATTCTTCCTTTTTCCATCTATGCTTCCTGCTACTTGACATAGGCTCTCAACTGTTCCAGTCCAGGCCAATTTTGTAGACATTTTCATGCTGGCTATGCCCCAGTGGCCTTGCATGGTCTTGAATTCTTAACCTCTCAAGAGTCTTGGTTTCATCTACAAAGTTACAGTAATCATACCAGCTTTACAGAGCTGAGAGGCTGGAATGAGAGAACACATGTATTAATAACTGGTTTACAGGGGTTTGACTGATGGTACATGAAGCAGCAAGTTCATGGATGGGAACTGTCTAGTAGGACAGGGCCCCAGAGATCCCTGAACCACTTCGGAAAGGGGGATTCTTAGGAACTGAGTATGGGCAGAGCAGAGTGACTAGAATGCTGATGTCAGGATTCAGCTTCTGGGCCAACCAGGGCAACCTGAAGCCTCTGGAGCCCTCTCCAAATAGAAGAGAAGGCCCTTAGCGTGCTGGGGGCACCTAGACCGCAGGGGTCTGCCCCAGGAAAGGGTTCTGTCTTGGGCAGCAGACCTTGGCTGATTTCTCTCCCAACTGCCGGCAAGTGAGTGGTCAATGAGGCTGTTGCCAGTCCTGGGTCAAGGCTATTCCTTAGTGTGGTGTCCTACAGGAGGCTGATTACCCTCCTTCCCAGCTCTTGACCCAGTGTTCACCTTGTATCTTCCAGCTGAGTCCTGCTTTATATCCACAGTTGATTACTCCTAACATCGATATAATTACTGATGAAGACAGGGTCAGAGGGTCCTGCCATGAGGGAGAGGAGAAGCAGGCTAGCTGCCAGGCCTTTGATGTGTGGTCCTGTGCCTCCTCTTCAGCCACAGTTGTCTCTCGGGTGATCAGAACCTTGGGAATTGGGGTGGGAGGGGCGGGCCAAGCACCACTTAACACACACCTCAGACAGATGACTGGGTGGAAGGCAAAGGATTGTTTCCTGACAAATTGGACAGAAGGTGTGGGTGGAGGTGAAGTGGGTCACCTGGCCACTTAAATTGAACAGGGTTTTCCCAGAACACACTTCTCCAGAGAAGAGGGCCTCGGTGAGGCACCTTGCAGACAGGGACAGGGGTGCTCCAGTCAGGGAGAGGGACCATTAACAAATATGTGATAATCTCATGCAGAGATGAGTGCTAAGAACCTGAAGCAGGATGATGCAATGAGTAACCGGGAGGTCACTTTAGACTGAATGGTCAGGGAAGGTGTCTGTGAGGAGGTAACCTTTGAGTGGACACACATGTGACAGGGAGCTAGACACATGAAGGAGGATCTGGATACATCTAGGAGGGAGGATGATCCAAGTAGAAGAATCAGCAGTTGCAGAGCCCTCCAGTGAGAACAGACTCAGGATGTTCCAAAAATAGGAAAATGCCCAGAGTGGCTGCAGAGGACGGGGAGGAGTGGGTGGCCGGAGATGAGGATGGCTGGCTGGGAGGCCAGGGCACCCAGGGCCTGGAAGGCAGGGTAAGTGGTTGGGATTTTATCAGTGGTGAACGGGAGGCTGCTGCACAGGACACACCACACTCCTCAGGTCAGTTCTTCCCTTCTGGCTGCAGCCCACAGCCTTCCCTCTCACTGTTTAGTCCACGCCTGTGCTCTGGGTTTAAGCCAAAGTTGTCTGTCAGTTCTACCTGTCGGAGTCCTTCCCAGCCTCTGCCTCAGGGCTCTTGAGGACTAGCAGACAGTAGATGTGAAGGTCGTAGTGCTGAGTTGGTGCTGAGTTCAAGGATCCCACTATAAGCTCGCACATCTGGTGTTCCCTGTGGGCCTCAGTGATAGGCTGTCTAACATGAACATCCTTCTGTTTGAAAGTGTAGAGTTAGTAATGAATGTCCTCTTCCTCTTTCTCGTCTTGTCACTCTCCTGACCCCAGTCCTGCCCCAGATCCAGCTAGGCCCACGGTTATCTCTGCTTCGCTGAGATGGCGGAATGGGGTTGTGACTTTGAAGGTTTAGGAAAAGGGTGAGATCATCCCCCATGAAAACATTCATTGTTTAGTGTGGCAGTCTGCCTGGTGCCTTTGTTTAGAGGCAGAAGCCCTGGTTCAAGCCTGTCTTGCCCCTTTCAGAAAAAGCCAAGGTTAGAGATCAGGGCTTCAGCCCTATGTGTCATTCGTTTTTATCTCCAGACCAGTTGTCACTGGAAGTCTTGGTCCTGGAGCCCACTAAGCCTGGTTCCATCCATTTCCACCTTTTATTAGGTTCGTGACCTTGAGCAAGTTTAGCTGACCTTGCTGGGCCTTGTTTTGCTCATCTCTAGCATGGGAGTTGACTCACAGGGTGTTAGAACAAAATGCATGTAAAGCCATGAGCACATTTCTACACTGAATAGGCATTAGTGAAAATGAGACATCAGTTGGACACTACTGTTTCAGGTTTCAAAATACTGGAAACACTGACCCAGAATTTGAGAAGCAAAATGAAGGGGTGGTTTTTTTTTTTTTCTGTTACCCAGTGGGATCTCCTGGGCTAGAGCTTTTAAGCTGATGTGTATGACAGCCTCAGGGAGTATGAACGACTTGAAGTCATTGACAGGACTGGGGCATCTCTGCCTCTGTGTGGATTGATTGGGAGCGGGCCGCAGTGTATGAGACATTCTTAGAGAGTCTTTGCACCCACAGAGACCTAAGGGTCAGTGAAGGCTGACGCTCAGTGGGTGAGAGGTCACCGAGATCATTTCTGCTCCTCGAGGAGCCTGGCCTCAGTCAGCCTGAGTGAAGCAGGAGGCGGTGGGCAGCGGCCCTCTTGGAAGAGCTATAGGAGAAGCTGTCATGAAGGTCAGTCCCCAGTCTCACTCGAAGCTGCCCATCAGCCTTGGCATTGTGTTTCTTTCCAGGCTATTCTTTCCACAGTAAATATATTAGAAGCAAGGCCGGAGCTGGCTGGCCATCCTGGTGAACCCCCAGCCCAGCTCACCCCTCCCCTGTTGTCCCATGGGGATGGGAGGTGGCCCCCGCACCCTGCTTCTTTTTCTAGGTTCAAGAATACCACCTCCCACCTACAGGGTGAAAGCTTTGTGGAAGATGTGGAGTCAGGAACTGGAAGTCCCATAGTTTGCTGGACTCTGTGCTGGGAGATTGAGGGGGTGGGATGGGATGTGGCAAGAACCACATCTGGGCTGTGTGGGAATCCTCACAGCCCAGAGCCACAGTGGAGTGGGCCCTGGGTGTGCTGATCCAGGCTTGCACATGGGGTTGAGGGTCAACAGTTGAGTCTGCAAAAGAAGACCCAGATGGGAGGTATCTGAATGGTGACGTGAGGGGAGGGCAGGCATCCCAGTGGGAGGACTCACCTGTGCAAAAACCCCAGGAGCAAACACTCTCAAATTCCGGTGTGTTTAGGTGTGGTGCTGGATCAAGTTAGGAGAGAATGGCTGAGGAGTTAGGGGCAGGTGTGGATAGCCACCTGTGGGCCTTCAGGTGTTTGACCTTGAACCCAAGGGTGAAGGGCTTGTAGGGGAGGGACATCGCCAGCCTTGTGGCTTAGAACTCAAGGACACAAAATTAGCAGAAAATAAGCAGTGGCCTTGACCAGAGAACGCAGGATCAGCACTGATGTACTGGGGAAGTTGGGGCCACAGGCTGAACCTTGGTTTTGCCACCTGTAAAGTGGGCTGATAGTGAAATTGACCACATGACCACATGATTACTACACAGAGGTAAACACATCAGGATCGAGCAAGCCTCGAACAAGGTTGCTGTGGGCTTCAGTGGCATCACTTGACATCTCTAAAGCAAAGTATTCAATCCACACAGCTTTGATGGTTCCTGCTCACCCTTTTTGAGCAGTCCTGTCCCTCAGGAGAGCTCCCTCTGCCCTGCCCCCTCCACCCTACCAAAGGGTTCTTCTGTCCCTTTATCCCTCCAACCTCTTTACTCCACCTCTGCTTCTGCCAAGTCGTTTTTGTGTTAGAAACTTATCACACCATTAAGAACAATGTTGAGAAAGGAAAAAACACCTCACTTCCTTCACCTCAGTGTCCCACCACACGGCGCCACTTTTCTTTGGATAGCTTCTGGTCTTATTTCCCCTCACCCTCCATCTCCCGCTTCCCAGTTTCCTGCCCTTATCTCTTCTTGTGTCCCCAGGCACGTGCCCATGTTGTTTCTCCCGACTGGCACACTCCAAGACCTGCCCTGAGGGCTGCTGAGAACAGTGCGAGATGGCCCTAGTTCATTCCTCCAGCTTTCCCCTGCCCCAGAGGCCTTGGGGGGCTCAGCAGGCATCTTGGGAGTGTGACGTGGTGGGGTTGGGCTGTGATGGGTGAGCCAAGCTCAGTGAGTCGTCTGGCGGAAGGGGTAGAGATGCGCGATGCGGGGCTCTGTCATGCCTCCAGTGACCCGAGTTTGCAGGCGGTGCTGTCACAGTCTGACCCCTTGAAAATGTGACCAAGACAGAGCAGCTGCGCATCCTGTGTTTTTCCCGCTTGTTCTGTTTCTTGGAAGAGAGCAAGCTGGGGCACTCCTTGTCCCAAGCAGGCGCGGCTGGGCCCAAGCTTTCTCCTCTGCTTCTTTTAGACTTTCCTGGACATTTAGTCATCCCAGCACCGTGCTGCTATTTTTAGTGCCACCACCTCCTAGGGAACCTAAAATAAAGCTGGCTCAGCTTCCTGGCCCCTCATTGGCTGGAGTGTTGGTCACAGGCTGGGAGATTGGCTGAATTGGGAATAAGCTACTACCCACTTCCACTGTCCTTCCTCTGATTCCTCTGGCCTAGGGTGAGGTCATAGGGACCAGAGCAGACCAGCACTAACCAAACTGAGTCAAGAGCTTTACTAGGTTCCCTTAGTGAGACTCCACTGGCAACAGCAGGGTTCCACCCCCTTGTAGAGAAGAGGGCTGAGGCCCTCAGGACGGCAGTGACTTGCATCAGATCCCACCACTGCCAGTGGTTGTCTGCCGCGGTCAGACCCACCTCCCCACAGCTTTGGTTCAGAGTCCCGTTGTTAGGAGACTGGGTGGGTTCCTGTGCAGTCAGAAACAGCTGTAGGACAGCAGACCTGCTGTCGTGGATGCTGCAGTGAGATGCGCTCCACTCTATCCAGGAGGAGCCTACCGAAGCCTGAGTGGCTTTTTTCTTCTGGGGCTTGGATTTTTCATCTAGCAGCCTTGGATCCCTGATATCTGTAGCAGGGAGGGGTGGAGGGGGTGCGGCTCCCCTCTTGCTCGGAAACGCGAGAGGGGCAGCCCTTCTGATGGAGCCAGTGCTGGGATGGGGTGTAGAGACATGACTCATTTTCCCCTCCCAACCTTCCTTTGCCCTCCCAGCATTTCTGTTGTCATCTGTGATCCTCTGAACTCATGGTCCCAGCTTTGCAGTTGGTAGATATAACCTCTCTCGGTGATGTAATGATGTCATGTGGCCTCAAAGAAATAAACTTCCCCTTAAGACAGAGTGAGGGAGGGTCACTTGCTGTCTTTGTTGCAAGTGGGACCCTGAGGAACCATTTCTCCCTACTCTGACCGGGTCTTCTACCTGCCAGTAAGGCCCTGGGGTAGTGTTAAGGGCCGGAGTGCTGCAATCGAAGACACTTAACTCACAGACATGAGGAGTTCCTGACCTGCAAAGTGGGAAGAATAGCAGTAACTGGCTGTGCAGGCTGTTGAGAGGATTAAATGAAAAGAAATGGGAAGAGTGCTTAGCTCCTCCTCAAAAGCTCATCCTCTATAGTAGTTGCTCTGACCTTCCTTCGTCTGGGCTCCACCCTCAGGACCCATCCTTCTCTATGATCCTGGCACCAGGAGGGTCTGAGTTGTCCACCTCTGGGCTCCCTGCACTTGTCTCTATTGAGGGATTGCTTATGAGTTCCCTGGGTTCTCTCTGTTCTCCGGGGGAACAGACCTTAATACAGCACTGCCTGCTCAAAGAGGTCTGGGACGGTGGGGGTCAGTGAAGAGACTGACTGGCTACCTGCTGCTTCCATGGTACCAAGGTACCAACGCTTCCCTCCCTGTCTTGCTGGACTTACAGGTCTCAACGAGGCCGGGTGACGCTCCAGAATGGGAGACAAGCCAATTTGGGAGCAGATTGGATCCAGCTTCATTCAACATTACTACCAGTTATTTGATAATGACAGAACTCAACTAGGCGCAATTTATGTAAGTCTTCTGCTCTAGTACCAAAACAGGATTCCAGGGGGTCAATTCAGATGTGGGGCCAGTGCCTCCAGTTCACAAGTTCTGGCACCTCTCACTGGATTGGCTGAGCCCTTTTATCTGAGCTACTCTCCACGGGGTAGGGGGCTTAAGGCCTAACTCAGCTCCCCGGGCCACATGGGCCTTTCTGTCATCTTCTGCATGAGTGACATTCTTAGGTGACCTAGTGGATCTACATGAGTGGTACCATAGACAGCAGGTTCTGGGCTCACCCTTCCATGGTCCTGGGAGTGCCTCTGCTCCAGACCTGGCAGCGGCCGACAGAGGCTAGGGCTTCTGGTGCCCCCTGGAGGCAGCAGCTGTAAGAATCATCAGTGTACCTCAGATCGCTCCTGGAGACCCCGGGCCCAGTGTCCTTTGAAGAGCTAAAAGCCCCTGAATGCTCATGGGAGGTGGGTGTTTCTTGAGAAACCCTTCTATGTAGACATTTTTTACTGCTGTGTTAATGATGTTGATATACGCCAAGAGTTACTTGTATTCGACCCTGCCCAAGACAGAAGTGTGATTAATCAAGCCATGCCTAGCAGGTTGGCCCAGGATAGAAGTGATAGGAGTCATCACACACAGACTTGCAGCCTGATGGGCTGTGGGCACACTCCTCTGTCTCCCTCAAAAAGTCAGGGCCAATTCAGACATTTTGAAGAAAAGAAAGGGATGTTAGCGGTGGAAGGCCACATCCGGCCCAGGTAATTGATTGTCATTATCACAGGTAAAGGGTTTTAAAAACTCAAACTGGTCTGACTGGGATCTTTGGCACTTCTGTCTTGTTGCTTTTGAAATCAATTAAAGCAGGTCTGACCCAGAGAAGAGTTAGCAAGGTCTTTAAGGAGTACTTTATGTATGTCATTTTACGTAAAGCTCAGCATGTGTTCCCTTTAAACATCAGGAAACAGATTCAGGGTGGGGAAATAAAAAACTAGTTTGCCTAATGTCAGAGCTGCTAAGTAGTAGAGGCACCTTTGAGCTCTGCCCCAGGAGGCTGTGGTAGGAAAGATGGGGCAGGGAGGCAGTGAAGCTGCGGGTTACACGTTGATGGTTGGGAAAGTCCCAGGAGAGGCCTTGTCAACCTCCATCCCTCCCTGACCCCATGGAAAGGGCCTCTGTGGAACTGACTCTGGGCTCTAGAGATGGTGTTGAACATAGATGTTTCCTAGTTATTTCTTTCTTTCTATTTTTCTTCCAAGTTATTTCTGATGATTATTCTGGGACTGTTGCTGACTGCCCACACAACAGGACGGTTTTTGCCTGAGCCTTGGCCACATATGGCCAGCCTGGAGCTCATCCATATCAAAGGCTATACAACTTAATGGAAAAAAAGTGGGAGATGAGCTTACTTGTTAATAAGTTTGTATTTTGTTACATAGTCTTTCAGAGCTTGGGCTCTGTGATACTGGGGTGTAATTAAAGTTGTTAATCGTCTGAAGTTTGGAAGTTACCCTCATTTCCCTTCTTTACAGACAGGGAAACAGACATGGACTCATGTTCCCCAAGCAGGACCCTTTTTGTGGTCTTTTCAGGGCCTCAGAGATATTCCTTGTGCTCTGAAGCTCTGACCCCAGATTTCCTGGTTTTCAGATTGATGCATCATGCCTTACGTGGGAAGGACAGCAATTCCAGGGGAAAGCTGCCATTGTGGAGAAATTGTCTGTAAGTAAGGGCCAGGGCTGGGCTGCAGGCAGCTCCTTCCCCACCTTGCTGGCCACAGCCCACCACCTATTTTTTCTCTTGCAGAGCCTTCCATTCCAGAAAATCCAGCACAGCATCACGGCGCAGGACCATCAGCCCACACCAGACAGCTGCATCATCAGCATGGTTGTGGGCCAGCTCAAGGTAATGGTGCTGCTGCCTTGCAGCGCCACTGTCCTATTCCTCAGGGACACCCAGACAAGTGATGCCTAGAGCTTTGTAGCTTGGTACTCTAGCCATCAGCCACACGGGGTGATTTTTAAATTGCATGAAGTAAAATGAAATAAAATTAAAATGTAGTTCCTCAGTTGCATTAGTCATATTTCAAGTGCTCAGAGTTATTCCTGGCTGCCTATTGGGCAGCACAAACCTGAAACATTTCTGTTCTTGTAACAAGTCCTATTGGAGAGCACTGGTATAGAGGCTTCTTGGAGAAGGGACAAAGAGATCCAGGAACAGGATAGGGCTGTGATCCCAGCCTCTGGGCCTTTGTACTGCCCCAAGCTGTAGGGGAGCCTTCTGCAGGCAGCTGACCTTGAACTGGAGTCCATGCTACCACTCCCCAAGCTGGCTGCTGGCTCTTCCACCTGCTGAACAAAGCAGATTCTTGGAACTCCTGCTTCTCTTTGCATTTCTAGTTCCACTTCTCAAGACCTGTTAACCTTCAAAGCTTTCCTGTGGTCCTTTGGTGTCTCTGCCCGTCCACCCCACCCCCTTCCAGGAACTCCTACTTGTTGAACTCTAACAGACTGAAGACAGATTCTTGATTTCCAAAAAGCCTCTCCTTCTTCCCAAAGCAGGACAGATGAGCTGCCCCTTAACCAGGTTCCAGCCTCCTGGGCATGTGACATCATGGTCCCCAGAATATCAGACCCACATGCCTTCTCTCTAGGCTAGGCAGGGCTTCCTGAGTCCATTACAAGGGTGGAGGGAGAGGGGGGCCCTCTAGGCCTCTCCACTGGACCTGGGTGGACCTGCCTTCTGGCCTGGTTTTCCCTGTCAGTTTCTCCTGCCTGTCCAAGATACCCTGCCCAGAGAGTGTGCTCAGATAGGCCTTAGGAGTGAGGAGGTCTTTTCCAGGGTCTCAGGGCACACGTTCCCAGGCTGAGGTCAGTAAGCAGTGCCTCTTTCCACCTGGCTTCAAATTCTTTCTGGTGTTTCTGTCCAACCCCCAAAAGACTGATTTGCCTCCTTGCTGATGATAATTCCTGGAAAAAACAGTGATGTTAGAAACACAGCTGGTTAGTTAGGCTTCTACCTCAACTAGGCCTCATCCGGGTGTTCTGCAGTTTGACTGGAGGTCTCTCACCCTTTTTTTGTTGCAAATATTATACGTTATGTGACAGGAAACAGATTACCTGATAGGGATGCGTTAGTTTTTTTTTTCTCTGCAGAGCTGTAATTGGTGTGAGCTTGGTTTTGAGCCTTTTCTTACGTACAAAGTCATTAGTAGTATCTTCTCATGGCTAGACTAACAAAATCAGACACTAAGACTGTTTAGTTTTTAGACTACCATGAGTTACATGATAAGTGCCACAGAACTCTTTCAGATTGGTCACTTGTGCCCAGCAACATGGACTCAGAGGTGCTATGTTCTCTGCTATATTGCTGTAGCTAACTGGTGAATTGTTCTGCTGTTTGAATGTATATAGCAGTGTGAGCTGCCACCTCAGGTTCCCTTTGTGCCAAGTTCAATGTTACATACATTATGTCAGTTCACAATCATGAGTACCCCGGGCTCTCCTAGGGTTTGTGTCCAAGATAGAAGGACCTGATTGCAAAGTCAGCATTCTCCTCCAATTGAACACCCTTCCTGTTCCTTGGCCAACTTAACTGAACCATTTTCTCTCTCCTCACAGGCCGATGAAGACCCCATCATGGGGTTCCACCAGATGTTCCTATTAAAGAACATCAACGATGCTTGGGTTTGCACCAATGACATGTTCAGGCTTGCCCTGCACAACTTTGGCTGACCTCCTCCCAGCCAGGCACTCATGCTGTTTCCTCCTCCCTCCTCTTCCCGATACTATTCACACTCCTCCAGATGCTCCAAATATCATTCACAAATGAGCAGGGCCGCGGTGGGCGTGGGCGCAGTGCGCTGCTGCTACCGAGGTGTTGTGCATGATGTTTGGACGCTAGACTAGTTGCATCTGACAGGAGAAGTTTGTGTTGTACCAGCGCATGCCTTGGAAAGACTTAAGTAATGCAAAAGGTTGTCTTTTTTTTTTTTTTTTTTTAATCTACTGACAAGTTGCTCTAGTAACCCAAAGAAGTGAAGGAGAAAGCAGCTGCCTCACCGCCCAGATATTGATTTGTTCAGATGTTTCAATGCCTCATGATACAATAAAACCACGAAAATTTTCTTAACAGTTTAAATTGTTTGAATTAGTTGAATAGTGGGCTGGGCATCCATAATTACCCTGCCTCATTGGCTCTCTCATGTCTCACCGTCCCACCTCTACGCCCACTCAGCAATACCTGTTGCAAGGAGAAAACACCGAAGCAGCATTCTGAGCTCGGCAGCACTCTGAACTCACTTCTCTTAGAGGCCCTGTAGGGCATAGTGTTTCCTCCACCTGGCCTTGGAAAAGTGAGCTGCAGACAGGGAGAGCTCAGGTCTGAACAGAAGATGCCCTTGAAGCCTCAGCAGTCAGTTCTGACATCTGTGACCTCTATATTGGGTAGGGTCAGGGCTCTAATGACAGGTGAGATGATGCAGAATCCCACCGAAGATTGAAAAGCCTTGGCAAGAATGGTCCATTAAGCTCAAGCCCTCTGGACTGAGGGCTCAGCAGGACCAAGTATGAGCAGGCATTTGAGGGAGAAGGGCCTGTTCTAGCCACAGAAGGGTCAGTATCACATCCAGCATGCCCTGTAAATCCCAGGCCAAGCAGAGGGCACCTCTTACCCTGTACCATCTGCTTTGGATGTCACTACCAGAATGGGAGTGCCTCAAACAGCCCGCCTCCAATGCCCACAGAGCCAGGCCTGCTTGGGTTGGAGTATAGATTTAAAACTATGAAAGAAAGCATTCTGAGTTTGAGGGATTCAGGTTGTAGGATTTCTCATGCCTGAGACCTCTGCAAGGCATCTCTAGGCCTTCTATTCCCTCCCTGACCACAAACACAACCTCACACTACTATCCTCAAATCCCAGGAAATCTCAGCTGTTGGGGCAGTTTCTCCTCCTTAGTTTTGGGGACAGACTTTGCCTAGTATC
Source organism: Cervus elaphus (assembly GCF_910594005.1). NCBI lineage: Eukaryota > Metazoa > Chordata > Mammalia > Artiodactyla > Cervidae > Cervus > Cervus elaphus. Next base: position 36,025,682 of record NC_057818.1, read on the forward strand.
AATACAAATCCAGCCCTTTAGCCCTGAGACTTTGGTGGTGTAAAACTGATGGCAAGGTAGCAACCAGAGGCCAGAACCAAACCCTGTATTTGGTCTGGTGCCCTGTTTGGGGGTTTAGGATTGGTGAGGGCACCACAGCTTTGCCTGACATGCACAGCTCCCCTTCCCTCCTGCATTCTGGATGGAAGCCAAGGACTTCCTCAGACCCCCACTGGTAGCCTAGCTACACTGGGCACTGGGCTGGATGGTGTGCTGTTTGAAATAACAGCATACTCAGGAGGTTTCAGTGGGACTAGTTTCTTGGCTGCTCTGTATTTGGGGGATAGAGGTTGGGGAGAGAGGTAGAAACCTGCTGCCTCTTAAACCACCCTGTATAAAATTTGCAATACAGCTTTTCCATGTACCTGTGCCTGAAATGTCTGCAATAAAGAAGTGTTTGTAAACCATGGTTTCTTTCTTTTTGCCTGACGGTGCAAGGTCATGCAGGGGGATGCTGGGAGACATTAGGGAACAAGGTGATGTTTGTGGTGGGACCATCTCTGCCCTTGCAGTTCCTGGGTCCATGAATTCACAGGTCCCTTTAGACCTTTCCAGGTGACTCAGTGGTAAAGAATCCGCCTGCCAATGCAGGCAGATGCAGGAGACAGTTTTGATCCCTGGGTCTAGAAGATCCCCTTGGAGAAGGGAATGGCAACCCGCTCCAGAATTCTTGCCTGGGAAATCCCATGGACAGAAGAGCCTGGCGGGCTATAGTCTATGGCGTCGCAAAGAGTCGGACGCGACAGCACGCTCGCCCGCTCAGGCCTTGGGTTACACTGACCCACTTCCTAAAGTAGAAACCTAAACTTGCCAATTCAGCTTGTTCCTAGAGTATGTGAGGGATTCGGCTTAGGCAACAGAGTTGACCCGATCTAGGCCCATCATGAGTCCATGCTCGGAGCGGACATGGACTGGGTGGGATATTCTGAAGCAAGTAGGGTTTAGGGCGGCCCAGAAGGTGGACATCTGCTCTGCCTCAGGCCCAAGGAACTCCCCCGACCCTACTAGCGCAGGGGCGGGCTTTCTGGAGGGGCGAAGCGTCCTCCTCACGAGCCCGGAACCTTTCTTCTCCGCCCGGCTCAGGTTCCGGGAGCTGAAACTCGGGCGGGCCGGAAGTGGAGGCGGTTGGTGGGGTTGGCGGGGCTCAGGGACGCAGCGCGGGCGGCGGTTTGTGAGCTTCGGGTGGATCGAGTATAGGGACCGGCGTACCACTGTTTGGCCCTGCCGGGGTTGTGCCCGGCTGGACGGTGCGCGGCGGCAGTGAAACGAACGCGGCGCGGACCCAGGCGCCGGCGGCTGGGCCCATGGCCTCCTCTTGCGCGAGCATCGACATCGAGGACGCCACGCAGCACCTGCGGGACATCCTCAAGCTGGACCGGCCGGCGGGAGGTGAGCCGGGCCAGTGGGGGTGGGCCCCCATGAGCGGGCAGAAGGGCGGCGCGGGCCTTGGCTGCCTTCATGGCCCTGGGGTCCCTCAGGACCAGCTCCGCATCCTTCCATCTGGTGTGGGCAGATGAGGGTCGGAGGGTCGGAGGAGCGTGCTTACCCAAGCGCGCAGACCCCCGGATGCGATCCTTCCCCATCCCGGAGCTGTGCCGCTCTGCCCTGTCCTTCAGCATCTCGGCTGAAGGTGAGGGCTCTTCTCTGAATCCGCAAAGCCCACCAGATGTCCTGGCAGCGTCTCTAGTGTTCCTGCGACTGACCTGGGTTCCATACCCTTTTACCATAACATAGTTCAGAGGCCTATCTGGGCCCTGTACACCGAGTTCTGGGTCTAGAACTAAACGCTGTGCTGAGGAGCACAGCAACTTGCCCTTCCTTCTGGAATGCAGACTCTAGGCCTGCGATTTTAAGACTAATTTTCTGGAGGAAGGTGACCAACCAGTTCCTGTGTGCTCTCTGGGATTAGGGCAAATCACAGGTTGCACAGTGCTGATTGGATCAGGCTGCAAACATTTGCAAGCGGCAGTTAATTTCCATTCATTTCAAATTTACCTAGGTTTGCTGTGGTACCTCCAGAGCTCCTCCTGCCCTCAATGAGCTCCTAGGCCACAGAGTTAATGAGGTGTAATATAATGTTCTTCCCACTGAGAGAGAGAAGTGTTTTGGTTCTATGAGGAGGATGGGGTAGGTGGGGTAGAGGCTGGTCAATGCCTGAGAACAGCTGAGAGAAGAGCAGTATTTAGGCCAGGACTTATAATACGGACAGGGACTGGGGTGTCAGGAAAGACCTTCTACAGAGAGGAGATAGCATGGGTGAAGGTACCAAAGTTTCATGGCAGATTCACAGACCTGTGAAAAGTTGTAGTGGTCGAGAGACTAGCTGGTGATGGTGGTGTGGATGTGCAGCAGCCAAAGCTGAGGATTGTGTTTCCTCAGACCCTGTTGTTAAACCTGCTGGAAAGCCCAAACTGGCTCCTTTTGGACACAGGCACGGGTCCTCATTGCTGGGTTCAGCTAATCTCTGAGAAAATCCACCTGCTGCCTGAAACCATCAAGTCCCTTTCCCCAGGCCTAGAGTGTGTGCTCCCTTGACTTTCGGGCTTGGCGTGGCCCTCTCATGCTTATTAACTGCCACAAAGGTTTGATGGAGCCTGGCATGGGTAACATGTAGCTTGTTTGTTCTCATACTAGCCTCCCTGGAAGGGAAAGTGGTCACCTTACCTCAGAGCATCACTCACTCTGATGCAGGTGAGGTGGCCTGTAGTTTTTCCTCTTGGATTGATACTTGAGTCCCCTGTTTGCCAAGTAGTACTTGCTTGTCTCCTCTTACTGGAGGACAGTGTGAGACCCCAGGCTGTTTTGTGACTAGAAACTTGCCCGATTCCTGAATATGAAGCCCTAGTCTCCTTGCCACCTGGGAGTTTTGGAGTAGTGTTTGAGCCTATGAGACTGCTTGAAATACAACTAATGGTAAAGCCAATGGTAAACAACTGAAATGCTATTTGTCCTCCTCATACACCCTACCCCATAATTTCTCTCCTCTTTGGCCAGCTCCTTCACGTCCATAGTGGTTTCTTCTGAGCCCATGCTGTGTGAGGCAGTCTCCTTCCTTTCTTTCTTCCACATCTTAATCATGTCTTTCCATGCCTTAGGAGCCCATCCTCTCTTCCCCAGCGCCTCCACTACTTTGGTCCAGGTCCTGATATTTCTTACCTGGATTCTCAACTATCTTACATGTCACTTTAGAACAGTCAGTCCTCTGGCCACAGCAGATCATGTCACCTTCCCATTCAAAACTCTTTTGTAACCCACTGAAAAAATAAATAAATAAATAAAGGGGAAAAAAAAAAAACTCTTTTGTGGCTCTCATTACCACAGGGAAAATCAAAGCACCCAGCCTCATTCCTGAGACCTCTGCAGCCTTGTTTTCCCTCCATCCTTCCCATGTTTGTGTGTTCAAGCCACACTACTACTGTAAAGTCTGTCCTGACTATTCCTCTGCCCTTCTTCAAGTACAGAGAGTCCTTCTGTACTGACCCAGGCCTGAATATTAACTGGCCTCAGAGGGTTCTTGATGACTTACACCCCTCCCCCAGGTAGAAGAGCCTCATGCTCATCCTTGGTCCTAGCATACATTGAGTTCACCGTCAGTGCTTATAGAATGAATTGAATAAAGGGCCCTCCTCCCCACTGACATGCCTTGTTGAGTGTTCCTAGAGCACCTCATGATTCTTGAATGGAACCCTGCAGAAGGAGAGGCCAGTGGACAGGTGGAACAAACTCGTCAGAGTGGCCCTTTCTGCCCCTAGGCCCCAGTGCAGAGAACCAGCGACCATCTAATGCCTACAATGGAGATCTCAATGGGCTCCTGGTCCCAGACCCCCTCTGCTCAGGTGACAGTGCTTCAACAAACAAGCCTGGTCTCCGAGCCATGCCACCTATTAACCTGCAGGAAAAGCAGGTCATGTGAGTGTTTGGGAGATGGTAGTGGTGGTGATGGGGTCTTTGAGGCATTTGCTAACTAAAGGCATAAGGTGGGGGAAGAGGGTCCGGCAGTCTCTGCTGCTTCCCCACAAGACGGCCTGGGGTAGAATGCTCCACTTGGATGAGGGCCACGGACAAGGGCTTGGCCTCAATCTGAAATTTGGGCTCCTGGTTTAGCATGGAAGTAGGACCATTCCCAAGGAGGGAGGTGAGCAAGAGAAGCTATGGATTTGGGGACCAGTGAATCAGGCAGAGCAGGGCATCTGGGGCTTGACACTTTCACCAGAGTGGCTGCATCCTCTCCCCTCAACCCTGCCCATTGAGACTTCGGGTGAACAAGAGTCACGCTTGTGCACCCCTCCCTCCAGCTGCCTCTTAGGAGATGACAGTTCCACTGGCATCGGAATTTTGGCCAAGGAGGTGGAGATTGTGGCCAGCAGTGACTCTAGCATCTCAAGCAAGGCACGGGGGAGCAACAAGGTGGGCACCAAGATGTTGTGGCATGCATAATGGCTGGGGCACTGTTAGGCTGTCCCTCCCCTATTCCATGCTGCCAGTTCCTATGGGGATTATCCTAACAGACAGATAGTGTGCCCCAGTCTCAGGAAGCCAGTGTTGGCTGCCAATCTTTGTGGGAATCTGACCCCAAGAGTTGTGCATGGGTGGCTGGGCTTGCACATATGGCCTGTCCTGTTCCCAGGCATGCTGGGGGCTACTTCAGCTCCAGGAAAGCTGCCCCAGCCCTTGACTTCTGTGACCTTCCTCACTCTTGGTTCTCAGGTGAAAATTCAGCCTGTCGCCAAGTATGACTGGGAGCAGAAATACTACTATGGCAACTTGATTGCTGTGTCCAACTCTTTCTTGGCCTATGCTATAAGGGGTGAGTAGAAGCAGTACAGAGGAGGAAGGTGTTCTGCTTGAAGTCCCAGAAGGGAAGCTCTGCGGTTGGGTCACTCAGCCCCCACAGACTGTAGAGGTATGATGGCAGGCTCGTCTGCGATGCCCCCAGCTCTGCCCAACCCTCTGGAGCCCAGTGAGAAAACTGAGCGTCAGACTGGTAATGGCAGCGAGAAAGGCAAGGGCAGGGCCACTCTGTTGCCACCTGGTCCTGAGTACTTATTCACGGCCTACCACTCTCCTGATTCCAGCTGCCAACAACGGCTCAGCAATGGTGCGAGTGATCAGTGTCAGCACTTCAGAGCGGACCCTGCTCAAAGGCTTCACAGGCAGCGTGGCTGATCTGGCCTTTGCACACCTCAATTCCCCACAGCTGGCCTGCCTGGATGAGGCAGGCAACCTGTTTGTATGGCGCTTGGCCCTGATTAATGGCAAAATTCAGTATCCTTTCCCAGGGTGGGATGGGGGACTGGAGAAAAGTGGGTGGAGCTGGGTCTGCCAGACCCACCGCATCATCCCTCCGACTAGCCCTTAACACCCTGCTCAGAGAGGAGATCTTGGTCCACATCCGCCAGCCAGAGGGCACTCCACTGAACCACTTCCGCAGGATCATCTGGTGCCCCTTCATCCCCGAAGAGAGTGAGGACTGCTGTGAGGAGGGCAGCCCAACAGTGGCCCTGTTGCATGAGGACCGGGTGAGGGGGCTGGGCCTGGGGGGAGAGGAAGGGGCTGAGTAGCAGTGGGGTAGTCATGGGCTGAGCACTCACTTCCCGGTACCTGCCAGGCTGAGGTGTGGGACCTAGACATGCTCCGCACCAACCACAGCACCTGGCCGGTGGACGTCACCCAGATCAAGCAGGGCTTCATCGTGGTAAAAGGCCACAGCACAGTAAGCCTGCAACCAACTGCCTTTCCTACCCTCTCGCCCCACCCCACTGTGTCCCTCATCTATTTCCTGGACCCACAGCTGCCCAGACAGCTTTCCAGCACTCTGCCCATGGGACCTCTGAGCACAGAGTGACCCCCTCCTGTGGTGCTCACACCTGACCTGTCTGTACCCCCCTGGATCTGGGCTTCTCCACAGGGCTCCGTTCAGTCAGTCTTTCATATACACATGCAGATCCCCTGTGGGTCAGCCTATTTCACTTCCATCCTCACCTGAGGAGGACTTGCTCCCACCTCTAGCTGGTGGCAAAGCAAGGCTTTTTGGGTTCTTCTCAGTGCTTGAGTGAAGGGGCCCTCTCACCTGATGGGACTGTCCTGGCTACTGCAAGTCATGATGGCTTCGTCAAGTTCTGGCAGATCTACATTGAGGGACAGGATGAGCCACGGTAAGGCAGAGCCTGAGGGACTGGGCTCCCCCAGGTAGGGGATCAGATCACCCACTGGGGCCCCTCATTTACCGCAGGTGTTTACATGAGTGGAAGCCTCATGATGGGCGGCCCCTCTCCTGCCTCCTGTTCTGTGACAACCACAAGAAACAGGATCCTGAGTGAGTGAGTGGGCAGGCCGGAGGGTGGTGGGCTGGACCGTGGGCTACCATAAAGGGCCCCGTCAGCCACTCAGTGCCTTGCTGCTTTGCAGGGTCCCTTTCTGGAGGTTCCTCATTACTGGCGCTGACCAGAATCGGGAGCTGAAGATGTGGTGCACGGTGTCCTGGACCTGCCTGCAGACCATTCGGTAAGCAGGGGCTGTGGGGCTGGGCAGGGGCGAGCTTGCTGATATGGGTTCTTTCCATCCTCAGTCTCATTCATCCTGCCTCATCCCCCCATCCAGCTTCTCCCCAGATATCTTCAGCCCCGTGAGTGTGCCCCCCAGCCTCAAGGTTTGCCTGGACCTCTCAGCGGAATATCTGATCCTCAGTGATGTGCAGCGGAAGGTGGGCTGCAGTGGGGGCAGAGCGGGTAGCATCGGGGGGATGAAGGTGTGTGTGGCTCATCTGGGGCCTTCCTATACCCTGAACTCGGCTGTGACCTTGCCGCCCATGCAGGTCCTCTATGTGATGGAACTGCTGCAGAATCAGGAGGAGGGCCGGGCCTGCTTCAGCTCCATCTCTGAGTTTCTTCTCACCCACCCAGTACTGAGCTTCGGTATCCAGGTTGTCAGTCGCTGCCGGCTGCGGCACACAGAGGTGCTGCCTGCCGAGGAGGAGAACGACAGCCTCGGGGCCGGTGAGCTGCTCAGGGTCGGGGGTCTGTGTTGGAAGGCAGGGGAGTGCTGAGGTACAGAGTGTCAGGGGCTTAGTCATCCACTTCGTCCTTGTAGACGGGACCCACGGAGCAGGTGCCATGGAGTCTGCAGCTGGTGTGCTCATCAAGCTCTTCTGTGTGCACACTAAGTAAGCGTGTTGGGAGCGGGCCGCCTGTGCCTGGTCAGCCCCTCCCTACCGTGCTGCCTCTGACTGTCGTCTTCTCCCTCTGCTCGTCCTGCAGGGCATTGCAGGATGTCCAGATCCGCTTTCAGCCACAGCTGAACCCTGACGTTGTGGCCCCGCTCCCCTCACACCCTGCCCATGAAGACTTTGGTGAGTTAAGGGTGAGAGGGAAGTAGGTTTTGACCGGGGTGTGAGATCTGACTAAAGTGGCAGGCTTCCCCACAGCATTTGGAGAGTCTCGGCCCGAGCTGGGCTCAGAGGGCCTGGGATCGGCCACTCAGGGCTCCCAGCCTGACCTCCGACGTATCGTGGAGTTGCCTGCACCAGCCGACTTCCTCAGTCTGAGCAGTGAGACCAAGCCCAAGCTGATGACACCTGACGCCTTCATGACGCCCAGCGCCTCCCTGCAGCAGGTGTGCTTGGGAGGAGTGGGCCTCGGGGAAGGTGGTGCCTGGGGATGCCCTCCGCGGCCACAGCCCTCATTCTCCCTGTTTCCCCAGATCGCTGCGTCTCCCAGCAGCAGCAGCAGCAGCAGCAGCTCCTCTCTCACAGCCGTGTCTGCCATGAGCAGTACTTCGGTCGTGGACCCCTCCTTGCCCAGGTGAAGTGAGGGGCAGGGTGAGGAGCAGGGGCTGGTGCCAGGTGACGCCAGGCTCTGTCTACTTAGACCTCATCCTCCTGCCACCAGGCCACCTGAGGAGCTGACCTTGAGCCCCAAGCTACAGCTGGATGGCGGTCTGACCATGAGCAGCAGCAGCCTGCAGGCAAGCCCACGTGGGCTCCTGCCCGGCCTGCTCCCAGGTCCAGCCGACAAACTGACTCCCAAAGGGCCTGGTCAGGTGCGTGTGTGGGTGTGTGAAGTGCAGGGTGGCAGGCGTATGAAGGTGGGGAGGCTGGTGGTGATCTCCCAGTTTCCTGTGTGCTGGTCCTACTCTGCCTCAGATAGCCCATGTTTCCCCTGAGGGTATCTTAGCCTCCGGTGTCCCTGGAGAGCAGCCCCTCAGCCTCTCTTCCCCCCTCCTCTCCTGACTGTGACCATTTATGACTTGTGTCCCCGTCCTCCATGCCCCATCTCGCATCACTGCGCACACCAGTGCATCATCTCCATACTTGTTTTAGCCCTACCTCCCACCATTTAAGTCTTATCTTGGCCCCCTCAGGTGCCTACTGCTGCCTCTGCACTCGCCCTGGAGCTGCAGGAAGTGGAACCCCTGGGGCTGCCTCAGGCTTCTCCCAGCCGCACCCGCTCCCCCGATGTTATCTCCTCAGCCTCCACTGCCTTGTCCCAGGACATCCCTGAGATCGCATCTGAGGCACTGTCCCGTGGCTTTGGCGCCTCCGCTCCTGAGGGCCTAGAGCCAGACAGCATGGCCTCAGCAGCCTCGGCACTCCACCTGTTGTCCCCAAGGCCCCGGCCAGGGCCTGAGCTTGGCCCCCAGCTTAGCCTGGATGGGAGCCCTGGGGATGGGGATCGGCATAGTACCCCTTCCCTCCTAGAGGCAGCCTTGACCCAGGAGGCCACAGCCCCTGACAGTCAGGTCTGGCCTACAGCCCCAGATATCACTCGCGAGACCTGCAGCAGCCTGGCCGAGAGGTGAGGAGCTTGGAGGGTAGGCGGGGGGAGTGTGCCAATGGTAGGGGCTTCAGGTAGAGTCATCCACCACTGACTTGGCCTGGCCCTCCCCAGCCCCCGGAACGGCCTCCAGGAAAAGCACAAGAGCCTGGCCTTCCACCGACCACCTTACCACCTGCTGCAGCAACACGACAGCCAGGACGCCAGTGCCGAGCAAAGGTAGGTATCACCCTGCACCTTTCCTCTCCCAGGAGGGCTAGCCAGTGGGCAAGTGCCTATCTCTCTCCTTCCTCTTCCCCCAGTGACCATGATGACGAGGTGGCCAGCCTCGCCTCTGCCGCAGGGAACTTTGGCACCAAAGTGCCCACTCCACGTCTTCCAGCCAAGGACTGGAAGACCAAGGGATCCCCTCGGGCCTCACCCAAGCTCAAGAGAAAGGGCAAAAAGGATGACGGGTAGGGGGGGTCCCGGGGCCAGGGAGGGGGTGGTCTTCAGGCTGCCTGCGTGACGTGGCCTGAGGTGCTTCTCACCTATGGCAGGGATTCATCCTTGGGATCCCGGCTCACAGAGCACCAGGTGAGTGAGTAGAGAGAGTCCCTTTCTGCTTCTGGGACTCCTGCCTGTGGGGGTGGGGGTGGGGTGGCCAGACCTTCCCCTGGTCTGATGTGGAGGATGAGCAGGGCAGGCATCAGGTGACTTTTGGTGTTACTGGCAGGTGGCAGAAACCCCTGAGAACTGGCCGGCACTGATCTGGCAGCAGCAGAGAGAGCTGGCACAGCTGCGGCACAGCCAAGAAGAGCTGCTGCAGCGCTTGTGTACCCAGCTTGAAGGCCTTCAGAGCACCGTCACAGGCCACGTGGAGCGAGCCCTGGAGTCAAGGCACGAGCAGGAGCGTATCCTTGGGGGCGAGGCGCAGCCGGGCGGAGGGACAGGGAGGCAGCCGTGTTCTCAGCCCAGGACGGTATGTGGGACCTCCTCTGGGTCTGTTCCTTAGCGACAGCACAGAGCGGCGACTGGAGCGGGCCCTGGCTGAGGGGCAGCAGCGGGGTGGGCAGCTGCAGGAGCAGCTGACGCAGCAGCTATCCCAGGCACTGTCTTCAGCGGTAGCAGGGCGGCTGGAGCGCAGCATACGGGATGAGATCAAGAAGACGGTTCCTCCGTGTGAGTTTCACATGGAGACTTCTGGGCGGGCCAGATTCGAAGGGCCCTCTCCCTGTCAAACCTCATCTCATGGCTCGGCCCCTCCCTCCTTCTCATGTCCCAGGTGTCTCCCGGAGTCTAGAGCCCGTGGCTGGCCAGCTCAGCAGCTCGGTGGCCACCAAACTCACAGCTGTGGAGAGTAGCATGAAAGAGAACATCTCTAAGCTGCTCAAGTCCAAGGTGCTGTAGGGCCCAAGATGAGGGAAGTGCGTGGTGGGCATGAGCTCAAGACTCAACTTAGCCCCTCCTCCACCCCTAGAACTTGACAGATGCCATTGCCCGAGCAGCCGCAGACACGTTACAGGGGCCAATGCAGGCCGCCTACCGGGAAGCCTTCCAGAGCGTGGTCCTGCCTGCCTTCGAGAAGAGCTGCCAGGCCATGTTCCAGCAGATCAATGACAGCTTCCGACTGGGCACACAGGAGTGTGAGTGGGGTCTTCTGCCTCAGGGAGGGAGAGGCCATCCTCTTCTCAGTGTCCCTCTCACGGCTCCCATGGTCACTTTTCAGACTTGCAGCAGTTGGAGAGTCACATGAAGAGCCGTAAGGCACGAGAGCAGGAGGCACGGGAGCCTGTGCTGGCCCAGCTGCGGGGCCTGGTCAGCACCTTGCAGGGGGCCACGGAGCAGATGGCGGCCACTGTATCTGGCAGCGTTCGGGCTGAGGTGCAGCACCAGCTGCACGTGGCCGTGGGCAGGTGGGTGGCCTGGGCATGGAGCTAGGTGGTGGGTGTGGAAAGGGCCAGACTCGACCACATATTGACCTCGTCTCCCTCACTTGCCTCGCAGCCTGCAGGAGGCGATTCTAGCACAGGTACAGCGCATTGTGAAGGGCGAGGTGAGTGTGGCTCTTAAGGAGCAGCAGGCCGCCGTCACCTCTAGCATCATGCAGGCCATGCGCTCAGCCGCTGGCACGCCTGTCCCCGCTGCCCACCTCGACTGCCAAGCCCAGCAAGCCCACATCCTACAGCTGCTGCAGCAGGGCCACCTCAATCAGGCCTTCCAGCAGGTAAGCCAGGCACTGGGCCCAGGTAGAGGCCAGTGTCTCCTGACAAGAGCCACATTCCCCGTCAGACTTCGGGTGGTCTGGCAGCGGACTTTCCTTGGTTCTCTTTGCCTCCAGGCCATTTCCCTTGCTTTTCCCTCTGCGTGGTCCCTGGATCCCTTTCTTTCTACCTCAGTCCAGCTTCGTCACCACCCTTCTCAGAAATCCTGATCCCCTAGAGAAACAGCAGCCCTTCAGTGCTCTCTCTGGGCCCCTGAGCAACTCCCTCAGGATGCCCTACTCCGTAGTCATCCTCTCCCAGGCCACATAGCCAGACAAGCAGGCATTCCATCTTGACATCAGCTATAAACTCTGTTCTCTACTCAGGCCCTGACAGCTGCTGACCTGAACCTGGTGCTATACGTGTGTGAAACAGTGGACCCAGGCCAGGTTTTTGGGCAGCCACCTTGCCCCCTCTCCCAGCCTGTACTCCTTTCTCTCATCCAGCAACTGGCCTCTGATCTTGGCACTCGAACTGACCTCAAGCTCAGGTGAGTGGGAATAGTCGGGGACTAGAGCTGGGGTGAAGGTAGGTGAGCACTTCAAAGCAGAGACTCCCACTCCTACCTGACTCCCCTCCCCCGAGTTCTCCACCAGTACCCTCTGCCCCCACCCATCTCAGGCTTTGAGACCTCCATTGTCAGCAGCCCCTCTGGGCCTCATTGCCACCAGGGGGCGTTCTCCTCTGCTGGAGGCCACCTATAGCCAGTCTTATTCCTCCATCCCCAGCTACCTGGAAGAGGCTGTAATGCACCTGGACCACAGTGACCCCATCACTCGGGACCACATGGGCTCCGTCATGGCTCAGGTGCGCCAGAAGCTCTTCCAGTTCCTGCAAGCGGAGCCACACAACTCACTTGGCAAAGCGGCCCGGCGTCTCAGCCTCATGCTGCACGGCCTTATGACCCCCAGCCTCCCTTAGCTAAGCCTCCTTTGTCCAAGGTGAGGTGGCACTGAAGGCCAACAGACAGGCTTAGGCCAGAGTAGGGTCACGCCTGCCCGTTACCTGCTCAGGCGCCCACATTTGGAGAGTTTTACGGGGATAGCACTGGCTGTGGTCTGCAGGGTGTGGTAGCCAGCAGGTGTAGGCTGGGCCCAGGGTGGGTATTGTGCCTTCTTGGGTTCTGTCATGCCTGGAGCATAACCCCTGAGATTATGACACCACTTAAGTTGAATTTTCCATGTTCCTTTTTACCTCGGATTTGGGTCTTTTTGTTTTTGAAAAAACATTGAGAAATTCAAGTAAATGCTTTTGGAATAAAATGGAGTATGTGTGTGCTTTTCATGTGTCTTTGATGTGACTTTGATAACTGCCCTCTCTTAACCTGCCCCCTCTTTTCTTCCTGTGCGGAGCTCTGTCTAGGCCAACCCATCCCACGGGGCCTGGACACCACCCTCATCTGCCCAGCTACTCTCCCAGATCTCTCCATCTCCGAGGCAAGGGCCCCCCAGGGTCAGCTCAGCACCCCACTATGCTCCTGGGTTCTCCTCTCTGGAGTCCCTCCCTCCTCTTTTGCCTATTGGAACTGGGGTGGAGCTTCTGGGTGGCTGAGCCCCGCCCCCCATCCAATCACAGTGCCTCCTCCCGGAGGCTGGGCCGAAGGGCTGCCCTCCAAGCTGCTAGCCCTGTTAGTAGGCTCCCAGCTGGGGATGATGCGCTGCTGCTGCTGCTGCTGTCACCACCGGCAACCGCCCTGTGCGCTGGGGCTGTTGCTGTTGCTGCTGCTGCCGCCCCTCGGTGAGTGCCCAGGCCCAGACTGTCCACACACCCTCTCCACAGGCTGGGTATAGGTTGTGTGGGAGCTGAGGCACAGCCTTCCTGAGTGCCGAGAGCCAGGGTGGAGAGGTGAAAGGGCTCCAGGGAGGGAAGAATGTGATCCAGTGACTGAAAGATGTAAAGTGAGGGTTGTGAACTGAACCGTAGTTTCAGAGGGGAGAACCCCCAAATTCCACAGTCTGATAAGCAGAAGCTTGACCTCTTGCAGGACTCCCAGACCAACCCCAGGATCTCTGAGGTCCTCTCCTAGGGTTGGGCCTGGATCTCAACTCCCTCTATCCTGACCCATTGGGAAACACCTGTTCAGGGAGGTGTCTAGGCTGCAGAGAAACTGGCCTTTGCCAGGGGCCCCGTCCCCCTTACCCATGTCCATGCTCCTTCAATTGGACTGTTCTCACCTGACCTGGGGCCCAGAACTCGGAGAAAGCCAACCCCTGGGATGAGACTTCTTCCCCCACGCCCACCTATCCTGTCTGGGTCCTTCTAGAAGAGGGTGGAGGCAGGTGGTCCCCAGGTGTGCCCCTTGGTTCCCTAGGGTGCCCCTTTCAAGCTGAGTCACGTCCCCAGAAAGCTCCCTGGTAAACAAGCCTCTGGGAGTTGGGGGGTTGAGGGTGCACTGCCTCATCCTGTCAATTAGCCTCCACCCCCACCCGCAGTCCCTGTATCTCCCCTGGCAGCAGCCACAGCGGGCCCAGGCCGCTGTGACACCATATATCAGGGCTTTGCCGAGTGTCTCATCCGCTTGGGAGACAGCATGGGCCACGGAGGCGAACTGGAGACCGTCTGCAGGTATGGGCAGGTGCGCGGGCAACACCACCCTTGGGATCTGAACCTTTTCCCTCCCATCCCAAAGCCCCCCCTGCCCCACCTAATTCCCCTAACTCCATACCCTTAACAGGTCTTGGAATGACTTCCACACCTGTGCCTCACGAGTCCTGTCGGGCTGCCCGGAGGAGGCAGCTGCCGTGTGGGAGTCACTACAGCAAGAAGCTCGCCGGGCCCCACACCCAGATAACTTGCACACTCTCTGTGGCACCCCTGTGCGCCTTCAGGAGCGTGGGGTGGGCCCAGAGACCAACCAGGAAACCCTGCGGGCGACAGCGCCGGCGCCCACCCCGGCCCCCACGCCCCCGCTGCTGGCAGCTGCCCTGGCGCTGGCCTGCCTCCTGGGGCCCCTGGCCTAGCCAGTCCAGTTGGGTAGTGGCGCCCCCACCTCCAGCCCTGCTCTGGTGGCTGCCGTCGGCCTCCTCAGAGCACACTTGGCTTTCATTAAAGGTATTTATATTTGTACTAAGTTCCTTCCTTTCTTTCTGCTGAGGCCCGCTCGGCTGGGGTTGAGGCCTCCAGAAACTGATCCCCAAGATAACATGGGCGGGGCCGAAGGCTGCCACAGGGGACTCAGTCTTTTTCCTCACAAACACTCATTTCCCAGGGGTAGGGCAGAGCTTTCCACTGCCAGCAGGTTCCAAGATCTCTGTCCGGGAATGTCTCTCTCTCCGTTCTCCCAGGCTGGCACTCCTGTCTTCCTGCCCCTCCTGTCCTGGCCTGTAGGGGCCTTGTGAGGTGGTAGAGCATTCCCATCCCCACTCCCAGCCAGTCCACCCCTCTCCCAGTTTCCAGGCTCCTGACCATCTCACCTCATGCTCCCTCTGCTGAACTACCCCCTTAGCCTTCAAGACACAGTTCAGATTAAGTACCCTTTCCTCTCCTTCTCTGGGGTTATGGCTCATCTGAGGGGAGCCTGTTCCAGAAGACGGGGAACCCCTGTTGGAGTCTACATTCAAGTCTCTGAGGTGATCGGGAGCGGCAGAAACTGGGTCACAATGAGGGTTCTTCTGGCCTCTGCTCTGCACAAGCTTGTTCTCTGAGAAGAGGTGTGCTGCATGAGGTCAGAGAAATCCTGGAGGACTTTCTGGAAGCACAGATGAATGTGCCCTGTGTGAGGAGCCCCTGTTCTTCATGGTGGAGAAGAAGAGCAAGAATCAGCATGAGCAGAATCCTGAGGGAAGAGGAAGGCCTCAGAGAGGGGGAGACCCTCTACCATCCCTGCCGGGACCCTCTACCAAGTTCACCCCCACATGACTTGAGTGAACACTGCTATGGCCTCCTCACTGGCTTCTACTTTATTCTCCATTGAACAACTGATCCCGATATTAAATTCCTTTTCATTGTCTGCAAGACCCTATGTCAGTCAGCTGTGTGTCTATGTAGGATGGTTTATTCAGTCTACTGAGTAACTCCCACTCTATAGTAGCACAGAGGAATGATCTACCTGCTCAGTCCTTGGGGTAAGGGGAGGTTTCAGAGAAGAAGCATGATAGAGAGTGATAGGTGGTAAACAAGACAGAGTTACAAATGGTGGAGGAGAAGTGGGGCTGAGTTGGAGAGGACTTTATAAGAGGGGCCTGAGGAATCAGCTGGGAGGGGAGGACGGGTGGAAGTCCGGGACTTGTCAGGCCAGGTTTGCACTAAAGCACGTGCTAGGAGGTTGTTGACCCTAGGACAGAATCAGGCCTGGTAAGACCCTTGCTTAGGCTCCAGGGTGACAGGAGCCTCCAGAGACCTCCACTCTACTTCATCCAGAGGAGTCCTACTTCAGCTTCCCAAACACCTTCTCATTCCAGTTAGCTAAGATGCCTCAATTAACTCACTCTGCCCTGTCTTTGCTCCTGTACTTCCTTCACCTGTACTTTTATCCCCACTTCGCTCTCCCAACCATTCCTTACCCATCTTCTGAAAGTTCAGGCCAAAAAAACCCAGATCCACCCCCTGCTGACCACCAGTATCTTCTGGAAGGAAATGCCAGACTTTTATTCCTCTGGATCCTTATACATCTATTCTCTGTGCTCAGAATTCCCTTCCTTATTTTCTCCTGGCAAACTCCTACTTCTTGTTCAGGATCCCCTCCTCCCTATCCCTGAATCCAGGCTGAATCAGAAGCCTCCTTCAGGTCCACACAGCTCCCAGGCTTTCTTCTGTCTCAATACTGATGGCACTGGCTCACTGGCTTGTTACCGTCTGGGTCTAGGTCAGAATTCCCCACCATGGATTCCCCCAAGGGTCCTCTTTGTGTCTCCAGCACCCAACATAGGGGTGGGTATAAAGAATGCACTTGTGGGAGTGTGTGGAATGAAAGACAGAATCACTAAAACCAGCATAGGAAATGTTACAGTCAGCAAGAGCTTGGCCTAAGAATGACTTCAGTATGGAGGGTGTGTCCTCTTTGGGCTCTTAACCTGAGCATACTATTGAGAGGGATGGTGCTGGAGCTCCAAACCCCAAAAATCTTCCCAGAGCTACTTGAAGTGGGAGGCCAGGAGCAGCCTGCTTCCAGGAGCAGGGGCTCTGTTGTGTTGGCCAGCCATCAAGGGGATTACCATCCTCCTGCTGTGACCTACTTTCCCCTGGTTTTTGCTCCCTAAATCCCTGCTCTTCCCTGGAATTGAATGACCTGGAGTGTATGCATGGGGTTGGGGGTGGGGACAGAATCTGCTCTCTGGCCACGGGCTTAAGAGCTTTGTGTGTTTTATCCCAGAGCTGGAGAGAAGGGGTGGGCTGATAGCCAACTGGACTGGGTCCTAGACACAGCTGCCCAAGGCAGAGTATCATGGTAATGGTGCTTCTCACATTTGCAGCTCTGCAGACATGGAATAGCTATTGTTCAGGGGGAAATCTGGGGGCTAGATATCCTGAGCCCAGTCCCCCTCGCATCAACGTACCTCTTTATCTCAGGGCTCTGGAGTTCTTCACCAGAGCCCAGCACCTGCCCACAGCTTGCTCAATAAATATCTATTGAATTAATTTGCTGAATTTCTGTAAAATAGAGGTGTGGATTTCTAAACCCCATTAACCTTGGAATTCTGTATTATTTTCTATCCTCACGATACCTGTGGGGGTCAGGATTTTTATCCCCATTATACAAATAAGAAACATGAGGCTAGAACTTCCCCTGGTAGTCCAGGGGTTGAGAATCTACCTGCCAATGCAGGGGACACAGGTTCAATCCCTGGTCCAGGAGGATCCTACATATCATCCGGCCACAACTACTGAGCCTGCATGCCTAAGAGCCTTTGCTCTGCAACAAGAGAAACTACCACAGTAAGAAGCCTGTGCACCACAACAAAGAATAGCCCCCATTTGCTGCAACTACAGAAAGCCCAAGCACAGCAACAAAAACCTAGTTCAGACTACATAAATAAAATTTTTAAAAAAGAAAACAAACAAACCAACACGGGGTTTAGGGAGGGGAAGATATCTTCCTTAAGTTCATGCAACTGTGGAAGTGTCGGAGCTGGGATATAATTCCATTTGTTTGGCCCCTAAATTCATTCCTTGAAGCATCACACTAGACATATGGAAATAATTTTTAAAGTTTTTTTTTTTTTTTTGGCCAAGCAGCTTGCAGGGATCTTAGTTCCCCAACCAGGTATCAAACCTGCACCCCCCACAGTGAAAACACAGAGTCTTCCACTGGACCACCAGGGAAATCCCTAAGAGTTTTATTTTTTTAATCTTTTATGAAGCCCTAGGACATAAAACAGGCCATGTCTTATGATGTTGATATATGTTTAGGTTTAAAGTATAAGATTAACTTATACAGTCAAAGACAATTCCATGTATGAAATAAGAGTTCAATAAAAATTTTAATAAACTGACTAAAATGAGGAAGATGTATGGAGATTACAATCTCTTTACTACTTGAAAGTAGTCGTGGCCGAGTGGTTAAGGCGATGGACTAGAAATCCATTGGGGTTTCCCCGCGCAGGTTCAAATCCTGCCGACTACGGTATCTTTCCCTTATG
The DNA here is from genome assembly GCF_910594005.1 of Cervus elaphus. NCBI lineage: Eukaryota > Metazoa > Chordata > Mammalia > Artiodactyla > Cervidae > Cervus > Cervus elaphus. Next base: position 36,043,313 of record NC_057818.1, read on the forward strand.
ATGATTCCTACTGGGGCATAGGCAGTTTAGAAAGAATGCTATTGTCTTGAAGAAAGAACCCAGATTCTTTTCCAATCTTGCTCTTTATAATTTCCCGGTGAAAAGTTCCACATTGCACTCCAACAGTAATGGTAAAAATACTATTTTAAAAGGGGGTAAAAACCCCTTTATTGAGACATCTATTAACATTTTCTGCTCCCTACCCCCAACTGGGTTGATTGTAGATAATTCTAATCCTACAGAATTGTTAATGGTAACAATTTTTTTCTTTAATCTACTTGCTTTGCAGGATATATCAATACTTAAATTCAGTCAAAATAACAACATTTTAAACGGACAAGAAAAAAAAAAGTTACTTCTGTAGTTGGCCCCAAACTAATTTCACCGATTCTTAAGTTAACTACTTCCAACTCCGCTGTGATGGAGGTCAAATTCAACACATCTGAGTGCCTGAATTATTTTAACGGCAGTTTAAAAAAATATAGATTTCTTAATTACATTTAGACCGATCCTTTGCGGAGTTCCAGAGACACTTCCAGAAACCCCTTAAAATGCACTACGTCCCCAACCTCGCACTATAAAGCGCCCTCCACGTCAACCAGGATCTTGGAACTTTCCCCCTACTACCCACGGTGCCTGCCCAAACCTAGGGTCGAGACACCTGGAGATACAGAGACACTCCCTCCGGGAAAAGAGAACGACCCTGTACTTAAGACGTTGATTGGCAGGACAGGCTCGGAGCGCAACCAACCGCGTAGCCGGCTCTCCCGAGCCCGCCTCCGCCCCGCCCCGTGGGAGGCTGGGATTTGTTTTGGCGTCAAGCGCGCGCTGTGATGACGCCACGACGCTGACGCCTGAGGATGGCGGCAGCGGTGGTGGCCGTGGCTATGCCCGCGGCCCGGAGAGGGTCAGCACAGTCGCTCAGACGCCGAAGAGCCCGCCGCCCGCGCGAGGTGAGGCGGCCCAGCTCAGGGCGACGGCCCCTTGGGCGGGAGGGGCTGACGAGCTGCAGCTCCGGTCGCTTTCTGGAGCACTGGGCCCATTCCTGCCCAGCCTGGAGCCCTCGGCCCATGCCCGAAGTCCTCGGCCCATGCAGGCTGCGCCGGGGCCTACGGGACTGCGGAGCAGGCCAGGCTGTGGCTGCTTGGGGTCCCCAGTGTCCACCACTTAACTGGCTTTGAACATGCTGCTGTGCTGGGTAGCGCGTCTCAGGGCCAGGTGGACGTGGTCAGCTGACCTGCCTGCTGGCCAACCGGTCGGCGTTGGTCAGGGTGAACTAACCTGGTTGTCCTCGCTGCCTTCTCGTGTCTGGCACCTACTCCACACCTCCTCCTTTGCGACTGAACGCCAGGGCTGGGAGACAGCTGGTCGCTTCCTTATTCAGGCTGGGGAAGAGCACACCCAAGTCGAGCCGGGTTTGCTTTGCAAACCAGTTATCCCTCTACTTTTATAAGGGGAAATCCTGCTCCCCATGTTCACTCCCTCTCCTTGAAGCTGTGAAGTGCTAATTCCCACTTGAAAATCTGAATAAGTCCTTTCATTGCCTAAAACTGGCCTCTTGGTACCTACAGGATAAAGGCCAAGCCTCAAAGCAAGACGTTCAGGTCTTTTCATAATCTGGTAGAGGCATAACCCCGAGTCAACACCTGGGCCCTTCTGTCTCCTGTTTACAGTTTGGTGTTGAAAGTATGTGAATCTGCCCTTAACTTCGTGTTTTAATACCATTTTGCTTTAGAAATGCAATTTTCTCACTTTGCAGTTCTCTTCTTTCCCCCCAGCAGTATGGAGATTTTACATCTGTCCCTTAAAATCCACCTTAGATTTAATTTCCCTGGAAATGCCTCCCTTCATATGTAACTGTTGACTCCTCTGTACTTCATGTGACTACTTTTGGAGTTTATTGTGTTGTGTCATCTGATAGTTGGCCTGGGGCCTGTGTCTTCTGTCTGCATCTCAGTGTCTGGCTCTGCTGGCATAGGAGCTAATTTGGCTGTGATAGGTTGCTGATTTAAGAATGCATACAAATTCAGCTATGCCCCTGAGCACATGTCAGGGGCCACAACCTGTGATGAGCAGAGCAATGTGTATGTCCTGTTTGCACATGCACATTTATGCATGTAGTAGATGGTGTAGCCTTGGCAGCCTTGATGGTCTGAAGTCTCCTGGGGTGGTTTTTCAAAATACAAATTCAAGAGTTTCATTCTCTTTTTATTCAGGGTGTCTGGAATCTGGTAGGAATCTTTTTTTTTTTTTTTTTAGGAATCTTTATTTAAAAACAAAACAAAACAAAACACAAAAACTCTCCATGTGGGACTTCCCTGGTGGTCCAGTGGCTAACTAAGACTTTGCTCACAATACAGGGGGCCCAGGTTTGATCCCTGGTCAGGGAACTAGATCCCACATGCCACAACTAGGTTTGCATGTTTCAGCTAACAATTCAAATTCTGTAACTGAAGATCCTGCATGCTGCAACAAAGATTGAAGATCCTGTGTGCCTCAGCTAACACTCAGTCGGCACAGCCAAAAAATACCTCAAAAAGCAAAAACCTCCTTAGATGACTTTACTATGCTCCTTGCTTGAAGATCTTTGTCATCACACCAGGAAACGGTTGCATCTTTGTCCAGTGGGAAGGGCTAGCTGTGCCTTGCGGCACACACAACTGTTGTAGTCTCGTTGTATCTTGGGGATGCAGGATGATTTGGTGGTTAGAAGTATGGGCTTTGGGAAAAAATAGGTTCAGTTCTTGACTTTGATGATATCTTGAGGTTCTTTGAGTCCTAGTTTGCTCATCCCATAATAGGAGTTATCACGCCTACTTTATGTGGTTGGAGAGAGGAGTGAGAGTGCATATAAGATGCTTGCTCAGTCATGTCTTACTCTTTGCGACCCCATGGATTGTAGCCTGCCAGACTCCTCTGTCCACAGTATTTCCCAGGCAAGAATACTGGAGAGTGGTTTGCCATTCCCTTCTCCAGGGGATCTTCCCAACCTAGGGATTGAACCCTGGTCTCCTGCACTGCAGACATATTCTTTACCATCTGAGCCACCAGGGAAGCCCTTATATACGACGCTTAACACACTTGGAACTCAGGAAATGAAAGCCACTGTTATTACTAATGGCTATTCTTCCCAGAGTTCATCCCTTGTCAAAAGGGGATCTCATCTTAGTAAGCCTGTTTGCTCTTCAGATGGAGACTTGTGTAGGAAGCTACCTTATGTTATACATTTCCTTGAGATAATTTCTAGTCGTCTGGCAAAGCTTTAGCAAAACTGTGCCTCTACTGAGGGTAGTTGCAGTTGGCTGTTCCCCTGGAAGACATTTGGATTGCTGACTCATTGGAGGGCGGGCTTGCTAACTCAGTAAGTGGTCCAGGTCTAATTGCAGTTCCTATTAAGTTGTATAAATGAGAAAGTGCAGCTTTCAGGAAACCTGTTTGTTTCTTAAACTGAGCTGGAGCTGTGCCTCACTTGGAATGGACTACTTTGAAGATACTAGTGTCTATGAAATCTGAACTAATACATACTAGGGTTCCCTGTCACTCACAAGTTCATAGTTAAGCGAGTGAGACTTCGGTTTAGGCTTTTATTTTACTTAATAAGTGTGAGCACTTTATGTGGGCAGCTTTGATCTTCTTCAGTGCTTCCTAAGTGTGAGATACGAATTGGCTGTAGTTGTGTCAAAGTATTGACCCTTAAGCTCTTAGATAGCTGAGAATAGTTCCATTGACCCGGAGCGCACAGAGAAGTATTTGAGAAGTACAGCGCTGAAAGAAAGGAAACAATTCTGCTTGTTGAGAGCTGGAGAGAGATTTATTTATTTGAACTTTGTTTTCTTCCAAGAATCTTACTCAGTGAGTATTAAGCCAATTTGTGTTGGCTTGGTCATCACTGAGCTAATTCTTGGTACAGCCCTCTGTTGCCATGGCATCCCATGTGATGCTAAAGTAGAAAAATGTGCTGTTTTCATTTGCTGGAGGAAAATGATCACAAAGGGCCCCCTTCTAGTTTGCTGGCCTGGAAGTGGCCTAGCAGGGTAATAAATCAGGGGACTCTTGATGTGGAACCATCTGTGCTGTAAGTTCCTTGAGAGCAGAGGTCATAACTGCCTTCTTTTTGTCGGTCACAGCCCCTGGCAGAGTTCTTGGCCCTCAGCAGGAGCTCAGGAAATAATTGTGGGTTGAACTTTGGGATTTTGGAAGGAGACCCCCAGGTACATTGCCAGAGGCTGTATTTCTGATGATGGGATGGGCAGTTGGTGGGATGTCTCAGATGCAGTTGTGGGTCAGGATAAATGAGGACATGACAAACTTTAAAATTTTTCATCTCAGCCCTAAAGCAGAAGTCTTTGCTCATTAACTATTACCATGTAGAGCAGTGGTGCGTAGCTGGATTTGCTAAGCAATGGGGTCCTGAGTTATTGTATTCCAAGAAGTCGTAACTATTCTTATTTTGAAACAGTGTTAAAAGTTAAAGCATTACAGGAGTGAATAATGAACTGTGTCTTTAGATGCAAACACTAGTCATTTAAAAAAAATAATTTGTATATTTGGTGTATATTCCTCCAGTTTTTTTCTTATGCATTGCCAGTCTATACATTTGTACAGTATGTTGTCTTTTCATTTTTCATTTCCTTTATGGTTTCCTTTGCTGGGCAAAAGCTTTTAAGTTTGACTAGGTCTGATTTGCTAATTTTTGCTTTTATTTCTGTTGCCTTGGGAAACTGATCTAAGAAAACATTAGTACAGTTTATGTCAGAAAATGTTTTGCCTATGTTCTCTTCTAGGAGTTTTATGGTGTTTTGTCTCATATTTAAGTCTCTGAGCCATTCTGAGTTTATTTTTGTGTAGGATATGAGGATCAGGGGTTTTTTTATCTAAAGTGATAGACTCTTGCCTGCTATCCTTGCTTGCCTTGTGATGGTTAGAAGTGCTGTGTTCAGTTCAGTTCAGTCACTCAGTCGTATCCGACTCTTTGAAACCCCACGGACTGCAGCATGCCAGGACTCCCCATCCATCACCAACTTCCAGAGCTTGCTCAGACTCATGTCCAATGAGTCAGTGATGCCATCCAACCATCTCATCCTCTGTCATCACCTTCTCCACCTGCCTTCAGTCTTTCCCAGCATCAGGGTCTTTTCCAGTGAGTCAGTTCTCCACATCGAGGGGCAAAGTATTGGAGTTTCAGCTTCAGCATCAGTTCTTCCAATGAATGTTCACTACTGATTTCCTTCAAGATGGACTGGTTTGATCTCCTTGCAGTCCAAGGGACTCTCAAGAGTCTTCTCCAAAACCGTGGTTCAAAAGCATCAATTCTTCTGCGCTCAGCTTTCTTTATAGTCTAACTCTCACAGTCATACATGATTACTGGAAAAACCATACCTTTGACTAAATGGACCTTTGTTGGTAAAGTAACGTCTCTGCTTTTTAATATGCTGTCTAGGTTGGTCGTAGCTTTTCTTCCAAGGAACAAGCGTCTTTTAATTTCATGGCTGCAGTCACCATCTGCAGTTATTTTAGAGCTCAAGAAAATAAAGTCTGTCATGGTCTCCATTGTTTCCCCATCTATTTGTCAGGAAGTGATGGGACTGGATGCCATGATCTTAGTTTTTTGAATGTTGAGTAAGTGCTGTGTAGCAGTTCCTTATTTCTGGGATTCCTGAGAGATAACTGCCTATTTCATTTTGATACCCTTTCAAAACACGAGAGCGGAATATAGATATCTTTGCAGGCAAGAGGTTGTGAAGTTTTGCCATGGAGAACAATATTACGAGGTGTTACTGAAGATGGCTGGGCGCCTATGGGCCCCGGCCTGGGAGACATCCACAGACTCCTGTGGCCAGGAAAACTTTCAGGATCCATCCTTGTCCCCTGCTGCGAGGCCCCTGGGCTCCCCACAGATGGGTCTGGCAGCTTATGGACAGACTGTTTTGGAGTTCAGATAACAATCCGTAAGACCCAAACAGACCCAAGAGCATTGGCTTCCTCTGTTGTTGAGGACACTTATACAGGCGCCCAGAAACCGTGGCTCTGGTCTAACCACCAATCTGGCCTCTTCCTGCTACTTGAAAGTTTCTGAGGTTCTGGGATTGTTGCCCTGCAGCCAAAAGAAATCTGAGAACCGGACCACCTTTTGCTCAGTGTTAACAAACACTGAGTGGCTGTCCTGAGCTCACCACTTTGTTGGGAGCCGGAGAGTTCTAGAATCTGAGAAGTGCCCTCTTCCCTCAAGAGGCTGACAAGTCTGGTGATCTTGACTTGTTACATCTAGATCTAAACATCACCTAGAACATAGCAGTGAGCAGCATGACCCAGATCGTACCTGGAATGGAGGTTTCAGAAGACACGCCCCTCAGAAAAGATCCACGGTAAAGGTTCTTTGATTCACCAGCTGAGTGGTATGAGGAGGGATTGCGGCCTTGACTTGGTGAGTCTGAGCTTGGCTGGGCCCCAGGCACTTCTGGAGTCTTTATGGTTTGGCAAAAGGAGCTCTGGATGGAGAAACAGATTTTGGTTCGGTGTTGGCCATCACTGTCTTGAGTGGCTTCAGTAAATTTCTGCCTTTTTGGCCTGTCACGTCTGTAAGTGAGGACAGTAGTGCTGAGTGCGCACGCCTGCTGCTCACCCTTACCTTCTGTGAGGAGTACTTTGACTCCAGCTCAGAGCTTCCCTTATGGCTCAACTGGTAAAGAATCCGCCTGCAGTGCAGACCTGGGTTTGGTCCCTGGGTTGGGAAGATCCCCTGGAGAAGGGAAAGGCTACCCACTCCAGTCTTCTGGGGTCACAAAGAGTCAGACACAGCTGAGCGACTTTCACTTTTCACTTTCAGAGTTGAAAGTGTGGAAGCCGACTCTACAGACATTGGTGTCTTGAGGTGGAATAGTGACTTGTGAGAGCTGGTATAGTGTGACCTTCCTGGGAGGTCACTTCCTCAGACTTTCTTCATTCACCGCCACCCTGGTCACTCTGCTGGGAACACATACATGAGAGCTAAGGACAGGAAAACTCTGCCCTGCTTCCCAGCAGGAATTTTCCAGCCTCTTCTCTTGTGTTTGCCATTTTCACCTAACCGCTGTGGAGAGAGAATTTAGCAGGGTGATTGGAGTGTGGAGCAGCTATGATGATCTAGAGATCATCAGCAATCCCCCTTCTCAGAATCGGCACCCTCTTTTCTCTACTCTCAGTCTGGAGTTGGGAAGGTGGAGTACTAGCATCAGCCTATCTTTGAAACGTTTCCAACTGGAACAAATGTGAGAGAAATGACGTCTCAGAAAGGAAGAAGGAAGGTCAGAGAGGGATAATCCTTGACTGTGTTAGTGCTGACTTGAGATCCCTGCTTAGCCTAATTTAAAGTGAAAAGTCAGGCCTTTTCTTTTGTAAACCTTAGTTTTTCTCATCAGGACCAGACTAGGTATGCACATTTACACCATAAGAGCCAGTGGGAATATCTGGAGGCAGTTATTTATTTTGTGGCTCTAGGGTTCTGCCTCCCCACTGGGAAGAAGTGACATTTGAGGAGCTGTGCTGGGGTCACCCATGCAGTTTGTCTTCTTTCTGCAGGGTGGTAGGTGTTCCTCACCATGTGGTCTTAGGGATCTGGGCCTGTGTTCTGTCAGGAATCCTGGCCCAAGAGCTTTTTTTTTTTCCTGAGCTATAGCCCTTTACTGCAGTCTTATATTTTTCTCTGAAGAAAGAGATGAGTCTGCAAAATTCCAAAGTCCACAGTTTTTGTTTTGTTTTTTTGCCGCACCTTACAACTTCCCTTACCAGGGATTGAACCCGAGCCCCCTTCAGTGGGAGTGCGGAGTCCCAACCATTGAACCACCAAGGAAGCCCCAAAGCCCAAAGTCCTAATCTTTGGCCTCTGTGAAAAAGAACCTTGTTTATAAATGCCTTTGCTTAAATGTGATTTCCTAAGCTCCTATATGGGATCTTCTGGGCATTGGAATGAGAAAAGCCTTGTGATGGTTGAGGACGCTTTTCTTCTTCTGTGAGGAAAAATGATAAGTCATTCTGAGAGTCTTATTGACACGCTGATTAAGACCTGAGCACTTAATCTCTGGTCTTTGTATCTGATGGGCTGATTGGTAATCAAGGTTTTGAGTATGTTTCCGTGATGAGCTTGTTCCTGGGGAGACTTGGCTGCATCATCAGTTATCACCATCTTGGATTCAGATCCCCCCTCAGGGTCTCCGTGTGGGTGCTCTGTGACTCTCGTGGTACCCCAGCACAGCCTCCCTGGGTCTCTCTCTGCTGCCTTTCCTGAAATCATTTGCAGGCTTTGAAAGGGGCTGCAGGTGGGTGTTGGTGTTGCCCCTGGGCAGTTACAGAATCTCTGACCCTGACCAGCTGTTTTCAACCATTAGATTCTACATCCAGGCACCCCACTTCAAAACATCCGGAAGTGAACCTTTCCCACTGCTTCCCAAGCCCATCCTTCCTGCTGCACTTCTCACCTTCTGCCCAGGATCCTGAGTGACGGACTGGAGTGCCGTCCTTGCCTCCTTTGACCCCTGTGTCCAGCCTCCAGTCCCTGTCAGTTCTCCTGCTTACCGCGCTCCGTTCCGCCCCACGGTCTGGGCTTCCACCCTCCTCGCTGGCCCTTTCAGTCCACCTTGACCGCCACCCCCCCCGCCCATTTCAGCTTTATATTTCTTTGGAACCACAGAATCACCTCTCCTTGTAAACCCTTTGGTAGCTTCCTGTCACCTCCCAGGAAGGTCCTGGCTCCTCGCTGTGACTTGTGCTGCTCTCCACAACCTCATTCCCACTGGCCTTCTAACGCTGCAGTGCCCAGTCCTGTCTTCGCACCGCCACACTCCCTTCCCAGGCTCGGGGCGCCGCTCTGGACCTTTGGGCTTTGAGTGTGTTATTCTCTCTGCCGGAAACAACACGCCCACTTTTCCTCACCTGACTCATTCTCACTTCAAATCCAGCGTGGGGGTCACCTCCTCCACGAAGCTTCCCCTAACCCCTGTGTCATTCTATATGTGTCCCCTGTTGTTTCTTAAGCCTAGAACTTAAAACAAAAGTTTTGTTGAAATTCCCAGTTTTGATGTTTTGCTCTTCATTTATACTGTGAGTTTATTGACCATGCTTTGCCAAGTATTTCCCAAGTATTAGCATACTTTGGGGTATGTTAAAATATAACCTGCATTGAATTCCTTATTCATTCTTGTATCCCTAGTAGATGTTCAGTAAACGCTTGATCTGAGTTGATCATTTTATCCCCAGTTCTGTCTGTCCTCAGGAACAGGACATTCGCAGCTTTTTTCTTTCACCCATGAGGCCCTCATGTAAACTTTGAGAAGGGAAACTTGGATAGAAGCACCCTCTGGAAAGTGGTACTTTAGCACTTCAGCTTCTCCGAGGGCCCCTCTAGCCACATGGTGTTGTTAATAGTTGGAACATCTTTGTCTAGGAAACAAATGGGGAAGGCTCCTGGATCCTCTTCCCACAGAAGCAGAGTGCACCGATCCACAGCTTCAGTCTCCTCTGGATGAAGTTGTTAGTGTCCTTTCTGAGCTCAAGTTCCCCTCTGCCTCTTAAATGAAGCCCAGGCTAGTTTGGTGGCCCCCTGGTGGCAGCGTGCTAAGGCTTGTGGTCCCTATTTCACTGGGATTGATTTTATCCAGTGCTGGGACTTGTGTGGCATTTTAGCCACACAAGGAACAAGGTGTTCAACTACTTGGGTTAAGATGGTGCATTAGCAAAGTAGTGGGCGCAATCCAGGGAAGAGTGGAGGTAGGGTGGAGACCCAGGGCAGGGGGTGGTGGTTTATTGTAGTGGGGAGGGGATCAATCCCTACAGAGGGCTTGAGGGGCCAGGAAAGTATCCATGAGGGAGGAAGTCTTGGGGAAAAGCAGCTTTCCTCGCCCTAGTGGGTGATAAGTGTTGGTGAATAGGCCTCTAACATGCCACACCCTCATTTCAGAAAAGATGAGTCAGAGTAATAAGAGGAATGATTTTAACCTTTAAAAAACACAGGACTTCAGCTGTGATAAGGGGCCCAGGGAGAGCAGCGGGGAGGGTGGAGGCAGTGACAGCTGAGCCTGGTTCGTGTTCCTGCCCCTCTTTGAAGTTGAAGAGCAGCTTGAAAAACAGACCCAGGGAGAGGTCCAGCAAGACCATGGAAGTCACACCCAGTCTTTCATCAAGGTCCTCCATGGCATCTGGCCTCTGAGCACTCGGGCCAAAGCCATCCTCCTTTCCAGGGAACCATATTAGGATCATGTCATCAGGCTAGGTTTATCCCGAGATGGAGGGGGAGGGAGTCAGGAGGATGGCTGGGGTCCTTTTGAAAGTGTCCCTGCTATGCTGAGTTGTCCTTTCTTCCATCCGTGTAGGTGTAGACGGGGCGCTGCCTGCAGAGCAGGTCCTGCCAGCCTCGCTAGGGAGGATGCCCCCGTGTCCGTGATGGGCTGTGGGACAAGCAAGGTCCTTCCTGAGCCGCCCAAGGATGTCCAGCTGGATCTGGTCAAGAAGGTGGAGCCCTTCAGTGGCACTAAGAGCGATGTGTACAAGCACTTCATCACAGAGGTGGACAGCGTTGGCCCTCTCAAAGGTGGGTTTCCAGCAGCCGGTCAGGGTGCAAACCCCGGCCCTGGTGCCCCCACCACTGGCCACACAGAGCCTCCCTCGGAACCACCACGCAGGGCCAGGGTGGCTAAGTACAGGGCCAAGTTCGACCCCCGTGTGACGGCCAAGTACGACATCAAAGCTCTGATCGGCCGAGGCAGCTTCAGCCGAGTGGTACGAGTGGAGCACCGGGCCACCCGGCAGCCCTACGCCATTAAGATGATCGAGACCAAGTACCGGGAGGGGCGGGAGGTGTGTGAGTCGGAGCTGCGCGTGCTGCGCCGCGTGCGCCACGCCAACATCATCCAGCTGGTGGAGGTGTTTGAGACACAGGAGCGCGTGTACATGGTGATGGAGCTGGCCACTGGCGGAGAGCTCTTTGACCGCATCATCGCCAAGGGTTCTTTCACCGAACGTGACGCCACTCGGGTGCTACAGATGGTCCTGGACGGCGTCCGGTACCTGCACGCGCTGGGCATCACACACCGAGACCTCAAGCCGGAGAATCTGCTCTACTACCACCCTGGCACCGATTCCAAGATCATCATCACCGACTTCGGCCTGGCCAGTGCCCGCAAGAAGGGTGACGACTGCCTGATGAAGACCACCTGTGGCACGCCTGAGTACATTGCCCCTGAGGTCTTGGTCCGCAAGCCCTACACCAACTCTGTTGACATGTGGGCACTGGGTGTCATCGCCTACATCCTGCTCAGTGGCACCATGCCCTTCGAGGATGACAACCGCACCCGGCTGTACCGGCAGATCCTCCGGGGCAAGTACAGTTACTCGGGGGAGGTGAGTCTTCCCATCTCAGGGATGTTGGGGAGGGCCCTGGGTGGGTGGGGGTTCCTATCAGGCAGCCCTTGATCAGGGTGGACGTGCTCTTGGGACCATGTTCGCCGGGCCAGGCAGATGATGTAAAAATAATGAAGTGAGACTAATAGGGTATGTTAGTTTGGATTCTCCAAAAAGTGAGCCCTGAGACAAGGACTTGGGAGCAGATAGTTTAATTGGGATGTGATTTCAGTAAGCACAAGTGACAGGTGGGGATCGTGAGGCAGAAAGAGAGAAACAGTTAGAGGTACAAGGAGAAGTGGACGGCTGCTGTGGGCCAGGGAACTCAGCTTCACTGGGGGCCCTGCAAATAATCATGCAGAACGTGCTCAGAATCGTCCTGCTGAGGGGCAGGAAAGAGGGTGGGTTTTCATCTGCTGACCATTGTATGAGTTGAGCATTTCTTCGCTGAGGCTTTAAATCCCTGGCACTTCCAGGCTGTTCTGCATGTCAACTAGTGGTGGAGAAAGTCCTCAGGCGAAGGAAGCAGAGAGATTCAGGCACTGGCAGTGGGAAGCTGTCAGCTGAGAGCACGGCCACTGCAGGCGAGCCCAGAGGTGGGCCAAGAGACCGCAGAGCAGGGTGTCCCCCACATCTGCTCCAGCGGCCTTGGGCGAGCCAGTGACCATGCCTTCTCTAACAACAGCTGCTTCTCACCTCAGCCCGGTTTTGCCACAGAACAGGGAGGACTCCATGCACCCAGACATTCCAGTTTTTTTAAGAGAAGCCAGAAAATCTGATCTTAAAATGTTGAAGTGTAATTTAAGCAGTACCTCGTGCTTAACCCAGCAGATGCTTACCTCCTGGCCTGAGTCAGCCGGGCGGCCTTCTGTTTTGTGTCTTTGGATCCACTGATAACCCTAGTGCCTGACAGGGTCTGTTAGGTTTCAGCACTGCTGGAAGCCGGAGGGAGTGCGAGAGAGTGAGAGCGAGTCGGTCCTCAGGCAGGGTGCTGACCGGGTCGGAGACAAGGCTCGCCCCAGGAAACATGGGGCACGGCAAGCTGGACAGAATGGTGCGCTTGGGGAGGCTGTGAAGAGAAGGACGTGGGGTGGCTTTATGTGGGAGGTGAGGTAAGCTTTGCTGATGGTAGGATTCTGCCAAGGCAGGGAGGGGCCCTGCAGAGTGCCCCCCACGGTGTTCCTCCCAGGCCTGCACTGCTGTTCTTGCCTCCTGGACAGTCCAGAGAGAGCAGAGGAGCAGAGGCTGCAGAGGACCAGCCCCTTTCTGCAGCCCAGCTTTCCTTCCATGAATGTTCCTCCCTAGCCTCAACCAGTTGGCCCAGAGCAGCATTTCCTACAGGAGTCGCCCTGAAGCCTCATGAAGGCAAAGTGCCCTAGCGCTTGAGATCCTATGCCATCATCTTCCCTGGCAGCTTCAGGCCATGGTCGTGGTCAGTCAAGGACTTCCTTCCTGTGGGCCTGGGGGCTGGCCTTCCCTGGGTGGTGGGGGGGGTCCCCAGGTCATACTTCAGGGTGATGTGAGGAAGAGAGGGAAGCTGTCTTCTTCAACTCTGTGCTGACTACAGATGAAGGAGAAACGGTGACATTTTCTAGCTCTTCCCTAAAGTTTTTCACATTTTCGTTCTTGTTGCAAGTGAATTCAATAGAGCAAACACCCACTGGCTGGGAAGCCCCAGCTGTGATGGGGTGGTCACAGCAGGCACCGCCCTGGTCACCCTCTGGGCAGGGTTTCATCACAGGTCAGAAGACCCAGAGTCCACCTCACAGGGCAGTGTTGTGCCAGGACCCTGCCTGGCTTGCCCTTGGAGCTCCGTGTGGTGTAGCAAAGCTACGGAGGGAGGGAGGTTTCCCAGAAGTTGCCGACAGAGAAGAGACTTTGCAAAAGTCTGTAGGTTTGCCCAAGAGTTCCTGATTCTGGCAATTGTTGATCAGGCAGTTTATCTAATGGGAGCTTGCAGAGTCTTGCTAACTGGCTATTGATTGCCTGAGGGTGAAAGAATGACAAATGAATGGGGTGGGGATTGTGGGCACAGACTGGGTCTCAAGTCTCTGCTTCCTGCTCCACTGCAGTCACGTGGCTTGAGTTGGGCTCCCAGTGTGAGGGGGGCACCACCCAGTCATTAGCCCCCACTACCCTTCATCTGTAGCTGAAAACAGTTCCCAGTTCCAGAGGCAAATCCCTGGGCAGCCCTGGTGGCCCCTGTCTATTCCCAGGAGATTGGCTAACCCCAGGGGCAGGTTCCACCACCAGTGCAGAGAGCTCTGGGCTGGGAGGAGTTTTTCCGGGATGTTCGCTAGGGAAGCAGGCCTTATCATTAGATCAGGCTTTGAGCTGGAGACCAGGCATCTTTCTGTCCTTGTCCCCATGGACAAGAATGTCCATGCCTGCCCATCAGTGCACCGGGGAAGACATAGACAGGAAGGCCTGTTCCCCATCCCCAGGAAACCTGAGAGTGCCTGGGAGAAAGGACGAGGAATAGGGAGTGAGCACAGAATGGACCCTTGTTGGCAGGCACATTCCAGCAGAGGCCTGGCAGTCTGGAACATGGGCCATGGGGCTCCGGTCAGGTGGTAGGACTGGTCCCCCTTCTTAGCACTGGGCTCTGCCTCCATCCTCACTAGCCACCTATCTTCTACTGTGTGATGGTCATTCACCCTTATGAAGGCATGCTGAATAAGAATGTGTTTCTGAGTCAGAAAGAAAGACATTCTTACAGGGGGGTTTCCATCCAGCTTCCTGTGCAGGTAAAGGCCTGCCCACTTTGAGCTCAGCAAGTTCAGAGGTGTGCGTCTCTCCGGACAGGAAGTCCCGTGGCACTCGGTGCCTTTCTGAGCGGCACCCTGCCCCCTGTGGTGGTTTCTCACGTGCCAGGCCCTCTCTGCTGTGCTCATTTCTGGTGGTTTCTGGCCCTGAGCCCTCGGGCAGACTCAGTGGTTTCTGTGGGCCGGCATAGAGGACATCCTTCAGCAGGCGGGCTTTGAGAAGGTGGAAGCTCAGAGAAGGGGATGTTGCTGACTCTGCTCCAGAATAAACCGGAGATGATTGGGAGCAGTAGAGCAGAGGTAGACAGGGCCGGGCAGGGCCTGTGTGTGTTGCCGGGAGCTCTGTGGTGCCAGGGATTCTTTGGAGATTCCAAGCATTAGGTGGGAGGGTGGCGTCTGGGTGTTCCATAGCAGGGAAGTGCATCGGGAAGTGCTATGGGAGACTTGCAGAGGAAGACCCACGAGGCTGGTGGAATAATCCCCATTTGGAATGAGGAATCCTGGTGCCTGGGGGTGTTTGGGGCAGATCAGCAATTCCAGAGAGTGGGCCCCACATGGTACACGTGAGCCGTAGTTAGGGAAGGGGAGTTGTGGGGCAGAACCCTACCGCAGAGCTGCAGGAGGAGCATCATCTTACAAGGCAGATCTAGAAGGGACCTCCAGCTGCCTTCTTACCCGGAAGGTGTGTCTAGCCCTGCTTTGAAAGCCCTGCCTGGGGCCCAGCAGTGGAAGGAGGCACACAAGTGGGGCCTCCTTCATACCTGCCCCACGATGCTGACACTCTGGATGCTCCAGCCCCCAGCCATGGTCCCATACTCCCCTCCATCCAGGTCCGAGATGTTTGCTCCTTTCACTCCTCACACTAGGCTTTTGCTCAGGACTTTCCCTCTGTTCCTAGTTTCAACCTAAGAAGTTTGACCAGCTCTCAGTTATTCAGTTCAAAGATTGCTTCCATTAAGAATAGTGGAAAAAAAAAAAAATAGAATAGTGCCAACCCTTGCCATTGTGTAGCCTGCTGAGTACCAGGCACAGGGCTGAGGGCGCTACATCCAGCATGTCTAATCTCTACAATAATCTTGCCAGTAGGTATAATCCCCTTGTTTTACAGATTAGTAAACTGAGGCTAGTGAGGAAGTAGCTTGTCCAGAGCCTCACAGAGGGTGCCAAGACGGGATTTGAATGTAGGCCCTCTTGGCTTCAGAGTTCTTGGCCTTCCCAGACCCATAGTCTGCTTTCCCCAGTACGCGTGCGTCAGCATGTTGCTGGAGTCTTCATTTCCTCCCTCTTTCAGGCCATCATCCGTGGACATCTCTTCCCTCCCTGGCCTGTAAGTTTCTGAGGACAGCATGTGTATCAGCACATCTGCTCACGGTGCTTTCCCCAGCTTCTCTTGAGGGCAGCACCAGTGGTTGTCAGTGATGCCCTGGGCAAGGACCCAAACGGAACTGTCAGGCAGACAAGGTCACTCCTGCTACCTGGAGTGTTCTCTTCTGGGGCTGGACCCCAGGAAGAAGTGAGGCACCTCTTGGAGATGCAGTTAGGGGGTTGTTGGCCAAACCTGCCTAGAAGCAAATGCAGGGATCTTGGGAGAACAGAGTTCTGGGAAGGAGAAGGCTGTGGCAGGTGATTTAGAGAGGAGAAATCTGAATTTTTATCCAGTGACTGGAGGTACTGGAGTGGAGAGGGCCAACCTGGGGTCGTGTTGGAAATGATAGGGAGACATGTTGGCCAGATACGAGGAAGGCCTGTGTGAGTCTGAGAGCAGGTTGGAGACACAGTCACCTTGAAGGAGCTTCCTCTCACAGGAGGCCCCAGGAGATCTGGTGCAGCTGCTGCTAAAGGAGTGACACAGAAGGTGAATCACCGCCTGTAGACCATACTAGAGGGCTGTTATGGTCCCACCGACTTGGAGATGCTGTGATTCACTTGACATGAAATGTGACATTGTGGGCCTAATGTCATTACTTTTGTCAAGAGTTCTATTCCTAGAGGCAGGATGGATGAAGAGGTTCTTGTGGGACGGATGACAGAGTGAGGCCATCAGCAGCTTTGCTGTCTGCCACATTTAGCAGCTTTTAATTGTCACCCTCCTCTGCTTGGGCAGTCTGTGAGCTGTGGGCGGGCCCAGGTGATGGCACCAGGAACAGGGGGGCTTGGGCAAAGCTCCTCCCAGAGCCTTGCTTAGGAGAGTGAGTGCTGCCAGGCAGGGGCCTGAACCCCGGTGGGAGAGGAAGCCCAGCTGCCGCTCCCCAGAGCATTGTGCTGGTGAGGGGCTGGCTCTCCAGGGGGGTGTCTCTGGGCTGCAGGCTGACCATCCATCCCTTTGGGCCAAGGGACACCTGCTCAGGGCCAGCGAGTTGCGCCCTGTGGTTGTCTTACCCTGCAGAGCCCTGCAGTAGGGTGAGTGCCCAGAGCAGAGTGGACGTTTACGAGCCCATCCCAGCTTGCCACCGCACCTCACAGTAACTGAGACACGTGCCGTTCTCCCCTGGGATGCCGAAGATAAAATGAGGTGTGGAGCGTGTGGTGTGTCCTGGTGCTCTCCAGGCGGAGGGGGCCAGAGCCTGTGGGGCTGCTCGTGCAGCCTGCTTCACATGCTCCAACAGGGAGCTTCCGAGGGAGCGGGGTAGGGCCTTGCCCGGGAGCTGTGGAGAGGGCGGCCAGGGGCCATGCGAGGGCTGGAGATTGGACGTTCCAGGCAGGAGAGCAGGATGCAGGGAGGCAGGTGGCGGATTTCCAGGCTTGTGCTTGGATTCTACTAGATGCTTTTAATTGCCTCATGTTGCCGCTGTCCATGTGGATAGGGGCTCATGTGTGTCCCTGGGCCACCACCGGCTCCGTGGAGCCCCGCCGTCTTCTCGCTGCTGTTGCCTTGGTTACACACTCACCTCCTGTGCTGGCAGAAGCAAATGCCTGTCTCCCCACATTGTTGCACTGAGCCAGTTTAGCCAAAATACTTTACTCTGCCCACCTACGGCACCTTGTTACCCCAAGGTCCTTTCATCACTGCTGTTTCCCACCCCCTGCCAAGGTCTCTTCAACAAAGGGGTGTATCGTGGGTTGTGTTTGGAGTGGCTTCTGGTGCCGCATCTGTCCCCTCCCTCTCTGCTCTTCCCATTGTCTGTCTCCGCCTGCAGAGCTCTGCTGTTTCACAGGCCCTGTTGTTTCTAGGCCCTTGAGTTTCTCTGGGAGCTGCTGGGGTGGTTGCGCCCACATTCTGACCTCTTTAAATCTGCTGTGACCTCCCACACTCATCCCCCAGCCACCCCCACCGAGGTGGTTAATGATGACCTGATCCAACCACCCCGCACGGCCATACCTCTCCAAGCTCTCCTTCCTCAGAGGTTTCTGCCTCCCAGTGTGAGGATGATGCCCAGACCTGAGCTTCGCTCCAGTGGGACCCTGAGTCACCTCATCTCTTCACTTCTCCTGCCTGCACACGTAGACCAAGTACCTGCCCTCAGCCGAAGCATTTGTACCCAGGGTTCCAGAGACACAGACCTCTGGGGACAGAGGCCACAGTATGGATGACATGCTAACAGCCACCAGGATTCAAACTCCCTCAGAAATTGTTAGAATGGTAGGAAGTTTTACAAAAAACAAATGCCAGGGTGGGCCTTGGAAATCACTTCACTTTAGCAGAACTCATGTGTGGAGATAGAGGAGACCATTATGCAGCTGGCTCTAAAATCCAGAACCTTTTAGGGGCTGTTCCAGGACAATGGTAAAAGCAGACATCACTTGGTCACTGACACAGGTTGTCAACATCCTCGATTCCAAGGCCAGCATGCAGCACCCTTCCTCACTCTTGTCTTGCGCCCTATCGCCCCCCTGTCCGTGTCCTCACACTGTGGACTCTGGGCAGGGACACGTGGGGGTGCAGGATTTCATCTCGTTACTCATCTTGAGTTTAGAACACAGCTTTAGTAACCTTTAAGTTGTCACGCCTTTTCTCATTTTATTTTTATCTTTGAGATTCTCTGCCTCTTTTAAAACTCTCTTTTATCTTCCTTCTTTTTCTCCTGTCAGACTCCTTCCCTCAACATCTTTCTCTGCTGCTCAGGTCCCCCTACCCACATCCCACCCCAGCGTGGTGGGTTCTCTCTGGCCTGGACGTTCAGACACCAGGATGTGAGTGTCTTGCCCAGAGGAGGAGGTGCGGGCTCTATCACCACACAGTGTCTAATTATGCCGATTTTTTCACAACGCCTTTCCTCATGGTCCACATCAGAGTGTGCTGTTCTTGTCCCACTAATAGTTCTGCTCTCCTGAGAAAGCCTGAAGCTCCACTTCCCAGGATTTCCCCTGTGCCCTTTGCTCTCATTCAGGCTCACGTCACTCCAGGAAGGGGCCTCTGAGGCTGGTAGTGCTGGATCTGAAAACACGTCTTGAGACAAAGCTGAGGGAAGAATTGAGTCATGGCAGCAAAACCCAGGCTTCTCTCCTCCCTTCTTCCCCCAGCAGCTCTTTCTGGGCCTTCCTCCTCTGCCAGGGAACCTTCCCCAGAGTCGTCATGGGCTGGAAAAGAGCGCGTGGAGGTCAGGACACCAGCACAGCTTAAGTGTCAGAGGCTCTGCTTCTGTTCCTCACATGCAGCCAAGTGGGGAAAAAGATGGGGAGCCATCTTCTTAGAACCCAGGCTTCAAAACACTTAGAACTCATTCAGTTCCTCCATTTTAAAAGTGAGGAGGCTGTAGGTGGACCTAGGATGCAGGTCGTGGGCATTCCAGCCCATCACTTCAGTCTGTCACCCAGATGCCATCCCAAAGAGACACTGGACCCCTTTCTCCCCTTGCTTGAGAGCGGTCAGACCCACTTTCCAGAGGGAATCTTGGGTGAGCCCCGTGAGCTGGGCCTGCTGCTGAAAGGAAGCATCTTCCTCTTTCCTCTGCGGCCAAGAGAACTGGTTCATCCTTATTCTCGTGCTTTAGCCCTTGGACTTAGCTACTTGGTTGTAGTTCAGGTAACATCCTTGCCAGGCCCTTGTGATGGTAGAGCTGGAGCAAGTGAGTGAGGCTAGGGCGGAGGAAGTGTACCCTCCGAGCCAGAGCGGAAGCCCTCTCTGGTCTGGTGCCCCCTCCAAAGGGAGCGTCAGATTCTGCTCTTGAGTGTCACCAGGAGGGAGCGGTTCTGCAGAAGCAGGGCCGTGAAGAGGGGCGAAGTTGGTAAGGGAGTGCTCATGCGTGAGGCCCTCTCTCCACCCTGTTGGTTTCTGTGCTGTTACAGTATCGGGAGTAGGTATCTGAATTGCAGGGACTCTGGGGGTTGGAGTGTAAGGAGAAGGGTGGCTGGTTGGCTGCTCAGAAACAGGGTGGGAATCAAAGGCTTTTGGATCACAGTGTGGGATACATGAGACAAGTGCTCCGGCCTGGTGCACTGGGAAGACCCAGAGGAATCGGGTGGAGAGGGAGGTGGGAGGGGGGATCGGGATGGGAAGAAAAAAAAAAAAGAAACAGGGTGGAGGTGATGCCCTTCTTCCTACAACCTCTCCTTGTCGTCCTCGGGGCCGGGCCCCTCTCCCACACAGCTCATGAGAGTCTGGACAGAAGTGTGGGGGCTGTCACCCGGAGGACTGCAGCTGTCCTCTGGTCCCACAGCAGAGGGAGACTGGAGTGACTGGGGCCAAGGCAGGCTGACACTGTGATGTTCCCTTCCGTGCCTCTGCCAGCCCAGAAACCGGTGGAAGCCTCTGGGAGACTGGCCAGTGGTACCTGGGGCCTGTCCCTTCTGCCACCCACCTGAGGCCCGTATGTGTCCTTGATCTGGCCCCAAGTATACTGAGGCAAGAGTTCCATCCTTTACCCACAGCCGGCAGTTAGAGCTGTGGAAACTGGAGGGCATGACAGTTTGCGTTTTTTCTGTTTCTCGTTTTGACTGCACCATGTGGCTATACAGGATCTTAGTTCCCAGACCAGGGATCAGACCCGTGCCCCTTTCTGCTGGACTGCCAAGAAGTCCCATCTCATGTTCCTTTTCTTTTTCCTCACTTGGCTGCATATGAGGAACAGAATGCTACCTGGCCCGTCAGTCAGATGCTGCCAAATATGCTGCTGTGGCTGCAGAGGCCTGAGCATGTTGGGGAGGCAAGTGGGTTGGTCTGCAGGTGTTGATCACTTTCTTAGGAGGTGCTGAGTTTGACTTGGCTAGAAGCATGGCCAGGTGTGGGTGTGGAAAGCCTTGCTTTTCCTTTGTGAGCCCTGTTGGAGACCTCAGCGGGACTTCAAGGGGTCACTCTTCTGGAGGTCAGCATAAGCCCCTGCCCCGCTGTCAGAGGGCTGGCTTGGGGACCACCTTTCTGTATTGGGCCTGTTTGGCTTCCCACTGCAACGTCCCTCAGTGTGTGAGGGTTAGGCTGGGTGCCCACTGCACAATATGGCTCTCAGGACGGGATGGCTCGAGTCACATTGCCTTAAGGAACCCACCTGCTCAGCTGCTCACAGCTCTTTAGATTGGGGACAGGGGCGGGGGGGGGGGGAGGTGCTGCCAGCAAGGGTGTGCTGGCCCTCAGACTAATGAGCTCATTGGCATTCCTCACAGTGCTATCCATACACAGTAATTGGAGAGGCGAGCGCCTGGGGGGAGGAGGAAGGGCCAATCAATTGGGCTCACTTTGGTTCTAACGGCAACAAGCAGCAGGAGGTGATGCCTGGTGTGAGCTGTGTCACTTTGGAGACAAAGATGCTTAAGCCCCCAGTATGGGTCTGGGGAGAGGCGCCTCTGAGACCACCCTGGACTGGTCCGGAGCTGCAGGGGACCTTGGTGTGCCGGGGTATGGATATGAAGTGGGGGGTGCCTCCCATCCATCCGTGTTCAGGCTCCTGACTTGTTTGTTCTGTCATTTGAGGAGGATGGGTCTTCTGGCTAGAGGAGTCTCTTCTGGATAGACTGGACAAGGGCCAGGGGCAGAGTCCACGCCCCAGCCCTGTTTGGCTAGCCTGTGCTGCTGCCCTGTCTTGGAGCTGTCCCACCAGCAGGCCAGGCTGAGTGGCAGCACGCTCCCCAGTGATTTTTCCTTTTCTTGGAGACCATAAAAGGGCAGCACAAGCCCAGCCGTTCCAGCTCCGGGTTTGCTCTGTCCATCCGTGGCCACATTATGCCTTCATTTTTCTCGCTCTCAAATGAGTGACAGGGCTGCAGATGGTCTGGGGTCTAGTTTGGCTGGCCCCTCACAGTGGTTGCTTGTGTTCAGGTGGCAGCAGCAAGCCCCGGGCTTTCTGGCACTGTGAGCCTGCAGCTGCGTGGCAGCTGTCCAGTCCAGTCCCCCTGCATGTCGGCCTCAGTATCGGAGCCCCAAGCTACACAGGCCCGCCTGCAGGGAAACTGGACCAGGCTGCCGGTGTGGGAGGGCTGTTGCTCCCTGCTCTCCCTCACTGCTCTCAGCACAGGACTTAGGGTCCCTAACTGCCCACCTCCTGAAGGCCAGTAGCTCCCCAGGAATCACTGGGAGCTGACCCATTGATGAGGAGGACCCTGGTAGGTAGCTGTTTAGAAACCTGGGCTTTCGGTCACTGTCTTCCAGTTTGGCTCAGTAGAAGTTGATTTGAGATTTGCCTTCCAAAGGGCAAGTAATGATAACAACTCCCAAGTCGTCCCATCCCATCTTCAGGACTCCAGATGGGTCTTTTCTTTGTCTCCTACCCCTTCCACCCACTGCCCCCCTTCCCCCCACCAGTACATCAGCATTGGTGCGGAAGGGCTTGGGGAAGAGTTGGGAGCTCAAAGAAGCCAGAAGCAGGGTGGTGATGGTGTGTAAGAGCGTCTGCTGGGTGGACATGCAGCCGCCCCAAGTGTGGCCTCTCAGACTTTCCTGAGTCCCTTGGTGTGTGTGTTCAGGGGTTCCTTAAGGTGAAGGGCACCATGGGGGTAGACCAGGCAGACCACCCTCTCACCTGGCAGAAAGGAGGGTGATGGTCTCCCTGACCTCCCAACCAAGCCATCCGGAACAGGCTCAGCAAAAGTCCGAGACACCCACCGTTTGGAGAGTGTCAGACCCCGTGCCAGAGTACTCCCGAGAGAGGCAGGGACTCAGAGCCATGCTGCTCGCGCCCTCCTTCAGCAGAGTAACTTGAGGGCCTGGGCCTCTGAGCCCCATGTCCTAGAAGCAGCTGCAGGAGAGAGTACCTATCAGGTGCCATGCATGGGTTGTTTACTCACTGAGCCTCTATCTGCTGTGTGCCTCTTCTATACCCAGCAGTAGGCACTGGTGATTAGCTGAGCATGGTCTAATGAGCACAGTAAACTTGAAGTTGTTGGAATAATTGTTTAGCACTGGGGGCTAAGAGGGAGTATGAGCAAATGTCTTTTAACCTGAGAACTGGGGATTTAGCCAGGTGAAGGGTTGTGCAGGCTGAGACCTGGAGACAGATGACTGCTTGGTGTGTGGCTATGATGAGGCAGCTGTGGGTGCATGTAGCTGAGCAGGCTTTGTGCTGAGCAAAGAATACACTAAGATGAGGCTGGCACAGGACACTGCCAGGAGTGCAGTGTGACTTAGGGAAGTCATGCAGACATGAGAAGTGCGCCTGAGAAGGGTCCTGGTCCCTGCTGGGCTCCCACCATCCCTCTGCCCGCCCAGCAAGTGAAGAAATCTAGTTGCCTTGAATGTTTTCCTCTTCTCTCCTTGGCTGAGAGGCTGAGGCTGATGCAGAGAATGCAGTGGTCATTTTGGCCACTCTTTCAGTTGGAGAGAGGACAGGCCCTCTCTGTAAGGACTAGGAAGTGGCCTGGAATGGGGTGTCCCGGGATGGGAGCTAAAGTGCAGCTTAAGATGTGGTGGAAGATTTGGTCATTCTCATTAGATCCCCCTGAGTTGTAGTGTCCTAGGGTAGGATGGGTGGTCTTGACTGGGGCCACCTCCTTGAACCAGGCTTTGAGTCCAGGGCACCTTAGAAGTTTGTTTCTTGGGGAGGGGTGGGTCCTTCTCCTGTCACACTCCATGTCACCTGGAGAGTAGCCTCTGCTCAGCACTGGGTGGGAAGGGGAGGCTCAGAATGACCTATACGGGAGGAGCGGGGCGGTGCCTCTCTCTGGGGGGCGGGCCCAGGGCTGCTGGACAGGTCTTGAGTGCTGTGTGGGTGACATCTTCGTCCTGGGGAGGGCAGTGTTTAGTGTGCTCGCTCTAATGCTTGTCCTTGGCCTCTAGCCCTGGCCCAGTGTGTCCAACCTGGCCAAGGACTTCATTGACCGCCTGCTGACGGTGGACCCTGGCGCCCGTATGACTGCACTGCAGGCCCTGAGGCATCCGTGGGTGGTGAGCATGGCAGCCTCTTCGTCTATGAAGAATCTGCACCGCTCCATCTCCCAGAACCTCCTCAAACGCGCCTCCTCACGCTGCCAGAGCACTAAATCTGCCCAGTCCACGCGGTCCAGCCGCTCGACACGCTCCAACAAGTCCCGCCGAGTGCGGGAGCGAGAGCTGCGGGAGCTCAACCTGCGCTACCAGCAGCAATACGACGGCTGAGCCGCCAGCGGGATGCAGACACGGTGGGCCAGCCTGGCCACGCACTGCTGGGCCCAGCGCCCTCTCTAGAGATAGACCTGCATGGTCCAGGGTAGGTGAATGGCCCCAGCCCCTTCTCTGTGCCTTCAGCAGCCCCCATCTTCACCCTGGGCCTGAACCTGGTGCGACAGAGCGGAGGGAGTCCTGGGCCCTATGAACCCTGAATCTGATTTGGCACAGATGCTCCTCTTGGTGGACAAGTGCTCTGGTATATATTGGGGGAAGGGCGGGACCTGGCCTTCAGTCTCACCTCTTTCTTGGCTCTCCCCCAGACCAAAGGGGCATGCATTGCCAGGTAGAGGGTGTCCTGTGGTCTCAGGACTCTTTGGGACAGTAACTTCTGGAACTCCCTTTTCCCCTACCAAGCCTTCTCCCTGACCCCCCGCCCCCATGTTTCATGGCATCCTGACCCTCATGATTATGCTCTAGTGAGAGGCCCAGGTAGGCCCATAACTTGTGCCTTGGCTGGACTTTCAGCCCCTGGATAAGTCTAAACAGTCTTCCACCTCCCAGTCCAAATCTGTCTTCCTTCCCGGTGTCCCCAGGGACCCCTCCTGGCCCCAGAACTTGCCAGGATCTCTCGTGGGAAGACCATGGAGTGGTCCTTGGCCCTCTGGACTGTGTGGGTGTGTTGGTAGCAGGCTTGCTCCAGGCTCCAGCCTCTGACCTTGAGGGTTCCTGCCACCAGCCCACCACCCTCAGTGCCTTCTTTGCAGAGCCTACTATCACCTCACTCTCTCCCTTGGATGCCCGTTCTTTCTATTCCCCAGGTGCCTCCTTCCCAACTGTGGGGAGTTAAAAGGAGCCCCACTGCTGCTACCTGGGGGATGGGGGCACCTGGGTCAAAGCAAAGGACGGGGGCTTCTGAGGGAGAGCCCCATCCGGGTTCCAGCATCAGCCCTGGTTCCAGCCTTGGTGCTGCCGGTTGCTGCCTCACTTCAGGCGCTGCTCTTCCCTCCTCTGCAGCTGCACGAAGGCGCCATCTAGTGTCAGGCACAAGTGTGGACCGCCTAGGAATGCCCACTGTGCCCTCCTTTTATCCTTCAAGAGGAAGTGGGAAGGAAGGAGGGTCCTGGGGCTGCTCAACTGTCTCCCCTTCTGCTGAGCTTCTGTTGCAGCTCCCCCTGGAACTTAGCCGTACTGTGTGACCTGCCTCTGAACCCTGAGTGCCTGGGGGCACTGCCCTCCTCATGGTGGCCTTGCTTGGTCCACCCTGTCCCCGCTTCTTTTCACAGCATTACCCTTCCATTCTGGGCCCCACTGTATCTCCGTCCGGAGGGAGCCCCATGAGAGGTGGGTGAAATTGGATGGCTGCTTTCCCAGAGGTCTGAGCAAGACCATCCCCCATCAGTCTTGTGCCTCCCCTCCACCACAGACCAGGGGGCCCGGAGTCCAAGCCCCCTCCCTCCACAGCTGCTCTCTGCAGGTGGGGAGGAGCCAGGGCCCAACTTTAGCTTTAGCTGGACTGCAGGTCCCCTGCCAAGCAGGGAGGGTTTGGCTCTCAGTTCCTCAACTTTTTGCATGTGCCACCTTCAGTGGGACCCACACCTCAACTTTTTGCATGTGCCACCTTCAGTGGGAACCACGCCCAAAGAGACCACTCTGGGCCATGTCACCTGTGCCTTGTACACCCGTTCGTCTGTCTCCAGTGCTCCTTGCACAAGGCGGTGGCAAGCCCAAGTCCCATGGCCTCAGAAATCCCCCCACTTCCCCAGGTGCCTCTGGGGATTTATTTCCTATTTTGTCCAGGATGCACCTGGTCCTGAGGGTAGGACAGAGGGAGTTTAGAGACTTGGGCCTTTGTGATGCCATGGACTGTGGATGGAGAATGTGTAGTTATTTATTTTGTGTACTCAGTCTGTAAAGGTATCCTCTGTACTCAATAAACAGGCTGCCTTCCCCAGGGAAAGCTGCCCCTTCATTGATAGCACGGCCTTCTTGCTGTGGACCAAGGGGTTGCCCAGGAGGTGGCAGGGTGGTAGGGGGAGCTCAGCCCGGACATAGCTAGTCTAGGAGGTTCTTGACTCCTCAGCACGTGTTGGGCCAGAGGACAGAGTTCACTTGGGGAGTGGGACCTCCAAAAGCCTCTCCTTTTCCCTGAACCAGGAAGACAGAATAGATAGCAGGACAGGGGGTATTTATTGGACCCCAGCGGAGCCTGTGGTGGGCTCAGTTGTAGGCTCTGACCTGATTGACTCAGGCACTGAACCTGCTGACCTGAGTGCACGTGGCAGGCGTGGGCACACTGCAGTCACTGGTGCTCCAGGAGATAGTGTCAGTGAGCACCCATGTGTTCCCCTTCTGGCAGACAAGCAGGCCTCCAGAATCACCCTGGTCGAAGGAGAGGGGAGAAGTCTGCATGGGGAGTGGGGGTACCACAGGGAAGTGCAGAGAACAGGACAGGGGCCCAGCGCTCACCTGGCACAAGGAGGCCCCTGCACAGATCATGGAGCTGGTGATGCATGAGCCCCAGTACTGCTGGCACCATCTCACGGTGACCAGGGGCAGAACCAGCCACCGCAGGTGTGCCCGAGTCACACTGCCTGTGGGCCGGGTGGGGGTGGTTAGACCCCAGATGGCTTACCCCTACCCTTGCCTTCCACCCAGATTTTTGACCCAAGTTCCTACCTACACCACTGAGGCACCCAGCCGGCCATGTGAGGCCTTCAGGCAGTGCCTCATTTGAGGAAGCCAGGCAAACTGGTGAGATGCACATTGTGTACTGGGCTGGGGAGGCGAGTGTCAGTAATGTGAGATCATTGTTCATGGTGGTGGGATTCCAGGAAGGGGCCATGTAGGATGGGCGTGGGCACAGGTCTCCAGGGTGATGGGTGCCAGGGGTTAGGCCAGGCATCCTATAAGTTCCTCACCCCCACAGCCTACACACCTACACTGCCTACCCTTCCTTTCCCATCTGCAGCCCAGGCACTCACCACGAGATGGACAGACTTGCAAAGGCGGAGCCCCGGATGCTCGGTCGTACTCACCCAGGATGACAAAGTGGCAGCCAGGGCTGCAGTGAGAGTGGGGTTGGGCAGCCAGAGGGAGGGCAGAGTGACAAGAGAGGGGCCTCCAGAGCAAGGCGGTGGGGAGGTGGGGCAGGGGCGGGGCAGGGAGAGGGGAAACACACCCACGGCATTGCAGTGGGCAGCCGTGACCACCCAGGACTGGCCAATGAGGGACCCACTGCAGAAGCAGAAGCCTTTGCTGTCCTGGGGTCAGGGGTTAGCAGTGGGGGTGGGCCCAGGCTACACCCAGGCATGAAACACCTGAGATCCTGCCCTACCACCAGGGTCCTGCACCTGCCGGGACACCTCCCAGGGCCAGGAGCCCGGCACTGCATTCTTCCCATTGACCGTCCTCTGGCTGAAGTGCAGTGCTGGTTTAATGGCAGGAACGCCGCAGCCTGGCCATTTGACTGGAAAGGACCTGCTTCCTGCATCCCAGCCCATTTCTCTCCTCCTGGGTGCCCCCAGGCTGTGTCTCCAAAGGGGTCCAGATCAAGAGGGCTCTTAGCGCACTGCTCCTTCTCTCGTGAGCACCTCTGGGCCTCTACAGCAATCTCAGTTGCCCTATCCAACCAGCCCCAAAGTCCTGTCCATTCTCCCACATCTGCCTCCATCCTACTCACACCAGCTCTACTCCACCCCCCATCCCAGGCCATTCTCCCTGACCCAGGTGTATGTAGTCCCCTTCCTTCCTAACCTCTCCATTGACTCCAGACCTCAGCAGTCTGGACCCCACATACAGCCAGATGGCTCTTCTTAAACTACACATCCACCTTTTGCTTTAAAGCTTCCTAAACCCTCCCCTGCTCCTGGACCCGGCCCAAGCTCTGGTCCCACTTGGGAGACTGGCCCCTGCCCACCACCTCTTGCTTTCTCCCAGCCCTGCCACATCATTTTTCCTTTGCCCACTCTGTCTACCTGCTTGCCTTCTAGCCACCCCAGCCCCTTCTCTGAGTCCCTGAGCAGGAAGCCTGGGCTGGTATTGGGTTGCCCTAAGGCTGTTCAGTCAGGGCTGGGCCAGACCCACTCACCCCAGGAGGAGCCAAGGAGGACCAGGCTAAGGGTCAGTCTGAGCAGCAACATTACAGCAGACTTGAGGCTGAGAACTGGGCCTGGCCTTATGGGTCTCCTTGTCCTTGGGCCAAAGTCCCAGGAGTGAAGCCGAGCAGCTCCTTTCCATGCTGCGTCAGCAGGAGGGTTCTCCTGTGTCAGAGCCCTCCACCCAGGCCTTATCAGGTAGAGCCCAGGTGTGAGGCTCTCACCTCCTCCATCCCCCAAAGCCTGGCCTCTGATTGGCTCCCCACCTCACATCCCAAGTGTTGAGCACCAGGTACTAAGGGCTTGTGCTTAGCCTTAATGGTGACCACCTGGTGGCTGGTATCTACCTATACCAGCTCTACTGTGGAGAGCCAGAGCCAGTGGCCAGGACAGGGCAAATCCTAACACATCATCTCAGTGATTCCTTATCAACTTGGAACGGAAGTCATGGTTTGCTCAGGGAGGTGGTGACTCTCCTGCCACACGGTGTGTTTGGACCCAAAGCTTCATCTATCTGGTTCCAGAGCCCACACTGTTCATGATGCTATCTCGGAAGGGTCTTGTGCACAGGAGGGCAAGGTATGAGCTCTTGGTGACTGACCGACCCTAGATGGAGGCCAGGGGTAGAAGGGTGACAGCCATCAGACCTGACAGCGTCCAGGCCTTGGGCTCCCATGGACAAGCCCTGGTATCTACAGCCCCTTCACTGAAGAGCTCCAAGCCGAGCCTGAACTGCGGGAGAGAAGACACCCGTGCGCAGAGTTGCAGTGGGTACGTTGGTTTGCCTCCTAGGAGTGTGAGCACTGTGGTTGACTCAAGAACACATCAGTCAAAATAACAAGAAGAAAACAAATAAGTTAATTGTTGACTGAGAGAAGGATAGGTGATAAAACAAATATAACAAAATACTAATTGTAAAGTCTGTGGTGGGTATATAGGTGTTCAGTGTGCAATTTTTTTTTTTTTTAAACCCAAACTCTCTGATGGTTTTCAGGGAGAAGCTTTTTTTTAATATATATATAATTTTATTTATTTTTGTCTGTGCTGGAGCTTCGTTGCTATGCAGGCTTTTCTCTGGTTGTGGTGATCAAGGGCTACTCTTCGTTGCAATGCCTAAGCTTCTCATTGAAGTGGCTTCTCTTATTGTGGAGCACAGGCTGTAGGACACATGGACTTCAGTAGTTGCAGCACATGGGCTCGATTGTTGAGGTTCCCCAGCTCTAGAGCACAGGCTCAGTAGTTGTGGCCCATGGTCCTCAGTATGGAGGATCTTCCTGGACCAAGTAGCAAACCCCTGTCTCCCACATTGGCAGGCAGATTCTTTACCACTGAGCCACCAGGGAAGCCCCCAATGTGCAATTTTTTCAATTTTTATGTTTATAAAAATAAAAATCTTCATAATAAAACACTGAGGGAAGAAGCACAATCAGGGACCTAGGGATGTCCAGCCTGCAGTAGGCTTTCCCCAGGGATTGGGCAGATTCTAGCAGTTCCAAAGCTCCAGGGGAATTCAGCCATTCTCTCCCAGGGCAGGATGCTCCCACCGGCACCTAGCACCTGGGTGCTCAGCAAAAGTCTGCTGGATAAATGTGTCATGTCATCTCTTCCCATGTGAGCCCTGTGACCCCTGGCAGTCAGAAAACAGAGTCAGTCTCCCTCATCATAGCCCAACAAGTGCAAACAGAAGCTCAGCATTGTGTTAGTACCTCAGGTCTGCCTGGTCATCAGAGGGGTTTCACGGATAAAGGCCTTGTAGGAGTGTGCTTGTGAGAACTTGCCCTTGGAATCAGGAAGCAGCTCCTCCATCAGCATTTTAGCCATAGTGGGGCAATGGGGGTGGGGGGTCTGACTGGGAGCTGTGGGCTTTGTCCTTGGTCACTGATGAGGCAGGTAAAGGCTCTAGGTGGGGGCAGTACATAGAGCCTTTGGGGTTGTACAGCGGTCTCCAGTGGACCAGAGGGCAAGAGCCAGGCATGGGAGTGGTAGGGGGAGCCTCCATGGTATGGAGAGGGGGCTTTCCACCTTGAGCCTGCAATGCTTGCCAGGCTGGGGTTTTAGAGGGGTAGATGATTAAGGTGGTGAGTGAATGGTGCCCCTCAGGCCAGACTGCAGCCATGGGAGGGAATGGCCTTTATGGAATGTGGCTAAGGGAAATACCTTAGCCACAGAGCCCTGCTGGCTGCTTGTTCCCCTCCACCCAAGAACGACACAGTCATCTGTCAAGGTAGGTGTTTGTGTTTTCTGGGTTTATTCCTCTTTGTTCCAAGCTCTAAGCCTCAGCCTACTTCACTCCACATCCATGGCCTGCACAGTTTCCTCCACCAGCTCCAGAGTCAGCGGCACCACTGTCTGGGACAGGACAGGTGTGGTCCCAGGGGCAAAGCGGTACTGGCTGGACCTGGGAAGAAGCAGGGATGACCCCTCAAAAGGGGCCCATCGAGTGTCCCGCCCTCTATTTATAGCCCTGTCTTCCCTCCCTACCACCCCATCCATCCACCCCTGGGATTCCTCCATCCCCGGTGCTCCTACCTCTCTATAGGCTTTGTGGGAGAGCTCAGGGCTCGCAGCATCTTGGCGCCGGCCGCGGTGATCACACATGCATCCACATTGCCCCCAGAGCCCAGGTCACCCAGGATCCCTGCAGTGATGGCTTCCACCAGCAGCTCCTGCGCTGCCTCCAGCTGCAATGATGTGTCAGTGAGGCCTCATGGACCCTTCTAGATCACCCTTAGGCTATAGCCTGGAGGCAGTTCATCTTGAAGCCAGGCCTCATTTACTGACACCCAAACTCCCCTCTCTCTCGCCCTACACCCCCATCTCCACCCCAAGCTCCTCTACCCTGGTTTCAGTTTCCCCCTGTACCGTGACCCCGTATTCCCACTGCCCCCATCTTCACAAACTTCTGAGTCACACTTGTGGCTCTGCTTCCACTGGCCTGTTCACCCACCCCCAATTCCCCACTCACTGCCTTTTCTTTCTGGGCGTTAGCCGCCTATAAAGTGACATACATATGCCTTCTGCTTCCATCCATCCCAAACAAAATCCAGACCCCAGACCCCACCTGCTGTTCCTCTCTCCTCAACTTCAAATGGCACTCTGAGGTTTGACTTCTGAGGCAGTCCAAGCTTTGGCACTGTTAGAATAGCACCTCACCCTCACTCCACTGGCCCCTCAGTCTCCACTCAGTCGTCACCTCCGAGAAGCCTTCCCCGACTAGGCCAGGGTTCCTCTGCGTTTCCCCGCTCGCGGGTGCACTTCCCATCAATGCTCGCGTAATGTGGTGGTGGTGGTGGGGTGGGGCAGGTGTCACTCACCGTCATGTTCGGCTGGAACCGGTCCTCCAGCACTGCTATGGCCGCATCCTGGCCGGATCCTGTAAGCAAGAGGGGCATCTGAGATCAACTGCGGCCGCCCAGTCGTGGGAAAAACGCTGAGGTCAGGGTCGCACAGCAAGGTTCGAGGGGAGCGGGCAGAAGCGCTCACCCAGGGCCGTGAAGGGCAGCCGGCTGTAGGAGCCATGGGGGTGCACGCTGTAGAGCTGCGGTCCTGTGAAGTCCACGCCGCCCACGATCAGCGACGCTCCCACATAGCCCTGGTACCTTTTCGCCGAGTGGGTACGGTCAGCGGAACGCACCGGAGGCCAGGTCCCGCCCCTCCACGAAACCGCCCCTGCGTCCGAACCCCGCCCCCTCCCGCGGTCTGGCTCCCCATAACTGACAGCGCTCCTCCTCGCTGTCTCCCTCTCAGCTCTTCTTAGGCCCGCCTCTTCCGGGCTCTCGGACCTCGCAGCCCCGCCCTTCCTCCGGTCCTGTGTCCTCTCAGCCCCGCCCTCCCCGCAGCTGCCCCTCCTGAGGGTCAGCTTAGACCCGCCTCAGCACCGGAAGAGCGTCTGGCGCAGCATGCGTGTGACGGTGGCCACGCGGGACTCGCGGCCCGTGGACAGTGCGTGTAGCTCCATGTTGGACGCCGCCATCCGCGTGGTCATCTCGGCATCCGCGGCTACTCCAGCCCCACAGCAGCTGAGGGAGGGGTCCGTGAGGGAGTTGCTGGGAAGTGCTGGCACCCGGGATGGGAACGAGGGGGTGGTTCTTGGAGGGGGAGAGTTAGGCGGGGGAATGCTCACTAGATTTTGGGGGCGATGAAGTGGATCTTTTCGCAGATCTTGTCCGCGACGACCGAATCGTTAGTGGCCCGTGTATCCGCGCCCAAGATGACCCCGTCCTGGGGGTGGGGGGCGGGGAGGAGCCGTTGGCCTAGTCCCCACGTCCCATTTCCCGCCGCCCCTCTAGGCCGCGCCATCCCAGCTCCCTGCTTACTTGGAACACAAGGCCTGCAATGGTGGTCCCGGTCTTGCGTGCGTGAGGGACCCGGAGCCCCGGGAGGGAGCGTTGCAAGGCTGCATTTCTGGAAACGGAGAGGAGAGGCCCAGGTTTCAGTTCTTCTGGGACCCCCATCACATCCCTCACTTCTGTCCCGGTTTCCCTCACCTCCTGGGGTAAACCTGGGAACCCAAGTCGTTTCAACACACGTACCTTACCCCACTCTCGCCCCCAGGAATTTTAAAGATCCTGGGGTGCTCACTCCCGGAAGCCCTCGCTGAAGGGCATAGGCAGCTGGGGAACCAACCATTCCCGCCCTCACCTCTCACAGTTCTCGAAGGAGAAGCCCCTTTGGGGCTCTAGCACTGTCTTCTGCATCTCCAGATGGGCAGGGGGTCAGAGGAGTGGGATCAGCAGGAAAGAAAGAAGGCGGAAGGCTTGTCCTCTGCCGGGCTGCACTATTGAGTTTCCCCCTTTCGCTTTCACCTTTCCTCAGAGCATGCTGGTCCTTTTCTGCATCTTCTCTTTCACTTTCACCTTCAGCTCTGGTCTTCCGCAGCTTAGGAAGAGGGGAGATGTCCCTTGCTTGGCACTCCAAGCTGCTCCTGGGTCCTCTGTCTGAACAGAGGGACAAATTTCTCCTCTTTGGCCATTGTCCAGCCTGAGCCCCGGGCTCTGCCTACCCTGACCCCACCTCTAACTTCAAGTCTCAGCGCCCTAAGGCTATCACATTGACCAGTTCTCTGTTCTTATTATTACCTGTCTTCAACAGCATCAGTCATGGCTGCCTTTTTGTCCTTCTCCCAACTCCTGCCTCTTGTTTGCTGCCTTTGCCTTCTTCCCAAAACCCAAACACTGAGGCTCAGTCCTCTCGGCCAAGGTGATGCTGATCTGTCTTCCATGTTTCAGATGCGGTCCTCCCTCTCTCAGGAGGGGCATCATGGTTGTCCCTCAGGTGGCCTGTAGACATGCTGGGCTCTGCCCCTGGCCAAGCCTTATTTCACCTCCCATAGGACCCTTTATCTAGCCACTTCTTTCTCTGGATTACTGCTTGTCTCAGCTAGCATCCTCTCCCCGCTGGGCACAGCACTGGGCTCCCTGATTTCCCAATTCCTGCCCCTCACCCTCCACCCCAGACTACACTCCATGTTACAGAGAGGGGGCTCTTTTCTAGGTTGGAAATCTGGTCACACTCTTTCCCTGGTTAAACCCTGTATCAGTTGCACACAGCTCTTAGGCTCAAACGAGTCTTTACAGCCACCCTTCTCATTCATTCCATCTGATCTCTGCATTGGCAACACCTCCTCTGGGAAGCCTTTCCTGACCCACAAGACTTGCCACCTTGTTGCTCTCTATACTTTTCTCTCATATCACTTAGCTCGATTACCTAAAAATTAAATCTTCACCAGGGAAGTGACCTATTTAATGGCTGTCACTCTTCTAGATTCTGAACTCCTGTGCTTCTGTCACCCACCTAGGACTCAAAAGCCTCTGTCCAGAGGCGGGGTTTCGCCTGCCCTTTTGGGAGCTAGGAGGGACATTTCAGATCTTCCACATCCTGCACCCTTGGCTCCATGTATGCCCATTCCACTGCTGTGTGTGCAGCTGCCTCCAGTCCCCATGCCCAGAGCAGAGGCAGGCACAGGCAGGCTGCTTAAACAGCTCAACCAGCAGTTTGCGCATGCTAAATCGCTTTAGTCGTGTCCATCTTTTTGTGACCTTATGGACTGTAGCCCGCCAGGCTCCTCTGCCCCTGGGATTCTCCAGGCAAGAATACTGGAGTAGGTTGCCATGCCCTCCTCATGGGAAGGTATACATCTCAAGGTGCCCAATTCAGTCCCAGGCTTTAGCAAAGCTCTTCACTCCACAAAGCACCAGGCCTGCGGCTGCGGATGAATGCATCCTTTGTGAGGACCCTAGTGCCTTTCCTTCAACTCACAACACATGTCAGGGCTTTTAACAGCAAAGGAATGTCTTTATTCAGGGGGCATGGGCTTTGGGCTGGCAGTCGGGGGTACAGCAGTGCTATTTCGGTAGGTACCCAGCAGGATGGCATTGATGTGCTCCAGTGTCTGATTGCTGAAGACCATATTGAGGTGCTGTGTCCCAGGCAGAGGCAATAGGTGCACAGGCTGTTTCTGGCGGCCCTGCCAGCGGGCACAGAGCTCGGTGCTGCGCGTGGCCACAGTGTCATCACCATCCTCATATAGCACATCCACGGGGTCTGTGTAGGGGAAGCCGTGGTCATAGATGTAGGTGCTGGGCGTGGGCAGGCCTATGCCATACAGACAGTACACTTCCACGCCAGGTGCTGGGAGGCCTGCCAGCAGGTCACGTGACTGGAGCCACATGTACCAGCCTTCCTCAAAGTGCAGGTCTGTAAAGAAGCGCTGCATGTGACGGCTTGTGTAGTTGATGCTGGGGGTGGAAATGAACACGTGGTCCTCAGGCCACGTCTGCCTGGCAGGAAACATCCAGGGTGACGTTGTCGTCATGCGCTGCTCCTCCTTCAGCTTGATGCTGGACATGATTGGGATGCCCTGGTTGTCACCTGGGGACAGAGAGCAAGGTGGGGCAGGGCTATTCCAGCCGGCAGGCCCACAACTTGCCCCCCAGCCCAAGCTCAGCTGGACACTCAATCTTGTCCTTGCCCAATCCAAACACAGACTCCAAGTCCTAGACTACTGGCCTAGCATTCCGGAGGTGCTCATGTGTACTTGTTAACTGCGAAGCCCCGATGGCACCTCTGACAGGGAGAGCTGGAGGCTTCAACAGGAGGGTCGGGGAGCAGTGCTTCCTGAGGACGGGAGCGTGAGTTGGGGGATATAGTGCTGGCAGTTCTGTCTCAGGCAAGTGTCTGTTGACCCTTATGGCCTGTGCTGCATAGGGCTCAGAGCTGTGTTCTGGGAAGGATGAAATGAGACCCATCTCTGACACACATTGATGTGGTCTGGGGAGTGTTTCCTTCACTTCAGCTCCTAGGTGTAAGACCATGTCCAGCTGTGTTCAGCCTACAGTAGGTGCTCCACATGAGGTATCTGTCCTCGGGGAAGAGCAGGAAGGGCTCCTGGGGTCTGGCCCTGGCTTTGGCAGATCTGCCATGGCCTGGCTTAGGGAAGATCTGTGTGCAAAGCAGCTCCTGGGAGCTGAGTGGGTAGACCTGAGGCCACGAGGAACAGACCTCAGTCAGACTCAGCAATGAGTCAGATTGCTGGGATTCACTTCATCTTTGTTTACCTCCCCTTTGTCATCGCTGAGACAAACTCAGGAGTTTGTCTAACAGTCCAGGCTGGGCTCACTGCTCTCCAAGGACAATGAAACGGGCTATTTCCCAGAGGTGGTAGACAACACCCCCCCTAGCTGGGCATTGTGAGAAGAAACAGGAGTAGGGGCAGGCCCATGGTCAGCTTCTTTCCACCACCGCCCCCCCCCACATCCTGTGGGACCCAAGTGATCCCAGGCCCTCTCACCTGAAGCTAAGACTAACATAGGCTTGATGGAGCCACCCCAGGGAGCCCCGAGAGAGATGAAACCATCGATGAAGCGGTCCTTCCAGGTCTGGGGTTGGCGAAGTAAGAAATAGAGCAGGTGCAGGCAGCCAAGACTGTGCCCAATGAGGAAGACGGGCTTCCCATACGTAGCATGCATCTCCTCCACCAGTCCAGCAAGCTTCAGGTAGTACTCCTCCTGCTGGCCTGCAGGGGGGTGGGTGGGTGGGTCAGCATGGCTGGAGGTAGGGGCGTCCGCCCTGCCCCCCAAGCCCCCTAAACATAGAGACACTCACTAGGCTCCAGCCGCCAGTCGTAGGGGGCGGCCCGCACTGTCTCATCCCGCACGTACCCATTGTTGACCAGGTTCTGTACCAGTGTGTGCATATAACCTGTGGTGGAGGCGGCGGCATCAGAGGCTGTGGCCATGGCCCCTGCAAGCCCAACACAGCCTAGAGCCCAACCCTCTCCCTCAGCACACACACACCTGCCAACTTGCTGCTGTCCAGGTACTCAACAGAGTAGGTCTTGCCAAAGCCGGGGACACGGATCTGTACACCGGGAGCATTGGACACCCTCCCAGAGCTGCGATTGTACACAACCCTGGGGGCAGTGGGACATTGAGCGGACCTGCGGCCAAGGAGCAGGGCAAGGGACTAGGCCAGAGGTGACAGCACCCACCTGGTGTTGTCAATCCAGCAGTCTACCCCAAGGGGCAGGAACATGTTGAGATCTAGCCAGATGGTGAAAAAGTCCTCCGTCTTGCGGTAGCACATCCAGTTCACCACACTCGGTTTATCCAGCTTGGCTTCCAGCTGGTTCCCCAGGCAGCCGGGCACTGCGGGCACCAGCCTTCACTCTGGACCCCACCCCGACAGCCCCACCCCTTCCTCTCCCATACACCATCAACCCCCAGAGACTAAGGACAAGATCCTCTCTTTCTGTTCATATCCCCTGCTCCATCTCCCCAAAGTCCAGACTCCCCCCAGGGAGGGAAGATCCAGGGGCCAAGGCCACTGACCCCTGCCTCCACAAAGCAAACAGCTAGCATGATTCTCCATCTCTGCCAAAGTCCAAGAGGCGAACAAATAGTGTGGGGAGCGGGGACAGGACCTGACAGGCCTCTCCTGCTCTCCTGGGCTGGGCACATCGTCCTTGCCGGGGTGGGGGCTGAGGAAGGAGCGGTGGGGAGGGAGGGGGGCTGGACCCAGGGTCTGGCTACAGCTACAGCTGACCACAGCTTGTAATGCCCTGGCCAAGCCCTCTGGCACACCCACCCTCCACTCCACCCACCTGGGGGAAGACACCTCGGAGACACAGGAACAGAAGGGGTGGATTTCTCCTCAGGACAAGCCTCTGGCGCCTCCAAACACTGAGGCAGGAATTGGGGCTAATGCATGGGCAGAAGGGCGTCGGCAGGCTCTGCTACCAGGGGCGGGGGCCCCAGTTCCCCAAGGGCTGGCCGGGTATATCAGGGGCCTGGTGGGGGCTTACCGAGGATGACGGGCCGTGTGTGGTTACTGAGCTCGGCCTTGGGCGTGGTGTGCGGGGGGAACAGCACATTGAAGAGCCAGAAGGGGGCAGCTGGGGGGAGCAGCAGCCCCAGCAGCAGCAGGACCCACTGCCGCGGGGAGCCGGGCGGCCCCATTCCGGCCCTAGTGCCTGGTGCCCGGTAAAGCGGTCCTGGGCTGGCCTTATCTGGAGTGGGGGTGGGAGGGGCCCCAGGGCCAGTGGGAGGGACAGCCTGGCCAATGGGGCTGGCCAGTGGTTGCCGGAAAGGGGCATAGCGTCAGGGAGCTGGCTCTGGGCCTGGATTCAATTCCGCCTTCTTCCCCCGTGCCAGGGGAAACAGAGCTGGGGCAGCGGGAGGCCCAGAAGTACACAATGTTTTATTGAAAAAAGTCAGGCTTCAGCTGGCTGGTTCCATTCAACTTGGCTTGGTGGGGGTCCCCGCCCACAGGAGCTGAGTCAGATCTTCCTGCAGGCGGGCTGGGCCGGATCCCTCCCTCGTCACCCTTCCCCTCCTCTCTGATGGTGACATCCAAACAATAAATATGCAATAAATAGCGCTCCCGGGCCAGCTGCCTTCAATCCCCACATCAGCCCCCACCAGTCTTCTCCAGTCAGGACAGGCATCTTGGCGTGCTGGACGGGCAAGTCCCCGAACCTCTCAGGGTCCTGAGGGACCTCGGATCCATCTCCATGGCCAGGTCTGGGCCCAGGCTCCAAGGAGACCTAGTAAAGCTGGGTCCAGGGTGAGGCCAGGCAAAGTGGGGCTGGCAGGTGGGTGCTGGAGGGAGGCTGTGTGTTACCCTGGACACCTTCACTCTAGGCCACAAGTCTGTACTGGGCTCAGGAGTAGATGGTGATGACTTCACGGCCACCACCACGTACCAACAGCACTCGTTCGAGGCCCTCGGTCAGCACCTCCAGGAACTCCATGTCTGTGGGGCATCAGTCAAGGAAGCCACACCCAAGGAAACACGCAGGGAAGTCTGGCCCATCAAGCAGAGCTGGGGTACCCTGCAAACCCTCAGGGCATCCAGGGACAGGAGTGCCCATCCTGACCTCATACACTGCCCACCTACCCACCAAAGGATCCAGTTCTCATCACCCTCGCTGTTCTTGGGTGGGCCGGGCATGTTCAGTAGGACCAGGCGGGCGTCATGGGAGCGTGTGACAATGACTTCATTGAGCTTCACGGCCGTGTGCATGCGCCGCACATTAGACTGGTCCCTGCAGATAACGTGGCTGATCATGGATCCCACCCCTGGACCACCCCACCGGGCTTATCTGCCCACACCCCACCTCCGCCCCCAGGCCTGGATACGGCTGGGTCCATTTCTGCTGCACTCACGGCTTAATATGCACCAGTTCCCGGAAGTTGTCGGGCGTGTGGCTGGGGTCCCAGGGCTCCGTGGCCATGTACTTGTCCCGGGTCCATGTCATCTGGATCTTGTCAGTCCCAGCTGCAGACTCATCCTCCTCATCCGAGTACAGGCTCTCCAGCCGCAGGGCTGAGTGCCGGTCCTTGACTAGCTGGGCCTGAGGACAACCAGAGGAGGTCGCCTCAGCGCCGTGGGGGGCCAAGCTGGCCCAGCGTGATCACCCAGCCTCAGGGAAACAAGGGGGGCTGCAGTGAGTCATTCTGATGCTCCCACTTGATGGCCTCTCCCAAGGCAGGACCCTGCCCTGAACCGAG
Source organism: Cervus elaphus (assembly GCF_910594005.1). Lineage (NCBI taxonomy): Eukaryota > Metazoa > Chordata > Mammalia > Artiodactyla > Cervidae > Cervus > Cervus elaphus. Next base: position 36,082,002 of record NC_057818.1, read on the forward strand.
GAAGGTCACTGACCTCTCGTTCCCGCTCTGTCTTGGTCAGCCTCATCTGCCGCAGCATTTGGGAGCGCTGCTCCATCATCAGTGTCCGCTCGTAGGTATATGCAGAGATGTCGCTGTTGTGCTGGGGAGTGGGTGAGCCGTGAAGACCGGGCTATGGGGGTGGGGCAGGGCATCCACGGGGCTATGGCGGGCAGGGGTCTCACCATCTCCACCACCTCCACCTCTGCCTCGAGACGTAGGTGGTATAGGAAGATGGCCAGATCCTTCTTCATCTGGATGCTGTTGTCGTCCATCTGGGCCACCGTGAAGATGCGCATCCGGCATTTCCTCCAAACCTGCGGCCACGGAGGGTGGTGGTTCAGGCGCACCCCCTCCCTGCACCGGCCCAGCCCCTCGCACCACGGCCTGAGCGCCTGGCCCACCTTGTGCTGGCGCAGCAGGAAGGGCAGGAGCATGAGCATGCCGCCGTCGTGGACAATCCACCACACGTCGATGTGGCCCTCCAGGTAGCGCTCATGGTTGCTGGGGTAGAAGGCGATGTTCTTGGGCACGAGCAGGGCCAGGTGGGCAGCCGTGGTGCAGCGCACAGTGTCTGGGGAGGAGGGGCACTGTCGATTGTCAGCCCATGACCCTCTGGCCTCTGCCCTCGCTTGACCCCGGCCTCTGCCCTATGTGGTCGAGCCCAGGCCCTGAGTCTCACACACCAATAAAGGTCTTCCAGGCGCGTGGGTCCTCACTCTGTCGCCAGCCGTAGGGCCAGCCCAGCACCACGGTGTTGTGCCTCATGCCTCCCAGGCCGCAAGACTGGATGAGGTGGGCCAGCCCCTCCCGCACCTTGCTGGCCACTACCACCTGGCAGAAGCCCTTCACCTTCTCAATCTCCATCATGTTCTTGATTGTCTGTGGGGAACATACCCGGGTCAGAAGGCAAGGCCATCCATGTCCCCTCTGCTGGGTTCCCTGCCCAGGCCCCAGGGTACAGAGCTGCTTGGTGGTGGGGGAGGAGATGGGGGCAAGCTGCCCACCCAGAGACCATGCTTGCAAGATGGAACCTTCATACCCACCTGGCTCCCGCTCTCAGCTCTCGCCTGGCTGGCCAGGACTGGTCCCCTCCTCTCTGCACCAGCTACAGCCCGGACATCTCCAGTCCGGTTCAGGGTCCTCCCACCCCCGACTCCCACCCCAGCAGTACCTGCTCAGCAGCCTGGGCCTCGCCGTAGCTCTCCAAGAAGCTGCCCTGGATGACAGAACCGACGATGGTCAGGCCCTTGCCAGCTTTAAGCTGGGAGGCGAAAGTGAGGAGCCGCGGGTACTTCACGTGAAGGTCCTCATCTAGCTTCAGCAGCACCAGTAGCTGAGGCCTGAGTGGCCGGATGGAGAGGTGGCCTGAGACTAGGGCCAGAGGTCTGCAGGGAGCCCAGCTCCCTCCTCTCTTGGCTCACAGGCCCCCTCAGGTAGCAGTGATCCAAGGGCCTGATAAGCAGGACGGCACCCCTGGCAGTTTAGGACAGGGAACACGGACTAGGGAGGGAAGCCAGCACCTCGTGACTCTCCCCTCTCACAGGGCTGCCCCCTGAGAACCTCGACTGCCCCTGCCAGGCCCGGGTGACTCACCGCCAGTTCTTGGTGTGAGGAGGGCCCTCCTCTAGCCGCAACAGGGCATAGCGGGCGGCACTCAGGGACAGGCCTCGGATCCCATCGCCCCATTCCTTCTCAGCCCTGCAGAAGCCCCCGAAGGCTGGTGAGTCCCCCCCAGGACTTGTGTCCATGTGTATGTAGGATGGAAGGGACCAGGCCCAAGTCACAGCCCCCCAGCCCCAGTGCCACAGTGGCTTAATGAAGGATGGCTCAGCTCTCCACACCCAACTACAGCCCAGCCCAGCAGCCCTGAGCACCCGAGCGGGTGGCACCCGCACTCACCCTTGGTACTCGATGTACTTGTAGATCATGCCAGCGATGAGCATGGCGACCAGGGCGTAGTACCAGGAGGAGACAAACATCAAGGCCAGGCAGAGGCTCATGCCCAAGAAGGACAGTGCCCTGGGCCAGAGATGGGGGAAGGGCCAGAATCAGGGAAAGACCTCCCAGACTCTCACCAATAGAAACTGTTGCCCAGAAAGTTCAAACCCCATCCAAAATGGTTTCCCACAACCTGGCTCAGGGGCCCAGCTGGCACATACCAGTGATAGTACTTGAACCGAGGCCGCCAGTTGGGGGTCCTCAGGAGTGTCTGCACAGCACAGGCGAGGTTCACAAACAGGTAGCACATCAGGAAGAACCTGAAGCACAAGGAGCAGCTGGGACTGAGCAGCCCCCTTGGCAGCCAGGTACCTGATGTCCCGGACCCTCCCCAGGCTGGGCCTAGATGAGGAGCAGAGACTGTCACAGCTCTGCCCTGCGTGGTCAGGCGGGTCGTCTCAGCCTCACTTCGCCCACACCAGGGCCAGATGTGGATGGGACACTGCGCTGGGACCCGCAGAGCCTGGTCTGAGGATGTTCCAGGCAGAAGGCCAGGGGGCTGTGGGCAGGGGGAGCAGTTGTGGAAGAAGATGGTGTAAAGGAGAGTTCAGTGCCTGGATACAGCTAGACAAAAGCCAGGCCTCTGGCCTGGGAGACCAGTTGGATGAGGGGCTTTCATGAGTGTGGGGAGAGGGGGTCAGAGAACATGAGGAGGGCCATTTTGAGTCACTGCATTAGATTCCATTAGATTAGATTAGATTGAGGGACACTTCAGTGGGTGTGGGAGACCAGGACGGAAGAGGCCTACTGCATGAGCCCCCCAGGAAAGACAGAGCTGAGGGGAGTGGCTGCCCACCTCTGCCCTCAGCTGGTGGGTGAGCAAGGACAGACAAGAAGGCAGGAGGGCTGATGAGACAGGGCAGGGACTCTCATGGTAGGGGCAGTGCTCAGTCCCGTTAGGGTTGCAGGAGGAGCAGCCACAGCATCAAGGCTGAGACGCATCCTGACATGGGCGGTAAGGGGCCACCACCCAAGAAAACTGCAGCAAGGATAGTTTCAGGTGTGGGTGAAGCTGGGCGGTAACAAGTGGAGGTGTGTTGGGGGAACAGGAGAGCACTGACTCTGGCAGGCCTGGCTGTGGCTGGGGGCACAGCTTTGGGGCGAAGGGAGCTCAGTCAGTCCTACAGGCTGCGTGGGGTGGTAAAGGGTGGCTCGGATGTAATGGAACAAGCAAACGGAGCACCAGCTGTGGAGCAAGGTGTGTGAGGTGGGGCAAAGTGGCCCTGGCACTGGCGGAGGTGAACAGAGCAAGGACACGAACTGCCCCAGGAAACTGCTGTGTGTTTGCCACCTCCTGCAGGGCACTGGCAGATTCAAATGCCCAGCTGACTCCAAAACTTTAAAAGCAAGCAACTTGCAAATAGGTGGATGGGACAGTGGTGCCTCATCAAAGGTGCTGAGACTGCTGCTTGCCCTGTCCCTGCTCTGGGGGTCTCTCACAGAGGCACAAGGGACCTACTGGTCTCTTTAAAACATCTGAGTAAGCACTGGAAGGCAGAGGTTCAGAAGGCTGAGCTCTGCCAGGCAAATATCCCCCAACAGCCTGACCCGTCTCCCAGTTGTGCCCTCAACATTAGACAGGGTCACAGAGGAGTTGCTGGGCAGGGCTCCTGGCTAGGGTGTGGCTGAGGGTGCAAGGAGACTTTCCCAGGACCCTTGCCCTGCCCTGGCCCCCAGCTCACATGGATAGAATGGGGGCCACCATGTCCAGGGAGGCAATGAGGATGCCCAGCTCAGCGATGAGTGCTGTCAGGAGGAGGGCCCACGTCGGTTCACCATTTGCCTTGCCATGGCCGAAAACCTGCACACGCCAGGGGCAATGGGGTCAGAAGCGAAGAAGCTGGATACAAGTCACAGCCTGGCCTCCATCATCTCCAAGTCCCTCGGGCTCAAGTCACAGCCACACCTATCCTGACAGGTACTCCGCCCTCCAATTCCCCAAGTTTCTCCGTTGTGAGTGAAGACAGGCCTTGGGGCTTCTGGGCCCAGGCAGTTCTGCCAGCAGCAGCTCTCCATGGATGGCTGCCTGGCCCTGGCCCTTGGCAGGATAACATGCACCTGGATTGACTGTCTACTTCTCTCCCTGGCCAGTGTGCATGACTAGGAGCACCCAGATGGTGGGGGACTGTAAGAAGCTCACCCGGAGGAAAGGGATGATGTTGTCCTTGGCGATAGCCTGCAACAGGCGTGGTGCCCCAGTTAGGCTCTGCAGGCCGGCACCGCAAGTGGAGAAGAAGGAGCCGATGACGATGACCCAGGGCGAAGGCCAGGCTAACGTGCCCACCACCAGGTTTCTGCTGACACCATCGCCATACCTGCAAGAGCCGGGCTCAGACCATGCTCCATACAAGGAGCCCCCAAAACCCTGGCTGGGGCTGCCCAGTGTGAGGGTTGGCAGGGGTCAAGAAGGACAGCTACAGGGGCCAGAACTCTGGCCCTCAGCAGAGGCTAGTCCACCAGCCCCTATCCTTCCAGCCCAGACCCAATCTGATGTCAGCATCCTCTTAGAAGCCAAAGTCCTGGTGGGACTGACCCACCACTGACAACCAGCAGCCTGAGGACATGTGTGGGACCACGAGTATGAGAGGGCCTGCCTGGGGTCTGGGCAGCAGAAGCTGAGCCCACAGCCACAGGGAGGGGCCCAGCTCACTTACTTGTCCCGGAGGACCACACCCTCGATGCAAGCGCCGAAGAGAACCACGCTGCTGAAGTCTGTAGCCGCGTCAAGGAAAGCTGGACCTCTGTTGCCCCTGCTGTCCCCACTCACTCCCCACACAGGGCCCCAGGGCCCCCCTCGCCCAAGTCTCAGGACACCTGCAGCTGAGGTTTCATGTCGGGCACAAACAAACCCCTTGAATGTATGCATGTGTGTGAGGGGTGATGTATACATGCATGCATGTGTATACATGTCTGCACATGCCAGGTGGTGACTTAAATACAAGGAAGTGCCTCCTGCCTGCGCACCCCCCTGCCACAATGCCAGGCCTAGGAAAGGATACAGACAAGGGAAGTGGTAACAATGGCCAGAATGGTCCCCACTGGGATGGACTTCTGCGCGTCTCGGAGGTCCCCAGAGCGGTTGGAACCAGCCATGATGCCTCCAAAAACAATGAGACTCCCTCAGGGGCTCCCTCGGGAGTGGGGGCAGGGAGCGTGGGTGGGCAAGAGGGCTTACCTGTTACTGAGGGGAAGAAGATGCCAACCAGCACAGTGAAGGATGTGGCGATGTCAGCCACCACGTACAGGGGCAGGCTCTCCTTCAGGCCAAGGGCGTCCCTGGAGGGCAGCCCATGCTTCTCCACGACCTCACCCTTCTCCAGGTAGGCGCTCCATAGGTTTTCTGTGGGGGCAGCTGCATCACCACTGCAGCCCCAGGGAAGTCTGGGGCAGCCCAGCCAGGGGCTACAGATGTAAGAGGTTCTGGGGGCTCAAGGGGGTGACCTCAGCCTGATGGCTGTGGTTTCAGCCACAGGGCCACTCTGGCTACAGGGAAGGACTGGCTGGCTGGAGTCTGGAAGGTAAAGGTGGCTGAACCGCCACTGTCGGCCACTGCCTGCCTCTGAGACAGAGGCCCTTTATGGCTCCTGTGAGAACTATCCCAGGCAGGGTCAGGGGCTGGTGGCTGGGGAGAGAGGGGCTGCCAGAACTTTCTGGGGGGCTGCTGCAGGCCTGGGACACTGGCCAAAACAGGCTCCGTTCAACCGAAATTTAGCTGCCAGGAGCTGGGCTGAGAGGACACTGCTGGGCTGGGAAGGCAGCCAGAACTGCCTCCCGTTCCTGAGCTGGCCATACAAGGGCGGCTCTGTGCTACCCTGTCCCTCCATGCTCGTTCCCTCCTTCTGCTCTGCTGCGGGGGTGGGGGGCGGGGGTGAGCAGGCGGAAGGGAGCACACACCCTGGAGTACACCAGCAGCTGCACCAGGGATGCCGGGGATCTCAGTCACATTGTTGAGCAGGAAGTAGGGGTCGCAGGCCTCAGCCGTGAGGTTGGGGCTGTGGCAGAAGAGGCTCCAGAGCTGGGTGCCCACTGTCTCATTGTCTACCACGGTCGTCTTGGCGCAGACATCAAACTGGTCCCGGGACAGTGTCCTGTTGCCCAGCATACATACTCTGTGGGACATGGGGGAGGTGAAAGCATCAGCAGCTGCTCAGCCCAAGACCCCAGCTTGCTCCCATCCGGCAGCCTCTACAGAGAAGGCCATCCATGTAGGCAGGATGTCAGTGTAATGCCTGGAGGTACTCCCAGGTTACTTACGGAAACACAGGAGGGTCAAAAATAGATTTGATGCCTCCAGCATAGATGGAGAGGATGGAGATGATCACACAGGCCAGGAAGAGTGAGGCAAATTTGTTCACATACTTGACACCAACGAATACCACTAGGGTCATGAAGGTCAGGAAAATGGTCCCATATACCCGCATATTGTTCAAGGTGGCACTCGATGTGTCATGAGTGCCTGTTGGGTAAAAAATGGCGGCTGGAGGGGCAATGTAGGTCTGAAACAAGAAGACAGATAAAGGAGGTTCAATTTTCCTATGTGGAGTATGTGCTTAGTCACTCAGTCACGTCTGATTCTTTGCAACCCATGGACTATAGCCTACCAGGCTCCTCTGTCCATGGGATTCTCCAGCCAACAATACTGGAGTGGGTTGCCATTTCCTCCTCCAGGGGATCTTCCAGACTCAGGGATCAAATCCTCATCTCCTGCATTGGCAGGCAGATTCTTTACCACTTAGTTACTTGGGAAGCAGTGAATTTTATGTGAATTATATCTTAATAAAGCTATTATTTACAAAAAAGAAAAAAAAAGATCCAGACACAGGAGCTGAACTGAATAGCTAAATAGAAGTGGGATAGTTTGAGGAACAACAAAATAAATAATGATAGTATAGGATTACGAGCCAAAGAATAAAAATAAATATCCAGGAGTCCATACTGATATAAATACATGGTTGAATAAATAAACAAATGGAAAAAGGACAAATTTCCTTATAGAAGAAATCCAGATAATAAATGTAGGAACGTCAGAAATAGTAAAACAAAAATAAACCCCCCAGAATATCCAGGAATAGGCTCCATGCTACAGACAGAGGATCTGGAGGTGGAAGTAGGTAGGCAGTTCCTCTAAACATCTACTGTCTGTATACCCAGGGGCGGGCACTGGTTAGCCAATCCTCCCCATTGCCCCTCCCGCTCATTCCCCACCACCAGGGCAGTCCAGTGGGAGGCAGGAAGCTGAGTCAGAGCACACTTGGGGCCCACAGAGAGGGTACTGACCTCCCTGATTTTGTTAAGATGATAAGATGGATCTGAGAGGCCTTGGCACAGAACCCTGGAGGAGACAGAGCTGCCCAGAGCCCACATGAGCCCGGGAGACAGGCTCTGCATCACCACCAAGATCCATCATAGCGTTACATGCAGTAGTTCACAGACCACCTGCCACAGCTCAAATATTGCCTGGGCAACTGGAACATCCAGGGCCAAGGTGAAGACTGCCAGGCCCCTTCCATGCCCGATCCAAACTGGGAAAGGGCTGAAGGGGACACTGGCTTGAACAAAGATCTTTCTCCCTCAAAGAGGCCTTCCTCATTGTAAGCCGTAGATCTGGGCCAGACGTGAGAGTAGCATGAAGAGCCTGGGCTTATAGGAAAGGGGCTGTTCCAACAAGAACAGAAATGGCCAGGACTTAGCCTGACTCACCAGCAAGATCTCAATGGCCCCTAGGATGTACATGGCTGCCGCAAATGTTGTTCCCAGGTAGAAGCACAGGCCCACGGCACCTCCAAATTCCGGCCCCAGCGAACGGGAGATCATGAAATAGGAGCCCCCAGCTACAACAGAAAAAAGCATACACAGATCAAGGCTGGTTTTTCTTCAAGAGGGTTAGGTCTCCCATGACAACCCTTCACAACCATCCAGGGGCACAGGGACTGCTTTTCCTATTTACAAATGAGCAGAAGGTTTAGATAACCTTGCCTAAGATAGCATGGTTAATAAGTGGCCAGGCTGGGGGTGGACCTGATTTCATTTGACTCCAACACACAGCATGGGCCAGTGAGATGACTACTCTGCTGGGGCAGCTCTAGGTCCACAGCAAAGCCTCAGTGGAGTTAGGTCAGTCCCCACAGACTCCCCTGGCTGATTGTGTCCCATCTTAGCACACCGCACACCCTTCCCAAGGGCTAACTCTGTTAGCTCACCCTCCAGACCAGGGAAGGGACTGTATTTTATCTAGTTTTTTGCCCCTAGGGCCAGCCACAGGGTAATTGTCCTGGCTGACTCTCCGGCCCTGAATCTGTGCTTCCATCACAGTCTAACACCCCTGGCAAGACTGAGTCAACCCTGGGCCTCAGGGCCAGTGAGGGTGCAGGCGACAAGAGCCATCCCATGCTTCTGGTTGAAACTGCTCCTGATAAAACTTATCTGTGAAAAATCTGGGAACAAGGATCAAGAAGCTTTAAAAAGGCTACTCCTTTTCACATTATAATCCCACCTCTAGGACCTTCTCCTATTCATTGGAAGGACAGATGTTGAAGCTGAAACTCCAATAGTCTGGCCACCTGATGGGAAGAGCTGACTCATTTGAAAAGACCCTGATGCTGGGAAAGATTGAAGGCGGGAGGAGAAGGGGACAACAGAGGATGAGATGGTTGGATGGCATCACCAACTCAATGGACATGAGTTTGAGTAGACTCTGGGAGTTGGTGATGGACAGGGAGGCCTGGCGTGCTGCAGTCCATGGGGTCGCAAAAAGTCGGACACGACTGAGTGACTGAACTGAACTGAGGACCCTCTCCTAAGGAAACTGCCAGGGGCATGAACAAAGATCAGTGTGCAAGACTGTTCATGACAATGTTTACAACAGTGAAAAAGCAGAGAATAGGAAAATAATCACATAAATTAGATAATATCAGTCCTGTTTTAAAAAACCAAATAAACTGTTTTCAGCATGTGAGATACATACACACACACACACACACACACACACGCACACACACAGAGTTTGGGGAAAACAATATATCTCAATACTTTATAAGACCCTAAAACCATGGACCAAAAGGCTAACTAACAGTTATGAACTCAGGTTGGTTGGATTACGGGTACTCTTCAATTTTTTTCTACATTTTTCTATACTTTAAATCCCTCTTCTGGTAAACATATATTGTTTTTTCCCTATTACTTTTATATTAATACTAATAAAACTGTTATTTGAAAAAAATAAAAAAGGATTCTAACACAGGAGACAACATGAATAGCCAAATACCCAAAGTGGAATGGTGCAAGCAAAAAATTAAATGATAGTACTAAGATTATGAACCAAAGAATAAAATAAGTATCCAGGAGTCCATAGGGAAGGTATAATAAATACATGGCTAAATAAATAAATAAGTGGAGTCTCTGAAAACCAAGTCCAGTCTCATCATCCTGGTGGGAAACCCTACAATCCATAGTGTGGGCCAGGCTCATTGACTTGGGCCACCAGGAACGCCCTATCATCTTCTTTATCAGCCCCAGCACCCCCTTTAAAAAATTACTTTTATACTAAAAACGAAACAAATCCCAAACAAATAAAACATAAAACAACAGCGATCTCAAATTCTATCAGGCAGGGATGCTCCTAAGTGGTGACACTTTCATGGAATCAAGGACTAAGACCCCACCAGAAAACTGTCTGGGGGCAGGGAATGAGTGTTCCCGGGCAAGTCAAAGGGGATTCTGGGCCCATTCCCCACCTCAGGCCTGAATGGCATGCACCCACCTGGAACCACACCATTGGTGGCAATGGCGCTCATGGAGATGGCCGTCAGCAAGGTCTGTGGGAAGGAGGGCAGAGGTGAGCAGCTCAGCTGGGCGGGCTCTGTGGGGCAGCCGTGGCCCTGCCCCACCACGATACTCACACAGCAGCAGCAGATGAGCACGATGAGGAGGGCCTGCAGCACGCCGGCCGTGCCCACCATCCAGGTCAGCCGCAGGAAGAGGATAACCCCAAAGATGTTCTGCAGGCAGGGCAGGTACACCCCCATGAGGGTGCCCATGCTGGGTGCCTATGGAGCAGGACGGGAGAGGGGAGACGGAGCATCAGAGGGGCCCCTCATTGCTTGGCAGTCCCCACCTCCAGGGTATTCTGCCAGAGAACAGGCTGGAGAAGGACATCCCAAGTGGAGACCTGGGGATACAGAGGGTGAGCTGACTGGATGTCTGTGCTGACCTTCATTAATGAAGAAACAGTGGGGAGTGGGAAGGTATAAAACCTGATTCTTTTCCAAACCCCATGTGCGAGCTTTTGAGCCTCACCTCCCCTTCATGGTCCTGCCACCTTCCCTTCCTCTCTTCTTTCACACTTCCAGAAAGTGAGGTCTATATCAGACCTCCACTTTCTCAGCCAGCAGGCCCTATGTTACCCAGGCCAGAGTCTAAAAAGTTGTTCCTGACCCCCCCTCTCTCCAACACCTCCATCCAGTCCAGAGGAAAGTAAGTCCTACCCAGTGTGCCTCTCAAGGTGCCCTGAGATCAGTCTACCTTGCTCCCCTGATGCTGGGGCGCTACACCTGGGGAAACCTGGCCAGTGACTTCTTATGCCTGTCCGCCTATCCATGCTCCAGCCCACTCTGCTGCCAGAACAGGACTCTGAAAACCAAGACCAGTCGCATCATCCTTACTAAAACTCCTCTGCATTGTCTATACTGTAATCCAGTGTGAGCTAGGCTCCTTGGCCTGGGCCACCAGGCATGCCCCATACCTCTGTCAGTCTCAGCCCCTGACAACATCAGACCCTCAGAGCCTCTGAACCAGGGCATGTGCTAGGCTCTGCCTGGGATGATTATCCCTGCCTTACGGCCTGGCAAATTCCTCTTCAGTTAAACCTTCAGGAGACTTAACTGTTGCCTCTTCCAGGAAGTTTCCCCAGGTTGCCTTAGGTGGAGTTGGTACTTCTTGCATCCCCTCAGCATCTGATATACCCTTCCATCACAGTGGTCATGACAGGTCATGGTAACTGTTCACTCGAATGACTATAGTGGGGTAAACTTGGCTTGTTCACTGTTCTATCATCAGCAGGCCCTGCAGGTGCTCAAAAGGTGCTCCTAAGCCCAGTGAGTGATGCCTTAGAAGGCCTCTGGGACAACCTATTGGGAAAGTCCTGCATATAAAGACTCAGGCTGGAGGGCAGGTAAGGAAAGTCTGTCTTAATGGGCACATCCAGGCAGGATTTCTCAACTACCTAAGGGCAGAGTAGGGGCTAAACAGGAGGCCAGGGCAGATGCTGAAGCACAGAGTTAGGGCTGGTGCCTTCTTGAAGAACTGAGCCCACATAAGAACAGCACTGAGTAGTGGGGTCCTAAGAGCTTCCACCAGAACCCCCAGCAAAGCCTGCTGCTGTAGAGCTGGGGTGGGAGAAAGAACTCCGTGGCCACAGGAACTCTTCTCCAGGGCCCAGGCCGGGCACAGAATCTGTGCACAGCCTAAAGGACCCCAGAAGGGCCTGGGAGGGCCCCAAGTAAAAACAAATGGTCCCTCAAGCTGTCCTGCACAGAGTGGGTGACGGATACCCCTCATGTGGGTTCTGACTGAGCCCTTCTCAGAGGCCCTAGACCACCCACTGGATAGTGGCAGCTCCCAGCCTCCCCATTCAAGGCTGAGTCACTCTGGGAAAAGGGGCAGTATGGGAAAGGGCAGGGCCGGAAATGCTTTCTGCATCTCTAAATAACCTCTGGCAGCCTCAGAAGGTCACCAGGCCACAGTAGAGTGGCTGCCATGGAGAGGCTGCCTTGGGTCTTGGTGTGGTCTGACTGGAGGCCCACCCTTCCGGCTTTAAGCTTTTCTTTTCTGAGGCCCCTGCTCACACCCGCCTGGGTGAGGACCACAGCTCAGTGGCCCCAGCTCCCTAGCTTTCTGCTGATTTGCTGTGGACTTGACAAGGCTCCTCCTTTCTCCATGAAACACCTACTAGCGCTGGGACACTCAGCCATCCTCTGCATCTTTAAACCCAGGGCCAGGGGAGCTGGCAGGTAAGCTTAGGCTGGACTCCAGCATCCTCACAGGCTCTACATAAGGCCAAGGGACCACAGCCCTTCACCAACCCAGAACACCTTGTTGAGATGTACTCTAGCCTTTCTTAGGGACCTTTTTACTCCCAACCACTGGCTTCCTGGACTTGGCCTGAAAGGACAGAGAGGAGACTCTTACCCAAGGATCTCACCCCTCACTGCAGGGCTAAACAGGGATAGCTAGAGATAGACAGAGTTCTCTGCTATCTGCAGTTCAGAAAATATCATCAAAATCACAACCAATAGGATAGAGTGGGGGTCAGGTCTGTGTGACCCCAAGATCTCAGCTGTCCTCTCTCAAGTGTGGGCTGGGTTGCCTCCGAGAAGAGTGACATGAGGGGTGCACAGCCACCTGGTCCTCACCTCCTCTCTCCTCACCCACCTCAGTAATCTCAAAGGCAAAGGCAATCTCAAGGGCAATCTCAAAGACCTGCCCAAATCTCAAGGGCAGGTCTGAGACTTGGGATGAGGTTTATTCCAGCCAAGGGCTCCTCCTGCCTGTGCTGACCTCCAGCAAGAGGTCAGCTAGTGCCAGACACAAGCTCCTTTCGGGTCACAGCTGCTTCCCAAACCTCAGGGAGTCAGGAGACATGGAGAAAAAAGCTGCTTTGCCTCTAAACTGAATACATCGGGGGGAAAAAAACAACCCAGCCTTCGGTTAAACAGCCCCATCACACAGGTTAGTGTTAGGGTAAAGTCATCCCTGGCGGCTCCAGTGGTAAAGAACCCACCTACCAATGCAGGAGACATGGGTTTGATCCCCGGGTCGGGAAGATCCCCTGGAGGAGGAAATGGCAACCCACTCCAGTATTCATGCCTGGGAAATCCATGTATAGAGAAGCCTGTCAGGCTACAATAGGGTCGCAAAAGAGTTGGATATGACCAAGCGACTGAGTAACAACAAAGTTATCCTGAAGAGAGGATGACTGGAGGGCCAGAGTCCTGGAAAGTGAACAGGGATAAGACTAGGAGAGAGATAGGAAAGCCCCAGGAGGCAGTGTTTTACTTCTATCACCCTCAGTTGCAGCGCTCAAGGAACCCAGGGGCTGTTGGAGAGGTCTGCCAGTGCAGCCAACAAAGAGAGGGGCAGAAGGGTTTAGTCATCTGCTCTAGGTCACATAGCTCCAAGGTTCCTAGTTCCAAAGGTAACACCCTTATCCATCCTGATGGGATGCCAGTGATCTGGCATCCTACGCAGTCACATACCTCACAGGAAACCCACAAGTCTCCCAGTGTTATGTGTTGACCTTGTTTAGCTCAGTCACCTTAGGCAAGTTACTTAACATCTTTGACACTCAAGTTTCCTCACCTGTAAAGTGGGGATGATAATAGAAACTGCCTCACAGATTTTTTTGTGAGGTTGATACGCAAGAACCCTGGCCCACTGCTTAGCATGATGCCTCACACACACACACACACACACACACACACAGGCCTAAGTAAAGGCAGTGGTCGCTCCCACCATTATTTCTGAGGGCCTCCCTCATCCTCTGCCCTGAGGGGCTCCTCCTCAGCCCAGCCCTTGAAGCCTCCTTGAGGCCAAAATACTCAGTGCCCATCCTCCACGCTTACCACACCTGGCACCTACTTCCCTGGGATGCTAACAGCTACATGGGGAAACTGCCAACTCCATGGTGTTGACTCTGTCCTCCTAGGAGCAGCCTCTCTGTTGCCCCTGACCAGCTCACCTTGGCTGCTCTCCGACGGGCACCCTCTCCACTCTCAGCCTCCTCATGCTCCTTGGCGCCCTGTGTGAGGTTGGTGTAGCTGACGAGCTTGCCCAGAAGAGATGACACCTTTGGCCGGATGTCCAGCTCTTCCTGTAAACAGAGCCACAGGGCATTCTGGCAACGGGCCCAACTGGCACCAGGCTACCTGTGTGTAGCCAGCAGCCTGGCCTCTGGTCCCTTGCCAAGCCCTGAGGCAGGCTTGGGCTCCTGCCTGGGGAAGCCCAAGCCAGCCAACTGGGCAGGTGTGGGTGCCCCACCCCAGCACTCACTTCTCTCTGCCCCACCTTGGCTCAATCACTACCAGCCCATTTGCAAAACTACCTGCCTCAGGGGAAAGGGCAGGGCAGACAGGCGACTGGCACACTTCATCCTGCCTGTTCTGGCTGGCTACCTCCCAGCTATGAGTAGGCCTCTGGAACTCACATCTGTGCTCAACAAATAGACACCCTAGTGATCCCAGGGAAACAAAGTAATTAAAAGAGGAGTCAAAAGAGAGATGTCTGGGACAAGTGAAGTCTCTCTTATCTGCCCAAACTCTGAACCTCCTGGATGGTCTTCCCCACACCCTGTGAATAACCCACCTCAATCCCCAAGGTGGGATCCTAGCCCCCTAGCCCATCTTTGGGAGGGACCAAGTCAAGAGGCCTCCCAGGGCTCAAGATATGGCACAGCATCTAGCACAGTTTCCTGAGCACTGTGTCTCTACCTGCCTGTTGCCCACATTTAGTTTTTCCCTATCAATCAGCTCCTTTCTGACCCTACACACAAGGAGAAACTGGCTTGGAGTAAGAAGTGAAGATGCAGGTCTTTGCAAGTCTATAGAGACTGAAGAGCCTATGAGACTTCCACAGAATGTGGGTAGATGTGGGTCAGAATTTAGGGGCCTAAACCATGACTTCAACCCAGAGCCAGCTTCTGACTTGAGTCTGAAAATGATAAAATTCAAGGCCAAAGTCACAAAATTGGGAATGTTTCCAGAGAGAGATCCACTGAGGTTACAGATATGGAGAGAAGGGGCAAATTCAGTGAGAAGCACCAGGTCTTGGTGAACTTGATGGGGCTAGAGTTGGAGGAGTCAATCAGGAAGGACAAGGAAGAGTTCACAGGAGAGGGAAGAATTGTGGACTGTGAGAAGTCCCAGATGTGAAGGAGACAAAGGAAATCCTGGGTTAGAAATCCTGAGAGGTGGTGACCTTGCTGAGTGGCTGCATGGAAGTCAAAGGTAAACACTCTTGGAGGTAGTAATGAGGTAGAGACCTCTGGGAAAGCAGTTTCAGTTGAAAGGGCCAAGAGAACCGCAGCTTGGCTGCCAAGCGAGCGAGACAGACAAGCGGAGACTGGAGGAGGAGCCCAGACATAAAGAGGCACAACACCCAGCCGGCTTGCTTAGCTAAGGCTTAGGTCCTGACAGGTCCCTGCGCGCCCACACCCATGGCCCAGAATGGCTCCTCAGCTACCTCAAACAGTGCCAGGTTCCTGTCATGGTAGTCACTTCCTCTGGAAGCCTCCATGGGACAAAGGAAAGGGCTGCTCTCTTTATGGTTGCCATGTCCTGTAGAGAGAGAAAAACAGAATCCTGTTAAGGGACTGCCTACTGAGCTCCCAGCATGCACTTCTTCCCAGCAGGCCTGCTGTCATCTCTGTGGAGCACTTTAGGGACCAGTGTAACAATACTGGGCCTCAGTTTCCCCAACATACCCTGTCAGCCTCCTTGAAAGAGCCAGAATTGGCAGACTGGCCAATGATCAAAACCCAGCGTAACACTCATCTAGCAGGGGGCACAGGAGCCCCAGACGCATTAGCTCAGCACTGTTAACACCAAGGGGCGGAGTCTGCGGCAGAAGGGCGTGGCCCAGTCAAGGCCGGCCTTCAGACCACCCCTGAGACTCACAGTCCCGTTTTTTTCCCCAGCCCTTCTGGAATACCCAATGTGCACGGTGCCAAGGGCTCAGTGTCCTCAGGGCTCCCCCAAGAGCTACCCTCCAGATAGAGAAAGCCACACAGGGCGCCTTCTGCCGCCATGATCAGCCAGCCACCTGCTAGCCACCCCATCATGCACCGCACAGGGGCGGCATTCTTGAGGGCGGCCTGAGGCATGCCGGGAGGAGCAGCAAGCAGGAGACTGTCCAGTGTACGGAAGTGGGCGCCCAGAGCTGTCTAGGGTCATCTGGGACAGCCCTACAAAAGCCTGACCCCGTGGGTGTGGGACTGGGCAAGGACTGTAGGCAGGACTCGCTTGTTTACCTCCCTGTCCCCAGATACCAGCCGCTTGCCAGAGACTAGGCGAGTGGCCAGTCCCCACGTCTACCTACCCCCCGGGCCGATGAGGTAAGGCCTAAGCACCAAGGAGACCTCACAGAAAGGAGCCAAATGCACCTTCTTTTAATATAGCTGCCTCAACACTCAAAACTGGGCTGCTTTTTCTGGCCACCCAGCATTCACTCTTTCGTTTTCCAAACCATTGTGAGTCTCAATGGGTGACATTCCCAGCTTTCCATGAAGCAGGCAGAAGACACCAAGAGTCCTTTTCTCGTTGCTAAGGGAGAAAAAACCCTGCAGTTTGGAAACTGTGGTGGCAGTGACTGAAGGCCTCACAGCTGACATCTTGGTTCAAAGAAGCCACGTTGGTATTGGATGGCAATGACTACAGCAGCAGTGCTGGCCTGGTGTCCTGTGATGGAGGTGGCCAACAGAAGTGTCTTCACGGATCCAGACTAGTGGGGTATTCTGGCCATGCCTGGTTTTGTGAGAGCTACCTGGCAACCTTCTCAGGTTAAACAGCCCCCAATCCATTTCTCTTGTTTGCAGCTAAAAATACTGAATGACACCTCTTCCATTTGATATGTCCTCTTGCCATCAATATGAAACTTAACTTCTCTAAGCCAACAATCACTCAATAGGTGCTGTGCTATGGATTCTTTACTGCCCCAAGAGACTGACAGGTAAAGCATGTTGATGACAATTTCTGGGGCAAAATCAGCTGTTCCTTCCCACAGGATGTAAAAAGAGTACATCACCTTCTCTAGGAACCTGGACTAGCTAAATAAGTGAAGCAGCTCAGCACCAGAAGCTACAAGTATGTGTGTAGGTCAGTGCTAAGGGCAAAGTGGACAGAGATAGTGAGAGGTGAGGCCAGCCTACAGAATCACGTTAAAGCCTCGGGGTGGGAGGGGTGGTCACGTAGCTACTCAGACACCCTAAGACATTTGCTGTGCCCTTGATGCCCAGTATATGGATGGTCCTTCAGTAAGAAGTCACTGAAAACTACTCTTAGATTTTTGTGACAAACAAAAATATCTTCCCTGAATAAGTCAGAGGCTTTATTCTGTCCAAAAAAGGCAACTATAAGAGCTCATCTTGTTTCCCTTTCTGCCTTGGCTGCCAGGAATCTCTAAGCTAAATTTATTTCTTAGATCCAGTCACCATCTGCCTCAGAGTCCCTGTCCCTTTCCTCTGCATGGTTTTGATCTTTCTTACAGTAAGAGTCCTTTGGGGAGGAATTTTTGTTGTCTGTCTCTTCTGACCCTTCTGTGGAAGCAGGTTGAAAGTAAAGGATAAATCATTTTAAACTCCTGCATTGCAGCATTCCCCCCCCTCCCACCACCATTGTCCAACCCTAACCTCGCCTCTCTTAAGGACTGCATTAGTGTCTAGAAAACACAGAGCTGAGCACATAGCAGTCCCCCCAAAATGCCTGTGGATGGTCCTGCAAGACCCAGTCAATCCCTTGTCCCTTCAGCCATGATGCCAGGGCAGCTCAGAGCCCTTCCAAAGGTTACCTTTAGTTCTCATAGCAATACTCCAGTAGGTATCATTTACCCTCTTTTCGTAACAAGGAATGCAAAGCTCAGGTTCAGAGGCAAAGTGACTCAGTGAGAGGGCCAAATTTGGGTCCCAGGATCCCCTAGAGCCAGGTGAGAGCTGAGCTGTGGGTTCCCTACTCCTGCTTAGGAACCCCTTCCATCCCAGGAGGCATCCCAGGGTTGCGGAAAGGCCACAACTAAAGAGTGTCTGGGGTTTGCAGTTTGGCCATGATGTGTGTATCCAAGGCTCCTGGTGCTCAGTGGCCAGAAGCCAAGCTTGGATTCTGTGTGACGCAGGGCAACCTGCTTACCTTCTCTGTGCTGCCTTGGTTTCTTCTCCTATGAAGCAGAGCTAATAACATCCACTCTTCCAACTGCCCAAATGCCTCAGAAAAGGGACAGCCTGGTGCCAGACACCCAGCAGGGATTCCATGGAGTTCCCCAAAACCACCCCAGTTAAGGACAGCTCCCATGGGATTGTGGGAATTGGGGGGAGGTGGGGTCTAAGCAGTGCCTGGGTATCTGTACTGCCGTCAGCTATTCCAAAAATCCCAGGGCAGGTCTGGGCATGCCTGCCAGGCCAAAGCTACTCAGATGCCACCTGAGACCCTTGGTGAACCACAGCATGAAGACTGGGCCTGGGGGCTGCCTCTGAGATACACACATATGTGTGTTCTGGCCAGCAGCTGTGAATGCGCCAGCTGCAAGCAGGGATCCAGGTGACACTCCTGGTATCCCCATACAGGTATCTGCCAGGGGTACTCCTCTAGAACCTCTTCACCCTCTGCCCACAGGCCACGGTGGGCTGGATGAACAGGTCCATCTATGCCCTTGGACCAGAGGTATGGGCCTTGAGAGATTCAGATAACCAGGCCGGCAGGGGGGAAGAGGGGTCCCATGAGATGGCCCTCAGGGTCACTATTTGTGTGCCCCTGACCCTTTGCAGCCCCCAACTAGAAGGATCATAACCACTCACCAGGGTGCAGAATGTCCCCCATACTGCAGACACAGTCACGGATCTGGCTGAAAGGAAGAAGAGGTGGGGGGGATAGTGGGAGGAGCTGGCCCAGCCTGGAGGGACCTGGCAGGACTCAGCCAATGTGAAGGAGCCAGTTCCCTATAGTCCCCTGTGAGAGGCCAAGGCGGAGCCTGAGGCTGGGTTTCGCTCTGCCTACCTGCTGGTCCAAGCTGATCTTAGGGATGTAGCCCAACCCAGCCTCTGGGGAGAGAGCCTCCAAGGGCTAACAGAGGAGCAGGGATGGCTGCCGGCTCTTGCTCTGTTCACTGGTACCAGGCTGGGGCAGGTGCTGGCAGGGGTTGAGGTGTGCACACCCTCACAAGCTGTCAAGCCTGTTAAATTTCCATGATGTCCAGCAGCCCATGCCACTGCGCTGTGCCATCTCCACACACAGGAGTCAAGTGACACACACAGCCATCACCCACATGAAGCATGGATCACCTCAGTCAGGTCCCCATCAGAGACAGATCCAAGTCAGATCAAGATAACATCACCTGACATATGCCACCAACACGCATGTCCCCTGCAGATCTCCATCATGGTCAGTAACAGAGCAAGCATTTGTCATCAGTCACATCACCGTCCTCATCACCGTAGCCCACAAGAATGTGCTATCCTGACCCCACTCTGGCTCCGCGGTACTCCACAGCTGTACACTTGCACGAGCACAACTACACATGCACATGCTGTGGCACACACACACACACACACAGAGGTTCTTGGAGTGTTCACACAAGAGTGAGCCCTGCAAGGACACACACACACACACACACACACACACACAGGTTCTTGGAGTGTTCACACAAGAGTGAGCCCCCCCCCCCCCACACACACACAGAGGTTCTTGGAGTGTTCACACAAGAGTGAGCCCTGCAAGGACAGGGCCCTGGGGAAAGAGATGGTGAAAGTCAAGGGCAGGCACCTAGGAGGGGGAAGCCGGGTTTACCTTCAGGCCCAGTTTAACAGCTAGGTTAAGAGTTAGGACTCTGGAATCTCCCATCCTGATCTGAATCCCCTAGAGCAAGTTACATAACTACTCCATGCCTCACTTCACTCCTTCCTAATCGAGAGTAACACTACCTATCCCAGGGCGGGAAATTAGGAGGATTAAACTAAATTAGGAGGAGTTAATTCAGGTAAAGTGCCTAGACAAGCCTGGTCCCGTGTGAGTGCTCCACAGGTGTCCTCTGTAGCTACAGATGTAAGCTGGGATCCATGTAGCACTCAGGCAGTGCCCCACAGACCCCTTCAGGCTTCCCTCCGGGGGGACTGGGGTGCTGGGCGGCACACAGAAGGAAGGAGAAGGGGAGGGGAGCGGAGGAGAGAGAGGGCTGTTTTAAGGAAAGAGATGCTGAAGCACAAAAGTGTAGGCGAGACGAGAAGAGGTTAGGGGCGGTTGGCAGGAGGTGAGACGACTGGGGTCCCGCCTGGGGCTGTCGCTCCCAGCCGGGAAGAGCCAGAGATGGAGGTTCGGCTCTCTTCGCGCCGCGGGCGGCCCCGCTGGCCTGGCCACGTCTGCAGCCCCCGCCCGCGGCCCTCAAGGGAGGAGCTGGGGCGGGGAGGGAGGCCCGACCGCTACAGCAGGCGCCGGGGGCCCAGGAAAATTGTGTCTGCGCGCGAGGAGTTGGCGACTGTCTAGCGGCGAAGGAGTCTAAGAACTAAGTTGGGCCCTCATCGACGTGTGCGCGCACGGCCCGGCGTCTGTGCGCCAGCTGGCCCCGCATGGCCCGCTCCCCGCCCCAGCCCGGGACCCCACCGGGCGGGCCCTCACCGTCCGCGTCCTCCCGATCGGTGCGCTCCCCGTAGTCCACCCAACTCAGACCCTCGAGGTTGTCATAATCGCCGCGCCGCGGCCCGTCTACCGGCACCACGGTGAAGTGAGGCATCCCGCGCGCTCGGCCCCGCCGCGCCCGCCGCCCCGGCCGCCTGCCCGGCTGTCGCCGCCGCTCCGGGCCGGCGCGCCCCGCCCGCTCACATTCCTCCCCGCTGCGCTCACTTCCTCCGCCCGCCCCCCGGGCCGCCCCTCGGGGGCGGGGAGCAGGAGGGGCTCGGGGCCGGCTCCTCCCTGAGGGGGGCCCCGGAGGAGTGAAACCCCCGGGGGGGCAGTACAATTCCATGCCCTGGGGAGGCCCGATTCCTGTGTGACCTCGGGTGGTGAGCCGCCGTCTCTGAGCTTCGGATGCAGTGCTTGTAAAATGAGGAAATGCTCTTGGGGCTGCTGAGGGCTCCTGAGGTGGGGCACGAGGTGAGCTTTCGGCCTAGTGAGCGCTCAGTGACGTTTCTGTGATGCAGGGCCGGGGAAGGGTAGGCAGGAGCGCAGAGCTCATTCAAGAACCGCCCAGGGGCCTTCTCAGCACCCTATCCCCATTTTCATCATCCCTGTCTTTCATCTCTCCTCCGCGTCCCTGGAAACCGAGGGAGCCCCAGGAAGATCCCATCCCTTCGCCCACCCCACAGTGCATCTCTGTTGGAGGCTGCTGGGGGTATCCGTGCCCTTTCACTAGAGGCTGCTTCCTTCTTGGAAGTAAGGACACCCATTCCCCTCGCCCAGCCCCACGGGCCTCTTCAGACGCTGCATTGGATTCTTTAGCCAAGTTCTTTCATCTCAATTTTGTCTTTTTCTGTCTCACCTCCTGGGGATTCCTTTTTGTTATTGTGCAGTCGCTAAGTCATGTCCGACTCTTGGAGACCCTAAGGACTGAAGCACACCGGGCTGCTCTGTCCTCCACTATCTCCTTTTGCTCAAATTCATGTCCATTGAGTTGGTGATGCTATCTAACCAAGCCATTTATTTTTTTTTTTTTTTCATTTATTTCTTTACTCTCAATTTTCTTTCACTTTCTATGCCATTGCTTCAGATAAGTTTATTCAGGTGGCTTTACTTTAACATCTTTATCTTTCTAGACCATTCTTTCAGCATTTTCTCTATCAGAAAACCTCAGTGCCCACCTCCATTTTTTCTCCCTTTTATGACTCAGAGGGTTTTAGAGTATCAGAATTAGTGGTATCTTTCCAACCTACCACAGACTCTGCATTCCCTGACCTTTGTCTCTGGGATGGGATCAGGAATCAGTCTCTGGGCCCTGCAGGAGGACCTGGGATCTGACCTCTGTTCTGGCCCCTACCCAACTCTCATCCCAGCCAAGACCTGTTGCTTTGGCCTGTCTTTCATGCCACATTCAGTTGCCCACAGTAGCAGCCTTCCAATGAACTCCCTGCTCATGGTAGAGCCATCTCTTCTTTTTCTTTTAAAAATATTTACTTATTTATTTGACTGCACCAGGTCTTCATTGCAACATGCCAGAACTTTAGTTGCAGGCATGTGAACTCTTAGTTACAGCATATGTGATCTAGTTCCTTGACCGGGGATCAAACCTGGACCGCCTGCATTGGGAGTATGGAGTCTTAGCTACTGGACCACCAGGGAAGTCCTAAGAGCCACCTGTTTTGAAAAGAAAGCCCAAACTCTTCTCTTGGCCCACAAAGCCCTGCTCCATCTGGCCCCTCCAGTCTCTTCAGCTTTATCTGTCCTCATCCTCTGCCCCAGCCTCAGCCTTTCTGGCTTCTTTCACTTCCCCAAACTCAAGGGGTTTCTGTGCAACACCTGTGCCTGACAAGATGCCTTTCTACCCACCCACCCCCACACTCATTTACCAAACTCCTTTGTATGGAGGGGGTCTCAGCTTAGAATACTGCTTCTTCTCCAGAAAACGTCTCTGAAACATACCCCACCTTCCCACCACCCCCACTTCATCCTCCTGTGAGGCACTTTCCTTTCATAGGACTCACTGCAGGAAGAAGTATGTTGGTGGAGATCTTTAATGTTTCTTGTGTGTGGATTTCACACTGGCAGGACCGTTTCAGTCTCCTCAACTTGGTATCTTCAGTCTTGGCCCCAACACATTTTTTGAATAAAGAACGAACAGGTGCCTCCTCCTTGGTCTTCCCTGATGCTCCACAAAATCTCCCCATAGTTCTCACCTGGCCTCTCGTCTCAGGGGTAGGGTCAGGTGCTATGTGGGGAAGATAGGCTACTATAGTCCAACTGAAACCTTAGACTTTACGAGACTCTGTAGCTAGGATACAATTTCCCTCATACTATTGACTGGTTAAGTAGCCTGCACCATCAGGGTACTCATGGGCAAAAATAACAGGCAAAAAGAAACAGACATTTGACAAGCACAGACATTTCAAAAGAAAACATCTTAAAGAACAGTCTTTTGGACTTTGTGGGAAAAGGCGAGGGTGGGATGATTTGAGAGAACAGCATTGGAACATGTATATTATCATATGTGAAACTGATCGCCAGTCCAGGTTCGATGCATGAGACAGGGTGTTCAGGGCTGGCGCACTGGGATGACCCAGAGGGATGGGATGGGGAGGGAGGTGGGAGGGGGGTTCAGGATGGGGAACACATGTACACCCGTGGCTGATTCATGTCAATGTATGGCAAAAACCACTACAATATTGTAAAGGAATTAGCCTCCAGTGAAAATAAATAAATTAAAAAAAGAAAACATCTATTGGGGAAAGGATCAGAATACATGGATCAAAAATTCAAAATTAGCCTAATAAACATATTACAAAAGATAAGGTAGAATATTAGCCATATGAAACAAGAAAGTATAAAAAAGAACAAGCAGAGGGAACTTCCCTGGTGGTCCAGTGGTTAAAAATCTGCCTTGCAACGCAGGTAAAGTAGGTTTGACCCCTGGTCAGGGAACTAAGATCCCACATGCTGCAGGGCAACTGAGCCTGTATGCCACAAGTACTGAAGCCCGTGCACTCTACAGACCATGCTTTGCAACAAGAGAAGCCACTGCATGGCAATAAGAGAAAAGCCCCTGAGAGTGGCAACCAAGACCCAGTGCAGCCAAATAATAAATAAATAAATATCTTTTAAAAGAACAAGCAGAAATATAAGGTAGAGAAAAATATAATTGTCCCAGTGATCTATGGCTTCATAACAAATTACCCTAAAAGATAGTGACTTAGAGTGACAATCAACAGAAATATTTATTTGCTCACAAATCTGTAAACTGAGTAAGCTTGTCTCTATTCCACATGGCATCACTTGGGGCTGGAGGATTCATTTTGAAAATGATTCATGGGAATTCCCCATGGGTCCAGTGGTTAGGACTCCATGCTTCCACTGCCAGGGGCCCTGGTCAGGAAACTGAGATTCCACAAGCCGAGGGGCATGAACAAAAAAAAGATGATTCACTCACATGACCAGTAGATTGTTATTGGCTGTAGGCTAAGAGCTCAAGGGGACTGTGGACCAGGGACACTGGGTCCTTTATATGTGAACCTCTCCCTGGGCAGCTTGGCTTCCTCATAGTACAGTGGCTACAGTCCATGAGTGAGTAAGCATCCTAAGAAGCAGGACAGTCTCCTGGGCCCAGGGCTGGATGGGCACAGCATCACTTCTGCCATATTTTACTGGTCAAGCAGTTACAAAGCCCAGATTCAAGGGGTGGGCAGACATAGAATCCATCTTTGGATGGGAGAAGTATCAAAGAAATACAGGACCATGTATAAAAATTACCACAATGGTATGTCAGACAACACAATAGGTGATCTAATAGCAGAAAATTTTCATTGAGAATGAATCCATAAATTAGAAAGACCAAGTTAAGGAATTCTCCCAAAAGAAGAAAAAGAAGAGAGAGAGATGAGATAGAAAAAGAAGTTCTAGTATCTGCACAATAGAAATTCCAGAAAAAGAGTAGAATAAAAATGGAGAAAAAGTGCAACATGAATGAACCTTGACAACATTAACTGTAGGAAACTAGATATAAAGGTCACATATTATATGACTCCATTTGTAAGAAACATCCAGAACAGAGAAATACATAGACACAGAGAGCAGATTGGTGGCTGGGGGAACCACAGGATCAGGTGCAACTGCTTAATAGGTAGAGGGTTTCCTTTTAGGATGGTCAAAATATTTTGGAACTAGATAGAAGTGATGGTTGTATGACATTGTGAATGTACTACATGCCACTGAATTATTCACTTTATTTTTAATTTTTTTAAACTTAATTTTTTATTTATTTGGCTGTACCAGGTCTTAGACACAGCACTTGGGATCTTCATTGCCGTGCACATGCTTTTATTTGCAGCATGTGGAATCCAGTTTCCTGAGCAGGGATCAAACCTGGCCTCCCTGGGAAGTCCCCTGTAATTTGTTCTTTTTCATTGCTGTGTTCTCTTCCATGGAGTTAATACCACACTGTTGATTTCTCTATTGTTGGGTTATTTTTCAGTTTGAAATTACTAAAACTATTGCTTCTCTAAATATACTTGTTCATGTCTTTCTGTGCACATGTGTGCAGGCCTTTCTGTTGAGTCTTTAGGGGAGAAAAATGGTTAAATCCTTGGGTACATGTGTCTGAATATTCATTGGAAGGACTGATGCTGAAGCTGAAACTCCAATACTTCAGCCACCTGATGCGAAGCTGACTCATTGGAAAAGACCCTGATGCTGGGAAAGATTGAAGGCAGGAGAAGGGGATGACAGAGAATGAGATGTTTGGACAGCATCATGGACATGAGTTTGAGTAAGCTCCAGGAGCTGGTGATGGACAGGGAAGCCTGATGTGCTGCAGTCAATGGGGTTGCAAAGAGTCAGACATGACTGAGCAACTGAACTGAACTGATATGTGTCTTTAACTTTAGTAAATAATGTGGAACAGTTTTTCAAAGCAGTTTTGTCAGTTTACACTGCCACCAGCTGGTTATGAGAAAACCTTATGCTCCACATCCTGAATAATACCCTATTGTTCATCTGTTGAATTTTAGTTATCTTTTTCTGTGACTTTTATTTTGCATTTCTCTAGTGACTAGTAAGGTTGATAGTCTTTTCATTTTCTTATTGGCCACTTGGATATCCTCTTTTGTAAAGTTCCTTTGCAAATGTCTTGCCCATTTTTATACTGGCTTGTCTGTCTCTGGATATATACCTTTTGTCAGTTATACATGTTGAAAACTTCCCCCACTCTCTGACTTGCTTTTTCACTCTTTTTTTTTTTTCTTTTTTTCACTCTTTTTTTTATATTTATTTATTTATTTGGCTGTGCCGGGTCTTAGTCGAGGCACAAAGGATCTTTGATCTTCATTGCAGCAGGCAGGATATTTAGTTGCAGCATGCAAACTCTTACTTGCAGCATGTGGGGTCTAGTTCCCTAGTGATTGAACCCAGGTTCCCTGCACTGGGAGCCCAGAATTTTACCCACTGGACCACCAGGGAAGTACCTGAGATGATACTCTTTAAGTGGAAGACTCACTCTCCTAGATATCAACTTGTTTTAATAAATGGAACAGAATTCAAAGAGAGACCCACAAGTGTATGGACACAATTTATAACATAGTTGGCACTGTAGTCTCTCTGCTAATTTAAAGTTTCCATGGAAGGAACTTAGATCTGGCTCTGGCCCACCCTGTGGACTGGGAGAGGAAAGAGGCCAAAAGATAAGAGGGTCTGTAGGAAGCTGAGCTGATTTAGAAGCTGCAGTTTCTTTTCTTTCTTTTAACAACTTGATTCACACCCCTGCCCATTAAAAAAAAATCAGTTTAACAAAAATCAGAGTACCTTATCTGAAAAATGCTTTCTCTCTTGATATTTCCAAACACATTAGTTTATTCTATAAAAGGTATCATCCTGTTAAAAAAATTTTTTTTAAAACTTTTTGAGAGAGATTGGGAATGTACCCTCTGTTACACTCCACGATGGGATCAACTCTGAACTTGATTCTTTAGTGCTCTTCCGTGGGCTCAGGCTTTTAGCGTAAGAATAAGGTAAGGTTCTTCTGCCTTTCCAGAGACAGAGAGACAAAGCTGAAAGCCAATGGGAACCAAACATATTAAGCAGCTGGGGGTAGAACCTAAGACCCCTCACCAACCAATAGCCCATCAGACCCAACCCCTTTCCCGGTGAAGAAAGGACAGTCACACCTGGCTCTGTACTCGAAATGTTTATTCTCAGCATATATATGTTTGTGCCTGGATGACTAGAAGGGAAACTTCATGAGACTTTGCCACAGTGACCTCTGGGGGACTGGCCAGGTCACTAGAGTCATAGGATGAGGACTGAGACGGTGGCAGCAGCCACAAGGCCTAGAACGAGTTGTGGGGAGGCTTTTGGGGGCCTCTGGAGGGCCTGGTTGGTTAGCCACTTGTTTCTCACCAGGTGTGTGGCCCGAGGCTTACTCTGAGGCTGAGTCAGGAGGTGGGAATGGCACGACCTGCCCACCTGCCTGTTTGGAAATTCATCCTCCAAAGGACTCTGACCTTTGTTTTCCTCTCTCACCTGAAGATGAAAGTCGGCAGTCAGTGGTTTCCACAGTGCCCCCCTCACCTGCTTAAACCACTGAACCCTCTTTTTGTCCAGCCCAGCATACCTGTTCCACTTGTCTGAAGACCCGCAGCAGGTTTCCACGAAGGACGCCCTGAAGCTCCTCCTCCCTCCAGCCTCGCCTCAGCAATTCCTCTATGAGTACCGGGTATGTGGACACATCCTCCAGCCCCTCGGGGAACCTGCGTGGCCACCAGCTGGCTAACTGGGGCTCCTCAGCCCCAATCCTGGCTGAGGGCCCACTGTCGCACCAGTCCCAACCACATATGGGAAGTTAAAGGCCGTATTCCTCAGGCTACTGAATGCAACTTTGGAAGCTCCTGGAAGACTGGGCTTCGGCAGCACTTACCTGCTGAGCAGATGCTCAGCCCACAGCACATCTGCTGGTCTGGCAGTGGAGCATGTGCTGGATAGGTCTTGAGAGGGGGTGGGGTTCTTAACAACTGTGATGCCCTGGAGTGGGAATGGGTCCACTGGACCACAGGAAGGACAAGGAGAATCCAGGAAACAGGTCCTGGGAGGGGAAAGATGCCTGGTGGGCTGAAAGACTGGAGTCTATAATGGAGGATGAAGGATGGGAGGACCATGGATGGGGAACTGAGACTAAGGGACTCCCCACTGTACCCCAGCCAAGACAAACCCCAGGGAAACACTCACCGGCCAGACCCATCGTAACTCCCGCTAATCCCGATGAACTCAGATCCCATGACTGCCCTGATGTGGTCAAAGTGATCTAGGGGATAAGGGTGGTGGTGGGTAGCATGAGGTTGGAGTTAGATCCTGGGACCAGCCCTGATCTGAGGAAGCTCAGCGTGGCCAGTTCCCCTGCCCAAGGCAATCCAAGACAAGACAGCTGACTCCATGGAGCTCCTAGCCTGCTGTGACTTCTGGAGTGGCCGCAGGCTAGACACTGGAGCCAGAGTGAACCTCAGGGCCTGAACTCCTTAGGACCTTTTCCTGCCTAGGAGCCACCATGCCTCTGGTTCCTTGACAACCTGGTCACAGGGCTCTGCCTGTCCTGTCTAGGGATATGGGAGCAAAAGAGAGACTCAGAAGCAGAGGCAGTTGCCTCCCCCCAAACCTGTTGCACTGGTTGGAGCCCCAGATCTGGGTTGAGGGCAGTGAAGAGCTGTGTCTGCTCCCCTAGACTGTTGGGAGGCCTACCCAGGGCCCAGGGTGTGCTGGAAGGCTAGAGCTCTCCTGATGGCCCGAGCAGCCACAGGCCAAGCTACAACTACACAGAGAATTGAAGTGGGGCTCACCTGCCACGGTGGACACATTAGCAAACAGGTTACACTGCAGCACCCCCAAGGACAGCGACACCATCACAATGCCACCATTCTTCTTCTACATGGATGAACAAAGGAACACTCAGCTTGCCCCTTCTGACCTGATGGCCTGCCACTTATGCCCTGGGGGCCCTGATAAGGCAAATGCTTAGTCCTCACAGGAGGGCTTGGGTGAGGCTTTACCTCTCTTGGACCCTGGGTGGGAACTGATTTGGCCTTGAGTTTCAGAGATGGGGGAGGGTTAACCAGCCTCAGGTCCAAGGGTGAGTGAGGACTGGACTGGTAGGTTTGCTCAGGGTCAAGGATCTTTGGATGAAGTCCTGGATTTGAGGGCTGGGGTGGCCGCTCACCAGAAGTTGCAGGATGTCATCAGGAATGTTAAGCATGTTGTCACACACAGCTTTGGCAGCCGAGTGGGAGAAGATCACAGGAGCTTTTGACATCTTCAGGGCTTGCTGTGCCAGGGCATGCGACCCATAGGACAAGTCCACCATCATGCCCAGGCGATTCATCTCCTCTATCACCTTCTGCAGGGACAAGTGGAGGATTTTTTGGGGGGAGGGGGTTGTCAAGAGGGATGCACATGTGTGCATACCTGTAGGGGGTGGCTGAGGTAGGGTATTGACAAAGAGTCCTTACCTCACCAAAGCTTGTCAACCCACTGATGTTGGTGTAGAAGAGCTGAAACTTGGTGGAGCTCTCTGCCCTGAAAGACAGCCAGAGGAGGGCAATCTAGCAGGCCACACCTTGGCCAAGAGAGCCTGAACATCCAGGCTCTCTGAACACCCGTCCCACCTCAGAACAGGGTGAGGATCCGGACCAGCTGCTTTCTGGGAGTGTGAGGGACCTGCTGAGAGTCCAGCCTCCTTCTGTGGACCCCTCTATCCTCACCTCTCTGGCACTTTCCCCACCAAGCATCTGCCGTTCCACCCCAGGCCAGGCAGTCTGCTCACCAGGGCGTGTTGCAGGTGAAGGTGAGCGTCAGGTAGCGAACTCCCAGCAGATAGAAACTGCGCAGCACAGAGAGGCTGCTGTCAAGTGAGTGACCACCCTCCACGCCAATAAGGCAGGCCAGCTTTTGAGTGCTGTTCAGTCCTAGAAGAAGATAGAGGATCAAGTGGTCAGAGGCCAAGGCCAGAACCACCAGAGTAGCCCCTGACTCCCCTCCTTCCCCCAGCCCACCTTCGGCTGAAGTCACGAGCTCCAGTTCATTGTAGGAGTCACACATGCGGCGGATGAGGTCAATCTGCTCCAGCGTGAGGCGCACAGCATCCTGGTCCTGAGTCTGGCATGGGGCGTAGGCTGACCAGAACTGGTGGTTGGCACAGGGGTCCAGAATGAGATTAGGCTGGTCTCAATGCTGTAGGCCTACTACTTACTCCTCCTCAGCCCTCAAGGTACTCATGTGTGTCAGTGGTCCGAGTGCAGCACCACATGACCCATGGTACCCTGATGACTATTCAGCTAGCTGCCAGCAGCCCAATTGAAATTATGACACATCATTGCTTGCTGTTTGTCCACGGACTATGTGAATGCCCCAAGGGCAATCCACCATATTCTTTGTGGTTTCAGAGCCCCCACCCTCACCAAGGATTTTCCAGTCACTTTCTGTGTCTCCACAGAACCTGGGCACCCATGCGGCTGGCCTGTCTTGACCTCCAACACCCCTACACTCACTCCCAAGC
Organism: Cervus elaphus; assembly: GCF_910594005.1. Lineage (NCBI taxonomy): Eukaryota > Metazoa > Chordata > Mammalia > Artiodactyla > Cervidae > Cervus > Cervus elaphus. The sequence goes on from NC_057818.1 coordinate 36,111,948, forward strand.
AGCCTCATGATGGCACATAGTGTGTCCTGTGTCCATCAGAGGCCTGTCTACCAAGGTTTCTGTGGCCCCAGATTCCCCAGAGGCCATTATGTGTGTGTCTCTGGTACCTGTGCACCCACGAAGCCATCCCTGAGCTTGTCCAGGTTGGTCTGGCCGAGTCTGAAATTGCGCAGGTTCACACCTTGTAGCTTGTTCTGGAAATGCCGTTTCAGGAGCAGCGGCAGGTGGTTGTGGCTGGGGTTGTCAGGACAAAGTAAGAAAAGTAGGGGACATGGCCCCCAGGTCATGGGCCTACCCCACGTCCCCACCTCACACAGATGATAGTCCTGAAGAGCAGCTGTTAGGTAGGGGGTTCTACCAGCAACAGCGTTAATAGGGAGGAAGGCGCCCTATGGGGGTGGTGGAGAAGAGGAGTGTGTCAGGGAGCCTTCTCTCTAACCCTTCACGCTCTGGACCTCCTCTTCTGCCCAGGAGCGGGTTCAGCCCCCACCGGCCCGCACACCCCCACCTACGCACCCATCCACCAGCCGGAAGTCCCGCATCAGGGCCCGCGCGCGCTCCTGGAGACTCGGGCCTCTGGGAGTGCCTGGCGCTGTTGGGTTGCTGGAGGTGGCCGGCGCGGTCTGGGCGCTGGAACCGCCCGGCGTGGTCTGGGCGCTGGTTACCGGCCGCAGCAGCAGCCAGAGCAGGAGCAGCAGACGCAGCAGAGGCCGCTGGGTGAGCACGTGGGGACGCTCGAGGCCTAGGGGCAGCATTGCTGCACAGGGCCGAGCAGGCGGGCAGAGGCGGGTCTCGAGAGCTAAGAGGAGCCGGCGAGGGGCAGAGGGCGACAATGGGGTCCCGACCGTCGACGCTGGTGACCCAGCCACACTGCTTCGTGAGAAGCGGCAGGAGTCAGTCAGGACGCTAGGCAGGTTAGCTCGGGGATCCGCAATGCCGCCGCCCAGCGTGGCCGCCAGGGGGCGGTAGGCCCTTCCCTCCCATCTAGGGTGGCGCCCCATTGGGCCAGGCCAGCCTCTGCCCGGAGCGCCCTCAGGCGGCGCACCGCGGCTACCTCTGTCCTTGCTTCCTGCCCTGTACCCACCCTTCCCAAGCGCCAGGGACCTACTGATTCAGGGAAGAGGCCAAGGGGTGGACTAGGAGGGACCCAGGAATCTTCCCAATTTCACCTCTAGGCAGACAGGTCGCAAGCCCATGTGGGGTTTTAGCTGCAGGGGTGTGCCTGCCCTCCAACTGGTTAAATATTCCATGAAATTCTGGGGAGAATTAAAATTTAAAAGAGTGAATTAGATCTATATGTTTTGACTGGCAGAAGAAAAAAATCCCCTATATATTTTTAACAAAAATGAAATTTAAGTATAATATTTATAGGAGACCATTTTGTTTTAGTGCATGCTCATTCACTAAGTTGTGTCTGACTTTTCTGCCACCCTATGGACTGTAGCTTGCCAGGCCCCTCTGTGCATGGGATTTCCCAGGCAAGAATACTGGAGTGGGTTGACATTTCCTTCTCCAGGGGATCTTCCCCAGGGATCATCAAACCCACATCTCTTTCATCTTCTGCATTGGCAGGCGGATTCTTTACCACATTTCGTATTAAAATTTACTTCTGGGGACTTCCTTGGTGGTCCAGTGGTTAAGACTGTGTGCTCCCAATGCTGGGGGCATGGGTTAGTGTTGTAGGGTGTGCCTCTGCCCAGAAAACAAAACAAAAATCCTGCCCCAAATTTACTTCTGTACCCATGTTGACATATACATACACAAAAAAAGACTCTGGAGGAATATACATACTAAACTTTAGTTAATAATAGCCATCTTGGGAAGAGGGTTACCTGTGTGTTATGTGTGTTAGTCACTCAATCATGTCCAACTCTTTGTTGACCCCACGGACTGTAGCCTGCCAGGCTTCTCTGTCCTTGGAATTCTCCAGGCAAGAATACTGGAGTGGATTGCATTTCCTTCTCCAGAAGAACTTCCTAACCCAGGGATTGAACCCTGGTCTCCTGCATCAAAGGCAGATTCTTTACCGTTTGAGCTACAGGGTAGTCCTAACCGTTTTAGGAAGGGGGTTACCTACTCCCTGGTGAATTTATGTCTCATCTTTTTTTGTATATTTTCTTTAGCTTATCTGGCTGCATAGGGTCTGAGTTGCACATGTGGGACCTTCTAGTTGAGGCATGTGAACTCTTAGTTGCTGCATGTGGGATCTAGTTGTCTGACCAGGGATTGAACCCGGGGGAATGCCGAATCTTAGCCACTGGACCACCAGGGAAGTCCCTAGCGCATTATCATTTATGAACTAGGGAAAGATGTAGTGGCTAAGTAGACTGACTGTCTTAGACAGTCCCTGAGGAGCAGGGGGAGGGGTGGGCCCACCTCCAGAGCTGTCCAGCCATTAGAGGTCTGTGGCCCATTAAGTAGCCTGACATTCTGGCTCTGTCCAAATAGGAACAAAGATCGTTTGTGATTCAGGCAGGTCCTCTCCTTGGGAATCTGAGCCAGAATTCCCTAAAAGATCTCCAGGTGATAGACAGTGGGTCAGGATTGAGGTGAGCTACTCAGAGAGAATGAGTAAAGTCCGCCTTCCTGCAGCCAGAGCCTTCCACTGTCTTCTGGTGCTGAGCCAAACGCCCTGGCCTCAGGCCACTGCCAACAGGTCTGCCTTGAGTACCTGGTGTCTGAACTGCAGGGTCCCCCACCAAACCCCAGTGTTGGGGCCTGTACCACAGGCCCCACTACAGAGAAGGACAGCTCATGCTGATTCCATTTCTGAAATGTTTATTTTTGGGAAATGTTTGTGCTTGCATGAGAGGAAACTTTGTGGATGTCTGCATCTGCCAAAGTGACATCTGGCAGGATTAATGGATCACCAGAGCCAAAGAATGAGGACCAGGAAGGCAGTAATAACTGTGAGGCCTGGGGCTGTGTTGGGGAAAGATTTTGAGAATGACCGCATAGGTGACAAAATAGGATTCCCATGCCTTGGAGTCCTGGTTAGTTTCTGGTCTTGAGCCAGATTTTCTCTCTGCTGCAGATGCGAGAGGACGGAGCGGCAGGAGCTTCCCAGCTGCTCATCTGGGAACTCATCCTCCAAGGGACTCTGTCCCTTGTTTTCCTCCCGAACCTGGAGGTGGCAGTCAGTGGGCAGTGACTCCCGCAGCAATACCCCCCATACACCTGCTCAGAGCTCCTCTTCGGCCCAGCCCAGCATACCTGTTCCACCTGGCTGAAGACCCGCAGCAGGTTTCCTCGAAGGACACCCCAGAGCTCTTCCTCACTCCAGCCACGCCTCAGCAACTCTTCTATGAGTACTGGGTATGTGGACACGTCCTCCAGACCCTGTGGGAACCTATGTGGCCACCAGCCAGCCATCCAGCTATTAGCCCTCAGATCTGCCCCCTGGTCCTGGGTCAGAACCAGTGTCCTATATGTGCAGGGTCAACTGAACCCCTGCCCTGGTCAAAAATGGGAAATGGAGACTTGGAGAGAGTAAATGATTCAAGCCTGCTCTTCATCCTTCAGAAGGGCCCTAAAGCTCCTTGAATATTCATCAAAATTCATTGAATTGATCTGTTAAGATCTATGCCTTTCACTGAATGCAAACTTTTCCTTCTGTTTATAAAAAGAAGAAAGGCTTTTGAAGAACTGGGTTGACCCCCTTGCATGCACAGACCCAACTGCAGGTAGAGAAGATGGTCAGCCCACCCCAGACCTTGCTAAGAGTCTGCTCAGAGGCTGTGGGTCTGCTGGCACTGGCTGGGTGCAGATGCTGGGCAGATAAGGTCTGTCTGGTTGGGTTAGCCAAATATGATGATCTAGAGTAGGGCCAATGGGATGCAGATAGACAGGAGAGCCCAGCAAACAGACCCTGAGAGAGGGGAGATACCAGTGGGGCCAGCAGACCTGAGGCTGTGGTCAAGGCCATGAAGACCATACTGTGGTGGGCACCGTGGCTATGAAAGCCCCCTGCGGCACATCCAGCCCAAGACAAGCCCACATGGACGCACTCACCGGCCAGCTCCGTCATAATCTCCTCCAATCCCGATGAACTTGGATCCAATGACAGCCCTAATGTGGTCAAAGTGATCTGAAGGATGAAAAGCCAGCAGTGTGGGACTTCCAGGATGGGGGTGGGGGTGAGGACTGGCCTCTGTTGATTCCCCTTCTTGCAACCTGTAGACCTGATGGGCCAGTTCCTTCATGGCCTGGCACCCAGAGCGCAGAGTAGAGGGCCCTGAGGTTTGGTCTGAAGTGATCCCGGCTGACTCCAGACTGGACTTCAGATTTGGAGTAGACCTCAGAGCCACCCATTTGGGCCAAGATTCACTCTGCCTCTCAGTTCCCTTGAGAACCTGTGAACCTCTCCATGGGTGGTGAGAGAGGAACAAGAAAACAACTGACAGAGACCCCAGAGACCTATGGAGCTGCCCAATCTCTTGACCAGAGGCACGGGCAATGTGCTTTGGAACCCCTGCAGAGGTGCAGATGGGCAGCACCTGGACTCTGTGTCTGACTGCCTCCCGGATACCCATCAGCATCCGTTTCGATTCTGTGGCTCCAGTTCCACATGGCACTAAGAACTGTGTACCATTCATTATTGGGCTTGGGGGAGCAGTTCCTATTGCCAACAGGTGGGTCAAACCCTTGGGGCCCTTCTGAGGTCATCCTCAAATTTGGGCCCTGCTTCAGGTCCAAATCAGAACTGTTCAGAGAGCGCAGGGTGAGGCTTACCTGCCACAGTAGACACATTGGCTAGCGGGTTGCATTGTAGCACCCCCATGGACAAAGACACCATCACAATGCCGCCATTCTTCTTCTGCAGGGTTGGACAATGGACATTTGACTTGGCTCCTGGCACAACCACCCGCCTGTTCACTCTTTTGGCTCTCTGAGGAAGGTGTTCAGCCCTGGCTTTGAGGTCAGAGATGTCTCCTTTCTGGGTTTGTGTGAATGGGGGAGCCTCAGCTCTGGTCTGGGTGGTGTCTTGGCACTTGGTTTGTGGGTTTGGAGGAGTATTTTTATTTATTCTTTTAGCTGCGCCATGTCTTAGTTGTGGCACATGGGATCCTCCATCTTCCTTGTGGCATGTAGGATCTTCTGCTGTGTCAGGCAGGGTCTTTAGTTGCAAACTGTGAACTATCAGTGGCAGCAGGTAGGATCTACTGACCAGGGATCGACCCCAGACCCCCTGCCCTGGGAGCACGGAGTCTTAGCCGCTAGACCACCAGGGAGGTTCTCAAGGAATGTTTACCACCTAGAACCCCCACCGAGAGTTCGAGAGTTGAGGGGCTGTGTGTTTTGGGGGCAGAAGATCTTTAACCTGGGGTTTGAGGAAATTGAGGGAGCAGAGGCTCAGGTTCAGGGGCTACCGGTTCGGACGTCTTGCTTTAGGTTTGCAGGCAAGGGCAGTCTCTCACCAAAAGCTGTAGGATGTCATCAGGAACATTCCGGGTGCTCTCACACACAGCCCGGGCAGCCGAGTGGGAGAAGATCACAGGTGCCTGCGACACTTCTAGGGCTCTCCGTGCCACGGCGTCTGAGACGTGGGACAGGTCCACCATCATGCCCAGACGGTTCATTTCTGCCACCACCTTCTGCAGGGACAGGTTGGGGAGAGGGTGTCAGGGTTGCATTTGTCTCTGGTGCATTTATCTGGAGGGAGCAGGTGGGGCTGTGCATTTACATGGGGCAGGGTATGGAGCCAGGGTCCTCACCTCACCAAAGCTGGTCAGCCCGCTGACATCGCTGTAGAAGGGGTGGATGCCCTTAGCTGAGCTCTCTGCCCTGCAGGGTGGCCAGGAGGCAGTCTGACTGGTGGTCATGACTCAGCTACAAGAAGCTAGACAGAGGTTCTGTCGAGCCCTCTACACCTGCATCTCCCTGGAGCTAGAGGGGGGACCCAAGCAGGGCTGTGCGTGGCAGTAGGAGGGCTCTTCGGGGGATCCAGTCTTGCTGTGTAGACCTCCCCACTCCAAGTTCAGGGCCAAGTCCCGGGGGTGAAGCTTGGTGTGGGCCCCAGCATGATCTTGGGCAGATCCCTGCCTCACTGGGCCCATACCATCTGCACCAGGCTCACCAGGGCGTGTTGCAGGTGTGCGTGAGTGTCAGGTAGCGCACACCCAGCACATAGAAGGTACGCAAGACGGAGAGGCTGCTGTCCAGTGAGTGGCCACCCTCCACACCGATGAGGCAGGCCAACTTCCGGGTACCATTCAGAGCTGGGGGCAGGTGGGGCAGATTGTCATGGTCAGAGACATGGGTAGCTTAATCAAGCCCCTGACATCCACCACCACCCACCCGTCTACCTTTAACTGAGGTCACAAGCTCCAGCTCAGAATAGGAGGCACACATGCGGTGGATGAGATCAATCTGCTCTAGGGTGAGGCGCACAGCATCGCGTTCTTGGGTCTGGCATGGGACGTAGGCTGACCAGAACTGAGGGAAGACCAGGGGATGGTTTGGGTAGGAGTTCCTTTAGAACTTCTTGGGCTTCTCACCACCTCCACTGCTGGTGCAGCGTTCCCTGTGCCCAGTGTCACGTGTGATGCATGGCTTGTTCCGTGGTACTTGGATGCCCATCATGTCGACTCACTGTGACCCCTGTTAGCCCCCAGCATCCGTGTCATGGCACTTTCTAGGTTGCTATGGTAACTGAGTTCCGATGTGACTAACCCGCGGTCTCTGAGGCCCCCAAACTCCCCCACATTCCCCCAGAGCCATGGTGGCACCTTGTGTGTCCCCTTGGTACCTGGGCACCCACGAGACCGTCTTTAAGCCTGTTCAAGCTGGTCTGGCCGTGGCTGAAACTGTGCAGATTAACATCCTGTAGGCCCTTGCGGTTAAACTGCCTCAGGACCAGGGGCATGTCGTTGTGGCTGGAGGGAGGTCAAGGCAAATGGGTGGGCTCCTTCGGGCTCAGGCCAGCCAGGGGATTCCCCCACCTAACACTGTCACATAGACTATACTAGGACCAGCTGAGGCCTGGGCTGAGGGGGTTCCCACCAGAGAGGGAGTGACAGAAGAGGAGAAGGGCACCCATGGATGATGGAGAGGACACCCAGGGGTGGTGTGAAGGAGCCGCCCCACTAGCTCTGCATGCTCTGGACTTCCTCCCCTGCCCAGGGCCAGGCTAGCCCCCCACCAGCCCCCACGCACCCATCCACAAGCGGGAAGTTCCGCATCAGGGCCCGCGCACGCTCCCCCAGACTTGGTGTGCTGGTGGTGTCCAGTCTGGTCAGGGTGACAGGGGCATCCGGTGCTGTCTGGGCGCGGGTTACCAGTCGCAACAGCAGCCACAGCAGGAGCAGCAGAGGCCGCTGGGTGAGCACGTGGGGATGCTCGAGGCCCCCACTCGGCATGCTGCACAGGGCCGGGCAGGCGGGTCTGAGAGCGGTGGGGGTGCTGGGGTTCTGCCAGTCAACACAGATCATGCAGTGGCACAGCCTCTGGGAGAGGGGCATGGAGGGAGGGGACACAGAGTCACAGGACCCTGCGACCCCTGTGCAGAGAGCCGTAATCCGCAAAGTACGGGTGCCATGGGGGCCCGAACTACCCTCCTGCCCTCTGCTAAGAGGTGGCTCTTGTGGGCTAAGGTGGCCTCCACCTTGAGCCCATTCCCCTCCCATCTTGGGTTCCCTCTGCCCCCGCCCCTCTCCCGACCCCTCTATTCCGAGGGGGCCACCCTAAATTGCTCTCCCCCTGCCTCTAACCTTGCTGTCCAAGAGAGAGTCCAGGGCGCTTCTGTGAGAGAGTGGCCTTCAGCCCCAGGCAGCCCCTCCCAGGAGCACAGCTTGTCTCCATCTGTCTGCAGCCTGCCCCGCCCACCCCAGGGCCGCGTGCCAGTGTCTCTGTGTCCCCGTTGATCTGGGCTCCCAGTTTCCAGGTGCTGGGCCACATGGGGTGGGTGTGAGGGAGGAGATAGTTTTTAGAAATGGAGGGTTAACCTTGTGGATTCTAGATTCAGGAAGGGCCCCTCTGCCCCCGACCTTCCGTCTCCCCCTACTTGACTCCCCAGCGTGCGTGACCATTCTCAGGAGACTTCAGCCAGCAACTGGGAACTGTCAGGGGCACCCCTCCCCCATTTCCCCCAGTCACCCTCTGGAAAGAGCGCCTTCAGGAGTTGCTGCACTTCTCCAGGGCCTCACTTGAGGAACTTTGGGGATGTGAACCGAACAACTATCTGGGAAGGGTCAAGGACCCTTTTACTCACCAGAGCAAGAACCTGGTAGGTAGGCTATTGAGTGGAAGGAATTGAAGTCACTTCCATGACAGGAGATTCCCCACCCCAAGAAGCTTCCTCCCAGGGTTGTGGGCTGACCTGCTGGCCAGGATCCAGGATCCCTCCTACCTCAGTGTAGAAGGCCTGGCACCTGGGTTCTGCTGCTACAGTCGCTGTATCTCATGGGCCTTGTGGCTCTAGCTCTCCCAGAAACCACAAGGTCTAAGTTCCTGTGCTTGCTCCGAGGCCCCACCCAATTCCTCATTTCTAGTTTCAGGCCCTCACCCTAGCTGACTCCTCTAGGAACAGCCCCCCTCCCACCACCACCACACACATACACTGAGGATGTGCCTTCTCACAGAAGCTCAGCCACTGAGATGCTTTCGGAACTGTGCCCAAACTCCTTCATCTCCAGCCTCTCAAATTTCTGCTCTGATCCTTGGTGCCCCATGGAGCTGTTCGGCCTTTGGAAACTTTCCCGGGTGGCAGGAGTGACTAGCTTAGGGGTAGGGACCTAAGTCTGAGTGCTGGAGACCCTAGAAACCTCTCTAAAAATGAAATGAGTAAAACTCTTCCAGCAGAACTAGAGGTCCTGGTCTACCTGTGAGGGGAAGGGTCCCTGCTTGTGTATATTTCAAGGCTCATGTATATTGCATTTGACATTGCCCAGTGCCTACAGGCCAGAAGGAAGGGCACACTGGTGGTGCTATGTTGGAGGTGAGTCTGCCTCCTGCTCACTGCAGCCTGCAGAGCGTGTGTCCCCTCGGGCTCTGCCTCAGAGAACAGCAGGGTGTATCCCTGCCCTGGGCACCCAAACTCAGACCTGGCTCCTTTCCCTCCCCTTGCTGGTCAGCAGCCCCCAGAGTCACTCTCACAGTGGGGAGAGGGAGGAGAAATTCTTGGGCTGGTTTCCAGGCAAAAAAAAATATGAGTTTGGGGGATAAACAGTTCATTCCACTCTTGATAGACCTCCAGGAAGTGCAGACAAACAGCAGCTGCTGACAGAGGAATGAAAAGAGAAAATTTAGCCTTTTTTTTTCTTTCTTTTTTTAGCTATTCTGCAGGGGCCAGATGTCTAGACAGGCTGTTTTGACCTAGAGGAGGTAGGCACCATTACTGTAGAAGATTAGCCAGGCAACAAATTTTCTGTAACGTTCAGCTTCAGTCCTTAAACAGGCTGGCGCTGGTGGCCATGGCCTTGAGGTGACCATATAAAGCTGATCATGGAAACACACACACATGTGCATTCTTATATACTCAGGGGCATGGGAGTACTCACACCCAAGTGGCAAGCAGATTTTAGCCAACAAAGTGACATGTCGTTCCCTTAACCTCACCAAGGCATCTTCATGCCCCGTCCCTGCCAGGGGCAAATGAGCACACTAGCAAAGTCTTGTCCTCTAGGAGCCCCCCGGACACAGGGACAGTTTGGGGGCAGAGGTTATGACAGAAGTTTTCCAGGTGCCGCCGACAATGGGCGGAAGTGAAAAGAGGATGGAGGCAGAGAAGCCCAGGGCCTGGCTCCAGAGCTGACCTGAATGTCATCCATGATACCCTCTACTCTCTGCCCACCCCTCCCCTTTCAGGGCATCTTCAAGTTCTGCTGATTCAACCTCCAAACATCTCCCGGGTATGTCTCCTTTCCATGCCCACTGTTCCTTCCCCAGTACAGGTCATTTTCATCTCTCACCTCCTTCTGGTCTCCCCACCTCCAGTTCATTTCCCACAGAGCAGGCATACCCCATCTCTCTTTGAAAAATCTGGTGCCATCCTCCTGCCCAAAGTTTTTCTGTGGCTTCTTGTTGCTCCTAAACCTAGGATTCCTTTATTTGACTTTCAAGTCCTGGGGAGTCTGCCCTCACCTGCTTCTCCAGTTTCAACAAATAACACAAACCTCTAAGATCCCCTGGAGAAGGAAATGGCAGTCCACTCCAGTAGTCTTGCCTGGAAAATCCCGTGGACAGAGGAGCCTGGTGGGCTACTGTCTGTGGGGTCGCAAGAGTTGGACACGGTCTTAGCGACTAAACCACCACCACCACCACTCTGCCCCCTATTTTCTGGCCACACCAGCCATGCTGCCCCTCAGCCTCCAAATGGTGGCGCTGTTGAGGCAGGGCCAGGGGAGGAAATCTTGCCATCAGGAAGGGTTGAACATACCGTGGGGAACTCTGCCACATCCAAACCCTCTTTGGCAACTTACCCTCTCTAAAAACAGGGACGTGAGTGAACCTCTCAGACTGCTCAGGTTCAGGTTTGCTGGGACCTCTCCCTCTTCCTCCCCACCCCACCCTGCCCCAGCAGTCAGAAGTGGTTGCCCCTGTTGGAGCTGGCAAGTGAACTCCCCAAGGCCACGACCACCACATTCTGGCACCTGGCACCACACCTGAGCACAGCAAGCACTTGACCAGCATTCAGTGAAAAGTGCGTTGACTAGGAGCGCAGGGGGCTGCGCCTTCCCTTCCTTCCCAGAACGAGGAGATGTGGCAGCAGTGACGGTGCATCAGGGAAGCCAGAGTTACTGCGTGCCCAGAGCTATGCTACGAGTTAGGAGCACACAGTGCATTCAGTCTTCACAATAGCCCACGAGGTAGGTTTTTACCAACCTTATATTTTTTCTGATAGATTTTTTTTGTTTTAAAATTGAATTATAGTTGATTTGGGCTTCCCTGGTGGCTCAGATGGTAAAGAATCTGCCTGCAATACAAGAGACCTGGGTTTGATCCTTGGGTCGGGAAGATCCGCTGGAGAAGGGAATGGCTACCCACTCCAGTGTTCTTGCCTGGAGAATCCCATGGACATTGGAGCCTGGCAGGCTACAGTCCATGGGGTCGCAAAGAGTCAGACACAACTGAGCGACTGACACTTTCACTTTTTCACTATGGCTGATTTACAAAGTTGTGTTGTTTCAGGTTACAGCAAGGTGATTCAGCCACACATGCACACACAGATACGTGTGTATATTTTTTTCTTTTTCAGATTCTTTTCCGTTATGTGTTGGTGTGATGTTTAGTCACTAAGTTGTGTCTGACTCTTTTGTGACCCCATGGACTGTAACCTGCCAGGCTCCTCTGTCCATGGGATTTCCCAGGGAAGAATACTGGAGTGGGTTCCCATATCCTTCTCCAGGGGATCTTCCTGACCCAGGGATGGAACCTGCATCTCCTGCATTGGCAGGCAGATTCTTTACCACTGAGCCACCAGGAAAGCCTCTTTTCCCTTAGAGGTTATTACAAAATACTCAATATAGTTCCCAGTGCTATACGATAGGTCCTTGTTAGTTGTGTTTTATATACAGTAGTGTGTATATGTTAATCTCAAGCTCCTTATTTATCCCCATGCCTCCCAATTGGGGGCAGCTTGTAAGGACAATGAAACTAAGAGTCTATGAAGGAGAAATATCCTTAGTCTTCTGTTGTCTGGGGCTCTTTGGGACCCCAAGCCAGACCTACTCAGACTTTGTCTCTTCTGGCTCATCCTCTGTGTGTGCTCCAGGCCCTGACGGGCCAGAACTCTGAAGAATGACAGCCAGCTGTTTGGTCAAGTCTGCCATGTCTGACCTTGCATACCTCCTGTTCACTGCTGCCGGGCTCACCAGGGTTGGCTCTGTCTTCAGTGAGGAGAATTCATGGTTCATAAGGCAGGCACTTGGGGAAGCCAGCAGTGGTAGGCAGAGTAGCCCACTGGCCCTGGGGTGGAACCTTCCTTAAACCTGGCTGAGGAGGAGGACAGGTGTGGGGAGACCAGCTGCTGGGCAGGCACATGATCACAGTGGTGCTCTCCTGGCAAGTCAGATAGAGTTCTTTCGATGTCTCGACTTCCAGCTGCTACCTCTTTTGAGGAGAATCACTTCCATCCATCTCTTTTTACTGATATCCTTTTCTGATTACCTGCCGGTGCTGGCCTTTCGCTGAGGTGTGCAGTGAGAGGGTGGACGAGTCTCCAGTGATCTATCACATGTGCTGGCATAACACACAGAAGAGTTGGCTGTGGGGGCTCCAGGTGCTGGGAGCCAGCCCTGAGCAAGCAAACGTTTGCTCGACAACATACGTGAATGCTCATTTAGCCTCGAGTTCGGACTTGCTGTCTCTTTGTTCAGCCTAGCCTGCTCATCTTTCAGGCCTGTCAGACCCGTCCTCCACAACACCATGCTGCACACAGGACACCCTACCCCAGACCTGCCCGCCCCGCTCCCTGCTTTTATGTGGGAAGCTTGCCCTCCTCTGCCTGACTTCAGGGCTTGCCCAAACTAGTTCACCCTGTGAAGCTGACCACCTGAGTCCTCGCTGATTCCAAATCTGGCTGAACATAGGCTCCATCTGAGAAGTTTTTATTTCTTTTTACCTATTAGGGAAAACGTTCAAACTTATGAAAAAGTAGACAGAAGAGTATATTGAACCCCTTTGTACCCATTGCTTAGCTTCAACAGTTATCAACTAATGCCCTATCTTATTTCATTTATACCTTACCCATCCACTTTCATAGGATATTTTAAAGCAAATCAGGCATTTATTTCATCCATATTTAAGATTCCATCTCTAAAAGACAGGTGTGTTAGTCGCTCAGTCATGTCTGACTCTTTGTGACCCCATGGACTCTAACCCACTAGGCTCTTCTGTCCATGAGATTCTCCAGGCAAGAAAACTGGAGTGGGTTGCCAGTTCCTTCTCCAGGGGAACTTCCTGAGGGACTCTTTTTAAAAGTCGGATCCTGGCAAAGGATCTGAATAGACATTTTCCCAAAGAAGACATACAGATGGCCAAGAGGTATATGAAAATGTGCTGAGCGTCACTAACCATCGGGGAAATGCAAATCAAAACCACAATGACTTGTCACCTCACACCTGTTAGGATGGCTGTTATCAAAAAAAGAAAACAAGTGTGAGAGGACCTGAAGTGAAGGGAACCCTTGCACACTGTTGGTGGGAATTAAATTGGTACAGTCACTATGGAAAATATTTTGAAAGTTCCTCAAAAAAAATAAAAATAAGACTATCAGATGATCTAGCAATTCCACTTCTGGGCATTTACCCAAAGGTAACAAAAAACACTAATTCACGATATTTGCACCCCCATGTTCACTGCAGCATTATTTACAAGAACCAAATATGGAAGCCACCTAAGTGTCCATCATGGATGAGTGGATAAAGATGTGGTATATACATCCAATGCGCTGATGAGGGAGGTTGGCCTGAGATACAGGCCCAAACCCTGTATTCTTTCTTCTCTCCTAATATTCCCCTGCCCCAACTTTCCAGGACCAACTGTCCCCTTAACTGCTGAGAGAGGCATTCCACCAGTAACATCCAGCAACTCACTGCCATGGCACACAGCAGTCAGAGTGGTCTTTCTAGCACCTGCGTCAGATCACTTCACTCCCCTGCTCAAATCCTTTCCACAACTTCCCATCACACTTAAGAGTCACACTCTTCAGTATGGCTGATGAGGCCTACTGTGATCTGGCCTGTTCCTACTTCTCCAACCACATCTTTCATTCTCTTTCCTCCCTGGTCACACTGGCCCTTCTGCTGGTCCTAGTACACGCCAGCCTCACTCCTACCTCAAGGTCTTTGTACTTGCCATGTCCTCCTTCGGAAATTCTCTTCTTCAGCTCCTCACAGGATTCTTTCACTTGCATCTCCACTGAAATGTCAGCTCCTCAAAGAAGCCTTCCCTGACTACCTGGTATAACATAGCAACCCCTCATCGCTCCACCCCATTATCCTGTTCTACTTTTCTGTATAGCAATTATAATTTCTTGAAATTATTGTTTGTGTCTCCTTTCAGGTTGTGGGTGCCATGAGAAGAGGGTGTTCGATCATCTCATTCACCTAAACGCCTCAGGCAACCAGCACAGCGGCTGGTATGTAACGGGTGCATGTCTACTTGCTAAGTTGCTTCAGTCATGTCCGACTCTTTGCAGCCCAGTGGATTGTAGCCCACCAGGCTCCTCTGTCTCCAGGCAGGAATACTGGAGTGGGTTGCCATGCCCTCCTCCAGGGGATCTTCCCAACAAACGGGTCGAAACTGCATCTCTTAGGTCTCCTGCATTGGCAGGCAGGTTCTTTACCACTAGCACCACCTGGGTACTCAGTATTTGTTGAATAAATGGATTGACAGATGGAATGGCATGTTCCCAGTCCTTCCTCTTTTCTCCTTACACACACACACCACACACACACACCCACACTGGCTCTACATTTCTTTCTCTTTTTTTCCGGCTCTACATTTCTTAAAGAACCTGCCTACATCCTGCCCCAATTTGCACAGGTGTCATTGCAGGAGTCGCATAGGTAGAAACTACCCCTAAGGGTCTTTTTAGAGGCAGAAGTTCTCAAAGGACCAGGAGCCCCATGTGGGAATATGCTTAAACGAAACAGGGAGGTTTGGGACCTGGCCTTAGATAACTTGGATTTCAAGTCAGACACTGTTACAGAAAAACATTTTATTGAGCGGTAAGGGACCCCGTTGGGGCCAGAAAGGGCTGGGAATAAAGGAGCATATGAGCCTTGGGGAGGGGTGGCTGCCACTTGACTCTCCATCATGTTCTTGCTCCAGGAAGCAGGCCTTCCTGGGTCTCTTTATCCTGCCTCCTGATCCAAGGCAGGAGGCTCTTTGGGAAGTCGCACATTGCTTCTTTCAGTTTTGAAAAGCCCAGCTCCCCTTGGTGTGTGGTGGCAGCAGCTGGCCAGTGGCTCAGGCAGGAGCCTCTGTGGTAGACAGGGCCCCTGCGAAGGCCACTCCACACTTCTCTCTGCTTCTGGGTCCTCCTTGGCTCACAGTGTGCAGATTGTTCTTTCTTCTGCCCACAAAGGGGCTCCCAAGAATCGAGCAGAGGAACATCAGGTTTTCTTCCAGACCAGCTTCAGTCCTGGGATGTTCAGAGGAGACTCTCAACTCTGTTTCTGAGGTTCCTTGCTCATGGCTGTTTAGTGTGGAAGGAGGCTCCTGGTTGAGGAAGGAAGGGTCAGACAGAATGGCACAGATTCTAATCTGTGGCAGTGGGGGTCACTGCAGGAAGCAGCATTTAAACCATTGCCCTCTCTTCAGAGTGTGGCTCAGCTGGCAAGCTTCTGCAGGGTCAGCCTCCTGCCACCATGCTGCAGTTGCTGAATTTTGGGGCTGGAGCAACTGAGGTCTTTATCTGACTCCACCAGAGCTTGTTGTCTCTTGGGAGTGCGGCTGAGGACTGGCTTCTCTGCTTCCACCTTGGCTGGGGTGGCCACAGGAGCATCCCCATAGGCCCGGTAGCCACCGACCAGGCAGTATGTCTCCCCGTGCCAGCCTACCTGCATTTCTCCACACCCTCGGTAGAGGACATGGTAGTGACCAGGTGTAGGAGGGGAAATGGGAGCCACGGCTGCTGCAAAGAAAATAACTGATCAGTCGCTTCTGCTGTACACAGTCTCCTGCCAGAATTTCCTCCCTCACCTCTCTCCCAGTTTCTGGCTGAAGCCCTCTAATCTGCTTGACATCCAAAACACAGCCTCTGCCCATCACCCCATGAGTCCCTAGAGAATGGACCTTGGCTGCCAAAGCATTTCCTAGAGACTGTGACTGCAGCCGATGAGGAAATCTGTTTGCCATTTCCAGAGAAAACCTGAAAATAATTGCAATCAGGATCCCCTCCATCTCTCCCTTCCACACCAGAGAAAATATTCCTTAAGGTCTGTCTTCAGTGGAAATGCATTTCAAGTTTTGGGAAAAGGAATCTAGTTTGGTAAGAACCCCTCCCACCTTGGCAGCCCCTCTTGGGCCCCATTTATATTGCCTGTTTTCATCCACACTGGACTCTAGCCCTCTGATACTTTTATCTAGATTAGAAAATACTGAGGCAGAGTGACAAGAAGATTCAGAATCAGATTGTGGGTACCAAGTCTAGACTCACATCAGCCTCCTGGGATACCAGCTCCTCAGCCCTCCAGTCTCATTAGCATTTCATCACTCCCCTGGGTTCTTCTGGTCTTTCCCTCAATACCACACCACTCTTTCCCCCAGTACACAGCAGCTCAATCTGGAATGTGTCGGAGGGGACCCATGTAGATGTCCCCATGACTGCACGAAGGTGCCTGGGTTTGAAGGTGCAGCTCAAGAGCCGCCCTCTTCCTCAAACTGTGCCATTTATCATTTGCCAGCAAAAATGCACTTGCCTCTTGCTAAGAGGCCAATCAGGAAAGGGTCTGGATGGAAGTGTCCTATAGCCCAAAGAGGAAGGCTACATTTAAAGACCAGGACCTTCCTGCTCACTTGCCCAGGGGTGACCTTTTGCTTATCCTCAGCAATGAGCACTGTGGGTCCCTGAAGGTGCCCCAGGGCACTCATATTACTTACAGTTGGGAAAGTGCTGAGGTGTGTGTGTGGGCAAGCCCAAAAGGAACACGTGGTGGCCAGGTGAGGCTGTGTGTACACAATGCCTCTTGTACAGATGTCCAGTCTCAGCCTACCTGCTGTGTTGCCCTCCCATGGGACAGAGGACAAGTTAGAGTGAATATAGAAGATTCGATCAGACATTCTCTCTTACACAGCCAAAGACTGCTATCTGGTAGAGGACTGGTAGGGAAGTTTCTCCGAGAGTAGCACGTTTGCGCAGTTACCCTGCCATGGAAACTGTGATAAGGGCTGTGAGGTCATCACTACCCAGTGAGGTCATATAAAGAACATGTGACTTGAGGGGCAGGCTGCAGGCTCTCAAGGTTTTTTGGAGGAGAGCAGAGTGAAGGCAGAGAGGCACCTTGCCTGGCCCCTCATACCTGGGCCTCCCCATGCGTGCCCTAGTCTAGTAGTCACCCCCTGGGGAGCATGCCTGTGGGCTGGCACAGCCCCTGGTGCCATGAAGGGCAAGAGAAACCCACATTCTGAGATTGTCCTGAGAGGCAAAATTGACCTAAGAGACACTAGGCTGTATGTTACTAACCCCAAGAGAAACAGAGATTTGTGTGGACTGGGGAATCGGGGAAGGCTCCTTGGCAGTGGGCCTGAAGGACAAGTGAGATATGGACCCATGGGGAAAAGTAGGGAGTCATTCCAGTTTGAAAGAATAAAAGCAGACACACTCTTCTCAACTTGTTCTGCCCCAGATATAAATTCATAGCCCTCTCACATTTTTACAACTGCCAAGACTTAAACCAAGAGGTTAAGGGGCCTACCCGAGGCTACACAGGCAGTGGAGTGGTTCTGCTCAATGGTAGGTTCATATCAGGGTCCAGATACAGCCGATAGGAATGTGAGGACAAGCTCATCCCATTTCAAACTGACACTGAGAGATGTTAAAGGTGCAAAATGAGGGCCCTGATGACTTCACAAAGTGGGGGTGATGGACCCATTTTAATAGGAAATTCAAAACAAACTCATGACAAAATGACAACGTAAGCATTACACTCCCCTCTCCCTTAAAAGCAAAAATCATTATAGTCCCCCTTCTCTACCATGAAAAGATGAGATAACAGGCTAAGTAGCAACCCAGGTGAAAAACATGGTGAACACCGTGAAGAGGTGTTACTAAGACAGTTTGATCTGACTCAGAGAAGGAAAGAGACAGCTCTGCCCTTAGCCTGATCAGGTTCACAGGAAGGAACGTTTGGGGCAGCCTTTGGTAATGTGGCAATGTAAGATAACCTTCTTTAGGGGTTCCCTATGGCTGACCTTAAAAAAGCAAAGATGGGACATTTGTTTACTGGAGCTGTTGCAGAGGGGATGTGCCCAGGAGGTGGAGACGTCTTGGGCTATTATTTTAGAGCTTGGGCCACTCTGGTTGCAAACCACAGAAACCTTCCTTCTCTCTACTCCTAAATTGCTTGAATTGGCGGATGCATATTAGGACAGATGAAGTCAGGCCTAATTAGAGCAGACTGCCTTTGGGAATACTAGAAGGTAAAATGTGAAGGGAAATGTTCTGTAGGTTTGTCATGGCAGGTGGGCCAGAGTGAGACCACTGATTGTCCAAGGCTTCAGCGATTACTTGTCTGAGAGCATCCCTCTGGCACGATGCGGGTACAGATACCTTATCATAACTCAGCTGGGCACCTGGGGAAGGCAGAATACATGGTTTATTAACTTAAAAGGGTGGGAGACTCATCTGGAGATTCCACAAAACAACTTAACAAAGACTTGTATGTGGATTTTTGGACCAACCCTCAGAAAACTTACGTAGCTCTGGAGTAGGGCTCAGGGATCAACAAGCTTCCTGGGCAGTTGCACCAAAGTGGTCCACAGATAGTGACTAAATTATTGTCTATTTGGGGTTGCTTTTGAGAGTCAAAGTGAGCAATATTAAAAATTGCAGCAGGCATAGATATAAACAAGGAATATTCAAGGCAAACAGAAATGTATAGTTATTCTACATGTGAATCACATTTGAGAAAACTTAGTCTAGTGGTTAAAGAACACAACTCTTAGGACACAGACCAGATTCTGTCCTACTTATTTGTGTGATTTTGAACAAGTTCTTTCATCTTTCTGACTCTGTTTCCTCATATGGGAAAGACTGCACATTTAGCACAATATTCTCTTTTGGCAAAGGTTGCTCTGAGCCTATTTCTGTTCTCTGCAACTTAATCCTTTTCAGTGTGTGAGCAGTTTTAAGTTGTTTTCTTAAGTATTATCTCTTTCAACTGTTCCTTACTTTAGGCAAAGCTTATATAATGCTGCTAGGTTCTATAAAGCTTATAGAGCCTAGAAGATAGTGAGAGGATGCTATAAGCTTATTTTGCCAGTTTTATAAAAATGTTTAACCTTCTTTCCTCTTCCTCTGCAACCAAGAGATGAGAAAGAAGGCAGAGGCTGGAAATGCATACCAAGGAATACTTCTGTGTCAGTCTGCCTTTTATTCTTCTGCCACTACTTCCCAGAGAGATTTCACTAAGAGAGCCTAAGCTTGCCATGGCCATTGTTCATAAAGAAAATTTCCCTATTGCTAGTCATATCTCCTTTTCTTTCTTCTGAGGGCTTAATGGATTTTTAAAAAAATTGGCTGTGTAAGGTCTTAGTTGTGGCCACAGGGTGAGGCTGGGATTTAGCTGCCCTGTCCCACAGCATGTGGGATCTTAGTTCCCCCACCAGGGTTCGAATCCACATCCCCTGCATTAGGAGGCAGATTCTTAACCACTGGACCACCAGGGAAGTCTCCTTAATGGGTGGTTTTGGGGGCAGGAAATAAAGTTTAAACAAAAACATCAACTGAAGGAGTCTTTGTCCTAGGTGTAGTAGTTTGGAGTGTGAATTTTCTCAGAATCCAGTGAATTGTGCCCCAGGTACAAACTACAGAAACATCACTTATTGTTAGAAATCATGACATGATACAAAGCCAAAATTGACTTTATTCTTCGTGTGAAAGACTACAGAGAGCCACGTTCAGTAGTTCACCCTTCAGTGTTGACCAGCAGCTGGAGCCTTCAGAAGGTGACTAAGCAGCCCAGAGCATCCTGCTGACAAGTGTGCTCACCCACCCAGCATACAGGGAAAGATCCCTGTTATGGCATCATATTTAAGTCTGCTGCAGTAAGGTCTCCTGGTGCAAAGGCTCACTTACTGAGGATCCTAGACCTCGAAGGCTTCTCCTCCGGCGAGCTGCCAGTTCAATCTTCTGAACCAGGCTCACATCCCAGGGATGGGTCACAAAGCTGATGACTGTTCCTGGCACCTCACTCCCCACACGGCCCACCCTCCCTGCTCTGTGGATGTAATCCTGCAGGGTGAGAGGGAAATCATAATTGATGACAAGTTCCACCTGGGTGCTGTCCAGGCCCCGAGAGGCAATGTCTGTGCAGAGAAGTATGTCTCGGGAACCCTTCTGGAAGGACTGGAAAATACCTGCCCTCATGGAGGCTGGCATTTGTCCCTGCAGTCTTAAGTGTTGGATTTTGTGGTCATCCAGAATATATCCCAGCCAGTTCACAGTGCTGGAGCTGTTACAGAACACGAGAACAGTTCCTGCAGAGCCATTCCTGTGTGTTCTGCCATGCTGCTTGAGGATATGCACTAACTCAGTCACCTTCTCTGCTCCTTTCAGCCTCATGAATGTCTGTTTGACATGAGGCATGATGCAGTGGAGCTTGGAACTGGTAATGGTGGTTAGAGAGTCTAAGCTGGCAACTTTACTCAGCAGCTGGCCTACACCGTCGGGAAATGTGGCCCCGACCAACACTAACTGAGCTTTGGGATTGAAAGGGTCTTTTAAGTCAGCGGGGCCTTCTGCTATGTGACTCTTCTCCAAGATGTAATCCACCAGTTCCAGGAAACTTTCATCCAACAATGTATCTACCTCATCCAACACCAAGAAAGACAGCTGCGCCAGGCTGATTAGTTGACCTTTCAGGGCTTTCCACAGAGCCCCCGGCGTGGCCACCAGTACATCTGCTGGAGGATGTTTGGACAGTTGCAGCCTGATCCTACTCATGCCATGGCCTCCCCCTAACTCCTGCACCCGGAGGCCTAAGGAGCTGCCCAGGGGCTGGGCCACGGCCCGCACCTGTTCAGCTAATTCTCGAGAAGGCACAAGGACCAGGCCTCGAGGAGCAGGGATACGACTGGGGTCCAGGCTTGGCTGGCCCAAGAGCCGCTGAAGCAGAGGTAGCATGTAGCCGAGAGTCTTGCCACTGCCGGTTTCCGCGGCGCAGAGGATGTGGCGGCCACGAAGTAATGGCGGAATGGTACTCGACTGCACGGTTGTGGGCCGAACGACTTCGGGAGCAGCTTCTTGGAGTGCGCTCAGCACACGGGGCTCCAGACCCAGATCGGCGAAGCTGCTCTTGGACGAGAGGTTCCGCAGCGCTGGGGCCTCATGCTGAGCGCGCTCAATGGAGAAGTAGTCCTGGAGAGCGCGCCGATGCTTCCAGCCTCGCGAAGCGAGTGGCGCAGCCTCCCAACGGCCCAGCGTTAGGCGTGCGGGCTGGTTCAACTCCGGCCGCCGCGCCGAGATCAGCAGCGGGCCAGGTCGCACCAACACCGGCCGCAGGGGGCTCCGCTGCCTGCTCTGCCGCTGTTCCTGCCGCTTCTGTAGAGCCCGCGGGATGCGCACCACAGGCAGGGGCTCGTCGGGACCGCGGACTGTCAGGTCCCGTCTAGGCGCCAGAGGCAACTGAGTCACAAGCGACAACAGCCGTAGCTGCCGTGCTAGAGCCATATTCCCCTTGGTGCGGAAGAGGCGCACAACAGTGACGTCACGCGCGCGCCAAGGCCTCGCGGACGGTGGCCGGCGCGGCTCAGTAAGGCATGCGGAATTGGCGAACTGTGTGGAAGGAGGGAGGATCTGTAGAGTTCAGCAGCGGCGAGGTCTGTAGGTCCAAACCGGATGGTGACGTCCAGGCCCCGGCCAACCTTGGGGAAGGGTGCGCGATGAAGGCAGGACCGGGGTCCGGCGATAGGCGGCGATGGGGCCCTGGCATTAAGAACCAGGAGGGCTGAGGGCTTCTGGCGATCCGATGTCGGAACCCTACAATTCTCCTTTGTCGCCCTCACAGCTTCTGTGATGGCTTGTCCAGTTCAGATCGCCCCGTGTAAACTGTGAGGGTGTGGCGGTGTTTTCACAGATGTGCTCCCCTTGTAAGGTCTTCTAATACAAATATTTATTGAGAATCTGAGTGAATGGGGGCCGAGACCAGGAGTAGATCTAGGCTCAGCGTTTCCCCACCGCCCAGAGAGCAGAGGGCCCAGAGGGCAAACTGATGGACTTCAGCATATCATCTCTTCAGTCAAGAGAACTCATATCTTCGGACCTTTTCCGCTTGCTTTTCAGCTGAGGTTCATTCTTCCTTCTCTTGTCACCCTTTCCAACTTCTCATCCTGAAGCTTGGCTAGCTCCACCAGCTTTCAGGTTAGAAACCTAAATTACTTGAATAGTAGTGAGGAGGGTCCTGCTACAGGTATATGACTTGTCTCACAAAGCCATGGTCAGGCAGAATATTTTACCTGAATTCAGTTCAGGTTGTGGGAAAACCTTACACTATCGGTACTTCTTGAACGGACCCAGAAAATGGGCATCAGATTATCTCCTACCCCACAGATTCTGAGGAAGGGCCTGGGCCACACAAGAATCTGGCAAATGTAGCTACCTGAAGTGAGAGTACATACTGCAGTCTCAGCCTCTCTTCAGTGCCCATCCTCTATCCAAGGTTCTCAACAGCACACTGTTGATATTTTGGCCCAGATCATTCTTGGGTAGGAGATAAGGTAAATGTGGGTTAACTACCGGGAAGAGTCTTAACATCTGAAGAAAGAGGTTTTTGGGTTTTTTTAGCCTCTGCTGTACCGCCTGTGGTGCTGCCTGCAGTGCAAGTATGGAATCTTAACCACCGGACCACCAGGGAAGTCCCTGGAGAAAAGTTTTACTTTCATTAGATGCTGTTATAAAGATAAATATTATTATATTTCAAATAGTATTTTGATACACAATAGGCTTTTCTGGAGAGTTACCTGTTAAACAAGAGGAGGAGAGAGTTTTGAGTAATGACAGGTAGATAGAGTCACTGGATAGAATGGCGGCTCTTGAGTGAGAGTGATTTTTGCCCCCACCCTCCCCCCAGGACATTTAACAATGGCTGGAGACATCTTTATTTGTCACATCTGGGGAAATGCTACAGGCTTCTAGTGGGTAGAGACCAGGATATTACTAAATAGAGTACAATGCACAGGACAGCGCCCCCCACCCCCAAAAGAATGATCTGGCCGAAAATATATATCAACAGTGCTGTTGAGAACCTTGGATAGAGGATGGGGACTGAAGAGGGGCTGAGGTTGCCGCATGTACGCTCACTTCAGGTAGCTACATTTGCCAGGTTCTTGTGTGGCCCAGCCCCTTCCCCAGAATCTGTAGTGGGCATATTGATGTCATTGCTTGTCCTGCCCTTGGGATCAAGAAACCTTGGGGGGGCCCCTGAGAGCCATAAGCACAGAAAGGGGTGATTTAAGGGGGGTGGTACGGGAGAAGAGAACTTCAGGAAGAATAAAATTGTCCTCATGTGTTTGCGGACTGTGTCAGATGGAAAAGAGATGAAGTGTGCCATGGGTTGAACCATTCCAGAAGGCAGACTGGGACTGATGACAGGGAGTCAGATTCCGAATTTGACATAAAGACTGCTGTAGCAACCAGAAATGCCCAGATCTGTCTGGAGAGTGCTGGATTTTCTGTCACTGAAAATTTCTTGTACAGATCAATGACCATTGAGTGGTGGAATGATAGAGGGGAGTTGATACAAAGAATATGCTATGATATTGTGATTCTACACTACTTTAATGATTCTTTCCCAGAACTCAGAGCTCCTGTTCCTTAGCTGAAGGGCTCCTTGGATGTCTGATCTGACAGGTTTCATCCATTTACCTGTGCTACTCTTTTTTCAGATACAAAACAGAGAATTGCTTTGCACCGAGCCAGAACAGGTACATTGAAAGAATTATCAGAAAAGAATAATACATAGGTATGTATTTGTGTTTGACTTTTGTCCAAATATTTGGGGCAGGGTAACTGGTTAGTGGCTGCTTTCTGATGCTCGAGCCCTTGCAATGTGATTACCTCAAAACGTCATAGGGATTAGAGCTTGTCTGAGCCTGTCTGTCTCTTCTCATAGCCCTAGTTTCTTACTGTGATTTCTTTTTTTTTTTTGGCCACCCTGCATGGCATGCTGGATCTTAGTTCCCTGACTGGGAATCAAACCAGTGCCCCGTGCAGTGGAAGCATGGAGTCTTAATCACTGGACCACGGGGGAAGTCCCTTTCTTATCATTTCTTTAGATATTCTGTAAATCCCCTCTTTCCCTCCTGGTCACAGCAGACATTGAGTAACCTCTAGTTGTTATTGAGATGGATATTTTACAAGATATTTTACAAAGCACTTTATCAGTTCAGATCAGTCGCTCAGTTGTGTCCAACTCTTTGCAACCCCATGGACTGCAGCACGCCAAGCTTCCCTGTCCATCACCAACTCCTGAAGCTTACTCAAACTCATGTCCATCAAGTCGGTGATGCCATCCAACCATCTCATCCTCTTCTTTTCCTGCCTTCAATCTTTCCCAGCATCAGGGTCTTTTCCAATGAGTCAGTTCTTCCCATTAGGTGGCCAAAGTATTGGAGTTTCAGCTTCAGCGTCAGTCCTTCCAATAAATATTCAGGACTGATTTCCTTTAGGACAGACTGGTTGAATCTCTTTGCAGTCCAAGGGACTCTCAAGAGTCTTTTAGAAATAAGAAAGGCTTACTTATTGTGGAAAAATCCAAGCTCCTGGGAGTGGTAGCCTCATGAGGTAATGTTTTTCTCAGAGCTGCCATGGAAACATATGTTGCCTAGTTACTCCCTAAATTTTAAAAGGAATTGTTCCTTGGGTCTCAGGTGATAGTGGTACATTCATTCATTTATTCAAGCAGTAAATATTTCCTGAGCACCACGTATGTGCCAGGTACTTTTCATGTGAACAAAACAGACAAAATTCCTGCCCTAGTGAGCTTTATATTCTGATTTAATTGACTTGAGGTCAGGCCTGGACATTGGTATTTTTTTTAACTTTTTATTTTATATTGGGGTATAGCCATTTAACAATGTTGTAATAGTTGCAGATGAACAGTAGAGGGACTCAGCCATATATATACATGTATCCATTCTCCCCGAAACTCGTTTCCCATCCAGGCTGCCACATAACATTGAGCAGAGTTCCCTGTGCTATACGGTAGGTCCTTGTTGGTTATCCATTTTAAAGATTTTGGTTTTTTTGTTTTTGTTTTACTCCTGTTGACTTTACCTTCAAAGTATATTTAGAACATGACCACTTCTCACCACCTTCGTAACTCTCTCCCCATCCTGAGCCACCATCATCACTCTTGTGTCTTGTCAGTCTTGTCAGTGACTGAAGAGTCTAACTGGTCTCCCTGTGTCTACCATGGCTTTTCATGCAGCAGTCACTGTGATCATGGGGAAATGTGATCAGTCATGCCACTCCTCTCCTTAGAACCCTTGCTGGCTCATATCGCGAAGAAGTAACAAAGCCCATAGAGCATACTATGAGGCCATTTGGGATCTCACCATCGTGTCCTATATGCTTACTGCTCTCACATCCATCCTGTATCCATTACTCTTCTTCTTTCTGTGCTCCACTATGTCGGCCTTTGTACTAGTCTTTTAACACATCAGACTTGCTCCTGCCCCAGGGCCTTTGCACTGACTATTTCCTCTGCTGTGCACTCTTCATTCCCCACTAGCATGAACGCTCTAGCAGAACAGGAATCTTTGTTTTCTTCTCCAATGTATCCACAAAGATTAGGACAGTGACTGGCACAGACCACACACTTAATAAATATTTGTTGGATGTGTGAATGAGCTTGCATTGTTTTTATGATCAGAGAAAGGGAAAACAAAGTACTACATGTTGGGAGGAAAAGGAAAGCCTGCTCTAGATAACAGAAGAGATTTTTCTTCATTTGAATTTCTGACTCTTCTTTCTTCAGGAATGATTGTCAACAGCCTCTCTCTGTGCTACCACAACAAACTCATCTTAGCCCCTATGGTTCGGGTGGGGACTCTCCCAATGCGGCTTCTGGCCCTGGACTATGGAGCAGACATTGTGTACTGTGAGGTAAGGGGCTCCTAATCCTCCCAGACAGAGAGCTTTTCCACAAGTGCAGCCTCCTCACTGGTAGGTGGGTGTGGTTAGAAGCTAGAGGAGGCAGAATGGGTGCTCCCTTCACAGGTGGTCACTGAAAGCATCAGAAGACAAAAAGAGGAGTTTTGTGAGCCCTGCCGAGGATCAGGAGCTTCGGCTGCATGGAGGCATTGTGGGACACCTGTGCCAGGTGGATAGATGAGCATCGTGTCAGGTGGCTGCTGTGGCTTCTGTAGGGGTTAATACATATTCATTATGTGAATGAGGAAGCTCAGTTTCAGAGTGAGAAAGAAAAGGACCAGATTCAGGCCAGAGAAACTGGATGGGGTTGGTTTGGGAAGCCGTAGAATTTTCTGATAGCAATAGCTAGTGGGCCAGCTACTGGCCTGCTGCTTTGAAGAATATTATTAATAGTATTTCAGCTCCAGGTTTAGAAAGCATCTTCTAGGAAAAACAGAGTTAAAGGAGTAGCTGATATTGGATACGGACTGTGAGCAGTGGTTCTCAGTTGGGCATGTGAGCTTTCTCTGCAACCCTGAATCCTGCTATGTCTCTCTAGTGGGGGTGAGAGGTTAAAGAAACTACCCAAGTACTTCTGACATTTCCATCTTTAAGAGCCATCTGTGGAGGGAGGACTGTGGCTATAAGAGGGCTACACAAGGAATCCTTGTGCTGATGGATCTATTCTGTGTCAATATCCTGGTTGCAATATTGTTACTACAGTTTTGCAAGATGTTACCATGGGGAGAAATTGGGCAGTGGGTACACAGGATCTCATGTTCAGGTTCAATTGCATGTGAACCTCCAATTATCTCATAATAAAAGGTTTTATTAAAAAGAAAGGTGTAGAAAGAAGAGAGGGTCTGGGACTTCCGTGGAGGTCCAGTGGCTAAGACTCTGTGCTCCCAATGCAGGGGACCCAGGTTCAATCCCTGGTCAGGGAACTAGATCCCACATGCTGCATCTAAGAAACCTGCATGCTGCAACTAAAGGTCCTGCATGCTGCAACTAAGACCCAGTGAATCCAAAATAAATAAGTAAAATAAATATTTTTTAAAAAGGAAAAGAAGTGCTCGCTTCGGCAGCACATATACTAAAATTGGAACGATACAGAGAAGATTAGCATGGCCCCTGCGCAAGGATGACACGCAAATTCGTGAAGCGTTCCATATTTAAAAAAAGAAAAAGAAAAAAAAAAGGAAAAGAAGCGAGGGCTTAAGAGGGAATTTGGGAAGAATAGGCCCTTTACCCAGACCTGGCTCCTGTGGAGCAGAGTCAGACAGGCAGGCATGCAGGCCAGCTGGCCCCTGCTTGTGGTGAGTAGATGGATCTCTAGGAACTGAGCCCTGAGAACTGGGAAAGGCACAGCATGGTGCCTGGTGCCCCCTGGTGGATCCAGAGTTGCTTTGCAGGCCAGCCTTGTGATGCTCTGTGTTCACATGAGGTGACCCATCTGCAGGGTTAGTCAAATCACCTCACCCACCTCTCAGGACCTAGTGTGGGACCTCAGGCATTCTATATGTACAGGCACCTTCTTAAAAACCCTGCAAAGCCCTCAGCAGCTGTAGGTGAAGAAAGGATGAACCAGCTCGGCAAAGATTAAGGTTATTCCCCACCAAGGTCTGCCCTATTGATGGAGTTTGCTAGGGGTTCATCAGATGTCACATACTTATTCCTTTTTATAATAACAATGGATGGAGGACCTAGAGATTGTCCTACTGAGTGAAATAAGACAGACAGAGAAAGACAAATATCATGTGCTACCGCTTATATGTGGAATCCAAAAAAATTGTACAAATTAACCTATTTACAATACAGAAAGGGTCACAGATGTAGAAAACAAACTTATAGTTACCAAGAGGGCAAAGAGAGGGGGATACACTGGGAGACTGGGATTGACATATACAGACTACTATATGTAAAATAGGTTACTTTTACAATAAACCTACTATATGGAACAGGAAACTCTGCTCAACACTCTATAATGACCTATATGGGGAAAGAATCTAAAAAACAGTGGATATGTGTGTGTGTGTAACTGATTCACTGTGCTCTACTCCTGAAACTAACACAGCATTGTAAATCACCTACACGCCAATAAACATGAAATAAAACAAACAAACAAGAAATAAAACAAATAACAACAAACAAACCAAAATAAAATGGGACTCTAATGGCTCAGACATGAGAGGACAGCTGCCTTTTAATAAGCAAGTTGAAGGGAGAAGACAGTGGCCTTTAGAGACCTTGATTACCAAAATGGGTACTTGCATTTTTTTTTATGGTAAAAAACACATAAGATTTACCATCTTAACTGTTTTTAAGTGTACAGTTCAGTAGTTGTGAAACAGATCTCCAGAACCTTTTCATCTTGCAAAACCGAAACTCTATACCTACTAAACAACAACTCCCCTTTTCCCCATCCCACACAGCCCCTTCACCGTTCTACTTTCTGTTTCTATGAGTTTGAATACTTTAGATACCTCATATAAGTAGAAATATGCAATAGTTGTCTTTTTGTGACTGGCTTATTGTGGCTCAGCTGGTAAAGAATCTTCCTGCAATGCAAGAGACCTGGGTTCAATCCCTGGGTTGGGAAGATGCCCTGGAGAAGGGAAGGGCTACCCACTCCAGTATTCTGGCCTGGAGAATTCCATGGACTGTATAGTCCATGGGGTCACAAAGAGTTGGGCACGACTTAACGACTTTCACTTATTTTATTTAGCATAATATCCTCAAGGTTCATCACATGTTGTACTATGTGACAGGTTTTCCTTCCATTTTTAGCCTGAATAATAATCAATGGTATATGCACTGCATTTTGCTTATCCATTTATCAGTCAGTGGACATTTGGGTCACTTCTATTTCTTGGCTATTTTATTTTTTTATTTTTATTTATTTATTTTTTTATTTCTTGGCTATTTTAAATAGTGCTGCTGTGAATGTAGGTGTGCAGACCCCTCTTCGAGATCCTGCTTTCAGTTCTTTGGGCTGCGTATACCCAGAAGTAGGATTTGCTGGATCATGTGGTAGTTTTTTCATTTTTTGAGGTATCTTCATACTGTTTTCTCTGTCTTTTGCACCATTTTACACTCCCACCAGCAATGTACAGTTTCTGAAATCTTTGCTAACACTTATTATCTTCTCTTCTTTTTTAATAGTACCCATGCTGATGGGTGTAAGGTGATAGCTCATTGTGCTTTTGATTTGCATTTCTCTGATGCTGAATGATATTGAGCGTGTTTTTGCATGCTTCATGGCCATTGGTATATCATCTTTGAAGAAATTTCTATTCAAATCTTCTGCCCAGATGGGTAATTTTTTTAAACTTAGAAGGAAATTATTTATGGAAAAAAATTGTAGGAATGGACAAAGAACATCCATATACCATTTACCCAGGTTGACCTACTGTTAACATTTTGCTTGATTTGTTTTATAATTTGTTCTTTCTCTCTAATATATGTATTTTCTTCATAACTGTTTGAAAGTTTCATATAGTATAATGTATTACTTCTCAAATACTTCATGATTTTTTTTTTTTTTTGATATTTTCTAATAATAAAGTCATTCTTTTTTTAAGATTTTTTTTTTGGGTGTGGACCATTTTTAAAGTTTTTATTGAATCTGTTACAATACTGCTTCTGTTTTTTATGTTTTTTATATTTGTTTGTTTTTGGCCCTGAGGCATGTGGGGTCTTAATTCCCCTTATTGAACCTGTACCCTGTTCATTGGAAGGCGAAGTCTTAACCACTGGATTGCCAGAGAAGTCTCTTTCTGTCTTTTTTTCTTTGCGGTTGTTGCCGTCCTAGTCATTTTGAAATGGTATCTCACTGTGGGTTTTTTTGTTTGTTTGTTTTTAAAGATAGGTTCTATTTATTATTTTTTGCCACACTAGGGGTTGAACCCAGGCCCTCAGCATTGAGAACGCACAGTCCTAATCTCTGGACTGCCAGGAAATTCTCCCCATTGTGGACACTGTGGTTTTGATTTTCATTTCCTAGTAATGATATTGAGCATCTTTTGCTATGTTTATTTTCCATTTATATATCTTTTTTTGAGAAATATCTCTTCATATCTTATGCCCATTTTAAAATTATTGTTTTTTTATTCTAAGAGTTTTAGGAGTTCTTTATATATTCTGGATATTAGACCTTTAACAGATATATGATTTGCAAATATTTTCTCCCATTCTGTGGGAGATAACTGTCTTTTCAGTTTATTTTTCATTTATTTATTTTTTTAAGACTTCATTTTAATTTTTTAAAATTTTATATAAGTATAATTGATTTACTTTATTGATAGGTATCCTTTGATGCACAAAAAATTTTAATTTTAATGAAGTTCAATTTATCTTATACTTTCCTTTGTTGTTTGTACTTTTGGTATCATCTCTAAGGGGCTTCCTTCGTGGCTCAGATGGTAAAGCATCTGCCTGAAATGCAGGAGAACAAAGTTCGATCCCTGGGTTGGAAAGACCCCTTAAAGAAGCAAATGGCTTGGAGAAATACATCAACAGAGGAGCCTGGCAGGGTGGAATGGAGGAGATGAAGGTAGTAGGCCGTAGTTCAGATACAGGAAAATAATATCTGACAAAAAAAGAATAAGCCCGTACATGATAAGGCACTTAAAAATTAAATGCTGTTCAAACATTTGGTAGCCATATGAATAAAATAATTTGCTTGCTGGAGAAGGAAATGACAACCCACTCCAGTATTCTTGCCTGGAAAAGTCCATGGACAGAGGAGCCTGGCAGGCTGCAGTCCATGCGGTTACGTGACTGAGCACGCATGCATGAGGAGGGTGGAGGGAGATGGGCTGGTAGAAATAAACTGGTAGAACTGGAAAAAAAAAATCCGCTTGCAGTGCAGGAGACTATAACTGACTTATAAATGGCCTTACTTATCAGGTAAGTTAAAAAGTCAAAGTTAGTTTTACCAAGAAGATAAAAACCAATTAAAATTATATTCTTAACTGTGATGGAGATAGATTTGGGAACTAGAAAGCGTTGTTTGTGGCAAAATTTGAGTTGTCTCTTCTATAAAAATAAATGTCATATATGATAAAAATTGAGGGAATGACATGGATATAGGAAAAATAGTTGTGATAATTGAGGTAGAAAAATAATATCCTCTTTGACAAAGAATAGTTTTTTTTCTGCACAACTTTTATAGATGTAAAAGTCAGTTTGGTAGGAAGATGCACAAATGATAAACTCTATGGCATGGAAAAACAATGTTAGTTTTCACCAATGAAGGAAATACAGTGAAAAAAAAAGAGAAAAATCTGTGAGGTTCTACAGTATAACCAAAAAACTGACTAAAATGAATAAAGTTGGTAAACAATAGTGTTGAGGACGTGTGGGTGAGCAGACCCATGTGTGGTTTTACTGGTGACAATTGAAATTAATTTATCCACTTAACAATCAGCTGAGCATCTGCTGCATGTAAGGCATTGAAGCAGCTTCACCAGATGTTCAGTAAGCACTTGTAACATGCTGGGCGCTAGTGACACAAAGATGAATGAGACTGAGTCCAAGCCCCAGAGGCTCTTTGGGTATAATGGGGAGACAGAAGAGAAAATAAGACATTTCAAGGGCTGTTTTGCCTCAGCTCTTCCTCTCAGGTCCTCAAAGCCCACCTTTGTGTAAATCCAGAACCTTCCTCAGGGCGTTCATCATCTGATGGTAAAGGCATGATGGGTGCATCTGTAACTAGCATATAGAGAAGAAGTGGTCCAGCCGTGAAGGTGGACATGGCAGAGGGTTTGAGGAATCCCGAGGGGGACAAGTTACAGCTGCCAGGGCTGGGATCCCAGCAGCAGGGACCCGAGCTCATTCTCACTTTCACTCAGCTCGCTTTCCCCATCTCATTCTCAGCCAAAGCTCAGCCTGGCTGCAGTCCTTTCCATAAGCACAGGTCACTCAGTGCTGCCCACTTACACACTGGCCTCCTTGCCTGCCCCTGCAACCAGGATCACTGGTCTTCCTTGCTGTACCCAGGACCTGTGTGTCCAGGAGTGACATGTGCCCTTTGATTCCTCTGCAGGAGCTGATTGACCTCAAGATGCTTCAGTGCAAGAGAGTTGTCAATGGTGAGTGCAGCTGTGGTCCTAGGGTTGTATGTGTGCCCAGTCATGCCCAGGCTGTACTAACATTGCCTTTGCCTGGGTGTCAGTGTCCTCTGGTGCTCCTTGCCTGGTTGTGTCATTTTGTGGATCCTATGCTCTCTTGAGTAGGGCTTCCCTGGGGGCTCAGTTGGTTAAGAATCCACTTGCAAATCAGGAGAGACCACCTGCAACGCAGGAAACCCAGGTTTGATCCCTGGGTTGAGAAGATCCCCTGGAGGAGGAAATAGCAACCCACACCAGTTTTCTTGAATGGGAAGTCCCATGGACTGAGGAGCTTGGCGGGCTGTGGTCCATGGGGTCACAAGAGTCGAACTTGACTTAGTGACTAAACCACCACCATCATGGTCTCTTGAAAATAGTCACTGCTCTCCAGAGACCATGACAAACAGCCAGTTGTGAAGCAGGCTGTGAATACCTTCTACCTGCAGGCTTACTGGCATATGAATCACCAGGTTTTGTAGTACAGGTGACCCCCTTGGGGTCAGGATGGCTTCAGCACTGATCCTGACCCTGCTGCTCTCTGACTGTACCCTGGGGCAAGTCATATGACTCTCTGCCTCAGTTTCTTTAGCTGTAAAAGGAAAATTACAATCCCTGCTTTACTTAAATCATAGGGTTGGAGTGAGGATTAAGTAAGATAAGGGACATGTAAGTACTTTGCAAATGGAAGTAGTTGTGCTGAATTGTGGTTTTGGTTATACTTTATTGATAAGGCTGATTCTGCTTTAATGAGAGTTGTGGTATTGTTTGAGGTTTTTGAAATGTATACACGTTTGTGAAATCTTAAAATAAGTTCACTCCAAGTTTTGTCAATTTCATGTTTAATTGTTTTAGATATATATTTTCTTCGTGTTATGAAAAGTTCAATGTTATAGGTATCAGTTCAGTTCAGTCACTCAGTTGTGTCCGATTCTTTGCGACCCCATGGACTACAGCACGCCAGGCTTCCCTGTCCATCACCAATTCCGGGAGCTTGCTCAAACTCATGTCTATTGAGTCAGTGATGCCATCCAACCTTCTCATCTTCTGTCATCCCCTTCTCCTGCCTTCAGTCTTGCTCAACATCAAGGTCTTTTCCAATGTGTCAGTTCTTTGCATCAGGTGGCCAAAGTATTGGAGCTTCAGCTTCAGCATCAGTCATTCCAATGAATATTCAGGACTGATTTCCTTTAGGATTGGCTGATTTGATCTCCTTGCAGTCCAAGGGACTCTCAAGAGTCTTCTCCAACACCACAGTTCAAAAGCATCAATTCTTCGGTGCTCAGCTTTCTTTATGGTCCAACTCTCACATCCATACATGACTACTGGAAAAACCATTGACTAGATGAACCTTTGTCAGCAAAGGTCTCTGCTTTTTAATATGCTGTCTAGGTTGGTCATAGATTTTGAAATTATTACTCCTGAAATAAAAGGAGCAAGTGTCTTTTAATTTCACAGCTGCAGTCACCATCTGCAGTAATTTTGGATCCCAGGAAGAGAAAGTCTGTCATTGTTTCCATTATTTCCCCAACTATTTGCTGTGAGGTGATGAGACTGGATGCCATGATCTTCGTTTTTTGAATATTGAGTTTTAAGCCAGCTTTTTCACTCTCCTCTTTCACTTTCATCAAGAGGCTCTTTAAAAAAAAAAAAGAAAAGAGGCTCTTTAGTTCCTCTTCGCTTTTTTGCATAAAGGTGGTGTCATCTGCTTATCTGAGGTTATTGATATTTCTCCCAGCAATCTTGATTCCAGCTTGTGCTTCATCCAGCCCTGCATTTCGCAGAAAGTACTCTGCATATAAATTAAATAAGCAGGGTGACAATATACTTGACATACTCCTTTCCCAATCCTAAAAAACAAAAATTCCACATAATCCCATGCTTGAAGAGTAATCACAAAGAGAAATGATATGTACTTTTTACACACACTTGGGATCATGATATACGTTTTTTATTTATTTTTTATTTTTTGGGGAAAAAGAGGGCAAGGGGCCCGCGAACGGCTGCATGCCACTATCCCTCTCCCCATCACTGGGGACAGAGGGAAGGACATGGGCATGGACGTGTGACAGTGGCAACAGGCTTGCCACCGGCCCCCCGACCACGTGCGTCCCCCCAGGAAAGGGGATGGCGGGGCCTCCCTGTGACGCCCTGCCTCTCCCCTGTTCTGTCCCAGCCCACGAGCAAGGCCCACGGCAGGGAAATGGTACACGTTTTGCCCCTTGCTTTTCTATTAATACGAAGACATTTGTGTTTTCTCGCAGAGGCGCTCAGCACAGTGGACTTTGTTGCTCCTGATGACCGAGTGGTCTTCCGCACCTGTGAAAGGGAGCAAAACAAGGTCGTCTTCCAGATGGTAGGACATCCCAGGGCTGAGCGCACTTCCCATCTCATGCCCTGGGCCGGGGGAGTGTTAGTGCCTGGGCTCCGTTATACAGTGGTCTTCAATCTTCCTGAAGATCCTTCATTCATTGGTTTCAGAGATCTGCTCGTGAGTGATTATACTCTTGGAGACGGTTTATGGAAATCAAACTATTAGCGGTCTATTACATGCTTCCAGTCTCAAATTTAATTTCCTTCATTGTAGGGATTATCTGTTTATCCTGACATGTGTATTTTTATTCCCTAGCATCAGTTGTTCAGATCATGGTCTTTGTTTTGTATAGTGTATATATATTTACCATTTAAAGAAATTAGGTTTCTTCAAGAGTAGTTTTTGGGGACTTCCTAGCAGTCTAGTGGTTAAGACTCTGTGCTTTTACCACAGGGAGCATGGGTTTGGTCCTTGGTTGAGGAAGTAAGATCTCACATGCCATGCAGTACAACCAGAAAAAAAAAAAAGAGTGGTTAGGATTTGCGTTAGAGTCATAGTGATTCTGTCATTCTCTCACTGTGGGCATTTCTCAGTATTTTTTTCAGAAATACTTCCTGGATAACACTTAGGTTTGTTAAAAAAAATTGATAACAGGACTTCCCTGGTGGCCCAGTGGTTAAGAATCTGCCCGCCAATGCAGGGGATATGGGTTTGATCTCTGGTCCAGGATGATTCCACATGTAGTGGGGCAACTAAGCCTGTGCACTGTGACTGGCGAGCCCGCATGCCCTAAAGCCGATGCTTCGCAACAAGAGAAGCCACCACAGTGAGAAGTCTGCGTGCCGCAGCTAGAGAAAGCCTGTGCGCAGCAACAAAGTAATTAAAAAAAAAACTGATATCAATGAGTAACCATATGATAAAGTAGATACAGAAGAATGTGAATTATATAATCTAAGTGGTGGGTATATGAATGTTCCCTCTAGAATCTTTCCAACTTTTTTGTATGTTTCAAAGTATTGACACCATTGATGACATTTTCTTAGGTCTCCAGTGAGCCAGTCCAGTGGGCTAGCTACTTGGGAGAATAACACCTGGTCTCCACTTGCTGGCGTGTGTGTGTGTGTGTGTGTGTGTGTGTGTGTGTGTGGTTTGCACGTGTATGCCCGTGCATGTGTGTGGTATGCCTGCGTGTGGTTGTCTGTGCATATGGACTGTGTCAGGGCCGTGGTTGATATAGCCTCTTGTGTTCCCAGGGGACTTCAGATGCAGAGCGAGCCCTTGCTGTGGCCAGGCTTGTGTAAGTTCTTCCCTCTTGGGGGACTGCCTTTGCCTCTCCTGTGGGCCCTGAGGTCTTACTCTTCCCTGTGACCTTGGAGGTGACCACCCTTCTGCTTCCTAGTCCACTACCTTCTGTTTTCAGGTTAAGAGGGTCATATTTCCTTCTCTATTTGTGGTGAATAAGGGCCGCCCCAGGTATGATGTGAACCCACTGTGTCTGGACCCCAGAGAACCTTTGGGTGGGGGCCTGTTTGTTAGTGTTTATTTATGAGGCTTCCTTTCTGGAGACTACCATGACTGTGAACCCTGAGCTTTTAAATCTCATGAAGTGTAAGTAAGAGTTACTGCTTTCTAAATTAATGAAGGCAGCAGAGTAATGTGGTTCAGGAGATGGGCTTTTGTGTTAGCTGTGGGCTGGAATCCTGACTTTGCTATCTGCTGACTGTGTGACCTTAGATCTGTTACTTAACCTCACTGAGAACTTAGGTTTCCTCATCTATAAAATGAGACCAGTAGTCCCACTTCCCTCTGGCATTATAGGGAAGGGTACATGAGATGATGCATTTAAATATCTTTGCAATATGTGGCATGTAGTGAGTGCTTGGTAAGTTGTTAGCTCTTGTTATTAATTACAATGAGGGTGAGAAAAAACTTGGGTAGTAGTTGCCGCTGGTCACAGACAAGTAACTGTGTATGTACCAGATGATGAGGAAAGGGTCCTTTTTACATCTGAGGACTGTTTGGAGGAAGCTAACTATGCAGCCGAGCACACCAAGACAGTCCCCCACTTCCACCAGAACCAGTGCTCTGGGAAAGGGCTCTTGTGCCTGGGTCACTTTTGTGCATCGGCAAATGGCTTTCACTACCCAGTTAGGACTGGAACTCTGGGATGGAGTTCCGTGTGGCTGTCACTCAACATTCAAGTCATCTGATACAACTCAAAGCTTGCCGAATTCTCTACAACTAGCCTTTCCTACATGTGTGAGCACCTTATATTCTTCTCTGGAGCTCTGCCCAGGAGGAGAGGCGGTTGCATATTTTAGAGACAGAATTTTTCATTTTCTGTCCCTGAGGGTTGGTGTGTTTCAGAGGGCCAATAAGAATTTCAGGAGCTCAGACCCATACTTTTGACTTTATGTCCTACCCTCAAGTTGAATATTTATTACCTTTCCTCCTTCTTGTTTTTCCAGAGAAAATGATGTGGCTGGCATTGACGTCAACATGGGCTGTCCTAAAGAGTATTCCACCAAGGTAAACTGCTTTCTTTGTACTCTTCACAAAAGTAGGGTGCAAATTAAAGGAGACTGACTAGAGGTGACAACTAAGTACAGTGCCTGACTCTGGACTAGATCCTGTACTCATGAGCAGGAAGTTCAAGAGGATATTAGATCAACTGGCAAAATTGAAATATAGATGATGGTAGATGAGCTAAAAAATACCATATCAATGAAAATATATGAAGTTGATAACTTCTGTGGTTATGTGAGAATATCTCTATTAGAAAATACACACAAATATTTAGGGGTCAAGAGCTATGAGATATATATATATGTGTGTGTGTGTATATATATATATATATATATATATATATATGTATAATTATCCTCAAATGGTTCAGGGAAAAAAATTTTAATTTCATTTACTTAATCTTTGTCTGTGCTGGGTCTTTGTTGCTCCACACTGGCTTTCTCTAATTGCGATGAGTGGGGACCACTCTCTAGCTGTGGAGCATGGGTTTCTCATTGTCATGGTTTCTCTTGTTGCAGAGCACAGGCTCTAGGGCCTGCTGACTCAGTAGCTGGGGAGCAACGAGGCATGTGCAACCTTGGTTTTGGAGGTGGTTTGGAGCAGATGTGCAGTCTTCCTGGATTCGGCATGTGCCCTGAGGCATGTGCAGTCTTCCTGGATTAGGGATCGAACTGGTGTCCCCAGCATTGGCAGGTGGATTCTTAACCATTGGACCACCAGGAAAGTCCAGGAAAAATTTTAGATGTGCATACACATACACATGTATACATAAATAAATATTCACACACACACACACAGAGCACTCGTGCCCAAGTAATAATGCTGTAAATGTTAAAAGAAAGAAAAATGTGAACAGAGCTCTGTCTTTTTCATGATAAAAATAGAGGATGCAATATATATATATCCCAATTGTCGTATCAGAAGAGACCAGACAGGACTGCAGTGGAAGCTCTGAGAAAGGAACAGAAGGGCAGCCCTTAAACGCAGGCTCTTGTGGGGAAATGTGGTCCTGAGGAGGAGTCTTGGGACCTGGCAGGCCAAGGGAGGGGTATAAGCTGGGACTTGGAGGCCAATATGCAGTAGAGGCAGGGAACCTTGATTTGATCAGAGGGTTGAGCAGTGGGAAGGGAAGAGGCAGCAGAGGAACATGTGATTGAAAATCTTGGTTGGGACCAGGTTAACTGAACTTTGACTTCTTAGATATCTCTGACCTGTTTTGGAACAGAGAAAGCTTGTGATCAGAAACTTAGTCTCTTCCCCCAGGGGAAGCCAGGGTTGCTAGTTTCTTGTGTGTCTTTCCAAATATATTCTATAAATAGAAATGCTAATCTAGAAGCCATGTGTCTAGTGGATTCAAGTGTAAAGAGGCTAGAGGTCAGGACACAGATATCCGAGATGAGTATCTTGAGTCCACAGGAGAAACCAAGGATGGAGAGAAGAAAAGCCAAATTGGGGCAGAATTTGACAGTGCTTGGCTGGCAAATGATCACACTGGGAGTGAGAGGTGGGGTGAGTTGTGGGGGCAGAGGGAGGATAGACTGACAGCCAAGAGGATGGTTGGTCTCAGTGTCATTGGGACTGCTGGAGGAAGAGGGGTTTGGAGAGGATGTAAAGGGCAGCTTGGAGCTAACTGAGTGTAAGGCACCAGAGGACTCCTGCAGGGTCACCTTGGAAACCTGATCATAGGGTGCGAGGGTCTGCAGTCTAGATGTGGCAGATTGTCCCCATAGCCCACGCCCAGAGTCTGCTCTCAGGAGTTGATTGGCCTGAGGACCCTTGCTTTAGGCCAAGACGCCGAGACTGCCTGAGGGAAAGGCCCTTGGGGTACTTGAAAACCAGAGCACCTTGTGGGTGACTGCTTCAAGGAATCGTGGAAGTTTACCCTTGTCTCTTGCTAAGTGGCTCAGTGCTAAAGAACCCACCTGCCAACACAGGAGACGCAGGAGATGCAGATTCAATCCCTGGGTCGGGAAGATCCCCCGGAGTAGGAAATGGCAACCCATTCCAGTATTCTTGCCTGGGAAATTTCATGGGCAGAGGAGCCTGGCAGAATACAGTCCATGGGGTGGCAAAGAATTGGACATGGCTGAGCATGCACGCAAGGAGTTGAAAACATCAGGCTCTGTTTTGCTACCGTCTAATTATTCCCTCATGCACCTGAGTTGTGTATGGAGCAGAGCTGAAATGGTTGGAATATTCCCCCTGACATCATGGAGTGAAAAAAGCAAGGAGCAGAATTGTATATGACGTGTCACCATTTCTGTGTGGGAAATGGGGAATGAATATATATATTTACACTTGTTTTTATATATTTGGAAAGATACACAAGAAACTGGTGACACTTGTTTCCCCTGGAAAAGGAAACTTAAGTTTTCCTTTGGTTTTGCAGAAGAAATAAGGTTCCCTTGCAGGGGTGCTACTCCAGATAATTAACAAGGTCACAGCACTGGCACTGACCAGTCAGAACAGATACCTCCCAGTGCGCCGTACCCAGTACCTGCCAGCTGAATATCTGCTCTCTTCTTATGGTTCAGAAATGGAAGTCATATTAAAAAAAATAAATTGAATACTTTTTTTCTCCTTCTAAGCAGGGAGAGTTTTACTCTTCATCCTTTTGAACCTTTAAGATTTTTAATATGTTGCCTATTCAAAAAAGCAAATTAAGAAGTTAAATAGAAAGGAAAGAAGGAAGGGAGGGAAGGAGAGAGGAAGGAAAGAAATGCCAGTTAGGAAAGCCATTGCTGGGGAAGGAGCAGAAAGACCAGAGTTTAGATTCTGCGATTCCACAAGGCAGGGCTGGATTGTGTGCGAGGGGAGGGGCAGTGGAGCCCTGGTGAGTGGCCAGGGCTTCCTCGAGGCCTCTAAGGTTGTGTCTGAGGTGGTCCAGGGCTAGAAGCCCTGCTCTTCCCGTTCTCCTCTGAAATGCAGACTCAGTCTGTACTGGTTCAGCATTCTCTATGGTTCTAATGTGTATTTCTGAAACATGACATTAAACTGTAATTAAATTTAAACCTTCTGAGCACATTCCGTGAGCATTCATTAGTTTGTAGTTTATATCCTGACAGCATATCTTTATTGGATTTGTCTTTCTTCCCTTCACCTCATTCTGAATGGGTTCAGATTTTTAACATTCCCCCCTCTTCCGATTATGAAAGTAATTCATGCCATTGTCCAGAGCTTGGATAATATAGAAAAGGCCAAAAAAAAAAGAAGCAAAAACAGGAAAATCATCAGTAATCTCACCATCAAGAGACGATGACTGTTACTCATGTTGAGATTTAAGTGGCTCTGGGGATTGTTGGTTTCCATTAGTTGGGGATTTTGTTAGAGTTTGACACTCAGGACTGAGGGGCCCTTG
Organism: Cervus elaphus; assembly: GCF_910594005.1. Classification (NCBI taxonomy): domain Eukaryota; kingdom Metazoa; phylum Chordata; class Mammalia; order Artiodactyla; family Cervidae; genus Cervus; species Cervus elaphus. Next base: position 36,152,048 of record NC_057818.1, read on the forward strand.
TTGCTGGCAGGGGAGCGGGGTCTGGACATGATCTGCAGCCTGTGTGCCTCTGTGTGGCTTTGCTGGCAGTGGTGGCAAGTGACGGTAGGATAGGAAGAAGGTGGATTCAATCTCATTTCAAAGGAAGACCAATCCATTTTTTTTTGAGGCTTGGCAGCTGGTGGGGTTTAGTTTATTAAGGCACTGAAACCCTCGATAGGAAATGGGCAGTGCTGAAAAATGATTTTTCTAGAACCCGTTTCTAGGTAGATCTGCAGGTCTTGCTAAGGGGATCAGAGTGACGGCTTTTAGAATTCGTCAAACTGATCCCTGGTGTTGTGGGCACGGATGCTGCTGCTTTCTTGCTTGCCCAGGAGAAGTGCTGATCACCAGTGGACCTTGGTTTCTGGGAGGCAGGTGTGAGGTGCTGCCAGGTTGCCATCCTACAGGGAGGAGCTGCCCTCCTCCAGCTCTAAGAGCCCCTGTGTGTGCTTTTCCTTAGGGAGGAATGGGAGCTGCCCTGCTGTCAGATCCTGACAAAATCGAGAAGGTAAGTCCTGCCCTTAAGAGGTCTCTTAAGTGTGCCTGTGAGCTAGAGCTGTTGGGAGCACCTTCCCTCCCCTCCCCTCCCCTGAGATTAAGGGAATTACTCACTCCACCAGGGTCTGGAAAGTTTTTAAAAGACTTCCCGGTGATTTTGACATGCAGCCAGGTTCAGGAACCCCTGAGCCATCCTGCAGCAGCCTTGGTGTTCCTGAAAAGCCCAGGGTTAGGGACATGTCAGCCGAGAGCCAAGGGCCCTGAGGTCTCATTTAGAACCACCTTTATATGCCTCTCTTCCTTCTGAGAAGATCATGAGAGCACAGGCCAGGCTACCTGTGGGTTGTAGACATGCTCAGTGGCCACATGTGTCAAGGCATAGGGGCTTGGCCTCTCCCAGTGGGTCCCCTGCACACAGACAGAGTCCATCATCAGTATGAGAGCAAGCCAAGCTAGGGCCATACGAGGTAAGCTGAATTAGTCCCCTCTGGTCCCTTTCCTCTGTGATTCTGGTGGCCAGGTTTACAAGCCGTTAGGGTCAGACTGATGTTTGCCACCCAGTGCTAGGAGCTGCCAGGGCATGTGGGAGTAACATTTTCTGTCACACCACATGCACCTTTGACTTTTCTCTGTCAATTCACCAGCCTTCTCCTTGCTGTTCCTCTAGCTACCTTGATTTCCTTTTCCTCCTCCATCCCCACTTCTGTCTCTGGGCCTTAAGCCCCCCCAATGCCTCCCACATGCTAACAGCATGGGATGAGGCGCCACTGCTAAGAGGTGCCATTGCCATGTCAGCAGCTCAACCTTGTACATCCCTCCAGCCCCACTGTCTCTGGGGTCTAGGAAATCCAGCATGTTTGTGAGTTAGGGGCCTTCTCATTTTTCCTGGGTGCGCATAGGCACAGAAAATGACCTCAGACACCTCTTTGCAGGCTGGAGTGTATGTGGACAGTTGTGGGTGTCCACCCTTAGGGGTGGTTTTCTTCCTAACATGTACATACAGGCATTTCTGTTATCCTCTGGCCTCCTGGCTTTTCCCACCTGTGCTGTTTGCTCTGTCTTCGCCACCGCCCTTCTTCGGGCACATTGTACGCAGGAGGCAGCAGCATTCCCAGCTCACCTCAGAAGCTCACTTCACTTCTGTCTAACTGTTTTCAAGTGGCACCTGGGCCAGCAGGCCCTGTCTTGCCCATGATCTGTCCTGACAGCCCAGCCTCTTGGTCCAGTGTCTCCTTCACTGGTTCTTGTAATCCAGCTGTCTGCTGCCCCCTCCTGTCTAGAACCAGGCTGGTAATGGCTGCCTGAGTGTCCCCTCTGCTCTGCTAGACAGGGATCCAGTTTCTTGGAAGAGGGCTCTTGGGATCACCTTCCCTCTAGCTTGCCTGGCCCAAAATTTTTGATGAGGGAAGAAGATAAACATAGCAAGGTCACAGACATGCAGTGTCATCTACCCCTTTCTTGGTCTCTGACTCTTGGTCTGGTCTTGTTACTTCCCTGACACTTTCCTATGTGACTTTCTTGATCTGTGTTTGGAGTCCTTTGCAATTAATGTGCAAAATAAACGCTTTTAAATAGGATGACAATGTTGTCTTTTCCTTTGCCCGTTCCTCTGCTGTATATCTGACTCCCCAGAAAGGGAGGACAGGGCCCAGGACCTTTTCAAGCTCTCCTGTTCCTTCACTTGGCAGACCTTGGCACAGCACTCAGGGAACATGCCTTCAGACAGGAATGGAGCTGTGAGCCATGTGTTCTCAATCAGCGTTAGGCCTCAGAACCATTTTGAGGAGAGAACATGTTGGACAGAGTCTTTTGAAAACACATATTCCTAAGCCCTGCCTCATTCAGGAGAGATGAGGTGGAATCTATGATTCTGCATTTCTTAGGCTCTCCAGGTGATTCTGATGTTTGTCCTGGCAAAGGATCACACTGTGTCCTGCACAGGCATGTATGTAGATCCATACATACATTCATTCCCTCACGCATTCATTTACCAGATATATTTATACTGCTATGAACCAGGTAAGTGACTGCTGGGGCTGGGGCTCTAGTGGAGAAAAAAGGTGAGCTCCTTCCTTCACAGAGCTTCCATGTAGATGGTGTGCAACAGATGCATTCACATGAACATAAATGTGTCTGTGCCACTGGGCCACACGCGTCTGGAGTGAAATTCATCAGCACAAGCCGCTGTGGTGATTATTCCAGAAGAGGCAGATGTTCTTGTGTTCTCCCCCACCATAGATCCTCAGCACTCTTGTGAAAGGGACGCACAGACCTGTGACCTGCAAGATTCGCATCCTGCCATCGGTAAGGATGATGTGTTACACCTGAAGGTCCATTTTCTCTGGAGATGTTGGTTGAGGGGTGTGAATGATTCTTGAGGGGACGGGTCAGGTTTGGAGGAGTCGGGAGATCTGAGTCCACTTTGGGAGCTGGCAGCTGCTCCCTCTGTGGCTGCAGTAACCACCCTGTGTGGCCCCGTCCCTCAGCTGGAAGACACCCTGAGCCTTGTGAAGCGGATAGAGAGGACTGGCATCGCCGCCATCGCGGTTCACGGGAGGTGAGTTGTCCCCTTGCTAGTGACCGACTTGCAGGGAGGTCTTCAGCCATTTTGATGCTTCTTCACCAGACCCCGGGCACCTACCAGCTTTTCTTCTATGTACCCAGCCTAGCTCTGCTTAGCTCTTTGACACCCCCTGAATCTGGAGGGCAGTCTAACTCTTTCTGGGGTTGCATTTTTCTTTGTTTCATTCATTGAGCATCTACTGGGTGGTAGAAACTGCACTGAACTTTAGAGATACAGACACACCAAAGGGAAGGAGAAACGCCCCTGCCCTCAGGATGTGCAAATGCTAGAGATCGAGTGATTTGCTCAAAACTGGGTCATGCAGTCAGGAAGTGGTGGAATTAGAACTCTGCCTCTGAATCTCATTTTCTTTCCACTACGTTCAGCACTAGCTTTTCTCCTGAATGACCCCAGGCAGACCGCTGTTCTTTTATAGGCACTGCCTCTTTTGTCTGCCCTTGTTGGACTACCAGCTGTCACAGGGACTGCTTTAAACAGTCCTTAGGTCTGCAGCAAATGTGTTCTCTGCTGAGAGCTGAGGTGTTGCTGAAGGCTGTCCTTGGTTTCCCAGTAGAACTTGCTCCCTGTGTCCAGGATGTACTTGTGTACCAAATCCCAGGTTTGGCAAATGTTGGCTGGAGTGACCTCCCTTCTGAATGATGTTCCTTGTGAGTTCAAGGGTCTTACAGGAACAGCCCATTTCTTGCAGGTGTGTCTATTACAGCATTTTCAGAGAAGGGAACCCAGAACTTCAATATACAAAAACAGAGCAAAGCAGAGCTGTGTGTGTTGAAGCCAGCAGGGGGAGGTGAAAGGCCACGCACATGTACATACACACCCCTTCCAGAGGTAGCAGGCTTTGGGCTCAGATGCCTGGCTTCAAATCCCAGCTCTGCTGCTGGTTGGCTGTGTGTCCCTGGACAAGTTATTTAACCTTTCTGAGCACTACAGTCCTCATTTGGAAATTAAGATAGTTTCTGTTGTTGCGAAGCTTCTATGAGACTGTGAATATACAGTCTTGGCATAATGCCTGGCAGATAGTGTTCTCTGAATAAATAAAGCTATTCCTTTTTCCCAGTAGTTGGAAAGACTAGGAAGACAGAATTGGGCAAGTTTAAAGAGGGACTTTCTGGCTATCAAAGCTGTTACGGATGGGTTAGAATTGGGCTGCCAGGGGTGTGGGAAGGTGGAGGTGGAGGCTGGATTGATGGGACTTCCTTGGGTCCTGTGGCCCCTGACACTTTGGTTGAGGGGTATAGCAGAGGGACACCATAAACAGGGCCTGGGCAAGGGCTGTTTGGTTGGCCATCTGGTTTGCCCGTGAGCACAACTCAGGTTGGGGTTTACCTTAGCTTCCCTAAGACTCACTCACTCATACACAGGAACTTCTTGCAGCTGATCTTGGATTCAGGGGCCTTGGGCTGTGGCCCCGCCTCCCCATGACCCTTGGTGACAGCCATGGTCTGTGGCCTGCTCCGTGCCAGGTGCCTCTCCCCAGGATCAGCTGCCCAGCTTGACCTCAGTACAGACAGCTGTGTGGGAGTGTCCTGTCTGAGTGGCAGCAGCTGTTCGCTGTCCCCAGGGAAGGGCAAGACCAGGACAGTAGGGGCAGCATTTTTTTTTTGGGGGGGGCAGCATTTTTAAGGCAGCATCCCTCATCTCTGGCAGAGGCGAGGAGAAGTTGGGGGTGGCCATGTGACCACCCTCTTCGGCTCCCGACAGCCACGCCTCGCCTGCGGGCCTCTAAGGGCTGAACTTGGTGTGTACCTGCGCTGCCCCTGCCTCCTGCAGCCGGGGTCAGGGAGAGCCATGCCCTGTAGCCTGGAGCCCTGTCCCTGCTGGCCACATGGCCTTCCTGAGTGCCAGCAGGGAGGACTGTTGGGCCTGACTCACGTCACTGGGGCTCAGTGTGACGCAGCCTTTGGCACTCAGCCCCCAGCCCCATCTCTTTATCTCCAAGGAAGCGAGAGGAGCGGCCCCAGCACCCTGTCAGCTGCGAAGCCATCAAAGCCATCGCTGAAACCCTCTCCATTCCCGTCATAGCCAAGTAAGCCTCCCTTCCTCCTTGTTTGGTCCTTTATGCCTCATTTTACTCAGAGGGATTTGAACTAACAAACAGAAAACGGAATGAGATAGCATAAAAAAATGACCCTCAGGGAAGAGAAGACAAGAATGTGGCAAAAATGAACTTGGGAACAAGGCTTAGAAGTGTCTGTTGTGTCCCTTGGCCTCTGGTGAGCGGCTGATATTAAGTATGTGGTAGGCAGGGGTCCAGGGCATTCTGATGGAGGGGTCGAGGTAGGAGCATTTAGGGAGAGAGAGAGCAAGGAAGAGGCTGCCGAAAGGCCCCCGGGGAAGGTGGCGTCATACCAGGGCTAGGTGTTTAGGGTGTAGGGGGAGGCAATCCATGCCAGAGCACAGAGAGCCGCAGCTCAGGGGCAGGAGGCAGGTCACAGGCCAAACCCAGATCCTGGCAGGTGTCGGGGACCGATGACCAGCCTGCCGGCTCAGCAGCTGGACAGCAGTGTCCTGGTGTCACCGGGGAGCTGGCCTGTGTCAGCCAGTTGGGAGTCCAGCTCAGCCCTGTTCCTGCCCAATGGCAAGTTGGAAACAGAGAGGTTCTAAAACCTTGACGAAAGTCGTGCCTGCCTAGAGGCAGGGAGTGGGAAGCTAAGGCAGGGGTGGGGGGGTGGCAACCAGGCCCACTTTGCCCAGGCCAAGGCAGGTTGGTGGTGGCTTGGAGAGGGGAGGAGGCTGCTCAAGACCCTAGATTCTATTGCTATCTGAGGGAGCTCCTCCACCCCTCATCCCACACGCAGTGCTGTCTCTGAGCTGAGGCTGCCACCTGGCTCCTAATGAAACAGACAGAGAGCAGTTTCCAAGTGGCCATGGTATGGCCTGAAGGGAAATTGCAACCACACCAGGCCTCCTTCCTTCCTCTCACAACCGCCCTGCGTCTGTTCCCTTTCTAGGGTTTGACCCAGCCATTAGTGGGCATGTAGGGCCCCTACAGCCTGGGGCTTTTCCTGTCATCCCCGTATCCATGTACAGATACCTGTCCTTCAGACCTGGGCTGGCTTTAGTCACTGTTGAGAATGGGGGACTGGGGAGGGTAAATGTTCCTGAGTACCTGTGAAGTGCCAGGCACGGTTTGGGCTGCTGTTCTCTATTATCTCACTCAGTGTTCCTGGCCCCGCAGCAGGGTGCATGTTGTGCTCTCCAGTCTCCGAAGCTGTCATAGCTGAAGGGCTTGGCCAAAGCCACATACTTAATAAGCAGCAGATCCAGGAGTTGCCTGTTTCTGACAATGCTGGTACGAGGCTGGGGCTACCCTTCACCAACCCCCCATCCCCACCGGCTGTTGCTTTTCAGTGGCGGATCTCACGACCACATCCAAGGGTATTTGGATATAGAAGACTTCCGACGAGCCACGGCAGCCTCTTCAGTGATGGTGGCCCGGGCGGCCATGTGGAACCCGTCTATCTTCCTCAAGGAGGGTCCACGGCCCTTGGAAGAGGTCATGCAAAAGTACATCAGATATGTACGTCTATACACTTTTTCACAACAAACTTTTCTCTCTGCCTGCCTGCTTTCTGCAGAAAGTGCTTTGGGTGAGCCTCCAGCCCCCGGCAGCCCATGTGGTTCCTCTCCTTTTCTTTGTCGTGTCGCGAGGCATTGGGTTTTCCTGGCTGCAGTGCAAAGAGTGGGCTGCCCTACCATCACCCCCTTCTGAAGGCTCCAAGGTGTGGGGGTCATCGCATGGGCCTCTGGATCCAGGATGCTGTCAGGGCCCCTAACCCATGATACCTTTCTCTAATTCCCTGTCACCCCTCTGCCCCCCATGTGCACAGTGCCAGTGGGTTGGCACTTCAGCAGCCACAGCCAGGAGTAGCCATCATAGCAGCTGTTGCTGAGGGCAGATTCTCTCCATAAAGACATGTCACCTGGCCATCAGTCATAATCACTTCTCAAGCTCTTCTCTTGTAATTCCCAGAAAGCAAAATAAGCAAAAATGTAGTTTCCAGTTAGGCTACTTCCTCTGACTCAGGAAGTAGCCTAACTTTAACCCTTTCCTTGGGGAATAGCTTTTTCTTCCCACCAGAATGGTGATGGTAGTGCCAGGGCATTTCCTGTAAAGAAGTTTTTTGTCACCTACCATGTCTCACTGGCACAGCCCTGACACCCTATGGGACTCTGTGGCCAGCTGTGTGTGTGTGTGTCTGTCGGCAGAGACAGTGAGTGGTCCTCAGACTCCTCATCAGTGAGGGGGGTCTGAGCAGAGAGTGAAGTCCTCGCCAGAGCAGACTCCCACCCTCCTCTTCAGTCCTGGAGCCCCCACCCACCTGGGGGTCAGGAGCTTCTCAGACTCTCAGGCGGCCATGACCATGCCTGGGCAGTTGTGGCTGCCATGACATGTGGGTGTCCTCAGTGCTGAGCGAGCTGGGGGTGGGGGAAGCCCTGAGGCCTATGCCCAGAGCCGGCAGCCTCTGTCCTCAGGCCTCTTCTGCTCATTGCTGCAGCCTTCATCCCCTTGGTCCCAGATGTCCTATCGGCCAGGTGAGTGACCACCAGGCTCTCCGACAGCCTGGGTCAGCCAGAGGTGAGGGGCTGGGCTCAGCCTAGGTGGGCTGGCTGGTGGCCTGTGGCTGGGATGGCATGGTCAATAGAGCCAAGCTCTCTCACTGGCTGAGTGGTGATGGTATCCTTCCCGCACAGCCCATCCCTTGGCAGCACCTCATGAGGGTGTGTTGGGCCAGAGAAAGGGAGTGGCTTTCCAGCACAGGCAGGGCTGCTTCTGGTCCAGCCAGGTGCCTCTGTCCCAGACAAGCTGAGTCAAGCCCTTGCCACTGGCCGGGACTTACCCCTGGGTCCCTGCTGTGTCGTGACGCACTGAGGCAAGGCACTGAAGACACAGGCCTAGGTGGAGGGATTAGAAGAGTGTAGGGGATGAGTGGTGGAGGGGTGGGTTCTGGCGGACTGGGGCACCGTTTGACCCTTGCTCTCCTGCCCTCCCCAGCCAGGCCGACTTCACTGGGCATCCCCAGGCACTCGACTTGCCTCGTTGAGCCTGCATTTCCCCATCTGAGTACTGGTACCCATTTGTTGAGCTCGTGACACATGTGAACATGCTTGGTCCATGATGCTGGGTTTTCCCATGTTGGGGGAAGTTGTAGACAGGCTGTTTAAGATGGGGGAGTGGCAGGTACCAGCCAGGGTTATAAGGAGTAGAGGAATCTCACCCCTGTCCTGGGGCTGGTTCTGTCACACCAGATCTTGGCTGTTTCCCACTCCCCACCATGGAGGATGCTTGGCAGCAGGTCCTCAGTGGTAGCTGATGCGGGAGCAGCTCCCTGCACATCTGGCCCTGGTCAGCCTGTCCTAGGTAGAGTGTTCTCCTGACCGGGGGCCTTGGCTGCAACCCTCAAGCCTTGTGTCACTAACCAGAGGAGTAGATGGCCAAGGTGGAGGTGGCTCTTTTGTGGGGCCTCAGCTCCAGGCCCCCTCAGGCCTCCTTGGAGCCACTGTCCCCGCCGTCAGAGCAGCGCGGGCTCATAGCCTGCCTGGGCAGTAGGGGGACTCACAGCGGTTCTTCTCACAGGCTGTGCAGTATGACAACCACTACACCAACACCAAGTACTGCTTGTGCCAGATGCTGCGAGAACAGCTGGAATCACCCCAGGGAAGGTTACTCCACGCTGCCCAGTCTTCCCAGGAAATTTGGTGAGAGGGACAACGGGCTGTTCATCTGTCCATGCAGACATGCCCCAGACCTGACCCTGAGCCATAAACTGACTACCAGGGAACCCTGGGGGTGGATTTGCAGAATGCAGATTGTGGGGTACAGCTTTGCCTCACAGAAGCGGGTACTTGCAAAGCTTTAGAACCTACTATCCCTGGACTGATCTCAGCAGCAGAATTTTGGAAACTAGGGCACCAGTTGGATGGAGGAAGGTGAGGGCTGGGCTTGGGAATCCCTGGGGAGGAAGGGGCTTTCCTGGTCACAGATCTGTCACATGCCAGGCCACCAGGATCCAATGGTTAGGAGACTTGGGGTCTTAGAATGGAACCCCCGGCCTGTGCCCACGCCTTCACCCCATCTAGAGGCCACCCTTTGGTTCTTCAAATCTGCTGGAGCTCCAACTCAGGTGGTAGACTTTGGGGGCCACGACAACCTGGCCTCATGCCTGTCCCCACAGCTCCCTGACTACCTGTGCTAGTACGGGGCCTCCTACCTAGATGCTGTCTCCCCTGCACGTTCGCTGCTTCTACCCTCCTTCCCCCAGAGAAGGCTTTCTGGACCAGGCTCGCCCTCAGGCAGCCATCTTCATGAATATCCTCCAGTCCTTAAGATGCTCCCGAGGGAAGAGCCTTGCCAGAACCTTCCTCCTCGCCCTGGGCTTGTGGTGCTCAGTCTGTCCCTCTCCCATGTGGCTTAACCAGCTCGACTTAAGTACCTTGTGAGCTCGGGGACAACTCTCAAGAATTATCACTCTGTTGCTCTGGGTGGTATCTCATTTTAGGTTTGGCCTAACTGTTTGTGGTCAGGGCAGGAAGTGGGGAACCAGTCAGTGGTCAGGCCTCCGTGTCTTCCTCCCACGGGCCCACATGAGAATGAGGTTGTGCATACCCCCCAGCGCTTGGTCTGTGTAGCTCACCTCACTCACTGCCGGCTGGGGACACCTGCCTATGTGCTCCTCCTTGGAAGAAAGGCTGCAGTGATGTTTGGAACCTTTTCCACCCAGCCCAGCCTGCTCTCCGGTGCTCACGCTTAGGGGGCGCCTGCTCCATTCTCCATCTGCTAGTTCAGGCTGATCTCAGGGATGTGTAGGAAGCACCTTCCAATGGCTTAACCCTGGTGGTGTTCCGGTGCATGTAGGGGACATTTCTCAGTGGCAGGCCCTGGGTTTTTGCAGCAGTTTCCTGCGTGCTGGCTGCACTAAGGGGCTTGCTCTACTCTTCTCATCCCTTCAAAGTGAGGCCTTTGGCCTTGGTGCCTTCTATGAGGAGACCACACGAGAGCTGGATGCCCGACGGGCCAAACTTCTGGCCAGGAGCCCAGAGGAAGCAGAGGGACCAGTTGAAGACACTTCTGGTATCATTAAGATGGCCATCAAGTTTGACCGGTAGGTCTCCAGCTTGGCTTCAGCGTGGGCCAGGGCCAGTCCTCAGGTCTGACTGGGCCAGCAAGCTGGCTGGTTAATGCCAAGCCATGGGACCACAGGCCTCCTTTATTTTGGATGCTTGTTCTCAATTTTCAGCAACCCAAAGAAGGCACTTTGGAGAAGACAGTCCCTGAAAGCCCAGGCAGTGCTGTCAGGGTGTGCATGCTGTTCCAAGGGTGACTAAACTATACCTTTTTCCTGACCCATCCCCTCCCACAACTCAATCTGGGGAGACTCGTCCCCCTTCTGTTACTGAAAATATGTGTTTTCTCCCTGAAAAAGTAGTGAAAGTATTAGTCGCTCAGTCATGTCTGACTCTTTGTGACCCCATGGACTGTAGCCCGCCAAGCTCCTTTGTCCACGGAATTCTCCAAGAATACTAGAGTGGGTTGCCGTTTCCTTCTCCAGGGGATCTTCCTGACCCAGGGATTGAACCCAGGTTTCCCGCATTGCAAGCAGATTCTTTACCATTTGAGTCACCAGGGAAGCCCCGGTTTTTACCTTGGCCCTCAGGAATTAACTGCCCATAAGAAGCTCCAAAAGAGCCGCAGGCCCTGAGCCCTTATCTAGCTGAGCAATCCACCCCTCACTGCCCCCTGTTAGGCCTGTGGTGCTGTCTCTATGCAGAAGTAGCCTCAGGCCAATTATTGCCTCAGCCAGTGACTCAGCTTCAAATGGGGCCCTGGCCCTTATCCTCTGTGATCTAGGATCTGAGCCTTTTTTGGGTCCCCAGACCCAGATAAGGAGTCAGTCTTGTCTGACAGAGACTTGGGAGGCGGGATGTGGGCTCAACTGTTGGACAGTCATACCCTGGAAGAGCTCCTGGTGGGAAGCTGGAATATGGTGCTTCCGTCCCTGTCACCACCTGGCTCTGGAGCTCGAGTCCACTGTGCCCACTGACACTCAGGGTACATAATCGGGGTGAAGCTAGAGCCTGAGACCATTATGTGGCAACCCTGCTCCCTACTCCTACCCACTCCCTCCTGAGGTTGTCTTGAGAGGCAAACGGTACCTCCCTTCTTGGCTGCTGAAGGCTGTTTTCCAGGCTGGAGCGCACTTCCCATCCTGATTCCCCAAGCAGCTGAAGCCCGTCTTCCCTTCAGGTAGAATGCAGGCCCCGAGCTGCAGGTGGGACAGAAGCGGGAGATTCAGGGACTCGGAGCAGGTGTCCTGAGGAAGCAGTCTGTGGTCTCAGTTCCTGCAGCTCCTCCAGGCACTGAGTCAGGCCCCTGCTGAGGAATGCAGTGCTAATGGTCATTGGGCCCTGACCCCTTCCCCGCCTCTCCCCAGGCGAGCATATTCACCCCAGATCACCCCCAAGATGTGCCTGCTGGAGTGGTGCCGGAGGGAGAAGCTGGCACAGCCTGTGTATGAAACGGTGAGTTCCTGGCTGTATCCTGCCCTCGTCCAGCCCACGCACTCCCGCTGCCACTGTGGCCCCCAGCCTGCCCGTAGCTCCACCTGGACTGCAGACCGCTTGACTGGAGCCTGGTGTTGCCTTCTGTGGGCTGGTTGCCACTAGCTCCTTCCTGGTGACAGTGAGCCTGCTGTCTAGTTCTGGACACTTTCATAAAACTGAACTAGAGACTTCAGTAAGTACTGCTTGGGCCAGTTCCTTCTGGTGGCATTGCCTGGGCAGGGGTCTCATCTCTGGAAAGGGCTGACTGGCTTAGGAAGGATGATCCAACCTAAAAGTTAGACTGACGGGTTTTTGGACCAGGCCTCAGCCAGTGGGGCACAGAATTGGGCCCCCCACATCTGGGCTCCTCAGTGGAAACTTTGAGATAGTCTTGCTTCACTTCCGTTGGTTCCCATGGCCGTGCCTGCTTAGGTTGCTCTGTCTCTTCTGAAATGGCCTGTGGACCTCCAAGCTTGTATCTTCTGGGCCTGGTGTCCCCCTCTGCCAGAGTGACTCTTCCAAAATGAATCTGACTCTGTCTCCCTTGCTCCCATCCTCATCAGCTCCCCAGCACCTTTGGGATCCAGCCCTCCCATCTCAGCACAGAGCACGAGCCCCGCACGTGTCTTTCCACTTCAGGTCCCACACACTCAGCTCCCCACCCACCACTCATCCTGGTTGCCTTGCCTGATGTACTTTCTGTGCTCCTGTCCTTGTTCCCTTTCACCCCTTTGCCATCCAGTGAGCTCCTCCTCCCTGAGGGGACCTGGCCCATCCAGATGTCAGCGGGAGGACGCTCCACAGTCACGCCCAGCTGAGGGCTGTGATGGCCTTTCGCTTAGGTCCATGACAGAACTCCTGACACACTGGGATGTTGCTGACTGTATTATTTGCCTTTCTTCCCTTGAAGAGGCATACAGGCCCTTCAGGGGAGGAGCATGTGATAGAGGTAGGCTTTGTGTGACTTAGGTGAAAGTACTTCATTTCTCTGCCTTAGTCGTGACCCTGGCAGGTGGGCCTCCAGGGCTTGGCCCTCTGGCTCTCATGTAGCTGTCCCTGTTTCCTTTGCTCTCTCTCTACCAGGTCCAGCGCCCTCTGGATCGCCTCTTCTGTTCTGTTGTCACTGTTGCTGAACAAAAGTACCAGTCTACCTTGTGGTGAGTTTTCTCATCAGTGGGCATGAGGCTTGGCGGCAGGGCCTGATCCTCGCATTGGCCTGGGAGGGTTAGGGGGGCCAGTATACCTAGATAGTGGTATCCCTGGGTGATGACCCCTTCCCCAGGTTTGTCAGAATTTCTGCCAAGGGTGTATAGAGTCAAGCCTCTCAGCCTCTCAGCCTGTAACCAGTCTGCCTATCTCCCTGCCTTATTGCCCCATACCTCATCTACCCAGGGACAAGTCCAAGAAACTGGCGGAACAGGCTGCAGCCATCGTCTGTCTGCGGAGCCAGGGCCTCCCAGAGGGTCGGCTGGGTGAGGAGAGCCCCTCCTTGCACAAGCGCAAGCGGGAGGCCCTTGACCAAGACCCTGGGGATCCCAGAACTCAGGAGCCAGCCATGCCTGGGGAGCTGTGCAAGAAGCCTTTTGTAGCCTTGGCAAGTGGTCAAGAGAGCCCCCTGGAAGGCTGGTAACCACTGTCCCTCCCTGGTCAGCCTCTCCCTGGGCCTGGCCCTAGGATGGCTGTGGGTGCAGAGCATCAGCCAGATGCCATTGGACAATTTTCTGCCCCTGCTGGACAGGAATTGAGAGGTTCTGGCTTGGGCCAGCAGCCTGGAGCACGGGCCGAGGGGTGCCCAGAGTGTCCCATCTCCCTCAGTGGGTCTAAGCAGCGGAGCTAAGTTCCCAGCGACCTCAGTATTTCCTTTGAAAACAGGAGCTCTCAGGTGGCACCTCCCCAACCTGACATTGGTGCAGTGCAATAAAGACACCCACCACCCTTACCCCCAGCTGGCTGCTTCAGCCTGGCTCTTTACCCATGGATGGATGTCTTGGCATTAGTCTGCTTCCAGCCTTTGGGCAGAACTGGGGCTTCCTGAAGCATTTCTCCTACCCATCCTAGATAGAGGTGGGGGATGGGGTATCACCTTTAATGCTCACTGGACTCCTGGACTCAAGTTGAGCCAGGAAAGCCCAAGAAGCCCATTCTGCAGATGCTAAACCTGAGGCACTGGCCATCAGTTGGCTTTCCTGATGAGAGATGATATGGAATCTGGGGGAACTGTTAGGGGATCTGGTACCCTAGTAAGGGACCAGGTCAGGTGAGTGGTGGGGTGGGGGGCGCTCAGTCTGACCCACCCCACCTAGCTGGAGTTCAGACCTCTGCTGGCTCTGGGCAGAGGACACTAGAGACTGCTGATGACAGCAATTTGGGGCCCTTGTGATTGCCCGCCCACGCCACTGCTCCCCTGCCTTCCGCCCCCACCGTCCCATCCCATTGGGCCGGAAGGAAGTGGCAGATTCTCTTTAATTTCCTCCTGGCAGTGAGAAGCAAACAAACGGCTACCACATCTTGTGGGGCCTCCCCTACTTAACTGGGAGGGGCCTTCTGACCAAAGGTCTCTGCCCAGCACCGCCCCCGCTTCCTCCGCTGTAAACACGCTGCTTCTCCTCCTCCTTTCAGAGCTCTGTGTGGAGGGGGGATTCCCCTCTGGGTCAAGGCCTTGTTCCTCTCATCTCCAGTCTGTACTCCTGGCTCTGAGGACCTGAGTCAAGGGTTGGGCGGGTGAGGCCCCTGCCTCAATCCTGGAGCGGCCCCTCCCTGCACCCACACTTGCTCTTCTGTTTGCAGATAAGGATACCACAAAACCAGGGCCTCCAGGAGCCCATCACTCTTTGACCTTGGGCGAGTCACTTCTAGTCCTTGCTGAGCCCAAGAGCCCTTCTCTGAGTGGGATCAGCTCTTCTACTGCCTGAGGCCAGCGGATAAATAGTCTCACCTGGCACTGTGCAGCTAATGGGGTCACTCTATGGTGAGGCTGCCCTAACTTCCCCGGGCCAGAGACTCCAGAGAAGGGCCCCACCCAGGAGACAGACTGAGGCTTGGTTCAGTCTCAGTCATCCAACTTTAGGCATAATTTCTGATTTTTCTTACAAAAAACATATTCAGTCAAAATGCCCCCTTTCCTTTTCCTCATACCCAACTGGAACAGCACAGACAGGTCCCAGTGGATCGACCCTCCAGGCATCCTGAACTTGTCAGAGCTTGTGGGAGGACCCTGGTGGGCCAGGTACCAAGTCCAGAGATCCACTTACCTGGTGGGGTTGGGCTCTGTCCTCAGACCTCTTCTTCCATCAGTGTGGTTTTCCTGGGGGGTGGGGTGTGGGGGGTGGGGTGGGGCTCTGCTCTAGAGTAGTCAGGTCTGTTTCTGGGCTATGGGCAAGGAAAGGCAGGGGTAGAGGTCAGCTGCTGAGATAGAGGTTAGAGTGTGGGGACTTTCAGGGGCCAGGAAAAGTATTGGGGAGAGGGTGTGCCACAGGGGAGCAAGTATGGGGGCCTAGTGTGTGTTCGTTGACCGAGGATGTCTAGCAGAATTCTGGTTGTATATGTTGGCCCTCAAATGGTCTCACTTTAGCATTCCTCAGTGATGCCTGCCCTTAACCTCAGAGAGGCGTAAGACCTGAGACCAACTGGGAGGGCCCAGTCAGATCTGAAAGCTGCACCCACTGTGCTCACCATGCTCACCTTAAACTCAGGCCACTTAGATACCCAACCCCCTCTCTAATCTAGTGGGCACCACACTTATCCATCCATTCCAGCCACCTTGATTGAGGACTTCCTCTTTTTTTTTTTTTTTATGATCAAATATTTAATAACTGAGGACAATAATAGAAGGTTCGAGGACTTCCTCTTAACGCATCATATTTTGGGGACACTTTTTTTTTAAGATTTTTTTCGATGTGGACCATTTTTTTTTTTTTTGATGTGGACCATTTTTTTTTTTTTTTTTTTAAGTCACGTCAGTCGTGTCCGACTCTGTGTGACCCCATAGACGGCAGCCCACCATGCTCCCCCGTCCCTGGGATTCTCCAAGCAAGAATACTGGAGTAGGTTGCCATTTCCTTCTCCAATGCATGAAAGTGAAAAATGAAAGTGAAGTCGCTCAGTCGGGTCCAACTCTTAGCGACCCCATGGACTGCAGCCTATTGGGCTCCTCTGTCCTTGGGATTTTCCAGGCAAGAGTACTGGAGTGGGGTGCCATTGCCTTCTCCAGATGTGGACCATTTTTAAAGTCTTTATTGAATTTGTTACAGCATTGTTTCTGTTTGTTTGTTATTTTATAATTCTTTTTTTTTGGCGTGAGGCATGTGGGATCTTAGCCCCCTGATCAAGGATCTAACTCGAACCCCCGGCACTGGAAGGTGAAATCTTAACCATTGGACCACCAGGGAAGTCCCACACATGGTTTTAATATGAGCACGAGAAGAAGAGGGGGGCAGGTCTTCTGAAGGCTACAGCAAACAGATTGGACTGGATGCAGTGATGGGTGGGGAATCTCTTGCCCCTGCCGTTCTGCACACTCAGTCCTTCCAGGTGTCACTCCCGCTCAGAAACTCCTCCAGGGCTGTCCACTGCCCTCTGGATTAAGTCCAAACTCCACAGCCTAGTGCTTGAGGACAAAGTGCTGACCCTGTCTTCTCAGCACCCTGTGCTGACTTCAGCAACTAACTTTTCTTGATTGTAGTTGACTGGTCATATCCCCTCCGCCAGATTGGGAGCTGCTCAAGGGCAGTCCTTGTGCCCCTCTGGCCAGCCTGGGCGTGGGGGTGGGGAGCAGGCACAGAGGAAAAGTCAAACAAGAGCTTGTGGTGGGGGTTGGGGGTGGGGAATGTGTGCCATGGAGAGGAAGAACTTTTCTAAACTCTGACTTTTCTCCAAGGCTCCTGTTGTCCCTAATGTGGAACAAGGTGGGCTGGACTGAGCTAAGCTGTATCGTCACTCAGAGGCCACAGGAGAGCCTTCAATGATGAGGGCTCAGGGCCAAGCATGTGGCAGCTGACAAAAGGGATGGTTTCCCTCATCTCAGGCCCTGACTGGTATACACACAGGAGGGAGAAGGGACCCACACTATCCCTGTCCATGAACCTGGCCCAGTCTGGGGTTCTGTCTATTGCACTGGGTCCCTGGGCCTCCTGGTTGCACAGTGCTCTCAGGAGGCTGGAGGTGGGTCAGATGGCCGCCTGCCATCTAAAAGAGCTTTGGGAGCTGACCTGAGTTCTGGCCCTGGGTAAGGAAAAGGGGTAGAGAGAATTTGTGTATTTTTTTCTTTTTTAGAATTTATGTATTGATGTGTGTTGATTCCTCACAGCCTGCAGGGCTCCCAACCATTGACGCCTTTCTTCCAAAGGTGCTAACATTCTTCCTGCAGTTGATGCTCACTTCTGCCCCAGCCCTCATCACACCCCAGGTTAGGGTTCTCAGTCTCCTTCATAGTAGAAACCTTCCCCAAGACATGAGCCCTTTTAAGTGTTCTCCAGGTGCACAGTGGCTGGGAACACATGCATCGCTGAACATTTGATGAATGGGTGAATTTCTGCAACTGTCTATAGCTTTTCTGGTTCCTGCCCAGTGGTGGGGCTGGCGGGCCCATGATCTCCCTCCTGTCTTCTCCGTGGCCTGACCAGCTGAGCCCCTGGTTCAGATAAAGTCATGTGTGGAGGGCAGAGGGGTTAGATAAAGGTTCATTTTCTCCATCTAGATGATAACCTGGGAGGTACTGGTGTATGTGTGTGTGTGGGAGGGGGGCAGTAGGGGTGACACATCCTGAGATTACATCATTTTATGATGAGGAAGAGGTGAGCTGGCTAAACTTTTGGGGCCTTTTAGTATACTAAGGGTCGTATTACATGTAATATTAATTGGCAGACCAAACATCTGCTTGGGGCAGAAGGCTGCAGTTAGTGCGATGTCTGGACTCTAAATTCCATACTTAGGCCCTCAAGGTTGGAGTTCCTCTGAAGGCAGGACTGCTTATTGGAAGGCTCTTTTACCCACTTAATGCTATTTGTTCCCTCTCCTTGACTAAGGTTGTCTTCTGCCTTGAATCTTTCCCTCCCCCACTCCAAGTCAGAGATTCATTCAGGATTCTGAAATGGAAATCTGCTCTAAACCCTTTCGTGGTTCCCTCGTGCACTGAGGATAAAGTCCAGAAAGCTCACAGTGGCATGCACCACTCTTCCCCATTCATCGGGCCTTATTTTTCGCTTTTATTCACTGCATGTACTCTCTGGTTTCCAAGTCTTTGGAAATCTGTTCTCTGCCTGGAACCATCTTGCCCATCTCGCCAGTTCCTTCTTAGCCCTGCATCCAGGGTGATTATGAGTTTCCTCTGAGTTCTTGGCACAGCCATAATCTCTTTGTACAGTGATTATTAGATTTGCTGGCCTCTCCCTGATGCCTGAAGGGAGATTAATTTATCTCTGCCTCCCCAGGTCCAGCACAGGTATGAGTACAGAGCATAGGGCAGGAAAAGTTTTCTGACCTCAGGGATGAACCAATCCAAGATAGACATCTCACTGGTCTGGAAGTGCTCTGTCTTGCTGACCCTAGACTTAGTTGGGCTTTCCCTAGGATTCCCTAGTAGCTCACGTTGTCAGTCCACATACTGAGACATTTCTTAAGGGTGCTCCCCCTTGCCCTGTTCAGTTCAGTTCAGTTCAGGTCACTCATGCGTGACTCTTTGCGACCCAATGGACTGCAACACCCCAGGCTTCCCTG
Source organism: Cervus elaphus (assembly GCF_910594005.1). Classification (NCBI taxonomy): domain Eukaryota; kingdom Metazoa; phylum Chordata; class Mammalia; order Artiodactyla; family Cervidae; genus Cervus; species Cervus elaphus. The sequence continues at coordinate 36,170,406 of NC_057818.1, forward strand.
TCCATCACCAACTCCCGGAGCATCCTCAAACTCATGTCCATCTAGTCGGTGATGCCATCCAACTATCTCATCCTCTGTCATCCCCATCTGCCGCCTTCCAGTCTTTTCCAGTGAGTCAGTTCTTCGCATCAAGTGGCCAAAGTATTGGAGCTTCAGCTTCAGTCCTTCCAATGAATATTCAGAACTGATTTTCTTTAGGGTTGACTGGTTTGATCTCCTTCCAGTCCAAGGGATTCTCAAGTCTCTAGCCAGGGATTTTTTTGTGGACAGTATAGAATATAGCTGGGCTCTTGCACCTGCCTGAGACCCTAGTTCAGGCAACACACTTCCAGGGATGCTATGCCCTTCAGGGCCTGGAACTAGGAGAGTTGGTCACTGTCACCTCTCCCAGATCTTGGTTCACCCTGTGCCTTGCAGGAGTACTAAGTAAACAAGCCAGGCTCAGCGTCCCTGGGCACAGCCTCCACCCCAGGCTCCAGGAGGAGGCATGTTAGCTTGTCTCCGGGGAAGACTGGCCCCCTGGGGAGGGGCCGAGAGTTTGAAAACTGTTGATACAGTGTCACTTCCTTCCCACTAACAGCCACTCAGTTTGGGTGGTACAGTTTCTTCCGCTTTAATGGATGTGCATCGGGATGCAGAGGTCACAGAGCCCTTACAGTGGCGTGAGTTCACGATGGGCTTTCCCGTTCAGTTAGCCTGACTTACAGCAGGGGACAAACCCTGCTCCTAGGACTTCGCCAAGGTCTCGAATGCGCCGGCTGTCCTCGAGAAAGCAGCTGCTAGGCGGGCTGGCGGGGGTAGACAAAGGCTCAGTCGGCGAAGCGCGGGCTCCGCCCCGCAGGGGTGGGTCTGCAGCGACGGGTAACAGGCTTGAGGACCGTCGCGCAACCCAGGTCTTCTCCCGCTCCGCTCTAGCTTAGCTGGAAGCCCAACCCAGTCCCCGCCTTCTGGAGACTCCGCCATTAAGGTTGGGGTGAAGAGATGAGGGTGTGAGTGATAGCCACATAACCCTCCCGAGCGCTGTTACCTTCCCCAAACTCAGCGAGCAGAAGTAGCTCTGCGGCCGCCAGTCACCGCACCCTTAACCCCAAGGCTCTTAGCGCCCCTTCCCCAGCTAGGGGTCCGCCCAAGAAGGAAGGGGATCTCTGATTGGCCGGTAGTGGGCCCCTCAATCTAATTAGAGGGCTATGGACCGACCCCACGCTCTGGTACCGGGTCCAGGTTTAGGAGGTGATGAAGTGGAGGCCAAACTACAACTCCCAAGAGGCAGCAGGGCTACCCGACTCTCCATGATCACATGGCTTCCTTCTCCAGGAGAGGGAGTCACGCGGTAGGCCGGTTGAGAGGGCGGGGCCGTCGGGCTAGCCCGCGGCGCCAGTGGCCTATGGGCTGCCGGGTCAGGCGGGCGCGCGGTAGTGGGCGGGGCCTGGCGCGCGTTACGGCGCGGGAGCGCGCCGGTGGCAGCGGCTGTTGGGGGGCGGGGAATATCGTCTAAGGCGACCGTGGCAGCTTGGGCACCGACGACTGCCAGTGGCGGCGGCTCGTGGTGCGGCTCGGCGCGCGGCCAGTTTTCGAGTTCGGAACGGAACGCTCGGAGTCGCGGTCCCCGCCCGGAAAGTTTGCTGCGGAGCCGCGAACTCCTGGCCGGCGCGGCCCGGCATGAAGCGGCGCTGAGGAGCCGCCGCCGCCGCCGCCGCAGCCGCCTGAGGAGGAGCCGCAGCACCCCGGGCCACGCCGATGACTACTGCAAACTGTGGCGCCCACGACGAGCTCGACTTTAAACTCGTCTTTGGCGAGGACGGGGCGCCGGCGCCGCCGCCCCCGGGCTCGCGGCCTGCAGGTGGGTGCCGGGCGGGGCGGGAATGAGGAGCGTCAGCTTTTCTCGCTCGCACGAGCTCTCCCCCTCCCTGGTCCCTCGGTCGTCCCGAGTCTAGTAACGTCGTGTGTGTGTGTGGGTGTGTGTGGTGAGTAAAGAGCGGATTTAAACCGCTGAGGAGGCATGTGAGTCGCAGAGACTTGGAAGTGCCTGCGGTCTTGGCTGGAAGCAAACTAGTGGGGACCTGGACTCCGGGGGTTTGGAGGCCGAGGGTCGGGGCCGCTGCCCAGGTGGCGTTTGGTTGTCGCTGCTTTGCCAGCGTGGTGTGAAGGAAATGCCCCTGTGAAGTGTAAGCAGGCTTGGTTTTTCATCTATTCTAGGTGTTAAAAACAATCTCCATTTGAAAGATGCGCATTCTGGAAGTGCAGGAGCTCTCTAAAATTCGTGCACATGTCTATTTAAATATACTTCACTACGAGAGTAATGCTGTAGTGTTAAATTTCCACTTGTGCAAGTTAATGGCTCACATTTAATTAGAAGTGTAACTATAACGGGACTTTTATGAAAAATAGATTTCTATTTTTTTTGCAGCAGAGTGTTTCGGAACATTTTAAAAAGTGGGGTGCCTTGTCCGAAATTCTCCTAGAAAGTTCTGGAAGTCAGTTTTTATTTTCAGAAAAAGCTCATCTCGGAAGATGTTTTGAAGGAGATCCTGTATTGAGTTTAAAGGAGATCGTGAAAGGCTGAGCACCATAATGCTTGGAGGTCAGACCAATCAGGAAATAGAAACAGGATGGCTGGGGACTTAGAACTCTCCTGTGACCTGGTTTGGAATACTGTGGTTCATTAAGTTCAGTTTCCCTATTACTTATGCAAGCGAACTTCAAAAGGGAAATGGATAAGACTAATCCCCCTTTATTCTTTCCGGGTGTTAGGTGAATTACTTCATGTTCATATTGATGTTCAACAGACTGCTCTGTAGGCTTGCACTGAAAAACATATCAGAACGTATTATATAAAAATTCTCAGCGAAGTATTTGTACTTTATTATCAGTTCTATTAGCTTTTTAAATGTTAGATGTCTTTTTCAATCCCATTGACATCGTTTGAGCACCTGTTATGCTCAGGGTGGTGTTTGGTAGTGTTATGATGGGCGCAGAAAGAATTGAGAGGCCCCTCAAGGAACTTGGGAAATGGGATGGAGGCACGTAACCCAAATAACTGTGCTACTAGTCTGACTGAATGGTGTTGCAGCTTATGGTAGAGATAGGAACGGGAAAAGTGGCTTTTGTGGAGAGGGTTGCATTGAATTGTAGTTAGATTACTGGGATTTAACAAAAAAATACATCGTTTGAATGAGTATTTTTATTATAAAGAAGATAAACAGTTGATGATGTCAGCAAACTTTTATTGGACACAAACTTGATGGAGAACATTATATACCAACCAGATGATCCATAAAGATGTTAGCCAAACATGTAATAAAGAAGAATCATCATGTAGTTGGAATTGAATGTACATCTCAAACATTAAGTAACATTTACAAGCTATGAAAACAGCTTTTTAAAGAATGATTTTTGCCATAAGTCCTCTAAAAGACATTTTGATATGGGTCAAAATCAAAATGGATCTCGAAGAAGTTAAGATTTGAAACTTGATTTATAACTGGTTTTCCCAAAGTTAAACTTGAGCAGTTTTATTTGTGTCAAAAGGTCCATTTTAAAGTAGTCTAGTAGCTATTTTTTTAAGTTTTAAAAATTTAGGATAAAGTACACATGACACAAACCATTTTTAATTGAATGATTCAGTGGCATTTAGTGCATTCACAGCATTGTGCAACCACATCTATCTAGTTTCAAAACATTTTCATCACCCTAAAAGGAAACCCCAAACCCATTAAGCAGTTGCTCTTCTTTCTCCCTTGCCCCCTCCCAGTCCCTGGCAGCCCAGTCTCTAATCTGGGATCTGTCTCTATGGATTTATCTATTCTGGATATTTCATATAAATGGAATCATACATATATGACCTTTAGTGTCTGGCTTTCACTTAGTGCAGTGTTTTTGTGGTTCATCCATGCTATAGAATATAGCAGTATTTTGTTCCTTTTTATGACTGAATTATATTCTTTTTATTTATTTATTTTTTTTAATTTATTTTATTTTTTTGACTGAATTATATTCTATCGTACATTTACTCCGATTTCTTTATCTGTTCATCCATTGATGGACTTGAGTTTTTTCTACCTTTTGGCAGTTGTAAGTAGTGCTGCTATGAACACCTACTAGCTAATTTTTAAATTCTTTTGAAAATGATGTGTTAAATGTTCAGAATTAAGGTTTCAAAGTTATGTCATATTAATTTTCTTTTAAAAATTTATTTATTTATTAGGCTGTGCTGCGTGTTAGTTGAGGCATGTGGGATTCTAGCTCTAACTCGGGATCAAACTCAGGCCCCTGTATTGGGAGTGCAGTCTTAGTCACTGGAGCACCAGGGAAGTTCAAAATTAATTTTCATTTTACTAAGCATAATTAAGAGTGTGTAGTTTGAAGGACTAAGTGGATTAACTAACATGCTTTTAGGATGATAATATGCAGTAAGGTGGGCCATGAGAGTAAAACTGCTTACTAGAATTCAGATCAGTATTTGGTCATGTCAGTGAGTTTACTTGTGTCTGAGTTCTCTTTCTCAGTGGAGTGGAGCATTTCACGAGGGTAGGGATAATATCAGTATCTTATTTACAGATGCCTAACAAGGTGCCTTTAACATAGTAGGCACCAGTATTTGTTCAATTAATGAAAAAGTACCACTTAAGTTTTGAGTCAGTTGTTTTTTCTTTTTTTTTAATGGCAAGGGAAGTTTATGAGACTTGTCTTAGTTCTTTGACTTTTATTGGTCAATACCATAAGACGGCAGCTTTCGGTCATTTTGGGTTCCAGGTTTTCCCTCTCTCTAAAGGCTTGAGAGTACTTGTGTCATATCTAAATTTCCATACAGAAGATCTTGAAAAATATTTGGAGGTGGAGAGGATAGTGGATGGAGACTGAGGACAAGGCAAGAAGCTGAATTTAGTGAATATCCTTAGCAAGCTTGTAAAATACAAATTAGATGATTTGACACTTGATAAAGTCAATACATTGTGACTGACTTAAGTTTATTGCTTACCAAGGTATTTTGAGATTTTTTTCCATTAAAGAAAATTTAAGATTCTAGAGTCTTTAGCTTTTTTTTTTTTAAATATGAGGACAGTGTTAACTTTGACATTTTTCCAGTTAAAAGTGAATCAAAATACTATGTTTGCATTTCTTTTACTTAATACCTAGCTTGAAAATGAAGATATACCTCACGAGTAAATAGAGAATTTTAAATTGGTGTTTAATGTATTTTGCTAATATTATTTGCCATCATGGAGGATAGCTTCTGGCGCTCTATTTTAGTGTATTGATATATATTAGTTAGATGTTGTAATATTCTTTATGTTTCAGATTTAAATTTTCATTCTTAGGATTTGTTCGTTACTAAACATTGACTTTCTAGTCCTGGAGGAGAGTCACTGGGAGGAAGGTGTGCTGTAGGTGTGTTGTATTTTATCTGTTGTTCCTTTTTAAAAGGGGAGAAATAGATGGAATATGTGTTTTTATTAGAAATTTACTTTATGATGTGTAGTTTTGTCAGATACCACTTTAATATGCAGCTTTTTCACACGTAAAATTGAGGGGAAATTTTTTTAAAATAAAAATTAAAAAATGAATTTGAGGAACTTTTTCTAGATCATTGTCCTAATCTTAAATCTATAGTGTTTGACTGTTTAGTGTTTGGACATCTGATTCATGTATTCTTTATAATTTACTGTCTTTTAGATAAGTTCATTTTCTCACTTTTTTGTTTTTATTAAAATTTGTACTCTGTTTTTGTTCTCTTGTTTTAAATGAGATAAAATGTATTTAAAGGTCTTAGCACAGTCCTTGGCCCAGTGATACTCAGTAAGTGGTGGTAATTTTTTTTTCAAAATGATAAGATTTTTAAAAAAATACCTACAAATTGATGATTGATTATTTTTTATTTCCTCCTATTTCTTAGACCTTTTTTCTATAGTAAGCTAAAATATTGAGAGAGAGAGTAAGGGCAGCTGAGAGATCCAGTCTTTTAAACCTTACTAAATGAGTTGGAATATTTGTCTTAAATATTTTAATTTTTTCCTTTTAATTCTATTCCTGTTTTCAGTGTTACCTCCTTTCTCATATCTTACTAAATATACACACTGAATGTCATTTGCTTTTAATTACATTTTTCTACTTATTTGAATTAAATTGTTACTAACTCAGTATGGTGTGAAGGATGGTTGCTTTACTAACCATACTAAGTATAATTGGATATTTAAATCAGTATGAAAAAAGGGAAGTTGTGTGTATGATTTCCTGTAGAAATTAATGGTGTGTTTATACAGCACATTAGATACTATAAAGGAAGATTTGATTACTGCTGAACCTTACTTTCATACTATTGGTCAGCTTTTTCCTTAGACTTGAATGCAGTGAGAATATATATTAGGTGATTGAGTCAATGATAAACGTTTCACCATTTCACTTGGAAAAATAATATTCTGTTTCCTTGACATTTTTCCTGATAAGAAGTAGACAATACTCCTGAGGGTATTAGCAGAATTTCCTGATGGAGATTAGTGAATAACTGTGTTTTAGTGAGTATGGAGAAAATTGAGGAAAACATTTTAATTGTTTTGTTAAAACTTTATCTTTGTAAGAGCATTGCTATACCTGTGTTTTCTTAGATTTTCCCATTTGCTAATTGTTTTTGTTGTTGTTTATAGTTGGTCAGTTCAGTTCAGTCTCCCAGTCGTGTCCGATTCTTTGTGACCCCATGGACTGCAGCACACCAGGCTTCCCTGTCCATCACAAACTTCCAGAGTTTACCCAAACTCATGTCCATTGATTTGGTGATGCCATCCAACCATCTCATCCTATGTTGTCCCCTTTTCGTCCTGCCTTCAATCTTTCCCAGCATCAGGGTCTTTTCCAATGAGTCAGTTCTTCACATCAGGTGGCCAAAGTATTGGAGTTTGAGCTTCAAATCAGTCCTTCCAATGAACACTCAGGACTGATCTCTTTTAGGATGGACTGGTTAGATCACCTTGCAGTCCAAGGGACTCTCAAAAGTCTTTAGTTGCTCAGTTGTGTCCAACTCTTTTACTACCCCGTGGACTGTAACCTGTCAAGTTCCTCTGTCAGTGGGATTTGCCAATACAGAAAGGTTATTTTGGCATATATTCTAAACTATTAGCAGAGATAAACTATAGTAATTTTATTAGATGATATAAAAATTAAAACTTGGATGTTGTGTATATTGCCAAGACACTGCAGGGAGGGTCTAGTAAGTCCTGAAACTTAAGTATTTAAGGGCATTTGAAATACTAACTTAAGGTAAGTTGGAGAATCAACTTATTATTATGACTTGCCTTTCGTCAACCAATGAGCTTTGCCTAAAATTACTGTATGTATTTTTACTGAATTATAGCCCAGACCTTGCTTTTGAGTCTTGCTCTGCGTTTATTTTTTCAATGAAGTGTGATCATGAGGACATTTTTGGTAAGAAAATGTGGAGTTCATGGTTCTTCAGAAAAAATGATAAGTAAAATGCTAATATATAAAATGGAAACATTTTAAGAGAAGATAATGAGTTGTGTTACTGATTGTGAAGTTTAATGTATCTTTTGCTTTCCTCCTTAGTATGTGATTCAGTATGGTGATGTTGGTGGTGTTTTATATTTAATAAGAGGTGGGATTGAGGAAGCCAGAATACATTGAAGTCAATTGCATTACTCCTAAGAGACAGGAAACCTGAGGAGGTTGAGCCTCATTTAATAGTAAGCAGTGGTTTGACTGCTCACAGCAGTAACATAAATAAGGAAGGTGTTGTCTAAAGCTGTTCTGGTGGGTCAGGGGAGTAGACATAGCAGACTTGGCAGTAAGCCTGGCTTCTAAAACAAAATCCAAGTCATCAAATTTGCCCAGGCATGCCATATGAGGTTCAAGTAACAGTGGAATTTAAGAGGAGTGAATTTGTTCAGGGAGGCTTAGGAGAGTAACAAGCAGTAGCAAGCTTTTTTGACAGCCATAGTTTTAGCTCATACATAGCGTGAGTCTGCATATATTTCAGTATTTCTGGTAATGTTTATATAATTACATAGCATGAGTCTCACCTGTTTGCATGAATTCAGTGGACTTGAGAAGACAGGAACAATTGGATCTGTAAGATTTAAGCAGAATATTCTATGAATTGTCTATGAATTGATAGCTGAACTTTAGTTGTTGGGACAGTTTTAATTAACATATTGATATTCCTGTGTGTAAGGGAAATGTGTCTTTATGAAAACCTGAAAATCTCAGGTACACTGGAAAAGTCACTTGAAGGTTTCTTTTTCTTACAAAATGTACAGTTTCTATTTATCTTATGTTTCAGAAGTGGGTGAGATTTTTAATGCTTTAAAATCTATTTTCAGTGTCTTAAAATTTTTATATTTCTTAATTTTGTATTAAATTTTTATCACCTTTGCTGTTTAATTAGAAAATAGGTAGGATTATGTGAGCTTTGAAATTATAACTTTTTTAAAAAAAGAATGTTGATTTATATCACATGTAAAAATATTTCTGAAAACATTTTTTCCATCATCGGCCAGAACACTTTTTTTTTTTTGGCCATAACACTTTTATTGGACAGTTTGTGAGTCATACTTAAATGTAAATATTTTTCAGTATTAGTTAAAAATAAAAATATTTATTTATTTTTAAATAAAAAAAATAGCATTGAGGAAAAATATGACATTCAGAAATTGTTGAAGCTAGATGATGAATATATGGGAATTCATTATAATATTCTGTATTTTTATGTATGTTTTAAAATTTCCATGATAGAAAGTTTTAAAACCACAAACTCTTCAGGACTCTCTATTAGGATAAGAAAAATATTCACTTAAAAAATAGCATTGTGAAGTTAATAGAATTTGCTGTGGCATGTACTTTTTTGAAAACTGGTTTAACAAAAGCTAGTTGTGGTATGTCTGATTTCCAAAACCCATTTCTCTCTTTGGGTAGAATTAGCAGTGGGATGTTGGTGGTGTGCATAAATTGGAAGGAAACTGATCTTGTGATGTGCTTTTGAGTAGGTATTTTTTAGTTTTTCTAAAATACTTAGTTTTTCTAAAATATTTTCTAAGTAACTACATGGGATCGGAAAATTCACTTACTGTTTAATGATTGAAATTATTTAAAAGTTTTTTAATTTTTGAAAAGAAGTTTTAATGTTTGACTGTGTTGCTTATATCCATCAGTCTAATATTTATTAAGTATTGTCAATCTCTTAAACCTTTAAATTTATTATGAAATGAAACTAGAGAACTTGAACTTAATTTTAAGACTAGATTTTAAATCTTAATGGGTAGTCTTTCTCTTCTCCAGGGGTTCTTGCCAACCCAGGGATTGAACCAGGTCTCCTGCATTGCAGGCGGATTCTTTACCATCTGAGCCACAAGGGAAGCCCTATATGTAATTAGTAGAGATTAATTCACAAAAATAATGCACATATAAATTCTTTTGATTGTGTACCTTTCAGAGCAAAGAAGATCTGAAATTTATATCTTATGTTTTGCCATTTATGAATCATACTGAATTCTAAAGGAATATGTTTTAAGCTTGTCCTTTATATAAGGAAAATCTTTGGGGAAAATATAGAAACTTATATCTAAATGTTACTTTTTAGGGAATTCCCTGGTAATCCAGGGGTTAAGAATCCACTTGCCAGTGCAGGGGACACAGGTTTGATCCCTGGTCCAGGAAGATTCCACATGCCCTGGGGCAACTAAGCCTGTGCACCACAACTACTGAAGCCCATGCATGCTCTGCACACCACAGTGAAGACCCAGCGTAACCTAAATAAATAAATGAAGTTATTTTTTTAAAGTTGCTTTTTAATTTTTTTATTGTTGTATAAGCATTTTAAGGAAACTTGATACTTCCTCTGCCAGCAACATTTCCTTATAGTTTTCACTTCCTTTCAGTAAAGGTTCAGTGAAGAATGATGTTCGGAAATTGTTGAAGTTACATGATAAATGTATGGGGACTAATTATACTGTATTCACTACTTTATGTTTGAAAATTTCTATAATAGGGAGTTTCGAAACCTTTAGGCCATGATGCAGAGTAAGAAATTTTGTTTTAAGCCAGCAAACAGATACTTGTTTAAACAGAGAAAACTGAGATGGAAGTATCAGTAAAGTAGCATTTACCTTTATTCTGACATTATTTTCTTATTTTCTTCTTCATTATCTTAAAACATTGTTGGCCGTGTCTAATAGATAACTACCTTTAGTGTGAAAAACTGGGCTCTAGAAGATGGTTTCATACTTCTGATTATATTAAAATTGTTAGGTCATTGACAAATTATTATTCAAGCCATATTTCCTGTGTCTGTAGTTCTTTAATACATTACAAAAAATATTTTTTATTGTGGTTGTCATGGGTTGTCAAGGGGGGAGAGGAGGGGGAGGGATGGACTGGGGATTTGGGGTTGGTAGATGCAAACTATTATGTTTAGAATGGATAAACTACAAGGCCATACTGTATAACTATATTCTCCTGGGAACAATCATAATGGAAAATAATATTTAAAAAAGAATGTATATGTATGTAAAACTGAGTCACTTTGGTGTAAGATTGGCACAGCATTGTAAATCAGCTCTACTGATTTACATTATTTTTTGTTGAATTAGCATATTGCTGTCTTTTTATTTTATTGCTGTCTTTTATACAGCATATTGCTGTATTTTTATTGCTGGGTTTTGCCACTTCCTGAAAATGAGTTATATCTCGCCCTTTCTCTCTGCTCTTTGTTCTAACTCAAGTCTTGGTCAGCTTCTGTTTGGATTTATGTAGTATTCTCTTCATATTTTATTCCCTAATTCAGTTTTAAAAGTCACAGCTAAAATTATCTTTGATTCCTGCTCCCTTCTGTCTATAATCTGCCTCTATACTGGTTTTCCTCATTGTGCTTTACCTTTTTTATATCCCTTACTCTATACATTAATATAACATTCTCTTTATTAATATTAATTTTATAAACTAATATCATCTTATTTCAGCCCCGGTATGAAATCTTTCTTTCTACCCGTTTGTCCGAACTGCCTCTGCCAGCCACATGTTGTTTCATAGTCTCTTTTGTGAGACAGTTTAGAAACATTATTTTGAGGTAGTATTGAACTAGGTCTGGGTTCTAAATTCATATCCATTGCTAGTTGAGTGACACTGCCAAAAAGCACAGAATAATTTCAGGCTTATTTAATTCTTTCATTTTATAAGAGAGGAAACGTAGGTTCAGGTTGGCTTGCCCAGGGCCATTTAACTAGCTAGTTACAGAACAGAGGCCTGGGATCTCTGGCTCCTAGTTTTTGTTTTTCTTTAGTAAATTGCTTAATTTCTACTTGAAAATCCTGAACTTTTTTTTGCCTAGCCTGTAATTTTCATCATTTTTGTAACTTCTGTTTTTTTGTGTGTTATGTGTGTTATACTTAACCCAACATTATTGAGTATCTATTATATGCAAGTTATTTTTATATACATTATTTCTCAGTCTTATGATAACCTGAAGAGGTAGGTACTATTTCCATTTTACCTGAGGAAGCATAAATGAAGGTAGATTTGACCATCTAGAAAGTAGAAGGGTTGAGATTTGAACCCTAGTTTTCTGACTTGGAGAAGGAAATGGCAACCCACTCCAGTATTCTTGCCTGGAAAATCCCATGGACGGTGGAACCTGGTAGGCTACTGTCCATGGGGTCGCAAAGAGTCGGACACAACTGAGTGACTTCACTTTCACTTCACTTTCTGACTTGGGCTCTTTCTGGTATTCCTCTTGCCTCTCTACTCCCAGAAAGAGTTCAAGTACAGAAGTAGCTTTTCCTTTGGTAAAACCAAGACTCATGATGAGCACATGGAATCAAACATACCTGAGGCAGAGTTACCTGTGTTCCTATGGCTAGACTTTCTACTTTGCCCTCAGAGTGGCTGCTTGCGGAATGCCTGTTACTCCTGCCTGCTCTAGACATTTTTAAATGGTAGCTGTAGTAAAGCCAGACCAATAAAGGGTACCGCACAGCTAACCATGCTCAGCCAGAATTTGGCTCTTTTGGATTTCTTTGCTTCCTTATGGATCTGAAGGTCAAGAAGTCATACTTTCTAGGTTTTAAGTAGTGAGGATTTGGTCTTTCTCTTTAGTAACTCTCTCCCAGGTTGTCCTACTTAGGGTCTGGTTTGTGGCCTTTGCAGGCCAATTATGCACTTCTTAAAATTTAAAGCACTTTTAGATTTGTCATGAAAATTATCCTAAACCTAAATTAGACAAAAGTTCAAAATTTAAAAAATGCTAAATTACTAGTTAAGATAGTTTTTTTTTTTTAATTTAAACATTTGCTTTTAAATGCTTTAACAGATACGTTAAGTACTACTTTTTTCTTTGGTTGAATTTAGAACTAAAGTAAAACTACTCTACCTTCTATAGCCACTAGTTCTGACACTCATTTTTTCCTTGATATTTTGATCAGTATGCCATCTGCCACACATTCTTATCTCCCAAGACCAGTGCTGCCTCTGGGCTACTCTTTGTCTACTACCTGTTTCTTTTTACAAACACTTATGACTCTAAGCAGAACTCTTCTTTCAGAGCAAAAGCAAGAAGGTTCTTTTGTTATGTTACCTGGTACATGTTGACTGATCATTGTTTTGAAACTTTCTTTGACTTTTTATCATCTGGTCACTGTTTAAAGGAAATAGTAGTGCTTTTTATTTTCTAGTTTAAACATATGCAAATTAGGTATGTTTGGGCTTGACATTTGGTGAGGGCAGGGGAAGAGACACAAACACTGACTTCACATGCTTCTTTTTAAGCATGAGGACGGATTTTTCCAGAAGCCTAAAGCAAATATAACCTCTCATTTCGTTGACCAAAATTGGGTTACATTCCCTTTCCTAAATTAGTAACTAGTAAAGACAAATGGAATTATTCTTAGCCAACCAGGCCCATCCCTTGGCCTGAGGAGGTGATTGGCTTTCCCTGAAGTACAAGACTGCACAGGAGAAGAGTGGAAACACAGCAGAAAACCTGTTAGGAGGAAACGGGTGCTGGGGGCAGGGGGTTTGAGATCATCCAAAATAATCCTCTGTTTTTTCTATCCACAGTATGTTAGCAGTTGAGGAACTTTAAAATGTAGATGTGACTTTTCCTTTGCAATTACTTTTACTGGCACTTGAGTTTCTTGCTTTGTCAAAGTTCTTGCGGTAGACAGGGGAGCCTATATAAGGGCAGGGAAAGAGGATGAAGTATGGCTAGTAGGTTTCTAGTGGGCTTGGTATCTGGTGGATGGCATATATGAGGCACCAAATCATGTTCCTTGTATGGTTCAAATGCAATCAGGTGGTCTTGCAGACATACAGAAACATAAGGAAAGAGCCTTCTGGTTAAACCAATCCCAGTTTTTAAAAATTTTTATTTATTTTTTAATTGAAGGATAATTGCTTTACAAAATTTTGTTGTTTTCTGTCAGACATCAGCATGAATCAGCCAGAGATGTATGTGTGTCCCCTCCCTCTGGAGCCTCCCTCCCCATCCCGCCCCTTTAGGTTGATACAGAGCCCCTGTTTGAGTTCCCTGAGACATACGGCAAGTCCCCATTGGCTATCTATTTTACACATGGTAAGTGTACATTTTCATGTTACTCTCTCCATACATCTCACCCTCTCCTCTCCTCTCCTCATGTCTATGTGTCTGTTCTCTATGTCTGTTTCTCCATTGCTGCCTTGCAAATGAATTCATCAGTACCATCTTTCTAAACCAATCCCAGTTTTAAAAAATAGATATAGTAAAGTATTTTTTACATGCTTTATATATTTACCTAATCTGTCTGTGTAGATATCTATCTGTCTGTCTTTCTTTTGGTTGTGCCTTGTGACTTGCAGGATCTTAGTTCCCTGACCAGGGATTGAACCTTGGCCCTGGGCAGTGAAAGTGTGGCATCCTAACCACTGGAGCCCAAGGGAATTCTTTATAAATGCTTTTAAAAGTATTTTATTTCATCTTTTATCTTTAAAGCTAGTCTAAAAATAACTAACACTTGTTAAAAGATAAAATAGAAGGATACGCATGGGAAAGAGAAAGTAGAAACCAGGGATGTTGTATAAGATCTCAGAGTAACTGAGTGGGAAGGGACCTCTAGATCATTAGCTGAGTGAATATACTAAAATGTTCAGTCTTTTAATATAGCTAACTGTGTCAATATTATTATGTATGAATATGATTCAGGTTATTGGAGTGGATGTATACTAAATACAGCAGTAATACAGGTATAGAGAAGGCCCTCTGAGAGCGTAAATGACAGTTTAACTTGGAGAGGTCACAGAAGTTAAAGTAGAGCTGAATCCAGTAGGATTATTTGCCTAGATAGGGTAGGAAATACATTTCAGGCCCACTTCCAAAAACACAAGTTAGTGTGGTCCCTTCTTGTTGGAAGATGAGGCTGTAGTATGCAGATGTGGCTAGAGGAGAGCCTGTTGTGCTGTATTAAGGAGTTGGATGTTAGTCTGAAGACAGGGAGCTTGTCAAAGAATTCCAAGCTGGACAAGAATGTCCAAGATTTGTACAAGAATGGACAAGATTTATGACTTAGATCTCTCTGCTACACTGCGAATAATGGACTGAGTAAGGCAGGAATGGAGGCAAAAGTAGTGTTGTGTCTGAGAAATGATAATGGCCAGAGGAGCAGAGATGGCAAGTTGGAAATGACGCTGAGATAGATTTAGGGGAAAGCAATCAAAAGGACCTGGTATCAGCTGAGTAAAGAGAGGAAAGAGACTAGGATTATTTCTTTTTTTCTAATTTGGGTCAGTTGTGATAGGAGAAGCAGATTTGGAAGTAGGAAGGGGGAAAGTGATTTATTTTAATAAAATATACCAGGCACTGTGAAAAGTCTGGGAGGCTTATATACTGTTTTATCAGAGTGGAAAAGTATGGAGAAGAGACTAGACAAAGTAAAAAGGGGGTTTGGGCTTTTGGTGGGGTTTAAGTTGTGGGAAGGTGACTAGGAAATGTATTATAAATAAAGGTTGTTTTTGTAAGATTTGTTATGCAGTGAAGAGTAGTTCTCTTCCTGGTGTGGGAGAGGGGAACACCTTTACAAAGGAAGATTTATGCCCAGCTTTTGGGCAGAAAGGGAGAGAGAGGAAAGAGAGGTTTTCCTGTTTGCTGTTTTTCAGTTGACTTCAGCTCAAATAATCTTACGCCAAAGTAGCATATTTTGGAATAGCATATTCTGATCTCCTTCAATAATAAACTATTTATTTGAATTGTGCTATTTGATAAGTTTTGACACATGTGTATCTATGAAAATTTCATCACATTAAAGATGGTGAACATGTCCATCACCTCGGAAAGTTTCCTTGTATGCTTTGTCATCATTCCTACACTCACCTTTCCCCTTTCCCCAGCCAGCCACTGAAATCACTATAGAAAACATATAAATGGAATCATGAAGTATATAGTTTTTTTTTTTTTTGGTTCTAGTTTCTTTCGTTTGGCATTGTTATTTTGAGATTCATCCATGTTAGTGAGCACATCAATAGGTCATTCATTCTTACCGGAGAATAGTTTCCATTCTATGCACATCCCACAATTTGTTTATCCATTCACCTCTTGATGGACTTTTGGATTGTTTTGGCTTACAAATAAAGCTGCTATGAACATTATGTATAAGTCTTTGTGCGGGCACTTATTTCCTTTACCCTTAAATCTGTGGTTGGTCATATCATAGGTGTATGTTTAACGTTTTGAGAAACTGATAAACTGTTTTCCAAGGTAGATGTATCATTTCGCATACCTTACTAGCAGTGGAAATGTACATCTCCACATTTTCACAATGTTTGAATTGTAATTTTAGTTCTAATAGGTGCATAGTAGTATTTCCTTGTCATTTTATATGTCCCTAATGACTAATGCTGTTGAACATTTTTTTATGTGCTTTTTCGCCATCTGTATGTTTTTTTTGACGAAGTGTCATTTAAATCTTTTGCATATTTAAAAAAGCTTTTTATTTCAAAATAATTCTAGATTCACAAAGTATTGCAAAAATTATAGAGAGGGAATTTCTAAGTATTCTTTACTCAGTTTCTTCTAATGATAAAATCTTGCAAAACTGTAGTATAATATTAAGACCAGGAAAATGACATTGCTGCAATCCACCAGACTTATTCACTTGTTACCATTTTTATGCTCACTGTGTGTGTATGTATAAAATGTTACATAAATTGAGTCATACAGTGTTTAACCTTTCGAGCCATTCTAATATGTGTATAATGACATCTCATTGTGGTTTTAATTGATATTCCCCTAATGACTGCACTGTTAAGCATCTCTTAAAATCATCCATGTATCATTTTTTGGTCAAGTGTCTATTCAAGTCTTTGCATCCTTTAAATTGTTTTTTATTGTTGAGTTTCGAGAGGTATTTTTTTAAACACAAGTCTTTATCATATGTATGCCTACAAGAGTTTCTCCTAATCTATGGCTTGTCTTTTCATTAACTGTCCTTTGCAGAGATTTTTAGTTTTGATGATGTTTGTTCCTTTATGGATTATGCTTTTGATGTTATACCTTAGAAATTGTGCCTAACCTAGATAACAAAAAAGAGAGAAGAAACTAGTAGTTTCCAGTGGAGAAAGGGAAAGGAAGAGGGGCAATAGAGGGGTAGAGCATTAAGAGGTAAAAAATATTAGATAGAAAATAAGCTACAAGTATATATTGTACAACATGGGGAATATAGCCTACATTTTATAACAACTATAAATTAAGTACAACCTTTAAAAGAAATAAAATAAATTGCAAGAAAAAAAAGAAATCTTTGCCTAATCTGAGTTCACAAAGATTCTTTCCAAGGTTTTCTTTTGGAAGTTATTAGTTGGGGTATTGTATTTAGGTCTGTGATCTGTTTTGATCTATCTATTAATTTTTTGTGTATATGGTGTAAGGTATGGACCGAAGCTCACTCTTTTTACATATGGATGTCCAGTTCTTCCAGCCCTATTTCTTGATAAAGCTATCCTTTTTCCCACTGCATTGCCTTTGAACTTTTTTGAAAACTCAATTGACTATATATGTATGAGTTTATTTTTGGACTCTGTTCTGTGTTGAGCTGTGTGTCGGTCCTTTACCGTTACTATATTGTCATTTCCGTACCTTTAGAATACTCTTGAAATCAGATAGTGTCATTTTTTTTCAAATTTGTTCTTTTCCAGATTGTTTGGCTATTCTAAATCTTCTGCCTATCCGTATAAATTTTAGAATCTGCTTGGCATTTTCTACAAAAATGCCCAGTAAAATTTCAACTAGGATTGTGTCAAATCACAGTTTCAGGAGAACGAATATCAGTATTGAGTCTTTCAATCCAAAAATGTCTATCTTCATTTATTTTATTAAATATCTTTATTATTTTATTATATTGCTATTATTTAATTTCAATAGTTTGGAGTTTCTCGTGTACAAGTCTTACACATCTTTTGTCTGATTTATCCTTATGTAGTTAATATTTTTTGATGCTATTGTAAGTGTTGCCATGAACGTTAATGTACAGAGTTTGTGTGAGACCTTTGTTTTCATTTCTCTTGGGCATATACCTGAGAGTGGAATTGCTGGATCATAAATTAATTCTATGTTTAACCTTTTGAGGAACTGCCAAACTGTTTTCTAAAAGAGCTGCATCATATTATATTCCTGTTAGCAGTGTATGAGTGTTCCAGTTTCTCCACATCCTTGCTAATACTTGTTATTTTTCCATTGTGTTTTCTCAGTGTGCTGTTGATTTGCATTTCTTTAATTACTAATTATGTTGAGCATCTTTTCATGTGTTTACTGGCTGTTTTTACATCTTCTTTGCTGAAATATGTATTCAAATCTTAAATATATTTCCATTTTTAAATTGGGTTGTTTGTCTTCTTGTTGTTGAGTTTTAAGAATTCTTTATATATTCTGGATACTTTTTGAGATTATATCATATGCATGTGAAACAGTACATTCTTTTCACATTGTATGCATTCCATCCTGGAATTCCCCAGACTCCTGGTTGATTTTTTAAAATTTGCATAGGTTAAAGTTTCATTCTTTGTGATGTATAGTTCTTTGCGTTTTGGCAAATGCATAGTTACTTATTCCTTACCTCAATACCATAAAGAACAGATGTGTTATTTTAAAAATTCACCCACTCCCTCTTTCCTTTGTGTCTGGTTTCATTCACTTTGCAAAATGCATTTCAGATTTACTCATGTCATTGTATGAAGAACTATCTAGTTCCTTTTTATTGCTGTGAAGTGTTCCACTGTATGGATGTATCACAGTCAGTTTATCCATTCACCTGTTGAAAGATGTTTTGGTTCCTCTATTTGGCAGTTATGAATAAATCTTCTGTAAAGAGTCACATTCAAGATTTTGGTGACCATAAGTTTTTAATTCACTTGGTCTTCTCATACAATCATGTTTTGGTTTCATTAATTTTTCTCTGTTCTCTGCTTTCGTCTTCGTTATTGCTTTTCAAACAGAATTTTAAAAAGAGGAGTGGTTGGTATATCTGCTTCTTCAAGGAGATCAGTACAGGTGCAGTGAATGGATGAGACTTGAAGCCAGATGACACTGAAGAGGGAAGTGGTGACAGTGACAGTGTATTACTCTTTCTAAAAATGTAGTTTCTGGAGCAAAGTTTTTCAGCCTTGGCATTATTGACGTTTTGGACTAGATAATTCTTCGTTTTTAGGGGGCTGAGGAAATTGCCTGGTGGACCAGTGTTTGGTGCTTTATGCTTCCATTGCAGGGGGCCTGGGTTCGATCCCTGTTTGGGGAACTAACATCCCATGAGTTGCATGGTGCAGCCAAAAAAATAAGTAGAGGTGCTGAGTTGTGTATTGTAAAGAAGTTGTGTATTGTAAATTCTTTAGTAGCATCCTTGGTCCCTGTATGCCAGTTGTATCCCTCTAGTTGTGACAGTCAAAAATGTTTCTAGACATTATCAAATGTTCCAGGAGGGCAGAATTGCTCACTCTGAGAAACTAGTGTTTTAGAGGAAGGAGGAGAGAGAAGACCCTAAAGAAGAACTCAGATATCAAGGAAGCTTTTTTTTTTTTAATTACTTATTTATTATTCATTTTTAGCTGTGCTGGGTCTTGCTGCTCTGGCTTTTCTCTAGTTGTGGAGAGTGGGGGCTACTTTCTAGTTTCATTGCACAGGTGTCTCATTGTGGTGGCTTCTCTTGTTGTGGAGCATGGGCTCTAGGGCACGCAGTCTTCAGTAATTACGGCACATGGGCTCAGTAGTTGAGGTTTCTGGACTCTAGAGCACAGGCTTAGTAGTTGTGACTCGAGGGGTTAGCTGCTCCTTGGCATGTGGGATCCTCCTGGACCAGGGATCAAACCTGTGTCTCCTACATTAGCAGGAGCATTCTTTACCACTGAGCCATCAGGGAAGCCCTCAGGGAAGCTTTTTAAAGGAAATGAGAGATTAAGGGAAGTAGCGAGTGAGAGAAAGAGAGAAGGGGAAGGTTGAAGTTATAAAAGAGAAGATAGCTGATGGAACTTGGGTGTGGAATTTAGATCAGAGGTGGAGAGAATAGGTTTATATCTGAGACAAGGCACTTTTTTTTTATGAGAAAGGAAATGAAAAGATGATTATAGAATTTGTATAGATACATATATTTTTGAGGGTGGTATGGAAGAATCTCGCTTTCTGCTACCTTTGTCAAGTAGGGTCAAGATCCCTTGCTAAATGAGGTATCACTATGGAGAAGATGACTGAAGAGATGAGAGGTTTGGGATATGGAAAATAAGGGAAGGAACTGAGCAGAAAAAACTGATGAAGACAAGACAGCTAGTAAGTGGTAGATTTGACTTTAAGGCAGTGTTCTCCATTGTAGTTTTCTCCTTTAAATTCCCCCATTTAGGCTTTTTAAAAAAATTAATTAGTTTTGGCTATGCTGGATCTTCGTTGTTGCATTCGGGCTTTCTCTAGCTTAGGTGCGTGGGCTTCTCATTGCGATGGCTTCTTCTTATTGCAGAGCACTAGCTCTAGGGCATGCAGGCTTTAGTACTTGCAGCTCCAGCTGTGGGCTGGGTAGTTGTGGTAATAGGGCTAGTTACTCCATGGCATGTGACAGCCTCTCGGACCAGGGATTGACCCGTTGTCCCCTGCATTGGTAGGTAGACTCTTAGCACTGGGCCACCAGGGGAGCCCCGTGGTCATTACTGTTCTGTGTACGTCAGTTCAGTTTAGTTGCTCAGTTGTGTCTGACTCTCTGCGACCCCATGGACTGCAATACGCCAGGCTTCCTTGTCCATCACCAACTCCTGGAGCTTACTCAAATTCATGTCTATTGAGTCAGTGATGCCATCCAACCATCTCATCCTCTGTGGTCCCCTTCTTCTCCTGCCTTCAATCATTCCCAGCGTCGGGGTCTTTTCCAGTGAGTCAGTTCTTCATATCAGGTGGCCAAAGTATTGGAGTTTCAGCTTCAGCATTGGTCCTTCCAGTGAATATTTAGGACTGATTTCCTTTAGGATGGACTGGTTGGATCTCCTTACAGTCCAGGGGACTCTCAGGAGTCTTCTCCAACATCACAGTTCAAAAGCATCAATTCTTCGGTGTTCAACTTTCTTTATAGTCCAACCCTCACATCCATACATGACTACTGGGAAAACCAAAGCTTTGACTAGACAGACCTTTGTTGGCAAAGTAATGTCTCTGCGTTTTAATATGCTGTCTGGATTGGTCATAACTTTTCTTCCAAGGAGCAAGCGTCTTTTAATTTCATGGCTGCAGTCACCATCTGCAGTGATTTTGGAGTCTGAAAAAATAAAGGCTGTCAGTGTTTCCACTGTTTCCCCATCTATTTGCCATGAAGTGATGGGACCGGATGCCATGATCTTAGTTTTCTGAATGTTGAGTTTTAAGCCAGCTTTTTCCCTCTCCTCTTTCACTTTCATCAAGAGGCTCTTCAGTTCTTCTTCACTTTCTGCCATAAGGGTGGTGTCATCTGCATATCTGAGGTTATTGATGTTTCTCTCAACAGTCTTGATTCCAGCTTGTGCTTCATCCAGTCCAGCATTTCTCATGATGTCCTCTGCATATAAGTTAAATAAGCAGGGTGACAATATACAGTCTTGATGTACTCCTTTCCCGATTTGGAACCAGTCCATTGTTCCATGTCCAGTTCTAACTGTTGCTTCTTGACCTGCATACAGATTTCTCAGGAGGCAGGTAAGATGGTCTGGTATTCCCATCTCTTGAAGAATTTTCCAGAGTTTGTTGTGGTCCACACAGTCAAAGGCTTTGGCATAGTCAATAAAGCAGAGTAGATGTTTTTCTGGAACTCTCTTGCTTTTCTATGATCCAGTGGATGTTGGCAATTTGATCTCTGGTTCCTTTGCCTTTTCTAAATCCAGTTTGAACATCTGGAAGTTCACGGTTCAAGTACTGTTCTATGTACTTAAACTAATTCATTCCTAAGGTCTCCTTCAGGTGCCTGAGTCTCTTCTCAATACTTTCAGACACATTAGTTGGTCTATCAATTTTATTTTCTTGGAAATTTCTCTCTAAATTTCTCAAACCTGGACTGGTTGTACAGCTTAGGCAGTTGTACGTCTGTCATTGTGAGATCTCTCTTCTGCATCATCTTGAGGAGTCCCTTTGCCTTTTGTTGCATCACCTGTTTCTTAGCTACATATCATATAAACTCCTTTTGCTTGGTTACTTCACACTCATTTTGGTGGAGTATTTACTCCAGGAGCATATGAGAGGTAATGGGAGGTAAATATTCAAGAGCTTACATGTGGGTTGGCCAAAAAGTTTGGGTTTTCCTGTATGATGTTATGGAA
The DNA here is from genome assembly GCF_910594005.1 of Cervus elaphus. NCBI lineage: Eukaryota > Metazoa > Chordata > Mammalia > Artiodactyla > Cervidae > Cervus > Cervus elaphus. Next base: position 36,192,183 of record NC_057818.1, read on the forward strand.
CTTTTTGGCCAACCCAGTGTTTTTAAATGTCTATATTCTCTCCTCACACTTCATTACTCCTGGTTTCAGATATCTAGATTAGATATAATTTTTTCTCAAGTTTTGGAAGTATAGCTCTCCATTTTTCTTCTAGCTTCCAGAGTTGCTTTTGAGAAGTCTGATGACATTCTGATTTCTGTGTTCTTCATGTGTAACCTGTTTCTCTCCTTCCATTCTTTTAGGGTTTTTCCTCTTTGTTCCTTGTATTCTGAAATTTAATGATGATGTATATCAGTCAGGATCTGTTTTTCACCCATTGTGCTGGACTATCAATAATCCTTTATTCCTCTTCATTTTTCTATTCTCTTCTGGAACTTAAAAAAGTTTCAACTGGGACTCCTGGACCAATTCTGATACTCTCTCCCATTTCCTATTTGTCTTTTTGCTGAACTCTTTGGGTGAATTTCTTCAACTTGATCTTTGAGTTTTTCTTTGAGCCTTTCATTTGTTATTTTTAATTTCTAGGGGCTCTTTTCTTTTATCTTTTTAAGTAAGCGTATGTTCTTGTTTTGGAGTTGCAATATCTTCTTTTTTCTCCGAGGTTGTTGAGATAGGTTTTATTGTTGAGGTTTCCATCTTACTGCATAGTCTTTCCCCTCCATATTTCTTTTTTTCTCTACTTGCCTCTGTCTTTAATGTTGAAGCTTTTCTTGGACCTTTGATGATCTTTGGCTATTTGCTTCTTCTTATTTTTTTTTAAATTGGGCACCAAAATCTTAATGGCAGTTCCATGATCACAAGTGACACTTGATAACTGCAGGCCTCATTGTAGGAGTTTTGCTAGGTCAACTGTGCTGTCAGTCTGTTGCCTGCGGAGTATAAGTCCATTGTACTATGACAAGGGAGGAAAAAGTCCTGAGGGTTTCAATATACAAGTTTTTAGAGAGACTTTTTAGTTCATCGCTCTGTTTTCTGTATGATAACTGGCTCTCAGTTATCTTGTTTTACTTCTTCAGAAAATCTCTAGCCCCTAGAGGGACTGTCGTCCAGTAGTGCAGAGTTAGGAGGTGTGTGAAACTGGGGAGGTGATTAGTGACTCACTAAATATGTAGACTTTGTGTCAGTCTTGTTTTCAACTTTGCCTTCATGTCTACTTCCAAAAGTACCTGGTAGTGTATTTCCTGAGTGTTTGGATTTCTTTGCTGGAAATAAGTTTTCTTTGCACTGTTGGCTTAAGATTTAGCTTTTTCAGGTGCTAAATCAGTTACCATGTGTCCTACATTCCAGCTTCTAAAAGTTTTGTTGCCATGGTTTCATGTCCTGTTTTGTTGTTGTTTTTCTTGTGAGTTTACACCCTTAAAAAAAATCCTTTTACTATCATTTAATGGAGTTTCAGTAAGGAATGGGTAAACGTGTGTTTTCAGTTCTCTGTGTGAGAGTTCTTTCGATTTGTTTTTTTTTTTGTTTGTTTGTTTTTGTTTTTTTATTGAGGTAAATTTATATAACACACAAACATTTTGAAGATTACAGTTAAGTGGTGTTTGGTGTATTCACAGTGTTGTGCAACTATCAGTTCTCTCTAGTTTCAAAACTTTTTCATCACCTCTTGAAAACACCCCATACCATTAAGTAATCACTCCGCATTTCCTCTCCTCCGCCAACCTCAGTAACCTGTAATCTGCTTTTGCGTATTCTGGAAATACCATATAAAAGGCATCATATAATATGTGACCTTTTTAGTCTGGCTTTTTTCCCTTGGTATAATGTTTCTCAGGTTCATCCAGGTTGCAGCATCTGTTAATATTTTGCCTCTTTTTATGGTTGAATAGTATTCCATTGTATGTATACACCATAATTTACTGCCCTATTCATTCACTGATCCAGTTAGTTGTTCCATGTCCAGTTCTAACTGTTGCTTCTTGACCCACATACAAGTTTCTCAGGAGACCAGTAAGGTGACCTGGTATTCCCATCTCTTTAAGAATTTTCTTCTATTCACAGTTTGTTGTGATCCACACAGTCAAAGGCTTTATTGTAGTCAGTGAAGCAGAAGTAGATATTTTTCTGGAATTCCCTTGCTTTCTCCATGATCCAATGAATGTTGGCAATTTTTTTCATGACACTGGGAAAGATTGAAGGCAAGAGGAGAAGGGGGTGGCAGAAGATGAGATGGTTAACCTCACCTCCTCAGTGGACATGAATTTGAGCAAACTCTGGGAGATAGTGGAGGACAGAGGAGCCTGGTGTGCTGCGGTCCATGGGAGTCGAGAAGAGTCAGACGCAACTTAACGACTGAATGACAACCATTCATTGATGGTCATTTGCATCCTTTCTACCTTTGTCTGTTATGAGTAATGTTGCTATAAATATTTGTGTACAAGCTTCTTTCAAGACATATGTTTGCATTCTCTAGGGTATATACCTAGAGGTAGAATTGTTGGATCCTGTGGTAATTTTATGTTTACCTTTTTGAAGCATTGTAAATGTCAGATTGTTTTCCATAGTCTCTGCACCATTTTACTTGGCCACCATTAATGTATAATGATTTCTATTTTTCCACATCCTCATCAACACAGAACTTATTATTTTCTAAGATTTTTTTGTCTTTTTTTTTTTAAATTAAAACCATTCTAGTGGGTCTGAAGTGGTATTGTGGTTTTTATTTGCATTTCTTACTGACCAATGATATTGAACATCTTTTCACAGGCTTGTTGACAATTTATGTATCTTATTTGGAGAAATGTCTGTTCAGGTCCTTTGCCCATTTAAAAAGTTGGTTGTCTTTTGGTTGTTGAGTTGTAAAGAGTTCTTTATATTTTCTGGATACTAAACCCTTATTGGAGAAGGCAATGGCACCCCACTCCATTACTCTTGCCTGGAAAATTCCATGGACGGAGGAGCCTGGTAGGCTACCGTCCATGGGGTCTCACTCTCACTTATCACTTTCCTTCATTGGAGAAGGAAATGGCAACCCACTCCAGTGTTCTTGCCTGGAGAATCCCAGGGACGGGGGAGCCTGGTGGGCTGCCGTCTATGGGGTCACACACAGCCGGACACGACTGAAGTGACTTAGCTTAGCTTAGCTTAAACCCTTATTAGATATATGATTTGCAGATATTTTCTTCCATACTCTGATTTTCTTCACTTTATTGATAGTATCTTTTGAAGAAGGAAAGTTTTTAATTTGTATGAAATCCATTTCATCTAGTTTTTCTTTTGTTGTTCATGCTGTTAGTGTCAAGTCTAAGAATCCATGCCAAACCTGAGGTTATGAAAGTATGCACCTGTGTTTTCTTCTAAGAGTTTTATGGGTTTAGCTGTTATAGTTAGGTCATTGATCCATTTTGAGTTAATTTTTGTGTATGATGTGAGGTGGGGTTCAACTTCATTCTTTTGTATGTGGTTATGTAGTTGTCCCAGCACTATTTGTTGAAGGGGCTATTCTTTTCCCATTGAATTGTCTTAGCACCCTTGTCAAAAATTAATTGGCCAGAACTTCTGGTGGTCCAATGGTTAAGAAGCTGCTTCCCAATGCAGGGGACACAGGTTTAATCCCTGGCCTGGGAAGATTCGACAAGCTGTGGGACAACTAAGCCCTCATGCCACAATTATGGAAGCCCGCTCACCCTAGCGGCCATGTTCTACAACAAGAGAAGCCACTGCAGTGAAAAGCCTGTACACTGCAATTAGAGAGTAGCCCCCACTTGCCACTAGAGAAAGCTCGCATACAGCAATGAAAACCCAGTACAGCCAAAAGTAAATAAATAAATAAAATAAAAATTCAGTTGGTCAGATTCTCAACATTGCTAATTATTAGAGAAATGCAAATCAAAATTATAGTGAGATATCATTTCACACCAGTTAGAATGGCCATCATCAAAAAGTCTACAGATAATAAATACTGAAGATGGTATGGGAAAAAGGGAAGCGTACTAGACTGTTTGTGGGAATGTAAATTGATGCAGCCACTATGGAGAACAGTATGGAGATTCTTTAAAAAACTAAAAATAGAGTTACCATATGATCTAGCAATCCGACTACTGGACATATATCCAGAAAAGACAGAAGCTCACATTCAAAAAGGTAAATGTACCCCTATGTTCATAGTAGCTCTATTTACAATAGTCAAGACATGGAAGCAATGGAAATGTCCATCAACAGATGTGTGGATAAAGAAGATGCAGTATGTTTAAACAATGGAATGTTACTCAGCTATAAAAGAGAATGAAATAATGTCATTTGCAACAACATGGATGGACCTAGAGATTATCATATAAAATGAACTAAGTCAGACACAAAGTATAAATGATATCACTTATATGTGGAATCTAAAAAAAATTAGAGAAATCAGCTTATTTCCAAAACAGAAATAGACTTACAGACATGAAAACAAATTTATGGTTACCAAAGGGGAAGGAGTGGGGAGGGATATGTTAGGAGTTTGGGATTGACAAACAGATACTACTATATAAAAAAATAAACAAGGAGCTACTATATAACACACAGAACTATATCCCATATCTTGTAATAACCTATAATGGAAAATAATCTGAAAAAGAATATGCATGTGTATAACTGAATAACTTTGCTGTACACCCAAAACTAACACAGCGTTGTAGATCAGCTGTACTTCAGTTTAAAAGGAAAAAAATATCAATTGACCATGCATTCTGTGAAGTGAAGTAAGTCAGAGGAGGACAGAGAGTGTGTGATGTCACTTATGTGGAATCTAAGAAACACAACAAATTAGTGAATACAACAAAAAGAAGCAAACTCACAGATACAGAGAACAAAGTAGTGGTTGGCAGTGGTGGGGGGGTGGGGTGGGGGGACAATATAGGAATGGAGGAATAGGTGGTACAAATTACTGAGTTTAAGATAAGTGCAAGAAGGTATTATACAATACAAGGGATATAGCCAGTATTTTGTAATAACTGTAAATGGAGAATAACCTTTAAAAATGGTATAAAAAATTAATTGGCTCATAGATGTTTTGGGTTTATTTCTGGACTCTCAGTTCTGTTTGTTCCATTAGTTTGTATCCGTTAGTTTGTATGTCTTTCCTTGTGCACTATTTGTAGTAAGTTTTGAACTGTGAGGTGTGAGTTCTTCTGCTTTGATTTTCATTTTCAATATTATTTTGGCTGATCTAGGCCCCTTTCAGTTTCATATAAATTTGAGGATTGGTTTTTCCATTTCTGCAGAAAAAGCCACTGAAATTTTGGTAGAGATTGCATTGACTCTGTAGGTTTCTTTGTGAAGCATTGCAATGTTAACAACATTAAAGGCTTCCAGTTCATGAACAAGGGAAGTCTCTTACCATTTATGTAGGTTTTCTTTCATTTCTTTGAGCAATATTTTGTAGTTTTTAGTGTGCAAGTATTACCTCTTTGGTTAAATTTATTCCTAAATATTTTATTTTGGACATTGCTGTACACAGAATTCTCTTAATTTGCTTTTTGGATTGTTCTTTGCAACGTACAGAAGCACAGCTGAATTTTAGGTGTTAAAATTTTAACCTGCAACTTCCCTGAATTTGTTTATTAGCTTTAGTTGTGTTTTGTGGATTCTATGAGAGTTTCTATATATAGAATCATGTCATTGGCAAATAGAGATAGTTTTACTTCTTCCTTTCCAAATTGGATGCTTTCTGTTTTTTGTTTTTTTTACTGCCTAATTGCTTACTAGGATTTCCAGTACAGTGTTGAATAGCAGTGGTGAAAGCTGCTGCCTTTGTCTTGTTCCTGAGTTTGGGGAGAAAGCCTCTAGTTTTTCACTGTTAAGTATGATACTAGCTGTGGGTTTTTTGTAAACGCTGATGTTCATTTTAAGGACTTTCTCTCTGTTTTTAGTTTGCTGAGTATTCCCCCCCGCCCCCCGCCATCATGATTGGGTATTGAAATCTGTCACCTGTATTTTCTGTGTCAATTCAGATGATCATGTTTTTTTTTTTTTCTTTCATTCTGGTAATGTGGCAAATGATTTTTGTATGTTGAACTATCCTTACGTTCTTGGGATAAATTCCACTTGATCCTTTTAATGTGGTGTTGGATTTGTTTAGTATTTTGTTGAGAATTTTTCCTTCTATATTTATAAGGGATATTGGCCTGTAGTTTTCTTGTGGTATTTTTGTCCTGCTTTGGCATCGAGGTAAAACTGGCCTCATAGAATGTTTAGGAAGTGATATCTACTCTTCTAGATTTTGGAAGAGTTTGAAAAGGATTGCTGTTTACTTCCCTCTAAATGTTTGGTAGAATTTACCAATGAAACCATGTTGTCTTGGACTTCTTTTGTTGGGAGATTTTTTGGCTAGTGATTCAGTCTCTTTACTTGATATCGATCTCTTGAGAATTTTTGTCTTCCGAGTCACTTTTGGTAATTTGTGTGCTTGTAAGAATTTGCCTGTTTCTTGTATATTGCCTAAGTTGCTGGTGTGCAGTTGTTCATAGTACTCTTGTTATCATAGTATTCTCACATATATTTCTACCAGTACCAGTTACAATATCCTAACAGAGTCCACTTAGGTGGTACTAAACTATTTTCTTAATTTTGAAAACATTCTTGCTTGAAGTTGTTCCATGCAAACTATTCATGCATGCGTGCTCAGTCACTAAGTTGTGTCCAGCTCTTTGCACCCCATGGACTGTATGTCGCCCACTAGGCTCCTGTGTCCGTGGGACTTCGCAGGCAAGAATACTGGCATGGGGTGCCATTTGCTTCTCCAAGGGATCTTCCCGACTCAGGGAATAGAACCTGTGTCTCTGGCATCTCCTTGCATTGGCAGGCAGATTCTTTACCACTGAGCCACCTGGGAAGCTTATGCAAACTATTCATAGGAGGCTAATAATTCTTCAGTAAACTCTGCATTGAGTCTTTGAGTAAATAATAAATAAGTAGAATCAGTAACATTGGGTTACACGTCAGGAGCCAAGGAAAACCTTGGAACTTTTTGCCTTGTTTTGTAATTGCTTCTTGTTGCTACCAGTGTTTTCAGTCTTTCAGTCGTTCTTGCTGATGGTCTTTACCAGTTTATTATCTCTGACATTTCTTCAGTCACAGCAATCAGACACAGATTCACCATTCGTAAATGGCTTTCTTTGCCTACCTGACAAGTGAACCATTTCAGAAACTTTATTTGGTTACAGCCTCATTTTAACCTTTTCTTGTGAAGAAATCTTGCTGTAATAAGATATTCTGTTTTTTTTCTGAATTTTTTTTTCTTTTGTTTTCCTGTACGTTGGGAGTATTGTGGTGAATGCTTACTGGTCATGCTGATGTATAAGGTATTCTTACAGCACAGCCATAATGTTGTTGCACAATAAACATGATGCTTTGCCCTCTAATTTGATAAGAAAATAGCCCACACTCCATTGTGCCTTAGAAGCATGGCATTCAATTTGAAGTCCCCTCTTCTCTTTCCTGTTTTTTAGTGATACCTATGCACTGACAAGTTTTTTGTTTGTTTTTTTTTTACTTCCCGTCCGCCCGAATTTCTTTTTTTTTTTTTAGTATTATTTGGCTGCATTGGGCCTTAGCTGTGACATGCAGGATCTTTCGTTGTGGGGCGCTGACTCTCTAGTTGTGGTGCATGGGCTCCAGAGAGCTCAGGCTCAGTAGTTGTGACATGTTCAAGCTTAGTCGCTCTGCAGCAGGTGGGATCTCAGTTCCCTCACCAGGGATCAGACCTGTATCCTCTGCATTGCAAGGTGGTTTCTTAACCACTGGACCACCAGGAAGTCCTTGCACTGGTAAGTTTTTAAAACTGTTGCGATACATCAGTATGCATTGCACTCAGAATGCTATCCAGTTTGTCACAGCAATTTGCTAGTGCATCAAGTAACAGTGGGAAACATCTCTCACAGCTCCTCAACCCTACCATTGTTCTGTAAGATTAACCACAGGCTGCACGTAAATGAATGAGCATGGTTATATTCCAATAAAGCTTTATTTGTGGATACCAGAATTTGAATTTCATATTATTTTGTGTCATTAAACAATATTATTTTGACTTTTTTCCAACCATTTGAAAGCCATTCTTAGCTTGTAGCCCGTGCAGAAACAGATGGTAGGCCAGGTTTGGCCTGTGGGCTGTATTCTGCCAGCGCCTGCTTTACAGTTTAAATACATTTGTAGGTAACCTGTGTTGCCCAGATTACTGCATGCTTGCCTGGGGCCCCCTGGTGGCCGAAGGGAGCAAATAAGTCTTGAGATGGTCAAATTTCTAAAGCGCCATGAATTTGAGAATTCTAGAGTTGGAAATCTAGATGTAGAACTATTTATCATAGGGAGATTGTAGTGGCCACTCTTTATCATTTCCAGAATGTGGGCTTTGGTGACACTTAGGAAAAAAGATAAAACAGGACTCCCCGAAATTTTGTATGCAAATCTGAACAGTGCTTTAAGACATCATTCTGATATAAAAATATGTCTCTTCATCTGCAGTTTATTTGTGTAAAGGATGTGAATTTCAGCATTATTCAACACAAAATGGCACTGGTACAATAATTACATTTGAATGAACCCATATCTTCCAAGGGTAACTTTATTCTCTTTTCACTCATCCTTTTTTTCCCCACTCAAAGGCTTCAAGTTTAATATACTGATAATTTTTGCTACTTTATTAAGTACATTTCTAAGTAAAACTGGGTTTTGTTTTAATTATGAGAGTATGGTAGTGAAGAATTCAGTGACTTTGTATAGTTGGGTGCTGCTGTCTTGCTTTGAACTAGGGTACGAGCAGTTTTTTGTGTTTTTGTTTTTAAAATTTTAGTAAACTATACATAGCATAAAATCTACCATCTTAACCGTTTATAAGTATATAGTTTAGTAACATTAAGCATAATCCCATTTTTATGCAACTACAGGGGTGAGTTTTTTTAATCTGCCATTTTAAATTCTTGATCCAAAAAAATGAAACCCTCTTGTTCTGGTCAGTCCTAGGTCTACTGTAGTATCTGGGAATGAAATTATCCTCAAATATAGTAGAGATCATGTCATTCCCTTTTTAAAACCTTGGTGGTTTATATTATCCTTAGAAGAATACTTAAACTTTTACCGTGATCCCTCTGGGTTTTGCCTCTCTCAGTTTCCCCTTTGGGTTGTTAGCTAGCTCTAGCATAGTTGGGCCTTTCATTTCCTCAGAGAAGCCAAGGTCTCACCTGACTCGCTGTTTGCTTGTGCTGCCCAGCGGCGTTGGAGCTGCCCTGGTGCTGAAGCTTGTATACCTCTGCCTCTCCACCACCACCACCTCCCTTTTCTTTGCTTGCTGGTTCCTGTGCTGTCTTCTCAGAAAGGCTATCCCAGTACTCTCTGTAAAATAGGTTCCTTCTTTAGACTGTTTCCCCCTACTTAGTAATACTTAGAATTTTTGTTTTTGTCAATCTCCTAACCTATCCAAATTAACTTCCCCTCCTACTTACTCCATTCTCCTTACTCTCTTTTATTTTTCCTTATAGCAAATATAGCCATCTGACATTTTACTAGAATGTAAGTTCTAAGAGGATGGGGACTTTGTTGTGTTTACTCATATGTTTTCAGTGTCTACAACATGTCTGCTATATAGTACCTACTCGAAAAATATTTAACTGAATGATCACATTACTTTTGGCTTTAGGGCAAAATACACATAGATGATTGAAAAGTGAGTAGGACAAAATTAGGACTGGCAAAATGGGAATGTGGAAAGAAACTGTTGTTGAACTGAAGAAATAACCAATACTGTTCTACCTTTGGACCTTGTGTTATTGTTGAATGATAAATATCACCCTCCCCTTCAGCTATTTTTGAGTTCAGTTTTCTGTCTTTTGCAGCCTGCAAGCATCGTATTTCATACAGAATCATTTCAATCCTAAATAGCACTAAATTAAAAAAAAAACTTTTATTGTCCACACCACGCAGCCAACCAGAAATCAAACCCATACTCCCTGCATTGGAAGTATGGAGTTTTAACCCCTGGACCACCAGGGAAGTCCCTAAATTACACTAAATTTAAAAATAACATCTTGATTGAAGAAACTGATTCTTCTGTCCCTCCAGTGTTGCAAATTGCCAACATTCATTGGATCATAGAGAAAGCAAGGGAATTCCAGAAAAACATCTGCTTCATTGACTACAAGAAAGCCTTTGACTATGTGGATCACAACAAACTGGAATATTCTTGAAGAGATGGAAACACCCAGACTACCTTACCAGTCTAGAAGCAACAGTTAGAACCTTACATGGGACAGTTGACTGGTTTGACATTGGGAAAGGAATATGTCAAGGCTGTATATTATCACCCTGCTTATTTAACTTACATGCAAAATACATCATGCGAAATGCCAGGCTGGATAAATCACAAGCTGGAATCAGGAATGCTGGGAAAAGTGTCAAAACCCTCAGATATGCAGATTATACCACTCTAATGGCAGAAAACAAAGAGGAACTAAAGAGCCTGTTGATGAAGGTGAAAGAAGAGAGTGAGAAAGTTGGCTTAAAACTCAGCAGTCAAAAAACTGAGATCATGGTATCCAGTCCCATCACTTCATGGTAAATAGAAGGGCAAAAGTGGAGGCAGTGACAGATTTTATTCTCTTGGGCTCCAAAATCACTGCGGACGCGGACGGTGACTGCAGTCATGAAATTAAAAGACGCTTGCTCCTTGGAAGGAAAGCTATGACAAACCTAGACGTCATACTAAAAAGCAAAGACATTGCTTTGTCAGCAAAGGTCCATATAGTCAAATCTACTGGTTTTTCCAGTAGTCATGTATGGATGTGAGAGTTGGACCATAAGAAAGGTGAGCAGCAAAGAATTGATGCTTTTGAAGTGTAGTGCTTGAGAAGACTCTTGAGAGTTCCATGGTCTGCAAGGAGATCAAACCAGTCAATCCTAAAGGAAATGAACCTTGAATAGTCATTGAAAGGGCTGATGCCGAAGCTGAAGCTCCAGTACTTTGGGCACCTGATACCCAGAGCTGACTCATTGGAAAAGACCCTGATGCTGGGAAAGATTGTAGGCAAAAGGAGTAGAGGGTGGCAGAGGATGAGATGGTTAGATAGCATCACCTACTCAGTGGGCATGAATTTGGGCAAACTCCATAAAATAGTGAAGGACAGGGAAGCCTGGTGTGTCGCAGTCCAGGGGGTCACAAGGAGTCAGACACGACGTGGTGACTAAAAACAATAACAAATCCTTGCCGTTAATAAACTAATGTGTATACTTACAATTAAAAACTTTTCAAAAACTCTGCTTTATCCTTTATTTACTTCATTTTAACCTGCTGACTCCAGATGAGGCTGACTTTATATGATGATATCATTATATAGTTTAGTGGATATTTTTTAGAATTATGAATGTGATTATTTCTTTTATAAAAGCATTTATTGTTTTCAGATTCTCAATTTTAGAAAAATGTGGAAATAAAAAGAAAAAATTGGATAAAACATGATAATTGCATGTATCCACAGATACATTAAAACACACAGACACACCACTCTTTAGTTGAGCTAATGATGTACATTTTTTGTTCCACTCTCTTCTCTCAAGATTATTATTATTTACATTCTCATCTAGTAATTTATACAGCAAAATTTCTAATTTCTTGTTTTGTTAATTATTTTTCTTTTTTGCTCCCCCCCAACCCCCATAGATCTTGAGCCAGATGATTGTGCATCCATTTACATCTTTAATGTAGATCCACCTCCATCTACTTTAAACTCACCACTTTGCTTACCACATCATGGATTACCGTCTCACTCTTCTGTTTTGTCACCATCGTTTCAGCTCCAAGGTCACAAAAACTATGAAGGAACTTGTGAAATTCCTGAATCTAAATACAGCCCATTAAGTGGTCCCAAACCCTTTGAGTGCCCAAGTATTCAAATAACATCCATCTCTCCTAACTGTCATCAAGAAATTGATGCTCATGAAGATGACCTACACATAAATGACCCAGAAAGGGAATATTTGGAAAGGCCTTCTAGAGATCATCTCTATCTTCCTCTTGAGCCATCCTACCGGGAATCTTCCCTTAGTCCTAGTCCTGCCAGTAGCATCTCTTCTAGGAGCTGGTTTTCAGATGCATCTTCTTGTGAATCTCTTTCACATATTTATGATGATGTGGATTCGGAGTTGAATGAAGCTGCTGCGCGATTTACTCTCGGATCCCCTCTGACTTCTCCTGGTGGCTCTCCAGGAGGCTGCCCTGGAGAAGAGTCCTGGCATCAACAATATGGACTTGGACATTCCTTGTCACCTAGGCAATCTCCTTGCCACTCTCCTAGATCTAGTATCACTGATGAGAATTGGCTGAGCCCCAGGCCAGCCTCAGGACCCTCATCAAGGCCTACTTCCCCTTGTGGGAAACGGCGGCACTCTAGTGCTGAGGTTTGTTACGCTGGGTCCCTTTCACCGCATCATTCGCCTGTTCCTTCTCCTGGTCACTCACCCAGGGGAAGTGTAACAGAAGACACCTGGCTCAATGCTCCTGTCCAGGGTGGATCAGGCCTTGGCCCTGCGATTTTTCCGTTTCAGTACTGTGCAGAAACTGATATTCCTCTGAAAACACGGAAGACTTCTGAAGATCAAGCTCTCGTACTACCAGGAAAATTAGAGCTCTGTTCAGATGACCAAGGGAATCTTTCACCATCGCGGGAAACTTCAATAGATGATGGCCTTGGATCTCAGTATCCTTTAAAGAAAGATTCATCTGGTGACCAATTTCTTTCAGTTCCTTCACCCTTTACCTGGAGCAAACCAAAGCCTGGTCACACCCCTATATTTCGGTGAGTTGATGGAAATGACTGATGGTCATTTTTCATGTTTATGTTTATTGGTGGCATGTAATTACTGTGTTATCTATGTAGAATAATTTGACCATCTTTCCGCCTTTTTTTTCTTTAGTCTTCCAGACAACTTAAAAGACCACATTTATTTTCCTTTTAGTCTTAAAAGTATCTTTAAATAGGCTAAAGTTATAATTTTAAAAGTGTATAATGAATTGTAAATAATAACAAATTGCATTAGAAGCCCTAGAATGAATTTGTTTTTCAGAATGAATTTTCTTATCCACTAAAGCTTCTTGTAAAAGATAATAGTATAAATTAAATTACTGATTATTCCCACTTAGGGATAAGGTTTATATTATATATATATTTTTGAATTTTTATATTTTTAAGAACTCAATATACAAGTGAAATTTGGCTTTTTTATTTTGTGACAAGTGTTTTTTTTTCATATAATTTATTTTGTCTTTAGACTTCATATAAGTTTGTGATTTTTGTTGTTGGTTTAGAGGAATTTTTAAATTTTACATATTCAAATTTGTCTTTTCCTTCACAGCTTTTAGATTTTATGTTATATTTGAAAGCCTGTCCCACTCTAAAATAACTGCAAATAAAGAGAAAATCTAACTTTCACATTTCTAATTTTTATGTATAATTTTTATAATGTATGTATGTAACATATATACTGTTTGTATTTGTACATATGTATATGTTTTCGAATCTTGAGTCCAGCTAAGGACTGAAGACTGTTGTAATGACTGTTTTCTAAATGGCTTATCAGTTATCACAGTGCCATTTTTAGAATCAATCTAATCTATAATTGATTAGGGAAGACAAGTTATCATATGTTAAATCCCCACACAGAGGTGGGTCTGTTTACTTTTTTTAAAAATGCTTTGTTATTGGTACAAATGTTTATTTCTGAATTGAGATATTTAGAAAATTATAATGTGGAATTATGATATTGAAGACTCCTTTGAACCCATCACTTTGCTTCTGAAAATTATCTTAATCTTTTTAGGGATTTGCTTAAACAAGTGCAGAAACTTGCTGAGAGTTGATGAAGTTGAGTTGTTTTAGACTAATAAAAATTAGTACCATTGAGCTTCAGAATAGCTGGTAATGCTAGGCCGAGGATATTAAGGGAAGCAATGAAATAACTTAGAAATTTACTGTAGGCATGGTAGCATTCAAAGGTAGAAAAGACGTGTAAAGTCTTATTTCAGCAATTATTAAGGTATTTTTTAAAATAGAAGATATTACTTTTTATTACAAATCATTCTAGCTTTGGGTCCATTAATATTTGACCTGTAGACTTAGAAATTGTTTTTTTTCTAATTCCATATTTTCATTGTTAACGTATCTGAATGAACCTGTCCCCTTTAAGCTATTTAAAAATTGTTTTGATTGTTTTTGTGGTTATACACACAGTTGAGAAATAGTTACAGTTTTATGGAAATTTTTATTTTTAATGAAATATTGGAATTTGTCCTTTTTTTAAAAAAAGAATAGAAACCAAAAAATAAATAAAATTGATTTTATTATCAGGTTAATTATTTTTAAAACACCCTCTGTATCGTATCCAGTGTTACAACTTATTAAGTGAAGTTTTGTGTTTTTTTTTCTTTTTCTTTAAATTTTATTTTTTAAATACTTTACTTCAAAGATCATAGGAAGAAATGTTGGTGCCTTCAAAGAAATAATTTGAATCACTGCTTGGCTGGCAATAATAGCATGGTGAAATGCGTCTTTGTGTGTTTTGTTTGTAGCACATCTTCATTACCTCCACTAGACTGGCCTTTACCAGCTCATTTTGGACAATGTGAACTGAAAATAGAAGTGCAACCTAAAACTCATCACCGAGCCCATTATGAAACTGAAGGTAGCCGAGGAGCAGTTAAAGCATCTACTGGGGGACATCCTGTTGTGAAGGTATGAGACTTTAGGGGTGTGTTTCACAGATACCATATATGTGTTGTTGGTAGGGTCCATTCAGTCAGGTACTGCTGAGCCTGAAGAGAGAAAATTTTCAAACCTGAAAAGCTTCCATTAAGGTTTTGTGTCCTTGTTGATACAGTTGCACTTCTGCATTGTGGGGTTTTTTTTCTTTTTTTGGCTAGGCTAAAAGATATTCTTACTGAACTGACTCTTACAGCTAGTAAAACTCTAGAGAAAGATCATAATGGTCAAATAATTGTTTTTGTGACTAAAAGAAAAGACTGTTTATAAGTACAGTGCATGTTTGTTTAAGGTCCAAATAATACAGAAAAGTAAAGAGAGAAAGCAATGAATTACCTAAAGTCTAAATCCCTCAGAAATAAGCAGTTGGCATTTGATTAACAATCCAGGTAATTCTCTGTTTGTATGTTTAGTGGAATAGTAGGTGGCTGACTAGAAAAATGAATGGATTTTTTTTTAAAGGATAGGACTATATATTGA
Organism: Cervus elaphus; assembly: GCF_910594005.1. Classification (NCBI taxonomy): domain Eukaryota; kingdom Metazoa; phylum Chordata; class Mammalia; order Artiodactyla; family Cervidae; genus Cervus; species Cervus elaphus. The sequence goes on from NC_057818.1 coordinate 36,207,365, forward strand.
ACATTTTTGTAATTAAATTAATTAATTAGAAAATAAAACTAAAGTGAAATTATTAAAATTATATAATTCTGAGTGTATAAAATACAATACATAAGTTTTATGAGTTGAATATTAACTTTAATTTTATTTGAATGAAACATTTAAAAAATGAACCAAAACTATATGAACTGCTAATTCTGGATATTGTTCTTCACTTTAAGAGATCCTGAACAGCCTTTCTAAGGCCAAAGAAATTAAATAAATTATTGAGAAACTGAATTTTTGTCTTAGATTTAAATGTTACAAACTGCTCCCTACTCTGAAAAATGAGGTAATTGTCTCTCTCAAACTTCTTCCCCCTGCAATGCCCTCTCCCTCCTGAATTTTGTTGCTTATATTAATTAATCTTTTCAAGTCTATAGTCATCTCTCTGCCTCATGTCCGGCCACTCCTATTGTTTAGCTTAGTCCTATGTGTAGTTGGATTCCAGGTTTAGTACTAATTCTTTTTTATTTCTTTTTAAAGTGCTTTTTTTTAGTTTAAAAGTTTAAGGAGGGCTTTGGATTCTATATTCCCTGGATGCTTTCATATTTGAAATTATTTGTTGCTTTTATATACTCAAACATCAGAATGGCTACGTTGTAATATGTTGTCACTTATTTTTTTCTCCTAGTACTTGTCTTATGGCATTGTGTATTTTTTATTTATTTATTTTTATTAGTTGGAGGCTAATTACTTTACAGTATTGTAGTGGTTTTTGCCATACATTGACATGAATCAGCCATGGATTGGTATTGTGTATTGTAGTGGAGAAATTAATTGAACAAATACAGTTTATAGCTGATCATTTCCTATACTAGCCATATTTTATGATTTATTTTCATTATCTAAACATAGTTTATAGTTCTTGACAAAGAAACCTTTACATTTTAGGTGGGTTTTTAAATGACTTGTAAGAAGAAATGACAGTTCTAGAAAAAGAGAAAGAGATCAGATTTATGGTTACCAGAGGCAGGGGGCTAGAAGATGGGGAATGGATGAGGGTAGTCAAAAGATACGAACTTTCAGTTAAAAGATTAGTAGTGGGGATGTAATGTATAGTATGGTGACTATAGTTAACACTATTGTATGCTATGTTTGAGAGTTGCTAGGAGAGTAGATCCTAAAGTTCTCATCACAAGAAACACCCTCCCCCCATATAACTATAAGAAGTCATGGATGTTAATGAAATTTATCATGGTAGTAAGTTTGCAATATATGTAAAAATATATGTAAATCAAGCAATTATGCTGTGTACCTTAAAATTTCAGTTGATTTCAGTCGCTCAGTCGTGTCCGACTCTTTGCGACCCCATGGATCACAGCACATCAGGCCTCCCTGTCCGTCACCAACTCCCAGAGTTTACTCAAACTCATGTCCTTCGAGTCGGTGATGCCATCCAGCCATCTCATCCTCTATGTCCCCTTCTCCTCCTACCCCAAACCCCTCCCAGCATCAGGGTCTTTTCCAATGCGTCAACTCTTTGCATCAGGTGGCGAAAGTATTGGAGTTTCAGCTTCAGCATCAGTCCTTCCAATGAACACCCAGGACTGATCTCCTTTAGGATAGACTGGTTGAATCTCCTTGCAGTCCAAGGGACTCTCAAGAGTCTTCTCCAACACCACAGTTCAAAAGCATCAATTTTTTGGTGCTCAGCTTTCTTCACAGTCCAACTCTCACATCCATACATGACCACTGGAAAAACCATAGCCTTTACTAGATGGACCTTTGTTGGCAAAGTAATGTGTCTGCTTTTTAATATGCTGTCTAGGTTGGTCATAACTTTCAGTACTGTATGCCAATTATAGCTCGATAAAACTGAAAGAAAAAGATCAGGAAAACTCAGCATAGGAATTTTACCTTTTGTTATTAGAGCTTTAGTTTACTCTTAAATGAGAGCTTAATTTAGGAGAAGGATTCGTTGCTTCATTCTTTTATCTTTTTTTTTTTTTTAAGCCACACCATGCAGCTTCCGGGGTCTTAGTTCTCTGACTAGGGATTGAACCAGGGCCCTGGCAGTGAAAACACTAAGTCTTAGCCACTAGCCCACCAGGAAATTCCCCATTTCTTGTGTCTTTAACTTTTCTTCAGTTCAGTTCAGTCGCTCAGTTGTGTCTGACTCTTTGCGACCCCATGGACTACAGCACGCTAAGCTTCCCTGTCCATCACCAACTTCCAGAGCTTGCTCAAACTCACGTCCATCGAGTCAGTGATGCTATCCAACTGTCTCATCCTCTGTTGTCCCCTTCTCCTACCTTCAATCTTTCCTAGCATCAGGGTCTTATCCAATGAATCAGTTCTTCTCATCAGGTGGCCAAAGTATTGGAGTTTCAGCTTCAGCATCAGTCCTTCCAATGAATATTCAGGACTGATTTCCTTTAGGATGGACTGGTTGGATCTCCTTGCAGTCCAAGGGACTCTCAAGAGTCTATTCCAACACCACAGTTCAAAAGCATCAATTCTTCAGCACTCAGCTTTCTTTATAGTCCAACTCTCACATCCATATATGACTACTGGCAAACCCATAGCTTTGACTAGGTGGACCTTTGTTGGCAGAGTAATGCCTCTGCTTTTTAATACGCTGTCTAGGTTGGTCATAGCTTTCCTTCCAAGGAGCAAGCATTTTTTAATTTCATGACTGCAGCCACCATCTGCAGTGATTTTAGAGCCCAAGAAAAGAAAGTCTGTCACTGTTTCGATTATTTCTCCATCTATTTGCCATGAAGTGATGGGACTGGATGCCATGATCTTCGTTCTTTGAATGTTGAATTTTAAGCCAGCTTTTTCACTCTCCTCTTCTACCTTCATCAAAGGACCCTTTAGTTCCTCTTCGCTTTGTGCCATAAGGGTGGTGTCATCTGAGTATTTGAGGTTAATTGACATTTCTCCCAGCAATCTTGATTCCATCTGTGCTTCATCCTGTCCCGCATTTCACACAATATGCTGTGTGTATAAGTTAAAAAGCAAGGTGACAGTATACAGCTTTGACGTACTCCTTTCCCAGTTTGGAACCAGTCTGTTATTCCATGTCCAGTTCTAACTGTTGCTTCTTGACCTGCATACAGACTTCTCAGGAGGCAGATAAGGTGGTCTGGTATTCCCATCTCTTGAAGAATTTTTCTGAGTGAGTTGTGATCTACACAGTCAAAGGCTTTGGCATAGTCAGTGAAGCAGAAGTAGATGTTTTTCTGGAACTCTCTTGCTTTTTATATGATCCAGCGAATGTTAGCAATTTGATCCCTGGTTCCTCTGCCTTTTCTAAATCCAGCTTGAACATCTGGAAGTTCTCGGTTCACATACTGTTGAAGTCTGGCTTGGAGAATTTTGAGCATTACTTTGCTAGCGTGTGAGATGAATGCAGTTGTGCAGTAGCTTGAACATTCTTTGGCATTGTGTGTCTTTGGGATTGGAATGAAAACTGAGCTTTTCCAGTCCTGTGGCCACTGCTGCATTTTCCGTATTTGCTGGCATACTGAGTGCATCATTAACAGCATCATCTATTAGGATTTGAAATAGCTTAACTGGAATTTCATCACCTCCACTAGCTTTGTTTGTAGCGATGCTTCCTAAGGCCCACTTAACTTTGCATTCCAGGATGTCTGGCTCTAGTTGAATGATCACATCATGGTTATCTAGGTCATTAAGATCTTTTTTGTATAGTTCTTATGTGTATTTTTATCACCTCTTCTTAATATCTTCTGCTTCTGTTAGGTGCATCCCATTTCTGTCCTTTATTGTACCCATCTTTGCATGAAAATATTCCCTTGGTATCTCTAATTTTCTCAAAGAGATCTCTAGTCTTTCCCATTCTATTGTTTTCCTCTATTTTTTTGCATTGTTCACTTAGGAAGGCTTTCTTATTTCTCCTTGCCCTTCTTTAGAACTCTGCATTCAGATGGGTATATCTTTCCTTTTCGCTTTTGCCTTTCACTTATCAGCTAAGTTCTCCTCAGACAACCATTTTGCCTTTTTGCATCTCTTTTTCTTGGGGATGGTTTTGATCACCACCTCCTGTACAGTGTCATGAACCTCCATCCATAGTTCTTCAGGCACTCTGCCTATCAGATCTAATCCCTTGAATCTATTTGTCACTTCCAGTGTATAATCGTAAGGGATTTTATTTAGGTCATAACTGAATGGTCTGATGGTTTTCCCTACTTTCTGCAGTTTAAGTCTGAATTTTACAATGAGGAGTTCATGATGTGAGCCATCGTCAGCTCCCGGTCTTGTTTTTGATGTCTGTATAGAGCTTCTCCATGTTCCGCTACAAAGAATATAATCAGTCTGATTTCGGTATTGACCATCTGGTGATGTCCATGTGTAGAGTCATCTCTTATGTTGTTGCAAGAGGATGTTTGTTATGACTAGTGCATTCTCTTGGCCAAACTCTGTTAGCCTTTGCCCTGCTTCATTTTGTACTCCAAGGCCAAAGCCTGTTATTCCAGGTATCTCTTGACTTCCAACTTTTGCCACCCAGTCCCCTATGATGAAAAGGATATCTTTTTATGGTGTTAGTTCTAGAAGTTCTTATAGGTCATCATAGAAATTTGTAGGTCATCATAGAAAGTCAAGAAATTGACTTCTCTTACCAGGAGAAAAATTATTTACAAGTGCTTAAATGAATTTCCTACCCCCAAATAAGGGAAGGGGCAATTCCCTGGCCGTCCAGTGGCTAGGACTTGGTATTTCCATTGCCATTGCCCCAGGTTCAGTCCCTGGCCAGGGAGCTAAGATCCCAGAAATCCATGTGACAACGGCCAAAAAAAAAAAAAAAAAAGGATTCCCTAAGAATTTTATAGTTTAAATCATACAATATTTAGGTCTTTTCTCAATTTGAGCTAATTTTTGTATATGGTGTTAGGTGTGGATCCAACTATATTCTTTTGCATGTAGGTACCTAGTTTTCTCAGCATTTTTTGTTGAAAAGAGTCCTTTCCTTATTGAATGTTAAAAATCATTCCTAGTGATCCAGCGGTTAGGGCTCAGCTCTTTCACTGCTGGGGCCCAGGTTCAGTCCTTGTTTGGAGAAATAAGATTCTGCAAGCTGTGTGGCATGGCCAAAAACAAAACTGAAAAAAAAATCATTTGACCATATGTGCAAGAGTTTATTTCTAGGCTCTCTATTCTATCCCATTGGTCTTGATGTCTGTATGCTAGTCCCACAGTATTTTGATTACAGTAGCTTTATAGTAAGTTTTGAAATCTAAGAGTGGATGTATTCACCCTTGTTTTTGAAAATTGTTTTGGCTATTCAGGGTCTGTTGAAATTCCATATGACTTCTGGGATAGATTTTTCTATTTCTGTAAAAATAACTTTGAGATTTTTATGCAGCTTGCATTGAATTTGTCAATTGCTTTAGGTAGTATTGTTCCAGTTCTTGAGCATAGGAATTTTTCCTATTTATTCATGTCTTTAATTTTTTTCAGCAATGTTTTGTAGTTTTCATAGTGTTAATTCCTGGGTATTTTATTCTTTTTGGTGCCATTGTAAATGGAATTGTTTTTGCAATTTCCTTTTCAGGTTGTTCATTGTGTATAGAAATGCAACTGATTTTCATATGTTGATTTTATGTGCTGCTTCTTAGTTGAATTCATTTATTATCTCCAGCAATTTTTGTTTTTTTGATAGAATTGTTAGAGTTTTCTGTAGAGAAGGGCTTCCCTAGTGGCTCAGATGGTAAAGAATCTGTCTGCAATGTGCCCTGGAGTGTGCCCTTCTCCCCTGGAGAAGGGAATGGCTATCTACTCCAGTAGTCTTGCCTGCAGAATCCCATGGACAGAGAAGCCTGGCAGGCTACAGTCTATGGGATTGCAAAGAATTGGACATGACTGAGTGACTAACACTTTCTGTAGATAAGATTATATCATCTGTGATGTGATAGAGGTTAATTATGGATGGAACCTTACCTCCTGTTCCTTTTTCTTAAAATGAGGATAGTAATACACTTAGTTAAGAGTTAAGGGGATCAAATGAAATGTTGCATGTAAAGAACATAATAAATGCTCAGGAAGTATTTGTTGTTGTTTAGTCACTTATTTGTGTCTGACTTTCTGCAACCCAGTGGACTGCAGCAAGCCAGGCTGCAGTCTCAAATGGTTACAGTATTGTGATTCCATTTGTATATGTGACACTGTTCGTAAGATGGAGACTAGATTAGTGGTTGCCAGGGAACAGGAACTGGTTGAAGATTGTGAATGTAAAGGGGTAGCACAAGAGCATTCTTTTGTGGTAATGAGGAGTTCTGGATCATGACTGTTACAGTGGTTACTTGAATCTACATATGGGATAAAATTGCATAAAAATAGACACATACTTTGTTACACAGTGATAAGTTTTATAAAGGAATAAATATTTTGAGTTTTATCCTAAATGTTACTGAAATTTAAGATGGAGATTATAGTATTTTTTTTTCCATAACTAGACTTTGTATTCATCATATACTAAGATTCATTTCCAGGTAATGACTTTTTATATGATATTGTTATATGCACATTTATAATTTGAAGCAGTTGATATTATGGAAGTTTTGAATTTTTAGTATCTCTACATTGTATGTCATGTTTCTAATATTAATATATTCAGATCCCCTCCTTCCAAGTAATGTAGCAGAACTGATAATAGAACTCCCCTTTTTGAAGCTGCTCTAGTCTGTCCTGTAGCGACCTTCGGGCTTTAACCCTCCAGCTTTAGTTAAATTAAGCACACACAGGCCTTTGCTATGGAAACGTACAGAATCATAACAAACAGCTTACTTTGTTCTGTAGACCAGAAGGTGATCTGAAGAGAAGTATCATGATACTAAAAGAAAGATTTTAGAGTAGTGTTAACAGTAACGATAATTTGTTTCCTATAACATATGGGTAACAAATGGGATGGGATAATAGTCTAATTAATTTGATGTTCTTTTAAAATCCTTGAAATGCAAAGGAGAAGCCCTGTTTTTCCTATGCTGTAGTATATATGCTTGGAGCAGATGTTGGCTGAACTATGTATTATGAAATATATTCCCTTTGAAATTTTATATGCCTGATTACCTTCCTCCGTCACTGGCTCATTTTACTATCAAATATAAAGGACAGGTGGCTTATGTCTTTGCCAAACTGGTATTAATATGAGTCATCTAATACGACTGGCATACTTTGGAATATATTGAATAGTACTTACTGGTATGTTATGTGATATTTGGGTAACTTTATAGATAGTAATAAAATTTTTAATTTGTATTTTCTATTTTAGATTTTACTACTTCATTTAAAGTAACTACTTTAGTGGCTGTAATTCTTATTTAAATAATTCTGTTGACTAACCTGGTGTCATTTTGTTCCACCAAATTGTACTCTCTCATTCCAAAATATGTTCATTCAGCAATGATGAGATGCCTGTAACATGCTAGGTGCTATACTAGGCTCTGGAGATGACAAAATGTACACTGTCGTCCTCATGGTACTTTGGGGCAGGTGGTAAAGTTATTGGTACTTTTTCTTCCACTATGTGAACATTTGGTTCCATAGAGTAATTTGTTCAATGTAGGATTAAACATGATAAAGCAGTAAGTATAGCAGAAAGGATGGTTAACCATGAATTTGGGAGTAGTTCCTTAATCTATCTTAGCTTCAGATTCTTCGTCTATAAAGAAAATGGCATAAATTCCATGAGAGTTTTAGAATTAAATGAACTAATTTAGTTAAAGGGTATCTCCACTCTCTGTTTTTTCACCTCTGGGTCAAAATGTGGAGGAATCTGTTTCTGCATCATCACTTACCCCATCTGCCTTCATACAAACCAAAAGGGAAAAATGACTGAACTTTATTTGTGTGCATTTGTACATCTACGCCCTCATTTTTACTATTTCTTCTTTAGTTAGTCATTTATTTAGGCTTTTTTTTTACTGTAATCATATTGACATTTTATCATTTTATGGAATATTTTCCATTCATTTAAAAGCTTTAAAATTTATTAACTTGTTTATACCAAGATGTAAAAAGATATCACAACTAAATATTAATAGATTTCTTAAATACACAAATATTTAAGTATTTACAGGAAATTGCAATTTCCAGTTCAATATACTGGATTAAACACATGTGTTTACCTTCATTAGACATTAAGCAGTTACAGCTTAAGCTTTTTGGTTGGAGAAATCATTTTACATAAGAAGCAGAAATCATTTTACACTAAAGAACCTTGAGAAGGCTCAAGAGGTTGAAGCACTGATATCTCTGAAAGTGGGGTGTGAGCTGGGGCTAAAAACAGAAGAATTGGTTAAAGATCTACAAAAGAAGCAAACGTCACAGTTTTTCCTTTCTTATGTGGTATAACCAAGTGATAACAACTGGCTTACCTTGGGAGAATTTTGGAAATTTATTCTTTAGAGAGAGTGAAATAGAAGTTCTAGGTTCTAGAATAACTGAAGGCAGGGTTTGGGGCTTTATACAGAAAATGGTATGGGGCTGAAAGAGGAGGCATAATGAAAGTCTGTGTCCTGAATAGAGAGACTTCTGACTCCTCTTGACTCCTAAAGGTTTATGTTCCCTAGACAGGAGACTGGAAGATTTGCTTTTAGGCAAACTGGTCCAAGATAAAATACCTTTGTGCCTCTTGACTTGCAAATATTCTAGACCAGTGGTTCTCAACCCTATCAGACCCAACCCCACTCTCAAAATTGTAAACAAATATTTTATAATACTGCTTTATTTACCTGAAATGGAAATGCAAAGATAATATAATCAGCCTACATAATATAATTTTAGAAATATCAATATAATGCTTTAATATTGAGGAAATAAATTTAGAAAACTAAATTATAGCAAAAAGTTACGTTTCAAAATGAAAGGCTTGGTAACAACTGTTCAGTTGAGTCGCTCAGTTGTGTCCGACTCTGCAACCCCATGGACTACAGCACACCAGGCCTCCCTGTCCATCACCAACTCCCGGAGTCTATTCAAACTCATGTACATTGAGTTGGTGATGCCATCCAACCATCTCATCCTCTGTCGTCCCCTTCTGCTCCTGCCTTCAATCTTTCCCAGCATCAGGGTCTTTTCCAGTGAGTCAGTTCTTCGCATCAGGTGGCCAAAGTATTGAAGCTTCAACATCAGTCCTTCCAGTGAATATTCAGGACTGATTTCCTTTAGGATTGACTGGTTCGATCTCCTTGCAGTCCAAGGGAATCTCAAGAGTCTTCTCCAACACTCACTTCTACCCTTGTTTAAATTTTGAGTACACATGATTTTAGTGCTTTAGCTTCTTAGCTGGTTTCCGTGATTTTGTTTTTTTTCCCCTAAACAGAGCCTTAATTGCTTTTTATCATGTACTTCCCTATTTCCTATATCATTGTGATTAATAAATTTCTGCCTTTAAAGGTCTTCACTAATTCCTTAAAATTTAATACATGCCACTTTGTTCTCTATTTTAGTGTCACCTGTATAATACTGACTGAAGCAGTGACATTTGATACAGATATTTTCATAACACATCCTCAATAAAAAGAGGAAAAGATAGACTGGTAAATAAGACAGAGTTTCTGCCTTTTTGAAACTTATGTGGTACTGAGGCGAACAGATATAAACAAATTATAAAATACTTTTAATAGTAATAAACACTATGAAAATTAATAAAATGGGATAAAGGGATAGAAATATGTTTCAGATAGGGTGGTTTTCTCTGAGGAGCTGACCTTTGAGTGCAAGCTGAAGCAGTGAGGTAATGTGACAATCAGAGGGAAGAATATTCCAAAGGGATAAAATATTAAGTATGAAGCTCCTGAGGGTCCAAAGAGCTTAAGTGGTTCATGCAATAAGGCCAGGATGACCAGAACAGACTGTGGAAGGGAGAGAGTAGGAGAAGGTACGGCAGCACATTATCTAGGGCCCAGATCACATAGGACTTGTAAATATTTGTAGGGTATTTGAATTTAGTTCTCAGTGTGGAAGGAAGCCACTAGAGAGTTCTGAGCAGGGAGGTAAAGTTATCCGGTTAATGTTACAAGTTTGTTCTGGCTCCTTTACAGAAAACAGGCTATCAGGGAGCAAGAATAAGAACAGGGAGAGCAGTTACAAGGCTGTTGCAATGGTCCAGGCTTTATTTGCTTCTCTAAATGTTACAGGACTGAAAACCATCCTGAGTAAATCCTTTTTTTCTGATAACAGGAAAAAAATTTCATGTCCTTTCCTGGGTAGAGAAGGATAATCAATAAATTATGATGTTGCTTGGTTACAGGAGAAGGCAATCGCAACCCACTCCAGTACTCTTGCCTGGAATATCCCATGGACGGAGGAGCCTGGTAGGCTGCAGTCCATGGGGTCGCTAAGGGTCAGACCCGACTGAGTGACTTCGCTTTCACGTTTCACTTCATGCATTGGAGAAGGAAATGGCAACCCACTCCAGTGTTCTTGCCTGGAGAATCCCAGGGACGGGCGAACCTGATAGGTACCGTCTCTGGGGTTGCACAGAGTTGGACACGACTGGAGTGATTTAGCAGCAAGAGCAGCAGCACTCCCTAGAGCCTGTACTCTGCAATGAGAAGCCACTGTAGTAAGAAGCCTGCACACTGCAGCTAGAGAGTAGCCCCCACTAACTGCATCTAGAGAAAAGCCAGTGTAGCAACAGAGACCCAGCAAAGCCAAAACTAAATAAATACAGAATTATAAAAAAAAAACTACTGTGAACCACAGTGAAGGGAAAAGAGTCAGTAGAAGCAGACCCAGAGGTGGCCCAAATCCAGCTCTACATCTGGGTTGGACTTATCAGATAGAGACTTTGACATAACAGTGATAAAATGCTAAATTAACTAGTAGAAAAGGTGGGCTAAATATGTGAAGCGATGAAGGAATTCCAGTAGAGATGTGGAAATTTGATAAAATTTAACAGCTTTCATTAAAAAAAAAACAAAACACCCAAGCAAACTAGGAAAAGTGGGGAAGTCCTTAACATGATCAAGGTCATTTATGAAAAGCCCACAGCTGACATCATCCTGGTAAAAGACTGCCATCTTTTCCCCTAAGATCAGGAACAAGACAAGGTTGCTTGCTTTTGTCACTGCTGTTCAACATTTGTGCCAGAAGTTCTCACCAGAGCTCTTAGGCAATAAAAAGAAATAAAAGACATCCAAATTGGAGAGGAAGAGGTAAAATTATCTCTATTAACAGATGACATGCTCTTCTACTTTAAAAATCCTGAATAATCCCCAAGAAAGCTGCTAGAGCTAATAAATTAGTTCAGGGAAGTTTCTGGGCAGGAGATCAACACATACTTAACCAGTTGTGTTTTTGTGTATTTCTGTGTGAAAGTTGCTCAGTCATGTCTGACTGTTTGTGACCTCATGGGCTATTCAGTCCATGGAATTCTTCAAACCAGAATACTGGGGTGGGTAGCTAGTTCCTTTCTCCAGGGGATCTTCCCAACTCAGGGATTGAACCCAGGCCTCCCACATTGCAGGCAGATTCTTTACTATCTGAGCCACCAGGGAAGCACATATAGGTGATAAACAACCCAAAGAGGACATTAAGGAAGCAGTTTCACTTACAATAGCATCTAAAAGTATTAAATAGTTAGGAATTAATTTAACCAAGGAGATTTATATAAGACTTGTATGCTGAAAATTATAAAATATTGCTGAAAGAAAAGTAAATGGAAATATATAAAGTAATTTAAAAAATATATAAAGTAAAAACAAGCACTTCCCTGGGAATCGAGTGGTTAAGACTTTGTTTTCCAGTGCAGAGGGTGCAAGTTCAGTCCCTGGTTGAGGAGCTAAGATCCCATGTGCCTCCAGGCCAAAAAACCCAAAACATAAGATAGAAAGCAGTATTACAACAAATTCAATAAAGACTTTAAAAAATGGTCTACTTAAACAATATTTTTAAAAAAAATATAAAGTAGAAATAAAATCCAAGTATACTTAGAACAAAAATATTTAGACATCCCATTTTCATGGGAGGGAGACTTAATTAAGATACCAGTGCTCCCCAAAGAAATCTACAGATTTAATGGAGTACTTAGCCAGATTCCAACAGTCCTTTTTGCAGAATGGAAAAGCATATTCTCAAATTCATATGGAATTGCAAGGGGCCTCAAGTAGCTGAAACAATCCAGAAAAAGAAGAATAAAGTTGGAGGATTTCCTCTCCCTGACTTGTAACATACTACAAAACTACAGTATTTTAAGCAGTACGGTGCTGGCATAAAGACAGACCAATGAAGTAGAATAGAAAGCCCAGAAATAAGTTCTAACATGTATGATGAATTAGTTTTTGATAGGGTTCCAAGACCATTCAGTGGGAGAAATGAGTCTTTTCAACAGATGGTGCTGGGAAAATTAGATATCCATAAGCAAGACAATGTAGTTGAATCCTTGCCTTATATGATATACAAAAATTAACTCAAAGTGGATCAAAGATCTAATGCAAGACCTAAAACTATAAAATTTTGGAACAAAACTTGAGGAAAATCTTCTCAACATTGGACTTGGTAGTGGTTTCTTAAGCATGATAGCTAAAGCACAAGCAACAAAAGAAACAAATCAGATTCCATCAAAATTAAGAAGGGTCTTCCCAGGTGCTGTAGTTGGTTAATCTGCCAATGCAGGAGACACAAGAGACGTGGGTTCGATCCCTGGATTGGAAAGATCCCCTGGAGTAGGAAATGGTAACCCTTTCTAGTATTCTTGCCTGGGAAAATCAGGGACAGAGGAGCCTGGTGGGCTACAGTCCAGGTTTGCAGAGTTGGGCATGACTGAGCATGCACAAAGGCAAAAGGCAAAATTTAAAAAACTTGTGTGTGTCAAAGGACACAACCAAGAAAGTGAAAAAAATAACCTGCAGAATGGGAGATAGTATTTACTAATCACATATCTGCAAGGGATTAATATTCAGATTATATGAAGAACTCATACAGCTTTGAAGAATAACATCAAAACAAATATAAATGCACACCCATATGTACTCCCAAAGAATGTTGATTTTTTTTGTTTAAGCAGGCACTTAACTTGGTTGGAGTCAACCTGTAAAACCTGTCTCCCTGTGCTTGGTGGTAGCTCATTATTTCATTTCAGTTATTTTAGCCTTAGGCTGCTTGAGTCTGTCCTGTTATGGATGGTTTACAGGTCAGCCAAAGAACTGGGCGGAGTATGTGTATATATATAACTTGGAGCACCCCCTCTCTGGCTCTCTCTTCAGGGATTTGCCTCTACTTTCCAGAGGTTATGACAGGCTCTGTCCTTGGTTCTTCAAGCCCTTCAGACTGTAGATTTCTTTGGAGGTTTCAGTCACACTGTTAAAGCATGGACTCTGGCTTTCCTTCAGATTAAAGCCTTAAAAACAGGAAACACACCTTCCCTTGTTTTCTTCTTACATGTGTCAGTTTGTTTCTAGTATCTGTTTACCTTGATACTTTCCTTCCTTTCAAAGTCATTCTTTATATTTGTTCCAGTTTATAGTAGCTGTAGGGCTTCCCTGGTGGGTCAGGCAGTAAAGAATCTGCCTGCAATGCAGGAGACCTGGGTTAGATCCCTGGGTTGGGAAGATCCCCTGGAGGAGGGCATGGCAATCCTCTCCAGTATTCTTGCCTGGGGAATCCCCATGGACAGAGGTGCCTGGTGGGCTGCAGTCCATGGGGTCGCAAAGAGTCAGATACGACTGAGCGACTAAGCCCAGTATAGCACACGTAGTTGCTGTGTGCATGATGGCAGGTCCGATGGGTGCTACTCAGCCTCAGACTGAACACGGGAGTCTCCCTAAGTGCTTTAGGCTCTGTTTCTTTTAACTGCCTCTTTTCTTGTGGTCACAATTTTTACCTCCATACCTCCTGGCCGTCACCCTTCTTCATCCTGTGTAGCTATTTTAACCCAGGCAATAGCAAAGAGTACCAAAGAAAGTCAAGTAGCCTAGCTTTTTAAGTCCGTTGAAACGCCAAGTTGGAAACATGGAAAAGGACTTTTCAGGTCATTTCTACTAAAAGTGTCTCTGGTTTTAATAGCCTGATGAGGACCTTCCCACATATGCTGATCTTTAAGTCTGATCTGGATGGTTAATGTAGCCTGGAGCACAGAATCAACATTTCTTTTATGTTCTACATAGCACTCTATCAAGGCTTTTCAGAATTTAGGTGGATCTAGCTTTTAATCCCCCCAAACCCCCTCATCCCTTTGTAATATATTCCAGAATTTTATAACTCTTAAAATATTTCTGCAATTTAGAGGGTTGTTCACTTGTTACTTGTTTTGACTATTGAGATAAGATTTTATGTATCAATAGTATATGATATAAATACAAGACTTATTGTTGTAAACTTACTGTAAAATGCATGGATAATGACTTGTAATTTTTCTGTGTTTGCTCTTCCAAATTAGCTCCTGGGCTATAGTGAAAAGCCAATAAATCTACAGATGTTTATTGGAACAGCAGATGACCGATATTTACGGCCTCATGCATTTTACCAGGTGCATCGAATCACTGGGAAGACAGTTGCTACTGCAAGCCAAGAGATAATAATTACCAGCACAAAGGTTTTGGAAATTCCACTTCTTCCTGAAAACAATATGTCAGCCAGGTATCTTGAAACATCCTGAAATGGACTGTTTTTTCTTTTCCTGAAATAATTTTCAGAAGAAAATATATTTATTTAGATATTAATAGCACAAAAATAAAATAGTCACTATTCTGAATTAACTGAATAACATTATATAAACAATGAGAGTATATTTGCTAAGGTTGGTATCATATTTCTGTAAAGAAAATTCAATTCAGCGAAAGTTTATGCCCATACCAGCCAAGCATCATTCTAGGTGATAGACACAAATATGTGAACTTTTTTCAAGTAGCCCACAGTCTAATCAGTTCAGTTGCTCAGTCGTGTCGGACTCTTTGTGACCCCATGAACCACAGCATGCCAGGCCTCCCCTGTCCGTCACCAACTGCTGGAGTTTACCCAAACCCATGTCCATTGAGTTGGTGATGCCATCCAACCGTCTCATCCTCTGACTTCCCCTTCTCCTGCCCTCAGTCTTTCCCAGCATCAGAGTCTTTTCAAATGAGTCAGCTCTTCGCATCAAGTGGCCAAAGTATTGGAGTTTCAGCTTCAACATCAGTCCTTCCAATGAACACCCAGGACTGATCTCCTTTAGGATGGACTGGTTGGATCTCTTTGCAGTCCAAGGGACTCTCAAGTGTCTTCTCCAGCACCACAGTTCAAAAGCATCAGTTCTTCGGTGCTCAGCTTTCTTTATAGTCCAAGTCTCACATCCATACATGACTACTGGAAAAACCATAGCCTTGACTAGACGGACCTTTGTTGACAAAGTAATGTCTCTGCTTTTTAATATGCTGTCTAGTTTGGTCATAACTTTCCTTCCAAGGAGTAAACGGCTTTTAATGTCATAGGGTCGACAGTAAATAATTGCAGTACAATTGTGATTGATAAGTTTCCTTAAAGAAAACTTTTGCCTGCTTTCAGGTGTCCCATTTTATCCATATCCAAATAAAATGAGATTTTGCCAAATTTTGAATGAGAATGCAATAGAGTTTTGTTCAAGTGGATTAGTTAGGAATGTATAGTACCTGTAATAGAGACCTGAAATGCAGTGGCTTAAACAGCGAGAAGTTTAATTTTTCTTTCTGCAAAAGAAATACACAGATAGGCATTTTAGGGCTAGCATAGTGGCTCCATAAGTCATTGGGGCCCCAAGCTCCTTCTCTTTTTTCTTTGCTATTTTTAGGGTGTAGTTTTCATCCTCAAGATTGCCTCATGATCCACAGTGGTGGCTAGAGCTCTTCCTATCATAACTGTAATCCTGGAAGGAATAGGAAGAAGGGGTAGGAGGAAGGGTGGGAGAGAATTTTCATCTGAGTCAGGCCTCTTTAAAGAGCTTTTCCCAGAAACTTACCCAACACTTTTACTGCATCTCATTGGTCATCCTTGTGTATAGGGAAGACCTGGATATGTTTTGTTTTTTTTTTAACCTGAGTACATTGCCACTTCTAAAAAGATAGGGGTCTATTACTAAGAAAAGCAGAAAAAGGACATTTAGTAGGCAACCATTACTTTGCCGCAATCAGGGATGTGAAACTTACAGTGTCTTTTTTAGAGAAATTGTTTCAAACTATAATATAGGTCTTTCTTAAGATGGCATTGATATCTGTCCCAGGCTATTGGAAGAATAGTCATATTAAAATCATATTTCAGTCTCAAGCTCTCCTCCTTTAAATTTATATTTTTATTTAATTGAATATACCCCTGAAGACATGGTAATTTATGATATAACTGTACAGTTATAAAATAATAATTGCTTTTTATCTACTTACTAGCAGAAAAGACAAATTAATATAGATTTAAATAAAACCTTATCTTTGCCTGCTTTGTTCAAGTCAGTAGTACTCGAGAACTCAATCCTACTAAGTCATTACATGGGCTCAAATAAGAGTTTTTTCATGGCTGTGGCACTGTTAGCTGATAATCTCTACTCTTATATTTCTGTGTTCTGCAGTATATAAAAAGAACTTTGTATTCGCAGCTGATCCTTATTCAGGTACATGAGCAAAACTCTTAAAGAAAAATGTTGACTCTGCTTCCAGGCATCCTGTTTGACCCATTTTCAAATAAGGTGAGGTGGCCAGCCTCTAATGAGAATGCAAGAAGACTTTCTCCCTTCCTCCCTTTTACTCTTGGATCTTACATTTTAAATTTTTTTTAGCTGTACCATGAGACTTATGGGATCTTAGTTCCCCAACCAGGGATCAAACCTAGGTCCTTGGCAGTGGAAGCACAGAGGTCTAACCACAGGATGGCCAGGGAATTCCCTAGGATCTTGTTCATTTAGCATCAAAAAACACATGAAAATACTGTTATTTAGATGCAGAGGGGAATTTGAAAATCAACGTTGAACTGTCTTTTTCTGAGAACCCATAAAATTGCTTCTTAGGTGACAGTTTGCAGGCCATGTTTCCATTCATTCCTCTGGATATTTTAAGCAGTAGACTTTACCAGACAAGGAGAGACCTACAAAAACTTTATCATTGTTATTTTTTTTTTTTTGTCATTGTTATTTTTTGCCTCAGCTTCCTGAAGTTCATGATCAAGCTCAATTATAGTAATTCATATAATGTTAGATTTGGATATATTTATTTCCTGTTTCTTCTATTTAAAATTTTTTTTTCTATTTCTTTCTTCTTGACGTTATTTGTGTTTATGTTGAAAAACCCCTCAAATCATTTTTTAAAATAATGTATAAATCAATAAATTAAAGAAAACAGAGTACCGGAGTTTCTAAGACAGATTTTCAAGAATTTAAGAAAGCCTTATGTACCAAATAATGTGAACTTGTCAGAACTGTAGGATCCACACATGAAATAGAGGTGGTAGTCAAGATTCATGTTCCCTTCCCCAATCAGAGGTAGCATACACTGCCTTCCTGGAATAGACCAGAAAGAACAAATTCAGGCTTAAATTGTAGAAAGTAGGGAAAACCACTAAGCCATTCAAGTATGACCTAAATCAGATCCCTTATGATTATACAGTGGAAGTGACAAATAGATTCAAGGGATTAGATCTGATAGAGAGTGCCTGATGAACTATGGACGGAGGTTCGTGTCATTGTATTGGAGGCGGTGATCAAAACCATCCCCAAGAAAAAGAAATGCACAAAGACAGAATGGTTGTCTGAGGAGGCCTTACAGATAGTTGAGAAAAGAAGAGACTTGAAAGGCAAAGGCGAAAAGGAAAGGTATACCCATCTGAACCCAGAGTTCCAAAGAATAACACGAAGTTAAGAAAGCCCTCCTAAGTGAACAATGCAAAGAAATAGAGGAAAACAGTAGAATGGGAAAGGCTAGAGATCTCTTCAAGAAAATTAGCAATACCAAGGGAACATTTCATGCAAACATGGAAACAATAAAGGACAGAAACAGTATGGACTTAACAGAAGCAGAAGATATTAAGAAGAAATGGCAAGAATACACAGAAGAAGTATACACAAAAGATCTTAATGACCCATGGTGTGATAACTTATCTAGAGCCAGACATCCTGGAATGCGAAGTCAAGTGGGCCTTAGAAACCATCATTATGAACAAAGCTAGTGGAGTCAAAGCCTTTGACTGTGTGGATCACAACAAACTGTGAAAGATTCTTAAAGAGATGGGAATACCAGACTACCTTACCTGCCTCCTGGGAAACCTGTATGCAGGTCAAGAAGCAACAATTAAAACATGGAACAACAGACTGATTCCAAATTGGGAAAGGAGTGTGTCAGGGCTATATATTGTCACTCTGCTTATTTAACTTATATGCAGAGTACATCATGTGAAATGTGGGGCTGGATGAAGCACAGGCTGGAATCAAGGATTGCTGGGAGAATTATCAATAACCTCAGATACGCAGATGACACACTACCCTTATGGCAGAAAGTGAAGAGGAACTGAGGAGCCTCTTGATGAAAGTGAAAGAGGAGAGTGGAAAAGTTGACTTAAAACTCAGCATTCAAAAAGGAAGATCCTGGTGTCCAGTCCTGTCACTTTGTGGCAAATAGATGGGTAAATAATGGAAACAGTGACAAACTTTCTTTTCTTGGGCTCCAGTATCACTGCAGATGGTAACTGCAGCCATGAAGTTAAAAGACCCTTGCTCCTTGGAAGAAAAGCTATGATAAACCTAGACAGCATATTAAAAAGCAGAGACATTACTTTGCTGACAAAGGTCCATCTAGTCAAAGCAATGGTTTTCCCAGTAGTCACGTATGGATGTGAGAGTTGGACTATAAAGAAGGCTGAGTGCCGAAGAATTGATGCTTTTGAGCTGTGGTGGTGGAGAAGACTGAGAGTCCCTTGGACAGCAAGGAGATCAAAGCAGTCCATTCTAAAGGAGATGAATCCTGAACATTCATTAGAAGGACTAATACTGAAGTTCCAGTACTTTGGCCACCTGATGCAAAGAGCCAACTTATTAGAAAAGGCCTTAATACTGGGAAAGATTGAAGGTGGGAGGAGAAGGGGGCGACAGAGGACTAGATGGTTGGATGGCATCCCTGGCTCAATAAATATGAGTTTGAGCAAGCTCTGGGAGATGGTGAAGGACAGGGAAGCCTAGCGTGCTGCAGTCCATGGGATCACAAAGTTTGACACGACTGTGTGACTGAACAACAACTTCCACTGCAGAGTATGCCAGTTTCATCCCTAGTCAGGGATCTAGTATCCTGCATGCTGCGGCCAAAGGAAAAAAAAAGCTCTACTGTTCTCTCAAAGCAGTAGCATGGGGGAAGATTGGGAGATAGCCTCTTTGTTCTGCCTGCTATCCCATAGATCTGGTCATCTCAAACCTAACCTATCTTGTAGGGTAATACCCTTTAATTAGCACCAATATTCAACCCATAAAACATAGAACCACTCTACAAGATGCTTTAAATATAGTATGCCAATATTCATTGCCTTACCCTACTCATAACTCCTCCTTGATTTAGAACTTGATGAATATGGATGTGGCAGTGTTATATTCTGATCTAGAATATAATTGCGTTGTAAGCAGAAATTAATAGTTATTATCATTCCTATAAATTTAGATTTTGTTGGTTTGGTTGCTTTTTTCTTTTTTCTCATTGCTTAGCCAGAGTTTAAAATGGTCATTTCTGATGCTCCACATCATCTGCTAGAAACTTAACTGTCTGCTAAAATACCTTCCCTTGAAATTCAATAAAAGTGGATAATCTCTGGTATTTCCCACCAAATACTCATTTGGCATATTAGCATTAATAATTACTACCTTGATACAATTTGATCAGTACTGTTTTGAGCTAAGGTACAGTTTTTCAATATTAGCTAAATACAGTTATTTATAAATAAAAAATGTTTATTTTTGAAAATATTACTTTTTTAGAAATTTCTTTGCCTTTCTGAAGGTGAAAATATTATATTTTTCAGATTCTTCTTGAACTTTACTGGTTCAAGCCTGATGGATTGTTTTTATTAATAAATATATATAAAAGTTTTAATATGTTATTATTGACTTAATTGTGGTCCTATACATTAGTCTTTTCTGGGCTAAGTTATATGTATAGAATTAGAGCCTTTCACTTTATGTTTCAGTTATCTAGTTCTATAACACAAACCACCTCAAAATTTAGTGGCTTAAAGTTGTGTTTATTATTTTTCATTATTCTTTTCGTTGGCTGGACTCAGCTGGTTCATTCATGTGGTGTTAGCTGGAATCACTCGTGTACCTGATTTCAGCTGGGAGCTCAGCTGGAGTAGTGCAGAGTAGTTGAGGATTATCTGGGCCTTTCTCTCCAGCTTACTAGTTGGACTTCTTCATTGTGGCTCAGGGCTCCAGAAGAACAAAAGTGGAAGCTCCAGAGCTTCTTCAGGGCTGGACTTGCAACTTACATAGCATCACTTGACCATATTATGTTTGTCAAAGGAAATCATAAGGTCCACTATCGAGGAGAGGGGACATCGTTACTCTGCCTCTTAATGGGTAAAGTGGCATGGGAATACAGGTATGGGGAAGAATTATTGACATCCCTCTTTACAGTCAGTTGCTACAGTTAGTATTATTTGTCATCCAAAACATTTTTAATCCTATTTTTAATTTAAATAGAAAATAGCAGTCATATCTTTCTTTTTTGACCTGATTTTAGGTTGTGATAGTTGTGCCTGGCAGGTTAACAATAACTGTTTAGCTGAGTTGTTTGGAACCACTAATTTCAGTAAGCCAATAATACTTGTATGTTTTTTCCTCCTAGTATTGATTGTGCTGGTATTTTGAAACTCCGAAATTCAGATATAGAACTTCGAAAAGGAGAAACTGATATTGGCAGAAAGAATACTAGAGTTCGACTTGTGTTTCGTGTACACATCCCACAGCCCAATGGAAAAGTCCTTTCTCTGCAGACAGCTTCTATACCTGTTGAATGCTGTAAGTGAGCTTGTGATGATATTTTTAAAATTTTGTTTATAAAAGGTCATTTTCATTTCCTGCTTTATTTATAATGTTGAGATCAAAAGTAAACTGAAATCCAGAGTTTGGATAGCTGGTGTGATTTTCTTATATAGAAATAAACTACATGTTTAGTTGGAGTTAGTATTGATCTTGGAGTTAGGAAATGGCTTCGCATTATAATCTGACCCTAGGTAGCCTATGTGGCTATAGACATTATTCTCTTGACTACAGTTTTCTTACCTGTAAATGAGGAAGGGGGCTTGATGACACCTGAGGACCAAATCATGAACCTATGAGTCTGACACTAAGTGTCACTATTCCTTGGTCACCTTTGTTTTATTAAAATGTTGGAAGATGCCTATCTTTACAAGCTGACAGTTCACCTAACTATGGATTCACAGGCTTTTGGCTTTTTACCATAAATTTATTTACACCAGCTTGAGAAAGTGAATATCATTTGCCTAAATTTTCAAGGACAAGAAATTGAAGAAGGCCCTAGAACCTGATATCTACTCAAGCTGTGGATTGAGAACTGTGGACCTCAGGCAGGTTAGCTGTTAGGACTGAAATACTGAGATTGTGGTTTAGATCCTTTTGGGCATAATTTTTGTATTAACTTTAAATAGATAATACAGGTATATGGTACAGAATTTAAAATGAATAAGAGTGAGGCCCCTGCACTTGCCCTCTGCTACATTGTCTGTGGATTGTGCTTCTCTCTGAATCTGAATAAATCCACTTCTTTTTTTTTTTTTTTTCCACTTCTTATCTAAAAAAAAAGTATAGAATGAAAAGTAAATTTTCAAGTCAGCTAATTCCCCTTCTTAGAAACAGCTTTTGTTGCCACAATCTTTGTTACTGTGCCAGACAAGTGCCCATTTAAGCATATATTTCTCTAATTTTTAGCAACATAATTTAAGTAATTTTAAGTTCATAGAGTAGCTTGAGTTTTTGAGATGAATTTATGCTAAAATTACTCTGTTTCCTCTTTTAGTTTATTAACTTAATGTGTGACTATTGAGAATATGGAAAACACAGAATGGTATAAAGAGTAGCATTAAAATCTTTTGTAATGTCACTTCTCTGAGATAGTCACTATTAACCATTTTTTGGATTTTTTTGGGTGTGTGTGTGTACACAGTATTTGGTATTTTCACTTATAATGGGCATGTTCTCATATTGTTAAATATTCTTCAAAAATACTTTTAGCACATGCATAATATTTTATTACGGCTATACCATTTGCTGAACAGTTTGATGTGTTCAGCAAATGTACTTGTGATGGCTAGTTTCCGCCATAAATAGTCTTACTTCCTAGGCTAGTCAGTGCTTGTTTTTATGCTCCTTCTCTGTTGCGCCATTTAGAACATAAATAGGGACATAAATGTTTTCTGAGATCTAGGTTGGTCCTTGGTACTTTCCAAGTTGTAGCTCATCCTAACCAGACCCATCCCCTCTGACACATTCTCTTTGAATGGGACCAGGATCCCAGTTCATATACCTTTTGTGACTTGGTATGAAATACTTGGAAGAGACATGGTAAACTGGGACTGCATGCATCATAAAGGCAGTCAGGTTGTTTAAATTTCTTTAAAATGTTGTTTTGGCCAAACAAAACACAGCTGACCCTCAAAACCACCAATTTTCCACCCAAGTGGTAGGACTAAAAGTAGACCTGTTTCCAAAACATGAAGAAGAAAGTGTAGTCCACACTTTATTTTAATCCAGAGAGAAACGTAGTTATTGAGGCCTTTGACAGGAATAAACCCTTAAGGAACCTAAGCAGTCAAAAGAAGTATAGCTTGAAACTCAAGCATTTTTTAAAAAAAGAAAGGAAAGGCCAGAAATAGGATCTCCAGAAAATACAATTGAAATCAGTTGGTATCAGAAAATGATGGCACCAAGGAAAAGTTAATACTTTAAAAAATGACTTACAGGCTTTAAGATAAATTGTGTTCACATATCCTGGGAAGAAAGAGTAGAGTGCACTAAGAAATTTATGTTCATTTTTTAAAAAATTCTGTATTGAAATGTGTACTTCATGTATACTTTGTTTAGTTCAGAAGATCTATCCAAAGATAGATCTAAAGATCTATTCAGAAGAGCATCCAAAATGTAATTCTGATGTCTTGACGATCTGGCTGTTTTCTTGGTGAAAGGTTTACTTGGTGTTTGTCCTGTAGAAACTTGTCTTCTTTTAGTTGTATGTAGTATAATTATGCCTCTTAGTTTTCTTCTTATATTAAATTTGCCAATTTTAAAAGGCAAATTGTAGGGAAGAAATGTATTAAGCTAAAAAGAGAAAAGTGGATGAGGTGAATGTGTTGGAGTCAACATAAGTTGCAGGCATTGATTAATTTCTCTTTATTAGTTTCTCTATAGTCGTAGCTAATAATAATGTAGAAGTCACATGACTAATAAGTCTATTTTGTTTTCTAAATAACATAGTTATTTAGTAGATATTGTTACTATTGTCCTGTGTTTTATAAAAGCCCAGAATTTTCTTCTTTTATAGCTAGAATTTGTCATTTACATATGAAAGACTGTAAACTAGTATTTATTTTTCTCCACTCTTAAAAAACAGCTCAGCGGTCTGCCCAAGAACTTCCTCATATTGAGAAGTACAGTATCAACAGTTGTTCTGTAAATGGAGGTCATGAAATGATTGTTACTGGATCTAATTTTCTTCCAGAATCCAAAATCATCTTTCTTGAAAAAGGACAAGGTAAATAATATAAAATTTGAGTTGACACAGACATAGAAAACAAACTTACGGTTATCAAAGGGGATAGGAGAGAGAAGGGATAAATTAGGAGTTTGGGATAAGAAGATACAAACTTAAAAAAAAAAAAAGAAGATACAAACTACTATATATAAAATAGATGAACTGGGCCACTCTTTTAAACCATACACAAAAATGAACTCAAAATTGATTAAAGACTTAAATGTAAAACCTGAAACTGTAAAACTGGAAGAAAACTTAGGTAGTAAGCCGTGGCATAGGTCTTGACAGTGATTTTTTGAATCTGACACCAAAAGCAGCAACAGCAAAAATAAAAGGGACTACATCAAACTTAAAAAGCCGCACAACAAAAGAAACTGTCCACAAAATGAGAAAGCAGCCTACTGAATGAGAGAAAATACTTCCAAAGCACATAAAGAGCTCATACAGTTCAATAGTAAAATATCAGACAACCCCAATTAAGAAATAAGCAGAAGATCCCAGTAGACATTTTTCCAAAGAACAACATAGATAGCCAACAGATATGAAGATTCTCTACATTGTTAATCATCAGTGAAATAGAAGTCAAAACCATAGAGAGGGACTTGCCTGGTAGTCCAGTGGCTAAGACTTCATTCTCTCAATGCAGGGGTCTCAGGTTCATTTTCTGGTCAGGGAACTAGATCCCACATGCCACAGTGAAGACCTGGCAAAGCCAAAAAAAAGAAAAACACAAAACTATAGATACCACCTCACACCTCTTAGAATGGCTATTATAAAAAAAAAAAGCTAGAAAAAAACAAGTGTTGGCAAGTCTGTGAACAAGAGGGAATTGTATACTGTTTGTGGGAATGTGAACTGATGCAGTCACTACAGAAAATATTTTGGAGGTTCCTCAGAAAATTTAAAGTAGGACTACTGTATGATCCAGAAGTTCTACTTCTGGGTATTTATCTGAAGAAAATAGACATACTAACTCAAAAAAACACACTCCCATGTTCATTGCCCAGTGTTTACAGTAGCCAAGACTCGGTTATAAGGACCCTAACATCTGTGCTCCTAGTACATCCAGAATGCATCTTTATTAATTATTGTAACTTCCACATTTCATTATAGTGAGCTGTTTATATTTGCCTTTCATCCACAGACAGAAAGTAGGGTGTCCTGTCTCTTATTTCAGCAACCCAAAGTGCCTGGCAAGTTGAGACCCAGCAGATGATTGCTGAACTGAGCTGTAATTCTGAGTAGGCATAGCATTTGTGCACAGGGGTAGCTCATACTTAGTTGTTGGAGTGGAAAATGGTAGTCACAGTCTGGAAGGCATTTCACCGAGTCTTCACAGACCAGATGAAGTCATGCTAGCAGTGAAGATACTTGTATGGTTTTGTCACTGGGTGAATGCCCATGACATAAAAAAGAATGCTTTAGAATAGCTGCACATTAGACAGGAGTAAAAACTAGCAGCAGATGGGGTGCTCCCAGGTCAACAAGTCACTTGTGATGAATAGACAGAAAATGTGCTGGCCAGATAATAAAGATCTGTGGTGACCCAGATCTGGAAAGCCTAGCAGATTGTTCACAAGACCATCTGTTTCTAAGAAGATCTTGACAGGCCAAGTAATCCTAGAAAATGAAGTCTAGTAGGGGGAAACTAACATAGCAAGGGCTAGGGGTTTAAAAAAAAAAAAACCCGGCTGCATGAGTACACAGTGTGGGAGCTTGAGCTTGGCAGTAGGAAATGTGGCAGACTGAGGGACACTTGCTGGCCACACGTGAAGTGTCAGACACTTTCTTGATAGTGTAGCTGCTTCAGAAAACTTTTTTATTGACAGAGACGCAGCATCTCTATGTGAGACAACAAGAGCCTCAGTCACTCTCTGTCATGTTGAATCACTTCTCACCTGGTCTATTCAGTCCTCAGCCTGATGCATTTGGAGGGAGATGGTCACACTGGAAGACTATTCAAAGAAGAGTGACCAGGAGGGCTAAAATATTGTTTAGGGAATTAGATGTGGAACTAGAGGTGCTAGGCAGCAGAAAAGGAGACACAGGCAAACACAGATGCTTTTAAACATATGAAATAACTGTCTCACAGAGACACTCAAGATTTTTAGGGGGTGGCTACAAGGAGTAGTGCTTAGGCCAGAGGCTGGGTACTCGAAGGAGACATGTTATCTATCATGAAGATAGAGCAGTTTTCTAGCAGCAGTTATTATCCAAAGATAAAATGGGTTACTTGGTTAGGGAATGAGTTTCTCATTACTTTAAGGCACACAGTCAGAAAGAAGTTGGCCGCCACTTTGTAGAGGTGTTCTCAGATTTTCGTACATCGCTTAGTAGAATAAAGTCTGCAGGCCCTGCAAATTCAGGTAGCCTAAGATCTTTCTTCACACTTTTTTCCTTGTGGGTAGACATTTTCATAACAGAAGTCAGTGAGATAAAGATTCCTTTTGCCAATAAATTTGTGATACTAAATAAGTTAGATTTTGTTTGCATGCTTTTTGACTTCCTTTTAACTGTAAATTGTTTCTTTCACTAGATGGACGACCTCAGTGGGAAGTAGAAGGGAAAATAATCAAGGAAAAATGTCAAGGGGTAAGAAGTTTATTTCTTTGGAAATATTTGAGGTGCTTAATGTGAAAATTAGATAATGTTGCTTTGTGGTATAGATGAGGAGTCTTTTTTTAGAAGTTTGGACATGAGATAGAATGCCTTCCTGGTACTAAAATAAAGCTTAGGAAAGATAAACTGTTGGTGTCTTCCCATTTTTTGTGCATAGGGTAGGAGAAATTAGAAATGAAAGATTATTAGAAGTTCTTACTGAGGTTATCATTGATTTACTTCTCTGAATTCAGTGAAGAGATCAAGTTCAGTGAAGAACTTTAAATAATGGGCAAAAAAATAGGAGGACAAGCCCTCAGGGGTTTTGTATTTAACACACTCTTTCCAACTCCTCCACATTAAGCCTTCCAGGATTCAACACTGAAAGCTGTGATTCCTTCATCCTGGTTGGAATGGACACAGAATTTTCTCTGGGGTAGACAATACCTCTTCTCACAGTGCTCTCCAAAGACCTAGAGAAGTTAGATTAAGGATTGTGGTTGATTTGGGGCTAAAAATTTTCTCTATGCATATGTAAGATTATTCTTGATATAGATACAGATTTTGTGTTTTGCCATTTAGGACATTTTCAATGTAAAACTTAAGATAAAGGAGTTCCCTAGTGGTTAAGATTTAACGCTTTTCCTGCTGTAGGCCAGGTTCAATCCCTGGTGAGGGAGCTGAGATCCCTCAGGCCACACAGCGAGGCCAAGGGAAAAAAAATGATAAGAAATCTAAACTATAACACAATGTGGGAGCTATTAAACTTTGATTAAAAATTAGAACAAAAGTGTAAATCTATGGCTGATTCATATCAATGTATGACAAAACCCACTGAAATGTTGTGAAGTAATTAGCCTCCAACTAATAAAAAAATTAAAAAAAAAAAATAAAAAAAAAAATAAAAAAAAAATTAGAACAAACTTTCACTTAAGATGTATGCTGCTGCTGCTAAGTCACTTTAGTCGTGTCCAACTCTGTGTGACCCCATAAACAGCAGCCCACCAGGCTCCCCCGCCCCTGGGATTCTCCAGGTAAGAACACTGGAGTGGGTTGCCATTTCCTTCTCCAGCGCCTGAAAGTGAAAAGTGAAAGTGAAGTCGCTCAGTCCTGTCAGACTCTTAGTGACCCCATGGACTGCAGCCCACCAGGCTCCTCTGTCCATGGGATATTCCAGGCAAGAGTACTGGTGTGGGGTGCCATTGCCTTCTCCTAAGATGTATAGTAACATGTAATATTTATTAGCACAAAATATCTGACTACATAGTAAATAATAACGACTTTTGATTTCTGCTATAGCTAGAAACCCAAGTTAGGTGAGTGAAAAGCAATTTCTCCTTTAATGGTTTACTTGAAAGAGCTTTTCTCTGTTAAGACTGAAGTATCCTTAGAGTAAATCCCCAGATGACTTATATGACCAGTTAATGTGCCTAATAAGCCCAAGTAGTTAAGGCTCATGAGATGTGTTGAGTTTAGCAGGTGCATTTCATTTTTAGTTCTGAGTGTAACACAATCTTGCTTTCCATGCTCCTTAGGCTCACATTGTCCTTGAAGTTCCTCCATATCATAACCCAGCAGTTACAACTGCAGTGCAGGTGCACTTTTATCTTTGCAATGGCAAGAGGAAAAAAAGCCAGTCTCAACGTTTTACTTACACACCAGGTACGAGGAGTTATTGTGACGGTTTACTATACAGCTTTCTTTCATAATGAATAAAAAGTTATTCAGTGAATCCTGTATTAGTTAGTGTGTTTAAGATAGGGTGCTTATAATGAATAAAAATCCCAACATATGCCTCATCTGTGAAGTTTGTATTTACTTTAAATGTTAGATCTGATAACAGTTACTTTTTGTTGTCTTTTGTCATAAGGAAATTAGAAGGTTTAATGTAGATTTGAAGTCTATTTTTCAGGAGTTACCAAAGGTCACCAGCACTGTTGGAAGGATAGATGTCTGAATACGTGTGAACTTTCCTTCTGCCCTTAGCACTGCAAAAAAGCAGTGTGCCTGTTTTGTAGTCTATTCATCTCAACCATTTCCAATCAAAATGGAAAATTTCTCCTTAAATTTTTCATTTGGCAAGCAGCAACTGTAGCATGTGTTGGCTTTGGGGGAGTATAACATTGATGGCAGAATTCCTGATTTTATAGAGACACCCTAACAAAGAAGACTTCCATACCTCTTTCTGCAGCAGCTCAAGTGCTGTAATTTTCCAGGTCTGGATTGTGACACACAAATAGTATATGCAGTAATTCATGCTGATGTTTACATTCTTAGAGAACAAACATTTATAAAGGTCTTCTCTGTGCTAGATGCTATATTATTAGTCATCAGAACATATGATGAGAAAAAAAATTGTAATGAAGCTTATTCTCCAAAACTTATTCTTATAAAAACTTTTAAAGGGTTTCTTGTAAATGAAAAGAACAAACACTGAGTTTGAGAGGGTTCTGGTTATTAGTCATTCATTTGTCACCATATTCTTTTTAAAGCCTGGCTGTATTTCATTTATAGCCTCTGAATACTGCTTATATTCCAGAATCTGAAAATTATTATTACTTGACCATGTTAATACATTACTTGGTAATAAAATATTTCAGATAATTTTCAAACCTTTGAACTAAGGATTTTGGTTAGCCATTTCATTTATTCATTAATTCATTAAGTATTTAAGGATGCACACTAAGTGAGCAAAACCTCTCTTAGCTTCTCTCTCATGGAGCTTATAATCTAGTGGAACAAATAGAAGCTAATAAATCTCTAAATAAATAATTTATAAATTTGTAGTTAGAAACATAAGAACTGTTAAGGAAAGGGAAGCAATGCTGTGGGTGAAAATAACAGAGGGATTCTTGCTAGGCTAACTGGTTGTGAAAAGACTTCTATGAGCAAGTGATGCTTGAGTTAATAACTGAAAAATAATAGTAACAGTTTATAATTATATAACATTAACTGTTTTAGTACTCTTCTCAGCCCTTTCTGTATTAATTTAATCCTCTTAATAAACCTGTGGGGTAGGTTGTTGCCTTATTTTATAAATGAGGACACTGAGTGGCTAAGTAATGTACCCAAGGTCTCACAGCATATATTCTAGAGCCAAACATCATATATAGTCAGGTTCCAGAGTCTGGGCTCCTAACTTAACCTAGACTACATCCATTTGTTCATTTATTTAGCAAACAGAGCATTTTGTGTGTACCAGGTGCTATTCTAAGCAGTTTATACAAACGAACTCATTTATTCTCCCATAACGCTATAAGGTTATAAGTCCCTTGGACTGCAAGGAGATCCAACCAGTCCATCCTAAAGGAGATCAGTCCTGGGTGTTCATTGGAGGGACTGATGTTGAAGCTGAAACTCCAATACTTTGGCCACCTGATGCAGAGAGCTGACTCATTTGAAACGACCCTGATGCTGGGAAAGATTGAGGGCAGGAGAAGGGGACGACAGGGGATGAGATGGTTGGATGGCATCACCGACACTATGGACATGGGTTTGGATGAACTATGGGAGTTGGTGATGGACAGGGAGGCCTGGCGTACTGTGGTTCATGGGGTCGCAAGGAGTCGGACACGACTGAGCGACTGAAGTGAACTGAACTGAACGCTATAAGGTAGATGGTGTTGCCCTCCCCATTTGGCAAGTGAGTGAACTGAGATCCTATAGCTAATAAAGGCAAACACGAGATATGAATCTTTGCGTATGGCTGAATAGTCTGTACTGTTAATTACTGTTAGATAAAGAGTGGGAAAACATTCCACATAAAGGCTGTAGCACATGCAAAGGCCTTATGGTTGGTTGGATCAGATAGTATTAAAAGAGTTGTGAGAAGTGAACTTTAACAGGGAGGTGACATGATCAGATCTGTATTTCAAAAATGATTTTTCCCATGGTTCTTCTGTCAGTTTATAAGATGTCAATGACCAGTTTAGTCTTTCCTCAAATTAACTAACTATAGAGTGTGAAATTTATATAGGAGAGACCCAGGAAGGATAAAATGTGATTCAAACAGCTAGCATATTTTGAGTATACAAAGGTGAGAAAGAGCATCAGTGATGATAAAGAATATCAGGTTTCTGAGAGGAGTGGGAAAGGATAGGATTTAAGATACCCCAATTGGCATGGACTTTAAATCGAAAAGAAACAGGAGGGAAGGTAAAGGAGATGAACAAGATGGATGTACATTAGGAACGTTTACAGACTTAGTAGTGGAAAGTTTAGGGAGTTTCCAAATGATAGCTTCAGTTTTGTTTCTATAAAGAATGACATGCAGCCTCCTTCTGTGAGCAGAGAGAGGAGAATGTGGGTGATTTGGCAGTTTAATGGTGTGGAGAAATATGAAAAAGTTATTGTAAAGAGAGGGGAGAGTAAGTTACCACCAAAACCTAATAGGATAATCAAAGGACACCTTTGATGTTGATATTGGTGAATTTATGGATACTAATTAGCTCTCCTGTGTAAATTTCTTAAGCAGCACTCAGATTTTTCAGGGCAGGTGGTGAAATATGAATTATAGGGCTCATCCAGGGTCCAAGAATGTTACTAAATTCTTTTGAGATGAGGAACTACAGAATCTAACCTGAATAAGAAGGAAGAGAGCTTCTGGGGTTGGGGAAAAAAGGCACTAGGGTCAGCATGTTAGAGGTGTTGATTACTGCCATCGTAGTGGTGGTAGCGGGCAGACAGAAAGGAGCAAATATCATGCCTCTGCATTATCAACTCTTGAATTGAGAAAACAATATAAAAGCAGAGTCCTAGAGGGCATTACGTGTGAGAATGGAAATCAGTGGGGCCCTGGAGTGCAGGGAGAACATTGGATTGGACTAGAGCTGTCATCACTGGCCTTGTGGTTGACAGAATGCAAATCAGGTGGCACACGCTAGTGAAGGAAGAGTGGACACACAAGTGTTTGGACAGTCCTTATTCTGCTTGATTATTACCTTTTGTCTGTAACATTTGACTTTTTTCACTTTCTTTCTAAAATGAAATTTTGAGGTTTTTACAAAGGCGAATATGTTACTGTGAATGTTTTTAAAAGACAAGTTGAAAAATTTTTTTAAAGCATCCATATTCTCTTTCACTCTGTCGTTCTCTTCTTTAGATCCTTTAATTCCATGTATAGCCACATCATTTTAAAAATAGAAATGAGACCATACTCTCTTATATGTACTAATTTTATAACCTGAACATTTTTATTTTCCCTATCAGCAGATAAGTTTACAGAATCTTTAATAGCTTTTTAGTATTCTATTGTATGACCCTTTGTTATGGTAGAGTTATTATGTTTGTCTTATTAATTAGTATGAATGCTTTATAGTAGAGATTTTAGCCATTTTATGTGTAACAATAATTCCTTTTTAATTTTTACTTATAAAAACTATATATTTGTAAGTTGCTTATTTTTAATTAAAGGATTTCTTCATTTGCCTCCTTTTTGGCAACTTCCTCACAATAGGGATCTGACCAGTATCAGTATCCAGTGGGGGAATAATCATTAACTACAAGTGGCTAATTTAAAAACAAATTGTTTTTAATTAGGGATTATATTTAGTATTATTTGTCCCACAATCCATTGCTTTCTAGAATGAAGACAGTTCGCAGCATATGTGTATGATTTACACATTAACCTTACCACAGGCGGTAATACAGCACACAGCCCTTCCCTAGGTTTCAGCTACTTGATCTTCTGCCCAGCTTGTATTCAATAGCTTCAGAACTTCCAATGTGGGGGATCCTACCCCCACCCCAGAGAAAGTGTATCTCCCTCTGAAGTCCAGCAGAAGTTATTTGTACATGGCGATACCATCTGAGCTCTGATTTTTGGAATCATGGGGATTTTTCAGACAGCGTTAGAGCCAAATTCTCATATATAATATTTTGCTTGTGGGAGGGTATAGTCTGTATTCTAAATAGTTGACTGGGTAAACTGACTTATATTTTGGTTGTTTTGATTGGGAGGAAGAGCATGCCTTACAGTCAGAAGATCAAATCTCAGTTCTGCCACAGACTGTATCTACTGGCTAACCTCTGTAAAAGAGGATATAATACTAAACAGTGATTTTCAAATTGTTTGGATTGTTTTATTCTTCAAATAAGGGCTTCCCAGGAGGCGCAGTGGTAAAGAATCTGTCTGTCAATGTAGGAGACACGGGTTTGATCCCTGGATTGGGAAGATACCCTGGAGGAGGAAATGGCAACCCACTCCAGTATTCTTACCTGGGAAATCCCATGGACAGAGAAGCCTGGCAGGCTACAGTCCATGGGGGTCACAAAGAGTCAGGTGCAACTGAGCACAGCACATATTCTTCAAATAAAATCTTATGCAAAAAGCAGTTTTATGAGAATAAAGCTGGCTTGGCTGCTCTTTTAGCACTGGAAAGGGAAGTCCAGAGCTGTTACTCTTTGGATCCTATTCTATATCCATCACTTGAAGAAGAGTGTAAGACTTCTCATGGTTTGAAAACCACTAGACCAGTTGATCTTTTCTTCCCCCCTGGATTCCTCTGTTCTTCAGCATTCTAAATTTGAGAAATAGCTTGTATAATACAAAAGGTAGAATTAATCTATTTCCAAAACTCGTCTCATTGTAGATATTGTAAGATGTGTTTAACTATATTTCCCTCCAAACAAGAATAAATTACCTTAGACCAGCATTGAGGACGTCATGTTGGAGTCTGAATTCCTTGTAGACCAAAAGAATAATTCTTGATGTGGCAGAGTGAACATGCACTTGATTTAGTAGAGTGGAGTTCTCAGACTGGATACCCAGATATTGGTCAGGAACGTAGAAATAAGGATTAGATCACACACAAAAAGGTGGATGTTATGCTGTAGTTTTCAGTCCCTCTGTGTCCTTTTTAGTACATGATAACCAACCATTTATGTAACCAAGGATCCCAGCTGTTCCATTCAGGATTAAAGGATGAGAATAGGCTTTCTTGGATATTCTCCCTCCTTATGTAGAAATATGACTCTGGGTATAGGATTCACTGTGGCTTTCCTGAGACCAGAGTTGGAGTCAAAGTAAAAGATGAAAAAAATCCAGTAGTCCAGGGACAGAGTTCTAGTTCTGCCAAAGTCAGAAGAAAAGTACATCAAGACATTAGGGGGAGAAGAAAAAAGACATTAGAGAGATCAGGAACCAGTAGACACAGTGAACCAAACTTGAAATACCTGAATAAGAATCAGAAGGCAGAAAAACCTGTGTTCAAGACCTTATGATATCACATAGCTGCTGTGAGATCTTAGTGTCTTTAATCTCTTCAGTATAGTCATCTATGAGGCAGGGTAATAATAATCTCTACCTTATAAAGATCTTCGGGTTTTAAAAAAATTATTTATTTTTAAATAGATAATATATATACATGGTGAAAAACATTCAAAAGGCCCTAAAACTTTTTACGGTAAAAAGTAAGTCTTCTCCTATTCACCTAGTTTCCCTTCCCAGTAGTAAACCCAACAGTTATCAGTTTCTTGTGCATCTTTCCAGAGGTATCCATACATATTAAGCAAAAACATATATTTAAATTATCTGGCTTCCCTGAAGCCTTTTGAGTTTTTAACCCCTGACTTGAATGTATGATATAGCTGTATAGCCTAGAATGAAGCCCATTCATAATTTTTTTATGTATTATGTAATAACATTTGCTTTAATCTCTTCCTTTTCAGTTTTGATGAAGCAAGAACACAGAGAAGAGATTGACTTGTCTTCAGTTCCGTCATTGCCTCATCCTGCCCAGACTCAGAGGACTTCTTCAGATACAGGACACCTACATGACAGCGTACTCTCTGCACAGAGAAGCTTGGTTTGTCCCATCCAGCAAACATATGCATCCATGGTAACCACATCCCATCTGCCACAGCTGCAGTGTAGGGATGAGAGTGGTGGTAAAGAACAGCATATGATATCTTCTTCAGTTGTGCACCAGCCTTTTCAAGTCACACCAACACCTCCTATGGGGTCTTCCTATCAGCCTATGCAAACTAATGTTGTATTCAATGGACCAACGTGTCTTCCTATTAATGCTGCCTCTAGTCAAGAATTTGATCCAGTTTTGTTTCAGCAGGATGCAACTCTTCCTAATTTAATAAATCTTGGCTGTCAAACACCATCATCCATACCTTTTCATTCTTCAAATTCAGGCTCAACAGGACATCTCTTAGCCCACACACCTCATTCTGTGCAGACCCTGCCTCATCTGCAGTCAATGGGATACCATTGTTCAAACACAGGACAAAGATCTCTTTCTTCTCCAGTGGCTGATCAGGTCACAGGTCAGCCTTCCTCTCAGTTACAACCCATTACGTATGGTCCTTCACATTCAGGGACTGCTACAACCGCTTCCCCAGCACCCTCTCATCCCCTGGCCAATTCGCCACTTTCTGGGCCACCATCTCCTCAGCTGCAGCCTATGCCTTACCAGTCTCCTAGCTCAGGAACTGCCTCATCACCGTCTCTAGCCACCAGAATGCATTCTGGACAGCACTCAGCTCAAGCACAAAGTACAGGCCAGGGAAGTATTTCTGCACCTTCATCCTTATTATGTCACAGTTTGTGTGATCCAGCTTCATTTCCACCTGATGAGGCAACTGTGAACATTAAACCTGAACCTGAAGAGCAGGAACCTAATTTTTCTACAATTGGTCTGCAGGACATCACTTTAGATGATGGTAAGTTCATCTTTATGTTCTTGAAGCAGTGACGATTCAGGAACTGCCTTCTCTTAAGAGTCTTGAGAAAGTTACTATCGATTGTTTATTGCATATGGTTGGGCTTTTTAATAAGTTGCTGTTGCTAGAAATATGGTAATACATTACTCTGGAGAGAGAGACATGAACATACATGCTTTAAAGTCTGTTTTACCACTTATATCTGTTGTGAAGGCTAAGACCTTGAGTAATAGTAACCTACCACCTATTTGTGATGGAACTGAAGATGTGAGCTTTATTGGGCAGTTTTTCTTCCAGAACATATTGTGAGGTTGCAGCGTCTAGAGAATGGAATTCAGAAATGTTAATTCAGTAAACATTGCAGAATCCCATCCCTTTGCAAGAAACAGAGTCAGATGCTAGAAGTACTAGAAATGTATCAGGGTAGAGTTCCTGTCCTTGAGGAGATTCTTCACAAGTAAAGAACCTGCTTCTCTGTGGCCCTGCCAGCTTGCTGAGTCAGATAGTGATGATGGTACAAGTCCACACTGGTTTGCTGCTGCTGGTACAACTGTTGGCACCGTGATAAAAAGAAGCTATTTATATAAATGTAACAAGTTGGTGTGTAGACCTCTGTTTTTATGAAATCATAAATTGGACAGCAGATTCTGTGGTATTAATTTAATATTTGAAAATTCCCCCAAGATAGAATTTTCAGGTAATAATTTTAGAGTTTATTCTTGGTTTTATCATTTCTATGGTAGTGAAAAACTCTAAATAGGAATGCAGTGAAAGCTAGCTGTAATATTTTTTCAGTATGAAATATGGAAATAGAATTTTAGTTCTGATTCTGTAATCTATTGAAAAGTTAAGTCTAGGTCAGTCCTCTCCTTTATACATCTGGAGAGGCTATTTACTACTTGGTTGCAAAGCTGGTGTTAAATTCCAAATTCTAAGCAAAAGAGAAAAGGAAGATAAATAAAATGATAAAATGTGGGAACCCCTACCGCTATCCCCGACTTGACACCACGGCTTTACTGTCATATTAGTACATGAGGATACAATGATACAGTAGGTCTTAGTCAACCTACTTGGTCTTGTACAACCAAGATATAAAAGCAGCACATTAGGAGATCAGCAAAAAGATGTGAAAGATTCTATGAGAAGGATTCAGAGAGGCTTCCTTGAGGAGATGACATTTAAGCCAGTGTTGGAGGGTGAGTATATTTTTCAGTAACTGAGGATCAATCACTTCTTAACCTTTTGGCTAAGATCAAGTGTAGTATCAGAAAATGAGTATCAAAGGGAAAATCAGACAACAGAAGCAGAAACATAAAGCTGTGTCTGGGAAAGCGTGATTATCTGTGGCTGGAGGGCAGATGGCAAGTAGAGGATGGCTTTCAAAGCACCAAGGGGATTGGCCAGGTCATTTGTGTGTAAACAAAAGGTATAATAAACTAAAGCAAAACCTAGAATTTTCGTAGCATTGTTATCTAATTAAACTCTTAACTAAATCCTCTCAGTTCAGTTCAGTTGCTCAGTCATGTCCAACTCTTTGCAACCCCATGGACTGCA
Organism: Cervus elaphus; assembly: GCF_910594005.1. Lineage (NCBI taxonomy): Eukaryota > Metazoa > Chordata > Mammalia > Artiodactyla > Cervidae > Cervus > Cervus elaphus. The sequence goes on from NC_057818.1 coordinate 36,243,850, forward strand.
GCATGCCAGGCTTCCCTGCCCATCACCAACTCCCAGAGCTTGCTCAAACACATGTCCATCGAATTGGTGATATGCCATCCAGTCACCTCATGCTCTGTCTGAATCCTCTAGATAGCTTCATTTAGAGAATTAGGCTTTCTGAAGGTCACATAGCTGGTAAGTTGTAGAGCTGAGACTGGAATCAGATCTTCTCAGTCTAGTCTTCTTTTTTTTTCTTTTCTTTTGCAGCACTGCAGCTGCCCCCACCAATAGCAGGCCATGATGGTTAGAACTAGCTGAGCGCTTAATGGGATCCCCCAAGCTTTTTTTTGTTCCTCGAGAATAGTGGAACATTATCTAGAATGCATCTGTAGAATTTCACTGCATGAATGTGCGTACACAACTGCATCTGATTCGTCACACTTGTATTGCTTTCAGGGCTTGTGTTTAAAATTTTAGTCCCTGAAACATAGGATGAGACCTGGAGTGTGATAACCTACCTCTTCAATAATGGCACTGAAGATACAAAATTTATTAAGCAGGTCTCATGGGATATTCCAGCTCATTTTCTTTCCAAATGAAGACTTTTTCTTCTAAAAAGACACCAAAACTAGAATTTACTCTTTCTGATTTACTACAGACTGAGTAATGTGTGGGCACAGCAATTTGGAACTTTCAGAAAGGTTTTATGAAGATTTTGTTTCATCTTTTGAATATGTGAAGATGTATTGCAGAAACAGAGAATCTGGAAAAATGAGATCTATGAGGGCAAGTAAAAAAGCAGGTTCAGTTTTGTTCCATTCACAATGAAGCAAAGTTCCCAGATTGTAGCCCCACAGAGGACAAGGATTGGCTACAGAATTCCCTCATTGCCACCTGTCAGGAGACTTGACAGGAGCTCAGTGGTGCTAGTCATAATTAAAGAGGGGTTTGGGGGATTAAAATACACTCCTGGGCATCTTGGATTGTATACCTTGGATGGATTGTATATCTTGGATTATATATCTTGGATGTATAATTTTTGCATTTTGGTGCTTAACATGAACTCTAAAATGAATTTTTGATATTTGCCAACTGACTCATTGATTACATTATTTAGATTTGCCATTGAAGGTAAACTTCTAGATGCTTAGAAAATCCTACGGTTCTGCAGAGTTTTAATATAAATTCATTAAAAAACGACAATTATGTATTTCATAGGCCTTGAACTCTGTAGTACTTGAATGTCCACTTTCTGGTAAGCTTTAAAATAAGTCATAAATACCCACCCGGTATTCTTGCCTGGGAAATCCCATGAACAGAGGAGCCTGGTGGGCTACAATCCATGGAGTTGTAAACAGACATGACTGAACGACTGAGCATCCTATACACATACATACGTATGATAAAATTTAATTTATAAATTAGGTACAGTAGGAGATTAACAATAACTATTAATAAACTAGAGTAATTTTAAAAAAGTAAGCCATTAAACATACCAAAAATAATTGGAAGTATACTACTTAAAGTGAACTTTGCAGTTAACTTGAGCTCAGGTTTTATTTTAACTTTTCTATATTGTGCTAAGCATTAAGTACAGAGTAATTTTCCACTTTACAACTAGAAGACATGAGTAATTTTTAAAAAAATCTGTGTTATACTAGTTAAATAATGAAGTGAGTGAAGTTGCTCAGTCATGTCCGACTCTTTGAGACCCCGTGGGCTGTAGCCCACCAGGCTCGTCCATCCATGGGATTCTCCAGGCCAGAATACTGGAGTGGGTTGCCATTTCCTTCTCCAGGGGATCTTCCCCACCCAGGGATAGAACCTGGGTCTCCCACGTTGTAGGCAGATGCTTTAACCTCTGAGCCACCAGGAAAGGAGAAATATATTTATCATCTAATCCTAATAACTTTTATTAATCCTGTTTCTGTTTTATATTTATTTACCCCTTTTTTTAATCAAAGATTAAAGCAAATAAAATGTCCTTTTTATTTTTGCGATTTCTAATTAAAATAGAATTTATCAAGAATCATTCAAACTTGTCTGTTACCTCTAGATATGCAGACATTAACACCTTAATTTTTTATTATAAATTCAGTGACAAAAAAAAAAAAGAAATAAATTCAGTGACATTTAATAGAGAAGATATTAGTGCACCTCAGCTTGGAAATTCAAGACTTACAGAATTGAAAATTGCTCCCTCATTTTATAGGTAGAGGATCTGAGTTTTACAGAGCTTAAGGTATTCACCCAGGTTAACACTGATTTAATGGCAGAGTAAAACCCAACTCAGAAAAATAAATAAATAAAACCCAAATCTGAGCTCCTAATTCAGAACTCTAGAAGTTTTTTCAGTATTTGCAGTCATGTTTCTCATCAGTCTGTGGCCTGAAACTGTGGATGTAAAGCATCCACAGGGTAGCATCTGTTCAGCAGAACAGGTGAGAGAAAATGCTATTTTCTCAGCATATCCTTGGTTTGTGAGAGGGACCAGGGCAATCTTAAAATTTTAGATTCTCGTTAGAGATGAAGTCCTAAAGCCTCTCTATTCTATCCTCCTCTTTCACACTGGAATTCATTTTCTGTTGTCCCTAGTAATATTATATTCCTGTTAGTCTCTTCCTCTCCAGCTCTTTGGAACATCTCAGGGCCTTTTAAGTTCCAACTGCCCTTGTTCCGTGTGGGCTCTGATGTGTCTGGAATCATACAGAATAAATCTAATCATTCTTCTGTAATAATCCTTCATGTGTGTGAATCTTTATCTCTTTTCCTAAGTCTTAAAAACACTTGAGCAATTTCATCCTTCCCTCAGCCTCGCCAACATGCTTGTTTCCTTCTGTTTGAACCCTGGGGTTTAGTTCATTTTCATAGTGCCATATCCAGAAGGCAACACTCTAGCCAGCTCAAAAATGGATTGGGGCTATCACCTTCCTTGTTCAGAAAACTTTATCAGTTTGATGTTAGGTCAGGGGATTTTCTTAGCTCCATCTTGCTGTTAATTTAGTGAGTCATAAGTACTAGTCATTAGTCATAACTGAATCATGTCCATTTTGTATCCCCACCCCATGCCCTACCTCCATGGATTTTTACATGTATTGTTTTTAGAACCCAAGACTAAACTTTGCAGTTATCCATCTTTGGTTTCATTGAAGTGATTTGGGCTTCTCACATCAATCTTCCAGGCTCAGGTGAGTCTCAGAAACATGTTCAGAGTAATGTGGCTCCCTCCTTAGAGGGGTTTATTCCTCAGGATAATAGCAACAGCAGAATACCAACCTTTACCAATTGATGTTCTCTTTCAAGCAGTCTCCTTGGAAGGCTTGTTTTATATACTTATTCAACCAGTTAGAATATTATTGTTCAAAACTCCCTTGCTGCTTTTTTCCCTTGCTACCTAGATGTATTAATACCGTTGTCCCTGCTTGACAAGCATGTGCTACAACTGAGTTTTTACTCCAGTGTTAAAGTTTGTGTGCCTGGAACTGTAATTTTTCCTAAACATTTCTGTGCTTTATTGTGTGCATGTCCCAGATTTGGACCAAGTGATTTACATTAAATCAGTACAAAAATGTAGAAATTGTCACAGCTGTATTTTAAGCATTTTTAATTAAGATTATAATATTGTTAAACTAGTCTTAGACCTTTAAATGCAGGTTCTTCTAAGTTGTGATTGAGCTGAAATCCATGAGAACTTTCCATTAGAATCCCTCAGTTCCCTCTTGTCCTCCTCTGTTCACAAACTAACAGAATCGCAGCTGCAGCTCTTCAGCAGAGAAGAGGGTACACGTTAAATATAGCCTGACCTGCTGCTCTGGTGAAAACTGACACTACCACTTGCAGGCTCTGCAGTAACATGCTGATCCTGAATGTAGGGCAATTGCTAATTTGACTGTAAACAGGGACTCTAGATGTGACCTCAGCTGTTGTGGTTCGGTATAGGTGACAAGCAGATGAACCTGCTTTCAAGTTCCTAGGGAAAGATAAGTGCAAGATTCAGGTGATTAACTTGGATGGGAGAATCAGGATGCTGGTATGGAGGAGCAGCACAGCTAATATTGTCAGTGTTGTAGTCCACCTGTTGAATGCTCATTTTACTGGTGTTTGTTGTATTTAAATAAATAAACAAATGCATAGCTAATGATGAGGATGGGTCACAAATGAGGTGTTTAGTCACTTAGGGACTCAGAAGTGGAGGAAGGTAGATAATAATGAACGTTCTCTTTTAACCTGGATTCAACGATTCTTATGAATACTCTGCTGGGAGGTGTGTATGGGCTATCCAGCCTTAAACATATTTATGATGAATAATTCCAGAGGCCAAAAGTTCCCATAAATAATACCCACCGTGTAGGTACCCTATTTGAACTACTTGACACTAAAAATCCTCTGGGTGTTGCTTTGAGTTAATGATAGAGCTGTAAAAAACTCATTCAGTCATTTCATACAGTGTTTTCCCATGAGAAAACCCAGTTTGTTTTTGAAATTTTAAGAATTCAGTAAATTAAAAAAAAAATTCAGTAAATTATGTATAACGTAAAGCTTAACCATTTTAACCATTTTAAGTGTACAGTCCAGTGACATTACGTACATTCACAGTAGGGTGTAGTCATCACTGCTGTCTATTTAGAAAACTTTTTCATCACCCTAAGCAACAGCTCTATAGGCATTAAGCAGTAATTCCTCATTATCTCATCCTAGTCCAGCCTGTGGTCACCTCTGTTCAGCTTTCTATTTCTATATAACTTTCCCTACTCAAGATACCTCATGCAAGTAGAATATGATAGTTGTCCTCTTGTGTCTGGCTTATTTCACATAGTGTAATGGTTCCAAGGTTCAGCATGTTAAAAGCATATATCAGAATTTTATTCCTTTTTATGGTTGAATAATATTACATTGTTATGTGTATGCCATATTTTTTTGGTCCATATACCTGTTGAAAAGACATTTGGTTTGTTTCCACCTTTTGGCTGTTGTGAATAATGATGCTATAAATATTGGAGTATAGGTATTCTGAGTCTTTATTTTCAATTCCATTGGGTTTTCTAGGAGTAGAATTGTTGGATTATGTAGAATTCTTTGTTCAACTTTTTGAGGAACTGCCAAACTAGCATTTTTCTCACAGTGCCTGTAACATTTTACATTTATAGTGCATGAGGGCTCCAGTATCTCCACATCTTTGCCAACACTTACTTAAAAAAAAAAAAAGTAGCCATCCTAAATGGGTGTGAAGTGGTATCATGGCAGTTTTAATTTGCATTTCCCTGGTGACTAATGATGTTGCATATCTTTTTCATGAGCTAATTGGTCATCTGTTTATCTTTTCTGGAGACCTGGCTAGTCAGATCTTTCACCCATTTTGTTTGGTTGAGTTGTTTAGGTTTTTGTTGTTGTTAAGCTATGGGAGTTCTTTATATACTTCAAATATTAAATCCTTACCATCATGTTGATGTATGGCAGAAGCCAATACAGTATTGTAAAGCAGTTATCCTTCAACTAAAAATAAATTAATTTTTAAAAATTCTTATCAGATAAATTATTTGCATATATTTTCTCCCATTCTATGGATTGTCTTTTTACTCTCTTGATATGATTATTTGATGTTTTTAATTTTGATGAAGTATAATTTATCTATTTTTTTCTTTTATTGCCTGTGCTTTTAGTGTCATACCTAAGGAATCATTGCCCAATCCATGGTCGTAAAGATTTGCCCCATGTTTTCTTCTTCTAAGAGTTTTACAATTTTAGCTCTTATGTTTAGGGCTTTGATTTATTTTGAGTTAATTTTGTATTAATTTTCCGTGAGGGATGAGTCCAGCTTCCATTCTTTTGCATGTGTATGTCCAATAGAACCCTTGTTTGAAAGTGAAAATGAATTGACCATGGATTGTGAGGGTTTGTTTCTGGGCTATTTTTTTAAATTGGAGTGTAGTTGGTTTATAATGCGGTGTTAGTTTCTGCTGTACAACACAGTGAGTCAGTTACACATATATATGTCCAGTCTTCTTAGGTTCTTTAACAGTACAGAGCGCTTCACAGATTTGTCTGTCATACCTGCACGGGGCCATGTTAATCTCCTCTGTAATCATTCCAGTTTTAGTATATGTGCTGCTAAAGTGAGCACTGTTTCTGGGCTGTTTTATTCCTCTGGTCTGTATGTCTGTCCTGAGGCCAGTGTACTGTTTTGATTCCTGTAGCTTTGTAGTAAGTTTTGAAATCAGGAAGTATGGATCTTCCATCTTAGTTCTTTCTCAAGACTGTTATGGCTCTTGAGGGTCCTTGGAGACTCCATGTGAATTTCAGAATGGGTTTTCCTGTTTCTGCAAAAACACTGTTGGGATTTTGATTACATTGAACCTATATATATTGCTCTAAGTAGTAGTATCATTTTCACAATATAAGTCTTCCAGCCCTTGAACATGGGATGTTTTCTCATTTATATTCTGTAGTTTTCTTTCCTTGTAGTGTCTGTCTGGCCTTGATAATCAGGGTAATACTGGCCTTAGAATGAGAGGAAGTGTTCCCTTCTCTTTAATCTTCTGGAAGAGTTTAAGGATTATTATTCTTTAAATGTCTGGTCAAAGTTTTTGTGATAGAGATAAATCAGTTCTTTGGAGCTGTCAGCAGAGTTTCGAGGAACTAGAAGAATGTCTTGAGGGCTGCAAGTTTCCATAAGTACAATCTGAAATTACCACTGTATCAGCCGACTCACAAAAGTCCCCAGTGTATATTGGCCTGGACTTCTTTGTTTCTCCTAATTCATGTGCTGATTTACCTGGAATCCCATGTTCTGTACCATAGAGTCTGTTTTGAAGGATTCAGTTGTGAAGATTGGGCAGCCACATAAGGGAGACCTTTAACGGTACTGTAATGCTTAAGTCATCCCTGAAGCTAGGTGAGTGATCTCAAATTTAGTAATAAAAAAGCATCAGGCAGAAAAATTTTGCCTAAGCATAAAGAGTTCCTTGCTTTTGTGTGTGTTTTTTTTTTAAGCCATTTAGTGAGGCTGCATTTTGCACTCACTAGAATGCAAGGAGATTGGCTACTCCTTGGCTTTCCCTCTTTTATCTGCCTAAGAGGAGGGTATGGTATCAGCTAGTTCACAAAGATTATGTACAGTTTCTTCTCTTTCATGGTAAAATAAGCATTCTTCTAGAGACTAATAAAAGGTTATGTCCTTTTATTTGAATTCATACAGCAAAGGCCAAAAATAATTTTTTATAGGCCAAAGGAGGCTGCCTTATTGTATAGTGGACTCTTTAGCTGGGTATGTGAGTGTGTCATCGATTAGCACAAAACTGACAATAATGACTCTTCTTGAGTACAGTGACTTTCAAACATTTTGACTACTTCTAACAATAAGTAAGTTTTATAGCCTGGATCCATTACATAACAAAAAACATACAACTAATGTGAAAGTCTCACAAGCCAATTCTTAACCTTTATTAAAGAAAATGTAGCCCATCTTCTATTTTATTCTATTTTTTTTAATACTGATTTCAGCTTGCTCTATTGATTTCATAACGTGCTAATAGATGTGAACTTTAGTTTAAAAAAACATTCCTCCATGACCTGCAAATTTACCTATGCATATAGTGTTCTGGGCTCCTACCCTTAGACATTTTGATTCTGTGCTCTAAAGTAAAGCCCAGAAGTTTATTTTTTATTAAGTGCCCGACTAACTCTGATGTGGCCACAGAGGGACTTCCCTGGTGGTCCAGTCGTTAAGACTTCATGCTTCCAGTGCTTCTACTGCAGGGGCTGCAGGTTTGATCCCTCGTCAGGGAACTAAGGTTCTGCGTGACACACATCTTGGCCAATTAAAAAAAAGATATAGGCACAGACAAGTATTTGGAAACTAGTTTATTGAAAACTAAATCTATCCTTGACAATCACTGAAAACCATCACTGTAACTTAAAAATTACTGCCCTTTTAAATTTAGAAAATAAATCAGCATTACCTAAACTCTCTGGACTCCAGTATTTATATTATCCAGTAAAATGTGGGGAACCATTTTATGCTGTGACTGGCAGGTAAAGGAAAACTAAATTCCTCTTGATTATAGAAAAAACCAAGCTGGGCATGTAGTAGATTGTTACCCTCTGGTTTGTTCCATTCAGTAGTGATGTTGTCTTCTTTGACACAGACCAGTTTATGTCTGACTTGGAACACCAGCCATCAGGTTCAGCAGAGAAATGGCCTAACCACAGTGAGCTCTCATGTCCACCTCCTTTCTGGAGAATCTAGAGGGTGAGTGTTGATTGAAATGTATCATTGTTTTTGTGCCCAACTCTGATATTTGCATGCAGTGGCCAGATTTGCATGTGCTACAGAGGAGGGGGTATCCACGGGCATCTTCTGGTAGGGGCCCGCTCTTCATCTTTGGAGCTAAACTTTAACACTCTGCTCTGTAAATTTAACCACACTCAGACTCTCACACTTGTACTTAACAATTTTAGTCTGGGTTTGAATAAAAGGCAAAGGAGTGTTTGATTGGATTTTTTAAACCAAAGCAGAGGGAGGCCTATCTGTATGAATTCTATGGCATGTGTGCTGAGTAAATGTAGTTGCTGATCAGGCGTATAAGCCTACTCATTTCTGGTCAAGTACTCTTTTAAGTTTTGACGTAAGGCAGTATGGGATGGAAATAAAGCAGGAAATGTTAGCCATTTGCCAGAGGCAACTTGGATCATTTACCCTTGAGCCTGCCCTTTAGGTCCATCTTTGCATTTCTGGTAGTTTCATCTGGGACTCTATTTGGGAGGAGTCTGTGCTTTTGGGGGAGCCGGCTGGGCCTCAAGCCTTTCTACCTCAGCAGGCAACCATAACCCTCTCTTTCCCTCATACAGCTCCTTTCTTTAAAGACTCTCAAAGCCACCTGAGAAAGTCTGTAATAGAAATTATAGTGACTTCCCTCGTGGTCCAGTGGTTAAGACTCTGTGCTCCCAATGCAAGGGCCGAGGGTTCGACCTCTGGTCAGGGAACTAAGATCCCATACAACACACAGCATGGTCAAAAAATACATGAATATTTAAAAAATAGTTTAAAAAAAACAACAAAAAGAAATTACAGATATACAGATTGTAGTTCTCAAAATGCCATTTGAATTTCATTTTAATGAATTTGGATTTGGAAGTGGACTTAGAAATCATGTCCAGTACCCAAATCTTTATATTTAGGATACTAAGGCTTCCAATCAGACAAGGCACCAAAACCCTGGCTCCTCCTAGAATCTGGGCAAGCATACCCTGGTCTCATCTCATCTTTGGCAACTAAATTTCTACATATCTGTGAAACTCTCAGGAGAGTTATAACCAGGATTTAAATGAATTGCCTCTTATTATAGTTGAGAAAAATCAGTTGAAAGTTTGGTTGCCCTAGTCACATCACAGCTGAACCAAAATTAAAGCTTATTTCTTCCATTGTTTACCCCATTGCCCTTCTCATGTATGAAGCCAACGAGTTGGTCACTTGCGATCTTAGTAAGAAGTGTTTCTGTGAAGTTAAGGAATGACTAAGGAATGAACAGGAGGTAAGAACAGAGAAACAGCAGGCAGGGTAGATAACTCCTTTAAGATATTAAACAATGAAAAAAAATTAGAGATAGAGGGCCATGTGGGTCTAGGGTTTTTATTTGCTAGCTGGTTTGAGATGGAGACTTACCCATATTTAAGTAATGATGAGAAGAATCTTAGGAGGAGAGGGTGGGTGGGAGGCTTAATTAAAGAGATGGAAGAGTGAAGAAATTTGATGGAACAAGGTCTTGAAGAGGCAAGCGTATGGGATTCATAGCATAGGTGTGGAATAAGTTGTGTGGGTTTACAACTCTGGAGCTCAGGTTTGGGATCTGCCGACAGTAGATTTAGGAGTTGACAGTATACAGAAATGAACAAGGTTACTCAGAGAAAATGTTCAAATTAAAAAAGGAAAAGGACAGTCCTCTGATAAGCCTAAAATTCATAATCCCACATCTTAACCCAAATTGAAAAGAAGTTTTTTGTCTTGGGGTCCTCCCCCCACGTTTTATTTTTTGCTGATATAAAAACATACATGCTGATACTTGAATATACTTTCAAGTAACCGTGTACTGTTTACTTAGCTGGAGACTAGGTGTTTAGTCTTTGTAGAATGTTTTGAGTCACAACTTTTCCTAGAGGAAAGGTCTGTATGACAGTATAGTATCAGATATATAAAAGGTTTCTTAGAAAGAAAGGATCTGTAATAGCGGGACTGACCCCCCCCCTCAGTCAGTTGTGGGAAAAAAAAAAGTTTCATAATTTCCCTTTATTAGTGTTAAACCTAATGTTAAAAGTGAAGGATATCTCTGATCATTGTGCCTATAAATTGAATAGGCCTGGAGTTCAGTGTGAACTCAATTACTAGAGAAGACAGGACAATAGCAGTCTACCATAGGTAGACTTCTAAATTTTCAGGAAGTTTTTTCTTTCTTTAGCTTGAGAAGGCAAATTAGTCTGATTTTGATAAATGCAAAATAATTAATAGTTGAGTTCAGTATTTTATGTATTTCATTTAGATAGTATTCTTATAACTTACCTTGTAACCTGAAAGTAAATCTTAGGAAAACTCTGCTTTAGAGTAATAAACCATAAAGTAGTACTAGTTTCTCATCCATTTAAAATAATTTCTATTCCTTTACTTCCAAATGTCTCTTGTTTCTTCAAGGGAAATTTAGAAAATGATTGTACCTTCATTTTATAAAAAATAGTATCTCCATAAAATTGTTCAGCCAGAGAATGAATGGTACCTTTAATCTTTGGGTGTAAGGAAAGGAAGAAAAGATGAACTTGCCAAACTTTTATGAATGTTCATTGGAGCTTAAAATGAAATAGTATACATAAATAGAGATTAATTAGACCTAAAAATAGTTTACAAAAATGATCAAGATGCTCAAATGCTAGTTATGAAGGCCCTATAAACTTGTGTGCGTTTGACTACACACACTTGTGTGTGTGTGCCTACTCCAGAGGCAGGGCTCTAGGTTACCCTGCCCCTCCACCTGCTGGTGAGATTTCATACCATACAATGCTCGCCAGCTCTAACTCTGAATTCGTAAGCATTGGAAATAGCTCTAAATAGGAGGCCTGTTGTTACTCAGACACCTCATTCTTGTGTGTAGATAGCATTTCATTGGACTACTAATTTGAACGTTTCCTGGATTAAAAAAAAAAAGTTTTTTCTTACAGCAAATATTGCTGATGGCTGTGACTGCTTCTGTTGTGGTGACACAGGCAATCCAGGTGTTGCGGTAATGGGAGTCAAGGACGGTAGATGCCACAAGTGGGCCAAATGCTGTGACCTACATAACCTGTTACCATGGGTGTTGAGAGCTATTGACTGTTCTAGACTTCTAATGCACTTTACTCTTTTTAGGGAGAAAGTGAGAATGTTGTATAGGAGGGGTATAAACAATTCTTTGTTTTTGCCTTAAATTAGTGAAAAATATAAAGCCAACTCACATGCTTTATGGAGTAGGATTTAAATCAATAAATTCATGCATATATACATTCAAAAGGAAGTGAAAATGAAATTGTAAGCATTAATATTTTAAGAAGTACTGTGTTTATCAAGATTGCTAATGATTTACCTATAAATTACATTATAGATTTGTTTATCAGTAATAATTTTGATTTGCTTAAGTTGACAAATTTTGGCTACATTAGAAGGCTATCTCAGGGAGCCAGAGCCTAGAGCTCCCAATCTAAGGGAGAAGTGAAGGGCAAAGGAGAGCACTAGACTTGTATACCACACTGCTCTCAAGTTATTGCTGAAGAATGGTGAAAAGACTGCTTTGTTGCAGTACTGACTCCCTGGCCTAAAATTCATATTCAGTAGCTATTATTTGAGCATAATTTTTGTTGTTGTTTTGCCAACATGCCATTAAAGATTCAATGGCATGTAATTTTATTCGGCACTCAATATTTACCAAGCACTAAGGAGTCAATGGAGACCAAAATAGACGAGTTCTTTGCTCCATTGGAAATTAAATCTATGAGCTAATTATTATGTATTAATATTATATATCAAAGTATTTTTGTGTATAGTCAGCTTGAGTGCTTCTTTGTGAAAAATCTTCTTGGATTTATCCTAGTCTTAAAATCCTGAACTGTCAAGAACCTTCCAGGTTGCTTTAGCAAAATGAAGTTAAGCACGCTAGGCAAAAGGAGAGCAGAATTTTGGTGAAGGGAGCAGAAATAACGCAGCTTGGATCAGGCTTTTGCTATAAAGGTTATCACCTGACTTTTTCAGGAAATCATGTGTTTATCCTTATCATTAAAATGTCCTTGGTGAGTGAGGGGATAGTGCTGGTTATAGACTCTCATCCTCAAGATGTAAGCATTGACTTCCTCATAAAGACACGTGAAAACTGTATTACGTGGTTTTTTATGATGATAGAGCACCATTTTTAATCATCTTGTTTTAAAACTTGAACAGTGAGATAAGAGTTGAAAAAGCTGTGGTTTTATGGCAGCCTATAATATCTCTGAAGTTATCATCTTTGGAAGGAATAAGCAACAGAAAAGATGACTGTGAGCTGAGCACTTGATTCTATATTTGGCTTTTCGCCACTGCTGTGAGACCTGTTTAAAATAGACACTGTCAAAGTCAAAATCAGATGCCATGTGTTAATTTTAATAACATTCTCTGGTCCCTTCCCTACCACACCACCTAAGTTCCAGATAGCTTCCTAGTAATTTGAATTAGGATCCATTTATTCAGTCATCAGAAATTGATGTTTCCTTGGTAGTAAGGTCCTTGTCCTTTGAGAGCTCATAAGCTATTTGAGAGACAGATAATACTGATACCTACTGACAGTCTGATGAGATGAGTAACATTAGAGGCCATGCACAGAGATCACAGCCACCCTTGGGCTCTCTCTCGGCACAAAACTGACCCACAGACCCACACGTGGACACCACACTGCAGCACTGTTCCCTGTTGATGTGACAGAGGTGCCGAGGCTGCCTTGTCTATTCATACCCCTTGATTTGCTATATACATGGCCTATATACGGCCCATGGGACTCTCCAGGCCAGAGTACTGGAGTGGTTAGCCGTTCCCTTCTCCAGAGGATCTTCCCAACCCAGAGATCGAACCCAGGCCTCTCCCATTGCAGGCGGTTTCTTTACCAGCTGAGCCACCAGGGAATCCCATATATATATGTATATACACATACATACATATATATACTACATAAGATTTTTTAAAAATCTTCGTTATACATACAAGGAAACTGAAGAGAAAATGTACTGACATACATCCCCATAACTTTTCATTTACATAGAAACTATTTCAGTCAGGAGTCAGTTTAGATTAATTCCATCGTTCTATGCAAACCATCAAGAATGGTCAATAAGTCCTAGCCTGGAAAATTTATTTAAAAAGCACCATCTATTTGGCACAGGCCTTCATAACTCTGTGTATCAATGACCTTCAAAAATTGATCTCAGTTAGTGATTATTGGATCTAGCCAGCACTACTTAATCTTCACCCTTTTGTGCTTAATTCCTTTAGCTTATAGTTCTGTTTCTTTACTATTCTGCATTAAATACTAATCACAGTTTAGTTCAGTCGCTTAGTCGTGTCTGACTCTTTGTGACCCCATGGACTGCAGCACACTAGGCCTCCCTGTCTATCACCAACTCCCGGAGTTTACTCAAACCCATGTCCATCGAGTCGGTGATGCCATCCAGCCATCTCATCCTCTGTCATCCCCTTTTCCTCTTGCCTTCAATCTTTCCCAGCATCAGGGTCTTTTCCAATGAGTCAGTTCTTCCCATCAGGTGGCCAGAGTATTGGGAGTTTCAGCTTCAGCATCAGTCCTTCAGTGAACATTCAGGACTGGTTGGATCTCCTTGGAGTCCAAGGGACTCTCAAGAGTCTTCTCCAACACCACAATTCAAAAGCATCAGTTCTTCGGTGCTCAGCTTTCTTTATGGTCCAACTCTCACGTCCATACATGACTACTGGAAAAACCATAGCTTTGACTGGATGGACCTTTGTCGGCAAAGTAATGTCTCTGATTTTTAATATGCTGTCTGGGTTGGTCATAGCTTTTCTTCCAAGGATCAAGCGTTTTTTAAGTTCATGGCTGCAGTCACCATCTACAGTGATACTGGAGCCCAAGAAAAGAAAGTCTGTCACTGTTTCCATTGTTTCTCCATCTCTTTGCCATGGAGTGATGGGACCAGATGCCATGATCTTCGTTTTTTTAGTTTTAAGCCAGCTTTTTCACTCTCCTCTTTCACTTTCATCAAGAGGCTCTTTAGTTCCTCTTCACTTTCTGCCATAAGGGTGGCATCTTCCGTGTATCTGAGGTTATTGATATTTCTCCTGGCGATCTTGATTCCAGCTTGTTCTTCATCCAGTCCAGCATTTTGCATGATGTACTACTCTTCATATAAGTTAAATAAGCAGGGTGACAGGTATACAGCCTTGATGTACTCCATTCCCTATTTGGAACCAATCTGTTGTTCCATGTCCGGTTCTAACTGTTGCTTCTTGACCTGCATACAGATTTCTCAGGAGGCAGGTAAGGTGGTCTGGTATTCCCATCTCTTTAAGAATGTTCCACAGTTTGTTGTGATCCACACAGTCGTCACATATGCAGATGACACCACCCTTATGGCAGAAAGTGAAGAGGAACTAAAAAGCCTCTTGATGAAAGTGAAAGAGGAGAGTGAAAAAGTTGGCTTAAAGTTCAACATTCAGAAAACTAAGATCATGGCATCTGGTCCCATCACTTCATGGGAAATAGATGTGGAAACAGTGTCAGACTTTATTTTTTTGGGCTCCAAAATCACTGCAGATGGTGATTGCAACCATGAAATTAAAAGACTCTTACTCCTTGGAAGGAAAGTTATGACCAACCTAGATAGCATATTAAAAAGCAGAGACATTACTTTGCCAACAAAGGTCCACTGTGGTTTTTCCAGTGGTCATGTATGGATGTGAGAGTTGGACTGTGAAGAAAGCTGAGCGCCAAAAAATTGATGCTTTTGAACTGTGGTGTTGGAGAAGACTCTCCAGAGTCCCTTGGACTGCAGGGAGATCCAACCAGATCTCTATCCTAAAGGAGATCAGTTCTGGGTGTTCATTGGAAGGACTGATGTTGAAGCTGAAACTCCAGTACTTTGGCCACCTGATGCGAAGAATTGACTCATTTGAAAAGACCCTGATGCTGGGAAAGATTGAGGGCAGGAGGAGAAGGGGACGACAGAGGATGAGATGGCTGGATGGCATCACCGACTTGATGGACATGAGTTTGAGTAAACTCCGGGAATTGGTGATGGACAGGGAGGCCTGGTGTGCTGCGATTCATGGGGTCATCAAGAGTCGGACACGGCTGAGCGACTGAACTGAACACGGTCAAAGGCTTTGGCGTAGTCATAAAGCAGAAGTAGATGTTTTTCTGGAATTCTCTTGTTTTTTCTGTGATCCAACAGATGTTGGCAATTTGATCTCTGGTTCCTCTGCCTTTTCTAAATCCAGCTTGAACATCTGGAAATTCACGGTTCACATACTGTTGAACTAATCACAGTCAGTGTGATTACTAATGCCAGTCAAGCCAAATTTTCATCCTTCACTTCTTTGCCTTTCTGAATGCTGCTACCTGAAAATTTGTCTGTTGAGAATCACAGACTTCTGTATAAGAGACCTTATTAGTTTATAACACCATCATTGATTAGCCAAGGAAATGGGAATCTCGGATATGTGAAATAATTTGTCAAGGATACACATGGAATTAGTGGCAAAGCCTGCATTCAAACCAAACCTAATTTCTAGTCCATTCCTTTGCTCACATATTTTGCTTTCCCAGGTCTTTATTTTCTCCTCAGGTCACAAGGCTGCTCCCACTCGTTTTTTCTCAGCCTTTTGCTCTTCAGTGGGACTGTGAAACTGCTCCCGTACTTCCAAGTTTCTAGTAAGAAGGTGCATAAATCTCCTCTTGATCGTTCACTGTAGTTTCTTACCCATAGGATTTCTCCTTTTGGATGTTCTAATTTCCAAATTCAGTTCCAGAGCTGACCTACCACCTTCCTCTAAATTCCTCCTCAGCTTATCTCCAGTAGTGACAGCACTATTCTTCCTAGACTTAGAGCCCTGGTGGTAGTAACGAGTCAGTCCTTTCCTCTTCTTAGTCACCACACTCACTCTTAGAATTGTATTTGTCCAAGACCTTTGCGTTTTCTTTGTCTAAATGATTTCCATGCTCTTCTACTCTTTTGGCTTTCAAGAAGTTGAACAGGTGTTTTGAAACTGATTCTACCATTTACTAAGCAAATTGTGTGAACTGACAAAACCTCTGTTATCTATCTGTAAAATGGGATAATACTGATCTTAAATTGTTGTCAAGATTAACTGAAACAAGATATAAATTTTCAGTTGTAAAGTTTAACTCATAGATGCTCAATAAATATTTGTGGAGTGAATGTTACTTCCCTTTTCCTTATAGCCATAATGAGTATATGAGTTTGAAAATTTTTTTTAACTACTAAACAATAGATTAGATATTAATACTTGAAGGTTTTTTTAATGATGAATAGTGTCTCCTTTGCTCTGTGATCACTTCAGATGCTAGTTATGGAAAGTTTTTTTTCTCTTGGTCTATTTTTTTTTTTCCCTTGGTCTATTTTTATTTATAATAGCTGTACTGAGATTCATCATTCATTCATAACTTTAGAATTCATCTTTGAAAATAATACAGTTCAGTGGTTTTTACTATATTCATAAAGTTGTAGAACCATCATAAGTATGTAATTTTAAAACATTTTCGTTACTCCAGAAAGAAACCCCATACCTCTTTGCAGTCACTCCCTGTTCCTTCCTCCCCATAACTCCTGGCAGCCACCTATTTATTTTCTGTCAGTTCTGACCATTTTATATAAATAGAATCCAACATGATAGGACCTTTTGTGTTTGGCTTTTTTCACTTAGTGTAATGTTTCCAAGGTTCAATCCATGTTGCAGCGTGTATTTAGAACCTCATTCTTCTCTAAGGCTGAATAATATTTCGTTGTATGGAACAGACCACATTTGTTTATTCATTCATCAACGGCAGACAGTTGGGTTGTTTCCACTTTGGGGCTATTGTGAATAATGCTGGTATGAACATTTGAGTACAGGTTTTTATGTGGAAGTAGTTTTCAGATCCTTTGAATATATGCTTAGGAGTGGTCTTAGTATAGAATTTTTAGTTGATGAAGCAAAAGAATTTTCATTTCAAAGCAAAGAGTTCGAATGGTGAGAGAACTAAAGGTTCTAATTTGGGATGTTTCCTTCTATGTTGGTTCCTAAGATTAAAATTCTTTGCACTGGACCTCACAGAAAGCTATAAATCAACAAAATCAAGAGCCTTTTCTGAAAGGATCAGAAATAATACAAATGCCCCTACATAATAAAGGATGTTTGTATTAGCATAGGGTAACAAGGTAATCCCCAAATCTCAACTCTCATCAGAGTATTTATTTTCATTCACTTTATATCCAAGGTGCACTGCAGGAATCAGAAAAGGAAAACTCTCCTAAAGGGATGCAGATTAAGGAAAAGTTAGGTTAAATATATTTCAGAAGAATCCTGTCTTCTGCTCTGCAGCCTGAGCCTTCACAGTGAGGGTAGGAACGTTTCCCCTTTCCCTGAGCCATTCCCCTTCCCAAAAAAACGGAAAGGTAGAGAAAGGGGGGCCTGGAACAACTTTTGGAATGATGTTTCCATCCAGTTCAAGAGTTGGCTTCAAGCACTGCCTTCACTTTTTTAGAAAGCCACAGAAAGGGAAAAAACATCTTTGAAATAGAGCTCGGCTTCGAGCATCATATGGTCAGTCACACAGAGGTCACTAATTACTCTTCCCTTTCTTGTTTTTCAGTGAACGAGGTAATTGGGAGAGACATGTCCCAGATTTCCGTTTCCCAAGGGACAGGGGTGAGCAGGCAGGCTCCCCTCCCGGGTCCCAGTTCCCTGGATTTAGGAAGATCCGACGGGCTCTGACAATGCTCACTGCAGCCTTGTGTCCACCATCATGTACTTCTCAGCATGTTTCTCTCCTTGGACCTTGGGTTTCCAACTCTGCAACCTTCAGGATGGAGCCAGGAGTTGGGATCACCGTATGTGGGGAAAGCAGCATTCCTCCAATTCAGGCCTTGGGAAGATTTTGTAAGAGAACAGGAGCAGTACAGGCTGTTTGATCTTTGGAGAAATGAGCTTTGCTTTTTATATTTAAATAGGATACTTTTATATGATGGGTGCTTTGAGTGTGAATGCAGCAGGCTCTCCATTTCAGAGGTGCTGCTTCTGCAGGTGACCTGGTTGCTTAGCTAGGATTGGTGATTTGTACTGCTTTAGGTCATTTGAAGGACTCTTTAGCTTTGATGGTATTTTTAAAGTAGAAACTTTTGATAAAACTTTCCAGAGGTGAAAGAAAAAAAAAAATTACCCCAAGCCCACACTTATGCCTCAGAAACTCAGCATGTGTCCTGGAAGCCTTTCATAGATTTATAGGAAGTAAAGCCAAATGTAGCTCATACTTCTTTATAAAAGTAAACTCTTAGATAAAATGAGAAGAGACCATTCCAATCACTGAAGTATTGGAATACAAAATGACATTCCAGAGCATAGCATTTTTGTAACTTTTTAGGTAATCTTCCTGCTGTCTCTCCATACCCTCTCCATGTTGAAATTGCTTTTTTCCCCTCAGGGCCTTGGGTAAATTAACTACATGTAAGGGAGCTTTGAAAGATCGGGGTTTTTTTAGCTTGATATCTTTAATTCCTGCCATCCTACTAACAGGTAGGCTGTGGAGTGTTTTTCCTTTTTGTGTCCTCTGGTCCCAGACCTTTTACAAGTGGAAGCATCAGCATTTGGCTACCAGAGTCTCTTGATGGTTTATTTAGGCAACTTTGCTGCTTCTAGCTCATCTCTAGAGGCCAGGCTGTGTCAGAAGCCAAGCACAAATGAGCTATGCTTCAAGGACCGGGGCAGAGGACCCGCAGGATTCCAGATGGGAAGCTCTTAAGATCTGCACTGGCGTGGGAGGCTTTTCCCTTGTTGTTTACAGCCTGAAATGATCCTGGCCTATCCTGCCCCATCCACATGGCCTAAAAAGCAGCCTTTCCCTAAAAGGCTTTGAGGCAAATCCAAAAATGAGATACCATTGTAAACCTGCCCCTCCACACCAAAGATGCCCTGGTGCTGCTGCTGGTAAGGCTGGTGCCCAAAGAGGGCCCAGCAAGAAACTCCAGCCTGCTGTCTACCAAAGGAGGTGCCCAACTTGGGTTCTCTTTTCAAACCCTGCCCTTACCCATCCCCTTAGTGGGATTAGTTTCCTGTTCCAAGGCTTGGGCCTATTTCAAGGCCCCTGAAGCTTGTAGTACGTTTTCAAACAAAATGTACTTCTATTCAGGAAGCAAATTTTCTGAGTGCCTACATAGGAGAGACAGTGTGGTGGGCTTGTCAAAGGCTCCATGCTGTTACTCCAGGGGATTGTGGGTCCCAGATGCCAGGACTCTCTACTGAAGCCAAGTGAGGCCTGGGTGGAGGGAGCCAGCTCAGTGTCCACCGTCTCTAGTCAGCCTGATAGGAACTGTTGACCTACGATGAGGAAGTATGGTCTTTTTTTTTTCCTTTAAGCCACGATGTTTTCAGTTTCTCCCTAAAATTAGTTAGAAAAAAATGTCTTTCAGCAAATCACTCTAGTCCTTCCTGGAGCCCAGTGTTTTCACCTTTTCTTTGAAAGTGAGTTTTGTGTCACAGAGTGTAGATAGTGAGATTTGCTTTGGGGCCTGTGGTTGGAAGCCCAGAGCTTCCTCTGGAGGGTTTTGGGGGGCTGACCCTCATGAGATGGCCAGACTTGCCTCCGCCCTCATGCCCCTGGTGTAGCCACCTCACATGGGGTCCTTACGAGAGCTTCCTTTGCAAGACCCTTTGGGGGTTGCTCTGTTGCCCTCAAGAATAAAAGCCTCTATGATCCAGAGTTGCTATGCACCAAAATTTGATGCCTTTTAAATACCTTGATGCCTGTAGCACTAGAAATGCTTTCCTATTTAAAATAAAAGTTAAATTTTAAAATAGAGCTTTGTATACTACATAAGCAGTTTTGTATCAGCTTTGTAAAAGCTTTGGTGTAAGAGACAGTATTTTTTGGCTTTGTAGACAAAGACCTTAATTTTTGTGCAACATAGTGGTGTTACAGCACACATCCATTGGACTATGCAAATTGAATTCTAGTAACAGCACTGAGCAACTGGGCATGTGCTAGCACCCACCCCTTCCCCCTCCAACCCTGCTAGACCTTGGGTTGAGGAATGGGATGAGCAGCCTTCTGCTTACTGGAGATACACAGAGAAACTTGGCTGAAAACAGCTTTTAAAGGAACAGATGTCTTTGAGTTTGAGTGTGGTGCTGCTGCCCAGGGTGCATCCCACCCCAGCCCAGGGCTAGCCCCTATCACCAGAGCTCTGCTGAGTCCAGCTGTAAAGCCCTGTTGTTGATACTCAGAACAGATGGTCATCTGTGTGGCTCCGGTGGGTTCAAGTTGAAACCTTGTATTTTATAAAATGGATGATGTTCAATTAAGGAACTGGTTCTCAGTTATGTTTACAGCACTTGAGATTGTGTTTTCTTGTACAGTTTGTATTTTAAAACCTTTTATAGGAGTACAGTGCTCCTTACACAAATACAAAGGGAAGAAGCCAGCAATTCAGGCTCCTCAGTTACAGTGCTGAAATAATAAACGGTGACAGGTCAACAGTCTCCTTGAAATCTGCCTGAGTGTTCCTCTGCATGGGGCTGGTGTGGAGCCCCTCACTGTGTGCCAAAGGGAAGGGCACTTGGGCTTTTAAAAAGTCCATTTGGTTAGGAACGTTTATTTTACAGAGGAAAGGGTAGAATTCCAAATTCCTTCTGAAGCTTCAGTTGGGCACCCTGCAGTGGGTGCAAAGGACATCCCAAGGTGTCTGCTGAGTTCAGGAAAACTGACCTGCCCAAGGTGTGCATGAAAAGAAGGCAGAAGTCCCTTTACAAGTCAAGCCTGAGTTTTCCTGTGGGGGCCTCCCGCCCCCTAGTGTCCTCTGGGGATACTGCAGTACAGTCCATTGAAACAGTGTGGTTTTTGCCATCTGCTATTCCTTGTGCCAAGCTCCAGGGGGGCCAGCATCCTTAGGTGGGACCACCCCTGGCACCATGTGGTCACTGAGGTCCAAGTATCCTGGGGAGTGGGACCAGCACTCTGCTGCCCTGCGCCCCGTCAGGAGGGACAGGGGAAGGTAGGACACTGGTATCTTTACTCAGAAAGAAGCTCCCTGGAGTCATACACTGAAAGCACCAGGGCTTACATTTTTTAAAAAGAAACCAAGCCTGCTGTGGACATCAGCCCCCCAGAATCTGTAGGCACGGGCCACAGCCAGAACAGAACAAAGGCTCTCTGGGTGCTACTTAAGGAGCCCAGATCCGACCACTGGGAACAGGGTAGCACCATTTCACTCCCAGCCCTGCATTCAGGGTCCAGCCGTCATCTCTGATGTGGACAGGCAGAGTGATAAGTAGGGGGAGCTGGGGCTTGATCTCCTCTGGGGGCCTTCTGAGAATTTTGAAAAGCCAGAAAGAAGCCACCAGGTTGAGGGCGCTGGTTCTCTGGAGTCAGGAGAGTCCCATTAGCTGAGGACATCAGTCAGCTCTTACCTCTTGGCTCCCTCACCTACAAACACACCCATTCTTTGGGGGCCTGTAGCACAGTGCGAGCTGGGTCACCAACAGGCATCAGGCTGGTGTAGTCATCAGGGGCTAGCTGCAGGAGGGACAGAGATTTAGCCAGGGAGCCCCAGGCTCAGTCAGCTTCCCCAGCCCTCCAGCCACACCTCACCTGGTAGGCCTGGAAGACGCTGAGCAGATCCTTCATACCAGCTGTGTATGGGACTCCCTGCATACGGACCAGGGCTCCTGGCTGGGACAACACGGAGGTGGGAGCAGAGGCCAGGGCTGCAGTGGGTGTGGTGAGGTAGCCCACAGTGGTGGGGGAAACTGGAGGGCTGGGGGAAAAGGCAGGGATTTAGTAGTGCAGTCCCAGTTATGGCCTACACCGAGCCCTGCCTGCCTCCTCCCTTGCCTCTGCCTTGTGTTTGGTTCATTTCCTCCTCCCTGAAACCCCTGCCTCCACAGAGTCCTCCCTATTCCAGTATGTAGGTGGCATCAATCAGCCCATGCTTGTCACTCCCTCACTGTCTCAGAATAAGGGAGCTCCAAGAGGCCTTGAGTTATGTGGTCCAGGAAGGGGATCATGGATCATAACCCTCCCGCAAACCAAGACAAGAGGGTAAGACTGAAGTTCTTTTAGCAGCAAGGTACCTGGGATAGTACGCTGTGTAGTTCATGTAGAGTTGAGTGGCTGGCCCTGGGTAGTAGGCAACCGGGGTGGGTGCAGCAGGCACCCTGGCAGCTGGGAGCAGTGCTGAAGAGGGATACAGAGCTGCTGTCTCAGTGGGAATGAGGGTCGGGGTGGCCTGGAAGGTGGCGTAGGCGGGTGGTGAGAGGCCTAGAGGCAGAAGCAGAGAATGTATCTGCAGGGAGCCCAGCACTGCCCTGGGTGGGGCAGCCAGAGAGGAGTCCCCCCACGTAGAAAGTGAGGGTGATAACAGCCTGGCTCCCACATGCTGCTTCCTTCCCTTCCCCAGCCCCTGGGACACTCACAGGGCAGCTTGCAGGGCGGAGGGGACATGCCACTGCGGCCCAAGGTGCCCCCCATCAGGACACGGCTCATCTCCTCTGTGGAGCAGGGGACCACCTCCACATAGCGTTCCTTCATTGCTTTCTTATGGCAGCGCTGAGCAGCAGCTAGGGCCCGCTCTGCTGATGTCATCTGGATGAAGGCATCCCCGGACGGCCGGCCCTGTGCACACCGCCTTGTGAGCGAGAATCCCTTACTCCCAACCATGCCACCCCGCCAGCCCGTCCCTGGGCAGCAGCTTCACCTGCTGGTTGAGCACCATATGCACACCGTGAGGCCGAATGTCAGCCGCCGCCTCGCCCAGAAAGCTGAGGATGTCTTCGATGGAGGCTGTGTAGGGCAGGCCTCGCAGGCGGACACAGTCTCTCCCGGTCCCAGCTGCCAGTGGGAAGGGGATGGGCAGCAGTGGAGCAGTCAGGGTGGGAAGGAGTGGGCTGGAGGCGTAGCGGTTCAGGACCTAGAAGTAAAGGAAGCAGCAGGCTAATTATGCCAAGGAGGGCAAGGCCAAGGCAGGGGGAGAAGGGGCACCCTAGAGAGGTGGGCTGGGGGGGCCTGGGTGGCTCACCTGCTGCACCTCAGCTGCAGTGCTCCGGAAGAGTTCAATGTATCGCTTACCCAGCATGCCCTTATGCCTGCGTAATGCAGCCTGTGCCAGCTCCTCACAGGCAAAGAGGGCAAAGGCATCGCCCGTGGGCCGGCCATCAGGGTGGCGCACAAAGAGCAGCCCATCAGCGCCCCCCGTCACGGGGCACTCTGGCCCCAGAAAGCCTAGCACGTCTGCTGGCCCAGCCGAGAAGGGCAGTCCCCGCAGCCGCAGGATCACTTGGTCTTCCCGTGACAGGAAACGGGCCACCTCTAGCGATGTGCCTTGGGGGAGGGGGGTTGCGCATGGGAGTCACCTACTGACTTCATCTGTGCCCGTCCGAATAACCCACCCACACCGGCACGAAGGGGATCAGGAAGGCATGAGGAAGCAAGACGTGTCAAGAGCCAGGGGGCACTAGGCACTGTCAGGAGCACACTCACCCCCTGCGATCTTCACAAACTCCTCTCCTGTTGCCTTATACACCTGTGGGGACAGCCCATGGGTCTCATGCCTGCCCAGCCTCAGCTCTGCCCTGCTCCGCTCCCAGACCTAGAGCCCCACCTCGATATAGCGGATGCCCATGTGGTGCTTGTGTCTCTGCAGTGCTAGGTCCCGCTGTTCGCTGTCCACAAAGCGGATGAGAGCCTCACCATTTCTGCGGCCCTGGGCATTGAGGCACAGTGCTACACCACCCCTGCAGAGCCAGCACTGCGTTAGTCCCTCCTGGGTGGGCCTGCCCTCCCGTGCCCACCCACCCTGCTGTACCACCTGGCAATATTGAGCCCTTTGAAGAATCGAGCCACGTCCTGGTCTGATGATTGCCAGGGCAGCCCACGAGCCCGAACCACAGTCTCGCTATCCACCACGTCAGCCTTGCTGCTGTGGGGGCAAGGCACAATCAGAGCTGTCCAGCTGCTGTCACCCCCAACCCTGCCCCCTCACTCACCAAGGCCCTGTCTCATATTTCTGCTTCACCACTTCAGGCTTCAAAAACAGTTGACCTGAGAGGAGATACGGCATGGGGGTCAGCAGGGTCTGGTGGCGGGGGGCTGTCTCCCCACCAAGCTCTGCAAAAAGGACAGTTGAGGGGGATGAGGAGGTAACAAAGGGGCTTTCTTCACCTGTGGCCTCTCAAGGTGACACGTGGGGAGGAGAACTTGGAGGAAGTAAGAGGCAGGCATTCACCCAGCCATGAGAACAGGTGAAAGGTGGTGAGGGGAACCTTACCACTGGGACTTTCAAGCAGGTGGAGGATGATGGCTACCATTGTCTTCACTTCCCACACCCCAAAATCATCCTCTGTGGCATCTGTCTCCAGCCCCAAGTCTATGAGCAGAGAATAACAATGAAATCCCAGCACAAGAGGACAACCAGCATGTCCCACTGATGCTCACGGCCCCTACATAAACACATGCAGAATCCCAGCAAACACGTTTGTTTTGGCTTGTGCCATCTGTGCCATTACAGGTCCCCAGCCTAGATAAATGGAGACATATGCCCACATTCCAAATGTGCCCCAGCACAGACACACAGACTTGCAGTCAGCAGTTCATGTAAACTTGCATGTGTTCATCCAACCTGCCAGCATGCACATACTCAAGACACATTGAGCCTGCAGCCACCCTTCCACCCTCACTCTGCTGGGTTACAGATACCCTGTGCCATGGTGGCCACGGTGAGGTCCCTGGCAGAGCGGGCGCTCGGGTGCTGCACGTGGAACTCTCTGCGGAGGTCGTAGAAGGAGAAGAAGGTGTCGGGGAGCACCAGGTTCTGGGGGCACATGGGAATGGGGATGAATGGGGGAACTGAGCTGCCCTGGCCTCCCCCCACCCCCGCCCTGTGACAGTGGGCATCCTGGGAACTGTGCCCCCTGTTGCACCCTCAGTGGTGGCATACCTTCCTGGAGGCCTCAGGGTGCAGGACCTGTCGCAGCAGTTGCTGCCCATCAGTGCAGAGCATGTAGGGGCCCCCGCCCAGCAGAGCCACATCCCCGCTCACCAGCTGTGAGAACTGGGAATAGGGAGTGAAGAGAGAGACAGAGGGACTCACCGCCAGGTGGGCAGGGGGAGGGAGGGTGCAGGCTTGCAAAGCTGGTTCAGCCAGATGTTCAGCCCTTCCCTGCCTGGGGAGGAGGCTGCCACGCCTGCTGGGCCTGGCTCTGTGTCCCACCCCCTCCCTCTCCATCCACTGTCACCTTCTCCAGGCCAAATGGGAGCAGTCACAGATCACCCGAGCCCCCATCACACACACTCCAGGAGTCTGGAATGGGGCCAGAGCAAACACCTGGTGGAGTGGGACAAGCAGGTGGGGAGGGGCGGGACAAAGCAGGTTAAACCTGTCCCTGACCAGGCACCACCCTCAGACAGGTGAGGGAGGCCCAGCCTGCTCATGGTCAATGGCAGCCCCGCCCCTAGGTCTGACCAACCCGGGGGCCGAGAAACTCCAAGGACAGAGCTCCACACCTGAACGCCAGGGGCAGCATGAGCTTTGACCCAGACCCGATCGACCGGCTGGCACTGGGGTGTTTGCTCATGGAGGGGGCGGGAAGCGGCCCAGCCCCTCCCCCATTGTCATCCCCGCCGGCGAACACGTAAGAGCACAAACCACAGGCCCAAGAACCTTCCCTAGCCCGAGCTTTCCCATCTGAGGCTAGCAGAGCAAGGCGACCCAGCCCACGCATCCCAAGTGGGGGCTAGTTAGGGAGTCCTGGAACAGACTCAGGTTCCACATCGTTGTGCCTGTTTCCTCATCAGGAACCACCAAAGTTGTCGGAAGATGAAAGAATTTGTGCTAGTAAAGCACTTTCACTCATTCCACCCAAGAGTCAGCCACAGGGTGAGCGCAGTAAAGAAGATAAGAAAAACAGCAAAGGGAACCGCCTTCCACTTCAGCCAGGCCTTTGCACTCAGGAGCCAGGTAGCCCCCCAGGCGGGGTCCGGACAGCGCCCATGCCTGGCCAGCCGACCGGGACAGGCCTGGACGAGCAGTTTACACCTGGCGGCGTCTACCTCCGGGGCAGACACCGCCCTACGCCCCCGCTGCAGCGTCTCCCAGGAGGGTGGGTGGGCAGGACACAAGCCGCACGGACCGTGACCTGTGGCCAAGTCTGGGCCCCTTGGCCCTTTCAGCTTCCGGCTGCTGTTTTGGACGACCTGGCCAGGCAGGTTCCCAAAAGCGTCTCACCTACCTCCCCCCGCAGGCCTGGAACTCTGGGAGGGTCTCGCAGCCTCCATCTCCACCCCCTCAGTAGGAGTGGATCACTGCAAAGTCTGAAAAGACGCCCCCCTGGAACGGCCAACACATGCGGACACACGCACATTAGGGAGTCGCTGAAAGTTTCAAACAACAGGAACCCGTCCTACCACCCTGGCCACTTGGTTGTGGTGCGCCAGGCCTCGCCTCCTGCCGCCTCTCCCGCCGAGAAATGTCCCTGCAGCCCGACCGTGCCTCCATTCACCCCGGCCCCGGCGCTCACCTGCTGCAGCACTTTGTCCAGCGGCTCGGCCCGCGCCAGGCTGTCGGAGCTCAGGCCGCTCGCCTCGCGGCACTGCGGGCTCAGCGCGGCCGCCTCGGCGCGAACCAGTGACTTATGCAATGTCCCCACCTGCGAACGACGGGGAAAACCGATCAGCCACTGCGCTCCTGGGATCCGAAGCTCTCTGGAGATCTCAGCGCCCCCTTCCCACCCTACCTGGCGGCTCCGCGGCTCCACCACTTGCCAGACTAGGAGGATTAAGTCGGTCTCGTCGGAACCCAGGTCCGGCCCCAGCGCACCGGCCGTGGCCCCGAACAGTACGACCAGGGGTCCAGGCCCGGGACGGGGGTCGGCAGCGGAGTCTGCAGTGGGGTTCGGGCCTGGGGGCGGCGGCTGGGGTGGCGGCGGAGTCATGGCCGCAGAGGAGAGGGGCTCTCCACCAGAGACACACGCGGACCGACGAAGCGCACGCACGCACCGACCGACGGCAGACGCGGCCCGGCTGGGGCGGGACACCGTGTGTTGGGGGCGGCACCTGCGGCCCGGCTGGCGCAGTGGGCGCTGCTGAGACCCGCCCGCGGCGCCCCGCGGGGCGGGGCGGCTACCGGCCCCCGCCCTCTCTGGGCGAGTTACCTGTCGGCCCCGCCGGCCACGTGATCGAGGGCCCGGGAACGGTGGGGGAGGGCCGCTAGAATCCAGCCCTGGACGCTCACACTCGCTCTCCCGGCCTGGGCTCGCGCTCAAAACCCAAACTCCACTCCCGCAGCCGACCCTGCCTGACTTCTGGGGCGACCCCCCCACCCCCTCCCACTCCCCTCCCACCAGGGCTCCATCAAGGAAAGTGCAAAACTGGGGGCCTTCTTCAGTCCGTAAGCGGCAGCCTAGAGGCTGTGGGGGGTCACGACGGCCAGTCTGGATGGGTAAAGTCAAAGGGGGCGGTAAGAGTTACCAGGTATCACCCCAAGGCTTTTATGGTGATTGCCAGAGGTCGACTGGGGTGGGAGGAGAGTGGCAGGAAGCACAAGAGAGCATTAGAACCATGGGGGGATTCACCAGAGGTCAGTGGGCAGGGTTTGTGCACACAGGTGCGAAGGCTGGGCCTTAGCCGGGCTCCTGGAAGTGCCTGCGATGCCAAAGCGCGGTCGGACGTGCGCAGGACTCGGTCTCGGGAAGGAAGAAGCGCGTCTCCCACATCCCCGGCCCCAGCTCCCGAGAGCGGGCCTCTAGACGGCGCTGAGCCGGACTGCCCCAGCAAGGAGCCTCACCCCCACCCGACGTTTAGGGCTGCGGTCTGCTTTCGCCCTT
The DNA here is from genome assembly GCF_910594005.1 of Cervus elaphus. Lineage (NCBI taxonomy): Eukaryota > Metazoa > Chordata > Mammalia > Artiodactyla > Cervidae > Cervus > Cervus elaphus. The sequence continues at coordinate 36,271,910 of NC_057818.1, forward strand.
CCGCGTGGATAACAGGCCTGTTGCTGGGAGTTGAGAGCGCGCTAGCCGATGGGGGCTAGCGGCGAAAGTGCAATGTGCTCAAGGGGGCCGCAGATCCTCCATCTCTTCTTTGGCCAGTCCCCCGTGGAGGGCTCCCAGCACCCTTTCGTCCCGTCGGGTTTGGTGAGGATCCTTTACGGTGAGTTTCCAGGCCGCCCCGGACTTCCCCAAATTCCCCCGTTTATGTGACTGAGAAACTGAAAAATCCGGTAAGAAGGGGCTCCAGCCCGGCGAGAGTAGACACACCGGGTTGCGAAGCCCGAGCTGGAACAGGGGCGCGAGCCGCATTTCACGCTTTCAGAGAAGCTGGGAGCTGCGTTCGGACTTTCGGACGACTGAGAGCGAAAGAGCCCGGGGTAGAGGAGCCGCCTCCGAGGCCTTACCCTCTGATACACACTGCACCGCGCGCGTCCCCACTTGGCGGATGAAGAGACTGAGGCGCCCGGGACACGGCGGCCGGGAAGCAGAGGGAAAGCAGACTGGCCTTCCAGCGGCTGCTGGCAACCCGCGCTTCCTCTTTGAGTGCAGGCGAGTGTCCGCGCTTCGCTGCCCTAGGTTAGACCGCCACCCAACTGCCAGCCCGCTGACCCCACCCCTGGACACACTGAGCCAGTTAGGCCCGGGGGGAGGAGGAAAAGCGCTCTTCGGGCACCACCCTCCTCTAGATAAGCCTGGAATGTCAAATATTTGTCCGGTGGGCGGGACGCAACAGCGAGGTAAAGCCCCTCCCTCACCCGACCAGGAGCGCGCGTGCGCCAGGCTGAGTCCGGTCTTCCTCCCGGCCACGCCCTTGCAGCTAATTGCAATTCACCCCAACAGCACCCCATCCTCTCCTAAAACTTCGCTGGCGTGTATCGCCCCTCGCCAGGCTCCAGTCTGGGCTCTGCTCCTAGACAACAGAGCCCCGGGCCATCCGGGCGGCTACCTGATTTAAGTCTCTCCTGGTATCCCCATCCATTCAACCACTAGACCTTCGCGCTAGGTCCTGTTTTATTCATCATTCAGCGCAGGTAGGTCTCCACGTCAGGTTCCCGGGGAAGCCTCCCGCTCGAGGTAACCCCTTGGTACCTCGAGCCGTCCTGAGCGCATTTCCATTGGAGTGTACGTGAGTGTACAGGTCCTTGCGGAGTAGTAAACCCAAGCGTGGGACGGCTCTCCCAGATACCCGCGCACCTGTCTGCCCCCTGCCCCCCACATGATAATTCCTGATGTTAGGACTCTTGAAAAACTAAATTTGTTAAAACTACGTTGGTCCCCCTGTTTTGCTGAGCTCCCTTACTCATTTTCAGATGGTCCTCCCAGATCACCCCATTAATATTAAACAACCCGCATTCCTGTCCCCCAACCGGCTCTCACGTCTTCTGCCACCACTAAAACAACTCCTAACACGATAAATCGTTTATTGTCTCCCTACCCCACCACCCATCCCCTCCCCATCCCCCACTCTAACCCAGCCCCGTGAGAATATCCTCGAGGAAAGGCTTATCCAAAGTCTATCACTGGACCTGCCGGGCACATAGTAGTAACATAGTAAGAATGAATGAATGGTTGACTAAGCGCTCTTCCTGTATTCCATCAAAAGTAACCTTCCCTGTGGCCACAGGACCTTTGTACTAGAGTCTCATTTTTGCCCTTTCCTCTCCTTCCAACCCGCCCTTGCCCTAGTTAACCCCTGCTCTCCCTCCAGATTTTCCCCTCAAGGCACCTCCCTCTGTAGCAAGGGTACCCACTGTGGTTTGAGATTTTTGTATTTCACTGATAAATGTCCCCCATCCTCACCCTGCTACTAGCTAGTGTTCACAAGTCACGAATGAATGAATCAGAGATAAGATACGCGAGAGACGTCAGCGAGGCTCCAACGGCACAGCCAGATTCCTTTTCCAAACAGTACTTTGGGTATTCAGGAAAAATCAACGTGGTCCGGTGAGCCTGCCGGCAAGCTAGTGGAATCCCATCCTCACTGCAGCGCTTGGAAACCTGCCACTAAGGCAGTGGGCGCTCCAGCTGCAGGTACGTGAAGGTCTGAGCAGATACAGGGTGGGGTTCCTCCCCTGGGGAGTGTGGCTTTTCTCGTGGAACTCCAAGACGAGGAATGGTGTAAAATCACGCTCCTCACTCCCAGGAAATATTCCGTTGTCAGAGGATTTGAGGCTGAGCGCTTGCTTGGGGGTCCATCGCGGCGATTCAGAGTCGCCAGCCCAGGCCCATTCCCACCCTCAGCGGCCAGCGGCCCCCAGTTCGGCCAGCTGCGACCCTTTCTTACCTATTCTAGCAAGCCTCCAGAATAGCTAGCGCACTGGGTTCCCTGGGGTTTCCATTTTCATGCATTTGCTCCGCGAATATCCGCTGAGTACCCACCAGAGGGCGCACTGATTCCATCGACGGAACCTGGTGTTGCGGAGTGGGCAGGAGCTGCTGGCATTGGAGACTTCACCCTAGGACACCCTAGGTGAAAGGAGAGGCCCTTAACATCGCCTCCCAGGTCACTTACCTCCCCCTGAGAATTCTTAGTTCCAAGACCAGGGATCGAAGCTGTGCCCCCCTGCAGTGGAAGCATAGAATCTTAACTACCGGGCTGCCAGGGAAGTCTCAATGTGATCTCATTTAATGTTAAATGCCACAGGAATAAGGGTATAAACTGGGACAAAAGTAAGGAGGCTACTAGGGAGATGCGGGTAATCTGGCTTTGGGAGAGTAGAGCTGGGAAAACTTGGTGACTATGTAGTTGTGCGTCTGAAAGTCAAGGAGGTATCTAGAGGTCTGCAGCCTAGGGGATCATGTTAAAAATGGGGGACCCTCACCCTCTGGCCCCTCTCTACAGTGCCTGCACTGGTTTATTACTGACTAGACCTTGGCACCCCCTCCTCCAGTGGTCATGGCTCTATCATCTTCAGGGCCTATGGGAGTGGGCCAGCAGGGAAACCCTCTCAAGGACAGGGCCACCCTCTGAGGGGCCCATAGGCACCTGAGGCTGCTGGGCTGACAAGGCATTTAGACTGTGATCAGAGTCCAAGGCAGGCCAGGCTGTCTTGATCTCCACCCTGTCCCCACTTAACCCATAGCTCTAGACACCTGCTTAGTATGGTCACCCATAGCAGGTCTGCATCAGATCAGTCCTCAGCAGCCACTCTCCTGGGGTCTGGGATGGAGGGGAGGAAGGGTTTTAGAAGGGGGTCCCTGGGCCAGGGTGTGAGGTGGAAGATAATTTGACTTTAAGTGAGGAGGATATTCCAACCACAAATGTGTTTCACTAAAAGCACATGGGAGGGGCATGCCAAGGTGGTGAGTAGATTCATTGAGGGTCACTCCAGGAGGTTAGAAACTATCAGCCACTGACTAAGAGAAAGAAAGGGAGGGAGAGAAGGAGGGAGGCAGGGGCAGGAAGAGATCTCAGGATCAGCCAGGGATGACCAGGGTGTTGACTGGCTCTCAAGAAAGGGATGTGTGAAGAGCCAAGAGCTCCTCTCCAAACATGCTGGTTCTCTATTACAAAGTAATGCCGGCTCCCAGAATATTACTGGCTGTCAGACCTTTGCCCAGTCTATTTGCTACCCGCCCCCCGCCCCCCCACCCCCACCCCCGATTCCATGCACAGAGAACCTGTGTCCTTTCTGGATGCCCGGTTTGCGTGGGGTGGCAATGGTGGAGGAACATCAGGGGAACTCGCCTGTGGGCTGGTGCAGGGTTGAGGTTCAAGCCCACTCTTAACCCGGCGAACAAACCAGCCAGGGATGGGGGTGAGAGGGTGATTACACACTTCAGAACCAGAAACAGGCGGGCTGAACTCTCAACTGGGAAGCGAAACACGCTGACCTGGCCCTACCCCAGGCAGATGGCAGGGGAGTCCTTGGGTCAGTGTTGCCTGAACTCAGGTGCTCTCGGGGAAGGGTGCCAAGAATCGGTTTGGGAGTTGAACAAAGGTCTTGGTCAGTTTCCTCCGGCTCAAGAACAGCCCGAGGCTCACTTGTCCTCTTCTTCCTCAGGCTTGACCCGGGTAGCTCAGCAGAGGCGAGCTACTGAGCTTTGTACCCTGAATTCCCACTTGGCCCGGTGCATCCTAGATCGGGGAAGCGCCAGGAATCAGGGATAAGAACTGCGCACCGTGGACTTAAGATGCGGAGGGCTGGGCTGGGTACCCAGCAGCGGCGGGTTGGGTGAGAACCGCTGAGAGCTTGCGCGAAAGCAGGGCTGAGCCTTTATCGATCGATGCGCTCGGCGTGCAGCGCGGCTAATGGAGTTGGCCAGGGATGGGTAGGGGCGGGGCGGGAGCTCCGACTGGGAAGGACTACCCTAGCGGCTAGTTCCTATTGGCTGACCGTTTGCAGGAGGCGGGCCCTGATTGGCCCGGCTGCTGTGAAGGCAGCGAGCGGCGGGGTTAAGAGCGTCGCTGCGGGCCGGGCCTAGGCACGAGACCCGAGAGCTGAGTCCGCTCCTCCGACCTGGAGCTGCGGTCCCTGCCATGGGTCGCCTCTGCCTCTACCGTCCCACCCTGCTCCCGGGTGGCCTCCTGTTCCTCCTGATGCTCGCAGATCCGGCGCTCCCGGCTGGAAGTCGGCCACCGGTGGTGCTGGGTGAGGCGCGCGTCCAGTTGTGGGTCCGTTCGTTCGTGCGTCCGGCTGGATGGGGTGCAGGCGGGGCTGTCTGCATCTCCTCTAAGCACGAGGTGGGGGAGCGTATGACTGTCTTGTCACCTGGGTCGGTCCGTCCACTTCCCGCTATGCCGGGCGCGGGTGTGGTCAAACTTGTCACCTTTCCCTGTAGAATGTGGGGGTAAGTGGGAGGCTTATCGCGCTTTTATGCATCGGTCCGCGGGGTCGTCTCATTTCCAAGCTTCGCCTCTCCTTATCCCCATTTTTAAGCTGGAAAGACTGAGGCTTTTTGACCCTACTCTTGAGGGTAGGCGGTAGAGTGGCCTCGAAGTTGGCCCCCAGGGGTTTCAGCGTTGACTTGGGCTTGGCTAGTAGGCTGTCTCCCTCCACCCTTCCAGCCCGACACTTTTGGGGTGGGGGGGGGCATTACTGAAAGTAAGCTTTTTGGGGAAGGATTACTCTCCTAGCCTGCCACCAGGGCCTTCCCCTAACTTATCAAATATGTGGCCTTGGGCCTGAGGGAGGAGGCCCAAGGGAATCTGAGGATGCATACAGGTGGAGGGAAGGGTTGAGACCCTGGCTATGAACAGATGTTGTATGTCACCCTTACTCCTGTCAGACCTACTTGGAGTATGCTGTGTTGCGGCTAGGCAACCTCCCAGTCTTATCTCCTCCTCACTTCTAGCCCAGGGAGCTGTACAGAAGCCAGCAGTATTTCCTTGTGGTGGGTATGGCAGGGATGAGATCTCTGTCTTGGGGGTTTTGGATGCCTCATTCAAGCCATCATTCCCATGAAGAACTGGGGTTGGCAGGCAGTGTGATCCCAAGGATCCTTCACCAGGAATTCTGGGCCAGGACATGCTCCCTGGGGGATGCTGGGCCCAGGTTCACCATGGAGTTTGGGCATATTTGGCCTTGCCTTCTGTAAGTTTGCAGGATGATCCCCAGAGGTAAGGTCTGTGCTAGGCAAACACAGAGAATCCATCCATCACGTCAGGGGTCAGGAAAGGTTTCCTGGAGTACGCAGCTGGAGCCGAGGCCAGGAGAGTTCCAGGCAGAGGGAACTATGTATTAGAGGGAGGGAGCTGAGCAGTGCAGGCTGTCTGGAATGGAGTGGGGTAAGGAGTGGATGGTTAGGGCTCAAGACTGGTTGGGCCACCTGGACATCATCCTGGGGGCCTGCCAGGTGCGTTGTGTGGACCTAAGGAGTACTGAGTATGAAGAGTGTGGCGTTGGAAAGTATGTGGTCTCTGATCGGCTGGGTCCTAGACCTTTTCTCCTGGATTGGTGCTAAATGCACTCATTTATTCATTCAGTTCTTAGTTATCCTCCATCACAGCAGAGGAGCCTTAGGGTGTACCTAGAAACACAGAGCAACTGGAATCCTAACCTGCCCAGCTTCTCAGAGAATGAGGCTATTGACGTTAGTCCTGATGAGAGGGTCACTTCCTAGGCAGGTTGATAAGAAGTCTAGGGGTCCCCAAGGAGAGAGGGGTCTGGAATTCTCAAGGGGGAAGAAAGGACAAACTTTTTTGTCCCTCTACATTCCTTAGGATTATACAACAATAATGTATCCTGCTTGAGGACAGTCTCTGGAAAAAACCTTCTGGCTAATTCTGTTATCTTAAGGTGTAAATTATGGGAGTAGGTCTAGTGAGGTCTTTAGAACCTCCAGACATTCTTTTGATTCTCTCTAATAACTAATTAGGGCTTCCCTAGTGGCTCAGAGGGTAAAGCATCTGCCTGCGATGCAGGAGACCCAGGTTCAATCCCTGGGTCGGGAAGATATCCTGGAGAAGGAAATGGCAACCCACTCCAGTATTCTTGCCTGGAGAATCCTATGGACAGAGGAGTCTGGTGGGCTACAGTCCACAGGGTCACAAAGAGCCGGACATGACTGAGCGACTACACACTTACACACTTAATAACTAATTAGAGAGTATATAACTCCATGGCTAACACTAGCAAGGGGGTACTCTTTCTGCCCCCTTCTTATGCCTATGTCAGAAACTTTCTCTATCTCCTTTATACTTTAATAAAACTTTATTACACAAAAGCTCTGAATGGTCAAACCTCGTCTCTGGCCCCAGATTGAATTCTTCTCTTCCGGAGGCCAAGAATCCCGGTGTCTTTTCTGTGGTTCAGCAACAACCTTTCACTGGGAAACCCCATGGTGGGCAGCAGACAAGTTGTTTCTGGGCACAAAGCAGGGACCTGACCTTGGCCATCAGAGGATCAGCATCCAAGGGTGACCAGTCTTCGTGGGTGGGTCTCCAATTGGTGGCAGAGGAAGTAGAGGCCAGGGGAGGGATACAGAAGGCCCTGGGCAGTGGGATGGAACTGTAGCAAGCCATTTCCACCTCTTCCTGTGTTACTTAAGGTGAAAGGCACGTGGATGGCTCTTTCCTTCTTTCTAGGAAGTGACCCTCTTAGAGACCACATGCCCTGACCAAGGCAAAGAGTATTCAGGCAGAGCAGATCTGGTGACTTCCTCTTTCAGATATTTCCTCTGTGGCGGACACAGTGACCAAGGTTTCGCCACTGCATTGTCTAGTCCACAGGCGTGTCATCTAGGGGCTGTCGTGCTCCCCACTTCTGCACCGCATCACGAAGGGAGATGAGAACCGGTGCCATACCTCCCTCCCATGGCTGCCCTGAGGACACCAAGGAGGGCGTGTCCTCGGCAGGGCTGGGTTCACAGCTGGAGCCCAGTGAATGCCCAGGAGAGCCAAACACTGGTTGTCCACTTAGTGATCACGGACCCTCCATGGGGCTATGTTTGGAAGGTATGAAGAGAGTGGCATGTGGGAGCAGTGAGGTCTGAAAGGTCACTGGGAGTAAAGGTAAAGGTCACTGGGATAGTGAAAGGCCTTGAAGGTGGGACAGTGAAGGAATGGAGGTGGGTGGGTTTGAGTGTCACAAGAAGTTAATAGTTAATGGACGGTATACTGCCCACAAGACACCCCCAGACTGGCTGGAACCAGAAGGTTGATGATCCTCCTTATCTCACCACCAACCCATCAGAAGAATGTCCACGAGCTGATCATGTTCTCTTTGAACATTTACTATAAAACTTCTTATCACCCTCTCCAAGTTGGGACACACAGTTTTGAGGGCATGAGCCCGCTGTGGCCCCCTTTGCCTGGCAAAGCATTAAAGCAGGACTCTATATAGACTGAACAGGTAGAGAGAAGTCATCAGTGGAGCCTGGCCACACCCATCCCCATGGCGCTGTAACTGGAACCATATATAGCTTCTGGAGAGCCATTTCCAACCTAGGGTCCAGGTGTGCCAAGGTGCTGGGGTCCCCAGATGAGTTGCCCTCTGGAATCTTTAGCAGGATTTAGCAGCTGGGCTCTGACCTTTAGTAAGGTCTGAGGACCTAGTTAGGCTGGCCAGTGCCAGCTTCTCTCAACCTTTTTTGTTCATTGCCGCCTTCCACCAGCCTGTCCCAGAGTGCCTTCTTTGGATTTAGCTTTAACTGGTTAAGTGTCCATGTGCGCTGTCCTGTTTCTTGATCCTTCTTTCAGAGTATAAGACCCTGCCTATGAAGCAGTAACCGGCCTCTGTACCCTGACACCAAATTAAATCTCAAAGACAGAAATTTGGGTGAAGTAGAAAAGAATAGCTTTATTGCTTTGCCAGGCAAAGGGGCCACAGTGGGCTCATGCCCTCAAAACTGTGTGTCCCAATTTGGAGAAGGTGATAACAAGTTTTATAGTAAAGGTTCAAAGAGAGTGTGATCAGCTTGTGGACATTTTTCTAGATATTCTTCTGATGGGTTGGTGGTGAAATAAGGAGGATCATCAACCTTCTGGTTCCAGCCAGTTTGGGGGCATCTACATGCTTGTGGACAGCATCAGTTCAGTTCAGTTCAGTTCCGTCGCTCAGCCATGTCTGACTCTTTGTGACCCCATGGACTGCAGCACCCCAGTCTTCCCTGTCTGTCACCAACTCCCGGAGCTTGCTCAAACTCATGTCCATTGAGTCTGTGATGCCATCCAACCATCTCATCCTCTGTCATCCCCTTCTCCTCCTGCCTTCAATCTTGCCCAGCATCAGGGTCTTTTCCAATGAATCAGTTCTTCACATCAGGTGGCCAAAGTATTGAAGTTTCAGCTTCAGTGTCAGTCCTTCCGGTGAATATTCAGGACTGATCTCCTTTAGGATGGACTGGTTGGATCTCCTTGCAGTCCAAGGGACTCTCAAGAGTCTTCTCCAACACCACAGTTCAAAAGCATCAATTCTTCGGTGCTCAGCTTTCTTTATAGTCCAACTCTCACATCCATACACGACTATTGGAAAAACTATAGCTTTGACTAGACGGATCTTTTTTTTTTTTTTTAGAGAAGTCTCTGCCTTTATTGGCCAGCAGGTTACTTGAGGGGGTTGAAGCGGGAGGAATGGGTAGCCCCGATACCAGGCTGGCCATGCTTCATGGGCTTGTAGGTGATGGAAAACTCTCCTAGGTAGTGGCTGATCATCAGCCTTGATTTCCACCTGGTTGAAGGTCTTGCGGTTGTAGACGCCCACCATCTCGGGCAGGATGATCATGTCGCAGATGTGTCTTCACCACCTCGAGTTTCTCCATGGGCGGCACATCCTTCTTGGCTTTGAGCAGCCGCTTCAGCAGCAGTGCTGCTTCCTCCGCAGGCCACAGTTCAGCTGCCGCCGCTGGCGCACATTGTATAGCTGCATCAGCTGCTCATAGGCCATGTCCAGCAGCTGGTTGAGGTCCGCTGCCGCAGTAGGTGAACTTGCAGAACGTCCGCTTCCTCTTCTGTTCCACTTCCATCGTCTTGTCGGTTCTTCAGAAAGACTGGATGAACCTTTGTTGGCATAGTAATGTCTCTGCTTTGTAATATGCTGTCTAGGTTGGTCCTAGCTTTTCTTCCAATAAGCAAGTGTCTTTTAATTTCATGGCTGCAGTCACCATCTGCAGTGATTTTGGAGCCCAAGAAAAGAAAGTCTGTCACTGTTTCCCCATCTATCTGCCATGAGGTGATGGGACCGGATGCCATGATCTTCGTTTTTTGAATGTTGAGTTTGAAGCCAGCTTTTCACTTTCCTCTTTCACTTTCATCAAGAGGCTCTTTAGTTCTTCTTCACTTTCTGCCATAAGGGTGGTGTCATCTGCGTATCTGAGGTTATTGATATTTCTCCCGGTAATCTTGATTCCAGCTTGTGCTTCTAGTCTTTCCCATTCTATTATTTTCCTCTATTTCTTTGCATTGATCGCTGAGGAAGTCTTTCTTATCTCTCCTTGCTATTCTTTGGAACTCTGCATTCATCTTTCCTTTTCTCCTTTGCCTTTCATGTCTTTTCCTTTCTCAGCTAGTTGTAAGGCCTCCTCAGACAACCATTTGACCTTTTTGCATTTCTTTTTCCTGGAGATGGTCTTGATCACTGCCTCCTGTACAATTTCATGAACCTCTGTCCACAGTTCTGCAGGCACTCTGTCAGATCTAACCCCTTGAATATGCTTGTCACTTCCAATGTACCATCCAGACCGTGTTAACTTCTACCTGGAGGGGGTTTTGATATCTGAAAATAGCTCAAAGATATACTGTGTGTATGCCTTCATGGAGAACAATAGGACCTTGCCCCAGGGCTGCACTGTTGTTTTCTGACTAACTTTTCCTCCCAGGTCTCCCATCCCCTCCCTTTGCTAATTAACCACTGCTTGAATTGGCCCCTTGGAACTCAGGGGAAGTCATGAGGCTGAAAGAAGCCTGTTTCCCATAATCAAAGAAATGGTGGACACAGAAAGGCTTTTGTGTCCAGGAGCCCCACAGGGCCCTGCTGTCACCTGCTCTGCAGCCTGGGACAGCTGTGGGGAGAAGGCCTGTGGGTATCCGGCCAGGCCCAGGGCCTCATTCATGCTCTGTGTCCCCCTTCAGTGCCCGGTGATTTGGGCAACCAGCTGGAGGCAAAGCTGGACAAGCCGTCCGTCGTGCACTACCTCTGCTCCAAGAGGACGGATAGCTACTTCACACTGTGGCTGAACCTGGAGCTGCTGCTGCCTGTCATCATTGACTGCTGGATCGACAATATCAGGTGAGGGCTGGGGCACAACAGGGTGCTGCTTCCTGACCTAGTCCAGAGATGCCGCCAGGGCCTGTTTCTGTCTTATCTGTGCCTCAAGGGACCTGGAGGTCACTGACCTTTGACCTTTCTCCCTTCCCCTATCCGGTCTGCACTACCTCTGCACCCTCCCAGCCGGAACTTTCTCCCCTCTCCTCCTCCAGTGCTTCTTGCCCTGTTTGTGGTTTCTAGGCTCCAGTTCCTATTCACAGCCTCACTTCGCCCCCACCCCCCACCCCTTCCCTTGCCTCTGCCTTGGTCACGCCTGCTTCTCCAGCTTCCTGGGATTCCTTTCCACTTGCTCTTTCACTCTAGAATCTCTCTCCACCATTTGCCTGATCAACTTTCTCCCATTCACTGTTTAAAACCCAAGCCTGGGACTTTCCTGGTGGTCCAGTAGTTAAGACTCTGCATTTCCAGTGCAGGGGGCTCAGGTTCGATCTGTGGTCAGAGAACTAGATTTCACATGCCACGTGGTGCGGTCAAACAAACAAATCTCCACCGTCCCTCTCCCCCAGACTGATTCCTATGTGAAGTCTCCCTGCCACCCCTCAGAACTCTTAATCTCTCTTTCTGCCTCTTCTAACTTGTACTCCTGGCCTGCCAAACATTGTTTTCTAGGATGTTTCTCCCATTATAAGATAGTCACTGTTAAGAATTACTCATTATTGAACATAGACACTATATATTTTACGTATTTTCTTCTTTCTTTTTTTTTTGGCCGCATTGTGCGGCTTGCGCGATCTCATTCCCCAACCATGGATTGAACCCAGACCCCAGCTGTAAAAGCGCTAAGTTCTAGCAGCTAGACCACCAGGGAACACCTCCCCCACTTTTTTTCATTGAGTCTTACAGCAACCCTGTGAAATAGTGCTGTAACTCGTGTTACAGATGAGGAGATCTGGAAGCTCAAAAGGGTTACAAAATTGTTTGGGGGTCACTCAGCTAATAAATGGCAAGCTGAAATTGAACCCAGAGTTGTGTGTGTCTGAGCTCAGGGCTCCTGAGCATACTCTGAGCACATTGAGCTCCCTGAAGGCAGCGACTGTGTCTCTTTTATCTTTAAAGCTGTAGAACCTGAAACATAATTGGCGTTCAGTAACTATTTGAACTGAATGGAGTCTTACAAGTGAAAATGTTTTCCTTGAAGGCACACTACCTGGTTCCAGCCAGTTCTCTGGGTGCCCTGCCTTTCCCTGTTGTTTATTTCACCAGCTTTCTTGACTCTTTCCTCCTCCTTGTGTGATCAGGGCTATTTCTGGGATGTTGATCTGCATTTCTATTTTTGTGGTAGAGATGTAATGGTCTCAGGTAATGCCAGCTGGAGGGGCAGACTGACCCGGAGAGGGGCTTGTATACCTTCATTGGGCCTCTGACCTGTTGGGACTTGAATCCAGACCAGAGTGCTTTGGCCTTCTAGAACTTTATTGAGTGGCCATTGAGATGATCTCCAGCTCGCCCTGGAGAGAGTGGGTCCCAGGACTTTTATTTGCGCCAGTGTTGGGTACTTATCAGCTTTCTGTGGCTGATCCCTAAGGGTGGGTGGGACTCAGGACCACTGGGGACTGCAGGTCTAGCCTGTGTTTCCTCAGGCACCTTTGCTTCCTTATTAGGGGAGGCTAGAGCAGAGGTCCTGACCTGGCACAAGGCTCTCCTCCTGTCTCCTACCACCCTGGCCCCATCATTTCTCCAGGCCTTGCCCACCAGCTCACATGGCAGCCACTGGTGCTCAGGGTTTCTCTGTCTGGTTTCTTTATGTGTTGCATTCATCATATGCTTTGCCCTGGGTCATGTTAGGGTAGATGGCGGGAACTGAATCCACGGAGACAAAGTGGTGTGAGCCTGCAAAGTTAGGCTGCTTGCGTTTTGGGGTGAAGTGTGATGTTCATGGCAGAGCCAGGCCTGGCAGCCAGGTCCCTCTCCCCACAAGATCTAAAACGTGCATTCTCACGTGGGTGACACTGAGGAGAAGGGAATATTGCCCGATGGGTTCTGGAGCCAGTCTCTGGAGTGAGCCTTGATGGGGTCCTCATTTAGATGTGCTTACTCAGATCTGTGGGCTTCCCTGGTGGCTCAGTGAATCTGCCTGCCAATGCAGGAGACGCAGGTTCAACCCCTGGGTCAAGAAGTTCCCCTGGAGAAGGAAATGGCAACCCACTCCAGTATCCTTGCCTGAAAAATTCCATGGACCGAGGAGTATGGCGGGCTACAGTCTATGGGGTTGCAAAAGAGTCAGACATGATTTAGCAACTAAACAACAACAACTTGGATCTATGCTTTACAAACTTGCTTTGTTACTTTCTGGTCTCTATACATCTGACCAGACCTGAGGATGGGAAGGGAATATGGCTCAGGGCCCGGGACAGTATTGGGACATGTCAACTTTGGTGTTGCCTCTGGGTCACTGGCTCAGTATCCCTTCCCGGCAGGCTGGTCTACAACCAAATGTCCCGCACCACCCAGTTTCCCGATGGTGTGGATGTGCGTGTCCCTGGCTTTGGGGACACCTTCTCACTGGAGTTCCTGGACCCCAGCAAAAGCAGCGTGGGTATGTAGCCCTTCCTCATGACCCCTAGGGAATGGGGATGGAGGTTCTGAGGGATTCCTAGAGTGGGAGGAACCCTGCTGGTTTGAAGGGGTGGCTTGTGAACCATCTCTGATCCATGTGGGCACAGACCTGTAGAGTGCTCCCTTGGGGATCTCCCGGCTGTAGATGTCACAGTCTCTTTCGTAGGCATGGTGTGGCTGGCTGACAGTGACAGTACTCTGTCTAAACATAAGCATTTCTGTCTACAGGTTCCTATTTCCATACCATGGTGGAGAGCCTTGTGGGCTGGGGCTACGAACGAGGCAAGGATGTCCGGGGGGCCCCCTACGACTGGCGCCGAGCTCCAAGTAAGTGGCTGCTCTGGTTTCCTCCCGGACGCCATGGGAGGTAGGAAGGAGGAAATCACAGCCACCACAGGCCCTGGGCCTTCCCCTACGCCCGAGTCTCTGGCATCCAGCCCAGCTGTCACTGCTCCCATCTCTGGTCACCCTGTCCTGCCTTTCCCCCACCCTCAGCCCAGGATTTCTGGGCCTCTGAGCCCTGGGAAGAGCAAATGAGGCAGAGGAGGGGGAAAGGAGCTCCTCTGTTTGCTCCCTTTGTGGAAATTGAGGGGAAACCATACCCCTCCCCTTGGAATTTTCACACTCTCCCCACCGGTGTAGTCCTGGGTCTGGCCTGAGACATGGTTCGTGGTTCAGGCCCAAGGACCCTTCTTGCCTGACCCCTGCCTGGCTTTGGCCTGCAGATGAAAACGGGCCCTACTTCCTGGCCCTCCGCAAGATGATCGAGGAGATGTACCATCTGTACGGGGGCCCTGTGGTGCTGGTGGCCCACAGTATGGGCAACATGTACACGCTCTACTTTCTGCAGCGGCAGCCACAGGACTGGAAGGACAAGTACATCCGTGCCTTTGTGGCACTGGGTCCGCCCTGGGGGGGCGTGGCCAAGACCCTGCGTGTCCTGGCGTCAGGTAAGATCCCACCTGGCCCAGCGTCAGGAGGGCTGGTGCTGGGGGTGACACAGTCTCTTTCCCTCTCTTGCGTCCTCCTGGGCCACCCTCATGTCTCCTCTCTTGGGTCTTAGAGCCTTCCCTCTCCAGAGTGGTATTCTTTTCCAGACATCTCTTTCTGAAAGAGAATATAACACTACTAAATTCACTTCTTTAGTTGACGACCCTTGTTATCTGTGTAAGTTGCTTGCAGCATGTGGGCAGAGTGGCGTAACTGTTGGTCATCAGGGCACACGTGTACACAAACACACACTGTGTGGGCCTGGCTGGTCTAACTTGGTTTGATCCAGAATTTTCTGGAAGAGTGACTTCCCTGATGGTCCAGTGGTTAAGACTCTGCACTTCCACTGCAGGGGGTGCAGGTTCAATCCCTGGTCAGGAAACTAAGATGTCACTGCCAAACAATAAAAAATTTTTTAAAAAAAGTTCTCTGCAGGAGACTTCTCCCTCTCTTTGACCCCCCCCTCATTTCTTCATCCCCACTTTCACCCCAGAGAAGAAAGGCTGGGCTTCAGCTTCCTGTTTATGAGTTACACCTCCCTCTGCAGCTGTGGGCAGCCTCTGTGGGCAACACAAAGAGGAAGCAGGTGCAGGTTTATCCGGGCCCACTTGCTTGGCAGTTGGGAAAACCACCTCCTTCCCTGTTCCTTTCCAATCTACCTGCCTTTTCACAACTGTTAGAACCTGCCAGCTGGAGCCAGTGGGCTTTCCTCCCTCTGCTAGGACTGGACGTGCGCTCTATGGCCCCTCACTGTGGGAGCTGTGAGCCAGGGCCAGGCCAAGCATCTGATGAGGTTTCTTCCTTAAGTGACCAGCACTGCCTGACTTGCCTATTGGTCACGTGATCACTGTGATCAGGCTGCTGTCTGGAGTGACCCTGAATTAGTTGGACAGCGGATCCAGTTATAGTGAGGACTCATCACACTGTCTACTCTGTCCAGCCTGGCCCTGAAAGGACACCCTCTGAGGTGTGGGCACCCTCTGAGTTTGAGACAGGTTGCTATGGGGAAATTCAGAGCTGGCCCTTTCAGAGATTCCCCGTGAGCCCCCTTAGAGCTTTGCTTCAGACTCTGGGAAACTGCTGTCAGGCTGTGGCAGTCTGGGAGTGGGGATGGGGCAGGAAGGGTGGCAGTCATGGACCCCCAGCTAGGGATTCCCTTTCCTGAGGGGTTCTGGAGCCAGGCCCCGTCAGGCAGAGCTGAAGGTCTGCAGTCAGAGTTGGGGTGATGGGTGGCTCTGGATTCTGAGTAGGACATGGGGTCCATGTTTCCAAGTTCCTGCTTATCTTCTGGAGATCTCACTGGCCTGTGGTGTTTGTGTTATTGGCATTTCTCTGTCCACGGCCTCCCCTCCTGCCCTGTCTCCTGCAGGTACGGGTGCCCAGGTGCCAGGTAGGTGGGTGGGATGAGACCAGGGCTGACTTGGCTGCAGGTCTGAGCGTAGGAAGGGAAAAAGGTTTACAAAGCTCAATGTAATAAAAGATTGAGAAGAATGTGTCTCTGGGCTGCCACCCTGCTGACTCACCTTCGACAGGGTCAGTGCCCACTGGCCGGGTGATAAGTACTCTGAGGAGGGTATTGTTTTTAACCACAAATCACGCCATGGGTGTGTCCTCCTGAACCCCTAGTGACAAAATGCAAAAGGAAAGGAACAAATCTTGGTCATGTGCTTCCCAGGTGGAGCAAAAATACAGGGAAATAGGGGAGTTGTCATGACGTTCACAGTGTAGCAATGGTGGAGTGCTGGCTGGGCGCTGGCAGGGGGCCTGCGGTGAGCACGCTGCCCAGCTAGTTGGCATTCCTGAGCACAGACTGACCTAACCCCACAGGAGACAACAACCGGATCCCGGTCATTGGGTCCCTGAAGATCCGGGCACAGCAGCGGTCTGCCGTCTCCACCACTTGGCTGCTGCCCTACAACTATACCTGGTCACCACAGAAGGTCTTCGTGCGCACACCTAAGGCCAACTACACGCTGCAGGACTACCACCAGTTCTTCCAGGACATCGGCTTCGAAGACGGCTGGTTCATGCGGCAGGACACGGAGGGGCTGGTTGAGGCCACAGTGCCGCCGGGCGTGCGGCTGCACTGCCTCTACGGCACGGGCGTCCCCACGCCAGAGTCCTTCGACTATGAGAGCTTCCCAGACCGTGACCCGAAAATCCACTATGGCAGCGGTGACGGCACTGTGAACTTGCAGAGTGCCCTGCACTGCCAGACCTGGCGCGGCGTCCAGAAGCAAGAAGTGTCACTGCAGGTGTTGCCAGGCAATGAGCACATCGCTATGCTGGCCAACACCACTACCCTGGCCTACCTGAAACATGTGCTTCTCGGGCCCTGATGCCCGTGGCGGGCAGGGCCATGGGGTGACCCAGCCGCCGCTGCTTCTTCTGGCTGCTTGTACCATGGCCCACAAGTTTAGCGGTTTGTGACTGATCATCTAAACTCCTAGATCTTGAGTTGTGAAATGGGGAAATGGTGTTTTTTTATCCTTCCTCTCTGGAATTGAGGAAGACATAGTCTGGACTTACTTGAGGGACCCTTGATGGCAAGAGTGCTACTGCTGGTGGAATTGTGACCTCAGGATAGCTCCATAGGGGGATTGACTGGCACCTGGCCCCACTCGCCAGTGCCGGGACCATGTGTTCTTCCTACCCCCGTGGCCTTTTCACACTCATCCACCAGGCCCTGGCTCCTCAGCCTTCTGATGAGGGATCTTACTGGCCTGTGGTCCCTAGGACAGGCTCCCGGTCTCTAGGGTGCACCTTCTCACACACTGGCCACACGTCGGCCTGCTACTGGCCATGAGTGGCTGGAGCTGCTGGATTCCCTGTGGCCTAACTGCTCACTCAGTCCAACTGTGGCTTTCTGGGAGCAGCCTAGTTCCCCCTGCAGGCAGGGGTGGGTTGTTGTCTTCTCCATGTGTTCCCAGGGTTCCTCGAGTGTTCCCAGGGCCTGGGGCATTCACTCCTACCTCTCTTACCTCTAAGAACAGCCTAGCTCAGGGCTAGGGACTGGGTCCCAGGAGCCCTGATCTCCATGGTTGGGCTGTGCACACAGTATTGATGCTATCTCCCTTCACCCTGGGGCTGTGGGTCAAGGATGAGAGCGGGCCTGGTGCTTCGCCCTTTAGGTACTCATGAAGAAACAGAACTCAAGGAAGCAGCCAAGGCCAGTCAGAGCCGCGCAGAGCTGCTCTCTTGCTAACCTGCCACATAGCTAGCTGCCCTGCCCTAGGGTCTCTGTAGCACCCAGGTAGGCTGGCACAGGACTGAGAGGAGGTGGGACTCTTGCCCACTCTGCCCAGCACCTATCTCCAGCAGGTAGCTCAGTGGTGTTTAGTGAGCAGGGACGAGCCCAGAAACTCGAGTGGGCCCCTGAGAGAGCCAGGTGCCTTGAGGGTCCCCTGGGGGTTTTCTTCCTGCTCCAGAGGCGCTGCATGACTCTCCCTGTGACAGGAGGGAAGGAGGATCAGGATCTGCCTTGGTGGTCTCCAAGTGGGCGACACCCAAGACTTGGGTCTGGCCTCTAGGGTGGGGCCCTAAAGCCACAGTCAGGCTGGACTGTGCTTCGCTCCTCCAAGGTTTCTGAGAAGTGGGATTTTCTCTGTCGCATTCATACCCAGCATCAGTTTTCCCCTTTGTTCCTGAGTGGGGGGCCCTGTATGGGACTCTAAGCAGGCTGTACCTCAATTCTGGCAATAAAAGTATTCTGGATGCTGTAAAATGCCCTGGCCTAGCCTCTGCTCTGAGCATGAGAGGAGGGAGGTAGTGGAAGGTGAGGGGGCTAGAGAGGCAGGTAATCAGGGGGTTAGACCCTGACCTTTCGTGGGGACTTGATGGGGTCTTTGAGCACCAAAGCGTGGCTCCTGGGCTCTTTTTGGGCTTTATCCTCCTGCCCTGTCTCCGGGAATCTAGTTCCCGTCCTGGGACTGAGAACCAGGACCTGAAACATTCCTGTTGGAGTGAAGCTCTTGTCTTCTCCCTTCGCCTCTCTGGTCAACAGACCCCAAATGTCACCTGAGAGCTGGCAGCCAAGGGCAATTCTGCCGGTCACCCTGGCTGGACTCCCCTTCCCAGCCTCTACCCTCCCTCAACTTACAGGTCTCAGCATTCTTTGAAATTTTTTAGTATGCCACCCTTCTACTTAGCTTCATAAGCTCATCTGCCCACCATCTGTCCATCTTTGGGGACAGGGTAAGACTGAGGAAGAGGGAGAGACCAAGATGGGCAGAGACAGGGACTGAGAGACTGGGGAGCAAACAAAGATGGATAAGGACAGAGAAACAGAGCGTCTGAGACAGGAAAACATGCATAGGGATGGGATTCAGGCCTGAATTCTGTTGGGCAGAGCTGAGGGCCAGTGTGGGTGGTGGGAGCCCCAATTCCTGCCTCCTCCAATAGGAGCCTGGCTAGCCTAGGTTTTAGGCATCAATACATCCTGGGCCAGTAGAGGGCGATCTGAACCCTCTCACTACACCAGTTACTGGCCAACCTGGAAAAATGTGTTGCGCTGAGGGTTAGGATGTCTAGAAGTACATTGGATGTATATCTAGAAATAGAAATACCGCTGGATGTCTGGAAATCGAGCTGCATCTCTGGCCTTAGAGAAATGATGACAATATGAAAGGAAGTAAGCCCTTACCCCCAGGTGCTGTCCAGCCTGTTAGCTATGCCCTGACATCTTATCTGATATTCACTGCCTTATAGCCACCTTCACCCCTGACCTATTTCAACCCCACTTCTACCCTCAGTTTCACAGCTGCAGAGAAAGGATATGGAGTCAGAGCATGCTTCAGGACTGGCAGACAGGGGTTCAAATCTGAGTTTTACCAGCTCCAGCTAAGTAGTCTGACTCCCTGAGCCTCAGTTTGTTCATTTGAAGAGTGGGGATAAATAAATATACCTTCCATGGTGGTCCTGAGGAACACTGATGGTGTTAGAGAACGTCTGATTCAGCACTTGATTCATAATAGCTTTCAGGTGGCAGGATGCTGGCAGGGTGTGAGACAGTGAAGCCGGAGGTTCTGGGAGTTTGCAGGCCATGTATGTTGCTGATACAAAGACAAGTGGACTGGCTGCCGTTGAGTGACACAAGTATCCAGAGCTCTTCCTCTCCAAGCCAGAGAGGCAGGAGGGACTGATCCAGGGGGCAAAGGGTCAGACTCTAATGATTCCAAATATATCCAAGCAGACATACCTCAGACATACTGCGAGTTCATTTCCCGACAACTACAATAAAGTGAGTATCGCAGTAAAATGAGTCATATGAATTTTTTTTCTGGTGCATCTAAAAGCTGTTTACACTATAGCCTATTATGTGTGCAGTATCATTATGTCTAAAAAACTGTACATACCTTACGTTAAAAATACTTTGCCAAAGACTGCTAACCATCAACTGACAAAATCGGGTTGCCACAAACCTTCTAGTTGTAAAAGATGCAATATCTGCATATCACAATAAAGCCAAGAGCAATAAGACACGTTATGCCTGTACTTTCATTTACACTTAGGGAAAATATTCCAAGCAGAGAGCACAAGGAGGGCAGCACCAGTGAAAGCTTTTCAAGGATCATTATTTCAGGTCTATAGGGAGGAGATGGAAGGGCTTTTAGGCATTTAGATATGAAATGATTCCAATATCTATTTTAGGAGCACATCTTATTCTGTGGGGAATGGATTAGAGACAGAAAGAGGAATTGGGAGGCTATTCTGGCTGGGGAGAAGACAACCATGAGATGCAGGACCTAGGAGCCACGGGGGGGTCATCTTCTGCAGGGTCACTGCCTGGTGGGGAGGTTATTTGTGTAGTCAATATGCGCAGTTGTGAACACGTGTCTGGGGGAAATGCCTCCATGGCCTAGAAGAGAATCATGGCCTGAGGTGTGGAAGCTAGGGATTAACCTCAGCTTTCCGTGAGAACAGGAGGCCCTAAACACAGCCCCGGAGCTACCAGAGGAAAAGGATCCCTAGAAGAAGGCAGAGGAGGAGGAACCAGAGAGAGGAAGAAGAAAGGAGGATGCAGTTCCAAGAGGAATCAGGCAGGATGAAGACTGAAAACGATCCTCACACCTGGGCCCCAGGGAAGCCTGGGGTTTACTTTGGAAGCCCGGCGATGTCCATGTGTCTGTGGGGACTATAAAGGATCCGCAGTAGTCGGAGGTCACGTCCTGGGTCTGTGTCTCCCCAGGGTCTCTAGTAGCAGTGTTGGCGGCGAACAAAGTATGGAGGCTCTTCAGAGTTCCTCGTGTGAGCTGTATGGGGTCCCGCCCCCCACCCCCACCCCAGGGAGTGTGGCCCGGGCCAAGAACCACAGAGGAAACGCGTGTGGGGTCATTTAGAGTTCCCCCGCGGAAGCGTCCTCTCAGAGGCCCAGGGAGTCTCCAGAGTCGAGGAGCGGCCATCCAGTCGGCGAGCGTGGCTGGGCCCAGGTCACAGGAGCCGGGACCGCACGGACGGACGCCCGAGCGCGGCCCGCTGAATCCCTGAAGCAGCCGCGGCCTCCTGCTGGCCGGAAGCGCCGCCGCCCGTGAGCCCAGCGCGGAGCCGGGCGCTCTGTCCCGACGCGGCGCGCGCTGTCGCGATCCGGCTGCGGGTGACGTGGCGGGGGCGGGGCCTGAGCGGTCGCGGTGGGGGCGGCGGCAGCACGACCGAGCATCCTGGAGGTGCCAGGCTACCGCGAGGTAACGGGCCGCGGGCAGGCGCGCCGGGGGAGCGGGGCTGGAAGAGCGCGGCCGGGGGCTGGAGGGCCGGGCTAGGGGAGCGGGGCCCGGAGAGCCAGGCCCGGGCCGCGCCGGCGCCGCGTGCGGGATGCAGTCCCGGGAACCCCGCGTGGGCCAGGCAGGCCGCGGGCACGTGAGAGACGGTGCGCGTGAGCGCGCTCCCTCCTGAGGGGAAAGCCGTGCGTGTGAGCGGGACCTTGAGCGTGAGGGAATTGCAGAAGTGTAAGACTGAGCGTGTGAGGAAGACGCCGTGTGTATGTGTGTGAGAGAGAGAGAAAGAGAGTTGGTCTTAGGGTGACTCTGAGTGTGCGAGACGCAGAGTATGAAGGTGACGCTGTGTGTGAGAGAGACCCTGGGCGTAAGCATGACTCCCATGAGTGTGCAAGAGACTGAGAGAGGAGATGGTGAGAGGCCATGAGTGTGAGAGAGACCGCGGTCAGAGTGGCCTCGAGTGTGGCCCTGGGAACACGAGAGAGAGCGCATGTGAGTCTCATGCTGAGAAAGAACCTGTGATGCGTGGGAGAGACTCAAATTGAGCAAGGCTCACGGGGCAAGACTGAGCGTGTGAGCGTCTGAGCCGAGTTCTTTGGGGCCGCGGGGGTCGGGTCTGGGTTGGGGGGGCGCGGAGGGGCGCCTGTTGGAGGGAGGACGGTGTCTCATCTTAAGTGTCTTCACATCCCGTCATCTTGTTCGATCATCTCATGTTAAATGGAAGGCGATATTTGTGAAGCATTCAGAGAATTCTTCACTGAGCAAACTGTCTGGGCACCACTTGTGTTATAGGCAGTGATAAGCAGGAATCAATATTTAATTTAACATTTGTTTTTGAATACCTCTTTGTGCACTGGACTGTACTTGGTAAAAAGAATTCAATCTCTACCCTTGATGGGGGCAAAAAAAAAAAAAAAGTACTGCCAACAAATCTAGTGCCCAGTGGCAGAAAGTTCAGCCATCTGGTGCTTATCACCCAGGGCTGATGGCCTGATTTTGAAGATCTGGGAGGAACAGACTCTTGAAAGCCTGTGAGTACTTCCTGAAATCATTTTCAACTCTCTTTTCTTTTCTTGCTGGGAGGCCCATGAGTAAACGACCCAGGCTGCTTGTGTTGCTGAGGTCCTGCTGTGTGCTGGTGGCTTTTGCTTGCCAACTTTGGTCTCAGATTATCATTTAAAGTTCTTTATATTTGATTTTTCTTTCGTGACAAATATGTGGGAAACCACAAGCCTGATGTTGTCCTATCCCTGTCTGTGGAGGTATTTTTATTACCGCCTAAAAGTAAATACCAGTTATATGGCTGATCTCCCTGGCATTTCTTGGTACAGGAAATTTCCTGACCTGTGTCCTCTGCTTCCTGTTGTAGTCTCCAGGATGTGTGGATACTTTTCTATAAAAGTGACTGAAGTGGTGCTCATGGGACCTGGGACAGAGGGAGCATGCATGTCTAGACATGCATGATTTGAAGTGACCAGGCTAGTTCTCAAAACAGTTGTTCAGTTACACCCCACTGTGGGTGTGATGGGACTTCTCAGTAATTGAGTGCTACCCCTGCTGGGCATGTCAAAATTAGATTTTACAAAAGGAAATAGCATCTTGCTGCTTACCAGGTTCATGTTTTGATAAGTTGCCTCTCACTTTTTGTTGCAGAGATTAATTCAACAAGACAGACACTTGGAATACGTCTGACTGGGGAGACTTCATTTTCTTCTTTGTACCTGACCATTTATGATGAAGTGGCTTGTGAAAGTGTGAGGTTGCTTATTTCCTCACAGGTAAATAAAATTGCTCTGCTCTTCGTTAACTTTCTTGGATCTTTGTGAGTTGTAAAGAGTTTTAGTTACTTGAGTACAATGTGGTTACAATAGTAATGAAGAGAATGGCTCACACGTAATTAACAATTATGTAACACTAAAATTTATTAGATAAATTATATATTTATTATATCTCTTTCTAAAGAGTAATTGTGGTGGTTTATAATTAATGATGCTGGCAATGAGCAAGTAAAAATGGAAACCAAAGCCATGGAAAAGACTAGATATCAAGTATTGTTGAAAAGTGAAGATATCTGTTCATTGTGATTGGGAACTGAGTTTGATCTTGAGTTTCCTGGTATCATAGGTGAGAACTTAAATGTAAACAGTCACATAATTTTCATTATTTGGTAGAAGTACAATAAGTAAATATACATAAATAATAAATATATACACATATAATTTAAGTATTAAAAAAAGCAATGCATTTTCATCGTGAAGTTTTGTAAAACTCAAAGAATTAAAAAAAGGTCCTCTGTGTTGTCACCGCATTTAAGATTTTATCTTTTTCGACAGCATATTTTTTGGCATAGTCATCAATTATAAAAGTTTTCAAATCTAGCTTATAAAATATTCTTCATAATTGAACTGTGAAAGAGCCACTTTTTTCCCCCAGAAAATTGCATATGTTATTTTCATGGTTAAATTTTCATGATATTTTAGTGGTCTGGTGAATTCCTTTATTATTTGCCTTGGAAATTTGAACTCATTATTTGAACTTGGAAAATAGGATAAAAGCTATCAGAAAACTGTGTCTGTGTCCTTACAAGTGGGGTTTAACACTAGTTTCTCAAGACAAGAACGGGTGCGTGGAATTGTTTAATGGAATTTGTCTTTAACAATGATTTTAGAGACTTTTAGAGAAAGGGAGACTGAGACATACACACTCAGGGACACAAGGAAATGTGTGGAGAAAGATGTCAGCCAGAATGCTGAGGAAGAAGGTGGGAGAACGGTGTCAGAGACAAAGGTGTATGTTAGAGACAAAAGGTACATGAGCCAAGGCGTTCGTCTGATGAGCTCTGGAAGCCCTGGACTCCTTTGGTTTCTGTAAACTGCAAATGATTCAGTGTGACTGGACGATGGGAGGGACTGTCTGCAGCAGGGGGTCTAGTGATAAGGCCCTGCTAAGAAGGTTGGAATTGATCCTAAACCTCTCAGGCAGCAACTGAGGAAGGGTTTCTAACTATGCTCTGTACCAACACTCAGTAGATAATAGGGTTATTCTGTAGTGAAACAAAGAGGAGCCAAAGCAGTTTTTACCTGTTGTAAGTCTGTCTCCTACTCCTGAGCTACATCCGTCTCCTTTATGGAGGTAAGCCCTATTGTTGGTGGCCCTTTTTTTTTTTCCCTCAGAATTCACATAATTTTAGTCAAGAACTGTGTTGGGGCCTTCCATTTTCAGGTGTTCTAGATCCTGGCTGATTTTATGTTAACGTGTTCTATTGACGACAGAGAAGTGTCTTGACATTTTCAGCTATAATTGTGGATTTATCTGTTTTTCCTTTCAGATCTATCAGTTTTTGCTTCATGTATTTTGAAGCTATCCTGTTGGAGGAGATACACTTTTAGAATTTTCTTCTTGGTGAATTGACCTCTTTATCGTTATATAATGTCCCTTTTTATCTTCTTACTCTGAAGTCTTTTGTCTGATGTTACTATAGTTAACTCCCCATTTGATTACTGTTTATATGGTTTTTCACCATCTTTTTATCTGTAATTTATTTATGTCTTTATATTTCTAGTGGGCTTCCTATAAATTGCATATTGGATTTTGCATTTTTATCTAATCCAGCAATGTCTGTCTTATAATTGGTGTGTTTAGATCATTTACATTTTGTGTTGTTATTGATGTGGTTGGATTAAAATGTGCCACTTTGCTAGTTGTTTTCTGTTTTCTATTTGTTTAATATGTTCTTTGCTTCTGTTTTCTACCTACTTTTGGACTATTTGATCTGTTTTAGCTGTACTGTTGGCTTACTATTTATACTTAATTTTTTAGTGGATTCCCTAGTTTCTCAATATACATCTTTAATTAATTACAGTCTATCTTAAATAATATTTTTCTATACTACATATGTATAAATATTAAGTTGTGCAGTTAGAATTTGTACACTTTGTAGTTTATATGCAATATCTCAACATATATCTTATATAATACTACATCATTTTCACATATAAGAACCTTACAATAGTTTAACGCCCAGTTCTTTTTTTCTATCTTTGTGCTGTTGTCATACATTTTACTTTTATATATGCATTAACACTGTATTGGTACTGTTTTTGCTTTAGGTAGTTAGATATAATGTAATGCAATTAAAATAAGCAAAAATTATATTTTTAATATTTATTTCAGACCATTTGATATTGTAGAATTCTCTGTTTCTGTTTTTTGTTTGTTTGTTTGTTTTTGTTTTTTTTTTTTTTGGTTGTGCCTGGAGGCATGTGGGATCAAACCTGTGTCCCTTGCAGTGGAAGTGCAGAACCCTAATCGCTGGACTGCCAGGGAATTCCCTGTCCTACAACTCTTAGATGCTCTTCCCCCCCCCCACACCACTTCTGATTCTTAAGGTTTTCATTTCTCTGCTGAAGTTCCACCTCTGTTCCTACATGTTGGCTAACGTTTCCATTAAAGCTTTTCATGTATTAATCATAGTTATTTTCAATTCCCTGTCTCATAGTTCCAGTATCTGGATCATCTCTAAGTCTTGTCCTGTTGATTAATTTGCCTTTTGATAGTGGGTTGTTTTTCTTGCTTTTTTTAGGTGGCTTGTGATTTGTTACTGATTGCCAGATAAAATATGTAGGAAAGTAGAGACTGAGATCTGGAGAGAGGGTACAGGTCTTCTTTTGCTAGCCTGTTAATGTGGGAGTTTGAGTCAGAAATGAGTTGGGTTTGGGTTTTGTTGTTGCTGTGGTTACCTTAGGTGCACTAGCCCCTTCAGATTCCTCTGCTGTTTCCTTGCCCTGTGTGTGTGTGTGCTTACTCACCTCTGACTCTTTGGGACCCCATGGATTGTAAGCCACCAGGCTCCTCTGTCCATGGAATTTTCCAGGCAAGAATACTGGAGCAGGTTGCCATTTCCTACTCCAGGGGATCTTCCTGACCCAGGGATCAAACCCGTGTCTCTTGTGCTTCCTGCATTAGCAGGTGAATTCTTTACCACTGAGCCACCTGGGAAGTGCCCCCTGGCCCTGAGGGTGGATTTTTCTCAGTGTTTATGCTCCACCCTCAGCTTTAGGTCTTCTTGGTGCACCTGTGCCTCAGTGCACAGTCTCCCACAGCCTTGTTGCTGGATGCTTGCTCACCTGGTGGTGGGGAGTAGAGGGGTTCTCTGTTGTCTTGGCTCAGCCTCAGCCTTAGGCAGGCCCTGTTGCCCTGGGTCTGGGGACTGGATCTTTCTGGGTGAGCCTGCCACCTCCTATGGTCTGAACCAGAATTTCCTGCCTCTCCCCCAGCCAAAGAGGTGGTTTTATTTTTCTTTCACTCTGTCTCAGCTGCCTTGGGAGTGACAGTTTTGCCCATTTCCCAGGGGTTTAAGATTGTATTCTTTAGAGAAGGGAGCAGGTGGACCTTTGTATTTTTCCCAGAGCAGTGACTGCTTTCCTCCTCCAGGCCAGCCTGCCTGTATTTCCCGTGAGCACCCACTGAGGTCTCACTGGAGAAAACCCTTGGAGTGTCTATGGCTGTTACTTGACTTTTATTAGTAATAAATTACTAAACTTGACCTTTAGCAATTTATTAAAAATTGTACCTGAATTCTTTTTTCTTGCCTGTATGGTGGTTCCATCGTTCTCCTTCTGCCACAGGTAAGCCAAAGCTTACGTCTCTCTGGGGGTACTCGTTTTTCCTTAAATATCAGTCTCGTTGGTTGGCCTGTGACCTCATCTCGCTAATAACTTCAAGAAAAGTTATAGTTCTGTAGATTATCTGGTTTTTCTTTTTTTTTTTAATCTGGTTTTTCTTGACATTGGAGTGGGAGTGATGCTTTTCTCAGCTTGCTATATCTTAAGTGAAAGTTAAAAGTCAAGGCAATTACATTTCATATTGTTTTAAAATTTTCCAGTGAAATGAGCTTACCTCTTTCTCCCCCTACCCCGTGATAAAATATTTATTTGGTCTTTGTCCACTGTTCTTGTCACACAGCTCCTGAAATTTCCTTATAAGAGCCATAGAGGCATCTTTTGTTATAATATTAGTTTTGTTCCCAGTTCCTCAAATAGCTCCAGATCAATAAAGGTTAAGTGGATGTCTTTTGTTATTTATATAGCAAGCCTCTTCCAACACTCATGAGTCTATGTCAATGAAGTGATTTTTGGAAGCATCTAGATCCTCTAAGGATGGGGGTTGCTTGCCCCAAGAACCAACCCTGTGATTAGAGGGTTGGAAGTTTTAGTTGAGGTCTGACCTCTTGGGAAGGGAGAGGGTCTGGAGGTTGAATCAATCACCAGTGGTCAGTGATTTGATTAGTGTTGCCTTTATAATGAAGCATCCAAAGGGAAACCAAAAGGGCAAGTTTTGGAGATCTTTCCACACCTCTTTCTCCATACCTTGCCGTCTGCATCTCTTCCATCTGGCTGTTCTGAGTTACAGCCTTTACAATAAACTGGTAACCTAGTAAGTAAACTGTTTGCCTGGGTTCTGTGGGTTGCTCTAGCAAATTAATTGAACCTAAGGAGGGAGTAGTAAGAACCTCCGATTCATAGCTCATTGGTCAGAAGCAAAGGAACAACCGGACTTGCAATTTGGCCTCTTAAGTTGGGTGGGAAAGGGCTGTTTAGTAGGATTGAGCACTTAACCTGGGGAATCTGTTGCTGCCTCCAGGTAGATGGTGTAAGAGTTGATTAAACTGTAGCAGACACCAGATCTGCTTGGTATTACAGAACTGTTTGGTAGAAAACATAGACGTCTGGTATCAGAAGTCCAAATAGAGTACCTGGTAGCCCCAGCCCCTCTCCCTGCCAGCTAGGGTGGTAAATAGGGTGATAAATAGGCAAGCAGGTTTCTCTGCTTGCCTCCATGTTGGGGGTGAGTGAAAAAGTGCCACCTAAGTATCTTTACACTTTTTTTTTTTTTAAGGAATGTAAAGGAGGGGAGAAAAAGACCTTTTCCCTTCACCCACTTTAGGTTCCTTGGGTGGGGTGTTGTAAATTAGACTGGCAAAAGACAGACTGACGAGAAAAACAATCAAGTTTATTAATATGCATAGAGCATACACATGGAAGCACTCACTAATGAATGAAGACCCTTCACCTGACTCTCATGTGAGACGGTAGGCTCCTCTGGTGTTTCCTAGTTTTGTTTTCATGCATATCTGGGCTCACCTGACAGATATGTGAAAACAAATATTTTCCCACGTGCTTGCAGAGAGTCACCTTCATGGCTTGGTGCCAGGAATGAAAGGCAAAGTGGTGCTGCCTTAAAGCCAGGCCTCATAATAAGCAGAAGTAGGCTGGCTCAACTCCTCTGGGAGTGGGGGAAGGGTTATTAATGGCCCCAGAGAAGCTTTTTCACTTGGGCTGAGGTCTAGACTCTGGAGTGGGGCTGGGGCAGGTAAGGCAGGAGTTTTGAGTGGGTCCTGTGGAGATTGGAGTTTTCTACTCACTCTTGAGTGGCTGTGGTTCACTTGCTCTGAGCTCCATGAGGCAGGACTCCAGCATACCCATTTTTGTGACTAGATAAGAAGCTTCTGGGAAGATGATGTACTGTTCCCATTCTTATTCCTGGAAGTTATCTCTGTGACCTTAAAGGACTGACTCCTCCTGGGTGGAATCAAGTGGCTTATCAGATTCTTTCCTCCTGAAGATGAGAAAGATGAACTAGGGGTTGGGATCTGAATTCCCAGTTCCTAGGGCACAGGAATTGAGGGAGAGAGAAGGCCTTGCTGAATGCAAGGTCAGGAAGGTGCTTGCCTTCCTCTGACAGATTCTGGGTTTTTCATCAGTAGGTTGGTATGGGATCCAACTTCCTTGAGGTTTCTGGACTGGCCCCATTGTTATCTAAGAGTAGCAGTGTATGTATGTGTGTGTGTGTACATGTACGTGTGCACACCATCTCCCTACAGTTTGCCTTCCAATGCCAGATCTGTGGATAAGAGGAGCCTTACGGTGTTTGTTTGGCTGTCAAGGTTCTGGGTCCTGTTATGGGGGAATCTCTTTGCACCCCTAGGCGGTAGTGAGGGGTGTTTTGAGGAGGAAAGCAAATAAGCCAATAGCAGATGAGTCTCACGTTAGGGTGCCCCCTGGATGCTCTTTCTCCATCTGGTCTTATTATGTTATCCCTCTCTTTAGGGCACTTTTGAAAAAGAAAGGTGTTGAACGGGCAAGCAGCAGTGTGGGAAGTAAGGTGAGTGTTGTGAAGAGCGACACATGGTATATGTTTTCATGGAGTTTCTCTCCTTGGTCCAGTCTCTGCAATAGTGTTATGCCCTTATCTTTAGCATCTTCCTAGCCCTTCCCATCACATGTTCTTGTTCTTTGCTGGCCTGAGAGTAGCTATATACCTCTCCACATGTGGCTAGAGACTGCAGAAGTGCCTGTTTATGTTTGGGCAGAGGTAAGACGGCATGGAAAGTGAGAGGCCTGTCAGGCTAGCTAGTGCTGGGACTTTGGTCTTCTCTGCAGGGCAAGTTTGCAGGTTTTAAGTTGGCAAGAACAGAGCAAAATAGAGAATTGCCTGACAGTCCAATGGTATGGACTCCAGGCTGTCAGTGCTGAGGGCCCAGCTTCAATCCCTGGTTGGAGAACCAAGATTCCACAAGCTGGGCAGTACCACAAAAAAAAAAAAAAAAAAAAAAGCCAAAAAACAGAGCAAAACCTACATCTCAGGGAGAATTTATGCTATGGATAAACCTAATGTTAGCCTACCCTGGGCATCCTTTTGGAAGTCACCATCATATGGTGCCCGAGCCCTTTTGGCGTCTCTCTGGGAGCAGTGGAGGTCAGCCTGCCTCCGTTTCTCTGTATCCTGTGGTAGGAACTGAGACAGGCTCATTGTGTTTAGGTTTGTATATGAGTCACACGGTCCCTGCATAAGAGGTAGGAAGGGAAATCTGCCGGCTTGGCAGGTCTAAACTAGAGCATTATCAGCCGTTACCCTAGACTGACAATACTTATATTCTTTGCCAGGCTGCAGTAAACACAGGTGTGAAAGAACCACTTGCCATGGAAGCCAGGGAGCTGGAGAATCCCACACCCACATACCATCTCATTCCTGAGGCCAGCCAGCCCAGGGAGGAAGAAGGTGACCGCATGCTACCTCAGCAGGCCACAGAAACTATGCAGCTGAAGAAGGAGATCTCTCTGCTGAATGGCATCAGCCTGGTAGTGGGCAACATGATCGGCTCAGGAATCTTCGTCTCACCCAAGGGTGTGCTGGTCTACACGGCCTCCTATGGGTTGTCGCTGGTCATCTGGGCTGTTGGTGGGCTTTTCTCCGTTGTGGGTGCCCTTTGCTATGCAGAACTGGGGACCACCATCACCAAATCTGGAGCCAGCTACGCTTATATTCTTGAGGCCTTTGGGGGCTTCATTGCTTTTATCCGCCTCTGGGCCTCGCTGCTAATTGTTGAGCCCACCGGTCAGGCCATCATCGCTATCACCTTTGCCAACTACATCATCCAGCCCTCCTTTCCCACCTGTGAGCCCCCGTACCTGGCCTGCCGTCTCCTCGCTGCAGCCTGCATGTGTAAGTCTGAGGGCTTACTGGAGGAGTGTGTATGGGGGGTGATTTTTACAATGCTAATAGTAATTTATATTTGAACAGCCTATTTTGCTTTTTTGTGTATGTATTGGGAAGAGAGGCATCTTAACTTTTTTGAAGAAGCAGTTTCACCGAAGTCATTTGTTCCTGAGATTGTGAGGGTAAATGATAGGGATGGGAGAAGTTTGAACCTGTCTGTGGCTTTTGGTGCCTCCCTTTCCTTCCACTTTTGGCTGTCCCTGATTTCTGTTCCTTAGTCTACGTGACAGATTGGTGATTGCCTTATATTTATCTTGTCAGATGTTTAGATTGGTGTCAATATGGCTAGTTGTAACTTAACCCAGGAAAAATCCCTCAGTGCTGAGGCCTTTATTCTGCTACTCCAAAAAAAAAAGTTATTTTGCTTCCCCCCTTTTAATCTTAAAACAGTTTAAAGCCATCAGTGAGGAAATGGTCGTCTTTAGACTATGGGGGTCCCAAGACTTTCTATCCTGTCGGCTCACGGTGAAACCACTCCTTCCTGTAACTTCTACTCTCTGCAGGCCGATCTAAGCAGCAGGCACCACACCAAAATGGCTTTTTCCCATTGGTGTTTCAGATTTCTTTATGCAGACTGTGTAAACAAGCTCCTTCTGCAGCTAGTAAGGAAAGTGGCTTCTTCCCTGTATTTGGATTTCTGAGGACAGAACCTGAGAGATCCCAGTGGATCTCTCTTTATCTTCCTTTTTCTTATGAGGTAGTAAGGAGGGATTTTATGTGAAATCACTGGACGGGAGAGAAGATTATTGTGAACTTAGTCCAGTAAAGCTAGTGTTTTAGCTGAGAAGTGACCCAGAATTCCCTGTGTCCCTTAGCACGGTGCTGCCAGAGGCACTTAATTATACTGTTTTTTTCCATATCTTTGCTTGCAGAACTTTGGCAGTATGTGCGGTTTATCCAGTGTTAAAAATAGACTGACAGTACCTTGGAGTTAGCAGTAAAGAATTGTACAATATGCTGTGCTTCCTGACTTTAAGGAATTTATTAAAGGCAGATATTAAAGGAAAGTCTTCTACAGATACCCCTGGGAGGAGAGAAGGTGGTTACTCAGCTGTGTATCTGATAGGGTTTCACCAGGGGTCTCTAGCCTGACTGAGGTCTCTAAAAAAGGCAGTAATTTTCTGATTATAAAACATGTTTGTTCGCAAGGATGATATGCAAATTTGCGAAGTGTTCCAAATTTTTCGATAATCATTTGTTAAAAAAAAAATATGTTTGTTAAGAAGAAAATTAAATTAGCCTCAAATCACCTGTAATCTACCCCAAGATGGGAGTACTTTTAATAGTTCAGTCACATTTCTTTCTGTTATAGAATTGGAACCATATTTTGTATATAACTTTATATTATACTTTTTAAACTTAGTATATCATGAATTTCCCTCCCTTTTGTGAAATGTTAAAAGAAACATTTTTAAAGTAATATATATATTATTTTATTATATATATAATTATTATTTTTATATTTTACTATTATATATATATTTACTATTATATATTTATATATATAAAGTATATATTACTTTATTATATATATAATCTTCTGTTCTATATATATCTTCTTTTTATTAAAAGATAATGCATAGACCATACAGACAATTAGAAAAATGCAAAAAGAAAATTAAAATCACCCATGATTTTACCTCTGAGAGAACTATTGTTACTATAAATATTGTGTGAAATATCTCCCAGTATTTTTTTTTTCCTGTTTATTCATCATTTTTAAAAAGTACCCTTGAGATCAGAGCTTCCCTGGTGGCTACAATGCAGCCTGCAATGCAGCAGACATAGATTCAGTCCCTGGGTCAGAAAGGAAATGGCAACCTACTTCAGTATTCTTGCCTGGAGAATCCCATGGACAGAGGAACCTGGCAGGCTATAGTCCATGGAGTGGCAAAGAGTTGGACACAGCAATCCTTATGATCACACTCTCTGTGATTTGTATATTGCATTTAAAAATTTTTAATATTAAATCCCTTTCATCAATTGTTGCTAGAAAACGTGATTTGGGACACAGAAGTAGTTTCCAGACAGTGTAATGGTTAAAATCATAGACTCCCTAGGAGTTCCCTGGTGGTGGCCTAGTGGTTATGATTCTAGGCTTTTGCTGCTGTGGCCTGGGTTCA
Organism: Cervus elaphus; assembly: GCF_910594005.1. NCBI lineage: Eukaryota > Metazoa > Chordata > Mammalia > Artiodactyla > Cervidae > Cervus > Cervus elaphus. The sequence goes on from NC_057818.1 coordinate 36,304,571, forward strand.
GTCCCTGGTTGGGGAGCTGAGATCCTTCCTGCGAGCTGCTCTGCCTGGCAAAGAAAAGGCGGCAGTGCTGGTGGTGGGGGGCTTCCCCAGTAGTCCAGTGAGACGCCTCACTTCCACTGCAGTGGGCATGGTTTGCTCCCTGATCTAACTAGGATCTAACATCCTGCATGCCATGGGGAAGGGAGTGGGTTGGGGGAATTATGGGTTGGGGGACTGGGGAATCATAGGCTCCCATGCTATACTGGGTTTGATTCCAGCTTTACCATTGAGTAGCTACTGAACTAGGAGGAGATAGTTAACTATTGCCTTAGTTATCTCGTTTGTAAAATGGGAATATTGATTGTACTGTTGACTGAAAAAAAATATGCAACCTAAATGTTGAGAGTTAGGTTTTATTTGGCAGACAAAACTGAGGATTTAAGCCTGGGGCACAGCATCTCAAGATAGCTTCTGAAGAGGTAAGGGAGGAGCCAGGATATATAGGAATTTTTGCAGCAAAGACCAGTAGTTGGAACATCAAAAGATTACTGTTTGTTGTTTTTTTTTTTTGCCTCGAGGCATGTGGGATCTTAGTTCTCTGACCAGGGATTGAACCCATGCCCACTGCAGTGGAAGCTCAGAATTTTATCCACTCGATCACCAGAGAAGTCCCAAAAGATTACTATTAATTAAAGAAAACCAGATATCCCAGGTTAAAGAATTTAGTGCTTTTCTATTTATGAGAAAAGTCAGGGGTCATTAACATCCTTCCTTTGATATGTACCTCTGCTTTCTCATCCTGAGTCTCCTCAGGGTACTCTGTCAGGGAGTGGCTGCCTGCTAGTTGGTGGGCATCCTGTTTCAACCTGAGTTCCCTCAGGGCTCCCTGAGGGGCAGCTGTAATGGCTTGATGGCCACAGCATCCAGTTGTTTGGCTGATAGGGCAGGCGATTTTTGTTTTTGTTTTTTTTTTTCAGTTTGTTGATAATATCTATCTGAAAAGATTGTTGCGAGGAATAAATGAATCAGTACACATATTATACTTCTCCCTGCCTGGCATGTAGTGAGTGCCTTATAATATTATTATTAAAAATAATGCTGCTATGGGAAATCTTTGTGTAGAAATCATTTTCAGAGTTTTTTTCATATTCTAATAGGGTAGAATTATGTAAGAGAAAACCCTGTATCTAAAGAATTAAACTGTTTTAAGTTTCTTTGTGTCTTACCCGGTTACTTTTTAGAAGGTTTTATGAATCCGTACTCTTTCTGAGCACCTGTGTCTGTGCATTGGTCTGGTGATGGCTTCAGTATGAATTCCAAGAATAACTAAGTCAGAGAGCTCAGTCGTGTCTGACTCTTTGCAGCCCCATGGACTGTAGACTGCCAGGTTTTTCTGTCCATGGGATTCTTCAGGCAAGAATACTGGAGTGGGTTGCTAGTTCCTTCTCCAGGGGATCTTCCCAACCCAGGGGTTGAACCCACATCTCCTGCATTGGCAAGCGGATTCTTTACACAGTGCCACCTGGGAAGCCCTAAGTCAAAGGGCACTTCTGTACATCATTTTTCATATAAAGAAGATTTTTATTTGTTAAATCTTTTTTTCTTTATGATTTTTCCCATTGTTTTTTGTGCTTAGAAAGCCTATCTCCACACTAGGAGCTAATTTTTTGATTGGAGGAGAGTCTTCATCTGTTAGAAAATGTGGTTATATCATGTAACTTCTTTCATTTAAATGTACCTTACTCAGATTACTCAGTATTTGAATTCCTGAAAACCTGCTTTCTAGAAACTAAGGCTTTTCCATAAAGCAGGCCTGAGAGCAGGAACTTGTCAAAGCTGCAGCCAAGTTGTTAAAACCTTGACCCATCCTAACAGACTAGATTTTAGGGCTCAGTTTACTTTTCTTCTTCGAAATTAGGGTATAGAATCAGGCTAAGGTATCATCCAGCTAAGCTGGGTTGTGCTGGAGGGAGCCTCCTTGGGCAGGGGTGGCACTGAGAGCAGCCTGGTCTCAAGAGATATACATGGGAAGAAACCGATTATGTCATAATTAGGGCAAAAAACAAAGATCTTCACTGAGTCCATTGTGAGGCTTGGGTAGGAGAATTAAGTTCATCTTGAAAGTGAGATATGACAGGGATTCAGGTTGTTTATTGAAGACTGCCTAAAGAAGTTATATCCATGCCAGGGTGGACAGTTAAGGTTCCATCCTAGAAGAAGGGGTCCAGGCAGTCTCCATGTAGCTAACTCTAGGTTAAAGCTGCAAGCCTATGACTCACAGACCAGACTTGGTTCACACATGTATTGGGCCATACAGTGTTCTAAACAATTTTGAATTACTTGCCAACATTTAAAAATCAGGACTTGCCCTTTCTCTTGAAACATCAAGAGTTCTGGCAAACTTGGACCTATATTCCATCCTGACACAATCAGTTGCATTTGAATAGTGGTTACTCCTCTAAATGAACCATATAGTCTCTTGTTCACCCCAGTCCTCCACTCCCTCTTATTTTGTATCCAGACATACTTGTCTTTGCTCATTTATATTACCTTCTTGGGTCCTGAAGGCACTGCTGTTTTAGATCATGTCTTCTGACAACCCCCCACCCCAGTCCCAGGTTACACTGGTAGGGGGATAGATCCAAGCAGGTTTTGTTTTTCTTTAAAATTTCAGATTGTCTTAACTACTCATTATATCAGAACCGTGGTTCTCAATTGGAGGTGAGTTCGCTCCCCAGGAGACATTCGGTCTGGAGACAGTTTTCGTTGTCACAACTGCTGGGAAGGGATGCTGCTGGCATCTAATGGGTAGAGGTCAAGGATGCTGCTGCTGACCATCCTATAATGCACAGGACAGCCCCGCACGACAGACTTCTCTGGCCCAAAATGTCAATTGTGCTGAAATTTAGAAACTGTCATTCTCCTCGTATATTCTGGGATCTTGGGCTCTTCTGTGGTTAGTGGGACCTCAGGCTGCCCACTGAACTCAATATGCTTGGGGCTCTAATTCACTTATGGGACTGTGGGGGCAAATGGCACTTCTTGAGGTTCATAGTTCCTTTCTCTGGCCAGGTGACCAGCAGTATTCTTGGTAACCCAGCTGCTCAGCATTGTAGGAGTACTTGATTTGCCTACGAAGTGTGTGTTTCTGGCTTAGGTCTTGGTGCATTTATCTTTGTGGGATCCTGTTATATAAACTCAAATACATCATTGAAGAATATTTGCCATGAACTGACATGAAAGTCAGTTCATTACTGACACTTGGCATCAGCAGAGGTCTGCTCGCAGCTGAGACTCCATTGTCCCCAAGGGTTTATTTGGTAAGGCTGACAAGGAAGGAGGAGAGGAGGGGAAAGAAGGAAAGGGACATAGTCAAGGGTGAGACTGCGGTGAGGAAACACTGTGTGGTGTCTGAATGGCTTCCTATTGCCTTTTGCTATCTTGGACTCATGCCTGGGTAGGGTTCTTTTTTTTTTTTTCCTTCTGGGCAAGGTTCTACTCTGAGCAGGAAGGCTGCTGTTTCCTATTTTGGTCAGTTGTTGTTACGGATAGACAGCTTTCATATTCTGACAGTAACAGGCCTGAGGAGGACTGGTCTTGACAACAGTTGCTCAAAGGTCCTGGACTCTGACTCTATATATAATTTGAATGTTTTGATAATAAGACTCAATGTGTATACTTGTGTAATTAAAAAAATTTTTAGAAGGCAAGTACAGATCCATACACATATCCATACACGTGCCCAGAGGCAGCTTCTGATTCTGGGAGCTCCATTTGGAAGGGTTTACTTCTGGACTCTTGTAGAACATTTCTCTCCTAAGAAACTCGTAGATGTTTGTTTCTGCTTCGTTTTCTTTTCCCACTTTGTCGTTGTTGTTCAGGACTGTACTCTATCCTTGAACGCCCCTTCGTCATACCCAGCTTGTTTGTGGGAGGAATTGGGAGGTTCCCTTTCCTTCCAGTACTTATAGGAGAAGGAAGCTGTGATAATTGGCATAACTAGAACTACAGCTTCAGATGCTAGGCCATCTCCTTATCAGCAAGAGGTGCAGTTTTGTCTGAGGGCACATGAATTAATCAGGATTAGTTTGGGTTTCAAACAACTGAAAACCAAAAGGAACATGGCTCAAGCATATTGAAATTTATTTCTCTCACATGTTAAAAGTAGGCAGTATGGGGCAAGTAGGCAGTGTGGGGCTGGTAGAATGACTTCATAATTCTTCAGGGAATCATGTTCCTTCTTTCTGTTTTATGGCTCTGCCATTCTCAACATGTGACTTTTGGCTGATGGTCAAGGATGGACACTCAAGTTCTAGTCATGTCTGCATGTGGCCAATGGGAAACACAAAAAAAGGAACCTCTCTTCAACTAATAAAAATAAATGGAAAAAAAAAAAAAAGGAACCTCTCACCCATCAAAGATACTCCTCTAAGGTCTTATTTATGTGAAACTTTGCTTATATCCCTGGGTTAAGCACTTAGTTACTTGGCCATACCTGCCTGCAAAAGGGGCTGGGAAATGTCATCTTTAATTTGGGCAACCGGACTCCAGTTTTAATTTCTATTACTCAGGGAAGATGGAAGAACAGATATTAGAAGATACATAGCCATCTTTGCCACAAAGAATTTGGGGATTGTTTCTGCTTAGGGATTGGGTCTGGGGCTTCCCTGGTGGCTCAGATGGTACAGAATCCGCCTGCAATGCGGAAGACCTGGGTTAGATCCGTTGGTTGGGAAGATCTCCTGGAGAAGGGAATGTCAGCCCACTCCAGTATTTTTGCCTGGAGAATTCCATGGACAGAGAAGCCTGGTGAGCTTTAGTCCATGGGGTCACAAAGAATCGGACACGATTGAGTGACAAACACACACACACAGGGGTTGGGTCTGGATCTGCTTTTTGAGTATTTCCCAGCAATAAGCACCTAGAGAGCCTGAAAAGACCCTCACATGGGTCCCACAGTCACTGGTGCAGGTTTTCAGCAAAGAAATGAGATCAGGGAAAAGGGAGGACTTGGGTGTTTTCATTGTGGTTGTTGAATTGTGGCCTCCAGGCTCAGCCTGGTTGTCTGGTGCTTGAGCTCTGATAGGATCCTTGGTGCTGGATGGGAATGGGAGTTCTGGGAGGCAGGAGGGATGGGGGTCAGATGGTGAAATTTTGTTTCTTAATTAGAATGAGGAAAACATTTGAGGTAGTTGGCTTTTGCTTGGTATGCTATTCTTGGAGCTTTGTGTTCTCTGGCATGGCTGAGAGGCCGGTGAAGCAAGCGAGGCTCCTGGGGCCAGTACTCGCAGGTTTGCCAAGCTATCCTGTGACAGTGAGTGCCTCCTTCACTTTTGTGTCATAGCCTCCTTACTCACCTTACTCTACTCTTGGCCCTGCTTCCTGGCTACACGTTGTTTTAAATGAAGTACTTTTATTGAGAAAGAAGTGTATGTGCATGGTAAATAGGTCAAAGTACAAAAGGGTGTAAGGTGAAAAAAATCTGCCTGTCAACTTTAGTCTTCTTCCCTGAGGCAACTGCTGTGACCAGGCTCTTCTGTATCCTTCCAGCTCGCCTTTGAGTAGGGGCTCTGCAGGAGCTGCCATGAGGTGATGCTTTTACTTGTTAAATTTCCCCTGTGTGCACAGAGGACCAAGCCATGGGGGCAGTTTGTAGCAGGATGGAGGGAAGGAGGAGGAGCAGAAGCCGGAGGAGAGGGTGCCTGGCCAAGGAATCTGTGAGCTTCTCTCCCCGTCCTGCAGGCGCATCTTGGTGGTGGAAGCCAGAGCACAGTAAGCGCAGCCAGGACGTTGTGAGACAGCCTTTTTCTCCACGTGTGTGGCCATCTTTCTGTCTCTGTCTCTTTTTCTGTCTCTTTCTCTTTGTCTCTGCCTCCTCCTCATTGTCTCTCCTCCACCTCTGTTTTGTGTATATTTCTGTGTCTTTTCATCAGTCTTTTTTTCTCACAAGCTGCACAGCTCCTCACGGACTGCTGTCACTTCTTTTTGTAGTCCCGCTTCCTTCCTCTGCTTTTTGTGGCTTTTCTTCCGCTATTACAAGGGCTTGTATGTGATTTTTACTTGCTCCTGACCCAGCTGCTGTTTGCTAGGTTCAGTCTCTTGGCATCCAAACTCCATATTTTTGGCAGAGTTGATCAAATAGGCTCAGCTTGGGTCCAGCTGGGTTCTACCAGCCATGATAGAGTAGGGGGAGCAGTTCCCAAGAAGGGGGCTGGCAGTTACTTCAAAATATGCTGACTCTATTGCGCAGGAGTCTGGATTACTGGTGGCTGTAAACTAGGTAATCCTCATTAGTTGATCTAGGCTTAGCTCCCCACAATGAACTTGGATTAGCAGGGAAGGTCCTTGGAAAGACCTGCCTGGCAGGGTGCATTCTTGTGGTCTTCTCCCCTCCCTTTTGGCCATTATTTGACCCCTGCTGCCACACGTCTTTATGACTAACTAGTAAGCACCTGTGTCATTTGCCAGAGTACTGCGTGCAAGCTCTTTAAGTGCCCTGTGGAGGCTGTTCAGCCACTCATGTTTATAACCACACATTTGCCAATCGCTCTCCTTTCCATTTGCGTGGAGGAATGTCCAACTTTCTGAAAGTTGCCTTGCTTCAGGGGATTGGCAGTTAAATGAAATTCATCACCATTTTGATTCCAACCTCAGTTCATCAGTTCCTATATTTGCTTGGCAGTAAGCTTAAGAAAACTATATGCTTTTGTTTCCCACTAAGAATTTGTGATCTCCTTGAAAGTACCACCCAAATGCCTGAGGCAGAGAGAGGGAACTTGCTGTGACAGGTGTCCCTGTGGCCATCGCACGCAGTTCTAAGTTGTGCTGTGAATTGAGAACATGGTAGGTTCAGGGAGAGAGAGTTCAGGCAGGACCTGGCTGATGTATTTGGGCAAGGTTTTGCAGAGGAAGTGAGGACTGAGTTAGACCTTGAAAGTGGGACTTGCTGTTGGTTAAGGCAGGAGGAGGAGGGGAGGACATTTCCCTTGTGTGTATAGTATGTACAGCATCAGTACAGAGGGTCTGCTGCAGGAGAGTGCACAGTGAGGGCAGAAGTAGGCAGATAGGGCCAGGAGGGTGGGCCCCCAAATTTTGTAATAACATTTGAGGTTCCCATAAAAGTCATTTTTGGAGGCTAGGGGCATTACTTAGAGGTGTCACTGTTGAGCCCCTTGGATATTGTTCTCACATTCTCTGCATGGCTTAGAGCAGTCCCTGTATAGCAGGGTTAGGTGGTGGGAGCCCTAACACAGGACCAGACATCACTGAGGTGCGTGAGGAGCTGGAACATAAAGCCAGCAGTGCTGATGCTAGTCCACGTCTCCACAGGCCTGAGAATTAGGATGTTTGGATGGGAATGGGGGTGGGGGAGATCAGTGGGGGCCATGTGAGCTTGGGAATGGTAGCTGGCTTCTCTCAACCTCAGGTTTCCTCATCCAGAAAATGGGGATAGGAATATCTGTGTTGTGGTTGTGAGAATTAATTAAGAGGATGTATGTGAAATTGTCAGGCACATGACAGACTTTTTAAAGATAATTACATGCAAAACATTGCCTGTCTAATTCCTGGGTGACCCGCCACCTGCATTTAAATTGACCTTATTTGTTGTTGTTGGACCTCTCTTGTCCCCATTCTCTAATGCCCCAGAGGGTTTAAAACTTTAGGAGTCTCAGTGGGGAAGCGTGGGTAAAGTTCACCATTCATGGGCTTGGGAGGAATTTCCAAAAATGGTTCTGGCTGTCAGAATGTATGAATATGTGGTAGTACATGCCTTTATATCTTGTTCACAGTGGTATATGTTCTCCTCTCAGCTGGGGCAGATAGAAGATGTACCCTGTTAGCCTGTTCTCCTGGTTCTGACCAGTCCTTTGGCCCCTTTGCCTTAGGCAGACAGAATACAAATGATGTGCTTTGTAAAGAGAGGCTGGGTGTCGGTGCCCTCGTCTCACACCTGCCGCTGACTTTGTGGTTTTCTTCCTAGGTCTGCTGACATTTGTGAACTGTGCCTACGTCAAGTGGGGCACACGTGTGCAGGACACGTTCACTTACGCCAAGGTCCTGGCACTCATTGCCATCATTGTCATGGGCCTTGTTAAACTGTGCCAGGGTAAGGAGACTCCCAGGTAGGAAGGAGGGTGGGTGACTCTGGGAGTTCCCCTGGGTTCCTTGAGAAAAACATGGAACATGGGGACTCCATTAGCTTTACTGCTCAGCTCTTTCTGTGTACCTCCTGGACTGTGTCAATGAGAATGAGAAATCTGTTCTCAGGTTTCTTGGGCCTCCATCCCTTTGTGGAGGTGGGGAGTATTGCAAGATGTCAGCCAAGGGCCTAGGAGCTTTTGAAACTTGGGTTGTAATTGGGTCATAAAAGTGATCAAGATAGTGAACCCTGGTTCCTGTTTTTGGTGTGTGACCGCAGGCAGTGGGGAGGAGGGCTCAGCCCTTCTTGAGAGGGGTGAGAGGTGTATGTGGCGGGGAGATGGGGTCTGGAAATGAGTGGTTATTTTGCAGCCTTTACTTTTCACCTGGACTTGCTCTTATTTAGCATTCCCTCCCAGAGTCAGGTCTCAGCAAAAATATTAAAACATTGCAAAGATGGCACTGACTTTTGTGCATGTTGACTTTAGAGAGCTTTTCATTCCTAGACCACAGCAGGTTGGCAATGAGGGTTACAGGCCTTCCAAGATCCCCTGACCCTTTAGAGAAGCCTTGAGGTGTCCTTCGCCAAGGATGTCTCCATCATTAGACAGCCCAGTTCTCTAGGGCGTCTTTCTCTAAACTTGGCTGTGTTTACAGTCACCCGAAGAGCTGAGACTCCCATCTCAACCCATCCAACTCTGGTTGGTTTGGAGTTGAAAAAGGTGTGTTTTGGGGAATTCTCTGGTAGTTCAGTGGTTAGGACTCCGTGCTTTCACAGCTGAGGGCCCAGGTTCAATCCCTGGTCAGAAAACTAAGACCCTGTGTGGTGCAGGTAAAAAATCAAACAGAGAAAAAGGTATATTTTTAAGAAGTGCCCTGGGTGAATCTTAGGCAGCTGACCTAGAACCTTTGTGCCTGTGTGCAAGTTAGTATAGCCAGCCATCTGGATGTTCCTAGAGTCTCTGAAACATCTTGGGGCCAAATTGGGTAGTTGAGTAATTCTCCCCCCAAGATCTGTGCCCTAGGGAATAACTGCCGTGCATGATGACTGGCATGCCTGGGGCTCGGGAGTCTCTGTTTTCCTCCCTCTTTGTTGCACACCCAGCCCTTTTGGCCACATTGAGGGATGGGTCTAGGCCTTCTGAGGAGGTCACAGCAGGCTTCCTTAGAAGTCTGTGTCTTGTTGAAAGACAAGACTAGAGTGTCTAGAAGGTCTGTCTCTTGGACATTGGGGTGCTGTTCCCTTGGCTTGCAAGTGTGCGGTCTCTAAAGGCCTCAAGGAGGCTGACTTGTCTAGGGAGGCTCTCCAAAGGTGGAGGTGGCCCATACCTAACCCCAGACCCCATGAAAAATAAGATCTCAGTTCCTACAAAGCCTACCATTTCCTGTGAAATAACCACTGCGAATAGAGCAACAGAGTTCTTTCCGTGAGACTGAGAAACCCATTGAACCAAAATATGCAGTGGTCTGGGCCAAGAGAAGTAGTTCCACAGGAAGATCTAATTGTTAATGGAAAAATGATTCCTTTACGTGAAAGAGGGTTCTTTCTAAAAATAGGAGGAAGAGCTGTGGCTGACCGCATGGTCTTTTGCAGGAAATGGAAATTCCTTAGGGCTTTCAAAGAGGGGTTATCACTTCAGAAGGCAACCAGGAGTGCCTTTTTTTTTTTTTTTTTTTCCTGAGATTGTTGGGTTCTACTGAAGGGAAATGAAAGATTCAGGAGTGGGTGGGATGGTGAAGTGCAGGGAGCTGGAGGTGGTGGTTCTTTTGGTACTAAATTGTTTTTCTTTTTTTTTTCTTTTCCCTGCCTACTTGCTTTTCTTTCTTTTTTTGATGCTCCTCCTTTCTCCTTTTTTCCCCATCTACCCTTCCTCTTTCTCACTGCCCTGCGCCCCCTCCTTTTTCTCTTTACACTTCCATCTCTCCTGTCCTCCTCCTCCTCCTTCCTCTTACTCCTCTCTGCACCCCCACTTGCCTTTGCCCCTACAGGACACTCTGAGCACTTTCAGGATGCCTTTAAGGGTTCCTCCTGGGATGTGGGAGACCTCTCTCTTGCCCTCTACTCTGCCCTCTTCTCTTACTCAGGTTGGGACACCCTTAATTTTGTAACAGAAGAAATCAAAAACCCAGAAAGGTAAAGGCGAGATCCCACTCTCCTCAACTTGGCTGGAACTCCTGCTGATAGTGGGTACACTTGCCCCCTCCTGCCCCTCCTCCTTCATCTCTCATCACTTCTCCCTACTCTCCCCCTTTCCCAGCTCGGAGGAATGAGGGGCTAGGATGGGAGTAAGGAGGGAAACCCCTGGCTCCTCAGCCTCACATTAACATTGGAGGGTCCACAAGGTCCTTCTTGGAGGAGAGGTCCTTTGGTGGGCCACAGCCAACCCAGCTGGGGTTGACATTGAAGCCTGGGGAGCCAGAAGCTTACTCTGAGCAGCCAGGTCCCCAGCCTGTCCTCCAGTCCCTGAAGGACACTGCTATTCCTTCAGAGGGACCCAGTGGTCCCATTGGGACAAGGATCAAATATTCATCCTGAGTCATCTTCACAGAGAAGGGGCTTTCTTCCTCTCTTTCTTAGTAGGAAGAGTCCAGTGCATGGGACACATCCTGCCCTTAGGCCATGTGGGGAGGGGGAGTCAGCCTCAAAGATCCAGAGGCCAGGGAATTCCTGGGTAGCTCTGACCCTCAAGGAGAGGTTGGTTCCAGGTAGTCCTGTCTCATTTGTTCTGACAGAAATTTGCCTCTGGCCATTGGGATTTCTATGCCAATTGTGACACTCATCTACATCCTGACCAACGTGGCCTATTACACAGTGCTGAGTATTTCTGATGTCCTTGCCAGTGATGCTGTGGCTGTGGTGAGTCTCTTGGGATCCCATCTGCTTGTCATCTTCTGATACTGAATGGCTGAATCTTCTGTTTCTGCAGCCACTCCAGGTGGTGGGTCTGGGCCTGAGGGTGAGGTTTGCAGCAGTGATGGCATTTGTCCTGAGAGCTTCAGGAAGCTGTGGACACTCTGTCCTGTGCTGAGTGCCTTTCTGTGCTCTGTCCCCAGACATTTGCTGACCAGACATTTGGCATGTTTAGCTGGACCATTCCCATTGCTGTCGCCCTGTCCTGTTTTGGGGGCCTCAACGCGTCCATCTTCGCTTCATCAAGGTACTGTGTCTCTGCTTCGCCTATAACACACCACAGTATTTAGTTCTCTGAGGGTCTAGGTGAGTCCATCGGAGCCGCTTTCCCTTCTCTGTCTCTTGGACTTGCAGAGGGTATATGCGATCGTGTAGTGGTTAGTGCTCTGTGTTGTGTATGCGGGTGTGCACACGTGTACTTGCCTTTGTGCAAACATTTGTATGCTGGGAGCTCACATTTTCACCTGAGGTGAGGACAGATTGGTAAGAGGTCAAGGGAGGAAGGCAGTAGGTTAAGACAGTAGCCATCCTGTTGGGGACCAGACTCTTTGTTCCTGTGGATTGTGCTGCAGGCCTAGCACAGGATTCATTCTTTTTTTTTTTTCATTTATTAGGATTCATTCTTGTGATGAATAATTATTGAGCACTTGCTGTGTACCTGGACTGGTACAGGACGACTCTGCCCCTCACGTCATAGAAAACACTGAGGCCAAAAAAAAAAAAGAAAACACTGAGGCCAACACATAGGCTCCAGCTCTCTTTCCCACACAGAGACTTACCTGTTAGAGCACTGTTGTTTCAGAGAGAGTACTGATTCTGCCTTTCCAGGCTGATTCTGCTACCTGATCCCAGGATTCCCAGGTTCTGGTTCTGCCAGTTGCCCCCGAATACTTAGGTAGTAGGCACATTCTGAGCCATCTTGTGGCATTGGCAGGATGAAGGTAGGGGACTCAGCGTAAGAATGTGGACCTGCACATAGAGTGGACTGCAGCTGTGTCAAGATAATGCACAACTGTTTCCACCCGTGTTACCTTCTTCACTCTCTTTATTACCCATTCTGCTGTCTTAGGCTTTGTACTCGATGCCTTTGCCTCACTTGCACGTCCTCTCCCGCATTCTACCTGCTGTACTGCTTCTCTGCTTCAGTACAGATACTCGCCTTGTGAACCTCTGACACCCTTCCAGATGATACCAGCAGCTCCTGTGGCTCCACCTGGATGGCCCATAAGTATCTCAGACTTAACATGTGCTCTACCTGTTCAAGTCCTCCTTACTTGGCCTCTTTTTTGTCTTTTCAGTAGAGGGAGCGTGCCACACAGTTTGTAGGATCTTAGTTCCCCACCCAGAGATTGAACCTGGGCCCTCAGCAGGGAAAGCCCAAAGTCTTAACCACTGGACCACAGGGAATTCCCAGCCTCTTGGCCTCTTGATTTTTTCCCTGGTGTCCACCCTCATTTCCCAGCCTCAAATACACACGCAGGCACAGAAGACCACCAGATTTGTCCTCCGCCAGGTGTCCACCCTCATTCAGGCCCCGTCTCTTGTGGGCTGTTGCCCTAGATGACCTTCTTGTCTGGCCTCCCCCACATCCTGGCCTCTGCCTGCTTTGGTTGGCCTCAGTGATGCCACCAGAGTCTCTGTGTCAAGTCTGGTCAAGCCCTTACTTTAGAGCCACTGCTGGCTCTTGGTGTTAGTTCAGTGTCCACAGCGCGGCCTCATAAGCAAGTTCTTCCCTGCACACTCCTCACATACCTTATCCTGGAACTACGGGCATTCTAGTATCAACCTTCAAAGAGGCTACACCCTCTCATTGCCTCTAAACCTCTTTTGCCTGTGCCTGTGTTGTGTCCCCACCCAACACTTATCTTCTGGAAAACCCCAGCTCTTCTTCCCAGTGCAGATGTGGTCATCTCTTGGGGAGTGTTTTGCTCCCCAGCCCACCCCACGCCAGGTGCTGTGTGCACCATGATGCTGCTGACTACCTGGACGCTCTCACTTTGCTGCTCTGTTTCCAGTCAGCGGAGCTCTTTAAATGCAGAGAGGAAGCTTGAGTTGTCTCTTTAAGCCCCAGGCTCTCCCTGACCTTTTATGTATCAGGAGCTCAGGGAAGATGAACAGAGGTCAGACAATCAGAAGTCTGGCTGCCCTTCTTTAAAAAGCCGTTCTGTTAAGCAGGAAGTCTGTGGGGTGCCAGAGTAGGGTACCCCAGGGGAGTGGATTGGGGTTCCAGTGGTGATGGCAGGGTAAGGTATCAGTTGGGTGATGGTGAGTTGCATAGCAGAGGCATGGGAGTGTCAGTGGGTAAGAGTGGGTCATGGCTCATGGTGGGGATATCCATGGATAAAGGAGGTGAAGGTTGGCTTGGTCATGCAGAGAGAACATGGGAGGATCCTGAGAGACTGCCCACTGCTGGCTTCTGGGTCTGGCTGAGCCTAGCTTGAGTGAGGAGTGTGGCTGCATGGTTGAGTATAAGAATCCTCCTGACACATTTCTTGTCCTTCCAGGTTGTTTTTTGTGGGCTCCCGTGAGGGCCACCTCCCAGACCTCCTGTCCATGATCCACGTTGAGCGTTTCACACCTATCCCTGCTTTATTGTTTAACGTAAGCTGTGCTGGGGAGTGTGGGCACTGGACATACCTGTGTGGTACTCCTGCTGAGTCTATGAGAGGACTGGCTGGGGGGAGGTATACTAGCTTCCTGGGGTCCTTCCTGAGCCTCTCAGTGTTTCTTTTTCCCACAATTTTTAAAAATGTAAAAGTAAAACATAGAGAAGGCAAATGCTACAAAAGAATATAAAAGTGAATCAGTCAGATTTATCTATCTCTTCTGTCAGTGGCTTCTTTTTCCTCCTCCTGCTCTTTCTAGCTCCTCATTTTTATTTTTTAAATTATACTTAGAAATCCAGGCCAGTGTACACCAGCTACCCTAGGAGCCTCTGTTCATATCATAGGCATGATAGATTTCTATATAGTAGATGGCATTAAAGTGTTTTCTTTCAACAAAATTAGTGAATGATGAAGTATTCTGACAGATGGAAGGAGTCCTGAAAAAGAACTGTCATTTTATAATTTGCACTGAGGTATTATTAGATGCAAAGGGTAGCAAGATTTGAAATATAGTTCATTGTTTTTATCATTTAGTTTCTTTTTTTTAATGGTTTTATTACTTTTTTTTGTATTCATCTGGAGTTTATATTTGGTGAATGGAATGAGGAAGAGATTTACTTAATTTTTTTTCTCACATGGCTAGCCAACTATACCAATATCACTTAATGAATAGTCCATTTTTCTACATTTTTCAAACAAATTAAAAAAAAATTTTTTTTAGGATTTTTTTTTGCTGTGCCTTGTAGCATACGAGATCTTAGTTCCTGGACCAGGAAGCAAACCTGTGCCCCCTGCAGTGAAAGTGCAGCATCCTAACCTCTGGGCTGCTAGGGAAGTCCCCGCATTGTTCACATTTTTTTTTTTTTTGTTCACATTTTTATCATATAAAAATAGATGATTTTTTAGTGTGCTGCTTATGTGCCATGCACAGCGATTTGCCCCTTAAATGTATAATCATCTCAATTCTTCCTTCCATCAGCACCAAACTTCCTTATTTAGCTTTATACTGAATATTTGAGAACTAAAGTGGGGCTAAGGGTCCTTCTTCAGTTCCCCTCTCCCCCTGAAATTTTCATGGCAGTTCTCACCTATTTGTTTATTTGTCTTGATAAACTGTGGTATCATTTTATCAAAATAAAAAAAATATCCTCAATATATTGATTGGGATAGCACTAAGTTTATAAATTTAGGGCAATCTGACATCATAGCTTTTAAATTAATCACCTTGCACCCTACTTTTCTCCTCTCAGTATTGGGTCTCCGTTCTCTAGAACGGGCTCTTTTTGTTTTCAATCTTTTTTGTTGATAATCTGGTGAAAAGACGGGTAGAGGGAACTCCATATCCTTGAAGTTAAATCTAACCTTCTCCTCAGACTCTATAGTCCCTTACTCCTGTCTTCCAGAACTCTTTTGTTCCAGAGGGCAAATCCTGTTATACTTCTTTTTCCCAGGGGTATGGGTCTGTTTTGCTAACCTGCATTTTTAAGGCTCCAGGGTAGTGAGATGGTTCTGGAGACACTTCCTCCTCTTTCAGCCAGGTAGTTGGGACCCATGTATGACAGTCTCAGAGGGCACTGGGTGATTCACGTTGAGGCTCGTGCATCACAGTGAGGAGGGCCTCACTGTCTGCCATCAGAAGGGGAAAGGAGTCTAGTTTGTTACTGAAGTGCATGTGAAAATAAGGGAGGCATTGAATGCAGGAAGAGCCCCCAACAGAGGAAGGCGGGAAGGCCAGTCTGGAGAATGGACTTATCTGATGCCAAGGGGGTCACTGAAAAGAGCTGGAGGTCATTGGTGAAGCTGAGTCAGTTCTCAGCCGATCTGGTGCTGACTGTTGAGTGATGGAGTCTCTGGGTGGCTGGGTGGTAACAGTGCCCACTCCTCTTCCCCCTACTCTTTCCCCTCCAGTGCACCATGACACTTATCTACCTCACTGTGGAGGATGTTTTCCTGCTCATCAACTACTTCAGCTTCAGCTACTGGTTCTTTGTGGGCCTCTCTGTCGCTGGACAGCTCTACCTTCGCTGGAAGGAGCCTGATCGGCCACGACCTCTCAAGGTCAGTGACTCTGGGCAGACCAGGAGGGGTGGGCCATCTCTCCAAGGTCTTCCCCCATCCCATTCCCCATTTTCCCATTCCCTCATCACACTTTACCTAACATCTCACCTCTCTTCATTTCAGCTGAGCCTGTTTTTTCCCATCGTGTTCTGCATATGCTCCTTGTTTCTGGTGATTGTGCCCCTCTTCAGTGACACCATCAATTCCCTCATTGGCATTGGAATCACCCTCTCTGGGGTCCCCATCTACTTCCTGGGTGTTTATCTGCCAGAGTCTCGGAGGCCACTCTTTATTCGGAATGTTCTTGGTGAGCTTCTCTTTGCCTATTATACACTGGCTGTGTGTGTGTGTGTGTGTGTGTGTGTATACAAAGATGTGTGCTGTGTGTGTGTGTGTGTGTGTGTGTATACAAAGATGTGTGCACAGGTGGGTGTGATGGCTAATGGCTTCCCCTTACTAGTGATATGCTGGAGACCTGGCTGCCCCTTTTGATCTTGACATGATCACTTTAATTCTAACTTTAGAGTCCTATTTTGGGGTTAAACACCCCCTCCCTGAAAGTGCAGTCCACGTAGCAAGACAAGGAGTCATGCATCAGACCCTCTGGTTGGGTATGGAGTAGAGAACAGTGAGGTTTGCTGGGGGTGAGCCTGGCACAGGGTGCCCAGGGGACAGGTGGGAGGAACCATGTACTTCAGTCAGCCTTGTGTTGTTTAGATTGGGGCTGTCATTCTGTTACTGAATAACAGTTTGCTAAATTCTCTTCTCTGTTTTCATTTAGCTGCTATCACCAAAGTCACCCAGAAGCTTTGCTTTTGCGTCCTGACTGAGCTAGATGTAGCTGAAGAGAGACAGGTCGAGAGGAAAACTGAGTAGAGGCCAGAGGTGATAGCCCCAAGGCCTGCAGGGCTGCTACCTGTGGCCGCAGCCACCAAAGTCCAGATTACAAGACTGTGTGGACCCAACCCTCTTGTGCTAAAGAAGGGCTGTTGGCCCACATTATGTAAGGCGGCTCAGGGCTGATGGCCTGCTCAGGTGTTCACTCTCATCGGTAAGCTATTGTAGGAATCTCAGGGTCTGGGGCCAGCCTGAAGGTGGGGACTTCAGAGGGTGGTGGTTGGAGAGGACTTGGGCAGTAGGGGAATGGTGGTTCAGTTTTGTTCTGGCGAGTAGGTGTGGCCCTTCCAAACACTTACTTGGTGAGTTGCACTGGGGGAAGAGGGAGTGCTAGGTTAACAGCTGGGGCTGTTGGTTTCTGAATTTGATGTTTGAACCAGGAGTTTCTCTGAAGGGGCTGCTCTATGGGAAGTTTTCCTCTGACCAGGTCCAAGCACCTGACTTTAGAGGTCTGAAATGCTACCATTTCTTCCTCTGGCTCAGAATCCTTCCTTGGGGAGAGGGTTGTCTTCCATTATTTATTGATATTATTTAATCCAGAACACCAGTTCCAGCAAAGCATTGGTCTTCGTTAATTTACAGGTTGTAATAGGCTGATTGTATTTAAAAATTGAAAGTACCCCAAAATGAGTCCCTCTGACCTTAGAGGTATCTATGTGGTGGTTGGTCAGACTCTGACCACAGATTTTTTTGCTTAGTTTTAGCACAGTCTTCTGTTGAGTCTTACCTGCAGAGGTGAACTGTAAAGATTTTTTTTACTCATGTACTGGTTACACTTCAGTATGTACATAGGTCACATGTTACCAGTCACCTGGCTCAAGTCCAGCAAGGACAGATGAACAGATGCCAGAGTCAGAAGCCTGGTAAAACTGCTACTTTGAAGGCTAATCCTTTATTTTACTTGAGACCTTACTTCTTTGCTCTAGTTGGCAAAATGCAAATCCCCAGTTTCTGGTATGAAGTCTAAGAAGGCACAAACTGTCCTAGGATTCAGGTGAATCGCTTGAATTCTTTCAGCCGTCAATGGCTTAGAGGCCATTTCCGGGACCCAAGCTGACAAGTAAATTGTTCCTCTCTGTAAGGGCTGCTCTGAGGGGCTGCTGTGCAGACCCATGCAAGCCCACTGTGGTGCTAGAAGTGGTCATTTTCCTGGAAACCTCACATCAGGCTGTATCCTCCTCCTCGTCCCCGACACCAGACTGTTTACACTCTGAGCCACCGTGGTGTGGGTCATCGGGACAGTGCACTCCTCTTCTGCCTGCCTCCCCTTGCCTGAGGTTTGGGGGGCTGCAGTCTCAGGAAGAGCTTGGTACTTGTGGGAACTTGTTTTCTCCCTGTGGACATCAGTGACGACTCTGGAATAAAGCTGCTTCCACCTCCACCTGGCTCTTCAGCAGGCTCACGATAAGAAGCAATTAATTCTGGTGCTCAGGCTGCGCTTTAGCACCCAGGTGTGGCCAGAGTGGTACATCTGACCTAATGGATGTTCCTTCATGGGCCGCCAGGCTGCACTGGATTGGACAGCCGTTCAGTGTTGCTTCCAGAAACTCATCCTGGACCCAGAAGAACCTGCTGGCTTGGTATGCCCCCATGGGGTTCTTGTCCTTAGGTTTTGAAATCAAGCAATGATAAAGACAGGAACTATGAGGCAATCTACCTTTCTGAGCATTCTTCACCATACTGGCCCTAGCTACAGACAAGGGAGTGACCTTGGTCATAGTTGTTCAATTAAGGCAATTTAGGGGAGCATGCCCACAGCTGCCTTTGATTCAGGGTATGCCTCTGTGAGAACACAGGAGTACATTCCTCCTGTCATGGGTTGTGGACTTGCCTGACAACAGGGAGTCTTTTGCAAAGGCTGACTTGCCTGGACTATGTAAACATGACTCCTGTCTGACCCAAGCTGGCACCTATCCCAGGGATCCTCTGGAGCTAATCCTTCAAGTCAAGTATGCTTGTCTTGAAGGATCCCCCACCCATGCTTTAATTTTCTTCACTGAAGTAAATGACCAGCTTATCTCAGGAACTTGTCTCCCAGTGGCTGCTAGGGAAGCAAGGGCCTCACGCTCTAGGCTCCCTCATACTTGCTTAGTGAGCCAGGTCACCCCCTCATTACTGGATGGTGACCATGTTCTTCCCCTCTGTGTTGGATACAGACTTCTCCCGGGAACCTTTCTGAGGGAGGGAAGCCAGAGACTCCCTACAGCACTACAGCTTTGTAGTATAATTAATTTCTTATTTGTTGTTTATCTCCTTCAGTCCTTCTCGTGGTGTGCTAATCCCTTCTGCAGTGGGTACAGTTTGTGAAGCTGTCAGCCCTTTAATACTGGCAAACTTTAATGAGTACATAAGAGCAGTGAGCACGTTATAATAGCAGAGTGGTTTTCAATCCTTTGCTTCTATGCCTGCAGAAGACTGAGATGACTGGTATTAAACTTGGAAGTTGTTGCCTGTTACTTGCAGCACTGAACTGCACCTTAGTGGATACATAGGATAGGAAACCAAGTCTGTCTGTTGGTTTTATAACTGCAAGAGTAGGACAGAAGTGAGTCACTTTAGGAGGTTTAACAACTTCATGTAGATAAGAATATAGGCAAAGTTGTACAAAAAATATAAAGTGAAATGGATGGAGGTAGGATAGAAAAGTAGAAATGCTTATGAAATCTTAGAATGGGCAGGAAGACATTTTCTTGTTTATCTTCCCATGTGAGAGTAAGTCTGTGCCCCAGGACAAGAGGGCACACCTTGAATCAAAGGTTCTGTGTATTGTTTCCCTAGACCTGTGCAACATGGTAGCTACTAGCCATAAAGACCTAGTGAAAGTATTCACTACAATATTGTAAAGTAATTAGCCTCCAACTAATATAAATAAATGGGAAAAAAAAAAGTATTCAGTTTCTCCACTGCAATAATCACATTTCACATGCTCAATAGCCATATGTGGCTAATGGCTACTCCTGCACAGTGCAGAGAGAGAACATATTCGTCATTACAGAATAAATGCCATCTTAGTCAGAGTTAAGGCATTTGTGGTTTGGAAAGGAGTAGGGACAGAGTTTGCTTACAAGAGATACCAGTTTTGGTAACAATATTGGTCCTGTTGATGGCAGTTTGTTTTTGTTGACTGCTGTGACTAGTTAAAACATTTCTCAGTGGAAAGCCAAGTTTAGGATGTGCTTTGCTTTTCCTCACTTGCTTTAAGTCCTCAGTGTTTGAAACTTCTCACTCCCTTTTGGCAGGTGTTGGGGGAGCCAGGGAATATGGTGGGAAAACATGTAAGACAGATTTTACTTGCTCCCAATGTTCAAAGTTTTTATTAAATACATTTATACATACCCTGTTCCTTGGCACCACTGCCGGAGGAAGCAAGCAATCTTTACAAATGTTATCAGAGTCCAGTCTGTGCCACTACAAGGGACTCACTGCAGCCTTTCTAGAATCCCTCTATCAAAAGAAACTGGCTTTTACTAGAGGCAGGTAACCTGGAAAAGCCCAGTCTTAGTGCTGATAAAATGAGACTCTCTTCCACTTAACTGGTTTCAGCGTAGGAAGAGAATGGGAATGCTGGGAAAACGCCTGGGCCAGGAAGCTTCGCTTTTATAGCATTTCCCCCCTGTGGACTGTAGAGTTGATTTTGATCAAGATAAATGGGCCCTACAGAGAGTAGAAAAGACATTCCCTTAGTGCATGTTTTTCCTGTGGTGGAATGGTGCTGGTGGATATGCTTTTTCTTTCCCCATGTTAGGCTAGGAGGATGCTAACTACTGTGGCAGACCCTGCAGTCACAGATCCCCCAGGGGCTTGTAGTAGAACCTCACGGTTATCACAGATCATCAGTCTGAATCGAGGTCATGGGGGCTGTCATAGTCAAACTCCTTCTGTACATCCAAAGGGTATTTGCTCCACATTGGTGGTCTGCTGTTGTCTCTTTCTTCTTCACTGACGCTGCTGTAATTGTCAGAGCCTAGAGTAAGATAACAGGAATGGGCTCTAATTGTATGGTTTTCTAAATGACCACAAAAGTCCCTTCCTTTCTCAAAAAAGTTTTGTATTATAAAATACTTGCTAGAATATAGAACAATTTAAAAAAAAAGCAATAAAATTCTTACCATGTAAACCAAGCCCTTTAACACTGGAGTGTTTCATCATTTCTCCCCTAAGTATGGGACTTTTTTAAAATTATAACACTTGTAGTCATATTGCAAATCTAATTTTGTTCCTTGCCACTTCCCCAGTAGAATATTCCATAGTTGAATCGTTCCTCCGTTACCAAACACTAAGCAATTCAAGGAACTGTAGTGCCAGAGCATCCTTCCTTTCTCTTCCCCGAGGTACCAAGTCTGTGTTGTTATACTTATAAATGCAACAATTTACAAGTACCTAAGAAAACCCTGGGACCACTCCTACTGATGACCCTCTCCAGCACTTTATTCAGAGTAGAAGGGAAAAGGACTGTTGGGAGGCAATGACAGAACTAAGGATTTGAACCCAGGCCTGACTGACATTATACCTCTAGCAGCCCCCATGGAAATACCGGTCCTTGCATCTCCTACAGCTCGTGGTTGAACTAGTGGAGCTCAAATGGCAGACAAGGAAAACCAGCTAAGATATACTTGTCAATCTTGCTCACACCTCAGTCCCAGATCCGATCAATCCCTCCCCAACCAGGGCTGCTATTACCTACCTCTGGAATCTTCATCTTCATCACTGTTCTCCTCCTCTGGGTACTCATTGCGCCAATTATTCTCACTGTTTTCATCATCATCATCATCATAAATGTCCTCTGGTTGTTGGTCATCATTCACCTGCACATCTCAACACAAACATGAGTGTAAGTTAAAACCTCTAAAGGTATGCTCTGAGGGAAGCTATTAGCAGACCAACTTGGAGAGACATCATTTAAGGGTGATGTGTGAAAAAGAGAAAATGCAGCAGTCTGCTAGTGGCTATAGTAACCTCAGACATTTATCATAAACTTTTCCTTTTAAGCAAGGGTAAGAACAATGATCAGGAATAGAACCTAGGGAGGCAAAGCATGTGACTGGGTAATAAGCTTAGGCTGCCTCATGGGGCCCCTTACCAACTCCCACTCGTGGCTGTAGGGCTGCACAGAGAGGATGTTCTCAATCCATCCTGGAGTCGCCCTTTCCAAATAGTAAATGTCATACACAAAGTCATCCTTTTGTTCCTTCTGATGCCCAGAACTTGGTCCATATTGAGATACATTCAACCCCTCACGTATCAACTTGACACAGTTGCAGAGGATCACATCTGGGTCAGATTTCTGTAAAGAGAACAGCAGATGATACATGCATAACCTAAAACATGGATGTCCCAAGAGGAGGAACCTAAGAACTTGGTGAAGGAAGCCTTCCTGCAGTTCTATGTGGAATTCAAGATTCCTATGCCCATGGCCAACTAGTCTCTCTTCACTTATCTATGAAATAAAAAAACAAACAGTCTCTATAAAATTAACACTTAGTAGTACTTTTAAGGGAGAAGCTTACAAGATAGTTTCCTACTCTTCTGTGGGTTGACACAAGAGAGCCCACAGGAACACTAGAGGAAGGGGAGAGCCAGCACAAGTGGTTCATCTCACCCCAGGCTCTACTTCTGCAGATCTTCTCTGAATTCCTTTGGTATGACGTTCTCCTCTTGGAGATCCACAGGCCCACTGCAGCACCCCTACGGTTAACCCTCAAATGGGTCTGTATTTTGTGTGGCCACCTCTAGGGGCCTAAGGGCGTCTCTTGGACTAGTACCTGGTGACTAGTACCATCCATCACCCACCACTAGCTTGCTCACACTGACATCCTGCTTCTGCTCACAAACTAGGAGGGGACTCAATTCTTTTTCTGATAGTTTGAGATGTACTGCCCCAGAACAGAACTTGCCCAGGTAAGATGTGCTCCAGTGGCAAGAGGCTGTGTTATCCAGGGTAGCATGGGTCAATTTGGAAACAAGAGGGACATGCTGCAAGTCACTCTTAACAGGTTCATCATTGAAAGTTGTACAGCTCAAACCAGACACCATATGGGGGGAAGAGGGTGTGTCCCATGATCAAGGCAGATAGAGGGAGAGCAATGTTCTCATCATTTACAAGCTAAACAGAATTCTTCCTTGTGCCAAAATTAATAAGAACTAGACATGTCAGGTTTTGAAGATTCCTGACCAACCTCAAGGCTGTTTACAAGTGCTGACTCTAACTCACAAGTCCACAGACCTCAGTTCAACAAATTATGCACCCATTAAGTATTTTTTAAAAATTTACAGATGTTAGCAGAACAAAAATGCTAGACATAGAAAATGAAACAGTTTTATTCCAGTTATCTTTGGGATGGGGGTAAAATGAATGCATTTTCTCCCACTTTATTTTTTGGGGCTACACCCGATCAGGGATTGAACCCACACCCCTTGTAGTAGAAGCAAGGAATCTTAACACTGTACTGCCAAGGAAGTTACCTGCCCCCTCCCCTTATTTTTATTTTGCTTTATTCATAAAAGAAAAAAAAATTTAAATCTAGTCTGTTTACCTAATTTTTAATTATGCTACATGCTGTTGTTAAACATAGGTATTTTTCCATCTTGCCAGTTTTCATGGTTACCAATTTAATGGTCTAACCAGTTGTATATGTCAGTTTCTATACATAACTGTTAAGTCTCCATACACAGCGCTGTGATGAACATGTCATTTCTTGCATATGAAAAATGGAGGTAATAGTATAAGAGTACCTACCTTATATGGTTTTTGTGAGGATAAAATGAGTTAAAGTAAAAAAAAAAAAAAAAATGGACCTAGCACAGTACTGGACACATAATAACTTAGTATACCAACAGTAGCTTTTGTTAATACATAGCTATTTGCTTCTGTGGAATTATTTCCCTAGGATAAATCCTGGGGGTGAGATTGCTATCACTAATTTTAAAGTTTCTTTAGATTTTTGGATGGCTTTAGAGTGCAAACAATAAAAATAGTTTGAAAAATAGGCTCCAATGTCTTTTTATGATGCCTGATATTACTGTAAAGCCCAAAGGCTTGCATCAGTTTTAAGCACTACAATCATGTACAATTTTAATCACAGCCTCGCCAACAGTGCTATCAGCAACCCTTTTCCCAGTCATCCAGTAAGCATAAAACCTCAAGTGTGCTTTATGTTTTTTAATAATTAATCTACAAACATTTTTGATGTGTTTACAGTTTGCAATGCATTGTCGGGAAAACCTGCATTGTCGGGAAAACCTGTGTTTAGATCCTTCCTAACTTATCTACTAATTTTTCTTAGATTATTTAATGAGTTATTTAACTGACTTGATTCCACTGAACATGGGTTCACTTTTAAAATGTGTAACTTATGACACAGTCTCGAATTAGTTTTGGTAAAACAGATGGCTATCATGTCCAGGTATACTAGTAATATTAATTAAAATATTTTTTGCTTGATATAGTTTGAATATAAATTTCATTTTTGGGGGCTTCCCTGGTTGCTCAGTGGTAAAGAACCTGCCTGCCAATGCAGGAGACATGGGTTCAATCCCTGTTCCATGAAGATCACACATGCCTTGGAGTAACTAAGCCTGTGAGCCCCAACTTCTGAGCCCACATGCTGCAACTACTGAAGCCCATGTGCCCTAGAGCCTGTGCTCTGCAACAAGACAAGCCACCAGAATGAGAAGATCGTGCACTGCAACTAGGGGGTGGCCCCCACTCACTGCAACTAGACAAAAGCCCAGGCAGCAACACAGACCCAACATAGCCAAAAAATAGTGGTGTTTTTTCATTTTTTAAACTTCAAAAACCATTAAAAGGAATGATATTTGAAAAATGTTTATCAAAAGAGGGCATACCTTAGATTGGGAATTTTCTATTTCTCTGGTCTTATTGCATGTAGTTGACTGTTTTCTGGAAGTGAGGTACTAGTTTAGAAAATGTAATTAGTAGAAAGTAACACTGAATTAAATGTGAGGAAGACGGATTCTAATCCTAAATCTGCCTCAAACTTGGTATGCTACCCAGGCCTGGTCCATTTATCTCCCTTTGATGAGTTTTCCCATTGGCTTTATTTTTACATTGGTCAAAATCTCCAGGGATTCCCCATCTCAAGGTGAAAGGCAAGCTGTCCTTTCAAGTACTGACTTGAAAGGATCTAGCAGATACTCTCTTCCAAAATTCCTTACTATCTTCCCCCAACTCACTGGGCTCCAGGCACACTGACCTTGCAAACACCAGACAAATTTGGCTTCTGGGTCTCTGCACTTACTCCTCAGTATGGAATCCCTTTCCCCAAGACATCTGCAGTGCCCAGCCATTCACCTCCTTCAAGTCTTCACTCAAAAGTCATCTCAGTGAAAATGACACTGAAATGGGAGACCACGCTTTTCCTCTTTTCTTTGCCCCTTTTATGGCCCATATCACCATGGGATACTGAATTTATATGTTTGATGTTTCTCTTCTCCACCTGAATGCTGGGTCCTCATTGCTGTACCCACAGAACCTAAGAACCATACCTGGCACAGAGTGGGCGCTGAGTAAATACTTGTTGAGTGGATAACCTAACCTGAAAATTGTGGCTA
Source organism: Cervus elaphus (assembly GCF_910594005.1). NCBI lineage: Eukaryota > Metazoa > Chordata > Mammalia > Artiodactyla > Cervidae > Cervus > Cervus elaphus. The sequence goes on from NC_057818.1 coordinate 36,329,732, forward strand.
TCAAGCTGGATGGATCATCCATCTCTGAAGTGAGGCCACGTGTACCCTCTTTAACTGTGTGCTGACTTTGCGCACTATCTGTCCAGAGAGTCCCAGAGCTCGACTCCGGGGCTGTACTCACTTTGCAGGAGATAGCGGCGGCGGCGACCTCTGCATCTTCTTCTTCGTGGACCAGATCTAATAGCTGAAAGCTTGCGTCGTCAGCGGCTTCTGGGGTTCCTGACGCGTCCTCGGACTCCAAGCTGTCCGAGGGAATCCCCGAGGATCGGCGGCTAGAGACTACTCTGTAGCGGCCTTCCTGTCGGATCTCCCGAGCAGAGGCACGGAGATGATGGCGGATACGCTGCTGGCTGCCCTGGGACGGGCGCAGGGCGGCCCGCAGGAGCGGCTGGACTGGCTCCGCCTAGGGTTGCGGGAAAAGCAGAGGTGTGGGGCGGCATAAACAGGGTATGGTGAAAGGGTCACGGATAAGGATGCACCCCAGCTGTACCCTAAGATCCCTTTCACACCGGCCCCTTCCCGGCCCAATACCTGGGAGCGCACGGTGGCCACCAACTGGAAGACATTATTTTCTGCTGCTCTCTCCAGACCCTCTGGAGAAGTCTTTGGCGTTTCCAATTCATCTGCGCTGGAGCGGAGGCGTTTACAAGCGAGGACCAAAGCCTCGGCGGGCTCTGCGCCGAGCTTCCGCTTCACCCGGAGCACAGCTGTACGTCCAGCCTCCATAGCGGCTGCCGTGGAGCACTGTGGGAATGTGTTGTGTTGGGTGTGACGGAAGGGCTTTTCAGTTCCGCTTCCGGGCCCCGCCCCCGGCACACCCTGCGAGTCTAGGGAGGTCCCGCCCTCGCACGCCTGTCGCGGCAAGATGGTGGTGGCGGAGGAAGTCAATGGACCTGTTCCCGCGTCGGGTGAGACGCTGGACGGGTTGGGAAGGTGGGGTCGCGGTTGAGGGCTCGAATGCAGCCAGAAACGTACTCAGCCCACAGCCTTGGTCGTACTTGGACACTGAGGTACATACCTCTTCGGGACTCCGAAGGAACTTCTAGAGTCCGCATGGGGAGGCTCAGAGCTCCCGGACCGGCGGTAGTGCGGGTTTCTAGGGGGACCCTGCTTCTGCCATTCAGTCGGGTAATTGCTTCTAGCTGGGCCTGTGACTGAGCACCTTCCAGGGAGTACCTGGCGCCTCCCCTCAGCGACAGAGACCAGCACCGCAGTCTTTCGGAGCTTCAGCTGTCGCAACTTGACTGGTCCATGGTCCTCTGGTTCACTGGTCTTTCCCAGACACAGTGCTCTCAGTAGTTGGAAACCAGTCTGCTTACCACACATTGGTCAGAGAGTCTCTGTAAAAGCGTACACCCACCGTTTGTTGTTCAGTCGCTCAGTCGTGTCCGACTCTTTGGGACATCCGCCGTAGATACTCCTTTGCTTAAAACCGTTGAGTGGCTCTCAGTGCATCTAGAACAAAATCAAAACACCTTTCCAAAGTCAGCATGGCACAACGGTTTGCGGAAGCCCACATGCCTAATCTCCCCTCATTTCTTCTGCTTAAAGTGCTTCAGTCACTCAGACTTTTGTAACTCTGCACCTAATTCTTGACATTTTACATCCTGTTCTTGGAAAAGTTGGGGTAAGGATTCCTGAAATATGAGCACTACACTGTCATAGCTTTTAATCTGTCTTATCTTTCAGGCCTCAACTTAGATGCTGTTTTCCTCAGAGAGCCTTTCCATAACTTTGTTATTCTCTTTCATAGCACCCTGTGCATTTCCTTTCTTGCCCTCAGGTAGTCTGTAATTATTGTATTTACTCTCTTTCTCTCATTAGGATCTATAAATTCTTGGAGGACAAGAACCTCCTTTCTCTTCATGGTAGTCCTCCAGTCCTAATACTGTGGCATACAGAAGGTGCCTAGTAAATTTTGAGTGACTGAACCAGAGGTCTACTCTGAAATCTGACTAGTAAAGCAGTTAGGGCTTGGCAGTTGATTTCCATCCCCTCCTTGTAAATAACCATGTGATCACACAGCTCTTGGAGAATGAGGAGGAGATTAGAGTATCCTGAATCTAGATTGTGGGCTCCTTCTGGGAGAGAGGACAAGTCATAGTATACATGAGGGGATTCATGTGTGGAATATATGTAGTGTTCACCCAGAGAGGTTACAGGACATAGTTTCTGTCCTCAAGCATTTATTTAGATTTATATGAAACCAGTGACTTCTCTACAGTTCTGAAAAGACACTGTGGTCCTAGTTACAGACTCTGCAACATCATATATGAGAAGAGATTTCCATAAATCACAATACCTTACTTCCCCTTAACCTTTAAGTGACTTCATGATTGATTATACATGGACCAGAGGATAAGGGTTTTAGGAGTCTCCACAATATGGACCCTATCAACGTGTTTGACTTCTTGTTCAGTAGAACTTCAGCTTAATTTATTGGTTTACTGTGCATGATTGTTTAAGCCTCTCTAATCTGGTGAAGTACTTTCTCCCTCCCTTCCCCCATCTAAATCCTACCCATCTTTTAAACTTCTTTCTACTACAGCATTTGTTGGAAGTGTTTTCTAAAGCATATTACAGATTATGGTAGTTCTAGATACTCTCCCTTTTAATTACATTAGCTTATGAGATATGCAGAGCTGATTCTAGCAGTGCGTTTCAAGCTGTAGGTTGAAACCCTTTGGTAAGTTATTAAAACAATTTAGTGGATTGTGACTTGCGTGACAAATAAAAATTACATAGAGTGGACTATATCAGAGGGTCTTGCCTACCTGAAGACTAAGTAATTGTTTTGTGAAACTTTATATTGCATGTGTGTGTTGTGTCTCAAGGTAAAATAGATTTCTTACTGGGGTTGTCAGAAAGCTTGAGAACCACTAAATTAGAGACTAGATATACTGAAGTAGAGTTTTGCTGAAGGACTAACTGACTACTTTCAACCAGGCTAGTGACTGAGTCTTTTCAGAAAAGATCGTTCCCCATCCTCTTGTATAAGAATTCAGTGTTTACTTAGTTTAGATGACTTCAGAAGAAAGTGAGTAACTCTGGCCAGTAAAATGCCTTACAAATGTTTAGGGTCTTGCGGAGTAGGCATTCTTTCTGTGGTTTACAGATGATGGATCAGTGCTTATCAAGAAATGAAGGAAAGTGTGGAACACTTTCTATTTTTTGAATAGTAAGAGGGAGGGCACTGTGAGAGGCCATGTCTGCTGAGAAGTACCTTCAGACTTTGAGCTATGGTATTTCTCTCTCAGAAATAGATCTTTGGTGGGAAACAGGCCATATAAGATATTTATCTGGTGGCCATATAAGACATTTATCTGGTGACATTTCATTTATTTGAAGCCTTTTTATTTTAGACGAAGAAAGTTAAAATTGCTTTTAAAATTCAATACTGAGTAGATAAGTAATTGGTGTAGTAGTAATATAATAACATAATAATATAACATAATAGTGAGGCACTAAGAATGACAGTATCATTAGAAAAAGAACAATTACTATTACTTTTGAAGTCCCCTGTGAAGGCCTTTGATTTTGAAGGCCTTTGTTGATTCCATCCTTTTCCCTGCATTCCTAGAGGTAACCACTATCATCATTCCCTGTTATGCTTTCGGTGTGATCCCTGAAGACTATATGCTCTGTTGCATAATTATGAATTTCATATGAATACAATCGTGTATACTCTGTGGTTTGCTTATTCTTTGGCTTGGTGTTATATTTTTGGAATTGTTCATGTTTGAATATTAGCTATGATTTATTTGCTCAGGTGAGGTTTACTTAGTTGATTTGAATTACTGTTTCTTTGTATATTTCCTTAAACTAAATGTTCACTATTCTAAGACAGTATTGCTGACACTCCTTTACCACCACCCCAGTCTCTTTTGTATTCTCCGTTTTCCTTCTAGCCCTTTGTTCTGCTTTATTTCTCTTCTCATCTGCCTTCACCTGAGGCTGTACTCAGGTGCAACTCTGAGACTCGTTTGACCCCACTGAAATCATGGAGGCCTGCTGAAGTTTCCAGATAGCTTTCTGAATTTTTGTCTTAATGATTTTTGATGTTGTGTGCTGAATATAAAACTAAGTAACTCTTGATGGGAAGATTGAAATTCTGATGAACAAATATTTTCAGTGTCCCTGACATTTTCATCCATTTCTTGAGTTCTTTTTTTTTTTCCTTCCCTTGTCTTAAAAATTTGTTTTCCTCTACAATTTGGGGCATTATGACTTGAATAGATATCTGACGATCAGATTTGTCTACAAGAAGTCAGCTGGCAAGGCTGCTTTTCTCTGCTAAAGCTGAGAAGCTGATTGACATCATGAAAGTCTTCTGCGGGCGGGCCAATCCGACCACAGGATCTGTGGAGTGGCTGGAGGAGGATGAACATTATGACTACCACCAGGAGATTGCGAGGTAACGGGCGTTTTTTTATTTTTTTTCCCCACAGTTCACTGTAGTTGGGTAAGGCCATTGATCTCAAAGCAGATGCCTTGGAATTCAGTCTGAGTGGGGAATAGATTGTCACCAAGTGCCTCTGACCAGGGCAGTGTTGCTCACCAGCAGGTCTGCTCAGCTAGGTAGGTTTGTGTGGGAGTTCCACAAAGTCATACCTGTGTGGAGAGGCAGATGTTGTGTCGCAGCCATACCAGAGCCCCAGAGGATTTGTCTGGTGGACCAAAGAGGACCCAGGCTTCAGTAGTAGTAACGGCAATAGACGAGCTTATGAAATTTAATTATTGTGTCACTGAAATGATGACACATTTATCATATGGTTAAATTCTCTTTAACAAAAAAACGTGGGGGAAAGTGAATTTTTTTTCCTTTGGAGGGATGTTTAAAAGTATGTCAGGGAGTTACTGTTATTTAGCAATCATTAAGTGTGTACAACACTGTGTGAAGGCTGTGAATACCGAAATGAAGAAGATAAGGTTCTGATTCTCAGAGAACATGCAGATTTGTGGAAGAGACAGATAAATAAAAAATTATGACACCATGAGATGAAGGTCAGTGGAAATGGGCACAAAAGGGCATGGAAACATCAAGAACCACCTGTGCTGGGAGAGTGATAATTTGAATGATTTCCCAAATCTAAAGAGAGGGTGGTTGCTTTCCAGGCAGCAGGGATTATGTGCAGACTTACAAATGAGCTAGTTTGGGAAATGACTAGCAGGTCAGTGTGACTGGAGTGTGGTGTAAAGGTAGGGCTGTGGTGAGGGAGGCTGCTGGAAAGGGGTCATGTTGTAGTTGGTGAGACCAAAATGCTGGAAGAGGTTGTCTTAACTTCTAGCTTTGCCACTTAAGTCTGTGACATTGGCCAAGCTTCTAACCTTCTCTGAGCCTTGCAGTAGTAATATGTGCCCCATGTACAGTATAACAGTACATGGCTCAGTATAATAACATTTATCCCATAGTATGATACCCTTTTCTTACCATTGTTTGATGATTGAATGAAGTACAATGTTTGGTACAGAATAAGGGCTCAAACCCATTACTTTGTAAGTATTTTGGATGTTATTTTCTGAGTGATTGAGATGTTAAATAGGGAAGAAAAAAGATGAGGTTGCATTTTGGAACATTCCCTGAGAGCAGTGTGGAAAGAGTGTTTGGGGAAAAAAAAAGATTGTTTGAGGGAGCAAACAACTTGTGGGCATTTGGGTAGGTATTGCAGCCCTATGGCTGAGACAGCAGAGGTGAAGAGAGGTGGAGAAAGCTTTGAGGGAGCCTAAGTTTGGTAACTCTTGGGTGCAATGATGGAAGGAGAGAGAAAATTCAAGAAGCACCAAGATTTCTGATTTGAGTAACTAGGTGGATGGAAAATAGTTCCATTAGACGGAGAACACAGGAATGAATGTTGTTGGAGAGATGAAGATTAGTATCTGGGTTTGACCATCCAGATGGAAATGCCAGTGGGCAGATAAACTGTGGATCTGGACAGTTTGCAGTTATTAGTGAGAGTTGAAGCTGGAAGAGATTGCAGGCTTTCAGAGATTGTGTGGGATTAGAAAGGTAGAGGGCTGAAGAAAGAATCCTGGAATATCTGATGAGGCAAGACAACCAGCAGGGGATGGCCAGAGAGTAGAAAGGAAGAGGATGTTTCAGAAAGGGGAATGTCCAGCAGGGTCAGAGAAAGCCTGGCTGTTAAGTGATGGGGAGTGAGCTGGTGGTGTTTAGGGAGAGTGATGTCAGTGGAGTGGGAGGAGTGGGTGGGTGATGGGGCAGGGAAGATCGGGTGTGAAAATGCCCCTTAAGAGGTGAAGGAAAGTAGAAAGGACCAGATTTCAACTAAACACTCATACGTAGGTTCACATGTTAAAAACCTTGGTAAGTCATTTAAACAACGAAGCAGCAGAACCATTTGCTTTTGGTGTACTGCTCTTTAAAATGTGGCGTGTGAAATGCCTGTGTCACAGTTGCCTGGAGCACCAGTTCAAGTGCAGATTTCCAAAGTCTGGCTCCATCTTCTGGATGAAAAATTCTTTGCCTGTTTTGTGGGAAGCCCTCATGTTAAAAAAAAAAAAAAAAAAAAGGCTCTCCATTAATTCTGATGTTGATCGGAAGCTGGAGACTCTGTCTTTGGTGAGAGTCCCTTAACTCTTACCTGGAACTCTCAGAAAGCAGCTTTGGGCTGAATCTGCTGAATTCTGGGGATTATCCTAACCCTGCCAGAGATTTTTCAGATTTGTGTATTACTGTGGTAGAGCATGTGGATTAGCAGCCCTCTTCTCTGTAGTTTGGTGAGCTCTTCTTAGTTGTCCCTGATGACATAAGGGAAAGTGCCCTCGCATACACAGCAGGCATATAGATTCTCTTTCCCCGATTGCCCTCCTCAGTGTTCCTGCCATCTGTGGTTATCCCTGTATACAAATGTATGTAAGACTATGTGAAGCATTAGACACATCTGAGTTGTTCCTGAGGAAAAAAATTATATGGTGTATAACATAGTCAGTATGCTAGGACTGTGGAATTACCATGACAGGGCCAACTATCAGAGCAGTTTCAATCCAAGATTCTTTACTAAAAATAAACATGTTTCTCTAAGATTTTTTTTTCTGCAGTATGAGAGAATGACAGCTTATAGCTCTGTTAAAATAGTTTAAAATGGACCAGGATGTTTCTTCTATCTGATGTAGGAATGCATTTATGTATGTGAATATTCTCGTACGTTGATGTTTATTATTATTAGCAGAGGTTTCTAACCTGTCTTTTTATTTTTTTTAGGTCATCCTATGCTGATATGTTGCATGACAAAGATAGGGTAAGTATAAAAGGAAACTGTTATTTATTTATTTATCTTTTTGAAACTATTACCTTAAAGTGGTGTTTGAAACCTTCCACTACATGGTTAAAAACTGCCCCCAGAGGCACAGCTGTTAGAATGATGCAGAGAGGCAGCAATAGGGTGCACTGCTTGGGAAAGCATGAGTCTGGGTCCTTCTTGCTCCTCTGTTACTGACTTGAGCATGACCTTGGAGAAAACATGAGACCTCTGCAGATCTCATTTATTAGAATTTATAATGAGTGGGTCATAGTAGCTGATCTCCATGATCTCTGGATAAAAAATACAGTTTCACCTGGAATAGTCACTTTGTAATTTTAAAATAGAATCTCTAGAGGTCACTGCAGACTGCATTTTGTAAAGTGTATTTGGCTTTCACTGCAGAATTACATTTCAGCTTTTCTCCTTCATTTTTGTTTCATCTGAGTTCTCTTTGTTTGAGTTATGTTACAGTTCTGGTCTCATCATGGTTAGCAACCCAGGATTTCCTGGTCTCCCAGAGTGCTTAACTAGTCAGCCTCTTCTGGATCGTTCAGAAATTGGGAGACTTGAAGGAAAGGGATGCAGGGCCAGGCTTAAAAATTGAGCAGTGCTTGGCAGAAGGATCAGGGCACATGGTAGTAGGGCTGGTCATGAGGCTGTGTTGGTGGCAGTGTCTCTTTCACCCAGCCCAGATTAACTGCCTACTTCTTGGCAACACTGTGACAGAAGGGCCTCCTTAAGCACCATTAGTGTTCAGACTACACCATAGGGGCTAGGTGCCTCCCTCATTTTTGTCAAATATCCGAGTGCCTTTGCTGATCTGTTGAGGAATTACAGAATGGGGAACAAACATTGTTGGCTTTTGACTAATCCTCTGTAGTTTAATGTTCTTGACTTCTTTTTGAACTCAGGGGCCTGTGAGCCTCTCTGATTTTTCTTTTTTTTTTCCATTTTTTTTATTAGTTGGAGGCTAATTACTTTACAATATTGTACTGGTTTTTGTCATACTTTGACATGAATCAGCCATGGATTTACATGTGTTCCTCATCCCGATTCCCCCCTCCCACCTCCCTCTCCACCCGATCCCTCTGGGTCTTCCCTGTGCACCAGGCCCGAGCACTTGTCTCATGCATCCAACCTGGGCTGGTGATCTGTTTCACCCTAGATAATATATATGTTTCGATGCTATTCTCTCGAAACATCCCACCTCGCCTTCTCCCACAGAGTCCAAAAGTCTGTTCTGTACTTCTGTGTCTCTTTTTCTGTTTTGCATATAGGGTTATCGTTACCATCTTTCTTTTTTTTTCTTTACCATCTTTCTAAATTCCATATATATGCGTTAGTATACTGTATTGGTCTTTATCTTTCTGGCTTACTTCACTCTGTATAATGGGCTCCAGTTTCATCCGTCTCATTAGAACTGATTCAAATGAATTCTTTTTAATGGCTGAATAATATTCCATGGTGTATATGTACCACAGCTTCCTTATCCATTCGTCTACTGATGGTCATCTAGGTTGCTTCCATGTCCTGGCAATTATAAACAGTGCTGTGATGAACATTGGGGTGCATGTGTCTCTTTCAGATCTGGTTTCCTCAGTATGTATGCCCAGAGCCTCTCTGATTTTTAGTGTTGTCTCCAGAGAAGGTCCTTTTTGACCCAGCTTCCAGAGGATTTGGACAAATGGCGTTGTCATCCATCCGGTCAGCCAAGCCAGAAAGATGATGTCTTTCCCTTATCTAAGCCTGTAGTTGATTGGCCATCAAATTCTATGGTTCTTTCAACCCCACTGCCCGCTCAGCCCTCATTTACTGGTGTTGGCCCCTCTTTTCCTTCTTCTGTGTCCCTTCAGTGTCCTCTTGTTGCCTTTGAGGTAAACTTCAAATTCCTTGCTGGAACATTCCTAAGTCTTCATTATTTAACTCTAACTTCTGTTCTCCCCTTCCCAGTTCTACGCATGAGGAAATGGAGTCAGAAGTTGCTGGTTAGTGACAGTCAAGAAAAACATGTTTCTCTGTACTTTTGTATGGTTCCTTACATTTTGTTGTTGTTTTAAAACACTTCTATTATCCCATAAAATTATCTCATGTTTGTTTGTAATCAACCCTGGTACTCAGCCTTCTGGTTGCCCCCCCCTCCCCCAAGCGACCAGTGATAGGTTTTCTGTCTGTATAGTTTTTGCCTTTTCTGGAAATTTCATCTAAATGAAATCATATAATATGTAGTCTATGCGTCTTTTTTCCTTCATTCATCATTTGAGGGTCATTCATGTTGAGTGTCTTAGTATCCATTCCTTTGTATTGCTGAGTAATACTCCATTATATGGATATACTGTATTTTATCCATTTGCCAATTGATAGACATTTGGATTGTTTCCAGTTTTCAGCTGTTTTGAATAGTCCTGCTTTGAACAGTCACATGTAAGTCTTTGTGTGGACATGTTTTCATTTCTTTCACGTAAATATATGAGAGTAGAATTGCTGGGTCTATATGTTGAGTGTACATTATTTAACTTTGTAGTTTTAATATATTTGGAAGGCAAATAAGCACATGAAATAATTTTTTCTAATGACTAATGTTGTCAAACATAATTCTATGTGCTTATTTGCCATCCAAAAGTCATCTTTAGTGTAGTCTAGGATTATGAACACACATAGGACTCTATGGATACTGCCAGTTGTCTTTTAAGAGGCTCCAATAATAGCTTCAAATTTGGATAATTAAAAAGTGATAGCTATGCACATTTCATTGTCTTTCTTCTTTATGTCAGGAGAAAAGATATTTCTGATGTGCTAAATAAACATGTGGAGGTAAATTAGCAGCATGACTAATTTAGTCATTGCTGTCAGTCACCTTCAGACAACAGTCAATAACTTCAAGTTACAGTTTGTATTTTTTTGCATCATGTGATGGTTTTGTATGTTAAGAAAATTGAAAAAGTATTGCATGTGTTTTAGTATTTGTTGTGTAGAAAATGTAACTTTTTTAAATTAAAAAAATTAAAAATGATAGCTCATTTAATGGATGTTATTTATTTGGCACATATCCTAACCCTTGTTTCCTGTTGAGGATGCTGCTGATGAGTGTTCTCAGGTGATCAGCTCACAGATTGAACTGAAGCTCCCCAACCAGCTCCTAGAACTGCTGTCTTTCTGCTACCCCACAGCCATAGCTACACAGAGAAATCTGCACCATCCTGCTTTTTGTGGAGATAGTGTATTTGATGTTCATTTTCCTAGTTCAACAATTCTATCAGTTGCCATCCTGATTTTTTTTTAAACTTTTTTTCTTTCTTTGCCATAAAAAGCATATAACATAAAATGCCATACTGATTTTATCCAAGACAAAAATACAATTACTTTAGGAGTCAAATATTTTTGTGAGGCTTATCGTGAAAAATAACAGTCCCCTGGTGTATCATTTCCCCCAGACAAAACATTTTTATGCTTACACTCAGAGGCAACCTCCTTTCTTCTCTTTGAGCTGTTTGTTTTATGTTTACTTCCAGACCTAAATAACTATTATTTATTGAATTCCCATTGAGAACTAAGAATTTGGTATTCAGCTCCTCCTTCCCACTCGTTCTCCTTTCCTCCCAGCGCAGTTAAAATTTTTGCAAAATTAATATTCAGTATTTCGTTAGGCAAGTCACTTAAATTCTTTATGCCTCTGTTTTCTCATCTGTAAAATAGGGATAACAATAATACCTCCTTTTGTGATGAGGTAAACACCTACATAAACGTGTGTTAGTTAAAATCATGTTGACTTTATTAGGCATGTGTAAACACTGTTCACAGTTGAGCTATGTGATAATTTTGATTGCTTTTCCTTTCTTGCATTATTCTTCGTTAATAATTAACTTATTTTGCTTTGTGTTTTATGTAGTCATCCTTTTATGCCCAGAGTTTCTCCCAGTAGTCTAAAATTTCTTTCTGAAGGAAGGTAAAAACAACTGGCTGTTGTGTCAGTTTCATCTTAGAGGTTGTTTCTGGGGTCGTTTTCCCCAGCCTCAGTGTGGATTGGGTGCGTTCTGTCGTCTTGGTATCCTTGTTGTCTGTAGATTTCCTTTGCTCCTCTTTCTGTATTGAGTCCTCCACTTCCTGGGTCCCCTGTGTTCCTCTTTGGTTCCCTCCCTCTTTACTGAAGCTCATCCTTTATCACATTACTCTGAGAGGGTTCATGGGGAATAAGGTTTTTGAGGCTTGGCTTATCCAAAAACTTATTTATTCTGTCCTCACACTAAAGGCTGGATTCTAGTTTGGAAATTACTTCGCTTCATAATTTTGACATTATCACTGCATTTGCTTTTAGAGGTCAGTGTTGCTATTTTGAAATATAGTACTATTCTTTTTTTTTTTGGTTGCACCACACAGCCTATGAGATCCTAGGACCAGGTACTTAATTAGCCAAAGTGTTACAGAGGAGGGGAACAATAATCTACTTATATTACTAAGGACCTGAACTAAAAACAAAGAAACAATTTCCTGAGAAGAAAATATTTTTTAGCCCAGGAAGCTCTATGAATTAAGAGTCTAGTGAGGAAGCCAAAAGCCACATTATGTGTTTCAATGGGCTCCCCTGGTGGCTTAGTGGTAAAGAAACCCCCTGCCAGTGCAGGAGACATGAGTTCAATCCCTGGGTCTTGAAGATACGTTGGAAGAGGAAATGGCAACCTACTCCACTGTTGTTACCTGGAAAATTCCATGAACAGAGGAGCCTGGTGGGCTACAGTCCATGGGGTTGCAAAGAGTCAGACCCAACTGGGCACACAAGCACATGCATCTGTTTCAAGAGAAGGAATTGGTTACACAGGTATGGGAGGACTGGGACACGCACCAGAGTAACCTTGTGGTAGTAAGGGCAGGAAGCGACTCCTTTACCTGGGGATACAAAGGGAGAAGACTGGAGTTCCCAGAACCTAGACCTGTGGAGGAGAGGTCCTGTGGAGCTGATGCTCAGATCGCTGAAGGGAATCGCTGCTCAAGTGCTGCTCCTAGCTCTGAAGGGCCTGAGTAGAGTGTGTATGTGGGAAGGAACAAGCTTTCTCCTTCCTCTAGTTCCTCCATTGTCCAGTCCTCTAAAAGCTGGAAAGAGGAGAATGTGGTTTGCAGAGCGTGAGCCTCAGCATCTCTAAGCAGAGTATGGAAGAGTGGGTGTGGAGGGGAGAGACAACTACTTTATAAAGTTAAGAGGCTGACCCAGTGCTCCCGGAGCCTCGGGAGGCCTGTCCACCTCAGCCAGTGCAAGCCACAGAGGCCACGGGGTCAGGACTTAACTCTGCTGCTGCCAACTGTGACTCTAGAACTTCACAAAGCACTTATAATAACTGGTATGAAGTAACAGTTGTTTCTCCCTTTCTCTTAGAATATGAAATACTACCAGGGCATCCGGGCTGCTGTGAGCCGGGTGAAGGACAGAGGACAGAAGGCCTTGGTTCTTGACATTGGCACTGGCACAGGACTCCTGTCAATGATGGCGGTCACGGCCGGTGCCGACTTCTGCTATGCCATTGAGGTGAGCCACACTCTTCATGTGTATGTCCTGTGTCCTGTGTGGAAAGTCTCTTGTGTCCCTTGCACTTTCCCCATCCATTTGTTCACAGACATGCATGGGGTGTTCACTCCATGCCAAGCACAGCGCCAGGTTCTGAGAACACAGGGATGAATCAGACACCATTGCTTCCTCCAAGAGCTCGTTTTCTTCCCTGAAAACAGTGGTTCTCAGCCTTGACTGAATTTCAGAATCACTGAGGAGCTTTTAAAAAATTCTAATGCCTCGTCAGTTGTTGTCCTACACGCCCCTGTCCCCGATTTTAATTAATAGTTCTGGGATGTGGCCTGAGCATTGGGATTTTTTAAAGTGCATAAAGGTTGAGTTCTACTACCTTAAATGTCCTGACAGAGTCAGCTATCTTACTGCATTTACCCATAGTTTGGCAATCTGCCATTTCACTCCTTTAATAAAATATTAAACAAAATTATTTTTCTGGTAATGCAAATAATATGCTTCCCAGGTGGCATTAGTGGTAAAGAACCCACCTGCCAATGCAGGAGATGCAAGAGACCCAGGTTGGATTCCCTGATCGGAGGGAGACACCCTGGAGCTGGAGGAGGGCACGGCAACCCACTCCAGTATTCTTGCCTGGAGAATCTCATGGACAGAGGAGCCTGGTGGGCTACAGTCCATAGGGCTGCAAGGAGTCAGACGAGACTGCAACAACTTAGCACACATGCATGCGTGCGCAGTGTGAATAATACATACCATTATAGGAAATTCGGCAAATAGGAAGAAGTGTATTGACTCAGTATATAACTAACCATTGTTAAAATTTTGGTGTATTTTGCCCTACAAAATTTGTTTCATATGGTGATTAAGTTGCAGATGACAAAATAACAGTGGCTTAAACAGAAGTTTTTTGCTTTCTTCCATAAAGTGTAGAGGTCAGCACTCTAGGGTGTTCTGCCTAGACTCCTTCTAGCACCTGCCCCCCACCCCCATGTCTACAGGGTGGCCCTCAAGCTTATGGACTAGAAGGTGACAGTTTAGGTTGAGGACATACCGTGGTGTGTTTGGGAACAGTGTTGTCCAGAGTTGTGGCAAATGGTGTCATGGTAGAAAAACCCTTACGGTATATTGTAGCCAGACTCTGGAAGACCTGAGTGTCACATTAAAGACTTTAATATCGTGAGTAATGGGCTTCAGGTTTCTGTGATAGTCCAACTCTCACGTGATAGTTCCATGATAGTGATAGGGTTGTGTGTGTGCACGTGCACCCACGTACAGTTCTGTACACTTGTCTCAGGATTTCATTAAAATGATTAAGGGTCATTCTTTGCCTTTGGGGGTGTCATCAAGGCTCTGAGCTGATACAGAGAAATCAGTGTTTGAAGATAGTTGCTATGATAGCCTCAAGTAGATTTTATCTTCTTAAATGAAGAAGCCAAGACACACAGAGGTTAAAGTCTTAAGTCCCACAGTTAATAAGCAGGAGGGCTAGACCTGGATCTTGGTCTTTTGGTTCCTAATTTGGTGCTCACTCCACACTGGTAGCTTTGATAGGACGGTGTATGTGTGTGGGAGAGAGCGCTAGTGTGGGTGTCTAGGGTGGAGGCAGGGATGCCATTGACTGGTAAGAGGAGTTCCTCTTTCCAGTAACTTATTTTGTGGGAAAGATTCTGCATTTCATTTTGGACATGTTCAGTGTGAGACAACAGATGGGGCAGGAGCCGGTACCTTTGTGGACTGCTAATGAAAAAATAGGATGAGAACATATTTTTTGATAGAATTGGTAGAACTGTTTTCTCAGGTTTTTCCATATTTCCATCTCACTTACCTGGATTTCTAATTCTCTTGCTGTTCTGGCTTGTGACTCTCTCTTCCCTTTGACTCTTAAGATCTTTATGGTGGCCTCCCAGTTTTTGCTTTAGTGACTACCTGTTTGATTCTTTGGTCTTCCTGTCTTTGGACTGCCCTGTGGTTTTCAGCTCTGCCTGAACTGAACGGCAACAGGAAAGACAGGTCCAGAAGAATGAGTGAGGGAGAACTTGATGGTCCCTAGAAATGGAAATCTGAACCTTTTGAGGGTGGCATGTACAGTGGATTTGGGACTCACTTGCTAAAGATATGTCAGGTAAAGCTGGCAGTTAGGGGGTTGTCCAGGGAGAGAGAGTATAGTGAAAAGAGCAAAGACAGGATGTGTTCAGGGGGCTGAGGGAACAAGAGTGGCCGTGAAGTCACGTCCAGACAGAAACAGAGACCCTGGAAGGCAGGTGCAGATGGCGTGGAAGTCATGAGAAAGAGGGAGAGGTCGGCAAGTGCGGATGCTACTAGAGCAGCACTGTCTACTAGAACTTTCTGGTGGTGAAAATCTTCTTTGACTGTGCTGGCCGGTATTGTGGTCCCTAGCCACATGTGGCTGCTAAGCACTTGAAATGTGACTAGTAGGCCTGAGGAGCTGAAATTTTAAAATACCACTCAATTTTAATCCATTTACATTTAAATAACTACATGTGGCTACTATATTAGTGCAGGTTTGGAAGTTAAGCAGAATGGGGACTGAGAAAACTGTGGTTTGGCAGCTAAGGTTATTGGTGACCCCCTTTAAGCAATATTTTCAGGAGAGTAGGGTTGAGGATTGGATGGAATATAAGAAACCACAGGCATTGTCTGCAGGCTTCTCTTTTAGGACATTTGAAAAGGAAGGAATATTGGGGAAGATGTATTGGTTATAGTGACTTCTGTGGCAAAATGCCTTGAAAACCAAGCATGCTCCTGGCTTCCTCATTTTCTTTCTCCTTTTTAAGGGCAAAAAGAACTTTCCCAGGAATCTACAGCAAACCTCTCCTTGAATATATCATTGGCCAAAATAAGGTTAAATGGTATTTAATTTATTTCATTTACCTGGCAAGAAAGATTCACTTGCCCTTAGACCAGACAGTACACCCCTGGAAAAAAGATCAGTTCTCCACACTCATTTGAGGGCTAGGGGAGAACACAGGATGATGATGTTGGGAAATCAGCTTCGGGGTTCATTTGATAGTGTTTGAGGTGAGTTCTTGAGTTCTTGGTGGCTGAGGACGAGGCTGTGAAGCATGGACTCTGCAGGGTCAGCGGAGGAGATGAATGATAAGTCAAGGGGCAGGAGGGCTGAGAGGATGGTAAGAGCACGTGGATACTTTTGGGGTGGAAGCAGACTGATTGGTGAGAACTGAGGGTCTGAGGCCCTCCAACGACATCAAAACCATCAAACTAGAGCCTTGAAATAATTTGAAAATGATTGTGAAGGTTTTTTTTCCCCCTACCTGAGCATGTATTCTTTGTAGAAGCATATAGTGTTTTCCTCTTGATTGTAATAGAAATATGCTTTTGTGGCAGAAAATATAGTTGGGTGCAGAAAAGGTCTTAGAAAAAAATGGATATTTTGTCATTCAGACTAGTCACTTTATCATTTTCTAAAATCAAAATCATTTAAGAAATGCAAAATCATTTCTAAAATGCAAAAAGGCAAAATGGTTGTCTAAGGAGGCCTTACAAATAGCTGAGAAAAGAAAAGACGTGAAAGGCAAAGGAGAAAAGGAAAGATATACCCATCTGAATGCAGAGTTCCAAAGAATAACAAGGAGAGATAAGAAAGCCTTCCTAAGTGAACAGTGCAAAGAAATAGAGGGAAGTAATAGAATGGAAAAGACTAGAGGTCTCTTCAAGAAAATTAGAGATACCAAGGGAACATTTCATGCAGGGATGGGCACAATAAAGGAGAGAAATGGTATGGACCTATCAGAAGCAGATGATATTAAGAAGAGGTGGCAAGAATACATAGAAGAACTATGCAAAAAAGATCTTCATGACCCAGATAATCACAATGGCGTGATCACCCACCTAGAGCCAGACATCCTGGAATGTGAAGTCAAGTGGGCCTTAGGAAGCATCACTACGAGCAAAGCCAGTGGAAGTGATGGAATTCCAGTTGCTGCACTATTTCAAATCCTAAAAAATGATGCTGTGAAAGTACTGCACTCCATATGCCAGCAAATTTTGAAAACTCATCAGTGGCCACAGGGCTGGAAAAGGTCAGTTTTCATTCCAATCCCAAAGGAGGGCAATGCCAAAGAATGTTCAAACTACCACACATGCTAGCAAAGTAATGCTCAAAATTTTCCAAGCCAGGTTTCAACAGTATGTGAACTGAGAACTTCCAGATATTCAAGCTGGATTTTAGAAAAGACAGAGGAACCAGAGATCAAATTGCCAGCATTCGTTGCATCTTTGAAAAAGCAAGATGAAAGTGAAAGAGGAGGGAGAAAAAGTTGGCTTAAAACTCAACATTCAGGAACTAAGATTATGGCATCCGGTCCCATCACTTCATGGCAAATAGATGGGGAAACAGTGGCTGAGTATTTTTCAGGACTCCAAAATCAGTGCAGATGGTGACTGCAGCCATGAAATTAAAAGATGCTTGCTCCTTGAAAGAAAAGCTATGACCAACCTAGACAACAAATTAAAAAGCAGAGACATTACTTTGCTGACAAAGGTCTGTCTAGTCAAAGCTATGGTTTTTCCAGTAGTCATGTATGGTCGTGAGAGTTGGACCATAAAGAAAGCTGAGCACTGAAGAATTGATGCTTTTGAACTGTGGTGTTGGAAAAGACTCTTGAGCGTTCCTAGGACTGCAAGAAGATCAAACCAATTTCCTGAATATTCAGGAAATCAGTCCTGAATATTCATTGGAAGGACTGATGTTGAAGCTGAAACTCCAATACTTTGGTTGCCTGATGTGAAGAATTGACTCAGTGGAAAAGACCCTGATGCTGGGAAGGATTGAAGGCAGGAGGAGAAGGGGATGACAGAGGATAAGATGGTTGGATGGCATCACCGACTCGATGGACATGAGTTAGAGCAAGCTCTGGGAGTTAGTGATGGACAGGGAAGCCTGGCATGCTGCTGTTCATGGGGTTTCAGAGTCGGACACGACTGAGCGACTGCACTGAAAATTTCCTCTATGTGCGTATGGCTGCATGTGCATCTGTGTGTTTCATGCAGTGATGTGGTCGAAGCTGTGCAATCTAAATTGGGCAGGTGGGAAATGAAGAGATAGAGGAGCTTATGTTTAGGGACACGTGAAGGGTTCAGGGAAGACTTCCGTCAGGAGGGGATTTGTGCTGCTCTGAAAAGTTGGGTTTGCTTTGGCCTTGGTGGTAGGGCAAAGAAGGCTCAGGCTTGCCTCTCCTGCCTGGGCAGTGAGGAGGAGAGTGTGGCTGTGGCATTGGTAGTGCGTGTGTGTTGGGGGTGCTGGTGGGAGGGGAGGAAGGCTGGGTAAAAATGAGGTGGTCCATAGTATGGAGGGCCTCAGATACCATGAGAGAATATAGGCCATGTTCCAATAGCAATGGGGATTTGAGACAGTTTTGAGCAGGAGGGTGACCTGCTCACACTTATATCTAATATAGTTATAGTCTTACCTTCCTCTAGAGAGCACATACACTTCACATCCCAGGTCCCCAATCATGGTTTTGTGAGGCACATCCTCTTTGCATCTCCCTCTAGCATAGCACTGACACCTGCCATCCTTACTAGGTGGTGCAGTCTCCTTGGAAGTCCCCTGCATCCCTCCTTTGCCTGGTGTGTAGTGGGAACGCCTAGCTGCAAGTTAAACCTAGCAGAATCTCATCCCTTTGTATTCATTTCCATGACACACATTTAGAGATGCATGTAAATTACATAGTTGAAATCTTGTGTCTTTAGATCAAAACAGCCCAACTAATATTTTGCCTGTATCAAATGATAACAAAGTTCCATTTTGTGTATTCAGGAAGAAATTCCATAGTGGAGGAGCCTCTTTTACTGCAAATCATAGGACCAGAATCAAAGTATTATCTTGCTAACCAGGTGTTCAGTTCAGTTCAGTCGCTCAGTTGTGTCCAACTCTTTGTGACCCCATGAACTGCAGCATGCCAGGCCTCTCTGTCCATCACCAGCTCCTGGAGCCTACCCAAACTCATGTCCATTGAGTCAGTGATGCCATCCAACCATCTCATCCTCCGTTATCCCCTTCTCCTCCTGCCCTCAGCTTTTCCCAGCATCAGGGTCTTTTCAAATGAGTTAGCTCTTCACATTAGGTGGCCCAAGTGTTGGAGTTTCAGCTTCAACATCTGTCCTTCCAGAGAACACCTAGGACTGATCTCCTTTAGGATGGACTGGTTGGATCTGCTTGCAGTCCAAGGACTCTTTGAGTCTTCTCCAACACCACAGTTCAAAAGCATCAATTCTTCAGTGCTCAGCTTTCTTTATAGTCCAACTCTCACATCCATGCGTGACTACTGGAAAAACTGGGTGTTAGGATGTTATTTAACTTACTGGTCATTTTTATTTGGGTTTTCACTAATTTCTAGGTTTTCAAGCCTATGGCTGATGCTGCTGTGAAGATTGTGGAGAAAAACGGCTTCAGTGATAAGATTAAGGTTATCAACAAGCATTCCACTGAGGTGACGGTAGGCCCAGGTGAGAGCAGCACATCTTGTGTCGAAAGCTTTACTTGCTCTTGTGGGAGAGAGAAAAAGGTTTATTTCAGTTCCTGGGAGAGATGCACTCAGGTAATCGCACAGAATTGAGACCTGTCCATGTGCTGGTCTGAAGATAAGCGCTTCTCTATTAGTTTATTTCTCCACTAATTAAAATAAATGAGGAATGAGTAAACCAGAGCTAATCAAGTATATGAGTGTTTATGTAAACAAATGGAACCTTTTGCTTAAGCAAGTTGAAATACTTGTCTGGCTCAATATATCTGGTTTTGAGTTTGTTTGTTTTTTTTTTTAAGTTTTGAAAACTTTTATTTTACATACAAAGAGCTAGTATTATTTCCGCCTAGGGGTGATGTGCTGGATGAGCCATCTAAGGAAGTTCAGTTAGTCCAACTTAATGAAGCCGATGTCCTTTGCATACTGGCGGAAACACTGGCGGCACATATTGAGGCCGTATTTCCGGATCAGACCGTGCCGGTTTGAGCAGACCCGGCAAGAGCGAGAACCCTGGCCGAATTTTCTCGGATGGCTCCAGTAGAGCTGCTGGTGACCCATGTTGCTTTCTCAGTTGCAACGAGGTAAAAGGAACGAGAAAGCGTACACATGCGCTCTTCCTGGTTTTGAGTTTTATTAGACAGAAGCAAAACAGTTAAAGGTTGACAGTGAGAGGTTCACTTAGTTCCAGTATCCAGTCTCAGTATCCAGCGTAAGAGATTTGCTTGTGTAGCTTGGTCTTCGGGTTTTCAGAATATTTTTTATAGCCTGGGAATTTGAATCAGACTTTTGACATTTCACATGCTACTGACACTGGGAGAACACAGTGAAAAAGATTTACAAGAGAAACTTCTAGGATGAGGTTATGGATATTAAACATGCAGTATTTTAAAAGAAGCATCTACATAAATTCAGCATTTTTCTCACATTTGAAAAGCATTTTTTAATGGAGACTCTGAAATGTGCACAAAAGAAGGGATTGATATTCCCTTTATTTATTTTTAAAGTGCTCTGTGCATACAAAAGAGTGCACAGATCATCCCATTTTTAATCAACATTACTGGGGTATGATTTTTTGATTTATTTATTTGGCCATACCACACGGCTTGTGGGATCTTAGTTCCCTGACCACGGGTTGAACCTGGGCCCTCAGCAGTTAAAGTAGAGAGTCTTAACCACTGGCTGCCAGGGAATTTCCTATTGAGGTATAATTTATATAAAGTGGATGCACCCATTTGAAGTGCATAGTTTGAGTTTTAATAAATGTAAACACACTTGTTACCACTTCTACCATCAAGATACTAGAATGTCTCCATCATGCCCAAAGAGATTCCTCATGACCCTTTACAGGCATTCCACCGATATCTGTGGCCCTAGGCACTCACTGACCTGCTTTCTTCATTATAGATTAGATTTGCCTTTTCTAGAATTTTGAGTGAAATTGGAGTGTATACTTTTCTGTGTCTGCTTTCTTTTCTGTAATACAGTGTTTTTGAGTTTTGTCCAGTGTTTTATGTATCAAGTGTTCATTTCTTTCTGTTAGCATTACTTCATGTGGGTACGTTCCATAATCTGTTCATTCCTTTACCTACTGATGGACATGGGTAGTTTCCTGGATGGGTCTTTTAGTTCACTGATCTTTTTTTCCACAGTGTCTGATCTGCTGTCAAGCACATCTAGTGAACTTTTCATTTCTGATACTGTATTTTTCCTCTTTAAAATTCCCTTTGATTTTTTTTTTTTTAATAACTTCTGCTGTTCTTATGTGTTTGTGTGTTCCTTTAAATAGTTAACAGATTTATATTAGCTGTTTTAACATCCTTCTATTCCACTGCCTTTCTTTGTCTTTTCTGGGTTGCTTGTATTGACTCATTTTTACCCTGGTTCTGGGTCCTGTTTTCCTTCTTTGCCTGTCTATTAATTTTTATTCAAATGTTGTGTATATTGAGAGATTTACATTGCTAAGTGCTGAGTTTTGTTGTCTTCCCTTAAAAGCTTTGTCTGGCATGCAGTTGGGTTTCTTGCAGATCAGTTTGATCCTTTCAAGGCTTATTTGTAAGCTTTGTTGGCACAGGCTTAGAATAGTGTTAAGACAGGGTTTCTTACTTGCAGCTTTGTTGACATTGTGGGTTTAGTAATTCTTTGCTGGGAAAGTTGTCCTGTGCATGTGGAATGTTCACTACTGGCCTCTTAACTGGTGGAAGCTCATAGCATCTTCCTCAGCACCATTTGTGCCTATAAGAAATGTCTCCAGGTATTGCCAGATGTGCCAAGTGTGGGGTGTGTGCGTGCAAAATCTCACCCTGTTGAGAACCCCTGCTCTAGGGCTGCTTCAGCTATGCTAGTATAGCGTGACCTTTCTGGGGTCTCTCCTGAGTGCCTGGGTCATGGCTGATCAGAACTAGAGTGTTGCTCGGTCCTCTGAGCTCTGACAATTGTTCAGCTTATAGCTACATGGTCATCCTTTGCCCAGCCTTCTAGAGGCTTACCCTATGTGTGTGTGTGGATATATTCAGCAAGAGACATGAAGGGAGCCTTGCGCAGATTTCCGAAGCCCTTTTCCCACGTAGCTTCCTGTCTGACTCTCCTTTGCAAATTCCAGCTGCCTCCACTCCCCTGAACTCGTCTCTGCTATCTCATTCAGCAAGACACTTTGCTTGGCTTCTCACTATGTGTACCAAGGTCTGGAAAGTGCCTTTTGGCTAGAATCCAGGGCAGTAGTAGGGTTCACTTTGTTTCCTGCTGTTCAGTGTCCAAAAACACTTGTTTTATGTGTTTTGCCACGTTTTCTAGTTGATTATGATGGTAGATAGGTCTGAACCCAGTTACTCCGTTTTGACCCAAGGTGGAGAACTTGTGCCGTGTCACCTACTCTGTGCCCTCTCCTGTACCACCTCCAGGCTGTGTGTTGTTCACACACTCAGCTTTCTTAGTATCTTTCTATGTAGTGATTTTAACCTCAATAATGAAATAATTATGTAATTATATATTTAATGTTTCTGTCGCCACACGGCTGAAGCATCTTAAGCTCATGGACTGTGTGATCTTACTAATCATTCCATTCCATGACTTGGCACAGGGCCTGACATATGGACGAATTCAGCCATATTTGTTTAGTGAGTAGACTGTCAACTTTGCTTGGTCCTTAACCCCTGGTAAATGGGAAACACTGCAACTTTGATACTGCCGCAGTTCAGGCCTTCTGAAAACTCTCTCTTCCCAGGCCTCAGGGACATCTCCCAGTCTTCGTTCTCCTTCGCAGCTTCCTTCCTACTCCCAAAATGCTTATTTCCAAGCTTCTGTTCTGAGCTCTTTTAAAAAACAGCTTCTGGGTTTGTTACCTGTTCCCCCGAGATGGATTACGCACCAAGATGTGTAGCAGCCGACTTGGGGCGGCATTTATTCGTCCATCTAGTCATTTGGTGAAAACGTCTGAGGCCCCTGGAGTAACTGCCCCCACTCAGGCTCCCCCTGCACGTGTCCCTTTCTACAGAAGCATTCACAGGCTCTCAAGAAGTATTTCTTGAAATCCATTGGATCATAAAGCTCTGTTTTTGAAGCAGATTTGGACAGTAAATCATTTTAAGTTACATAATTGGCTTAATAAGTATTCAGAAGGTAGAATTGGCAGGGCTTGGTGATTGATTGGGATGTAGGGTGACAAAGAGGGAGGGTTCAAGCATTTAGCTGACGTTTGTTGACTGTTTTGGGGTGCTGCTAGGCATTGTTCTAGGCCCTGGGGTGCAGGGGTCGCCAGGCCAGCTAGGGTACCATCCCAGAGCTGGCCAGTGATGCCCATGTTTCAGGACTGTGTGATTGGTGGTGCCATTCATTGAGCAGAAACATTGGACAGAGAAGCAGGTGTGTGCGAGGGGGTGGTCAGCTTAGTTTGGGACAGTGTATTTCACTTGCAGTCTCCCTTGATATCAGAGGATGGGCAGTGACTTGGAGAGTGGTCTGTGTGCCAGGAGATGGAAGTTTCTTCTCAGCCTCTTTTCATGTCGTGCTGCCTTTGAACACACATGCACTTTATAGGAACTGGACAGGCTTACCTTTGTTATCTAATCACCACCACCATTCGAAGCAGATCTCGTGACCAACGCCTCTTTACAGATGAGGTGACTGATGGTCAGGACTGAAGGTTCAAGGTTAGAAAGTGGGATCCAGGCCCAGGACTCTATGACTCAAGGCTCATGCTCTTCTGCTGCACTTGCCTTTGAACTCTTAGGCTGTTCTTTTCTTGCATCACCCGTCCTTGTCCTCTGTGTAGGGAAGATGAGTGGGCTTTGTCAAATAATAATTCATGAGCCATTAGGAGTATATACAGTTAATTCTCCGTGATGAATACCCCTTCCAAAGTCAGTTTTGTTTTGGCTCATTAAAAATTGTAATTGTAGAAGTAAAATTACATTGAATTATGGAGGTTTAAAAAGTAGAAAAGCAGAAAGACCTTCCATAATCCTGCTATCCAAAAAAACTGTTATTTAGGGGATTGTTTGGCAGCAAGAAACTAACTTGATTCAGGGGGATTTAGTATAAGGAACTGGGGCCTCTGAATTCTGGATCTCAGTTGTATCTTTGGGTATCGATGGAATCAACCTCTCTCTTACTTTGATTTTCTCTCCTCTGCAGCCTAGAAGTATTTGAAGTACCAGCATTCAGTCTTTGCTTTTCATATCATTTTTGTTAATTTAATAGTTAATAGTTTAATTGTTTGTATCTCTGCAATTTGCTAGTAAGAGTGAAAACATTTTTGTATAGTTGATTGATTTGCTTTCTATTTTGAATTGTCTGTATTTTTACCTGGTGTTCTTTTGGAATGTTTGTAGGTTTTTTGTTTGTTTTTTTTAAATCAGTTTTACAAGCCCCTTGCAATATTAAATAGAAAAACTGAAAGAGTAGTACAGTGAACACCTATGTTCTCTTAAGCAAGACTTAATCAGTTCTTAGCATTTTGACATATATGTGTATACTAAGGTGGATTTTACTTTTTTCTGAACTGTTGGAAAGTCAGTTGCAGACATGATGACACTTCTAAACACTTTAGCATATATGTGTGCTTTCAGTTATAATGACCTGTTAACTTTTTTTTTTTTTTTACATATTTGTTGTAAATATTTGCTCTAATCTGTTGCTTGCTTCTGACTCTTCCCTTGTGTTTCTCAGATGGTGACATGCCATGCCGTGCCAACATCCTGATCACGGAGCTATTTGACACGGAACTGATTGGGGAGGGAGCCCTGCCCTCCT
This sequence comes from Cervus elaphus, assembly GCF_910594005.1. Taxonomy (NCBI): domain Eukaryota; kingdom Metazoa; phylum Chordata; class Mammalia; order Artiodactyla; family Cervidae; genus Cervus; species Cervus elaphus. The sequence goes on from NC_057818.1 coordinate 36,354,253, forward strand.
ATGAGCATGCACACAGGCACCTCGTGCAGGTAGGGGACTGACAGCCTCCCTCAGGCAAATTGTTGTGATCTCACTTGGCTCTTATCACTGCACAATACTTTGCACAGCCCCAGCCCCTCTCTGTATCCCCTAGGGCACCTTTTGATTCCTATGAGATTTTGGTTCTCCTCAGTCATGACTTCCTCTTGAATGCTGAGTCTTAGTAGGTTAGAGTCAAAAGACTAGAAACTATCTTCAGATTCAGTTCAACAAGCATTCTTACACTGTGTGTAAGGTCTTCTAGCATCCAGGGAGAAGTATAGGATGTCCTTCTTGCTTCCAAGATCCACACCAGTCAGCACTGGTAAGGACTTGATGGGCCCAATGGAGAGGTAGGCAGAAGCACTGCTGATGTTTGGTTTAAGGCCAGTGGAAAAAGTCAAGGGTCAGGACGGAGACGAGGGCCTGTGCGGAGAGGGCGGAATCTGGGAAGGCACTGAGGAAAAGGAGAGATGTCCCAGGCAGAGGACCTGTTTATTGGGTCAGTGAGAACACCAGTCTGCGGTGCTTGTGAGCTCACAGTGGAGAATGGGTAGAGGATAGAAGGCCTTGAATGCCAGGCTGTTGATAACCTTGAGTGGTGATAGCCTTTGACAGTTGTTTTGAGAAGGGAAAGATATGCTGAGCATGTTAGTTCAGAGATGTTGGCCTTGTTTTTTTATGAACATAAACGGGGAGGTAGAGACTGAGGCAGAGGCCAGCTGGGGAGGCGTGTGTGTCTGCTGCTTCTGCCGACACCTGCCCCGTGGGCACCGTTCTCATGAGCCTGGACCTGTCTCAGCCTGGAACTCTCTGCAGGGGTGCTTAAAATTAGTGCCCCTGAAGAGAGGAATGAGGCTCCTCCCAAGGCAGTTGGGACCAGAGTTCACACTGCTCACGTGGTCAGCATGTGAGGTACTTACTCTGCAGATTCCCATACTGTGAGATGTCTCATCATTTCCAAAATACAGAATTCTTTGTTTGAAATTATTTTTTCTCTACATTAAAGCCATCAATTAGATGAATCCCTGAAATAGAGAACAAGGATATTTAGAGTTATGTTAATGTTGTCCAGTTTGTCTTTCTCTGATTCGTCTCATGATTAAAAGGTCCACTAGCAGCTATCCTCAGCTTTCTCTCCCAGTTGGCCCATAGCGGCCAGGTGTTTGCTGTCCACTCTAATCATTGTCCCCATCTGCCCAGCCTGAACTTGAAGGAGCTATGGCATCATGGTCTCCAGTACCTTGTCCCTTTTCTTGGAGGACATTGGAGGTCATGAAACTGGGGTACTGGGGCATCTGACAGTCCATGTGGTGTTGCAGTGGCCCAGGAATTGGTCTCAGAAGACACCTTTATTGGTGCCTTCATTTTGCTGGACACTTTTTAGGGTACCAAGAATATGATGGTGAGCTCCTGGCAAGGCAAATAGGTGGGCAGGTGGTCACAGTACGGCTTGAGGTCCATTCTGATGGTGTGTGGTGGGGTGAGGTCTTGCCCACCCTGGTGGGGGAAGGTGGGGAGACCCCTAGTGCTTGGTGTGTAGAGGGTGTCAGATGAATGTGTTGGAGGATTGGAGGGAAACTGGATGAGGGGCTGTAGCCACAGCCAAGTCGGCAGTTCCCAGTGAGGCCAGGAGGTCAGGTCGGTTGAGGATGGACACAACAGTCTGCTGGGCTGTGCCGTAAGAAAGTTCTAGTGTTTGGGTGAGAGCTGCACTGAAGGGAAGCTCTGAGCCTGGTGCTAGGATTTCTGTTTAACAGGAAGACTTAGACTCTTTCTTCAAAGTCTGTGTGGGAGTTAATCAGCATGACAATTAAGGTTTATTTTTGAAATATTCAAGAGTGTCAGGTAACTAGGAACTTAGCTGACATAAATCATCTTAGACATAACATGTGTCCTTTATGCAGTCTAGTTTCTTACCCAAGGGGACTGGGCTGAAAACAGTTCACTGTCCTAATAGTGATAAGGCATTAGATGTTACTAAACTTGCCTCATATTAGGAAATAAATCTCTTTTGCTCAATGGGAATTACTGTGGGTCAGTGTAACTGGTTATTTTTTTGTTCTTTTGTTTTACTTTTTGAATATAAACTTAGGCAAATTGTGAAGCAGTGCCTCACAGAGCAACTGTCTATGCGCAACTGGTAGAGTCCAGGAGGATGTGGTCGTGGAATAAGCTGTTTCCCATCCGTGTTGAGACCAGCCGTGGAGAGCAGGTCATCATCCCCCCCTTGGAACTGGAGAGGTGCCCTGGCGCACCCTCTGTCTGCGACATTCAGCTAAACCAGGTGTCACCCGCTGACTTCACCATCCTCAGCGACGTGCTGCCTATGTTCAGGTACCAAGGAGCCACCCAGGGTCATGGCGCTTGGAGACACTTGGTGGAATTGGGTCTTTGGCAGTCGTTTTTGTGTTCATTTTGACATCAGGAGTCCATTGCAAACAAGTCTCATTGCAGGTGAGGTCACCATAAAAGCTTAAAAATTGACTGTGTGAGCTTAAAATCTGCCTCAGTTCCCAAATGTTCTTCCACAGTGTGGACTTCAGCAAGCAAGTCAGTAGCTCAGCAGCCTGCCATAGCAGGCAGTTTGAACCGCTGGTGTCTGGCCAAGCTCAGGTGGTTCTCTCCTGGTGGGACATTGAAATGGACCGTGAGGGGAAGATCAAGTGCACCATGGCCCCCTTCTGGGCACATTCGAACCCAGAGGAGCTCCAGGTAAGAGGCAGGAGCTGAACACATTTTCATGGAAATCAGGAAGTTGTCATCCACTTTTGGTCCTTGGAAAGGAGCATGTTGAGTCTTAGATTCAAAAGCATTTAGAGACAGAAGGGACTGAGTTCATGGTCAGTACCAGTGGTCACAGTGAACCACAGGGCAGCTTTTGTGTGCTGGCTCTCCTGTGTCTTGGCACAGCTACTATTAGACCTGGCCCCTAGAGTAATCCCAGGGGACCTCAGATTAGCTTGCAGTAGAGAACCACTCTGGGAGATACAAACTCAGGGAGATAGTGAAGGACAGAGGAGCCTGGCCTGCTGCAGTCCTCGGGGTTGCAAAGAATCAGACACGACTTAGCAACTGACCAGCAGAGAACAGCAGCCTGTCTACAGCCTCATTTTCTGTGACCTTAAAATCTACCTCCTTCAGCTCGATGGAAAGTGGGGAGGATGTGATATACAGAAAATGAAATACATATTTTATTCTTCTTTAATGTGTGGAAAGCTGTTCAGCCTCACTCATAAGAACCATGCAGATTTAAAATGCAGTGAAATACCATTTTTCACCTGTTAGTGAATAAAGTTCAAAGTCTGCAGACTGTTGGTGGAGCTGTGGGGCAGAGCAGGAAAGTGATGGTCAGAGCGTCACAGAGTACAGTGAGACCCACAGTGTGGCAGGATGGAAAGTGATGCCACTTCTAAATACTTAGGCTCTGGTTGGATCTGCCTGTGTGTAGCATGGCATGTGTACCAGGATGCTCACTGCAGCCCTGCTCTGATGGAAAAGACTGGAACAGCCTAGAGGCCACCAGCAGGGACCAGCTAAGTCAGTTCTCCTGCATGCTCAGAGGGCAAGGTGGCTCTCTGCACTGGTGTGGAACTGTCTCGAGGATAGATCAAGTGAAACAATGAGAGGTACAGAATAGTGCATATGGTGCGATTGTGGGAAAATAATGTGTGTGTTTCTGAGTGTATATGTGTGGTGTGTGTATATGAGGGTATCTTTGGAGGAATTTACAGAAATTTGTAAAAAAGTTTGCTTCTGGGAAGGGGGCTGAAGGTGAGGGGTGGAAAGGAAGCTTACTTTCACTCCATGAGCCTTTTATATCTTGAATTTTCTCTCATGTGCATGTTATCCACCCCTCTATACACATTGGAGCTTCCCAGGTGGCACTAGTGGTAAATAGTCCACTTGCCAATGCAGGAGACACGACAGACTTGAGTTTGATCCCTGGGTCAGGAAGATCCCCTGGAGTAGGAAGTGGCAACCCATGTCAATATCCTTGCCTGGAAAATACCATGGACAGAGAAGCCTGGTGGGCAGCAGTCCCTGGGGCTGTGAAGAGTCGGAGATAACTGAGCACTGTGTACACAGGGAGGAGAGTGGGAAAGGTGCTTCAGGGCCAGGAATCCAGTCTTCCCTCCACCTGGGAGGCCTTGGGACCAGCCTCTGTGTATTCTGATTTCAGTTATCGCTTGCTAGGCACTGGCTTTATTTTGATTGCTCAGCTGATGGTTCTGGGTGTACACATGGTGACTTCATGGAAGGCCTTAGCATCTCCCCTGAGTTTCTGCTTAGGTCACAGGGTCATGACTGCTGCAGGACTTCAGTCAGTCCTCCTGGGCCCTTGAGCTGCCCCAGCTCGACTCTTCACAGCCTCAGTCCACTGCAGGCTGAGAGAGAGAGAGAGAGAGAGAGTGTGTGTGTGTGTCTTGTCTGTCTGTCTGTCTGGTACAGGTTGGGGCGGGGAAGAATTCTCCCACAGAATTCAGATTGCCACTGGGCTGCTTTCTTCTTCTCTAGCATAAGAATTTCATAAAAATGTTAATAATTCTCATTTACATATCTTCAGAGTGTTCCTATGTATAGTTTCTCCCTGAATCCTCATATAAGACTCCCTGGGTAACCACAGAGAGCCTGGCCCAGTGAGGGGAGCAGGACCTCGTGTCTAGGTAACGGTGGTGGGTGCTTTTCCCCAGGTCTCCTGGCTGTGGGGCTTGTGTCATCCCTCTGCCAGTGGTGACTTTGGGACTGTTTAGAGTTTGAAGAGCTGCTAATGAATCTCCCTCATAACTTCACTGAGCTGCCCTTGATCAGCCTCAGACAGTGGCTTCTGTCACAGCTCTATAGCATTCGGACCTGGGAGTCTGGTGTGTGGGAAGGACCTGGTGACAGGGAAGTATCGCCGGGGCCTGGGAGGGGTCGGGGAAGGCATAGTAAAGAATGAATAACAAGTTTTAGAGAATCTTTTTTCCCCCTCCTTGTTACTGTTTATTATCCCCAGAGTGTATCTGGTTAGATTTGATTTCTAACTTTTACCTTCAGGGGTTTCCCTTGTGGCTCAGCTCATAAAGAATCCACCTGCAATGTGGGAGACCTGGGTTCCATCCCTGGGTTGGGAAGATCCCCTGGAGAAAGGAAAGGCTACCCACTCCGGTTTTCTGGCCTGGAGAATTCCAGAATTCCATGGACTGTATAGTCCATGGGGTTGCAAAAAGTCAGACATGACTGAGTGGGTTTCACTTTCACTTTTACCTTCAAATAGACATCTTAGAGAGATAGGAATGGCATTCACCGGACTTTAAGTTAAATTCAAGACCAGGTAGGATAGAATGTTTTAACTGAGGAAAAAAAAACCACAACAAGAGAGTTGTGAGTTAAGTTTGATTTGAAGCCAAGTAGGGATTATAGCCTCTAAGATAGCTCTGAGGAGCTGCTCTGAAAGAGGAGGAGGAGTGTGTGTGTGTGAAGATCAGTATATATGTGATTTTAACGAAAGGGAGATACTTGCAGTTAAGTACACATTCTGGCAGAAGGTTGTTGCCAGTCATCAGGTACAGATATCTCTGTTAATGAATTTAGTGCTTTTCTGGATATGAGAAGATACAAGAATTTGGGTTCATAAGATTTTCTGAAAATATCTAACTATCTGAAGCCGTGTTCTTTTGAGTTTTTCCCAGAGCACTGACTCTCTCATTCCTGATTGCCACCCTAAACTCCTTTCAGGATATGTTGAAAGTCAGGGACTACAGTGGTTAGTGACTTCATTCTTATAGAACCAGTGGTGAACAAACAGTATTTAGTTGCTAAATGCCCTCCTGAGAAGTGGTGCTGACTCTTTTTCCAATTTTTTATTTTGAAAATTTTGAATCCATAAAATAAGTGAAAACGAACATCAGTATGCCCACTACTTAAATTTACCAGTTGTTAATGTCGAAGAGTTGACTCACTGGAAAAGACCCTGATGCTGGGAGGGATTGGGGGCAGGAGGAGAAGGGGACGACAGAGGATAAGATGGCTGGATGGCATCACCGACTCAATGGACACGAGTTTGAGTAAATTCTGGGAGTTGGTGATGGACAGGGAGGCCTGGCGTGCTGCGATTCATGGGGTTGCAAAGAGTAGGACATGACTGAGTGACGGAACTGAATGTTTACCATATTTGTATTCTTTCTCCATCCTTCCAACTCCACCCCTTCCCCCCCACCCCTGACACACACACAGACATACCCCTCACTCACACACACACACACACACACTGCAGCCCTAAAGCCCACAGCGTTCATGAAGTTTTCGGGCCTTTGGCTTCTCTGACTTGAAAATTTTCTTCCTTATCTCTTTGGCCACAACAGCTACGTGTAGTTCACACAGTGGTCTCTCAGCGAATTGGTTTCTGGCTTGGGTTTTGGCCCCTGGATTTTTGATGCATTGCTCTTGTTGCAGCTTGGTGACAACTGGTTCTCTTCCTGTTTCAGTGGCGGGACCACTGGATGCAGTGTGTGTACTTCCTGCCACAGGAGGAGCCCGTTGTCCAGGGCTCAGCCCTCTGCCTGGTAGCGCACCACGACGACTACTGTGTGTGGTACAGCCTCCAGAAGACCAGGTGTGCCTCCGGCCTTGTGGGGTGGGACACTAGGCTTGTGATATTGTGGGTTCATGTAAATTCCCTCTATGGACCCTGTAGAGGTTTGAGTGGGCACATTTGTATCTGAACCAAATAAGGGCAAAAGTTTGTGGCTGGGTCCCTGTTTGTGTGTACTGAGAGGAGGCTACCCCGGTGGTAGGACCCCCATTTGGGGCAGAAATATATATGAGAAGTCTTGAATTGGAGGGCCTCTGACCTCTAAGGCCCACTCAAGAGCCAGTGCCTAGACTCATGTCCCCTGGAGGACCATGGACGTGTCCCTTGCCCACCTTGATTTCCCTGGTGTAGGTCCCCGTGCTGTGCCGTCATGCTCGCCATTGCCTAGCAGGTCCTCATCCTATATTTGTTCATTTTCTGGTCCAGTCCCGAAAAGAATGGGAGAGTCCACCCAGTGCGCCCCGTGTGTGACTGCCAGGCTCACCTGCTCTGGAACCGGCCTCGGTTTGGAGAGATCAATGATCGGAACAGAACTGATCAATACATCCAGGCCCTGAGGACGGTAAGTGTCCAGCCCTTTGGGTGGTCACAAGCCAGAAGGGGTTTGTCCTGTGGACCCCAGCCCACTGCTCACTTATGATCAGTTGTTTTGTCTTCTGTGCTCTCCTGTCTGTCCACGAGTGGCTTCAACTGGCTCCTACTGGGTGGGCGTTTGAGCTGAGGCTAGGAGCTTGTTTCTGGATCAATAGGGGCTTGTTCTCTGCTCTTCTATGGGAGCCTCTCCCTAGCCCTTGCTGTTGTCCCTCTGGACACTTTGCCTTTATGGTCACCAGCAATTCCTTTGGTGATCCTTGAGGGTTCAGCCACCCCATTATTCTTCTCATTTGCTGTTTTCTTTCTAAAATTTTCTAGATTGTAAATCTGGTCATGTAGCTTTTCTGGAAAACCTTTGCTCCCTGCTGCGTATAGAAGGGGTCTCTCAGCCTGGGGACCACACACAAGGTTTGGATAGAGGGTCTCTGGACCCCTTGGAGTTGTATGCAGAAATATGTGTGCATGTATGCACATGCCTGCATTTGGGGGAGTGGGGAAGGAGGATCCCAGACATTCTGAGTTTCTCTCAGAGGGATCTGTGACTCACAAAGGCATCCCTGATTTGAGGAGTCATTCGACATGCCTGTGGCTATCTGTGCTGTGACTTCACAGGGAAGAGGCCTGTGGTCATGCACTGGGGGGTGGCCTCCGATAAACAGGGCAGGCCTTCAGTGGGGCCTTCTAGGATGGCTTGAGGAGAGTCTCCTGACAGTGGGGTCTGAGTGGGGAGAGGTGAGGCAGAGGGTGTGTTGGAGGGTGAGCTGGTTGCCACCGGGGCCTGGGAGGCACTATGACTGTTGTTGGGGCACAGGAAGATGCAGCCAGGCCATGTGGGCGATGGAGTGAGGAGGAGATGGGATTGAATGATCACAGAGTAGGTTAGGGGGTCAGATGGAAAATGTGCCTGTCAGTTTGTCAACAGGAATTTTCTCAACATTGTAAGAAAATCTGTGCTGAGGTTGCTCTTTTCCTGCAGGTGCTGAAGCCAGACAGTGTCTGCCTGTGCGTCAGTGATGGCAGTCTGCTCTCCATGCTGGCCCATCACCTTGGGGCAGAGCAGGTACTGGCCGTGTGCCTTCTGCCAGCTTCCTGATGACGCTCTTTAGTCACAGTTTTGTGACTAAAACTCTTTGCAAGTGCAGCCGCCACAGACGTTGTGGGTGTGCTTGGGTTGGTGTCTGAGGGGTTGTTGCCTCATGTGCAGGTGGGAGTCAGGCTGTAGCTGTTGCCCTGTAGCTGCAGCTCCTGAGTCTGAACCCGGGGTCAGCACAGAATGTTGTACTATCCAGGGGGATTGTGAGCACAGATGTAGTTGGTTAGGTATTGTCCTTTGCTTTGGAGTTGCTTTTCATGTGGGATTGTGGTTTCCCAACCAGGGATGGCACCCATACCCCCTGCATCGGAAGTGTGGAGTGTTAACCCCTGGACCACCAGCGAAGTCCCTGGAGTTGCATTTTAATCTGTATTTACTTTCTCTGTTGAGTGCATCTCTTACAACTAATAGCATGATATTCTCTTTAGGTATTTACAATAGAGAATTCAGCAGCTTCTCATAGACTGATGAAAAAAGTAAGTGATAATTGTCGTTATTGAAATAATGTGGGGACCTGTGGGGCTTGCCTTCCTGAGTCTGGGATCAATTGCTTTGAATCAGTGTCAGTGTCAGTGCCGAGGGAACTGGGGGGAGTAGCAGCTGCCAGTGACTCTCTCATGACTCCTGAGTCGAGAGCTGGCCTGAAAGTCTTCTGGAGCTGTTGTTGAATAGCAGCGAGCAAAGTTTAGACTCTACTTTGTGTTTTGTGGCTGAAGAAGTGTAGGCTTTTCTCCTCACTTCACTTAAGACCAAAAAACCAAAACTCCTTGCAGTGATAGAACTAAAGTTATTGTTTCTGGGGCACCAGCACCCAGGGAGTCACTGCTCACAAGCTGTCCTGACTGCTTGGTTCTGTGCTGGTGTTTCACATCCTGGCCAGTGACTGGTTTTGATTTCCTTTTGAAGGATAACCCACCCCACCAGGACTACAAGCCTACTTCTGAGCCTTGTCAGTGTGCCTGCAAGAGACATTTCTATTGCTCTTAAGACATTTTGCTCATGATGTCACCTGCAGTCTGTAGGAGGCCCTTGGAGGGGAGAAATTCAGCAGAGTAGCTGAAAGTGGTGCTCCAGAATCGTTTGGCCAGAGAACTGCACACAGATAAAGCAACTCTGAGTTGTGTTCTTTTTCTCAACAAAACCAACACTTTTGTTTTCCCTCTAAGATCTTCAAGGCCAACCACTTGGAAGACAAAATTAATATAATAGAGAAACGGCCTGAATTATTAACACCTGCAGACTTGGAGGGTAAAAAGGTGAGCTGAGAGTGCTGTGCATTTGCTCTAGAAAGCGTGGCTCTGAGATGGCCTGACTGCCTCCTTCTCTGGGTCTCACCATGGGTCCCCCGCTGTTGAGGGTGTGATGAGGTTCACAGAGATGCTTGATGAATGAATACTTGCATTGCTCTCCAATCGCTGCTCTTTATAGTGAGAGCAGAATGGCTGTGCTGGGATGGGCAGAGACACATAGTATCCCCTCCCTTTTTCCGTCACAGCACTGCTCCTGAACCCAGGCTGGTAGTGAGAACCCCGAGTCCCAACCACTAGGCCACCAGGGAACTCCTGAGATTATTTCTGAAGCACATTCCTTCTCGTATTAAACCCTGATTAAAGCTTTTAGTGATCCCCTCTTGCCTCCAAGGCATAGTTCAGTCTCCTTTTCCTGTTATCAGCTACCTTTGGGTGACCTGGCTCCTCTCCACTGCTCTGGCCTCATCCTTTACTGTCCTACCCCGCCTGCTCGTCTAGCGAGCTCCCAGAAGGGCCTTGCTCTCATTGTCATTCACACCCCTGTTTTGGCCTCTGCCCATACCTCTGCTTGGACTCCCTGCTCTTTTGCTTTTCTGTCTCCTCTTCATGCGTTTGTTCATCTGATCAACAAACTTTCACTGACATCTGCTGTGGGCCAGGCACTGTGTTGGGAATACTGTGCTGCCAGTGTCCCCACTTCTCTGGTCTCCGAGCCTGGTGAGGGAGACGGACTAGTGCTGATAATAAATTGTCAGGATAAAGCTTTGAGTAGGATTTCCAGGATGCCATCCTGGAAGCTCTTCCTGAAGCCCTTAAAATATCTAGGGTCCCACTGTGAGCCCCTTCCTTGTTCTGTCAGAGCTTACCACACTCTGAGAACGGCACCCAGCCTCGTGTGCTCCCCTCTTTCACCCTGCGCTCCTGAGGGCAGGGCTCGTGTCTGTTTCTCATCTTTGTATCCTCAAGGGTAGGTGCAGGCCTTGACGTGTGTGTGGACTGACTGACTGACTGACCAAGTGGGTGAGTGAATGAAAGAATGAATGTGCCTGTGAAACTTGTCCTTTACTCTTCAGCTGAATCCTTCTGATAACCTGGGCCTGCTTCTCTCTCTGATCGGCAGGTTTCTCTCCTCCTGGGTGAGCCTTTCTTCACCACCAGCCTGCTTCCATGGCACAACCTGTACTTCTGGTATGTGCGGACTGCTGTGGACCAACACCTGGGGCCTGGCGCTGTGGTGATGCCCCAGGCCGCCTCACTGCATGTGGTGGTCGTGGAGTTCAGGGTAGGCCACCCAGAGGTTTTCTTGGCAGGGGGTGAGGGTTTCTTGTGTGGACCTTGGATGTAGATGGAGCACCTAGGGTCTTCATGGTTTGAACCTCTCTTTTTCTGTATCAGCACACCACAGGGCTGAATAGAAGAGGCTCGCCTTTGTAAAAATGAAGTAATTTGGCACATGAAATGGAAATGGCTGTGTGTTGTCATTTTACAATTACGGCTTATCAGGATAATTTTAAAATATAAATTGAGAGTTTCAGGAGACAAGCTGTGCAGCTTGCTCTGCTCTCATTAAGGGCTGAGGCTCCAGTTGTTAAAAGCGTTTTGAGATGGGCGAGTCAGCTTCCCTATGTAAGAAAAATGGAAAAGCTTCATTTTCATTTTCTCATCAAAGCAGAACCATAGTCACAAAGTCATTTTGGGAAAGGTATTTTTTATTAAAAGGATTTTTAAATGCTTTTAACCTGAAATATAGAGTGAACTTCATTTGATGTTTCTTTGATAAGGATGGCTTTATCCATTGGTAGCTTAGTGGTTCTGTCACTTACTTTTTGGCCATTTCTTCTGCGTTACGTATTTACTTGACCAGATTTCCATGGGAATTCTGGTTTTCATGGCCAGTGAGGGACTATGGAGAATGATGCTGTTCCCAGGCATATGTCCAAGAGACAGAGGACACCGATTTGACTGGCTTGAGTAACCTCTGGTCTCCTTCTAGGATCCTGTTGTCCTCACACTCTCTTATGGGCACAGAGGCTCAAGAAGTGGTTGACAGAGTTCTTCCCAATGAATCAGTGTTCAGGATGGACAGGGAGGGGTTAGAGAGCCTGTCTGAGTAGCTCTGGTCAGCTGTCCCTCAGTGAGAGGGCTTGGGATCCTGAGAGGCTTTGCAGGTCTGAGGAACCATCCTGGGTCTTTGGTGTCTTTGGGTCCCTTCAGCTGTGGGAGTCTCTTCCAGGCCCGTGGGAGCAGCAAGACGTGCCTCAGGTTTGGAGTTGGGGCAGCCCCAGCCTCTTACTCTTCCTGCTCCTGTCACCACACTTGCGTGTGCCTGAGTGGGTGTCGACATCTATGTGCTGTCCCACAGAACCATGGCCATGCCTGCCCACCCACCCCCATTGGGTGGGTGTGAGTGTTGGCGTGCCCTGGCGGGTGGGTGTCAATGAAGGCTATACCTTCCTTTCAGGACCTGTGGCGGATCCGGAGCCCCTGTGGTGACTGTGAAGGCTTTGATGTGCACATCATGGATGACATGATTAAGGTATGCAGGGCCGCAGCTCCCGCCACAGTGTTCCATCCACACTCCATCGGGCCACAGGCTTCTGAAGGGGATGTCTGGCTTCCATGGAGGGACCTGGGTTGGGCAATGTGGGCAGTATGCAGAGAGCTCCTCTCTTGGGGGCAGCAGAAGCAGGCATACCTGTTCTACTTGGTTCACCGTGAGCATGAACCTGAGAGCCACTGCATCTCCAAGTCTGGCTGGTGTTAGGCCATTCTCAGCCTGGGGCTGTAACCCCTGAATCAGAATTTTGGGCTGGGGCCCGTCTGTCACCAGACCACTGGAACCACTCCTGCCAGTGTCAGCAGCTAGTTCTTTTTTGGGATGGCCTCTCCAGAAGGCGATTTTGGCAACCTTCTGAGCCAGCTGTTTTCATTTTGGGGACCTCATTTCAGGGGACGGTGCTTGAGGATGGAGGTGGGTGGGATATAGAAGGAGGGTTCCTGCAGGGTTATCTATACATTAGCAGGGGATCCAGTCAGCCACCACGGTCTGCAGCTCCCAGAAACGAGGGCAGTCATGAAAATGCCAATGATACTTGACCAGGATAGATGTGAAGAGTCACGAGCCCCGTGAGAAGGGCAGGACAGAGAGCACCATCACATTTTATGTATTAAGAAAATTCACACATGCAATAACTAAATGGAAAGTACAAAGTATATACAACATTTAAAATTTTTTTTAATTATTAAAAAAATTACACATACAGTGAAAAAGGGGTGAAGTAGCAGACACCAAAATGTTAGTTCTGTGATGGGAAGTGGTTAGTTTTTCCTCCCTTTTGCTTCTTTCTGTTTACATTTTCTACAGTGATTGTGGGTTCCTTGTGTAAACATTTTTTAAGTAAAACAAGTCCAGTGGACATTTGCAGTTTTTCATCTTACCTGCCTGCCCACAGCAGATCACTGACTGTACCATGCTCCTGGGAACATCACACACTCTAGCTCCCTCTGGCCACTTCTCAGTCTCCTTCCTGGATTCCTCCCCTCTTCTTATCCCCTGAGGTGTCCTGTGTTCTAGGGCTCCCCTAGGTCCCTGCCCAGACCCCTGTGGCTGTCTCCATTCTATTTGCTGGCCAATTGCCTCCTCTCTCCTGAGCTCTGACCAAAAAGCTGAGAGCAGTGACTCCACTGAGATGTCTTCAGGCGCTCCTACCCACTGCCTCCAGAATCCACCTGCTCCTCCTCCGCCCCTAGTCTGGTCCCTCCCAGTGCTGCTGTCCTAGACCCGCTGTCACTTCATACCTGCCGGCAGGGCTCAGGGCCCCAGCAACCTCCCAGACAAGCCTTCGCCTTCTCATTCAGCTGGTTGTTGGGTTCCATAACCACCAGGTCCTCTGTGAACAAGTTTTAATTCCCCACTGTTACTTGTCTGGGCCACTTATATCTCGTGTCTGACCATATACCCCGCTGCTTCTCCCATCAGCCTTTCTCCACAGGGAGCTTAAGTGAATCTGTAGATCTGAAGTCTGGCCCTGTCTGTCCTCTGCAGGAAAACCCTGAGCCCCCACCTTCACCCCTGCAGCCAGCCCCCGCCACTCTGCTGGCTGCACTCTGCTCTCTGACTATTCCCTGCTGGGCTGTGTGCACTCTGCTCTTTGCTGCCAGCTCCTTGGTAACCTTCAAGAGGCAGCCTAGAGGTCACCCTTTCGGGCAGCTTTCCTGCCCAGCCCTGTTCTTAGCCGGTCAGTGTCCCCTGGACACTGCAGTTGTTCCCCAATTGTCTCCTTCTAGACTGGTAGCCTTGTAGGGTGGTGATCTGGCAGCTGTAGTGTCAGTAAGGGTCACTGAATGGGCAAGTGTCCAAGTGATGGGTGATTTCACCAGTGTAGGCCGTTGGTCAAGGTAGCTTGTGAGATGGGCAGTGGCTTTGAATCTTAAAAGGCAGAAAATGAAGCTGAGTGCCTTGCTGAGGAGATTGCTTGTGAGTGGTGCCAGAAGCCAGCTGGTCTGGCCAGGCGCCTGTGGTCTTTTATGGGGGTTCACTTGCCCCACATGACCATGGCAGTTACCGTGAGGGACCAGGGCCATGGCAGTTAGGGACCACTGGCATAGATAAACTCTGGAGATGGGGACAGGAGCCCCTTGTTTCCTGGCCACCTGGCTCTATCTCTGCAGACCCCGGCCTTCTCTTCCCTTCTCAGCGTGCACTGGACTTCAGGGAGAGCAAGGAGGCCGAGCCCCACCCGCTGTGGGAATACCCGTGCCACAGCCTCTCCGAGCCCCAGCAGATCCTGACCTTTGATTTTCGGCAGCCAGTCCCCCTGCAGCCTGTCCATGCTGAGGGCACCATCGAGCTGAGAAGGTGAGCGGAGGCTCCAGTGTCGGGGAGTGAGGAAGGAAGTGGCAGGGCTTGCTTTCTAATAGTTATTGCCTGAATGGCTATAAGCACTTACTTTGGCCACTCTCATGTAGGTGGGATGGCTGTCCTTGTCTCAGCCTTGCCCTTCTTCAAGTGGCCCTGAAATGTGTGGGGGTCCCCATAGCTTCTGGGTAGGGGAAAGAGCCAGAGTGGGCTTGCTCATCCTCCCATATCTGAGGCTCCCTTTGAGCTCAGCGGCATGTTACACACAGCTGCAGAGAAATGTGAGTTTGGTTGCTATGGTTACCCATTGGACCATATTCTTTCCTGAACCCTCCTGGGAATTGAAGCAGCTTAAGAACTGGCAGGGGCTATCATCTTGCTACATGGTCAGGCCCATCCAGCTCCAGCTCCCTTCACGGGGAGGGGCATCTGCTTCCTGGAGGAAGCCACCTCTTGTAACTGGGTGAGGCCATGAGCCTAGAGCCCCTTGGGGCTCCTCTGACAAGGAGGAGGCAAGGCAGCTGCTTGTCTGTGCCTGCTGCCCAGAGTTATCTGGGAGCGATCTAGACTTCGATGCCTGGACTGCTCTCTCAGCCTTCTGGGCCAACCTTTCCATGATCTCAGGTGGAGGAGGCCAGGCTGGCAGCCAGCTGGCCCTGCCCCAGGGTTACTCTGAATACTTGGCCAGACTGTGGGGAGTGAGAGTGGGCACTTTGGTTGCTCAGCAAGAAGGCCACTTTTACTAAGTGGCCTTCATTCAGTCTTAGGAGTCTTAGGAGTCTCCTGACAGGGCAGGATGGAAGTAGGGAGGATGAGTAGTTTCTGAAAAGCAGAGGGCAGCCATGGCCATGCCAGTCTTTCGTGCAGCCATTTGTTTCTGGTCCCTTTCCACCCCCCACCCCATCTCTAGGCCCGGGAAGAGCCACGGAGCTGTCCTGTGGATGGAATACCACCTGACCCCGGACAGCACAGTCAGCACCGGCCTCCTGAAGCCTGCAGAGGACAAGGTAGTGCTGTGTGCACAGGTCCCTGAGGAGGCGGACCCTGAGAGCAGGTGTCATCATGCCAATCCTTTGAGCTCTGGGTGTTCCGGGTAGTGACGTCTCAGTGGTCCTGGGTCATCCAGCTCCGAACAGCAGTTTCTCACTGCAAGCTGCCTGGGCTGGAGGCTTGCCAGGAGGGGGCTGGCTAGGACATCAGAAGCCCTCACTGCCTTCTTGCTGCTTTCTCTGCAGGGGGACTGTTGCTGGAACCCCCACTGTAAGCAGGCCGTGTACTTCTTCAACACCACACTTGACCCCATAGTGCCGCTGGGCGGCCCGCAGACCGTCACCTACACTGTGGAGTTCCACCCAGACACTGGAGACATCACCATGGATTTCACACTCTCAGATGCCCTGGACCGTGGGTGCTGACCCTCACTTGTTGAGAAATAAAGTGGAGGAGGGCTCTGGGCTCTGAATGGTGGCTTTCTGTGGAGAAAAGTGAAGGCACCTTGCCTTTTAGGACCCATCTTGGCCTCAGGGATTGGAGGAGACCACTTCCTATTTTGTGTTTTTGCTCTGCTGGCTCCTTGCTCCAGATACGGCAGGAAGTGGGGATTACTTTGGAACTGAGAAGGGGCCAAGGAGCCCACCCGCAGTGGTTTTTAAAGTGCTCAGAGAGCTTCATGGCCACAGTGTCCCTCCTGCTCTCCCTGGGAGGGAGCCAGGGCTGACTGGGCCGGGCGGGTCTGCTACTCTCCTGGAGCTGGGCCAGCCTGGCCTTGCGCTCTGGGTACCTTTGAGTCCACTTGCCCACTCCAGCTCAGAGAGGCTCCTATGGGCTCAGTTACTGATGTGGCTAGGCTCTGGGTCTTGAAGACCCTGGTAGGGCCAAACTGAGAACCAAGTTCAGACTCTTTTTGTTTGCTAGGTAATGGCCCCAGTCCACATTTGTAAGGGTTTGGCCTCCGTGTGCAGCAGCAGCAGGTGACCAAGACCAGCACCTGGACACCAGGCTGCTCTTCTGAAGTCAGGGCGGAGGCTGTCCCAGAGCAGTTCAGACGCAGATCCAGGATACCAGCCAGCAGGAGGAGGGAGCCTGAAGGTACAGCCCTTTCCCACGTGCCCCCCTTCTAGCAAAAGGACCTCATCCCCCAGCAGCCTGGGCAGATGGGTAGTAGTGCAGGCACCCCGGCTTCGCCTTGCCAGAGGACAGGGAGTCCCAAGGGGGCCCAGCCTGGCTTCTTCTCACACACAAGGCCCCGTTCTGCTGTTTACTCTAGTTCCAGAGGGAGTGAGTAAGAGAACCCACGTGGCCTGGTTTTTGAGTGGTTCCGGGCAGACTCAGGCTGTGCTTATCACACGGGGAAGGTCAGGAAAGGTAGGCCCTGCACGGCGTTCTCCCCACAGCCCCGCCTGGCCGCCTGGCCTGCTGGAGTCAGAGCAGGGCCCAGACCAGCTTTTCACTCAAATAAGTGCAGAACACCAGCCTTGAGCCTCACAGTTTTATTTTTTTTTTTCCTCATTATCCATCCTTCTTTTCAGCACCAGTAAAGGAAAAAAAAACACTTCTCTTTTCAAAATACTTTTATCAGGTGTAAAGATTGTTTTTCTTCTAGGGAAGAATCGTTTGGATAATATATTTGATAACATTTTTACCAAAACCTTAGGTGTGCTTACCATAGAAAACCCCTAATGTCCCATGAGGATACAATACAGAAAAAAATACAGAAATTAAAAAAGTGTTTTTTTTTTCTTTTTTAAAACAGTATTTCTAAATTTCAGCAAGTTAATACAATAGTTAAAAAGCATCAAGATTAATACCCATACTTAAAACTGAAGGTGGTTTGGACAGATGAAGTGACCGTTTTTCTCTGAAGCTGACCTCTGCCTCCTGGCTTCTGTGGAGGAGGCTGGCCCGGGGCAGGTGCAGGGCCTTGGGGATTTAGGTGACACCTGTCCGTCCTTCCAGGCCTAGATGCCACAGAAACATCTGAGATGTTTCTTTTTTAAAAATCGAAGTGGAAAAGTCTGGCTTGTACACAGCCCTGGGGGTGCACAGGTTTGATGAAACTCGTGGCTGAGCGATGGCGGCCTCAGCACTGAGGCCCCAGAGGGCAGCGCAAGGGGAGTGGGGAGGCAGGCAGGCCCTTCTCTGGAGACCAGGCAGGCTGGGCAGAGGCGACTGTGTTAGGACGGGAGAATGACTGAGGCACAGGGAGGTATGACTTGGCCTAAGGCCGCCCCATGTGTAGGGAGAGAAGCATGTGCCCCGTGCCCTGGCTCCCCTCCAGCTGCCCCGGGAGGCCAGCAGCCCCTCTGAGGGCTGGAAGCTGTGCTGGAGTCACTCCACTTCAGGAGCCAGGCCCTGCCCCTGCGGCTCTCCTGGGCACACAGCTGGCTCACAGTCTGGGGCCTTGGCTCAGGCCCAGACGTCTGGGTATCACATCTACCCTGTCGAGCTCCACCTGCGAGCAGATTTCTGGCCGCTCCTAGGATTGGAGGCCTCTGACCCAGGGAAGCCTAGCCATGGCCCCAGGAGCCATGGCCCTGGAGGAGGGGTGCACTAGAGAGCCAGGGAGGACTGTACCCTGGATGGTGAACTGCCCTCTTGGCTTGATGTGGGGGTGGGGCTGGGGGCCTAGCCAGGGGAGTGCTCCAGGCAGTGAAGCCCTCTGCCTAGCTGCTGCCCTGGCCAGGGGGCTTCAGACCAGCCCACACCACCTTGGGTGCAGCTCTTGGGAGTGTCCCCTCCAGTGCAGGGCCTGGCCTCTGACTTTGCCCGTCTTGGTCCCTCTTGCAGCTCAGTGGGTGACAAGGCACAACATCAGCATATTGGCACCAGGAGGCTCCTGGTAGCAGAGTCCTGGTACGTCCCCAGCCTTGTTGGGAAAAACTGGCTTCAAGCCAGGTGGCACGTTGGTTGGGGCGCTGTGAGGAGGGGAGACCAGCTGGGGGTTGTTAGTAACCCCCTGAATTGGAGGGGCCTTGCACCTGGAAATAGACAAAACCCTCCCTGTGTGACGGGGTGGGGGGCGTCCCCAGGTGTGTTTAAAAAGGCAGGTGGGCAGAGGCAGTGCTGCCATGGGATGAGGAGCTATGGGCTTCCCCCGCAGGCTCTGCCACGCCGTGCACAGGTACCCGGGGCTGGCCCTGGCTGCGTGGGGGCAGACTGGATGCCTGTGCACCTGAACATCAACCAGTACTGCTCCCTGTGGGGGACGAGCGGTGGCCATCAGCCTTGCCACCCCCAGCCTGCACACTGGTGAGGTGACTGGCTGCCCTGTGCCTTGACCCCCAAGTCCCTTCATCCAGGGCTGGGGTCGCTGTGGAGGATGGGCCTAGGAGGACAGAGCCGCAGCCCCACCCCCCACCCCCCGATGCAGGGGGACGGTTCCTGAGCTCAGCCAGAACGCGGATGGGGACAGTCACCAAGGGAGGATTGGTCCTGAACCAGAAGGGTGTCGGGAGGGGAGACAGGATCAGGCAGAAAGAGAATGTGTTGGTTCTGACAGAACAGAAGCTACAAATCTTACCGTTTTCAAAACCAGAAGTCCCCCTCCCCCCTTAAACCGTGAGTGGCCCTTCTTCCTGTAAAAAAAAAGTATGCTGTCTCCTTAGAATCCTGTCTGTGGCTCCATGGCCCACGTTGGAGTCTCCAAGGGAGGCCCTGGGCTCTGCTGTGCCGGGGGAAGGGAGCCCCTTTCAGGAAGAACAGCGTTCTCCCTTGTGGCTTGCAGACCCTTTAAAGTGAAGGGTTATTTTTGTTCTTTTTCTGTTTTTCTTTTTAAAATGTAATCGCCCTTGAATGCAAGACCCTGGGAAAGAGCCCGGGCTCGCTGGTAACTGGACACAGCCTTCATGGTCCCTGCTCGTGAGCTGTCCAGGCTGGAGGCGGCGAGCTGGCGGTCCCGTGTCCAGGAATGCTTCTTTGGCTGGTTCTGATTGTGTTTGGAGTTTGGCCTTGGGTGAGGCCCGAGTGAGGGGTCTGTGGCTACGGTGTGGCATGTGGCATGCGGGCAGCGTGCATGCGAGGGTGCAGGCATGCGAGACAACATGGCAGCAGACAGAAACAATGAACCCTGGACGAAGCTTGAGAAGAGATACAAAGAGTACAGAAACCCGGATCTCATACTAACCCATGGGTTATAAACTAGGTTGTGCTGTAGGTTTGTAGAAAATCAGCGATTCAAAAGAATGGCACTGGTTGGGCAGCCGGCACTCCCCAGGCCGGCCTGACCCCTGTCCATGGCGAGTGCCCAGAGGTGCCGGGCAGCGCTGGTTCCAGCCCACCCAGGACTGGCCGCGGCTCTCCCGGGCCCCTGCCCTCCTCCGCCAGCGCCAGTGGTGCTCGCTGGAGGGGACACGGCCAGGGAGGGACTGCGACTCAAAGGGCTGGCGGAGGCCCCGCTGCTCGTGGTGACTGGGCTGGTCTATGCCTCGTCGTCCCCTGCAGACACCATCAGTCGCATGGCCACCGGGAGGTGGTCCGTCAGGCCTGACAGCTGGGTGATAAAACTGAATTCTTCCACCTCCTGCGGGAGTGGGGAGGAGGGAAGGAGGAAACATCCCTGTTAGACCGAGAGGGCATCCTATAAAGCAGGGGCCTGGCCTGGACCTTCCTGAAGGCAGGGAGTGGGGGTGTCCTTGGGGGCCCCAAAGGCCTGCTGGACTGGCACGTCCCCCTTTCAGAGGAGAGCTCAGTGCTGCCAAAGGGTGTAGAGCAAGAATGCCGTGCTACGGGCACAGCCTGGCTGCCCAGCCCAGCCCAGCCCAGACTTACGGCCTTCCAGTCCGGGCACAGCCCCTCCTCCCCGTGCAGCATGTAGTCGATGCGCCTGCCATTGCCTTTCAGCAGCTCTTTGCGTCCCTTCTGGCCGCCTCCGGGGCTCTTGCTGGTGGGGAAGGCGAGGTACTCCCGGCGACCTTCCTCACTCTCCAAGACCCTGCCCATGCAGAAGGCACAGGAAGGCAAGGTGAGCACAGCCCCAGCCCCATGTCTTGAGGGTGGAGCCACGTTCCCGTCCCCCAAGTCAGACCAGACCCCTACATTTAAGATCTGTCTTGTCCGTGAGCCCAGAAAGGGACTGGGGTGGATAGAGACTGGATCCGAGCCTGTGAGTTCCTGACTGACTTGAGCCACTGCCTGGAAGTGTCCCGTGTCCACCTGGGGTTAGCAGCACTCACATTCCCTTTCTGAACTAGGACGTTGGCACCACCCAAAGCCTGTAACCAAGCTGGGGACAGAACTGCCCACCCCCTCTCCAGGTAGGGTTGTGCTCTGAGCTAATAGGGTCCTGTTTGGGGGGAACTTGATCTTTGCAGTGAACCCCAGAGACCCTTCTCTTCTGGAAGTACCCAGGCCCCCCATGTCTCCCATTTCAGGTCAGCAGGGGGCCAGGGGAGCCAGGAGAGCACCCAGACCCCATCCTAGGACCGAACTCATGTGTCAGTCTGTCCCCAAGACCCCAGGACACTTTAAGGACCAGGTGTGTTAAGAAAGGAACAAAGTGGGATGCGGCTGTCGCCCCATTTCTCAGAGGAAGGAAACTGATGCAGTTGCTGGTCAGAGTTATACAGGGAGGGCAGGGCGCTCAGGTGGAATTACGCTCTGAGTCTAGGTCTTCTGACTCCTTGTCTGCCTTCTGCTTTCTGCCAAGTTTCCTCCAGAGTCCGAGCACCATTGGGAATGAGCCTTCAAGGGACATCCCATCTCAGAGGGCAGTGTTGGGGCAAGAGGCACAGCCACCAAGAGCCACTACAAAGGCCCACCCGCCCAACTAACGCCTGGACACATGAACAGGGCACCTGGACAGGCATGGCAGCAAACACGAGTTTTTGCAAGGTCTTTTATCAGCCTTGAGATATATACACTCATGACACACAGAACATCATTCTATCTCAGAAACGTAATCCATTTCTGTCCTTTGCCTTTGATAATTAATTCCAGCATCAGTGATCTAAGAGTTACTGATAAGTCATTTTTAAATCGTCATCTCATAAAAAGATAATTTTCTCAGCCTGGGATGATGTTTCAAATTTAGTCTATAATCTAATTAATTGGCTCAAATTAGCTGCAAGGAGCCATCGCTGGGGCTCTGGGCTGTCTCGGGCTGTGAATTATACATTGGCTCTGCTGTTGGCCTCTCAAATGTGTCCTTTTCAGAAGTCTCAGATTCAAGAATACAGTTTGGCTGGGGTGGATCT
This sequence comes from Cervus elaphus, assembly GCF_910594005.1. NCBI lineage: Eukaryota > Metazoa > Chordata > Mammalia > Artiodactyla > Cervidae > Cervus > Cervus elaphus. The sequence continues at coordinate 36,375,833 of NC_057818.1, forward strand.
GTCTCTACTTTGACTGGCTTGTGTTAGCTCTGTCTGTGTTTTTATTTGTCTGATTGCTGGCTGCTGGCCCCCTGCCATGGATGCCATCCCCAGGGCCCTCTGACAGGGATCTCTGTGGCATCTGTTGTCGCCCTGGGAGGTTGTGGTCCTTTTTCCTGTGCCTGAGGCAGGCTGGGGCTCAGGGCAGGCCAAGCTGTGGTAGAATGAGCCCAGACTTGGGGTGCTGGTATAGGAAAAACCACCTCGAGACCCCAGGCCTCCTTGGGATCCTCTTTTTGGTAAGGACACCCCTGGGGCGTGAGGTCCACCACAGCCTCTGCCCACCCCCAACTTGCATCCTTGACTCTCTTAACAGGCGTCTCGTCCTGGGGAGCTGTGGGCTGTCATCGGCCCACACAGCCCACCTCTCCACACCTAGTCTGGGTCGGTGCTCATCCCAGACCTGGGAGCTGCCTGGGTCTGCCTACTCGCCTGACCATGGCACTGGGGATGCTGGGCGCTTACTTTTGCAGATTGTCAGGGGTGCACACTTCCTCATCATAGAGACCGTCCTGGTCCAGCAGAGTTCCTGGGGACAAGGGGGTGAGAGAGGTTACTGTGGGCAGGAGGGGCAAGCCCAGGGCTTCTGCCAGCTGGGCAGCTCAGGGCCCCCTCCCCCCAACGGTGAGGTCTTGGGGAAAGGTCTCTTCAGGAAGCCCATGGGGTGTCAGACCTCGGCAGTGCCCCTCCTGCCCCCGCGCCTGTCCCCAGCCCCAGCTCACCGATTGCCCACGGCTTCTCCTCCCCAGGCCCCAGGCGGCAGGGGTCCTTGTAGCGTGTAAACAGGGAGTGCTGCTGCTCCAGCTTGTCATCTGTGCAGGAAGGGAAGGAGTGCTACGGGGCACAGGGTGTCTGGCATGCCCTGGAAAGCTACCTGCCTCTGGTTCCGGTTTGACCAGAGTCACCTGATCCCTGTCCCTCAGGTAACTGCTTCTGGGTAGGGTCTATTTCCGGACAGATGGAGCTATGGTTCATCTGTGACTGGCTTTCTGTGTCCTTGAGAATGCCCCCTCTAACAGCTGTCAGAACTGTGGCTGGTACAAAGTAAGAGCTGAATACAGACCTGGTGAGTATCATGAGCTAACCCCATTAGTCTGGATTTCAGAGACTCCCTGCCTTCACTGCCAGAGGTTTATCTGCAGGGCATCTCCTGACCTCCAGCAAGGTGGCCTCTAAACTCTAGGCAGAGCAGGGGTTCTTATTCTAGGATTTCTTGAGGGCAGAGAAATCATATTCTCGCTAAACGTCCCACTTCTGTGCTCCCAAGGAGCAGAGCCCATGCCTCCTCCATGGTTGGCCCTAATGGGGAGGAGCCCGCCTCACCGGAGGAGCAGTTGTCAAAGTTAAAATCTCCACAGATGACGTCAAACGCCACCAGCTCCTCGGGGTTGGCTGCGCTGGACGAGGAGGTAGATTTTCGGAAATCAGCCAGCCAGTCCTGAAGCATGTTCAGCTGCTCACACCGGATGTCACTGTCCTCTGTGGGGCAGAAGTACAGAGGTGATGAGGCTGCTGCCTGGACCCTGGCCAGGCGAATCCTAGCCCTCTGAGGACCCACCCCATGAAGCTTGGGCCCCTGGACCCTACCTGCCAGGGCGTGCAGGTGTGTGCAGGAGATGTACCCGACAATTCTTTGGTCCTGAGGTGTGCTTCCCACCTGCACCTGTGGAGGGGAGGAAGTGTTGGTGATGAGACCTAGAGTTAACATTGCTCTGAGCACAAAGGGATGCTGGCAGTGCCCGACCCCAGCCAGGTCTAACCCTCAGAAACCCAGCTTTGTTGACTTCTGGCTAGCCTGGGGCCTGAGAAGAACAGCACATCACCTGCTTCTAGGAGCTTTTGCTCCAGTGTGGGAGGCAGATGCATGAAGAAATACCTGCTTTATGGCAGGGTGAATGCCACCGACAGTTCATGCAGCACTTTGTGGGAGAGAGATGCAGAAACCACCACAGACCTCCTCCCCAAACCCCTGCCATCTCCTGACGACTGGAGTGTCCATACGAATGTCCCTCGCTGCTTGGTCCACTCGTATCTGGTGGCTCCTTCCTCCCCTCGGTCACACCCTGGACCTGATCATGACGTGGAGCCTGTTCCTCTAAAGTCTTACGTCAGGCTCCCTCTAGGATGTGGCCCAGCCACATAGCCCAACACCCTCCTCCCCGTGAGAAGCCTTGGACCTTGCTTTCTGTCGTCTCTTCCCAGTCTTTGCTTCTCTGGCTTCATGAGCAATCATTTTATCTGCTTCTTGGCCGTGGTCCCTATTAGTCCCCAGATCTGGGATGACAGCTGTGGCTGGTGACTCCATGGCACGTGTCATGGCTGACCCCAGGCTCCCCTGTGACCTCTGCCCCATGCCCAGCGCTCCCTCCACAGGGGCCTCTTTCTACTTTCCCAAGCTTGGTCCTTGCCTCTTGTACTCTTCCACTGGAGACAGAGTCCCTGGCAGGTGGAGTGGGGCTGAGAGTTCCTCGCTAACTCCCTGCCGAACCACAGGTGACCCTGGCAGACCGTCTCCACAGGTTGGCATAATGAAAACAAGCACCTCGATTGTACAGCACAGACAGCTCGGCCCCAGAGGTGAGTGTGGTGCAAGCCTGAGCCCTCAGGCTGTGGTTGGGAGCTGAGGGTTGACAACCCAGCCTCGGATTCTCAGGCCCTCTGCTGGAGGCTCCATCTTTGGGCACCCTGACCAGAGGCCTGTGGTTGGATCCTCACCCTCGTCCTCTCTGGCCTTTCCTCCCTCCGAGCCTCAACTGTCTTCCCCAAATTTTGCTAGTCTATTCTGGCCTGGGTTTTCTGTGACGACGAGACCCTGAACTCTGGGAAGTCCCCAGGGAGCATGACCATAGAGGCCAGTTCTTAGCTGAGGTGTGGCAGCAGCAGGGTGGGTGCCCCGGCTTCTACTGAGCACAGGTCTGCTTGTCCTCCAGCTGACGGTGGCCGGGACTCAGCACAGGCCCTCTGCTCCTAAAGCCTCGGGGGGCGTCCGTCCTTCTTTCTATTGCTGAAGTCAGATTGGCATTCCTCTCCATGAGGACTTTCTCTTTATTAAACACCTTGAGCTTTCCACAGCTCTTCATCCCATTTCCCAGGTGGATGGATGTCTGGTTACTTGATAATGGGCCCAGATTTCGGACTGTTGATAAGTTCCTGTGTTCACCATTCACTTCTTGCCCATAGTCCAAACCCACAGCTCAGCCCAGTGGTACTTCTGCCTCTGGAATCCCTTGGAAATCACACACCATTGGTGCCCCCTGTTGCAAAAACAACACAGTTTAAAACCACAGTGCCCCCCAAGGCCACACGGTGGTGCTCTCTGCATCCTCAGGCCAAGAGCCTGTTCTCTTCTCAATAGTAATACTCATGCCCGTCAGTACCAGACCTGCTGCTTCATGGATGTGGCCTTGCAACTATGAGGATTACACTAAAGTTAACACCATCGGTGGCTGGGGTCATGAGGCTCTGGTGACTGAGGCAGGTTGAAATCTGATCCTCACACCCAGCTCCTCCCCCTGTCCCACGCTACTTTCTGAGCTGGTGGCCAGCCATGTGACGTCTCTAGTGCAGGAGCCCCACACTCAGCACTTGGTGTCACCTCCCTGTGCCGAGCCCTGGGTGGGGACAGACAAGTGCAGGGAGGCCCTGCTGCTGAGGAGATCCCTCCCGGAGGGGAGGCACCCAGCAGAAGGTATGCCAGCCCCCCCACCCCCTTCCTCCAGTCAGTCCAAGATCTGCTTTATTATGTGTTGGGACTTATTGATTCCCTGGCTTGAGTCCTGGGGAGCCGCAGAGGCTCATGTTTCACTTGCAAAAACAAACAATCACTCTGAGAGGCTGTGCCTTTAGTCCTGGTGGGCAAAGACCGTCAACAGAGCAGGGCCTAGAACCAGGCTCTTGCTCAGGAGGCAGAAGCCGGTCCAGTCCCTCCCTCCCTTCTCAGGCGCCTCTCAGACCCTCTCCAAGGATGAGGCACTCAAGGAGTGAATGGGGAGGTGGGGCTGGGTGGGGAGCCCCAGGTGAAAGGAGCAGCCAGGCCCTGCCGGGGCTGGCTCCTGAAACCTCACTTATTTCACTCCCCCATGTGGAGAGAGAGGCACGCTCTCGCCCACAGAGATGAGCTGGCTCTGGTGTGCCAGGCACCGCCGCTCCGCTCTTGAGTTCTGCCTGACAGGAGAGGTGGGCCGCTAGGCCCTGGGGCCAGGGCTGAGGAACCCGCAAAGGAAAGCTGGCTTGTGCTGGATGCCACCAAGGAAAGCTCCACCGACATAGGGTGACACGTGGAGGCCCCTAAGAATGTGGCTGGAGCAGAGCTCGGGGAGGGTGGCAGGTGGAGGCTGGCTTCTCCCCGAGGCAGTGGGAAGAGGGTGACAGGAGTCAGACCTGACACCAGAAGGATGGTAGGAGAGGGAGGACAGCCCCAAATCTCAGAGGAATGGTGGCCTGAGCCGTGACGTCGCAGCTGGACATGCAGGGTGGGCCCAGAGGCATCTGGGAAGTGAAATTGGGAGCCTGGGGGTGCATTCACTGGGCTCAGGGTTAGAGAGTCCTCAGCAAGTCGGGAAATGGAAGCTGCAGAGGCACCCCAGGGCAGGTTCCTGGGGCTGACTGCCCATGGTAACGACTCAGCAGTGAAGAGTGCTAGCTAAGTGGGGTTGTCTGCTCTGAGAGCTGCCAACCTCCAACTCAGGCTGGGAGCTGGGCAGAATGCAGCAGGCCTGGTGCTGCCAGATTTGCCAGGGCGGGGAGAGGAGCTGCAAACTGGGCTCTATGTGAAATAGCTTGATTTTTAAATGTTGGCCAACATGAGAAATTTTTTAATGGTAGGAACCAAATTAAACATATCTGCAGACTAGTTTTAGATCCAGGAGGTAGAGGCAAAAGTGTTTAAAGGATGAGCAGGTGAGAAGAGGCCCGGAAGGAACAGCCAGAGAGCTAGGGGCTTGGAGGGAATTCCATGGCAGAGGGGCTGGCCCTGGTGTGCATGATAGTTGGGGTGCTAGCCTGAGGGGAGAGAGAGGAGGAGGTGGTGTGTGGGCTGGGAACAGGGTTAAGGGGGACCCTGGCCTTTGAGTCATCTGTAGTAGGGTGGGTGCAAGGGAAAGGGTACATTCCCCCACCCCCCGAACTGACAGCACGTCGCCTCTTTCCCCAGAAAGTTACTCCGGCTGCTGAGACAAAAATACATCTGTGGAATGAAACACTGACGAACCACATGCCAGAATGGGGAGGTTGGTCTCCTGTAAGAAGAGTGTCTTCAATTTCAGCATCTCAGGCTATGAATGGAGAGCTGGGGACCCCAGCTCTGCACCTGCTGAGCCACACAAGAGGCCTGAGCATAGGAGTGGGGGCGTCTGAGTGCTGGGCTGGGGCCCTGGCAGGCTCCGTGCAGATGATCTCCCTGGGCCCTCACTCCTGGCAGGAGCTTGGCTGATAGGCAGCAGCTTCCTGGACAGGTCAGAGCTGAGGCCTGGGGATGAGTGCCCCCCATACTGGGCCTCCCCGGTAGCCTCACCAGCCACCTCCATCATGGACCCCTGCTAGCGCAACTGAGAAGTCTCAAGGGGAGTGTGGAGAGAATCCACACCCGGAGCAGTTGCTGCCTCTACGGGCAGAAACGCCTGTTCTGTAACAGCTGGCCAGACGGGGCTTCAGAAAACTCTGGAAGCACCAAGAGCAGCTTTTGGATAGGGAGCAGAAAGTCGACACGCTGAGCCTGTCAGGCTCAGGAGAAGATAATGTGTAATGACCACATTACCATGGTCTAAAAACTCCTCCAATTGCATCCAAATTAGCAGAAATAATTATGATTCACTTTAATTAGTGACTCCGGAAGTGAAGCCTGGAGCAGAGTGGGTGAGCAGAGTGCCTGGCATGGCAGCTGCGTGACAGCCAGGAGGGAGAGGACATCCCGGCCGGGAGGGCTGGTGGCCTGAGGGAGTGGCTGTGGTAACATCCGGGCCTGAGAACTCTTGCCTGCAAGCTGCGCCCGCTTGTCTGCAGTGATTCAGAGCAGGCGCTCCCTGCCACCTCCTCTCGGCACTGTCTGCCACCTTCAGCACTGGCACCCTGAGACGCTCCCAGGCCTTGCCCCTCCCACATGGCTCCCATCACGTGAGTAGGCTCTACGTTGCCCCCGCTTTACAGACAGGGAAATGGTGATGCAGAGATCACCCAGTCTGGAGCCTTGGCTCCTGTCCGTGCATTCTTATTTCCCTTGTCTCTGAGCCAGGGGCCCCTTGATTCAGCTCCACGAAAGGCCTTGTCTGCCCCTTGCCCTTCCAGAGAGTGAGGTCTGCCCCCAACCAGCTGCAGCCCGCGTCCCCCCTACCCTCCCAACTCTGAGACCTGCTGGTGAAGGCCTCCTACCTTGAGATACAGCGCTCCCTTCGAGGCCAGGCTGTCGGAGAACCGCCCGTTGGGGTAACAGTGATAGGCCACATCCATGATGGGGTAGCGGCTGGCAAAGAAGAGGCCGCTGTTGAGACACTTGAAGCTGCAGCAGCCGTGGCAGCCGTACACCCCGACGTCGTAGAGGATGTACTCGAAGTAGCCGTGCAGCTGGTCTTTCAACTTGGCGGCCGCCCGCTTGTCAAATACCTCCTGCAGGCATAGGAAGTCCAGGTTGGCAGGGAAGAAGGCGGAGACCTCGTGGTCAAAGGCCTCATCCGGGTGGCGCCTCCTGCGCGCGGCTGCCCTCTTCACCACCGAGGCCTTATATGGGAGCTTGCTGTTGGAGCCCGGCTCCCCACTGCCGCCATCAGCCCCAGCCCGGCCCTTCACCAGGGACTCCCTGGAGGCCGAGGGGCTGCCCAGGCTCCCCGAGTCCCCATCTCGCTGACTGTGGTTGGGTGTCTGGCCCCGTGGGCCTCCACCAGCCCCATTCCTGGCCTGGCCCCCATTGGGGGGATCGACGGCTTCGGGGGGCCGACCCCCCTCATCACCACCGAAGCGCACGATGCAGGCGTCCTCAAGGTTGCCTCCATCAGCTGGGTCCCCGGAGGCCAGGCCGTTGGCAGCCTCGTCACTAGGATGGTGCCCGCCCTCGCCCTTGTACTCCACAGAGGCCGTCCTCTTGATGCTCCCAGGGACGGCCCGTGGCACACCATCACTGCCCTGTGGTGACACCAGGCTGCTGAAGCTGGCGGCGCTGATGGAGGTGTTGGTGGGCGAGTCGATGTAGATTTTGATCTGGGGTCTACTGGCCCCATTGCGGATTCTCTGCCCGATCTCTTTGGCACGGGCTTGGGTGTTGAAAACATTGTTGAGCCTGGCCAGCGAGTCCGGGAGGAGGCAGAGGTTGGCGGTGGCGAAGCAGAAGCTTTTGCCAGGACCCGTACCCTTCCATTCGCTGAGCAGGGCCGCCCCACCAGTGGGGCCCTTGTCCTCCAGCCGGGAGTAGATGTAGGGCCGGCGGGCAGACTGCAGTGGGGACCAGAGGAGGAAGCCAAGGAACGCGAAGGGCAGTGAGGCGACCAGGAGGGCCAGGTAGACGGGTGTGAAGAGCACGGTGCAGAGCAGCTGGAGGTAGCACGGGTCGTCTGCCCGCTGGCGCTTCTCAAAGGTGGTGGGGATGAAGGAGGCCAGGAGCCGGTCCGCCAACCAGTAGCACGGGAAGATGAGGGCCCAGGACACGGCGTGCAGGGCGGACAGACAGCTGTTAGGAAAGGGGGTCGTGTACAAAACCATCGCAGCTCATTGGGCACCGTGGCCAGCCCTACTACATGGTGTCCCTGGCAGCGAGAGCACTTTCCTGGGTGGGGCGGGTGAGTAGGGGAGCAGCTGGAGGAGGGTCACCTCCTGGTGAGACACGACTCTGGGTGGTCAGTGGTGTGTGTCGGCCAGCCAGTCATGGTTCCTTCAGCGGGCCATGCTGGGCCACCAAGGCTTGCTGGAGAACCTGCAAGACAGAAGGAATGGTTGCTGTTTAGTCACTAAATCATGTCTGACTCTTTGCAACCTAATGGACTGTAGCCCGCCAGGCTCCTCTGTCCCTGGGATTTCCTAGACAAGAATACCGGAGTCGGTTGCCATTCCCTTCTACAGGGGATCTCCCCGACTCAGGGATTGAACCCGCGTCTCCTCCATTTGGCAGATGGATTCTTTACCACTGAGCCACCAGGAAAGCCCAAGACAGAAAGTCAGGGGCTTTTCTTCATCTTTAGTTGGGTAGATCAGATGCTGGGCCATTACTCCGCTCACCCTGTTCCTGCCTCCTCTGACCCCAGCAGGACTGCTCTGAGAACCAGCAGACTCACATGGGGGTGTTTGGGGCCAGAAGGCAGCCTGGCACTCTTTGTGTAAACACAGGCAAAGTGTTTGTTGGTTCTCTTGGAGGAAACTGACTGATCATGTGACTGCCTCTAGTTCATGGGTTTTTTTTTTTTTTGGCTATGCCTTATGGCTTGCAGGATCTTAGTTCCCCGACTAGGGATCAAACCTGGATCTCAGGCATTGGAAGTTCAAAGTCCTAACCACTAGACTGCCAGGTAATTCCCTAGGTGACCATTTTGACCTTGTGACCTAATAGTTAGAAGTTGGCCCAGGATTTGAGCACAGGCTGTGGGCGTACAGGACGCTGGCCTGGAGCCCATCGGGAGCCAGGGGTGTGTTTAAAACAGACGAGGGGTGAGCCTGAGTCAGGAGCTGTGGACACAGCCACCCGTCACCAGGTGCCCACTGGGTCAGGACAGTGAGGGAACAAACTGCAGAGAAAAGGGGCTAGAGGGTCCTGGGGCAGAGGACCCCTGAGAGGAGGGCCCCCCATAACCAGGCTCTCACTGTGCCCCAGACTGCAGCATCAGACCATCTTTGCCTTCCCATTCCTGCAGGAACCCCCACCTGATGGGGACCCAAGCACACAGCATGGCTCTTCCCAAGCTCCAGAATGCTCAGAGTCACCCAGTTACAGGAGACCCTGATGGTCCCTGTGACTTCCCCCTTAAGTCCCTGAGATAAGCCCCAGGGCCCAGCTGAGGCCCAGAACTGCCAGACTAAGTCCATCCCAGCCCATATGGGAGCTGCCATGGGTTTTAGAGCCGGCCCAGGGCCCCGTCTGGGAGAGGCCGCAGGTGCATTCATTGTGCTAAACGTAGAATCAATAAAGACAAGATTCTGGAGTGTTTACCCAGCCTCCAGGGATCCAGGGTGATCATTCTGCAGTGCAGCTGGTATAACCATAACCCAGAGTTTTCATGACCAGATCAGCTGGGGAACTCATTTCCTGTTCATCATCTCACCAGCCCAGCTAGGCTGCTGCCGTGGCCCCTTGGGGGTCTGTGTCCCCGATGCCATCCATCCTGTCCCCATGCCCTCTCTTCCTCCTGCCTTCCTGGCCCACCTCAGCTGGGAGTTGGATGTCATCTGGACTCTGCCCCTCTCTCAGTCCCCACATCCCATCAGTCCCCGCTACCCACCCAAACCCCTGTGGAGCCCCCTGCTGCTCCAGGACTGCATCACGTGCCACCCACATTTTCGGCCTCTTCCCCATCAGGCCATCCTCCACAGGATGGCTGGAGGGATTCTGATTTGATCTGATCAGGTTGCAGATGCCTCAGCCCCACAGAAGCCTCGCTCAGCCCCTGTTGGGCATTGCATCTCCCCAGCCAGGCCCACCCATGTCTGCAGCCCCAGCCCTCTTCATGTTCACCTCCCAGCCTCCAGATGTGATTTCCTGCCTATGCCCTGCTGTTTCCTCTGCCTGTCATCTAGTTCATCTCCTGTCTTCTAAGACTCGGCTTAAAAATCACCACCTTAGGTCCTTCTGTCCCCCTGGCCAGGTGGCTCCATTACCTCCACCGGGGACTCCCGTGCCCCTGTGCATGGCCTGCTGTCTGCAGTTCTAGATCATGACTGCGCGTGAGATGAGGTTGCCGCCTTGCGGAACTGGGGGCTCCTTGAGAGACGGAGCTGCACTGAGGGCGCTGGGGCTCCTGGAGCTGCGCCAACAGGGTGAGTAAATGCAGGTCAACCTGCCTCGCGGTCTAAGGAGGGGGAGTTTCCGTCACCCAGTTGCTGTCTTGCAGCCACCATCTGACATGAGGGTGAGGTGCTCTCCCCAGAACAGAGCTTCATGTCGAAAGGTAAACTTAAGCTGGTGGTTGTATCTGGTTCTATAGGATGCATTTCACAAAGATCTTTACTTCCTTTACAGAAAATCACTTTGAAGCAAACACTGGAAGGTTACATTTCAAAGCAGGTTTGTCTACCCAGACCACAGCCATCTGCCTAGGAGCCCCTCACTCAGATGTGAGCAATGGGGCTCCCTGTGGTGGGGCCAGAGAGCCGGCCTCAATGTCCCACGTGCGTGCCGCCCCCCCCGCCATTCCCCCACCCCCCGCTCGCTGCTGTGGGGCCTGGAGCCTCGAACTCAGCCAGTGGCTTTCACCACCTCCCCCACACCCAGCCCAAATCCTGGCCTCTGTAGGCCAGACCACAGGTTGGGGGGTGTCCTCACCCTGGTGGCCTCAGCTGTTTCAGGGTGCCTGTGAACTTGGGCCAGACTGTTGGGCTTAGGGCTCCAAGACCAACTTTGTAACGACAGTGGTTGAAATTGGAGGGTTTGCTGCAAGCCTGCTGACCCTCTGTGCCGTGGTCTCCTCTGACCCCCCTGCAGAGCAGTGTTACCTCTGTGGCTCAGGCTTGGAGGGACTGGTGGCCCAGGGAGGCCACACCTGCCATCTGACACACTCACTTGTTCTTTATTTAAATCCCAGCAGTTTAATGTGAGTTTAACCTGGAGTTGGGTTGACAGCCCACTCATGTGCCCATGTAGCCTGATGGGTTTGCCCCCACCACTGCTGGCGCATAGAGTGTACACAGACCGGCACACATCATTATGTGGAGCCTGCCAACTTCAGACTGGCTGGAACGAGAGCTACAGGAGAGGACATGGCCCAGAGGAAGGGCCTGCAGGTCCTGTTCCTATGGCTGGGGAGGGTGCAGGAATTGTCCAGAGGTGCCCCAGCGGCCAGCAGCACCTGCGGTTGGTACCAAGGTGCTGAGGGTAAAGGTCCCGGCCAGACACCTGGGGACACCAGGATGTTGCCCCAGTGTCACAGAGCAGGCCCCCTCCCCTGTCTCCCTCCCCTCTTTCCTCCTCTGTAGCCTGAGGTCATCAACCCGGCCCAACCAACACCATCTTCCCCTGAGCACCACCCCATCTGGTACCACCAGTCTCAGACCGCAAGCCCTAGACCCACAGTCTGCACAGTAGTCAGTGGAGCTTTGGAAACAATCTGATTATGTTCTCCCTGTGGTGGTCTCATTGTCTCGGGGGACAAAGTCCAGTCTCCCAGTATCTGTCTAGGGGTCCTCTGGGCCCCTGCCCTCCCTGGCCAGGTAAATGCAGCCTCCCTTCATAAAAGGCTTCCTGAGAGAAATTGTTTAACCTTCTGTGTGGCTCATCCCCAACACTGGCTGGTCAGGGTTGGGATCTGCTACTGGCTGGGACAGGGCTATTGTCCCCCTGCAGCTTCCTTGGGTCCTCCTCACTCCTGCTGTGGCCCCAGGAACCCTTCTGGGCAAGTTTCCTCCCCAGCCTCGCTTGAGTGGTAGGTGTGACCTTTCTGTCTCCCCTGGATTGGTCATAGGAATGTTTTTTGGCCCCGTTCAGGCATCGATAGGCTGGCAGCCCAGAGAACTACCGTGCTTCTGCAAGATGGGGTAGATCCAAGCACCCTGGCCCTTCACGGCTCCCCTGGGTCCCGTTTCCAGAACCGCCCCGCCACCTCCCCCTCCCACAGTGTCCTGGACGGAGGGAACCTCAAGTGCTGCCCCCCTGCCCTGTGGCTGCTTCCAGGCATGGGAGCTGCTGACGCAGTTGACACAGAAGGGATTGCCACCAATGGAGCCAGTTCCTAAAGCTTTGTGGTTAATTATTTTGTCTCAGTGAAATGAAAGGAGGGTAAACAAACAATAACACATTAATTAGTCTGATCTACACTTTCCCCACGAAAGAGAAGAGGGAAGTTAAACACTGGAGGCTGGCAGCTTCTCAGCCCGAGAGTCCTCGGCAGGCTGGAGGGCAGGATACGGGGCACGGGTGTCCAGCCTGTGCCCCCCAGCCTGACCCGGCCAGAGATCTTTCTCCCAGGGAGAACACCTGTCCCTCCTCCCTGCCCAGGTCTCTGCTTATGTGTCCTGGGGTTGGCACCTCTGCCAAGCAAAGTCCACTGTGGCCATTTCTGGTGGAGCTGATGGGTCCCTTAAAGGCCCTGTGTGCTGAGCTGTGGCCAGCCAAGCCCACGGGCAGGGTTGCTTTTTTGAGGTTTCTGTTTTAAACCCAACAGTCACTCTCAGGCTTATCCCTATTGTGAATCCTGGTGTGTGGCTTCCAGGGTAGCTTGGGATGACCTCTTCCCTAAAAGCAGTGTTTCCAGAACTCACCTGGCGTTCCAGACACCCTCGGGTCCTCATTGTCACTTCTGAGCTCTGGGCTCAGGAAGGGGTCTACACAGTGCCCAAGGGAGGGCTCCCAGGACTCAAAGACTCTGTTCTAAAAGCAGAGACCCCCTGACTCACTTCCTCACCCCTGGCTGCATTGCTCAATGTTCAGGGCGGGCTCAAGGGTCAGGCTGACCTGATTGAAATCCTGGCACTGGAATCAGGCTCTGTCTCATCGTGGGAATAACAATACCTGCCTCCCAGGACCATCCTGAGGATTAGAGGGGTCACGCGGCTCACAGGGCTGACCCTACTTCCTTCCAACCTTCCCCTGCTCTTTGCAGGACCTCCCTGACCACCCTTCCCCTGAGGCTGGCCCCTATGTGCCCTGTTTGCTCTCCTTGACATATAAACTCAAGTTTGCAGACAAGACAAGCTGGTTCTGTGTGCTGTTCTGTGGGAAGCCAGAACTCACCTGCTTGTAGGCCCCACACTGACCTGCAGTGCCTTCGGATCCTCAGAGGTGGCCTTCACTAACTTGTTCCTCCCACCGTGGCAAGGACTGGACTGGGTCTGATTGCAACAAGGAGACTGGGCTGTGGAGCCAGGATGGACAAAGGAGCAGAGAGCTCCACAGTTTGCAGGTGAGAGAGGAAGAGGTGACTGGCAGGACCTGGGAGGTCACAGGCCCAGCCACTCCCAGGCAGGTAACGCCTGGGCCATTGACTGCCAGCAGCTGCTCCTGCAGGTGACTGATGATCTGCGGTGACGTGTCACCATGGAGACCCGTGGTTGCTAACCTGTGACCTGCGGCCACCACATCATGAGGAATGGGGCCTTAGACTGCTCAGAGGCCTGAGCTCCATCAGAGCCACTGTGCTCAGGGCTCCCGGGCTGGCTGACCTGCCATCCCCCCTGGGGAGGGCATCCTCAGGAATAGGGCCTGGCCAGGCCTGGTCCTGTTTGGGTGAAGATGCGGGGGACTCGAGGATAGAGAGACACGTCCCCAACAGCTCTTGTGGGTGAGCTGCAGTGGACAGCTCTGTACTGGATGCCTAATGGCACTGGCACTGAGATGCCATCCCGCTTCCATCTCCCTGGGAAGTGGACCTGGCATGTGTGCTGGTCCCCATGGTGAACTGCACAGAGGCCCACAGGGTCCTAGGAGTGCTGACTTTGAATTTACATTTCTCCTGCAGTGAGAAAGTGAGTAAGCCAGATCAGTCCTGCTGGTGAAGGCAAGCCCTGCCCGCTCTGAGGAAGCCCACGCCGTCTTCCGGGATCTCTAAGCCTTGCTCTGGGAACTTCTGAGGATCAGTGAGAGTCAGGTGTTGCCCATGTAGGGCTAGGCTGGACCCAGTCCTCCCTCACTTCCATCTGGTCCTCATGCCTGCTGAGCGCTCTTCCTGGCAGCAGGGTTGAGAGTACTGGAGCAGTGGGATCTCCTCGTATCCTCATCGTGTCCATAGGCTCATGTCTAGGCGGAGCTGGGCCAAGCCACAAGTTTCCTCAAGGAAGGTGGAGAAGACTGCTCCAATACAATTATCAGAATGTGCTCGCCTAGCTGGCAGTGCTGAGATCGGGGCGGCCCATTTCTGCCTGGATGCCTGCTGGGAGGAGTTGGCATGGCAACATGAGCTCTGAGCTGCTGAAACTTGGAGTCAGCTCGTGGCTGGGAGGACACAAAGAACAACGGAAGAGGATGCCTTTCTGAGTGAAGCAGGTCAGACAAATCCGGGCTAATCCCTGCAAGCCAAGTCCCAGAAGCAGACCTGGGGACTGGGGTCCAGTGTCCACACATGTGCTTAGCAACGCCTTCTGCCGACACAGCGGTGCCAGGTAGATGCCTGTTCACCCCTCCAGAGCCAAAGTCCCTGCCTCCCCTTCCTGTAGCCCTCCCCAGACTCCCTGCCCTTCCTACACTCTCCCTCCCTTGCAAACCCCCATCTGCCCATCTCATCAGGCACGTGCCAGTTTGCACACTGGCCCCCACCACCCTGGGAGCTCCCAGTGGAGCCTCAAGCACCAGCACAGGCCCAAATCTTAGCTGGCTCCAGCTCTCTGACTGTGGCGACCCACTTTTGTCTGCCCCGCAGCCATCTGGGTGGGGGGCAGTGAGCCCTACCAGGCCACTCAGCATCACAACCTCTTGACCCCCAACTGCATGGTCACATGACCCTAGCTCTTTCTGGACCCCTCAGGCAAGAGGCCTGCATTTTCTCTGAGATGGAAGCACTAAGAGCCTGAAGCTTCCAGAGCCTTCCTGGAGAGTGAATCCAATTTGGAGGAAAATAGACCTTAGGGCTGCAGAATGAGGCTGAGTCCTGGTGACACCTTTGAGCTTCAGTTTCCCTGTGCCTGAGGCCAACACAGCCCCCAGAGTTTCTAATTAATGGGTTGGCAAAATGCCCTTTTCCTCTCTCTAGACAGTTTTGAGTTGGGTTTCTGCCACTAAAAGGATCCGGTCTAATATCAACCTTCTACTTGATCTTTCTAAAACTTAATTCTCATCAGTTCCCTTCTTGTGCAAACCTCCTGTGGTGCCCCCTGGCCTGCCTGTTGGGCAAAGGGGGAGTCTCTCTCCTGAGTCCCCGAAGGCCTGGCAAGACCTGGCGCCTGTGGTTTGTGCCCCATGAGCATCCCTCAAGAGACAGCCAGACACAAACCCTGGTGTCAGCCATGCCAGGTTCAAGTCCTGCCGATACTGGATAGGGTGCTTGCCTGACTCTGAGCTGCAGTTTCCTCATCTGTTAAGCACACATAGTAACATCTCAGGGTAGTTGGAGATGACAGATGGGCAGCACTTAGCATGGTGCCTCACACATCTCTAGTACAGTCAGCCCTCCGTTTCTGTGTTTCTCAGTTCTCCATATCCATGGATGTGGAACCTGCAGTCACAGAGAGCTGACCTTAAGGGACTTGAGCATCTGTGGACTTTGATATCTGTGGGAGGTCCTGGAACCAATCCCCTGTGGATACTGAGGGAAGACTGTAATATTTTATTACTGTGGTGGTGGTGGTCTCAGTCATGTCTGACTCTTTGCAACCCCATTGGACTGCAGCCCGCCAGGTTCCTCTGTCTGTGGGATTTCCCAGGCAAGAATACTGGAGTGGGTTACCATTTCCTTCTCCAGGGAATCTTCCTGACCCAGGGATCGAACCTGGGTCTCCTGCATTGCAGGCAGATTCTTTACCAACTGAGCCACCAGAGAAGCCCATTTTATTACTACTACTACTATTAATTTCCTTGTTGCAAAGGCCCTGAAGATACAGCTGGAACCGTCAAAGTTTCCTCCTTGTGTGGTCAGTTGCTTGACGAAGTATGCCCTGTTCTCCCACCTGAGGGGCAGGGATGGTGCAGGGGGTGCCAGGGCCTCCATCTCTGGGCAGGGCTGTCTGTTGTGGGCTGCTCGTGCAAGCCCAAGTCACAGGCCTCTGCAGAAGCCAGATGCAGGTAGAGGGGTGATAAAATTTTCAAAAAGAAACTTTCCAGGGGAGCTATTAATGCGTCATGTGGTTTCTGAGAATAGGAACAGGCTGCAAGCAGCTCTGTGGCACTCCTTCAGTCAGCCTCGTCATTTCCATGTCAGAGCTCAGAAAGCCCAGATAAAGTCAATTTCTGCATGACTGGAAAGCAGATCTTAAGCAGGTTGGAGGTAGATGCACCGGGGTACCCCATGCCACCTAGTGTTTGTGGTGCCTCTGGGTTCAGGACCTTGTGCTCCAAGGTCATAGGTCAGTTGCCCTGGGAGTGTGGGCTCCATCGTGGGAGGGGGCTGAGTTTGAAGATCTGGCCACCCAGCCCTTTATATTGCCTGCCATTCCAGAATCATCTATTGGTAACTGAAAAGGGGGCCATTAAGGAGAAGGCTGGATGATGGCTGATATCTAAATCCACACCTGAGCCATCCTGAACGGCATCTTCTCCTCTTCCCATGTACCCTTGTCTTAGGCTCAAGCAGCCAGATCTATCTGCCGAGAGTCTGCTGAGGGCTGGACCCCACACGTGCCCACCAGTCCTGTGCCCTCATGGTGGCTGAGCCCAGGGTAGGGGCTTTGTTGGGGGGTGAGGGCTTCCTGCACGATGAATATCAGGTCTGAGATTGCCCCGTTCACAGGGTCTGCTCCACTTGGCTTTGACAGGACGGGACTGGAGCAGGCAGTTGTGACTACTGGAGAGACCACGTGCGAACAGCCGAGCGTCTGGATGGGCCTGGGCTCTGAGCCTTCTGGGTGCTGAGGTCTACACCTGAGCCTCACCTGGCAAGTGGCCAGAAGCTGGGGATCCTGGAATTCCCCAGCAGGTCACGTCACCTGCCTCAGGTGAGCCCTGGGGTATCTGCTGCGTGACTGACTGAGTACCAGCCCCCAACCAGCTCCCTGCTGCCCAGCGCCACCTCCACCTCAGGAGAGGCCCTCCTCAGGGACCAACACCAGGAGGAACCTCGCTTCTCTCAGGCTCTGCTGTTGAGGCTTCCATCCCTGCTGCCCTGACACGAGAGCTGATGTTAATGGTTCCTGAGCCGAACAAGGCTGGGAACACACTTCACTTAAGAACAAGTGACAGCATACTTTCTGTGGGAGTAGAGCTTTAAATACAAGTCCACACAAATGGCAGGATTTATGCAGACTCAGTGTTCAGCTGCATTTCAAGTACAGCGTTTCCTCCTGGAATGGTTTGGCCGGCTGAGCGGCATGCGGGCATTTCAAGGCACCAGAGAACACAGATGAAGACAATACACCTCCCTGACACGGCAGGGAGTTGCTAAGATTCTTCTGAAGGGAATCATTTCACATGCAACCTCAGGTTTTCTATGCAAAGAACATTTAACAAACTGAGTCATAGAGAGGAGAATTCATGCAAAGATTAAAAAGCAAATCAGTGCAGATGAGTAAATAAAATCGGGCATCAGCGTCTCACAAGCCTCTGGCATAGCCCTGGGCAGCTGGGCCCAAGGGCTGAGTTTCTGGGCTGTGACTGGATCGCACTCACCACTGAGGGCTGAGGCCCTTGTCCTGGGCCCCTTCAGAGATCTTGGGACCCTGGCCACTGCCCTCCTCAGGTCCTCCCTCTGCTCAGGGTACCACAGGAGGCCTTGGCTCTGAAAGAACCAACCAGAAGACCTCCTGAAGGAGGATGGCCCAGCTCAGGCTGAACCATGGACTACTTGCTTAGCGAGGCCGCTGACCTGCCTGGGGGGGCTGTACTGGGCCTGCTCCAGAAGATATGACTGGGAGGGGATTCGGGGCTGCTGTCTGCTACCCCAGGGAGTGGAACATAGAGCTTCATTTGCATAAGACTGTGAATTAGTTTTTGTCCACAGCAAAGCCTCTGGGTTCCAATGAACCCCTGCCTCTCTGGTAGTGGTGCCCTGTCTACACCTGCTGCTGAATCATATACTTCGGAAAAGGGAGAAAAGAACTCTTGGCTGGAGACCACATGTCCCCAGATGGCTGGTGTAGACGTGCTAGTGTAGACAGTGACTGACTTAAAAAGATAAGCATCCTTTGCCTTTGTGAAGATCCAGATAGGCTTTTCTTCCCTTTAGCCTACATCCTGCCTGCAAGCCTAGGAAGCCTTACTTCCTCTGGGCCTACTTTGTGGGCGTCAGGCCAAGACTGCATCTCCTGGTCCCCTTGCAGTGGGGTGGGATTGAGTGACTACCTCTGCCCCGCAAGCTGTGAGTGAAGGCGATGGGTGTCTCAGAGGGGCCAGAGTACTGCACCGCCGGTGAGACAGCTTGGTCCCAGGGGCCACGCTGGGCCTGCAGGGGATGGGAAGAGGGAGCTTTGAGATGAAGCCAGCAGCTTGGGGGGTCAGAGCCTAGGGAGGCTGGGGGTGCTTGGCTTCCATTCCCTGTGAGTCAGAGGCAGCACCCTGACTGCTTGGGGCATTTCACTCTGCCCCAGAATTCCTGGGGGCAGAGCCTTGCTTTCTAGGTATGTATATTTGAGTGTGGGGGTGTCCTTCTAGATGGAGACAGGAAAGTGGTGGGTGGTGGGTGGAGCAAGCAGTGAGCAACAGAGGGAAGTGAGGTGGAGAGAACTGCAAGCAGGCACGAGGGAGACAGGGCCACTCAGGAGTTCGGCCTGACAGCCTGCGCCCTTGGTGGCCACAGTGACCCAGGTTACAGGCCAGGAGGAGACACCAGGGGAGGGGCAGCTGTGGAAACGCCCTGAGAGAGGGTCCAATGCATTCACTTGCAGTTTACCCTCGTTGGGTTTGTTTCACTTAAGTGCTTAGAATGTCCTGTTAGCATCCCATTCTGGGTCTCAGAATAGTGAGAGCACACGGTGCGTGCTGGCTGTGCTCTGGGAGGACTGAGTGACCCTCTGGCTGTGACCCTCTGGTAAGCTGGGAGTCTGGGCAGCCCCCAACTTGAGGCTACCTGCACCTTCCCCCCACTGCTGGACAGAAGGTGGACAGGGTGTCTTACTGGCCTTTCTGGTAGAGATTTGGAAAGAAAATTTCCGGAACAGAGATCAGCACCACTGAGAAAACAGTCTATGCAGTGTCAGTGAGATTTGCTCTAAGATACAGGCCCAACAGGCCTCCGCTGCTTTCCTTCATCTGCCCCTCAGCCTTTCCCCCTGGTCCTGGACCTCTGTTCTTCTCGTTCCCTCCCTGCCCTTGGGACTGCTCTTTCTCTGAGCCCTTTGTTGTTCCCTCCTCCCTGGCCCACCCCCTGGAAGTGCTGGACCTTCCCCTGCCTCTTCTTCTCTTGGTTGACCTTTTGTGGGTCACCTATTCCCAGGTGTCTCTCCTGATCTCTGATCCCATGACTTTAAGTGGTTGACCAGCTCTCCATCTTCTCTTAAAAGTTTATCATTTGTCTTCTTCCATTTCCCCAATACCAGCTCTGTCTCCTGAGTAGTCCTAGGTCCCTGGACCTCTTCCATACCCACCCCCTCCTCTCACTAGCCCATGGTTCTGCCTCCCTAATCCCTGGCATCCATTCCCATTGGCCACACCCAATTCAGGCCTCACCTTGTCCTACCTAGACCCTGTGACAGCCACCACCTGATCTTGGAGCTGGTCTCCCTTCTTGGTCCTTGTGGCAGCTGGTGGCATCTTTCTAAACTACACATAGGACCACATTGCTTGCCCACTAAACTCTTAGTGGTCCTTGCTGACCCCAGGGAGATGCACCTGGCAGGAAAGAGCAGGTGAGGCCTAGCAGCCTGATTGCTCAGTGACCCTACCTACTTCTGAAGTCTCAGGGTATCCCCACCACCACCCAACCTGTGCAGTTTCCCCCCAAGCCCTTCCCATGCTCCATGCCTCTGCTGAGGTGGTTTCCTTGCAGCTATTTCTGCAAAGGGACAAGGCCTCGGCAGAGGCTCAGGGCTTGGAAGTCACGATGATGGTTTTATAACCAACCCCCGCCAGTCCCCTCCTCTGTGGCCCCAGGGGTAACTAGAGACCTTTGACCCGGCCAAACGAGCTGTTTCTCTCCTGACAGCTGGTAGTTTCCGAGCATTTATTACCCATGTGCTGGCTGCAGACCAGAAGGATGACCAGCCTCCCACATGCTCAGATCTACCACGCTAGACAAAGAACCCAAAGAGGGGAGGCTTGAGCAACATTGGCAAATCCCATCCCTCACACAAAGGGAGGGAGGGCTTATTGTGTGTGGCCCAGTGAGGTGTTTGCAGGGCCAGGGACCCTGCCCACATGGTGACACCACCTGCTTGGGAGCTCATCCACCCACTTCAACCTCCAGGCCTGGGGAATTCGAGCTCCTTTTTCCCCTTGCAGGCACTCAGTATTTTATCCCACCACCTGTATGTTGGGCACAGAGTAAGCAGATACTTAGAACCCCTGATGACTGACTGACAGGCGACAGCCCTGCCCCCTGCAGGCCTGGGTGGCTTCAGCAATCCAGCTCATCCTGGGTGGCCCATCAGGACCTCAGATTCATGCTCCCCCTCCCTCCCTTCCATACTGTCTCTCTGTGCGGGGCGTGGGGGGCTACGAGCCAGTCCATGGCAGAGACACGAGGGAGACTAGAAATGAGCCTCAGAGAAGCAGAACCAACATCCACCTCATGGGACATCTGAGCAGATGCTGCACAGAACACACCTCCCAGAGTGAGCTCTTGACATTGAATGGTGCATCTACACGGTACAACCACCCCAACCAGATACCATTGGCTCCATTTACAGATGAGAAAACGGAAACTCGGAAAGTAAACAGCAGTCCCTAAGCGGTGCAGCCTGGTCACCGGATCTCAATTTTACTTTCCTCTCTGCATTTCCACCAAGATTAAATACAAATGATATGCAAACACATGCAAAATATGCAAGTGAGCGCTGTCCAGCACCAAGCCCCCCTACCTCTGGAACAAGTTCACCACACTATCCCCCTTGTCCTGCCTGTTCTTACCCCTCCCTTTTCAGTCCCTGAAGGTTACATTTGTCACCTACCCCCACTGAGCCCTTAATGAAGACCCCAGTAATCTTCCATGTGAACTGCCAGCTTCATCCAGCTCCCTTTTTGTTTTTCCATCTAGTCATCATCACCTTGAACCCCCATATCTCCCTTCCCCCAGCTTGGTGACCTCCCCAGAAACCAAGAAAGCATCTAATCTGCATATTTGGGAGGGAGCAGGTTCTTAAAATGATCTTGCTGTCCTGGCTACTGGACTGATGTTCTGAACTTTCCAGGGGTCTCTGTGTTTCTGGTTTCCACTTTTATTCTAAAGGTTTGAATGATTTCTCTGAGATGGATTCAAGACTAGAATTACAAGGTAAAGTTCAAAACTTCTGATACACATTGCCACACTGCTTTTCTCGAAGGTCATTTGAGAGTGCCTGTTTCACAGTATCCTTGCCAGCTCCAGGTATTAGCATTAAAATTTTTTTTTTTATAGTTCAGTGGGAAATGATATCTGATTATATTTTCCAGAATATTTAAATTGTATTCCTTCATTTTTGCAAAATACTGTGCCTCCGTCTTTTTCCTCCTTATTGAAGGAGTTTGCATTTTCAGTCTCCATAGATGTGCGTGTGTCAGACATACCCCTTTCTGCAGGCACTGAACCACAGGCTGGGTTCAGAATGGGAGCAAACTCTTTGCCCCAGACTGCTTACCCAAGAACTGTGTTTTCAAACTTTTTATCCAAGAAGCAGAACCTTTTCTCAATCTCAGACAGCACCTCTTTATATAACATGTGAATAAGTAATCTATGAAGGGAGGCCTGAAGGGTCCTCTCCCATCTCCCTCTCCCTTCCAGAAGCCCCTCATACCTGAGGAGCCGCCACTGGGAGCTTCTCGTCTTTCTGGCAGAAGAGGGAGCACTCACTTCGGAGTCAAGGATCTGAAAAGAAATGAACGGTTCACAGACGTGCCTGGAACTCAACAGTCACCCAGCAGCCCAGTACAGGTGAGCCAGGTACAAAGACCGAGGGGCCGCACCTGTGCAGGAGGCACCGCCACACCCTCCACGTCGCCAAGGAGAGGGTGTGGGCCCCGCGGTCCCCACGAAGTTCAGCCAGAAGGGGTGGGGGCGGAGGTTTGTGGGACAGACAGGCTGGGGACCTGCGGGTTGACAGGTGGGGAGGGCTCTGTGGGTGGGAGGCATGAGGCTTCCCTGTGAACAGCTGTGCTGTTCCAGACCAGGCCAGAGCTGTGCAGCGTGAGGGGCGGGGAGAGGCGAATTCAGAGCGCCAGCAGCGGGGCCTGGGTTTGATCTGATAACTGAAGCTAGAACAATCAGAGCTCTTCCCAGGAACTTTGTATAATCTCAGCCTCACGAGATACCTGAGGGCGGGGGGAGGGGGGGTGGAGAGCTGAACCCAGACCCGGAAAAAGAGGGGCCGTGGCTACTGGGACAGGGGTGGGTGGGAGGAGGAAGCCGTTTGGCAGCAGATAAGGAGTTGAAGAGACAGACCGGCAGAGGGAGGGCTCGGCGGGGACACTTCGTGAACCCAGTGGGGTCTTCGGAAGGGGGGCGTTTGGGAGGGCACTCGTGTGCGCGGAGACCTTTAGACACGAAGCCACCGGCTGCCCCCATTCCCTGCTGACCCAGTCGGTGGATCGGGCGGGCCCAGACACTCACGCCCCTGGAGGGTCTCTTGGGCCCGGGCTCGCTCTCTGGCCCCGCCCCGCCGTTCTAGCCCCGCCCCGGCCTCAGGTGCCGGACCCGCCCCGATTTCTGGTCCCGGCCCCTGGGCCTCGGACACTGCCTGGCCTGACTCTCTGGCCCCGCCTCCTGAAACCTGGCCCTAGGCAAGAGCTCTCTGGCCGCGCCCCCTGGCCTCAGGCAGAGTCCTAGCTCTTTAGTCCCTCCTTCCAACCCCAAGTCCCGCCCCCGACTTTCCAGCTGAATCCCTGGCTTTTTGTCTCCGCCCAGCCCGCACCCCGCGCGGAGCTCGTTGGTCTTCCACTCTCTCAAGCCAGTCCTGCTGCCGGCGGCGCAGAGCCCTCTTAACCACCCTCCCATCGCAGGCAAGGCAGACGTCACTCACTCCCCAGGGTCCCTGTGGATCAGCCTCTGTCCTTTAGTTACACTTATTTTGCAAATCACCCAAGTTGTTTCAGAGGAACCTGAAATTTGTGTCCCAAGCCCTCTGCCCTCAAGCCTGAGTAGAGCTGGAAGGTGTGTCTTCTCACTTGGGAAATAGTTGGCGCCCTCCTGATTAGGGTTCCACTGGAAAAGCTCCAGTGAGACCAGTATTCTAGCTGGCTGAAAGGTCTTGGACAAGTCATTTAACTTCTGAGCCTCAGATACCCCGTCCCCTGTAACAGTGGGGGTCACTACAGGGTCTTGGATGATCATGGCCAGGACCAAGTGAGCACAGGGACTGATGTTACCAGATCAGAGTGGGAAGAAGGAAGCCAGAGGAGCCCTAGGTCCTCACTGTGCAGGAGGGGGCCCTTGTTTCCATGGGGACACCCTGGCTTATTTCCTGGCTTCTTTTCCTGAGTTTCCTGATGAGCTTATTTCCTTGCCAGTCTTCCCGCTCCACCTGTGGTATGGGGAGTCCACTCTGCTGAGAGGTTAGAGGATGGCCTACTGTCTTGGCCTCCAGGGGCTGCCTTGTCCCCTGTGCCCTGGATGCCGGCCTCCTCACCCTCAGTAAGTTGATAACCCACCCTCTCCTCTCTCTTTCACCCTCTCACTGGGCTGACCTGCCCCTAGACCACAGGCTGGCATGCATCTGGAAGTGGACATAAAAGAGGCATCCCTCTCCGGAGCCTTCCCAACCTGTGTGGCTCTCAGCTCCCACCGCCTTCTCCGCGAGCAGTGAGGAGCTCGCACCTCGTCTCTCAATGAGAGATTTGTTAAAGAGGGTCTCTGTCCTTAGATGTTCCCCATCTTATCCCACATAGGCTGCATAGCATCTCTCCCCTCCCAGACTCTTCTGAAAAATCCCCTGTGTGTGTTTTTTTTTTTCAAAGTAAAATTAAATGACAGGAACTAACTATTTAGGGAGGGTTTCCTGAGGGGAAGTGGAATCTCTGCAACCTTGAGATTACAGGACCTTTTCTTTTCTCAAAAGAAAAACATGTCAGAGCACTGGTATTCTGAGCCAGACCTTGTTTTGAAATATGCTCCCCTCTGTCCTTTAACAAACTACAGCCTTTCCCCCTCTTTGAAAATAAGATCACATCAAGTCAGGGATTAGAAATGGGAAAAATTCAATCAGAACCTCCCTCTGCCAGTTATACATCTCAGTACACTCCTAGGCGAGCAGAATCAGCTCCCACTACAACCCAGCTTAGCATCATCATTCAGAACGCACCGGTAGGAAATGGTGAAACAGAAGGGCCTTTCATCCTGAGTGAGCGAGGCCTGCAGCACTGCTCTCCTAGCTCCGGAAGCTGGCGGTGTCTGGGGCCAGTGGAGTCAGGGCCTGTTTCTTAAATAGGCAGTGGGAGGGTCTTGTGGGGGGGTGGCGGGCATGGAAAGTGGGCCATTTACCCAGCACAGCCAGGCAGTGTCTGCCGAGCCAGCAGTGGTCCTAAGCACGCGCCTGCCTGCTTGTCCACCGTGAGCCTCAAGCCCACAGGCCCCTAGACCACAGACCAGCACCTGGGATGACCCCTGATGGACGTGCTGCTCCAAGTGAGACCACGTGCCCAGATGCACGGAGCTTGGTCCGAGTTCCTGGATACCTCTACCTGTCCTGAGACACAGCCTGCCTGGGCAGCAGAACCAACTGTGGAGTTGGATGGACCTGCTTCCAAGACCAGTAAGTAGTGGGCATCAAGCAGGGCATCTCACCAAGTCTCCATTTCTACTTTCTTGAAATGAGGATAATAACACTGACTTCATAGGTTCAGAAATAATGTTTGCAAAGGTTCTAGCACCAAGGAGGTTGATTTATTTATCCACATGATGATGTTGGAGTCAGGTTACTTTCAACAAGGTTCACGCCCAGAGAGGTTTGGTAACTTACACAAAGTCACACAGCCCTTTAGCTGAGTGTCAGAGTCAGACTTCATGCAGACCTGAGACTAAGTTAGGTTGGCAGAAATCCCTTGAGGTGAGGATAGGAAGCAACTGCTGACCTTGGGGAAATGTCTTGACTGAACTCTGGTGAAGGAGTTACCCCTAGAAACCCAACACAGAGATAAGGGAAGAGGCATGGCTGGAAAGGCAAGCTGAGATGGCCAGTCTATGCATTTGGTTGGGACCTTAGCAGGGTTGCAAAAGTATCCCAGAATAACTACTAGGTGTGACTGGTGAGAGGAGTTTGTTTCTTTTCACTTGTACAGAGCAAATGTTGTTTCAGCATAACTAATATATAGGTAGAATTGCACGTTTTCCCCTCAGGTTCAGCTTCAGCTCTCAAGATGTTAGTCCTTTCGTCATTTTAATTTCAAAAGAACCTCTCTGCCTTCATTTCAGCTTACCAGATAATTTATCATTCAAAAATATAACTGGCAAATGTTTCTTTCTTTCCTTGAGAGTCAGACTTGGAAGGCACAGTGTGTGTACTTTAGTTCTAGGCTGAACTGTTTTTTCATCTCTGGAAACTTTTCTTGTATTATTTCTTTCCAGATGTTTCCCTCATCATTTACCCCACCCCATTCATCACTCTGTCTCCTATTTTTTGGGCTTCGACCCCATTTCCCATTTTCCAAATCAGTTATTTACGCTTCTCTTTTGTTTTCTGTGTCTCCGTTTCTGGCTGGATGTTTTCCTTTATCCTCAACATCACTGTTTCCTTTGTTCTTTTGTTTCAGTTATGCAAACTGCTACATCCAGATGTTTTCAGTTCTTTTATAGTCATGGAATTACAGCCATTTGTTGTTGTTGTCATTCTGATCTGTTCCCGTTAATAGTATTTTGGTTATGTATTTCTTTCAAAGTAGTTACTAGTAAGTTCGCCTTACTTGCTCCGGAGGCTTTGCAGATTCCATCATCTAAAAAACAAGTTAATTGAGGTTTCTTGAGGGTCCACTGTGTGGAGACAGGCTGCTCAGCACCTAGCTTGTGGTAACTGCTTCCCTTTCAAGTTTAACTCAGAACTGTGCAGTTAGAGCTGCTTTGAGGGAGATTCTGATTAACTAAGATTTATTATATCTTGTTTTTAAAAAGATGTTCTATGTGCAATGTACTAAGACTTTTTTTTTTTTTTTAAGGAGTGGGAAAATTAGGGCTAAGGGAAATAAAGGTGGAAAAAACATGGAGCAGAGATGGGAGGATGGAGTGAATGAGGGGAGGGTCTTGATTCTGACCTCAGACGGGCACAGAGGGGATTCATTTTATGACTAAAACCTGTCCTTTTGATGTTTGTTGCTGTTGACCCTTCAAGTTCTTACTTGAACGGCTGCAGCACAGAACGGCTCCCTGGTGCAGCTCAGTCTGCAAGCCCCCAGGGTGGGAAACGCTTTTTTGTTTTGTTCCCAATAGGAATAGAGTTGAAAAGAAACAGAGGTGAGATATATTCGTGTCGTGTGCGCGGCTGCATGTAAACACTGGAAGTTACCACCTGCTCGTCTTCCAAAAGTCAGTATTGATTGAGCAGCTAATTAGCTGTGTATTTCCTGTGCTCTAAATTGGATTATTTCCCTGTTTTGGGGGTGGCAAGTGTCTTCTGGGTGGGGGCTCTCTGTTCCCATGGCGCGCCAGGGTGGCCTCATTTCACACCTCTCAGGAAACAGCCTTCCGAGTGACAGGTTGATTGCTGTATGGGTGGTTACCAAAAAAGATCTTGTTTTATTAGCTGTTTGTCTTGCAAAGTGAGATCAGCATTTTTTTTTTTTTTAAACTTTATCAAAATGTCATCGTCCTGGGATTTGAGAACTTGCCCTCTGGTTTCAAGGGAAGTTTGGCAGATCCCACAGGTAAAGAGCTGTAATGTCAGAGTCTCACTTGAGTCCTTGAGTAATGAGCTTGGCCGTGGCCGCCAGCCTGGGCTCTCTCCTGGTGAGGGGTGGGTACCCAGGGCCAGCTGGGCACCAAAGGATGTTGCCAAACCTCATCCTGGTGCCTGAAATGCTGCCTCCCCCCTTTTATTTTAATGCATCAAGGGAACATAAAAATCAAGAGATTCATGCACATTAATGCCCATGTGTAGGTAATTTTGCTTTTCTGTTTGAGGAAGAAATAGAAAACATTCCACTTACTTTTTTTTTACAGTAAAAACATGAAAAGACCCTGATGCTGGGAAAGATTGAGGGCAGGAAGAAAAGGGGATGACAGAGGATGAGATGGTTAGATGGCATCACGGACTCAATGGACATGAATTTGGGTAAATTCTGGGAGTTGGTGATGGACAGTGAGGCCTGGCGTGCTGCAGTTCATGGGGTCGCAGAGAGTCGGACACGACTGAGTGACTGAACTGAACTGAACTGAAAAACAAGGAAATATATTAAACAATTTAAAAAGTATTTGGTTTCCTACTGGTGGCACTTAAAGAAGAGAGAAAGAGAGGAGATTGAAAGCAGTGGAGGGAAGGCAGGGGCCAGAGTCCTGGCCCCAGGGATACCGCCTCCCCCTGCCCCCTGCCCTCCCTGCTCCCAGCCCCACAGGACAGGCCCGGCCCCTGCAGTCTTGTGGGCAGAGACTTGTTCCTTGGCCTCTTCCTCTCCCTCACCTTGTCCTGTCCGGAGGCAGTCCCTCCCAGCTCTGCTGCCCATTTTCAGTCCCTGCTTCCCCCTTCTCTGGCTGTCATCTCCACTCAGGCCTCCTCATTTCTTGCCGGCATGGTGGCACAGCCCCCATGTAGGCCACACAGCCTACGTGTGGCCCCTTCATGCTCCAAGTCCTAGCCCGTGACCCCCACCACAAGCAGTCTGAGTTCCTCCTGCCCTTGGCCAGCGCCTCAGATCTCCCTCCACACTCAGAAAATCCGCCTCCCTTGCCTGATTTGGGGGCCCTGCCCTCCACAGCCTCGTTTCTGCCATGGATGCATTCGGATGGCCTCAGCCTGTGGCTCTCCCCTTGCTGGAACACGCCATGCTCTTTCACGCCTCTGTGCCTTTGCACATGCTGTCCCTGTTCTGGAACACCCTCCCCAGCTGGTCTAGCCGGCACCCAGCCTCTAAGGTTCAGCACTGCAGCTCTCAAGCCCCTCCCTTCAGTCGCCCCCCCACTGGGCTTTGTGCTGGCAGCCCAGAGCCCCCAAAGCAGCAAGCACTGAGCCCAGTCCCTGAGAGGCACCCAGGGAACCTTGGTTGAAATAATAAAATGGTTTCGAGCCAGGTTCAGTTCCGGAAATTCCAGAAGGTTCAGTTCCCTCTGTACTTTCCAGGTGGCACAGCAGGAGCTGTGAGAAAACTCCCCACTGTTTGAACTAGTGCATTGATTAGGCTGCCTTAAGGTGAAAGGACCCATGTGAGCTCCCGCGTGTGGCGGCAGTGCCTAGCACCTGCGGCTGGCTGAGGTCGCACCATCACCATCGCCCACGTTTAGGGGGCACCCACCGTGCTGGGAACTGTGTTGAGGATATTGCATGCGGAACCACTTGTTTAATTCTCTAAACAGCCTGGGAAGGTTGGGTATTATTGTTCCCATACTTGGAGAGGGAAACAGAGGCTTGGGGAGGGTAAGTGACTTGTCCGAGTCACACAGCTAGAGAGTGGCAGAGCCCAGATTCTGTGGGGAAGACTTATCAATGGCCCCCTCCTGGCTCAGGTTTTGACCCCCCACCCAGGACTCCCGAATGCCACAGAGGCATGTGCAGTCCGGGGACGAACACCCCAGGGGTCTGGGAAGCCTTGTAGCCTCCATCCTCCCGTCTCTGATGCCCTCCTCCCCTGTCCCCCGGGGAACTTAGCACCAGAGTGTGGACGGGGCTGTTGCCTTGGACAGACAGCTGGTGAGGCTTGGAAGAATAGAATAGAACTAGAGCCAGATAGAGCTCTAGTCAGGGGCCAGGGAGGGTTTGAGGGGACATGCTGGCCAAGCTCAGTTTATCTTACCTGTGCCTTCAGACTGGCCCCCCACCATCTGTTCTCACCCAGAAACCAAAGTGATCTTTCTGCATGCAAACCTGAGCACCTTTGAAGCTTAACACACTTTCATTGCCCCCAGAATAAAATCCCTGCCCTGAGCCCACTGTCCTCTCCCAATTCATTCTCTGCTAGTCTCCTCCTCTGCTTGTGGAGGAGGACTTTCCTCTGTTGTCCGTGTCTCTCTGAGGGCAGGCCTTTCCTCACTCTGTCCCCTTGTGCTGGAAGTCCCCCCACCTTGTTTGGCTGGTAGCTCCTCAGCTGAAAAATCTCCTCCTCAGGGAAGCCCTCCTGATTTCCCCCAGTGTTCAGTATTAGGGCCTCCTGCAGGGAGCATTAGTGCTCCCAGCCCTGCCTCCCAGGTGAGCTCTGAAGGGGCTGGGACCTAGCCACCTGCATACTGACAAGGCCAAGGGGACTGACACGTGGGGGCAGCAACATACCCCAAGTGTGACCCTCCAGAGAGAGATGCCAAATCTGGTTGCAGGATGTTGGGGTCTTATGGTGGGAGGGGGATTGTCGAAGAGGCAGTCAGTGCCTGGAACGTACAGGGCTGTAGCCACGTGGACCCCAAGCTGAAGCCACAGCTGTGGACACCATTCTCGAGGAAGGCAGGGGGAGGAAAGAAAGAGGTCAAGGACAGACCTGAAGACTTATCCCATTTTTGGCTTGGTGAGGAAAGAGGAGCCAAAAAGAGCACTTGGGAAAAGGTGGAAGAATGCAGAGGAAAAAAAAAAAAAAGGTAGCTAAGATATAGCACTGTTTTTATTTAGTTCTCAGATAGTCTTAATGTTTTTTGTTTCCCTTAGAATAGCTGAAACAGGAGGGCCCTACGTGGCAGTCCCTGGGATGAGAAAGCCTTGTGTCAAAGCTGCCGCCGAGTCCCTCTCTATTTTTACCTTCCTCACACTACCTCTTTGAGCCTGGAGGAGGCATCCTGGCCTGAAGTGGCCCAAGCTGGCGTCTCCGAGGCAGATTCAGCCAGCCCTCAGCTCGTTCTCCAGAAACCACCACCAAAAAGCCAGGTATTCACTTTTCTTGACCAGAAATAAATGCGTTAGACAGATGTCCACAGGCAGTCTTGAGGGATGTGAACACAGAATCACCCCATAAATTTACTTTTGTGTCCTTTCCCTAGTTCAAAGTTGGGGTTTTTTGTTTGTACTAGTTACATTAAAATTGGACAGTAATTAATGTCCTTAAAATAGAATGTCCGTATTCCCAAGTTTAGAAAGGAAAACCACCTAGAAGAAAAAATGTGGATGCATGCGAATGCCATTCCATCAACCACGGTGGCTTTCATCAGCCTCGACTGGGAGCCCTGCCCAGTGGGGTTTGCGGTATAGCAGTCCAATGTCTGTGGTCTCTTTTCACCCTGTCCTCCCCCCCATACCCCCACCCCCAGGCTCCAGATCAAGGGAGCCTTTGACATATATGGCCTGGAGCCCTCAGGGTGCGCCAACCTCTCATTACATTTCTTTTTTTAAATATTGATAAACAGTTCCTCTGTTGATTCAAATGTTTTTAAACACCGAGCCTGCAGCTTCTGGCTCAGAACAGACAGAACAGATCCTCCAGGCCTCCTCGGGCCTCGAAGCTTCTCCCCCAGCTGCCTGGGCTCTCGGCCTCTCATTCGACCGCTGAAGGAAGAAAACTGTCCCTCTGGCTTCCCTGGTGGCTCAGCTGGTAAAGAATCTGCCTCCAGCATGGGAGACCTGGGTTTGATCCCTGGGTCAGGAAGATCCCCTGGAGAAGAGAATGGCTACCCACTCCAGTATTCTTGCCTGGAGAGTTCCATGGATGGAGGAACCTGGTGGGCTATATAGTCCATGGGGTCAGAAAGAGGTGGACATGACTGAGTGACTAATGCTTTAATTTACCTGGATGGGGGGTGGGGGTGGGGGTCACTTCAGGATTCAAAATCAGGCCTGGCTGGGCTGCAGAGTAAGGCTCATGTCCTGCAGGTGGGGACTTCTGGCCTCTCTGTCTAGCTGGGCTCCTACTCTGGGTTCAGGGTGGAGGTGGGGAGGGTGAGGCGGAAGGGGCCAGCTTCCACTGCCCGCTGGCCTGATGCTACACTGCACATATGTTACCACCTTGCTTCCTGAATGGGGTGGTCCCTGGTCCCACAGGTTTGTATGTAAACAGGATGACAGTGGGGTCCCCCCATTCTCCCCACCATGGGAAGGAGGGGAGGGGGAGTGGGGGGACCCCTTATACTCCCACAGAGTCAGAAGAGCTAAATACCATCCATCCCATCTTGGGGACACTGACATACCAGGACCCTCCAGGCCCAGGCTCCCCCAGACGTAGCTGACTGCACTGTGGGGGGAGGGTGGTGGTTCCCGTGGCTCCTGGATGACTCAGAGCCCACTCGGCTGCTCCTTGCCCAGACTGCCCAGTTCCCTGTCCTTATTGATCAGAGGACTTGACCAGCAGCCGGGTATCAACGTCGCTTCTGAAATGACCACGTCCAGAGAGGAGCGCCTTGTTACAAACGCAGCAGGTCGGTGAGGCCTGTGATACCGCAAAGCCCTTGGCTTTGTGGGGCTGAGGCCGAGTTCCTGACATTGCCACACCTCCCCATTTGACATCATAGCAGGTCAACTACTATTGTTAACCATTTTACAGATGAGGAAACTGAGGCCCAGAGAGGTAAAGCACGCTGCCCGAGATCGCAAGGGAGGAGTTGGGATTTGAACCCGGGTCCATCTGATTCTGAAAGCAGAGAGCTTCTCAATCTGTCCTGTCACAGAGCATCCTGGTCTCACCTCCTGCCTTTGGCAAGTCTCTGGAAGGGGGCACCCTCAGATGTCAACATCAGGGGTGATGTGGTCCTGGGTGAGGGTCAAGGGCTCTTGACAGCCATGGTGATTCTTGTCAAGTCTTGCCCAGGTCTTCTTGGATGTCCTCCTTAGTTGGGGGACATGTTAGCGTGACCCATCTGGGTTGCAATTTAAGAAGCAATCGTGATCAGCTTGGTGACCATCAGGCCTTTCTGCTACATGCCAGGAAATGGACCTAACCCTGTTATAGGGTAAATCAGATATAATCAGCTGCTAATTCAATGGAGTGACTCTATCGACATTTATCAAGATACAGAAGCTGGTCCAGTGAGTTAGACAACAGTGATGGTTGGATTAGACTCATAAGAAGAACCAACCAGTACTTTCTGAGAGCTTTAAAAAAAATTAATTGGAAGAGACAAACTTTCTCAGTGCCATACGTTATAGTTATACACAGTCATGTGTCCCGAATGTAGATGGGAGTGACTTTCAGACTGGCCACGTGTACACCTGCAGCCTCATCCTGCTATGGTCTCATCTTTCCACTCCTGACAGAGGTGCTTAGACCCCTGGAACACTGCCCTATTCAAAACCGAAGCTGGGAGATCAGCCAGTAAGTGGGGCTGGCCCCTCCATTTCTGTGCCTGAGGATCATAAAATTCTCAGCCATGGAGTTCATGGACATAGAAAATGTCTGACCAGCTCTGAGTGGGAGAGAATTTCTCTGCTAACTGGTGGTTTGGGAGTCACATAGGCCAGATCATAATCAGATTAGTGAGGATTGATTGGATCTGTTACTTCCAGATTAGATTGAAATTTTTGTCCCCAGTTTGTTCTGGACTGCCAGCCCAGCTGACCAGCAGGGAGTGATCCAAGACCCTTCTCTGCAAGCTCACGGAGGTGGTGGCTACTAAGAGCCAACAACATCCCTCAGACTCCTACCCCAGCCTCCCTTTGCTGCAGAAGCCTGCCTTCTAGACCCCTCTGCAAGGAAGAACACTCCCCACCCACACCAGGGCCGGCTAGTGACTTTCCTCTGATCCATCAAGTCCCTCTTTAGGGCTGTGCTTCCCCAGCTCCTCTCACAGTTGGTCAGGTCTAACTCCTAGAATAAATATCTCATGCCATCATGTTTGTATGGTTCTGCCTTCCTGACTGAGCCCTGAGCGATACAGCACCCTCAGTGTGTCTCCCCCATAAAATGGGGGTGGTGTGAGATATACCAGGCCTTAGAGGAGGATTGCATCCAGGTGCTAAGGGCTGTGGGCCTGGGATTGATCCTGGCAGGTACATTTGTCACCATCTGAGGACAAGCTGAGGATTTCCCGGGTGGTGCTAGTGGTAAAGAATCTACCTGCCAGTGCAGGAGATGCTGGAGATGCAAGGTTCTATCCCTGGGTTGGGAAGATCTCCTGGAGAAGGAAATGGCAACCCACTCTAGTATTCTTTTCTGGAGAATCCCATGGGTAGAGGAGCCTGGTGGGCTACAGTCCATAGGGTTGTGAAGAGTCAAATACAACTGAGCATAAGGAGTAAGAGGACAAGCTTTAGGCCAGAATCATTTCTCAGTTGGGCTTTAGTGTTCTGGCACCGGTGGTGGGAGCCCCACGGAGCAGGGCTCACGTGAGCTCGGCAGACATGGTCCTGCTGGTGGTGGAAGGTGTGGGTGGCCTTCCAAAGGTCTGACTGGTTGCCCAGCCTGGTGGGCACTGTAACTGAGTGTTAAAGGCAATGGCTGGGCAGAGCCTTTCCTTTCGGATGCTGGTATCTCAGTCCAGGACTCACCCCCAAGTTGGCATATCATTCCCCTGAAAGCCAGTGTGTGCTGAGTTAGGAGGCTTCCAGGAAGATGCTGAGAAGGGCAAGAATGGCTCATTGGGACTGGGACCAGCTTTGCTGACTTGCTGGTGAGGAGGCTTTGTTCCTGGAATGATGAGGAGCTAGTCTTGCCTCTTTGAAGCTGGAGATGAGATTTGTAACCATCGCCTCTATCCCAGGGGCTATCCACACAGCACACCTGTCCACTATATTCAGGTCCCTGCTCAAACGTCATCTCCTTGACATGGCCTCTACCACCCTATATAAAATAACACTCTTTCCACCACTCTCTATGCCCTTACCTGGCTCCATTTTCCTTTCCCGAATATCACCGTTGCACACAGTATGCAGTTCTGTATTGTCTTTCCTCCTCCAATAGGAGGTAAAGCCCATCAAGGCAGGGACTGTGTCTGTCTTGTACCCCATGATCACCCAGAACAGCGCCAGCTTATAGCAGTTGTTGTTTAGTCACTCAGTCGTGTCCAACTCTGTGACGCCATGGACTGTAGCCCGTCAGGCTCTGTCCATGGGATTTTCCAGGCATGAATACTGGAGCGGGTTGCCATTTCCTTCTCCAGGGGATCTTCCCAACCCAGGGATCCAACCCGTGACTTCTGCATTGGCAGGAGGATTCTTTACCACTGAGTCACCAGGTTCATAGCAGACACCAGTGCAAATTTGCTGCAGGTCAGAACTGCCTTCTGTGTAAAGAAAAGTGTCCTGATCTCCCCTCCATTTGTCTTTCTCCTCCTAACCCAGAGGAAGGCTACTGCTTGGAGTCAGGAAGGCTGCTTTGATGGGTTAGGTACCAAACAGGAGTTCTCAACATCCAGGGTTTTTGAGTTTTTTAAGTCTTTTTTTTTTTCCCCCTAATCACTACTCTTGATCATGGAATCTGTGACCATTTTGGAAGTGGATTTGGTATGATTAAATTCTTTCCTAGCTTAATTCTTTATGGAAAACAAAAGTTTTAAATGAAGTGGGTTAGAGTGAGTTTGCTGATGTTTGATCATCTGTAGGATAATTCACCCCGGCTTCCCTCAGCCCCAAGGCTGGGCCAGCACCCTGAAGCATACGTCACTGGATCCTCCTAAGTGGAGGAGAGAAGATCCCCATTTTTATAGAATGCCCATAACTGAATGGGCCGAGGCCCTTGAGGAACTCTCAGAACACCTGGGGGGTTCACTCTGCAGAGAGTGCCAGTCCTGAGATGAGGGGCAGCAGGCCACCCCTGGCCTGGTTACCATGTTTCCTCCTGGAGTACCCACAACCACAGCTCAGCAGATGCAAGGGTGAGTGTGCAAGGCTGGGTAGGGGGGAACCTTTAGTAGTGGGACGCTGGACGAGTCTAGGTCCCTCAGGAGCAGGAGGCGAGCACCTGTGTCTCTGGACCACCTGCCATGAGGTTCCCGCCCACAGAGGCTGTGCGCAGCGCAGCTCAGTACAGAATCAGGGGGATCACGACTGCCTGAAACGCTGTTTCCAAGAATAGAGCATAGACAAGAACGCTCTCTGCCCGAATTGGAAATGAAAAGGCACTGGTACTTGGTGGGGGCCCCTCCAGTGACTTGGAACACTCTGCGGGAGACCTTGTTCTTGGCGACACCGGAAGTGGGGCAACTGCTGTAACCTTGGTCACGTGTGCAGACTTGTGAGGGCCTGTGGGCCTGGCTGGGATAGACCCTGGCTCTTACCCAGACACTTAGAAAATGGGATTTCCCTCTTCTGATGATTTGATTTTTAACTTATTTCTGGAATCTGTAGCTTTTAGTGGAGACCTACATCTGAGGCACTATGGGTAGAGACAGCGAGGTTACTTCCTCCCAAGGCAGGTGTTTTGATAAAGGTTTGGGGTCACATCCTTAGGACTCATGGCTGCCCTGTGTCTTCTGTTCCCATGGCAGGACCACGTGGTTCCCAAGACTGCCTCCTTCATGAAAGGAGACACGCAAAATCATTCTGCCTGGGAGGCCTTATGTTTCTCTCTCATCATGAGGAGCCAAGCTACACTCAGAAGAAAATAGTGACTTGGAGCAAAACATGTAGCCTGAAAGGCCTTTTCCTCTTTTGGAAATGTAAGTAAACATGGCCAGGGCCCTGGAGAGATGCCATCTCAGCCACAGGATCGCACTCCACAGGGGCCACCCTTTCATAGTAAAACCCCTGGTTCACACCGCCTCCTCACTGTGTACAGTTCGGGGGCTCATGTGGGCAAGTGCCCCTCACCTCAGAGAGTGGAGATCCAGTCATCCCTCAGCCCTCAATCCAAGACTTAACAACAGCCAACACAGGTGGAGCCCTGTGTTTATGCTGGACATGGCGCCAAGGGGTTCACCTCACTCTGTGTTTAACCCTGGTCCCGTCCCAGAAGCCCTCAGCGGTCACAGCTTTAGCCCTTGGTCAGCAGCGGGGCTGGGGTTTCAAGCCCCATGGTTCTAATGCTGGAGCCTGTGATCTTAGCCCGTCTGCCATTCTTCCCATGGGGCCTGTCGGATGATTCATTTCTTATTCTACACCCAGAGACAATGAGGCGTAAACCAGAATAAAAGGGGGCTATTACGATACCACTACTTGCCGTTTATCTAAATTAGGTAATAAATCACAGAGCCACTTGGAACACTATACACGTCAACCTCCTGAGTGTTTAGTTATCACTTAGTGCCATTTGATGGTGCCTATGTATAATTAACACTTTCATCTAGTAAATATATTTCCGTGAAATGGAAAAGTGAAAGAGAAGATACACTTAACCTGCCCCTCCTCTGCCTTGGAGACTGGGCACAATCCCCTGGCGGTGGTCAGCTGGGGTGGCTCAGGCTGGTGAGTGGGCATGCTGGCATTCCCAGCCCTCTCCAGCCCGGATGGTGTCCTGGGAAGGGGGACGGCTGTTGCTGAGGTAGCAGCAGGCCCAGCTGAGCCCCACGGAGCTTGCCGCCCATTCATCAGCCTCAGCAGGATTGGACATCTGCCGCTGGCATTTCCAGATGTTTGCCTTTATCACACGTTGATGTGGCTCAGTGTTTTCATTAAGGGCCTCATCAAAAGCTCTAGCTGGTTGGGAACACGTATTGTTCATTTTATTTGAGTTCCTTATCATGTTTAAAATGTTCCAGGCGCCATTAGGAGACACAAAAGCCTCAGAAAACACAGTTTCAGGGGGCGGGAGCTCACCGTAGCATGGAGGAGACACGGCCACCAACATTTACAAACATTTGCTGAACAGAATCAGCTGTTAGGCATGAAAGTCGCTCAAAGCAGCACAGCAGAGGACGGGGTGGCGGTGGTGGTGGGGGGGGTGTGGAGTGCTGGTAGAGACAGGATTTAATGTTCGCCTGCGGGAAATCTTCTAAAATCAGATGGGTGTTCCAGGCTGTTTGTTCATTAACATGGTCTTCTGATTACTTCCCAGTGAGGATGGGGTGTGGGGGCCAGATAGGAGACAGAGGCTTGGTCAGGAAAGATGAAAGGGGACACACATTTTGGCTTGAGATTAACCTTTGAGATACAGGGCCAGGCATATTATAATTAATGCTTAATTATAAATGGAGCTTGGCGGGATGCATTGATTCACACACAGGTTACTAAAGGCATTTAGGGAAAATAGAATGTAGGCAATGAGAACTGTCCCCATCAATTTGTAAAATTCACATCTGAGACAGCATGCTGGAAGTGCAGAGAATGCTCCTTATAGGCATAAATTAAAGCCATCTTCCTCAGAAAAGGATAATTTAAATGATCAATAACCTCTTGAAAGAATGCCTGGAGAGTATATGCCTTTTAAAAATTGACTTTGTTCATTCTCCGCCTCTTATCAAAAAAGGGTTTTGGAGGCTTATAACAAAAGATATGACAGAGAGGTTATTAAAATAGAAATGGGAAATTAAAACCCAGTCAGAAAAGAGAGTACAAAATTTCTAACTACAGCGACTAACCTTCTGTGATCAAGCTCTAAATTTAATCCCGAACTCCCTGGAATCCAAGATGAAGAGGGAAAGCAATCAATTACATAGGTTCAGCTACGTTTAGGACAAAGCATGTCAATTCAGTAGTATTTGATTATTTGTGAATTTATAAAAGCCAGAGAGGCAGAGGAAACATCTGTGAAAGTCGGGGGAGAGATTTTTTTTTTTACTATCTGGAAAAGGAAGGATGGATTTTGAAATTTTTTGGTGAGAAGCAAAGCTTAGGCACCAATGACTGATGCATTCACCAAGATCTGGGTGGGTGAACCTGGGGTGGCTCCGATGCAGTCAGTTTTTTGTTGAATAAATCACTTCAGTGGTGAGCGAGCCAAGGTCATGACCAGGACCCAGGCATTTGGTGTGCCTTGCCTGTCCTTGGGAATAGGCCGTGTCCTGTTTCTCTGTACCAGTGCCTGGTACATCGTGCACATAAAGAACTCAACCATGGCTCTGTTTCTCCCGGGCTGAGAACTCCAGGAGGGCAAGGACGCGGTCCCAACACGCCGGGACGCCTAGTCCTAATAGTGGCTCCTAGTAGCTACTCAGCTGGATGGAGTTGGATGCTAATAGCTCACAAACTAAAAAGGGGAAAAGTACCATAAAATGCCAACCACTGCTCATGGGAGCAACTTAGTGGGAGCATTTTCCCAACTCTCAATGGCCGCAGTCAAATCTGCCAGCTTTCATGGTGGAGAACTCCTGGATGGACCTGCTGGCGGAGGCGGGGGAGGGGGGTAGTTATGACGAGTTGGCTGAGTGGGTGCAGTTGTGACACTGGACTTCTTTTCCAAAAGCTCCCTTGTGGCCCTTCTGACAGAACACTGACTGCAGGGCTCTGTGGGCTGTGTCGGTTCTCCTGTGGCCCTGCAAGTGGGGAGGCGGGGGAGGGACCCTCAGTGACAGCGCTGACCTGTCTCTAGCTGTCTTCCCAGCAGGCTTTAGGGATTCGAGCAGGTGCCACATTCCACCAGCTGGTTTGCAGCCGCCTTTTATCCTCAGTCACCCAGTGAAGATTCCTGAGCCGCTCTGAAGAGCCTTTCTGTTTCACCCTTTTCTTTGGGGCGTCCCTAGAGGGCTCGTTTTGGCCCTGCAGAGAATGATTTTGCCACAGGGTGGAGCCCTGGGCTCAGATGGGCAGGGTCTCGTGGAGGCCCCTGAGGTCGGGAATGCTGGGGGCGCCACACGGGAGGCTGTGACGTGGACGTCAAGCCCCCAGGAAGGGAGATGCCTCTGCCGGCAGGACGTGGCCTGTGTCTGGGGTAGGTCCCTCGGGTCCCACACTGGGTGTGTGTTGGGGGGGGGCAGTTGCGTCTGAAGCGAGGTGCTGGGAGACGGCGGGAGCGCTGGTCTGGGCAGGACGGCAGGGTTAGGGCGGGCAGGGGGCATCTCTGAAGTGGGGGTTGGCATAGTTGCTCAGTAACACTGGATCAAGGGGTCCTGAGGGTAAAGGCCTCTCGAAGTCCTGTTGCAAGGTCTGGCTTAGAGCCTGCACTCCTGTAGCTCCGTACTGTGCTGGTGACCCTCCCCTGGAAGATGAAGGACCCTCCAGTTCCGTCCCCGCAAGTCCTCACTCCCTCGATGGAGGAGACGCTGAGCTTGTTAGCCACTCAGGGAAGCGTTGTGGCCTGCCTGACCCTGTGTGAGAGGTGCGGCCGTCTGACTGCCCTGCCTGTCCCCTGAGGGCTGCGAATTGAGTGCTGTGAAGGCCCCCAGAGGCAGTCCCCACCCCCATCCCTCCCACCTCGTGGGGACTTAGTCCCCAGAAGGCTCACAGCATAGAGCCATACACACATGCCCCACAAGGGCCTGCGTTAGTTAGTGTTAGAAACCACGGTTGCTCCACAGGCATTAGGAAATACAGGGCTCCAGGCGCAGATTTTAGCATCAGGGTTCCACTGAGAATCATTTTATGTTTCTCTACCACCATGGATGAAAATACTGGAGTAGATCCTAGTTTTTTTGTTTGTCAATTGCAAAGTTGCCCAGACATGGAAAAGGACTTATAAGCCAGAGGAAGGGCCAACAAGTAAGTCAGGTAAAATAAACAGTGATAGTGGTATTGGCCGCAAGGGTGGGCCCTGAGCCTGCAGTGGATGGAGAGTTTAGGCAGGGTGAGGACTCCTAATGGCAGGACCATGGCATCTGAAATGTCTGGTCAGGAGTCGTTCAGGCTCCGCAGCAGATGCTGGGGTTCTGCCCAAGTGGGGAGTCCGCCGGCCAGCTTGGCGGCCGCTGCAAGAGAGTGGGGGCTGCTCAGCATGAAGGTGTGAAGAGAGACCAGAATGAGAAACAGGCAGGAGGAGACCATGTGGCTGAACTGGTCTAAGATCTGAATGCCCCTGAGGTCATGGGGCGGGGTTGGGTGGGGGTGGTGCAGGCAGTGTCCAGACAGCACCAGCCTGTGTGCCATCCCTCGGGTGGCCGTACCTGTGGGGAGGGTCAACCCAGTCCCCCTGCTCCCGGAGGCCTGTCGTCCTGCCAGGACCACCTCAATCCAGTGATCAGAGACCAGCACAAACTCCTCAGGCACTTGGCACTGGGGCATTGCTGTGGGGTTGCAGTGGGGAGCTCCAGTGACAGGGGTCATGCTGCCTGGCCAGGTAGGGGCCAAGAGCTGGGGTCTGAGGGCAATTCCCTGACACCCTTCACCATCCTCTGCCAACATGACCGCAAAAGTTCAGGATGGAGGCCTGTGGGGCCCAGTCAAGCCCCTGTCTTGACTCCTGGCTTAGTCACCTCTGCCTCCCCTGCAGTCACAGATGGAGGTGTGGGGAGCGATGGGTGAAAGAGGAAGGAGGGCTGAGGCTGAGCTGATGGCCAGCTGGGCCACCCACAGGAATCAAGGTGGGGCAGGTGGAAGTGACGATGGGTAAAGATCAAAGGTGAGGAGGAGGCAGCAGGGGAGGAAGGCACAGCCAACATGCAGAGCATCCTTCTAAAACCAGCTGGGTCGCTAAAGTGAGCCCCAAGCTTTATCTCGACTTCTGACTCTGTGAAATGAAGCTCCCTCCCTGCTCTGTCCTGGTAGTACCCACAGGAAGGGGCTCTGATACCCCAGAGACCCCAGGGCAGGTGGATGGCCATCAGGAAGTGCAGAGGGTGGGAGCTGGGGGTAGAAGTGGAAGTGATTGGCAGACCCAAGGAATTCGGGAGTCTGATCACCAGGTTTGGGGACAGGGTGGCTGGGAGGCCAATGAGCCTTGAGTAGGAATGAGGGTGTGGAGGAAGTGTGTTTTGTGACA
Organism: Cervus elaphus; assembly: GCF_910594005.1. Classification (NCBI taxonomy): domain Eukaryota; kingdom Metazoa; phylum Chordata; class Mammalia; order Artiodactyla; family Cervidae; genus Cervus; species Cervus elaphus. Next base: position 36,416,469 of record NC_057818.1, read on the forward strand.
TAATGACTCGGGAAGGTGACTGGCAGCTGCAAATATGGGCCTGGACCGAGGAAGCCACAGAGGCAGGAGGCTGGTGAGGGTTGGTTGCAACAGGAAGTTTATGAAGAGCCAAGGGGCTTCCCTGGTGGATCAGATGGAAAAGAATCTGCCTCCAGTGCGGGAGACCGTGGATTGGGAAGATCCCCTGGAGAAGGGAATGGTTACCCACTCCAGTATTTGTGCCTGGAGAATTCCATGGACAGAGGATCCTGGCGGGCTACAGTCCATGGGGTCGCAAAGAGTCAGACACGACTGAGCAACTTAAAGGGGCATTAGCTGAGCAGAGAAACAAGCCAAAGGTATTGCTGTGGGGAGGACGGGCATCTAGAAGCAGTGACGCATCTAGATGCATCTAGAAGAGATGACAGGAGGGAGGAGATGAGGCAGGAGATTGCTGGGAAGGTGCATCAAGTGGAGGTTGGGGCGACAGAGGCAGAGCTGTGCTGGAGAGGAATGGCAGAGGGACGGGGATGATATGCAGATTACGAGGAATGAGGGGATGGTGGGGACATAGAAGAACATTTTACAGACAATCAAGGTTCTCCTCATGGTACCTGTTAAGAACCATGAGTCCCCGCGAGCCCGATGCCCCAGTGCCATGATGCTTGCCATTCCTGACTGCCAGACACAGCCCTTGGGCGTGGGCGGGGAGGAAGTCCACAGCCTGGGTGGCAGCCCCCAAGCCCCACAAGGATCAGACCACCTAACACCAAACATATAAAAGGTCAGGATCAGGACATTCAACAGATTTCCAGCCCCATGTACCTCCCCAAACGTGGCTGTGAATCCAGAAGTAATCAGTCATAATGGCTGCCACCACCCCCCGATAAGAGGGGAGGACCCTGAAGCCCTCACTCAGAGTCAGCTTGCTTTTTTTTCCCTATTCAGGCTCTTTTATTTTATTATTTTTTAAACTTTTGTATTGGGATATAGCAGATTAAAAATGCTATGATAGTTTCAGGTGAACTGCAAAGGGACTCATTCATATATATACATGCATCCATGTTCCCCCCAAACCCCCTTCCCATCCAGGCTGCCACATAAGATTGAGCAGAATTCCATGTGCCATACAGTAGGTCCATGTTGGTTATCCTTTTTAACAGAGTGATTATCCTTTTAATAGCAGAGTGTACATGTCCATTCCAAATCCCTAACTATGCTTTCCCCCATCCTTCCCCCTCAGAGCTGACTTGCTTTTATATAACACACAGTTCTGATCAACATTGTAACCTGGTTTCAATTTTTTTTTAAAAAATCAAAATCAAGAGAAAAAAGCACAAGGTAAATGGCGGTGCAAATCTCTAATGTGTGAGATCATGATGGGGAGGGCTTGGCCTGGCCAGGCTCTCGGTTCCCACTGAAGACTGATAGTGTATGATTGCCACATTTTCATAAAGAGGATCCTAGAGTTATGAAGACATTGTGGCATAATATTCCATCTCCGCTGCTTAAGAAGGCAGGGCAACTCGAAAAGATACATGTATTATTACCCCAGTGTTCACTGCAGCACTATTTATGATAACCAGGACATGGAAGCAACATAGATGTCCATAGATGGAGGAATGGATAACGAAGAAGTGGTCCATATACACAGTGGAATATTACCCAGCCATAAAAAAGAATGAAAAAATGCTATTTGCAGAGACGTGGATGGACAATAGAGATTGTCATACTGAGTGAGGTAAGTCCAACAGAGAAAGACAAATATCATTATATTACTTAGATGTGGAATCTTAAAAAAAAGGTACAAGTGAACCTATTTACAAAACAGATATAGAGTCACAGATGTAGAAAATAAACCTATGGTTACCATGGAGGAAGCAGGGGATAAATTGGAAGATTGGGATTGACATATACACAGTACTGCATATAAAATAGATAACTAATAAGAACCTACTGTATAGCAGAGGGAGCTCTACTCAATTCTCTGTAATGACCTAAATGAAAAAAGAATCTAAGAAAGAGTGGATATATGTTTAATTGATTCACTTTGCTATACAGCAGAAACTAAGCCTTGCAAATCAACTATACCCCAATAAAAATTAATTTTTTAAAAAAGAAGGCAGGGCAGTGTATGGTACACATTAGGAAGTGTTTCTAAAAGTTTAGGTTCTTGAGCAGGGAATGAAACCCCGTTTGTTGAGCGCTTACTGTGTATGGTGATTTAGTTACTAAGTCATGTCCGACTCTTGTGATCCCATGGACAATAGCCCGCCAGGCTCCTCTGTCCATGGGATTTTCCCAAGCAAGAATGCTGGAGTGGGGAATCCTTCCCTAGAGGATCTTCCCAATCCAGGGATTGAACCTGGGTCTCCTGCATTGCAGGCAGATTCTTTACTGACTTGAGTCACCAGGGAAGCCTTACTGTATATTCACCAACCTAAATATGTTTACCTCCTAACAATCCTGCAGGTAATTATTATCTTTACCACTTTATAGAAAACAGAGCTGAAGTGATTTGTCCCAGACACACTGCTAATGCTTTTTCCACGTCACCCTCGGCTTCCTAGAGATTCCTGGCAGGGGCGTGTGTGGAAAGCCTGCTCTCTGACAACAAGTGGGCCCCCTGGGCCAGAGCCCAGGTGATGCCTTCTGGGGCAGTGCTGATGCTGGCATGGCCAGCACCGTGGGGCCCGATGTTCCTGGCTCGGCCTCCACAGCCTTGGAAAATCTGAGGGGTGGCAGCGGGGGGGACCAGCCCCGCTCCTGCCCCTGGATTCGGGACAAAGCCTCCTGCCCCGACTCCATGGGCAGACCACGAGCAGCACGGTGTTTGCAGCTGAAAGACAAATCGAAGCTGCAAGAGCCCCGTCACAAGGGGTGGCTTTGTGAACCCCATCCTCCAGGGAAGATCACTCCTGAAGGACTCGAATGCTGACAGGCTCTGTTTTTCATTCCCTAATCATTCAGAAAAATACATCCATCTCCGTTTATTCAGAACAGTGGAAAATCATTGAGGTTTTTCCTGTGTAAAGGTCAAACTATAAAAAGATAAGTGGACTCAGAGAAATCCAGGCTAGTCACGAAAACGTGGCGGTGTATTAAAATGGATCCCCAAAGGGATTTAATCCTCCTTCAGAAACAGCTCATAATAATAATCCCCTCTTTACTCTCCCCGATGTGTGTTAAGTTTCTGTTTTTAAGTTCAAGGACACGCAAGTGACTTTGAATGGGTGGAGCCTGGGCCGTGCAGACCGGGGTCCTGGCTGAGAATCTCTGACCAGCCACTCCACACCAAGTGTGAAGCCTGGAGTGAGTGAACCCTCACCCCTTGAACCTCATTTCCCTCACCTGCAGAATGGGGAAGAGCCCCGGTCTCGGTGCTCTCTTTAGTGGCCTGTGGCAAGGTGCAGGCCTGTGGGCCTTTGAGAACCTTCCCAATAGCCCGTCCACGCTCGCCACCTGAGAGGCAGACAAGTGTGTCCTGGCTTGGCCTGCTGGCAGTATGGAGGGCGCTGCTGGACCACGGTCTGGCCCGGAGACAGATCCCCTGCTCTGGCCTTCCCCCCGCCCCTGGCCTCCCGGACGTTCCCAGACTCTGATGGGCTCTGCCGAATGGACTTGGGTGACCTGTGAAGGCCTTGCAGCTAGAAGATAAACAAGTATCTGTGAGATCCCTGTCACGAGGACATTTTAAAGGGCACTTGGTAATTTAACTGCTTTTGTGAAGCTAAGCAACTGTTGGGGGAATGATAGAGTATCTTGAAAATTCAGCCTGGACAGGAAAATCCTGGGTTTCCTCTTTATTAAAAGCTTGGAGAAGATCTTTAAGGGTGTTTTTTGGGGAGATAAGGAACAGCTGTGTCCCCTCTTTATCAAGTCAAGGCCCCATCTCTGGTCAATTTTGTGCAGCCCTGCCCGTGGTCTCTCTGTAGGCCCAGCCTAGTCTCTCCCTCAGCAGCACCCTGACTGATGGCATCTGGGAGATGCAGTCAGGTTTCCTGGTGGCAGACCCTTCAAGACGTGGGAGGCTCTCACATATGGGAGCTGACTTTTGTTTCTTGATTTGTGGCCAAGTAGCAACCCAGGTGGTGCAGTGGTAAAGAATCCGCCTGCCAGTGCAAGAGACTCAGGCGATGTGGGTTCAATTCCTGGGTTGGGAAAAAGATCCCCTGGAAGAGGGCATGGCAACCCACTCCAGTATGCTTGCCTGGGAAATCCCATGGATAGAGGAGACTGGCGGGCTACAGTCCATGGGGTTGCAAAGAGCTGGACATGACAGAGCACACACACAGAAACAGAAGAAACGGCATGGGCCAAAATCTGTAGGGGAGAGTGCTGGCTCTCGGCTCCAGCCAGCTGGGGTGTGGCAGGAGACGAGGCTGGCCACAGCCAGATCCCACAGCCACCAGCTGGAGAGAGTGGCCTGTCTCCTTTGTGCTCCACAAAGGTCACATGGGCTGCGGGAGGGGAAGGGCTCGGAGGAAGCAGGACCCGGTCGCCTTAGTCACCTGGGGACATGGTGGCAGGGGAAGCAGAGATGATGAATCTGGAGAGCTGGTGGGCTGGTGTGACATGGAGGGCAAGGGACAGGTGGGCCTGGGAGGAGGCCTGGCCACTTGCACAGATGTGAGGGCTCAGTATGGGGAGAGGCGGTGTGAATGTGGGTGTTTATGGTGAGTCAGTCGTGCAGGTAGAATTTGAGGTGCCTGAGGGTTACCAGGTGACTGAGATGCCGTGGGACATAGGTGTGCACAGTAAGGGAGAGAGTCAAGCGAGAGGTGGAAAAGTGGATGAGGCCGGCTCACAGGTGGCCAGTAACTGAAGGCAAAGGGTGGACAAGATCTCACAGGGAGGGTATAGGGTGAGGCCTAAAGAGGGCCAGGACAAGCTCCAGGAGTGACCGGCATTCAAGCTTAAGGAAACAGACTCTACGGAGAAACCTAAGGAGCAGAAAGAGGGGTGACTGGGAGAGGGTGGTGTCTAGGGAACCCCGAGATGAGAGTCTGCAGGGGTCAGGGCCATGGAGAGGGTTGCCTTAGAGACTGGGCTCCTGGTTGGGTTAACCTGTGGGTGATTGAGGTGGATTTGACCCAATCAGCAATGCTAAGGTTCATGCTGTGGTTTCAGCTAGCTCTGCAGATGGTCTGTTTTCCTGGAGAGAAGATTCAAAGTGGGCTCCTTGGGAATTCCCAGGAGATCTGTCAGTGCAAACTTTATTCCATATCTTAAATTATCTCCCTGACAGGATCTTTTTAATTTAGATTAAAATGTAACCAGGGCTACTGTGTGTATATTATTTTAATCTGACTTCAAAAATGTTTATAGCAAAAGCTTATTTTAAACATTAACATGAGGTTCTATTTTACTGTCCTTTAGGCTCTTCAATGAAGAGCCTAATTTTAAAAGATCTGCAAATTACATGTGTAATTTGTAGGCTCTCAGAGAGAATCTACCTCTTCAGCTTTATTTCAGGTCACCAGGGACCTGTCTTAGGCCATTAGGTATTTAATGTGACACACTCCGCTTTGCAAAGTAAAAGAGAAAGGACTGTTTTTGGCTCGGATACAGCAGCTTTGCCCCCAGATGTGTCCAACGGCCCGATTTAGTATTAAAGCTCTGAAATGATTGATTATCCATTAGGGCAGCTATTTAAAGAGTTCATTGAATGGGCTTCAAACCAACAACAGCTGTGCCGCAAGGGCAGCTAGGCGAGGCCAGGCAGAACCAAGTGGAACCTGAATGGGGCTGTGGATTCTGCCTTCTGCGGGGCTCCGAGAGCAGACCTCCATTAAGACAGGTTCCAGGTTGCTGTCGCCTCCTTGCCTGGTGATCAGGCAGGTGCCAGCCGCTGCCTGCTGGACCCCAATCAGGGAGGACTCCTCGCTGGGAAGGAAAACTGTCATGGGGCACGGCTCAGAGTTGAACTCCTCTCTCACTCTGCCTTGCTTCTCCCCTTCCTCATCTCTCCCTTGTGTCCTGCCAGGCCCTTCTCGTCTACCCCTCCCTGGGGCCTCGGACCCTCAGCTGTCCCAGGCCTACACTCCCCCCAACTCTTGCCTCCCCAAATCATTGCAGCCGCCCCAGCAGGGTTTGCCCCCAGTCCCTCCTGACTCTCAGGCAGCACGGCACCAGCAAACTGCAAAGCCTCAGGCCATTATTGTCTTCTCCCAACCCGGGCAGGTTTCCTCCCAACTCACCCTGCCGCCTCCTCCTCGTATGCTTAGCAAATAGTTTACTTTGGCAAGTTCACCGGGAAGCAATAATACTGCTAAAGGCGGGCGCTTGATGGACCTTTCCTTTCTGAAGTTGCGTATGTGTAGGTAGGTGTCCCTTCGGTGGGTGTTGAGCAGTTTCCAGGCTGAAGTTAATTGCTGCCCACGTAGCCCGAGCAGCCCCAGGGGCTCCAGCACTGTCTGCTTGATGTGTCAGAGCACAGGCAGTGCTATATTCCCGGGACGCCTTGGCTGGTCCTGGGGGCCGCTTTGTCCAAGCCCAGGCGAGAGGCCTGTGTCCTTGGAGGATGTGTCAGTCCCCCCAGGAGCTCTGTGGCGGGAGAGCTCCCTACGGAGTGCTGGGGCACTCGGTCACGAAGGCTGTCCCCAGAGGCTCTGGGCAGTGGCTGCTGTGGGGTCTGCCTAGCCCAAGTCTTCAGGGTTGCCACCACCATCCCATCGATTGAGCTGGGACTGTCTCATAGCCACGTCCCTTCCTGGAATTGCCCTCGGGGGAGGTGAACTACATCTCTCAAGGTTAAGCCCCTTCCCAGAGGTTGACCTGTGGCCATGACCAGCTGAGGGGGAGGAGGCTCCAAGCCCAGGCCCTAAGGCCACTGTTTGGGACAACTCTGAGGGGCCGTCTCAGCTCCCCGGTTCCCTGAGAACTGTTGAGACCTCAGGTACAACGGCAGTCCGGCTCAGTCTCTCCCTCCGCGCAGTCCTGCCTTTTTTCCCTCCTTGCACTCACTGTCAAGTCTGCACACAACTCAGGGAGTCCAGTCTAAGAGAGCTGCCATGGCTGAGCTCAGAGAGAGGCAGGGCTGACCCAGCACGCTCCCCCCCCCCGCCCCCCACAAACTCTCAATCCAGAGCCAGCTGCCTGGCCATGCGGTGGCAGGGCTGCTGAGGTATCCCAGGTGTTCTGTTCTTACACTGAGGCCTTCCTAAGAGGTTACTTGGGAGATACATGGTTTTGGACCAGAAGTCAGAAAAAATTGTGCTGCTTTGGGCCCTTGGTCTGGCCTTTTTTTTTTTTTTTAAATAATTTATTTAGGCTGTGCTGGTTCTTTGTTGCTGTGCTAAGCTTTTCTCTGGTTGCCGGGAGCGAGGGCTACTCTCTAGTTGTTGGGGTGCAGGCTTCTCATTGCAGTGGCTTCTCTTGTTGAGGATCATGGGCTCCAGGGTGCCAGGCTTCCGTAGTTGGAGCTCATGGACTCAGTTGTTGGGGTTCCTGGGCTCTAGAGCACAGGTTCTGTAGTTGTGGCTCCTGGCCTTAGTTGCTCTGAGGCATGTGAGATCTTCCCACACCAGGGATCGAACCCAAGATTCTTTACCACTGAGGCACCAGGGAAGACCTAATCTGTGTTTGATTTGTAGTCATGGTACCAACACCAACAACTGGGTTCACGATCGGGGTCTCTCTGCTTTGGCTGCTAGGAAGCTTGGAGCCCATTCCATGTGTTGCAAGACACCCTGGTACCCTCTGAGTTCCCTTAACACACCTTCCTCAGTATTGTTATTTAGGTTGCTTTGCTGTATCATGCAGCTCTCTCAGAGTTGCCTTCAAGTCTGTTTGGAATGAGGTGGGGTATAAATGAAAAAGCACATACATACAGCATTAGGGCTGTGTTGTCAGACAGATCTGGCTGCTGGTTATCAGGTGGGACATTTGCCAAGTCACAACTTCTCTGAACCATAGTTTCTTCAGCCAGACAGTGGGCCCGATGCCTGCATCACTAGATTATTTTGAAGATACATACAGTGAACACATGGCTAATACACACCAAGTGCTCAATAAATGGAAGACGTTAATAGCACTTTTTAAATGAAGTTGTGTTGCTCTCGCAAACCTGTCCTTCCGGGTAGTCTGATCTCTCTCATTACTCCCTGTCACATGATGGCTCTTAACCAAGATGCATTTCTGGGCCCTTGAGTTTCCACTTTCTTGTGGAAGAAGGATGCCCACCCAGGCATCCACTGCTCCCAGCAGACTGTGTGGACCAATAGCAGGGCCAGTGGAGATGTTCACAGATTGTTTATCCAGGCAGGTAGATATGCAATTAAAACACTCACGATATAAATGAACACATACTTGAGAAAAACTAAAACCTCTTCATGTAAACTGAACCTTCAGAAAATGAAAAAAAAAAAAAAGGTTGTAGATGAGAGATTGGTGATGAGTAATTTAACCAAGACGATGTAAATCTAGGCCTTTGAATACTTTAAATATAACCGCCTGATATAAAAAGAATTGCACTAAATTTTTTAAAGCTGAGATCTTCCCTCGGGTGAGAGACTCACTTTCCTGCAGGGACACATTCCCCAGAAGGCAAGTGGAAAAGGCGAAGAATAACATCCCCGCCGGCATCACATCCCCCCCAGCCAGCTTAGGAGGGTTTCTACACATTTTGTCATTTGCCCTCACTCCCCACGTGCCACTCATTCACCTTGCAAACCAGTTTGGAAGCCGTATTGGAACAGAAAAGTCCATTTCAAGAGGGTAGTGGCTTGGGAAAATCTTTTATTTGTCCCTAAGGTCAACAGGTCCCTGACTCTTCCCCTTGTAAAAGCCACACGGACCTGACCCTTGGCCTGGAGCTCATCCCAAACTGGGTGTGAAACTGAAGATGCTAGTTTTTCTTGGGGGTGAGGCATATGAAGCAGGAACCACCCGCAGGCAGGTCTAGGACAGGGCTCCGGGGTGCATCCTCTTAGGGAGGACAGGGGGATGGTGTGAGGGCAGGATGCTGAGGATGGGGCTCAAGGGCAGGATGGAGAGTGGGTGGGCACAGAGGAAGCCCTGGTTGGTCTTTTTGTAGGAGCGGGCCTCAGGAGGGGGGAGAAGAGCAAAGAAGTAGGGGGAAGCTGGGGCCTGGCTGGGCATTTACTCCTGGAAGGGTGAGGGGTAGCAGGTCACAGCCCTGAGGCTGGCTTGAGAGGGGCCAGGTGAATCTGGGAGGAGCTGCTGCTGAGCTGCTACGGCCACTGGTGAGAGGGGGAGAGGCTGAGGGTTGACGACCCTTCAGGTCAGGCTTCAAGAGCCTTCCTTTCTGGGGTCAGTCAGTGCAGAGGGACAGTCGATGCCTGGGGAACCAGGGACTCCTACTCTATCACGCACAGGCAGCCCCTTGTCTGTGCACAGCCTGAGGAAGCAGGTGGGGCAGGGCTTCATTTTCAGTCTCCTTTAGCATCTACTGACTTTTTCCCTTAAAAACCTGTTACCTACACATTTCCTTGCACCTCCAGAATTTTGATGAGTGAGAAAACCCACATACTTCACCTCCATCTCAATAAGTTTCTTCCCTTCCCATGGAAGATAGAGGGTCAGAGATGACCAGGGACCCTCCCCCGTGCTTGACATAGCAGATGCCTCAGGGTCCAGTTTCCAAGCACTGGCTGGTGCATTTACCCCAAGTAATGATGATGATGGTGGTGGTGGTGGTGATGAAGCACACAGCCTTATTCCTCAAACAAGGATAATGACAACAATGATAGAGGCAGCAGCAGAGTGTCAGAGAGAGAACAGACTTTGGAGCCAGACTGCTTGGGTCCGAAGGCCAGCTCCACCTCTCACTGGCCGTGGGAAACTGTAGGTCACTTGACTTCTTTGTGTCAGGCTCCCTCATCTATAAAATGGAACTCAGTGCCTAATTATGGGATGTGTTTAGATGGGTGCCTGACACGTGATAGCATCCTTACCAGCTATGGCTATTCTTATTTTATTGATATCATTGCTGTAGGCACGAGGCCTTTTCATGTACTGTATCATTTGAATCTCACAATCCTATGAGGGAGAAGATATTATTATCATTATCACTCCTTATAGATAAGGAAACTGAGGCTCAGAGAGGTTGATGGACTTGCCCAAAGATACCCAGCCTGGCACGGAGCTGGTCTCACCCTTGCAAAGCTATACAGCCCGGTTACCAGGATGATAAGCGGCGCTTCACCGTGATCCCCGCCAGCCAGATAGGAGGTTCTACTGCTTCTACTTAATGCATGGAGATAACGGCCAGGTGAGTTAAGCAGTGCCCACACAGGCCTGCCTCCCCTGGCTGAGCTGCTTTTGAGCCAGCTGATCAGGACCGCTCTTCAGAATCACAATTTAACTGCTCTGCTGCGTCCATTGTTCTGTGCGTGGAGGCAGCTGCCCCCCTGGCCATCCCACTTGGCGCTGCGGCGGTGATTAATAAGGACATTCTGCATTCACGGGAGGCCTCTCAGCCAAGGCCTCCAAGTACTTTGCAAGCATTAATTAAGCTTCATGGCTGCGGCTCAGGTATGCGGGGGCCCTGGATTCACTTTCTATGTCTTTAGCTGATGCAAGAAGACACCAAGTCTCTCCCCCAGCAAGCCCTGGCCTTCAGCCTGGCCAGGCCCCAGTGGGCATTCTTCATCCCTGGGGTTTGACCAGAATCATTTGTAGAGAAAAGACTTCCTGCTTGTTCTTCCAGACTTCAGAATAATAGCCAGTACTCAGAAGCCATTTCCCATTTGAGTTAGGTCCAGGCCAAGAGCTCCATGGCTGGGCGCTACCTGGTGCCCACCCCTGGCCCACCTCAGTTAGAGGGGAGCCGGTGTAGCCCACGGCTGGCACCTTCCAGCATGTCAGAACCCACTGTGCCTGTACGTGGGACCTTCGGGTCAGGCTGGCCCCTGCACCACCTTTGCAGCGTCCCCCACCCTCCACTCCCGGTTCTACCCTCACAAGTCTGCCGCCTGCCTACTGTGGCTCTGACGTCCGGAGCTGGTGGGGAGGTGGGAAGAGACCGCATAACTCAGGGTAGAAAGCTTGGGCTTCTACCCAAGGATGTGGGGGAACCACAAAAGGGAGGGGCAGGGTCAGATTTATGCTTTGAGATGACGGATCAGGGAGATACGTGTGGGCGGTGAGGGAGGGGGAGGCCAGAGGCCGCGGGGCCAAGAGGAGGCCGTGGTGATGAGCCAGGGGAGCAGGGATGGGACTCTAGTGGGCCGAGTCAATGGAGGGAAGGAGCCTGAGAGGAGTTTAGCGAGGAGATTTTTAACTTTTTATTTTGTAATGGACTATAACCGGTTAACAGTGACAGTTTCAGGTGCACAGGAGAAAGACTCAGCCATACATATACATGTATCCATCGTCCCCCAGACTCCCTTCCCATCCGGGCTACCACATAACACTGAACAGAGTTCCCTGTGCTATACAGTAGGTCCTTGTTGATTATCTGTTTTAAATATAGCAGTGTGTTCATGTCGATAGAGAGGAGATTGACAGGACTTCGTGACTCCCTGGAGGCAGCATGAGAAAGGAGGAGCATCCCTAGATGACCCTCTGGGCTGTCAGACCCACTCCACTGGGCAGTTATGCCCTCCGTGTCCAGCACTGGGCTCAGGAAACTTGTGGCCAACTTGGCCTTATTAGTGCAGATGGGCTCCCCCAGCTTCCCCGTGAAGTCATGTCAGAGTGAACAACCAGACCCAAACCCCTCGCCGTCACCTCCCATCTCCCAGACACCACCCTTTCTGGCTCAGCCAGGGATTGAGGTCCGGCACTGAGCCCTCAGCCTCCACTCCTGGGCCGTGGACATGCCAGGCCACCTCTGAGTTGACTCACGTGAATCTGGGGGTGGGCATTTGTTCCCCACTTGGCTGATGAAACCAAGGCCCAGGGGTTGAGTGACCTGCCTGCCTGGGCTGAGTGGTGGCCCCTGAAGGGTGTTCACGCCCTCATCCCTGAAACCCGTGACTGTGTTACTTTATGTGGTAGAGGGAACTCTGCAGATGTGATTAAGTCAAGGATTTTCACCTGGAGAGATTATCCTGCATTATCCAGGGGGCCCAATGTAATTACAACGGTCCTTGTAAGAGGAAACAGGCAGATAAAAGCAGAAGTGATGTATTTTAAAGATGGAGGAGGGCACCATGAGCCAAGGAATATAGGCAGTCCCTAGAAGTTAGGAAAAGCAAGGAAATGGATTCTCCCCTGGAGCTTCCAGAAGGAGTGGCAAACAGCTGACACTGATTTGAGCCCAGAGAAGCTTATCTCAGGCTTCTGACCTCTGAAACTGTGAGATAATAAATTCCTCAGCATCGTCCAACTACATCAGAAGTTCCCAGTAGGAGGTATCGTTTAATCTGGGCAAGAGAAGAGGTTTGTCTGGATTCTACCCAGGCCGACACAAAATCACAATCAACCTCTTTCCCTGCCCAGAATAGGGGAAGCCATGGGTGTCAGGCCTGGCCCTCATTTGAGCTGGGACCTGGGCAAGACAGAGGGATGAGCCCCCTGGAAATGGGCCAGAAGAGCGTGGGCGACACAAGATAGGAAGGTGCTCGGAAGAGGAAAATGAGAATTTCGCTGTTGTCACAGAAGTATGAGCCCCAGCGGTTTGAAGTGCCCGGCAAGGGGAGAAGCGGTGGGGAAGCATTCCGGTTGTTACTGGGGGTTTCTGCCATAGGTGGATGATGCCAAGGATCTGCAGAGAAACGGGGGGCAATGTCCCCTGAGGCTCAGATCTGAGATGAAGGCAGATTGCTTCCCCTCAGTTTAACCTCAAGGGAAAGAAGAGTGAATCTCTGCCTCCTGTGGGCTAATCTGCCACAGAGGGAGGAGGCAGAGCTGGGAGCGCCTGGGTGGAGCCATACTGGTTCTTCATCAAAGTGAGGGGGTTACAGTTAGGATTTCTGAGGCCCCTTTCCAGCTTAAAGTGTCAGATTCTCCTTGACAAGGAAGTTTCTTTTACCATTGTGCATATACATGGACCTGCCTCGGTTTATAGGGCTTTGGTTATGATTGATCACATTCACACTGTCCTGGGGGGGCTTTGTGGTTGTTTGCAAAGTTAAGAGTTCATTGATCTTCACAGCCTCTGAGGCTGGAACTGGTATTGTCCCATTTTGCAGTTGAGGAAACCGAGGCTCAGAGAGGTGATGTGTTTGGGTTAAGGTAGTTGTCAGAGCCAGGATTTTTTTTTTTAATTTATTTGCATCAGGCATTGGTTGCAGCATGCAGGATCTTTAGTTGTGGCATGTGAAATCTAGTTCCTGAGCAGGGATTGAGCCTGGGCCCCCTGTACTGGGAGTGTGGAGTCTTAGCCACGGGACCTCATGGAAGTCCTCAGAACCAGAATCTTGACTGAGCTTTTCTGGCCTCCCCTTGGCCTCCTTATGACACAGCAGGGAGCTTGAAGAACATCCTGTTCAGGCCTGCTCTGTGACCGCACCTGGCCGTGCTCCAAGCTTGTCCTGGGATACCTCTGCTTCAGGCCTGGACGGAGGGCCTTGGCCCACCCCACTGTTTACCCGCTATCAGGTATTTCTGAGCTTGGCCCTGTTCCAGGCCTTGGGGAGCCCTGAGCATGGAGGAACAGGCTGACAGATGCAGCAAGTCATGGAGGCTGGCGTGGGCAGCCCTGGAGCCCAGCAGGGCCTGAGTGGGGGCTGCTGTTCAGTGGCGTTGGAAAGAGGGACCATCTAGAGGCCTCAGTAGAGGGTGGGGCAGCCCACACTGGGGTGGACGTGGCCAAAAGCATGAGGGTAAGAGGTCAAGGTGACCAGGGACTGGGGAGCACTCCTGCTCAGGCAGGCCCTTCCTGCACAAAATCAGATGATCTGGTTCCACCTTCTCCAGATGTTGCCTTCCTCACTAGCCCTTCCCTTTGCTCCATCAGAGGAAACCCCTGCAGGACCCTGGCTTCACCCTTCAGGGATTCGGGTGTGGGTTTGAGGTGGTGGGGAGACGCTGGGCCAGCACACACAGAAGCACGGTAGGTTGGTGCCCAGGGCCAGGGGGTGATCACCACCCTCCCGTCCTGCCACTGGGACGACGGTCTCCTCTGATCCCTCTCTTTGGCCAGGAGCGCTGCCATGTCCTTGCACCACTGGGGAGACCCTGTGTGTACATGACATAGTATCACCGTCCTGCAGATGCTGTCTGGGGGCTTTGAATCCTGCACCTTCCCCCCAGGGCACCAGCCCTGCTCTACTGCCCACTTTGCTCACCCTTCCGTGTGGTGTCAGGGGGGCTGCAGGGGAGTAGGCCTCTCTGGAGACCCTTGTAACTCCTGGACACTATGTGGAGAGCACTGGTGGTGGGTGCCAGGGGTATGTGGCATCACGGAAGTCAGGTTGGACCCGAGTGCACATGACTGGGTAAAGTGACTTCACTTCTGAACCCAGTTCTCTCGTCTATAAGATGGTTGAGAGGAAGAAACGAGAAAATTCTTATAGAATGTTTTAGCACTGTGCCAGGTACCCAAAAGCTCAATAGATGCTATGTAGTTCTCCTGCAAAACTGTGGCCCTGGTGACTCTATTATAAATGAGAAGAAATCCTTAAAGAAATAGTCCCCAGTAAAAGGTACAGAAATCTCACAAGACAGGGTGGAAGAGAGGCCTGGGCCTCAACCAATAGAATGCTGTCCATCATGGCATACCACCCACACATCATCAGACAATAATAGGCTTAGAAGGGCCAGAATCAGAAATTCTGGCTTTAGACTCTTGGTTGTAGATTCTCAGCACATGGAACAAAAAGATAATCCTCATGGATGTCACTAGAGGTGGCCTGCAGTCAAGGCTGGAACTGATGAGGGGGACCTCCTCTATTGAAAAGAAGTTGGATGCTTTGTGTATGGATATGAGAATTGGACCATAAAGAGGGCTGAGCACCAAAGAATTGATGCTTTCAAACTGTGGTGCTGGAGAAGGCTCTTCAAAGTCCCTTGGGCTGCAAGAAGATTAAACCAGCCAATCCTAAAGGAAATCAATCGTGACTATTCACTGGAAGGACTGATGCTGAAGCTTCAGTACTTTGGCCACCTGATGCGAAGAGCTGATTCACTGGAAAAGACCCTGATGCTGGGAAAGGTTGAGGGCAGGAGGAGAAGGGGATGACACAGGATGAGATGGTTGGATGGCATCACCAACTCAGTGGACATGAGTTTGAGCAAACTCTGGGATATAGTGAAAGATGGAAGCCTGGAGTGCTGCAGCCAGTGGGGTCACAGAGTCGTACACTACTTAGCAACTGAACAACAACAATGATGCTTGGGGCTGATGTATTATAGGCAGGAGCCCTGCAGGCCAATAGGGTCTCTTCCAGCCACAAGGTTCAAAGACTCCATGTGAAGAGCCAGTGGCTGGGTTTCCCCCAGTGGGGAGGGATGGGGACCAGCTTCCTCATCTCCCTAAAAGAACCTTTGGATCTGGGGGACATGACAGGAATGAGAGGAAACTCAGCTGAATGCCAGGGGGACAATGAGGGGCCCCTAAGGAGCGAGAGATCTGGCCACTGGAGCAGATCTAGGATGGGAAGAAGGCATAACAAAAGGCTGGGAGGACAGTGGCAGGAAGCTGGAGGCCCTGTGGGAAGCAGCAGATCCTAAACTCTTTGGATTATTGGAGCTGTGAGAAGACTTCCTCTATGCTGGGAGGCTGGTGGATACTAAACAAGATGTTTGGACCAGGCCCACCCCCGGCTAGTGCCCAGTGGCAGGGATTCAGAAAACAGGCAGCCCTGCCGAGTGAGGACAATGCACACAACCCAGAAGGGACACACTTGGGGGTGCCAGCCCCTCCTCTCTTGTCTTATGCTGCAAAGAAGGCAGCTGCATGTGGGTCCCTGAGCTTGATGATGTACCTGCAGCACAGAACCTGGCATTTGGGGGTGCCCAGAAGAGTGCTAAGGGGGTGGGTTTGACCAAAAAAAGAATGGGGACCCCTGGTACTGACCATGGACTGGATTTTTCTAAGGAAAATCTTTAGAGTTCAGAGAGTAGAATAAAGTTAAAAATAAAAGAGGCTCTATTTTAGGATCTCTTATCTATTGCACTAATCATCCTGCCCCATTTTTGCAAAGTGCAGAGCATAGTTCTAAACAGATTTTTCTATGATCAGCCATTCAGGCAACATGTGTGCTGAGTGTCTAGTTTCATGCAGAACCAGGTTCCAGGGGGGCCAGACACAGGTACACCCACAAGGAAATGAATGTTGACTCGATAACCTCATTTGGTCTATGACAACCCTGTCAACATGGGGAGGGCGCTGGGAAAAGAGGAACCACTGGGCAGGTTGGCCAAGGTCAAACTGATAAGCAGTTCTTAATCAGACCAGGAAGTTCCTCCGGCTTTCCCCATGGCCGCCTCAAGCTGACTGCCAGCTGACCCAGCAGCTCACCGTGACTCTCACAGAAGTGACTCACTGATGGCATTTCCAGTGGCAGCTGCTGAGTGTCCGAGGAAGAGATAGCCTTCAGAAAACATGCAACAATGAAAAGCTCCTAACAACTGATATAAAATCAATCCGATGAGGAAATAGCACCCCACATAGAAATATCCCCCAGAGGCCCAAGAAACAGATCTCCTCTCCTCGAGACTCTTCCTGTCACGGCCCTGCTTCCCAGCTGTGGCTGTGCCCGTGTTTGCATCCACCAGCCAGACTTGGGCCTCAGCCCCATGGTGCTCGCCGCCTTATTAACAACAATACATCTGAGAACTTCTCTCTGCCAGGTGCTTTAAACATGCTCATTCAACCCTCCCATCAATCTGCTTAGGTCGATGATTTTTACCATTTCATAGATACTGACAGTCGCTCAGCTCCCAAGTTTCAGAGATTTAAGCTCAGTCTGTCTGATTCCAATAAGATGGTCTACTTCTCTCTGGTTGTCAGATTTGCAGGTGGCAGGGAAGAGCTGGGAAGGACTGGGAACACATTCCGTGAAAGAGGCCCTAAAGATATCCTGAGGCCCTGGGCAGCACTGTCCGATAGAGCTTTCTGTGATGATGCAAGTGTTCTGTGTCTGGGCTATCCACCTCAGCAGCAATAGCCACGTGTGGCTATAGGGAATGTGAAATGTGACTGAAAAACTGAAATTTTTAAAAATTCATTTATTTATTTAGTTTTGGTTGCCCTGGGTCTTTGTTGCTGCACATGGGCTTTCTCTAGTTGCTGTGAACAGAGGTTCCTCTGTGTTGCGGTGCGCGGGATTCTCATTGCAGTGGCCTCTCTTGTTGTGGAGCATGGGCTCTGGCGGCACAGGTTTCAATAGTTGTGGCTGGCGGGATCTAGGGCGTGGGTTCAGTAGTTGTGGCACATGGGCTTAGTTGCTCTGTGGCCTGTGGAATCCTCCCAGACCAGAGATCAAACCTGTGTCCCTTACATTGGCACATGGATTCTTACCCACTGTACCACCAGAGAAGTCCCCTGAGTTTTTAACTTAAGTTAAATAGCCGTATGTGGCTAGTGGCTACTGTGCTGGACTAATAGTCACCGAGGGCTGTGGGCAGAAACCAGCAGGATGACGCTAGGTCGGGATCTGTGCAACTCATGCATTTGGGTCATAGGAACAGGACAGGGAATTGAAAATGGCTGGGGCCCAAGCTGGCATGCCGTGAGCTCAGGCCTCAGTGGGTGAGGCCTCTGCAGTCACCTCTAGACGTGGGAGCTGAGACATTAAATCACGGAAAGGAGGGAGGGAGGAGTGGGCAGGTAGAGGCGAGAGGAGGGGCTTGGAGAGTGGAGGCAGGTATCAGATGAGTTCACCCGAGGACCCGGTCCCTTGTTCTCTGAGCTAAAGCCGCATGAATGCGAAGGAAAGAAATCTGCTCAGTGTCAGCTAGTGGTTCTGCCCCGAGGGGAAGCAGCTTCCTGTCCCTCTGCCAGGTGCCCTAGACTTCCTGTGAGCTGTGTGCACCTCCGTCCACATCCTTTTCCTTTGTTTGCTTTGGAGCATCCAAGCAGCCTGTGCCTCATCCTGGGGGCTGGAAAATAAACATCACCGTGGAGATAAACTCACTTGGCTCCACTTACAGCGGGCTGATGGCCTGTGATTTGCTAACTCAAAGGCCCTTTGCTTCTGTGAGCATTGCCCTAGAAGCTTTGCCCAAGCATTGCCCGTGGAAAAAAATATCTGAGGCCGAGGGCAATAAACTGCCTGTGATCAGAAAGACTTGGGAAGATCCCTGACAAGGCATCAGAGGCAAGACTGAATAGGACAGCCTTGTGGGCTGCCTCGGCCGCCCCGCTTTTGCTTTGGCAAGCTGAATATGGCCCTCCGCCCGCTCCTGCTGCACCCTGCAGATGTGGGGGTAGTCGTGAAATGCCAGAAGGCCTGAGCAACTTGCTCCAGAGGGGCGTCCTTGCTGTGGGCTTTCAAGGGCTGGGATGGATTTACCCTTTTTCCTCATGCTGCCTTGAGCCTGGACGCCTGGACCGAAGAGGGCAGGAAGTTGACCGTGGGACTAGTCACAGGGAGTAAAGGGCCCAGGGTGTGATGCTGAGACCTGGGACATCCAGCTCCTTTCCTGTTCCGATTATGGGAGGAGGAGAAGCAGCAGTGTACTTGGGAAGTTTACAAGACCTCCCTGAGGTTCCCACACCCTGGAACCTTCCATCTGTGCTTGAGCCTGGACTAGGGGCTGGAGAGGGTCAGATGAGGACACAGGTGGCCACGGTGCTATGTACAAGTCACCCAGAGCAGGCCGTGATCAGTCAGGCTCTTGATTCTGGAAACTACAGTGAGGTCAGAAATCCCAGTGGACAGTCAGAGCAGGCTAGCCTGCTCCAGCCAGGGGAGCCTCAGTGATGTGCCCAAACTTGGCTGCCCCATGGGAGGTGACCCCTCTGTGATGGCTGCACAACAGGTGCCGAAGATGAGGCAGACATGGGTGAGGGTCTAGGCTCCTGCAGGGTTATGGATCTGGAGTTGATCCTGGCCCACCAGGTGCCCCGAGGCTAGGGTATAAGGAGGCTAACAGCTGTTACTGGAAATCTGGGCTCCTGTGTGGCAAAGCCAAGGCTGTCTGCTTTACTACTGGACGTAGTAGGTTCAGTCCAATCTGCCTGCCAGACCCTGCATTTTTGGGGTGAAGCTTAGTGTAATAGGGGCTCAGATGGTAAAGACTGCCTGCAGTGTGAGAGACCCAGGTTCGATCTCTGGGTTGGGAAGATCCTCTGGAGAAGGAAATGGCAACCCACTCCAGTATTCTTACTTCGAGAATCCCATGGACACAGGAGACTGATGGGTTCCTTAGGGTCACAAAGAGTCGAACTAACACTTGCACTTTCACTTACAGAGCCAGGTACCAACCAATCAGAATCACATGCAGGCAGGTTCATGCTCTGTCCTGGAGCATGGTTGTTCTAAAAACTCCACCAGCCTCTGTGTCTGGGGACCAGGGAACTCTGACTGTCCTGGGAACCTTGGTGCCCTACTGGATTTCCTAGGAAGGCTCTGACTGGATTGGGGGATGCTGGGCCTCAGGGCTACAACACTGATTCCAGGAGAACCATCATTTCTGCTCTCAGTGGGAGCTTGGTGTTCACGTGATGGCCTCTTCCTTCCTGGCCTGCAGTGAAGCCTGATCAACTGCAGCCTGGTTGGGGATGGGCAGAGCTGTGTAGCTCAAGGCTGACACAGGCCTGTCCCAGTTCTCCTTGTCAACATGAGTCTCTACCAGCCCCTTGGGCTGTGCCCTTCCCTGTTCTTTTTCCAAATGAAGAACTTGAGGACCAAGGGAGGAAGCTCTTCCTGGACCAAACAGTGGGTCCCATCTGAAGTTGTTGTTTAGTCTCTAAGTTATGTCTGACTCTTTTGAGACCCCATGGATTGTAGCCCGCTAGGCTCCTCTGTCCATGGAATTCTCCAGGCAAGAATACTGGAGTGGGTAGCCATTTCCTTCTCCAGAGGATCTTCCCAACCCAGGGATCAAACCCAGGTCTCCTGCTTAGGAGGCAGATTCTTTTACTACATAACCCCCCACCTGAAGAGAGGGGAGTAATTTCTGGGTCTGCAGTGAGGAAAGGAATTTAAAGTGGGGCCAGGCTTCCAGGGTGATTGTGAGAGGAGACAATACTTGCTCTCCTGCCCTCCCTGCCAGCTCCTCTACCTACATAATGCTATCTCCCACTTTCCCCTTCCCCTCTCTCCCTTTCTTTTTCTTTCTGGGAATGCACAAGAACATTTTCCAGAGAGAACACGTAAACCTCAGCAAAGCCCACTATAGTGTCCCTCTGCAAATATTTGGAGCAGCTGCTTTCTTTTGCCTTCCCAGTCACGCTTTTTATCGACTGCAATGCCAGGGCCACGGGTTGTGATTCTGTGGCGAGAATCAATTTCATAGATGTCAATAAACTAAGAGGAGGATTAATCCGGACTCTGAACATGACAGCTATTTTGGGTCAAGTCTACATTTCACTCCTGAATGGACACTGGCTTACCCCTCCTTTCCCTGGTTCAGCTCCTTAGCTTTCATTTTGCGTTCACACACTGAGTTTGGCCATTAGCCCTGGGCTAATTTCCAACCTTGGGGGCCTTTCCCCCTTATCACCCCTACTGTTCAGCATGAAAACCAAACATTATGGAAGAGAATTTGAAAATATGTCATGTGGAATTGGGCCAGTCTCAGAGCAACAAATTCTGTTAGGTTTCCCTCTTCAATCTGCACCCATATGTGTGGTGGCTGGACCTGGGAATTCTCTTTATGGTCTATTTATTCAGTTAATGTTAGATGCAACTCTGTGTGGCCTTTAAGTCTTCAAGAGCATCATTTCCACTGGCTGCAAAATGTCGTGTCGAGTGGGTAGACATGCATTATTTAATCACTTGTCTTCTGTGCACATTATTGCTGGAAGCCAGGTCACCTGACCTGATTTTGGCTCATAACACACATTTGCCAGTCCCAGTGCAAGGAGGTGCAAAAGTGGGGCCAGATTTCAGATGCAACTATTCATGAAATATTTATTAATTGTCATTTAAGGCCAGGAAACATGCCATGGGGGAGAGAACAAGGTTTAGGGGAGTAAGAAATGTGGCCCTAGATACCCAGTGGCTTGAGAGTCTGGTTGGGGCAAGGAGACAGAACATCAGGTCTCACATGATGGATGGATAGCGGGGGTGGATGTTAGGGCTTCTGATCCCCAGGGAATGTTATATTATAGCTGGTTCTGAGACACTAGATTCTCAGATAATTGTGACTTATCTTTTAAACATTGATGCATCCTTACTGAGTTGTTTTTGTTTTTTTTTTAAACAACTAGTTTTTTCATTTTTTTTTTTAAGGTTTGTTTATTTTTGACTGTGCTGGGTCTTCATTGCTGCTCATGGGCTTTCTTTAGTTGGAGTGAGCAGGAGGGACTCTCTAGTGGCAATGTGTGGGCTTCTCATTGCGGTGGCTTCTCTTGCTGTGGAGCATGGGCTCTAGGCATGCAGGCTTCAGTAGTTGTGGCTTGTGGGCTCTAGAGCACAGGCTCAGGAGTTGCGGCACATGGTCTTAGTTGGCCCATGGCATGTGAGGTCTTCCCGGATCAAGGATCAAACCCGTGTCTCCTGCACTGGCAGGCAGATGCTTCACCACTGAGCCACCAGGGAAGCACTACCAATTTGTTGCTGATGATAACAAAGTTCGAAACTATCTTATTGGGTTGGCCAAAATGTTTGTTCAGGTTTCTGAACAAACATTTTAGCCAACCCAATACCTAAAAAACAAACAGGCAGACATTCTAGGAGCTTTTCCTATCATCACTTCCATTTCAGTCATGTGCCTACTGATGGTTCTGGAGTAGGAAGGGAAAGGAAGTGGAGGTCAAGCTGTATTTGGGGAAACTGGGGTAACTGGGACTCCCCTCCATCGTGTGCATGGGCTAGGGCAGGGAGGCTGCAAGCCACTAATATGAGAATAGTAACTGCTTTTCACGGAGCTCCTACTTCAAGACAGACACTGTACAAGGCACTTTATATGAGCAAATATGACTCTATAACAGTATTTTATGGTAGAGATGATTCTTTTCATGATTAAGAAGAGTTTGCGAATTAGAAGGGGCTTCTCCGGTAGTGCTAGTGGTAAAGAATCCACCTGCCAATGCAGAAGAAGGGTTTGAACTCTGGATTGGGAAGATCCCCTGGAGAAGGGAATGGCAACCCACTCCAGTATTCTTGCCTGGGAAGAATTCTTGCCTGTCCTCTGCCATGGACAGAGGAGCCTGGCAGGCTATAGTCCATGGGCCCCCAAAGAGTCAGACATGAAATGATTCTCTGGAGATGACTTCTCTTCTCCAAACCAGGTAGCTGCATAGTATTTCATTTAACCCCCTTTCTAAAGAGGGATCCCACGCATCTTTGCCTTTCAGAATAAAACAGTAAGTGGATAGCAATCTAGACCTAGGAATGCAAGAGAAATTATATGGAACAATTTTAGAAAGCTCTCTTAAAGACATTTACTTTCCCATGAGAGTATGTACTTAGAGCTGAAATTGATAAGCATGTATGGTTAGAATTAGTACTTAAGTTTATTTTGGTCATTTTCAAAAGACACTGTACCTTTAAATTAGCATACCACATCAGTGGGCTCACAACCTGATCTCATCTCACTCCCTTTGCCAGTAGATTAAAGACTAGGCTATTTACAGACTTTCTACTCTGTCTTGAAAAGTCAGGAGGCCAGACCAGAAACCACTGCCCAGCAAATCTTGGTGCTAGATCAAGGTCTGTGCACTGAACTGGTGGCTAGATGTGTGTGGTGAGCAGAAGAGAATTTGAGGGACCCCAGGTGAGCATCCCAAAGGGCAGGGGAGCCTGGACCTAGGTTTTACAATTTGACTGTTGTTTTTCTTGATTACTGCAACAACCATATTCATAGTCCTATAAATCAGAACCATAGATTTTGTTTTCAAATGGGCCTTGCTCATGATGATGATTTATTCTGAGTCTGTCATGATACCTTCTACATCTGATTGGATGATAAAATGCTCTCATGACCACCCCTTGGGACATTGCTTCACACTCAATCAATCCTGCCCCGCATTGTCATATGTTCAGAGGGGCTTCAGTGGCAGTTTCCTCTGAAGGCATGTCTACCACACCTGACTCCCACTTATAGTGTGACATCCAGTCTGCAGGTTGATGTACTTGGAACTTTGATGAATTTGGAGCTAGAGATGAATTTAGGAGTCCTTGGCATATGGAGGCGAGCTACACGTCTCTACAAGAATAGGTGAAGGGACTTGGCTCTCCTGACTGTCCTGTGGCTAAGGCCCTGAGCCCCCAAGACAGGGGACCCTGGGTTCAATCCCTGGTCAGGCAACTAGATCTCACATGCTACAACAGAAGGTCAAAGACCTGGCACTGCCAAATAAATAATTTTAGAATAAAAAGAGTAGGTGTGGTCACCAGGGGCGTGGGCAGAGGGGGAAGGCTGTGATCTGTCTTGGGGCAACTGTGCCTGAGCTGCCAGTAGAGGGCGGAAGGGTTGAAAGGCACAGAAGAAGAGATTCCAGCTGAGTTGGGGAAACAGAGTGCCTCAGGGCAAAGAAGCAGAGGGTTTCAAAGAGGGAGTGAGCAGGAGGGCCCCTGGCCAAGAGGCCCAGGCTGTGTTGAGCCTGCTGGGACTCCCTTTGCTGCTTTTGTTCTTTAAAATTTACCCAAATTAAAAAAATAATAAAATAAAATAAAATAAAATGTACCCAAATCTTGGAAATTACCAATCCTATGATGGGGGGAGGAATCTTACAGTTTGTTTTTTTTCCATTTGTTTTTACATAGTCAATAGAATATGATATGATCACTAAAGAACATTTGGAAGAGAAAGTGGAAAGAAAAATTTTAAATACTTAATTTCCACCCTTTCTGAACACACCACATATTAATGTTTTGGTACATTTTCTTTCAGCGACTCTTGCAGGTTTTCAGTGGTTTAGAGTTTTTTTTAATTGTAATTATAATTATACCATGTATATAAATTTATACACAATTTAACATTTATACCACAAGCATCAATCTAGGGTTGGTCTTTTAAAACATGGCCAACATCATTCATACTGCTACAAAGGTCAGCACCCACCTTTCAATTCAATCATCTTCATTATATTCCTCCTTTCTGTTATATATATTTTGGTTACCTGATGTCAGTGATGTCAGTTACTGAGAGTAGTATGTAAATTTATGCCCACAACTGTCTTCATCTTGTATTTCTAATGGTTACAGGTTTTTGCCTCAAGTATTTTGATGCTAAAATACTAAGTGTACAAATGTTCAGAACATTTATGCTTTCACAATTGCTCCTATGAATATAAAATTACCCTTTTTATCCTGCTTGATGCTGCTTTTTGCTTCAAATTGTGCTTTGTCTGACAGAGCCTCTCACGCTTTTTCTTTTGTTTGCATTTACCTGGTATAGCTTTGCCTACTCTGGAATCGTTTTATTTTAGGTGAGTATCTTGTATTAATTTAATCTGGGAGCCTTTGTCTTCTAACAAGGGAATGGGAAAGACTTTTCATTTATTGTCCAATCATTTCGGGTGGCCTCCTGTCATCTTGTTTTGTGTTTTCTGCATTTCATTTATTTTCTGACTTTTGTGAGCCATAGCTGATGCTTTCTTTTACCTTCTACAGTGATTTGGAAGGGAGACATCTTGTTTCTCACTCCACTGGTCTGCATCCTATGGCCTCCAACAAAGGTCTTAATTTGTCTCTGTGTTTGGTTTGTAAGCAGCTCTGCTTATCTCAGCCTGGACCTTAGAGTCTCTGGGCGTGACACCCTCTGCAGAATGGCTGAAAGGCCCTCTGTTGATTTCTTTGTTTGCTCACTCTGGGAAGGGAGTTCCCGCATAGCTGGGCAGGAGCTTCACTCCAGAGGAGGTGCCCCATGCTTCCAGCAAGATGGAGGGACCATCCAGGCTCTAGCCAGTGGGGGGTGGGGAGTGGGGGTGTGGGGGTGTGTGATGATGGTGATGGGGGAAGGCAGGAACTATCATTATTGCTGCCAGTGGAAGTCCCGGGAAGAAGTGCCTGTTGGCCTTTGGCTGAGATACGTGGCCTGAGCAGACCTGGCCCAGCTGGCAGGGGTGAGCTCTCTGCAGAGAGAGTGTCCCAGGGCTGAGGGACCAGAGTGAGGGTGGGTGGGGAATGGCAGACCGGAGCTGGCAGGGTCTGGCCTAGACAGGTGGTTCAGGGCCTGTCAGTCTCCGGCGTGAAAATTCTCAGGCACATAAATTTTTTTTATATTCTTTTCCTAAAATTGAAGTATAGTTGATTTACAGTGTTGTGGGCACATAAATTATTATGCTTGTTTTGGGAATTCCTTGGCAGTTCAATGGTTAAGACTCAGTGCTTCCATTGCAGGGGACACAGGATCAGTCCCTGACTGGGGAACTAAGATTCCACATGCCAAAAAATATTGTGTGTGTGTGTGTGTGTGTGTGTGTAGGGCAGGGGTGGGTGTGCTTTTTAAGACTTGTAAACAGAATTTCAGTGAGGGATTTCTCAGGGCCTCGATTTGTCTTCTCCCTTAACCAGGTATTGCTCCTATGTATTGCTCCCAGGTATTCTCTCTGTGGGGTAATTAACAGCTTTAAATGACTTATTTGAATTTAAACACTCTGGTATTTTTTAAATTTATGCAAGAAAGTTGCTCCTCTGTATCTTCTACCACAGAGATGACAGTACCATAGCCACAGATGGGGGAGGGTTGGGGTCTGGGAAAGGCAGGTGGGGTTGCTTGGGGAGACAGTCTGCCAAGGCCAAGAAGGTCTCCAGAGGGAGACAGGACAGGCTGGACTTTATCGTTGTCTGTTTTCTGCTTTTCCCAGCTTTGTAGAGAAGTAATCACATGTGACATGTGTAGGTTTTAACGTGTGTGTGTGAACAATGTGATGATTTGATACATGTATATGTTGTGAAATGATTATCACAAGGCTTCATCTTCTGTAGGACCTGAGAGGCGAGGGTGGGGCTATCCTACCACCAGGGATCCTCTGCCTGACAGGACCCAGGCTGTCCTCAGAGTGGCCACAGGTCAGAAGACCAGCTGGTGAAAAGCGGGGGGTGCCTGTACTGGTCAGAGCTTTGACAGGGCCAACTTGGCTCCTGGGGAGGGTGGTGAGCCAATAACTACTCAGGAGAGCTAGACCATCTCCATCAGACAGGAGAGGCTGACACCTCACAAACACCATGTTTCTTTAGGACTAGCACCTCAGCTGATCCTCTGGGAAGCCTTGGAACATTCAAGCCAGAATCAAGAGGTAGCATCATCAGGGTCTAGACAAGCAGGTGCCAAGGAGGGACAAAGCCACGCCTGGCCACTGGAGTCAAGGTCATCACTCTAATCTCCCTGCTGCTCCAGACTCACATGGGCACAATGGCTACTGTCCAGCTCTTGGAGCACCAGATGAGGAAACTGAGGTCCAGAGATGTAGATGACACATCCAAGGTCACTCAACAGGCTGATTCCAATTCTTTACAGTATTTCAAAATATTTTGACACATTTGCTTTTCTTTTTCTTATGGGTTGGTGCAAACCCTCTGACTCAGGTGTTAATGTCCAGACCCAACAAGTGTGTGTGTGTGTGTGTGTGTGTGATTTCTGCTGTCAGTGATAGTCATTCCTCTTCTGTGTTTCCAGTGCTCTCTGCTCATCCCTCCATCATACCGTTTATCTAGCTGCACAGGAATTATCTGTGTTTGTCCTCCTGACAGGAGTGAGTACCTAAAGTACTTTGTGCTGTGTTTTATACACAGTAGGCAAACATGAATTTTGTTTAATGAATATTGATGAATTCACTGTCTACTCACTATAAACAGGTAACCATTTCTTGGCCCTATTAAATATGCAATCTTCTATGATCAATTAATTTAAAATTATGTTCCTCTGAAGGTTAATAACTGAAAAACTCTGCTAAGATGACTGTGCCTGTGAGGAGCATAGCTGCTTGGGCCACACTGCTTCATGGTGCCCCTTGTGGCAGCATGCTCTAATTGCAGGCAAAGGGTCTTAAGAATGGGTCTTTCAAAAGAGACATGTAAAGAAAAAATTTTTTGCTGAATGCATGCAGAAATACATCAGCTTATGCCTCCTTTGCCTTCACTCTGCTACCCTAGGGTCCATAGTTGGAATCCCGGCTGCTTTGATTTGGTTAGTGGTATTTCTAAGATACTGGTTTGGCTCAGCGGCTGGGCTATGGGTGAGGCAGCACTTATAAGTAACAACCCAAAGTAGCCGTGTCCATTTTCACATTTCCTACTCTGTACTCCATGTTCTGCTTTAGATTCAGTTAACCCCCTAAGGACAGGGACTGTGTCTCATTCGCTTCCATCTCTCCAATGCTTAGTGCAGGGCTTAACACAGAGTAGGTGCAGGTGCTGTGCCGGGAATGTCTAAGAATTGGCATGTCAGAGCCTGGGGGTCAGAATGATCAGGTAAGGTCTACTTTCTGATACCCAACCATTCCAAACATCCATGCTTTTATTATTATTCTGACTTCTCAATTTGATGTTATTCTTCAGAAGTCACCATTCCACTCTGTAACACTCAGTGTGTGTGAACACACATTAATCATTACTGGGGTCAATGACCAGATGAGCCCTTAACATTCCATTACCAAGTGTTTGTCATTTCTCATTAGTGTTATGTTTGTAATCGCTAGGGACTTCTCCCTGGACAACTTGTCAAAATCTGCATGGCCTTGCCAAACTGTGGATTTATCCTTCCAGAAGTGTGGAGGGCATTTGGAACTCGCGTGACTTTCCAGAGGAAACACAGTGCAGTACCATGATCTCTTTCATCTTCTATCATCTCGCACATCAAAACCCCCCCTCCACTCATCAAGGGACTCTTGCATAGCTGTGAGTATTACCTCCCCACTGCCTCTCATCCTTCACAGAACCGCAGGTGCCTCTTGCAAGAAGTGCCGCATCCATGTCCCTCTCCCTTCCTGCCTTTGTTTTCCATTGTTATTAGAAGCGTAGCCATGGAGAGAAATCTGGTGGTCAGCAGCGACTGCAGCCATTAGAAAAGATAGATTTTCCTTCTCATCTGACTAAGGAGAATGGGGTCTGGTGTCTAGTCCCCACAGTTTGCAGAGAATAAGCTGAACAATTTCAAGATGGCAAGTCCCCCCCAAAATCCCTTTTTGTGAAACAAGCTCTTTGCATGGGAGGGGTTACTGATTGACAGGCGCTGCATCCAGAATGGGCTGTGGGATTTACAGTGACCCCACCGCAGGCTCTCGCAGAAGCCACTCTGGGAGACAGCCCTTCAGGGCTGTCATTGAAGAATCATGAACCAAAGGATAATACCACCTGCCTCCTGGAGCCCAGAGAAAAGGTCTCAGCCCAGGGGGCAAACATTCTGCCTCCTCCTTCACAGAAAAAGCCCTCCTTAGCTTTATGCCTGGACTCGGGCACTGCAGCTCTGGTTGGAATGTGTGCTTCCTGGCAGCTCATGCTGCCTTTCACTTGACACAGGCAGTGATCCTTGTAGCAGGCCTCCCACCCTTCTCCTGCCTAGAGCTTTTGTGAAGACTGAATGAGAGAAAAGTCCATGCATGTCCTCTAAAAAGCAAAGAGCACTGGTAGGAATGGTGGATGAAGTGCTGTCTGGCCACACCCTCCACAAGCTCTGGCTTTGGGCATGCTTGATGAGCGCATTCCATACTGCAACAAAATGCCCTATTTCAGTGAGATACCCCAAATTGGTAGTTTCAGATTTTACAACCCTTTCTTTGTCTATGAGCTTCTTTTTGGCCAACACTTGTTAGCCATAGATCTTCTAAACCCTTATTTCCAAACATCCATTTCCTACTGAAACTCTCTTCTCCATTTCAGAGCCTCCAGAATACACCACCAGCATCCCCAGCCCTTTTTCTTTAGTCACAGCTTTTCCCTGCCTGCCCTCCCCACCCTACTTACCCTTCAGAGCTTCTCCATGTTGACCCCACCCTTGAAGACCAAGCAGAAGACCTCGCCTCAAGCTGACCCACAAAGCACCCTGTCCTCCTTCAAAAGAACTTACTGTGTTTCTGCTGACCTTGAACCAGGGAGGCAGTAATCACACTGCTTAACGGGAGGCTCCGCAGTCAGGTTGCCCACTTCTTACTGCTTGTGTGACCTTGGGCAAGTTACTGGAACTTCCTGGGCATTGCTTTCCTCAGCTATAAAATAAGGATAATAACAGGAGCTCTTTTCTGCATCTAAAGGGCTGAGCACAATGCCTGATGTGCTGTAACCACTCAGTAAAGGAGAGTTAGCGTTATCCTAAGAATTTTCTTTATATGTTGCCATGTAAGGTTGTAACAGCCCAGGAAAAGTAGATTTCATTGCCCCAGATGATGAAAATGAAGCTAAGAAAGATTAAAGCACTTGCCCAAGGTCACATATTTGGTCATGGAGCTGAGATGCAGAGTCAGGTCTGTCTGGTTGAGATCCACAGCTTTTGCACTGCTATAGCCAACCCACCTCAATAGGCCTCCTGTGGTTAGGTCAGCCCTTATTCCTCAGTTTACCCTTCATGTGGGCCTCCCTTCTATCCCCACCCAGACCCTGGGTTCCTCCAGAGCAAGGTTTCTCAAATCTCCTCACCCCAGCTATGTATCTGTTGAGTGGACAAAAAAGTGAATGGATGGGGAAAATACATTTCAAGACCAGACTCTATCCCTGAAGAACCTAGCCCTGGTACTTAAGTCCATGGAAGTCAGGGGACTCTCAACAGAACCAGGGATAAGCCCACCTCCAGGCTCTTCTCCACTTCAGCCTGCCTACCGCACTGATCCAGGATTTCTGACTGTGTCTCTCTCCTTCTAAAACACCTCCAGGTATTCTTGCACTTCCTGTGGGACTAGTCTATAGAAAGGAGTTTGGTTCCAACACGGTCTGTTAACATAAGTCTTCACTGAGCTTAACACGTATTTCTTTGATCTGGAAGGCAAACGTTTGGAAAAGAGATGGTCAAGGATAGCAATGATGTACTCCCTCAGAACTGTGCAGTAAAGGGACCACGGCCACATTCTCCTGGGGCTACGGTTTCTGGATTTACATCCCTTTATTTTTAAAGTAAAACTGCATGTAAAGTGCTCTAAACACCAAGATCAGAATGTTAGAACTTTAAATATGACAGAATGATGCCCATTTTGCTGCTTGCCTCACCATCCCAGAGAAAGAACCTCACGTGAGTTAATTGGACAGATGAGAACAAGAAAGATGGTGAGGTGCGCCCCACATTATTGAGACCCAATGTTTTGGTGTAGACACAATCAAATGAAACTGTCCTTTAAGCCTCCTCAGGGACCAAGCAAAGATGAGGAGTAAAGCAGTAGCATTATAGAGAAAATCATGCATGTTCTGAATAGAAACTTTTCTGTTATAGAACACCTGAAATCCCAGTTAGTCATAGCTATCATTTTTTGAGTGCTTAAAACTCCATGTCCTAATCAAGGCCAATGGGTGGCAGAGCAGCTTTGACCTCGCATATGTCTGACTCCTGTCCAGCATCTTTCTCCTAAAGCACAAGGCTCTCATTTCCCTTGAGGAATCTTGGAGTCCAAGAGACTTAGAGCTCTTCGGTCATCTGTTATATGTACCCTCTAATCATCCTCTTCCTCAACTCATTAGCCAAGGTCAAGCCCTGTGCATAATTCAGTTAGCTGATTTGTCTATTCATCGTATGCTTATGCAAATGGCTTGAAATATTTCCCCAGTATTCTTTTTAATGGAGGATAATTACTTGACAATATTGTGATGGTTTTTGCCGTACATCAACATGAATAGGCATACATGTGTCCCCTCTCCTTAACCCGCCCCCCCGCCTTGCTTGTCACCCCATCCCTTCAGGTTGGCACAGAGCACTGACTTGGGGTGCCTTGTGTCAGCATCAAACTCCCACTGGCTATCTGTTTTACGTATGGTAATGTGTATATTTCAGTGCTGTTTTCTCAAATCATCCCACCCTCTCCTTCTCCCAGTGAGTTCAAAGGTCTGCTCTTTATGTCTGAGTCTCCTTTGCTGCCCCCTTGTAGGAACACTGGTACTATGATTCTAGATTCCATATATATGTGTTAAAAATATATAGTATTTGTCTTTCTCTTTCTCCCCTAGTATTCCTATTGGCAAGAAAATGGGGCCCACATCAAGGTAATTCATGAGATAATACTTGCCAATGTTTTCAATCATGTTTTAACTAGTAGTAAATCTTGCTTGATTTATCTGAAAATTGTTCCTCTTTCTCCTGCCTCTGTCTTGTAAGATTCTATGAACCCCTTCTGATAACAACAGCAGCTAAGTAAAAAGAAACAAATGAAATTAATTTTAATATCATTTATTTAACCTAATGTAGCCAAAATGTTACTATATTTTACCCAAAACATTATTGAGCTATTTTATATTTTTCATACTAGCTTTCCAAAATCTGGTGTATATTTTATACTTAAAGCACTAGTCTCAATTCAGACCACTATCAATTCAGACTAGTCATAGCTCAAGTGCTCAGTCCACATATGGCTATTATACTGGACAACACAGATATAAATAGGCATTCTCCTTTTCCTATTTCATCTATTTGTTTCTATTTCAACTTTAAATTTAGGTTTTGCATGAGGATTGGATCATAAAAGGCTACCCTAATGGAAATGTGCCCTTTGGATAATGTAATAAAACATAGCAGCTGTTTGGGACAGCAGAAAGACCATACCTTGAAAGAAAGTAAAAGTTGCTCAGTCGTGTCTGACTCTGCGACCCCATGGACTACACAGTCCATGGAATTCTCCAGGCCAGAATACTGGAGTGGGTAGCCTTTCCCTTCTCCAGGGGATCTTCCCAACCCAGGGAACATACCTCAGGAGTTATAAAACCTGGGTTTCAATTCTCACAACTAACTGGGGATGTGGCCAGGGCAACCCTCAACTTCCCTCAGCCTCTTTCCTCATGTTGAAAGAGAGGTGATGGGGACTTCCCTGGCAGTCCAGTGGTTAAGACTTCATGCTCCCAATGCAGGGCATGTGGGTTCAATCCTTGGTTGGGGAACTAAGATTCCACATGCCATGCATGTGTGGCCAAAAAAAAAAAAAAAGAGAGAGAGAGAAAGAGATGATGGTTTATGATTACTGGTTCTTTCCATTTCTAAAAATCTCTTTCTGCTTACTGCACACACCCTTTCCAGGGTTTCTGCAGCCGTTTCCTCTTTCCAGGCACAATTTTTGTGTGACAGGGCTTATCCCAAGCTGGAGTAATGTGATCCCTGTGCCCAGCTCTGTGCCTGGCATGCTGCAGGCACAAGAAATGCTTGTTGAATGAAGGAAAATCCAGTTCTCTGAGGGACCCCTGGGCCTCTCAGTTTTTGCTAGAGTAACTATAGCAGCCTTAGCAATTAATTATACTCTTATTTCCTTTCTCATATTAGCCTAAAATCCTGACAATCTAAGCTTTCTGAAGGGTAATAGCTGGATTAGAAACCATTTCCTGATCCTGTTAGCCAAGGAGATGGTGCTCAGCTATAGGCATGGCTGCCTAGAGACCCCCGCAAATGGTCTCCCTCTTATTACATGCTGTTCTGATGCTGAGGAGAGTTAATTAATGACTCTAAATAAGAAAACAATCAAATCTGTCTGCAGTCATATGAGTCAGAGCAGACCCAGATGGGAAACCGGTCCTTGGCCTCCAAGTGCCCTGGGGGAAAGCAATAACAGCTTTTGCTCCAGACGTCAGAGCCCTGCAAAATCCCAACCTAGAAGGGGAAGGAGTTGCTCAGAATGGCTTGGAGACCCAGCATGACGTGAAACAGTTTCTTAAAAGACCAGGCCCCCTACCTGGGTGTTGTGCACACTGACTCTAGGGAGAGGAGAAAAAGCACAAGCCTGTTTCTCTCTCCTCTCTTTAGACACCCAAACCTGCAGCAACCGCACGGGCAGCTCTCAGGCACAGGCCTCTTGGGTGTGTGTTGCAAGACCAGGGCAATTGGCATTGCCACCTGGAGGATATGTGGCTTGAAGCCTATCAAGCCCCAAACCTGCCCACCTTCAGGACTCCTGTAGCCACATATGGAAGTGGAACATTGGTTGTGATGACATGAGGGCAGAAATGTGATGTTTCCCTGAGATTAGGTGAGGCTTGAAACAGTGAAAAGTTCATTTTTGTGTTAGAAAGTTTGCTGTGAAAAATCTGAGAGTGAGAATGGGTGGAAGAAGCCTCTTAACAATATCCAAGTGTTCTCAGCACTGGAACAGGATGCTAGCAGATAAAGATAAGCCCTACTTCTTTAGCTCTATATGAACTCTGTTGAGTAATAACAGCATCCTCATGGTTCTCTCTCTCTTCTTGCATGCTTGGCTTCCTGTGAAACAGTTCCATGCTGGAAAGAAAACTCTGCACCACTGGCCATGAGGGTCATATACCTTTCTCCTTCTTTGGTAATCAAGTTCAGGTTAGGAGCCCTTTGTCAGGATAAAATGTAATACGGATGTGACAATGCACTTGCTCAGTTTGAAATCCTCTTTGTGATTTATGTCTGAATATTATTGGTCCCCAATTTAATTCTTCTAAAATTTGGTTAGAATATCCTAGAGGACAGGACAATATTTCAATATTTCTTCTACAATAGCAGTAGGGAAAAGACTAGTGGTAAAGAGGAGTCTCTGGAGTTTTAAGACATCCAGACTGGAACATAAATGTTGCCCCTTCTGATCTGTATAACCATGGGCAAACCCCTTTCCTCTTGAAGCAGCTTCATTTGCTCATCTTGAAAGTGGGAATAACAACACCACCCACCTCATAGGACTCTGAGAATTAAATACATTCTTACATGTGAAGAGCCTGACTCAGAAATGTTTCCCCTTATTATTAGCTTGCAATTCTTTAAATAGGGACTGCTGCTGGGTTCATTCAAAGTGATGCAGTAGATCATCTACAGCTATGTTTTCTCTTGTTCTATTCTGTGACCAGTTGTGGGGAAATCCTCACAGAGGCTCTTGGTCCTTACAGTTTGCTCCTACTCTATGCCCTAAAACTGTTTTTTCTCTACATGGGCTGAGACCAGTGCTCCAGAACCTTGGACAGCTCCACTCCTTAGGGACTGCTGGGCTGCCTGAAGGAGCATGAAGGACTTGGGGGATTTTCCCAGAAGGGCTGCATTAGTGTGGGGATTTAGGGATCCCAAGGGCCTCAGTCTCACTCCCAGAAGGTGTACCAGTGAGTGCATGCTCAGATTCTTCAATACAACCAGCCCTCCTGGAAAATTCTGAGGAGCCTCTCCTCCTCAGAAACCCTATCCATAGGAGTTACCAAATCATCAGGGCCTTTCCTTCTCTCCTAAGAACTCCAAGGGTTTTTTTTTGTTTTTTTTTTTTGAACCCAAGAAGAACAGAAATACCACCCACATCTTCCTGTATCCGCTGATATTTAATTTGTTTGGCTTCAGTACAAGGATTAAACCTTCTTGATTAACCTTGAGTGAAAGTAATAATGTATGAGCATGAAGAAAGGCTTTATAAGACAGAGACTCATGTATGAATGAAAAAAACATAATGTCATTGCCTGTATGTGATGTTAAGTGACAGTCTCTAATCAGGATAAGCAGGTAGTTCAATTTATGAGATAATTTATCTTTTCACTCTACAGTGCAGAACACAACACACATATGCAGTCACCTTCTGAACAGGCAAGGAAGAGATTAAGTCCTATTTTTACTTTATGATACTGAGTCATGTAGTTCAATGCAAATCACACGGATGTCAAAGTAAGAACAATACCAGGTATTTAAATATCTCTTTTACTTTAAGGAGCACTGAAGAGTTTGTGGCTGCATGAAATCACATTAGAGCAACTCCAGGAGAGGAGACATGTGTCAGCAGGTGGGCATTTAAGACTGAGCATATCCCATCCATCCCCCCTATTCCCATATCATTAGGCCTGGAGGAGCCAGTGTTTACTAGTTCTTTGCATTTAAAAATAGCACCCTGATACCTGGGTCTGACACTTTCTAGGCCATAATGTTGATGAGAAAAAGAAAGTATATGTTTGAAAAATATGCTTCTGATTAATAATGAGGAAGAGGGGAGGACAGAAGTAGAATAGGAAAAAAAAGGAGAAAGGCATTGAAGAAAGAGAGGAAAACCTCCCTGAGCTTGATGAATGCTTTTCATGCATTTTTCTCTTAAACAGATTTAATGTCCACCCTCAGTTGGATGAAACCTTGAACAAAGGTCTTTAGGCTCTCTTTAAATATTTCCATATGGGAGAGGACAGTAGCAGTTCCATTGCTTGAAGGAACTGCAGACAAGAACTTCAACTCAGGACTCCAAAAGCAGACAAGTAGCCCCCAAATGGTTTTTACCTAACAATGCCCACACCCACCTTGAGCTTTCACAATGTGAGGGAGTGTTCGTTGCCAAATTTCAGCTTGGTTACACTTCTGCCCAGCAGAGGTCGCTGTGGACACTTGTGGAGACGCCGGGTAGGGCGGCTCTGTCTGGTAACTGTTCTTCCTGTGGTTCCACGGGCCACTGTCTGCCCCTCATACGGGAAAGGAGTCTCTGGTGACAGCACCTTTGCTGTCAAAGTGCTGTATAACTGAGGCCACTTGGTGGGAGTGGGCAGGTTTGGGAGGGCTATCCTCATCCTGTAGGATATCTGCCCACAGTGATATCTCTGTCATGTTCGTGCCTTCCTCATAAGTGTATTAAGGGTATTACTGAGAGCCCACCTGTCAACTGACCAGCAACTCCGGCCTCATAGCCCTTCCAGATAGAGACCAAAGTGATGAAAATTGTCTTGCCACACAATCTTGCACCCACCCCATAAAGGATTCTGTTGATGAGCTCCCCAAGCTCCACTTGTCAGCCCAGGATGGTGGGGAGCAGAGTTCTGGTTCTCAGGGCAGCCCATTACAGCAAGATAAGGTTTCTGAGGGATGGGAAGGGCAGGGTGCTGGTGAGGATATCAGAGTCAGACCCAAAGCACCAGAAGGGCTGACGAGAGCTCCACATACTTGTGAGGCCCCACTTTCTGGGCCACACCACATGCACATGCTCTGAAGCTACCTCCACCTTGAGGGCATGCACTGGGACCCTAGGTCATTACTGCGGCCTGAGAGTTGAAGGGATGACTACCCTGCCCCCAACTCCACCATCCAAGGCCGGCAGTAGTTGATTCTTTTTACACACAACCAGCTAGATGCACAAGCTCACCATGACACACACATGAACACTGGAGCACAAACTGGCACCTCACCCAGGCATACACATTCACACTCACACTCTGATCCACACCATCACCCTTGCAAACACTGTGAGACACACACACACACACATTTGAATCCTGGAACCAAATTTGACCCAACACCGGCTGATGGAGTGGGGTTAGGGGGTCCAGTCAGGATGCCCCTACCAACCCCTGGCCCACTCATGCATCCTGAACCCCGGGCCCCTCCTCGCGAGGCGGAGCCCCTTAATTGTCCACGTCCTCGTGGTCACAGGTCTTGAACGCTCCACAGAAAGGACCCTGGCTACCGTCGCACACACAGCATCCTGGGTGCCGGACCAGCGAGGGTGGTGTTGTGCGGGGAAGAAGGGTGCGGGGTATAGTGCCTTGCCGGGCGCAGCCGCCTCCTCCCTCGGGATTTTCCATCGCGGCTCGCGCGAGCCCGCGGCGAGGAGCGAGCGCGCTTTGTCTCCCGCCTGGTTTCTCGCACGTTTCTGCAGAAGCTCCCCGCGCCGCGCCCGAAGCCCCCCCACCCCTTTCCTGGCCGCGCCCCCCGCCCAGCCCGTGGCGCAGGCCCGCCAGTGCGGCGACCGCGGCTTTGTCCTCTCGCCCGTGGATTCGGGGGCCGAGCGCAAAAGCCCCGCGCCCCGAGTGGCCGCCGTATGCCTGGGACACAGGTCTCGGCAGTCGTTTGTGAGGCGCGCCCCTCGCCGAGCGGAACAGCCCGAGGGTCTATGGGGACGGGGCGGGTGCGGGGGGCGGGGAAGCGTCTGCCAGGAGCTCTAGGGCGCTTGAGAGGGGACCAGCCCCGTCCCGCCCAGCACGTGCCCATCCAGGTCTGGCTACCCGCTGCGGTTCAGGAGCCCGAAGGCGGGGCGGGGCGGGGAGGGTCGTCTCAAGTAAGGGCCTCTGGCCTGGATCCAGTTTGAGAGCGACAAGGCAATAAGGCCCGGGAGGGGAGAGGTCGGGAGGGGGTTCCTCAATCCCTCTTACTTTTCCCTACCACACACCTCACCCCCAGGCCACTCCGACCTTAGACACGGGGCCCAGACCGCAGAGGACCCGGAGAATCCGTCAGTGCTTTCCTGTCCCAGCGACTCCTAACAGGGTGGGGAGGGGTCTCTCCGCCTTTTCTCTTCACATCGCATTCCCCCCTACCCCCCCCCCCCCGCAATAACCTAGGTGGGTCCAACTGGGAGGGGGAAGAGTCCTCTGTCTCCATCTTCATCCTGTTCCCGCCCCCCACCCCCGCCACTTTCACAAAAACCCTAGCCTTCGGGGGAGGGGTGGGTGCGAGGGTCTTTCTGACATCCCCAAACAGCCCTTCCTCAGGAGGGTCTGAGCAGAGGAGGTGGAGCACCGCAGTTTCATCCATCACATCGAGACCCTCTTTGTAACGTCAGGCAGCCGAGGTGTTGTGGGGAAGGGTCCTCCTGCCTCCGAATCTTTCGTCCCGGAACACTCCCTTCCATCCTCAATAATCCAAGCAGCCTCGACTTCAGGCACAGGCTGAGAGAGACTCCGGTCTCTCAATGCACCGTCTCAGGAGAGACGGTGGGGCAGGTCCCGTCCCCTCCTCGCCCCTCACGCTCAAGAGCCTCCTTCACCATAAGACAAAAACTAACCAAAGCTGCTCCGATCCCAGGCACAGGGCCACAGGGAGACTCACGAGGAGCCGGTCAGCAGCTCTCCGGGACAGATGGTCTTGGGGGCGGCGAGGACTGGTCCCATCAACTCCCAGGTCCCCTCACGCCTCGGTTCATTCCTTTCCCCAAAAAACAAAAGCGAATCCAGCAGCACCGACCTCAGAGAGGCGGGAGGGCTATCGCCGCCCGGCAGCGCACCCAGCTCCTCTGGGCTCCTCACGGCTTCAGCTGTTCCAGGCGATGGCTCTCGCGGCGGCAGCGGCGGCGACGGCTGCGACCGCGGCTCTCCGGTCCAGAGCCTCCCTCGGACTCAGCACCTGGAGCTGCGAACAGCTCCGCGCCTCATTCCGCTGTCCCCGCCTCCTCCGTGCCGCCGTAGCCAATGGCGGCCTGGGCTCCGCCCAGGAGGCCGCCCATTGGGGGTGCCATCCCCACTCCCTTTGGCCCCGCCCGTGGGGTTCCTCTGTCTCTCCTACAAGACCGCATCCCCGAGAGACCACCGGAGTTTTCGCACAGCCTTCTGGAACTTGTAGTCCTTTAAGGACGCAGAGTGGGCTCGTGCATCGGGCAGGTAACGAGAGATAGACTGCATTTCCCAGGGTGCACTGACGAAACCGAGGCGCTGAGGAGGGCGGGAGGACTGTTTCTATAGCAAAGGCGGCCAGTTGGGAATGGCTGATGGAGATATGGGGCAGGCCACGGGACCCTCGACGGATTGTGCGTGACTTCGGGCAGCCTCTTGGGAGGCCGTTTGCATTCTTTTTTCGCCTCGGTCCCCACGCCAGGACTGTGGGCCTCAGTTTTCTTATCTGGGAAGAAGGGCGTGGAGTCGTCTCCCCGCCCACGCTCCACGGTGTTAGGGCAAACCGGGAGCGGAGCCTCAGTGCTTTTCCCAGCAGTGGGGAGATGGGACGGAGACTCTCGGCTTGAGAGGAAGGGGCGCTTTCTGAACTCTATCCCTTTGTTTGTGGCCCTGTCTTGTCGTAGAGAGGCGCTTTACTTTTGGTCATTTTCCTTGGGCCATCAAGGCCTTCCCATCCTAGCTACTGGCCTCGTTCAAGCCCTTCCTCCCCGAACCGCAACGTCTTTCACAGCGTAGAGAGAGGGCGCTTATCCTGCTTTTTTTAAAAAAAGCGTTCACCAGGCTTCCCATTGCCTCTGGAATTAAACCACATTCCTCAGTATCAATCCAAAGGCCCCTCAAGATCTAGACTCCACTATCTTGCCACACTCTGAACTTCTTTGGAAGCTCCGGTTCTCTCACGTGGGTCCCTCCACCTTGCGCTCAACTAACTCCTCACGGTCTTCAAGCCCCAGCCTCGACGCTGCCTCCTTAGTGAAGCCTTCCCAGATGCCTGGCTACTTATGAGGTACCTCACCTTGTGTTTGAGCCGCACTCTCTACTTCCCTCATTCTACTTGTTTGAATATCTGTCTTCCACAGATAAGATCCACAGAGCAGGAACCGTGTCTTATTCACACTTAGTGCCTGTAGTGTCTGCCACATAGTAGGTACTCAGTAGATACTTGTAGAATTGAAACTGAATGTAGTGTAATTGAATTTGCCTTCCACCTCCATGATTTTGATCTCCTAAGGTTAGACATTTCCCATTGCTGAAAGTGTTCAACTAGAGAGATGCCACCCCTTTGAAGAAATGTTCATGTTATTCACACAATGGCTTGAAATTTTGCCTGAGTGCTTAGAGGGCCTTTGACGTTTTCAGTCCTGTGACGCAGGGAGTGATAGATTTATGCTTATTATTCCTTAGAAGTCCTGTGAATTCTCCCCCAAATGTCATCAGTTCTTCGTGTTCCTCTAT
This sequence comes from Cervus elaphus, assembly GCF_910594005.1. Lineage (NCBI taxonomy): Eukaryota > Metazoa > Chordata > Mammalia > Artiodactyla > Cervidae > Cervus > Cervus elaphus. Next base: position 36,456,062 of record NC_057818.1, read on the forward strand.
TTCTAGCTGTTGGCCCTTCTTTCTGTGCCTAAACACTCTACCTCCCACTCCCTTTCTGGGAAAGAGCTCCTGCTCCTGTCAGTAATGAAGTAAAGACAGTCTGAGATCCCTGCCCTTCTCTCAGCCCTCTTCTCAGCATCATAGGCCCCTGGTGTGCTATCCCACCTTGCTAGGTAGCATCTTTTCTGATTTTCTCCCCCATCCGGAACCCTGGTATTGGCCAGATGGTCCAATTAATCCCACACGTGCTTCATACATCACTACGTCCAGACGTTTTGGATATATTTTAGTTAGAGCATTCTTGGAAGAATGCTTTAATAAACAGGAATAGTTAATTTGTGACCAGAGAAGTAACAAGGAGGTTTATTACCCTGAATCTGATTCAAACCAAAAGGACAGAGCCCGAGAAAGCAACACTGCAGTCCTTGTGTTGATGACATGCAGGGAGGGAAGGCTAGAATGGGAGAAGGAGTCAAATAGATTGCATTTAGAGAAGAACTAACAGGATTTCTATGGGGCATGGCAGAGAGGCTTTGATCCTGGTTAGACCATGAGGAAAGGCCTTTGGAGCTGAATGGACATTGGGGGTCTTATTACTGAGGATGAGGAAAGTGTAAGGAGGCAGGGGGAAAGGGGATTTGTGCTGACACAGAGTGCCTAGTTCTGTGGATGCAGTGAGAGCAGAGGTTGTTGGAAAAGCGGGAAGGGGGGAGGACTACACCACAGGGTGGGCATCATCCCAGCAGCCGCAGAGTATCAGCAGGGGGCTGCCCAAGAAGACCTCCTGGAGCAACAGTTGAAACTCTGGAGGTCAACTTAGTCTCTCAGGAGTAGTGCTAGTTTTCAGGAAATTGTTAGCAGCAGGGTAAAAGTCAGGGTTCCACGATTCTCCCAGAAAGCAGGGACTAAAATAGCATCTGCTAACCCAAGCTGAGTCGGGAAATCCAGATTCTAATTCTGACCTTGCCTCTGACTAGGTGTATATGACCCCAGGCTGGACCTGTTTCTTCAGTTGTAAAATGCTGTTTATTGGTGGTAAAGAGCAGCTAATAAGATGGAGGTGGGGAATTCAAACCCATTTACTAGCTGTGTGACCTTGTAAAACCACCTTCTCAGATCTGCAGTTTGCTTATTTGACAGTGTTGAAAGGGAGAAATGAAATGCCTATGTAAAACACTTCATACATATTAAGCACTGAATGAATGTTTGTCTCTTTCTACAATCTTCATCTTGAATTAATCAGAAGTTGGTTTGACTATGAATAAATAGACAGGAGGTAATGTTCTGGGTAATCTGAGTTCAAATCCCCATTCCCTCTCTTATTATATGGTTTTGCTCAGACATGTGCTCAACATATTTGTTTTGTTTGCTGCACTGCGTATTATTTGCAGCATGCAGGATCTTTAGTTGTGGCCTGCAAACTCTTAGTTGCAGCATGTGGGATCCAGTTCCCTGACCAGGGATCAAACCTGGGCCCCCTGCATTGGGAGCACAGAGTTCTAGCCACTGGACCACCAGGGAAGCCCTTGTTTTGTCTTTTTTAAGGGGGGGGGGGGGTGGTTTTAGAGCAGAGTATTGTAGGAGAAATTCTAGATGCTTATAAACTGGAGTTGCAAAGGATTCCAGGGGAACCCTGAGCTAGCCTCCTACCTTGTTAGAGAGACAAAAGGTCTTGGTGAAGTTCCATAGGTCTTCTAATTCAACTAGGCTGCTGAATCTCAGACATGGGGCTGGAGTGATTAATCAGGGCTGGCTCCTGAAGAGCCTAGTATATCAGACTGAGAAATATAACTTTATTTAAACAAGAATGAAGATTTTTAAGAATATGTGCATTTTGCGAAGGTCTAGGGCCTGTGTAGGGGCTTCCCTGGTGGCTCAGACAGTAAAGAATCTTGCCTGCAATGCAGGAGACCTGGGTTCAGTTCCCTGGGTTGGGTAGATTCCCTGGAGATGAGAATGGCTACCCACTCCAGTATTCTTGCCTGGAGAATTCCATGGACAGAGGAGCCTGGTGGGCTACAGTCCATGGGGTCGCAAAGAGTCTGACAGGACTAAGTGACTAATACTTGCACTTTCAGGGCCTGTGTGGAGAATGACCAGGAGAGAATGAGGCTTAGATGTAGGTTGGAAGCTGCTGCAGTTATCAAGCATAGAGTCCTTGAAGATGAAAAAAGGGGTATATCTGAGCTGTATTAAGGAGGTAAATATTCAAGGAATTCCCTTGCTGTCCAGTGGTTAGGACTCAATGCTTTCACTGCCAGGGACCTGGGTTTGATCCCTGCTCGGGGACCTAAGATTCCACAAGTTGCATAACATGGCCCAAAAAAAAGAAAGAAATATTCAGAGGACTTTGTGAGTGATAAGCTGAGGGTGAGGAGGAGAGTGGTGAGTCAAGGATGATGTCCAGGTATCTGCGTTGGGTAACTAGGTGAGTGGATGGTGGTGCTTTCCTGTGAGGTATGGAATAGAAAAAGGAGCAGGCTTAGGCAGGAAGAGAAGGAGATGAGTCTGAGGTGAGTGGGACATCAGGGGAGATGTCCATTGGGTGATTTGGAGCTTATCTTGGGAGAGTGCCTTAATATATGGGAGTAATGAATTCAGGCCAAAGAAGAAGTGATCAGGGATACTCTTACCCTGAACCTAATTCCAACCAAAAAGACAGAGCCTGAGAGCCTGTCATCCTTAAGAGATGTGATCTGGAGAAAGCAGCTTAAGTTATCAGGCTCTTAACATATACATCATAACTGAAGCCATGGAAATGAATGAAACCCTTCTGTAGAGAGGGTGAAAGAGAAAACAAAAATCGCTTGAGATATGCCAGCATTTAAGGGACAAGTAAAGGAAGAAGAGCCCAGAAGAAAAGGTTAGAACAGAGAAATAGGAGGAAAACCAAAGAATAGTGTGCACAGAGCCACATGGAGGGTGTGAGTTGACATGCTGTAGAACAGTCTAGTAAGCCAAAGTCTGAACAAACGAACACCAAATTTAGCAACAAAGAGGTCACTGGCAGTCCTGGAGAGAGCAGGTTCAATGGAGCAGCAGGGTGGAAGTCTGAGTGTGTGGGAGGTAGATGTAGATAAGGCTTGTTAGCAGTTTTGAAGGGGAGGAGAGAGAAAACCAGAAAGGAAATAGCATTGGGAGACAGTTTTAAGTTGGGAGAGATTAGGACCTTTAAAACTGTTCATAGGAAAAAGCCAGTATATGAATAGTTGAGGATACAGGAAAGAGAAGGATTGAAGAATGAAGTGAGGTCAGCAAGAGGGTGGAGGCGGGGCGGTGAGGTTCAGAGTGAGCCTCAGGCAGGAGAAGGGAAGGAGGAGTTGGAGATGCAGGTAGATCAAAAGTTGGTTGGTAGGTAGTCGGGAGGTGGGTTCAGGAAATGGAGGGAATTCACGCCTAATGGCTATTACTTCTCTTGGGATGGGAGGCAAGGATACCTGCTCAGTGTGAGGAAGTGAGATGGGGAGGGAAGCTTGAAGAAAGAAGAAAATATTCAAGATGGCTACTATGGAGAAGGGGAGGGAAAGCTAAGAGCAGCCCACAGAGACTGCGGGCTAGTGGTGAGGGACTGATGAGGCCGGAGGCCATGGATTTGTGGGAGCACTAATCTGTGAGGCATGGGCTTTCTTCAGCATCCCATCAGCCCTGAGAAAGGCAGGGAGAAAGCTACTGGTGAGGCTGATCCAGGGCTGGGCTCTGCAGGACAAAGGAGACAGTTCTTGCAGGAAGCTGGAGATGCTGACAAGAGAGGTGGAAGAGGTAGTACACCAAGAAAGAGGAAGGAGGGGAAGCCAGAATGGGGTGGAAAAATGGGAGGGGTGGGGCTCTCAGTGGGGAAGAGCAGAGAGGTCAGACATGCTGGTCAGAGGTAGAGGAGCTATGGGGCAGGGGCGGGGTGGCTGGAGTGGACAGAGGAGGTCATGGGTTTGAGAAGCACATTTGTTGGAGGGGTCATTGGGAAGTCTTCCAGGAATATGACTGCTTTGAAGGAGAGAGGAAGTCTTGTAGCCCCGTGCCAAACTACGTTGTGTGAGAAGTTAACAGGTGAGGGCGAGGAGAAGGGATAGGGTGCAGAGCCCTCTGATATGATTATCACAGTAATCAAGGTGTTGGCGAGCTAAGAAGGAGCCCTTTTACCCAGGGCATGAGGGGTAAGGAGGAAGAGAAGGAATAAACTCTCTCATATGTTTTCACAGAAGTATCATCTCAATATCATCTACACATGATCAGTTTTATATATCTCTAAAAGGCAGAATATCTAGGAATAAATTTAACCAAACCAAACAACAATTCCAGATTTCACGATGAAATCATATCAACCAAGTTCAATGCTAGTGATTCCTGCATTTATATTTTGGTATAGCTTGTAGTTTTAAGTACATGCATATCAACTAGAAAATGTGTTTAAGAATTTTGCAAATTTCATTTCTTAGCAACGATTTGTTTTCTCAGTTTAAAACATAAATTAGAGAACTTGTGTTGATTTTTTTTCAAATGTAGAGTTTAGAGCTTAATTCATGCCTTTGAAATGCCATGAATTTGAAATGTAGCCATTTTCCTTTCTGCATCCTTGAAAAGGATTTTATTAGTCTTTCAGATAATCTTGCCAGCACATACAGACTTCCCACAAGGGTCTCCTGTCAGTAATGATGGGTTGTGAGTGATGCTGTAGAAGTTGTGCATGAGATATTTAAGAGTCAAATAAGCAGCCAACTTTAGGATTTCCCAAGCAGCAGCTTACTTTACAATAAGGGACCTGGTATAGAATATGAAATGTACATCTAAGTGTTAATTTAAAAAATTACCTCCGTAATTTCTAAAGAAAAAAAGGACAGAATCAGTTAATTAATTTGAATAATCTCTCTCTCTCTTTTTTTAAAGAAAAAAAAACAGTGTTATTTAAACATACTTTGTGTGTGGGGTATTCCCTGGCAGTCTCAGGTTAGGACTCAGCTCTTTCACTGTTCGAGGGCCTGGGTTCAAACCTTGATCCAGGAACTAAGATCCTGTGCTGTGAGGCCAAAAAAAAAAAAAAAAAGACTTTTGTATGGTTGATATATCTTTGTAATCTTGAAATAGATTCTGAGCAGGGGGGCTCAGAAAATATTTTGTGAATCAACTCAGGAATGTTATGATAATCTGTCCATTGTTTAAAATCCTTCCTTTCATCTTAAACTTTCATAAAATATTCTTATAAAAGGATATAAAAGAAGTGATTCCTTTTTAAACATAAGTCACATCTCTATATAAATGCCTCCAGTGTCCTCTTTGTCTCTTTGAGTGCAAGCCCTACAGTCTTGATGGTGGCGTAAGGGCCTCATCTATTCTGACTCCTATAGCTTCTCGCCTCATCCCCTAGGCTTCCTCTGCTGCAGCTCATTGACTTCCATGCTATTCCTTGATTGCATCAGGTACACTCTGGCCTCAGGGCCTTTGCACATGCTGTTCCCAATGCTTGAAAGATCGTCCCCAAATATCCTCATGGACATCACATATAGAATGGCAGCCTTTCCTCTCCTGGAGCTCTCTATCCCCCTTTCCTGCTTTTCTTTCTTTCTTTTTTTTTTCTGATAGCATTTACTACCACCTGACATATATTCATTTACTTATTTGTTTATTATCTGTCTCTTCCCCACTCTCACTCCATTAACCCACCAGAATTAACTCTCCTTTAGGGTAGAGACTGTGTCTTATTTTGTTTACTGCTCTGCTCCCAGCATGTAGCATAGCACCTGATACATAACAGGTACTCAGAAAAACATGGTGAATGAATAACACATCATCCTTAGTACATGACCCTAGCATCTATTTTTATTTTTCCCTGGTAGCTCAGTTGGTAAAGAATCTGCCTGCAGTGTAGGAGACCCAGGTTTGATCCCTGGGTTGGGATGACTCCCTGGAGAAGGAAATGGCAAACTATTCCAGTGTCCTTGCCTGGAAAATCCCATGGACAGAGGAGCCTGATGGGCTGCAGTCCATAAGGTCACAAAGAGTTGGGCACAACTGAGCTACTAACACACTTTCACACAGTCCACATATAGGACACACGTATATAATCTTTCATATTCTGGAAATCATAAATTAGGTATAATTTTGAGTTCTGCTTATTTTTTTTCAACATATAATGAGCATTTTCCCTTGCTAAGATTGAATTCTTTTGTTCAGTTGTTCATTCACTCATTCAGCAAATACCAAATGAGGCATTTCTATGATCCGGACAGTCCTGGGGCTACAGCAGTAAATAGGATGCAGGACTTGCCCTTGAGGAATAGAGATTCTTTATAAACAACATCTACAATGATTGCCTAATATGCCATCAAACACCATACTGTACTTAATCTCTCTCCTGTTTAAGACTGCTTGTTTATTGTTAATAATGATGTAGTGAGGACCTCTAAGTATAGAGCAATACCCCTTTACAAATTATTCTTTAAGGTAGACTCCCAAGTGAACAATTATTGCGGTCAAGGATTAAATATGCTTTTGGTTTTTTGATACCAATTTGATACTGCCACATTGATTTCAAAAATGATTGGTACCTATTTTACCCAGTTGCCAGCACGAATGTTCCAGCTTTATCACAACCTCTCCAGTATTGGACGTTACTTTTCAGTTTAGGCTAATGTAACATATAAAATGACCTTTCCTTTTATTTTTGTGTGTAATTGATGTCTAGGAAAGTGCACATTTTTATTTTTCCTTGTCATTGTTTAGTTCTGTGGGTCCCTAGGAGGCTCTTGGAAGGTCATCGTCCTATCTTGTAGATTATGCCCAATGTTTAGAACACATTATTGGTTTATAGCCTCTTAGAGTTGGAAGGGACTCTATTTATCATCTAGTTCAATTAAAATTTCTGATAGATGGCTTTATGTACCAGAGTTTGTATTCTCCTGGCAGTGGGGTATACACATGAAGGTATTCTTTGTACATGAAGGTATACACACATGAGGTATTCTCCACCTCACAAAGAAGCCTGTCTTCTTTTTGCCCTGTTCTACAGGTATTGATCTGGCATGTGGTCCCTGTAGCTCCCCTGTGGCCCCATTTCTGCCTCTGAAGCAGCAGAGCCCACGCACCAGTTGTTACAGAACCTCCCTACCTTGGCTGCCCATCTCTGCAAATATGTGGTCAGACTGGAATGGTCAACCCCAGGTAAGTCAGGCAGGCCCAGAGGCCAAGACGCTGTTGCACTCACAAGTCTGCAGTGGCCATGTCAGCAGCCTCTTTAGCCGGTTCATATGAAGCTCAAGGTCTGCTGAGATTCTAAGACTGTCTTTACATGACCTTTACCTTTACATGACTTTGCCTTCAGGCAAACCTAGATCCTGTTATTCCATACTTCTGCAGCTGATCTTTTTAAACCTGACTGAAAATAAGACTGCTTTTCTCCTTGTTTTATTTCATTGTGTAGAGAAGCTGCCCTGGTCAGCTTCTGCTGTCTAAAATGGGGATAATAAGAATGTCTCTGACAACTTCAAGTGTTGGTGGGATGATGGAATGAGATGCAGGGCTGGACATCTGTCACTCATTCTGGTTGCTCGGCAGCTGAGCCTCCCTCCTGTGCTTGAGGAATTCCATGCCTCATGAGGTAGAGCCGTTTTCCTTTGCAGCTAAGACCTGGACATTGGTCTCAGGCTCAGGCTCCTCCAGTCAGACAAGCCCCACCGCCAGCCCATGCCACCCCTCGCCAGTTTTGAGTTAGAAGCCAGTGACAGCAAAGGAGCAGGGTCTGCTTCACAAGCCTTGTAGGGACTTGATGGGTGCAATCTCAGTTTCCAGTGAGAGCAGCGTATGGGCACCATCAGTGGTGCAGGTGGCAGGGCCTGTGTGCTGGACTCTAGGCTTGGGGGCATCTCCTTAGACCATTGCCGAGTTGGGGTTTGGGGCATTGAATCTCAACTCTCCTGGAGATTTTGTGAGCTATACATGGGATAGCTTCCCTGGTAGCTCAGCTCGTAAAGAATCTGCCTGCAATGAAGGAGACCCTGCCTCGATTCCTGGGTCAGGAAGATTCCCTGGAGAAGGGATAGGCTACCCACTCCAGTATTCTTGGACTTCCCTGATAGCTCAGATGGTAAAGAATCCAGCTGCAATACGGGAGACCTGGGTTCGATCCCTGGGTTGGGAAGGTCCTCTGGAGAGCATGGCAACCCGCTCTGGTATTCTTGCCTGGAGAATCCCCATGGAGAGAGGAGCCTGGTGGGCTGTAGGCCATGGGGTCACAAAGAGTCGGACACGACTGAGCGACTAAGCACAGCACACAGCACATACACGGGATGTGAAAAGTGCATTGAAAAACGCCAAGCACCGCACACATATAAGGTATTATTGTTTGGGATTTTGATACTTAAGTAGTGTGCATGAGGAGAGTCAGAGGAGGCAGGCCTGAGCTTTGTACCTGCTGAGAGTTCAGACAGGTCTAGGCATGCCTGGAAAGCTGGTGGGAGGGTGTGATGGCAGGAACTTGTGGGTTAGAACTGGCTCAACAGTTAAAGACTGACCACTGACCCCAGGGCCGTTGCAATGGAGATGGCAGTTGTCAGAGGGCCTGCTGGGCACACACAGGTGGACCGGCTACTTGCCCTCCCCTACCCTTGGACCATTACCAACAGCCAGGGCAGGAGGAGGGGCTGAGCAGGTCACCTGTGGCTGCGCAGCGCCCCTGGGCGTCCTCCCTGGGCAGGAAGAGGAGACCTGTCTGAGTACAGCCCCCACCACAGGAAACACAGGAGGGATTATGAGTAGGTTGGGATCCTACCCCGCGCTGCCTTCAGGCTGCCCTTCGTGCGACTGAGCTGTGGCTTGGGGCTTTCCAGTCCTGCCTGGCTGTGCCTCCGGAGTCCTGCCTCACAGGCTGCCATCTGAATCCATCAGCCCCGGATGACCCAGAGTGGGGCTGAGGCTGGCACTGCTGCCGTGCCATGATGGGCCCTTGGGAGTTTTATGACATTGAGCACAGCCTCTCTGGGGACTTTCTATTTTGAACCCCCGATCATGCCCGAATCAGTCCAGGACGTGTAACAGGGGTGGTGCTTCTGCTTTAGGGTACTCCCTGAGCGCCGAACACTGCTACTGCCCTGATCCTGGCCTTTGCCCAGTACCCTGATGCACCTCCAGGGAGGACAGAGGTCATGGTGTGTCCAAATCAGCCAGAGGTCATGGGCTGGGCCTGGACCATAGTGTATCAGAAATGTGTTCACATTGTTCAGAGCGATCCTCATAGGTGACTGTAGGTTCTATCCCTGCTGTAGCTAGTGATCTTTGTGATGTTAATACTACAGTTGTAGATTTTAATCCTCTTGCCAAATATGATTGTATGTAATATTATTTTGATTATCAAATAAGATAAAATCCACTATAAAACCAGCATAGTATGTAAGTTCTCAAACATCATCTGATCTAAGTAGAGTTTTTCAGTGTCTAAGTTACTTTGTATCAGGCAGTACCCTGAAACTTTATGTGCTTCTCTTATTAAATCTTTACCACAATTCCATGAACTAAGCACCATTGCAATTCCTGTTTTACAGACAAGGAGACTGAGACCCATCAAGTTTATGGGAGTAGCTGAGAGTCAAACAGTCAGTAAGTGGCAGAGCTGAGTTGATCATTCATCAGCAGAGCCTGGGAATTGCCTTTTCTTCAGTGCATTCCACTGTGGGGCAGCTCTGGCTGTTGAAATATTTTCACTTACCTGGAGCTAAAATCTTCTCCCTATGTCAGTCTTATTCCTGTTTCAGCTTATCCCCGTAGCCCGCTGTGGCAGCTCCTGGTTTCCCAGTGTTCTGGCTCAGTTCTCTATTCCATTCATGGTTGGGGTGTTTCATCCTCTTCCTCTAGGAATAAAGGAACCACTTGGTATCAGTTAAGTCCTTGTGACAATCACTGCAGCAAGATCAAGGCAGGGCAGCTCTCCAGTTCTTTAATTACTGTGACACCAAAGATACTGGAATCCAGTCTGCCCCACTCCTGAAAGGGTTGTGTCAAGAAATACCCAGCCACTGGAGGTAGTAGTGACTTGGTAGAAAGTTCTCTTTCACTGAGAAAAATGACAGGAAACCAGTCAAAACAATAGAAACAGTATTAATACTAAGCTAAGGATTTTCCTGTTTGTGTCTCCCTGATGGGAATATAGGCTTCCCGAGGCCAGGGATTTTTGCTAGTTTTGTTTACTGCTGCATACCCTGTCCTAGAATGTGCCTAGAACACAGTGAATATGCAAATATTTGTTGAATGAATTACAAATCTAGTTGTACAACCGGTGTCACCTCCTCAGGTTCCTGCATTCTTCTGGAGAATAATGTGATCTCCCCAGTCCATGGCTGTGAATGATTTCACCAGTAGGTTTTCTGCTTTTGTTGTGATTTTGGCTCATAACCATATGCAAAATACACTGGGTAAATAATCCTGCCTCAAAAACAATTTCCTTTCATCTGGTAAACCTCAGTATAAACTGGAATTTGGTTCAGCTTGGTCAAGAGCAAGGAGGGGTCACTGGATTTCTAGTCTCCTATCATATGGAAAAACATTCTGTTGTTTTCTGTTTTGAATTTTAAGCTTGAATTCAGAATGCAAATCTACTGGGAAACAGCTAAGTGAGAGGAATGTTAGTCTTTACATTTTTTCCTCATTCTCTGTGCACAAAAGGTACATTTCATTGTTGAAATTGAGAAAATACAGGTAAGCAAAATGATGAAATTAGAAATCACTTATATTCCCACAACTCAGAGATGGTTATGGCTATTATTTTTCTGTTTATATCAAATATGAAATTAGCTGACATCTGACATGGTGATTGATTCAGTGGAGGAGTTACATTTTTATGATGAGAAGATAAACATGGGAGATATGATTTCCAGCCCAGGTCGACCTGTGTTAAGAGGACCTCACAGATCTGAGTCCCTCAGGGCATAGAGAACAAAAGTAAATGGATGGATTCACATCCAGTTTACATCCCAGAATCTGACCTTGGAGGGTGACCCTGGAAGTGTTGGAGGCTAGACTAGGAAGTGAGTGAGGAAAACAACTTTGACCTGGCCAAGCATCCCAGATTTGACATACAGCAAATTTCATGATGTCTTCCTAGAAATGGGAGTATCTTTTCCAGAGAACTGAAGTTGAGATAATCTTGAAAGAGTTGGCCCAAGGATGACTCTCAGAAAGACAGGCTGTGCAAGCAAGGCTCTGGGGACAATGAACACAGTGACCATGAGGGCTCGCTGTGTAATTGGCTGGTTTTCTCTGGACCAGTTCTTTTCCACCCTGATTTTTCCTAGGGAGGGACCATGTCACTTCTGGTTTATGACTCACTGCAGGAAAATGTGACGACCTGTGTGACCTGGGCCTCAGGTCATGTCCTTGGTTGACTTAGCACCTTCAAGCCTCTCTGTATGGGATTCCTAGGAAGCCTGGGGCATGGGCCAGATAATTCACATTTTTCTTTAAAGTTAATGCAAATTTTGCTTTCTTCTCCATGAGATTTGTCTGAATATTAAAATAGTATTTTGAAAAACCTTTAAGTGAAGTCGATGTTCCAGGGTGCTAGGCACACAGGCACTTTGTGTAACTGTAACTTGAATGAATACATGCTGTTCACTCCCATCTCTGGGATGCTCTTACTCAGATTGTGGTAAGTCTGAGAAGGCATGATGGGACCACTGGGCTGGAAGGTAAAGAATTTAATACTCACTGGGCACCACATACATGACAGATAAGGTGCCAGGTGTTTTTCCTACACAGCCTCAGTTTAGTCCTCATAATCCTACCAGGGTCCCTATTTTATGAGCAAGTAATTGGAGAATCGGAGAAATTAGGTAACTTTCTCAAGGTTTAGAATGGGGCAGAACCAAGTATGACATACCGTCTGGCCCACTGAGGTCAATCCACCGATCAGTTTCCTGAAGACTGCATAAGGAATGCCATCCACTGCGGTGTCCTAGGGGCATGAAAAAAACTCTCCATGTTCTATCTTCCTGTACTGGAGGCTGAAAGAACCGGGTCACAGAATTTGATGGTGGGCAGGGAAAGGCAGCACCTCTGGGGGTCTGGAGCACATCCTCTCATTCCACATCCCACACCCTGGGATGCTGCATGCTGAAAAGGGCCCTCTTTCTATGTTATTTCAGGACAACAACCATTCAGGATGGCGGTTGGCAGTTGTAGTTCATTTAATCCTTTGAACTTTGTTTCTCGTCTGTTATGGCTCAAGTTCAAGTTTCACTGTCTCCACTCGGCCATGAGTTGAGTGTCCCCAGCTGAGGGGCTCACCACGGCTTTGTGGAACTCTGCAAAAGCACAAATTACAAGGTTCTAGATGATTTACAGATGTCCAGGGGTGGTGGTAAACATGATTATTCAGTGAGGGCGTTTCAGTCCCTGAGGTAGATGTGGCCATTTCACCTTCCAACAAGAGCCCACAATGTCTTTCTCCTCTTTAAGTTTACCTCACCGCATCCTCAGCTCTCACTTGCAAAACCCCTTCCCTAGGGCACAAGGCAGGCAGCGGGTGTGTGTTGGGGAGGGAGGCAATAGACTGGGGACTTAAGCCTGGAGTGCTGAATTCCTTAAGGCAATTATAAGTGGTTGCAAAAAGTAAATACGGTGTGAACCCACTATATTCAGGCTTAGAGAAAGACCTGGAAAGCTTGATTCTGGGTGTTAACTAGCACTGGTGTCTCTGGGAGGGAGTCCACACATCCTTCAGTTCTTTTTCCTGTCTGCACTTTTACCTTTTATGACATGAACATGCATTGTTTTTCTAATAAGAGAAAAGAGGACTATAAACAACTCCTGTTGGATATTTAGGTAATTCTGACTTTTTATGAGTATAAACAGTGCAGAGCAGGAATAGTTGCCAGAAAATGAGTTAAAAATTGTAAAGCGCAAAAAAGTAGAACACATCTTTAAATTCTGAAAGACTGACAAATTGCTGAAAGGTGTTTAAGAGGGTGACGAAACTGCTGCAGTGGTCAGCAGCAAGTCCCTATTCAAAAAGCAAAGACTGGACACAATAGTCTTCAACCCAGGCATTCTTTCAGTAATGATTCATCAGGTTGACCAAAATACCATGTTTTAGAAACTTGTAAACTTCTCTTTTTGACACCTTAAGTACCTGTCATTGGTGCAGGGGTGGGAAGTAAAGACAAAAACCTCCTTTGGTTGTTACCTCTGAGTTTGTGGAGTGGACCTGAGGCCCAGAGACATAGGCGGGGAAAATTGTGTGCCCGTAGCAGTCACTTGACTCTGGTGAGTGACCCAGAAGCAGGATGGGGTGCAGACTGCTACTTCAGTGTTGAAAATGTCAACTCCAGTCATTCAAATGGCTTTTCTATAGAATGGCTTTTAAGTTACAACAATATACTGTTGTCTCTTATGAAAAAGAAAACTGGAGAAGTCTACTTTGTCCCCCAACCCCAGCTGTCCCCAGAGCTGCTGTCACCTAACCAGCACTCTCGGTGGCCTTAAGCCCCATGTCCAGCTGTACCCTCTCTGCCTACCCCCTCCTGGAATAATCCAGCTTTTCAATGTCTCTGTGGGGCTTCAGGTCTGTCCAGCTCCACTGGGACAAAAGAAAATTAGCACCACTACAGAGATGTGGTTTCCACCTCAGCCAGCTCTTTGTCAGTCCTTTTATTTACACTTGGCCAGACACTAATTTCATTCCCCATGGTGGCTGCTTCCTGCTTGTCCAGCTCTCCTCAGATGGTCCACCCCACTGCTGTCTCTGTCTCCAGTGACCATAATGTCTGCTGCTCTGGGAGCATGGAGTGTATCAGGTTCTCAGCTCCTTGCTTTCTGGCTGCCAACAGGATCCATGCATCATTTCCAAGAGCAACTTCCTCCTAGGCTCCCCCTCCTACCCTCTCTTGCCTCTTCCAGGACCCAGTTCAATAAATTACCCTCTTTATCTGATTCCCTAATCCTTCCCTTTCCTTTCCTTCTCTCTACAAGCATAATTCCATCCCATTCTAGAAAACCTTAGCTTTACTGTCTCTTCCCTGGCACCCCCCACCCTTTACTCTCTCTCCCCTGGCACCCCCACCTTTGTCTTTTGAACAAAAGTCTTGAAAGTAACCCACATTTTGAGCTTCTATTTCCTTCTTTTATTCCCCACCAAGTTGGGACTCTACCCCCATTATTCTAACAAGACTGCCCTTGCTGAGGCCACTAGCAGTATTTTGTCAAGTTATTAATGACATCTTTTCATGTGAACTGATTTACCTCTGTGATATGGGATCAGTTTCTGTAATGCCTCCTTACACTCCTGTGATTTCACTGACTTTTAAAAAATATATTTATTTGGCTGTGCCAGTTCATGGTTGCAGCATATAGGATCTTCGATCTTTGTCACAATACATGATATCTTTAGTTGCAGCATGTGGGATCTAGTTCCCTGACCAGGGATCAAACCCTAGCCCCCTGCATTGGGAGTTTGGGGTCTTAACCACTGGACCACCGGGGAAGTCCCTCGTTGGCTTTTCTTGTCTCTTAATGTTTCCCAGTTGTTTGCTCTGACCTCCTTTCATCAACCTTAACTACTGGTGTGCCTCCAATTTTGTCCTTGGCCCTGCTGCTCAGCCTTCCTGCCTCAGCTTCTTTCCAAGAGCTTTTTAGTGAGAAGGGGGTTTGGCTGTGGCCGGTGGCTGCCCAGCAGAATACAGTGGAACCAGAAACTATTGGATCTCTTTGATTTCTAAAATAGCCCGTTAACTTTAACCCAGAAGATTAAATTTCTAATGATGGAAATTTGGGCATTGGATCCTTGGTGGTTTTGAATCAGATCAGTCTTGTATGTGATTCTCACATTCACCAAAGGAAGCCATCCACTACCCGCTCCAGGACCCAGTGAAACAGCATGGCTCATGAAGGCTCTGTGCCTATAGGGCTGGCAGCTCCATGTTACATCTCAGAATCTTCCATGTTGACACAGGTAACTCTAATTCATTTGCCTGTGTGCCACAACTAAAACCCAACATGCCCAAATAAAAATAAATGTTTTTTTTTTTAAACATATGATGGAAAAGTATGGAAACTCTTTCTAGAGACTAAGTCAACTACAGCTGTGATTGGCTTCTCCAGTATGTGGCTCCCTGTCTAATCTAGTGAAATATAAAGTCAAGTGGAAGTCAGGCAATTTTGACTAACCAAACTACACTCTGGTGCAAACAATAGTAAGGCATGGTAAGAAACAGCATAAAAGCTGGTTCTAAAATATTTGTGAACAAATTTGCTTTTAAAATTAGAAGACTGTTTTCTCAACAAATATTATTTAGAATAGAAGAAGTTAATTTCATATTCTGTTCAGTATGAGTAGAAAGCCCTGAAATTGGATCTAGATCAAAATGGAAAATTTGAAGAGTTCTGGGATTTCTTGAGCCTGAGCAGCCAAATACTTGGTAGGAGAAATCCTTTTCATATGTGTGTTAATATTCTTGCTGTTTTAAAAATAAATATTTGCCCTCAAAAAGACATTTCTAAAAATGAATTCAGTTTCAGTTTTGTTCTCCCTTTTTAAAAAAAGTGGTTTGGGCTAACATAATTTTTTGCTATGCCTATCCACTAAGATTATCAAAAACACCAGATTTCCAAAATTCAGCTGGTGGTAGAGTTTGCTAGGAAAAAATAATCGATTTTAAAGAAAGCAACAGGGAACACCCAAAATTCCGCTTATTCGTAACATAACTATACATTTTTACAGCCATTCATTAACTGTTTCATGCAGAGCCTGGAGGTTCGCTCTGAACTTACGGCAAACTGAGAGCAACAGAGCAGCTGCTTGCATGCCTGGAGATGAGTGAGAAGTGGTTAGAAAGAGAGCAAGGAGGAAAGTTATGCTTGTGAGGGGTTTGTTTTATGACACTTGTTTAACACACATCCTTACTTAATCCTCACGACTGGGCCCCTTGGCAGACAGGGAAACCGAGGCACAGGGCAGGACAGTCACTCAGCAAGGCCACAGAGCAGAGAAGCCACAGGAGCCATCCAGCTCAAACACTCTGTCCCTCTCAAGAACAGCAGCGAGCCCTGGGGTCTGGGGGGGGAAGCCGAGCACTCTCTGGGGGTATGCACGCCGCTGGTCTGCTTCTCCTTTTTCTGTTCTCCTTTTGGCTGTCCTGTGTCAGGGTCACATGGAGAGACGTGGCTGCTTTCAGAGGACTGGCCCCGGAGTGCTCTGTGCCAGCAAGGCTGTCCAAGAGCCACAGAGGTTTAGAGAAGTTCAGTTTCTCTGATGGGGGAAGATAAACAGCCCAGAGAGCCTTTACTGGGGAATCAGACCTGTCAGACTGAGCTGCACGCAGTGGATGAGGCTCCCTGTGCAGCCTGACATGGGGCAGGGAGTGTCGTCAAGACCAGGAACCTGAAGCCAGGAAAGAAGTGATCTGCCCAGGACCCCGCAGCAAATCGTGGCAGAACTGGGCTCAGCGCTGGGCTTCTCACTGCCTTGGTTCGGGTCAGCACATGCCACAAGGCTGCTGATGGTTAGAGATGGCACTCGTAGGTGAATGCTGGCATCTTAGCGTCATTCTCATTTCTTAGAAGCCTTGGAGCCACATTCTTCTTGGGAGTTGATTATATGTTTCCAAATTAACTCCTTGACGCTTATTTGAGATCCTGGCATCTTGAATTGTAATATGTGTTTCCTGCCTCATCCCAACTCCACTCTAGATTTTGGATGATAAACAGATGGGAGCAGTTAATCTGAAATTTCCTTAGGGCTGGATTTACTAACTGTATCTGTGTGGCCTGAAGGAGCTAAGAAAACTCTCTGACGTTCTAGACCTGTGGTGGTGTGTCCTAGGGAGAATCTAGCCTGGGCTGCAAGGTGAGCGTGCAGCCACTCTCCGGAGCACCCAGCGGAGCACCCCAAGGGGGAGCTCTCTTGGCCACTGTGGCTCTTCCTCTTCTGGCCTTTCCAGTCTCTGGTGTGCTTTGCCGAGCAGTGTCTCTGAGATGCTGCAGACAGGAGCATAGGGAGTCCAGCTGACAAAGGTGCCCAGTTTGAGAGCTGTCTCCAGCCGATTGCTGAGTTCCCTCAGTCTCTCTGATTCCTGGCCTGAAGCCCAGCTTAGCCGCTCTTAGCACCTCAGTTTAGCTCCTGGGATCTCCAGGAGGCTTCCACCCTCAGTCATGATGGCCCCCTCAAGCATGTCTCTCGAATCCTGAATGAATTTGCCTCCAGCTCATGCCTATTCCCATCTAATTCCTGAGAAACCCCTAGTTTCTTACCCTGAACCCCCATACTTTGTCATACCCCCTCGTTCCTTCTGGATCATCCTCCATCAAGTGGGATCAGGGAATGCCTGTAGGGCACGACCAGCCAACTCGATACTTTGGCAGGTGGGGTGAGGCCAGATTGGATCAGATAGGAGGCAAATTAGCCAGAGGAGGAAGAGGGCAGCTGGACACGGGAATACTCAGGAGTCAGGCCAAGGAGGTCCAGCTTTGAGGTGAGTCCCCAGAGTGAGCGAAGTCTGGACACGAGTGATACGGCTGAGAAGGCCAACGCCTGAGGAAGGTGGCTTGGAGGGAAGTGGCGAGTGAAAAGCCGAGGCTGGAAGCCAGCTGCAGCAACAGAGAGTCTCAGGCTCATGTGCATCTCAGCTCCTTAAATGAAGGGCTTCAGAGAGCTTCCAGGTTAGTGAACGTGTTCAGGTGCTGGTCGTGGCTTCCCCAGGGGCTCAGCTGGTAAAGAATCTGCCAGCAATGCAGGAGACACAGGAGACGTGGGTTCGATCCCTGGGTTGGGAAGATCTCCTGCAGGAGGAAATGGCAACCCACTCCAGTATTCTTGCCTGGAAAATCCCATGAACAGAGGAGCCTGGTGGGCTCCAGTCCATGGGTCGCAAAGCGTTGGGCATGACTGAATGACTAACACTTTCTTCTTTCTTTTCTTAACGTGCTGGGCAGGTGATGTGCCCACAGAGAACATGGAAGCTCTGTGCCCCTTCCCCATACTTTGCTCCTTGCATCTCTTCTGTTTGACAGTTCCCAGCTTGGAACCTTTATAATAAACCAATAATAGTAAGTATAGTGTTTCCCTGAGTTCTGTGAGCCACATAGCAAACTATGGAACGTGAAGGAGGGGGCGGGTCATGGAAACTCCCAATTTGTAGCCAAGTGGGAAGTGTGGGTAACCTGGAGACCCACTACTTGTGATGGTTGTCTAAAGAGGGGCAGTCTTGTGGGGCTGAGCCTTTTATCTTTGGGGTCTGTTCTAATTCCAGGTCAGAATTGCTGAATATAAGGAAAAACCCCACATATTTGGTATCAGAAGTAGTGTGAGTGAAGGAAACAGTTTCTCCTTTGGTCATGAAAGAAGTAGTCTCAAATGTCCACTCTGTGGTCAACATTTTGAATCAGGCTTTCCTTCAGTGAGGCTGATGCTGTCAAGGATAACCCACAAGGGGTGACAGAGGGTCATAGTTGTTGGCAGGACTGACAGCAGGGTGGGGAATTGCATTCTCAGTCTTGTTCATACTTTAGTTTATATAAATCTATGGTAACTGTTGGGCTTCCCTGGTGGCTCAGTGGTAGAATATTCACCTGCCAATGCAGGAAACACGGGTTTGATCCCTGGGTCAGGAAGATCCCCCAGAGAAGGAAATGGCAGTCCACTCCAGTGTTCTTGCCTGGGAAAAGCCATGGACAGGCGTGCTGCAGTCCATGGGGGTCACAAAAGAGTTGAAAACGACTTATCGACAAAACAACAATGGGAACCATTGCCACTGTAGTCCCTTGTAGTGGTTGAACGCAACAGAAGTTAACTCCCTCATGTAGAGTCGAGTATGGGCCCTCAGAAAGCCAAGCCCCAAGTGCTCGGGCCTGGTGCACTGGGAAGACCTAGAGGAATCGGGTGGAGAGGGAGGTGGGAGGGGGGATCGGGATGGGGAATACATGTAAATCCATGGC
The DNA here is from genome assembly GCF_910594005.1 of Cervus elaphus. Classification (NCBI taxonomy): domain Eukaryota; kingdom Metazoa; phylum Chordata; class Mammalia; order Artiodactyla; family Cervidae; genus Cervus; species Cervus elaphus. The sequence continues at coordinate 36,474,968 of NC_057818.1, forward strand.
TGATTCATGTCAATGTATGACAAAAACCACTACAATATTGTAAAGTAATTAGCCTCCAACTAATAAAAATAAATGAAGAAAAAAAAAAAACATGCTGTGTTCAAAAGGAAAAAAAAAAAAAGAAAGCCAAGCCCTGATGACATGAAGAATTGCCGGCCTGGCTGTTAGAAGGGAGAGAGCTAAGAATTTGGCTTTGCAAGGTCACCAACCTCTGGGTGAGTCAGCCAAAATGACAATCTGTCCAGAAGACCATAGAGATCTCAAACAGGTCAGCATGGTAAAGATTGGAATTTGGGTTCTGTCAATTGCTGGAGGAGCACTTTGCACACAGCGTTGTCTTCCTGGCTCCAAAATTATTTCACAACTTGTTGTAGGTTTTGTAATAACCATCTTGTCCAACAGGCCTGACCTGAAGGGTAAGCTCCTTCGGGAGCCTGATGGGGCTCAGCATCTCAGTTCTGCCTTATCCAGTTCTGCAGCAGTGTTAGGAGTATTCCCCAAGTGCATTGCTACACATCCCACAAACAAGGCAGGAATGACAGCCATCTGCATGCTTCGCTCGGTTGGGTGCACCCTCCAGGATCCTCATGTCATCACCACTGGTCCCAGTGAAAGACCAGCCCTTTTTCTGCTCCCATGGAGGCTGCCCCATCCTTTCGTCTTCCTCTTCCCCAAGGGGGAGGCTGGACACAAAAGGCACTGCCCTGCCTTTGAGAAACTTGAAACAACTGGGGGAGATATAGGCAAATAGGTAAAGAATACCTGGATGGCAGAGGAAACATAGTTCTGTAGATAAACCCCACACCCATGCCTGCACTCAACCAGGAGAGCAGAGTGACTGGTCTCACCAATGAGTCAAGGGCTGCCACATTCCCTCCTCCTCCTTCTTTTGAACAGCTTTATTGAAGTATGATTGATGTACAGTAAACTCACATGTTTGAAGAACACAATTTGATTAGTTTGACCTAGGTCTCCGCTGTGAAGCCATCACCACCATCAGGACATTGAGCGCATTTGTCGCTCATTTCCTTGTGCCCCTTTGAAGCCCCACCCTCCTGCCCCTTCTGCCCCACTCGGCCACCCACTGATCTGCTGTCAGTCGCTACAGGTCGGTTTACTTTTTCTAGAATTGGGTGTGTGTGGAATCATACAGTGTGTGTATTTTTTTTAATCTGCCTTCTTTTACTCCACATTATTGTTTATGTTGTTGCATATATGATTACTTTGTTCCTTTTTGTTGCTGAGTAGTACTCTACCCTATGAATATACCACAATTGGTTTATCCATTAATACGTTGATGGACATTTGAGTTGTTTCTAGCTTGGAGCTACTAGAAATACAGCTTCAATCAATGTTCATATATCAATACAAGAATTTGTGTGAGTATATGCTTTTATGATTCTTGGGCATGAAATGGCTGGCTCATGTGTCTAACTTTTAAAAAAAAACCTGCCAAACTTTTCCCCAGAATAGTTGAATCATTTTACATTTCCACTTACAGTTTCTCCCTATCCCTGTCAACGTTCAGAATTGGTTGGTCTTTTAAATTTTAGCCATTCTAGGGGATGTGTCATGGTATCTTATTACCTTACCTTTAGTTATTTCCCAAATAACTAGTGATGTTGAACATTTTTCATGTGTTTATTTGCCATCCATATATTTTCTTTGGCGAGGTGTCCCTTCAAATTCTTTGCCCATTTTTGAAGCTGGGTTGTTTATATTAATGTAATATGTAAAATAATTATAATTTATTTTATATGTGACATATTATACATTAAAAATATATCATAGGTTTAGAAAATATTTTTAAATTATATATTATATTTAAATATTTACAAACTGTATATCCACCAAAACGTTTGTATTTCAAATATCTATTCAAATATATTATATTCTTTCTGGGAACTCATTGACAGTTTCTGTGGTAAAATGGAATCAGGTAACAACTATATTGAAACATCAAGGAGACTAAAGTTTATACTTGCTTACTTAAATATATATTGGTAACATTTATATAATTTATATTATATAGATATTCACCAAAATATGCCTTTTGGTGGACACATAGTTTGTAAATATTTTATCCTAGTCTATGCTTACCTTTTCATTTTTGTAGCAATGTATTTTGAAGCACAAAAGTTTTAAATCTTGATGAAGACTTTTAGATCAGTATAGAGCTTGTGCTTTTTTGCGTATTATTTAGGAAATCTTTGCCAAATCCAAGGCCATAAAGGATTTTTCCCATATTTTTTTCTAGTCATTTTATAATGTTAGTTCTTACATGGAAGTCAATGATCCATTGAAATGCTTGTATACAGTGTGAGGTAAGGGTCTAGGTTCAGCCATTTTCTTCCAAGATTCCTGGTGCTCTGGGTTAGTTAGTATTCTGTCCTCTCTCCCACCGCCACACTTCCACATTTCCACCTCTTCCCAAAGCCTCTGTCCTGTCTCTGATGTTTCCTAAGCTGTTCAGCCTCTGATCTCTTGCTCACACTCAAGCACTTGGTGGGGACAGAGACACTGTCCCCCTTCCCCCTGCTCTGGATGTCCAGCAGCCTGCCCATCTGGCATTGATCATGGAGGCAAAGACCAGGACAGCATCCCTTTGAGGCCATTCCAGCCTTGATGGACAGTAGTGCTGGTGACAATGTGCCTTCCCAGATAGTTATCTCTTACAGTGACTGCCAGAGGGTCTGGGACTCCCTGCTGGGAGAGAGAAGCAAATTTTAGAATTCTAAAAAAACAACTGGAATCTCAACTAGCCTGACATCCTAGTTGACACTTACAGAAACCCATGTGCTTGGAAGGTAGGCAGCCTTCCTGAGTGGGAGCAGGTATTGTTATCTTCATATCAGAAGTGAGCAAACTGAGGTTTCATAAGATTCAGTGACCTGCCCAAGATTACCCAACTAGTTCATCACAATGCGACTTAACTCCTGGGTCCAGTAAAGAACCACACTCAGACTTCTACTCCCAGGCCAGCAATTCCCCCCCTTTAAATGCTGCAAGTTGCATGTGGAATTTTCCTGCCAGCAAGACAGACTACAGCCCCACATTTTTTGATGGTTTCAAAGAAAAGCAACTGCTATGAATGAAGGGGTTGAAAGGGTGTATTTAAGGTCTTGGGGGCAAATCAAAGGAAAGTTTGGGAGAGGCTGGTTTACCCTTTTCCGAGTGGATCTAGGCTTTATTTTTTTCTTCTACTGTTTTTGGGTCTGGAAAGGGAGTGCTTCTGCAGGGGTCAGGGGTCAGCTCACTGCGCTGAGTCTGTGAAGAAAGAAGCGGGAGGTGGGGCGGCGCTGCCTGGTGTATCTTCCTCAGCACTGTCCCCATCAAGACCCGAGCTTCTCAGCCTGGTGTCCTCAGCTTGGCCATTTCCAACCTCACCTACTTTTCCCTGACCCTTGCATCAGCCCTCTGTCCACCTATCTAGGCTGATCACCTCAAAGATACCACACCCCTTACCTGGTCTACACCCTTCTTCCGGTCCCTCAGTTTTGCACATAGGAATGACCCTGCGCTCAGTCGTCTGAGAATCAGCTTGGGTCCCAGATTCTCCCAGCTGGGCAGGCCTGTTCTGGCCCTGGCTCCCTCAGGCCTGGCTACCCTCACGTGTGCTAAGCCTGTCTCTGAGGCTCAGTCTTGTGGAACCTCTTCCCCTGTGGCCTGCAACTGGTAATTAGGCCTAATTTCATTTTCCTCTGCATAGCTTTCCCATGTGTCTTATCTCCCCACCTAGATTGTAAGCTCCTCCTGGGCAGGAATAGGACTGATTCTTCCTCATTCCATTGTATCTTCTCAGCCCCTGGCCTCGTTGTTGTAGCACCAAATTGGCAGTGATTGCTTCGATTAGATTTGCCTGGGTCTGAGTCTTAGAAGGAAGGTGAGAGGTTTGCCAGCTGTAGTTCATAGTTTTCCTGTGAATTCTGGAAAGGAAACAGGCTGTGGTGGCACAGAGATGCAAACTGTTCTCAGGGCTAGAGGCTGGGGCTTAATAGGAGCTGGAGCTCATTCCTGAAGGTGAGGGGCTATAGAAGAGGGGTCCTGAGCTCAGAAGCAGCGCTTCCACCACCAGGAGCATCCCTGCCTACAGAGGCTTCTCCATCGCGGCATCATGGGGAGGGCAGGAATGCTTCGGTGCCCAACTCCAGGAGAATGTGCCCCGTCCTTCAAGTTGCATTTCTTGGGAAAGGATCTGCTTGTGTGCAGCCTCTACCAGTCCTCTTGAACTGGATTTAAAGGTTTCAGAAAACATGCACAGCATGCACTGCAGAGGGTACTCTGGGAGCTGAAGGACAAACCAGGCAAGGTCCCAGCTCTTAGTAAACTCGTCGCCCAGTAGGGCAGGTGACACGTTGAACACATAACTTGAGCATGATGCAAGTCCCTGACAGTCGATAAAGGCAGGAGCTATTTCCTGGAGAGGAGACATTTAGGATGAGACTTCAGAAGACTAGGGCTTGGAGAAGGAAATCGCAGGATGAGGAACCTGTGTGAGCGAAGGCAAGGAATTAGGATCATGCAGGGCACACTCAGAGGACAGGACTGAGTTGCCTGAGCGTAGGCTGAGATGGTTAGATGGGAGCTTGGGACCGGTTGGTATATATTCCTGGAAAACCAAGATGCGGAAGGTAGAATGGTGTTTGTCAGGGACTTGTTACAGACTTTCAGCTTCGTAACATGAAGTGTTTTGGAGGTGAATGGGTGATGGTTGCACAACAACGTGGCTGTTCTTAACACCACTGAATTGGGCATATAAAAATGGTCAGATGTTATATTTTACGTTGTAGGTATTTTACCATACCCCTGCCAAAATCCTTGAATGCCACCTTAATGTTTTAGAGATATGACCTCTGAATTAGACAAACAGGCCCAGGTTGGGCAACCTTGGCTTCATAGTTGGGTAACCTTGGGCAAGTTAGTTCACTTCTCAAAGCCTCAGTTTCCTCATGAGTAGAACTGAGATGATGTCACAACCAACATGCTAAGTAGCTGTGAGGAGTAAATGAGGATATGGCTGTGGCATGCACAGTATGTACCTATAGCCAGGCAGTCAGGAGGCACTCGACAGATGATCACTGTTAATGCCATACTGAGTCTCTAGCCTTAGGGAGCCTGACCCTGATGGAGGGTCATTGGAAGGGGCAGGATGTGAAGCCCATGCAGTAGACAAGTAGACAAGTAATTCTGGGGGCTGTGTCAGGAGGCAGGGGGATTGCTCGGGATGGAGGATGACTTTCCAAGGTTGTGTGGAGCCAGAGATGAAGCCAGCTTCACACACACACACACACTCACACCAGGAGGCAGGGGGATTGCTCGGGATGGAGGATGACTTTCCAAGGTTGTGTGGAGCCAGAGATGAAGCCAGCTTCACACACACACACACACACACACACACACACACACACACTCACACACAGTGATCTTGAATCCACTATCCTATTTTGTGCTTCTTGTTTTTCTCATTTTTTTGTGTTTATTTTTCTTTTGAATTTATTATTTTTATTATTGTCTTTTTTTCCTCTATTAATTGAAAGTCATACATGGTATTTCTTTTTCTTTTTCCTTTTCTATTTCTTAGACATTACTACATGCATACTTATCAAGATCTAAGGTTAATCAACTTACCTTCCTCTTTGCAAAATCTTGAAACATCTTAACTCTGTCTACCCACTTCTGACTGTTACATTATCGTAATGTGCTTTACTTCCCTCTGGTTTTACTGTGACCTCACAGGACCTTATAATTCCTGTTTTGTTACACGGCAAATGTTTGTTCAGCTTTACCTACATATTTACCACTTTTTTTTGGCTCTTCATGCCTCTGGCATCTCAGATTTTCCATCTGGGATAACTTTTTTTTCTGCCTACTGTACATCCGTTTAAACTTTTTATTAGGGGTAGAGTTGATCTGCAGGGTTGTGTGGGTTTTGGGTATACAGCAAAGTGAGCCAGTTTGTATGTGTGTATGTGTATACACGCACGCTTTTTTAGGTTCTTTTTCCGTATAGGCCATCGCAGAGTGCTGAGTAGAGCTCTCTGCACTCTACAGTAGGTTCTTGTTAGTTACCTGTTTCATGTGTAGTAGTGTGTATATGTCAATATCAATCTTCCAATTTACCCCGCCCCTCTTCCCACCTGGTAACCACACGTTTGTTTTCTACATCTGTAATCTTATTTCTGTTTCGTAGATAAGTTCATTTGTAGCCTTTTTTTTTTTTTTTAAGCCTAATATACATCCTTTACACGGAGAAGGCAATGGCACCCCACTCCAGTACTCTTGCCTGGAAAATCCCATGGACAGAGGAGCCTGGTGGGCTGCAGTCCATGGGGTTGCTAAGAGTTGGACACGACTGAGCAACTTCACTTTCACTTTTCAGTTTCATGCATTGGAGAAGGAAATGGCAACCCACCCCAGTGTTCTTGCCTGGAGATTTCCAGGGACTGGGGAGCCTGGTGGGCTGCCGTCTATGGGGTCGAACAGAGTCGGGCACGACTAGAGAGACTTAGCAGCAGCAGCAGCACATCCTTTACAATATCCTTTAATGAAAATTCCCTGGTTATACATTCTCTCAGGTTTTGTTTGTCTGAAAAATGTGTTTGTTTTGTGCTCTTTCACAGAGTGAATGAGTTACTTTCACCGAATAAAGAATTCTGGCTTGTCAGGTCTCTCCCACTCCCAGCTTCTGTCGTTGCCATTGATAAGTCAGCTGTAATTTAAGCACACCGACTTTTTCTTTGATTCTCCCTCTCTAGCCCGAGTGTATTTTCTGCAGTTTACTTTATGTGTTTAAGGGTGTATTTCTTTCATTTCCCCTTCTTTTTTCAATCCTGCTTGGAATTTCTTGGGATACTTAACCTCTGTGAATGGCATCTCTTACAAGTTCTGGAAAATTCTCACCCAGTATGTCTTCAAGTATTGCCTCTCTTCTCTTCTTTCTCCTCTCTGGCCAGAACTCCTACTAATGATACACCACTCTTTTTCTGTCTTTTGGTCTCTCTGTGCTGTTTTCTGTTGTTTATTTCTAATCCACCTGCTAGTTCACAGTTGTCCCTTTTGCTAAATCTAATCTTCTGCTGCATTTTATTTAAAAAACTCATATTGAAATATAGTTGATTAATAATGCTGTGTCAATTTCAGGTGTACAACAAAGTGATTCAGTTATATATACATATGTATTTTTTCCATTGCATTTTAAAATTTCAGTTATGTGATTTTGTATTTCTGGAAGTTCCATTTACTTCTTTCTCAAATTGGTTTGGTCACATTTTATAGTCTTCTACTTCCTGCAGATATTTTCAAGCTTGTCTTTTATTTCATTAAGCCTAGTATGCATGATTGGCTTATAATTTGTCCACTCTCTGAAGTTGTTGTACATCCATGTCTGTGGTCTCTGCTGATTTTTGTTCATTGTTTCCTTGTGTACTTGGTTAGTTTTGACTTGTGTACTGCTCAAAGTTACTTGAAATTTTATTGATGGTTATTTGCTGAAGCCTGGGGTGGAGCTGCCTTCTTCCAGAGAGGATTTACCCTCTGCCAGGCAGCAGTCCAGGAGTCCTTTGAATTGAATTCAGGACTTGAGGCCTTTTGAACCGCTCAGTGAGATGAATTTGGGCAGTTACTCTGTAAGCAGCCTAGCTTGTGGTTACAAGCACTCAGGGACACGCCCTCCCCTCTCCTTTTGCATTCCCCTGGAGGTGAGGCCTTACCCCTAGGGTGCCGGCTTAATCACAGAGGGTCTCCTGGTAGATCCCCGACTTGTGACAGGCCCCGAGTTTTAATATTTGTCCCCATTGCCCCTCAAGGCCATTCAGACTGAGATTCACGTATACCTGTAGCTGCCAACACTCACAAAGCCAAAATGACTTTGGTGCGCCTTACTTTTCACAGTTCTTGCCTCTCCTTTGATATTGACCTTATTCCTTTCTCACTTGCCAGTTTTTTGATACTTTTTAAAAAGGATTTTTCATGTCTTGTCTAGTATTTTGGGTTGTTTTCAGCACCTGTTTTCTCTGAAACAGAAGTTGGAGGAGCTTCTCATTCTGTTTGATTTTTAAAGATTGAAGTATAGTTGACTTACAATATTAGTTTCAGGTGTACAACCTAGTGATTCAATATTTTTTATAGGTTATGCTCCATTTAAAGTTATTACAAAATAATGTTTGTATTCCCCTGTGCTACACAATATATTCATGCTGTGTGATTTTGAGTTGGTCAGTTTTCCTTTCTGGGCATCAGTCTTGTTTACTTCAAAGGGTGGCTGGGAGAATTAAATGAGAAAATGAAAGTAAAGACAGAACTCTACATATAGTGCTTGTTCCTGGCATAGTAAACAGCTGTTCCCTTTCCTCTTATGTCCTGGTGGGGCTGGATCCTTGGGACAAAGCGGGAGCCCAGTCATTAAGTCTGAGGCCAAAGGTCCTGGGGGGCTAATGCCCAGAGTTGTGTATCTTCCTTCAACCCCTGAGGTACCAGCTAAAGTTTGACCCCCACATGAAGGTCTGTAGCACAGCCAAGCTGGGCTGGTTGCCAGTGACAGAGGAGGTCCCTGACTACCAGCTTCAGTGCTGGGGAGTATGAAGGGCCCCTGGTGAAGTCTGAACCCACGGCCTCAGCAGCATCCCCAGAAATGATACCTATCAGGCCTCCAAGGATGTTTGGCTGCGCAGTTTGTTCACACTTGGCTTGTGAACCTAGCCTCTGGCAGGGAAAAAAAAAATCCCCTGGGTCTAAAAGATCACTGGGAGGTGTTCATTCCCAGAGGAACCAGTTTCTGGAGCCAGAAGGTCAGAGTGCTTCTCTCTGACCCAAGGAGCTGGAACAAAGGAGTCCCCTGGAGGCTGTGCGGGCTCTCCCCAGAGTCAATTCTGACCCCTCCACCTGCTGCCATTACAGTTCTCTCACCCCTACCCACCCCACCACCAGTGTTAGCCTGGGTCACCACAGCTCTCCCTGACTGCAGAGGGTTTTAGTATGTTTCCAAGGTCATAGATACTGCTTTTTATGGATAACATAAAATTCCCAAAGAGAATTCCTGAAACTCAGGGTTGGATGACACTGCAGTATCCTGCCCCCCAGCCCCATCTGGTGTTAGTTTGGGACCCTCCTGTCCTTCCCTGAGCTTAACCTCAATCATTTTGGTCCCCATGGCCCTTGCACCGGTTCTCAGACATCCATTCTGACGGTGCGCACTGCAGGGTCCCAGCCCAGAGAGATTCTTCTTGATCTCAGAGTCAGGTGGGGTGGGAGCAGGTTGGAGACCATTGCATTGGCTATAGAGCAGCCAAGGTCTGTAAGATTGAGAAGTCACACCATCCTCACTCATTATAGAATACTTTATAGAAGGAAGTCACTGTCTTATCAAGTGCAGCCCTTTTTTCCATTTTTACCTGTTCACATGCATAAAATAGACAGCTTTTAAACAAGCTCATCTAGCTAAAAAAAGGTACAAGCCCTTACAAAATGGAAAATGAGATTCAAATGGGGATAAAATGCATCAATTAAGGAGCCCTGGTCCCTGGGCTGTGGCAGTTTAGGCCCTTGGGGGAAGGCAATATCCTTCTCGAACCTTACCGGAAGGTTTAACTCTATCCTAATTATCCAGTGGGGAATCGGTGTGTCTTCAGAGGAAAACATTACTAAGGGCTTTCAGCATGAGCTGTCTCCAAGACATTCCCTACAGAAGCAGAGGGAGGAGAATCAGGCCAGCACCCATTCTTGTATCGAGAGGCAAACATCACTGCATTTTTTTTTTTTTTAATCTGGGAATTTTTCTGGAATTCTTTGAACTCCCATAGCAAAGTTTATAATTCTTTCAAGATGCTTCTTATCTCACATCATAAGATGTTTTTCGGAGATTTACTTGTGTTGTTTCCTTGGCCTGGGCTGCCCTCTCACCCTTCACCTACCTGGAAAACCTCTGTTTATTACTCAGAGACTGTTCAAGCAGCACCTCCCCACAAGCTGGCCCTGACCCTTGACACTCCCAATCAAAAGATGCAGCTCATCTAATTCTGCTGGGGAGTGAGCTCTGAATGAGAATATATAAAACAAGTGCTACTCCCAACCTTCCTTCCTGGTACACCTGTTTTGGAACATTCTTTCATCAGTTCACAGAGCACTTGGGATTGTGTTGGCTTCTTGGTTCCCCCACTGGGCTGTACGCCCCTTGTGAACAGGACCGAGTGCCCCCCCACCCCTCATTCCTACTCTCCACATCCCCAGGTCCAGGCGCGCTGGACCAAACTCTGTAGGCTCTGTGGATCATTGAGCATCTGAATGCAGTCTGCGACCTCCATGAAGTAGGGTGTTCCTCTGTCTTCCCTGAGGCATCTAGTATAGGGCTCCACGTTAGCAGGCACAGTAAAAGTACTTGTGAAATGAAAGAAAGGCAGTGAGTTGCAGGCCCTTTGAAATGGAAGATGCTGAGAATCGTGGCAACTTTCCAAAGCAAAGTATGTGGACTTAAGAATGAGTTTATAGGACCTCACCTGGTGATGCCAGCTTGAGAAACTTTCGAGCAATGCAACATTAGAAGGTCCATTTCTGAGGGAGGTGTCACAGGATTACCTTCAAGGACAGACTGAACTTTAATGAGCCCTTTGGTGGGAAACCAGTTACTACACCAGTTAGGATGGGACCCAAGAACAGCCAGCTCACATGTGGTTCTCCTGAGGGGTAAAGAATGGGAGCAGTCCCCCACAGGGATACTCGAGTTCTGAGAGAAATGCAGTGTTTATGATCGTCTGCCTGTGGTGTCAGGAGTTAGTCTGACCAGAGTTGGAACAGCAGCATTCTGCCTCCAGCCCAGGCTTGTTACCCTGGGCATTGCCTCTGGCTCGTGACTGTCCTTCCTCCCGAATATGCTGCTCAGGTGCAGGAATTTTAGCCCCAAGCACACCTGTGTCTCTAGCTACCAGCCTAGAAGCTTGTGGGGCATCATTTCTGGTATTTAGTCTCCCAGATTTGAACCCTGACGACTGGGTTCCCACAGGCCTTCTGCGCTCAGCCTCTGCACTGTTCCCTGATTGATGAGGCTGAGTGGGAGCGCTCATCTGCCTGCATGGCCCGGCTCCCAACACAAAGATGAGCTAGCTTAGCTTAGGCTGACGCTAAATGGAAAGGTCAAGGCTGCAGGGCTGTGTGGCAAAGGGGTCACCCTGGCACAGTGTCCAGCTAGAGACTCGCTCAGGACCCCTGCACCATGGAGGATGAGGTCAGGACTGGCTGACAGTCACCCATAGCACGGGGCCCTCCTGTGGGTCCCTTTGTGGCGTTTCTCTCTCACGGTGTCCAGGAATCACTGTAGCGCCTGCCACCCACTCTGCTCCTCTGAGCTGCTCACCACAGATGGGATTTCTTGTGTTTCCCACCTGACCTGGGGCACAAACAGACTTTGGAAACTCTCGAAGAATCCTGGGGCCAAGAGGCAGAGTCAGTCCTTCTCCTCTGCCAAGGCTGCTTGTGCTCCCTTGGAAAGGGAGGAAGGGGTGCACCCCACCCATCCCCACCTGGCCTGAGGCGCTGGCTGAACCCCAAACCTCCCCCTTCCCAGGGAGGCACTCTGCCTCTCCTTGGAGCTGTTCCTTCTGCCCCAGTCCCCCACTTCTTAGCTCCTTAGCTCTGAACCCCTCACATTCACCCCATGCTGACCCACCTCACCTTCTTGGGCAGGTGGAATCTTCTGAGTAAAGGCTCACGGTTGTCCATGTGCCTCGCGCTGGTAAGATAAGGATGGACATGTCAGTGTCCCTAACCTCATGGAACCCCTGGTCTGGCTGGGACAGACAAATGCTGGGTGACAGATTGAGTACCTGGGCTGTGGGGCGCAGAGGAAGGAGCTGTTCATCGTGACCCGCTTCCCCAGAGAGGGCACAGCTGAGCAGGGCTTGACACAGGGGGAGTTCTCTGTGTGGATGAGGCAGCAGATGACCCAGCTGCTGGAGGGGACAGTGCGCACAAAGCCGTAGGGGGCCTGGCACCTTCAGGGAGCCAGAGCTGACTGGTTGCCATGCAGTAGAGAAACACAGAAAGAGACTGGAGAGAACAGCCAGGCTGCAGGAAACTAGGCTTTGGAGACCAAGCTGAGTGGGGACTCTGTCCTGAAGGCTGCAGTGAAGGTCCAAGGAGACTCACTTGTTTATTCCTTTTTAAAAATAGTTTTATTAAGGTATAATTGACATGTATAAACTGAACATACTTAATGTGTACAATCTGGTGAGTTTTAATGTGTATGTGTATATAACATGTATATGTGTACACATGTGAAACCATCCCCACTGCCAATGAACACATCCATCTCCTCCGAAAGTTTTCTTGTGCCCCTTTGTCATCCCTCCATCCCATCCCCACTGTTTCCAGGCAACCACCCATCTCTGCTCTCTGTCACTACAGGTTAGATTATATGTTTCTGAATTTTATAGAAATGAACTCATCCAGTATGTACTACTTTTGCTTGTTCTTATCACTCAGCGTATTTGTTTTGCAATTCATCCATGTTGTATATGTTAATAATTAATTTTTCTTCATTGCTTAATGGTATTTCATTGCATGGACTATACCACAGTTTATTTCTTCATCTGCTGATGGACATTTGGGTTGTTTCTAGTTTGGAGCTGATGAATATCTGCATGTGAATGTTTGGGTAAGCAGCTAGGAATGGAATGACTGGGTCATATGATAGGTATATGTTTAACTTTTAAAGAAATTACCAGACTATTTTCCAAGTGGTTGTTTGATTTCACATTCCCATGAACAATGTATGACTTTTTCACATACCCTTTCTTGACTGGCTATGAAATGTAGGGTGGACCCTCAGAACAGAATCTCCACTGCATCTGTCTAGCTGGTGATGACAACTGAATCCCTGAGACATGCACTCCTCAGGCCCAAGACAGGGAGGGAGGGGTCTCCTGGAAATCCTTCCAGAAGATGGTGTCAGACTTGGTATCATCTTAAGAGACTTGTTTGTCAATGATATTGCCCCAGAAGCTGGAGGAGTTGAACAGGACCCGAGGGTAATGAACTAAGCCATCTCTAGTTCAGCACTTGAGAAAATTCCTCTGGGCCCAAAGAGCCACAGTCCAACAGTTACAGCCCAGTTTCCACAGAAGTTCATTTGTGTGTTAATAAGTGATTTCAGCTGGTGTCAGGGCCCCGGTCAGTTATGAGAGAGGCCTGACCCCTGGCTCAGGGCCCTATTCCAAGGAGGCAGCCTCCAGGTCAGACTTCCCTAGGAAGAGCCATAGAACCAAAGGCTCTAGAACCCTGGGGACCACCCAGGTCAAGGCTGCTCATCTGAGGGCCCATTCCCCTCAGGCTGGAGCTGTGGAGCAGCGTCTAGGACTAGAAGGCAAGGCTGACGTCAATGTCCCTCTGGTCACTGCAGGGGCCTGGCCTTTCCGAATCCTGATGTTTGTATGGTGTGAGTGAGCCCCGCCAGACTTTGGAGTGTGCTCTTTGTTTGTCCATTCAATCATTCATCAACATTAATCAACACCTCTTTGGAACCAGAGATGACTCAGGCAGGTGGGGGTCAGGTTGTGAAACCCTCCAGTCCCTGCTAAGGGATGCGGATGGCATTTATGGGAGGGGCACAAGTGGTAATTAGATCAGGCTTGTGTTTTAGAAAGGGACCCTGGCAGCCAAAGCAGAGAATGGATTTGAGTGTGGACACACCATGGGCAGGAAGGTCATTAGGAAGAGGCGAGGGGTATCTGAGTGGCTGGTGGTGGTGAGAGGACGAGGAAGGGACTCTCTTGTAGGAAGAGGAGAGTCCGCACTACCCATGGCCACCAGCCCTTTCTTGTCTCGGCTTTAGTGACACTTCTCTTCCCCAGCTCCCACCAAAGCCCAGAATGCATAAAAAATAAATGGAAGGATGGTTGGAGGAATAGAGGGATGGCCATTTGGCTCAGGAGCGAGTCAAGGCACACATCTCCTGCCCACCCATCCATCACCTCCTGCCTGGGCAGCCATCCTTCATTGAGGCAAAGGTGGGGACGGACCGCAGGTATCTCCCTGGCCCAGCGGGATGTTAGTGATTCCTATCTGATAGCTTTCAAATAGACTGACTCCTGGAGGCTATCAGTCACCTGTGAAACAGAGCCCTGCTGTCCCTTCTTGCCAGGATTCCTCAGACAGTCAAGGACCATAACTTTGAACTTCTGGGAAGGAAAGGCTTCAGTTTTCCATAGAGTCCCCATCCTTGGGGGGCAGGAGGGGAAGGGAGGAGAAGCCAGAGCCTGGTGGGGAGGTCAAAGGACTCAGCTTGATGACGCCAAGGAGCTGAGTCTTGGCCGTGGTCCCTGAGCCTTGCTGTCATGTAACCTTTTTCTGGTTACTCACAGTGAGTCCATGGGACTCACTCACCATCACTCACTCACTGTCCTGGCAGGTTTCTGTGATTTAGACTGACCTGCAGAGAGTTCAGTCCACAGGTGACCTCAGAATGGCATTCACCATAACCAGAGTTCATCTTCAAAATGTGTGCATGGGTGGAGTTAGGTGGGAGAGCTGAGAGGGGCCATGGGCAGGAGCCGTGCGTGTGTCTGATGTAGAGGCTAGAGCATGGGGGTCATGCCGGAGAAGCTGAGAGTCCTGAGTTCCAATCCCCTGCACCACCCTCACGGGGTGACCAGGGGAGACAATCCCTTCTCCTCTCTGAGACGATCCAGACCCCGGTCACAGGGTCTGCAAGTTGGTATTTCTGTCTGCATTCCCTCGGCCTCAATCTGGACCCTGGGAGGGTTAAGACACTGGGCACAGACCCCCCGAGTTGGGTTTGGGAAGAGGGGTCAGAGATGCTTACTCCTGCTTCTCTTGCTCAGGATGCAACTCATGGACTAGTTGACGCTGAGGGTTGACAGTGAGTGAACCTTAGTTTATCAGAGCTGGGAGGGCACTTAGAGGTGGCCACTCAACCCTGCATTTGCTGTTAGGTGAAATGGAGGCCTGGAGAGGTTGGAAGAGGAGTCAAAGCACTGGCAGATATGGCCACACTTGTTCACTTGGGCCTTGAGGGCTCCCCAGGATCCTCCGTGTTTGGCATTGTGGGGTACAGGATACCAGTGGTCACTGACTCAGAACTGGCCTGTTCCCTGCCCTGCAGCACCACCAGCAGGCCTTCCTGCCCTTGCCCATTGAATCACTGCGACTTCTCAGGGCCTGCCCAGTCAGGCCTGCTGGAGGATAGGGCCTTCCTGTCCCCCAGACTACTGCCATGATGGCAGCAGGTGTGGGGAAAGTGGTCCAGGCATGGACAGCACAGGTGAGGAGCCCCAGGGCAGGATGGAGCTGGAGAAGCCCAGAGCCAGGAGAGAAGGCTTGTGCTGAGCGGGCGGTGCTTGGCACGCAGCGCAGGAGCCCCGAGGTGTTATTATCCTCAGTCCAGGGTGGCCCTCCCCTGGTTCAATGGGAAAGACCAGCGCCAGGCACTGGCTGGTGGTGCCAGCCTGAGAAACCCCAGGAAGGAGGCCCGTGATGAGGTGTTTGGCCCCAGGCCAGATGGTACAAGCTGGGCATCCCAGGACCCATGGCATGAATTCTTGCCGACGACTGGGGAACTTGGAGGAGGGCGCACTCTGTAAATCTCCATAGCACCGCCAGGGGGGGCCCACCTGGGGTGGCTGCCCTCCCGCCTTGGGTGAGTGAGGAGAGATGCGGAAGGGCTGGTGGGCAGGGCATGCCCCGGGGAGGGGGGCTGTGATCTCTGTGCTGTTTGTGCAGCAAACACTTCCCCAGGCCTCCCGGTGCTACCTGGGAACTGTAGATTTGAGGTACACAATCCAGAGGGACATGGTCCTGCCCTAAGGCACAAGTCACCCCCACAAAGCGTCCTCTGGGCTTTTCTCTGTGTCCTTCAGGCCTTGCCTGCTCAGGGGCAGAAGAGATCTCCCTGGCTGTTTGCTGAGTGAGTGATGGAAGGGGAGGAGCAAGTGGCCAGACAGATGGGCCTGCAGCCCCCAGGCCTTCCACCAGTTATCATGGGAGGGAGGGCGACGGGGCTCCAGCAGGTCTGGATGGGGGATGATGGGAAGAAATGAACAAGCTGGGTAAGCCCTTGACCTTGGCCTTCCTGATGGTCACCAAGCTCCTCTAGAGTCAAACGTAGAGTCCTTCAGATGTGGCAGACCCTCCTCCACCCTTTCCCCTCACGCCCTTTTCAGCCCCAGCAGTAACTCGACTCCTGCTCCTTGACATCCCTTCCTCCCTCTTCCAGGCTTCCCCTGCTTCCTCCCAGGCCCGCTCTGTCCTCCAGGTCTTGCAGGAAGCTTTCCCTGCTGCCCCAGCCCTTGTGGACATCCTGCCTTCTCTATTCCTGTCCCGCTACCAGTCTCAGGCAGGGTGCGGAGCCAGTGAGGGAGGCTGCCAGAGAAGGAAGTGGGAGGTGAGCAAGACCCAGACCAGCAGATCTATAGCTGGGTGGGGCCACAGTGGAGGTTGGAGGCCTCCAGGAACGAGGAGGAGTGAGGCCTGAGGGGGAGATCATCTCTTTGGAGTCTGCCAGCACGGGTAGGGGGGATGAACAGTGGAGGCCTGGTCAGAGAGCTGGGCTGGTGGGGCCAGGCAGGTGCTTCACTCGGGGTACCAGCTGCGGCTGTGGTCAATGGAAAAGACAGGAAGATGGGGGAGGCCAGGAGACCTAGGTCTGGATATCTCTGGTTGGTGAGGTGAGCCTGAGGCCCTACCACCTGCAGCCTCCCTTGAGACTCCAGGCAGCAGAAGCTGGGTGTGGGGCAGGGTGACAGGCTCTTATTGGGAGCCACTGAGAGCTCATTTTGGGTACAGAAGTAGATACCCCTATTCGTGGAGCTCTACCCATAAAATGGGGCAGCACCTCTGTCCTTACAGGTGTGGAGTGGAGCTCATGGGAAGCAAGTGTGGCCTTTGAATGAGCCTTTGCCGTGGGCAGCTCTGCCCCATCCTTCACCCTTACTCTTGGTACCACAAGTGCATTTGTGCCCCGAGTGGGGCCGCCGTGGGTAGCTGAAGGTGTTCTCAGCACCAGCTGTCACAGCCTGAGCCAAGTTACCACCCCGCCAGCCAGTTCATCCCAGGTGAGGAGCTGAGCGTGGTGAGACAGCAGGCATCCCACTCATTTTGAGCAAAATGGGGCTGTTGGCACAGGTCCAGTCCTGCCTCCTGTCCCCACCTGGGCCTCATGGTGACCGGGGTGCTCCCCGCACTCCCCCTGCAATATCTGTACCTGGAGGCTGGTCAGCCACACACCACAGGCCACAGGATTGACTGGCAATAAAACATATCGATTCATCATCATTAGTCATGGGGGGAAAGAAGATTAAAGTCATGAAGAGATACCATCACACACCTACTAGAATGGTCAAAAAAAAAAAAGCTGGCAATACCGAGTACTGGTTAGGATGCGAAGCAGTTGGAACTCTGAATCATAGCTCAAGAGAAGCAAAATGGCACAACCAATTTGGAAAACACTTTGGTATCTTCTTATAAAGTTAAGCTTGTCCTTACCATATGACCCAGAAACCCCAATTCCTAGATATTTAGCCAAGGGAAATTAAGTTAGGTTCACACAGAAACCTTTATGCCACCATTTATTGTGGCCTTATACATAATTGCCCCAGACTGGGCGACAATCCAAATGTCCTTCAGCTGGCAAATGGATAAACAAACTGTGGTACGTCCACATAGCGGGATGCCACTCAGCAATAAAAAGAAAACAGCTACAGATATGAGTGGCACTAGAGATCAATGTCAAATGTATTATGCTGAGTGGAAGAAGCCAGACTCAAAGACTTCATACTATTGATTTCATCTGGATTTTGGAAGAAGCGAAATTATAGGAACAGAAAACAAATTAGTGGTTTCTGGGGCCTTGGGGTAGGGTGGGCTGGGGCTCTTGACTACAAAGTGGCACATGGGAACCTTTTGGGGTGATGGAAATATTTTATACATTGAGTATGATGGTGCTCATGTGACTGTGTATTTATCAAAACTCATAGAACTGTATACTACAAAGGTAGATTCCACTCTATGTAAAAGATACTTCATTAAAACTAACTTTAAAAACATACACATGTTAATCACAGCCACTGTTTCTGAGCACCTACTAGACACTGTGCCAGAGGCTTTGTGTGTTTTGTCATCCACCCATTCACTTGACCGCTCACTCAGCAAGCAGTTACCAAGCATCTTTACAAGGTCCAGCCAAACTTCCCTAACACCTTCAAGCCACACGGCTCCCCGAGTTGTTTAGAGAAGCCAATGGGAAGAGGTGACCGGAGCCCAACCCTGGGGGCCAGTGGGTGAGCTTACAGGTTCTCTGTGGTTGCATTTCCATGGGGAGAGAAAATCCTAGCTTTGTGAGCCTCTCGAGGGAGTCTGCAACCCAGAAAGAGAGACCAAGGTCATGGAACAAAGAATGATACCCTTGCTCCGTCTCTGTGGTGCTGGCCCCTGCACAGGAGGGCAGGCCGTGGCCCTCACGGCTCCAAGCCCAGAGCCTGCGCTGGTGTGAGTAGTGGAGGCTCTGGGCCCACTGCCACGTTCAGCTTTCTTGCTGGGTGGCTGCTCCACTGCTTGGGAGCATATCTGTGTCTGTCCAGCTTAGATGGGAGTGACCCTAGCTTCTCTTGTGAGAATCCAAATGTGGGAACCCCCTGAAGAAAGCCAGAGTGGGGTACACAATGCCCAGGAACACTGTGTAGGAGGAGAAATGAGCAAACCAGAGCTGCCCAGACCAACACAGCTCCATCTCAGAGATACAGTGTGGAGTGGAGCGAAAATGACAAGATGGGACAATATCTGACACCGTTTAAATATGTTGTAAAGACACAGAATAGTACCATGTGTTGCTATGGTTATAAACTTAGGTCATGAAAATATGAAAACATAAACAAGAAAGACACAAGTGGATTAGCTCCGAGGAAGACAACAGCAAAAAAGGATGAAAACAGCAAATATAGCAAGAGGCTAACAGACACATTTAACAGATCAGGGATATGTGATTTAAATAAGGGAGTGTAGTGTTAGTCGCTCAGTTGTGTCCAACTCTTTGTGATCCCACGGACTGTAGCCCGCCAGGCTCCTCTGTCCATGGGATTCTCCAGGCAAGAATACTGGAGTGGACTGCCATTCCCTTCTCCAGAGGATTTTCCTGACCCAGGGATTGAGCCCGGGTCTCCTGCGTTGCAGGCAGATTCTTTACCGTTTGAGCTACAGGGAAGACCTTTTAAATAAGGGAGCTGTGTTGCAAGTTGTTTTCTTTACCTTTGGCTTAAGTAGTTCATAAATAAACAAGCCAGAATGAACTTTGAAAACATTACACTAAGTGAAATAAGCAAGACACAAAAAGACAATTATTGTATACGGTTCCACAAGGTAGCTAGGGTACAAATTCAGAGTCAAAGAGTAAAATAGTGGTTAGAGTGGGGCTGGGAGGAAGGAAGATGGGGAACCATTGTCTAATGGGTGTAGAGTTTCTGTTTGGAAAGATGAAAACATTCCAGAGATGGATGGTGGTGAAGGTTGCACTACAGTGTGAATGTACTTAATGCCACTGAACTGGATGCTTAAGAACGGTTAAAACGGTAAATTTTATGTTACGCACATTTTCCCATAATAAAAATAAATAAATACAAGCCAGAAGAGGCAAATCTATAGAGACACAAAGTAGATTAGTGGTTACCTGGGGCTGGGGAGGATACTGGGAAAACAGGGGTCATGGCCAAGGGGTGCGAGTTTCCTTTTGTGGTCATGAGAATGCGGTCATGAAATTGTCCTAAAATTGATTGTGGTCACGGATGCACAGCTCTGCGAATATACTAGAAAACATTGAACTGAGCGCTTTCAGTGGGCACAGTATGTGGTGTTTGACTTATATCTCAATAAAGCTGTTTTTTTTGGTGTTTTTTGACTGCACCACGCAGCTAGCTTGTGGGATCTAGTTCCCAGACCAGGGACCAAACCCGGGCCCTGGCAGTGAAAGCACAGACTCCTAATCACTGTACCACCAGGGAATTCCCAAAGCTGTTGTTTTTTAAGAAGCCAAAAGGAGGGAAATCCTTTCTGTGTCGGCTATTCTAGTAGAAGCTGCGATCTGTCTGATCTAGACCCGGCTCTGAAGTTGAGTGTCACAAAGTCATCAGGAGCCCAGAGCCTCGTCTACCCTCCACCCTGAGACACGGGGAGGGAGCCCTGCCCGCTCAGCTCCCAGGGCTGGAGCTCTCGCCACATCCATGGGGCTGGGGGTAGAGGCAGTCGTAGCCTCTGCAGAATGAGGTTAATGAGAATCTGCTCCAGGCTCCAGGGGCTTTGAGCCTTAATTAATACTTGCAAAGCCCTTGGTGATTGTGAAATCAGAGGTTCTGTAAATGTGCACAGCAGTGGCCTTATTAGTGCCAGCGTATTACACTGGAGAAAGAAGCCAGCCTTCTTAGCGCTGCCTTATTTTGCTGGAGACACTGATCGCAGGGTGTTGAGGCCAGACCGAAGCTGTCTCTCCTGGCCTCTTGTCTGGCTCTCCAGGCCATGCCTAGGGTCTGAGTGGTCTGGACTGGTCCAGGGCTCCAGGGTGGCCACCCTGAGCACTGTGGCCAGGCTTCTGATGGGGGTCTTCGGAGGACAATCAGGCAGACCGCCCCCAGCAGTCTTGGTGAGGGTCCCTCAAGGCCTACAGAAGGTGGCATCTGGCATCTCATTTTCTGTAAATCTCGGGGCCCCGGTGAGGATACTGGCCATCTTGTGTTTGGCATGCCTCCTAGGATTGAACATAGCCAGGACTCTGGGGCCCTGAATGGAAGACTGGCTCTGCCCTCAGCCCAGGGCAGCCTGTGAGCGAGGAACCGTTCCATATTGCCTTAGCTCAGGCCTTTCCTGTCTGTGACTCCTTCCTGGCCCCTCAAGCGCCCTCCCCTAGCAGGCTCTGAGTTCTCCCAAAGCCACATGGCACAATCTCTCACCTCCTGTGATCTGGTGCTATCCTCCCAAGGGGTGGGTCCTCAGACTATCTCACCCTTTGGGCCGCCCACCCAAGAGCACCTCACACCAGCTTCCAGGGCCCCTGACTATGCTGGGCATCTTCATGCTGAGCAGAACTGTCCTCGCCTGTCAGAGCCTTGCTGCCCTCAGACACTGGGAACACAAACCCATCTGCCAGGGGTGATTCTCTGACCAGGGAGGTTGGAGGTAGAGGGAGGTATGTGTCAGGATCTGTGGCCCTGGGTGCCTTCAAAGGCCTGGGGACGTGGTACCCTGAAGGCCCAGGACCTTGAGGATTTGCTGCCTAGGGTACCCGTGATGCTAGTTGTCTTTGACCTTGGGCCCCCATACACCTAGTTGCTGCTGACTCTAGGCCCTGTGACCCTGGACCAGCTTTAGTATGTGGTCCTCTCTACCCACTTGCTTGGATGGGTACCTGTGGCATGCACTGCCGTTAGGACGTGGCACACGACCTTCCCTCCACGTGGGTTCCTGTTTCTGTTTCCCAGCTCTCCACGTCCCCCCCTAGGGATGTTGCATTCTAATGGAGGTGACTGGTAGCTTCTGCCAGGTAACTCTGCGGATCAGGAACATCCTCCTTCAGGTCAGCTGCCCCTCCCTTCCTCTCTCCCTCATGGCTCCCTGTCATCCTCTATCATAGCCAGTCTATTACTTACCTCTTTCCTTATCCCGGGCCTGTCAAACCAGTTGGGGCTAAGGCATCAGAGACCCCTCTCCAAGCTGACATAGATCTCTTCCCCAGCCCTCTCCGGGAAGCAGGGTCGTGTTGTGGTTAGACCTACAGGCACTGGAGGCAGCTTCCTGGTTCAAATGTCTCTACTTTTTATCTGCTGGGTGACCCTGGGCAAGTTGCTTAACCTCTCTGTGCATCATCTGTATAATAAGGCAATCAAAATACTACAAGGTTTTTGTGAGGGTTAAATGAGCTCATGTGTGGGGAGTGCTGGGCCTGGCATACAGTAAACCGTCAAGGAAGGTTAGCCATCAAGGGTGCTGAACCAGCTGCTTCTGAATCTCCTTGAACATCCATCGTCCATGTCTAAGAATGTGTCCTGAGAGAGTGGCCAGGCATCTTGTCCAAGCCCAGGTGACCCCGTCCACGAACTACACCCAAGTCTGTCCCTGGCCTCCCGCCCCAGCAGAGGAAACGCTGCTCACAATAGATGCCAAAACCCCCACACTCGAAGTGTGTCTGTGCAACATGGCCCATAGGTGCCCCCAACCCCCATGCCTGCCCCAGCCCAGCTGCCTCCCAGGGCCCGAGATAGGATGGAGGGGCTGCTTAATGAGAGGGTGCAGGTCTCTGCCTAATCCCAGGGGCAGCTTGGAGAGGTCAGATTTCTTCTATTTATAGTGAGACTTCTTTACCATTATGGACCATCTCTAATTAAGGAGCTCTTTTATTATGTTTTCTTTATGTTCTCTTCATGTGGATGACTGGAAAAATAAATGAAAGGGAAAACCATGGTGTTGCGGTTAGGAAAAACTGCTGGAGAGAACAGGCTTCGAGGTCACTGCCTCGTTGGCATGACTGGGGTGTCCTAGGGCGTCAGAACAAGACACGGCCTTTCTCAGGCGTGGTTACGGAGTGTCCAAGGGGCAGGGCGCCCACAGCTATGGGAACTGGCTGGAGCCCGAACCATTGCTTTGCCATTGGCTCCCTGGGTGCCCTCAGGTAGCTCCTACCTCTCCAGGCCTCACTGTGGCTGTTAGTCGCTCAGTCGTGTCTGACTCTTTGCGACCCCTGGCCTGTTTCCCACCAGGCTTCTCTGTCCGTGGAATTCTCCAGGCAAGAACACTGGATTGAGTTGCCATTCCCCTCTCCAGGGCCAGGCCTCACTACCTTATCTCAGTTCCTGGTGGGCTGGGCTGCACAGGCCCCCTAGAAACACCAAAGGATCAGGAGAGGCTGAGGCCCGGTTCTGCCTGCCCTGGGACCCCGGACCTCTGACCCCAGGCCTTTTGGAGCCCAGGGAACCACTGCCCCTCCTCCTCCCACTGGAGGGCGAGGAGCACAGAGTAGAGACAAGAGGGATGCTGTCTGGCCCGGAAACTGTCCCCATGGAGAGGAAGGAGTTAAGGTGGTCATCGTGGTCCCTGAGTTGCAGTCCCAGAGCTCCCTAGGCACAAGTCCATTTGAGGAGGGTGGCCTGACACCCTCGCTGTGGAGCAGGGCTGGAATTATTTTAAACTGGGTGGAACAGAGGACTTGGTGTCTCTGTGGTCTGTGGCCTGTGCACGTGGCGAGGCCGTGGTGGGAGGGACACCAGGGGCCCAGCTCTCAGCCCTCATCTGACCCCCCAAGGGTCATGCAGGGGTGGTGCCCTTCCTCCACCCCGAAGGTCTGCTTGACTCCCCTCAGGCCAAGTGGGCAGGGAAGGTCGGTCCAGAGGTCCTGGCCTGAGGCACTTGAGCAAGTCAAGGCAGATGCTTAGGGGTTGGCTCAGAGGCCACGGTAATGACGAGAGGCTGAGGCTGGATCAAGGTCACTCAGGCCGAGGGAGTAGGAACATCCTGTGAGATGGAAAATCTCAGGAGAGGATACATGCGGGGGGCAGGAGGGACTTTGGAGGAATGGGGGCGGGGCGTCCACTGCTGTTAGACTTGAGCCAGAGCAGCTGGGTTCAAGCCCCGGCCTGGTCAGTTACCAGATGTGGTGTGACCTTGGGCAAGTTAGACAATCTCTCTGTTCTTCCACTTACTCACCTGTAAAATGGGGGTCATAATAGTAACTTACACCGAGGACCACTGAGAAGGTTAAAGGGGTTAAGCGGGAAACACTTAGAACCCTGCCTGACACTTTGCAGGCCCCTGTGGCTCAGACTGGCCCCAGCCCTGCTGTGTCCCTCAGTGAATAGACAAGGACAGTTGATCTCCTGCAACCCCCTTTCCCCCGTGAGTGGCAGGAAAGGAAGGATGGATCCCCGCCTCAGAGCTAGTAGTGAGGCCAGTCCTGGCTGCTTCACTACCCAGAGGTATGGCCTCCAACAAATCACTGGGCTTCTCTGAGCCAGTCCCCGCACTGGCTGTGTGGGGGTGATGATTCCCGCCTCCAGGGTCATTTGAGGACTGGTGGGAGAACAGAAGGAAAGACCCAGCCTGGGGCTGGCATGCTACGATGCACAGTTCCTCCCCTGAGGCCTCAGTGACTCATTAGTGTAGCAAGGGACCCTAGGACCAATATAGCATGTGTTGCCAGTTTCAGTTCCTTGATTTCTCACCAGTCCGCCCCCTCCCTGCCAATCCCACCTCCTTGACCTTGTTCAGGCCCCTTAGCCATCAGTTCTGACCCTTCACACTCAGAATGAACTTTATAACATATAAATCAGAGCTTGGGACTCTGCCTACCACTGTCTCTGGCTCCCCAGTGTCCTCAGGGGAAGGTTCAGATGCCTTGACCTGATCTGTTAGGCCGGTGTGACCTGTCCCTGCCTGCTCCCCACCACCATCCCCAAAACTGCCTTCAGCATGCACTACATAGGAGCTACGTGGAGTGAATTGTTCCCTGGACACCACCTGGCACTTTTCTGTCTCCAGCTTTCCTGTATGGAGTTTATCAAATGAGCTGGACTTGGCCTCTGCAAACCCCGCCTTCTCTCTAGTCTCACCTCCACCTGTCGGAAAACCTCTCAAGCACGCTCCAGATCTTTTCCAGCCACCCTCACGTAATCAAGTGTCTGTCCTACTTTGACCTCGTCTTGCCTCACCACAGAAGCCAGCAGTGGGACAAGGAGGTTGTGGGGGGCCTGTCTTGTTTTTCTTGCTCCAGCTCACCCTCCACTTGCCAGTCCATCTCTTCGGGGATGGACTAGGGAGGAGGCGTGAGGTAGAGAGAGAAGCAAGAAGGACTTCCTTTTAAATTTTTATTCATTTATTTATCTTTGGCTGTGCTGAGTCTTCGTTGCGGCAAGCAGGGGCTTCTGTCGTTGCGGAGAACGGACACCAGGCATGCTGGCTTCAGCATTTGTGGCAAAGGGCTTAGTTGCTCCATGGTATGGGGGATCTTCCAGTACCAGGGATCAAACTGGTGTCCTCTGCATTGGCAAGGAGATTCTCAACCACTGACCACCAGGAAAGTCCCAAGAAGGTCTTTCTTGCTGCTGCAGCTGGGCCTTCATCCTGGCCTTCTCTGTGACTGATGTGAAACTTCTGGATCTTTCTCAGCTGGGTGCTTGCATGGGTTCCTCAGAGCTCCTCTTCATGCCCTCCCCAGTAGGAACCTCCAGTTGCAGTTCTCTGGAATGGGGTTCACCTCCTCCAGTGGCCATTTGTGACCTATGCCAGCCTCTTTCTGTCACTGCCCCTCACCTGGAAGGAAGCTCTGTTGGACAAGATCCCATTATGATAAGCCCAGGTCAGCTCCCTCTGTTGAGGATTTGGGAGTGTGGAGCGCACACTTTGTAGGCATCTGTCAGCCACTGTGAGAGGTTTGGATGTTAGCATTCTAAGAATGTGGGGAATGCCGCAGAGGGTTTGAGGCAGGGCAGTGAAATGATACATGTCTACTGTACCGGTCTTAAGGACAGTGGCCTTTCTCCTGGATGGAGCTATGGAGGACAGGAGAGCTGGCCAGCTTGAAGGTGGAGCTGATAGAATTGCCACTGGTTTGCATGTGAGGGGCAACAAAAGGAGAAGAGTCCAGTGTTTTGGGTGAGTAACTGGGTGAATGGAGGTGCCCGTCACTGAAAGAAGTCCAGAGTGGAGCAGGTTGAAGGGGCAGACATCAAGAGCTCATGTCTTGATCCTGCAACATTTGAGATGCCTGTCAGGTACCTAGTGGAACTATCAGGAGGCCAATATAAATGCAAGGCCTCCACCAGCCCATATGGTGCCTTTGTGCAGAGGCGGGAAGGGCATCCTTTCCTTCAGGCAAAGGTGGCCTCCTGCCAGGGCACACGGCTGGGTGAGCAGAGCACAGCTGGACCTCAGCCCTGTGGGTCCCCTTGGCCGCCCACCTGCCCTTGTGTGGTAAACAGACTCCCGAGCTCTGGGCGGCAGCTCACATCCGGAGGCAGCTCACAGGCCTGGAGCTCAGGGGAGCGTGTGGGGCTGTGGAGGAGCCACAGCTGATGGGATGCTTATTTGGATGCTGGTGGGAAAACGACTCCCCAGCCAACGTGGGGAAGAAGGACCTGGGGTGTGCCTTTGTGGATGAGAGCCTTTCTCTCCGGGTCAGAGCTGTCCTTCTCATCCTGCAGGTGAGGCCCCGCTGCTGCCCTGCCAGGCTGAGTAGCTGTGGGCCCCTCGCTCCTGTCTTCTCTGGGCTCATCCTGGGGAATGCCACGCATGTCAGGGTGAGGAAATCTTGTTCTCTCTCCTCTCACTTTCCATCCTTGACGCAGGTGCATTGACCTCTGTCACCGTACTGATGTCTGTAGTGTCTCCCAAGGGGGGTCTGTAAACAGATTAAGCACCAAGCTGTGGGGAGGGACATTCAGAGTGCCCCTGTGCACCCAACGGGGGAGGAACAAGCCACAGAGACCATAATGGCAGGAGAAGCAAATAGCCAGGCATTTGGCAGAGGGATGGTTGGCATCAGACTGCCTGGATTCCAATGCAGAGCCAGTTCTTACCAGCTGGCTGACCTCAGCAAGTCCATTACCAGCGTTGAGCCTCAGTTTACCCTGTAAAATGAGGATAATAATAGTATCTACCTCATAAGGCTGTGGTGAGGAATGAATGAGTTCTTTCACATAAAGCACTTAGCACAGTACTTCAAATTGTAAACACCCACTCCATCAATATTAGCTTACGTGGTGTATTCTAGAAAAGCCCTTCCCAGGGGAATGCCAAGGCCCCCTACTAGTTGCTGACCTGACCAAAGCAGGGAGGACAGGAAGTGGCAAGCGGACTTGCTGAGCTGGTAAAGCTGGGAGCTGCTTCCTGCCTCCCCAGATTGGGCACCCGAGGGCTCGCACCCCCAGATCCCCCAGAGCTGGGTGGAGGTCAAGCTTGAGTCATAGCCACTGAGCAGGGACTCTCCCCTTTGCAAACACTTCCAGGGAAGGCAGTTTCATGACTCCTCAGGACCCATCCAGAATTGCACAGCCCACATCTTCTGTATTTTCCTGCGGTTGCACATGAACCCTGAGAGGTCTGATCTTACACGTGAGTCCTTTTCTGTCTTCAGAGCAAAAAGGGACGTGAACTTGGTATAGGAATCTTTGTGATGCCTCCCCAGACCTTCTCTTAAGCCTCTATGGGGTCCTAAGCCCCTATAACATCTGATCAGTGCCTTAGACTCTTCTTCCAGAAAAAAACAGTCTCCCAAATATGTGCTCACAAGCCAAATTTTGCAAGTTTCCTCCTCTTTTCGGAAAGGTCCCTGATTTGACTTGGTGATTAGGCTGGTGGGCTCTGCAGCTGAATTTTCTGGGTTCCAAGACTGCTGCTTTTATTTACTGACTGAGACCTTTAACATGTCATGTGCTATCTCTGAACCTTGGTTTTCTTATCTTTAAAATGGAAGCGGCATTATGGACATGGGGAGAGGGGAGGAGAGGGTGAGATGTATGGAAAGAGTAACATGGAAACTTACATTCCCATATGTAAAATAGATAGCCAACGGGAATTTGCTGCATGGCTCAGGAAACTCAAACAGGGGCTCTTGTATAAACCTAGAGGGGTGAAGTGGGGAGGGAGATGGGAGGGAGGCTCAAAAGGGTGGGAATATATGTATACCTATGGCTGATTCCTGTTGAGGTTTGACAGAAAACAACAAAATTCTGTAAAGCAGTTATCCTTCAATAAAAAAATAAATTAATAAAAAAAAAGAAAAAAATGGAAGCAGCAATGGTGGTTCCTTCATAAGGTTTTGAGAGGGTTAAATGTAGGGTGACTAACTCACCCCATTTGGGACTTCTCATTATTATTAACTGTTTATTTTTATCTATTTATTTGACTGTGCCTGGTCCCAACTGCGGATCCAGCACACAGGATCTTTGATCTTCATTGCAGCAGGTGGAATTTTTAGTTGCGGCATGTGAACTCTTAGCTGCAGCATGCAAGCTCTTAGTTGTGGCATGTGGGATCTGGTTCCCTGACCAGGGCTCAGACCCAGACCTCCTGCATCATTGGGAGTGCAGTGTTAGCCACTGGACCACCAGGGAAGTTCCTGGGACTTTTCCATTGTTACACCGGAAGTCCCACTTTTAGGGGAGTCTCTCAGTAGTGGACAAACCAGGACAGTTGGTCACCCTGGAAAATTATGTAATGCCCAGAAAGCAGTTATCCCAGTGCAGGCAGTTCACCCAAGTCCCCTCATTCTCAGCAGATACTGCTGGGCTTTTTCCTGATTAATCCATCTGATAGAACTGTTGCCCTGGGGATCAGGAGTCCAGGACTCAGTTCACCACTTTGTCCCCGTCCTGCTTTAATGGGCTCCTGGGCAAACCTCCAGCCTCCCTGGGCCTCAGTTTGCTCACCCATCAAACAAGAGAGATGAACTTGAGAGTCACTGGGGATTCTTCCCACTAAAGCCTATGAGATTTATTCAGGGATGCTCTCCCAGTGTCTGGTAAGGCAGCCTTGAACGTGGATGGCATAGGTATGCACTTGCCTGCTTGACATGTCAGTGAGAAAAGCCCACGTGTATTCTAGGAACACAGTCTGCCCAGGGAGAAGCCTAGATTGGAAATTTCCTTGGCACCTGTCCTCAGCCACACCTCCTCCTTAGGGCTGAGAAAACGGGGAGAACACGGAGACCCTCTTCAGTCCTGAGAATTAGGTAGCCTAGCATTTCAGACCCAGCATCTAGAACAGAACTTGAAACATGGACGGTGCCTGACACATTTATTTGCAAGGTGAATGGACACGGTTGTCGGGTGAATGAACCAGAATAGGCAGGGAGGGGGAAGCAGTGCCCTCCAGGGGTGACCAACATGGATTCCCACTGAACAGACCATGGATCCCAACCCCAAGAGTGCCCCTCTGAGGTGACCCAGCTACTCCCAGACCCAGGGGCTCTAGGGGGTCTCACTGAAGGGGTCAATCCGGGAAAGAGCTGCCAGAAAGGTTACTAACAAAGTCCCTACTGCATCCCTTATGTTACATGCTACCATGTGGCTCCTATTCATTTTATTCCTCTTTCTGTTTCTTGGAAAATGGGAGCTGGATCTGCAAAGCCACAGGATCCCTTCTCGCCACTGCCCCAACACCTGACCTGGGCTGTCTCCTGACCCTTGACATTGAACACACATCCACTCTGGAATTAGGCATAGAGATTAAGGCAGTTTTCAAAAATTTAGAGCAACAGATTATTTTCCTGAAGAAATAAATGCATTCCTCTTACTAAGAAGAGCTCTCAAGGAAGCTGAACATTATGTCCAAGGTACCAACTTCCTCATAAGGAAAGTTGGAGAGGCGCTCTGCCCTTCAAGCCTTAGCATCTAAGGTGAAAACATGCAGGTTTGGATTGATTTCTCACAAACCGTGTGTTTGTAAAAGGAAAATGTCCAGCACACCCAGCATCTATACGAGGACACCTCGGGGCTCCTCCTGGCTGCAGAGAGACAGACCTTAGGTGACACAGAGGGTGCCCTGAGGGGACCCCTCCCACCTCTGGTGATGGAGTGCCCCTGATTCTGCACCAGCTTTGTTGTGGCCTGCATCCACCAGACTCTACACCCACAGGGCGGGGGCTTGCTGTGTCTTGTCCACTTGCTCTGAGCTCTGCACTACCCATTCCTGGACCTGGCCTGAGCAGACGTTCCCCAGATGCTTCCAGAATTTTATTGAGTTGCCCCTGTAGCCTGGGTAGTGACAAATTTACATGCCGGGCACACACAGATCTGTTGGTGAAAGCACTCCCTCCTCCCAGCCATCTCAGAAGCGAGGCCTGTGGAGAAGGGCATGTGTCACTCTGGGCCCTGGGCTCCCAGCCAGCCGGCTCCATTGGTCCCAGGGCTGACAGTCCGTCAACTCACCCAGAGCCCAGAGCCAGCCACACGCAGCCAGCGGGGAGTTGGCGGCCCTGTTTCTCCCTCCCTTTGACCCCTTCCCCCACTCTGACAGGTAGAGCACCTGGCTGGTCAGCCAGTGTTCCAGGTGCCAGAGACACAAGAGAGGCAAGGACCCTACTTGGGAAATCTCATTATTGAGGTGCACAGAGAAAGAGGCTCACCTTTGCTTCTCAAAGAGATAAGGTGAGTTACCCAGAGAAATGGACATTTGCCCCTGTGGCCTCTGGCATCCATCCTCCCTTCCCTTGGCACCCTGTTCACATTTTATTGGGATGCCCATCCTTCCCCTGGCAGCCTGTGGATGTCCCACCAGCCCCCAGCTGTATGGTGGGCCTTGACTGAGTGAAATGAGTCAGCACATCTGTCTGCCTGGCCCCAGTGATTGGCTCAGGGGTGGACCTCAGACCCAAGCTGGGTCAACCAGACCAGGGGAACTTTTGAAGGGCCCCTGAGACATGTTATCTTAATCATCTGGAGAAAGACCTACTGACTTGTCTGAGTGGTCAGAGCACAGACATGGGGGCATGGGTTTGGAACAAATTTGTCCCATTTGCGGTTTTGAGTGTGACCAGGCTGGGGATGAGGTCCAGAGGCAGGCAGGCCTGAGAGGATTCCGGGGTGATGGAGACACTGCCCTGCTCGGCTGGAACATCGGCTTCCTCTGGACTCTGAGGCTGCAGGAACCACCCCACTCTGTTGTGTTAGTTTGGGCTGGGTTATCTGTCACCTCCAGCTGAGAGCATGCTAGCTGATCTCACTAAACAGTAAGTTCCAATGAGGTTGCAAGGTCAAGACTGGGGCTGCCTGGGTTCAGGAGAATGAGGGCTAGGCAGCTAGTTGGTGACCCATTCAGGGACCCGTAGCCTTGCACCCCCAGCCCAGGAGAGGTGGGAAAGCACCCTCAATCAGACAGAGGAGCCAAGGGGCAGCGGGTCTGGTGAGGGGAGGGCTGGTGCTGGGATCCCTCACCTCCAGCCTGGCTGGGGCTCCCTCCCTTTAACTCTACCTGACTGGTAAATGCAGAGTGCAGTCCACTTAAAGAAATCAGAGCAGCTGCCACTTCAAAGCAGGAAAGATGTGTGTAGGTGGGTGGGGAGGAGGCGGGTAATTATGCAGGGAAAATAGTTTTCTTGATATTCTTCTGGAAATGTGCGTGGAGCAGAGAGAGCAGCAGGAGAGATGACAGGAAAGGGGAAATGTATTAATAGAGGCTGTGCGCTGTGCCTCTCCAAAGGGCCACGGAGTACAGTGTGCTTACCCCATGCTTGTCGGATCATAGCATCCTTTTTCACGTGGCATCTGAGACTCCATGGATACTCCTGGTGTGGGACTTCATCTAGGGGTTGACTAAAGGATTTCTTGGGAATGACTGAGTCCTCCTTTTGCGCGTGTTTGTACAATGCAGTGACTCTTCCTCATGACTAGAGGGGCTGGGCGCCATTTGCTTTGCACATTGGGACTTCTCTTGCTCTGACGAAGGAAAAGTGAAAGTTGCTCAGTCATGTCCGACTCTGCTACCCCATGGACTATACAGTCCATGGAATTCTCCAGGCCAGAATACTGGAGTGGGTAGCTGTTCCCTTCTCCAGAGATCTTCCCAACCCAGGAAAAGGGATCTGAACCCTAGCAGGGGAGGGGGCCGCAGTGTGCCCAGGAGAGGGACCCGCACAAGCCATCTCCTTGCCCCTTTAGGGATCTGCCCACTGATTCCACATACCTAGAATGCCTCGGGTGGCAGAGAAATGAATGCCCCTGAACTGTGAGAAGCAGCTCTGAGTCTGTGAATGTTGGATACGGATAATTACCTAGCTGTGAGTAAGCTGAACATTTCTTAGGGCTATTTTTACATAATTATAAATATTTGAGGATATTAAACTCCCAGGTTACGCACTGAGGGTATTATCTGAACAGTGGTTGGCTGCAGAGTTGGAAACGCAAACATCTTTTCATTCTTCCCTCCTAGAACACTTAGATTATTTAATGGGATTCAAAAGAAAAAAAAAGTGAAAATTCAGTTGAGGGAAGGGAAAAAAAAAAACCCTGGAAGCAAAGTCAGCTGCTTATATTTCTAAATAGCTCTAAATCAAAAAAGAAAGAGGACTGTGACCACTTCACTTAATTGCGGTGGGTTTGTGATGCACTTTCTCTATGGGTTAGAAAAGCAGTTACCATCAGACAACCTACTTGCGCCTCCATTGTGAGAAAATGTTCCCTTTAATGGGGCCAGCACACCAAGCCGGGGCCCTTTAAACCACTAAAGGCTTCCGGGAGCTTTCTCACATGTGTAGCTCCTGGGTGTGTGCTGAGAGCCCAAGGCTCCCTCCTTCCAAAGCACCCCGTCGTGGTGCTGGGGGTTCTTGACAGGAGAGGGGTCCTGCGAAGAAGTAGCAGCAGTGGAGGGAGGTCGGGGGCACGGGCGAGGGCTCTGCTGTCCTGGCCTCTATCCAGAGGCCCTGGGGTGCTTTGGGGCCTGCCCAGTGTCCCCCTCTCCCACCCCCATCCAGCGAAGTCTCACATCTCACCTGCTCCCCTCTGCCGTCCTCCCACCACAGGCACCATCCCTGTAGAAACTGCTCGCCTCTCTGTCCATCTCCTACTTTATTAACCCGCCCCCTCCCACCACAGCTTCCCCACAGCCCCTGGGGGTTGTTGCTCATTCTCCAGCCCCCCCTCCCCAAACACCCCTGAAGACCATGGCTCCTGGGCCCTTAAACAAAGCCCCCAACCTACCTCTGAGGCTCTTTCATGCTGTCCCCCCACTTCCCAGTCCTTGCTCTGGGCCCTGACTCACTCTTTCCCACTTCAAAGACCCGTCCTCATCCTGGGTAACTTTTATGAGGTGTGAATGCCCCGTCCCACCATCCAGGTCACAAGTTTCCTTGATGCCCCTCCTCTTGCTGCAACCTCCAGGCTGCTGTGTCGACTGGACCCCGTACAGTCTTGGCCACACCCAGCATTCTGTGTCCCTCTCAGGAGGTCTCTGGTCAGCAGCCCTGAGGATTTGGTGTCCCCTCGTTTCCAGCTGGGACCCTGTGTCTATCCCATTACCTCCCTCTGGGGCCCCCGAAGCCCATCATCTGCTTCCCTGGCTCCAGCTGCTGCCGTCTAAGACCCCTGCTTGGGCAAGGAGCCGCTGCCTGGTGACCCTACTAGCCATGCTGGTGGGAACCCCACCCCGGTTCCCTCCTACTCCCCCACCCCACCCCACCCCTGCTTCTGTCCCTAGTTTCTCCCATCACAGTGAGACACCCATGAAGACATGTTAATGTACAAATTCTTCCAAGTAAAATAACCAGGGCTTCCTTTTGCTTGAGTTGTGAGCAACCTGCAGGGTCATCCTCCGAGTCCCTGGGGCATCCCTGCTTGCTTCTGCGGGGTGCAGTGGGGGTGGTGGGTGGTGATATCATCCAAAGCGGGGGCGATCTGGGAGGCTGTGCTCCCCAGACGATGCATCCAGCTATCCACGCTGGACCCCTCGCCAGCTCCCTGTCCTTGGGTCAGGGAGCAGGAAGAGGGTGGAGATGAGGGGGACGAACCCACAGGTCTTAGCTCCATCTGGAGTTCCCTGCCCCAGTGCCAGTGGGACCCGGGCGCCCTCTAGAGGCAGTGCGAGCCCTGAATGTGCAGCACACACCCAGGAGGGCACTGGCTTAAAGAGCCTGCCCATCAATTAGAAAAAGTACCCCCATAAATGTGGTCAAAGGACAGGAACAGAGACATTTGAAATGAAACACAAACGCTCAATAAAACATTAAGATGATGTTTACATAGGCAGGATCTGTTGCAAGCCTTTATATGCATCAACTCCTTTAAATCTCAAAAGCATTACTAGGGAGTATTCCTATCCCACAGATGAGTAAACTGAGGCACAGGAGGCAAAGTGACTAGCTCAAGGTTATAAAGTAAGTGGCATGGCCAGTATCTAACCCTGCGGCCTGGCACCAGAGTCTAGGACCTTTCTCATGACACCAGACTTGTTCTCAGCATGTGAAAAAACATATGCTCTGGCTAAAAAGTGAAGTGTAAATTAAAACTATTTGGTAAATTAATTTATTCTACAAGTATTTATTGGATGCTTATTGTGAGCCAGGCCCTATTTCAGATGCAGGGGAACAGATGCCAAAACATACAAAACTTTAAGCTTACACTCCAGTGGGAAGAGACAGACAGTGAACATGAAACCATATTCTATGGCATGGGGTAGGGCATGGGGGAAAATAGCAGGGTATGGAGGAGGGGGCCTGTTTAAATCAGATGTCAGCTGAACCTCTTTGAGAAGGTAACACTTGAGCTGAGACCTAAAGAAAGGGAAGGAGGGAGCCTGGTGGTTGTCAGTGAGAGGAGCGTTGGTCAAGTACCTGAGGTCAGTGCTGAAGGCGCTGTCTGCGTGGACAGGAGGTGGTGGGCTCCCGTCCCACCTCCCTGGCCCATCACCAGTGCCCAGGCCGTGGGAGGTGTTTAGGGAGGACTTGCCTGCTAACCATTAAGTGAGGAAAATGCCCTGGGCATTTGCTTACTTCTCTGCAACCAGTCCCATGTGACAGCTGACCCCATGTGTCTCAGCAGAGGAGGGTGTGATGTGGGGAAGTAGAAGCGAAGCCCCCACGAATATTTGGGTGGAGATAACTAACCCAGATCTGCCCTTCTCAGCTGGGATGGCAGCAAAAGTCAGCCCTGTGAAATGCGATGAGAGAGGTTTGATGACCAGGGGACCATCCAGCCCAAACCCCAGACTCTGAGGGAGCAGCCCACACAGGGGCCAGAGGGAATTGGGGATGAGTGCGCCCTGCACCTCTCGATGGGCCCAGCGGGGTCGTGGGTGCCCAGGCCTCCATGGTCTCTCTGCCTCTCCAGATCTAGGCGGCACCTGGGATTCACAAGCGAACTTCCCTTAAGTGAGGTCCCTGACAGTTGCCCTGGAGTAGAAGGGCCAGGACATGACTGTTGTCTGCATGGCCTACTTTCCTCCAGAGACGGAAGCCCAGAGGAGGGTCAGGGGTGGCCCTGGAGGAGGCGAACCCAGTTCTTGCCCAGTGCCTGCCACTCTCCTTCTTGCTGCGGCCAAAAGGCCATTCCTTTCACCGCTGGTTTCGCCTCATCACGTCCCTTTGAGATTTGATGACTCACTCTCTATAAATTGCGTGTGTTTCATATGGTGAACTGCCCTGTTGTCAGTGCTGAAAACTTCTGTTGATTCTTGTGTCCCCCTGGGTTCTTTAGAGTCCTGCCTAGGCCACCTTACAAAGGGGTTTTCAAGACGAGCACAAACTGGGCCAGAGCCCTGAACAGAGGGCAGCCAGGAGGAAGGGCCGTTCCGGGGGCCGGCGGGCTTCTCCGTGTCTCTCTCAGGCTCACACAGTCTCTGAGCTTGCTTTGCTCTCTTCTCTCTCCTGACCAACAGTTCCTTGGTTTCTCCTTCACTCTGAGTTTCCTTTCCCGTCTTCTAGCTTCCGCTTCCAGATAGTTTCTGCTTCCTCACATCTGAACATACTGCCGACCTCAACTCCTGACCTCTCCCTCTCCTCCTGTCCGCGTCTGCACCAGCCGCTCACCGCCTCCGTGCTGGACTTCTGCTGTCATGTGCCCAAGCTCGCTCACCCGCTTTTTGCCACAGCGTGCTGTGTGTCTCTGGATGGGTTGTTTTGGCTCACAGTCCTCTCCTGGTCCAATCAGCAGGGCTAAGAAGGGAGGACACGGACGGACCAGCACAGGGCTGCCTCGCCTGCCAGTCTCTGGGTGCTCTTGAGAGTCCTGCGGCAGGCACCACTAAAGACTGTCTGCCAGCGTCCCAGATGCATTCACTGTTTTAATCTGTTTACTCATGCTTGAGTTTCATTTGTTGACCTTTGTTATTATTGCCTAGATATCTCTTAAGGATCCTTAAAAATTCCTCAGCCACCCAGCCTTGGTTCACTGTGGAGGCTCCTACCCAGACGCCTGGCGGAGGGAGGGTCGTTCATAGTAAAACCAACAGTAGATCATTTCCTCCTCCCTCTTTAGTCTCGCCTTTCATCAAAGGGAGGAGGAACCATATTTAATAAACATCATCCATGACTTTAGATCAACGGTCTCCAAACATTGCAATTCTTCCAGAAACGGTATCTCTCTTGCCCTCACAGAAGAGCATGTGGTCAAGAGGAGATTGAATAAAGTCCTTTAATCAGCTGCAGTAGTATTTGAATCATTTAATTTAGGATCTGACAACCACACATTATTTTTTAGGCCAGTTTTAGCCAACCAGGAGAGCTGGCCCAGTCTGACCCATGCTTCATAAATCACCTCCTTGCATAATTGCAGAAAGTTTGGGGAAGAGATTTTTCTGAGGCTTTTCAAACATAATCAAAAACAATCTCCCAGGCTGTGTATGCCTAGCAGGAGTCCTTGGCCGTGCTCCCTTCACACGGCCCTGTAGCTATAGAGCGAGCCCTCGGGCTGGCGGGAGCCAGAGACATGAGGCAGGGAGCTGTCACCCCCCGCAGCCTGTGCTTTTTATTTCTGGCTACAGGTTCGCATGGCCAGGAAAACAAGTCAAATCAAATTAGATGCCAGACACACGCTGCTTACTGCAGCTCACCCTCTACTGCCTCAGACTCTTCAACACCTGCTGAAACCCCCTCACCAGAAAAAATGAAAGAGGAGCTTCTGATTGAAAATAGCACCTGCCAAACACCCCCAGTGTGGCCTATGCCACAGTCACATTAAATCGCTTGTGAAGTCCAGGAAAGAGTGAAATGCAAGACATCCCCCTGTACCTCCCCCCAACCCCCGCCGCCCCCGCTCAGAACCAGTCTGACATCAGCTACATCTGAGCCTCTGGCAGACATCCCCTCTGACCTATCAGGCAGGTGAGGTTGGGCTGAAAAAAAAACCCATGGGACTTCATTCTGTCCCTCCTGCAAGCGACAGCCACATGTCTGCACAAAGGGCTAGATGTTAGACCAGTCTTCCCATTTTTCTCCATCTAGTCCAAGGAAGAAAAGTGGCAGAAAAGAGGCTAGGGGACCAGAGCAGGGCTAGTGGCCTTCCTGGGACCACATAGCCTTCTTAG
Source organism: Cervus elaphus (assembly GCF_910594005.1). Classification (NCBI taxonomy): domain Eukaryota; kingdom Metazoa; phylum Chordata; class Mammalia; order Artiodactyla; family Cervidae; genus Cervus; species Cervus elaphus. The sequence goes on from NC_057818.1 coordinate 36,511,952, forward strand.
AGACACAGTTCTGATGAGTAAGTGGCATTAAGAAAGGAGGAATCTGGTGTGGGTCAGTGCAGGCAGGGAATTGTAAGTTTTTTGTGAAGGCAAGTTTTTTAGTTTCTTAGTTGGGGGTTTATTGATGTGAGAATAGAACCATCAACAGCCAAAGTTACAAGGGGGAGTGTCCCTGCAGGGGTCCAGGGAGATCCTGGGCTGGAACCAAATGTGGGAGTCCTCCAAGCCTCCCAGGAACTGTCAGTCACAGGCAGCATCCCCCGGTGTGGACCTGGGGCTGCTCACCCGTCTCCTAGCTCTGGGTCCTACTCCCCCTAAAACCTGAACTCACAAAAGACTCTGGGCTCACGAATTCTAGCCATCACACTTGATCCAGTAGTGTGAGAACGACTATCAACTAAGGAGATCTCCTTCTGGCTCCTTCATGGGGTGGTCTCCAGGGGACAGAGTGGTTCATGCACTCTTGTCAAAGTCCTGGGCAGTGAGGGCCACTGTCCTATAGGTGTTTGTCAGGAAGCCCCACCCAGAACATCCTCAGAGGGCATCTCAACAACAGCTGTGCCTACTTAAGATGGGAGTTGGGGGGACTTTCCAGGTGGTCCAGTGGTTAAGAATCTGCCTGGCATTGTAGGGGATGAGCGTTCGATCCTTGGTCAGGGAACTAAGATCCCACATACCTCGAGGCAACTAAGCCCACATGCCACAATGAAGTTCCTGTGTGCCGCAATTAAGACCCGACCCAGCCAAATAAATATGTGTATATATATATATATAATGAGGGTGGGGATGGAGCTTGGGGGAGGGCTGCCCCTCATCCCCTGTTGCATCACCATTGCCTGCACCCTCACCCCAATACAGGCCTGACTTTTCCAATTAAACTTTGCCTCTGCCACTCACTGCTGTGTACCCTTTAGCCCCGGTCTGAATTTCTGACCCTCGAAAACAGAACAGGGCTAACATGAGCCCTTCCCTTCCAGGGTTGTTGTGAAAATTGAGATAAGAGTTCTAGGGCATAAACTATTTCAGATATAATAAAGATAATGGATGTTTTTAACCTCAGTGCAACTGGAGACCATAGAAAATATAGATGAGTAAAGACTGGAAACACGACCTTGTTCTAGAAAGATGTTTTGAATTGACACAAGAATGACGTACATTTTATTAGGGAAAAAAAGTAATTTATGTGTAGCCCTACAGACATGACTCATAAAATAGAACTAACTATAAAACAATTTATCTTTGTCTCCCTTTGTCCTTTAAACGTACTTATGAAGCTACCTTTTTCCCCAGCCCCTGGGTGAAATCTAAACTAAATCGCCTTCTGACCCCTTCTTCACCCCTTGGCTGATGTCTTTTTGTTCCTCCCGGAGGCTTTCTGATCAGGCCGTGAGACAGCCCCATGCTGGCTCTCTCCTGTCAGCGGCCACCTCTCATCCTCTGCAAGTGTTCGTTCATCCTCTGCCCTCCTGATCTCCGGGCGGGCAGGGAGATCCCGACACGACTACTCTCCTAGCTGCCCCGCGAAGCCATCTGGCCAGCCTGTCTCCTTCCATCAGGATTTTTCTGGCATAAGTCGCCCCAGTTCACTGTGTCCCTGAGGCTCCAAAGGACTTGTCTTGAGCTTTCTGCAGTGGTCTCCCAGAAGCCCCGTCCCCCAAGCTTGAGGTGGGGAGGGAGCATCCTTCACTATCCCCCTGGGAAGAGGAGATTCATGGCCCCAGCTCTCCAGATGTCCCCACAGCAACCAGCACACTGCAAATGCCCAGGAAATGGCAGCCATCCTGGGCTCCTGGTCCTGCCCTCTGCCAGGGCCCAGGCAGGGGCTCTGTGGCCTCTGGGCCTTGACCACCCATGTCCTGAGCAGTTCTAAGCCCTCAGCCCCAGGGGCAACCCCAGATCCCTAAGTGACAGTTACTGAGAAGGGAAACTGGGATTCCACTCCAAGCCAAAGTTGCCTTCCTGGTCTTTGCCAACTGTCTCCAGGGAAAAGAATACTCCCCACCCTTACATGAGGTGGGTAGGTGGGCAGGTAAGAAGAAAGGTGTCCGGCAGCCACAGAAATATGGTGGATATGGCCGAGTCCCAGGCAGGCACCAAACAACCCCCACACTGGCTGCCTTGTTGGGTACCTTGGAACCATTAAGGATTTACTCAGGAGACCCAATGAGAGAACAGTTATGAGACCCCTTGCTCAGGGTGACCAAAGGGGTCTTAGAAGATCTTCTGTTTCCTGGGCTTAGAGGCAGAATGAAAACCGGACCCCAGGAAACAGAAGAGGAGAAAGCTGGGGTGAGGAAGGCAATAGGTATGGGAGGGAGAGGGGACTCAAGTCAGAGTCGCCCTGGGGACAAACCGAAGGTCTGAGGGTCAGCCTAGAAGCCCTGGGGCAGTGATCTGGGTCCTGTTTTCAGAGTGGCCCTAGAGGAGACAGATGGTCTGGAAGGCAGTGCCCTAAGAATGTCCCCACCAGCAAGCCTATCTCAGATGATTAAATGGCAGCAGATAAATTTAACTAAACGTGAGTAATGGGAACACAAAGGGGAAGTGAAGAGAAATAGAATATTTTAGCAACATAAGGAAATGAGAAGAAAATGACTTTGCAATGAAATGTCAAACTTCTGTGCCTGGAAGAGATGTAATACGGTCACTGCAGGCTCAGGGGAGCGGGGGAGTCTGTGGTTATTTCAAGCAAATTTTAATTCACTTCAATTTAATAACATATGGCCAAATTCTTTGGGGACAGTGTCAGGAGACAAAACTGGGAGTCAGAGGGTTCCAGCTCTGGTAACTGGAGTGTTTCTTGTGGTTTTACAAGGAGATGCTATACCTAAATTCATTCAGTCATCCATCCATTCATACAGGGAATGAATCTTAAAAGCTGAGGTTTAAGAAAACAAAAGATACAATTCTGCCTGCGCCCTCCCCCAGGAGATCCTGGTCAGCTGGGGAGAGACAGACAGGTAAACAGTTACAATGTAGGGACCCATTCTGGACCTAATGCTTGGTGCTCAATAGCAGTTTGTAGAATGAATGTATGATTGAAAGATTGGTTTTGAAAAGGCACCAAAAAGGAGGGAATATCAAGGTGGGTCTTGAGCGATGGGTTCCCCAGAGAGGCATGTAAGTCAAGGGCAGTCCAGGTAGCAGGGATTGCATGTGACAAGGTAGAATGGACCACAGGTAGCAAAGGGATGATGGTTATAATCCTGGGGCTGGAGGAGACTGCTCAGAGCGAGGGAGCAGGGTGAGAAGGGTCAAAGGACAAGAACAGGATCCATGGACCCTGATCATGCATCCTCAAGAAGGCAGACTCCAAAGACCCCCCCAGTCCATTATTAACTGTCCCTCACATCTTTACTCTAGGCCATGTGCCTGTTCATCCTTGGAGCTTCAACACAGACATTGCATCCACCAAGAAGCTTTTCTTTCTGGCTCAGGCTAGGGAGAGTCCCCCTTCCTCACGCCTGCTCCCAGTGTACCCTGCACCACCAACCTTGTCACTGCCCATCCCCAGTCACATTTTTAAAAAATTCATGCATGTACTTTTAAAGAAGTATTTATTTATTTGGCTGCTCTGGGTCTTAGTTGCAGCATGTGGGATCTTTAGCTGTGACATGCCAACTCTTAGTTGCAGCTTGTGATATCGAACCCCGGGCCCTTGCATTGGGAGCTCAGAGTCTTAGCCACCGGATCGCCAGGGAAATCCCCCCCACCAAGTCCCATGTTGGGTTAGTTCATCTGTAGGCTTGTCTATTTCCCAACTGAGGCTGCCATACCCAGCTCTGGTAATGCCCACACCACACTGGTCCCTTCCTGGATCCTGGCCAGGCTTTTGTGTCTATGGGACCCCATCCTAAGGATGGACAAAGTCCATCTGGAAATGTGGCTCTGGAAGCTGAAGTCTGAATTAAGGGCTGTTGGGGTGAGGGGTGAGGGTCTGGCCAAAGGAAGAGTGTTTTATTTCACATCACATTGGACTTTGCACTTTCTAGGGGGATTCTGGAAGAGCCCTGGCTCAGAGCCCTTAAGACCCCAGGACTCTGACTGGAAGGGGTGAGTGGTTAGGACTATTGGGCATGGGCAACAAAGTCAGAGAAACCTGGCTCCAGGGGAGAGAAGCTGGAATGGTTGAACTGGTGGGATGGGTACCGGGCCCACTGAAGTCAAGGCTCAAAATGGCCTAGCAGAGCAGGGCCTGTAGGAGAGCCTCCTCCCTGGACAGCCGCCAGCGGGACAGGCCGCCCAAGAGAAAAATGACAGAGCTGTAGGTATCCTGGATGTCCACTAGAGGGAAACAGAGGATAAGCCAGCTGGTGGGTTGCCATGGTAACCACAGAGCCCACTGCTGCCTTATCCCTACTCTGGCAGGGAGGTGCAGAGAACGCCCAAGCTGGGTGTCACAAATGCTCCTGCATCTGTGGCCATCAGCTCCAGGCACAGGCAGGGACGAAGGACTCAGGCGACTCACTTTCTTGTTTTCTCAAGTCCACTCAGGTCATACTTTTCCTGGTTGAGCCAGGCATAGCAGTTGTGGAAGAAATATAAAATGTGGTTTTGGATCAGCCAAACCAGAGCCTTCCTTTTAAAGATGAAATAGAAACCCAGAGAGGGAAAGACACATGCAGGAGACCACACAACAGCAGTCCTGTAAATGGAGCTGGAGAGAAAGACCAGTATAACAACGTGTCATTTTTTTATTACCGTTTTTTAGTTTAGAATGTTGTAAACCCCACGATTAAATATACTTGTGTGTATGCATATATATAATGCTACAGTGTAACTGAAGAATCTCCTTTAGCTGATCACATGCATCTTTTCCTTTCTATACCATTTTCTTCCTCTCCAGTTAGTGTCTTTCCTTGTCTGGGCTTCTATTGCTTTTATAAAATGAAGAAGCTGGCCTGGCTGATCTTGAAATCCTCGCCCTCTATAATTAAGCAAAGGCTTCATTTCTAGTGAAGCCACTCACAGGACTAGTGAGTGGCTTTAATCTGTTTTGAATATTTCAAGTTCAGAGGTGGTTAGTGTAATGTAGTGTCTAGGACTCTAGTTGCAAGAGATGGAGAAGTCATTTTAAACTGGCAAAGGACAAAGGAAATTATTGGTGCATGTGATCAAACTATGCACCAGCCGGGCAACAGCTGTACACACAAATCCAGCAGGACTCATTCAGACAATCTTCCTCTCCTATGTTTTCTCTCTCATCCCCCTTTCCCATTCCCTTCTCCCACCCTCCATCGCCCATCCCTTCATAGAGGAGGGACAAGAAATTCCTTCAAGAAAGGGGGGGTGCTACTGAGACAGAAAGGAAGGGATGTTGAGCAGAAGGGGGCAGGAAAGATGCCCATTACAACATATTAAATGGGTTATCCTAGTAATTAATGAAAACTTAGGCCCTGAATCTACTGACAATAAGGGAAAAATCTGGTGGTCCAGTTTAAGGTGCAGGTGTGGTGGCCTGCATGCACAGTGACCATCAGGCGAGTCTCAGTAGCAGCCAGACTCTGGTCTGATGACTAGTGGGTGGTGATCCACAGAGGGGCATGAGAGCTCGGGGGGGAAACTGTGCTGAGCCTATAGGGTCAGAGGCAGGCAGAAGACCCCATTGGAGGGCCCTCGGAACAGGATCACCAGAGACTCAACTGTAACGTGGGAGAGTATATGCACAGGGTTTCCCAGTGGCTCAGATGGTAAAGAATCTGTCTGAAATGTGGGGGACCCAGGTTTGATCCCTGGGTTGGAAAGATCCCCTGGAGAAGAGAATGGCTACCCACACCAGTATTCTTGCCTGGAGAATTCCATGGACAGAGGAGCCTGGCAGACTACAGTTCATGGGGTCGCAAAGAATTGGACACGACTGAGCGACTAACATTTCACTTTCCAAGAGCATGCCTGAGATAGGATGAATCCTGGATCTGACACTTGGTAGCTAAGTGACCTTGGCACACTTCTTAAATTTTCTGAACCTGTTTCCTCATATGTAAAATTGGGATGAGAATATCTATTTCATAGGTTGTTGAATTCAGTTGCTGTAGTGAATGTGAGGCACCTAGCCAGGCAGAAACTTCCAATAACTGTTATTGCCATGTGGATATCTTTTCAGCAGTAGATGCACAGTGGCAGGCAGGTGGCTTGAGCCCCACACTCCACCGAAGGATGCTCTGGAAGTTGCAAACTGACTGAAGCAGGTGCTTGGTCTTATCTGCAGTAGAGGACCAGGGTGCTGAGACTCGCTTCCCTGAGTCAGACTCAAAGCTCAGCCAAAGATCTTGCTTGCAGTGGAGGGCTGAAGATACACAGCCCCCACTCAGGGCCCCCGTCTAGTCTTTCTGGCTTAAGTGTGTACACGGAAGATAGTCAGGGGACCTGAGTTCCCTGGTACTCCAGGAATTGCTGGTTTTCTGACTTAACAGGGTTGGATTTGGGCCAGCTACTTTTGCCAGGACCTGTATCCTGTCACGAATTTTCATGGAAACTGGAGAGTGGCACATTTTAATGAATGTTTTAAAATGACTGGAACTTGAATATGCCTGTGTTATAGGGGAGGCCCCAGCCAGAAACCTAGACCCTTAGCAGACCGAGTGAAGAGTTAATGGTCAAATCTATGTGGGCAGTAAAAGAGCAGGCGATGTAGAAAACACATTACCTCTGCCCTGGCTGAGACAGAGTCCCGCTGAATCTAGCATCTTCTGCTCCGCAACACCCTTGCCACCACGTTTCAGGGTGTAAAGAGGCTTTCGGGTACCACTAGCACACTTAGAGGCTCCCCCCCAATCTCCCTAGCCCAACCCCTGTGCAGGGAACCTGGACGGGACCTGCAGGAAGGTCTTTTCAGCAGGAGAACTGTGAGTCTGCAGCAGATGCTGAGGTAGTTGTCATGGAGACAGGAGGATGCAGAGAAGAAAGTGACTCTTGATTGGCTGGGCGGCTTGTAACGGCAAGCTGGCATGGTGGTCTACCCGCAGGTATGAACCTGTTCGAGGAAACTGGCCACTCGGATGTCTGTGCTTTGTGGCCAGTCTATAACTGTCCCCTGACCTCCAGCAGCAGAGCCGGATGGCGTATGGCCTCGCTTTCCCTGAGAGGTGCCCTGACCCTCCCGTCCAGAGTGCAGACCTCCAGCAGAAGGAAGGGGACCATGCCTGGGACCCAGGGGTCAGTGTCTAGAGCTACTCAAGGCTGCTCTTGGGCTCCCCACAGACCATCCCCCCATTCCGCAGTGGGTTTGGCTTCCTCCCCAGGGCTCAGAGCCCTGTGGGATATCCAGAGCGGCAGTCATCTGACAGGCACCAGTTAGCACTCAGACCTTAGGTGAACTGGTTTGGGAGGATGGTTAGGGGTAGCTCGGGTTTGGGGCAGGATTTCAGAACATGAGGAGGAATCAGAGATTCCTCCCGGGTGTGTGTGTGTGTCTGTGAATCTGTCTATGCAGAAATCCAAGCCAGCCACCAGAGTGATGTGACTCAAGGGGTTTTGCCCTCCAAAATCTCCAGCTGGTCCTGTCTCAGGTTTTATAAATAATCCTTGAAATGGACATTTGAAAACTTTTTAATCTTAGGTTAAAAAATGGATAAACCTATCTTTGCACCATTTTGCTATCCTACTGCCATTGAGCACCGAAGGCTGAGCACACCCAGCTCCAGCCCAGCTTAGGTCTCCCTCCTGCCTCTCAGAGATCCCTTCTGATCCCTAGAGCCTGTGATGAGTGACATCTCATTCTTTCAAAGATCACCTGTCTTTTCTCTCACTACTTTTAAGATCTTTGGGTTTTTTTGTTTGTTTGTTTGTTTGTTTCACTAAGATGTGTCTCAGTGTAAGTGTCTTTTTATTTATCTGGCTCGGGATGTTGGTATTCCAGAATCTGTAAGTTTGTAGCTTTCATCAGTTCTGAAAATTCTCAGCCTTTATCTTTTCAAATATTACTCAGACCCATTATTTTCTTCTTTTATTCTTTTGGAACCCAGTTAAATACATTATGCATTCTCAGTCACTTGTCATGTCCAACTCTTTGTCTGCCTTTGGACTGTAGCCTCCCAGGCTCCTCTCTCCATGGGATTCTCCAGGCAAGCATACTGGAGTGGGTTGCCATGCCCTCCTCCAGGGGATCTTCCTGACCCAGAGATCAAACCTGGTTCTCCTGCATTGTTGGCATATTCTTTTATTTTTGGTAGAAACTGACATGCTGATTTTATTTTTTTTATTTTTTTCCATTTATTTTTATTAGTTGGAGGCTAATTACTTTACAATATTGTAGTGGTTTTTGTCATATATTGACATGAATCAGTCATGGATTTACATGTATTCCCCATCCCGATCCCCCCTCCCACCTCCCTCTCTACCCGATCCCTCTGGGTCTTCCCAGTGCACCAGGCCCAAGCACTTGTCTCATGCATCCAACCTGGGCTGGTGATCTGTTTCACCCTAGATAATATACATGTTTCGATGCTGTTCTCTCGAAACATCCCACCCTCGCCTTCTCCCACAGAGTCCAAAAGTCTGTTCTGTACGTCTGTGTCTCTTTTTCTGTTTTGCATATAGGGTTGTCGTTACCATCTTTCTAAATTCCATATATGTGTGTTAGTATACTGTAATGGTCTTTATCTTTCTGGCTTACTTCACTCTGTATAATGGGCTCCAGTTTCATCCATCTCATTAGAACTGATTCAAATGAATTCTTTTTCATGGCTGAGTAATATTCCATGGTGTATATGTACCACAGCTTCCTTATCCATTCGTCTGCTGATGGGCATCTAGGTTGCTTTGTTGGCAGATTCTTTACTGCTGAGCCACTGGGGAAACTCAGATCAGATATATTATAGCTCTCTGCTTTACATCTTTTCCTTCTCTTTGTCCTTTTGTGAATAATTTCCTGAGGTCTAGATTCTGCTCACTGGTTTTCTCTCCAACTATGCCTAATCTGCTGTTAACTCTGTGTGTGAAGTTTTAAATGTTACCTACATGAAAGTGAAGTGAAAGTCACTCAGTTGTGTCCGACTCTGCGACCCCATGGACTATACAGTCCATGGAATTCTCCAGGCCAGAATACTGGAGTGGGTGGCCTTTCCCTTCTTCAGGGGATTGAACCCAGGTCTCTTGCATTGCAGGCGGATTCTTTACCAGCTGAGCCACAAGGGAAGCCCAAGAACACTGGAGTGGCCTTTCCCTTCTCCAGTGGATCTTTTCGACCCAGGAATCAAACCAGGGTCTCCTGCATTGCAGATTTTTTACCAATTGAGCTATCAGGGAAGCCTGTAACCTACTATAGTTTTTCTTTTTTTTTTTTTTTTAGTTTTTCATTTATAAGAATTCTACTTGGATCTTATTCAGTTCTGTTTTATAAGATTAATATAAAAATCTTGATCTCTACTCATACACTAAACCCATACTTGAATTTATTAAAATAATTTTTGAAACATATTAGACATATTATTATTAATTCTGTGTTTGAGAACTCCATTTGACATTGTTATAAATCTGACTATACAGTTTTTTCCTGTCTGTCATTCTTTGTTCCTTGTTTCCTATATGTGTTTTGTGATTCAAGACTGTGAGCTCCTATTTCTTGGGAACATAGTTTCCTCCAGGCAGGATTTGTGCTTACTTTTGCCAGATGCTCCATTAACTTGGGACCAACAGAAACTAAGTTTTTAGTTTGTGAAGGTTTTTTTTTTTTTTGGCTGTGATTGGTCTTTGTTGCTGCACACTGGGCTTCCTCTAGTCAGGGCTAGTAGTACCCTTTGTTGCAGTGCTTGGGCTTCTCGTTGCATTGGCTTCTCTTGTTGCAGAGCACAGGCTCTAGGCGCCTAGGCTTCAGTAGTTGTGGCTCATGGGCTCTGGCGCACAGGCTTAGTCGCTCTGTGGCATGTTGGAGATCTTCCCGGACCAGGGATCGAACCTGTGTCCCCCACACTGGCAGGCAGATTCTTAACCGCCTACACCACCAGGGAAGCCCCTAGCTTGAAGTTTTTTAGAGCACTCAGGGACTGTGAATTCAGGTTGCAAATCCACATAGGGACCCTCTTGTTGTTGTTACAAATTCTCCGGGGAGATATGTTCCACCTCTTCCACTCATTGCCAAGATTTGAAACAGGCAATTTACCTTTAGTCTCCACCAGGCGGGTGTTCACCCTTGGGGTCCCAATTTGAATTGGGGTGTGTTTGTGTGTCTTCTGTTAGATACCCATCCTTGGACGGGGTTTGAGTTTCATCACCTGGCCTCAGTACTTACAGGACCATGAAGCAAAGTTCAGGTTTGTCTCATCTGGCAAATGACTTCCAGGTGAAAACTAGTTTTCCGTGGTCTGTCTACTACTCTGAGTTAGTTTTGCTTCATTTTGGCTCTGTGTGTTCCTTACCCATTTTGTAATTCCCCAATGCCTTTAAAAAGATTTTCAAAATATTTCATCGATAAAATGGACGTGTGTTCGTGAGTTCTTTAGAGGAAACCCGCTAATACTAGACTTGCGAGCTCTGACTCTGCTTCAGCCTCTTTTAACCGCCTCAGCTTCTTCTCATAATCAATTAATTACACAGCCTCTTAACTGTTGTGAGCTGAACCCCTGCCCCACCTCCCCCGGCAACCGAAGCCCAGTCGTTTTTCCACTGCATCCACTTACTACACAAATAATGAAAATGCAGCCTGCTCTCCTTACACTCCCTCATCCTGTTCTCTAATTCCCTTTTCCCTTGCTTTGGGGAGGCCTTGGGGTAGTTTATAAACCCTCCCCTTCTTCTGGGTGCTCGCAATGTTTTCTTTCTCCCATTCTTCTGGCTGCGGGTGTAGAACCTCACATTCCCCACTAGGTGGAGGGCTTGCTCTTCTGAAGAATTCTTCCTTTAGTCACCTCACGTGCGTGTATGCTCAATTTCTTAAATCGTGTCTCTGCAACTCCATGGACTGTAGCCTGGCAGGCTCCTCTGTCCATGGGATTTCCCAGCCCATACGGGAGCCGGTTGCCTTTTACTCTTCCATGTGATCTTCCAGACCCAGAGATCAAACCTGTTTCTCCTGCGTGTCCTGCCTTGTCAGGCGGATTCTTTACGCCTGAGCCACCATGGAAAGCCATCATATATAACACACAGCAGTGTTAATGATACGGCTCATACCACATTACATCTCTAGTACTCATTTATAACTGGACATTTATATCTCTTGACTGCCTTTATCCAGTTTCCTGTCCCCCCTACCTCTGCCTCTGGTAAGTACAAATATGATCTTTTTTTCTATGACTTTGTATGTTTATTTGGTTTTAAAGTATAATTGACCTGCAACACTATGTTAGTTCTGTTACACAACATAGTGATTTTTTTCCTATTCATGTCAAATGATCGCCTAGTTACAGTAGAGCACCACAAAGACATTACTTTGTCACTGACTGTATTTGCCACACTGTAATTTTATACAGATGGCTCATCTCAAGACTGGAAGTTTGTACCTCTTAATCTTCCTCATCTATTTCTCCCCCCAACCCCTTCTCCTAGGTAACCACTTCTGTTCTTTGTATCTGTAACTCTGTTTCTGTTTTATGTTTCATTTGTTTTGCTTTTCAGATTCCACATAGGCGTGAAATCAAACAGTATTTGTCTTTCTGTGACATATTTTACCTTGCATAGCGCCCTCTAGGTCCATCCATGTTGTAAAAAATGGTAAGATTTCATTCTTTTTTATGGCTAATATTCTATTGTGTATATACCACATCTTCTTTATCCATTTGTGTGTTGATGGGCACTTGGGTTGCCCATCATGGGTTGATGGGTACTTGGCTATTGTAAATAATGCTGCAGTGAACATAGGGGTACATATCTCTTTTGTAACTAAGTGTTTTTGTTTTCCTTGGATAAATGCCCAGGAGTGAAATTATTGGATCATGGTAGTTCTATTTTTAATATTTTGAAAAATCTCCAACTGTTTTTCATAGTGGCTGTAGCACTTTACATTCCCACCAACAGTGCATGAGGGTTCCCTTTTCTCAGTATCCTAACATTTTTTATTTGTTGTCTTTTTTATAATAATCATTCTGACAGGTGTGAGGTGATATCTTACTGTGGTTTTGTTTTCACTTCCTTGATGAGTGATGTTGAGATCTTTTCATATGTCTGTATGTCTTCTTTGGAAAAACGTCTGTCCAGATCTTCTGCCCACTTTTAAAATTTGGTTGTTTGGTTTTTTATGTTGAGTTGTACAAATATTTTGAGTTCTCTGAATATTTTGAATATTAACCCCTTATTGGATATATCATTTACAGGTATCTTCAGTAGATTTTTTTTTCCTGTTTCATTAGTAGGTGTCCTGTTTCATTAGTAGGTGGTCTTTTTATTTTATTGATATTTCCTTTGCAGGGGAAAAGTTTTTTGTTTGATGTAGCCTCATTAGCTTATTTTTGCTTTTGTTTCCCTTGCCCCGATAGACATATCAAAAAATATATTACTAAGACCTCTGTCAAAGAGAGTATTGCCTATGTTTTCTTCTGAACATTTTATGATTTCAGGTTTTACATTTGAGCCTTTAATCCATTTGAATTTATTTTTGTGCACAGTGTGAGAGAGTATCAGTTTGATTCTTTTGCATGTAGCTGTCCAGTTTTCCCAACACTGTTTATCAAAGAGGCTCTCTTTTTTCCCCCCATTGTATATTCTTGTCTTCTTTGTCATAGATTAATTGCCCGTATAAGTGTAGCTTCATTTCTGGGCTCTCTATTCTGTTCCATTGATGTATGTGTCTGCTTTTGTGCCAATACCATTTAGATCACTGCAGCTTCATCATATAGCTTGACATCAGGAAGTGTGATACCTCCGACTTTGTTCTTTTCTCAAAATTGTTTTGGCTATTCAGGGTTTTTAATGTTTCCATACACATTTTAGGATAATTTTTTTAGTTCTGTGAAAAACACCATTTGTCCCTCTTTTTTAATTATCTATTTTTATTTATTTTAATTAATTTTTGGCTATGCTGGGTCTTCGTTGTTGTGCAAGAGCTTTGTCTAGTTGCTGCAAGGTGGGGGGCTACTCTCTAGTTGAGGTGCTCGGGTTTCTTATTACGATGGCTTCTC